>NW_027362770.1:69656619-72212367 GCF_046119375.1 Phyllobates terribilis | reverse complement strand
AGGGGCAGTGTGTGTGGGGAGAGAGAGAAGGGGCAGTGTAGTGTAGGCTGGGTGGGAGAGAGAGAAGGGGCAGTGTGTGTGTGGGAGAGGGAGAGAAGGGGCAGTGTGTGTGTGTGGGGAGAGAGAGAAGGGGCAGTGTGTGTGTGTGGGGAGAGAGAGAAGGGGCAGTGTGTGTGTGGGGAGAGAGAGAAGGGGCAGTGTGTGTGGGGAGAGAGAGAAGGGGCAGTGTGTGTGGGGAGAGAGAGAAGGGGCAGTGTGTGTGGGGAGAGAGAGAAGGGGCAGTGTGTGTGTGTGGGGAGAGAGAGAAGGGGCAGTGTGTGTGTGTGGGGAGAGAGAGAAGGGGCAGTGTGTGTGTGTGTGGGGAGAGAGAGAAGGGGCAGTGTGTGTGTGTGGGGAGAGAGAGAAGGGGCAGTGTGTGTGTGTGGGGAGAGAGAGAAGGGGCAGTGTGTGTGTGTGGGGAGAGAGAGAAGGGGCAGTGTGTGTGTGTGGGGAGAGAGAGAAGGGGCAGTGTGTGTGTGTGGGGAGAGAGAGAAGGGGCAGTGTGTGTGTGGGGAGAGAGAGAAGGGGCAGTGTGTGTGTGGGGAGAGAGAGAAGGGGCAGTGTGTGTGTGTGTGGGGAGAGAGAAGGGGCAGTGTGTGTGTGTGTGGGGAGAGAGAGAAGGGGCAGTGTGTGTGTGTGTGGGGAGAGAGAGAAGGGGCAGTGTGTGTGTGGGGAGAGAGAGAAGGGGCAGTGTGTGTGTGTGTGGGGAGAGAGAGAAGGGGCAGTGTGTGTGTGTGTGGGGAGAGAGAGAAGGGGCAGTGTGTGTGTGGGGAGAGAGAGAAGGGGCAGTGTGTGTGTGTGTGGGGAGAGAGAGAAGGGGCAGTGTGTGTGTGTGTGGGGAGAGAGAGAAGGGGCAGTGTGTGTGTGTGTGGGGAGAGAGAGAAGGGGCAGTGTGTGTGTGTGTGTGGGGAGAGAGAAGGGGCAGTGTGTGTGTGTGTGTGGGGAGAGAGAGAAGGGGCAGTGTGTGTGTGTGTGGGGAGAAAGAGAAGGGGCAGTGTGTGTGTGTGTGGGGGGAGAGAGAGAAGGGGCAGTGTGTGTGTGTGTGGGGGGAGAGAGAGAAGGGGCAGTGTGTGTGTGTGTGGGGAGAGAGAGAAGGGGCAGTGTGTGTGTGTGTGGGGAGAGAGAGAAGGGGCAGTGTGTGTGTGTGTGTGGGGAGAGAGAGAAGGGGCAGTGTGTGTGTGTGTGGGGAGAGAGAGAAGGGGCAGTGTGTGTGTGTGGGGAGAGAGAGAAGGGGCAGTGTGTGTGTGTGTGGGGAGAGAGAGAAGGGGCAGTGTGTGTGTGTGTGGGGAGAGAGAGAAGGGGCAGTGTGTGTGTGTGTGGGGAGAGAGAGAAGGGGCAGTGTGTGTGTGTGTGGGGAGAGAGAGAAGGGGCAGTGTGTGTGTGTGTGTGTGGAGAGAGAAGGGGCAGTGTGTGTGTGGAGAGGGGGCTGTGTGGATGAGGGCTGGGGTTGATAAGGGGGTAGTGTGTGAAGAGGGGGTGGTGTGGCATGTTCTCCTGGCCGCCTCTGTATGTTGTGATGAGCCCTGTTCTGCCCGGCATGGTGCGTTGTGTGGTGCCGCGGCTCATGTAGTGTGCTCATCGTCATCAGGGCTGTGGAGTCGGTAAGCCAAACCTTCGACTCCCTCATACATGGCTCATGTGTAAGTGATAAATTTACTGTAGCACAGATTAATCTCCGCTAAAAGTCTACACCCTTAGATCAGGAATAGGACAGACATTTATAGGACATTTCATAACTTTCCCAAATTCTTATGAAAAAATATTCCCCACAAACTGCATTGAACTACTGTACCCAATTTATTATAAATTTAAAAATTTTTGTAGTCGGCCATTTAAGGCTGTGTGCCCACGATGCTTTTTTTTATGCCTTTCCGCAGCGGCAGAAATGCTTAAAAAACGCATGGTAGAAGGTCTGCCATGGTCTCCAAACTTCCTCTGCAGATTATCATTGCGGAAAAAACGCAGCACTACCAATTATTTTGCGGAAGTGCTGCGTTTTCGCCGCCATTGACTTGCATTGGAACGCATGGATTCCGCTTCACTAGATAAGCACATGCGGAATACATGCGTTCAATGTGCGAATGGTACCCAGGTCTAGAGGAGACTCTCCTCTGGACCCCGGGTACCATAGAAAACTGTAAAAAAAAAAAAAAAAAAAGAAGAATAAAATAAAAAATGTTATATTTACCTTCTGATGGCCCCCGATGCGCTCATCCTCTCATGCCGGCAGATCGCGATGGACTGAAGGACCTGCGCTGACGTCAGTTGTGATGTGTTATACGACGCTGACGACGGCAGGTCCTTCAGTGTACCGCGAGCTGCCGGCAGCCAGGACAGAGTGAAGCAAGACTGCGGGGGCCATCGGAAGGTAAGTATAGATTTATTTTTTACCACTCTCTCGGTCACACTATATAAATCCATGCTGTTTGCATGGATTTATATAGTGTGACCAAGTTGTCAAGCACTTTCCAAGTGATGCTAAAATCACTGGGTCCATGAAAAACACGTACAGCACATGGATGGCATCAGTGTACAATCTGTCTGCTGTCCATGATTAACATTAACTTGACAAAGCTTCTCTATATTTTGCATTTTTTCTTTATCCATACCAGAAAAACACTGATGACATACTGATACCGGTACTGGTTTTATAAAGGTGCATGATGGGGCCCTGTCACATACCTAGTTGTGCAGCCAGGCTTAGTTTGTGCTGCCCTTGGTTTTGGGTACATGAATTGATTGATTGGGTTGCCTTTTTAAAGGAAGTGTACATTTTCTGTTGAAGTGTGCATGTTGCCTGATCGCTTTCATTACGTACCTGGCATTCCTGTTGTAGTTACTAGAAGGCAGGGTGTACCCATAAAGCGGGCATGTTCAGGGGTGTGTTAGGAATTGGCATGACTTCTCATTGTAAAATGCTGACGGTCTTGCACATTTACTACTAAAAACCCAGCTATTGTGCCATGGTATTGTGTTGAATGTGAAGTCACAGGACACACAATTATATTGCAGTAGATTTAGGGCACGTTTATTTTACTCACTCTAAAGCACTTTACAGACATCATCACTGTCCCTATGAATGGTCAAAATGTAAATTCCCTATCCGTATGTCTTTGGAGTGTGGAAGCAAACTGGAGAACCCGGAGGAAACCCGAGCAAACATGGGGAGAACATCCAAACTCCTTGCATATACTGTCCTTGGTGGGATTTGGACCGTGCTGCTGTATAGCTATAGTGCTAAACACTGAGCTTCATGCTGCCTGGTATGCACATTAAAAGCTTTATTTCTAAAGGTTCACGATTGGCTTAGTTGGTAAGACCACCACCATGGGCAACATAACACCATTGTGGTAAGGAGTAATTCGATGAAAACTCAATCCAATTCCAAGGATCGGATACTTCTGTCAGAAGAGTTGGAAGGTTACCATACGTATAGGCTGTCAGCCGATCCCAACAGCCTCGGTGCATGGAGCCATTAGACTGGCTGCTATAAATGTCTGAGTGACTATCTTGTAATGGTGGTCTGTCTCTTGCTGGTCACTCTTCCCTCTTGTAAGAACTGAGATTTAATGCTATCAGCCTTAGTTTCTGTCCCATTAACCAGGTTATATTTGCAGGCAAAAGAAATTTTGACAAAAGAATCAAATGTCCAAGAAGTCCGATGCCCAGTAACTGTTTGCGGAGATGTTCATGGACAGTTTCACGACCTCATGGAGTTGTTCAGAATTGGTGGCAAATCACCAGATACAAATTATTTATTCATGGGAGACTATGTGGATAGAGGCTACTACTCGGTGGAGACTGTAACGCTACTTGTCGCACTAAAGGTATGAGTAGATTGTGCTTTGTGCTGGTGATCACACTAGGCAAAGGTTAAGAAACCTGACCTCCGTGTTTTCTAGGTGGTCTGGCAACATGCTGGACTTGTAGGGAATTGGTGAAGGTCACATGTTACTACTTTTGTAACCATTTTTAATGTTTTTTCCCAGGTTCGGTATCGTGAACGTATCACTATTCTAAGAGGAAATCATGAAAGCAGGCAGATCACACAAGTATATGGGTTTTATGATGAATGTTTAAGAAAATACGGAAATGCAAACGTCTGGAAATACTTCACTGATCTGTTTGATTACCTTCCGTTAACTGCCTTAGTGGATGGCCAGGTAAGGTTCTGAGGGGCTACCTCATACAGCTAGGCGTAGGTATAGGCAGTGAAAGTTTTCTGAAGGTTTCCTGTCCAGGCATAAACACTATCCTTTTCTAGAGGGTTTCTACTTACTACTTCTGTTCAACGTGCTTTGCTCACCACTGCAGGCTATATGGTAATATGGCTGTCCTAGTCGGTCCCCCATAGCATGTACTGCACAGCTTTTGCTGCAAGTTCCTGGACTTAGAGTCTGGACTTGTAGGAGTCTGCGGATTGCTAGTCTTGCTTGCGCTTTAGTATTGGTTTCCCTAATGGGACAGTCCCTTCTAGTGGTGGGGTCCTAATAAAAATTGCAAGCTGAATTTTCTTCTAGGCAATTAGTTTTTCTTTGCTTGCTTACTAATTAAACTAGTATACAGCGCTGCTATAAATCCCACAGAATCATGATGGATGTGTCAGAGGGAAGCTTGCAATGGATCAATCATATCCATTTTAGAGCCTATAACACATGAAGCCTTCTTTGCCTGTGGGCAGACGAGCTGACGACTTTAAGCTCGTGATCATGAAAAATGTTCTTGATGCCTAGAAGATGGATCATTGGAGATTTGGCCGTTCCTCTGAAAGGTCTGCTCTAGTCAAGCAGCCTCGCCTTCCTGTGCTGCATCGGAGGGTTGTTGGACAACCTTCTGAACTGCTATTGATTCTTGTCTTAATCTCTGCACTCGCCTGTTTACTATGCATCGGTCTGTGGACTTCTTGCTTCATGTTGGCATGCTAGTGTTCAGCAGTCTGTAGTTGTAATCTAGATTGCCAAATCAAGGTGTTGGCCAGGTCAGCGATATGCAAGTCCTATCCTTTTTGCAGCCCACACTACGACCTTGGATGTACACTAGTTGGGGAGCTAGAATAGCACGGCTATGTACACTCTATGTTCTGTAACTCAGGTCCTATTGAAGTGACTGTGATTTGAGCTGCAGTACCGAGTGGTCATTAAGAGTGTACAGAGTTGTGCTATTCTGACTCTACACTGTATATCTGCCTGCTGCTGGAGCTGTACACAGCTGATCAAAGGGTGTCAGACCCCCACATCTCATATTGCTAAGGGTTAGGTCATCAGTATACAATTCCTGGACAACCCCTTTAAGCTGGTGTGGGCTGCAGCTAAGATAATAGTCCTATGTTTAAGAGACCTTTATAATGATCACTGATGCTTGACATTATAGCAGTACTTATGACTTTGTGAAGGGTGCAGTGTAAGGGTTGACACTTCATTATGGTATGTGTCAAGTGTACTTTTTACTGGAATCCGCACATCACTTTGGTATGTTTAAATATCACTTCAGTCTTTTCTGTATTTCGGGTGTCTTTATCTCCCATTCCAGTGTTATAAGTGTTGGCTATACAGGACAGTGCGGTAGGAGCGCTCCTATTGTGCTGCCTTGTTTGTCACCGTTCTATTAATGGGTGGTTGGATAATCCTCAGTCAGTGTGCAACGTATGACGGGTGCTGTAACCCACTACTTGGTGCGTTTTCAGTATAGGATGGTTGGCCCAAGCTGTCGCCTCTTGAACCCTACTGGTAGTCTGGCCATATAATGGGTGCTGTACTATAATGTATTACTAAACTGTGAGTTTACCAGAAATGGTGTGCTGTAATTGTGTCCTTCATCCACAGATCTTCTGTTTACACGGTGGATTGTCGCCTTCAATAGACACACTGGATCATATCCGCGCACTTGATCGTCTGCAGGAAGTCCCACATGAGGTATGTTTTACAAGACTATTCCCTAATGTGCCCTCTGTGGTAAAGGGTGAAGTGCTTTATGGCATCATGAGTGTGCTGTATTCAGATCAGATTGTACAACAGCCAAGTAGTTTGACCCTTTAAATACCACAATTCATACTGATCGCTTTTCAGTCATTCACTGCTACTTGTTAGATGCCCTCCTTAAGGGATGCACCTGTTAGCTCATAAACAGTGAACCCCTTACTGTCCCAGGGCGTATTAGTACGCCCCAGGCCATCACCCCCGGTTCAGTGAGGGCTCCGGCGGTGAGCTGACGTGCCCGCAACAGCCGCCGGTGGAATCACGATCCACCCGCGGCTGTTAACATGTTAAATGCTGCTGTCAATCTGAGTGCGGCATTTAACATCACCGCGCCGGAAGCGTGGCATTAGTCCCGCCCATCGGTGACCCCTTCACGTGATCCCAGGTCACTGATGGGTGGGCATGACAACCCTGGGTCTGCAACAGACTCCAGTGGTTGTCATGTAAAGATTACTATGAGTGCCTCCTAGTGGTCGGTGCTCACGGCACAGGAGCATTTCTGCTACATAGAGGTGATCTGCTGATCACCTCTATGTAGCAGAGACGATCGGACAGTTGCTGCTTTTAGTCTCCTATAGAGACTTTAGAAGCAAGCAAAAAGTTTTAAAAAAAGTTGTTAAAAATATTAAAATATAAAAGTTTAAATCACCCCCCCCTTTTGCCCCATTCAAAATAAAATAATAAAAAAATAAACCCCACATACACACAATTTGGTATTGCTGCGTTCAGAATCACCCCATCTATCAATATAAAAAAATGAATCCGATCGGTAAACGGCGTAGCGAGAAAATTCCAAACATAACTACGTTTTTTTGGTCACCGCAACATTTCAATAAAATGCAATAACGGGCGATCAAAACATTGTATCTACCCCAAAATGGTATCAATAGAAACATCAGCCCGGCGCACAAAAAAAAAAAATAAGCCCTCATCCGGCCCCAGATCCCGAAAAATGGAGACGCTACGGGTCTCTGAAAAGGGCACTTTTTTTTTAATAGCAATCTTTGGATTTTTTCCCCCCACTTAAATAAGAAAGAACCTATATATGTTTGGTGTCTATGAACTCGTAATGACCTGGAGAATAATAATGGCCGGTCAGTTTTGGCATTCAGTGAACGTGGAAAGAAGAAAAAAAAAACTGTGGAAGGCTGAGTTCACACGATGAGTTTTTAATGCGTTTCCACGGCGTTTTTGCAGCTGCGGAAACGCATTAAAAACGTATGGTAGAAGGGCAGCAATGTTCCCCAATGATGATCCGCATGTGCTGTGTCCATGCTGTGGATTTTTCCGCAGCGTTTATGCTGCGCTCAAAAATCCGCAGCATGTCAATTTTTGCATAGACGCGGCGGTTTCACTGCCATTGACTTGCATTAGAACGCGCCAATTCCGCAAGACTGCCTTTGTACTTGCGTTATTGGCGCGTTCTAATGTGCGGATGGTACCAGAGTGTGGAGAAGATGACTCTCCTCCGGACCCGGGTACCATTTAAAAAGCTGTAAAACAAGAATAAAATAAAGATATATTCACCTTCTGACGGCCCCCGGTCTCCTTCCCTCTGCTCGCGTGCAAGACTGAAGGACCTTCGGTGACGTCAGTCATGTGACCGCAGGCCCTTCAGCGCAGTGTCT
Source organism: Phyllobates terribilis (assembly GCF_046119375.1). NCBI lineage: Eukaryota > Metazoa > Chordata > Amphibia > Anura > Dendrobatidae > Phyllobates > Phyllobates terribilis. Next base: position 72,204,725 of record NW_027362770.1, on the reverse strand, counting down.
CGCGATATCCCGGCAGCCAGGAACGAACGCGGCAGCACACGCCGGGCCATCGGAGGGTAAGTATAGCTTTATTTTTTGACATTCTCTCGGGTCACACTATATATGCCGGTTGCATGGATTTATATAGTGTGACCTAGTTGTCAAGCACTTTCCAAGTGATGCTAAAATCGCCTGGAAAGCGCTTGTCAATCTGCATGCCGAAACGCATGTGAATCCGCATGTATTCCACAGGAAAAACGCATGTACAATCCGCATGCTTTTTTTCTGCCAGGGAGATGCAGAAATTTTCTGCTTCATTTCTGCATCGTGTGCACATACCCGAATTGCACTTTTTTTTGCAATTTCACCGCACTTTGAATTTTTTTCCCGTAAACAATATGGTAAAACTAGTAATGGTGTTTAAAAGTACAACTCGTCCCACAAAAAATAAGCCCTCACACGGCCATATTGCCCAAAAAATAAAAAAACGCTATGGCTCTGGGAACAAGGGGAGCAAAAAACGAAAATGCAAAAATGGAAAATCCCAAGGTCGCGAAGGGGTTAAACCTAAGTCCTCCTGTATAGGCCCGATCCTACGATATGCCTTTCCCTTGCAGTTTATAAATCGGCACAGTCGGTCTTCTCAGTTTGTGTGAATGTTCTATTGACCTTTTTCCCGTTTGCTCTTTCAGGGCCCAATGTGTGATTTGCTATGGTCAGATCCAGATGACCGTGGTGGTTGGGGTATTTCTCCTAGAGGTGCTGGATACACATTTGGACAAGACATCTCTGAAACGTTCAATCATGCCAATGGCCTTACCTTGGTTTCTAGAGCCCATCAGTTGGTGATGGAGGTAAAATGATTTAATGCCTCATCAGAGAATCCTAGATTAGTTTGTGCCCTTTGCTTTGCCTTATTCCTGGTTATTTTCCATGTTGGCATAACGTGCTCTAACCACTTGTCGTCTGATTTCAGGGATACAACTGGTGCCATGACCGGAATGTAGTGACTATTTTTAGTGCTCCAAATTATTGTTACCGCTGTGGTAACCAGGCTGCCATAATGGAACTTGACGACACTCTGAAATATTCATTGTAAGTATGACAATCTACAGAAAAAATCCTTGTATGCCTTTTACATATGCTATAATATTGAGCAGACTTGACTCTTTACAAGTCATGTTGGTAGTCCTTAGGGTATGTGCACACAGTCCTTTTTTTTTTTTTTTTATGCGTTTTTGTTGCAGCAAATTTGTGCACCCCAAAAACCGCATTGCAAACCTTATCCCAGCATTTTCTATGGGGCTTTGGAAGATCTGTGCACATGATCAGGTAGTTCTTGTGTGGCAAAAGAAGCAGCATGTCCGTTCTTTGTGCGTTTTTGTCTGAGTTTTTCTTATACAATTGATTGGAAAAAACGCATGGCAAAAACTCAAACCCGTGTAAATGAAAAAAAGAAAAGCACCAAACGCGTGGAGTTTCCACAGCATTTTTCTTGCCGAGAGGTGCAGAAATTTCTGCAAGCAAATCCTGATCGTGCGCACATACCCTTAATGTCTCAGGATGCAAGCATATATTTTAAGGAGGGGGGGGGCGACATTGACATATGGTACAGTTACACAACAAAGTTGTACATGCACACTGCCACGTCATTGTGTTTGACTATCTGCCATAATGTAAGTTAGTGTGCATGTTGACCATTGCAAACGGGACACAAGACCCCTTTTCTGGTGATCATTGGTGAAACCCTCATCAATGATAAATTTATCTCCTAAATTGTGTGATAGTTGGACAAATGGATCCGCAGGACTCTGGCCATGTGAGTAATCCAGAGCAATGTGAACCTTGCCTTACTGGTGGTATCCCCAGTGGCACTTTTCATTAGAAGGCAGCCATGAGGTGATTAGTCAAGACCTCGTAGTGGCCAAGTAATGAGAATTCCTGGAGGAAGGCACAGTTCATAGGAGGTTCTAAGGGCTCTGGTCTTGTGGTCATGGCCCATAATGTGGCTGCTGGACTAGAGGCCTGTGGATCTGTTGTGGCCATTGTGACTAGCCTCTTGCTAAGCATGGATTTGCACTTTGTATGATTGGTCAGCACCGTGTGATGTCTTGGATACAGTACTTCTCTGGTTTTGCTGTTAATTGTGACACCTTTTTATTCCCCCCCCCAGCTTGCAGTTTGACCCAGCACCTCGTAGAGGAGAACCACATGTGACTCGCCGCACCCCAGACTACTTCCTTTAAATGGAATTTTACACTTGTACAGTATTGCCACAATCAGGATTATGACCTGGGAGCCAAGAAGAGGAGCAGTAACTTCAGTCAGGAGAGAGCATTTGTCACACGTACTGTTCTCAAATGGACCAAAAGATGTGCCATATACAAAAGCAAAGCCTCTCATCTCAACAGCCCGTGACCACATTAGAAAAGACCCGTTCATTGCATGCTGAAGTGACATGTCTGTCTGTCAAGGAAACCCAATCCCAGTTTTCTGGCATAGCACTACTTGTAGTTCCTTTTTGCTTTCTCAGACTTCGACAAAATTATGATGTAAACATTAACGCCTCGTGAATCCAATTTTAACTCCATTTAGCAATAGCTTTACTTGGCATGATTGTAGATAAGGATAGACAGTCTGGAAAACCCTTTAGCTCTCTGGGGGGGGTGGGGGGCTGCAGCCTTTTGGGGCTTCCTCCATCAGTGTGAAGGGATTTAAGGACCTTTAAAGAATAAGTACCAAGGCCTTCATTGCCTCTTCTGTGACTTCAGAAATGTGTTCATTTTCAGGGAAAACAATCTAATTTTTTTTTTTTTTTTTTTTGTCTATTTCCACCTATGCCCAGCCATGTTTTTTTTGTTCCAATCTGCATTATTTTTGTCACTCTTCATTGTTTTAGGTTAGTTTTGACAGATCTTTCTGTTACCATTGCAATCCAAGGCGGCAATGTTTTTTTTTTTTTTTCTTTTTTTTTCATAATAAACTTGTGAACAAAGTACTTAATAATGTGAAGCTTAATTTGTTACTTCTACACGAAAAAAGCAAAGACACTGTATTGGAACTGTAAATGGGCTCCAGGAACCTAAAGTGTACCTTTTTTTTTTTTTTATCTCCCTGCAGCACATATGTGATACTTCATTTACATGGCATCTTATATTTCTGCCTGCAGGATAATGGCTTGTTCACACGTAGCATTTACACTGCTGTTTTCCACTAAGGTAGAACCTCTATTGTGTATAGGGATAAGTTCACACTTGTCTGCAGTGGATTTATTTGCACTAAAAATGCAGTCCCTTGGCAGGAATGACTCCGCATAGTGCACACTTACGTGTTTAGTTGCAGCTTTATGCATTGGTGAAAATTTACATCCTGCAGATTTAACCAAGAAAATAAATAAGCAGCATGTGGATGAGCTTTCAGGAATTGCATTCACTTCATTGCTGCTGTGAAACAACGCTGCGAATGCTCAATGTGAACATACCCAAGCAGTAGCAGTTCATTGGATGAAAATTTACCAAATGTGATAATGGGGGAATCTGCAATTGGCCCAAAAGCAGAGTTCAATGGGGAAGTCAAAATCTTAAACAAACTTTGTGGATTTTGCGGAGTATTACTACAGTTCTGGGTATCATCCAGGTCCTCTGAAAAGGCAGCTGGTACAAACACCATGCCCCACTGCTGCCATCTACAGACCAACAAGAGCACCACCGGAAGGGTTTTTTGTGCCGGATCTGTTCAGTTTGCCTGAAGTGCTGCAGGAAAAAGTGCCCTGTGTCTTCTCTCAGTAAAAAGCAACAGGTGGGGAATGAACATGAGTGACGCACTACAGGAGTCATCCGAGCCGTGTGTTCTCCACACATTGTCAAAATGTACCTTTTAGAAACGAGCTGAGGAGATGCGAAGGATTTCTAATGTTTAGGTTACATACACTATTTTCTGGGCTGTCTGGTCAAAAGTGATAAGATTGCAGTGACTGTGTGACTGCTGACTTATGAATCCCCCATGTATCTGCACAATGTGACCAAAGAAAGGAGTCCTCTGCACCTCTGACATGGCTGAGCAGTTCAATGACCTTCAGCCTCATTCAGACGTCCTTGTACACATCTGGGGTCGTCTTTTTCGGAGATATAACGCTTACCCATTATAATCAATGGTGCTATTCACATGTCCGTGTTTTGTTTCACTGATTGTGTCCATACATAACTTCATTTAGACATGTCTTTGGGTTTTTTTCTGGCCGCACTGCTGACAAGGGCCAATACAAGTCTATGGGTCCTTGAAAAACCAGTACAGCACATGGATGGCATCAGTGTATACTGTGTTTAAAGCAGTGGTCCGAAGGCAAAGTAATTTACCTCCTAACTCCTGATCTACTTAGAAAATAGCTTAGATTATGGGACTAACACATTTGCTTTAAAAATTCCCTAACTACACTAATGGCTAGTGTATTTTATTTTTTTTTCTATTTCCAGTCTGATTACTATTTGCTTTGTCACCAGTGCATGCTGGGATACTCGAAGCATCAGGGGCAGAGGCTGCAGTCAGTGCCACAGCCTCTGCCCCCTTCCTGAAACCAATAGTCACCAGTGCTGCTCATGTCAGGGGCTGGGCTGTCCCTGCACCGGCTGTGCGCAGGGGAGACTGGGCCGTGCCCAGCCCCTGACATGAGCAGCACTGGTGACTATTGGTTTTATCAGATGGCACTCGGCCCAATGATATGCCACGGTGCAGTGCCGATTCAGCCTGAGAAAACAATCGCAGCAAGTACAAGCGAGAATCGGATCACGCACACCCACACAAGTCTAAGGGGGCACGTGAAACATCGGACGCCAACTTTCCCCGTCTCCTCCGCACCTGTGCTGCAATTATCTCATGCAAGACCATCGGAGCACAGACACTCAGCTCTTCAGTCAAGTGATGTCATAATCAGCCAGATTCTCTTGCATTTGTTTTTAATGGAAAAGGGTTTGATATTTTCCACTTTTAGGCTATGTGCACACGATGCAGAAATGAAGCAGAAAATTTCTGCATCATTTCTGCATCTCCCTGGCAGAAAAAACGCATGCAGATTGTGCATGCGTTTTTCCTGCAGAATACATGCGGATCCACATGCAGATTCACATGCGTTTCCGCATGCAGATTCACAAGCGCTTTCCAGGCGATGTTAGAATCACCTGGAAAGTGCTTGATAACTAGGTCACACTATATAAATCCATGCAAACAGCATGGATTTATACAGTGTGACCCGAGAGAGTGTATATACTTACCTCTGATGGCCCGCGCTGTCCTGCTCAATCTGTTCTCCCTCGCCGGCAACTTTGAATTGAAAGACCTGCCGACGTCAGCGTCACGTGACCCGTCACATGACTCTGACGTCACCGCAGGTCCTACAACTCACTGCAAGTGCCGGGAACCAAGCGGGAGCGCTGCGCGGGCCGACAGATGGTAAGAATACATTTATTTTTTATTTTATTCTTCTTTTTACAGCTTTTTTAATGGTACCTGGGTGTGGATGAGACTCTCCTCTCCTCCACACCCGGGTACCATCCGCACATTAGAACGCACCAATTACGCAAGTACAAATGCTGTCTTGCGGAATTGGCGCGTTCTAATGCAAGTCAATGGCGGCGAAATCGCTGCGTTTCCGCAAAATTAATTGACATGCTGCGGATTTTTGACCGCAGCGTTAACGCTGCGGAAAAATCCGCATCATGGGCACAGCACATGCGGATTTCCATTGGGGAACATTGCTTCCCTTCTACCATGCGTTTTTCATGCGTTTCCGCGGCGTTTACGCAACTGCGGAAACGCATGAAATACGCATCGTGTGAACACAGCCTTAAACACTAGGGAGATCTGCTGTTAAAATTTGCGGTGAAAAGCTAGTGTACTGCTAGCTCACATTACAATGGCAGTAATGTGGGGGAGATCTGCTCACATGTGTGATGTCCCCTTTTGCTTTTCATTTTTTTTTTTTTTTTTTTTTTAACGGGCTCTTTTACACAAATATGCCCCCAAGAGATTCAGCAATAAAAACGCATTTAAATGTTGCAATGCAAATCATGAAATGGAAAGTTAAAGCTGTAGTAGTAGTAATTTGCTTTTATAATTTAGATCTTTAAGTATAACGCCTCATTATTACGTGGGGTCAGGATCTACATGGACTACAGCCCAACAAAAAGACTGTTACTATATGCAGGACTGTGGAGTCGGAGTCAGTATAAAATGGACCAACTGACTCCTAAAATATATAATAAATTGGGTACAGTAGTTCAATGCAGTTTGTGGGGATTATTTTTTCATAAGAATTTGGGAAAGTTATGAAATGTCCTATAAATGTCTGTCCTATTCCTGATCTAAGGGTCTAGACTTTTAGCTGAGATGAATCTGTGCTACAGTAAATTTATCACTTACACATGAGCCGCGTATGAGGGAGTCGGAGTCATGGAAATTGAGGAGTCGGAGGTTTGGCTTACCGACTCCACAGCCCTGACTATATGGGGCCTTTGGTGGTGGCACCGGCAGTCTTCTAATGAAACTCTATGGCCCTGATTCATCGTTGCTGTTTCTTTTTCAGTGGCTTTACTATTTGCACCTTATTTTCTAGGGCCCTGATTAATCAACGCTTTGACACCAGAAAACTGGCGTAAAAACACTTTGAAAAGTCTCAACTTTTTATACAATGCAGACTTGCACAAAAATGTTGGGACTTTTGCCATTTTCATGCTAAAATGGGAAAAGCTGGAGAAGAGATGAGGCGTGGCTACACCTGCCCGTCAAATTTATCAAAAGTGCCAGGGTTTCTTATGCCAGAAAGGCTACTCCAGACTATGACTAGAATAGCATTTCTGGTGAGGCGCATGAAGGTGCACGCCACTGAGACCATGCACCAAATTCATTAAGTTTAATGCTCTTCTTAACAAATTTGCACTCCAGCAAGCCCTTCATTAAGGCCATGTTCACATATTCAGTATTTGGTCAGTATTTTAACTCAGTATTTTTAAGCCAAAACCAGGAGTGGAACAATCAGAGGAAAAGTATAATGGAAACACGTCACCACTCGTATTTATCAGCCACTCCTGGTTTATAAATACTGAGGTAAAATACTGACCAAATACTGAAGGAGGGAACATGGCCTAAGGCTGGTGTGTACAAAGCCCCTTAATGCTTGGGCCCTTTATGTTTTGCGACACTTTTTAAATTGTCTTTCTTTATAAGTCGTTTTTTTATTCTTCAACAGTTTTGCTTATCTAAATGTTGTAGACCGATTGATGAAATGCAACTTTGACCAAATGTTGTGTTTTTTTGGTACCTCTCGCTCCAGTCCTGTCCTTGAGTCATTTCTGTGGGGGCGTTTTCGATTTGATGCATTTTTGGGACTTTTTAAAGAATTTGTGAATTTTGGTGTTAAAATGTCGCAAAAACTGGTCAAATACAAAATAAAAAGCATTTTTGAATTGGTTTCAAATTTATAAACCACGTGCACCATTTTGAAAGATTTGGGGCAACAAATGTCAGCAAATATCACACAAAACAAACAAAAAAAACCCATGACTTCAATAAATGATGGATTGGGCCCCCTGACGATGTGAAGGCAAAGCCGAAAAAGCACCAACTATAATAAAGGCAGTTTAGGACCTGAATAGACGGTTTTTTTCTCTAGACCTGTTTGGCCTCATTTTTCAGCCCCAGGAAGAGTGTTTAATGCTTCACCTCCCACGCGGCTGTTGTGTTGATCTCCCAACCATAAGTACATTCACTAAACTGGAAACTGCTCGCTACAAAGCATGATTTTTGGAATGGATTTAGGTTTAACAAATTCATCCGACTAAATTTCAGATGTTTGAAACAGAATGCCGGCAGGACCAGGGGTCGCGAATGTGTTTCAGTCAATTGCATTCTAAAGTAAAGTTTATATTATTGGCTACCAGTATTGTTAGCTTCCTTTTTAGGGAAAATGTCAGTCTTCTTTATGTGCCCACGTAGCGTTCTTGTAGCGTTTTTACGGCCGCGAAAACGCTTGTAAAACAGTCTGCCATGCAAAGCAATGTGAATTCGGATGTGCTGTTCACATGATGCGCTAATTAGTGCGCCGAATTCTCATTGCGTTGCAAAACGCAGCATGACCATTTCTACCGTAATTATGCCACAAATTCGCGGCCATTTAGGAACATTGAAACGCAGCAAACCCGCAGGTATATTAATAATTAAATTCAATGGCCGCGAATTTGCGGCGTGATCGCGGTGCGTGTGGTACCTGGGATGAAGAGGAGACTACAACTTTTTTTCACCCACGCGGTGAAAAAAAGAAATAAAAAAGTTAAAAATAAACAAAACCTGTATACTCACCTCTCCAGTCTTCTCCCTGCGGCGGCAATCCTCTCTCCTCGGCGTCCCACGGTGTACTGGCAGAATCTGCGGTGACGTCATTTAATCAGCTGATCTGAGTATACAGGTTTTTTTTTTTTTTTTTTTTTTTTTATACTATAGATGCAGCATTTAAAGCATCTAAGTTGGTCACACTATATATGCTGTTTGCATGGATTTATATTGTGTGACCAAGTTGTCAAGCACTTTCCAAGTGATGCGCAAAATCGCTTGGAAAAGCGCTTGAAAAAACACATGCGAAAAAACGCTTCTCCCTGGCAGAAAAAAAACGCATGTAAATCTGCATGCGTTTTTTCTGCCAGGGAGAGGCAAAAACTCTGCATCGTGGGCACTTACCCTTACAATGTGACGACGACAGCCTGGACCGAAAAATTGCAGAGCCCTATTATAAACATGAAGCCATCAAACTGTAACTTACATATACAGATTGTGGAAGTGGTTCACCTATGGCTGATGCTTTAACCCATGATTAGTTGGTGATTATATCTCAATTGGAAGACATGGATTCAGACAGGCTTGGACTGGCCCACAGGAGAATCTTCTGGTGGGCCCCTGTACAATTTCTCTTTATATGCTGGTCATCTGATGTACCTGTCAGCTTCAGCCATCTGACCCGTGGTAGTTGCCTGCTCTCACACAAGGTCGGTCCCAGAGTGGCACTTGGTTCACCTTCCCGGTCGCTCACTGGTTCACGGAGTCTACTAAGCCGCCGTGTGGCCAGGGTCGGTCCGGGTAGGCACTTAGTTACGCCCCTCTGGTCCCTCCTTGCATCACAGCACAGAGGTTCCACCACCCGGATTCGTAACACAGGTGCATCTCACTAAATTAGAATATCATCAAAAAGTTGATTTATTTCAGTTCTTCAATACAAAGAGTGAAACTCATATATAATATAGAGTCATTACAAACAGCATGACCTATTTCAAGTGTTTATTTCTGTTGATGATTATGGCTTACAGCCAATGAAAACACAAAAGTCATCATCTCAGTAAATTAAAATAATTACCAAAAAACACCTGCAAAGGCTTCCTAAGCGTTTAAAAAGGTCCCTTAGTCTGTTTCAGTAGGCTCCACAATCATGGGGAAGACTGTTGACTTGACAGATGTCCAGAAGGCAGTCATTGACACACTCAACAAGGATAACGTCGTGGGGGAGCTGAACGGGGGGGAAAGGGAGCCCCCTCTCTCCCCTGCCTTCTAAACGCTGCCATCAATATTGATCGCAGCATTTCGTGGGTTAAACAAGCACCACTCTTGGCAATGAGAGCCGGGTGTCAGCTGTCATGTTATTATTATTTATTATTATAGTGCCATTTATTCCATGGCACTTTACATGTGAAAAGGGGTCACCAACTGGTACAGGAGGAGAAAGGACCCTGCCCGTGAGGGCTCACAGTCTACAAGGGGTGGGTGATGATATAGTAGGTCGGGTTAGCGCTGGTCATGCAGCGGTATGGTGGAACAAGGCTTACTGTAGGTTGTAGGCTTGTCGGAAGAGGTGGGTCTTCAGGTTCCATTTAAAGGTTTCCACGGTAGGCGAGAGTCTGATGTGTTGGGGTAGAGAATTCCAGAGTAGGGCAGATGCACAGGAAAAATCTTGTATGCTATTGTGGGACGAGAAGATAAAAGGGGAGTAGAGAAGGAGATCTTGTGAGGATTGCAGGTTGCGTGCAGGTAAGTACCGGGAGACTAGGTCACAGATGTATGGATGTATGAACTGGAGTCTCTGGGCAATGGGGAGCCAGTGGAGGGATTGACAGAGGGGAGAGGCGGGGGAATAGCGTAGGGATAAGTGGATTAGTTAGACAGCAGAGTTTAGGATAGATTGGAGGGGTGCAAGCGTGTTAGAGGGGAGGCCACAAAGCAGGAGGTTGCAGTAGTCAGTCGAGGTGGGAGATGATGAGGGTGTGCACTAGTGTTTTTGCAGATTCATGGTTGAGGAATGTGCGGATCCGGGAGATATTTTTGAGTTGCAGTCGGCAAGAATTGGAAAGGGCTTGGATATGTGGTTTGAAGGAGAGATTAGAATCCAGGGTTACCCCGAGGCAGTGAGCTAGCGGGACTGGGGAAAGTGGGCAGCCATTTACTTTGATAGATAGGTCAGATGAGGGGGTTGAGTGAGATGGTGAAAACATGATGAATTCAGTTTTATCCATGTTAACTTTTAGAAATCTAGTTGAGAAGAAGGATGAAATAGCGGACAGACATTGTGGGATTCTGGTTAGTAAAGAGGTGATATCAGGTCCAGAGAGGAACATCTGTGTGTCATCAGCAAAGAGATGATACTGAAAGCCGTGAGACTCTATGAGCTGTCCCAGGCCGAAGGTATAGCTGGAGAAGAGCAGGGGTCCTAGAACTGAACCTTTGGGGACACTGACAGATAGTGGCTAAGATGAGGAGGTGGTGTGTGAATGGGAGACGCTGAATCAGAGGCGTATCAAGGGGGCAGGCAGCGGGCACAGTCGGTAGGGGGGCGCAGTCGGGCTGCCTAATTCGGTGGTCCAAGGTATCTTCCCCGGCGGCTGCATTCTGCCGCCCCCTGGACTAGGAGTTGGCCGTTCTCTGAGCCAGCTGTCAATCTGACAGCCGGCTCACAGAGCGTGCAGGCTCACAGCGTTCAATTGTACTCGCGCCTCTTTCAGACGCGAGTAAAATTGAAGCTGTGACCATCGGCTCAGAGTGATCTCAGCACCGACATCAGGTCAAGTGATCACGTTGCTGACGTCACTCGCTGACGTCCAGAAGAGAGAACAGCATTGGCAGTAAGTGCTCCTGCGTCTGTGGAGCTGAAGACACCGAAGATTCAGCGTGGGGGGATTTATTCAGTATGCAGAGGCGGATTTATTCAGTGTGGAGGGAGGGATTTATTCAGTATGGGGGGCGAGATTTATTCATAGTGGAGGGGGGATTTATTGAGCATGGAGGGGGGATTTTCAGCGTGGAGGCATGGTGAGGGGGGATTTATTCAGTGTGGAGGGGGCATTTATTCAGCGTGGAGGGCGGATTTATTCAGTTTGGAGGGGGATTTATTCAGTGTGGAGGGGGGATATATTCTGTGTGGAGGGATGAGACTTACTCTGTGGGGAGCGAGTGGGGGGTGGGTGCCGACACTGTATGGGGAGTGAGGGAAACAATGTGTGCGGATACAGTATGGGAAGCAAGGGTGATGGGAAGTGTGCGGACACAGTATGGGGAGTCGGGGGGGGATATGTGAGGAGGAAGTATGGAGAGCGACGGGTAAATATGTGAGGAGATAGTATGGGTAGAAAATGTGAGTGGGCACAGAATAGAGACTGAGTAGTGTGGTGAGGTAGCATGGCAGGACAGTGTAAGGGCACAGCCAGGAGGGGATAGTATACCAAGGAGGGGGAGTGTGATGATGGGGCACAGTATACAGACTGGGTCCTCTAGGGGGACACCGTGTGAGAGGACAGTGTGAAAAGGGGGTCCAGTATGATGAGGAAAGGGCGGTGTGGAGCACATGTACCATAAGAGGGACAATGTGGGAGTCATATTTTGTGCAGGGAATATAGTGAGGGGCAATTATTTATTCAGGATCTCAGCGTAGAGCAGATATTTTTATTCAGGAGCATTATAATGACACTGCTATCTTTAAGGGCATCATGTGGGGATGTGCTGCAGAAGACCAGGAAAGAAGTCTGCAGAGATGAGCTGTGGATGAAAAAAGTCATCAAGGAGTTAGGACAAGAGGAAGAAAGAGAAGGACTCCAGAGACAACATTACATCATCTATCAGGTACCTGGATGTAAATGTTTTTTGTGATACTGACTAATTGTCATGTTTTTATTTATGTTAGGAGCATTAGAGGTTGTCCAGGTTGGTGATGAGCCTGCAGTCATTCTATGTGATTGCAGACGTCTGAATTCTCACAGTGCGCACTGTCAGGAATCTCTTGTGCCGACGATTTGCATACATGCGGTCATGTGCTGACTAGACGTAAAAATGAATTGAGCGAGGTCGGACATGTCTAATCGTAATGTGGCCAGAAGTATACAAATCACATACTTGTGCTGACATCACCGTCCACTCTTGCCACTGGCAAGCGAGAATCCCAAAAGTGTGCAGTGCATGCATTGTGAGAATTCAGAAGCCTGCTGTCACATAGAGTGACTGCAGACTTTGATCTCAAATCTGGACAAGCCCTTTAATTATAAAATGAAGCCCTGCAGCATGTCCAATCCCAAAAGTGTGTAATATACTCACTGTCAGGATTCAGCTCTGCTTACAGGTTCACTTCACTTATGCGATATTCATACTGATGGTCAGGTGACAACGAGCTTCTCTTCCTGCTTCTCTCAGAGAGAATTATGGAGAGCAGCTCGTCGGCATGTGACTAAGTGTGCAAATCACATGTGTTGAGGGGAGGGGGCGCCAAACTGAATCCTTGCCCCGGGTGCTAGAAGATTTAGATACACCTCTGTGCTAAATGTCTGGTCTGTTCGGTATGAGGAGATCCAGGATAGGGCATAGTCTGTGATGCCAAGAGATGAGAGAATCTGTAGTAAGAGGGATTGGTCCAATGTGTCAAATGCTGAGGACAGGTCCAGGAGGAGGAGGACAGAGTAGTGTCGCTTGGATTTGGCTGTAAGTCATTGGTGACTTTAGTCAGGGCAGTTTCAGTGGAGTGATGCGGACGGAAGTCAGATTGTAAGTGGTCAAAGAGGGAGCAGGAGGAGAGGTGGGAGGACAGCTCAGAATGGACGCGTTGTTCCAGTAGTTTGGAGGCATAGGGGAGAAGTGAGATGGGGCGATAGCGAGACAGAGAGGATGGGTCAAGGATGGGGGTGACTGGTTCCCTTTATGTAATTTTTCACATATTTTATATGACAATTTGAGAAAAATTGCTACAGAGTGCTTGAAGAAAAGCATTAACCCTATAAGGACCAACCCGGGGTTACTGTACATGCAGCAGGTCTGGGGTCATTTGGGAAGTGTCGGGGGACGCCGGGGGCAGGTCTTCAGTCCCTTCCTGTGTTCTAGGCGGGGTACAGAAGCACTGGCACTGCCGACCACAGGGCGTCTCCCAGCACTGACCCCGCAGACACTGATCGCGCTGCCTGTGAGCTGGCACCGACGCTGGAGGTTTTCCCCTGTAACCAGGGCTCCTATGCATGTCCCAGTTACAGAGGTAAAAATGAGCAATAGTAGAAAAAAAGACAAAACAAAAGCATTATACGTCTGATGATCCCATGCAAAAAATAAAGGAAAAAGGGAAAGTCCAGTGATAGAAAACTATTTTATTACTTGCCAGAAAACACAAAACTCGACCACATGAGGAATCGTCCGACCGTGACAGCCCGGAGACTCCGTCAGCCCAAGCGGCTGTGACCAGAACAGTGTACAATACAAAGAAAAACTTAGAAATAGCCTATTTTCAATATTCGTGTCATAACAAAATGTAAATGAATTGAATGGCTGTTCGCAAATAATCCAGACTGTGGTGCAGCGCCTCGTGCGGCCACATCTGTGACTACAGTGGGCTATGGCTCCTGCACAGCAGCCGGCCATTACGGAGTTAACCCCGCTCCCGCGCGCCCTCTGCGTCTCTAGGCTTCTGCCATTGACAGTGACAATGCTCTGACTCCACACTCCTGACGACTGTTGCCAGGCGAGAACCCAGCTGCTTCCCTGGATACTAGTCGGCGCCACGCCTTCATTGGCTGTAGTTCCTTTACGTAATAGGCGTTCTGCCTCCTTATTGGCTGTCATCTCGGTTAGTCCCTCTGATAGGCTGTCACTTCGGCAGCACCCTGCCTTGGCGCATGAGGTAGAATCCCACAGGCGCACAGGTAACGTGCCCTAGATTCATCTCCTATATCCGGTTTTGCCGCCATTTTCTTGGAGACCACTAGTGATGTATGTTACCCAGAAGCTCCCGCGTTCCTGGAGACATACTGTACACCTGTGATTAAGCTCTAGCACACAGGACTTTGCTCCGTGCGTTACAAGAGCCCCGCCTATTGCTGCCGCCAGGCTCGGGTGACGCAGCTCCCTAGGAGGTGGAGTAGTGTGGCCGGCAGGCAGCGGTGAGGCCTTGTGTCTGGTATCTGGACGCGCTTGAGCACGGTGAGTTCATGGCGGAGGACAGCCTTCTCTAGGAGCGTCGTGTGTGCAGTATGGCGGAGGCTGCGCTCCTGCTCCGGGCCTCGGTCATGGATGCGGCCGGCCTGTGTCAGCCCAGCAGCCGCCTGCCCTGGGGCTGCTCACCCGGTGACGCTACACCGCCTCCCCGCATGGAGCGGCGCCTGTGGCCCTCAGACATCCCCTTCAGCGCTGGGCCAGCCGTGCTCCTTCCTTCCCCCTCCATAACGATTACTTTTCCGTCCACACAGCTGTATCATGGTTACAATTGTCTCCGACTCAACTCCTTTTACCATCGCCCGTACTAGGAAGTGGGGAAAATCATCCATACTCCTTCCTCTGTTGTTATTACTTTTTATTTTCTGAGACCCGCAACTTTTTTTTTTGCCTAATGCCGGGTCACAGGGTGGCGTGCCGGGTCACAGGGTGGTGTGCCAGCAGATATATGCCCACAAGCTAACCGCACAGCGGAGCTGGTACCAGAGCAGGGATGTCCAGGTCAAAACCGGGCTGACCAGTACACAGAATAATGGCCCCACACAGGAGTGGTGGTTCCGGTGTCGTGGGCTGAACCTAAGCAGCCTGCAGGCCAGACTTAGCCTACGGGCCTGAGTGTGACGCGTGTGTACCAGACTGTCACAGCCGTACGCCACCTGGCGCTTGCTGCTACTTCCGCTGCCGGTCGCACCATATTGTCCATGTTTGTGGGTGTATTTGGGTGCATGCCAGGTGTACATCTGTGAACTCCAGACTATTGGCCTGGTACTGTGTGGGCATCAGGGTGTCTTCATCTTCTGATGTCATGAAGTGTGTCCGTCTGTATAAAGCAATCACCTTTACCCCCACCCCGCCCATCACTTTGCTTTCACTGCCATGGATTGCTTTAAAGGTTGACGCGCTTCTCAGGTGGCTTTCTTCTTTTTATAAGAGGGGAACACTATTAACGCTGCACTTTTTTTTTTTTTAACACTTTTCTCAGTAGATGAAACCTAACCTGTAGAATGGATCTGTCCCGTCATGGGATTAGGTACACGCCGGGGCTGATCAAGTTACATGTGCTAACATTCCACCCTAATTTTTGTAGAATGGGGGCGAGGGGGGAGCCCTTCTCCAGACTTGTTCTTGTTTTAGATATATTTTTCAACACAATTAAGGGTCTGTGGCTCGTAAAGGAATCTGGGCCTATATTTGAATCATGTATGCTGAAATTGTGCCACATGCAGATTTAACTGCGTGATTAGAACGCAGTGAAAATACTGTGTCCAAAACGCTGCTATTCCTGATCGTGAGCACATACCCGAAGAGATCCTAAATCAGCCATATTTGTGTCACTTTCACTAAGTTGTATGTTATGTTTAAAAGGCTTTATTTTCCAACAGGATGAAAGTAGAATGCAGAACTCACCACTGATGAATCCAATGTTTATTTTTCATGCATGGTCCTAAGCTACAACTGTTTCATGTGTAATCACTCTTCATCTGACCATGGATGAAGTGAAGGCTTGATGAAACCTCTGTAGCCTCGTGTCTGTTATATCCTATGACCATGCATCTAAAATTAGTATTGGATTAATCAGTGGTGAGTGTTGCGTTCTACTTTTGTCCTGTTGGGGAAAAATAGGGTTGATTTTGTACCTAAGTTTAGCTCTTTCATGTTTGACAAGAGCCTCTGAACGTGTGTGGAGAATACTGACAATAATTGTGTAAGAGCAGGGCCAGTGTTTTCTATTGAAATGTTGTTTAGAGGGCTTGTCCACTACATAGCAATACCACACTTGAATGGCCCTAGGGTGGTGTGGGTTTAAAAAAAAAAAACACGATTTTTTTATGCTCGGACTA
Organism: Phyllobates terribilis; assembly: GCF_046119375.1. Lineage (NCBI taxonomy): Eukaryota > Metazoa > Chordata > Amphibia > Anura > Dendrobatidae > Phyllobates > Phyllobates terribilis. Next base: position 72,188,418 of record NW_027362770.1, on the reverse strand, counting down.
TGTCAAGGCTGCAAATTCTCAGTGGTTGTATTTATTGATTTATTTGATTTATTTTTAAAGGGGTTGTGCGGTCCTTCTGTGTCCTGACCTTGTGTGCCCCATAATGAGTGGTGAGCCGACTTTGGCCCATGAGGACTAGACGCATGTGGACTAGAGCTTCTAAAAAGCTGACTTATTCACACAAACCTCTTAGTTTTTTATTCATCTCTTGTTATGTTGGATAGATCCATTCCGGAAGAAATCGGAGTAGTAATTGCTTTGAGTTGCAGGAAATCATAACTTGTGGCTCTTGTTCCATAGATGCCTTCAATAAAATTGCAGAGCTCTGATGGTGAGATCTTCGAAGTAGATGTAGAAATTGCAAAGCAATCCGTTACCATCAAGACAATGCTGGAAGGTGAGTTCATGGCCTGTCATTCTAGCTACCTGTACTCATCTGGTGTCTGTAATTCTTTGGCTAATATTAGAATATCGGGGACTGCATGGGAGAAGATGCGGATCCTGCAGTGACGTTCACTATAAAGCATCTGATGATTTTTATTACCATGTGAATTTGTTTTGTCCTATTAAGAAAAAAATAAAAATATAGGCCTTTGTCTAAAATAGTATGGTGCGTTTCTCCTCCGCAATAGCTGTAAACGTATACATCTGAATGGTGCTGTAAGTGATCTGCATTGTTTCTCTCAATGTATGACTTGATCTTTCTGCTACTTCTTCAGATCTGGGCATGGATGATGAAGGGGATGATGATCCTGTGCCACTTCCTAATGTTAATGCAGCAATTCTCAAAAAGGTAAATGTAGATTAGTCTTCATTTGCTGGAGACCTGAAATGTAATCTTTGCAGTGGCCATTTAGTAGTAAAATGTGTAGGCCATTTTTGAGACCCTTGTAGTGTATATATAGATCTGAGTGTTGCCATGTGCTGATATTGATCCATGATGACACAGCGTAACACTGTTCCCATGTAAAACATGGGGACAGTAAGTCCGAGCCATCAGACCTCTGCTCAGAAGAAAGGATCTAACACAGGATAGACATACAGTAGCATATATATCAACATAATTTACAGTGGCCCTCTATATAATAAAGAATAATTCCCTGCACTTCACTACACACATGGAAAAGGTCTGCTGGCATTTGCCTAACCCTGACAAGACCATAAGGACCATTTTCATCTGTCAGGCAAATGCAGCACTGTTAATGTCTTTTACACTTGGCGGAGCATCACTTTTTACACATGGTCGCAGCGATGTAGATAAACATGTGTTTTTCTTTTTCTCTCCACCTTTTTCTATACATACAGGGCACCAAAATCACTAACATCTAATTATATTAAGTTTTCTTATTTAACTGGGTGTCTTAATTTCGTTCAGCTCTGTGGGCATGTTCTTTCAGTCCAGTCATAAAAAGGCAATGTCCAAAGATAGATCAGAACTGTGGGCATACACTTTTTCCTAACTGAAACGCCCATTGAGGTTAGGAACTGTGCCACAATGAACACCTTAACTTCCAATCCATACAGTAAGGCTTGTATGCATTAAAGGGGTTTTCCCACAAACAAAGTTGATTTTAATCAATAGATCTTTGAATAATAACTTCCACAAGTGGATGTTTAAATAAAATGTTCCTGTGCTGAGATAATCTTATAAATGTGCCCCTGCTGTGTACTGTGTAAACTGTCTTAAGGCCCAGTCACACTTAGCGACGCTGCAACGATCCCGACAACGATACGACCTGTCAGGGATCGTTGCTGCGTCGCTATGTGGTCGCTGGTGATCTGTCAAACAGGCAGGCTCACCAACGATCAGGGGAGCAGAGACATCGTGGAAAGAATCTTTCCACAATGTCCTGCTCCTGGTTACGAGCCTGCTGAAGCAGGAGCAGGCTGGTAACCATGGTAAACCTCGGGTTACTAGGGGCACACGCGCACGTAGTAACCTGTTGTTTATCATGGTTACCACTCTGCTACAGTGAGCGGGAGGTTACCGCTCACTTTAGCAGGCTCGTAACCATGATAAACAGCGGGTTACTAAGTGCGCATGTGCCCCTAGTAACCCGAGGTTTACCATGGTTACCAGCCTGATCGCTGCTCCCGTTGGTCACACACAGCGATGTGTGCTGACCAGCGGGAGGGCAACGACCAAAAAGTGGTCCAGGACACTTTGCAGCGATCAGCGACCTCACAGCAGGGGTCTGATCGCTGCAAAGTGTCACACATAGCGACTTCGCTGGTGAGGTCGCTGTTGCGTCACCAAAACCGTGACACAGCAGCGATCTCGCTATGTGAGACGAGGGCTTTACTGTGTACAGAACTGGTCTGATCATACCACATCTCCTGGGCAGGGGAGGAAGCAAAATAGTATACAGACATTACAGCGGGGGATGACAAATTAATTCTTTTAGGTAAAATATTTTTTAAAAATAGACAGGGAAATGCTTTATCTCACACAAAGAATCAGCTGTGAACCCCTGCTGTAATGTCTGTATACTCTTTTGCTTCCCCCCCTGCCCAGGAGCTGTGGTATGATCAGACCATGTTCCTGTATGGTCAGACACAGCCATTACACAGTACACAGCAGGGGCACATTTATAAGATTATCTCAGCACAGGAACATTTTATTTAAACATCCAATTGTGGAAGTTATTATTACTTCCAGATGTATTGATTGAAATCCACTTTAAAATTTACTTTGTTCAATAAAGTTTGAAAAGCATTTGCCCAGTCATGCAGAGGTTAAAGTATTAGCTGAGGAATATGTCAGTGATCAAACCATCTCCAGAAAGTTGTGCCTCCTTATATTTCTCGTTGAGTCTGGAACCTTAACTAACTTTCTACTACTTGTTATACGCTTGAGATCTCTCCACGATCCACTGAGATTGTCCAGTGAGTTGTGTCCATGATTCCTCATAAGTGATTATCACACAGTTCTATTTGTTCAGATCCTTGTCTTCAGCTGACCTTTTTGTGGATCATTTTGTGCCACCACCATGTTGAACGCCAAAAGTCCATGTGTGGTGGGGGAAGGCTAACCATTTATAGGCTTCCTCTTCATTTTGGGTTACTCATTTTTTACTGTTTTGCAGGTTATCCAATGGTGCACCCACCACAAAGATGACCCTCCCCCACCCGAGGATGATGAGAATAAGGAGAAGAGGACAGATGATATCCCTGTATGGGACCAGGAATTTCTTAAAGTAGACCAAGGAACTCTATTTGAACTTATCCTGGTGAGTAATCTTTGCCTGAATTTTTGAGCTATAGATGCCATGTCTTGGATGCCAACTGTGATGAAAAGTAACAAACTAGACAGTAAAAGGGTTCTCTGCTTTCGGTAATGACATTAGAAGGGTCCCATGTTAACGAATGAATCTGTGTCCCCTGTTAGGACCCCCTTCTCTCGTGTAAAATATATGGGGACATTTTGTAATAACCAGTCTGGAATTTGCGGACATTACTTGGGTCCTCCAGGATGACTGTTTCTAGATGCTTCTTCTGGGCGAGTGATTAAGGTCCAGAACAGGCCTCTCCTGTATATGTACAGGGGTCGTGTAGCGGAAGAATTGGGTAAAGATTTTGCCATATAACTTATTGAGTTACTATTTTATCCAGGCTGCCAACTACTTGGATATTAAAGGTCTGCTTGATGTAACCTGCAAAACTGTGGCAAACATGATTAAAGGCAAAACGCCAGAAGAAATTCGGAAGACCTTTAATATTAAAAACGACTTTACTGAAGAGGAAGAGGCACAGGTAACTTGTTTGGAAATATACTGACTTCATTAATGTGTTGGTTTAAAATTTATTTTTCTCCTATGAAACAAAAGTAATTGTCCGGTGTCCCAAGTCCTTACCACATAGAGAAAAAATAATCTGTTTTGTGTTGCCTGGCAGTCTAGTGATGTAAATAATGTCATGTGACCACTGCGGCTGACTGGCTGCAGCCTTCACAATTCTGTACACATGGAAGAAATGCTGTTCTTCCGATTAGACCGAACTATGAAGGCTGCAGTATACGCTATAATCCATATGCATAGAACACTTAAAGGGGTTGTCCCATGGACAAAAGTTCATTGTAATCACAGATCTTGGAATAATAATTTCCACAATTGGATGTGTGTAAATAAAATGTTCCTGTGCTGAGATAATCTTATAAATGTGCCCCTGCTGTGTACTGTGTAATGGCCGTGTCTGATCGTACAGGAACATGGTCTGATTATACCACAGCTCCTGGACAGGGGAGGAGAAAGAAAACTATACAGACAATGGGACAGCAGGTGATCACAAATTATTCTTTCTTTGACATGGAAATGTTTTACCTCCCAAAAAGAATCCACTGTGATCCCATGATGTAATATCTCTTTACTATTTTCCTTCCTCCCCTGCCCAGGAGATGTGGTATGATCAGACCATGTCCCTGTACGGTCAGACACGGCCATTACACAGTACACAGGGGCACATTTATAAGATTATCTCAGCACAGGAACATTTTATTTAAATACATTCAATTGTGTAGCTTATTATTATTCCAAGATTTATTGATTAAAATGAACTTTTTTTCTTGGGAAAACCCCTTTAAGTGAAACACTGATGTCTGAGTGAGGCCATAAGAGCAGCATGTACTAATGTTGGTGATGAGGGTCCATTGTATTAAGGATAGTGATGATGTACTGCTTATGAAGGGGTTTTCTAAGACTTCATTTAGGAAAGGTCTGTATCAGATTGGTGGAGGTGCTGGGATCCTAATCTTCACCAATCACATAAGGGGGCATGGTGCGCGCGCACCATATATTGTGTAGTGGCTTTTAATAGTACTGCCGCTCTCTCAGTACGTTGGTAATTGTGCTTCTCATGGTCTGATCGGATGAGAGCCCCTAAGAGCAAACACTAACTTCTGTATTTGCTTCCTGTGAACCCTTTCTGCCATTATGATCGTTTTCTATGTTTTAGGTACGCAAAGAGAACCAGTGGTGTGAAGAGAAATGATCCGCTGTGCCTCTCGTCACTAGAACACTGTAAGAATCGTTCCAAATAGTTGCACTGCTCTGTTTATAATAGACAATTCAGCAGTTTCTCATATTAGCAGCAGGGCGTTTTGCTGCATGTTGTGTCCTATATAAATATATATAATTTTTTTGAGTAACAATTCCTCTCCTCAAACTGTGTTTTTACCATTGTAATCTGTTGTGACTTCCTATAAACTATAATGAATCTGATGTGTGCTGTGAAGACAGAAGATGCGATCCCTAATGCTCTCCGGCCCGTCATCTCCTCGCCAAGAGATTGCAGACTGCTCCACTTTATATTTAGGTGGTCGTGATGTAAGATCCGAGCTGCATGACGACACAGCAGGAAACACAACAGTGGATCTTCATTAGACCACATATCACCAGATATATATGGAGTTTGCAGAAGTGCTGCTGTTTTTCTTTTCATTTTTAGTAAATCCGCTTACACATTGGCATTCACATCATTTGTCTATTTATTTAATTTTTTGGCTGGTGCTTTTGGGAAAATAAGTTTGGACTGACTTTTACACGTTAAAGTGGAAATTATAACCCTGGTAACGGGGTATTCCCATATTAAAAGCTGATGGTATATTGCTAGGCTGTAGTCCTGCGGTCCCTACACTGCCTATGCAGAGCGCTGGGCCACCTGGTTGTGCAGGGAACTGCAGCACCGATCCATTCACGTGATGATGCTGGCTGCAGATTCGGGTGGGTGTGCTGCCCTTATGTACAAAAACCTTTGATGGGAATGCAGTACTAGATCCCATTCATTCCCTGGATCAGTGAGCAACCCAGTGACAAGATATGGGAATACCGTGTAAAGAAATGTTATGCTGGTATATCACAAAGTTTCCCATAGACTGCAATTTCAAGACAAATTCTAACGTTTGTGCTCTTTGTTGGAAGATTGTGAATTGAAACCTTTAACCAGGCAGCTTGGCTAGAAAAGTTTAAGTGAGGTGCTCAGTTACTTACTTTACTCCTGTTAAGCTGAAAATGACATGCTGATCAGGCTCCGCACCTCCTCCACCTAGCAGATCTGTGCAGCCTCCCCTCCTCTAGCTTCTATATATGTTGTGTTGTGTTCAGTGTTCATTATACTTTTTAATCTGTATTAAAGAGCAGGTTTAAACTTTCCTAATAAATCAAATTTAAAGGACATTGTCAAATGCTTTGGTTTTGGGGCTTTTTTTTTCACTAAAAACAACTCTGTACTTCCCGAGAGCCTCTGTGACAATACCTAAATGTAACAAGGAAATGAATATGCTTGCTCACGGCAAATCCCTGGTTTTGGTTTACGAATACTGACCAAAAACTGACAGTGGGTTATGCCATGGACCCACTATCAGTTTTTTTTTGGTCAGTAGTGGGTGATAAATGCAGAATTGGTGCACTTGTTTCTCTTATACATCTCCTCTGATGGAGCCAAAACCAGGAGAGGAAATGTATAATAGAAACAAGTCACCAATTCTGCATTTATCATCCACTCCTGGTTTTGGCTCCCACTCCTGAGAAAAAATATGGGGCCGTGGTCTTATACTGGACTTCTACCCAACAGATGTATCTTTCAAAAGTCTTCTTGGAGCAGAAACATTGCTAATTTGTCTGTTCTTCATGGGTCGGTCAAGTCGCAGTAAAATATAAAAACTATTTTCAATCAAGCGCTGAAGTAGTCTTTATGCTCAATACCTAAATGTGAACATTTCTTATGGGTTTTGGGGAGTTTTTTTTGTTTCCACTCTTTACAACACTGCTATGATTTGGCTGGAAAAAAAATCTAAAAAACCAAATAACTGCCCTGGATCCTGGAGGCTGTGCTGACGTCCTTTCCAGCACAGTGCTGGTTCTGGCCTTGGCATTTAATCGAGGTAGAATGGTGTGTGGTGCTATTACCGACTCCAGCAACCGCTCCTCTGCCTAGTGGAACTGGCACTTGGTGCTTTTATAAATAAAATGTTTCCCTCATTGTATAATAGCTGTGATTTGAACATGGACACATCTAGAAAGACAAATTTTGAGCCCTGCACTGTGCAGCCTTGTGCTTTAATAAACACGTTTAATTGGTTTGTGTTACAAGGGCTTCCCACTACGTGGACATATTCCCAATTAAAATATATGTAAAGTCCCCCCCACAGAATCCTTATGCTTGCCCTCGGGCTTTTCCAGCGATGTGTCCTGGTGCTCTGTTGATATTGTTAAGCCACAATTCCATCTGCCGTCTGATTTTTGTCTGCAGGGAGTGTGAACAAAGCTTCACATCAATGGCTACGGCTTTATGCTATGTGTGCGCTGCAGCCAGTGTCACGTGAATGCTGGCCCTGACCATACTGGAATGGTTTTGGGGTGGGGTATGAGCATAACATTTTTTTCTTTTTTTTTTTACAATTGGGACCATAACATTAAGACAGCAGTTGTCTAAGTAGTGGAAAATATTTTTTTAAATATGGAAGTAGAAAAATGGAGCATGACTTAGGGCTGTTTGCAAAGTATGCATGTGGGCTCCTATATAAAACCTACATGAACTCAGTTTAATAAATCTGGTACATAACGAAGAGTCAACATTCCCATTGACAGCACTGTTTGCGGGGTAGTGGTTTTCACTAGCCATTCACAAGGAAAGGGAGGATGAGTGGAGACTGATCTTCACAGGTGCTTTGGTGTGTCACTGTATACAATTACAAGTTTAGTTTGATAAAACTGATAAAATTGCTCTGGGACGGTAATGTAAAATGTTATGCTAGATAATATTTTTTTTAGTTGGGAAACATCCCTGCTGAGAGAGTAACAAATATGGGCATTATTTACAGCAGGGGTGGGGAACCTCAGGCCCACAATGGCATTTTCTCAAATACGCCTTCCAGGACAGTAATGGAGGATGTCGTCCATGCCCTATTGGGTGACAGGAACACAGAGGTTAAATGCCTCTCCCCACCGCCAACCACCAGTGTTTTTCTGTCCCCCTTGGGACATGGAGAGATCTTTCAGTGATGTCAGGCCGGCACGGCAGCATTGATAGAAATTTTCCTTACTTGTCGGGCAGTGGTCGGACGTGGGTGCTCCCATCCTCCTTCCTTGTCTGCTCCCGATCTGGGACCATCCTGGTCTTCCTGCGCCCCATAGAGGGTAAAGCAGGCCAGGTACCGTGCATGCCGGAGGCCTGCTTCAGCTCTCCGGCGTCTCCCCCTTCCTATCGGCGTCTCTGGGAGGCACACACGCCTGGAAGTGACATCATATTAAGGCCTCTAGTCACTTCCGGGTTCGGAATTATGCATTCCACGCTGGAACGCACATGGTTTGTGCGCACTCCTGGGAACTGGACTCCGTGTTCGCCTAACAGCCCGCAGGTGACCGGAAGGGGGAGGGAACAGGAAGTTCCTTGCTGGGGGCACGGGTTTTTTTTTTTTTTTTTTGCTTCAACAACCCGCCAGAAGACGTCATCAGGTAAGGCTATCTCTATCATGGAGGGTGACAGATCTTCTATCCCTGCATCTGCGGAGCCCAGCACGCCCCCGGCTACAGAGAGTAGTACAGGGGAGGTCCGGTCGCTGGGGGATTAACTTAGCCCCTCTCTTGTAATGACACTTTTTACCCCCCCCTTTCTAGTTAATCTGGGTATCCCTTCTCTTAGGAAGACCAGGCCCCCACTACGAAGAAGGATAAGAACCCATCCCGCATGTTAGGTATCTGCGCCAAAAAACTGCCCTCATCATATAGGAAGAAACTATGCCAGCCCTGCACAGACCGCATAATTAAGGAAGAAAATCCCTCGCTTCTAGATGAGCTCAGATTGCTGGTCAGGCAGGAGGTCCAGGCGTCTATCGCTGCTCTGCCTCACTACACCTCATCCTCCAGGTCCTCTCCCCCTAAAAAGAGGAAGATTCGGATGTTTTTTTCCCAACGGGGCTAGTAGCTCAGCCTCAGATTAATTTGGGGAAAGTGAATCCTTAGCTTCCATCAAAAAAACAGAGACTGTGACATTCCTCCTCAGATAATATAGAGGAGTTGCTTGATTCTGTCAGAGGCACTTTGGGGCTAGAAGAGGTTGAGGTCCCCTGTTCTGTTCAGGATGAAATGTTCAGGGGTCTTAAGTCAAAAAGTGAGCTAGATTTCCAGTACATGAGATCATCTGAGATCTCATTCGTCAGGAGTGGGAAGCTCCGGAAAGCTGTCTCACCACCCCTTCGGAGTTAAAGCATAGATACCCCCTGGAGGGTGAAGAGTTTTATTGGGACATTCCTAAAGTTGATATCCAGGTGGCAAGGGTAGTAAAAAAAAAAAAGACCTCGCTCACCTTTGAAGACTCATCCCAGTTAAAGGATCCCCTGGACAGGAAAATGGAAAGTGTCCTTAGAAAATCATGGGAAACCTCTTCTGCCTCCCTCAAGGTTAATATATCTTCGACTTGTGCGGCCAGAGGCTTCTTTGCTGATGCCTCGGCTGAATCAGTCCGTATCGCGGCTAGAGCTGCTGTATTATCCAATACTGCTCGACGTGCACAATGGCTTAAAATGTGGAGTTGAGACGTCACCTCTAAGGTGAAACTCTGCTCCATACCATTTCAGGGGAAATATGTATTCGGGCCAGCTCTGGATGATATTCTTGAAAAGGCCTCTGACAAAAAGAAAACCCTTCCTGAACAGAAACAAGCCAGGAAGCGTTCCTTTCGTCCCCCTCAGAATCAGCCCTCCCAATATAAAGGGAAAGGAAAATCAGGGCACTGGAGCTACCCCAAAGGAGGCAAAGCCCGTAACATCCTGGTGCCTCAACAACACCAGCAGTCGGAAAAGCAATTGCTCCGTCCTTGTAGGGCGCTGTCTCTCGGGCTTCTTCCCCAGTGGCAGGCAATATCTTGTGTGATCCTCAACACCATCAAAGAGGGTCTTCTCTTGGAGTTTGAGTCTCGTCCCCCCCGAGGTCTAAAGGTCACTTCCCTTTCTTTTCGGGAAGCCCAAGACCTACTATCAGCTGGTCTACAAGACCTACTGGATTCCGGGGTAATATCGCCAGTCTTTCCTGACGAGGAAGGGACAGGTCATTACTCAAGACTATTTCTCATATGGAAGCCTTCACGGGCCCCTCGCATCATAACCCGAAGTCCCTAAACCATTACATAAAATAAACGTTTCAAGATGGAGTCCATCAGGTCAATTATCCCACTAATAGGGAAAGATGTGATGGCAACAGTCGACTTAACCCCTTCAGGACCCAGCCTATTTTGACCCTAAAGACCTTGGCATTTTTGTCAATTCTGACCAGTGTCCCTTTACAAAGTAAAAACTCTGGAACACTTCAACGGATCCTAGCAATTCTGAGATTGTTTTTTCGTGACATATTGGGCTTCATGTTAGTATTAAATTTAGGTCGATAATATTTGCGTTTATTTGTGAAAAAATCAAAAATATGGGAAAAATTTTGAAAATTTCGCAATTTTCAAATTTTGAATTTTTATTCTGCTAAACCAGAGAGTGATGTGACACAAAATAGTTAATAAATAACATTTCCCACATGTCTACTTTACATCAGCACAATTTTGGGAAAAAAAAAAAATTTTGGTTGGAAGTTTGAAGGGTTCAAAGTTCATCAGCAATTTATCTTTTTTCCAGCAAAATTTACAAAACCATTTTTTTTTAGTGACCACATCACATTTGAAGTCCCTTTGAGGGGTGTACATGACAGAAAACACCCAAAAGTGACACCATTCCAAAAACTGCACCCCTCAAGCTACTCAAAACTACATTCAAGAAGATTATTAACCCTTCAGGTGCATCACAGGAACTAAAGCAACATGGAAGAAAAAAATGAACATTTTAATTTTTCTAACAAAAATTTTCTTTTAGCCTAAATTTTTTAATTTTCACATGGGTAACAGGATAACATGCATCCTAAAATTTGTTGGTCAATTTCTCCTGAGTACACTGATACCTCATATGTGGTCATAAACCACTGTTTGGGCACACGGCAGGGCTCAGAAGGGAAGGAGCGCCATTTTACTTTTTGAATGGAAAATTAGCTCCAAAAGTCAAATTGCGCTCCTTCTCTTCTGAGCCCTGCCATGCGCCCAAACAGTGGTTTATGACCACATATGAGGTATCAGTGTACTCAGGAGAAATTGACCAACAAATTTTAGGATGCATGTTATCCTGTTACCCATGTGAAAATTAAAAAATTTAGGCTAAAAGAAAATTTTTGTGAAAAAAAAAAGTACTTTTTTGTTTTCACAGATCAATTTGTGAAGCACCTGGGGGTTCCAAGTGCTCACTATGCATCTAGATAGGTGCCTTGGGGGGTCTAGTTTCCAAAATGGGGTCACTTGTGGGGGTGCTCCACTGTTTAGGCACATTACGGGCTCGCCAAACGCAACATGGTGTCCGCTAACAATTTGAGCCGATTTTCCATTCAATTTGTTAGCGGACACTATGTTGCGTTTGGAGAGCCCCTGATGTGCCTAAACAGTGGAGCTCCCCCACAACTGACCCCATTTTGGAAACTAGACCCCCCCAAGGCACCTATCTAGATGCATAGTGAGCACTTGGAACCCCCCAGGTGCTTCACAAATTGATTCATAAAACTGAAAAAGTGGAAAAAAAAACACTTTTTTATTTTTACGGATTAATTTGTGAAGGACCTGGGGGTTCCAAGTGCTCACTATGCATCTAGATAGGTGCCTTGGGGGGTCTAGTTTCCAAAATGGGGTCACTTGTGGGGGAGCTCCAATGTTTGGGCACACAAGGGCTTCTCCAAACGCAACATGGTGTCCGCTAACAAATTGTCGGCTCAAATTGTTAGAAGACACCATGTTGCGTTTGGAGAGCCCCTGTGTGCCCAAACATTGGATCTCCCCCACAAGTGACCCCATTTTGGAAACTAGACCCCCCAAGGCACCTATCTAGATGGGGAATGGTGGGTTTGATCACAGGAGCAGGGCATTTACACTGAGCCTGCTGCTGCCTGTGATCACAGTCCACCGGCTGTCAGAAGGAGAGCAGCAGCCAGTGGATGAAGACGTGGGAGAGGGAGCGGAGGTCGGGGTGCAGGTATGAAAGTGGAGGGGGGGAGTGAAGGGGGGGTCGGGGGGAGTGGGGGCAATACTACCTGATGTGGATCAGCGGCGGCAGCAGATGATCCGCGGCGGCGGCAGACGCGATCCACGGGGTCAGCAGCAGAGGGTCCACGGGGGGCAGCAGCAGAGGGTCCACAGGGGGCAGCAGCAGAGGGTCCACAACAGCACCACACGATCCATGGACGGGTAGGAGCTGGGCAGTTGCGGCCATCATTAAAAACTCCCTCCACATCTGATTGGGGCTAGTATCCATGTGACGCTAGCCCCCCAATCAGATCTGGGGGGAGGGGGGCACAGAGGTGACACTCCCCCCAGCCAATGGCTGATGCTGTAAGCATCAGGCCATGCCCAGATTTAAATATTACACCAATTTTCATTGGTGAAATATTTAATTCATTCCTATTGGCAGTTTCACTAAAAGTGAAAATGAAACAGCCAATCGGAGGGGTCCCAGGCACGGGGGGGTTAATCCACCCCCCGTGGGGTCGACTTCAGGATGTCCAGTTGCAGTAGCAACTGTGACACCTGAGCGACCCCGCTCGCAGGCGCTGCAGGGGCGCGATCCCTCCATGTCACAGACGGTGTGACACTGTCAGGAACGAACTGTTTTCCATGTCACAGACGGTGTGACACGGGTCGGGAAGGGGTTAAAGGATGCATATTACCATAAACCCATCCATCCGTCCCACAAGAAATTCCTACGCTTTGCAATTTGTGTTGCACAGCTTCTGGATACCCACAGTTGCGATAGAAACTTCACAGAGCAGATTACATGGGATAACAAGCTTTTACTTCTCAGTACATGAGGTAAAAGAAAAACGCACAGTCACACAGTACTGCACCAGGAAGTAAGAACAAAAACAGAAAATACAAGAGAGACTTTTTTCTTTTACAATACAGTAAACAAGGAAACTACACAACATCTCCCTCTACTGTCAGATCAGCATAAAGTCCTCCTTCACACAAACAAAGAAGTCCACAACTGTTGCATATACCAACTCCCTTTCTCAACAGTAAAGACTTATTCAGTCAAACCCAGTTTCTTCATTAGTCTCTGATGTTTTTCAGCATTCAATGCCTTTGTGAAAATGTCTGCTGTCATATCTTCAGTTGGACAATATTCTAATTTCAGGATTCCTTATTCCTGGTAGTCCCTCAAGAAATGATACTTCACATCAATGTGCTTGGTTCTTGGGTTAACGCTTTCCATCTAAGCAAGAACAAGACATCTCTGATTGTCCTTATTTATTTTTGTTGGTTCCAACTGTGCTTGTCCTAGATCTGTTAGCAATTGTCTTAACCATAGAACTTCTTGACTCGCATGTGCTGCTGCAACATATTCTGCTTCTGTTGATGACAGCGTTACTATTGATTGTTTTGTACTAGTCCAACTAATTGGTCCACCTGAGAGAAAAGATAGCCACTGATAGATTTTCTGTCAGTTGGATCTCCAGCCCAATCTGCATCAACATATCCAGTTAAAATGCATTTATCACTTGTTGGCAGTTTCAGTTTAACATTGCTGGTTCCTTTCAAATAACGCATTACTCTCTTCACAGCATTCCAATCCGCTTTATTTGGCTTGGACATTTTTCTATTCAGAAATCCTACTGCTGCTGCAATGTCTGGCCTTGTAACAGTCGCTAGATACAGTCTTTTTCCTATCACCATTCTGTACTCTTCATTATTTTGTAACACATTTTTCTCACTACTCATCTCTTTAAGATAATTAGTTTCCATTGGAGACTTTGCTGGTTTTGCATCCTTCAATCCAAATGTTTCGGTTATGTCTTGAATCATGTGATTTTGATTAAGTAGGAAACTTCCATCTTCTTCTCTTTCTATCTGTATTCCTAAGTACTGTTTCACATTTCCCAAGTCTTTGATCTCGAAACGTTGATTCAGGATTTTTAGTATGTCCTCTTTATCCCTTTCTTTTTCAAAACAAACTAAAATGTCATCAACATATGAGTACATAGATCCATCTGTCCATTAGTCTTTTTGTGTACAGGCAAGGATCAGCTTTGCTTCTTTTAAATTTTTCATTTGTGAGCACCTCCGTGATTTTATCATTCCACGCTTTAGCAGCTTGTTTTAAACCATATATACTTTTCTGTAATTTGCAAACCATGTTTGGGTTACTTTCATCTTTGAATCCTGGAGGTTGTTCCATGTAAATATCTTCTTTTAAACTTCCATTCAAAAATGCTGTCTTTACATCCAGATGTTTCAGGTCCATTTGTTTCATTGCTGCAACTGCAAACAAAGTTCTTATTGTAGTATGTTTGACAACTGGAGCAAATGTTTCATCATAGTCATCTCCATATTTTTGAGAATAACCTTTAGCTACGAGTCTTGCTTGGTATCGTTCAGCTGTGCCATCTGTTCGGTACTTTACTTTAAAAACCCATTTACATCCTATAGCTTTTCTTCCTTCTAGTAATTCTGTTAGTGTCCATGTTTTTGAGTCATACATGGACTTTATTTCTATTTCTGTTGCCTCTATCCATTTATTGGCTTTTTCTTCAGGAAGTCGAGATATGTCTTCCCAAGATGTAGGCTCATAAATTTTACTTGTACTTGCCTAGTATGAAAGGCGTATTGGAGGTTTTCCTTTGTTTTCTCTTATTGAATGTCTTGGTTTTGTGTCTGTTTGTAGTTGTTTCTCTTCACTTTCAGTATTCTATTTTTTATTAATTTCAACTTCTTTTTTTTCAGATATTCTTTCAGCTATATCATTGCTGTTTTTCTTATTTTTTGTTTCCAGTGAAATCATAGTGTCTTCATTTAGATCCTCAATGAATGTCACACTGTTACTCACCATAACTCTGTCTGTTTTGGGATCTAGGATTCTATATCCTTTGCAGTTTTCACTATATCCAACAAATATTCCTTCCATGGACCTATTTTGAAGTTTGAAACGTTTTTCTGTTGGAATGAATACAAAAAATTACAGCCAAAAACTCTTAAATGATTTACACTTGGTTTCATACCTTGCCACAGTTCATGTTTTTTTTTTCAGTTTTCTAGAAAGAAGTCGGTTCTGTAGATATGTAGCTGTCATTGCTTCTTCACCCCAATATTTCTCTGATAAGGTGTATGCTGACAGATTCCAAACTATCATTTCAGTCAGAGTTCTGTTTTTCCTTTCTGCTACTCCATTTTGTTCAGGTGTGTATGGAACAGTCTTTTGATGCTCTATACCATTTTTTCTTAAGTAGTTTTCTATTTGGTGTCCAGTGAATTCACCTCCATTATCACTTCTAATGACAGTTGGCTTCCTCTGAAACTTGTTATTCGACTTTGTCACGTAGTCTACTAGTTTATTGAAAACTTCGCTTTTATTCTTGATCAAGTATGTGACTGTGTATCTTTAGTAGTCATCTATAATAGTCACCATATATCTATTGCCACCTGATGTAGTCACTTTCATGGGTCAACATACGTCAGTATGCACCAAATCAAGTGGTCTTGTGCTTTTCGTTTCACTTTCTTTAGGAATAGATATCCTTGTGGCTTTTGATTTTATACAGCATTCACATCTTACGGTAATTGAGCAATCAGATATCAATAGATCCTTTGTCAATTCTTTCCTTTGTAGCTCTATTATACTTTCAGGTTGTCTGTGTCCTAGACGTCTATGCCACATGTGAATACAATTCTTGTGATCATGTGTACACAACTTCTTCTGTTCCTTTAATGTGTCTAGATGATATAATTGTTCATCTGCCTTGACATTGTTTATTGCCTTGTTTCCTGCTAGGATTGTACACTCATCATCTTTGAATTTTACAGTAAGCCCTTTAGCTGTTAGACGTTTTACAGATAACAATCCTCCTTCTAATCCTGGAACATATAACACATCCTGTACAAGTATTTTTGAATCATGCCCAAACTTGTTAGAACAGTTTAGCATTCCTTGTCCAACACCTTCTGCAGTTATTTTGCTTCCATCCGCAAGATAAATGGCTTCCTTCTTATTTAAATTAAGTTCAGTAAAGAAATTTTTATTACTTGTCATGTGACTTGTTGCTCCTGAGTCAATAAACCAACCCAACAATGATTTCTTATCAGTCACTTTAAATGTGCCATTCCAATTATTTTCACATGAATCAGAAATTGTGTTTTTCACCTTCTGTGTATTCTCTTTATAATGTAATCTGTTGTTCTGCTTTCCATATAGTACAGTCTTTCTTTAAATGTCCTTTTTTCTTACATCTGAAACATTCTATGGTCTCTTTATAATAGGGTCTTTTTGATTCTGTGGCTTTAAGAGCATTTCCATTATCTTTTTCAGTAGAAGAATCATTTGTTTGTTCTTTCCTTCTTTGATATTCATCTATGAGTCTGGTCTTCACAAACTCTAATGTAATGTCTGTTTCAGGTCTTGTCTCTAGTGCATTTATCAAAGCAGTATATGAATCCGGTAAACTACACAATAATATTGCTGCTACATGGCTTTCCTTAATATCTTCACCAATTGATCTCAGCTGTGTTATCACTTCCATAATAGAGAATATATGCTTCTGCATGTCATTGTCTGCACTTAGTCTCATACTGTAAAGCTTTCTTAGCAGAAATAACTTGTGATTTAAGCTGGGTCTTTCATGTAGCTTTCTTAGTGCTTCCCACATTCCCTTTGCTGTATCCTCATTCCTTATGTGGATTAATTGAGCATCAATCACTAATAGGCTGATGGTAGCTCTTGCTTGTCTATTTTTCTTATCCCATGTCTGATTATCTTCATCAGATCTATCTGTAGTGATTACTTCCCATAAATCATCTTTAGACAATAACATTTCTACTTTGAACTTCCATAACTGATAATTCTCATTATTCAGCTTAGCTACTGTGAGTTTTAGCTCTGTGCTACTTGTCATCTTTAACTTGTCTTACTTATTTGGAGAGAATTGTACTGAAGAATTCTTCTGCATTCACCAGGGTCTTGCTGAGAGTTCCGGTGTCCTGGGTGTCTGGGGTCCCTCGGTGCCTGGGCCCATAACCTGTTGCACAGCTTCTGGATACCCACAGTTGCGGTAGAAACTTCACAGAGCAGATTACATGGGATAACAAGCTTTTACTTCTCAGAACATGAGGTAAAAGAAAAACGCACAGTCACACAGTACTGCACCAGGAAGTAAGAACAAAACAGAAAAAACAAGAGAGACTTTTTTCTTTTACAATACAGTAAACAAGGAAACTTTACACAACATCGCCATCTACTGTCACATCAGCCTAAAGTCCTCCTTCACACAAACAAAGAAGTCCACAACTGTTGCCTATACAAACACCCGGAACAGTGTGACAAAATATTACCAGTACAACGTACTGCCTTTCGGCATCTCGTCGGCACCTCGGGTGTTTACAAAGATTATGGCAGAAGTTATTGCGCTTTTCAGAAAGCAGGGTATTTGTATAGTTCCATATCTAGACGACATGTTGATAGTCTCCCCCCATCAGTAGTGACCCTCAACCTTCATGTCTCTAAAACCCTAGAGATCCTTCGCTCTCTTGGTTGGATTCGAAACCTCAGAAAACCAGAACTCCTTCCCTCATCAAGGAGAAGATTCCTGGGTGTCCTGCTAGATTCCAACAGACAAACTTCATTTCTTCCACAGGAACATCAAGCAGCACTCAGATCCAAGGTTTCGATTTTCAGGGATCAGAAAAACCCAACCTTGAGAGTGGCCATTTCGTTACTCGGATCAATGACGGCCTGTATCCAGACATAGCATGGGCTCAGGCTCACCGACAAGATTCGTTAAACAACAGAATCAAGACCCCCCAGTCGGGTAAAGGCTTCACTCACCTGGTGGCTGAACTCCAAAAATCTTCAGAGGGGAATCGCTTGGATTCAATAGCCTCTAATTACGATTACCACCAATGCCAGCCTTCGAGGTTGGGGGGCTATGGTGGCACAGACTCCGTTCCAGGGCAGATGGAGTCAGGAGATCAGTATCAGGTCCTCCAGCTTCAGGGAGCTGAAGGCAGTGGAGGAAACTCTCAAAACTGCAGTCAACCTGATTCAGGGGGCACACATCAGAGTGTTCTCGGACAATATGACCACAGTTGCCTTCCTTCGACATCAAGGGGGCATGAAGGTGGACAGCCTGAAATTAGTCGCTGGCAGAATATTCTCCTGGGCAGAACAACATCTTCAGTCTCTATCTGCAATTCACCTCTGAGGTTCAGACAACACCCAAGCTGACTTCCTGAGCAGGAAAGATGTCCATCCAGGAGAATGGAGCCTTAATTAACATGTGTTTCAGTCCCTAGTATCAAAATGGGGTCTCCCGGAGGTAGATCTCTTTGCTTGTCGCCTAAAAGCAAAAGTGCCTTTCTTCTCACTAGACCGAAGAGACAGTACCCTACAATTAGATGCGTTCGCACATCCATGGCACTTCAGACTGGTGTATTCATTACCTCCAATTCCCCTTCTGGGAAGAACCATCCAGAAGATTCGGTTAGACAAAGTTACTACAATACTGGTGGCCCCTCTGTGACCCAAGAGGTCCCGGTTTGGAGCAATCTCAGAACTCTGCCTAGAGGGCCCAATGATACGTCCACAGGTCAAATACCTTCTCTCCCAGGGTCCTCTCTTCCACCCAGAACCTCAGTGGCTAAACCTTGCAGCCTGGTTACTGAGGCCGAGATCCTAAAATCCAGGGATCTCTCGGAGAAGGTTATAAGGACCCTTCAGCAAAGTAGGAAACCAGTGACCAACACCAAAATATGGAAGAAGTTTCTTTCCTGGTGTGCTCCTGATACTCCTGATCTTCTACACCCTAATATAGCCCAGATCCTTGATTTCTTACAGAAGTGATTGGAATTGGGACTTAAACCTAGTACTGTCAAAGTGCAGGTTTCGGCCCTGAGCTAGGTGTTCGATCAAGATCTTGCCTCCGACAGATGGATCAAGAGATTTATGATTTTGGCACTCCGACTTCATCCTAGGAATCTGGGTCATGTACCTCCCTGGGATCTTAATGTGGTACTCAAAGGACTAACTCGCTCTCCTTTTGAGCCTCTATCCTCTAGCACGATGCAATCTCTCTTACATAAGACTGCTTTTCTAGTAGCCATCACTTCAGCCCGAAGAGTGGGAGAACTTCAGTCTCTCTCTATCAGAGAACCCTAGATGAAGGTAACAGAGGATAGGATTACGCTTCGTCTGGATCCTTCATTCCTCCCGAAGGTGGTCGGATTTCCTTCGCTCTCAAGAAGTCATCCTTCCCTCCTTCTGTCAGAATCCTGCTAATTTGAGGGAAGCCGAATTCCACTCAGATATCCAGAGAATCGTTCTACATTATCTTCAACAGAGTCCTGGAGGTTGGACCAGAATCTTTTTATCCAACATTCAGGGTGTAACAGAGGAAAGAAAACTGCTAAATCCACTATAGCAAACTGGATTAAGAAGGCAATCAGCGAAGCCTACATCAAACAGAAGCTAACTCCACCGGTTGGCCTGATAGCGCATTCTACTAGATCTACATCAGCCTCCTGGGCCGAAAGAGCGGGTGCGTCTTCAGAACAGATTTGCAGGGCAGCTATGTGGTCTTCCCTTCACACGTTCTCCAAACATTATAGATTAGATCTATCATCTAGTAGGGATTTAGTCTTCGGTAGGAAAGTCCTTCAAGCTATTGTCCCTCCCTAATGAAATATGGTTGGTATTCCTCCAATGCTGTCGTGGAAGGCGTATTTGAGAAAATAGAATTAGTCCTTAGCGATAATTCGTTTTCTTGGAGCCTTCCACGACAGCACGAATTTCCCTCCCTACTAGTGTTGAGCGAGTATGTTCTGTTAACCCTTTCGCCGAGTATGCTCGGGCCGAGCTCCGAGTATTTACAGCTGCTCGGTGATATGTTTGAATCGCTCCCGTGTGCATGATTTGCGACTGTTTGACAGTTTTAATACATGTGAGGAATGTCTATTTCTTACACATTCCTCACATGTAATAAAGCTGTCAAACAGTTGCAAATCATGCACACAGGAGTGATTCAAAAATATCACCGAGCAGCTGTAAATACTCGGTGCTCGCCGAACTCGGAACAGAACATACTCGCTCAACACTACTCCCTACGTTGTTCTTGGATTTCCATGGAACTGTCAGGTAACCATTTTTCCAGGCGATCTTGGTAAACACTGGTGGTTGGCAGCGAGGAGGGGCTCTTAACCTCTCTGTGTTCCTGTCCCCCAATAGGGCGTGGACGATATCCTCCAATGCTGTCGTGGAAGGCTCCTAGAAAACGAATTACTGGTAAGGACTAATTCTATTTTCTCCTGCCCCTGGGCAGATTCCCAGGAACCCCTAGTGCTTGGGCCGGCAGCTGTGTTTTGATCGCCACCTTTTCATTTCTTCTTGCTGTGTGAGCACTCAGCGTTCACTACTGAGCACTGAGGTGCATGTAATACCAGTGCCAGCGTCAGGATGCACTTTGTGGGTGGAGATAGCGCACAATTTGTACGTCCCCCAAAGGATGGTATGAATATCCACATAGCTCTTGGCAGAAAAAGGTTCCCTACCCCTGATTTACAGCATTAATAAGCAAGCCAATGTTCACGCTTATCAGCATGACAAGCTGAATGACAGCATAACAAGCTGTTTTCATGAAAATCGGTGGTATAATGAGGTTATAATGTTTTATATACTTTGTCCTACCTGCTCGTATTCAGTCATAGGGGTGTGATTTTCAGATTCAGTCATGGGCGGGCGCAGCATTCAGCCAGCCCATGACATTTGAATACTGCTCTTGGCAAGTGCTAGGTTTGAGGGGCGCATGTGCATTTGCACACGTCGGGTTGCTGGTCCGGCGCGTGCGCACTGAGGCTGTGTGATTACCAGCTTCAGTGCGCACGCACTGTGACCTGTGGCTCCTGGCGCGTGCGTGGTCAATGCATCATGCGGTCACCGCTGCAGTGTCACTGCGCATGCGGTGACCGCAAGATACATTGACTACACACGCGCCGGGAGCCACAGTCACAGCGCGTGCGCACTGAAGCTGGTAATCACAGCCTCAGTGCGCACGCGCCGGACCAGCGGCCCGACGTGTGCAAATGCGCATGTGCCCCTCAAACCTAGCGTTTGCCCGGAGCAGTATTCAAATGTCATGGGCGGCGCCAGCACTGACTGAACGCTGCACCCGCCCATGATTGAATCTGAGAATCACACCCCTATGACGGAACACGAGCAGGTAAGAAAGTATATAAAACGTTATAACCTCATTATATTACCACCGATTTTCATGAAAACAGCTTGTTAGTGATGCACATTGCATCACTAACAACGCTATAGGGGCTGTGTACATAGCAACTGGGACGTGACAGGTTCCCTTTAAGTCACAGCTGACCTGGTTCATAGCTGTAAAGTTTCGCAAACTGATTCATGGGGCATTTGAGACTTTACATTCAAGGTGATATAGAATTCCAGACCAAAACTATACAAACTATGTTAAAAGATTATACATTCCTTATTTGGGAGGGTACTAACTCAGAAGTAGTGATGAGCGAGCATACTCGCAAGTACTCGGTACTCGCCCTAGCATCTCAGTACTCGAGATGCTTGGAGCTCGCAGAGTACTTGTGAGATGCTCGGGCAGATGCTCGGGTCCCCTCTCTGCATGTTTGGCGCTCTTTAGAGCGCCAATCAACATGCAGGGATTGCTTGCCACTCACTGTAATGCCACAGGCATGTTGGTTGCGGCACTACAGTGATTGGTTGGCCACACAGGGTCATCATGTCTATCAGACCTGGCGCCGCTTTGCTCGTCAGTCTACTCCGCAATCAGGCAGTGTAGGGATAGGTGCTGCTGAGCTAGGGAGAGATTTGGTTGTGTATTAGGTAGTGTAGGGAAAAAACAAGTACATTACACATATTCATCTCAACAAACAGTCCTTCTAAGGACTAATCCATCTGCAGAGATATCAGGCAGGCAGTGTATATAGCAGACTGCAGTGCATATAGCACAACAGGCTCCATTCCAGTTCTGCCTTCTGCTGCTGTTAGATATTTCTAGACAAAGGCCCAGGTCTCAGGGGCCAGGAATAATTTTTTTTGGGATCTTAATCCTCATTATTTGCTTAAAAAGCAATCCAGAGAACACCGTTTTTGTGCGCCATTTGCTTGTTGGCACTGCAGAATACAGCCAGGTCCTTTCCATATTACAGCGCTAAAAATCCAGGTATTTAAAACTGTGGTTTGTCCGTCACACGGATCACATATAATTGTGCTGAAAATACTGCCATTTTTGGCCTTCATTCAATTTTTTTTTCATTGTGTCAGCAAAGTTTTTGACACCGGTTTGCTGTTCAAAATAGTTACCTACAGGCCAGGTGTTTAAAACTGTGGTTTCTCTGTCATACGGATCACATTCACATATGATTGCGCTGAAAATACTGCCATTTTTGGCCTCCATTCAAATTTTTTTTCAGTGTATCAGCAAAGTTTTTGCCACCGGTTTGCTGTTCAAAATAGTTACCTACAGGCCAGGTATTTAAAACTGTGGTTTGTCTGTCACACGGATCACATATATGTTTTCTGAAAATTCTGCCAATTCTGGCCTCCATTCTAATTTTTTTTCAGTGTGTCAGCAAAGTTTTTGCCACCGGTTTGCTGTTCAAAATAGTTACCTACAGGTCAGGTATTTAAAATTGTGGTTTCTCCATCACACGGATTACATATAACTTCACTCCAAATTCAGCCATTTGTAGTGAGCGTGGAAGATATTGTCCTCCATTTAAAATGGGCAAGGCGCGTGGCAAGGGACAGGAAACTGGACGTGATGGTGCATGCCGAGGCCGTGAGCAAGCTGAAATTGTGCCACAACAAACACCCACATCTTCTCGCTCGACCTTCCTGTCCTAATTTCTAGGGGACCGCAGCACACCACTATTGAACCCAGAGCAGTGTCAAAAGGTTGTTGGTTGGATAGCGGATAATGCTACCACCACCACCCTGTCTTCCACACGGTCAAGTCTCAGTAGCCGGGAGTCTGGACCGCATATTCCTCACCCTGATCCTCCTTCCTCCCACCATGCCGAGTGCCCGGAGACAAATGATCCCACACTTGGACACTCTGAAGAGCTGTTCACTTTTCCATTTATAGATTCGGGCCTCTCCCCCAGTCCACTTGAAGCGGGGTCAAGAGGAGATCGCATGTAGCGATGCCCAAATATTTGAGCAGTCACGGTCACACGAAGGTGACAGTGGGAAAGTGTCACAAGAGGTGGACGATGATGAGACAATTGCCAGAAAGTCAGGAGGAGGACCAGGATGCGGAAGTGGAAGACGAGGTGGTGAATGATATAGTAACTGACCCAACCTGGCAGGAGAACATACAGAGCGAGGACAGCAGCACACAGGGGGAGGGAGGCAGAGCACCCCAACAAGCAGGAAGAAGCAGCGTGGTGGCCGCAGACAGAAGGCAGGCAACCGTTCCCCGTAACACCAACACGAAGGAAGTTGCCAGTACAACTGTTAGATCTTCCCGAGTCTGGTTGTTTTTTAAAGACTGCCGATAACCCCAAAGAGGCCATTTGCACCACCTGCCAGGCCAGCATCAGCAGGGGTGGCAAAACTAGCAGCCTGACCACCACCAGCATGATCAGGCACATGGCAGCAATGCACCTGACTTTGTGGGCCGAACCCCAGGGTCCAGTAACAGTGTCTGCGGGTGGCACCATTGCTTCTTCCGCTGTTGTGCATGAAAGCCAATCCCCTGTCCATGGCTCATGCGAAGATGCCTCCTGCCCTGCACCTGTCGTTGCTCACTCAAGTAGCAGCATCAGGAAGCACGTCCATGTCCTTGTCCCAGCGCAGCGTTCAGGTGTCCATACCCCAGTCCTTGGAATGCAAGCGCAAATACGCAGCCAACGCCCCACAGGCCACACTACTAAATTCCCACATTTCACGACTGCTTGCGCTCAAAATGTTGCCTTTTACGCTCGTGGAGACAGAAGCATTCCACAACCTCATGGCGGCGGCCATCCCTCGGTACTCGGTCCCCAGCCGCCACTATTTCTTCCGGTGTGCCGTCCCTGCATTACACAAGCACGTGTCCCAAAACATTAGCCATGCCCTCAACAATGCTGTTACCGGGAAAGTCCACCTAACCACGGACACGTGGACAAGTGCTTGTGGGCAGGGACGGTACATCTCGCTGACCCAGTCGGACCTTGGGACGGAACACGTCCTCTCAACGCCAAGGATTGTGGTCCCTAGGTCAGAGTTGCCCCCACAGCCTACAGCTCCTGCACCTCATCCTCCTCCTCCTCTTCAGCCTCCATCTCCGAAATGACCACATCAGTCACAAGCTGGAAGCACTGCAACACTGCCTCGGCCAAGCGGCAACAGGCTGTGCTGAAGCTAATATGCTTAGGTGACAAACCGCACAATGCTGAAGAGTTGGGATACAAACAACACTAAATGTAGCAGCACAAAAAACTGACCATGCTTAGACCCGCAAGTCACCAGGTCTGTAAATAATAGTGTGCTTACTATATGGACCAGTTGAGAATGGCAGACCATTCGGTAAAACACATGAAAAAGGAGAACCACCGAATGATAGGTCCAAGCAGACAAAGGAATTTTAATAAATAAACTATAACTTCACAATAAAGGTTAAGTGGCACTACATGCACAAGCCTAACCGCACTACAGGGCCAAACATAATGTACAGAGAGTCATTATTATTGCTGTTGCACTACAGTCATGTGCTGGACTAAATATCAAACAAAATAATAGTAAGCAAGAAGGCAGGTAAGTGATAGATAACCAGGATTACTGATCATGGGCAGATGCTCTAGAGTCAATACCTACATATACTTATATTGTAGTTGAATAAATTCATTGACCATTCCAATGTAAGTAACAGATGAATAGCCAGATGCATGAACATACATAAGTGCTCAAAGAGCCAAAGTGTACAATACCCATATATTATAATTAGATGATTAGCACGGGGCTACGCCGCACGGTGCCACTTACATATGCTGGGCTATTTATGCAGGTATGGAACCGGTTTTCTTACTGCAGGACATGATGTCATGGATCTAATATGAGTACCATTAACCCAGGTATATGAAGCACATGAATAGCTAATCATCTAATTATAATATATGTGTATTGTACACTTTGGCTCTTTGAGCACTTATGTATGTTCATGCATCTGGCTATTCATCTGTTACTTACATTGGAATGGTCAATGAATTTATTCAACTACAATATAAGTATATGTAGGTCTTGACTCTAGAGCATCTGCCCATGATCAGTAATCCTGGTTATCTATCTATCACTTACCTGCCTTCTTGCTTACTATTATTTTGTTTGATATTTAGTCCAGCACATGACTGTAGTGTAACAGCAATAATAATGACTCTCTGTACATTATGTTTGGCCCTGTAGTGTGGTTATGCTTGTGCATGTAGTGCCACTTATACCATAACTTCACAATAAAGGTTATTTATTAAAATTCCTTTGTCTGCTTGGACCTATCATTCGGTGGTTCTCCTTTTTCAATGCTGAAGAGTTGTGGACAGCTCTAAAAGAGCAGGCAGATCTGTGGCTCACACCGCTGAACCTACAGCCAGGCATGGTCATGTGTGACAATGGCCGGAACCTGGTGGCGGCTCTGAGGCGAGGCGAGCTTACACACGTACCCATGCCTGGACCATGTGCTTAACCTCGTGGTTCAGCGGTTTCTCATATCCTACCCGGAGCTGCCGGATCTGCTTGTTAAAGTACGCCGCCTGTGTGCCCATTTTAGAAAGTCACCTACAGCTTCCTCTGCCCTTTCTGTGTTTCAGCAGCGTTTGTAGCTTCCGGCTCACAGACTGGTGTGTGATATCCCCACGCGTTGGAACTCTACACTGCAGATGTTGGTAAGGATTTGTGAGCAGAAAAGGGCAGTTGTTGAGTACCAGCATCAACAAGGCAGTCGGTATTCAGTTCAGACTCCACACATAAGACCTCAGGAGTGGACATGGATGTCAGACATATGTACCATCCTCCAAAACTTTGAGGACTCCACCAAGATGGTGAGCGGTGATGACGCCATAATTAGCGTCACCGTCCCGCTTTTCTGTCTTCTGAAATGCTCTCTGCTTACAATCAAAGAGGATACATTGCAGGCGGAGCACGATGAGATGGAGCAAGGAACCATACAGGGTGATTACACACAGCCCAGCCTCATCTCATCCCAACGTGGATTGGGTGACATTGAGGAAGAGGAGAAGGAGGAGGAAGAACAGGATCTAGTTTCATGCGCTATAGACGGTACTACCTGTACAGCTGTCATACCATCTGTTCAGCCTGGATGGCCAGAGGACAGAGAGGAGGAGAGCATGGTCAGTCATCCTCTTGGTGAGGACACAGAAGTCTTGCCTGTTAGCAGTCTGGCACGCATGGCTGAGTTTATGTTACACTGCCTTTCCCATGACCCTCACGTTCTCAAAATTTTGGGTGACAGTCATTACTGGTTGGCGACACTTCTAGACCCAAGCTACAAGGAGAACTTTATATCTCTTATTCCTGAGGCGGACAGGTCTACAAAATGGGGCTGTACCAGAAGGCCCTTGTTGCGGGACTATTAAAAAATTCCCATCTGAAAACGATGGCGGCAGAGGTCACAGCGTTGGACAACCAAGGAATACAGGCGAGAGAGACACAACTTTAATCCAGCAGAGGCAGGGGAACACTGTCAAAGTTCTGGTAGAATTTTCTCAGCCCCCCCCCCCCCCCATCGCACATGCCCTGAGGCGTGGGGTACTCTCACAAGGAGTGCAAAGTTTGGGAAGATGCTGGGGGAGTACCTTGCCAACCGTTCCAACGTCCTCCGTGATTCCTCTGTGCCTTATAATTATTGGGTATCCAAGCTGGATACGTGGAATTGATTGGCTCTCTATGCCTTGGAGGTCCTGGCCTGCCCTGCCGCCAGCGTTTTATCAGAGCGGGTTTTTAGTGCCGCTGGTGGAATTATAACTGATAAGCGCATCCACCTGTCAACTGAAAATGCTGACAGGCTGACTCTTATAAAAATAAACAAGGGCTGGATTGGGCTAGACTTCTCAACACCACCGAATGATAGCAGCGTAACAAACTCAAATCCAGTGTCTTTTTTTGGGAGGTGTATTCCCATGCACCTCTTCAGACCCACACATGGGTATGCGCTTCCTGATTTTGGCTATTTGCTCTTGTCCTCCTCATCCTCCACCACATCACCAGGGTGACCGTGGTCCGTGCATGGGCATTACAAGTATAGTAGACCCGCTCCTTTCTAATGGGAACATTTTTTTATGAGGCCCTCCTCCACGTCTCTTCCAAGGGGCATTGGAGTGCCTCCTAATTTTTGGCAGCCCTTGCATTCACTGCATAGGCAAACACAATGAGAGACCCACTTCCTAATAATGGGAACATTTTTTTTCAGGAGGCCTTCCTCTACGTCTCTTCCAAGGGGCATTGGAGTGCCTCCTAATTTTTGGCAGCCCTTGCATTCACTGCATAGGCAAACACAATGGGAGACCTACTTCCTAATAATGGGAACATAGAGGAGGGCCTCCTGAAAACAGAGTCTCTTCAAAGGGGTATTGGGGTGCGTCCAAATTTTGGGCAGCCCTGCCACTCACTGTATACACAATAACAGTATAGGAGACCCACTCTTTAGTAATGGGAACAATAAAACAGCCGGCTGATGGCTCTCTAAGAATAGTGAGGGCCGACTGCTGGCCCTTTAAGAATAGTAAAGGCCGCCTGATAAAAATAGGCTTTGTGACTTTCAGAGTCCCTCCTTCATAAATGAAACACGATATGTCTGATGATATCTCACACACCACATGGCCAGATAAGGTTGTAAAATGTTAAAATGACATTTCCCGGTGAATGCATTCGTCACAGTTGAAAGCAATGCAAAAGTGAAAAAACGCATCAAAAACGCTACGTGTGAACATAGCCCAAGGTGTGGAGGAGCATTTTTGTTTTTGGTTATTTATTTTGCTTTATATACAAGTCATTACCCTGGAAAGGATGTTCCTTAACATATTTCCCAAGAAAATCCATTTTGGTTTCGTTTTTGTATGTTTTATTGCGAGTCCGTAAAAGTGGCGTAATATCTCTGACAATGTTGTTGACAGAAGTGACCTGGGAGTCAGAAATGCTTCCAGGGGTCTTCACCATGCTGTTCCCATGTCATTTGAGCACTGTTCCCATCGATTTGGGCAATTTTTAGGACCTCTGCAGACCGCCGGGGGGAGCCACCTGAAAAATGTTCGAGTTTCCCATAGACTTACATTGGGCTCGTTGCTCGGGTCGAGCACCCGAGTATTCCAATGTGCTCGACCCGAGCATCGAGCACCCGAGCATTTTAGTGCTCGCCCATCACTACTCAGAAGCACAAAATCTTGTATAGTGCCTAAAGACCAATTACTAGAGTGTTCATTTTCTATAAAGTGAGTAATTATTATGGACCTCACTGCCTTTTCAGGCGGTGGATAGATTTGCCACAATGATGCATTTTAAAGCGTAATGCTTACAGTAATGTTCAAAATAGCAGTCCAATATGACTAACCAGATTAATCACTGTTTTTGGTATAAATTATATTACCACATGTCAAACAATTCACTAGTTGGTGCAGTAGATTCTAAGAAAACCAACAGACTCTGCATTCATGATCTGTATATTTTTAGGTTTGTGTATTTGAATAATTAATTGAAAGGGGATGTGTTCAAAATAATAGCAGTGTGGAGTTCAATTAGTGAGGTCTATCATTCGGTGAAGAAACAGGGTGAAGCCAGCATATGTTGTACATGCATTTCTGAAAGCCTGAGAAATATGGGTGGTTCGAGATATTGTTCAGAAGAACAGCGTACTTTGATTAAAAAGTGGATTGGAGAGGGTAAAATTTATAAAGAAGTGCAGACAAAGATAGGCAATTCAGCTAAAATGATCTCCAATGCTTTAAAATAGAAATCAAAACTAGAGAGACGTGGAAGAAAACGGAAGACTACCATTCGAATGGATCGAAGAATATCCAGAATGGCAAAGGCTCAGCCAATGATCAGCTCCAGGATAATCAGACAGTCTCAAGTTACCTGTGAGTACTGTGACAGACGCCTGTGTGAAGCTAATCTCTTAGCAAGAAGTCCCCGCAAAGTCCCACTGTTAAAAAAAAAATTATATAATATAATATATATATATATATATATATATATATATATATATATATATATATATATATACATACACACACACATATATACACATACATACACTGTATAAGTACTGAAGCAGATACAATTTGTTAAAGAACACATCAACTGGCCTAAAGAGAAATGGAGAAACATTTTGTGGACTGATGAAAGTAAAATTGTTCTTTTTGGGTCCAAGGGCTGCAGACAGTTCATCAGATGACCCCCAAGCTGTACATTCAAGCCACAGTACACTCTGAAGACAGTGAAGCATGGTGTTGCAAGCATCATGATATGGGCATGTTTCTCTTACTATGGTGCTGGACCTATTTACCGCATACCAGGGATCATGGACCAGTTTGCATATATTAAAATTCTTGAAGAGGTCATGTTGCAGTACGTTGAAGAGCATATGCCCTTGAAATGGATGTTTCAACAAGACAACGACCCTAAATACACACTGGAACCAAGCAAAATCTTTGTTCTAGTCCAACAAAATTGAGGTTATGGAGTGGCCAGCCCAATCCCTGGACCTTAATCCAATAGAACACTTGTGGGATGACCTCAAAAATGCAGTTTCTGAGGCAAAGCCAACAAATGACAAAAAATTGTGGGATGTAGTCAAAGCCTCCTGGGTGGGAAATCATAGTTGACAGGTGCCAGAAGTTAGTTGGCTCTATGTAACATAGATGTGAAGCAGTTCTAAAAAAAAATGGGTATACAACTAAACAGGTTAGTGATACACAGGAATGCTAAATTCTCCAAAAAAGGAATACATTTTGTGAGTTTGTAAAGACAAATGGATACACCGCTATTTTTTAGAACAGCCCAATGTTTATTTTTTATTTTCTGTAAAGTAGTTAAAAATGATATACATTTCTCTTCATGTTTTGAATTAGAAAACAGTGTGCAATGTTCCCAATGCATGGAAATAAAAACTAGTATAAAGATTTTGTGCTTAATTCATGTTTATTCGTTCACCGATGACAGCACCATGAGAGAGGGGATCCACCCACCAAGGACAGGAAATCTACAGGCTAAAAAGGGCAGCACCTCTCTCCCACCTCAGTTTGGTTTCCTGTCCTTGACGGGGGGGGGAACCTGTGCAGGCTTACCTGCGTGGATGAAGATAGATTTCTTCCCAGGCCTGGCTGACCGGATTAGGTGGGGATGCTTTCTCCACCTTGGTCAGTGCAGGGTTCCTGGTGGTGCCACGGTGGGCTCAAGGGGGCCTGCTCCATGATGGATGGCAGCATGAGCAGCATCCCCTGCCTAGGGATGATCGACTCCAGCGTGGATTAGACTGTCTGGTCCCTGGCTTGAATCCAGTCCTCCCCACATGCGGAAGTGCCCTGGCTTCTCTTGGAGCTGCTGGGGGCGTGGTCAGTGACGTGCATCGGGAGGCGTCGCCAATGACTAACAATGACGCTGCCGGGGGGGGGGGACACGGCCGCTGACCGGCAAAGGGGCAGGGCCAGCTGAAGTATCTGTGCGGTGTGGGTGCCTGGGTCCTGCCTCCACTCCTCTCGCTAACTGCTGCTCTCCTCCAATAATGGCCGGGAGTATAGTGTGAGGCTGTTAGTTTAGCTGGTGATGCGCACAGGGGCGGTTGCACCAGCAGTAAGGGGGGCCTTCCCTACTGGGGAAAACTGACAGTGTACTGGACGCCGCATGGGGGTCACGTGACCTGGAAGTTCAGGTGCTGGGCTCAGTGACCAGTATTTAAAAAACTGGTTCCTCTGAGCAGGTGCTTCCCAGCCATCTGATTAATGATGGATAATCAGCAGTCAGATCAGGAACAGCAGCAGCAACCTCAACATCAACTGCTGTCTGGGGAGCCCCTGGAGAATTCGGTGCGACGTCGCCCTCGCAATAGCGGTGGAAGCGCTGATCTGGGAGTAGGTCCAGCCAATGCAGCTTCAGCAGATGGGACGAATCTGCAACCTCTAGGGAGGATCCCTCGGTTGAGAAAGGTCCTTCGTCTATGCTGGTACCGACCGATTGAATATGGGGTAAGTGATCTTCGTGAATATTCACTTGGTAATGGAGTTCCCTTCTTCCTATCTTTCAGGGGAAGAAGTTCATTTCTAAATCAAAGCACAAGGAATGTGCCTTGTGTAAGACCCTATTGCCAGACACTTACCCCAAAAGACTCTGTCAATCATGCATTGACCAGGCAGTAGCTGAAGAGACCCCTAACTTTTTGGCAGGGTTAAATCCCTCATTAAGAGTGAAATTAATAAAGCCCTCTCAAAGAAAAAGAAGCCAAGGGGGGAGGGGATATGGAGGACTCTCCTGTTACGGACAGTTCCCTGATATCTGGTGAAATTAACTCAGAGGATCCCTCCCTGTTGGCTTCATCCTCTGATAGTGACTCTGGTCGCTACTGCTTTCCTCTGAATGAGGTGGATGCCTTCGTTCCACAATGGGCATTGTGGACGCGAGTAACGGAAAAGATCGGTCCAGGATTTAATGTTTAGGGGTCTGGACCAGAAAAAGAAAAGATGCTTTTCCTTGAATGATAAGATACAAGGGTTAGTACAAAAGTAGTGGAAGAGGCCAGAGAGAAAGGGTTTAAGCGAAAGTATCCCTTTGAGGAATCATCTTCTTCCTCCTGGGATAAAGCCCCTAAGTTGGACGCATCTAAAACCAAGGCTTCCAGAATGTCTTCTCTGCCCTTTGATGACATGGGGGCATTAAAAGACCCACTCGATAGGAAGGCAGATGCCTTCCTCAAAGGAACTTGGGAAACTTCTGCTTTAAAACCAGCCATGTCAGCAACGTGCACTTCCAGATCCCTGATGATTTGGTTGCAACAACTGGAGTCCCAGATAAAGGATAAAGTGGCTAGAAAGGCGCTGCAGACTTCTTGGCTGATGCATCAGTGGACTCAGTGAGGTTAGCAGCAAGGTCAGCTGCCTTATCTAATGCTGCTCGTCGAGTATGGTGGCTAAAGTGGTGGCCCGGGGACCTCCAAGCCAGGGCAATACTTTGCTCCATCCCTTGTGAAGGAGAGTACCTCTTCTGTTCAAGGCAAAGGCGAAGGCAAATAGAGTCATGGCATGCATCAGAAGAGGAGTAGGGGCATATGATGAGAACATTGTTCTTCCTCTGTATAAAGCGCTGGTAAGGCCGCACTTAGAATATTGTGCACAGTTCTGGGCTCCGGTGCTCAGGAAAGACATATTGGAGCTAGAGAGGGTACAAAGGAGGGCGACTAAGGTAATAAAGGGAATGGAGGGACTAGAATACCCAGAGAGGTTGTCAAAATTAGGCCTATTTACGATGGAAAAGAGAAGGCTTAGGGGAGACCTCATAAACATGTATAAATACATCAGGGGGCAGTACAGAGATCTCTCCCATGACCTGTTTATACCAAGGATGGTGACAAAGACGAGGGGGCATGACGCGCCCCCTGGGCCTCTGTTGTGTAGCGTTGCGCACGCGGGGACTACCCGGAGCCGGATCTGATAGGGGTAGTAGTCCTCGTGGCGACGATCCGGTCCGTGCCCAGGGTGTCAAACCAAGTGGCAGAATTTAGTAGAAGATGTTATAGTGTTCGACTACGCCACCCGTTGAATGCGGTTATGAAGCCGCCGCTGCAGGGCAGACCGCTGAGGCCGGTGGTACAGTTGTGCAGCGTGGATAGTATAACCCCCAACGGGAGGGGTATGGCCTCAGGGCAGCGGACGTGGATGATGGGGATAGCAGAATTGCACGCAGGCACCAGGAACCACTCAGAGACGGTGCGGTGTAGTTCAGGGTCTTTACTGGTGGCAAAGGTAGACCCTCCCGGGAGTACTGGCTAGCGATCGGGGCCTGGTCAGTCCGTGAGCAGATAGGATCTCCCCCGGCCAGGCGGAGTTGTAGGCCTCCCCAACTTATTGTACTCTCCCTGGCTACCTTGCTAGAAGCGGGTAAAAGTAGCCCACGTCCCTGAGTGTACCGTGTGGTGCTCACCCGTATGGCCGGTGACTCGGGGCCTTCTGGTAGCCTCCGCTCCACAACGGCGGTGCTGGTCCCTTGCGTGTGACCGTGCCTTTGGGTTTCTTGGCCAGAGGACCTGAAATCCCCTGCCGGTCGGTTTCTGCTGCTGGGTATGCATCAGTCCCCACTGCCTCGGACTCCGTGTCCGGTGAGATCTCTTCAGTCAGGACGAGCTCTATAGCTTCCAGTCTCTGACCCCTTTTATCACTGCTCCCACATAGCTCCTGATCTTGCTCTCCCTGTATCTGCTCCACTCCAGACCAGACTGTGTCTCTGTCTGGGACTCCTCTTCTTCTCTCCTAACCCCGCCTCAGCCCCAGTTTATATAGGGGAAGTTCTTCCCCTCCCAGGACTGGGCAGGAAGTGTTGCATGCTTAAGGTTCCTGACCAGGAGACCTCCCACCTGCTCTCAGACGTAATATTGCTATTACTGTGGTAACCAGACCCCTGGGGTGCCACATTCCCCCCTAGTAAAATTTAGTACTCCGGGACTAAACATATTTTTGAAAACATAACAGGGTATAAACAGGAACAATACAATAAGGGAAAACACGTTAGGGCGGTCACAGCGTGTCCGCAACCGGGTGCAGTTTTTGAAGCAATAAGGGTGTCCATTTCACCAAAGAACAGGGAGCCGTAACCAGGTGGGGGTCTGTCCTACCCCGAGTCTTTAGCAGTCTTAGTCCCTTCCTGGGTTACGCTCCAAACATATATACAAAGAATTCCGGTTAATCCACAAAAGACACCTATAAAATAACTGGAAAAACATAATTATTTACAAGCAACAGTAAACAGGTAAATACCAATAAAACAGTCTGAACACTTTAGATCCTCCAACGTACTGGCAACTGGCCTCTAGTGGCCCTAGTAGACCTACGGAGCTTACTGACCGGTCCTAAGCTACAGGGTGTAGGAGCTGTCAAAGGTAAGCTGGGCAGCTGTCTACGGGTTCTTTGGCTCACTAGGAGCACGGCAGGCTCACTATAAGCAGAGGGTCGATTCTCCTGGTCTGCTTGTGTGGGGTCTTCTGCCTCCTGGACCGGCTGCTCTTCCAGCTCTACCTGTTTTTCCGTAGGCACTTGGGATGCTGGCTGGAGGAAGGTGAGGACGGGTACCACAACAGCGCCATTTACTTGTGTCCAAGACCGAGGGAAGTCTCCGAGTACAGTACTGACCATTTCTTCCCTTTCCTCTGCGGGTCGAGGGTTTTCTTGATCTTCTTCAGGGTTTCGTAGCTGCTCGGGACACTTCTTCAGGTGATCTCGGGAGACAATGGCTGTGGTTTCTCCTCCATCCTTACTGATTGTGCAGATTTTTGGGTTTTCATGGCTTGATGGCAGTACGGTGTACGGGTCCTTCTCCCACTGGTCGTCCAACTTGTGGAGCCGTTTCTTCCTTTTCAAGACCTGCTCTCCAGGTACCAGGGGAACAGCGGGAGCATACTGGTTGTAAGTCTTCTCCTGTCTTTCTCTTGCTTGACAGAGACTTCGCTCAACGCTCTCCTGTACTTTCCGGTACTGCTGCTGCCTCTCTGTGTCCCAGTCTGCTTCTGGTGAAGTGTCCTCGGGTGTCAGGACTCCCATATCCAGATCAACAGGCAGCTTACCAGGTCTTGCTCTCATTAGGTAAGCCGGGGTACAGTTGGTAGAACCTACAGGGATGTGGTTGTATAGGTCCACCAGATCAGGCAGTTTCTCAGGCCACAGACTGCGTTCTTCCAGGGGCAACGTTTTCAGAAGGTCTATCACCACCTGGTTCATCTTCTCGCAGAGTCCATTGGTTTGCGGATGATAGGGTGTTGTTCTTATCTTCCGGCAGCCATACAGAGTGCAGAACTCCTGGAAGACTTCCGCTTCAAAGGCAGGTCCCTGGTCCGTCAGCACCTGCTCTGGGTATCCGTGTGGACGGCAGAAGTGCTGCTGAAAGGCTCTAGCTGCTGTTTGAGCCGTTAAGTCCTTGACGGGGACTACAACCAAGAACCGGGAGTAGTGATCCACGATGGTTAACGCATAGACGTAGCCACTTCTGCTGGGGGTCAGTTTTACATGATCCAAGGCTACCAGTTCCAACGGCTGCCTGGTGACGATGGACTGCAGGGGAGTCTTCTGACTGGCACGGTCCTTCCTTCTTAGGTTGCATGGGCCACAGTCTCTGCACCACCTCTCGATGGTTCCTCTCATGCCTACCCAGTGGAACCGCCCGCGCAGCAGGAACTCCAGCTTCTTCCATCCGAAGTGCCCAGCTCCGTCGTGGTATGCCTCCAGTACCATAGCCGCGTCTCTTCTTGGCACCACTACTTGCCAGATCAGTTCATGCGTCCGGGAGTTAACCATTCTACGGCACAACTTCCCCTTGTAAAGGAACAGTCGACTCTTCTCAGCCCACAGTTGCTTGGTTTCCTCCGGAGCGTCTGGGTCAAGGCGAGCATCTGGCTGAGTCAGCATCTCCTTCACCAGTCGGACGGCGGGGTCACTGTCTTGCGTTTCCGCCCAGTTGTAATGAGGTAAGGGGTTGAACGTAGCGGATTGCTTACCCCTTACACGGTGGGAATACTGGGTAGTCCCATGACGGTGGAACGCGGGGAGTTCAACTTCTTCCAGTTCCTCTGGATCTTCCCCTACGTCCGGTAGGTTTGGCATTCTGGACAAGGCATCCGCGTTGGTATTGGAGCGTCCTGCCCGGTATTTGATCGTGAATTCATAGTTGGACAGGCGGGCCATCCATCTCTGCTCCAGGGCACCGAGTCTTGCAGTGTCCAGGTGTGTCAACGGGTTGTTATCCGTGTACACGGTGAACCGGGAAGAGGCGAGGTAGTGCTTAAAGCGTTCGGTGACTGCCCAAACCACTGCCAGGAACTCTAGCTTGAATGAGCTGTAATTCTCAGGGTTTCTTTCGGTGGGTCGCAGTTTTCGGCTGGCGTAAGCAATTACCCGTTCTCTCCCCTGCTGGATCTGGGACAGTACGGCTCCTAGCCCGATGTTACTTGCGTCGGTGTAGAGGATAAAGGGCTGGCTGTAATCAGGGTATGCCAGGATTTCATCCCCCGTGAGGGCCATCTTCAGCTGGCGGAAGGACTCTTCTTCCAGCTTCTCCCATCTGAAGGGCGGCTTCTGGTTCTTGGCCTTCCTGGACTGGCCTATCAGGAGGTCCTGCATAGGAGCTGCCTTTTTGGTGAAACCGGGAATGAATCTTCGGTAGTAGCCTACCAACCCGAGGAACTGCCGTACTTCCCTTACGCTAGAGGGTCTTGGCCATTCCTTAATCGCGGTGATCTTATCAGGGTCGGGAGCCACTCCGTCAGCACTCACCACGTGTCCCAGGTACTGCACTTTTGGTTTTAGCAGGTGACACTTCGACGGTTTCACCTTCAGACCGTAGTTTGCCAGGGCTTCAAACACTTCCGCCAGGTGTTTCAGGTGGTCCTCGTAGGTTTTGGAATAAACTATAACATCGTCCAGGTACAACAGGACCGTCTCAAAGCTCCGGTGTCCCAGACAGCATTCCATCAATCGTTGGAAGGTTCCTGGTGCGTTGCAGAGTCCGAACGGCATGCAGGTAAACTCGCTAAGTCCCATCGGGGTGGTGAATGCGGTCTTCTCCCAGTCCGCCTCTGCTACAGGAACCTGCCAGTACCCGCTAGTGAGATCCAAAGTGGAGAAGAAGTTAGCAGATTTTAAAGCAGCCAAAGACTCCTCTATCCTTGGTAAGGGGTACGCATCTTTGTGTGTGATACGGTTGATTTTCCGGTAGTCTACACACATTCTCATGGTGTTGTCTTTTTTTTTTTAACCAAGACTAGTGGAGCTGCCCAGGGACTACAGCTATCCCTGATTACCCCAGCCTCCTTCATGTCTCTAAGCATCCCCTTGGCGTGTTGGTAGTGTGCAGGGGGTACGGGTCGGTATCTCTCCTTTATGGGAGGATGGTCTCCCATGGGGATGTGGTGTTCTACCCCCTTTACTCGCCCGAAGTCTAACGGGTGTTTACTAAACACTCTCTCGTACTCTTGAACCACCCGATAGACTCCCTGTTTCTGGTGTGAGGGAGTGGAGTCAGTACCCAAATGTAGTTGCTGACACCAGTCCTCCATTTGTTGCTTAGAGCCGTTACCTTCCTCTGGTTGAGATGGAGGCAAGGGTTCTACGGCCTGTACAGAATTCTGGTTTATGGTGAACAATTTGGCTAGCGTGGCATACCGGGGCAGGTGTACTTCTCTCTCCCCGATATTTATGATGCGAACGGGCACCCTCCCATGGCGTACATCGACCACCCCCCGTGCTGTCAAAATGGTGGGCCTACTGTCTGAGTAGACTGGTTCCACCATTGCCTGGTAATCTCTACCTCTCAGACCAATAGCTGCCCGGCACCAAATCATCATTTCACTTTTCGGGGGCATGGCAATAGGGAAAGGGTCACACATTCTCACGCTACCAATCTCACCACCGGAGAGTTCCACCTGTTGCCGTCGCATCAGTGCCCGGATCTCTTTTTGGAGAACTCGCTGCTGGCCGGAACTGGCGTTCTTGGCAACCTGCTGTAAAATGAGAATCACATCTGCAAGACAATTTTCAATCACATTAGTTCCTAGAGTTATCTTTGGGTGACTCTCGCGCTTGTCAATGTCCACAATGATCAGTCCCTGTGCTGTCAGTTCGACTTTACCGATTTTAATGGTCATCTCTTTAAATCCGATCTGTGGCACGGGCTGACCATTGCTGGCGATGATACTCAAGTCGTCGTCAGGGTAGCGGGTTATATCCGAGTCATTCCAGTACTGCTTGAAGAACACGTACGGGATGGTGGTGACCTGTGACCCGGTGTCCAGTAGGGCACTCATAGGAATGCCATCCAGTACCACAGGCAAGACTGGACGTCCTCCCACGTATTTGTCACGCCAGTTCGATGGGCCTGGTGATCTTATTCCTAGGGGTTGGCCCTCTACCCCAGGTTGTGCCAGTTTAAAGGACAGTACCTTGCCATATGTCCGGGTTGATTGCAGCGGCGGCAGATGGGTTGTCCGTCCTCGTTGTATCGGTCGCTGGGTTTTCCTCTGGCCGGTGGGGTCCTCCTTGGTCGGCGCCACGGGATGTCCTCCGGTCCGGATGCCAGCTGGATCTTCCCTGGAGTAGAAACCTGTAAAGACTGCACAGTTCGGGTTAGCGCAGCAACGCTTTTAGTTAGCTCTTGGACCTGATGGTGCAGGTCTGTAGCCGGGTCATTGTTTAAAGCCTGCGCATCAGCTCCCACAGGCCCTGCCGACAAGGGCGCCGTCTCCTGGTGGTAAGTGGTAGTAGGGCGTCTGTGGGTCACAGCGCCACCTGGTGCCGGTTCTCGGAGCACCCGGATGGCTCTGTCCTTGAACTGTGCAAAGTCCAGATGAGGGTCCTGTAAGGCCATTGCCCGCAACTGGGTTCGGTGGGCATTGCAATGTAGACCCTCTATAAATTGTTCAGTCAACAGCTTGTCTTCGTTTCCCACGCCGTCAGGGTCGTCCTGCTTAATGGCTCTCAGGGCCTCTTGTAGGTTTAGTGCATAGTCCCTTATATTCTCATGTGCTCGCTGCTTGCACCCGTAGAATCTAAGCTTGATCTCGGCTGAGGTACGGGTATCAAAGGTGTCCTTCAGCCGGGCTAGTATCTCTGCGACAGTCCTCCTCCTCCCGAGTGGCCAGGACTTTACCTCCCTTTGGGCTGCCCCTGTTAATTGAGCCACCAGGATGCTCACTTTTTGCTCCTCTGTGAGGGGGTACACCTGGAAGAGGCTATCCAGCCTTTCTCTGAAGTCATTTAGGGTATGTGATTCCCCTGAGTACTGGGGTAGCCAGGCTGCCCCCGGGATATAGGGCATAGTGAAAGGCATGACCGCAGCAGCGGTGGCGCTGGCGGTGGCTGTGGCAGTGAAGCTCTCCTCTGTATCCGACATCCTCCTCCCCCCTAGTGGACCGTGGCCTACCTTGCGATGATCCTCTTCCGTAGGCCGCGGCTCCGCAGTGGATCGTCAGGGTTGAGGACCTTCCGTCGCGCTCCTGTGACGTCGGCGTCTGCTGGGCTCCTTCCAGGACCTTACGCAACGTCCGGACGTGAGGCGGAGCTTCAGTTCTCGCGCGCTTTCGGAGTCCACGCCCCTCTTCTTCCCGCACGGCGTCCTCAAGATGGCGTCCAATGGCGGGAAAACTCCACGGATGGCGGGAAGAAGGCAGAAGATGGCGTCGGATGGCGGGAAAACTCCATGGATGGCGGGAAGAAGGCAGAAGATGGCGTCGGATGGCGGGAATCCTCACCACAGGTAAGTTTAACAGTCTCTTTTTTTTTTTTTTTCCAGGCACGCAGTACCCGGTGGTTTCGGGCACGGAATCCTGCCGACTACGCCAAAGTTGACGCGCCCCCTGGGCCTCTGTTGTGTAGCGTTGCGCACGCGGGGACTACCCGGAGCCGGATCTGATCGGGGTAGTAGTCCTCGTGGCGACGATCCGGTCCGTGCCCAGGGTGTCAAACCAAGTGGCAGAATTTAGTAGAAGATGTTATAGTGTTCGACTACGCCACCCGTTGAATGCGGTTATGAAGCCGCCGCTGCAGGGCAGACCGCTGAGGCCGGTGGTACAGTTGTGCAGCGTGGATAGTATAACCCCCAACGGGAGGGGTATGGCCTCAGGGCAGTGGACGTGGATGATGGGGATAGCAGAATTGCACGCAGGCACCAGGAACCACTCAGAGACGGTGCGGTGTAGTTCAGGGTCTTTACTGGTGGCAAAGGTAGACCCTCCCGGGAGTACTGGCTAGCGATCGGGGCCTGGTCAGTCCGTGAGCAGATAGGATCTCCCCCGGCCAGGCGGAGTTGTAGGCCTCCCCAACTTATTGTACTCTCCCTGGCTACCTTGCTAGAAGCGGGTAAAAGTAGCCCACGTCCCTGAGTGTACCGTGTGGTGCTCACCCGTATGGCCGGTGACTCGGGGCCTTCTGGTAGCCTCCGCTCCACAACGGCGGTGCTGGTCCCTTGCGTGTGACCGTGCCTTCGGGTTTCTTGGCCAGAGGACCTGAAATCCCCTGCCGGTCGGTTTCTGCTGCTGGGTATGGATCAGTCCCCACTGCCTCGGACTCCGTGTCCGGTGAGATCTCTTCAGTCAGGACGAGCTCTATAGCTTCCAGTCTCTGACCCCTTTTATCACTGCTCCCACATAGCTCCTGATCTTGCTCTCCCTGTCTCTGCTCCACTCCAGACCAGACTGTGTCTCTGTCTGGGACTCCTCTTCTTCTCTCCTAACCCCGCCTCAGCCCCAGTTTATATAGGGGAAGTTCTTCCCCTCCCAGGACTGGGCAGGAAGTGTTGCATGCTTAAGGTTCCTGACCAGGAGACCTCCCACCTGCTCTCAGACGTAATATTGCTATTACTGTGGTAACCAGACCCCTGGGGTGCCACAGGCACACTATGCGTCAGGAGGAAAGGAGGTTCCTGCACCAGCATAGAAGGGGATTCTTTACGGTCAGAGCCGTGAGACTCTGGAACTCTCTGGGAGAGGAAGTGGTGATGTCCAACTCACTTAATGAGTTCAAGAGAGGCCTGGACGCCTTTCTTGAGAACAATAAAATTACATCTTATGCTTAGTGATAGTTAATTAATCCAGGGATTTAATCTGACTGCCAGATTGGAGTCGGGAAGTGAATTTTTCCTCAATGATGTAAATTGGCCTATACCGCATGGTTTTTTTTTTGCCTTCCCCTGGATCAACGCTGCGGAATAGCTGCAGTGCACAAGAAATAGGCTGAACTGGATGGACGCTTGTCTTTTTTGGCCTTATAAACTATGTAACTATGTAAAAATACTTGAAAAGGCGGGAGACACCAAGAAAGGGTTCCTTTCAGTTTCCATGCCTACATATAGGCGATCATTCCGAAAGAGTAAGCTAGCCAAGGATCAGGACAAGTATGAAGTCCGCAGTGGGAAAGGTACAGGACTATTGTTTGGGTCCTCCTCTCAGGGAGCTTGAAAATCGGGACAATGACTTTTTGTCCAGGTAGGGGGGGGGAAGGCTTTCCTTCTTTTTCCCTGCCTGGGAATATATTTCTGCCAGTAGTTGGATCCTCGGTCTCCAGTCTGAGGTTGGAGTTTCGGTCTCCCTACCGGGAAAGGTTTATGGTAACCCCCTTTCATTCCTCCCCAGCACAACAGTTAGCTCTGGAGATGGAAGTCCAGGACTTAACCCAGAAAGCTGTTCTATTAGAAGTCCTAGAACCAGAAAAGGGTTTTACTCCCCTCTCTTTTTGGTACCAAACCCCGATGGCTCCTTCAGGACCATTATAAATTTAAATAAATTCACTGAATAAATATCTGGGAGTACACATGTTTAAGATGGAATCTTTAAATGCGCAATAAAGCTACTCTTTTCTGAGTTTTACATGGCGGTCCTGGATCTTAAAGATGCGTACTACCATGTACCCATTCATGAGGAATATCAAAAATACCTCAGGGTGGAGGTAAGATTAGAGGGTGTGATTAAGCACTTCCAATATGCGTCCCTTCCATTTGGACTAGCAATGGCTCCTAGAGTTTTCACTAAGGTAGTGGCCGAAGTTATGGCACATCTACGGGAAAGAGATGTACTCATCATTCCTTACCTAGATGATTTCCTAATAGTTGGGAACTCCTTCCACCATTCTAAAGAACATTTGGAGGAAGTGGTGTCCACCTTAAAAAACCTTGGTTTGTTACTGAACCTTCAAAAATCTAGGCTAGTGCCCATGAAAACCCAACAATTTATAGGTGTTATACTTGATTCTGAAGTACAAGAATCTTGCCTCTCGGGCTCAAAAATTAGGAAGATTCAACACAAAGTGAAAGAAGCTATGCAAGCCCCCTCTGTCTCTCAGAGAGGCAATGTCCTTATTAGGAACATTGACATCATGTTTCCCAGCAGTTTTATGGGCACAGTACCATTCTAGGGCCCTGCAGTGGGACATCTGGAGGGTAGAATGACATTATCCCCTCGCTCAACTCAATCCCTTTGGTGGTGGCTGGAAATCCAGAACCTGTCCAGGGGGGTCCACTGGGTGATAAATCTATCATACATAGTAACCATTGATGCGAGTCCCACAGGTTGAGGGGCCCATCTAGGGGGAGAAATTATCCAGGGTATTTGGACAAAGGACGAAAAAATGTTCTCTAATGTTAAGGAATTGTTGGCTGTGGAACGAGCAATAAGCGGATTCCTTGTATCCTTACAAGGCCAAAACGTCAAGGTTTTGTCGGACAACCGTGTTTCAGTTGCATACATAAACCACCAAGGGGGAATCAGATGACAGACTCTAATGAAGGTCTCAGATCGGTTGTTGCAAAGGGCAGAAAGTCATCTCTCCCTTACCGCCTTACACATAAGCGGAAAAGAGAATACCAAGTCAGACTTCTTGAGCCAAAATACTCTAAGAGAAGGAAAATAGGTCTTAAATCAAAAATCTTTTCTCAGATAGTCCAGAAATGGGGTCTCCCAGTGGTGGATCTATTTGCCACCAGACAGAACCGAAGGGTGAAGGACTTCTGTTCCCTAAACCCAGTGAAAATGCCCTAGTGGTAGACTCCCTCCTGATCCCCTGGAAATTCAGTCTAGCTTATGCCTTTCCTCCTGTGTCTCTACTTTCGGTAGTCATCAGAAAGATCAGATTAGACAGAGCTCGGATTGTGCTGATAGCTCCCTTCTGGCCCAAGAGGCCTTGATTCTCTTACCTGAGGGAAATGTCAGTTTCGGACCCATGGGTTCTTCCAGAGATTCCGGATCTCCTCTCACAGGGGCCAATAATCCATCCTCATGCACTGGGTCTACACCGGACGGCGTGGAATTTGAGAGGGCATTATTAAAAAGAAGGGGTTTTTCATCAAACCCTATAGATACCCTCTTATGTAGTAGAAAAACAATCACTACACATATATATGCAAGAACCTGGAAAAAGTTTTTGGCCTTTTCAGGAGCTAATGTTGAAGATGGGGCACCTATAGGCAAAATTCTAGAATTCCTTCAGAAAGGCCTTGAATTGGGGTTATCCACCAGTACCCTAAGGCTATGTTCACACAGGTTGGGTTTTTCAGTGTTTTTTGCTGCAGATTTTTATGCAAATTTTCAGCTGCGTTTTGCTGTACCAGCAAAGTCTATGAGAAACCAGAATTTTCTGTTAACACATGATGTTTTTTATGTTGTTGCGTAATTTGTGCCTTGGTTGGGTTTTTGGAAAATAGAGCATGTCAATTCTTTCAGCGTTTTTT
This sequence comes from Phyllobates terribilis, assembly GCF_046119375.1. NCBI lineage: Eukaryota > Metazoa > Chordata > Amphibia > Anura > Dendrobatidae > Phyllobates > Phyllobates terribilis. Next base: position 72,144,935 of record NW_027362770.1, on the reverse strand, counting down.
CACCCATAGGAAGTAATGGGTGGTGAAAAAAAACGCAGAAAAATCGCATCAAAAATGCACCAAAATTTGCATCAACGTTTTTTTTTAGCGTTTTTGATGGCAAAATAGAATGGGATTTTTTTTTTCGCAGAACTTTATGTACATGCATAAATAGAGACAGAAGAACAGTTAACAAAATGTGGGAAAAATGCAACAATACCTACGTTTTTGATGCAGCTGATTTCCTCCCAGAGATTAAGTTTTGCTGCAGATTTGTGATGCTGAAAAACCCAACATATGTGAACATAGCCTAAAGGTTCAGGTGTCACCACTTGGGGCCTTGTTTAGCTGGGAATTTCTGGATCTCGAGGTTTATTAAAGCATCTTTTAGGTCTTGGCCCATTACAAAAACTAATCTGATGCCTTGCGACTGGAACTTGGTCTTAACAGCGTTGACCACCTCACCTTTTGAACCCTTAGATTTGCCTATCCTAAAAAAAATTTCCTTTAAAACTTCTCTTCTGGTTACATTAACTTTGGCCAGAAGAGTGAGTGACATCCAAAGCCTGTCCTCAGCTCCACCTTTTTCTCAAATATTAGAGGATAAAGTAATCTTTAAACTGGACCCGGCTTACCTCGTTAAGGTAGCTAACCGCTTTCATAGGACTCAGTAAATAGTTTTGCCATCCTTTTGTTCCAATCCAAAAAAACAGGAGGAGAAAAGGTTACACTTCTTAGATGTTTGGAGATACATAATCAAGTATCTTTCGGTCACTAAAAGTTTTAGGAAAGATAGATCCCTTTTTGTGCGTCACCAAGGGGTTAGAAAAGGGTGTAGGGCCTCGAAACCCACCATTGCTAGGTGGATAAAAGATGCCATCGCTCTCGCCTACTCATCAAGTGAAGAAGTACCGGCAGGTCTGAGGGCTCATTCCACTCGAGCTGTGGCGACCTCCCGGGCGGAGAAGACTGGTGTTTTCATAGATGAGATATGTAAGGTCGCTACCTGGTCCTCTCCCTCTACTTTTTACAGACACTATAGGCTAGACATGGGTGTCTCTACCGATCTCACCTTTGGGAGAAGGGTGCTCCAGGCTGTGGTCCCTCCCTAGAATTTTCATTCTCTGTAATTCTCATGGTGCTGTCATGGGTGAATGAATAAAGTCTTAGTTACTTACCGGCAATGGGATTTTTCGGAACCCATGACCGCACCCTTATATTCCCTTCCTTCCCCCCAAGAACACTATCCCCACAGTGAAACGTGGTGGTGGCAGCATCACGCTGTGTGGACTTTTTTCGGCAGCAGGGACAGAGAAAATGGTCCGAGTCAAGGGGAAGATGGATAGTGCAAAATGCAGGGATATTCTTGAGCAAAACCTGTTTCAGCCTGTCAGTGATTTGAGACTGGGGCGGAGGTTCACCTTCCAACAAGACAATGACCCAAAGCATACTGCTAAAGCAACACTCGATGTTTTGGAGAGGCCTAGTCAAAGCCTAGAGTTAATCCAATTGAGAATCTGTGGTCAGACTTGAAGATTGCTCTTCACCAGAGGAAACCATCTAACTTGAAGGAGCTGGAGCAGTTTTGCCCTGAGTATTGATTGGACAAACATTCAAGTCGCCAGATGTGGAAAGCTCAGAGACTTAAACAAAGCGACTTGCAGCTGCAATTGCCACAAAAGGCGGCTCAACAAAGTACTGACTTTAGGGGGGGTGAATAGTTATGCACACTGAAGTTTTCAGTTATTTTGCCCTATTTGTTGTTTGTTTCCAAATAAAAAAGAAAGACATGTTCACAGTTGTAGGCACAGTTGTTTACATGAACTGATGCAAACCCTACAGGTTGTGAGGTAGCCAATTAATGCCAAGGAAAGGGGAGGCAGTGTGTGAATACTTTCGCAAGCCACTGTATCCCAAAATGGCACCAATAAAAACTTTAAAAAACAAGCCCTCAAATGACTTTTGAAGTTTTTTTTTTATTAGCTTGCAAAAGTAGCTAATCAAAAAAACTACATACATCTGGTATCACTGTGATCATAATAACCCGAAGAATAAAGCAAACTTCTCACTTATCCCATACAGTGAACAACGTAAAATAAAATCAATTCTTGAACTGTTCATTTGCTCATTCTGCCTCCCAAAGATTGCAGTAAGGCTCGGCTCACATTTATCCTGTGCTCTACGCTAAGCGCTTACACCGTGTTTTCCGTGTAAATCTCTGAAATACGTGATTCCGATAAAACCCCAGACGGACGATTCCCTATAATGAGGGAAATGGAGGCACCGTGGACTCTCTTTGGCCCATGATTCAGTGGTGTCCATTTTTTTAGGTGTCTTTTCAGACATGTCCAAAATTGAAGTTGACCACAGTTTTGTGCACTCTACCTGTCTCACTATAGTGCGTGGATCCATCAAGGGTTTCATCTGAATCACATATTTCAGAGATTTTTGTTACATTTTCTCTGTGCAGTCTTGTAACAAAACCTTAAGGATTCCTGATCCCAGCAAAGTGAATGAGAATCCAGAAGTCTCATGCACACGTTAATTATGCCTGACTTGCAGATTAAAGTATGCAGAATGTCGCTTCTTTCAGCATTTTTTTTGCTGCAGATTTCACCCATACCAATGAGTGGAGAAAAATCTGCACCAAAATGCATCTAAAAACGAGTCAAAACATGCGTATTTTACACTGTTTTTCCTACCAAGATGTGAAGAAATTTCTGCACCAAATACTTAAGGTGCACATACATTGGTTTTCCCACCTAAGGGTAAGTACTCAGCATAGAGCACAGGATAAATGACAATAGAGCCTTAAAAGTGATCCAATTTGTTATATACCCCAAAATGGGACCAATAAAAACTTCAACACAACCCACAAAAATACTGATCTGTCATCTGTTAATGGAAATAGAGAGATTTCCACGGTTGCACAAAACTCTATCCAATCCAATGAAATCTGCACTCTGAAATCCAAATTCTGCCTTCTGTGCTCCACAGTGTGCCTAAACCACAGTTAGCGTCCCCATGTTTGGCATTTCTGTAGTGAGGACAACCCATTTAATTTACAAGGTGAATGTCTCAAGAAGCACGAGCTGAGCATAACGTATTGCTTACTTCAATGGCATATTTGCAATTTTCTCTCAAATATCTACTCCGCTTCTTTCTGTAAAACACCCATGAAGTCAAAATAGTCAGTACATACACCTTCAGATGAATACCCAGAGGGCTGTAATTTACAAATGGGGTCGCTTAAGGGTGTTTCGGGTTTTTTATTTTTGCTGTCCTGGCACTTAGGGTCTTTGCATATGGAGTCTGCAAACTATTCTCGGAAAATCTGGGCTCCAAAAGTCAAATATAGCTCCTTCCCTCCCGAACCCTACTCTGTGGTCATACAGTACTGTGCAGCCACATATGGGACATTGCCATGTTAAGGAGAGATTATGTAACAAATTTTAGGATCGTTTTTAGCTATTTTCCCTTGTGAAAATGTAAAGTCTGGGACTAAAACAACATTTTAGTGGTAAAAATATCTTCACCGCCCAATGGTATAACATTCTGTGAAACACCTGAGGTGACAATATGCCCACTTTACCCCTAGATGAATTCACTGAGAGGTGTATTTTGTAAAGTGAGGTCACTTATTGGGGGTTCTGCTAATATGACATGGCAAACGCAATCTATTCATGCAAGAATTGCACTCCAAAAGTCAAATGGCGCGCCTCCACTTCTGAGCCGTGCCATGTGCCCAAACAGTGGTTTCTGACAACAAATGGGGTATCTGCATACTAAGGAAAATTGCACAACGAATTGTGGTTTCTGCTTTTTAAAAATTTGAGGCTAAAGCAACATTTTCATGGAAAAAACATACATTTTTCATTTTCACAGCTTAATGTAATAAAATTACGCAAATCACCGGTTTAAAATGCTCACTATACCCCTAGAAATATTACTTGAGAGTGCAGTTTCCGAAATGGGGATACTTTGGGGGGTTTCTGCTTGTTTAGCAGCTCTGGGGCTTTGTAAATGTTACATGGCATCCACAATCTGATCCAGCAAGAATTGCGCTCCAAAAGTCAAATGGCGCTCTTTCCTTTCCAAGCCCTGCCATGTGCCCAAACAGTAGTTTCCAACCACATGTGGGGTTTTTGCTTAGACTCAGGAGAAAATGGACTCTTTTATGGACATTTTTTGTGCAATTTTTCTTGTTACCCTTGTGAAGATGAGAATTTTTGGGCTAAAGCATTGTTTCTGTGGGAAACAAAATTATTTACTTTTCATGGACTGATATTATAAAATACTGTGAAGCACCCATAGGTTCAAGATGGTCATCACACTCGTCTATAATTTCCTTGAGGCTTGCAGTGTCCAACATGGGGTAACTTTTGGGGCCTTTCTGCTGCTGTTTTGGCACCTTGGAGGGCTTTGCAAATGCAACAGGGCGTCTGCAAATCTATTCCAGCCAAATTTACTCTTTTTTTCCTGACCTATAGGCCTCTCAAAGTCACTTCAAAAGTGGTCATTAAAAATATAGATTTTGTAAATTTCATTGAAGATAAATGAAAAATTGCTGCTAAATCTTTAACCCTAACAAAAAAAGTAATTTCAAGAATGATGCTGATATAAAGTAGACATGTGGTAAATGTTACTTATTTTGCGTGGTATACAGTGGCGAAAATAAGTATTTGATACACTACAGATTTTGCTAGTTTTCCCACATACCAAGAATAGAGAGGTCTGTAATTTTTATCGTAGGTACACTTCAACTGTGAGGGAGAATCTAAAAATAAAAACCACAAAATCACATTGTATGATTTTTTAAATAAATAAATTGGATTTTATTGCATGAAATAAGTATTTGATCACCTAACACCCAGCAAGAATTCTGTCTCTCACAGACCTGTTTTTCTTTAAGAAGCCCTCCTACACTGCACTCTTTACCTGTATTAATTGCACCTGTTCTAACTCGTTACCAGTATAAAAGACACCTGTCCACACACTTAATCACACTCCAACCTCTCCACCATGGCCAAGACCAAAGAGTTGTCTAAGGACACAAGGAACAAAATTGTAGACTTGCGCAAGGCTGGGATGGGCTACAAAACAACAGGCAAGCAGCTTGTTGAGAAAGCAACACCCCTTGGCGCAATTATTATAAAATGAAGAAACACAAGATGACTGTCAATCTTCCTCAGTTTGAGGCTCCATGCAAGATCTCGCCTCGTGAGGCAAGGATAATTCTAAGAAAGGTCAGGAATCAGCCCAAAACTACATGGGAATACCTGGTCAATGAACTGAAGAAAGTTGGGACCACAGTCTCAAACATTACAGTTAGTAACACACTACACTGTCATGGATTAAAATCCTGCAGGGCACGAAAGGTGTCCCTGCTCACTCCAGCACATGTCCAGGCTTGTTTGACGTTTGCCAATGACCTTCTGGATGATCCAGAGGAGGCATGGGAGAAGGTCATGTGGTTAGATGAAGCCAAAATAGAACTTTTCGGTATCAACTACACACGCCGTGTTTGGAGAAAGAAGGATGCGTACAACCCCAAGAACTGCGCCCCAACCGTGAAACATGGTGGGAGAAACATCATACTTTGTGGGGTGCTTTTCTGTAAAGGGGACTGAATGACTGCACCATATTGAAGGGGGGATGGATGGGGTCATGTATCGCGAGATTTTGGCCAACAACCTCCATCCCTCAGTAAGAGCATTGAAGATGGATCATGGCTGGGTCTTCCAACATGTCAATGACCCAAAACACACAGCCAGGGCAACTAAGGCGTGGCTCCATAAGAAGCATTTCAAGGTCCTGGAGTGGCGTAGCCAGTCTCCAGACCTGAACCCAATAGAAAATCTTTGGAGGGAGCTGAAATTCAGTGTTGCCCATCGAAAGACCTGAAACCAGAACGATCTTGAGAAGATCTGTATGAAGGCGTGGGCCAAAATCCCTGCTGCAGTGTGCGCAAACTTGGTCAAGAACTACAGGAAAAGCCTGACCTCTGTAATTGCAAACAAAGGTTTCCGTACCAAATATTAAGTTCTATAAAAACCCCGCTTAAAAAATGGAAAAAAAGAGTAAAGTCAATGTTTGGAGGGGTTGAATCATCATCTGGAGAAGGATGGGAGTGAATCGGCATCTTCAGTGCTCCTGCGCGTGTTGAAGTCCAGGCGTTGCAGCGTAATGCTGGAAGATGTCCTAGGAAACAAGACCAGGGCGCACCGACCGGTAGCGACCCTGGTAACCACGCGGCTGTGACGTCAGCGCTGTGGAGTATGGAGTCCTGTGGTGTCCAAATAGCCAAAACCAACGCGTTTCGGTGAATCATAATTCCCCTTTCTCAGGAAGGGAAACGCATTGCAGATTGAGATCCCGGGAGACTAGATCTCGGTGCTGAGATCTCAATCTGCGAAGGCGCAGTTCACTGCATAGAAAACATGGAAGTGCACGGGCGCCGGACTTTCACAAAATGTCGGCGGGCCCCCGCACCGCCAAGTATCGCCGAGGACCGTCTTAGCACCCTGGGACTCACAACATCGCCTGCAGCATCGTACCTCCGGACACCCTCTCCTCCAAGAGCAGGAACCGCAGCATCGCCTGACTCCTGCCGCCACCTTCCCTTGGTAAGCTACAGTCGGCCTATAATATGCATCCCAAATTTGGAGAGAAAAAAGTGCGTCTTATAGTTCAAAAAATATGGTAAATGAATCCGATCGGTAAATGACGCCATGAGAAAAAAAAAAAAATCAAAACTCCAGAACTGCTGTTGTCCAGCAGCTGCAACAACACAAAAAATTTAATAAAACATCATATCTACCCCAAAATGGTATCAAAAACATCAGCTCAGAACGAAAAAAAAATGCCTTCACAAAGCTCCATATCCCGAAAATGGAAAATGTTACGGCTCTCGGAAAATAGGAATTATAATCAAATTTAACAAATTTCTGAATTTTTTTTTCACCACTTAATAAAACCCCACTATGCACATTTGCTATCTCCATAATCGTACTGACCTGTAGAATCATATCTCCAGGTCATTTTTACCCTAAAATGAACGCTGTAAATAAAAAAAGTTAAGGCTCTTGGAATAAGGGGAGGAAAAAATTAAAGAGCAAAGATGACCGGTCCTTATAGGCTAAAGTCATTGTTTGACGCGATTTAATGTTAGAGGCCGTGACCTAGATCACTGATCATTATAACAAAGGACACATTTACTGAAAAATTACTTAAAATACTGCAAATAACTTGGGACCGGTCTATTGACAGGTTTGGTTGTAGACAACTTCTCACTTCCCCAATTAATGCGCCTGCCACAGAATCCCTGAACTGCAACTTTTCTGCTAAAAAGGCGTTGTGCATTTCAGCCCATGGTATTGTACACAATATGGAACCATTTTATGGCTCACTTACTTTTGTGCAAGATTCCATTATGCAGACAATCGGGACTTCTAGGGGAGAATTCTGTCTGATATGACATCTGATGGAGTATGTGGAAGATTCTTCATAAAAATATGCATATTTCACGGTGTGATAAGGGTCCCATATACACGAGAGTACATGAGCTTAGGCTCTCTAGCAAGTAAAGGAACACTGTCAGCACAGAATGACTATTCAAACCAAGTACAGGTGCTCGATACCTTTGCGTGGCCAAACATTTAAGTGCACCATTCCACCTGCTTATTTTCCCTCTATCTCCATCACCCTCTTCTGCCATTGACTGCTATGGCTTTATAGAGACAGAAAAGCACAGAGATAGAAGGAAAACAAGCAGGTGGGAAGGTGGCACATATGTGGTCGGTCACTACTTACCATGGAAGTGTTCAAAAGCAAAGGATCGTCATTTGGTTTTAGGAGCAGATTTTCCAAAAATAGTTTGCAGGCACCAATTGCAGACCATGTAAGGTGCCAGAACAGCAGACACCCCAAGAGTTACCACACTTTGGAAGTTACACCCCTCAGGGAATTTAACACACAGTGAATGTTGCAGAGTGAATACTACAAATATGCCAGCTTATTGTGCAATGCATTGTGCTCAGTTTGTACTTCTAGAGACACATCCTGTAAACACCGTAGTGGGTACTCCGCTCGAGAGTAATGCCACACATGTCTATAGTTTGGCACACTGCACCGCTCAGAAAGGAGACGGGGTGATTCGACTTTGTTTATCCAGTTCAGCAAACTGCGCTCTCAAACAAAAAATATTATTTTAATTTTTTAAGCCATTTAACAAGTGGCAGTGGGTTACTAATTTGGTACAAGAAAAAACAATGCATCATCAGAAAATTATCACCTGTTTAAATTTGGTTTTGTGTTACAGGTATTTTTTTTTTTTATTTTTAGCTATGGCTGTTTTTCATATCAGGATCTTAAAGGAAATCTGATCAAGCCTTGTAAACCATCTATATGGGCATGTGGGTCATAGGAAGCTGAATAAGATGATATCTTGGCATCTGCGATTCGATGTCTTATTCCAAAGAAAGCCACGTTTTTCTTATACGTAAATGAACTGTTAGGATCTATGGGCCGGACACAGATCTCCCCAAGAATCTGCCTCAAGAACTTATTGTAAATGAAATGGGGAGTTACTAGTGTGATGTGTAATGGCTGCTGTCACTGCAGAGCTGATAACACATCTGCAGGTTCCTCTCAGCTTCAATGTCGCAGGCAGCAGTGATGTAATATTATTGCAGTACAGCAGAGCTGTGAGAGCTGCAGAGATGGTTTGTAATGAGTTCAGTTCTCCTGTTCTGTTATAGTTACACGTCTCACACTATTACCCTCTTCTATTTACTATAAGCTCTGGTGGCGGAGTTTCATGCAGATCAGTGTCCGTCCTTTATTACTGAACAGGTCATTTTAAGAAAAGAAAAACATGGATTTCTCTGTAATAAGACCTCAGATCTTAGACATTTAGGTATTGTTTTATTCAGCTTCCTATGACCAACAATATAGACGGTTTAGAAGGGCTGATCCTACTTATATTCCTTTTAATTAAAAAAAAGTTTTCTTGCAATTTTCACATTGGATATTTAAGACTCATGTTCTCAAGAAGAGTTTACAGCAGTTTCATTATCATCAGAGGCAGAGTTACAATGGCTGAAAAGATCTCTATATACAGCTTATAACACAAGATCCATCAATCACAAACAATGTCATAATACATCAAAAACATGATTTAAACAATAGGTAGTTTTCTGATGACACATTCTCTTAAAGAGGCAACCATAGTTGGCAGACCCAGAGGCCATGGTCTGGCTGCTTCTCAATAAATACCATTTGATTATGTTGTACAGGTGGTGGAGGGGTGAAAAAGTAAGCCTCTTCCTTCCATCAATCACTTAGATGCTGCAGTCACTAGTTGGTCAATATAGGCATTTGTTCTTGTTTACTAAAAAGTCTACATATGCAAAAACTGGTATATTCCTTTAGCCTTTGGGTTCATAACAACATATCTGATTTATTCTTTTGAATCCCTTAACATCATACATGTCAAACTCTGGCCCGTTGGCCAAATCTGGCCCGCAGGGTGATTATATTTTGCCCGCGACACCAGAGCCACCACCCCTATGTGGGGCCATTATTCTGTATGGAGAACCTTGTGGAGTCCATTATACTGTATAGAAGGCAATGTGGGGCCCATAATACTATAAGAAGGACTATGTGGGGCTCATAATACTATAAGAAGGACTATGTGGGGCTCATAATACTATAAGGAGGACTATGTGGGGCTCAATATACTTTATGGAAAGCTATGTGGGGCTCATTATTCTGTATGGAGGACTATATGGGGCCCATAATACTATAAGGAGGACTATGTGGGGCTCAATATACTTTATGGAAAGCTATGTGGGGCTCATTATTCTGTATGGAGGACTATGTGGGGCTCATTATTCTGTATGGAGGACTATGTGGGGCTCATTATTCTGTATGGAGGACTATATGGGGCTCATTATTCTGTATGGAGGACTATGTGTACTCATTATTCTGTATGGAGGGCTATGTGGGGCCCATTATTCTGTATGGATTATGTGGGGCCTATTATTCTGTATGGAGGATTACGTGGGGCCTATTATTCCGTATGGAGGACTGTGTGGGGTCCATTATACTGTATACTGGTTGGCCTGCGATTTTGTCCAAATTTTTAATTTTGGCCCTCTATGTGTTGGAGTTTGACCTCCCAAAGGTGACAGTAAGAGGATAGATCATGTAAGGGATGTCAAACTCTAGATCCCTCACCCACTTGTTATATGACCATCTAACTTTGTATTAGGCTTCAAGTTGGTAAGCATCTTCTATTTCTGATCTATTGAAGTCCCAGTTCTTCCAAGCAAGATGTATGAAAGCTGTCTAAGAAAGACTGCTCCAGAATTGTTCTTTCGTGTGACGTACAGTACAGACCAAAAGTTAAGACATACCTTCTCATTTAAAGATTTTTCTGTATTTTCATGACTGAAAATTGTACATTCACACTGAAGGCATCAAAACTATGAATAAACAAATGTGGAATTATATACTTAACAAAAAAGTGTGAAAACTGCAAATATGTCTTATATTCTAGGTTCTTCAAAGTAGCCACCTTTTGCTTTGATGACTGCTTTGCACACTCTTGGCATTCTCTTGATGAGCTTCAAGAGGTAGTCACCGGAAATGGTCTTCCAACAATCTTGAAGGAGTTCCCAGAGATGCTTAGCACTTGTTGGCCCTTTTGCCTTCACTCTGCGGTCCAGCTCACCCCAAACCATCTCGATTGGGTTCAGGTCTGGTGACTCTGGAGGCCAGGTCATCTGGCGTAGCACCTCATCACTCTCCTTCTTGGTCAAATAGCCCTTACACAGCCTGGAGGTGTGTTTGGGGTCATTGTCCTGTTGAAAAATAAATGATGGTCCAACTAAACGCAAACCGGATGGAATAGCATGCCGCTGCAAGATGCTGTGGAAGCCATGCTGGTTCAGTATGCCTTCAATTTTGAATATATCCCTAACAGTGTCACCAACAAAGCACCCCCACACTATCACACCTCCTCCTCCATGCTTCATGGTGGGAACCAGGCATGTAAAGTCCATCCGTTCACCTTTTCTGCGTCGCACAAAGACACGGTGGTTGGAACCAAAGATCTCAAATTTGGACTCATCAGACCAAAGCACAGATTTCCACAGGTCTAATGTCCATTCCTTGTGTTCTTTAGCCCAAACAAGTCTCTTCTGCTTGTTGCCTGTCCTTCGCAGTGGTTTCCTAGCAGCTATTTTACCATGAAGGCCAGCTGAACAAACAGTTGTTGTAGAGATGTGTCTGCTGCTAGAACTCTGTGTGGCATTGACCTGGTCTCTAATCTGAGCTGCTGTTAACCTGCGATTTCTGAGGCTGGTGACTTGGATAAACTAATCCTGAGAAGCAGAGGTGACTCTTGGTCTTCCTTTCCTGGGACGGTCCTCTTGTGAGCCAGTTTCTTTGTAGAACTTGATGGTTTTTGCAACTGCACTTGGGGACACTTTCAAAGTTTGCCCAATTTTTCAGACTGACTGACCTTCATTTCTTAAAGTAATGATGGCCACTCGTTTTTCTTTACTTAGAATTTGTATTATGGCAAGAAAAAAAGCAGATAACAGTCTATTCAGTAGGACTATCAGCTGTGTATCCACCTGACCCCATTTATAAGGCAAGAAATCCCACTTATTAAACCTGATAGGGCACACCTGTGAAGTGAAGACCATTTCCGGTGACTACCTCTTGAAGCTCATCAAGAGAATGCCAAGAGTGTGCAAAGCAGTCATCAAAGCAAAAGGTGGCTACTTTTAAGAACCTAGAATATAAGACATATTTTCAGTTGTTTCACACTTTTTTGTTAAGTATATAATTCCACATGTGTTAATTCATAGTTTTGATGCCTTCAGTGTGAATGTACAATTTTCATAGTCATGAAAATACAGAAAAATCTTTAAATGAGGTGGTGTGTCCAAACTTTTGGTCTTTACTGTATACTTGTAGTATTTACAAAATAAGGTGTCGGTGGGGTGACAGATCCTCATTAAATATTGCAGTATCCAAACCATAGTGTAAACCTAGATTTGGTCACATAGTAACATACACGGAACTGTCCTTAACGATGTAAACCAGCCATAATAAACCATTAAACTGTCAGCCACACAGTAGCTACTTCTACAGAAGTGACCAATGCCTATTTGCTCTGCCATGGTCTGTGTAGCCACTGACATGTATCCATAATGGTCACCACTGGAAAATTCCACTGGATGAAAACAATATTGGAGCGAATTCTTCTATCTGGTTGATCTTTTGCATTTAAGGTCAATACCTGAAATTTGTGACTGTCTTAGTAAACCTAGAATCTGTCATGTGGGCTTGCCATGGATCTTGCCGAACACACTGGATAAACAATTCTTAATGATGACAAACTAAAACACACCTAAGAAAGATTAATCCAACCAAGTGCAAGAGCCTCGTACCATTTTATGCTGGGTACAGCAGCTCCTAATCTCCTCTTGCGATACAGGAGGCAACGTCCCAGATCTAACAGACAAATATATTTATGGGCTTCAAGTGCTATTTTTTTAATAAATCCTGCTGGACAGACATTTGTAAACAATACTGTAAAATGGATACTTTTGAAAATTAAAATACAAGAGCTAATAAGATTGTCCTGTCATTAAAATAAAAAAGTATTTCTTAAAGGTTAGCTAATCAAGTTCAATTGCAGAATAAAAAAAATAGGTATAAATGAGAAAAATGAAGCAATGTCCTTCAGTTTTGATTCAGATGATGGTGGGCTAAATGTTGTTCTGGTCCTCTGTCTTCAAACAGTCTTATCATATATAGGTTCAGAAAAGTGTCCAATGCAGCATAGCCAACGGCGAAGAAAAGGACGAGACCATCAAAATGTTACGTTGGACCGACTCCTGTTGAGGACTCTTCAGGGGCATCAGTTGGATGACATGAGACTGTGGTTATATGTCCTGTTACCGTTGCAGATATGGCCTTAATAGAAGCGGGCAGAGAAAAGCTTTGCTCAGCTTGTGCAGAGTCAGCTGGGCTAGTAAGCGTGCAAGAAGAATAAGCAGAATTTGATATGCACTGGAATGCAGTCACTGGAGAGGAGGAGGGAGAGTCTACAGCACTTCCATCGGAAGAAATTGGGCTGCCACAGCGTCCTTCTCCTTGTAAGTACCGAATGCACTTCTTTTTCCTCCTAAGAACAGTGAAGAGAGTTATCTGTAAATAAAGGGCAAGTCCATCATTTCACATACTAATCGGAAACAAGCTATACAAATAGGAAAAATACAGAGAATAAACAAACACTTTACTCAGATATCATTCTGATAGTAGTATACTCTTGGTTGAAATTCAACTTTGGCTATGGACAAATTAGTTCTGTTTGGTCCATAGGCATCACAGCTCAAGATGGGTCAAGAAGTATTTGGACAATGACAGAATTTTCATACTTTAGCCTCTGTACACCAGTACAATGGATTTGTAACAAAACAATATGACCGAAGTGTAAAGATTCAGCATTAATTAAAAAGGTTTTAACATTTATAAATTGCATTAACCATTTAGAAATTACTTTTTTCACATAGCCCTGTCATTTATTTCTAACCCATAAAAATTTGGTTGACTATTAAAACATTTTAAGGCTCCCATATAGATTAAACCCATTGATTTTAGTCAATAATCTACTGTATAAGGGTCCACCTGACTCTCCCGTAGCAGAAGGGTTGGGTAGTTGGAATTTAATCGCCCATCCTTTTCTACTGCAGATAGATAAGTGGCTACCAGATGGAGTCTGTCTGCGGCATAAAAAACACATGAATGTTTGTCTGTAAACATTCAGATATACTGTATAAGGGGATCAGGAGAGAGAACTTTCAGCTAAACGTGCTAATCCAATCAACAGTTATCTACGGTATATTTGCACCTTTAAGTACAGTTTCCTTATTATTTCATGATAAAATTCGGAGGTAAAAGATCTGGAGTTCAGGTGTACTTAAGTAGTGGTAAAAAAAAAGATGTAGCACCAACAGCAGCAAAGACAACTAAAGTGGATAATCACAGAATTTATTTTTTTTTAATCACAGAATCAAGAAAACAAACTTTTTCACAACATCTAGCCAAGTCAAGGAGATGAGCACATTATTGTCAAAGTGTAAAACAGAGAGACACCTTCAACAATATAAATTCAATGGGTTCATATCGAGATGTAAATTGACTAGTAATTACAGATCTTCCGAGAGCTGCCGAGAAAGCCTGATGATTTGTAATTTTCAAACTTCTTATAGAAATGAATGTAGATAGATAAGCATGTGCAGCCCCCTCTCCTCTGACAGCAGTTCACAATCGAGAGTCGGATGCTGGTCCCAGTGGAGGAATACCTATTGTGCAGCTATAGCATATCCTGTGAATATGCCGTAAATGCAAAAGGTGGGAAGGTATTCCCTTAAAAAGGTCAAAACTATAGCGACATCTTGATAGCGTTGTTTCAATTCCGCTGTACAGAGTCTAGTGCTCGATTTAGACAGGTTAATTTCAGATGATTATTGAGATCTAATTAACTACATACACGTTGACCAGCAATCATTTACCGGCCTGTTTACACAGGCTGACAAAAACCACGGGCAACAAACCAATCGTTAATACAATCATTCTGTCCCCATACAGCATCATGTTGTTGGCAGTACATCCCCTGCTTATATAAGGCAATGTTAACCATGAGTTTTATGCCAGTGTAATCCGGTCACACGACGAATGAGTGTTTTGTTGGTTCGTAGGGTCATCACCGACATGTTTACATGACCTAATAATCTGGAACAAGTGTTCTGCTCATTCGCTGATTATCGGCTCATCTAAATGGACCATAGATCAGGAAAATTCTGTCGCACTCCAAATACTTCTGGACTCAAGTGTATACTTCATATATACATGTTCTGCCAAAAATATTTGTTAAGATGTTAACTATCATTGTAGAAATATTTCTTAAACAAAATGCTCAGATGCCAGTATTTTTGTTCAGTGCGCTGTCCATGTGAGTAACGGACATGGACCAGTAACAGTATGTGTGCCAGTGTACGCAGGCACATCGAATATCCGCATGGTAGAATCAAAGCATGCATTAGTGCTTGTAATAGCCCTAACCCTTCACTCATCCTCAATGTGACCAGGTAAAGGAAGCCACATTTTATGAAGTAATTAAGTAGTTCACATCCATATCACCAGTTTTAGCAGCAATAATTACAAGCACACACAATCAGTCCACAAACTTGTTTCAGGTACTACAACAAAGTCAGTGACAAAATTGGGAATGTCACAGAACTCCCCCCCAAAAAAATATTAGTACTTCTTAATCATTCATATGAAAAATTACTCTCATGCAACAGAATCAGATCACACTATGCTGACACTCTGATCAGAGGGTCTTTGGCATAATCGCATGATTCTCTCGGATGAAAGGCTCTACGCACCTGTCCTTAAATCAACCAGTCTGTCATCCATATTGAAATGGAAGAGCAGGTGATATCAGCTGCCAAGTCCTCGTTAACATTTTCTCCTGAGCTAACAAGATCATCACTGAAATTATGTTAGCAGGTTATTTTGTGGCAGGGCTGAAATCAGTGGAAATGTCTTTCGTTTTTTTTTTTTTTTGGGGGGGGGGGATTTCTCTGGGAAATGTACTAAAATAAACACATTTAAATATTAAACATTTTTCTCAATACCTTTATATAGAAAAAAGGAATGCATTATCTTCTGCACTCCATTAGGATTCCAAGATGGCAGCAACCATCAATCACAGCTCGTACTAGATCTCAGAGGACACATAGGAGTAGGATGGGCTGCATAAAACACGAGACAAGAGGTCATGTCAGAGCAGCGTCAGGTCAGGCATTGTGAAGGCACACTCCTCTGTTCAGTCAACCTGGCAGGACACTTAGTGGAGTTGGACTAAAGGAGACGATAAACTGCTTTCTTTAGCTGACTGAGAATGAACATCCATCTCAGTCAGCCCGACAGTGGTAGTCTGTCTCCTGCTTCACACAGTCTGTCCTACTGCTTGTCCTGACAGTTGGCAGGTTTAAAATCCTCACAGAATGCAGTAGATAAATCATACCTTTTTGCTAAATAAATGTATTTATTTATTTATTTATTTTACTCACTTATATAGTGATATTAATTCCACAGTGCTTGACAGACAATATCGGCACTGTCCCCATTAGGGCTCACAATCTAAATTCCCTATCAGTATGTCTATGGAGTGTGGAAGGAAACCGGAAAACCCAGAGGAAACCCACGCAAACACGGGGAGAACATACAAACTCCTTGCAGATGTTGTTCTTGGTGGGATTTGAACCCAGGACTCCAGCGCTGCAAAGCTGCAGTGCTAACCACTGAGCCACCGTGCTGCCGGTCATTTTTAGAAAAATGTTTAATATTTAAATGTGCATTATTTATTTTATTACATTTCTTGAAGAAACCCTTTAAATTAATTTTAATGACAAGGAATGACTTCATCTGATCACTCTTTATAACATTCTAGAGTTAAGGGGGTCTTTGTCTACTAGATCTGAAAAATCGATTATTTTTTTCAGATTTTTCATGTGTTTAGCTTGGAGACTATATCTGCAAAACGATGTAGCTCAATTCGCAAATATTAAAAGTTATAGCATCTTTTAAAGAGCGATCTCCGACACATGCTCAGTGCCTGAGGATGGACCGCGCGGTGCACAATGCCGCATTCCGTCAGCCTTGTGTGTGTGTATGCTTTCTTATCTTTTGGATTAACTTGCCCAATAGATGGTCGTTTTTTGAGCAGCCTTTTAAAAAATAGTCCTTAGTATTATGACCCTTAGTAATCACCTCTCACTGATCAGAGAGCTAATAAAATGATGATTTGCTGGAACGTTGTATTGGAGCATAAACGCATAACAACGAATCGCTCAACTCACTCATCTGGACTTTTGCACAGAAACATCTTCATTTGGGTGCAAAGATTGTGAATATAGCTACATTTTTGGCAATAATTATCTTTATTAAGGGATTTATGCTAATTCTTAAAGTAATGGATGTGATGGGAATGACTATTGGACAGCAAGCGGAGATGTACGCTCACACTTGGGACGAGCATCATTTAATTTACTCAGAATGGCGTTCGCCTGACTCCGTTCGAGAAGACCGATCTCATCACAGAAAAGAGCAGCTCTGCAGGAATTTTATGAGCACGAGGAAGTATAACTCTATGGTCCTGGAATACGTAAGTATCTCCTGTACCAGAATCAAGTCAAATCTTTTTTAGTTTTATTTTGACAGGCCTCCAATTGCGCCAAAAATCGGTACTCAATTTTCAGCAGGACACCATTTTTTAATCTTCACATTTTTTGTTTATTTCTGCTACCAGAGATAGCGACAACTTTAGTAATTAAGAATCTTTCTTTTTTTTTTTTTGTTTCAGACAAGCACAACAGCTGGGATCGTGGCAACCGCTCACCACCGTTTTGTTTTCCTTGTCCACTTCAATGCATTTTACAGTACTTATACGCTTTTCATATACAAAGTTGTAATAATACGTCAAACATGTGTAAATATATTGTAAAAGGACCCTAGCCTAAAAAACCTTATTCCACAAAAAAAAAATTGCAAAAATAGCATAAAAATTGGGCATCTAGACTAGAAGACCCCCTTAATACATATTGGTACTACAGGGCGACTGACTCGCTACTTTTCCTGGAAAAAACTGCTGCAACTTACTGGAATTTGGACTGTACATACCTTGGTTCATGAGAAACTGATGTTTTAAAGCAGGTGTTGAAAATGTCCACCGTTCGCATCCAAGCACGCCTGCACACGCTGTTCCATATTGTTGAATGTATTCCCCAAGACATCTGGAGTCATAGCCTGAATTTCTTGCTGTATGTTCTCTTTGAGTGCCTGTAATGTTCGTGGATTGTTACTGTACACCCGGCCTTTCAAATGGCACCAAAGGGAAAAAAAACTGGTGGTGTTAACCCCACCACGACCCATAGGTACGTCATAGATCCTATATCCCCCTTTGATGCGGCTCTGCGCCAGAGCTTATCCAGCACATGACAGCTGATTTGACAGCCCGTAGCAGCTGCCGGTGGAATTGCGATCCACCTGCAGCTGTTAACATGTTAAATATCGCTGTCAATCTCTAACCGGCATTTAACATGATCGTGCCGGAAGCGTGTCACAAACCACGCCCATTGGCACCCATCACAGGATCGCGGGGCGCTGATGGATTGGCATGACAACCGGGGGTCTGCAGAAGACCCCCCCCGTGCTGGTCACTGCTGATCTGCTATGAACGCCGGCCCGTGGCTGAAGCACTGCTACGTGTAGCACAAGTGATCAGACGTTCGCAGCTTCAAGTCTCCTAAGGAAACTATTGAAGCAAGTAAAAAGTAGAAAAAAAAAGTTTTTGCAAATATTAAAAAAACATAAAAGTTCAAATCACCCTCCTTTTGCGCCATTCAAAATAAAACACAAAAATACACATATTTGGTATCACCGTGTTCAGAAATACCCGAGCTATCAAAATGTAAAAAGATTGAATCCGATCGGTAAACAGCGAAACGAGAAAAAAAATAAAAATGCCAGAATTACGTTTTTTTGGTTGCTGCAACATTGCAATAAAATGCAATAACAGGCAATCAAAACACTGTATATACCCCAAAATGTTATCAATAAAAAGGTCAGATCAGCTCGCAAAAAATAAGCCCTCAACTGGCTCCAAATAACAAAAAAAGGAGACGCTATGGGTCTCGGAAAACTGCGCCTTTTTTTTCACCATATAAATAAAAAAGAACCTATACATATTTGGTATTTGCAAACTTGTAATGACCTGGGGAATCATAATGGCAGGTCATGGAATTTAGTGAACATGGTAACTAAAAAACTCAAAAAAACAATTGTGGAATTGCACTTTATTTGCAATTTCACCACGCTTGGAATGTTTTCCAGTACACTATATAGTGAAATAAATTGTGTCATTCAAAAGTACAACTTGTCCTGCAAAAAACAAGCCCTCACATGGCCATATTGACGGGAAAAAAAAATTATGGCTATGGGAAGAAGGGGAGCAAAAAACAAAACCGCAAAAAGGGAAAATCCCAAGATCGTGAAGGAGTTAAATCAAGAGATCTTGATGGCCACAGTCCCTTAGAAATTACTCTGTCATCATGTCTTCAATATACGGTTTGGATGGCAGATTTCGACCTCCAAACTTCTTTAGAAACTCACTTTCGCACCTCTGTAAGGACTCTGTTCTCCAATAAGGTTTCACAATGAAAACACGCTCCTCCAAATTGTATCTGTACATAGTCATCAAATGGAGAAGGAATTCAGCAGGAGTGAAATGCCAGCACCAAACTACCGATGTGCAGAAAGGCGTGTAGCAAGTCTATCTCGTAGTGGAGACGACCGGAGGGGCGACAAGTCGTGAGACCACTCGGCGCGAGGATGTTTCGCATTGCTGTCACTGAGGGTCATTGCACTCTCACTTATCATGAACCAATGGATGTACAGTCCAAATCTCAGTACCAGTCTACCATACAGCAATTTTTCTGGGTAAAGTAGCGAGTGACTCACCCTGTATGAAAGCCCTTGTACCACATGGATGACCATTCATCTAAATAGCTGCCAATAATAACTAGATTTTCCATCCAGCAGCCGCTGTAGGGAGATGCCTTGCTGTCCTTGACTTTTCTGATGAGACAGCCGCTTTAAAACTTAGCTACAGTTCCTAGTTGTATAGTTTATACAATTCTGCTGGATAAACACAACCCAATGTTTCAGAGAAAACCTCCTTGATTTTCCACTTTGTGCATAGTAAAAACCATCAAATGATGATGTAAATGTCTTAATAGTTCATAAAAACTGTCAGGTGGAAGTAAAAGAGGGGCACATGATGAAATTACAAGTCACAGATTGCCTTGCCTAAAAGCTCCAATATTAACACATAGGATGGCTTCAGATGTCCGAGCTTCACAGTATTTGTGCAGTACAGCATTTTGAGACTGGCTTATGCATCTAAGGGGTTAAACTAAAGAGCTTGACAAAAGGAGACTGCTCCCTATTCCAGCCCTTCAATACACCACAACATGATCACAAGGCACTGACGGGCCACTGGTAGCCCAACAAAAACTTCCAGATCTGCCATCTACACAGTAGACAGGCAATAATACTATAGTAAGTTATTTATAACAAAATCATATACTTTATGGTCAGAATGGTGATATTGGGTAGAAGTTAACAGATTTTTTTTAAACAGCACGGCATTTGGGATTAAATGAAAACTATCAAGACAATAGCAGATTTGCGGTTTATGGGTTTTAAAATTGTGGGAAAAAAGTAAATAAGATAAATAATATCATGGCAGGAGTGCTATAAATCCAACAGGACAACTGAATAATAGGAAACACACTGGGTGCTCTGGATATAATGCGGAGCCTTTTTTGCAATTATCAAACGGTAAATTTTAACTAAGGTCTGAAATCTCCAAGTTAAAGGGGTATTCCCATCTCCAAGATCCTATCCCAATATGTAGTAGGTGTAATAATAATAATATTAGCAAATACCTCCAATTAGAAATGTGGTATAGTATTTTTGATTCGCCATCTCTTACCTCATGTGCAGGCATTGCAGGACCTTAGGTATCCACGGTTACGACCACTAGCAGCTAGCTAACTATCACTTTATCAGTGGTCGTAACCATGGATACCTAAGGTCCTGTATTGCCTGCACATGAGGTAAGAGATAGCAAATCAAAAATACTATAGTACATTTCTAATTGTAGGTATTTGATATTATTACACCTACTACATATTGGGATAGGATCATGGAGAAGGGAACTCCTGAGCCCAGACTCAAAGCACACTTTTCTGTAGCTCTTACTGACATATCAGTCATATTATACAGGAGAACTTCTTTACATAATCTCCTTAGCATTCTATGTGAAAACAGAGATACAATACTGTATTCCCACATATAAAGAGACATGGATATTCTATATTATGGAATTTATTCTGTAATTTCATTGTGTAAGTTATATAGGCTGAAAAGACAACTGTGTGGGCGATAAGGATAGGCCATCAATAAAAAAGTAGTGGCCAGCCTCTAAGCTTATTGCAGAGCTGGATTCACAGCCACGCAGATCAGTACTGCTATACAATCTCTTCCAAGTTGCTGCTTCTGAACATCTGCTAAACAGAGAAAGAATCTATTCTATATCTATGTACTGTGTATGAAAGACATCGTAGCAGCCAGTTTCCTCCCACTGATTCAGAGAGAACTGAAAATAAAAGATAGGGTAACACTGGTGAAAAGCAAGACAAGTCATATATAAGGCCAGAAATATTCCTCAACACACAGGACAGCTTATTCTAAAAAGTTACCTGAAATGACAGGTTCACACTGTTTTTCCAGCATTTCTGGAGCAGAAAACACAGGAAAAGATTGTTCCACCATGTTCTAAAGAAATGACCTATTCATTTCTATATAAAAACGACTAGCTCTTTATATGTTCAGGTTTTTGAGCTTCTTTTAACGTTTTCAGGATTACAAAAGACACAAAGCATTTAAAAGTAATAACATGTACATTCTTCATGTGTTTTCAACTTGAAAGACACTCCATACTCTTCCAAAACAGTCAATAAAAAGAGCCAGAGAGAATTTTTAAGCGTTTTGTCAGTGTTTTTGATTAATAAAGAGCTAGTATCTTCATTATTGTTTAATGGAATTGAAAAACATCAGGAAAAGAACCATAAAAAGATGTCCAAAAAGATGCTTAAAGAGAAAAAAAAGAGGTCTGGAAAAGAAACCACGGAAAAAGTGCTCAGAAAACTACAAGGGAACAACAAAATGACACTTTAGGTTTTTAAAACTCCAGAGAAGAGCAACTCCTGAAGAGCAACACACTAAGGCCCCATTCAGACGTCCCGTGTTGCACGTGTGTGTTCTAGGTTTTTCATGGATACCACACATACTCATTATAGTTTATGGGGCTATTCACATGTCCGTGTATTTTAATGGACCTTGTGTCTGTGCAAACTCACAGAGACAGGTCTGATTTTTACCTGCAGCACAGATGAAAAGTACCAATCCAAGTTGCGTCCAGCACTCGGATGGCATCAGTGTACAATCTATGTGCTGTCCGTGATTAACATTGTAATGGATCTGAGATACTTTGTAAGCAATTTATCCAATGAATTAAATACTAATGACATCCGTACTATTTCTTTGTGTACATGAAAAGCACTGATGTCTGAATTATGCCTAAGGGCTCATGCAGACATCTGTGGATCTCGGTCCAATCACAGATCGCAATGCACAATCTTGCCATATACTTCTATGAGGCTGTCATGCTCGGGTCAGGAGATCCGTGGCCAGTCTGTGCATTGCGGTTCATAACTGGCCTACATGAACCCTAAAGCCTGAATTCACAGGTCTATGTTTGCACTGGACAGCACACCGATGCAACACTCAGGGTATTCTGGTGCTGTAATTTACAGAAAGCACTCACTCATTGGCACGTGGGACTTGGGTTTGTGAACTGGACCAAACGGACATGCCTCTGCTTTTTTAGTGCACCAAAAGACCACAAAAAACACAATGCGTGAATACAGCCATAGGTGATCAGTAGTCTCTGGCCCATGGGCAGGAGTCAAACAAATCGATCTACCCGTATCTAGTACTACCCATTAAAACCCCTCCAAAAAAACAGATATTTCTCATGCATGAAAATAGAGACCTTACACCAGAAGGTTTGCGAGCATGTCTGCTTCCTAAACCATTATTAATTAGGGAATTAAAGAAGCTCGCTGCTAATCCTGTGTATGTCTGAGAACATTGCTCCACCGCTGCTCACACAACACAAGAAGGGAGATGTCTTTGTAGATGTCACGCTACTACAATGTAACTAGTAATTACTATTAAAGCTTGGTGAACAGGTCCAACTCGGTCAGTGTGTCAAACTTGTCCTAACATCCCTAACCATAAGCTAATGATCTGAATACAGAAAAATGTGCAGCTGTGACTATGAGGAGTAGGCAGGATATCCACAACGTCACAGCTGAGCCTCTCCTGTGGAATGAATGAGAATCTTTATCTATAGTATCTGTGTGTATTTTTTCACTAGATAATAACGCCTCTTACCTTTATCCGTTAACCTGTGACACATTTTCATTGGGTGCGTGTGTATAGAGCTGGCATCTGCCTCTAACTGCAGCGACCAGAGTCTGCTCTGATCGCTGCTATTTTGCCATTTAGATACTACTGTCAACAGCATTTAAATGATTGCCAAGTCGCCTCTCGGGGGGAGGGAAAGGGGCAATGGGGCTGGTTGCATGGATTTATATTGTGTGACCAACTTTCAAGCACTTTTCTAAGTGATGCTAAAATTGCTTGGAAAAGAGCTTGACAAAAGCATGCGAAATTGCATGCTAAAAACGCTTGACAAACCCTTGTCCTTGGCAGAAAAAACACATGTAAAATGCGCATGCGTTTTTTTCTGCCAGGGAGATGCATAAACGCTCAGGAAAAATTTCTGCATCGTGGGCACATAGCCATAGACTGCGGCACAGACCACAGCATCTACCCCATGATGACATCTCGTTTGAGTATCCCAGCATGCACTGGAGATTCTCAAACAAAATGTCATCAAACTGGAAGTAGGTATAAAAAAAAATTAAGCTCTCAAATGACTATGTAAATGAAAAAATACAGTTATGGCTTTTGGAAGAAGGGGAAAAAATAATAGCTCAAAAATGAAAAATTACTGAATCCTTAAGGGGTTAAACCACTTAAAAATGGTCAAACACATTACATGACTATTACAAAAAAACTCATTCAGCCGAAAGTTGCATCTGAAACACATGTTCATTCTGCTCGGTGAAGCATTCTGCATGGGGAGAGCAAGGTAACCCTTTTCCACATGTCTCCAGGGAGAACAGTGGATCAAGTGTTGAAATTCAGGCTGCCTGATCCTTACCTTCTCCACCATTAGTTGGGAGTCCTCATACACATGACATGGTTGGCCACTTTGACGGAGTGTAATTTGTATGGGGGGCCTTTAGTCACATGGCAGTGAGGAATTCAGAACCATAGAGTTTAATAGAACTATTCCCACATAAGTTTGTTAGCAGTGCCTGTCCTGACATCCATTTTTGTGAATCAGAATTAGCCATTCAAGTGTATGGGGGGAACCGATAAAATCCTAAACCATCTGTTTGCTTTCAGATTTTCATTGATGCATTGCTAAGAGACAATAATGAAAGACAATTCAGAAAATGGATGACACTTGGGGAAAAAAATTATCCTTTTTTTTTATTGTTTTTGGGGATGCTTCACTAATCAGAGTGTTTTTGAAGGGCAAAAATAAATAAATATAATGGAAACCGATGTATGAATGTAAAATAATAGAGTATTAGAGTACAAACAAATAGAACTTTTGCAGGTAACCACGCACTCTGCCTGGACCCGGGCCACCATTGCTGGGGAAGCAGCTACAGCGTACTCATTTCCCCTTTAGTGATCAGCACCACTTACCATCAATGGCCACCTCGCCTTCCTGCAGCCTATCTGCTCTAGCTAGTAGATGGGGAAAGGGACGCAGTGGGTAACACGTCTATCACATCCATATGCGCGAATATCGCATGGAAACACTAAAAGGTATATTCGCAAAGAGCATAAAAATCTGACTAAATTACATATTTTAGCTATAAAAAAAAATCTTGCTAAAAAGTCTCCATTTCTTATAGTCTGGAATCAGGTGTTCTCTGCAGCGCTATGTTTCCCTGACCCCGCTCTATTTTTGTTTTTAAAGCATTAATAGCAACAACTGTTAAACATTTCGGTGCGCTCAGATTCATCTCCAGCTTAACAATAAGTCATAAAACAGTAAGTATCATCCAAAAATAGTGGTTACACATAGTCCAAACTTTGGTAAGAGCAATAACAAGGCCATATAATGGTAATACTCATGACAACAATCACAACAGTAAATATATCAGCAAAACCTGAGCGCCAACATCAGAAACAACCACTCAATTGCCCTAATCATACATCAACACTCATAACCACCAAACTCTCCAACTGCTAAAAATCGACACAAATCAGACAGCCTGAATACACAGCATGCAACATTATATCCAACCAATGCACCTATGTAGTGGTGGGTATCTCCTCCAACCCTCTATTCCACACCTTTTCTACTTTCCTGTGACTATATAAGACTTTATACATTGGCACATATTTAGTCACCAGTTGAATCCAATGAGATAAGGACGGGATATAGATTTCCACGCCCTGATTTCTACTTTTCTGTGCCAGAAAGGTAGAAATCTGAAATAAAATGAAAAAAAATCTTCCCATGAGATCCATTGATCATTCACAACTCCTAACAAACACTGCTGAGGGTACAGGACCCTAGGGTAGTGAAATTGCTCGTGTAAAAGTAAAAGACCCTCTAAGCAAAATGTGGACGCCCTGGGACATGACCAAACCAAATTCAAAAAATAAATGCTGCCCTACACCAAAAATATAAATCACAGCAGGATACCCTGATCATACTATGCCTTCCAGGAGAGTAGCAAACCAGATTAAGAAATTTAGATTAGATTAAGCAGTCCCTAGCATTTACCACCGAAGAGTAGAAGGTTCTCTCCACCTCCTGCCATGCTTCATCTGTCAAATCAGATACATCCACCACCTACTTGGGATGAACTTTAGCTAATGGCTTGACGAAGGATGACTGTAGCACCACATACGCAAGGGTAAGGGGTTTGGTAGGTCTGCAGTTCCCAAAATCTCTTAAAGCTTTCTAACTGATTTCTTTTTAATGAGGCAGAGGGCTAATAAAGTGCTCCGACTGCTCATCGGGAACTTGACAAGAGAGAGGCAAGCCTTGTTCTGCTATCATAAGGAAGACGCATACATCCATTCCTCATGCCGCTTCCTCGAGCCTGGGAGCTTTCAGAGCTGCAATGATCAGCTGTTAATTCCACACTGAAGACACAATACTGACTTAGTGGCAATGGAGAAGTGCAGGGGAAGCTTCAGGGCAGAGCTAGGTAGATCCTCCATGCAATAGGGACAACGGTACTGCAGACATCCTCAGATTTTGAACCGACTGACTGGGAGACTGATAGCTACAGATGCTATTCATTTCTGTACCAGCAGTGTAAAATGCATAATTAAAAAGTGTCCGATGACCTGCTTAAACTATGCTTTCCACTTCCACTGAATTAACCTGGAAAAAGTGGTGTAGGTTCACCCATATGCATTCCCTAAAAAGTAGAAAATAAAGTTATTTTCTGTCATCTAAACCTGCGCTTTGTTACGTGTATCTTATGTTCCAAAAAACATGGTATTTTTTTGTTGCGGAGGACCATATATCTATCCATGTTTATATAAATACACACAAATATATGCAATATTAATATACTGTATATTACACACAAACATCCTGTACAAAAGTTTAAAAGCAGAATGTGGAAAAAATGTTGCAAAAATAAAAATTATTTAAAAAAATAGAACTGTTATTAGTTTAATCAGTTTAGTCAATTTTTCTAGATACACTTGCACACAGTTTTTGAAAGAACTGGGCAAGGAAGTTGCTCCAAACATCTTGGAGAACTAACCACAGATCTTCTGTGTATGTAGGCTTGTGCAATCTTTCCTTGTCCTCATGTAATTCTAGACAGACTCTATGATGTTGAGGTCAAAGCTCTGTGGGGGACACATTATCTCTTCCAGGACTCCTTGTTCTTCTTGGATATTGGCTGTATGTTTGGTTTTGTTTTCCTGCAGCAGAATAAATTGGGACCAATCAATCAGTTTCCTTTCCTGATGATATTGCATGATGAATAAATATCTGCCTGTATTTCTCAGCATTGAAACCATTAATACTGTCCAAATTCCCGACTATTTGCTGAAATGCATCCTGAAAGTTGCAGGGTACCTGCAACATGCATCGCTGTTACCAGCAGATACTTATTATTGTACTGCTCTCCAGTCCTTCAGTTAACAAACTGCCTTCTGTTATGGCCAAATGTGTCACATTTTGACTCGTCAGCCCAGAGCACCTGCTACCATATTTCTGCAGTCAAGTTCCGATACTTTCGTAATATAGTTTATTCACTTGACCTTGTTTCCATGTGCAAGATATGGTTTTTGGCCTCAACTCTTCCATGAAGACCACTTCTGGCCAGATTTCTCCAACCAGTAGTTGTGTGTACCTTGGTCGCACTGGTTACTGCCAGTTCTGGGAAGAGGACACTACAAGCATCTACCAATTTCGAAGGAACGTAAACATGATGCGTCTTTCATCTGCCGCACAAAGACTTTGCTGATGAAGTATAACTACCTTGTTTTAAGCCTCCTACAAGGTGTCTGTTTCAAGCTACAAAATGATAAGCATTATCACCTATTTGGTATAATTGGATACTCAAACACTGGACTATAATCTAATAAAATTCCTGATTTGTGAAAGTGTACCTAGAAGAATTGATGTGGTTTTGAAGGCAAAGGATGGTCACACCAAATATTGATTTGATATAGATTTCTCTTTTGTTCATTCACTTTAAATCTTGCTAACTTTGGTCAAATGCCCCTTACACATAACAAATATGGTTGATACTGGTCCATTAAAAGGGAAAAGAGGGGGGAATGCATTTTATTCTACAGTGCAGTGCAATAGTTAATAGCCACAAGAACTTTTGTTAAGCATCACCAAATAAACCCATATAATAAATAGAAACTGGTGTATACCCTCTAAGACAAGCAAGCATGTTAAAAGTACGAGCATGCAGAAGAGTGAAGGAAGGAAAGCCATAGAAGCAGACACCACAGTTGGTCATACACACCTGCATGGGCCGCACCAGTCCGTTTGTTGGTTGAGGCCAAAGCGAGCTCTGCATTTCTTAGGGGAGCCAGGATCTGAGTATAGAAACATGCGCAGGAAGGAGGCAGAGGCACACAAAAAAAGGAAAGAAAAGATGCAACAGATATTTAGCCACTTAAACTTGAAGATACAGACAAATAGATGCAAAGTGTCCGCAAAGGAAAATAACAAAGTACAGAACATTCATTACAAAGCTTTCCCTAGAGATGACCAATACCGTCTAACAGCAATCTGTGCATTAGGACCCCTTTGCACCACTAGACTGATGGGGCATTGGTGTCCCATTCATCTTCTCAGAGATTGTTAGATTTTGGAAACTCATTCACTCCAGTGGAACTACAATACGCAGCTGCCCAATTGAAGTAAACTTCCTCTTTAAGGGAAAATTCGAGGTTCCTTGTTCCAGAAGTTTACTTATGGTTACTCACTAGTCTTGGCTCCAGCGCCGGCCTTCCGCTCAACATCGGCTCTCCTGTAAGTCTGGATACCATGGAAATTAAGAACTACCTCTGAAGTCATGTACTCAGGCCTTATAGGCTGGCTCAGGCAGCAAATTAACACGCGAGTATTCGGGTAGTTGGCATGGTAGCTACTATCTTGGACTTCTACTATGCTTCATTAACCCGGTTTGCAAATATGCCTTCTGAAATACCCAGCTCTGGTGCTTCACTGGGCTCTGGTAAATCACTACAAGTGAGTCTGTTGACATACCGAGCTCAGTTTTCCACTGCAACATCACTATGTGTGAGTCTAACATACCCAGCTCTGTTGCATCACTGGACTCTGCTATTTGTCTGCAAGAGAGTCTCCTGACATACCCAGCTCTGCTACACTGAAGAGAATACTCTACTGTTCCTTTATCTCAACTTAGTTTCATTTGTCTATATTCACTGTGTCTCCGGGTTTCCTGTGGTCTACTACTATATAGTCATAGTTGCTGTCCAAACATTACGGCCTCCAATGCACCAGCCTGTCGGCTCAACAATTACTTATTTGTACATAAGGCTTTGAGATTCCACCTCACCAGGTGACACTCAACACTTGCAATAGTCAAGTTATGCGCAGTGCACACTGTATGTTCTTGAAGGATTTGGGGGTGATATCCAGCTTCACTTATATGCAGTTAATAAAAAGAGATGTGATGGAAGATTTAACTGCAAGGCAGAAGCATCACTATGGCCCTTCTAGGATCTTTCACACGAATGTCACAGTTTAGAAGTCCATCAGCTCTAAGATGTTATAAGAGGCATCACATGGCCATTACACATGTTGGAGTTCTCAACTGACTTGAAGTATGCTGAGGTCTTGCATAGTGAGAAGCAATCCAACATTTTAACATACCATATTTTGGGATTAAATTCCTCACTATTTTCAATATCTCTGATTGAATGTGATTGAAATTGATTGGAACGCATACATGACAGATCATCTGCAAGTATATTGATCGCTATCTGAGGATCAATGTATTAAAGGTTCATAAAAATATAGCCTTATAGTAGTGGTTGTGCCCTCAGAAGAATGCACAATGTGGCTATGGGCATGTAAGTGGGGATCTCCATGCAGCCAGAATCTCAGAGGAGTTTGTCGCTTCCACAGGGTAAGGTTTTGCAGCGTCATAGTTAGCTTGTACTTTTTACCTGAAATAGTCAAACGGCACCACATGGGAAGGCAGTGAAAAAGTATTTGTAATCATGGCCTTACAGGTCATGCACAGGTTTCACTTCCTTCTTCTTCCAATGTACTTTAGCAATTAATGCGGCTGTACCCTCCACCGGTAATCACAGCATTTTCAGCCACTTTTTACTAGACCAAGTAGTGCCTCCCACCAAGGAGTAAACTGCCCCTCTTAACCAAAAGTAAGAACTGTGCACCCCCTTCCTCCAGTACTCTCAGCAGAGCGGTTTCTTCTTACCCAGTATTTACAGAACTTTTTCTAACTTTTAATGTCACCTATAAATCTGTACAGTTCAACTGAAAAACCAAACTGAAACCTTTCCAGGTGGAAAAAGAAAAATAAAGACCTAAAATAATGTGGCTGCACACCCTTAAACTAATAGTTTGCGGACGTACCCTCTGAATTTATGACAGCCTTCAGTCTTTTTGGGAAGATATCCATCAGCATGCCACATCTAGGATTGACAATCTTTGCCCACTCTTCCTTGCAGTAGCGCTCTAAATCTGTCAAATTGCGAGGGCATCTCCCGTGTACAGCCCTCTCCAGATCAACCCACAGATTTTCAATCAGATTCAGGTCTAGGCTTCAGATGCGGCCATCTCATAAATTTATCTTCTAGCGAAGCCATTCTTTTGTTGATTTTGAGGTATGCTTGTGTTCGTTGTGCAGAAAGGCATGGGCTGCATTTTGCCGCTCCCTGGAGTGAGATTCGGTAATTTGCAGACCCTGCTGTCAAGCTGCTAGCTGGCTAAGAGAAGGTGTAACACCAGCTCCCAGCATTCAATTGTACTCATGTCTTTCAAATACAAATTGAAGCCCTGACTGCCAGCACTTCTGGGTCAGGGGGACATCAACAGCATGATCAGGTCAGCTGATCAGGCTGCTGAAGTCACTCTCTGGCACCCCCAGGAGGAGAAGACGCCTATAAGTTAGCACAGTAGGACAGATATTTTTTTGCAGGAGCATCATAATGGTATTGATATTTTTAAGGGTGTCATATTGGGATGTGCTGCAGAAAACTGGTGAAGAGTTAAGTCTGCAGAGATGAGCTGTAAAAAAAAGTCATCATGGCGTCTGCACAAAATGGAGAAGAAAAGAAAGAATGACGCCAATCAAAGAAAATGTCACCAATGAGGTACCGGGATGTAAATGTTTATGATACTGCCTGCGTCTCATCAATACTGTGGTTCCTGTATGGTCTGCAGTCTGATTATGACTGTTAACAACTCCCAATATCTTACCATTGTTAAGGACATACTGGGAGTTGCAGGTTCATGCAATGCAATGCATATGTGGCTGACCTAACGTTACAGTTGATTGCTGTGCTAAGCTTGGTGCTGTATTTATGTACTGTTTGAGGTTCTGGTATTGTATTCATGTACTGTTGGTGGTTCTGGTTGTGTACTTCTATATTGTTGGTGGTTCTGGTGATCCACTTGTGTACGCTTGATGGTTCTTGTGATGCATTTCTGTAATGTTGGTGGTTCTGATGGTGCATTTCTGTATGGATATAGGTTCTGGTCCTGTATTCATGTACTGCTATTGGTTCTGATCCTGTACACATGTAACAATCCGCAACTTATCAAATAATGTGATACATGACTATTGTGACAGAGTCACTGGTCTGATATACGATGGGATGCTCTCCTGTGTGAACTGAAACCTACTGAATTTCTGCCAGCATGTTATATGCTGGGAGGTTAACTCTCTTAAAAAGGGTGTGGTTTTATGGGAATGGCAAAGAGGGTGGGAGGCGATTCCCCTACCTCCCCTCAGGGTGTGGCTGAGCACAGTTAAATGCTCAGTCAGCTTTGTTCCTCTGGAGTGTGTGGTCTGGAGAGTGAAGTCTCCAGGCTGTGTTTGGGTGAAACCAGAGAGCAACACCGGAGGACTGGTGTTGCTGAAGACTTCACTTTGCTACCTGCAGAGGACAGAGCCTCGCTTACTATTGGACTCTGTCATACCTATTTATCTTTTTGTTTTTCCCGTTAACCCCGAGAGGGTCTGTTTATTTTTATGGGACACTGCTGGAGTTTATGCCACAGAATAAACCAGCAGGCAGTTAACCCAAACCGTGTGTCCTGTGTCTGCCTCTGGAGAGCCGAGCAAGTCACTTTACCACACTATGTTAATAAAGTATTGTGCCGTCTGATAAGTTAAGGGTTACTACATTTGCATTTATGTTAGGAGCACTAGCTTCTCTTCCTCCTGTTTCTCTCAGTGAAGTAGGGTCTACAGTATTTTACTGAACATTGAAAGAATCAAGAAGAGCAGCTTATGGGCACAGGACAGTGTATACAAATCGCCTATAAGTGGTCACATAATGACTACTTAAACTGCATAGTTATGAATAGGAGGGGGGGTGCCAAGCTGAATTTTTGCTGTGGGTGCAAAAAAACCTAGATTCACTTCTGCAGAAAGGGGAAAATTCTCTTCATCTTCAGCTTTTTAGCTTTGCCTAAAGGTTTTGATGCAAAATTGACTGATATTTGGAACTTTTCATAATTCTCTCTACCTTGACTAAAGCCCCAGTTCCAGCTGCCAAAAACCGCTCCAAAGGATAATGCTGACTTCACTAATCTTCCTGGTGGGTATGATGTTCTTTTGGTGATGCATAGTGTTTGCCAATCAAACCTTTTGGAATTATGGCCAAAAAATTCAACCTTGATCTCATCTGACCAGAACATATTTTCCCATATGCTTTTCGGCAGATTTGATGTAGGTTTTGGCAAAACATAGCTGGGCTTGGATCTTTTTCTTTGTAAGAAAAAGGTTTTCATCTTTTTACTCTACTGCACAGGCCAGACAAACGAATAATATGGGAGATTATTGTCATATACAGTACACAAGCAGTTCTTGCCAAAAAATTCCTGCAGCTCGTATAATGTTGCTGAAGGCCTCTTGGCAGCCTCCCTGCCCAATTTTCCTCTTGTCATCAATTTTTGAGAGATGTCCAATTCTAAGTAATGTAACTGTTGTGTCAAATATAAGCCACTTCTTGATGACAGTCTTCAGTGTTTCACAGTATATCCAATGCCCTGGAGATTTTTTTGTGCCCTCCTCCTCACATAACTTTCAACAATGAGATCCCTTTGCTGTCTTGTAAGCCGTTTACAGACTATGGCTTTTGCTGTGAAATGCAACTTAGAAAATGTCAGGAAAATTCTACTAGAACAGTTAGGGTATGGGCACACGATCCTTTTTTGGCAGCGCTTTGAACGCAGTATACTTGTGCTGCGTCCAAAGCGCTGCACGGAGGTGAATCCGCATGTGTTCATTGAACCATGCGGATTCATCACATCCTATACATTACAGTGATAGAATTTCTCTTGCTGCGGTCTGTAAAGATGCGGAGCATGTCAGTCTCTGCCGGTGAGCCGCAGGTGCACGGAGACTCATCGTGGGCATGGGATTTGTATAAATTCCATCCACTGTGCTCTAATATCTGGCCGCTGCGCATTGCACACAGTGTAACTGCGCTGCGTCCAATCTGCAGCGTTTACTGACAGTGTGCACGCACCCTTAGACTATGTGGAGTTAATCAGAATCGCTTTAAAAGCTGGCAGCTCTGTACTGACTACTATTTTACATGAGTTTAAATGTGTTTGGCAAATTATCAACACAACCAAATCTCCAATTATAAGGGTGTGTTCACAATTATGCAACCACATTAATTTAGATGTGTTATTTTTATTTTCCCTTTCAAAATGATTTCAGATTGTTTCTCAATGAATTTATATGGATTATGAGTACCATTAAAAGGTGGAAAAATTCCGAAATGGATCTTCTTGGTTTGATTTTTTTTTTACATAACAAAAACCTGACATTTTAATAGGGGGCGCTGTAGACTTTTTATATTCACTGTTTACTAAAGATAGAGCTAACCCATATGGCCATCATATGACTGCTGTTATCAGTCATAAATAAACATGATACGTTAAGTCAGTTTTATATGATGGCATGATGCGGGCAATAATGTGAATCGGTGCACTTGCTGAGAGTCTGTCCACCCTTGTATACTTGCAGACTCATTCACATCAAGATTCACAGCGGATTTTAATAAATGATGAAATATTAATTTCTGGCCAGAAAGGTGTGTTTAAACTCAGCTTTTTGTTTATTCTGAAGTCCGTTCAATATTAATCCTGTTAATATCCGAATATCTCACCTGAGCTGGAATCCTGATGTTTTTCTCTGCTTCTTCGTTTCTTTTTACCCTATGAAAAAATAAAATATTAGTTATTTAAGCATGAGTAAAATAGACACATCAATAAGGGTGGAGCCGGCCCTAGCAGCCTCTGTGCTACTGAAAGCCACATCAACATACTAGTCGACCACAATAGGCAGTTTCCTACATGTGTATGTTATTGTGGTTATTTTTTTACAAATTAAATTGCTGTTTACCTGTAAAAATGGCACAAACTAAAACATTTGACTACCACAATGATTCAGAATAAAAGATGCAACCCTCATAATATCTTATAAGACCCAGGTGCTCGAGCCAAACGTTTGCAGAATATAGAAGTTGGAACCATCAGATATTTCTAAAGTTGGGGATGCAATGAAACGTAAAGTGGTTGTCCAGTAGAACAAGTTATCACCTATCCTATGACTTGTTGATCAATGGGTGTCCCAAGGCAGAGACTCGAACTGATCGGCAGATTTTATCCCCGTTACAAATATGTTGTGGCAAATCAGACATTTGATCGCTGCGGCATTAATTTTCTATTGGGCTGCCAGAAAAAGTCAAGCGCAGCACTAGGCAGTCCCATAGGGAATGAATGAAGCAGCGAGTGGTCAGGCACACTCCATTCTAGAGGGGATAGAAGTTCCCCATTCTGCCGATCAGTGCGATTAATAAATTACGGATAGGATAGCTGATAACTTGCTTTCATTGGACAACCTCTTTAATGGCAATTGAGAAAAAAAAGGTTTGCACAACACTGAGTGCCCCCAGCGGACATGGCGTCCTATATATACTTACAAAGGCTGAACCAAAAAAGAATAAAACAAGTTCAACATTTCCAGATCAATTACAATTATAGAGCATTTAATAGTAGTTTATTTAGAATCCTTGATATCTTGTGGTATGAGAAAAACAACCAGCTTTTTTTGAAATACTGAAGTAATATCGGCCATTCCCATATTACCTCTTGGGATAGGGCATTCCAAAGTTTTACTACTCTAACTGTAAAGAACTCTTTTCTATACTGATGACTAAATTGCCTTCCTTCAGGTGTACATTGTGTGCCAGATGTTTCTACCCACCACACATGTATTATACATGTAAATGAGATCACCATTGAGGCATCTTTTTTCCTAGTTAAACAGACCCAATTTTTCAAACCTCTTATTATAATGCCAGATTCACACATCCATGTGCAATGGTCCAAGTACCGACCATAAAGCACAGACTGTCTGTGGGTCTCCTGACCCAAACTTGATAGCCTCATAGGTGTCATGGTCTGAGTAGGGACTTTAATGCACGGACTGTTTGCTTGTCTCCTGATCTGAACTTGACAGACTTGTATATGCCTATGAGGTTGTAAGGTCTGGGTCATGAGACCCACGGACAGTCAGTGCAACGCCAACATGGTCCTATGATGACTGCAATATATTAAGAGGATAAAAATTTTGATGGGATGAGTGCTTCCATTAAAATCTAGATTCATAGACAATTTGTAGAGGGGTAATAATTAGTGTTGAGCGAGTATGTTCCATTAACCCTTTCGCCGAGTACGCTCGGGCCGAGCGCCGAGTATTTACAGCTGCCTGGTGATATGGTTGAATCGCTCCCGTGTGCATGATTTGCAACTGTTTGACAGCTTTATTACATGGGAGGAATGTCTATTTCTTACACATTCCTCACATGTAATAAAGCTGTCAAACAGTTGCAAATCATGTACACGGGAGCGATTTAACCTCATCACCGAGCAGCTGTAACTACTCGGAGCTCGGCCTGAGCATACTCGGACAGAACATACTCGCTCAACCCTAGTAATAATACATTGGAATCGCAGGATTTTCTCTCTTTTTCATACATCCTAAACATTTGCTTTTGCAGCTGCTGCCTGACATGGTGAATACCCAAGTCCTTGTTCTGTTCTGTAGTCCCTACTAGATTTCCATTCAATGTATATGCAGCAATATGATTACTGCGGCCTTGGTGCATTACTCTACATTTATCAACACTAAAGCTCATCCCTTATGTTCTCGCTAATGTTGCCAGCTTATAAAGGTCTTTTCTTAATACAAAACCAACCTGAGTTTTAAAGCAGATCTGTCACCAGAATTCTCAACGCAAACTGTGCACAATATTAAATAGATCTCTTAGACCTAACGATTCTGGTGTTTTTACCTTGAAAAGACATATTATACTGGCTATATAATCCTGTATGAAAGCCTAATTCAATCTGTGCCCATCTAGACTAACTGATAGTTTCTCAGAGTCCTCCTCCCTGCTGCTGCCGATATCTCACACACTGCTCAGCATAAGCTGCGCCGGTCAGTCAGGGTGGGTGGGTGAAGCTTGAAATAGTTCATAAATCCAAGTGTATTCAATCTATCGCTGGACTTAGAAATGCTCATTTTAATATTTGGATTATACTGCCATTCTGGCATGGATTAAATGCTGTAGTAAATACAAGTCTTATCAGGTCTAAAATATATTTAATAATGCATATAGTTTATATCGTGAAATTTGGTGACAAATCTGCCTTAAGTATCTAACAAAGTTTTGAAAGAAGCGGGCAATTCATGGGTCAATGCTCAGCCACATTAGAACAAAAGTTAACCGCATTAGTAACTATTGTTAAACATCAGACATGCAGAGATATTGTAAAAAGTCAACCATAAGAAAACATGAAGTCATCGATATTTTGTACAATATCTAAATGAGACATTCATATGTAATTATCATTAATAATATCAATAATCACAAATAGGAAAAATGTATTGCGGTCTCCAATTAAAGGGATATTCTTATGTTAATAAATTAATTTAGTTAGACGGCATGAAAATGCAATTTGCTTTTTCTATCGGCTTTCATTCTACTCCTGTGAGAACATTTGTTTTACATAGTGAACAGCCGATTTCCAATTAACTTGGCTACCAGAGCTGGGCAGCATATGTACAGTAGTTGAACTCCAGAAGTTAACCCCTAAAATCCCAGTCGGCTCTCAGCAGCATATTTAATCTACATAGCATTTAGCTACTCTTCTCCCTGTGAGATCCTGACAGAGCTGCTATTATCAGTTCTGTAAAAATCACCAGCCCTCCTGGCTCCCACCAAGGGCAGTTCCCCAAGCAGTTCTCATTTTCCTAAGTTGCCTGCTTGACTAAATACACGGTTAACGCTATATGTTAACTCTATATGTTATCACTCAAGGAAGCGTACCCACCCCTCCAAGCAACCAGGAAGCAAGGGGACTGCAGAGATGCTCCATAGACAACCTTAGAATAGACTTAATTGTTCTGTTACTACAGATGCATTAAAACACATATCAACAAGTCAAACTACAAAGTCAGACACTTTGGACAGATGTAATATAATAGATATGATCGGAATACATACTTCTTTACTTACATAGTTGTCCCGTGCAGACCAGCCAGGGTAGAGCTGCATATGGAGCTGCCTTTCTTTTCTAGCTAGTTCATAGTACTTTGCTTGTTCCTCTCTGGATAGTGCGTGCCACTAGAAAAATAACACTAATTAGTAATGTGCAATGTCAAGTATAATAAAGGACTACCGTTACGCTCTACATCTTAAAAAAAAAAAAAGCTGGAGTGGTGCTTTATTTTACAGCTGGATTGGTGTCACTAATCTAAGTTTCCTGCCCTTAGCATTACATTCACCAGCTGCCATCTTCATCTGTTCATTGGCGCTGCTCCGGTCGGTCTTCTGCAGGTTGAGTTTGCTGGAGCCAGCTGGAAGTCACAACTCAATTTAAGTCTATGAGAGCCAGAACGAGGCCAGAACGTGGCTCTCATAGAATTACATTGAGAGCTTATGACCATTACCTCTGGCTTCCGGTCACAAGATGGCAGCACAGGATTGGAGCAGCGCCTGGAAGAGCAGAAGACTGTGGCAAGTATGTTTAAGACTAGGGTTAGGGAACTTAGATTATAATGACGCCACTCTAACGCGGATATATAAAAAAAAAAAGCTGGAGAGGTGGTTTAAGTCAGGTTTAGTAATGTTAGCTGAAGGGTGAATAAATATACAAAAACAGGCAAACATATCTTAATAGCTCAAGTGTACGATTACAACATCTAGTGAAGTTACAGGTCTATGATCCAAAGTCCTGATGTCAACACTAAACTAAAGACGTCGACCACCAAAGCTTGGCAGCGTGTAGGCTTCAGATTGGCAAACATTAAGGAATTACATTTTCATATTCACACACTCTACGGGTTACTTATGCCTCTCCTCGTAGGTACACAAGCCACAGTGAGATATGTTCGCAATCGATAACCTGCTTGTTGACAGTTTCCAGGTGACAACAGATAGCAACAATTAATTAGCTGGTTTCCAAAACGAAGTGTCATACAATTGTGGTCAACATGATTGGCGCCCTGGTTTGTTTATTATGGAAAAGTCAATATCTTCAGAGATGAGTGGATATTACTGCCTGCATCATCGGAATACTGTAACAGCATGTCCAGTACATTCGATAAAACGTTACCGGTTCACCACACATGCAGGCAGTTAAAAAAGAAATAAAAGAACATACATAACATAGGACATGAATATCTTTCCCTAATATCTGGCCACACAAACTTTGGCAAAGGTAATGGCCTTCAGACATTGTTTGTAGCCATCTATGATCTTCTAGCCCCTTTTTGCTGGTAATTTTTCCACTGTAGTTTTGTCTAGATCTGAAACGTTTGCAGGGTTCCTTTTCCGAATATCAGATTTCAGCGGTCTAAAGATTTTCCAATGGGTTGAGATCAGGACTCATGGCTGGCCAGTATAAAACAGACATTTTTCCCCTCTGGATGTGTGCTTTGGCTCATTTTGCCTCTGTAGGACCCTAGTTTTCCTATACTGGTGAGACCATTCCACTCTAAAATGCTGGCTGAAACAATCTTATCATTTCATTGCTCTTGCACCATTTAAAGAAAAAAAACACAAAAAACACTTCTGATTATATTCAGTGTATTTTCAAATGCTTCATTTCCATTAAATCCATGCATTAGCAACATATGCTCCATTCTGTAAACTACATGAACCCTTCACCAGGTTTGAATTCCTAATATATTAGGAACGACTTGTAGAGACGCTGCATGTTGTTGGAGGTGGAAGGAAATTGTTCTTGTAACACATTCAAGGCATTTAGTCCCAGAGGCAGCAAAGCAGCTCTACAACATTATGGATACATCACCACGTTTCAATAGAGGTAGGGTGCACTTTTTTTTAATTATAGGTTTCATTTTGTTGTTTAAAAGCAGAATGCTAGTATGCATGGACAAAAAGCTCTAGTTTGGTTTCATTTGTTCATAAACATTTTTCCAGAAGGATTGTGTTTTTGCCAAAGGTTCAGATGCCCTTTTTTATGCCTTTCTTTGCCCATAGATCACGGTTTGGATTAGTGTGCAGTGTATGGCAGTGGTTGAAACCATCACTCTAGATGCCTCCAGTTCAGCATGGAACTATTTAGATGTCTTATAT
Organism: Phyllobates terribilis; assembly: GCF_046119375.1. Lineage (NCBI taxonomy): Eukaryota > Metazoa > Chordata > Amphibia > Anura > Dendrobatidae > Phyllobates > Phyllobates terribilis. The sequence continues at coordinate 72,105,692 of NW_027362770.1, read as the reverse complement.
GGTTTCTTTGCAACATTGAAACCAACTTTTGTCGAGTACCTCATTAATTTTCCTCTTATCCACCACAACCTGGAAAGCCCCTGACTGCCCCATGAGGAGCAAACTGCTTCATAACATTTTGAACTGATGAAGCCAGGATGCCAAGGTCTTGTACTCTTTAGACTGCTTGTGCTTGGTGAGCAGTTCTGGTCTGCTCAGCAACTTTTCATCTTTGCCATTGTGAACAAAGAACAGTGGAAAAAATTGGCTTTTATACGTATCAAATCCACTATTCAGTGGCTAAAGTCATGTGAGCACCGACAAGGTGGGAAAAGTTAAAGGCCTCCATACACATTAGATCAAACTAGGCCAAACCCGACTGGCCGACAGTATGGGGGCCTCCTGACTCTCCCCCCAATTAATAATATCGGCATGGAGAAGGATCAGGCACAGTGGATTTCCAACAGCCGATCCTTTTGTTCTCCGTGAGTAAAGGCCTTTTAACCGATCTGTCGTAGAGAATACATGAGTGCTCCGCCAAGAAGAGTTCCTGTTTATTGAGGACTCGGAAGAGTTAGCAGTTGGCCAACCGACCGACCGTATGGCCATCTAATATTTTTCGGGAGCTTTAGTCCAATTTCTAATTACTAATAGGTCGGTCTGATCTTGTTCTTTTCTTTTCAAACTGAACAAAGGGTGTAGTTGTGCACTGGCATTATTTCTATTTTTGTAACTTTTTTCCCTGCCAAGTTTTTATTTTATGTTTGGTTCTTATGACTTCTGTATCATATTTGCTTATATATATCGAAATAGTTTCACTAAATCATACATGCCAAACTTTGGCCCGTGGGCCAAATCTGGCCCGCAGGGTGATTATATTTGGCCCGCAAAACTAGAACCACCACCCCCATGTGGAGCCCATTATTCTGTATGGAGGACTATGTGGAGCTCATTATTCTGTGTGGAGGACTATGTGGGGCTCATTATTCTGTATGGAGAACTATGTGGGGCTCATTATTCTGTATGGAGGACTATGTGGGGCTCATTATTCTGTATGGAGGACTATGTGGGGCTCATTATTCTGTATGGAGGACTATGTGGGGCTCATTATTCTGTATGGAGGACTATGTGGGGCTCATTATTCTGTATGGAGGACTATGTGGGGCTCATTATTCTGTATGGAGGACTATGTGGGGCTCATTATTCTGTATGGAGGACTATGTGGGGCTCATTATTCTGTATGGAGGACTATGTGGGGCTCATTATTCTGTATGGAGGACTATGTGGGGCTCATTATTCTGTATGGAGGACTATGTGGGGCTCATTATTCTGTATGGAGGACTATGTGGGGCTCATTATTCTGTATGGAGGACTATGTGGGGCCCATTATTCTGTATGGAGGACTATGTGGGGCCCATTATTCTGTATGGAGGACTATGTGGGGCCATTATTCTGTATGGAGGACTATGTGGGGCCATTATTCTGTATGGAGGACTATGTGGAGCTCATTATTCTGTGTGGAGGACTATGTGGGGCTCATTATTCTGTATGGAGGACTATGTGGGGCCATTATTCTGTATGGAGGACTATGTGGGGCTCATTATACTGTATACTGGTCGGCCTGCTACTTTGTCAAAGTTTTTCCTTTTTGCCCTCTGTGTGTGTCAGTTTGAAATCCCTGCACTAAGCAGTTTATTTCAGAACATCTTTTACATAATAGTGATCAGTAATAATATTCTAGTAGAATAGAAGTTCTATAGTTCACACCTGTCGAACGATAAACAGGTTTTTAACGTTTTTTAGAATGCAGCAATGGAGCAGCGATTCCCGTTCATATGTTCAATACAATACACCAGGTATGAGACAACATAATTCCACTCTAGACATCTAGCATTGGCATCGGCACTCACCCTTCTTCCTAGAATCTGATTGATAGCGGCGCTCTCTTTTAATGTGCACTCAGCAATAACCTTTGCACGCATCTCTTTCATATATAACATAAAAGCATTCAGTGGTTTCTTAATGGTCGGTTTCTTGGGTTCTCTCTCTCTTTTTGGTTCTGAGTGAGGTTTCCTATAATAAATAAATAATAAGACATTAATGATGAGATAAAGTAGAATATTAACAGTACTTTAAATCTATTAGATGTAATTTTCATCTAACAAAAAACAAGCACTTTCATATCTGTCCACCTGACAGGCACAGGGCTGTGGTTAGACAGTGTTTCTTGGCAGGAGATATGGGGTGAGGTTCTTCAGAGAGTCAGAGCAGTTGCCATATTACTCCTCTGCTCTATACACATATATTTAGGCGGTTTGGCTTCTATTGCTCAGTCCGCTGATAGGAAAGCAAATGGAACACTCACTTCACTCATCAAAGTGACCAATGACCTTCTGACAGCAAAACTTAATGGTGACTATTCTCTGCTCATTCTTCTTGACATTTCTGTAGCTTTTGACACTGTTGACCACCATCTCCTACTCTCTATGCTCCACACAATCGGCATAAAGGGCACTGCTCTCTCCTGGTTTTCCTCCTATCTTTCTGAGCGCTCCTTTAGTGTATCGTTCACTGGCTCCACTTCTCCTCTTCCTCTCGCTATTGTGGTCCCATAAGGTTCAGTCCTTGGCCCTCCTCTCTCTACACGGCCCCAATTGGACAGACCATCATCAATTTTGGCTTTCCGTGCCATCTTTATACGGATGACACACAACTTTACACTTCATCCCCTGACCTCACCCCCGCTGTACTACAGAACACCAGTGACAGTCTGTCGGCAGTTTCCAACATTATGTCCGCTCTCTATCTGAAACGCAACCTTTCCAAAACTGAACTTCTGCTCCCGCTGTCTACTTACCTCCCTAAAACTGACATCTCCCTCTCCATGTGTGCACCATAACACCACCTAGCCAGCAGGCTCACTGTCTGGGTGTTGTGTTTGACACCAATCTTTCCTTCACCTTCCATATACAATCTCTTGCCCACTCTTGTCGCTTGAACCTGAAGAACATCTCTAGAATCCGCCCCTTTCTCACCTTGGAAACAACAAAAATAGTCACTGTCGCCCTCATCCACTCCCGCCTTGACTACTGTAACTCTCTATTAATTGGCCTCCCCCTCACTCGACTTTCCCCTCTCCAGTCCATCCTTAATGCAGCAGCCAGGGTCATCCATCAGGCTAATTGTTACTCAGATGCTTCTGCTTTGTGCCAGTCATTGCACTGGCTGCCTACACATTGTACAATCCAATTTAAACTGCTTGTTCTCACCCACAAAGCTCTCCATAGTGCGGCACCCCCCTACATCTCCTCCCTCATTTCTGTTTATCAGCCTACCCGTTCTCTATGCTCCTCAAGCGTTTCTCAACTAACATCCGCACTAACCCGTACCTCCCACTCCCGGCTCCAAGAGTTCTCTTGAGCTGCATCTATTCTTTGGAATGCTCTTCCCCAAGAAATTAGGACTAATCACAACTTACAGTTTTAGGTGCTCTCTAAAAAAAACAAAAAAAAACAAACACATTTGTTTAGGGCGGCCTTAGCCTATCAAGTTCCCTAATCGATGTCCTTTTATATATTTATAAAAAAATCTATAAAAATCACTATTTCTCCAAACATAATTCTCCACCAAACTCCACTGCACCCAAAAGCAATACAAATATTGGCTGGTGACGAGCTCATGTAGCCATTTATCTACCCCCCATTCCATCAAGATGGCTGGACCATCATTGTAAATAAACACCTGTACTTTGTGTCACCCCCACCTCATTGTAGATTGTAAGCTCTTATGAGGAGGGTCGTCATTATTGTTGCTTTAATTATTGTATTATCTTTAACTGTTACTTATGACTGTTGGATTTAAACCTCTGAATTGTACAGCACTGCTGAATATGTTAGCGCTATATACAGATTATCTAATATATATAATTGTCTTATCCCGTCTGTCTGTCTGTCTGTCCTTCTGTCCAGGAAATCCCGAGTCACTGATTGGCCGCGGCCGGACCAATCAGACGCGGGATTTCAGAAAAAGATGGCGGCCGTTAGCGGCTCATCTGCCGCACGGAGGTCAGCAGCGATGCAGCCGGGAGATGAGCGGCGCTAGGCGCTCATCTCCCGGCTGCTCGCAGCGAAAGTACCCCGACCGGCGGCGCCGCCGCTGCCCTCCATGCGGCTACCGTCGGGAGATCAGCGCCTAGGGCCGCTGATCTCCCGACGGCAAGTGTGAAGGGAGGACCGGGGAGCGGCGCCGCCGGTCAGGATACTTCTGCTGCGAGCAGCCACTCATCTCCCGGCTGCTCGCAGCGGAAGTACCCGCACAGGCAGCGCCGCTCCCCGGTCCTCACTAATAGTATTCGCTGATTGGTCACGGTCGCCGGCCGCGACCAGTCAGCATTATTGGCGCCAAATTTAAAGACAGCTTAGCTGATTGGTCGCGGCCGCGATCAATCAGCGATTTTGGCGCCAAATTTAAACAACGCTCTTCGATCCTCACTAACACGGTTCGCTGATTGGTCGCGGCATCCGCCCGTGACCAATCACCGATATTGCCGCCAAATTTAAACACGGCTTTGCTGATTGGTCGCGGTTGCCGGCCGCGACCAATCAGCGATTTTGGCGCCAAATTTAAACAACGCTCTGCTAATTGCGCCCGGTCGGCGGCATACATATTCTATAATACCCGATGCGTTAGAATCAGGCCACCATCTAGTTATTATAATAAGCAAGTTAAACAGTTTTTTTTTCTAGGGAACTAATATCCCTATTTACTAGAGCATAAAATGGTCACCATCTAGTTAGATGGAATAAACCTGAGAGATTGTTTATAGGACATGTGCAATATGTAGGAATTTGGACTCCCAGCAGGGAGGGGCAAGCTACTCTAGTATCCTGAGTGTAACGGGTCTGGGAGGCGGAACCTCTGAGCTACTATACAAGGGGGCGGACCTTGTAAGGGAGCGGGTGGCAACCAGGGATGACGGGCAGGCAGTCACAGCAGGTGACCGGGACAGTCTCTGAAAGAACGGGCAGGGAGTTACGGCAAGCGACCGGGGCAGTCTCTTGGTAAAGGGTAGGTACGACCTGTGATGGCAGAGCCTCCGGGTTGGCTAGCAGGCAGGTGGTAGATGTGTGCTCCCAGGTGAGCAAGCGAGAGTCTCTGGAATGGTAGGTGGTCACAACACGTGACGGCGGAGCCTCCAGGTAGGCTAGCAGGCAGGTAACAGGTGGGCGCTCCCAGGTGAGCGGGCAGGAGTCTCTGGAAAGGCAGATGGTCACAGCACGTGACGGCGGAGCCTCCAGGTAGGCAAGCAGGCAGGTAACTGATGTGCGCTCCCAGGTGAGCGGGCAAGCTGGTCCATAGACAGACTGACAGGAGTTGGAAGGCAGACCGTCGGACCTCAGGCTAGCAGGCAGGTAGCAGACGTGCGCTCCCGGGTGAGCGGGCAAGCTGGTCCTTAGACAGACTGACTGGAGTTGGAAGGCAGACCGTCGGACCTCAGGCTGGCAGGCAGGTGACTGGATATCAGGCAGGACAAAGACAGCAAGCTGGCAGGAATCTGGCAGGTAACTGGCAACGGGACCTGAGGGCTGAAGCACAGGTGAGACACAGTACAAACAACATTGCTCGGGCACCTCCATTTTGGAGGAGGTGCCTTTTATATGGGAGGTCCTCCGGCAATTGGCCGGGGACTCCTTAGGACGGCGCGCGCGGTCCCTTTAAGAGAGGGGGAGCGCGCGCCCTAAGCACACTGCCGGGGAAGGAGCGCGCGCCGGAAGCAGCGGGGAGAGCGGCGCTGGAGGACGCCGTGCCAGGAGCGGGGAGGTGAGAGGGACGGCGTCTCTGCCTAGAACGGGGCAGAGACGCCGATGCTACAGTACCCCCCCCCTTTAGGCCCCCTCTTTTTTTGGCCAGAAAGAAATTTTTCAAGGAGAAGCGGGGCGTTGATGTTCTCCCTGGGTTCCCAAGCTCTCTCCTCAGGACCAAACCCCCTCCAATCTACCAGAAAAAAGGTTTTTCCTCTTACCCTCTTGGAGGCCAGAATACTCTCTACCTCAAAGAGGTCATCAGCGGAAACCGGAGCAGGAGGGACACCTGGATTTTTGGAAAAAGAGTTAAAGACAACGGGTTTGAGGAGAGACACGTGGAAGGAGTTGGGGATCCGTAGGGTGGCCGGGAGTTTTAATTTGTAGGCCACAGGGTTAATTTGCCTGAGGACTTCGAAGGGACCGATGAATCGAGGACCCAACTTGTAGGAGGGTATTTTGAGCCGCACATGTTTGGATGAGAGCCAAACCTTGTCTCCCGGACGGAATTGGGGCGGATCCAGACGTCTCTTATCAGCATATCTTTTCATCCGCTCAGAGGAGAGAAGAAGAGCGGACCTGGTGCTCTCCCAAATAGTAGAAACTTCGCTGACTAGAGACTCCGCAGCAGGGTTGTCCACAGAAACGGAGACAGGAAGTGGAATCCGGGGATGTTGGCCACCAACTATAAAGAACGGGGATTTGGAAGAGGACTCGCTCTCATGGTTGTTATAAGAGAACTCGGCCCACGGTAGGAGATCCACCCAGTCCGAGTGGTGAGCATCCACGAAGTGCCGGAGGTAGCTGGACAAGATCTGATTGATCCGCTCCACTTGACCATTGGACTGAGGGTGGTAAGCGGAGGAGAAATCCAGGGTAATGTCCAGCAGCTTACAAGTGGCTCTCCAGAAACGAGAGGTGAACTGAACCCCACGATCCGACACGATGTGGAGGGGCAGACCATGGAGACGGAAGATGTGGCGGATAAAGTCTTTAGCCAACTCGGGTGCAGACGGAAGACCAGGCAGGGGAATAAAGTGGGCCATCTTAGAAAAACGGTCAGCGACAACCCAAATGACGGTACAACCGGCAGAAACTGGAAGATCGGTGATAAAGTCCATAGCGATGTGTTGCCAAGGAGCAGCAGGTACGGGAAGGGGCAGGAGATGGCCGGCAGGTAGATGTCGGGGAACTTTGTTACGGGCACAGGATGAACAGGCCGCGACGAAGTCTACCACGTCCTTACGTAGGGTAGGCCACCAGTAATGCCGGGCAATAAGTTGAAAGGTCTTCTTTTGGCCAGCATGGCCAGCTAGTTTAGAAGAATGTCCCCAGCGAAGAACCCTCTCCCGATCTGGCACAGCTATGAACGTCTTACCGGGTGGAAGACGAGTCAGATCCAAGGGGGCCACATTCATCACCTTGGAGGAGTCGATGATGTGCGTAGGTTCCTCCTCTTGATCGGAGGACAGGAAGGACCGAGACAAGGCATCAGCTTTGACGTTCTTGTCCGCCGGACGGAAATGAAGAGTGAAGTCGAAGCGGGCAAAAAACAACAACCACCGGGCCTGGCGAGGATTGAGCCTCTGGGCATTTTGGAGATATGCCAGGTTTTAGTGATCCGTGTAGATAATTACCGGGTAGAGAGCCCCTTCAAGCAGATAGCGCCACTCTCCCAGTGCCAATTTGATGGCTAGCAATTCCCGGTCTCCAATGGAGTAGTTGCGCTCCGACGAGGAGAAGATTTTAGAGAAGAAGCCGCACGTTACCATTCTCCCGGTAGAAGACTTCTGGGTGAGCACCGCTCCGGCTCCGGAGGAGGAAGCATCAACCTCCAGGTAGAATTGTTTATTACAGTCCGGACGGTGCAGGACGGGAGCAGAGGCGAAGGCTTTTTTTTAGGGAAAGGAAGGCCTCCTCGGCTTCAGGCGACCATATCCTGGGGTTAGCCCCCTTACGGGTAAGTGCAGATATGGGAGCAGTCCGAGACGAGAAGTGTGGGATGAAAAGACGATAATTAGCGAAGCCCAGGAATCGCTGTATCGCCTTCAAACCTTCAGGACGAGGCCATTTTAGAACGGAAGAGAGCTTCTCGGGATCCATTTGCAGACCTGTTTGGGAGATGACATAGCCCAAGAACGGAAGGGAGGTCTGATCGAAGAGGCACTTCTCGTATTTGGCGTAAAGGTGGTTCTGCCGAAGCCTAAGCAGGACCTGACGAACATCCCTCCGGTGTGTGGGGAGATCCGGAGAGAAGACCAAGATATCGTCCAGGTATACCACTACGCAGGAGTACAGGAGGTCACGGAAGATGTCATTGACTAGTTCCTGAAAGACCGCGGGAGCATTACAGAGACCGAAGGGCATCACAAGGTACTCGTAGTGACCGTCCCGGGTATTGAATGCCGTCTTCCACTCGTCTCCTTGACGGATACGGACCAGATTATACGCTCCTCGAAGATCCAGCTTGGAGAAGATCCTGGCGCCCTTGAGCCGGTCAAACAATTCGGAGATGAGTGGCAGGGGATATTTGTTTTTTACCGTGATGAGATTGAGTCCTCTGTAGTCAATACAGGGACGTAGCGAGCAGTCTTTCTTTTTGACAAAGAAGAATCCGGCTCCAGCCGGGGAGGTAGATTTTTGGATAAATCCCCTAGCCAGATTCTCTTCAATGTACTCAGACATGGCTCGGGTCTCGGCTGCAGATAACGGGTAGATACGCCCACGGGGAGGAGTGGTGCCAGGTACCAGGTCGATCGGGCAATCGTATGGCCTATGGGGTGGCAACGTCTCAGCTTCCTTCTTACCGAAGACATCCGCATAGGGCCAGTAGGGAGCCGGGAGACCAGGTAAGTTAGCTGGAGTAGGCTGAGGGCAAAGTGGACGGACTGGAACCAGGCAGGTCCTATGGCAGTCAGGGCCCCATCGGAGTACTTCACCGGATCGCCAGTTCAATACGGGTTCATGTGTCTGGAGCCAAGGTAGACCTAGCAACAAGGAGTGAGAAAGTCCGGACAGCACATGGAATGAGATCTCCTCAGAGTGCAGCATTCCCACCTGTAGGGTTATAGGTTCGGTGACGAGCAGGATGGTCTCCGAGAGAAGTCTTCCATCCACGGAGGCAACTGACAATGGCTCAGCCAGGGACTTGGTGGGAATATGGTATCTCTCTACCAGAGACTGGGCGATGAGGTTTCCAGCAGCTCCAGAATCCAGATGGGCGAGTTCAAAGAGACTGTTTTCTCCCCAAGCAATAGAGACCGGTAAGGTCAGAGACGGAGAGGACTTACTTTTGTCTAGGACGACCTCTCCTAGTGGTCCTAGACACTGGCGTTTCCCGGCTTTTCCGGGCAGGAACGGATGAAGTGCTTCTTACTGCCACAATAGAAACAGCTTCCCTCGGCTCGGCGAGATTCTTGGCGAGAACCGACCATCTTGGTCTGGTCGACCTGCATAGGCTCAGGAGAGACGGAGGGAGTGACGGGTTGCTGAAAAGTAGGAGCTAGGCGTGGAAACCTCCTCTCACGGGTGACCTCTTGGGCACGCTCCTGGAACCGCAGGTCAATCCGGGTGGCAAGAGTTATCAGGTCATCAAGGGTGGTAGGAATGTCCCGACCGGCAAGTTCATCTTTAATACGGCCGGACAGACCCTCCCAGAAGACGGAAACCAGAGCGTCATTATCCCAGGCCAGCTCCGAGGCAAGGGTACGGAACCGTATGGCATATTGGCCCACGGTGAGGCTTCCCTGACGGAGGCGTAGCAGTGACGATGCGGATGAGGTCTTCCGTCCGGGTTCGTCGAAGACTTTCCGGAAAGCCGTGAGAAAAGCAGGCAAGTTGGACACCAGGGGGTCTCCTCTCTCCCATAGAGGATTTAGCCAGGCCAGGGCCTCCCCGGTGAGATGGGACATGATGAATGCAATTTTGGCTCGGTCGGAGTTAAACTGGTGGGACAATAGTTCAAAGTGCAGGGTGCACTGATTTATGAAGCCCCGAGCCTGGGCGGAGTCGCCTCCGAAACGAGGAGGTGCAGAAAGCCGGGGTCCGGGGTAGGATATCATGGTATTAGTGGGCAGCGGAGCTGCCGGATTGCGAGACATGGCACTGGCGGAGGTTGCTGGTGGAGCAGTCAGAGTGTCCAGGCGAGTATTGACATTCCGCAAGTGACCCAGGATGGACTCCTGTTGGGACCTTTGACGGGACAGTTCATGACACAGGTCCGAGAGCGAGGGGGCTTGGGTGCCACCGGGTTCCATGGCCCGAGCAAACTGTAACGGGTCTGGGAGGCGGAACCTCTGAGCTACTATACAAGGGGGCGGACCTTGTAAGGGAGCGGGTGGCAACCAGGGATGACGGGCAGGCAGTCACAGCAGGTGACCGGGACAGTCTCTGAAAGAACGGGCAGGGAGTTACGGCAAGCGACCGGGGCAGTCTCTTGGTAAAGGGTAGGTACGACCTGTGATGGCAGAGCCTCCGGGTTGGCTAGCAGGCAGGTGGTAGATGTGTGCTCCCAGGTGAGCAAGCGAGAGTCTCTGGAATGGTAGGTGGTCACAACACGTGACAGCGAAGCCTCCAGGTAGGCTAGCAGGCAGGTAACAGGTGGGCGCTCCCAGGTGAGCGGGCAGGAGTCTCTGGAAAGGCAGATGGTCACAGCACGTGACGGCGGAGCCTCCAGGTAGGCAAGCAGGCAGGTAACTGATGTGCACTCCCAGGTGAGCGGGCAAGCTGGTCCATAGACAGACTGACAGGAGTTGGAAGGCAGACCGTCGGACCTCAGGCTAGCAGGCAGGTAGCAGACGTGCGCTCCCGGGTGAGCGGGCAAGCTGGTCCTTAGACAGACTGACTGGAGTTGGAAGGCAGACCGTCGGACCTCAGGCTGGCAGGCAGGTGACTGGATATCAGGCAGGACAAAGACAGCAAGCTGGCAGGAATCTGGCAGGTAACTGGCAACGGGACCTGAGGGCTGAAGCACAGGTGAGACACAGTGCAAACAACATTGCTCGGGCACCTCCATTTTGGAGGAGGTGCCTTTTATATGGGAGGTCCTCCGGCAATTGGCCGGGGACTCCTTAGGACGGCGCGCGCGGTCCCTTTAAGAGAGGGGGAGCGCGCGCGCCCTAAGCACACTGCCGGGGAAGGAGCGCGCGCCGGAAGCAGCGGGGAGAGCGGCGCTGGAGGACGCCGTGCCAGGAGCGGGGAGGTGAGAGGGACGGCGTCTCTGCCTAGAACGGGGCAGAGACGCCGATGCTACACTGAGCAGATAAGGCAAATTGAACCCCATGCCCCCAAGTTCCCCTCCCCACACTGTAAAATGCGTTTTGCACTGTACATTTGCAGTATCTGCCAGAACTCCCTACGCTTACATCAAATATTTACATAGGGCCTTATTAACCTAACCAAAGACAAATGTCCTTTTTGCCACTGTCGGGCTTGTATAGATAGTATATATTTTGCGCTTTGGAATAGTGTCTGCTGCACTATATATACACAGACGCATGCAGTAAAAAAAAACTATACCTATAGTATATGTCGGAGACATCTGGTGTAGGTAGGTGTTGTGAAATCCCCCTGATAAATGCCTGTGAGATACACTATAAAACACTCCCGCATAATACACCTCCCTCCTCCGTTACAAGATGAATTCAATTGTTTCTATTAAGCAGTCTATGGAAAACAAAAAAGTCTCCTGAGTTCATTAAAAAACCCTGAACCTGTACAATTTTGTAGGACTAGATGTAAGAACCCCTACTAAGGACTGCAAACAAGAAGTGACTTGTTTGGACCAAGCAAGACAAGGACTGGACAGTAGATCAGTGGAAATCTGTACTGTGGTCTGATGAGACACTTTTGGTGCTAACCACCATGTCTTTGTGAGACCTAGAAATGGTGAGAGGATGGTTTTGTTACGATACTGGTGTAGTACTGCTGGAAACCAGTGGCAGAAGGAGCACAAGCAGGAACAGCAAGCAGTAGTAGAAATTCTTGGATAAAGCAAAGAAGTTGCAGTAAACAATCTGTAGATGAATGAGAACAGTCTGGTTAAGAATGTTCAGGATCTGGAGACTGAAACTAGGCTAACAGCTAGACACAATACTCAAGCAATAAGTGAGAAATCCATGTGCCTTTAAGTAAGCCCAAACAGTAAATAAGATGGATTCTGCAGGTTCAGAATCTGCCATATTAGTAAAGGGCAATTGCAGAACACAACAGCAGCCTCCAGTGGTAAGGAGTGGAATTGCAGCACAATTATTAAGGTGAACAATAGCAGCCACTAGTGGTCAAACTATAGAAGGACAACAGGAATTCTGACAGGTTTCTACATGTTCCTGATGAAGCTGCTTGAGAGAATGACAAGGGTGTGTCATCTGAAGAAAATGGGGACACTTTAAGGAATGTAAGGTTTAACACACATTCTGGTTTATTTCATGTGTTTCTTTACTTCTTACACCCGAAACCTAGAATTATGCCATGCCAAAGTCCTTACTGTAAAATAACACTCATTGCCCTATGCAGTACATCCTTTATAAGTGTGGCAGGTGCTGTAGGCGAGTCAGACTGAGGTGCTTAGGACCCATCAGTAAAACTCACCCTAGGACCCATGCTATAGCTACATGCAAATAGTACCAGTTCATTTTAAGACCTTAAGTATACATGCATTATGCCAATCAGAAGCATTTTGCACTGCACTTGGGGTCCATACATCACAGTGAGATTTCCCTTTAAGAATTTTTAGGGAATTTAATATTACGCACCATTTTTAGGTAGACAAATGTGTGATTAGTAAGGGACAGCCACATCCCCTTCAGAGTTTGAACAATCTATTTTCTCTACTAGGGTATATGTGAATTATAGAAGAGATTCCTATACTCAGGTCATCCCTACAGGAGCCACAACATAATGCAGCAATTGTCGGTGGTGAGAAATATTCTATTTTGTGTTCTCCTTACCCACATTACATCAGTCATTAATTTTCTATTTTTTCATTGATTTAACTGCATGAGGGATTGTATTGTTATGGTATTCATGATTTTTTTTTTTTTATGAATGCATGCATAAACTAAAATGTAACCGATCTCCATGCTGTATAGATGCAAAATTCACTTGTACACGTCCTTGCTATTTGTAGATATTTGAATATTTCTATGAAAAAAAAATATTTTAATAAATAAAAAACCTATATATTAGTCTATACTTTTTGTTAGCTTACTTGAATTAAACTTTTTTTTGTCCTTTTAGCGTCACCCTCAAAAATGGCTGGAGAAAGCAATCACTTTCTGATCAATGGTAGTGACCACCCTACTTGTGACGGGACCACAGAGCTGGTTTAGAGCTGTGCTATAGCAAAGTTGGGACCTGACCTATTAGGAGGTGAGGTCATATCCCAGAAATATGCCACACATCCTAAAGGAACTTTTCCATTTCAGAATTAGAACTCAATAAGTTGTCCACACAAGGGAATTTTGATAAAGCCCTGCAGCTTGCTGAATCCTAGTGGACCTGTGGGATACTACAGCATTTCAGAGGAAAGCCATATTGGGACCGGTCACCTCCAGAAACACTATTTACCCATAGATACAGTGGAAATTTGCAGGTAGATAGCATTGAAACCATGCTTGCAGCGGCAACAAGGAGAAAATTACTTTTCTTCTCCATACAGCTGCTCACATTGAGTCATATCACTACACCGTGATCGTGCTGTAATCATTCACTGGCACATAGATTGACTGCCAACTCTGCACACACAATAGAGAGCTGGCTGGCAAGCAATGTGCCAGGGAGTGATTACGCTCACTGTGTAGTGGTGACAGTAACCGCTAAAATGACTGTAAGCGAGCAGCTGTATAGAGAACAAAACTTCATTTTTCCCGGTAGCCACTGCTCCAGTAGGCTGGACAGGCATGGTTTAAACACTATTTACATGCAGATTACCACTATATCTATGGGTAAATAGCATTTCTGGGCAAGTGACAGGTTCCCTTTATATGCCGGCTGGCAACTATGCCACTTGAATGACTAGTCCAAGACACCAGTCTCGGCAGCTTTTCCTCACTTCGTTCTCTTTATTCAATAGGTCTCTTCCTATGTATGTGTATAGGGAGAAAACTGTTACGCAAGGGGGAGTCTGGCAGGGAGAAGCTGCCAAGGTCCAACCTCTGACTAGTCAACCAAGAGCCATGGTCCCTAGCTGACATTTATATACATGTCTTTCTATGAACGGTTGCAGTGGTTCAGAGTGAAACATACCTGGCTGAAATGATGAAGCCAATGTCTGATACATGCTGCCCGTGGTTCGGACAGTATATATCAGCTGTTAGATTTCCTGTATACATAAAACAGACAGGTATACAGACCATGTATACAAACTCCTAAACATGAAACTATATACATTCATATACTTATAAATATATTCTATCTATCAAGTCCTGCCACAAGTGAAAAGTCAATTCCCCCATACACATTAGAATATACCATTTGGCTGATCCCGCCGATATTGTATGGTGGTCTCCCGACTCATTCCAGGACAGATGACGTTTGAATGATCGTTCGGCCAACAGGTATCTAATGTATTTGGGGGCCTTAACTCACCGTAAAGCCAACAGAATGGGTCAGACATCCGCTTAGTGTAGACAGTGAGGCAGATCATGACCCACTCTGTCACTTATATTGTTAAAAAGTAATTGTCATCCGTAAGAAAATAAATGGCTATCCTGATCTGCAGATCCTGAGCCCACAGCATCAATTACCGCTTCATTTGTTGTAAATTTACATCCGATCACTACCGGTATTTTTTGATTTTCGGAAAACGTTAATAATCAGATGGGGACAAATCAGGAGAATATGATAGATGACTAACAATTTCAATTTGAGTGCAGGATAATATGAGACTTGTGGGTGGTGCATTATCCTGCAAAAACAAGACGCCTTTCGAAAGTTTTTGCTAAAGTTCCAATCCTCACCTGACATGGATAATTTTTCTTAGTCACATTTTTGAAATGACAAACTTTTCTGCTAAAACTTAGCACATGTAGGTGTCAGTATGTAGTATAGGTTCTCCTCCTGCAAATCTTCCTCACAGACTCTCCTGTCCTCAAAATAGCAGATCAAGATGGTGCATGTGAGCAGAGCTGTCAATCAGCCTTCTCCAAATGAAATCCAGCACCCCATGTGCAGTGTCCTTCATTGCCCCCATTGTCTCCTCATGTACAGTTCACCCCCGAAATACACATTGCAGGAAGCAACAGGACAGTAGAGCGCAACAAGAGCGGCCAACTCCAGAAATTCCAGAAAAAATAAAAAAATAAAGTTGTTGGCAACCCTGAGCGCAGCTTCACTGCAGAACGCTGTCCTGGCGAGCCTGGTTTCTGTAACAGGTGTATTAGTAGCAGACATTGTAGTCTTTAGCCCAGACTTGGCTAGTCATCTACCTAAACTACAGGTCGTTCTGGATGCTCTAAGGAAGGCGAGATTTACAATAAATCAAAAAAAATGCGCCGTTGGAAAAGAGGAGGCCAAGTACTTGGGCTATGTTGTCGGGAGAGGCGAAATAAAGCCGCAAGTTAATAAAGTGGAGGCAATCCAGATCTGGCCCCAACCGCTCTCCAAGAAGCAAGTAAGAGCATTCCTGGGAATGGTGGGATATTACCGGCGGCTTATCCCAAATTTTGCCATGATGGCTGCGTCACTGACGGATCTCCTAAAAGGCACCAGGTCAACCATGCTGAAGTGGACAGAGGAAACAGAGACCGTGTTTCAACTGTTGAAGTCAACACTGTGTAAACAGCCAGTCCTGGTAACACCAGACTTTAAGAGTTTGTGGTCCAGACAGACGCTTCAGAGGTTGATCTAGGAGCCGTACTCTCTCAAGAGATAAATGGGGAAGAACATCCCATTCTCTGAGCAGGAAGCTGTCCTGCGAGGAAAAACTACGCAATAGTAAAAAAGGAGTGTTTAGCCATAAAGTGGGCCGTAGATACACTAAGATACTACCTACTAGGCTGAAAGTTTAAAGTTCGTGTCAGACCATGCCCCGTTGAGATGGTTGAGGGAAAAGAGGGGTAAAAATGCCAGGGTAACTAGATGGTTCCTAGCTTTTCAGGACTTCAACTTTCATGTAGAGCATAGGCCCAGGAAGTTACACAGGAACACTGATGCCCTGTCTCGTATCGGAAGGTGCCCAAACCCCTGGCTTTGGGCGGGGGGGGATATGTGACCGAGCCACTGGTATGGTATATGAGGGGGGGTATGTGTCACGCAGGTTGCTAGCCTGTGTGAACTAGAACCAATAAACTTTCTGCTAGCATGTTATATGCTGGGGGGGGTTAACTCTTTTAAAGGGCGTGGTTTTATAGGAATGACAGAGATGGGAGGGGCGTCATTCCCCATACCTCCACCCCAGGGTGTGGCTGAGCAAAGTTTAAATGTTCAGTCCTGTTATTTTTTCTCTGTTGTGGAGTTTGGAGTGGCAAAGACTCCAGACTGGAAGGCCACAGCCCAGAGAGGTTCCGGAAGTGGCGTCTTACATTTACATATACACACACACACCATAACTATAACTATATACAGTACAGACCAAAAGTTTGGACACACCTTCTCATTTAAAGATTTTTCTGTATTTTCATGACTTTGAAAATTGTACATTCACTCTGAAGGCATCAAAACTATGAATTAACACATGTGGAATTATATACTTATCAAAAAAGTGTGAAACAACTGAAAATATGTCTTATATTCTAGGTTCTTCAAAGTAGTCACCTTTTGTTTTGATGACTGCTTTGCACACTCTTGGCATTCTCTTGATGAGCTTCAAGAGGTAGTCACCGGAAATGATCTTCCAACAATCTTGAAGGCGTTCCCAGAGATGCTTATCACTTGTTGGCCCTTTTGCCTTCACTCTGCGGTCCAGCTCACCCCAAACCATCTCGATTGGGTTCAGGTCTAGTGACTGTGGAGTCCAGGTCATCTGGCGTAGCACCCCATCACTCTCTTTCTTGGTCAAATAGCCCTTACACAGCCTGGAGGTGTGTTTGGGGTCATTGTCCTGTTGAAAAATCAATGATGGTCCAACTAAACGCAAACCGGATGGAATAGCATGCCGCTGCAAGATGCTGTAGCCATGCTGGTTCAGTATGCCTTCAATTTTGAATAAATCCCCAACAGTGTCACCAGCAAAGCACCCCCACACCATCACACCTCCTCCTCCATGCTTCACGGTGGGAACCAGGCATGTAGAGTCCATCCGTTCACCTTTTCTGCATCGAACAAAGACACACAGGTTGGAACCAAAGATCTCAAATTTGGACTCATCAGACAAAAGCACAGATTTCCACAGGTCTAATGTCCATTCCTGGTGTTCTTTAGCTCAAACAAGTCTCTTCTGCTTGTTGCCTGTCCTTAGCAGTGGTTTCCTAGCAGCTATTTTACCATGAAGGCCTGCTGCACAAAGTCTCCTCTTAACAGTTGTTGAAGAGATGTGTCTGCTGGTAGAACTCTGTGTGGCATTGACCTGGTCTCTAATCTGAGCTGCTGTTAACCTGCGATTTCTGAGGCTGGTGACTCAGAATAACTTATCCTCAGAAGCAGAGGTGACTCTTGGTCTTCCTTTCCTGGGGCGGTCCTCATGTGAGCCAGTTTCTTTGTGGCGCTTGATGGTTTTTGCAACTGCACTTGGGGACACTTTCAAAGTTTTCCCAATTTTTCGGACTGACTGACCTTCATTTTTTAAAGTAATGATGGCCACTCATTTTTCTTTACTTAGCTGCTTTTTTATTGCCATAATACAAATTCTAACAGTCTATTCAGTAGGACTATCAGCTGTGTATCCACCTGACTTCTGCACAACACAACTGATGGTCCCAACCCCATTTATAAGGCAAGAAATCCCACTTATTAAACCTGACAGGGCACACCTGTGAAGTGAAAACCATTTCCGGTGACTACCTCTTGAAGCTCATCAAGAGAATGCCAAGAGCGTGCAAAGCAGTCATCAAAGCAAAAGGTGGCTACTTTGAAGAACCTAGAATCTAAGACATATTTTCAGTTGTTTCACACTTTTTTGTTAAGTATATAATTCCACATGTGTTAATTCATAGTTTTGATGCCTACAGTGTGAATGTACAATTTTCAAAGTCATGAAAATACAGAAAAATCTTTAAATGAGAAGGTGTGTCCAAACTTTTGGTCTGTACTGTATATCTAGAAGAATCGATGCCGTTTTGAAGGGAAAGGGAGGTCCCACTAATAAATGATTTGATATAGATTACTCTTTTGTTCATTCACATTATCAGTTTATAATAGGCAAACTATTAAGACTTCTATTTTTGAAAGTAGTCTGCATGATATTGAAAAAGACCAAAATCATGCATAAGAACCATAATACCAATAGGGAAAGTGCAACTCCCAAATGAATAAATCCTACAAAATAGTGGAGCAATAGACCCCCAGGGGTGAGTGGCACTGAAATGTCAGTCATAGTAGAATTATAAAAAGGTATAAATTTTATTTCTCAAACGGTAAACTATATAATTTTATAAAATGACAAACAGTAACAATACAATACATAAAAGTTAGTAGATCAATGGTGAGTAATATATGTAAGCAAGAACATGTAGGGATAATAATTAATCATTATATATACCAAAGTTAATGGAAGAAATATTCATTAATAATGAAGCCTGATCTAAAGGAACAATGTTGGTCAATAATAAAGTATGGCCACAAGATGGCACCAAAGTACAGAAACAGTGTTCACACAATATTGCCAAGATATAGAATCAGGATATGTGTAAGTGCAGGTAACCTAACTAAGGTAATGGTTAATGATCCCCAATTTTTTTTTTTACATATTTTATATTTGTCTGGCTGGGTTTTCATTGTGATTGCTCCTGCCATGCTTGCTGTAAGATGGTGCACTAGTAGATTGCCAACACCTCAACCTGGTTCCGGCTCCTAGTGGATATCCTGATCTAATACTGGAGATATCATGGGTGATGAGGTATGAAGAGGTTTTCTACCTTGTCTTACTGAATGCTAACTCACTGCTGTGACCTGGAGCTAGTGGTAGATAGCCTATACCATGGCCATCTCCTGGTCACAGCAGTGGAGCTCCATGCTGCACATGCGGAGTAGGACCAGGTTTCTGTCTGTGAATCAAAGCAAATAAAAATTGGCAGATTACATCCCTGTAATGAATATTATATTTATGAATACCATAAAATGGTGCAAGCCAATGGTGGTCAGCACACAGCCCACACATTCTTGGGAGGCCTAACAATGGCAATATCCAATACCCAGTGTTCTGCCATTAATGGTGTAAGATTTGCCATTAACTAGCAGTTTTGTACCAGACTGCTGCGTCAGCTGCTGTATAAAAAGAGCTTTCTACATTCCTTATCCACACTGTCTCAACACAACCAGTTCTGCCATTTAGTTCCCATTTCCAGGGATTATTTGGGTAAGACAGACTTTCCCCAGACGCAGTTACTATAATGAAGTCCACAGCCAGTCTGGCTATGACTAGGGTCCTGAGCAGAGGACCACCCTCTACGATGTCCTAGTAGGGCATGTAAGTGGAACACAATGAATTTTATCTAAGAATTTTACAAAAAATACAATATTTTCATAATAACAATAGAAAAACCAAACAACTAGCAGCATGTGACTTACATGCCCCGATCATAGCATTCCATATCTTTATTCCCTGAGTGAGGCACTATGGCTGGATGAGGGATGCCCGTGGTGTGAACTCCGGAGCCAAGCATTAGGGGATGCGTAAACCTAAAAACAAAGCATTTCCTAAAGATTAATTCTTCTACAGTCAAGAAAATGTCTGTTGCCTGTTTGTGATGAATAGATGATCTTCAATCGGACGTACATGTGAAGATTTTTCCTGCCTTCTATGGCTGGCAGCAGCCCTTTACTTACTTGCTTCCATGTTTCTACTAAGCCTGGGATTTAGAATTAGCACATCATCTCCTATGGTTATTAGTCACGTGTTCGCTTTCTATACCAATGATCTCTTAATCTGAAGCTTCTATGTTGATTGTTCGGCTTAACAAATGGTCGAAACCTTTAACAAGAATTTATCTCAACATACGATTCTTATAGTCAAATATAACATTTCCAGTCCAATATCCCTTGAGACACAAGGTCACACTTTAATGAAAAATTGTCACGGTAGTAAAAGACGCTTACACAGATCCCTTATTCACCATTTGTTCTCCTTACAGATCACAGTTTTTGCATTAGAGAGGCTTAATGTGTGCCAACTTGTCAATTTTATATCACTCACATAACATTATATACACAGGCACCATTTCTATTGTCGGATTTAAAACAAAACAAAAAAAAAATAATGAATACTGTAATGCACACGCCCGGGCTGAGCGGCGTGTGCATGTGATTGTAGTGATTCCACTGGACCGTGCCGGAGAGTGAATGCCTGGAGGGGCGTAACTAGGTATTCACCCGATCCGACCAGGGTCGCACGACGGCATACGACGCCAGTGCACCAAGGAGGAACCGAGCAGAGGGACCAGGTGCTACTCCAGGACAGACCCCGGACACGGCTGTTGACCCACACAGGGGAATACAGGAACAGACTGGTAGGCTGGCACACAGACTGGTGGGTATAGGCTGGCTCGACTGGGATGCAGGCAGGCGGGTATGCAGGCAGGGGGGTACAGGCAAGCACAGCTAGAGTGCAGACAGGGAGGCACTAGCAGGTAGGAACACAGGCGGGATAGGACCCAGTACACACTGGGACTCAGGAACAATACAGGCAGAGGGGTACAGGCAAGCACAGCTAGAGTGCAGACAGGGAGGCACTAGCAGGTAGGGACACTGGCGGGATAGGACCCAGTACACATTGGGACTCAGGAACAGAACCACAGATGTGGCGGACAAACACAGCAGAGTGAGGCCGCCCAGAGAGGTGAGCGAGAGCAGGGCAGGACGAGGCCACCTGGAGCGGTGAGCAAGAGTAGAGCAGGACAAGGCCGCCAGGAGCAGTGAGCAAAGGGTCAGAGCTGAGCGAGACTGCCGGAGCAGTGAGCAAGAGTAAAGCAGGACGAGGCCGCCTGGAGCGGTGAGCAAGAGTGGAGCAAGACTGCCGGAGCAGTGAGCAAAAGGATAAGAGCAGAGCGAGACTGCCGGAGCAGTGAGCAAAAGGATAAGAGCGGAGCAAGGCTGCCAGAGCAGTGAGCAAAAGGGTCAGAGCGGAGCAAGGCTGCCGGAGCAGCGAGCAAAGGAGTCAGAGCAGGCTAGAACCGCCTGAGCGGTGAGCAAAGGAGCCAGAGCAGGCTAGAACCGCCGGAGCGGTGAGCAAAGGAGCCAGAGCAGGCTAGAACCGCCGGAGCGGTGAGCAAAGGAGCCAGAGCAGGGGGGACAGGGCTCTGTTCACACGGAACAGACAGGAAGAGAAAGGCAGAGCCAGATACCCACAGGGTACTTGCAGTGAAGTAGCGAGTGGACCACAAACTCACAAACGGGAGTACAGAGACAACAAGCAGGAGTTAGGCACGAGTTCAGACTCTGCAGAAAAAGGAAGGGAACGGACATAGAGGCAAAACAGGTAAAGGATAGGAGAGAGTTCAGACTGGAACTGAGTGTACGGAGGAGACAGACACTGCAGCGGGATACAGGAGCGGGTCTGGGAATACTGCCCCCAGAGAGGTGGGACAAACAGGCAAGAAGCGTGTTCAGACAGGACAGACAAGATACAGGAGCGGGTCTAGGTAATCAGCCCCTAGAAGGCGGGAGGAACAGGCTAGGAGCGTGTTCAGACAGGCCTGGAAATACAGCCTCCAGGATAGGCAGACAAGAGAACACAGAACGGGACCTGGCACCTTCAGAGTGCAAGCACACACTGAATGAAGCACAATGCTCAGGCAGGGATTGATTGGAGCAGCTGGGTTATATACCAGGTGACAGACCGCAATAGGCTGAGGACGCACAAAGGGGTGTGACCCACAGCAGGTACAAAAAGCAGGAAGTGATCGGGCGCCGCCCTTAAGCAGCAGAAACAGACACAAACAGACAGCATGGAGGGAAGCCAGAGAGACATTCTGGACTGGAGATCAAGTGCGCGCTCTTGCACAGTGGGAGATGGACCACCATGCAAGGACGCCGCCAGGTATGTTACAAATACCACTAAACAAAAACTCAAGATGGCAAGTTTTCTGACTTTTTGGCAATGTTCACTTGTGATGAATTTTGCAGTTCATTTGAACTGTGAAATCTATGACAAATCTGGAAAATAAAAATCCACCAAACACTAAAACAGATAGAACCCCAAAGGTAGCATCGTTTTCTGCATCCTCCTCGGGGGTATAATAAATCACATGGGTAATAAGTACACAAACGTCATTTTCTTGCAAAAGGATGAATTGAAGAAAGACAATTACAATAGAGACATGCCCTATGTGGCAGGAACAGATGCAGGATTATAAGATTGCCAAGCATGTTACTGTATGCTTCCCTATCTTTTGCATGCAAGACTAAATGCAGTTTTACTAGAAGTTTTCAACTTATTAAAATAGAAGCATGTGTAATGCCAGAATGCGCCACAAGGTGGAGATACTACACAAATGATAAAGTTCACTGATCGACTGCGAAAATTTAAAAAATGAGAAATCCCGCACCTTTTATAGTACTTCGGGGAAAAAAGTTGAGCTGATAAGTAATACGCAGTGGGTATCTATACCCACATTTAAAGGGGTTATCTAACAGTATGATAGATGGAAGCTAGGTGTGAAAGTAGTTCCATACTCTTATAAATGGAGAAATACTGCACGGATGTGAACACTACTCAAATCAAAAAGAAATAAATAATGATATACATAGTTGTAGAATTCGCAGTCGCACTCTCCTCCCATCAGTCCTCTTCTTTGCTAGGATTAGGAGCCATGTTTCCTCAGGTCTGACATCACTATGTGTGCTAGGATGTCCTAGATCTTATGACTGAATATTTCAAAATGAAAAGATAAAACTTTAATGTTTTATACTTTGATGGATAGTGCTAGACAAGTATATTCATGTTCTATAAGCACCTGGTAGCTATGTAGGATTTCTCCTGCCTTGTACCCATCATGGCTTGTCGGGCAGGCTCGGCATTAGCCTTGCGCAAAAAGATTTGCAGGGCCCTGGTACAGTGGCCACGTCAGTGGTCCGTGGAAGCTCTTACTATATGCTGGCAACCCCGTGCCTCTTATTAGTATCGTAATGTCGTCATTGTGGCGCCACTCACGCAGGAAGTCACACACAGATTAGCAATCAGAATCGGCGCCAGGAATGCCAGCAAGTAGGGGTAGGTTCTCTTATGCTAAAGAAAAAGCTATGCGACTAAAAAATAGAAAAAAGATGAAAGACAAGTAAAAGATTTGACTACACAGGGTTTGTTTGTAGTCTGTAACCATGGAAACAAATACAGATAATTTCCTCCATTGCAGTAAAATTTCTCTAAGGCCAGGTCCACACGCTCAGTATTTGGTCAGTATTTTACATCAGTATCTGTAACCCAAAACCAGGAGTGGGTGATAAATACAGAAGTGGTGACGTTTCTATTATACGTCTCCTCTGATTGTTCCACTCCTGGTTTTGGCTTATAGATACTGATGTAAAATACTGACCAAATAATGAACATGTGCACGTGGGCTAAGTAAAACTTTGGAACATTAACGCAACACCAACAAACATTTGTATTGCGCTATTATCTCAATGAACTCAAAGGAAAAGTATCCACAAAAAAAGAAAAAATTAAGAAAAAGAAAAAATAGGGCCCACACACCTTTAGTATTAAATTAATGCACAGGTGCACAAATACGCTATGTGGCCAATGTACGAACATGCACTACCGTTCAAAAGTTTGGGGTCATTTAGAAATTTCATTATTTTTGAAAGAAAAGCACATTTTTTTCAATGAAGCCAACATTAAATGAATCATAAATACACTCTATACATTGTTAATGTGGTAAATGACTATTCTAGCTGCAAACGTCTTGTTTTTATTGCAATATCTACATAGGTGAATAGAGGCCCATTTCCAAAACCACCACTCCAGTGTTTTAATGGTACATTGTGTTTGCTAACTGTGTAAGAAGGCTAATGGATGTTTAGAAAACCCTAGAAAACCCTTGCACAAGTATGTTAGCCCAGCTAAAAACAGTTTGGCTGATTTGAGAAGCTATAAAATTGACCTTCCTTTGAGCTAGTTGAGAATCTGGAGCATTACATTTGTTTGTTCTATGAAACTCTCAAAATGGCCAGAAAAAGAGAACTTTCATGTGAAACTCGACAGTCTATTCTTGTTCTTAGAAATGAAGGCTATTCCATGCGAGAAGCTGCCAAGAAACTGAAGATTTCCTACAACGGTGTGTACTACTCCCTTCAGAGGAGAGCACAAACAGGCTCTAACCAGAGTAGAAAGAGAAGTGGGAGGCCCCGCTGCACAACTGAGCAACAAGACAAGTACATTAGAGTCTCCAGTTTGAGAAATCGACGCCTCACAGCTCCTCAACTGGCAGCTTCATTAAATAGTACACGCAAAACGCCAGTGTCAACGTCTACAGTGAAGAGGCGACTCCGGGATGCTGGCCTTCAGGGCAAAGAAAAAGCCATATCTGAGACTGGCTAATAAAAAGAAATATTGCCCATTGCCCAAAGAACACAGACATTGGACAGAGGAAGATTGGAAAAAAAGTTTTATGGACAGACGAATCAAAGTTTGAGGTGTTTGGATCACACAGAAGAACATTTGTGAGACGCAGAACAACTGAAAAGATGCTGGAAGAGTGCCTGACGCCATCTGTCAAGCATGGTGGAGGTAATGTGATGGTCTGGGGTTGCTTTGGTGCTGGTAAAGTGGGAGATTTGTACAAGATAAATGGGATTTTGAATAAGGAAGGCTATCACTCCATTTTGCAACGCCATGCCATACCCAGTGGACAGCGCTTGATTGGAGCCAATTTCATCCTACAACAGGACAATGACCCAAAGCACACCTCCAAATTATGCATGAACTATTTAGGGAACAAGCAGGCAGCTGGTATTCTCTCTGTAATGGAGTGGCCAGAGCAGTCACCAGATCTCAACCCCATTGAGCTGTTGTGAGAGCAGCTTTGACCGTATGATGCGCAAAAAGTGTCCATCAAGCCAATCCAACTTGTGGGAGGGGCTTCAGGAAGCATGGGGGGAAATTTCTCAAGATTACCTCAGCAAATTACCAGCTAGAATGCCAATGGTCTGCAATGTTGTAATTGCTGCAAAGGGAGCATTCTTTGACAAAAGCAAAGTTTGAAGGAGAAAATTATTCTTTCAAATAAAAATCATTATTTCTAACCTTGTCAATGTCTGGAATATATTTTCTAATCATTTTGCAACTCATTTGATAAATAAAAGTATGAGTTTTCATGGAAAACATTAAATTGTCTGGGTGACCCCAAACTTTTGAACGGTAGTGTATACATACACGATGCGTCCGCACACTGCTACTAATGAATACATGAACTCCAATATTGCTGCAAACGTTAAAAATGTAAAAGGTACTTCGCGTTTTTTGATCAAAGAGTGCAAAAGCCATCCAATCAAGTCAAGGTGTCCTTTTAATGTGGATGGTCCCTAGCCACCTAAATGTCCATCCATATTAAAATGTCACCTTGATGTGGTTGGATGGCTTTTGCGCTCTTTGATCAAAAAACTCTTCCGTTTTTAATGTTTGCCGCAATATTGGAGTTTATGTATTCATTAGCTGCAGTGTACTGACGCACAGTGTATGTTTATTTTTGCCACATAGCGTATTTGTGCACCAGTGCATTAATTAATACTAAAGGTGTGCGGGTCCTATTTTTTTCTTTTTTGTGTAGTACATATTGGGGTGGGTGTGGCCCCCTCCAGTGCCCAGCATCCTTATCCACCCATCTTTCCCATGTAAGGCTATTGTCACGGGTGTGTCAGGTGGGACAGACAGTCATCCTGGATCCAGCTGTAGAAGGTCATTGCGCTTAGCTCTGCAGGCACCTTCTTGATCTTTTCATCTCTGTAGTGTAGTGATATCATTCTCCTTCTAGGACCCAGCAGTGACCTCCACCTTCTGCTGCTAATTTACACACCCTTGCTGGATGTTTAAATACCTTCAGTCTCTCCAGAGAGTCGCCGGTGATAGCTCTATTGTCCTCTGTCCAAGACTGGATTACTAGTAGTTGGCTATTGTCTTTTTGAAATTCCTTTGGAGGATAGTTGGCATAATGTCTCTGGTGTCTTCTAAGTCAGCTAAGTGTATTCCCTTGTCTGTTTACCCATTTGTCTTTAGTTGCAGTGGGGGCTGACTAGTGCTCACCCTGTCCCCTCCCTATCTAGGGCCTATCGCTAGGGGCTGTCAGGGATTAGGTTTCCTGCTGGGCGATAGGTGCGGAATCTACTTAGGGACCTTAGGGGAGACAGGGTGTTATCAGATCTGCCTCTCCCCTGTTCCCTAGTGTTTGAGCTTCCTCCCCCTCTTCCCGTCGTGCTGCACTTAGTCTTTCCCTCACCTTGCATGACAGCTATGCTCCCACAATGAGTTTTTTTACTTTACTTTACCTGTGAAAGAGCTATAAGCACATATAACTAGTTTGAGGGAGGGGATGAAATCCTGCTGGGAGGGGATGAGATCCTGCTGGGAGGGGATGAAATCCTGCTGGGAGGGGATGAAATCCTGCTGGGAGGGGATGAAATCCTGCTGGGAGGGGATGAAATCCTGCTGGGAGGGGATGAAATCCTGCTGGGAGGGGATGAAATCCTGCTGGGAGGGGATGAAATCCTGCTGGGAGGGGATGAAATCCTGCTGACAGCAGCGTGATGTAGTGGCAGAGACTCTAACTCGAGAGACATGTTACTTACTAGGCTGTGTGCTGTTGCATCAATAAAAATAGTGTTTTATCACCAGGGGATTATCACTAGAGGATTAGTGGCCTCATTCCACCTATTCCTGTGAAACCCCGCCCTTAACACTGATTAGCAGCTTTCTGTCAATATACAGGGTACACAGAAGACGGTAAGAGGTGTGGAATTATACAGAGCTCAGCATTTAGAACACTGCTAGATTTTCAGCAGAGAAAAAAATGTGATTACATCACAATTGCTGCAGCCACTAAACTAAGTGACTCATCACTGGAATCAGTGTCTCTGCCCTGACATCATACTTTTCTCGAAATACATAGCAAAAATCGGCTAGTAGATTCTCTTTAATTGATTTGAAACTTAAATTTGAAAGTGTAGTATAGGCAAAAAAAAGCATGATAATGGACGTAGTTGTGACAACCAGAATGAAATCATTCGAGGTTACCAATGCTGGATGTATTTTAAAAAAAACAGGAAACTAAGTAAGCGGCTTTACAGCCCTTTTATATCTTATGGCATAGTCTACGCAGAACTTTCCTTATATGAATGAAGGGCTACAAATGCTGTGTGTTCATGTAAAAGGTCTGCTAGTGAAAGAACGGATTATGAAAACATATGCATGGAATATTCGGTGTCTTCCTGTACACTCACAAAGATGGCCTCAGGCTTTAAACACAACCAAGAACGTAAGAGGAACAGCAAAATATAGAAACGCACAAGACATAAAATCTGCAAGAGAATGCTGGAAAGCCGGCTCCTTTTGCTGCACTCATTTACTTGCATAGGGAAACTGAAGTGGACAATCTTTCAGAGGCGGACATTAGGACGATACAAAGGCAACACGGAAAAGCTAGTATCAACTGCAACTTGCACGATGGACGAAAATGGCGAAAAAGCTGGAGCGCTGGAAGCTGCAAAGCACTGAACACAGGGAGGCGCTGTCTCACTGGTCCGATACTCACCTGGAGTATGATGCACCTGTAGACAATGCTGGTGAATATGGCTGTCTAAATCCACAAGAAGATAAGGGATAGACAGGCTGACTTTGCCTGCGAGTGGGAGAAAACAATCCATGGAGTCAACTTGGTGTCTCAAACATAAAGGAGTCATTTTGAATTAATGATTCACAATATTATTGATAAATTTATCCAAATAGAATTGGGATAGGTGGCTCCCATTTTTGGAACACAGAATACATTGTGTGTGAAAATTACAGAATAATCCAGAATTCCACCATAATGCATTAAGGTTATAGGGAACCCTGACAGCACAAAACAAGCACAGGCTGTCTCTGTATAGTCAGCCATGATTTAATCGGGTACACTGGCATTTTAGAGAAAACACACTGCGAAGAGTACCTATCACCAGCCTGGGGCTGCCCATTATATTTAAAGGAAATCTGTTAGCAGGTTTTTGCCATGTATTATGAAGACAGCATGAAGTAGGGGTTAAAATACAGATTTCAGCGATGCCTCCCTTATCAAGCTTTGTGCTGTTTACTTGCAAATATTATTTTAGCACCAGGAGCTTATCATTGCTAGACTACAGCAGCCTGTGTGGCTGTCAGACACGCCCCCTCCTGTGATAGGCACCTCACTGTCTATGGACTTTGTAGATACACAGCCTGGTGGGGGCGGGGTTAGCTTTCTCAGCCCTGCTATATTGCTAAATCTAAAAACTCTGTCAGAACCGCTGCACCCAGTAATCTAAGTGATACATCATAGGATTCAGTTTCTCTTTACCTACATTACCCTGCTCTCAGATGAGGTAGCAAAAACCTACTGACAGATTCCCTTTAATACAACAGCGGGTAGACCCAAGTTACTGACTACCAGGCCAGACTTTCTTACAAAGTCAGCTTGCAATTTCAAGGTTGTGAGAATCCAGGAAAAAAAGAGCAGGATTTCACAACCCTCCACAGTCACTATTCAGTAACATAAAAAATTACACGCCATGCTCAATTCATGCATCTTGTGAGAGGGACCCCAGAGAGTTGTGGGATCCCGCTCTTCTTGACAGGATCCCACAACTCAGAAGTTCGGGCCTGACTTTGCTAAAAAGTCAGGCTACTTCTGATGAATTTTTCTACTGGATTATATCTAGAGAAGTCACCAAACTGGCGCTGCCCACTGTTTATTAAATAAAAGGGCAGCCGCAGATTGGTGATAGGTACCCTCTCAAAAGGAGTCAGGGACAGGAAGAAGAATTATCTGAACAGCTCTCCTCCAGTGTCTCCCCAACTCATGTGTGTATTGAAACCGGCAATCATAACTGGGCATTGAGAAGCCATACAAGACCCACTCCAATAGCTTTTCTTCCTATTCCCTACTCCTTTCTAACCAATGGGGGGAGATTTACTAATTAATATGAGCCAGAATTCTGGTGCACAGGCCATGTGCCACATTTATTAAGGGTTTTACACCCATTTTGCTCCACACTACACACTAGAAATGAGGGTGTTTGTAAAATTAACCAAATTTACTAAAGTAAGACAATTAAGGTGGAATGAATTTTGATTAGACGATCTAAAGACAAAAATACCCCAGATTTGCCAACCAGCATGATAAATTTGGTGCATTTTAACTTTGTCTACTCTAAGGACTAGTACTTATGCCCAATGTTTTCCCAGAAATAGAACAGTTTTTAAGAGTAAATGACAGATGCCAGCAATGGGGGAGCCTGTTCTTGTATAACCTTAAAGGGGTGTTCTTAAGTTTGAAAGCTTTATACTATCCAAAGGACAGGGAATAACTTTCCAATCACTGGGTTTGCACAACATTAACCCCCACCAATCTGGAATTGGAGAGAAGGTAGATCATGCGCCTCTCCATTCATTCTAATACGAGTGCAGAAGATCAGCCAAGTGCTGCTCTCAACAATCTCCGGCACTCCCATAAAGAATGAATGGTGCTGTAGAGCAAATGATCCACCTCCACGTTCAGCCAGGGCTCTTTTCGCTGGTTCTAATTCTCCCTGAATGAGTTGCTATCTAATAACACCCACTTGAATTTAACAAAAGGTAACTTATTTGAACGCCAATATATTTGCAACGGAGAGGTGGAATTAAAAAACAAAGCTAAACAAAAAACATTTTATTCCTCTTCAGCCACTGTTATATTGTGTGTCCAGCTCAATATGAAAAATTTGATACAAGGTCCTGTGTCAGCACAAAATGACTGCTAAGTGCATGATTGGCGTGATCAAGTAGTTCAGTGCTCCTTCCCACCTCCTCTGTCCCTCTTCCTTGATTGACAGCTGTAGCTTTTCAGGTGCCAAAGGAAAGTGGAGATGGAAAACAAGTACCGTATTTTTCGGACTGTAAGACACGCTTTTTTCCTCCAAAATTTTGGAGGAAAGTGGGGGGTGCGTTTTATAGTCTGATATATATACTGTGGCTGTGGGGGGGGGGGGGAACGGCAGCGGAGCGGGGCACAGGAGGTAGTAGCCCCGCTGCTGCATCCTACACTGTGCCTGCTGCTAAAGAAAATGAATATTCACTGCTCCCCACGCCCATGGGAGTGGGTTGTAATGAATATTCATGGTCTTTAATAGCAGGCACACAGACCGCAGAGCGGCAGCAGGAGCAGCACGGTGACTACACTGTGCACGCTTTTAAGGAGAATGAATGGTCACTGCTCCCAATGTCCATAGTCCCGGCGTGGGGAGCAGTGACTACTCTGGCACAGCATGTCATAGTATGAGGGCGCATGACAGTTACGCCATGCGCGGCTCACATAGTGAGATCCCGGTCTGCAGCAGAGCAGGACACAGCACTGGAGGAGAGAGGAGGTGAGTATAATTTTTTTTTTTTGCGTGCAGCATGATGGGGATCAGAGGGTGCCAAGCATACCAGGATAAGGAACGAAGGGTGCCATACATACCAGGAAGAGGCATGAGGAGGGCCATACATACCAGGATGAGGGATGAAGGGTGCCATACATACCAGGAAGAGGGGGGCCATACATACCAGGATGAGGGATGAAGGGTGCCATGCATACCAGGATGAGGGATGAAGGGTGCCATGCATACCAGGATGGGGATCAGAGGGTGCCAAGCATACCAGGATGGGGAACGAGGGGGGCCATACATACCAGGAAGAGGCATGAGGGGGGCCATACATACCAGGATGAGGGGTGCCATACATACCAGGAAGAGGCATGAGGAGGGCCATACATACCAGGATGAGGGATGAAGGGTGCCATACATACCAGGAAGAGGGGGGCCATACATACCAGGATGAGGGATGAAGGGTGCCATGCATACCAGGATGAGGGGTGAAGGGTGCCATGCATACCAGGATGGGGATCAGAGGGTGTCAAGCATACCAGGATGGGGAACGAAGGGTGCCATACATACCAGGAAGAGGCATGAGGGGGGCCATACATACCAGGATGAGGGATGAGGGGTGCCATACATACCAGGAAGAGGGATGAGGGGTGCCATACATACCAGGATGGGGATGAGGGCCACGTATAACAGGAAGGAGGGGGTTCCAACAGCTATGGGGGTGTTTAACAAATGTCTGAAAAGCAATGTCTAAAGCATTCCAAATGTTATGTTATCATATGTGTCATGTTCGAGATCTGTGTTCTGCTGCTGTGATACCGCAATTTCCTCCGGGATAAATAAAGTATATCTTATATATATCAGGATGGGGGATATTAACAGAATTGGAGGACATTACCCCTATAACAGTGTCAGCAGCAGACCCCCCCTCCCTTAACAGGGCATCATGACCACATTGTTTGCTTAAATTTTTTTTCTATTTTCCTCCTCTAACACCTAGGTGCGTCTTATGGTCCAATGTGTCTTATAGTCCGAAAAATACGGTAGTTGGGAATGTGCACTACACTGCGCGGCTAAAATAAAAAGTCTGCAATCCTGTAACAAAATAAAGTATATATAGAAGAATAAGCAGTACAATCTGTAATACCCCCGCAACAATACAGCATCTCAAAATGGAGAAGGCCCCAAATTACCTTGTGTCTTTGTTCCACCGCTATTTCTCATACTACATAATCTGCTGTCTGTACAATCCAGACGCTGTGTGACCAGTATTGGGAACGCTTTCTCCCCTGTCATACCACACATATTTGACAGTGTGAGCACTAGTTATGTGTCCCGGCAATGCCATAATTCGGCTGTCATGTTTAGCCTGCGTTTACCTCCGTGCTGCCATTCTGTTTACAGCCTGTCATACTACCGTACAATCACTCCCACACTACTTAAAAGTTAATCATGTATGTTGTGATCACACCAACAAACACCCGACGCTGCAGAACATCGGCGCCCTTTGAAGTTCCACATTCCGTCCCAAAGCAAAACAGAAATGCGCAAAGTTAATCCAACAGTGACATTTGTAACTCCATGGGACAAATTACTAGAATACAAAAGGATTAAGGCCTTCACACCTTCACCCTAAATGAGTCTGACATGTTAATTAGTGCAATTGGAAATCAAGGTTGATGGATAGGAAGGGAAGTATATTTTCCTTTCAGTTTGACATGGTTTGTCCACATCTTTAGGAGCCTTTCTCATCGTGATGAATGTAATTCATGATCTGGGAATCAGCCCATCTCCCTAATATCCCAGTGTAATAAGTCACTTCTCACCAGTACAAGTGTACAAAAGCATTAAAGAGTGGGCCTGATTAAACTTATTTTTACTAACATGTTCTTTGTAACAATTAAAGGGAAGGTTATGTCCTGTGAAGTCTCAATCCGATATACACAAATTACTAGGGATGTGATGCTGGATGTGCTTGTTAGACAATATATACCTAGATATCAGCCAGCCACTTATGCTAATACAGCAAGAGAGGAAATTCCTTAATACTTACTGCTTCCACCCATAAAAAATTCCTGAGCAATTAGGAATTGTAATGCATATGCAAATGAGGCATTAAATGCATTGGGTGTGACAGAGCACTTTAGGAACCTCTGCCTCCTAAAGTTCTTTCACTGTCCTGCTCCAGCCTCTTTAGCCTAATTGCTCACGGCCGGATTTCCTTGTCTTTCGTCTGACATCATACAGACAGCAAGATATAATTTTCAAGCTAAAGAGGCTAGTGTTAGGCGGGGAAACAACCTCAGGAGGCAGTGGCTCCTTAAGTAATCCATTGCACCAAGAGTATTTAATGCCTTATTTGCGCATGAATGAAATTGCTAAGTACTTGGGAATGCAGCAACAGATAAAAGATATAAAAGGTTTGAATGGATGTATATTTCAAAGAGGGGGTCAAACTGGGGGGATGTAGGAGGCAGGCGCAGGGCATTTGCCCCAGGTAGAGCCAGCTGAGGGACGCCCATCGGGTAGCATTTTGCCACCCTCTGGAATTGGGATTCGGTTATTCTACGAACAGTTTGTTCAACTGAGAGTCAGCACGAAGAATAGGTCAAAGACAGTCTCACAGCACTTTTTCAGATTGAGTAAAATATGAAATCTGACAGCAGGCTCTTCCAGGATCAAGTCAACATACAGCAGCGTGATTAGGTTAACTGATCACACTGTTGGTATCACTCCTGTGCCGCAGAGGAGTAGAAAATGGCAGTAATATGGTGAGGGGGTGGGGTGTGTGAGAGGACACAGAGACTGGATAATATGGAGGGGGCAGTATAGAGAGGAAGCAGTGTGTGGGGACAGTATCTAGAGAGGGACAGTGTAAGGAGGGGACACAGCATTAAGACTGGGCAGTGGGCACAGTGTGAGGGGGAAGTATAGCGAGTGGGCAGCGTGGTGAGACAGTATGTAGGCACAGTATGGAGGTGGGGTGACTAAGGAGTAGACATGGTATAGAGACTGAGCAGTATGGGTGTGGGGGCACAGTATGGGGCAAAGTATAGAGAGGGGCCAATGTGAAGAAGATGCCCTGTATGGAAAGTGGACAATGTGGAGGGCACTTATAATAGGTACAGTGTGGAAGTTATAGCTAATAAGGACAGATAGTTTTAAATTTCATATTTTATAGGAAAGGCCAGGAAGCACAGTAAGGAGCAATTAATTTTTTCAGGAGCACAGTGAAAGGTAGAAATTTTTATTCAAGGACATTATGACACTTATTTTCATAAAGAGGGCATAATAACACTTATGACACAGTGTTGGTATGGGCTGCAGAAAACCGAAAAAAATGGAAGTCTGCAGAGATGAGATGTCATCATGGTGTCTGGACATGATCTAGACAAAGGAATGCAAAGAATCAAAGATGTCACCTATAAAAAGGTACCTGGGTTTAAATGTTTATCTGTGATATGGACTACGTCTCTTTAGTATTGTGGCTCCTCTATAGTCAGCAGTCCGATGATGGCCGTTAACAACAAATCCCAATATCTCCTCATCATTGTTAAGGACATATTGGGGGTTGCAGGTTAAAGCAATACAAATATGTATGTGGCTGACCAGACATTACAAGTGATTGCTGTACTAAGCTTGGCAATGTATTCATATACTGTATTTATGTATTAATGGTGGCTCTGGTGATGTATTCATTCACTGATGATGGTTCTTTATTAATGGTGGTTTTTGTACTGTATTCATGTACTAATGGTGGATCTGGTGATGTATTCTTGTACTGATGTTGGTTCTGGTGAATGTATTCATATACTAAATAAAGGTTCTGGTGATGAATTCCTGTATTGATGGTGGTTCTGGTGCTGTATTTCTAATTTTTGCAATTGAATGAAGGGAGCACTCTACAAAAGTATCATGATGTCAAAGTATTCTTCTAAACTGTACCTTTAGTTCCATAAAATGGGAAAGTAACAGTACAAAAAGTCTCCATGTAGCTCCAGCCTCAACTATATGTTTGTTCTTTGTATGGTTATTCTCAACTTGTGTGTTCAGAAGCACACTGCTGCACAACCATTCACTTCTTTGTTTCTGGGTGGGGCACGCACTACTCTGAGTGCCAGTTCTGGTTCCATAGATTTGTTTAACTGCTGGCGCTTCTGCTGCTATGACACACTAAGTCTGGCTGTGCTTGTTCTGAAATCGACACTCTTTTCACCATATATTTATATTGAGATAACGGGGCCTTTGAACAAGCACATGGCTCAGGGAAAGTGAGAACTGTTCAGGAGAACTGCTCTGTAAACTACCCTGGTGGAGTTGCAGGATTTGCAGGACTGATAACAGGTCAGGAGATGAGAGGTTGGGGAAGAGGTGAGCAATGGGCTGTATAGAGGTACCTGGTATCTCAGGAGTTAACTCCTCTCCTGAAATGTAACTACTGTGCACACTTGGGTCTGATGGTCACTATATAAGATAAAAGCTCTCATAGTTTGAGAATGACGGCAGGTATTAAAAGCAAGTCAATAGCAAACTTGCTTATTGTCATGCTGTCTAACTAACGCAATTTAATAACATGAGAACACCCCTTGAAAATTCATGTAAAATGAAAGTGTTTTTTCTGCTCTTTTTTAACGTATAATAAATGTGATTATAGCCACTGACTGACTGCAGGGATAGGTGACTGGTAAGTAGAACATCTTGATTTTCAGTTTGCCAGAGCTCATCAGAGCTGCAAAGCTACAGCAAGCAACTGATACTAGTGGGTAGTATGTTTATTTCTTTCCTTTGATCGCCACACTACCACCAGTAATCTTTACAAAACAAGCCAAAAACCCAGGTAAATCCAGAGAGGGTTGAACCTCATTTGATTCCATCCTCAATGTGCCACCAAACAGAAGATGGATTGTACACATGAATAGAAACAAGACAAAAAGTCACCAGCTGTAGATTCTAAGTGCATTGACTATCTGGCTCCTTGGATTTGTACAGTCCTGACAAATGCACATGTACAAGTTTTTCACTACATTTGAGTGGACCTATGTTTTTAGATACCCACTCATGTGGGATCTCCATTATTTCTTGTTATACGTGGTAGACCTCAGCTGGTTATTAACATCATATTACCTGGAAATGGTCCCACTTGCCCGAAGCACCAAACCGCACGCTAGGCTAAGACTCTGTAGAGGGAAATCCCCTTGTTTCAGCAAATTCCCCATTCTCGTACCACTATCCTTTGAGCACTGATGTGAAAATGGTTATTTAACTTCTCAAATTCACTGTTTGTTTAGCTCTCCTCTGATTATTGTACTTCTAGATATAACTGCAGCCAAAGTGTAGTTTATTACCTTTAAATGGTTTCCCGTAACACAAATTCTTGGATATTCCTGAATATAGATATACTTTTATTTGGAAGTGCACTGATATATAATTTGATAATTTTTTTTTACATTATTATGTGACAACCACATAGAGAGTAGTACCTTGCTCACTGGCCCAGTGGTCATGTGTCAAACATGCAAGGGCAAAGACTGGCTTTAGGGGTCACGTGAATGACGTACTTGACTGCGGCAGGACCAGCTAGAACCACCAGGGAAGCCGGGCTGTGACAGTGCAGGACTGAATAGGAAAGTGTTGCTTATTTTATTCTTTTAACACATTTACGGCCCATAAATCCAGGGCAAATCTGAAGTCGCGTGACATGTCTGTTATAGATAATACTTGTCTAGCCTATTAATTACCAATTCTGGGGCATCTTTTTTAGCACTCTATTGTGCCATTCCAAATATTCCTCCTTGAATTGTAGAAATTCAATAGGAACTAGTGCTATACCAAAAATATTAACTACTTTGAAATGCATTTCTTTTATGCTGATAATTTAATCAATCTTTACATGCCGTGCACTAAAAATTAATAAATAAAAAAATTGGTTAGCACTGACATTTTCATTACTAAAGGGAATCTCTTAGCAGATTTTTGCTATTTAATCAGGCAGAGAGCCTGATTCCAGGGATGTGTCACTTATTAGGCTGTGTGTTGTAGTTTCAAGACAAAGTGTTTTATCAGCAGGAGATTATCAATGCCTAAGGTGCAGTTCAGTCAGGCTAATCTGTGTAGCCCCGCCCCCAACACTGATTGGCAGCTTGCTGACAATGCACAGTGTGCACAGGAAGCTGCAAGCCAGGGATGTGGGCAGGGGTATACACAGCCCAGAAGTCTTACCTCTACTACATCTACATCAGACAAAGCAGGGATTCTATCAAAACGGCACAAAGCAGCCCAGTAAGTGACACATTGTTGGAATCAGACTCTCTGTCTCTATATTATGCTACTATTAGATTACATAGCAAAAACCTGCTGACAGATTCCCTTCAAGATTTTTTTGAGGTGAAAGAGAAAAGACATCTCTAATAGCAATAACCAAATTGAGGTCTGCATTCCAGAAGACTGTGTAGAGCCATATAAATCAAATGACTCACTTTCAAATCAGTGGCCAGTTAGTGTTCACATTGCAATAGCAGTTTAACCTCTACTTAAAGGGAATCTGTCAGCAGGTTTTGCTCTGAAATCTGAGAGCAGTAAAATATAGGATCAGAGACCCTGATTGCAGGGATGTGTCACTTGCACAGCAAATTGCTGTAGTTTCAATACAATAGCTCGCCCATGCCAGGCAGTCCAGCTAATCTGTGTGATCTAGCCCACACCACTGATTGGTATCTTCGTCTGCACACTGCCAATCAGAGATGTTGGCACGGTTATACAGGGCTCAGCATTCTGAGCTCTGCTATGTTTACAGAGAAAACAGGGATTTTATTAAAACTACACCAAGCAGTCCTGTAACACATCGATGCAATCAGGGTCTCTACCCCAAAATCTTGCGGTTTTCAGATTCCAAAGCAAAAACCTGCTGACAGATTCTCTTTAAAAACAGATTGTATAACTCACAGAGACCATTTAAGAAACCAAGGGCTCAACACATTGCATTTGCGCATGTTTTTTTGCCTTATTTTTGGCGTTTTTCACTTTTTTGAAGCCTATTTTATAGGTGTTCATTTTTTTTTTTAAATGTCCGACATTGTAGGCGTAGTTTGGGGTCTGGATGTTTTCAGATGACTAATCAATTGTGATCTTTTTAAAAAGTCACAAAATTCTAAATTTCTCCCCTTTGGAGTTATTTTAACATACGACTAAACTTTTTGTTCAAATTGTGCAACATTTAATGGAGTATATGACTTTTTGTGCAAATAAGTCTCTAAAAAAGGTTAAAGACAAAAATAAAGATTTTGCACAAAATTCATGAACCATGTGCATTATTTGGAAGATTTTGCTGCAAAACACATCAACGAATATCGGAATACAAAAACAGAAGAGTGGCTTAAAAAATGCAGGTAACGCATTCTTCTAGGTGTCCAGTTGGCAATTTTGGCTTGTCATTAATTTGATTAACAAATTGAGGTTCTTTGGGCTTATGTCATTGTTACCTAAGGTTTCTCATGTCAGTCCTACATGGGTATGATTTGGTTTACTTTGGTAGTAGAAGTCTCGGTGGCCGTGTAAACTTCATTCACTTTCTATTTCATTGTTAATCATCAGAAGAATGAACAGGTTATCAGCATTTGCCAAAAACATGAGGATTATTTAGGTCTATAACGAATAAATCTCTTCTGAGCAGCGGATACTCACCAACCCATAGAAGGGGATATTTGTCCGACCCCTCCTGGGGGAATAGGGTAAAATGCTGGAATATCTGGTGTTTGGGAAGGTCTGTGAGCACCTATAGAATAAAAAGCAAATATTTACCTGCCATAGCGGATGAAATATTATTATTATATATATAAAAACACATTCTTATATACTGTAGTTATGTCAAGTTACCCAAACATAATCAACTTTTCTAAAGAGTAGAGACGAAAATTCCGAAATATTGTGAATTAACTATCAATATTGATCACTGTTCCTTGCCTAGGTAACCGGCCACGATGACCTGCAGGGAGGCCAGTAATCTAAGCAACAAGTTGTACTTGATAAAAGGAAAAATCCCTCTGTGCTTGAGAATGATCAGGATCTTTAACAAGGGGTAAATTGCAAAGTTGCTTGATTTTACAAGCACATTGCAATTTTACCCTTTTCTGTACTATGCTTTACAGCCTGTATGCACCACTCACAATCCGCAAGGATGGCGGCATCCAACCTGCTTCAGCCCTCTTCTCCCATGCTGCACAGTCCAAGCCCGGTCCGAGCAGTCTACCTTCAGAAGCGCATAGCCACCAGTAAAGCTGTGCGCTCCTCAAGAGCCATCTTGAAAACACCCCTTTAATGAAATCACTTATTTATTGATTTTATCTATCAATACATGAACAATTCATACCACATGTATCCATAGAGCTGTATTTTCTCGTTAGAAGAGTGTCTTTTGTTCCCCATCAGACCTGTAAGCAAACTTCCCTATATGCAAAAATTAAGTACAGGGTGGGCCATTTATATGGATACACCTAAATAAAATGGGAATGGTATGGGAGGGGACAACTTTTCCAGATGGGTGGTGACCATGGCGGCCATTTTGAAGTTGGCCATTTTGGATCCAACTTTATTTTTTTCAATGGGAAGAGGGTCATGTGACACATCCAACTTATTGAGAATTTCATAAGAAAAACAATGGTGTGCTTGGTTTTAACGTAACTTTATTCTTTCATGAGTTTTTTACAAGTTTATGACCACTTATAAAATGTGTTCAAAGTGCTGCCCATTGTGTTGGATTGTCAATGCAACCCTCTTCTCCCACTCTTGACACACTGATATCAACACCGCAGAAGAAATGCTAGCACAGGCTTCCAGTATCCGTTGTTTCAGATACTGCACATCTCGTATCTTCACAGCATAGACAATTGCCTTCAGATGACCCCAAAGATAAAAGTCTAAGGGGGTCAGATCGGGAGACCTTGGTGGCCATTCAACTGGCCCACAATGACCAATCCACTTTCCAGGAAACTGTTCATGTAGGTATGCTCGGACCTGACACCCATAATGTGGTGGTGCACCATCTTGTTGGAAAAACTCAGGGAACGTGCCATCTTCAGTGCATAAAGAGGGCAACACATCATCATGTAGCAATTTCAGATATCCAGTGGCATTGAGGTTTCCATTGACGAAGAATGGCCCCACTATCTTTGTACCCCATATACCACACAATACCATCAATTTTTGTGTTCCAACAATCTTGGAGAGATCTATCCACTGTGGGTTAGTGTCAGACCAATAGCGGTGGTTTTGTTTGTTAACTTCACCATTCACAAAAAAGTTTGCTTCATCACTTTTGGTTTTGCCCATTCTGCAAATTCAGTGCGCCGATCTGGGTCATCCTCGTTGAGATGCTGCAGCAGCTGGATTTTGTAAGGGTGCCATTTGTGAGCAGCTAATATCCTCCGGAGGGATGTTCGACTGATGCCACTCTCCAGTGACATGCGGCAAGTGCTACGCTGTGGGCTCTTGCTGAATGAAGCTAGGACAGCCACTGATGTTTCTTCATTAGTGACAGTTTTCTTGCGTCCACATTTTGGCCAATCCAACACTGAACCTGTTTCACAAAATTTGGTAAGCAGTTTGCTAACTGTAGCATGGGAGATGGGTGGTCTCGTAGGGTGCCTTGCATTGAAATCTGCTGCAATGACCCGGGTACTGCGTTCACCAGACATCAACACAATTTTTATCCATTCCTCACGTGTTAACCTCTGCGACATGTCAATGGCTGTAAACAAAGAGAAAGTTGTAAATAACTCATGAAAGAATAAAGTTACGTTAAAACCAAGCACACCATTGTTTTTATGAAATTCTCAATAAGTTTGATGTGTCACATGACCCTCTTCAAATTGAAAAAAATAACAGTGGATCCAAAATGGCCAACTTCAAAATGGCCGCCATGGTCACCACCCATCAGGAAAAGTTTTTCCCCTCCCATATACTAATGTGCCACAAACAGGAAGTTGATATCACCAACCATTCCCACTTTATTTAGGTGTATCCATATAAATGGCCCACCCTATATAGTGTTTTTGTAATGAGATCCAGACGTATGCAGATCTCTTAATCTCGGTAATTCAGGATCCTCCAAATGCCCCCTCAACCTCACTCAGTAGCCAAGATAGACAAACATTTTCCACGCAGACAGTTTTTGTCGGCCCGATACATTTGTCACCCTGTTGGGTATAATCAATTGGTGCTTGCTTAAAGGCTCGAAATTGGCCAGGGTAAACTGCCCTTAAAATGGGGGTCATGCAACTATACAGTCACCTTATCCCATGTAAAGAAGGACTGAAAACTCACAAAGCTATTAATCATATGTCATGGAAGATTCTGACATTTTCACAATCCACAGCAAGTCCACGCAAAATCTGCATGCTGATTGTGTGATGGATTGCAGAAAGGTAACAAATAGAAAAAGCATCTAAGATTAAGGCCCCTCAGGGCGGAATATTTCTGAAGTGCTTCTGCCGCAAAATCTGCATGTGTTACATATGGATTTTATTGCAGATTGGGCTGTAGATTCAAAAACAGATTTTAACCCCATACAAAGGCATCAATTCCGCAGAGAAAATCTGCGCCTTGCTCAGTTTTTCATTTTTCCACTACATGGTGGAATCTCTCCCCATGTATTGTGATTGGCTAGGAATATGCATGGCATCCATACTCTAGATTCACCAATCGGCCATGTCTGGACTCCCCCAATGTGTTCATACAGTCCGCTTTATATGGCATGTTATGTCGGCTTCCTTTTTCTCTTTTCCTGTAACAACTACTTGTTGTTAGGTAGATAAGACCACAACCACCTACCGAAGTATGGGCAAACACCTCTTAGCGTATGTGAAATCCACGGGCAAACCAAATACATAGCTGTTGAAGCAACACGGTTTCCTGTTTCATACAGTTGTTTTCAAAGGATGACTGGTTGCTCTCAATTATGGTATAATGCACTTTCCATTTTCATCACCACATGAACACTTAGCTCTTCGCCTGCTGACAAAATCTACTTCCTATCTTCTACCCATGCACAGCTCATTATGAGTCGTTCCTGGCTCATCACCTGTACTGGCTGCAGGACCGTAAACTACAGCCCTATCGACAACAGATGGGGTTAGACCACATAAAATGACTGAAGAGAAAAATACAGCTTCATAAAAAGTTCAACATTTATTTCCAAAGCAAGTTAATAGTTATGACAATCCATAATAGGTACAGCAATACGCGTTTCGAAGCTCATGGCGTTCTTTATCAGAGCTCTTTTTTCAGAGCTCGAAACGCTTATTGCTGTA
This sequence comes from Phyllobates terribilis, assembly GCF_046119375.1. Classification (NCBI taxonomy): domain Eukaryota; kingdom Metazoa; phylum Chordata; class Amphibia; order Anura; family Dendrobatidae; genus Phyllobates; species Phyllobates terribilis. Next base: position 72,063,952 of record NW_027362770.1, on the reverse strand, counting down.
CCTATTATGGATGGTCAGAACTTTTAAGCTGCTTTGAAAATAAATTTTGATCTTTTTATGAAGCTGGAGTTTTCTCTTCAGTCATTTTCTCTGTTTGCCAAGTGGTCCCTTGGAATCCCTGCTTCAGACGCCATTAGCTGGTACTATCCTCTCTTTTCTTACACCACATAACACAAGCTATCCAAGTCTTGCAAAAGAAATAAAATAGGAAACAATATTTACTCCACATTTACTTTCAAGGCATTCTGCTACTTTTCTATTGATGATCTATCTCGGGATAGGTCATCATTACCAGATCGTGGGTTAGTGACACCCTGCTCCCCCATCAATCAGCTGTTTCCAGTGCTGGCGACGACTGGATGTCAGCTCTTGCGAAGTCACACAGAATAGCTCCGTTGTCTTTATAGTGGCCGTGGCAGGATAATGAACATCCGCCAATATTCAAATACATAGAAGTGGATCGGCAATACCCGGCCGTGGCCACTACTACTAGTCAACAGCGCTGTACTGTTCAGCTCCACAACATCCGGCAGCTGCCCGTACCGGAAACAGCTGATCAGTGTGGGTGCCGAGCATCGCACTCTCACAACCGGATATTGAGGACGTGTCCAACAGATCGATCATCAATATAAAAGTAGTGGACACGCCCTTCAATTAACCATTACAATACTTGCCAATTATAGATGGTAGGGGGTCCTGTACATAGAGGATACATATATTTTCTGCTGGTAAAAAAAATTAATTGTCTCATACCAGGTTCCAGGGTCCACAGACTGAGGGACTCTTGTTCTTTCTAGGCTTTTGTAGCTAGTGAACAGAGCTGTTAGGAGGCAGGGCACTAATACTGCTACCCTGGGGAATTCAGATACTGCCATACAGCGCCAACTATATCACCTTACAGGGGGCAGGCACACCGCACTACACAGCATCTACTTAAATAGTCTTTTACGGTGTCTAGGCCAACTTCCTTCCACACAAACACTATATTAAAGGGATCAGTGCCAACACCCCTGTTGGTATAGGGTAGAGAATGGGTTAATGTCTGTGTCCCTAGTGGTTTAGTGCAGAGAGTTAATGGTTCATACTTGAGGCCTGAATACAAAATTAGATAAAGGTAATCCAAACCAGCCAATTTCAGGGGGACCGTGCAAACTTCTGATGTGCATGGGGGCCGTGTCCACCCCTTACAAATGATGTCAGTAGAGATAAGGATTGGGCAGCGGAAATTTCAATGGCAAATCTTTTTGTTTTCAGAGGAACCAAGTCACTGACAGAGGAGAATGGCAGCGGCTTTATCTCCTTTGCCCATTAGTTAGATGAAGGCTAGGCTGAGTATATGTGTGAGTGGGAGAGTGTAGCTGACAGCTCTCATGCATATGGCCAGCTCTGGTGCCCAGCGGTCTGCTCACCTCTCCAGGAACCTCTGGGATCAGCTTTCTGTCCACTCCCTACAAGTATATAGATCACTGCAAGGAGACAGGACTGCACTTTATTAATGCTGCGCACAATCAGGAAGGGCAGCGCTCAGCAAGTCTGCGCATTAGCACATTTTACCTGAAGAGGCTGGCAGGGTTCAGAATACATCGCCTTTACTGCCTAGGAGGTCCAGAGTGTACAAAACTGCAATATTATATAAGGTACCTAGGCTAGGACATTATGCTGACCTTCCAGCAGTCAGTACTCCTCTGCAGCTACTATGGAAATGAGCAGAAACCTCCACAGTCCCAAAACCAAGTGAGGCTTGCACGAAGAGCCCGGACTGATGACTATGCACTGGTAACACCAAGACATCCACATCCACTATATGCACCACCACCCCCAACAATGACAAACTGAGTGGCATCATACCCACCTTTCCGCATATTTCATTAATGAATCCAATTTCTCATACTACAAAGTCAATATGTCATAGCAAAGTGAAGGAAAATCCTCCTCAAACTCTTGTAAAACCCTTCCAACTTATTTCTATGGGAAAATCAAATTGTTGTTCATATGAGGATTTTTTGAGCTTTTTTTCCTTGAAAAGGTTCTGAAAAATGCATGAGGGAAAAAAAAAAGCGGATTCTGAATAAAACATCTCAAAAATTAAGCAGCATCCGACCAAAAGGTGGCAAAAAACTCTTCAGAGGAGCCGCCAAGTTTTCCCAGAAGCCACTTCAAGAAAACACTGGTGACTGTCCTCCTGAGACGGCTTTGACGGCATCTTTGCCTGGTTCTTACGGCAGTTCCGCTGTTGGAGGCGGTAACGCTATACTTTAGGAATAGAAAGCGGGTAACTTTGAATGAGCATGTCACTTCAGGGTTTCCGAAACTTGACCTGGTTAAAAGAGGACACAAAACAGGACCTGCAGACAGCAATGTTCTTCTGACATTGCTGTGAATTTTGTACATTTTATGGGGTGCTTTATTCTGGCAGAGTTTCCGGAGCGGTTTCTGCTTGAAGAACTCATTATGTTTTGTTTGTTTTTTTAAATTCCTCAAAAATCTCAGTGTGAACATACCTCGAGGAAGCACACATCTATAGAAAGTAAAACAAGTAGTTTTTCCTTATGGCATTATTTCCCCTAGACAGTCAACGATAAAGTTAACACTTGAAAGACTGAAGGGCTTCCATGTGCCGAGTTCTAAATTTAGGACCAAATTCACTTTGCAAATGTTTTACCTATTTGCTGGTTTCCTCACTTTAGCAGGTTTTCCCCATCTCTGATTAGCTCAGGACTACAGATGATCGGATCACTTCTTGCAACCTCAATCCAGGTCAGCGCTCTCTGGCTGTGGACATTAGCTGCGTGAAGTTCCTTACCCTCCAGGAGCCCAGGCTCAGCTTATGATCTGCTGACGCAATGTCATTTATGCTGCACACAGGTGACATCATGCCAGGCCGGCGAATCATCCATCATGCTGGTGAGCCTGGAAACTCAAGAAATTTGTGCAGCTCCTGTCCACAGCCCGAGAGCAATGAACTGGACCGTGGTCCGGGGTTGTGCGAAGCGATGCGTTCATCTCTACACAGGACTGCAGTTGCATGTGACTCACCAGGCACAAAAGATTAGCACCCTTATGGTCTAACCGGCTCTAGAAAACCTGTGTCCCCTGAATGAAGTTTGTTTAAAAAAACAAAACTGGGTCTTAGTCAACCTCCCTGGGTCCAGCACTGAGTCTCTGCCGCAGCTCCCGGTGTCTATTAGTGTCTGCAGCTCTGACGCTACTCCGACAGCACTGCAGCCAATCAGTGAGTTACAGAAACAGCGTACCTTGCTGTGTTACAAAGTTTCTGTAACTTCATTTTATTTCTATGCTAAATCTGCTGGGGCGTTTCCAGAGTCCTGACTACCTGGTGCATATAGGCAGAATGGCTATGTCAGGAATACCTCTAACTTCTAAAAAGAATATTAAGTCTTCATATCAAGCCCTTTCTGACTCAATATGGTATACAATAAAATAACATTAGTAACTTTCATTATGGACAGAACTATGGTCGAGAAGTCCTTTAATGAAAATATGGTGGTGGGGGAGTTGGCACGCAGAGAAATAGTATAGATATTGAAGGGGCACTCCATAAATTCAAAGATTCCGGCCCCTGAAGACCAAGTATTACCGCTAATCAAGTATACCGCTAATCAAGTACACCACTGTAGCGGTTTATCACTTATGCAGGACACAATATCACATATACACTATTGTGCCCAGCAAAAAAGACAAAAACATCATCCGAAAGAAAGTCATTGAGTCCAAAGTTTTTAAGTTCTTAATTTTGTACAGTTTGCCTCAATTGAATTGGTAACTTGAGGGGCAGGTTATTATACAGTCATGGCCGAAAGTGTTGGCACCCTTGAAATTGTTCTCCCAAAATTTTTTTGCAATAAAACGTTTTGTTATTCACGTTTATACAAAATTGGTGGCACCCTCAACTTAATCTTTGATTGCACACCCTTTGGAATAAATAACTGCAATCAATCGCTTCATATAACCACCCACAAGCTTCTTACACCTCTCAACTGGAATTTTGGACCACTCTTCTTTTGCAAACTGCTCCAGGTCTCTCATATTTGAAGGGTGCCTTCTCCCAACAGCAATTTTAAAATCTCTCCACAGCTGTTCAATAGGATTTAGATCCGGATTCATTGTTGGCCACTTCAGAAATCTCCAGTGCTTCGATTCTATCCTATCCATTTCTGGGTACTTCTTGAAGTATGTTTGGGGTCATTGTCTTGCTGGAAGACCCATGACCTAGGATGCAAACCCAGCTTTCAGCCATGACTATCATTTTCAGGGAATCCTAACCCCTGAAAGAATGCTCAGAGGAGAGCATTACCACGTTGTGAATCCAAGACTATAGTTGGTGAGGACATCTTATGTGACACTATATTCTCCTTTGTAGCTAAATTACATTTATATGGATAATGCATTAAATGGAAGCTTGCCTTTCGGAGGTAAAAACGGATCGGTCACCACTGGGATGAAATTACCTTGTTTTTGGTTGAGGTCAGCAGGAAGATGTGGCGAGTGGGAACTGTGACTGAATGGCTCGTTGTATGGAATGAGAGGAGTGAGAGGGTGGACCCCATGCGATGGCTGCACCACAGGAACCTTACTGGACTAAAAGACAAAATAAAACATTGGATTATATCCCTAAGAATCACAAGGCTTTGTTTTTATTTTCAAAATGACAGAACTTTAATAGGAATGCAAAACTTTTTATTGTAATTTAGAAGTCCAAAATGTTTTTATAATACAATCCTCATATTAAACAATGTGTAATATTATGTTCTTTAATTCTCGTGCAACAATACAAAAACAACTGAATGTTCTTCAGTATTAATCGGATTAATATCTGATTAATAAGTCACCTGTGAACTGGTTGCATCTTGGAATAGGAGAACACCTAGAGTAGGAATGACTATGAAACCCCATATTAGCGGTCATTACTCGAGTGTACTTGCTTTCACCAGTTTGAGTATGTTAAACTGGTCACAAGCTGGAATAGTGGCTGCAGGGCTGAATAAAACAACATCCCAAATTAATCAAGAATGGTGTTTTACACGGTCTTGATGCGGGGATGGGATGAAGTGCGAGGCACCCGATTCATTACAAGGCACACACCTCATAATAAACAGGCGAGGTGAGGCGCCAAGTGGCGTGCACCTACATGTGCGCCTCGCCACAAATCTTACTTCAGTCAGTAACATTTGTGGCATAAGATATGGCACCACTCGTCACGAATCTCGGTAATCTGGGGTCACAAGCCCGTCCTGCCCCAATTCCACCCACTTTGTCAGAGATGGGCGAAAATTGTGTGAAAACGCCAAAAGTTTCAAAATATTTGCTCTGCCTCGCGTCCTCTAGCGTAAAAGCTTTGATGAATCAAGGCCATAGCTTTTATTTTTTAATTTCTCCTTTCTATTGCAGAAATATTAACTTAGATTAGAGTTTATCATAAGCTCATTGGAGGGTTACCAAAAATGTATCTTTGGGGTTGTGTACTTTTTCATTTTTGCATGATGGGAAAAAAAAGAAAACGAGTACCCACAAGTTAAGAGGAACTTGTTTTTTCCTGTGAGACATAATGGTAGACAGCTCTGCTCTCAGCCCAGATCTTTGCACCTACTGTGCAGAGTACAACAGAGCCATGTGTGATTACAAACACCTCCTGTATCTTTCATATCTAGAGTCAGTGAAGGGTGAGAGGGGAAATACAGCAGCACTGAGTATCATTACAAATACCACTTGTAGTTTTCAGCTCAGGGCAGTTAGTGTGGGGGGGAGGGAAGAGCTGACAGCACTAAGAGGAGAGCTGCAGAGGTGTTTGTAATTAAACTCCACTAAATCAGGGATGAGAGAAGGGTGTTTACCATGCTTTCATTCATACAAACATTGGCTTAAGGTAATGTTGGCTCTTATTTATTATGCATGTGTATATCTTTTGATGTGGATTGAGCTGTTCACCTGCTAAATAGGATATTTTCTATGCATATTCAGTATCATTTACCTCCTAAATATATTGCCAAGTAGTATATACATACACCTCTTGTAATGATTCATGGTTTAACACCCTACATCTGTGGTATGGGTTATCCACTGTTTTTATATCTTTAATTTTAAAGAATATCAATAAATATAATATATTTTAAACCTTAGTTACTCTTTGTGGTGGTTTGGATTTATATATCCCACACTAGTTGTTACTATGAGAGAAGGGCTGTTTATCATTACATCTCATAGGAGAAAGCATGTTCTTCTGACCTTCTAGGGGTGTGTTCTTTTCTCACCTCCTGCATTTGATTGGTCAACATCATACAGGAGAAGAAGTACAGGCCCCAGAGACAAATCTCTGATAAAGCAGAGTTAGATTTATCAAATTTTACATGCTAGTATCTCCGCAATAGAGATGAGAAGCTAAAAAATAAAAAAAGATGTTATTTTCAGCTCTGCAGCCACAATTCCAAGATGTAACCCGTTCAATATACTCAGAGGTAAAAGGCCCCCTTTAATACACAGTAGCTACTCATGTTTAAATGTGAATACAAAAATTCTTATAATTACGACCATTAACTCCTGTTTTTCTGTCCAATTAAGATAATAATAATAATAATAATAATAATAATAATAATAATAAAGACACACAATGGGGAAAACCTTATATGATTTATTATAAATAAAAAATAAATAAAAGGTTCAGAATTTAAAAAATTCATTAAACACAGGCATAGGATGGTGGAAGACTGAAAAATGATCCTGGGAGGATGGAAGTCTGAAGTTGTTGGATTGAAGGTGAGAACATATGTGAAACCTAGTGTAAATCAAATGAAAGAACACTGTGTGATGTCAAGTAAGGTGGAGGACACTTAAGGCTCTGATAAGGTGAAATATTGGGTTTGCAAGAAATTACTGATCAATTAAGACAACATCATGTCATCACCAGTGATCAGCATTTAACGGATTTCATCATGCAACAGGTCAAAGATTTAAGGCTATGTTCACATCATATTTGGGGCCCAAGTTTGGTTTACACACCAGGAACATGGTGTGTAACAGGATGGATATACAGAATTATTATTATTACTGAAAATTGAAAATTGTATGGAGAATGTAATCGTATTACATGGCCTCTCTACTATCTAGTATTTTCCAAAATAAGCAAACACATAAAACAGACTTCATAAAATGTGCAAATAGAAAAATGAATTTGGTGCAAACAAAAAAGGTTGCAAAACACCAAAACCTTGACAAATGCAATAATGAATTGGACCTATAGTGTGTACCTATCATCTCAAATAACTTTCCAGAATAAGCTTCCCCGTGTGTGTACTTGAGGAATAATGCCATTTCTGACCAATATATTACTTGTATCACGCATTTTCTCCAGTTTTCAATTCTGCAGGTTCTGTCTCTAATTTTCAGTTGACTTTGAGCTCCTGGGTAGAAACTAGATGCTATTATGTCTCCTATACACAGTGTACAGAAAGAAGGATTTCTGTTCTTTTTTAGTTTAGCACATGTTCATAAGAAGCAGTAGAATGGAGAACATTATAGAGCAGTACTGAGCAGTGTGGATGTGAATCCAGTACTGGAGTGAGATAAAACAGTTCTTTGAAGCTGCAGTTATGTCTGCCTGTCTTTCACTGAGGCGAGAGCTCTTCACACCTCCTTCCCCCTCTCCTTTTCATAGATTATAATACAAAGCATAACCTAATAACCTCAATATGCTGGCTGTTGCCTTGCTTTGACCAAGATGGATTTGAGCTGCTTTTTTTTTTTTTTTTTTTTTTGAGTGGATGATGAATTCAGAGGGCAGGTGAAGAAGTGGCTAATTAGTGGAGAAAGATGCAGCTTTATCTGTTAAGCTGTATTACAAAGTTTCTTATATTTGCACATATTAGTGGTTCATGCAAAGTTTGATGAAACAGTGACCATTTAAATTATGAAGAATAAATCTCAGTTCTACTCTGCAGCCGGAAGACCAGAGGAGCTGCTGTAGGTGGTGCATATAGTGCATTCATTGCTCTGAAAGGACTACTGCAAGTAATCTTATTTTCCCACTGCTGCTTGCCTCTATTGCCTGTATCAATTATGCTTAGGCCGCATTTCCCTAACAGGAAGTAGTAACTCAATCATTTCAAGAACTACAACAAAGTCCAAATTCTTGGAACTATTAAAAATCAACTATAACATGGGAAACCTTGAGATCACAATGGCAATGTAGCCCTAGTCCAAGACTAGATTACCACAGAATATACTTACTGTGGACCTCGGGCTGTGGAGGTCCCGCAGTGATACTGGCAGCATTGATCACCACTGTGGACATCATTGCGAAAAAGGTACCTTGGGTGTAAAAGTCACACCTACATCCACATTAATGAACTTGCTGTGGATTTCAATCCTGCAGTTCCTGTAAATTCACGCTGCGGATGTATTTCGCAGTATGTGCATGACATTTCTTAAAACCCTATGCACTTTGCAGGCAGTAAAATTCAACAGATTTTCTGCAAGCGAATATGCAGCGGAAAAGCTGCTGAGTTTTTTTATGGTTCTTAGCCTAAAGGTCGATCTGTCACTGTCGACATCAACCAAGGATCCAGCAGGACGGGGCGGCTTATGACTATTGTCAACCATCACAATCAAACACTGGTTGTGTGGTAATGCAAAGACAGGAAGAATATTTCATTCGTTATTTAACTCTCCTCCCCTCCTCCTACTGATCAAATGGAACTTCAGCACCATTCCTATCTAAGAGAAATGCACAAATCTTAGGCATGATGGAATTTATTTTCTGACCGTGCTTTGTGTAAACACTCTTTTCCACCAAGGAGAAATTGCATTTTTGGAAGCAGCATTAACTAGATATATTACCACTTTGATATAGATTTTACTAAAATAAGAATGTCCTTCTGAAGCCTTATTTCATCACATCAAAGGATTCTGTGGTATATGCCAGGGAAGATTCTGAAACAAGTAGCCAGTCCCTTTCTTAGTAGACCGTATGTCAAGGAACATTTTGCCAAGGGCAGCCTCAGAAGATTACGCCCAAAACAGATTATCCTGACAACACCAGGTAGCTCATATTTCTACATTAGAAAACATTTTCAACCACTTAAGAGTGTACATACCTTTATCATCACGGTCTGTGGTATTTAAGGGCCTTTACCGATGTGCAGACTTCTTTATATAGGGTGTGGTCAGTTTCCTTAAAATTGCTGGATTGGTAAACTTAACTGGTCCAACAAAATATAAAAGTTGCTTACAATTACCAGGTAAGTTTTCATCCTAAATCCCAATTTATTTAATGCCATAATCTAAACTATTTTCAAATATACTTCCATTAAAAAATTCCCTATCCTTCCCTAATTACACTAACTGCTTTTATTTTTTTCACTTCCTCTTTGAGGACGCTTTGTTTCAGAATCCCCAGTGCCTGCTGGGATACTCAAACGAAGAGTCATCAGGGCAGCGGCTGCGGTCAGTGACGCTCATTTCAGAGACTGGGCTAGTCCCTGTGCGATGTGCACAAAGACAGCGCACTCTGTTGGCGGCTCAGATCAACAGTAACAAGCTGGCTACAGAATACCCGGCATGCAGATACCAGTGACGTCACTTGCAGGGGTGACGCTGGTCTCAGCACACTGGGTATTCTGACAATGCACTCTGTAGCCGGCTCATTACTGCTTATCTGAGCTGCAAAGAGTGGGCGCTATCATTGTGCACATCGCATACAGACTAGCCCAGCCCCTTAAACGGGTGTCACTGATGACACTACATTTCAGGAAGGGGGTAGGGGCTGTGGCAGTAACAGCAGCCTCTGCCCCTTAACATTTCGGTGAGTATCCCAGCATGCATTGGGATTCTCAAATGAAGCATCAAAAAGGAAATGGGAAAAAAAAAAAGAGGAATAGTTAGGGAAGGATAGGGAATTTTTAATTCAAGAAAGATATTAGAAAGTAGTTTAGATTATGGTACGAAATAGGAATTTAGGATGAAAATTCTTTGTACTTCAATCACCCCTTAAAGGCCACTATACACATTAGATAGCTGTTGGCCAAATGATTGTTTGGCCATCTGCCATCTTCCCCATACATAGGAACACTTGGCTCGGCCGGAATGCTCTGGATTTCCTTGAGAGAGCTGCTGCTAGACTCCTCTATTAAGATTTATTATAAAGTTGCTTATTTTCATGTGAACTATTGATTTATGAAACAAAAAGTAAAATGGCGGTTAAAATGACTACACAACTTAAATAGCCATGAGACGTTTGGTCAAGAGCCATTTCTCCCTCATAAACATGTTCTATATACTTGGTTCGGCAGCCAGTGTATGTGTTCTCAATGGGGAGAGGTAGTAAACTGCTGCCAGACCCCTTTGGAGTCAGCTTCTCACGTGTGAAAAAAACAATCACTTGTTGAATTACAACATTCTAAATTCTTCTTTTCCAAACATCATTTGTCACGAAGTCCCCATAAATATAGAAGAGTCAGCCAGTCCTGCTGAAATCAGTGGGCACCCATGTGGCATCTTAAAGGGGTTGTCTGGTACTTTTAAAAAATGCCAGTGTGTTTTAATGATAAATACAACCTTCTTTCTAAGTACCTTGCGCAGCTGATACTGCCTGTGAGAGGCGCTATCGGTGGCCACTCACAGGCAGCACGGGACCCCCCGCTGCCGTCACGACAAGTGAGGCGTGACTCAGTGCTGGGGTCCCAGTGGTGGCTGATGGGTTGTGGGCGGGGTTATTCCCTGCGTCACACCCAGCATCTACCACGCGCTTTCCCAGTGAATGAGGACAGGGTGAGTGCGATGGATGCCGGGTGTGACGCAGGGGAATAACCCCGTCCACAACCCAGCAGCCACCGGTGGAATGCGGAAGAAGGACCCCCGGCTGCAGCCGCAACTTGTCGTGACGTCAGCGTGGGGTCACGTGCTGCCTGTGAGTGGCCACCGATAGCGCCTCTCACAGGCAGCTTTAGCAGCGCAAGGTAATTAGAAAGAAGTTTCTATTTATCATTAACACACACTGGCATTTTTTTTAAACATACCGGACAACCCCTTTAAGACTCATTAACTCAGATGCTCAATTTCTACATTTATAGGAAATTTTTTACTAAGGATTCCTACAAAATCCAAGTTGATTTTAGGGGCTAAGTGCATGCTAATATATAGAAGAAGTTAAAAGTAAAGAAAGCCAACATATAAGTTAGAGCAGGGTTCCCCAACTCCAGTCCTCAAGGCCCACCAACAGGTCATGTTTTCAGGATTTCCTTAGTATTGCACAGGTGATGGAATTATTGCCTGTGCAGGTGATGCAATTATCACCTGTGTAATACTAAGGAAATCCTGAAAACATGACCTGTTGGTGGGCCTTGAGGACTGGAGTTGGGGAACCCTGAGTTAGAGAATACAAATGATAAGAGTTACAAAACAGCTGCAGTCTCAGTACTCGAGCTTGCAAAGTATTATTGCCAGCGGTAAAATGCAATCCACCAAAACTGCAGTCAAAATCATACAAACAGGGGATCCAGTTGACAAAAGGAACCCATCAGTCGATTCATGCTGCATAAACCACAAGTAGCATGAATCAGAGACTGGCTCCAGTTGATTGAAAGGTCTATCCCATGTGTGATGCTGGGCGATGCCGTCCGGGGCAGAGCCAGACTAATCAGACCTCTCCCTAGAGTGCCCTCAAACCATTTATTATCTGAAACGCTGGAGTATTTCAGTGAAGAATATACCTGGCTGCTATTGTGCAGCTTGGCTGTGATTTATGCTGCTGTCTAATATATACTTGTATCCAAGATGATTCTTCCACTGCGAGAAAGGCTATGAACATTGGTTGCAGAGCGTAGGATGTCTGAATGGTGCCCAACACGTCATGGGGTTGCAACAGCACCTCCAAGTGATAACAATCCCCTCTACTCTGAGTGACCCCTTTAGCAGGCTCCTGGTTGTACAACAGAAAGGTCCCAGATGACTCCCTCTAAGCTTGCTTGTGCTACTGTGAGCAGCCTGCCTGGCCTATATGTGTTACCTGGGACGTCAATGATCGGCAGAGGCAAATTAAGCTGCCAGCAGAGGATCTTGATAATTTGGGTGCCCAAGCGCGTTCAGCGTGGCAGAACATTCCTCAGACAACCATTAATATCCTCATTGATAGCAGCCAAGGCGTGTAAGTGCATGTATTTCTGCAAGTGGCACACACATTCTATACTGAATAAACTGAGATGTTTGGAAAATTTTCTTACCATTTTTTCATCATTTGCATGTCATTAACATGTCTATCCACCCTGTGATTTCCATAATTGCATGACTTTTCCCTCTTGCATTTCAATGTTGAGGAGTGTATCAACATACACAAAATGATGTTTTGCGCAGCTTCCAGGTCTTAGATCTACTGCTGTCAGCAATTTTACAAGGTCAAAACTGCTGACAGACGCCCTATAAATGGATGTTGAAAGCTGACAGTGACACCCTCTAGTGGTGACTGTAGGCATATGTACTGGCTGAGTGAATATGTGAGTGCATATCTGCCCTGGGGATGGTAGTCAGGTCTACTGAGAAAGATCTCTCCTGAGCTGCTGTGCTTACACAATAACTATGAGGTCTTCCTACAGAAAGCACGTCTACCTCTAAGCACCGTCACATAGTTATAAAGAGACATTAATAAATATATTTATTCAGTACAAGCTTATTTTTAAACTTGTACTGAATAACTAGTGAGCGGACTCATGTAAGCCAATAAATGCATAGAAGCACGAGTGTATGGGATGAGGGGGTCATACTCGCCTACTCTTTGGTTAATTTTACTGTTAGACACCTGAACACAAGTTAGGGTTAAAGGTACAACTGAGGTGGTAGAATACAGCAAACACAAGCGCTATGGGTTAACCACTACCTGCCTGTAACAGCTGGCGCTGTCACCACACAGTATACAGCTGCTGACAAAACCGACACCAGCAACAGAAAGTAACACCACCACTCCGCAGTGTAAGGTGTGGGGGCAGAGCCGCTCGCCTTCTCTTACAGAACGTGTACTGGGCAATAACCGTATGTAACATGGGCTTGGTTTTCTCACACCACATGACCCAAAGTTAGGCAAATCTAAGGAGGTAGGGCAAAACCCCACTGAGGACTCAGGAAGCTACCCCCAAAAAGAACAGGAATCTGTTGCACCTGTAGGATACGCTACTCAGTGAGGGAATTCCATGCTGTACGTGATGCACAGCGTGACCCATCTGCTCTTTATTTTGCCTGTACCAAGGACACCTCTTTGCGTAGTCCATACTTTTGATTGGTTAGTGAGAAATAGCCAAATGGTTCTGGATAACCAAGTGAATGTGCCAAATCTTGTGGTGTATTTAGACGTAGCCATATTTGCTCATCAATGCACCTTAAGGGCACAGTCAGACATGCATATAAATTAGACTGGCCGGTGGCACTCCCGACCCAATGCTGACAGCTTCATATATTTCTATGCATCAGTCTTGCTCGGGTCGGCAGAGCCGCTGGCCAGTCTGTGTATTGCGGTTTGAGTTATATACAGTAGCTGCCTGACCAGGGCTGTGGAGTTGGTAAGCCAATCCACCGACTCAGACTCCACAGCCCTGCCTCACTCCTGAGCGTGTACATAAAGTGCAGCACAGATTCCTCTCAACTGAAAGCAGAGATCCTGAGATCAGGAATAGAACAGACCTGAATAGGACATTTCATAACTTTCCCAAATTCTTATGAAAACATTTACAGCACATCCTGCATTGTACTACTGTACCCAATTTATTATATATTCTAGGAGTTGGAGTCCGTCCATTTTATACCAACTCCACCAAAATGGACACCAACTCAGACTCCACAGCCCTGCATTTGACTGCGCCCTATAAAGCACCAATTGGCTAAATATACAGGTGCATCTCACAAAATTAGAATATCAACAAAAAGTTACATTTATTTCAGTTCTTCAATACGAAAAGTGAAACTTATATGGAGTCATTACAAACAGAGTGATCTATTTCAAGTGTTTATTTCTGTTAATGTTGAGGATTATGGCTTACAGCCAATGAAAACACAAAAGTCATCTCAGTAAATTTTAATAATTAACAAAAAACACCGGCAAAGGCTTCCTATTTAAAAAGGTCCCTTAGTCTGTTTCAGTAGGCTCCACAATCATGGGGAAGACTGCTGACTTGACAGATGTCCAGAAGGCAATCATTGAGACACTCCACATGATCCCAGAGTTCCAATTTTCATTTGGAAATCAAGGTCCCAGAGTCTGGAGGAAGAGTGGAGAGGCCACAATCCAAGCTGCTTGAGGTCTAGTGTGAAGTTTCCGCAATCAGTGATGGTTTGGGGAGCCATGTCATCTGCTGGTGTAGGTCCACTGTGTTTTATCAAGACTACAGACAGCGCAACCGTCTACCAGGAAATGTTAGAGCACTTCATGCTTCCCTCTGCCGACAAGCTTTTTGGAGATGGAAATTTTATTCTCCAGCAGGACTTAGCACCTGTCCACACTGCCAAAAGTACCAATACCTGGTTTAAAAACAACAGTATCACTGTGCTTGATTGGCCAGTAAACTCGCCTGACCTTAACCCCATAGAGAATCTATGGGGTATTGTCAAGAGGAAGATGAGAGACACCAGACCCAACAATGCAGACGAGCTGAAGGCTGCTATCAAAGCAACCTGGGCTTCCATAACACCTCAGCAGTGCCACAGGCTGATCGCCTCCATGCCACGCCGCATTGATGCAATAATTGATGCAAAAGGAGCCCCGACCAAGTACTAAGTGCATTTACTGAACATACATTTCAGTAGGCCAACATTTCGGATTTTAAAAACATTTTTCAAGCTGTAAAGTATTCTAATTTACTGAGATAATGACTTTTATGTTTCCATTGGCTGTAAGCCATAATCATCAACATTAACAGAAATAAACACTTGAAATAGATCACTCTGTTTGTAATGACTCTATATAATATATGAGTTTCACTTTTTCTATTGAAGAACTGAAATAAATAAACTTTTTGATGATATTCTAATTTAGTGAGATGCACCTGTATCATGTTGTTTCAAACTCATTTACTCTCCTGTTTACAGGCTGTTGTAACCAAACAGTATCAGGTTATGTCTAAGATGGGCAATGTGCTGCCGATTGCAATAAATTTTTGCCAGCATATACAATCTAATCACCTATTGAACAAGTGTTTTGCTCACTCACAAGCACGGTGGCCGGAAGGTTTCCTTGGGTTGATGCTATGAGAATGTGCGTTGCTACGAAAGCCCCTAATAGTGCTCCAGTCTGTTGGAGTATCTGGATGTCGGATAGCTTTAAATTAGTGTTTATGCCCAAGGGTAAAGATGTAACTACATATTCTGGCATTTTCATTTGGAGGCAAAAATGGCAACAAAAAAGGAGATCATGAATGGAGTCTAGGGTGAGAATGTGTTGTTTTGACTCACCAAACTGAGATGGCACAAGAACATGGCCAGTTACAATCATGAAACAATGAATGCATGATCTGTAATGAAGTGTTCACACAAGACAAGCTACTCCACAGCTCAATCAATCCTCTGTCTTTCCTATCACTTATTGTTCATCTACGCCGACTGCTAAAAATCATAGTAATCAGAGGCACAATCTGTAAAAGCGCTGCTTATAGTCCTAGAACTTGCTGCTTAGTACGCGGCCTTCATGCAACTTTGACAATGCGTTCATTTACACGTACAGATAATGGCTTAAACAATGAACAATGCGATAGTCACTCACCACCAACAAATGATGTGAGACAAGTATTTATACCGGAAGAGAACTACAAATAACATGGTTGAATAGCAACTGTAATATCGGACATCACGTACAGTGTTCTCACCGATAATCTGAAGTGCAGGCGTGCTCAACTTTCAAGTCCCAGAAGTGATCCTATTTATTACAAATACATGGATTCATAAAGTATTCTACAAAGATTTCCGTTGGTATCGTACAAAGAAAATGAAATCAAATTAGCGATAAAATGTTCGATAATCAATTTCACGCTTTTACATGAACAGCAGCATTTGTGATAATGACGGTGAACAATATGACCCGAATATGTACTTGTTCCAATGCTTTAAAAACTACTGAACAACTGACTCCGAAGACGATCGTCCAATCACAGAGAGCCAGGCCTATTTAGGACTTACATTTCCAGTCCTCTCTTTTACCAGTCTGATCATTGAATGTTCAAATAATTTCCATTTACATTGCACAATTTTGGAAAGATGAATGAGAATTTTTTCGTTTGCATATACGATTTCGGAAACGATGAACGAGCTCTTTTGGACGCATCTTTCAGGCGCTCAAACCCACTCACACTACACATCTGTAGGATTATCAGCCAGTGTACATGCGCCTTTAGCAAACAATCAGCAGCAATGAGGATTGGCCTGATGAGCAGAACATCAAACTCTTACAAGTTGTCCATACACAAGACATCGTTGTGAAAGCCGACTGCCATCAGCGGAGAGTTCATGTGATTAAAATGGAGAGAGCCGCAACCAGACGCCTCTAGCATTAGCTAATCTTCCTTGAAAACAAAAGGATCGTGTTGAAATGCCATCTGATTTATCAGATAGTCACCCGATTCTGCTTACTTTCATCCAATGAAAAGACAGAAGACATTACATCTATCCATCATTTGTCCAAGTGACATCTATGTGTTGAGAGTTCAGAATCATTTTAAGAAAAGGAACAACCTATAGACAATGTCTGCTAAATCAAACCAAAGAAGATGATCACCTTACAAAAATGAAGATGACCGCGAGGGCTAAGACTGCGCGGCAGAGGTGTATCTCTCTACATGTGCCTCTCCATAAGGATAATCATCTTCACCTCTACCATAGCTAGAGATCACAAGGAGGAATACAGCTGATCAGTGATTTTAACCTGCAATTTTACTTGGAGATGCCAGTCCGCTCTCATCTTCCTTGATCCATAGAAATGAAATAGCCATTTGTGCTCTAATGGGCAAAAACTAAATATAATGAAGCCAAATATCCCCTCAAAGTTCATCTTCATCGACCATAATCATGTAGTCTAAAATAGTGTCTAAAGGTAGTTCAAGAAAAAATAGCAGTGACCAATATCGCCGACGTACTAAAGAGCCAGTTTTCTCCAGAAATCATGAGCGGGTTAACGTTGAAGCCTTTGAAGATATATGTGCACATAATGATTTATTTCAGGTTCGGTGACAGCAGGGAATGTGCTGTGCTAATAGTTGGCACTTCATTGATGTTCGACTAATTGCTACATTTGTGTCTGAGCTTGTCGCACCTTTCTAATCTAATTATAACATTTTTGGTCCTCCAGCTATGTGTCTGGGAGGATAAGTATAGTATGTTTGTTATACATCCAACAGATACTAAAGGGACATGAATGCCAACATCATGCCTCAAGGCGCTCGCTGTTTTCTAATCCAGCGTTGTACTACATCTAATGACCCTCAAGAGACAATCAGGCTATGTGCCCACGATGCGGATTTAATGCGTTTCCGTCGCGGAAACGCATTAAAATCGCTTGTTAAGATGTCTGCCATGTTTCCCAATGATAATCCGCATGTGCTATGCACATGCTGCGGAAATTTCCGCTGCGGATTATCATTGCGGACAAATCTGCAGCACAACCAATTTGGGCGCGATTTCGCAGTAAGATCGCGCCCACTGAGTTGCATTGAACCGCATGTATACATGTGGATATTACGCGTTTCAATGTGCGGATGGTACCCGGGTTTGTAGAAGATGAGACTCTCATCCGACCCGGGTACCATAGAACCTGCAAGTAAAAAGAGAATTATAAAAAAAAATATTCATAGCCACTTCTCCGGCGGCCCCCGGTCTCCTCCCGGCAGCATCCTCTCTGCTCGGCGTCCCGCGGTGTAGTAGCAGAACCTGCGGTGACGTCATTTAGTCAGCTGATGGTCACGCAACCACTGACGTCAGCGGTCAGGTGATGGTCACGTGACCATCAGCTGACTAAATGACAGCACCGCAGGTCCTTCCAGTACACCGCGGGACGCCGAGGAGAGAAGAGGAGAGAAGATCACCGCCGGGAGGAGACTGGGGGCCGCTGGAGAGGTGAATACAAGGTTTTTTATTTCAATTTTTTTTTTTACTTTAGATGCAGCTTTAGAAATTTCCTCTAAGTTGGTCACACAATATAAATCCACACCAGTTGAATGGATTTATATTGTGTGACCAACTTGTCAAGCCCTTTTCCAAGTGATGCTCAAAGTCACTTGGAAAAACGCTTGAAAAAAAAGCATCAATAAATGCATGTAAAAATGCTTGAAAACTCCGCATGCATTTTTTCTGTCAAAGAGATGCAGAAATGCTCAGAAAATTTCTGCTTCAAATCTGCATCGTGGGCACTAAGCCTCAGGCTTTGGCTAAAATAACATCCCCATAAAGTGTGTGTTCACATTTAGTTTTTATTACCAGTACATGCGCTGGGTACGCTTTTGTCGCACAGGCAAAAGAGTGTGTGTATGCAAACAGAATATGCCATTTATTAAGCACGTACTGAGTATGATGGAAGAGTACGGAGTATGATGGAAGAGTCTGACCCCCCCCCCCCCAAAGAAAAGGATCAGAACAGAGCATGCTGAACAGGATCAAAACAGAGCATGCTGAACAGGATCAAAACAGAGCATGCTGAACAGGATCAAAACAGAGCATGCTGAACAGGATCAAAACAGAGCATGCTGAACAGGATCAAAACAGAGCATGCTGAACAGGATCAAAACAGAGCATGCTGAACAGGATCAAAACAGAGCATGCTGAACAGGATCAAAACAGAGCATGCTGAACAGGATCAAAACAGAGCATGCTGAACAGGATCAAAACAGAGCATGCTGAACAGGATCAAAACAGAGCATGCTGAACAGGATCAAAACAGAGCATGCTGAACAGGATCAAAACAGAGCATGCTGAACAGGATCAAAACAGAGCATGCTGAACAGGATCAAAACAGAGCATGCTGAACAGGATCAAAACAGAGCATGCTGAACAAGATCAAAACAGAGCATGCTGAACAGGATCAAAACAGAGCATGCTGAAAAGGATCAAAACAGAGCATGCTGAAAAGGATCAAAACAGAGCATGCTGAAAAGGATCAAAACAGAGCATGCTGAAAAGGATCAAAACAGAGCATGCTGAAAAGGTTCAAAACAGAGCATGCTGAAAAGGTTCAAAACAGAGCATGCTGAAAAGGTTCAAAACAGAGCATGCTGAAAAGGTTCAAAACAGAGCATGCTGAAAAGGTTCAAAACAGAGCATGCTGAAAAGGATCAGAACAGAGCATGCTGAAAGGGATCAGAACAGAGCATGCTGAAAGGGATCAGAACAGAGCATGCTGAAAGGGATCAGAACAGAGCATGCTGAAAGGGATCAGAACAGAGCATGCTGAAAGGGATCAGAACAGAGCATGCTGAAAGGGATCAGAACAGAGCATGCTGAAAGGGATCAGAACAGAGCATGCTGAAAGGGATCAGAACAGAGCATGCTGAAAGGGATCAGAACAGAGCATGCTGAAAAGGATCAGAACAGAGCATGCTGAAAAGGATCAGAACAGAGCATGCTGAATCTATTTACACATTTAAAAGGGAATCTCTCACCTCCAAAAATGCTATCTACCCGCAGACATAGAAGTAATCTGCAACTAAATAGCATTTATAATTCTGCCTGGCTGGCTTACTGGAGTTAACTGATCGCTTCTAAACATTGGGGAGGTGCAGGGAGCCATGAGGCCATGTTCTCTATGTAGAGAAAATACATTTAAAGGGAGTCTGTCAGCAGGTTTTTGTTATGTAATCTTAGGATTAGTGACAACGATTTCAGGGATGTGTCATTTATTAGGCTGCATGTTTTTGTTTCCATACAATGCATGTTTTATCAACAGGAGATTATCACTGCCCAGACCAGCTCCTTCTTGGCAAGTGGTCCGACCATACCCCCTCTGACACGCAGCTCACTGTCAATATACAATGTACACAGAAAGCTGTGGTGTGGGGTGGATTAGCTTTCTGAGCTCTGCTACATGATACAGCTAAAAATTCTGATTGTGTCACAACTGCTGCACCCATTACTGGAATCAGGGTCTCTTTTCATACATTACGCTTCTCTCAGATGAGCAAAAACCTGCTGACAGATTCGTTTTAACAGTGCAATCAAAGTGGATGTGATATCATGAAAACTCAGCCCATTGCGAGTCTAATGACGCTGTTGAACTGTGCGGTTTTTGGTGCATTTTTTCTCTTTCGGCTCATATGGAGAGACTCAAAATACATATGCAAAAATACCTTTATAGGGGCTTTTAAGCGCAGAATCAAAGTTTTTATGTAGTAAAGAAACCCATCAAAAACGCTTCTTGAAATTTGCAACAAAAATGCATTAAATAAATGGGAAAACGCATTAAAGAAAACGCAACAAAAGTGCAATAATCAGAGAACATTGCTATAATGTATAGCACTTACAGAAAACATGAGGAAAAAACACAGCATTTATGCCGTGTGTGAAAATGGCCTTACCCTGACCGCTCAACTACACAGTGGGAACGCTGCAATCACTCCCCTGCTCCATAACAGTCTGCCCTCCAGTGTGTGCATGTACAAAGCAAACGGCCAAAGTGCCGGGCAGTAATAACAGAGCGCTCACCGTGTAGAGTTAGACCAGATTCTACAAATCTCATCCATACGCTGTGAAAAACTTTCCATAAAAATAAATTGACAATGTCTGTGGAGGATTTTCACAGCAGATTTTATCCCCATTGAATTTAGCTGTGGTGAAATCTGGGGTGAGTCTACAAAATCTTCATGTTACATGCAGACATCGATTTGGATTTTCCGTAAAAAGCAAGTGTTTGTCACATTTGAACCTACCCTAAGGGTGTATTGCCACATTCAGGATTTGCTGGGTTTTGACGATGCGTATTTATGCAGCATCCAAAACGCAGCGGCCAGATGTTACAGCATAGTGGACGGGATTTCTAGAAATTCCAAGTCCACTGTGCGTCTATGCAGTAGCATAGCTACCCGGGGGCAGAGGGTGCGGTCGCACCAGGCCCAGTGCTCAGGGGGGCCCCACCTCGGGAGATACGCTACCCTTAACTATATCGGAGTGCACAGTGCTCCGATATGGTTAAGCCAGGGCTGCACATCATGCGGCTTGCCGCCAGCTCCCTTTTCGCTGTGCTCAGATGTATTCACGTCTATTAGACGTGAATCCATCTGATGCAACACTGCAACGCTGGGAGGTAGGGGAGCGCTCGTCATCTCCCCGTCCCGATGTGCACTGGAGTGATGAGGTTACACACTGCTGACTTCATCACTCTGCTGCTGTAATCACGGAGCCGCAGTGCGGCTAAGGACAGCATTGGTGCTTGCATATTATGGTGCAGAGGGGAAGATTGTGAGAGGGAGCAGTATGGGGGTGGGTGGACCATATGAAGAAGTGTTGGGACAGTATGGAGAAGAGGGAGCATGGGGGACAATATGAAGGAGTGGGTGAACCATTTGGAGAAGTGCAGGACCGCATGGAGAAATGGGAGCATCTGAGGACCATATGGAGAAGTGTGAGTGTGGGGGGATTGTATGGAGAAGTGGAGGCACAATATGGAAAAGTGGGGGACCATATGGAGAACTGGGTGTACAATATGAAGAAATGGGGGACAGTAGAGGGGTGGGAGCATAGGGGACAATATGGAAAAATGGGGGTACAGGATGGAGCATTGGGAGCATGTGGGGAACATATGGTGTGCGAGGGGATTGGATGGAGAAGTAGGGGAACAGTATGAAGAGGTAAGAGCGGGGGGGACAATATGAAGAAGTGGGGGAACAGCATGTCTCTGTGTCTATGTGCACCTGAAGAATCACCCGTGACAGTGATATGCGGCGCGTCTTTCAAATCCGCAGCGTGTCAATTTCTCTTGCGGGTACGCATGCAGATTTTCCCCTTAGACTTGCTTAGATGAGGAAAATCCGCATGTGTAAAAACCGTAAAATGCGTGTCCACCAATTTGCATAATGGGTGTGGAAGTACTGCAGCGTTAGGGCCACAGCGGGTCCTGAACGTGGGAACGTACCCTGATAGGGAGCTGCAGGCAGTCAGAATGAACCTTTAAACCTAAGAAGGCATGAGTGCCAATATAAATGAAATCAACACAGAATTTTAAATCCATTTTGATTAAAAAAAAATAAAAAAAAATAAATAAATAAATAAATGGTTTTCAAAGTCACACATTCCCATTAAAAGGGGTTGTCCAGGTGGTATGAAAGTCTGCAGTCACTCTTTGTGACTTCAGAATTGTGAATCTTCACATCGCGCAGTGTCGTGATTCTCCGATGCAGCGAGACAGGGCACTCATGTGACAGCAAATACACATACTCCCAGCCACATTCCGCACGTCTAGTCGGAATGTGGCCGGAAGTCTGCATGATGTATAGATGTGTTCACATGAATGCCCAGCCTCGCTGCTGACACCGGAGAATCCTGACACTGCATGCTGTGAGAATTCACAAGTCTGCAGTCACAGAGTGACTCCCAATCATGAAAATCCCTTTAATGTTTGATCAACACAGCTGAAAGAGTCCAGATTAGTGCTTCTAAAATCCAGCCCTCGTGCCCACCCTACAGTCTACAGTATGTTTCAGGATTTCCTTAGTATTGCTGGGGGCCGTAAGGACTGGATTTGGGAAAACACTGATAGAGTTCTCTCAAAATAAAATCTAAAAACATACTGGGTGGTACATTGGCCTTTTCATAAACTTTTTCCAATTTTGGGCATGAACATATCCAGAATATGTATATTAGGGACAAATAAAAGAAAACACAGAACAGAGAATATAGTGGCATTAATAGGGTTAGCACATATGGACTAGGAATGACAAGTCATGTGGATACATTACAGAGGCTCACCTTGTGTGCTTGGGCAGACATCAATTGTAGGAGTATCTGGATAAAATCCAGCCAATATCGAAATCGCTCTGCAGGCTTAGCTGAGCCATCAGGACAGAAAAGTACATGAAACACTACCACTCACAGGTGGGCATCCAGCCGGACCTCTGTAGCTGGAGTGCTGAAGAAGATTGATCAATTCTCAAAATGAAACGCGTTTCAAGGTGCACAAAAAACTACTCTGGAAAATAATTTTTGAGTAACTATTTTCTACTATTGAATTAAACAATTTTTTGCCCTATTTACCAAATTCAACAAACGATTCCTGGGAATTTTTCCAAAGGCTTACACCACATTGTAGCCCAGTTCTGATCATTACTCTCTACTTTGCTATGGGCAGATGTAACCAGGGCAAAAAGCTCAAATCAAAAAAAAAAAAAGCGTGAGAGGAACGAGCTCCGAGCACAACAGAGGCTTTGAAGACCCCCTCAATTAGACATGTAGGTGAATCTAAAAGGAGTTGTTGCCATTCGGGAACTAATTCTGCTTAGTACGTTTGCCAGTTGCAATTAAATAGAGAATTCTCTGTTTCAGCATGTACTGTGCATTGATCTAGACACGCTCTACTTCCAAATTACCAGAGTAGACTGGTGTAGAGTGGTCATCATCTCATTAGAGAACTCATTAAACTCAAAGGAAGAAGTTGGAAGAGTCTGCCATCTTTCCTTTGTTGTCTTTTAAGCTTTGGCAGATCACATCCAATTATTTGAAAATTTACTGAGAAAAAAAAAAAAAAAAAAACTATTACACCTGAAGAAGAGGCAAAGATGTAATTCTTATATGTTTAATATTTAAAGAGAAGGCAGCTTCTAGATTGTCCCATGTACATTAATAATCTCAAAAGTGTCCTAATAATGGCAAATTCAGTGCAGCACTATCTATCTATCTACACACACACACACACTACTGCAGCCCTGACTTATAGGGAATAGAAAGAGAACCATTTCTAAGCAGCTGAGTTTTCTATGTCATCTTTTGTAGGGGTCGTTAATGGGTTTTCCATGCAAATCCTGGTACACCTCTTTTCAATAAATGGTTGCCAGATCTCATAAAAGATATGCGGTAGTTTAAATGTTACTTTTACGAGCCTACTAAAACAAAGCTTAGGGTTAGGTACTCCCCAACTGATATTATTATGGATCATTGTCAATATAATTAATAACATTTTGTCTCGAACTCTTGGACCTTGGCCACTGATATTCAAGGAAACATTGAAGGAGCTGCAGTGCTATGGATTGGGCGGGTATAGGCCATTTGACACCTGCCAAAGAGTAAGTACGGTACTTACATGATCACGCAATATTCCATAACTTCTAGTTGTGGGAAAACCCCTATTAAAATTGCATTTTTTTTTTTTTAGGTATTCGGGAGGGGGTGGGAGATTCCTATATTACTTTGGATAACATTTGTAGTATGTGCTCATTCATAGAAATTAGACAACATTGTCAATTGTAATTCCACATCTATATCATACACACACAATATTGCTCTTCTATTTCTTAAGATTTTTATGTGTTACATCAATTCATGAAGCTGGAATTAGGACAAGTAGTGACACGATCAAAGCCTTTGTTTCCTGTTCCACCTTTAGTGCTATAAAGTAGGTGTTTGAGTGGTAGATTTATATAAGTATCTGGGAGACAATGTTGTGGTATGTGAGAAGGTCAGATTTACAACATACAGTGCCTACAAGTAGTATTCAACCCCCTGCAGATTTAGCTGGTTGACACATGTGGAATTAACTTGGCATTGTGACATTTGTACTGTAGATCAGCCTGGAAGTGGGAAATACAAAAACAAAATTTGCTGCAGTGCTTTTTTTTTTTTTTTTTTTTTTAAAACGTTAAGGCCGAGTTCACACGATGCGTTTTTCATGCGTTTCCGCGGCGTTTTTGCAGTTGCGGAAACACATGAAAAACGCATGGTAGAAGGGAAGCAATGTTCCCCAATGGAAATCCGCATGTGCTGTGCCCATGATGCGGATTTTTCCGCAGCGTAAACGCTGCGGTCAAAAATCCGCAGCATGTCAATTAATTTTGCGGAAACGCTGCTCTTTTGCCGCCATTGACTTGCATTAGACCGCATGGAATCCGCATCACTGTATATGTTGATGCGCTTTTCATGCGGTCTAATGTGCGGATGGTACCCGGGTGTGGATGAGAGGACTCTCATCCAGACCCAGGTACCATTAAAAAAAAAAGAATAAAATAAAAAATATATATATTCTCACCTTCTGACGGCCCGCGCTGCGTCCTGCCGGCTTCCCGGGCACTTCGCGGTTGAATGAAGAAGGACCTTCGCTGACGTCAGAGTCATGTGACGGGTCACGTGACGCTGACGTCGGAAGGTCCTAAAGTCTTCACTGCCGGCAGCCGGGACCGATGAAGCAGGACACCGGGGGCCATCAGAGGGTAAAGTATAGATTTATTTTTTATTTTTTGACATTCACACACTATATAAATCCATGCCGGTTGCATGGATTTATATAGTGTGAAGTTGACAAGCACTTTCCAAGTGATGCTAAAATCGCTTGGGAAGCGCTTGTCAACCCGCATGCGGAAATGAAAGTGAAGACCGCTTCATTTCCGCATGTCCCTGGCAGGAAACCGCATGTACAATCCGCATGCGTTTTTTCCTGCCAGAGAGATGCAGAAACGCTCAGGAAAAAATCCTGAGCATTTCTGCATCGTGTGCACATACCCTAAAAGTTAATTCAGAGTGTCATTTATTATTCAACCCCTCAAACCACAAGAATTCTGTTTGGTCCCCCTAAAGTATTAAGAAGTAGTTCAGGCACCAAGAATAATGAGCTTCACATGTGTGGATTAAAGATCTCTTTTGCCAGCCTTTTCTGACTATTTAAGACCCTCCCCAAACTTGTGAACAGCACTCAGACATGGTCAACATCGGAAAGACAAAGGAGCATTCCAAGACCATCAGAGACAAGATCGTGGAGGGTCACAAGGCTGGCAAGGGGTACAAAACCCTTTACAAGGAGTTGGGCCTACCTGTCTCCACTGTTGGGAGCATCATCCATAAGTGGAAGGCTTATGGAACTACTGTTAGCCTTCCACGGCCAGGACAGCCTTTGAAAGTGTCCTCCCGTGCCGAGGCCAGGCTTGTCCGAAGAGTCAAGGCTAACCCAAGGACAACAAGGAAGGAGCTCCGGGAAGATCTCATGGCAGTGGGGACATTGGTTTCAGTCAATACCATAAGTAACGTACTCCACCGCAATGGTCTCCGTTCCAGACGAGCCCGTAAGGTACCTTTACTTTCAAAGCGTCATGTCAAGGCTCGTCTACAGTTTGCTCATGATCACTTGGAGGACTCTGAGACAGACTGGTTCAAGGTTCTATGGTCTGATGAGACCAAGATTGAGATCTTTGGTGCCAACCACACACGTGACGTTTGGAGACTGGATGGCACTGCATACGACCCCAAGAATACCATCCCTACAGTCAAGCATGGTGGTGGCAGCATCATGCTGTGGGGCTGTTTCTCTGCTAAGGGGCCTGGCCATCTGGTCCGCATCCATGGGAAGATGGATAGCACAGCCTACCTGGAGATTTTGGCCAAGAACCTCTGCTCCTCCATCAAGGATCTTAAGATGGGTCGTAATTTCATCTTCCAACAAGACAACGACCCAAAGCACACAGCCAAGAAAACCAAGGCCTGGTTCAATAGGGAAAAAGTCAAGGTGTTGGAGTGGCCTAGTCAGTCTCCTGACCTTAACCCAATTGAAAACTTGTGGAAGGAGCTCAAGAATAAAGTCCACATGAGACACCCAAAGAACCTAGATAACTTGGAGAAGATCTGCATGGAGGAGTGGGCCAAGATAACTCCACAGACCTGTGCCGGCCTGATCAGGTCTTATAAAAGACGATTATTAGCTGTAATTGCAAACAAGGGTTATTCCACAAAATATTAAACATAGGGGTTGTATAATAATTGACCCACACTTTTATGTTTAAAATTTAATAAAATTCAACTGAGCAACAAAACTTTTTGGTTTGTAAGATTTATGCTTCTGTTCATAAAACCTACTCTCGTTTGCAGTTTGAAGGCTCTAACTTATTTGCATCTTATCAAACCAGCTAAATCTGCAGGGGGTTGAATACTACTTGTAGGCACTGTACATACAAAATAAAAGGATAATCTTGTTTGGGTATATATCAGAAAACCTCCAAATGACTTCTACACATCCATTTCTCACGCTGAGTGATAAAATCACCGCAAAGAACAAATTTAGGGACAATCAATGGAACAATACACAAGTAAATTAGTTAGCGGCAGTAGTGACAACGCTTTGATCATACCCAAGAAAGAGTGTATATATGACGTTCATTGTAATAAATTCATAAAAACAATGCACACAGCCTATCCATATATACATCCCCAAGGATAATGGTTATAAACAGCAGAATCTGCTTGCAGGATTTTACCCCGCTGCATATTTGGGAGAAGTAACAGTATTTATGGTGTGTCATCATATGCCTAAAGGAATTAGTTATTCAGTTTTGGCAATACTAAGCATTTACATTTCAGATTATCAGGACCTATCCTATAGCAAAGTGGCAAATGCTTCCGACTGTAAAACCCATTTACAGAGAACCTGTCATTTGTGGGGAAAAAATGGAGTTAAATGCCTTGTAAAAATCTCTGCACTTCCAATTCTGAAGCTTCTTTCAGCTTTGCGCTGCATTGCTCCATTGCAGAGATATTCAGGTTTGTGCCTTTTAGAGCTCAGCTTGTGAAATGTCTGCTCTGCAGTCTTCTCAGGGGTGGGAGCTTTCACCCCTCCTTCCCAGACTCTCCCAACCAGAGCTTGATAGCATCTGAGACTGCTAGATCAGCTGCCAATCTGTGACTGGCAGTGTCTAGGAGGGCTGGATGAAAGCACACGCCCCCAGAGAAGAAGACTCTAAAGAAACGCCCAGTTGGTCTGCAAGCAGAGATTTCACATGCGCACTGAAAAAGCAGTGGAGTGACACAGAGCAAAATGGAAAAGAGCATCAGAATCAGGGAGTGCAGAGATATTTATTAGGCATTTAACTCAATATTTTTGCGCAAATGACAAATTCTCTTTCATGGACTTTTATAAAGTATTTATCTAAAATTTTTTGGAGCAAGTGAAATCTCCCCTTAAATGCAGAAAACAGCAAGCTGTGGTGTGCATCATTGCTTTCCCAGACAGGAAATGGGCAATGTGCACAGAATTCTTACCTTCATCAAAATGCCATCAGATACTTCAGGCTGTGTCACCTTAGGGGTTAACTAAGGAGATCAAGCCTTTGTGCTATTCATCTTTAAAATCTGACAACCACTTTATTAAATTACTGAATTAAATAATTTAAAACATCCAAAACCAGTCAGTATTTTTCTTTTTTCATGAGAAAAATAAACGGGCCGATTTCCATCAGTGTGCTGGATCAGAGTTTCAGCAGTGTTTGGCCTGGGTGTCGGTTTTCTTCATCAGTGTAGCATCCATTTTTCTCATATTCAAAAATATATATTTATATTCCAAGTCTCTGATTTTTCCTTTGCGGGTAATCTGTCCGCACAGCCACACAGACTATGGAGTTTGTGTCATATCCATGAAAACACCAATGAGCCCCAGGCAAATGACTCGCCTGAAGGCAGAAGCGACCCTGAAGGTATGTTGTGAACAGTCCTCTAAACTCAGGAGCTGTCAAAAAGTGTAGGCTACTGGCAAATAGTTACCGTCATCAGAGAGAGCTGGCATCTAATATAGAAGTCACCAAGCATGGCAGGTGGGGGTAAACATGGATTTGCATGCAGAAAGAACTTTCCGTCACCCCCCCCCCTAAACTGGAGGCTCGGGGGTCTATGCAGTGGCTGTTAGACATTCTGGTTGTTTTAGATGAGGTCTTCCTAGTGGCAGATACATTGTAATTATTAAATGGCTCCATACTCAGACTTTAGCTAACCACTAGCATGTCCACAGTAACAGCCACAGTAGCAGAGGACTTTATTTTTATTCATTTCTCACTTATATAGCGCTATTAATTCCATAGCGCTTTACAAACCTTATCGGCACTGTCCCCATCGGGGCTCACAATCTACATTCCCTATCAGTATGTCTTTGGAGTGTGGGAGTTAAGGGGAGAACCCGGAGGAAACCCACGCAAATATGGGGAGAACAGGACTTAATATATTAGAGGAAAATCACAGATGACCAGTCCGTACTAATGACGGTATGCCCCACTAGGGGCGTTTTCACTTCGATGAAAATATAGAAGCAGCAAAACAAGCGAAAGAAACATTTATTTTGCAAGGACATAAGTGGTCGTCTTTAAAAACAATTCCATATGGAGCTTAATGATCAAAAGAAAAGAAGAACCATTGTTAATGATATACTGACAAATGTTGCCAACTAAGCAACCACAAACCCATACCGTATAATCTGGCTTCAATACAGCCATGGGTTGGTGGTAGACACTAATTGGAAACAAATGTAAGCTCCGAGATATAAAATGCTCCGATATTTCCAAGGCCAAAGCAGCTAGGAAACTCTTGAGGCATCTAAGGATTTCAAGCCCAGTTTCTCGGTCCATTCTGGTGTTTGGGGAGAACTGTTTGATAAATTAAGTTGATAGAACATTAGTTTAATAAATACATTGCCTAAGAGAGGACAAGCCGTTTAAATGCACAATAGAACGTAAAGGTAGTCTGGCACTCCCAAAACACAATCTATATTAATCAGATACTGACATATCGAATCACTTCCAAGGGCTGCAATAAGAAATCAAAAGGGGGTCTTACCATCTGTGACATTTCTGACAAAGCAAAATTACATACCATCAATGTCTGATAGACAGGAGTGCAGAAAGTAAATTGGTGTTCCCTGTTTCACATAGCTGGGAGTCCAAAGGGAAGACCATAAGCGCATATGGTTCTACCCTGTAAACTCCACTGCTGACTGTTTTCCCAAAAAGTTACTAAATATTTTATAATAATTATTGCTGTCATCTACTGGAAGAAGTCTAAACAAGACCAATAACTTTGATGCTCCGCATAAGACCGTTATAGTCTACATGCCTATAAAGGTGTATAGTAAGAGAATGACAGAACAGCCATCAGCCAGAGGATATGTTCTATAGTGCATGGCTGCTCCATCATTGGCTCCGGCCACCTGGCTTGCTGTCCTATGTTCAAAGAGGAAATGGTTTCCTGACCAAAACAATATGTAAAGAGGTTGGTAACCTGATTACTTCAATAGTTAAACTAGCCCAGTCCATCACAGCTGATGTGTAGACATACAAAAAGCCATGCTTAAAGGGGTTTTCCCACAAACAAAAGATAATTTTAATCAATAGATCTTGGAATAATAATAAGTTCCACAATTGGATGTGTTCAAATAAAATGTTCCTGTGCTGAGATAATCTTATAAATGTTCTCCTGTTATGTACTGTGTAATGGCTGTGTCTAACCGTACAGAAACATGAACGCCCTGCTGGGAAAAAGCACTTTGCGAAACGGCATTGTCGGGGTACATACACACGTGGTCAAAATTGTTGGTACCCCTCGTTTAATGAAAGAAAAACCCACATTGGTCACAGAAATAATTTGAATCTGACAAAAGTAATAATAAATTAAAAATCTATGAAAACGAACAAATGAAAGTCAGTCATCGCTTTTCAGCCCTGCTTCCACAGAATTAAAAAAAAAACAACTCATGAAATAGGCCTGGACAGAAATGATGATACTCCTGAAAATAATGTGACAAAAGGGACATGTTAAATGAAGTTGTGTCCACTAATTAGCATCACAGGTGTCTACAATCTTGTAATCAGTCAGTGGGCCTGTGTATAGGGCTACAGATACTCACTGTGCTGTTTGGTGACATGGTGTGTACCACACTCCACATGGACCAGAGGAAGCAAAGGAAAGAGTTGTCTCAGGAGATTAGAAAGAAAATCATTGACAAGCATGTTAAAGGTAAAGGTTATAAGACCATCTCCAAGCAGCTTTATGTTCCTGTGACTACAGTTGCACATATTATTCAGAAATTTAAGATCCATGGGACTGTAGCCAACCTCCTTGGACGTGGCCGCAGGAGGAAAATTGATGACAAATCAAAGAATACGAATGGTAACAAAAGGGCCCAGGATAACTTCTAAAGAGATTAAAAAGGTGAACTTCAAGCTCAAGGAAGATCAGTGTCAGATCGCACCATCTGTCGCTGTTTGATCCAAATTGGACTTCATGGGAGACGACCAAGGAGAACACCATTGTTGAAAAAAAATCATAAAAAAGCCAGACTGGAATTTGCCAAACTACATGTTGACAAGTCACAAAGCTTCTGGGAGAATGTCCTATGAACAGATGAGACAAAAATGGAAGTTTTTGGCAAGGCACATCAGCTCTATGTTCACAGACGGAAAAATGAAGCATATAAAGAAAAGAACACTGACCCTACTGTGAAACATGGTGGAGGCTCTGTTATGTTCTGGGGCTGCTTTGCTGCATCTGGCACAGGGTGTCTTGAATCTGTGCAGGGTACAATGAAATCTCAAGACTATCAAGGGATTCTACAGAGAAATGTGCTGCTCAGTGTCAGAAAGCTTAGTCTCAGTCGCAGGTCATGGGTCTTGCAACAGGATAATGACCCAATATACACAGCTAAAAACACCCAAGAATGGCTAAGAGGAAAACATTGGACTATTCTGAAGTGGCCTTCTATGAGCCCTGACCTAAATCCCATTGAGCATCTTTGGAAAGAGCGGAAACATGCCATCAGGAAAAGGCAACCTTCAAACACGAGACAACCTGTCGAGAGGTGCAGAAGTCTCACTGACAGTTACAGGAATCGTTTGATTGCAGTGATTGCCTCAAAAGCTTGTTAAACAAAATATTAAAGTTAAGAAGAACCATCATTTCTATCCAGGCCTATTTCATCAGTTTAATTTTTTTAAAAAAATTCTGTGGAAGCAGGGTTAAAAAGCAATGTCTGACTTTCGCTTGTAAATTTTCACAGATTTTTAATTTATTATTGCTTTTGTCAGATTCAAGTTATTTCTGTGACCATTATGGGTTTTTCCGGTCATTAAACAAGGGGTACGAACAATTTTGACCACGTGTGTACTTCGCCATGTGGGTCAGCTGCACTCAAGTAAGCATCTCTCCATTTATGGATGAGTTTCTCATTATACTGAATCTGCCTGTCATATATCAGGTTCTGATCTGATGATCACTTCTATTCCCTTGTGAGATAAGCCATAGCCTCTTGACAAATTTCTCTTTTCATACAGTCTTGTGAGTTCTGTGTTTTGTTAGGCTGCGTGCCCACTATGCGTTTTTATCACGGAATTTCCACAGCGAAAACGCTTAAAAAACGCTTGGTAATACGTGCCCCATGGTCCCCAATGATAATCCGCATGTGCTGTGCACATGCTGCTGAAATTTCCGCTGCGGATTATTATTGCGGAAAAATCTGCAGCAGGTCCATTATTTTTGTGGATACGCGGCGTAATTGCCGCCATTGACTTGCATTGAATCACATAATATCCGCATGACTACACGTACACATGTGGATATTAAGCGATTCAATGTGCGGATGGTACCCGGGTCTGGAGAAGAGGAGACTCTCCTCCAGACCCGGGTACCATAGTACCTGTTAATAAAAAGAATTTCAAATAAAAAATAAACATTATACTCACCTTCTGATGGCCCCCGGTCTCCTGTACGGTGCGTTCTGACTCCCCGGTGGCTCGCGATGGTGTAAAAAGACCTTCCATGACGTCATTTAGTCATGTGACAGGTCACGCGACCGCTTAACTATTAACTTGGTCACACTATATAAATCCATGCCGGTTGCATGGATTTATATAGTGTGACCAAGTTGGCAAGCACTTTTCCAAGTGATGCTAAAATCGCTTGGAAAAGCGCTTGATAACCCGCATGCAGAAATGCATGTGAAGAACGCTTCACAAACGCTTCTACCTGGCAGGAAAAACGCATGTAAAATCCGCATGTACAATCCGCATGTACAATCCGCATGCGTTTTTCCTGCCAGGGAGATGCAGAAAAAAATCGGGAGCATTTCAGCTTCGTGGACACTAGGCCTCAAAGTAGGGTATTGTGCAATTACATATCTATGGTTCCTTGAGGCATTGTTACACCTCTTTGGTCTATTTACCTTTTTCACAAAACAGGGCATTGTGCAATAATATACATTCTACTTCTTGTGGCATCTATGCACCTTATTGGTCTATACACCGGATTATTAGAGTGATAATGAGGGTGGATTTATACATTTTTGTAACAGTACACTGTAGACCTCTTCCTTGCACTTTCTTTTGGACTAGATACCTTGTCTCTATCAACTATATTCAAAAGGAGACACTCATTGTGGTCTAAATTAGGATTGTGTCTTGCCTGCTGTCTTTGCCACTATAATCACAGCAATTATTGCCTTACACATATTGGTGTATTACAATTAGTGATGAGCGAGCATGCTCATTACTCGAGATTTACGAGCATGCTCGGGTGTTTTCCGAGTATCTTCAGCGTGCTCGGGTGTTATGTTTTAGTCACTCCGTGCTCATGATTTGCAACTGTTTGACAGCATTAATACATGTGAGGAATGCCTGTGGATCCTCACAAAGAATGAGCATGTCAGTTTGTTCGGCGTTTTTCTAATCTGCTTTTGCTATTGAAAACATCTATAAGCTCAAAAACCTTTCAGGTGATGCGGTTTTGTGTGTGAATGTAGCCTTAGATCAGGAATAGAACAGCCATTTATAGGACACTTCATAACTTTCCCAAATTCCTATGAAAAAATATTCCCCACAAACTGCATTGATCGACTGCACCCAATTTATTATATATTTTAGGAGTCAGAGTCGGTTGCCAGCAAGAGATTAACATTAACCCTTGCTGGACCAAAAGGTAAAAACTACATTTAAATTACAGCATAACAAGAGCTATCATGATTCTCCAAAGTATTTGTGACAACCAGCAACCTATGGCGATGGAGGCCTCCATCATCATGAAGGAGTTTGCGCGTTGTCTAGGAGACCGACCACCACTGCTATCTACCTTGTGAACATTGTGCTGAAGCTTGATTGACACAGGACCCGCAATACTCTGCGTCGTGAGGACGTGTTCTATCCCAGGGTCCAACTGGTTCCAGGCTTCCACAATATTAACCCAGTGTGCCGTCAGTAAGATGTACCGTCCCTGGCCACAAGCACTTATCCAAGTGTCTGTGGTTAGGTGGTCCTTCACAGTAACTGCATTGGTGAGGGTACGGGTAATGTTTTGGGACGGCGCACGGGGAGAAATAGTGGCGGCTGAGGACCGAGTACCGAGGGACAGCCGCCGCCATGAGGTTGTGGAAAGCTTCCGCCTCCACAAGCCTAAAAGGCAGAATTTCTAGAGCAAGCAGTCGCGAAATGTGGCAGTTTAGTATTGTGGCCTATGGGTGGGTGGATACATATTTGTGCTTACGTTCTAAGGACTAGGGTAGGGACAACTAAGGAATGTGCAGACACCAAGTAAAAAAAATCTCCCAGATCCGCACATTCCTCAAACAAGAATCAGCAAAAACACTAGCGCATGCCCTCATCATCTCCCACCTTGACTACTGCAACCTTCTGCTTTGTGACCTCCCTTTTAACACTCTCACACCCCTCCAATCTTTCCTAAACTCTGCTGCCCGACTAATCCACCTATCCCCCCGCTATTCCCCGGCATCTCCTCTGTCAATCCCTTCACTGGCTCCCCATTGCCCAGAGACCCCAGTTCAAAACCCTAACCATGGCATACAAAGGCACCAACGACCTGTCTCCTCCATACATCTGTGACCTTCTCTCCCGGTACATACCTACACGCAACCTCCGATCCTCACAAGATCTCCTTCATTGTCATGGGTGTGTCAGGTCTGACAGAGAGCCATACAGGGTCCAGCTGTAGAGGGTCGCTGCGTTTGGCCTTGCAAACATCTTCCTGATCCTTTCATGATCCCTCTCTCTTTTAGGACCCAGTGGTGATCCTCACCTTGCTTGGGGATTATACCATTAGGACCCAGCGGTGATCCTCATCTTCTGCTGCTAATTACCACACCCTTCGTGTATCCTTATATACACTCAATTTCTCCAAAGAGTGCCTGGTGATAGACTGTTCTTATCTATTCAGGCTTGGAATTCTAGTAGTTGGCTAGAATTTTCTTGGAGTTCCGCCGTGGTTAGTTGCCTTGTTTTCCCCAGTGTCATCTTTAAGCGAAGTGTATTCCCTTGTTTGTTTCGCTTACGTGTACTTTAGGTTTGCAGTGGGGCTCGCTAGTGCTTACCCCTTCCCTTCCCTACTTAGGGCCTAGCTTTAGGATCAGCTAGGGCCAGGTTTCCTGCTCGTCGATAGGTGTAGAACCTATATAGTGTCCATAGCGGAGTCAGGGTTTGTTGCTTGAGCTGTTTAGGGGTCTCCACTCCCCCTTTCCCCACTTGTAGGGCACCTTCCCTTTTCGTGTCGTTATACATTGGGTTCTCCCCATATCCAGTGTGACACTTATCTCCTCTTCCCATAATCGCATACAAGATTTCTCCTGTGCATCCGCCCTACTCTGGAACTCTCTACCCCAACATATCAGACTCTCGCCTACTGTTGAAACCATCAAAAGGAACCTCAAGACCGACCTCTTCCGACAAGCCTACAACCTGCAGTAACCCTCGCTCCACCATACCGCTGCATGACCAGCTCTACCCTCACCTACTGTATCCTATTCCTCATCCATCCCTTGTAGACTGGGAGCCCCCACGGGCAGGGTCCTCTCTCCTCCTGTACCAGTCGCGGTCACGTTTGTGTTCAAGATTATTGTAAGTATTATTAGAGCGCCTTACATGTCAAAAAGGGGTATACATAGCAAAAACAAATAACGTGGTCCAGACTCAAGGCTATTGAGACTGGACCGTGTGGAAGACAGGTGGTGGTTGCAAACTGACTGGAAGCATTATTTAACTGCTATCCAACCATTAATCTTTTCACACTGGTCTGGCTTCAAGAGTGGTATTCTGTGGCCCCCTATAAACAAAGAAAGGAAGGTAGTTCAACATGATGTGGGTGCTTGTTGTGCTCACTCAGCAGTTTCATCTTGCCCAAGGCCCCGGCGTGCACCATCACCATTATGTTCACTTCCCCGTCCCTTGCCATGCACCATGCGCATTTTAAATGGAGTTTAACCCCTTAATAACATCTGACGTACTAATACGCGTCTGTGCCCTGGGACTTAAGAGCCAGACCCGTATTAGTACGTCATGGCGATCGCGCGCGCACACAGGCTGTGCGGGCGCGATCGCCGCCGGGTGTCAGCTGATTGTCACAGCTGACACCCGGTACTATGTGCAGGGAGCGGTCACGCACCGCTCCCAGCACATTAACCCCCGCGATGCTGCGATCGAAGTCGATCGAAGTCGATCGCGGCATTGCGGGGGCAAGGGGAGGTGATCGCCGATACTCACCTCCTCTTCCGGCTTCCAGCGCAGTCTGCAAAGGCTTCCCGGGTGTTGCCATGACGACCCGATGTCGTCATGACAACATCCGGGTCACCAGAGAGCAGGAAGATTGCTTGGACATGCGCAGTGCATCTCCAAGCAATCTTCACACTGTGCACTTCTGACAGCCTTCATGGCATAGGGATGGTGCTCCATTCCTGTGCCATGCAGGCGATCAGAAAAAAAAAAGTGAAAGTCCCAGAGTGGGACAAAGTAATAAAGTGTATAAACTGTGTGAAAGTGGAAAAAAAAAAAAAAAAAAATGTGCAAAAATATTATAAAAAAATAAAAAAAATAATACACCAAAAATAAAAATATAATGTACCCATCAATAAATATTATTATAAAAAAAATAAAAAAAAAACAATAAAAGTACACATATTTGGTATCGCCGCGTCCGGAACAACCTGACCTATAAAACTGTCCCACTAGTTAACCCCTTCAGTGAACACGGTAAAAAAAAAAAAAAAAAAACCAAGCAAAAAACAATGCTTTATCACCATACCGCCAAACAAAAAGTGGAATAACACGCGATCAAAAAGACGCATATAAATAAAAATGATACCGCTGAAAACGTCATCTCGTCCCGCAAAAAACAAGCCGCCATATAGCTCCATCAGCCGAAAAATAAAAAAGTTATAGCTCTCAGAATAAAGCGATACTAAAAAATATTTTTTTCTATAAAATAGCTTTTATTGTGTATAAGCGCCAAAACATAGAAAAATTATACAAATGTGGTACCGCTGTAAACGTACTGACCCGAAGAGTAAAGCTGCCTCATCAATTTTACCACACGCGGAACAGAATAAAAAAAAAAAAAAAAAACCAATTCCTGAATTGTTGGTTTTTGTTTATTCTGCCTCCCAAAAATCGGAATAGAAAGCGATCAAAAAATGTCACGTGCCTGAAAATGGCACCAATAACAACGTCAAGTCATCCCGCAAAAAACGAGCCGTCACATGACTGTCTGCCAAAATTTGGAAAAATTATAGCTCTCAAAATATGGCGATGCAAAAACTAGATTTTACAAAAAATGCGTCTTTTAGTGTGTGACAGCTGTCAGTCATAAAAACCCCATATGATTCTGGCATTGCTGTAATCACACCGACCCGAAGAATAAAGTCGTCTAATCACTTATACCGCACAAGGAACGGCGTCAAAAATAAACTCTTGAGTTAGGATTGGGCTAGGGTTAGGGCTGGGTTTGGGGCTAGGGTTGTGCTGGGGCTAGGGTTGTGCTGGGGCTAGGGTTGTGCTGGGGCTAGGGTTGTGCTGGGGCTAGGGTTGTGCTAGGGTTAGGGCTGGGGTTGGGATTTTTTTCAAAAGTAAGAAAAAAAGATGACGATATGGCGACTAGTGTTGAGAGCAAGTGCTCGCTACTTGAGTTTGCATCGGGTGCTCTGGTATGCATTTAGTATCGTGGGTATTTGAGTGACATGCTCGAGTCTCTGCCCCATATGCTTCGCGGCCAAAAAACTTTACGGGGATTGCCTGCCATGCACGAGCGATCCCCGCATGTTTTTTTTTGGGTGTCTAATAACCGTGAAACATGCGGAGCAGGGACTCGAGCATGTCACTCGAGCACACGCTGTACATGGTGCATACCTGAGTACCCGATGCAAACTCAAGTAGCGAGCACTTGCGCTCAAGAATAATGAAAACTTATTCAATATGATGACCTAATGTAAACAAATAATGTGCCGTACCTCTGGGTTCAAAATGTTCACTATACACCTTAATAAAATCTTTGAGGGGTATAGTTTCCAAAATGGGGACACTTGTGGGGGAGCTCCACTGTTTAGGCACATCACGGGCTCTCCAAACGCGACATGGTGTCCGCTAACAAATTGAATGGAAAATCGGCTCAAATTGTTAGCGGACGCCATGTTGCGTTTGGAGAGCCCCTGTGTGTCCAAACATTGGAGCTCCCCCACAAGTGACCCCATTTTGGAAACTAGACCCCCCAAGGCACCTATCTAGATGCATAGTGAGCACTTAGAACCCCCAGGTGCTTCACAAATTGATTCGTAAAAATGAAAAAGTGAAAATAAAACACTTTTTCATTTTTATGAATCAATTTGTGAAGCACCTGGGGTTCCAAGTGCTCACTATGAATCTAGATAGGTGCCTTGGGGGGTCTAGTTTCCAAAATGGGGTCACTTGTGGGGGAGCTCCTATGTTTGGGCACACAGGGACTCTCTAAATGCAACATGGTATCCGCTAACAAATTGAATGGAAAATCGGCTCAAATTGTTAGCGGACACCACATTGCGTTTGGAGAGCCCCTCTGTGCCCAAACTTTGGAGCTCCCCCACAAGTGACCCCATTTTGGAAACTAGACCCCCCAAGGCACCTTTCTAGATGCATAGTGAGCACTTGGAACCTGCAGGTGCTTCACAAATTGATTCGTAAAAATGAAAAAGTGAAAAAAAAAACACTTTTTCATTTTTATGAATCAATTTGTGAAGCACCTGGGGTTCCAAGTGCTCACTATGAATCTAGATAGGTGCCTTGGGGGGTCTAGTTTCCAAAATGGGGTCACTTGTGGGGGAGCTCCAATGTTTGGGCACACAGGGACTCTCTAAATGCAACATGGTATCCGCTAACAAATTAAATGGAAAATCGGCTCAAATTGTTAGCGGACACCACATTGCGTTTGGAGAGCCCCTCTGTGCCCAAACTTTGGAGCTCCCCCACAAGTGACCCCATTTTGGAAACTAGACCCCCCAAGGCACCTTTCTAGATGCATAGTGAGCACTTGGAACCCCCAGGTGCTTCACAAATTGATTCGTAAAAATGAAAAAGTGAAAAAAAAAAACACTTTTTCATTTTTATGAATCAATTTGTGAAGCACCTGGGGTTCCAAGTGCTCACTATGAATCTAGATAGGTGCCTTGGGGGGTCTAGTTTCCAAAATGGGGTCACTTGTGGGGGAGCTCCAATGTTTGGGCACACAGGGACTCTCCAAATGCAACATGATATCCGCTAACAAATTGTCGGCTCAAATTGTTAGCGGATATCATGTTGCATTTGGAGAGTCCCTGTGTGCCCAAACATTGGAGCTCCTCCACAAGTGACCCCATTTTGGAAACTAGACCCCCCAAGGCACCTATCTAGATGCATAGTGAGCACTTGGAACCCCTAGGTGCTTCACAAATTAATTCGTAAAAATGAAAAAGTGTTTTTTTTTTCACTTTTTCATTATTACGAATCAATTTGTGAAGCACCTGGGGGTTCCAAGTGCTCACTATGCATCTAGAAAGGTGCCTTGGGGGGTCTAGTTTCCAAAATGGGGTCACTTGTGGGGGAGCTCCAAAGTTTGGGCACAGAGGGGCTCTCCAAACGCAATGTGGCGTCCGCTAACAATTTGAGCCGATTTTCCATTCAATTTGTTAGCGGATACCATGTTGCATTTAGAGAGTCCCTGTGTGCCCAAACATTGGAGCTCCCCCACAAGTGACCCCATTTTGGAAACTAGACCCCCCAAGGCACCTATCTAGATGCATAGTGAGCAGTTGGAACCCCCAGGTGCTTCACAAATTGATTAATAAAAATGAAAAAGTGTTTTTTTTTTCACTTTTTCATTGTTACGAATCAATTTGTGAAGCACCTGGGGGTTCCAAGTGCTCACTATGCATCTAGATAGGTGCCTTGGGGGGTCTAGTTTCCAAAATGGGGTCACTTGTGGGGGAGCTCCAATGTTTGGGCACACAGCAGCTCTCCAAACGCAACATGGTGTCGCTAACAATTTGAGCCAATTTTGCGTTAAATTTGTTAGCGGACACCATGTTGCATTTAGAGAGCCGCTGTGTGCCCAAATATTGGAGCTCCCCCACAAGTGACCCCATTTTGGAAACTAGACCACCCAAGGCACCTATCTAGATGCATAGTGAGCACTTGGAACCCTCAGGTGCTTCACAAATTGATTCATACAAATGAAAAAGTGTTTTTTTTTTCACTTTTTCATTGTTACGAATCAATTTGTGAAGCACCTGGGGGTTCCAAGTGCTCACTATGCATCTAGATAGGTGCCTTGGGGGGTCTAGTTTCCAAAATGGGGTCACTTGTGGGGGAGCTCCAATGTTTGGGCACACAGGGACTCTCTAAATGCAACATGGTGTCCTCTAACAAATTTAACGGAAAATCGGCTCAAATTGTTAGCGACACCATGTTGCGTTTGGAGAGCCGCTGTGTGCCCAAACATTGGAGCTCCCCCACAAGTGACCCCATTTTGGAAACTAGACCCCCCAAGGCACCTATCTAGATGCATTGTGAGCACTTGGAACACTCAGGTGCTTCACAAATTGATTCATAAAAATGAAAAAGTGTTTTTTTTTTTCACTTTTTCATTGTTACGAATCAATTTGTGAAGCACCTGGGGGTTCCAAGTGCTCACTATGCATCTAGAAAGGTGCCTTGGGGGGTCTAGTTTCCAAAATGGGGTCACTTGTGGGGGAGCTCCAAAGTTTGGGCACACATGGGCTCTCCAAACACAACATGGCGTCCGCTAATTATTCAAGCAAATTTTACAATCAAAAAGTCAAATAGCGCTCCTTCCCTTCCGAGCCCTGCCGTGCGCCCAAACAGTATTTTTTCCCCAAATATTGGGTATCTGCGTGCCCAGGGGAAATTGCACAACAAATTTTGGGGTCC
Source organism: Phyllobates terribilis (assembly GCF_046119375.1). NCBI lineage: Eukaryota > Metazoa > Chordata > Amphibia > Anura > Dendrobatidae > Phyllobates > Phyllobates terribilis. The sequence goes on along the minus strand of NW_027362770.1, from coordinate 72,022,823 downwards.
ATTTTTTCTTGTTACCCCTGTGAAAATAAAAAAAATTGGGTCTAAATTAACATTTTTGTGAAAAAAGTTAAATGTTCATTTTTTTCTTCCACATTCAAAAAATTCCTGTGAAGCACCTGAAGGGTTAATAAAGTTCTTGAATGTGGTTTTGAGCACCTTGAGGGGTGCAGTTTTTAGAATGGTGTCACTTTTGGGTATTTTCTGTCATAAAGACCTCTCAAAGTGACTTCAAATGTGATGTGGTCCCTAAAAAAATGGTTTTGTAAATTTTGTTGGAAAAATGAGAAATCGCTGGTCAACTTTTAACCCTTATAGCTCCCTAACAAAAAAAAATTTTGGTTCCAAAATTGTGCTGATGTAAAGTAGACATGTGGGAAATGTTATTTATTAACTCTTTTGTGTGACATATCGCTCTGATTTCAGGGCTTAAAAATTCAAATTTTGAAAATTGCAAAATTTTCAAAATTTTCGCCAAATTTCCGTTTTTTTCACAAATAAACGCAAGTGATATCGAAGAAATTTTTCCACAATCATGAAGTACAATATGTCACGAAAAAACAATCTCAGAATCAGGGGGATCCGTTGAAGCGTTCGAGAGTAATTACCTCATAAAGTGACAGTGGTCAGAATTGTAAAAATTGGCCCGGTCATTAACGTGCAAACCACCCGCGGGGCTTAAGGGGTTAATATTTGTCACATTGCCAAAAATGTCTCTATTATTACCACAGTAATATAGGATCACGTCAGATAACCACAGTTTTAGGCAGTTACCTGGGAGTCAGAGATGCTTCCAAGGGTCTTCCCCATGCTGTTCCCATTCATTTCAGCACTGTATGCATGTGCCTGATCATGTCTCACACTCCACATGGCCAGATAAGGTACTAAAATGTTAAAATGACATTTACTGGTGAATGTATTTTTCACCGATGAAAGCAATGCAAAAGTGCAAAAACGCATCAAAAACGCTACGTGTGAACATAGCCCAAGGTGTGGAAGTGCATTTTTTTTGTGGGGGGGGTATTTATTTTGCCTTATATGGAAGTCATTACCCTGGAAAGAATGTTCCTTAACATTTTTTCCAGGAAAATCCATTTTGGTTTAGTTTTTGTATGTTTTATTGTGAGTCCTAAAAGTGGCGTAATACCTCTGACAACATTGTTCACAGCAGTGACCTGGAAGTCAGAAATGCTTTAAGGGGTCTTCCCTATGCTTTTCCCATGTCATTTCAGCACTGTTCCAATCGATTTTTAGGCCCCCTGCAGACTTCTGGGGGGGGGGGGGGCGCCGGAAAAATGCTTGAGTTTCCTATTGACTTACATTGGGCTCATTGCTCGGGTCGAGCACCCGAGCATTTTAGTGCTCGCTCGTCACTAATAAATGACAGTAACAAGAGCATACATTATGTTATCCGGCAAACAAAAACAATTCTGATGCCATATAATGTTCCCAGAATTATTATTTCTACAATCCCCTATACATATTCTTATGGTTGCTTCCACCGTAAAGCTTTGTGGTGTGAATATTCAATGCTGTCATTTGTGTGGCCAGCTAGAATACTATATAATAAAAGGATGATTTAGAAGGTAATTGCACAATATATACAGCTATAAAAATCTTTCTTGTGGTTAATGCTGACCATCGGGTGCCAGAAATCACACCTAGTGGTATGACAATGTATTTTGGGTCATCAAAACCACATTAAGACAATACAATCTAGACCAAAATATACCTTGCAACATAATATGTCAAGCCTCCTCTTCCTCAGGAAATGGTCTAACTACTCAGCCAGGTTTTTCTAAATGATCCATAATCGTAAATGGGTCAGTGTCACTTCTGCCTACCACTGTAAAACAATTCTTAGTAAATGATGACCAATGCACAGATCTGACCCAATTATGTTCCACCACATAGATGGTACTGAATGGGTCTGGTTTCCAGTCACTCTTCCTGTAATCGGACAACAACAAGAAAGAATAAACAAGCCCTATATTACTAACGGAGAGAGTAAGAAGACATAGTAAAATACTTCTTATAGTAACCACAATAAAAAGCTACATTCATGACATGTCAAATATAGAGCGGCCATACAGATGAGACATAAGAGGCATTTACACGGCAAGATTATCGTGAAAGAGCGTTAAAAAACGCTCGTTTCCTGATTATCTTGTTTTGTGAACAAGCTGCCGGTCGCCTGAAGATTGAGAAAAATGCTTGTTCAATTACTGAAATGAACTTTTGTGCAGCACAAAAAAAATGTGGTTCCTGGTGATGCACCCTTTACCAATCAACAGTCGTATCGTGCCGCCGTCAGTCCAGCATGTAAATGGATCCTGAGGGTATGTACACACACGTTCTGTTTTTTCTGCACCAAAATCTGCTGATAACTTTTCTCTGACAGGAGATTAGCTGCGTCAAAAAAGCAGGTTTAGCTGCGATTTTTGTTGTGTTTTTGCTGTGTTTTTTTCACCGTCCTTCTGTCTCTATTTAGTAATGCACATAAAGTTCTGTGAAAAAAAAAAAGACTCCCATTCTATTTTGCCATCAAAAACGCTGCAAATACACAGTAAAATACGCAGGTGCATTTTTTGGTGCGTTTTTGCTGCGCATTTGTAGCGTTTTTTCATCCCCCCATTACTTCCTATGGGTGAAAAAACGCTGAAAAAATGCTGAAAGAAGTGACATGTCACTTCTGTCAGCATTTTTCTAATCACTGAAAATATGCAGCAAACAAAATCAACAACATGTGGGAACAGTGAATTCTGGTTTCTCATAGACTTTGCTGCCAGACGCAGCTGAAAATTGACATAAAAATCTGCAGCAAATACGCAGCAAAACATAACGTGTGTGCACATACCCTTAGGCAGGCCATACACATTAGATATCAGTCAGAAGAACTTGCTTTCAGTTGACAGCCATCTTGCCTGACATGCCTATAAACAGGAACATTTAGCTCAGCGTTCATGTATTGTCTAAGAAAGAGTCGCTGTCAGAATTATCTGGCAGAGGCTTACCTTCCCACCGAACAAAAGTATCTTGTGTTATTGAATTCCATCCAACCAATTCTTACATTTCCCTGACTTGTTCTGTCACAGGACAGTCAGGGAGCCACCATACACATCAGATCATCAACCGATCTCCCACCAAACTTGGTGGGTTCACACAAATGAAATCTAATATGTATGCGAGTCTTTAAGCATCTCCTAAAAAACATTTATTATACTATCAAACAACTAGAACCTCAAATACTGATCTCCAGATAGGACTACTTGATATTTATAAAAGAAGTGAATAGACAAAACACCACCAACTCACAATACATCCACCATATTATTCTCCCGACCATGATCAGAGGCCAAATTTATCTAATGGAAAATGTGAACATTCTCCACACTGCAATACAGTTCTCGAATAGCCATATGTAGAGTGCCTTGAAAAAGTATTCGTATCCCGTGAACTTTTCCACAATTTTATGTTACATCCACAAACATATATTTTATCAAAATTTTATGTGATATACCAACACTAAGTAGCAAGTATTGCTGAAATATAAAAGGAAATGATATAAGGTTTTTTTAAAATATAAAATCAGAAAATTGTAACATGCATTTGTATTCAGCCCCCTATGGGAAGATGGATGGAGCTTTGGAAAACCTGTTAGAGGCTGCAAAAAGACTTAAGACGGGGGTGTAGATTCACCTTTCAGCTGGACAATGACCCTAAACATACAGTGGCATGTAAAAGTTCGGGCCCCCTGGTCAAAATTACTGTTATTGTGAACAGTTAAGCAAGTTAAATATAAAATGATCTCTAAAAGGTCTAAAAGTTAAAGAGGACACATTTCCTTTGTATTTTAGGCAAAAAATATATATATTTTTTCATCTTTTACATTTTAAAAATTACAAAAAGGAAAATGGGCCAAAGAAAAAGTTTGGGCACCCTGCATGGTTAGTACCAAGTAGCACCCCCTTTTGAAAGTACCACAGCGTGTAAACACATTCAGTTCTTGTTTGAGAGATTTTCATCCATTCTTCCTTGGAAGATTCTATAATTTCTGTGAGATTCCAGGGTCGTCTTGCATGCACTGCTATTTTGATGTCTAGCCATAGATTTTCAATGAGGTTCAGATCAGGGGACAGTGAGGGCCATTTGTAAAACTTTCAGCTTGCGCCTTTTGAGGTAGTTTATTGTGGATTTTGATGTGTGTTTAGGATCATTATCCATTCGTAGAAGCCATCCTCTTTTCAACTTCAGCTTTTTTACAGATGGTGTTATGTTTGCATCAAGAATTTGTTGAAATGTAATTAAATCCATTCTTCCCTCTACCATTGAAATGTTCCCCGTGCCATTGGCTGCAACACAACCCCAAAGCATGATTGAAGCACCCCCATGCTTAATGGTTGGCGAGATGTTCTTTTCCCAAAATTCTGTGCCCTTTTTTCTCCACACATACCTTTGATCATGGTGGAAAAAGCAGGGCTGTGGAGTCGGAGTCGAGGAGTCGGAGCCCATTTTGGGGGAGTCGGAATAAAACGGACCGACTCCTAAAATATATAATAAATTGGGTACAGTAGTTCAATGCAGTTTGTGGGGAATATTTTTTCATAAGAATTTGGGAAATAAATGAAATGTCCTATAAATGTCTGTCCTATTCCTGATCTAAGGGTCTAGACTTTTAGCTGAGATTAACCTGTGCTACAGTAAATTTATCACTTAAACATGAGCCATGTATGAGGGAGTCGGAGTTGTGTAGTCGGTGGCATGGAAATTGAGGAGTCGGAATCGGAGGTTTGGCTTACAGACTCCACAGCCCTGGGAAAAAGAGTTCTATTTTAACTTCATCAGCCCAGAGGGCTTGTTTTCAAAATGCATCAGGCTTAATTAGATGTTCTTTTGCATACTTCTGACGCTGAATTTTATGGTGAGGATGCAGGAGAGGTTTTCTTTTGAGGACTCCTCCATTTAGGCCATATTTGGGCAGGTGTCCCTGAACAGAACAATGTACCACAACTCCAAATTAAGATAAATGTTTCTGAAGATCTTTTGCAGTCAAGCGGGGGTTCTGATTTGCCTTTCTAGAAATCCTACGAGCAGCTCTCACTGAAATTTTGTTTGGTCTTCCAGACCATCTTGACCTCCACTGTTCCTGTTAACTGCCATTTCTTAATTACATTTCAAACTGAGGAAAGGGCAACTTGAAAACTCTTTGCTATCTTCTCATAGCCATCTCCTGCTTTGTGGGCCTCCACCATTTTCAGAGTGCTAGGCAGCTGCTTAGAAGAAACCATGGCTGCTGTTTTTTGGCACAAGGTTAGAGGAGGCTTGTTTTTATAAAGCTGGGAAATTTGCATCATCCGACCTTTCCTAACGAGGATAGTGAACAACCCATAACCCTAACAGGCTAATTAAGGTCTGAAACCTTGGTCAAATTTATCCGAGCACAAAAATCTCCAAGGTTACCCAAACTTTTGCATCGGCCCATTTTTATTTTTGTCATTTTTAAAATGTAAAAGATAAAAATAAATATTTTTTTGCCTAAAATATAAAGGAAATGTGTCATTGTTAACTTTAGGCCTTTTAGAGATTAATTCATATTCAACTTGCTTAACTGTTCACAATAGCAGTAATTTTGACCAGGGGTGCCCAAACTTTCACATACCACTGTTCTGCCACAGCTACAATGGAATGGTTCAGATCGAAGGGTATTCATGTGTTTGAATGACCCAAAGTCCAGATCTGAATCCCATTGAAAATCCGTGGAAAGACTTAAAACTTGGTGTTCACAGATGATCTCTATCCAATCTCACTGAGCTACAGCTAATTAGCAAAGAAGAATGTGCAAAAATGTCAGCCTCTAGGTGTGCAAAGCTGCTAGAGACATACTCCAAAAGACTTGTAGCTGCAATTGAAGTGAAAGGTGGTCCTACAAAGTATTCACTCAAGGGAACTGAATAAAAATATTTTAAAAAATTATATTTTTTAAAAACCATGTATTATTTCCTTTATATTTCACAAATACTTGCTACCATGAGTTGGTATATTACATAAAATACATCTAAGTTTGTGAGTGTAACATGAAAAAAATGTGGAAAAGTTTATGGAGTATGAATACTTTTCAAGACACTATATCATTCACCCGCCACTCTCTCCAGAGTCCTCAGAAGAAAGACTCCCAGTAGAGAGCGCCACAATTCTTTCTTGGTATTATACACTTCCACAGTACTTTGGCTTCAACCACAATAATAAGCTCTTCATAGTCAGGTGTGTTTGTGGTGAACACAACAGTTTACATGACTCCCTTCCTCCACTTTTTTTTTTTTTTTTTTTATTGAAATAGCATAAAAACACCTTAAAATTGGCCAGATGCAGCTAGAAATAGTGATATATACATTCACTAGTGGAATTCTACCCTGAGTATTAAACAAATGTCCATAGTAGATTTAAAGCCCTGTGTTAGGGCTATATAGTACTTTAATAAGTTTCAACCAAAGTGTTCCCACAAAAGAATAATCTAAAATGTATATTACTTTTATGAGTATGTTCACACAGGCAGGATATGCTGTAGGTCAACCAAATCAATGAGATTTTACAAAGTTTCTAGTACATGATGGTTAAAGTATCCATTTGAAATCTACAAAATTTGACCTTTTTTATGCTTTGGATTTTCGCAGCAGATTTCATCCACAAAAATGCATTTCTTCAGAAATTTCTAGAGAAAATACACATGTAACTCATTGGATTCTGGCAGAAATTTGCCTATTGATTTTTTGGCTCAATTTAGGTCTTATTTTTTTGCACCCTAAGCATTGAGCACTTTACAGTGTGAGCAAGGCTTCTCTATAAAGTTATTACGGCATGGTAAGATCATGACCTGTCTTCATGGCCGAGAGCACGTATGAAGAAGCCATTTTCCACTTGGACATTTCAGTGATATTTGAACCTCTCGGGGCTGATACATTATCTACATGACAATCTATGTAGAGCTCACTTGGGAAAAGAAAAATCTGAATACTCAAAGCTGCAACAATTTTTCCAAAGTCTTATGAACAACCAAATAAGGGAACAAAACGCTCATCATGGGACTGCCAAAACTTAACAAGTCAGTGTGAAAACTTTAGGGATAAGATGAATATTATCCCACAATAGAGATTCATAAATTCTATCATTAAACACAACTGGACATGGTAATAGGACCTGTTACCCCTCGGACAGGTCTGATTTAATATTTATTTGCCCTCCCCATAAAATAACAATGATGGGTCATGATTTTTAGATTTCTGCACTGTGACATATCTGTTATTCAGTGTACAGTTTATGAATATATTGACATCCCAGCTTGTAGTACTTAGAAAGATTTTGTGACGTTCCCCAATTATTCCCATCAGAAGTTTACTAAGAAAATAAGCCCCAAAGCTGACATAATACTAGATCAGTCAAAAGCTGTTACCGAATGAAAGTGTTGTAAAAGTCAGCAGCGTTGGTCCATTCTGTCAATTTGTTGGTCTTCCTCTCACAGGGGTTATCCATAACTTTTTTTTTTATATAATGGGAGAAGCATGGTATTAAAATAAACAAAAAAAGTTACTCACTTGTGAATTCTCCCAATATTCCTTCTGCGGCCTGGGTTGTCATTGGTCTCCTGGCCACCTCTTCTCAACCCACACCTACAGCAGCCAACCACTGGGCATCACTGGGGCCACTGATTGACCACACTGGTTACATGCCGTAAGCTAGAAAAGGGACCCCGGAGACTTTTTTTTAGGATTGTTCATTCTTGCCCGAGGTCAGTGAAAGGGTACGGCCAGTCTGAATGATGGTAAAGGCCAACATGGACTAAATATATATGGTTACATTGGTGACATGATCGCTCCCCAGATAATCGCTTGCCTACACTTCTTTCTATCTAATGTGTAGCACCATCTTAAGTACGGTAGCCTCAGAGAGAGTATGGCCAACTATGTTCATTGGCAACTTTGTTGTTTGCAAGTGCCAGTTGCCATTGGCTGCCCAGAAGTCTAGAAATGTCCCTCTCTGTGTAGGACTTCTAAGAGATGGCTAAATGTAATAAAACTTGAGACTTAAGGAAAGGTTTAAGAGGTTTTATTCCTTTTAGATACATTTTAAAAAAAAAACAAAGAAAGGAAATCTGCATTTTTCTTAATTGACCCCCCTCAGCTGTTGAAGGTCAGTAAGAAATCATACAATTGCCCTAGAAGCAACAGGAGGACTCTGCTAGCCGGCAAGAACATCATTTCCGAATGCAAATAAAGTGAACAGATAGTTTCTGAGAAGCACTAATCCAGGAATGCATGAAATTATAGGTTGGGATTTTAAAAATATCTAAATGCTGGTTAACTAAATTGACTACAGTTGGGGAGCTTTGGACGTTCTTTAATCTTAAAGCAGCAATATTATTAACCATTTTATGGAGCGGCAATAAATGCCTTTTATTCAGCCGCCATTAATTGAAGATTTTTCTCACATCCATTCAATAGACTAAACATCTAATGGCTTCTCGGAATAAGAGCAATCGTTGGTTAGTCTATAGTATATAATGTATCACCAAAGAGATATTCTTTATCACATGCGGTGAAAAAGAATGCTTTACCCATGGGCTCGTGTGAACGAAGTGTATCTTTTACACAAATTAAATCCCTTTCATTGTGAGGCTTCTTATCCGCAAAAGTCAAATGGGACTATGAAAGATAATAGACATAGAACGGTAATTGGTTCTGAAATACTAAGGTCCTCCTCATGAAAATGGTGCCGTTGCTTAGTAACTGAGGACCTGACAGATTCCCTATCTGTTACCACTTTTTTTGCCACTTAACCTGAAAGCAGCATAATGTAGAGACAGAGACCCGGATTCCAATAAAGTCTCACTTACTGGGCGGCTTACTTTAGTTTTGATAAAAATCAAAGTTTTATCAGCAGGAAATTATCACTAGAGGACTAGTAAACCTGCTGCCATGTAGTCCTCCATATTCAAGAGCTCTAAATAACCCCAACACTACAACTGATCAGCAGCTTTCTGCCTATGCACAGTAAGCTGCCAATCAGTGATGTGGGTGGGATTATACAGAGCACATCATTCAGAGAACTGGTAGATCTGCAGCAGATAAAACATAGATTTTATCAAAAACTGCAGCAACCAGCCCAGTGACACACTGCTCTAATCAGGGTCTCTGCCTCCACATCATGCTGCTCTCAGATGGGGTTTTATTATTATTATGCTTTGCGTGTACAGCACCATCATAATCCACAGCACTTTACAGACATTATGGGCACTGTCTCCATCGGGGCTCACAATCTACATTCCCGATCAGTATGTCTTTGGAGTGTGGGAGGAAACCGGAGAACCCGGAGGAAACCTGAGATCAGCTGCAGCGCTCGCTTTCTCTTCATGTTCAGTTTGTCCGAAGCCGGGGACAGTGACGCCAGAGCTGATTGGGTGCCGGGCATCACGTGTCATTCCACCGTATCACAGCCCCGCGACCGTGAGTGCTGGAATGGAGCCGGCACGGGAGGTGAGTTTAGGTTTTTTAATTTTATCTGAGCCCAACATTCAGTTTATGAAGGGGGTTGTCCTAGTAGTGGACAACCCCTTTAAGTATTAGGTACTATGGATTGCATAAAGATATTTTTTTTTTTATTTTACTAATGTTATGCTACTACTGAAATCACTCTATTGTGGAAAATATACAGGGCATGCTGTGCCTTAGACCTGTCAGCTAATGAGAGCAATATGTACTCCATTATTAGAGCACAAGCTTTCTCACAATGTGAGTGCTGGGCAAGTACAATCTAAAGTGCTTTCCAACCGGCAGATCTGTAGTCCTATTTCAATAATCTGGGATTGGATAAAGGAATAATATTGCATAAAATGCATCACATCCAAGTGACAAATATTCCTATAGTGGGAAAACCTTCCCTTTATAAGACAGAATATAAAAAAGACTTCCATCACAAGCGGATACGATCCAGACTAAGGCTGAGTTCACACGATGCGTATTTCATGCGTTTCCGCGGCGTTTTTGCAGTTGCGTAAACGCCGCGGAAACGCATGAAAAACGCATGGTAGAAGGGCAGCAATGTTCCCCAATTGAAATCCGCATGTGCTGTGCCCATGATGCGGATTTTTCCGCAGCGTTAACGCTGCGGTCAAAAATCCGCAGCATGTCAATTAATTTTGCGGAAACGCGGCGATTTCGCCACCATTGACTTGCATTAGAACGCGCCAATTCCGCAAGACAGCATTTGTACTTGCGTAATTGGTGCGTTCTAATGTGCGGATGGTACCCGGGTGTAGAGGAGAGAAGAGTCTCATCCACACCCAGGTACCATTAAAAAAGCTGTAAAAAAAGAATAAAATAAAAAATAAATGTATTCTTACCATCTGTCGGCCCGCACAGCCCTCCCGCTTGGTTCCCGGCACTTACAGTGAGTTGTAGGACCTGCGGTGACGTCAGAGTCATGTGACGGGTCACGTGACGCTGACGTCGGCAGGTCTTTCAATTCAAAGTTGCCGGCAGCCGGGAGAACGGAGTGAGCAGGACAGCGCGGGCCATCGGAGGTAAGTATATACACTCTCTCGGTTCACACTGTATAAATCCATGCTGTTTGCATGGATTTATATAGTGTGACCTAGTTATCAAGCACTTTCCAGGTGATGCTAACATCGCCTGGAAAGCGCTTGTCAATCTGCATGCGGAAACGCATGTGAATCTGCATGTGGATCCGCATGTATTCTGCAGGAAAAACACATGCACAATCTGCATGCGTTTTTTCTGCCAGGGAGATGCAGAAATGATGCAGAAATTTTCTGCTTCATTTCTGCATCGTGTGCACATACCCTTAAACTAATAACTTCGCTGACCAAAAACAATGTTTACTTTGTATTTGTTAATATGCGACTAATTCCACCGGAAGGCCAAGGCTCTTGATACATAGACATAAAGTATGGGGGAAGCAGCAGTAAAACTAGAATTGTTCCAATGATTTACATGCAAATCATTTAGTCCGTTTGGAGAAAGGGATTAGCGACTTTCCACTTTAAAGCGTCATTGGATTTGATATAAGCTTCACTTCAGGCAGCAATTAAGCTGCACGCTGCTTGTTAACTGCAAGCTATAAATCATTTTCTCAAGACTTTTGTGCAAGCCAAAGGTTCCAAGATAAACAGCGATCCCGCTTGTCAAAGAATGTGAATTATGCTTCTCAAGTATTACCGTGTTTTTCAGACTATAAGGTTATGTGCACACAGTGCGGATTTGCTGCGGTTTTGACGCTGCAAAATTTCCGCACCTAATATGCAAATTAGGTTACTCGCAGTTTTGGTGCGGTTTTTACATGCGGTTTTGCAGCATGCGTTTTTCATGTCTTCATGTTGAACTTAGAGAATAGTTTTTAATTTTTAAACAAACTTTATTGATCATCATGTAGCGTTTTTGTGTGCATTTCCAATGCGGAAACGCACACAAAACACACATGCGGTTTTTAGGCATGCGGATTTTCCTCATCTAATGCAAGTCTATGGGGAAAATCCGCATGGGTTTCAACAAGAGAAATACACATACTGCGGATCTGAAAAACGCACCTCATGTCAGTTTCCACAGGTGATCCGCAGGTGCACAAAAATGCATAGTGGGCATGGGATTTCTAGAAATCTCATCCACTATGCTGTCAAAACCGCAGCAAATCTGCACCGTGTGCACATACCCTTAGACGCACTTCTTTTTTGGAGGAAAGTGGGGGGTGCGTCTTCTAGTCCAATATACATAAATACTGTGGCTGTGGGTGGTGAGGGATGTGGGGGCGTGGGGAGCAGTGAATATTCATTTTCCTTAATATGCTGCACACTGTGCCTGCAGCGCGGCTCCTGGTATGCATGGCACCCTTCATCCCTGTATGTATGGCCCCCCTCATCCCTCTTCCTGGTATGTATGGCTCCCTTCATCCCTATATGTATTGCCCCCTTCCTTCTGGTATGCTTGGCACCCCCTGATCCCAGTCACGCTGAACAGAAAAAAAAATAAACAATTATACTCACATCCTCCAGCGCTGTGTCCCGCTCTGTGCCGGAATAATCACTGCTCCCCACGTCGAGACTGTGTGCGTGGGGAGCAGTGACCATTCATTCTCCTTAATAGCGCGCACACTGAACCCTCAGCGCGGCTCCTGCTGCGCTCGGCGGTCAGCATGCCCTCTATTAAAGTCCATAAATATTCACCACTCCCATGGGTGTCGTGAATATTCATAGACTTTAATAGCGGGCACGCTGACCGCAGAGCGCAGCAGGAGCCACGCTGCGGGTACAGTGTGAGCGCTATTAAGGAGAGTGAATGGTCACTGCTCCCCACGCACACAGTCCCGGCGTGGGGAGCAGTGACTATTCCGACACTGCATCTCGTTGTGTGAGTGGCTCACACAGTGAGATCCCTTTCGGCAACAGAGCCTGACGCAGCGCTGGAGGAGAGAGGAGGCGAGTATGATTATTTTTTTTTTCTGTGCAGCGTGACAGGGATCAGGGGGTGCCAAGCATACCAGGATAAGGGGGGCCATACATACAGGGATGAAGAGTGCCATACAAACCAGGAAGAGGAATGAAGGTGTCATACATACCAGGAAGAGGGATGAAGGTGCCATACATACCAGGATGGGTGTGAGGGGGACCATACATACCAGGAAGAGGGATGAAGGTGCCATACATACCAGGATGTGTGCGAGGGGGGCCATACATACCAGGATGAAGGATGCCATACATACCAGGAAGAGGGATGAGGGGGGCCATGCATACCAGGATGGGGGATTGGGGCACCATGCATACCAGGATGGTAGATTGGGGTGCCATGCATATCAGGTTGGGGATGAGGGGCCACGCAAAACAGGAAGGAGGGTTTTCCCACAAACAAAAGTACGGAACATACCACAGCTCCTGGGCAGGGGAGGAAACAAGAGAGTATACAGACATTAGAGCAGGGGATCAGAGGATTCATTTTGTGAGGTAAAACATTTCACTGCCTGTTTTTAAACTATGTTTTACCTCACAAATTAAGTTCTCAGCGATCCCGTGGGGTCCTGTCTGTATACTCTTTTGCTTTTTTCCCTGCCCAGGAGTTATGTGGTATGATCAGACCATGTTCCATACACGGTCAGACACAGCCATTGGTTAACATGAACTTTTGTTTGTGGGAAAACCCCTTTAATACTTCAAGGCTGGAGGCATTATATAGCTCATTGCAACAAAATGTCTATATAAAAGTTTGTGTTAGTCTAAAGGGTTATTCCACAAAAATCAAGGTATCCTCCTATCTTCGTCCCCCAGTGATCCCAAAAACACGACTGTGATTGGATCAGTTTTGCACATGCTCGACCTTCACTCTATTCACTGTCTATGGGAATGCGTGAAATAATGGAGCGCAGTACTTGTCAGTCCCATTCATGTAAAGACCCGGGGTCTTCCGTGGGCATAATACTACTCAGACAACACAGGGTGAGGGTAAGAGAGTGTAGCAATACTTTATTCAACCACCAAATGGACAATTGGACAATAAACACATAGAACAGCCCCAGCAAATACCAATGATGGTACAACATTACACAGTCTCACCCTTCAGCTGGCCCGCTGGGGATAGAACAACTGCGACTTTGGGACTTCCAGGGCCAACTACCACAACTAATGCACTCCCCCCCGTCTCCCCTGCTTTTGGCGGGACCCCACAGAGAAGAGGTAGCGGCAAGCTTAGGAAGCTCACAGTCCATCGAGGTGCAAGGCCAGGAGACCCGAGGGTCCCAATCTGGCTTCTTCGAAAGACTCCATGGGTTCCAGGCGACCAGAGGGTCCCACCTGGCAACCCCAAACAACATATCCAGGGGACCAGGTGACCTCATTGTCCCAACCTGGTTTCCCCAAATGTATCCATTGGTTCTCTGATGGTCAATGGAGCAGATCTGTATCCTTCCAGTCAGGGGCATATGCCCTTAAGCTGAAATCCTGTAGAATCCAAATCTGTGTCTCTCTGGATGGAGCCATGCTACCAAACTACTGTCTTGAAGAGTCTGTCTGAATCTCTGATTCTCCTTGATTCTCTTTTCAGCAGGATTGAAAACCCTTTTGTATATTTACATATGTGGCAAAGGTTATCAGTCACAGGTCGGGAAAAAGGTGCAGCGATCAGGTCTAATTGTTTGAGAATTTAATCAATTTACATAGTTGGTGCTCTTGTAAATCAACAACTAGCTGGTTTAGTACAATATGCAATTAGCATAGTAACAAACATTGTTCACAGACCAACAGAAGTCAACATTCAGGGTTATACAAATACTGGTCTTGAGAAAGCCAATAATCCTCAGTCGAAATGCGCGTTAAGGCTCTTCTTCCACAGATCTCCTTCTTCCATCACCTTCTGGCCCTTCCATTCTAATCCTTGGTAAGGTTTCGGATATTTTATTTGACTATGGGCACATGCTAATGCTGCTACAGACTGTTGCTTATAAATGTATACTATCATTGCCCATATCCTGTATTCATTTACTCTGTTCACCTTACTCAGGTCCCCTAATCCCACTGGTTACACTTCCATGCAGTGGGTACGGGTTTGTGGGCCATTGGGTGCTGTGCTTTTCTGACATCACGCACCTCTGTTTGTCTATGCTATGATCAAACGATTTATTATGTGATGCTAAACTTTTTGATATAATAAAATTACTCAATGTTTTCTACCATTTAGCTTCATTATTCCTCTTTTTTTTATTATGTTTTTGGAGTTGGTACATTGTAGCTGATTCTGGCAGTGTCCAGTCTTTCAGCAATGTTCTTTGCTTTCTACTTATACAAGGCCAACTTGTGTATATTTATTCTCTTTTCAGCAGGATTGAAAACCCTTTTGTATATTTACATATGTGGCTAAGGTCATCAGTCACAGGTCGGGGAAAAGGTGCAGTGATCAGGTCTCATTGTTTGAGTATTTAATCAATTTACATAGTTGGTGCTCTTGTAAATCAACAACTAGCTGGTTTAGTACAATATGCAATTAACATAGTAACAAACATCATTGTTCACAGACCAACAGAAGTCAACATTCAGGGTTATACAAATACTGGTCAATTCTTCTTGACCCACCAAAGAAACACAAACAAGTTCTAAAGTCAACACAAAACACAATAGTGCATTTCTTCTGGCTTAACATATCTAGAGGTCTGGGTAATTAAGATTAGAATCTGTGTCATCACAATACACAATGAACAAAGTGGAGGCTGTGCATGCGCACCACTACGCACCAATATGCCATCAGGATAGATAGTCCTGATCTCAGGATCACTGGAGGGCACATTGTATGAATTAACTGATCATATACACGATTCTAATCTATAAAATACAACCATGTTGGCATAGAGGCTCATGCGCTAGTACAAATGCATTAAAAAATAGAAGTCAGATAGGAAACTTTGTGGCATACAGAGATTAGCAAAGATTTTCGGCACACGGTTCTGATCTCTGGTCCAGGCCTATGTTACAACCACTTCACTTCTCTGGCCGGCATTCTCAGTTCAGCATCTCCCGATATCTATGTTGCTTTCTTAGCCCATTGCTATCATGATGTATGTCACACGCCATGGGAAGTGACAGACGGGTCATGCCAGACAGAGGATCCCATCTACACAAGTGACATCCGACTGTAACAATGGTCCATACTAAACGTCATATCCACTGCGTGAATCTTTTTACCCCAGAAGGTACTAGGAACACCTGATCAGTACCCTAGTACTGTTTGTAATGATCCTCCATTACCCCTAACCGCTGCTGCAGTATGTTTAAGAATTAGGTGGTATCCTCTCTGTGTGGGTGTACCTGGACTAGTCGGGGACAGCTGTCAATCATTCCAACAGCACGCTGGTATCGGGCCCACAGGAGCGTGATTGACATCTCAGCGGTTTAGAGAGAATACTTGGGTCATGTATGGTGTTAGGAGGCTGATAAAGCGGTCACAGTACCTTCTGTTCTCAGCTTCCCTGTAACAAAATGAAAAAGTGGAAACATCACGATTTCACCACACAGGTAAGTTGAGAGAAGACCAGAAGACCAGGCTGCACCTCCATGAGTTGGGATTGACACACACTTTTCTGGTTTTCAGAGATCGCTGTTGACAGGACACTTACTACACGTGTATTCTGGAGAAGAAAACGTCAGTTGCCTCGTTTCTTGGGACAGGACACTGCAATTTGTCCGAAGGCATCATTGATGACGTATAAATAAGTACTAGCAGTCTGCAATGCTTACCAAATCATTACATTCAGAACTTCTTTCTTTGTGATAGAGCAATGGACAGTTTATGGACCTTAGAAATGTTATTTTTAGGCAAAACTTCTCCTTTAAAGCATAACACAGTATTTCCAACATTTCTAAAAAAAACATATGTCAAAGAAAAAAAAAAAAGAAAAACTGACTTACGCTATGACAATGGATCTTCTCAGACTTTATTATACAAGAAAGAACATCAAAGGCCTTCTCTAACCTGATCGACCACGTTGGGATAGGGATCAAGGCCTCACACTGGGGGCATCTGGCTCAACTTTCCCAGTGGCGCCCTATAATATTTGATACTTAACTAAATGCCATATGTAAGAAATTCACTTGCATGATATCTTTCTAGATGTCCCAAATGAGTGATACATGGGATACAACATGCCTGAAATACATCAAGAATTGAATTTCCTAAAATGCTCTTCAGCAATGCTCCATCTGACTTCAATAAAGCTCAACCCTAATGAACTTCATTCCAGCTCATTAAGACAACAATGTCATTTTACTATACACCCTATTATTTGACTCCAAGCCTACAAACGTTTCTAAAACCCCAAAGTAAAACATTTGTTAGAAGTCTAAAATGTATTTGGGGTGGGAAAATCTAAACCTAAAATTACACACTGAAATAATTGAATAATTAAATGGTATAAAACTAGAATGGATTTTCCTATAGAAAAACAACAACTTTTTTCTGTACCAAAAAAAGAAAAAATAACATATCCTTTGAAATGCCAAGTGGTAAATGAATGCAGCTGTTCATCCAGTATCACAGCAAGGAAGTGGCCAGACTGTTTCACATCTCTCTCAGATATCAACATATCACTTAAACAGAGGGCAAAAGTATTAAAAGTATTTATACTAGAACATTAAGTGCGCAATTTACTGTAATTACGTCCTGTGTAATGCATCTAGTGTAAAGGTTCAGGCACATGGCTGCACACAGAGCTGAATTAGGCCATGTTCACATGTAGCATAAATGCTGGGTTTTTCTGCAGGTGTTTGCATCAAACTGTGCAATAACAATCTTCTATGTTTACTGCGATTTTGCTGCATTCTTTTTTTGCACTTTACCCCTGATTTCAAATTTTAAGCAGGATTTTGAAGGGAATCTGTCAGTAGGATCAACCCTCCTAAGCCATCCACATAGGCATGCAAGTCATAAAAAGCTGACTAACATTATACCTTGATATCTGTGATCCGATGTCTTATTCAAGGAAATCCACATTTTTCTTATATGTAAATGAGCTGTTAATATTTTTGATCAGGACACTGATCTGCAGGACAATCTGCCTCAAGAGATTATTTTAAGTGAAAGGGGCTGTTACCAGTGTGATGTGTAATGGCTGCTCTCCCGATCTCACTGCAGAGCTGTGTGTGATTACAACTAACAGTACAGCAGAAGTAAACTGTGTCTCATTACAAACACATATGGACCATTGGAAGCAGGTAAGAGTTCTTGCCATGCTTTTCATGGATAACACTCGTAAATATGATAGTCTATGGGGTAGTTCACATGTCCAATTTTTTCCTTGGACCCAATGGCCTTCCCCTTAAACATGGAGTCTTGTATGGTAGATCCGAATGTCGGCTCTAACTCACCAATGCAGCGTCTGTGGGTCATTGAAAAATTGGACTGTGTTCTTTTCTTTTCTTTTTATGCGAAAAAAACTGATGAAACTCTTACCAAACTCTGATGGCAAAAACGGACATTGACCAAACTGTGTCGACACTCGCACTGTTTTCTTTGCGCACTTCAAAAATTAGTGACGTCTGAATGAGGTTTTAAAGATGAATAAATGAGTAACTGATGCTCAAAATAAAAAAATATTGACAAGTAGGGATGGGAAATATTAGTGGAAAGGCAATCAGTCTTTAAAGGCAGCACAAACTAGAAATGGAAACCCTGACCCCATTGTTGGATCGCTTGCTGACGCCTGGCTGCTGCTCACCCGAAGCGGCAGCCCAGTGCTGAGCCCTCAATGTTCTCGTGCTATCGTGCTATGGCGTCATCTGTCCCTAAATGTCAGCTTACTCGAGACTCCCAGTAACCCTACTGAATCAGAGTAGACCAGATCGCAGATTCCCTTACATTTTTGTTGTTTAAGGCTATGTGCCCACGATGCAGAAATGCCCCTGGCAGAAAAAACGCATGCTGATTGTACATGCGGATTGTACATGCGTTTTTCCTGCCAGGGACAAGCGGAAGTGAAGCGTTCTTCACATGCATTTCCGCATGCGGGTTGACAAGCTCTTTCCTAGCGATTTTAGCATCACTTGGAAAGTGCTTGACAACTTGGTCACACTATATAAATCCATGCAAACAGCATGGATTTATATAGCGTGTCCGAAAGAATGGTAAAAAATAAAAATAAACATATACTTACCTTCTGATGGCCCCTGGAGTCTTTATGCGATCCGTCCTGATCTGCTTGCTGGCAGGTCGCGGTACACTGAAGGACCTGCCGTCACATGACTAAATGACGTCAGCGCAGGTCCTTGAGTCCACCGCGATCTGCCGGCAAGCAAAGACAAGCATACCACGGGCCATCAGAAGGTAAGTATAATATTTATTTTTTATTTTATTCTTTTTTTTTTTATTTATTTATTTTTTTACAGGTTATATGGTACCCGGGTCAACACGGCAGGCCTTCTACCAAGCGTTTTTTAAGCGTTTCTGAAGCGGAATTGCCGCTGCGGAAACGCTTAAAAATCGCATTGTGGGCACACAGCCTTAATGTTAAATAAAACATCTGAACAACAACGAAAAAAAATGGGGAAAAAATCCTATTTTTCTATAAACCAACACAAATAGATTGATAAGTTATTTCCATAAAATTAAGCCAGAACCAAATAAAGAAACAAAGCATGGCATGGTTTCAGAAGGGAAATCAGTCCCCACAAAATGCAGCATGAAACAATAATAATAATAATATTTATTTTTATATAGCGCTAACATATTCCGCAGCGCTTTACATACATTATCGTCGTTGTCCCCATCGGGGCTCACAATCTAGATTCCCTATCAGTATGTCTTTGGAGTGTGGGAGGAAACCGGAGAACCTGGAGGAAACCCACGCAAACACGGGGAGAACATACAAACTCCTTGCAGATGTTGTCACAAATGATGTTCCCATCATTATATAATGGAAATTTCGGACTTTCTACTATGACTCCAGCAGAGAGAAGACCACAGGACATGTCACACAGATGAACGGGTTTACAAAAAATGTAGCGTAGAAGCAGTTAGAAATCCTGGGAAATATCCCCACAGCTCACATAACAGTGTTAACTATATTACTGGGACCAATGCAAGATAGTTTAGGTCAGTGTTCCACCACTGCAGTCCTCACAGCCCCCAACAGATCAGGTTTGTAGGATTTGTTTAGTATTGCACAAGTGATGGAATTACTAACACCTGTACAGATGAGAGAACAGCGAAATGCTTAAGAAATGGCTAAGGCTGTGTGCCCACGTAGCATTTTTCAAGCGTATATGCTGCGGAATTTCCGCAGCGTAAACGCTTGAAAAACACATGTATACCCGCACCCCATGGTCCCCAATGGGATTCCGCAAGTTCTATGCACATGCTGCGGATTTTTCCGCAGCGTTTATGCCGCGTTCAAAAATCCGCAGCATGTCATTTAATTTTGCGTTTCCGCAAGCGGAATTGCCTTTGTCCAATGCATAAAAAACGCAAGGCAATTCCGCATGTGGAAAACGCGTGATAAACGCGCGAAAAATGCGCGATAAACGCGTGCGGAATTCCGCATGCGTTTTTCCGGGAGAGGACTTGCATTTATGCAGCAGAAATTTTCTGCTTCATAAATGCAACGTGGGCACATAGCCTAATTGTGGTCTTCAAGATACAGAGCAACTGTTTTTGGCTCATCGCATGGAGAGTTTTCTTCCACATAGTATTTTTGCAGCCTGTAAAAAAATGCCACAAGCATTTTTTGTTGCTCTCACTGTACATGAAGTTTTTTTTCATGTTTTCATGCACTTTTTCCTATATAGAAGCGTATGGGTAAAAAAACAAGCCACACCTATACCATGCAGAGTTCTCAAAGAAAAAACCCAACAAAGATGGAACCCCCCCCTTCCCAAAAAAAACAAACATTTGGAAAAAAAATATGGCTAGTAAATGTGTTGTAAGCGATATAAGAGGTTTTGATGATATTGAAAGATGTTTCTATATTTTGTTAGATTAGAATCTCTGACCATGTAGCCAATTCTATCCAAACATTGGGGCCGACAACGAATTCTGGTGTAAAAAGCTTTGAAAAGTCGTAAAGTTTTGGCACAATGCAAGGCTGTACTAAAAGTTAATGACTTTTGGCTTTCTAACATCATTTTCGCACACTTCCAACAAAGTAGGGGGAGCTGGGGCGGGACGGGCGTGTGACAACTCCCGCGTGTCAAATTCATGACGAGCGGCAGCATTCTGATGCCACAAATCTTACTCCAATCACAAATGTAGTAAGATTTGTGGCGAGGTGCACATGGTGATGATTGCCAGTTTTCGGATGCCCCTCATTCATTAAGAATCAGAAGGGTCTGACTCCGGCACATCTCCTCAAGAATGGCGTGAAAACTGCCGGTCTTGATGAATTGAGGACACAGAGCTTCTCTCCTTACTGCTGCGATGTAACATTTCATACAAATTATTTTGCTTCCGACTTGTAAATAAAGGGGACATCTTAGTTATTTGTAGCAATGTAGGGAGGAAGGGAAAATGCCCAAATCAAACATTACTTCTAGTATCCAAGAAAAGCCCAGCTCCAGGCATGGACAAGGAACAAACCACTTGATGATCAGTGAAATTGCGACTACTCCAGCATCCTCTGAGCGCGGCTATTTATAGGATCCTCCTTTCATGTGGTAAAAGTGATGTGGATTTTACAAGAGTGAGCTTAATGGGTTTCATATGGTTCATAGTCACAGAACAACTCATCTCTATGAGAAAAAAAATGTTGTGGTGGTTAAACTGTTAGCAAAACACTTTTGTCCTAAGATCTGAATGCAGAAACTGTAAAGTTCTACAGACCGTCCCTAATCATTTAATATGTCTAGTCCACAGGAAAATCTCTTATGAAACCTAGGACCCGATTTATTATTGCATTTGAGCCTTTTTATCTAGATTGTTATTTTTTGTCTGTTTTTCATGTATCATGTTCGCCTTAAAGAGGTTGTCCACTACTCGGACAACCACCTCTGAATCCCTATGTTCTGCCCCCAGTAAAATAACTACTCACCTTGCCGTGCAGCAGTGTCTGCACTAGCTCTCCTGGTGTTCGCATGACATTATGTCACACGATCCCTGCAGCCAATAAGTGTAGGCTTCATTCTCCCTGCCTTTCAACAAATCAAGACATCCTGAGGAAGTGAGAGAGCAGCAGTAGCTCTCACTTCCTCCAGATGTCAATTACATCCGTAGTAGAGGAGAGTGAAGCCAGTGCTGATTGGCCGTAGGGATCATGTGACATAATGTCATGCAAGCCCAGGGAAAGCCAGTGCAGACACGGCTGGAACGAAGTGGACAGGTGACGGTGACGAGTGAAGGGGCCGAAGATACGAGTATAAGGATTTTTTCTGGAGGGACCCCAAAGCATAATAAGGGACATAATTTAGACATGAATTTAAAGCCCCTTTAATGATTGTTACATTCATACCCAGCTTTTAGTATTTCGTTGGGACATTTTTGAGAAATACATTCTGAGTTACAAGTGTGGTGGGGTGGTCGCTGCACTTACAGCTCTGTTGCACGCTCTTCCTTTACCCCACCCACCACCGACAGTCTTTGACAGGTCACTGTTCTCTCAATGACCTGTTTTCCCTGCACAGCCGCAGTGGTTTGTTTTATCAGAAGAGGCAGCGCATGTACAATAAGTTCACAAGGTCAATGGACTGGCGCCTCATTATCAGCAGTAGCTTACTGCACATGCACCACCCATTCTAATGAGACAACCTGGGATTTGATTGCATCTGCTCAGAATCTTGGACAGGGGGATACAAGTCACTGAGAAAGGAGTGACCTGTCAATGAAAAAGCAGGGAATAGGGGGAATCAGCTTAGTCCTATTGTAGGGACAGTTTTCCTATCTTTCCTTAGTGCTTGTAGCACTTCATAACACTCGGGGTCTAGCCTTTTAGCTGAGATTAATCTGTGCTGCAGTTTATGTACATGATGAGTAGTGAAGCTCCTCATCTACATATAAGGGGGGGGGGGGGGAACGAAAAAAAAAAAAAAAAAAAAAAAAAAAAAAAAACACACAGGGAAGGAATTCCTGCACTCATCTCAGAACTGCTGGAGTGAACAGGAAAGCAGGATTAAGAACAAAAAAAGGACAGGTTCTTGCTATTATAACTGATAATGTTTCAAACATGATAAAGTACAATTAAACTGAAGAATGAAAATAATGAAGGTGAACAGTAGCTAGAAGAACATTTCAGATTCAGTATGTTGGAGATGGAAGGCCACAGTCCTGTTCCCATAACGGAGGACCAAACAGATATTACTACAGAAGAACCGCAAAATAATTCTTTCCAATTAGATGATCTTGTTGAAGCTGCTTCACACCTCTCTCCTATTCATCACATGCGCTGTGTTGTGCACACGCTGCAGCTGGTAATAAGAGATAATCTGCAAGAGGGACATGCTGCAACTCTGATTAGGAAACTGAGGAAATTGGCTATTGCTGCCAGAACCACTAAAATTGATTCCATCTTGAAGAGGCGTGCTGGAAAAGAGGCAATTGTGGAATTACAAAATTTTTCACTTGCTCTCAAATTAGTAGAAGAGTTCAATCGTTCATCAAAACTGACTGTATACGAGGCAATTCCTTTATACCCTTAAATTGTTAGAGATGTTGCCCATGTGGTTAGTGTAGAGAGGTTGTTCTCTAGCCTTAAAATAATTAGGTCAGATTTGAGGTCATCTATGGTGGAAGATCTGATGGAGGCGATACTATTTCTCAGAACAAATTCATAGACTGCACAAATGTTATTCAGTAAGTTTTTGTTGAAAACTGTTTTTTTCCCACTTACTGCATAGTGTACAATAAATGGTAAATATGCAAAAGTTTTTTGTTCTAAAGTTGTATTCCAATAAATATATTTTATTTTCTATCTAAATAGTTTGATTATTGTATCATAATGATTAAAAGCCTGATGTTACCATTTTACTACAGTAAATGTATCACTTAAACATGAGCCATGTATGAGGGAGTCAGAGTCATGGAGTCGGTGTCATGGAAATTGAGGAGTCGGAGTTGGAGGTTCGTCTTACCGACTCCACAGCCCTGCTGTACATAGGGATTACTTGTGCGCTGGGTATATTCTTCATCTATACATTTATGATTTCAATAATATTTTTGATCGTTAGTATAGGCCAGGGGATGGATGGATGTAGTTTATAGCTCCAAAACCTGTCTTTGATACACATAATCAACCTCAGGTTTATAATACATATACACTCGTGGTCAAATTGTTGGTACCCTTCTTTTAATGAAAGAAAAACCCACAATGGTCACAGAAATAACTTGAATCTGACAAAAGTAATAAATTAAATTAAAAATCTATGAAAATGAACAAATGAAAGTCAGACATTGCTTTTCAGCCCTGCTTCCACAGAATTTAAAAAATAAAAATTAAACTCATGAAATAGGCCTGGACAGAAATGATGATACCCCTGAAAATAATGTGACAAAAGGGACAGGTTTAATCAAGTTGTGTCCACTACTTAGCATCACAGGTGTCTACAATCTTGTAATCAGTCAGTGGGCCTGTGTATAGGGCTACAGATACTCACTGTGCTGTTTGGTGACATGGTGTGTACCACACTCAACATGGACCAGAGGAAGCAAAGGAAAGAGTAGTCTCAGGAGATTATAAAGTTATAGACAAGCATGTTAAAGGTAAAGGTTATAAGACCATCTCCAAGCTGCTTGATGTCCCTGTGACTACAGTTGCACATATTATTCAGAAATTTAAGATCCATGGGACTGTGGCCAACCTCCCTGGACATGGCAGCAGGAGGAAAACTGATGACAAATCAAAGAGATGGATAATACTAATGGTAACAAAAGAGCCCAGGATAACTTCTAAAGAGATTAAAGGTGAACTTCAAGCTCAAGGAACATCAGTGTCAAATCGCACCATCCTTCGTTGTTGATCCAAAGTGGACTTCATGGGAGACAACCAAGGAGAACACCATTGTTGAAAAACATCATAAAAAAGCCAGACTGGAATTTGCCAAACTACATGTTGACAAGCCACAAAGCTTCTGGGAGAATGTCCTATGGACAGATGAGACAAAAATGGAAGTTTTTGACAAGGCACATCAGCTCTATGTTCACAGACGGAAAAATTAAGCATATCAAGAAAAGAACACTGCCCCTACTGTGAAACATGGAGGAGGCTCTGTTATGTTCTGGGGCTGCTTTGCTGCATCTGGCACAGGGTGTCTTGAATCTGTGCAGGGTACAATGAAATGTCAAGACTATCAAGGGATTCTAGATAGAAATGTGCTGCCCAGTGTCAGAAAGCTTGGTCTCAGTCGCAGGTCATGGGTCTTGCAACAGATAATGACCCAAAATACACAGCTAAAAACATCCAAGAATGGCTAAGAGGAAAACGTTGGACTATTCTGAAGTGGCTTCTATGAGCCCTGACCTAAATCCTATTGAGCATCTTTGGAAAGAGCTGAAAATGCCATCTGGAAAAGGCAACCTTCAAACACGAGACAACTGGATCAGTTTTCTCATGAAGAGTGGACCAAAATACCTGTCGAGAGGTGCAGAAGTCTCACTGACAGTTACAGGAATCGTTTGACTGCAGTGATTGCCTCAAAAGCTTGTTCAACAAAATATTAAGTTAAGAACCATCATTTCTGTCCAGGCCTATTTCATGAGTTTAATTTTTTTTTTATTTAATTCTGTGGAAGCAGAAAAGCAATGTCTGACTTTCATTTGTATAGATTTTTAATTTATTACTACTTTTGTCAGATTCAAGTTATTTCTGTGACCATTGTGGGTTTTTCTTTCATTAAATGAGGGGTACCAACAATTTTGACCACGTGTGTATAGCCAGGAAGAGGTCCTTAAAAATATAACTTTCAATCATTCCAATTTTAAGAAATCGCCTAACCTGATCTCCTAAGAAAAAAAATGGAGATTGCAGCACTCAGTATCTCCAAATGAGAAGAGCACCACCATTTTTTTCGTTAAGACACATGGCACTTTATGACCACCAAGACACTTTTTTGCTTTTTCACCTTGGAGCAATTTGGGCCTCATACTGCTTGTGACTTATTATTGCCCAATTCTTTTCAAGTACACTCCCTTGATGAATTCTTTTTTTGGAGAAAGAAAAGTGTCGGGAGGGATTCTATTCTCGGGAAGCAGCATGAGAACCACACTTGGATACTGCCCTTGTTAGGGCAGAAGTCAATGCAAAAGGCAAGGCAGGGTAGATATCTCGATCTTCGAACAACATGAAAGGGGCCCCCTGTCGTCCTATGGCTTCACCACGGTGAAGATGGGTGAGATCTATGCATGTCTTTTCACTAATACACTTTAATGTATATAATTTGTTTATATTGGTGTCTGGGTGAGCCCGGATATAGGATCTGTTTACTGTGTGTATAGTGTTTACAATTGGACCATGGAGGGGAGGGGGGTCTTTAAGAGTTTACCTATGGCCTCTTCACACTGACGGATAGGGGTTCTTGAATTAGGATACCCTTAATATGCTTATGGATAGTAGATGTCTATCCTGGGCAGAACATACTTCTATAGATTAATAGATGGTTAGGCTATTTATTTTATTGGAATAATTAAAAGTTATATTTAAAGGACATCCTCCTGGCTTTGTATGGATGGATGGATTTAATTATTATTCTTCTTCATGTCAAATTATGGACATTGCTTGCTGGCTGGGTTTATATTGGATCGTTATATCTACACCAAAATAGTTTTTCTGTCTTTCTTTAAATTTTTACAAAAACTGTTCTTTTTTGGTGTTTTTCTTTTTATTTGTAAGGCAATAAATTATTTAAATACTCTTTCTATATGTGGATGTGTGTTGCATTTTTTGTGCAGCTTTCTCCTTCTTGTGTATTATATATGCTTCTTATACATTAGTGACACTTCATATTGCGGTGCCCACTTTGATTGTGTACGAAATTCTTCATGAGGTTCCTAAATTTTGCGCAAAATTAAAAATGCTTTATATATTTTTTGTCCACTCCTCCCCGCATCTCCTGATCACCGCTGCTGGCGCTGAAATCTACGAGCCTCTCAAGCAAGGACAGGACTGCCAGCTCTGATGATGCCCAGAAAGATTCTGCACGTGTGAGAGCGGACACAAAGTCATGATGTCCCAATGTGCGCAGTGACCTTACCTGCGCACGGGCAGTAGTGATAACATAAGGCGAGGAGGACCAGTGATGGTGAGGAACGGAGGGCTCAAAGAGGCGAGTATAAGGATTTTTTTTTTACCTTTGGATGGCCCATGGCGGTTAATAAAAATGGAACGGCCACCATTTTGCGAAAGCCGAGTGGAAGCAAAGTGAACAAAAAAATAAAATGAATAAATAATAATCCACATTTTGGCAAATGTGGATTTTTGTAAAATTCAATTCCACTGGAATATATTCGCTCATCTCTAGGCAGTGTGAAAGACATTGAATGAAGGGGCACTGTACTGGGCAGGGTACAAACCCAATGGACACCAGAACACAAGACACGATAGAGGCACCGTATTCCGAAAGCACAGTGACAAGTGCTAGAGAATGAAACGCAATTCCTCCATCCTTCACAGATTTATTATATTTCACTTGGTTATAGGGATTTACAACGTTTTCATTTTCAAATGACTCCAGCACGATGTGCGGTTTCAGAGTGCACATTTTCCTTTTATATGTGTGCCACATCCCTGAATCTTTGTTTATACTGAAGCATGGCAAAGGCTGACCACAGTCAACAGAAAAAGGACTTCCCAAGCTATTCCAGCTGTAAAGTATTTTCATGCCCCCAGCTGCACCTTGGGCAGATCTGGAAACTTGTTACAAGTGTAATTTAAATGGATTATTTTATTTGTTTTGCATAAGAAAACAGAACTGTAATGCTCACTAAACATGCAAACTGTTTTTTTTTTGGCCTTTGAAACTAATGTTAAAGTGACAGGAAAAGCTGGAGCAAGGTTCAAACAGAATCGGTCAGCGCCGACTACCTATAACAACCAATCAGATCCAAGCTTTTATTATTTTCTCTAGGATTGTAGACTAAATTAATAATTTGCTGATTTCAAATTTTTCATGGAGTTCGGTGTTGCGTCGTTACTAGAAATTTAGGAATGAACTGACAAATATGTGTTAACAACTACTCTGTCAGTAGTATGGATCAGTATACAAATATTGTAATTGATGCAACAGAAAGAATGAGACGTCGCCTCCTGGTAACGGCTTGTAGAATTATTTCCTGAGCAATGGTGGACAAACAGCACGGCAGGACGCACAACAATATATAAGAAAATGCAGGACAGGGGCACAGCCGATAAGGACGGTCCAAGGAATAGAGGATGTGGTTAAGACTCCTTTATTGGTAAGACGCATTTCAACAGCTAATACCTTATTTTACAAGATGAATGTTCCAATTCAGTATTGAAACACGCAGCCTAAATGTTTTGCCAACAAAGGAACCATAAAGGGGTTATCCGGGATTATTTAATTTTTTTTACCATAGGCCTAAGAAATAACAGGCAGGTAGTTGCTCCCTACCTGCCTGTTGTGCCTGATGCTGATCTTTGCCGGCACAGAGCGGTCACAGACTGCTCCTACTGGTGATTCTGCAGCTTCCGCTGAGGTCACCTCGTCAGAGTAGCAACTTCTCTCCTGTTCTACTCTGTTGATGGCACATGACTGCAGACCTCATGCTGGGAGCCAACTGCAGGAAGCTGCCTGTCAATCAACATGATATCAGCAGTCACACCCCATCAACACAACAGCTCAGAAGAGATGCTGTGTTGACGTGGAGCAGGAGAATCACCGGAAGAAGAGGTCAGTGACCGCTCTGTGCTGGCAGAGATTGGTGCAGGGCACAACAGGGAAGGTAGGTAGTGAAGGCATAAGGTAGCGTTCACAAAGGTAATGCAGTTTGGTGCAAACAGGTACAGTTTATTGCTTTCATAAAACTCCAAGGGATTCAAAACCAAAAACAGCCTCTTCTGGGCACAAAAAAGGTATTACAGCAAATAAACCATTCATTTAGCAGGGCACATATAGATCAGTGCAGGATCATCCAAACAGATAACCATACTTTGTCCCGGAGCAGAGTTCATACACAGAAGAGACACGATCTCACCAATATCGGTATCATCTTCAGTGTACAACTCCGGGTATTGTTCACACAGTTCTCTGCAGCTCCCACAAACAGACTACTCATGTAAC
The DNA here is from genome assembly GCF_046119375.1 of Phyllobates terribilis. NCBI lineage: Eukaryota > Metazoa > Chordata > Amphibia > Anura > Dendrobatidae > Phyllobates > Phyllobates terribilis. The sequence continues at coordinate 71,994,076 of NW_027362770.1, read as the reverse complement.
GATTCCACCACTCAGTGTCTGGGATGCAGTTACGGACGGCGCATCTGTCAGCTAAGTGCGGTTGTTTTTTTCTGTGCCTAGTATTTTGCTTGATATTCTTTTGTTGCCGGACCTTGGACCTCATTCTTACCCTCCATCTGTTTAACCTCTTTGTTCTGATCCGCTATCCTCCTGACTACGACTTTGTCTCTTCACTGTTTATGATGTACCATCCTGGCTTTTGACCTCAAACTCCTTGACTATCCCGGACTCACGGCTTGTGCATGAGAAGTGACTCCGCGCCACAGCTCATTTTCCTAGCTGACCCATGCAGTCTCCAATCAGAGAGAGGTACGCTCTGTCGTTGGCTCATGAATTGGCCAATTTATGAGCTAAGTACTTTTATTTTCTATAGCAGTAATGCCGTTCCAATTTGCTATATTCATTACTTTCATATTATAGAAATTCAGAGTAAAGCTATTTTTTCTTAGCTTTATTGACTTGATTGTCCTAGTTTGCACCTGATCACAATTGTTGAATGTGCCGGTCAGTCTTTTTTATATCCATTCAGAGAGAGAGAGACCCTGGAATGTCTCGCTCTCTGCTACAGCTCACATTGTGGCTGGTCACTCACCAGCAGCACAAAAAAAAATGTCCTGATAACCCCTTTAACTACAGCTTCTATTCCTTGAGTTTGAGGCTCTAAAACACCAAGAATGGAGCTCTTCAGTCACATCTTGACCTCTACTCCAATCATTGTCTATGAGTATAGTGCTTGGCTTTGTTCGCCAGCCACACTGACAATGAATGGAATAGATGCAAAGCATGTGCACCTCTGCTCCTGTTCTCGGGTTTCCAGAGCCCCAATCTAGGAATCGCTGGGGGTCCCAACAACTGGATCCCCAACGATCAAGTGATTATCCCTTATCCTATAGATAGGGAAAAACTTGTTGGGTCTTTTTTTTGTGAATAACCCTTTAATCAGCAATTTTCATTAAAGCTAACCTGTCACCTGGCTTAGGATGCCCAAAATGTGGGAAGTACAATTGCAGCCAAATATATTTTAAGCATCAGGCCCAGGACCATAAGTGGAGACGAAACTAGTCTGGCGCCGCCACCGGCCCAATTCTCCAACTACCACTGCAGGTGTTTGACAGGTCTCTTCCATTGCAAGAGACTTGTCAATCACCTAGAGGAGCACTAGGAGAAGTCGGCTGGCCAGCAATGCCATACTGCAAGGAATACCATCAGCAAGGGAATTATTCGCAAGCAAATAAATTGTATGCACAAGGAACGAACTTGAAACAATACTGGTGAAAAACGTTTCATTAAAAGTCCTGAGAAGCCTGTAAGCCCTAAGTTTTGAATTAAATGATCGAATGTAACAAGAGGATTTATTTGCATATTTAATAAGAGAAATCTGAAGTTCTTCTTATGGAAAGAAAATAAATAAATACTCACATAGTCGTGACAGGCTTGCAGAAACCTCAAGGAATGTAGTGAATCACATCTTAGGTGAAAATCCAGGAGAAAATATTAGAAGTCTCTCTTAAAAATGGTGCACTACTCACTGGAAAAGTAGCTACTGCTCTGATCACAAAAACAGAGGAACCTCCTTAATTAGGCATTAAAGCGGACCTGACAGAGGAATAATGCCGCCACATCTGAGAGCAGTTTGTGATAAGAGCGTCTGAGATGATTCATCCCTAGTTTTTTTGTAAACAGTACAATAAAGTTTTATATTACTTCTGTAAACCGTGACTAGTGGAATCACTCCCCAGTCCAGGAAAGTGCAGCGGGGGCAGCCTTTCCCACCTACACAAAGCTATTGATCCTGCTGTAGGCTCCACGATTATCTCAGGTCATATACTGGAACTGGAAGAGATCTCAAAATAGATTCTTATTTCACTGAGTTTGTCAGCAGAATCCCCCCTCAAACTCCACCCCTCCAAAAAAAAATAAAAAATTGGAACTGGTTTCCCTATTGGGCAGTATTGAAATCCCTCGATGTCTACTATGCAAATCAGTCACACTAATGAATGAATCATTAAAAGGGACTTTCCAAGACCAAATAATGTGTGGCATAAATTACCAAAACCAGTTCACCTGATAACTCTCCTGCTGTTCCAACGCAGCAATGCTCCTCACCGATGTTTGCTGATTACAATGCATTGATGTGCCCAGCTAACCTCTGCAGCTAATCACTGGACTTAGCTGTACAGCACAGACAGCGACTGATGGCATCAATAAGAAAGTGTGTTACTTGTGTCATCTTGTCATTTTCAATAATGAGATGACTTCTAAGAAAACTATCCTTCACTTTTTGAAGAAGTGTGTATAATTTTATTATGTATAATAAATTATATTACAATAATTATAATTATTAAGTTATTAATAATAATTTTATTGTGTATAAATATGTGACTCTTCAGATTTTGTGTTATTCTATGCCTGATGAAGAGACCTGCGTAGTCTCGAAAGCTTGCAATTTGTTACCATCTTTTCAGTTAGCCATTAAAAGGTATCAACCAATGAGGACTCTCAAATCTAAATATTTTTCACTTTTTGAAGAAATTTACATTTCTTAATTGGGCTAAAATATCATGGAATTTTTAAGAGGACCAGTCACTGGGTCAAAAGTGGGCAGTTTTTACTCTTATTTTACTCTAGCTGCTCCTGAGTTATGTTTTTGTACTTTTTATTCAGTCCGACACATGGTTCCAGAAATCCGGGTCTTTTTACTTAGAGCCAATTCCTATGGTCTCAGGAAGCTTTACTGAGGGGGTGGGCTCACTGGGTAATTATGCAGAGCATTCTAAGACACACCCCCAGACAGTCCTGTGAGCCACACCCCCTTAGTAAAGGCCATAAAAATGAGTACTAAATAAAAAGGGCCACATCTCTACAACAGCCTGGTGGATTTACAAAAGAAAAATACAGTACTTAGAGGAGGAACAAAATAGAAGCAAAAATTAACCACTTTTTTACGGTCCTCTTTAAATCATTTTTCATTCTTTATCCTGTCAAAAAGTCCATTATATTTTTTCCTCCATTAATATCTAAAACTATATTTAATATAGTGCTGCTTTCCAAAGTTGCATTGTGTGTAATGAAAAAAGCTCATTTTCAGCCCCTTGTCACAAAATCACTTTTTGTCATCTACGGTTTCTAAGTGAAACCTGCAGATTTTTGAAAGTTGTCACATGAATGTAGAACACGAACCGAGATTACTAAAAATACGACTTAAAAAAGGTTAGATCTCCCATTGTTGCCATTTTTTTTGTAAATGTCCCGATGAATCTAAAAAGTGAGGAACAGAGAACGATTCAGCAGGTGGCGAGTACACATTTCCTAGAATTTTGTATCTACAGCCAAGTATCTCCATGGTAACAGACAACAAGCAGACTGTAGTCTGACCCTGCAGGCACCAATCCCCATGCTAACCTACCAAACTTACAGTAGCAAATAGGGAGACAATAGAAGTAAAAATTACTACAGCATTAAAAATTGTATATTTGTTTGTTGTCTGTTACCATGGATACACATTGTCTGCACTGTAGCTGTAAAATAAAATGTTTAAAAAGAGGTTGGCCACTACTTTTTTATTAATGGCCTATGCATAAGATACACCATTAATATCTGATCACTGGGGGTACGACCCCTGCCACACCTACCAATCAGCTGTTACCAGTACCACGTGGAAGTTCTCAGCTGTTGACGGAGCACACCAGCTACGTCATTTCTATAGTGGTCAAATGAATAGGGGGTGAACCTGAATTAACATGGTAGCAGCCACTATAGTTGCGATGGAGCTGCCGTGTTTCGGCAGCATCTGAGAACTAACAGCTGCAGCCGGTAACCGTCAATTAGCAGAAGTGCCAAATTTATCACCTCTACCGATCTGATACTTACGGCCCATTATAGAAACAGACCATCAAAAAAAAAAAAAAATAAAGTAGTGGCCTGTGAAGATCGGAGGTTGTGGGTTGTAAATAATCACCTAGGCAGGTTAACGATGCAACAATATTTTATTCCTCACATCCATGGTAATAGAATAACTCCAGGTAAAATAGTCAAAATACAGTCCTCAAGTTCCCAACCTGGGATCAGTAGGTCCACTGATTTTGTACCAGGCGGTACTCACTGTCTCCCAACAGATTTCATATCTCCAGAGAGTATAGTCTAAAACCACAGTCCACGATCCTCCAGATGACAGATAAAACGATGGAAGTACAGGTATCCACTAGCAATAATCCTTTAAGAAAGTTTAAATCCCAAAGACATATCCCACCACTGTAGCACGTTCATCCAGCCCAGTCGGTACTAATCTCCAAGACTCCATATGCCATTGAACCATCCATGGTTCAGGTCCTCAGAATAGATCCTTACCCTTCGACATCATTCCACCAACTACTCACTAAACATGTGGCTTATTTTCTCCTTCACTGGGATCAGCCCCCTGAATAGGCAGAACTGCACTCACCCTCCCAAAAGCTAAATGTGCATTAGTGAAGATATTTTTCGCAGGTCGAACCCATCACCTGGGTCTGCATGCGAGACTCCCTGTGGTGATGGCTCTGCCAGATCTACTTTCAACACTCACACGATGGGCCTAGTCTCTGTTTGAACAATGGTTAGAGGCTCTAAAGACACTAATGAGATTACTGGAATGCTGGACACTTTACAAGTGAAATTAGTACACATACTGACGAGCAAGCAGAACATTAATAAAACGCAGCAAGAAATCACTTATGCAATGCAACAATAAAATCGATGAAACTGGTGCTCTGTGCAGGAAGAAGTCTGATAGTCTTTAGAACAAGGCCATATCTTCACACTAAACAAACCTTTGAAAATGGTCTCCATTTTTATTTTACAGACGTTAAAGTGGTTTTCCAGCTTTAGGCCACGGCCCCACTATCATTATTTGGTCAGTATCTTCCTCAGGAGTGGGAGCCAAAACCAGGTGAGGAACAATCAATCAGAGAAAAGGTATAATAGAAACAAGTCACCAATTCTGCATTTATTACCCACTTCTGGTTTGGGCTCCCACTACTGAGAAAAAATACTGACCGAATACTGATAGTGGGACCGTGGCCTAAGGGTACAAATCTGCAGTCATTCTATTGCGAACCCTCACATCGCGTGCACTGCATGCTGTGAGGATTCCCCAGTGCTGGTGTCGGGAGCAGGCGGTCATGTGATCACAAGTATACGATTTGTGTACTTATGGCCACATTCCAACTAGACGTGTCCAGCCTCGCTCAATTCACTTGTAGTGAGTGAGGCTGCACACATCTACTCGGCACGTGACCGCATGTATGTAAATCATTTACTTGCACTCACTCGACCGTTTCGTTGCTCTCGGCACAGGCACCGGAGAATCCTCGTACAGTGACTGCAGACCGGACAACCCTTTTCAATACAATATAAGAAAATTGGTTGTGAAGGTGCACATAGGCTTTACAGTGGGAAAAACTCTTTTTCTAAAGTAGAATACAATTATGAAATAAGACTCGTATGGTATTTTAATTTTATTTATGTAGATTTCTAAAGATCTGTTTTTAGAGACTTGCCATTTTAAAATGTATTTGTAAAGTAAGCAGATTTTTATGGATGACTATGGGGACAGCCTTCACCGCTTAATAGCATAAATAATGGCTAAATGTGAATGTCTGAAGAGCGGATGATGTGTATGGCACTTCCTCCCTTTAAATCTTCGTGGAAAGGCATATGTTGCGACAGGACGAACATTCCCTGAAGCCTATATTGAATTACATGTAACAAGTATCAAGGTGGCTTAAGAAGAATAATGTTTAAACAGGTTCAAACTCCCATGTCTGAAACCACCTCAAAGGAGGATAGATGCAGTATAAAAGCAATTAATCATCTCCTTCTCCACAATAGGAGATTTCCAGTGACGGACCCCATAACAACTAGCAGAGCGCATGCTTGTAGATCTGCCTTCAACACAGGATTATACAGCTAATCCGCGCTGCCTACAAATGTTATACTGGCTTCAGGCAAGTTCCCTTCCAGCATAAAAAGCCTCCAGAAAGAAAGAACACTAGTATGTTCCACAGGCACAAAACAAACAAGAAACAGAACCAAAAAATAACAAAATCACAATGGTTGGAATGGAGATAAAAAGCTAAATTTCTAGCAAACAGTAACTAATCTTCACAAACTTCATTCACAAGTGTTTCTTAAAGGGAATCTGTCAGTAGGATGAACCCTCCTAAGCCGTCTATATGGGCATGCAGGTCATAGGAAGATAATATCTTTTTATCTGTGATCAGATATCTTATTCCAGAGAAATCCACGTTTTCTTATATGTATATGAGCTGTTAAGATCTATGGGCCGGACATTGCTCTCCCTGAGAATTTGCCTCCAGAGATTATTATACATGAAGAAGAGTTCCCAGTGTGATGTGTAATGGCCGCTCTGTGCTCTCCTGATCTCACTGCAGAGCTGTGTGGGACTATAAGGGCACAGTCAGACAAACATATAAATCAGACCAGATTTCATATATTTATATGAAGCTGTCACACTCGGGTGAGGAGACCAGCTGCAGTCCGGTCTCAGTCCGATTTATACGGTCATCGGACTGTGCCCTAACTGACACATCTGTAGGTTCCTCTGGGCTTCAGCTTCCATCTCACAGGCAGTCAGGGTTGCAATACAGCAGAGCTGTGAGAGCTGCAGCAAACGTGTTTGTAACCAGACAAAAGTTCAGTTCTCCTGTTCTGTTATAGTTACATGTCTTACACTGGTAATGGCCCCTTTTATTAAAAATAATCTCTGGAGGCAGATTCTCATGCAGATCAGTCTCCTGTCCACACCCTAGAACAGCTCATGTATATATAAGAAACATGTGGAGCTCTCTGGAATAAGACATCTGATCACAGATACCAAGGTATCATTTTATTCAGCTTCCTATGACCTAAGCGCCCATATAGATGGGATAGGAGTGTGGATCCTACTGACAGATCTCTTTAAAGTTAAAAGGAATCTGTCAGCAGGTTTTTTCTATGTAATCTGAGGACAGCATGAGGTAGAGGTTAAAACACTGAACTCAAAGATGTGTCACATGTTCAGCTGTGTGCTGTTATTTACTTAGACTGAAGCTTCAATTAGCTAGTGACCATCATTGCTGTGAGTAGCTGGCACTGGGCAATCATCCCACTCTGCCCCCTTCTGTGATGGGCACCCCGCTGTACACAGAGGCGGGTGTGGGCGGGGGCAGCTTTCTCAGCTCTGCTGCATTTCCAAATCTAAACGATGTCAGAACTGCTGCACCCAGTAAAGTAAGTGATACATCGATGGATTCATGGTCTCTTTGCCTACATTGTGCGGCTCTTAGATCAGGTAGCAAAAACCTGCTGACAAATTCCCTTTAATATAATAGTAAGTGGCATAAAACTGGATATATCTGTATCGCTGTAATAAACACTACAATTGACCATAAAGTGTCTGATCAATAGTTCATTCAAAATCTGACCATTTACATGTCAGACTAAACAGACAGGATAGAGGGGTGGTTGGAAACAAAGCAAAAAAAAAAAACAGACTAGACTTGTGCAATGTGGCAAATGATCAGCCGAATTTGGCCAGTTATTCCACAAACTTGGATTTTAAATGGACAACAAAATTCTTAAACGGCCAATGGTGTATAATTTTCAAACAATTGCTGGCATAGATGGTCATAATGAGACAATTCAGACTTTTCCGTAAATCAGTTTAGCAGGAGGTCCAGGTTTTTGCTGCTGGGAGACTGCAAATAAACTGAAGATCTCATACAAAAGTTCCACTTCTTTCTAATTGCCTCTAAAGAGTCTAGAAAGAGAAGTGGAAAGTCTATTTGGACAACTGTACATGAGATTAATACATCAGTTGACCATCTGAAGGAACATACATCTTACAGGTCCTATTCAGGTGGGATCATTAAATGCTGAACAAGAAATGTTAATTTTTTTGTGTATTTATATATTAAATAAGGACGAGCGCCCTTATTGATTAGTAATATATGCTGTTCCAATTATTCCCGGACTGGAAATCTCTGCTCATTCCATCACTGGCCACAGTGATGACCTGCTTCAGCCAGTGATTGACAGCAGCAGTCACCTGTCACTTTTTGAAGATATCCAGGATCAAAGTAGATCAGTGAGAGGAGTATTACTTTTATTTTTAACCCATTCAGATTGTTTTTTTTATTTCAAAGCAGACAATCCTTAAAGAGGGGGTCCACTACTTTAGCACTGATGGCCTTTTCTTAAGATAGGCCATCAATGTCTGATCGGCTGGGGTCCGGCACCCCCGCCGATCTACTGTTATTGTTGTCGGCGGCAGCTGGCCGTTTTCGGATAGTGGCCGAGGCTTGATACTACACCTCTACTTCCTATTCATATCAATAGGAGGTGGATGTGCAGTACCCTGCGGCGGCCACTATCAGAAGATGACCTAAGGATAGGTCATCAATGCTAAAGTAGTGGACAACCTCTTTAAGGCCATCACATGAAAAGTCAAGGACCGAAAGCTTACTTTGAACAATAGCGGAAAAAAGGAAGAGAGTGGATTTATTAAAACTGGCACAGAAGAAAAATAAAGTAGTCAGGGAACCTTATTTAAAGAGAGAGAACCCTTTTATAATTGTAGCCAAGTGTTGCTAATGAGCTAAAAATTGATTGTGAAGATTGATTTATGAGGATAGTATGGCTTTAACAATTCGTGTAGCTAAAAGTGCAAATTCCACTATTTAAGAGGGAGAGCATATTCTATAATCCATGTTGAGTACATGTGTATTATTTGGGTTTTATGCTGTCTATACTGGGTTTATTTGCCTTTATGACTTACTGTATATTCTAGCACAAGAATCACTTCAGCTGAACAGGTTCACACAATGAATACAGAAAATGATTTTACTAATTTGATTAATATTGTGCTACCGTTTGAATGTATGGACCTCTGCACTCATACAGAACGTGTGCTTACCCCATCTGTTGTATGCCCAGCCTTATTATGTCCACCACTATATACAAATCAATCATGAATCCTAACAATATATTCAGCCGATTCATTAACAACTATATCGGGTTTCTATAACTGCTAAGTCCGAGGCTGAGCCCATAGCGGTTGTCATTCTCAGATCAGTCACGTAGGTCCACGTGCATCGCTGTGAGCTGCGCAGGCATCTGGACTGGGACAGAAGCAGTCTTCAAAGGCAAAACGGTCAAGCCTTCTGCATGTGGGCTAGCCACTGACTGACATCGACTTACGCTTGTGTGAACTCAGCCTAAATCATGCCATATCAAAAGTGAACCAGAAGGTGACTTGTGCCCACCCTATGTTTCAGTCAAGGGGGCAATCAGGGGACTAATAGAAGGGCGTCCTGCCGTGCGACTCTACAAAACTGGTTCTTCCAGCTTCAAACGGTAGGGTCATGTGAATTTCCTTGGCTTTGTTAAATCAAAGAAAAGGCTAATGAAGTGGGCGAGCAAATCAAGTCAGTAGTTAATCCAAACATTCAGGAATCTGTAAGAAGGGAAGGTTCTTGTTCTGTGAAGGGGTTTGCTTTTACGCTGATGACTGCGCATTAAAATACATAACATAGCAGAGATTTAGGTACAAATTAATGGTTATGTAAAGTTCAGTTACCTACAAACAGTATTAATTGTAATGACATCAGGTTGTTTTCATATTATCACTCATTGATTTAAGGGGTTATCATTATCAATGCATAACACTACTAATAATATAGTTTACTTAAAGGCTTTAAGTACAGTTGTTTTTTATTTATTTTTTTTAGTATCCATTCTCTTCCCAAGTGCAAAATTAAGCAACTTATTAATAGTCTTCATTAAAACTTTTCAACCATTTTGCTGCAACAGTGCCTTTAAGTCCTTACAGGGGTTGTCCGGTCAAAAATCAATAGGTCTGCAGTCACTCTGTGGGCCTGCAGACTTATGAATCCCCCCCTGCACACACACTGTGCGCTGCCAGGATTCGCAGGTTTCAGACCCAAGACCAGAGGGTATGTATGAGTTATACATAATCCCAGCCAGTGGTCGCAGCCTCGCTCTCCATACACTTGTACATGGCTCAATTCTACTGCAAGTTTAATGGCAACTAAATGTTTTGGCATAGAACATATGCTGAATGGGGTACAAGAGCCTAGGTTTTTTTTGCATCATCAGTAAGGACTAAGATTACCAGTAATAACTTGCTTCTGACATATCTCAATGACACTTTAAAATTTCAAAGCACTTCAAAAAAAATAGAACCGCTATTAGAAGCCATTTATGGTTTTGTATGGGTTAGTTGAGCTCTTCTTTCCCCTTAATATGGTTCTCCTAATGCAGTGAATTTCCCATGATGCTTCTAGTTTTACATAATTACATTGCTCTTCTCTAATGGCACCACTGATAGCAGTCTCCCCTGACTCCTGCTTGTGATAGAGCTGACAAGAGAAACCCATCACAAGCAGGAGGCATTGGAGATAGGCTGAATGTACTAGAGACTGACTACATACTACACACGTGGTCAAAATTGTTGGTACCCCTCGTTTAATGAAAGAAAAACCCACAATGGTCACAGAAATAATTTGAATTCGACAAAAGTAAAAAATTAAAAATCTATGAAAATGAACAAATGAAAGTCATACATTGCTTTTCAACCCTGCTTCCACAGAATATAAAAAAAAATTAAACTCATGAAATAGGCCTAAACAGAAATGATGGTACCCCTGAAAATAATGTGACAAAAGGGACATGTTAAATCAAGTTGTGTCCACAATCTTGTAATCAGTCAGTGGGCCTGTGTATAGGGCTACTGATACTCACTGTGCTGTTTGGTGACATGGTGTGTACCACACTCAACATGGACCAGAGGAAGCAAAGGAAAAAGTTGTCTCAGGAGATTAGAAAGAAAATTATAGACAAGCATGTTAAAGGTAAAGGTTATAAGACCACCTCCAAACAGCTTGATGTTCCTGTGATACAGTTGCACATATTATTCAGAAATTTAAGATCCATGGGACTGTAGCCAACCTCCCTGCACGATGACAAATCAAAGAATACAAATGGTAACAAAAGAGCCAGGATAACTTCTAAAGAGATTAAAGGTGAACTTCAAGCTCAAGGAACATCAGTGTCAGATCGCACCATCCGTCGTTGTTTGATCCAAAATGGACTTCATGGGAGACGACCAAGGAGAACACCATTGTTGAAAAAAAAAACAAATCATAAAAAAGCCAGACTGGAATTTGCCAAACTACATGTTGACAAGCCACAAAGCTTCTGGGAGAATGTCCTATGGACAGATGAGCCAAAAATGGAAGTTTTTGACAAGGCACATCAGCTCTATGTTCACAGACGGAAAAATTAAGCATATCAAGAAAAGAACACTGCCCCTACTGTGAAACATGGAGGAGGCTCTGTTATGTTCTGGGGCTGCTTTGCTGCATCTGGCACAGGGTGTCTTGAATCTATGCAGGGTACAATGAAATATCAAGACTATCAAGAGATTCTAGAGAGAAATGTGCTGCCCAGTGTCAGAAAGCTTGGTCTCAGTCGCAGGTCATGGGTCTTGCAACGGGAAAATGACCCAAAACACACAGCTAAAAACACCCAAGAATGGCTAAGAGGAAAACATGGGACTATTCTGAAGTGGCCTTCTATGAGCCCTGACCTAAATCCTATTGAGCATCTTTGGAAAGAGCTGAAACATGCCGTCTGGAAAAGGCAACCTTCAAACACGAGACAACTGGATCAGTTTGCTCATGAGGAGTGGGCCAAAATACCTGTTGAGAGGTGCAGAAGTCTCACTGACAGTTACAGGAATCGTTCGATTGCAGCGATTGCCTCAAAAGGTTTTTCAACAAAATATTAAGTTAAGAAGAACCATCATTTCTGTCCAGGCCTATTTCAGGAGTTTAATTTTTTTTTAAATTCCGTGGAAGCAGAAAAGCAATGTCTGACTTTCATTTGTTCATTTTCATAGATTTTTAATTTATTATTACTTTTGTCAGATTCAAGTTATTTCTGTGACCATTGTGGGTTTTTCTTTCATTAAACGAGGGGTACCAACAATTTTGACCACGTGTGTATCTGTGTGTGCATTGTCCAGAGTTAGCAATATAATCTACATTATAATACAATCTTCTGTGCCATAAACAAGAACTCTAGGACAGAAGGATAAATTAAGAATATATAATAATGAGCACATGCTCTTTAAAACAGAGGAGAGCCACAATAAAGCCACACAATCTCAACGCATAAAAGGGTTAAACATTTTCATTAGGATTTAATAACTAGCTGAAGGTTTGTTCACGCGTTTACAGTAGTTTAACCTCTCAGTTTCAGTTTTATCAGACCCCACTGGGGAACCACAGTAGGAGTCATCTGGGTCATCATCTGATGAAACATATCAATATAAAAAGTTATTGCCTAAATAGTTTTGATTGATGTGAAGTTAAAGCTGTAAAAGATCAGACCACCCAATAATGTACTAGATCAATGTGTGTGGTCGGCATTCCAGCATTGTGAAATTATTGATTTCAGACATGAGAGAACAATCTGGCTTAGCATAAGTAAAATCAGACTGATGCACTCGAGTCCAGGTCCGGAGCAGCAGAGCAGCACAATATTACGCATTGTTGCCGCATTTTGCCATGCCATCCTGCATTAACTGCAATACATTCCAATAGGCTACAAAAGCCCCCACCAGCTGTCATGCAAAGTCACATTACTCTGGCCATGCAGAAATTATGAATTTTACAAAGTCAATGCCATCATAGGTACAAAGCAGGCTCGGAAAGAAGAAACTTCTGCTAAGTATTTAGAGTGGTAACACACGAGCCTCATTGAGCGCTCTTGTCTCCATTAATAATATTATGGGGGAGCTTTAGCAATTGGAACTCCATTCTGCAACGACATTAAAGAAACAACCTTAAGGTCATCAAATAATGACCTGCAGATCATTCACATCCTCATTCCCTTCCTCACATCATTATATGGCTCCATTTACAAATCAGCAAAAAACTAAGTACTTATTATGAGGATTCCCAAAAAGAATAGGAACCAACCTGCCGTACCTGGCAGCAGCTACCCAAGAGCGCACGTAGCCCGGTAACTACACTCAGCACGCCCTTTACATCCGCCAGGGCTGGTAAATTCTGATTGGGTGGGGGGGGGCACATACTAGTAGAAAAAAAACTTTAAACAAGAAAAGCAAAAATATAAAAGTATATTCAAATGATAGAAGCAATATTCAAGTAGAAAACGTCACCTTTTCTTCTTGGCAGACTTTTGTGACGGTGGTAGGTAACTTTCCATTCATTCATTTATAAAATGGAACATACAGGAAATTACCATATATTTAAGGGGTTTTCCATTTTCAGGAAAGTTGTGTGCCCAGGCAAAGTTTTACTCACTGCCACTTCACTCACCCTCCCCGGGTCCACCACTGTGTCTCTACTGCTGCTCCTGGTGTCTGTAGCACTAACACCACGTCGACAGCTCAGCGGCCAATCTGTGAGATGAGAGGCTCCGCCAGGTAGACAACAGACACTGTGAGCAAAGGCGGAGGGAGACTCGTCGCTGAACTCGGGATGGGGGGTAAAGTATGGCGTTTTTGTTTTTTTCAACATACTTTTTGTTGGTACACAATGGTCCTGAATACAGAAACCCCATTTAATAATCTTCTTTGGAAACAGATGCAAAAATGGGCCTTCCGAATGATCCAAAACGGCTTGAAGGGTTATTTAAAGGGGTTGTTCACTACTAAAAAAATATTTACAAAATGGACTCATTGTGAAACAAAATAAAGCACACTCACCTAGACCCCCTCCGCTCCTCAGTACTGCTGCTGGTCTCCTGGCTTCCTCTTATCAAAAGTGCAGTGTGCATATATTTAAGGTATATTTATGTAATGATGGCATTTTCCATTAGTTACAGTGCCTACAAGTAGTATTCAACCCCCTGCAGATTTAGCTGGTTGACACATGCGGAATTAACTTGGCATTGTGACATTTGTACTGTAGATCAGCCTGGAAGTGGGAAATGCACTGCAGCAAATTTTTTTTTTTTTTTTTTTTTTTTTTTTTTAAACGTTAAAAGTTAATTCAGAGTGTCATTTATTATTCAACCCCTCAAACCACAAGAATTCTGTTTGGTCCCCCAAAAGTATTAAGAAGTAGTTCAGGCACCAAGAATAATGAGCTTCACATGTGTGGATTAAAGATCTCTTTTGCCAGCCTTTTCTGACTATTTAAGACCCTCCCCAAACTTGTGAACAGCACTCAGACATGGTCAACATGGGAAAGACAAAGGAGCATTCCAAGACCATCAGAGACAAGATCGTGGAGGGTCACAAGGCTGGCAAGGGGTACAAAACCCTTTCCAAGGAGTTGGGCCTACCTGTCTCCACTGTTGGGAGCATCATCCGTAAGTGGAAGGCTTATGGAACTACTGTTAGCCTTCCACGGCCAGGACAGCCTTTGAAAGTGTCCTCCCGTGCCGAGGCCAGGCTTGTCCGAAGAGTCAAGGCTAACCCAAGGACAACAAGGAAGGAGCTCCGGGAAGATCTCATGGCAGTGGGGACATTGGTTTCAGTCAATACCATAAGTAACGTACTCCACCGCAATGGTCTCCATTCCAGACGAGCCCGTAAGGTACCTTTACTTTCAAAGCGTCATGTCAAGGCTCGTCTACAGTTTGCTCATGATCACTTGGAGGACTCTGAGACAGACTGGTTCAAGGTTCTATGGTCTGATGAGACCAAGATCGAGATCTTTGGTGCCAACCACACACGTGACGTTTGGAGACTGGATGGCACTGCATACGACCCCAAGAATACCATCCCTACAGTCAAGCATGGTGGTGGCAGCATCATGCTGTGGGGCTGTTTCTCTGCCAAGGGGCCTGGCCATCTGGTCCGCATCCATGGGAAGATGGATAGCACGGCCTACCTGGAGATTTTGGCCAAGAACCTCCGCTCCTCCATCAAGGATCTTAAGATGGGTCGTAATTTCATCTTCCAACAAGACAACGACCCAAAGCACACAGCCAAGTAAACCAAGGCCTGGGTCAAGAGGGAAAAAGTCAAGGTGTTGGAGTGGCCTAGTCAGTCTCCTGACCTTAACCCAATTGAAAACTTGTGGAAGGAGCTCAAGAATAAAGTCCACATGAGACACCCAAAGAACCTAGATAACTTGGAGAAGATCTGCATGGAGGAGTGGGCCAAGATAACTCCACAGACCTGTGCCGGCCTGATCAGGTCTTATAAAAGACGATTATTAGCTGTAATTGCAACAAGGGTTATTCCACAAAATATTAAACATAGGGGTTGTATAATAATTGACCCACACTTTTATGTTTAAAATTTAATAAAATTCAACCGAGCAACAAAACTTTTTGGTTTGTAAGATTTATGCTTCTATTCATAAAACCTACTCTCGTTTGCAGTTTGAAGGCTCTAACTTATTTGCATCTTATCAAACCAGCTAAATCTGCAGGGGGTTGAATACTACTTGTAGGCACTGTATGTGACATTTAATGAGCCAGATATCTGGGTTTTTTTTATTTGATGTCAGAACATTGAGTTCTAAAGAACTAGAACATGAATGGCCTATTCTTAGAGCCTCTCCAGGTCCAGCATTGCTGCTCCAACACTTCCCCAGTCTTTGTTGAAAGGCTGCAGCAGTGACATCACGACTATAGGGCAGGTGACTATTGCAGCCAATCACTGGGTTCAGTGGCTCTGCCGTTTACATTAGGAACAGTGCAGTGATTGGCTGCAGTGGTCACTTTCCCTGCAGTCGTGACAAACCTACTGCAGCCTGTCAACAAGGACCAGGAAAGCGGCAGAGCAGCACCGCTGGACTTGGGGAAAGGGAGCACAATTGTGTTGGATTTCTCTACAGCTGCAAACCTGTGCGACAACAAAATGTAATCCCTGACAACCCTCCTAATCATCCGAAATGTCGATCTGTCATTTTGTGACCACGGAATATCAGGTATTGTGGCAGACTCACCAGTGTAGACATAGACCCATTAGACAGGTAAGGATCAGACAGCATAAGGAATGGATAGCTGGAATATCCTGAACCTTTATACATGACCTCTTCCTGATGTTTAATACCTACAGGGATAGAGAAATAAAAAAATAATATAGGTTAAAAAGGAAGAGCAAAATTTGTAACATTAAATAGACTTTTATATTTTAAGTATTTTTTTTTCTTTTGAATGAACACTTATTTTAATATCTTACCCATCACTTTTTCATTTTAGGTATCATAATCTTGTCTCATAACTGGGGAGATTTATTCAAACTAGCACAAAGTAAAGTAGTTGGATATATTAAGGGGACTATGCCAGCAGGGCTGTGGAGTCGGTAAGCCAAACCTCCGACTCCTCAATTTCCATGACTCCGGCTCCCTCATACATGGCTCATGTGTAAGTGATAAATTTACTGTAGCACAGATTCATCTCAGCTAAAAGTCTACACCCTTAGATCAGGAATAGGACATTTCATAACTTTCCCAAATTCTTATGAAAAATATTCTCCACGAACTGCATTTAACTACTGTACCCAATTTATATTTTAGGAGTCGGTCCATTTTATACCGACTCCACCAAAATTGACTCCAACTCCACGACTCCGACTGCACAGCCCTGTATCCCAGGAAAGACATTTATCTCCTTTGCAAAAACTAGTGATAAATGTCTGATTTCTTTGGGGTCCCACTGCTGACATCCCCTTAAAGAGAACCTGGCATGTAAAAAAAACTATTAATCTGTAAATATGAAGTTAATCTGCAGATTAATAGAGTTCTGAAGCTGCCCAATGCCCGCACTGAGAGCCCCGCTGCCCGCACTAAGAGCCCCGCTGCTGGGAGGAAATTAACTTTATTCCTCCCGGCAGCCTCAGGCTTTCAGTCAGAGGGGTAGCCAGTGTGGCTTCAGTCATTGGCCCAGCATTAGAGCTGGCTGTCAGTCAGTGCCGAGGGCGCGGTTACAGACGTCACTCACTATGCACTAAGCAGTGACAGAATCAGCGCTGGCCCATCCCTATGACTGAAAGCCTGAGCCTCTTAGTGCGGGCATTGGGCAGCTTTAGAATACTATTAACCTGCAGATTAAACCCTATATTTAAAAAGGTTAATAGCAGGTTTTTTTTTTACATGATAGGTTCCCTTTAATTCACTAGAATTACGGTCCTCATTCATCCCCAGTGTGGTCAGGATTGAATAGGGCGGCATTGTCGCACATGCGCATTACTACGGCATCTAATGTCTATGGGACTTAAGGCCCCAAAAAACAAATTAGAATAACATTGGCAAAACCCACTAACAATGACAGGCTCAGCCAACAGTCTAATGTGTAAGGGGACCTCTCAACTCTCTCCCAACAGATAATGTCGGGGTAGGGAAGGATAAGTCCAATTTCAGACGGCAAGATAATCTGCCGTCATAGGAGCACAACAGCTCTCTTGTAGAACGCGAGCGCTCCTGTGAATGAAGGCGTCGGAAGAGATAGCTGCCGGGCCAAACAAGCAGATGAGCCATGGTCCAGCCGACAGCTATCTTTTATATGGAACCCCTTGGGAAGACCACCAAGTACAGTGCTAAGCTAACCTGCTCAGTCCCACAGACAATGAACGAAATTGGCAGTACATATATGTAACCACGCTGCTTCGCTAAATTTGGGCCAAAGTAAGAAAGAATGGGGGATGTGGACCCCTGTATTTGTGATCATGGAGTTGCAAGTGGTAGATAGAGGATGTATCTTTCGTGGTAAAAATCCTTTAAAATTTCAGTTTCAGCTGCGATCTGATTGCTTCATCCTCCGATTTATTTTTGTACTATGTTTGATTAATCTAATTGCCTCCGTATACAAATATGGGCCGAAGAAGGGTCGTTCATTGGTCAGACTAACAGTACATCAGTGGAAACAATTGTGCGTTTCGCCGAGGCAGCTGAAAATTGTTCATTATGGTCAAAAATTGGTTGCTTCGGACCAAGATGTCTATGGAGTCCTTGAGGGTAGAGCAACAGAGAACAGATTAGTGCAGGCAAAATCCACAATGGATTACAGAACCAGGCAAAAATGAAACTAGAGCAGACGACATCTGCGAGAAAACTGACATTTATTCCGGATACAGTTATGCAGCATTTCAATTTATGAATTTTTACCCCTTTCAAATGTAGCAGGGGCAAAAACCCACAGAGGGGGTGCAGCAGGGGCAAAACTTGCAGACACGTTTATGGATTTTTACTCATTTCAATTTAGCAGGGGTGAAATCTGTAGCACACACAGCTTTAGATACAGATCTGCTGCAGAAAAATTTGCTGTGTGCAGACCTTTCAGTACCCAAAGTTTATTAAAAATATTTTACATCTATTATAATGTCAAAATAATGATAACCAATCACCACTAAACAACTGAATGGTTGTCTGGGATAATGATAATGTTAGTTATTCCCTTAATTCATTGAAGAGGCTGGCTAAGATCGGACAAAATTGGGGCAAAGGCAGTTATTTAATGTTGTAATTAACAAAAACCACACTTACTTACTGAATCTGTTGCTGTTAGAGCACCTCTCACTATTTTATAGAGCTGCAGCAGTGACATCCTGTTAACATATGAGTGCAGCCGCCAATTTGAGAAAGGTGGAGCGGCACCAACCCAGTATATACAGAGGGTGAAATAAGTATTGAACACGTCACCAATTTTCTAAGTAAATATATTTCTAAAGGTGCTATTGACGTGAATTTCTCACCAGATTTCAGTAACAACCCATCCAATCCACACAGGCAAAGATATCAAACCACAGATGTCCATAAATTAAGTTATGTGTAATAATGAGAAATGACGCAGAGAAAAAGTATTGAACACGCTTACTGAAATGTATTCAATACTTCATACAAAAGCCTTTGTTGGTGATGAAAGCTTCAAGACACCCCCCGTATGGAGAAACTAGTCACATGCATTGCTCAGATATGATTTTGGCCCAAACACTCTTCAAATCCTGAAGGTTCTATGGGCTCCTATGAACTCTGAGCTTTAGTTCCTTCCATATATTTTCTATTGGATTCAGGTCAGGTAATTGGCTGGGCCATTCTAGCAGCTTGATTTTCCTTATCTGAAACCAATCGAGAGTCTCCACTCTCATTTCATCTTCGTCATCCTGGTAGATGGCAGCAGATTTCTATCAAGAATGTCTCGGTACATTAGTCCATTCATCCTTCCTTCAATTATATGAAGTTTGCCAGTGCCGTGCCATGTTGAAAAATAGCCCCACACCATGATGTTCCCACCTCCAAACTTCACTGTTGGTATGGTGTTTTTAGGGGTGATATGCGGTACCTTTGGCCTCCAAAAAGTGTGTATTATGGCATCCAAATAGTTCAATTTCGGTCCCATCTGACCAGACTATATTCTCCCAGTATTTCACAGGCTTGTATAAATGTTGTTGAGCAAACTTTAAACCCGCTTGAAAATGCTTTTTGTTCAGCAATGGAGTTTTGCATGGTGAGCGTGCGTACAGGCAATGGAGGTTGAATGCACTACTTATAGTTTTCTTTGAAAAAAAAAGTACCTGCTTATTCCAGGGTTTTCTGTAGCTCTCCAGAGGTATTCCTTGGCTCTTGGACAACTCTATTGATAATTCTTTTCACTCCTCTGTCTGAAATCTTGTAGGGAGCACCTGGTTGTCGTCGGTTTATGGTGAAATTATGTTCTTTCCACTTCCGAATGGCCCCAACAGTGCTCACTGGAACCTTCGGTAGTTTAGAAATTCTTCTGTAATTAATGTCATCAATATGTTTTGCAACAATAAGGTTGCAAAGGTATTGAGAAAGCTCACTAGTTTTACCCATCAGGAGATGTTTCTTGGGTGTCATCTTGGTAATGAGACACATTTTTATAGGCCATCAGTTTAACCAGCTGATATCCTTTTTCACTAAGTGGCAGGTTTGTTTTCTAATTACTAATAGATTTTAGATGGTGTTTATTTCCATGGCTTTTTGCACCTCTCTTTCTTCATGTATTCAATACTTTTTGCCAGTGTCATTTCTCATTACTGCACATAACTCAATTTATAGACATCTATGGTGTGATTTATTTGCCCGTGTGGATTGGATGGGTTGTTTTAACAACATCTGGAGATAATTTCATGTCAATAGTACCCTTAGAAAAACCTTTTACAAAATTGGTGACATGTTCAATACTTAATTCACCCCGGTATATTTTGTTCATTTATTAAGTACAATGGGGCCATTAAAAATGGTTGTTCAACAGAGAGTAACCCCTTTAAAGGGAATCTGTCAGCAGGATTTCACAGCCGAAACTATTTACCGTATATGCGCATGTAGCTCTTCCAAAGACAATTCAAGCAAAACCTTAACATGGCCAGTCCGTTCCCCTGTTACTGAGAAATCAGTGTTTGAATTGATATGCAATTGAGATTATAGCTGTGAAGCCTCTGTCACTCCAGCTCTATTCCCCCACTCAGCTAATTTGCCAGCATAGTGGCTATCAGTCATACAGAAGGAGGCAGAACTGAGTTGGGGCATAGAGCTTGAGTGACAGAGGCTTCAGATCTACAGTGGTTCTTCAATTAAATTTGCAGATTTCTCAGGTCCTTGAAAGAGCTACATGCTCATATGATTAGTTTGGGGTATGAAATCCTGCTAACAGATCCCCTTTAATGAAGAAAATGGGCAACTGAAAGAAAAAAAGTTGCATAAGTCGGAGCAACTATAAATCTTGTTTATACAAATCAATCACCAAAAAGCCAAGCAGCTAAGGACTTCTGATTACACCTAACCAGGAGGAGAATAAACCTCCACTTGTAGTATACAGGAGGTTGTCTGTAAAATAGACTAATCATTTATGGAGTTATTTCCCCATCTAGAAACAACATATATGGCATCCCTTCATACAGAGGTCATCACTCCCTGCCAGCAGTGGGGCTCACCATCTACTGTCCCTCTCCCACACACATGGGCACACTCCTGGCAGAATATTTTAATATCCGCTCACTACATCTACAGACACAGTTATTACATTTGGTAACTTCTCTAACAAAAGATGTGATGATTTCAGTATGTCACTCCTTATCATCCGCTGTCTAGACACAAGCCTTTGTTCTTCATCAATTAGACTTATCTGGGTACTTCAAACATCATTTATTTGAGCTGTTTACACTCTGATCACAGGAGAAGCAATGACTAATCCCGCAAGATGTCACTTCAAGGTAAAAAGAGCAAAACAATAGGGTCACACATGACAAATCACAACTCAGGTACAGTGGCGCTCGACGTACAACCGTTGAGGTGAAAGTATTTTGACAAGCTATTTTCCTTTGCGGTGTATTAGCACCACTCCCCTGGTAGCTCGCTACAGAGGAAATGTCAGAACTGTACTTAGCAAAGCTGCTCCTTCAATGATTTACTCTAGATTACTGAATATACACTGTGTGACTACACTTAATCCCAATTTCCATCTTATTTTTTTCCACAATTCCATCCTTGCAATTACGGTATATTACCTAAGGAATAATCTGCACTTACATTGCGTAGAATATTTTAGGTATTTGTGCATTGGTGGTAGGACGTACAAAAAAGGGTATATCAGCTCACCCCTACAATGAGAAATATAAAAAAATCTTTCGGAATGAAGCTCAAAAACAAACTAAATCTACTGTCTTCTGTGTCTGAGAAATAAAATGTAGGATTGTGAAACCCAACATATACTGTGAGTGATGACAATTTCTGTACAGCGCTGTGGAAGATGTTGGAAAGCAATAAATAATATGCTCTCGACAGTTGTCCCATTTGCCATTAATTGTAATGAAGCATGGCCAACCAAGGTCGCTACCTCTCTCCCAAGAAAAGGGTAAGTGGATATCTTGTTCTCAGGATCATAGGAAACACAGATCAAACCAACCAAACATTCAACAGAATTGTCAAAGGAATTGATCCAACCATATATAGCTCAAAATCACCAGACAAGATGGAACATTGGCATGTCTTGTAGTCTATATATGACATTTGCTGACTATTTACTGTGTGGTAAGCCAAGTGTTTGGATTACAGCAGATTACGGCTGGGGCACATATTAAAGTCCCCATACACAGACTAATTGTGGCTGAATCCACCAATATTTAAGGGTATGATTGACAGTTTAATGTGTATGGGTCAATTGATGGCCAGGGAAGACGTCAATCAGGTATGTCCGAATTCGTACCAACGATCGCTTTGAGATAAATAGTGTCTTGCGAGGCTTTGTCACACAAAACAGAGGCGTGCTCCCGTGTATGGGGGAAGCCACCGATATAACTGTTGGTACAATGATCGGCAAAGCTTCATTCAGAAGACACCCATCTCATGTGTATGGCCGGCTTAGTCCCTGGCCCAAAATCAGATCAACATCCCAGCAATTCATTATGGCCACAATCTTCTGAACTGAATGTTTTATCAACATTGGAAAAACTACACAATAGAAAAAAAAAAAAAGCTATACAATAAAGCCAGTCCCCATAGTAATTATATGACATCATTGCTATCTAAAGTCACAAAACCACATCACACAGACATAACATCTTTAGGCCAGCGCATATATAGATTTACACATTGCTAAAATGGGACAATTTCGGTCGGATCATAGCACAGTACACAGGATAAGGAATGGTTAATACATTATAAGGATTTCCAATTATATCCTAGCTTGATCTCTGTCACACAATTCAAAAATACTTTCTGACCCCAAATTCTGGCACTGAACTAATAAATAATACAGAAAGTCTCTATGATTGATGGCAAATTGCACAGAACCATCGATCTCTATTCAACATCCAGTATTTATCGACTACTCTGTCACCAGGTTTTTGCCATCCCATCTGAGAGCAGTATGATATAGGGGTAGAGACCCTGATTCCAGCAATTAATCACTTACTTTCTTAGTTGCTACAGTTTTGATAAAATCACTGCCAATCAGTGTTGAGGGTGGTGTTATACAGAAATTATAAATGTGGAGGGCTACTTATACGCTACAAGACTCAAAATAAAGCTGCCAAAAACTGGCATTATCAAAAGCAGCCAATCGGAGGCTATTCTTCCGGCTACGTTTCCACGATGAGCATTTGGGGCCTTTTTGATGCTGACAATTTAATTGTTTTTTTCAGCGCTGCAGTTTTTACCTTTTTCGTTTGACATATGTTTAAAAAAAATAACTACTTTGTTTTTGGAAACTTCCAGTAGCTTTGCCTTGATAAACCTTTATTAATAAAGTCATGTGCACATTACATGCGTCTCATTTGCACCTATAAGAACGCATAAGTCTATATGGGGAAAATCCACAAATAAAACGAATATTTACTGCAAAACAAATTGGCATATAGCAGATTTCAAAACTGACTTGCAGGTCAATTTCTTATCCAGGAAGAAAGAAAAAGCACGGTGTGCATGAGGTTTATAGAAATCCCATTCACTTTCTTTACTGTAAGATGCTGCGTTGCTTGCGCATGTAAATACCGAGCAGAATGAATGCACCGAATATTCATCAGGTGAACTGAGCCTGTGATGGTTGCTATGCGAGGCATTCTTTGTTATTTTCGACAGTTTTAATAAAATCTATCCTATTGAAAGTCTGCAGGCCGAGATTCTGTTCGTACATCCCACCACCACATCACTGTACTCGCTCCACGTCACTATCGTCCTCCACTGTAGCTCTTGGTGACCAATGCACAATGGGGCTAGCATCTGGGCTTGTAATGATCCCCTTTAAAATCAGCACCCTGACAGCCAAAGCCTTATAAAATGGTACCTGGGAGCGCAGTGATATTACTGGTTATTCCAGTTACTGAGTGATGGTGCTACATGGGCCTGATCTGCAGGAACCATGTGTTATTTCTCACATATGGAAATCTGCAGCTCAGCACCCGGAGAAGCTGCGCCCCGTAGGCTACGGCTACATTCACACCCATCAAAAATGGAGTTTTTTCTCTCACGTGTGATCCGTATTGCCTCAGTTATGAATTCACTGTTTATCATCCATTTTGAAAAACCTCAATCACATAGACTGTAAGCCTCTATGAATGGATCAGTGAAACACAGATGGAAAACTCAAGTAAAAACTATGTCATCTGTTTATACCGGGTCCCCATAGACTTTAATTGCCCAGACTGATTAGCAAAACGGATGAAAATATGACATGGACCACAGTCACACGCTCAGTATTTGGTCAGTATTTCACCTCAGTATTTGTGGCCAAAACCAGGAGTGGCTGATAAATACAGAAGTGGTGACGTGTTTCTATTATACTTTTGCTCTGATTGTTCCACTCCTGGTTTTGGTTTATAAATACTGATGTAAAATACTGACAGTGTGAAAATGGCGTAGTGCGAACTCCCCAACAGACCGTTAAATCCATTCATCAACTCACCATGTGCCCTTCAGGTGTCTACAGTCTCATTATAATACAAGAGTTAATTATTTAATGAAAAAGTATGTGTTGCTAAAGACACAGATAAATACCCATCAGTATAATTATATGGACATAAGATGGGCATGAGAATTGTGCCAAAAGTTGCCTATAGGTGTTCAGCCGACTTGAACGACCTCTGAAAAATTAGATCTGGAATCTGATCAGTTGTCGGCTCCTCAGTTTTTAAAAAGTTTGGACAAATTCTGCCCAATCCATGACAGGCTCACCACGCCCGCATCACAGAAACAAATCTAGTCAAGTGGGAAACACAAAAGAGGGGCAAAAACTAGATTTAGAGCAATTGTCACCGCTGGGAACAAGGTTGTCAGTTGTCAACAGCAGGTGTAAAGACTTGCAAGAAAACTTGTATCTCATGGCCGATAACCAGCCCTGGTAATGTTGCAATAACAAAACAAAATTAGAGGAAATAATAGGATCATTTTAAGTCATGGTGTTAGGGTAAATCCACAGGTGATGGAAATGCTGCGGATTTTACTTGCAGATTTATGCAGGTAAAAATCCATAGAGGATCCACACATACTACACATAGCAGCCACATGTTGTAGAAAACCCCGTCATCAGCATGTCAATTTATGCTATAGAAAAAGTCCCCGTCCTCAGCATGTCAATTTATGCTGTAGACAAAGTCCCCGTCCTCAGCATGTCAATTTATGCTATAGAAAAAGTCCCCGTCCTCAGCATGTCAATTTATGCTGTAGACAAAGTCCCCGTCCTCAGCATGTCAATTTATGCTGTAGACAAAGTCCCCGTCCTCAGCATGTCAATTTATGCTGTAGACAAAGTCCCCGTCCTCAGCATGTCAATTTATGCTGTAGACAAAGTCCCCGTCCTTAGCATGTCAATTTGTGCTACAGAAAAAGTCCCCGTCCTCAGCATGTCAATTTGTGCTACAGAAAAAGTCCTCGTCCTCAGCATGTCAATTTGTGCTATAGAAAAAGTCCCCGTCCTCAGCATGTCAATTTATGCTATAGAAAAAGTCCCCGTCCTAAGCATGTCAATTTATGCTGTAGACAAAGTCCCCGTCCTTAGCATGTCAATTTATGCTGTAGACAAAGTCCCCGTCCTCAGCATGTCAATTTGTGCTGTAGACAAAGTCCCCGTGCTCAGAATGTCAAAGTCCCCGTCCTCAGCATGTCAATTTATGCTATAGAAAAAGTCCCCGTCCTCAGCATGTCAATTTGTGCTGTAGACAAAGTCCCCGTGCTCAGAATGTCAAAGTCCCCGTCCTCAGCATGTCAATTTATGCTATAGAAAAAGTCCTCGTCCTCAGCATGTCAATTTCAATTTACACTGTGGATTTTTACTGTGGTGCAAAGGGTGAAACCTGGGGTGCATTGCTGCAGATTGCCCCATGTGAATGCAGTATCAAGCTGCAACATGCACGTTCTTTTGCAGATTTGATGCAGATTTTTCACATGCATATTTTGCTGCAGTTTTACAGTAAAATCATACTCATGTGAATTCAGTGATAGAATACGGCCATACGGGATGGAAGACCTACAGTACATACACCGCATGTATAGCAGCTGATTTACCACTGACATGGGTGTAAGCCACACTATATATCCACAGAACAATTCTGAAGCAGGTGGACTTTTTTTTTTTTTTTAAATGTTGCTGTATTTTGATTTAGACTTTCCATTGGTAAATTTCCGACAAGAAATCTGCGGCCATGCTGCCCTGTGCTTCGTATATTCACATGCAATCCTTTTCCAGCATTTTTTACTGCAAGAGAAATGCAGACGAATACCAGAAAACAGCAGCGATTCCACATTAAAATGTGCGTTTTTGTTGTTAATCAGCCTCAAACATCTGAATCGAGAAAAACACTGAAAGAATTGACATATTGTATAAAAAAAATAGAACACCGCAGGTCAAAAACGCAAGAGAAAAAGTACAACATGTACCTGAGATTTTAGAAATGTCATTCATTTAGCTGCTAGTGTAAAACACTGCATTACATCGGTCTTAGCAAAAAGGGATGAAAAGAAAAAAAAAAACCACAGCAAAAACACTGCATGTGAACAAGCTCCTTGGACATGTTCCTCCACTGTGTAAAAAGTGTGTTTATTCTGCTGGGGTTTTCTGTTTTGTTATGTGCACAAAATCCTCAGCGTTTAACAATTCAAGCCTGTCATGTATACAAAAACAATGGGAACTGTACATATTTGGTGAGTTTTTTTCCCCCGTAGACTTATGAAAAGCCTGGAGGAAAAAAAAAATATATAAAAATGCAATAAACAGTGAATATTTCACAACGGACACCTGTAGAAAGCATACTGAAAAATAATGGCATGGAAAAAAAGATATTGTTGTGTTACATGTCAAAATGCTTGTTCGGCGGGTGAAATGATCACTTAGTTTAGCCAAAAGATTATCGTTCTTGGCAGCGCAATGTCCTGTGTAAGCAGTACTCGTGCTGCCGAGAACAATGCTACCTATGTGCCCTGAATGACCTATTACAGATGGACAAGTGCAGTCTGTGTAGAGAGGCTATTATAGGGATCA
Organism: Phyllobates terribilis; assembly: GCF_046119375.1. NCBI lineage: Eukaryota > Metazoa > Chordata > Amphibia > Anura > Dendrobatidae > Phyllobates > Phyllobates terribilis. The sequence goes on along the minus strand of NW_027362770.1, from coordinate 71,967,082 downwards.
GTACACACTTACCGATAACGGTCGGCGAATGCTGGAAAGTCGGTGTCTGTAAACTAACTGTACAGACACACGGATCTGAGGATGTGCTGGAACTATCCACAGCTGCAACTAATATGCATGGTGTGCACGCATCCAAGGACTGAGATGCAGCAGTTGCCCCCCAGTGGCACTAATGTCAGCAGTTGCCCCCCCGGTGGCACTAATGTCAGCAGTTGCCCACCACCCCCCCTCCCGGTGACACTAATGTCAGCAGTTACCCACCACCCCCCCTCCCAATGACACTAATGTCAGCAGTTACCCACCACCCCCCCTCCCAATGACACTAATGTCAGCAGTTACCCACCACCCCCCCTCCCAATGACACTAATGTCAGCAGTTACCCACCCCCCCCCCTCCCAATGACACTAATGTCAGCAGTTACCCACCCCCCCTCCTCCCAGTGACACTAATGTCAGCAGTTACCCCCCCTCCCGGTGGCACTAATGTCAGCAGTTACCCCCCCTCCCGGTGGCACTAATGTCAGCAGTTACCCCCCCCCCCCCCCCCCAGAACTAATGTCAGCAGGTACCCCCTGGTGGCGCTAATGTCGGCAGTTAACCCCTGGTGGCGCTAATGTCGGCAGTCCCCCCCCCGCCCCGTGGCACTAGTGGCAGCAGTTACCCCCCCCCCGTGGCACTAGTGGCAGCAGCAGTTACCCACCGCCTCCCAGTGGCATTAATGTCAGCAGTTACCCCCCGATGGCACTAATGTCACTCATGTTCTATGGGGGCTGTGGGCAGCTTTCCGCAGGGTGTGCTGGCAGCCTGATGCCACAGGTCAGCAGTTGCCCTCCCCAGCCTGTGGTGGGGTCTGGCATGAATAGGGCTGGAGGAGGGGAGGCAGTGGAGCTTACCATCGTCCATGTGATCGGCCAGCTTCTCCTGGTAGCCTCTGTGCGCATCCTGTGCCCGCCTGAGCGCCTGTAGGGAGAGCAGGGATTGAGAAGTTGTGTGCGGGCAGCCTGGCAGCGGTGCCCCGGGCACTGCCCTTACCTCCGGGTGAGCCTCGGACTCATTGACCAGCGAGGACTTGAGGTCGGCCAGGTCGCGCTCAGTGAAGGCATGCTCCTGGATCTTCTCCTCCTGCTCGCCCTCGTCTTTGAAGGAGATCATCTCATCGCTGGCTCCCAGGTCCTCCTCTCCTCCGCTGCTCAGCTGGGGCATGGTAGCTGCTGGAGCCCCTGCTCGGGCACTGAGGGCGGCACGGAGTTTGGGCAGAGGACTCACAGTGTACCAGGAAGGCGATCGGTGCCCTGCATGAGAGGGGAGGGGGCACACGGAAAACTTTGGAGGGAGCTGATGGCAGGCACAGGACAGGAGCTCTGCAGGCTGGAGCTGTGATCGTGTGAGGACAAGGGGAAGGCAGAGCACTTCAAAGCACGCCGCCTGCTGATTGATGGCTGCGCCGAGCACTCGGGGGCTGAACCAAGGCGGCAGAGCAGGCTCTTAAAGAGACAGGCACCCTGAGCCGCAGCGCTGAATATAGCAGTAATAGGGGGATCAGAGTGATGGCCCACAGGGGGCAGAATATGCAGGATCATCACACTACAAGTCATTTCTAGGGGGATCAGAGTAATGGCCCACAGGGGGCAGACAATGCAGGATCTCCTCACCACAAGTCATCTCTAGGGGGATCAGAGTGATGGCCCACAGGGGGCAGACAATGCAGGATCTCCTCACCACAAGTCATCTCTAGGGGGATCAGAGTGATGGCCCACAGGGGGCAAACAATGCAGGATCTGTTCACCACAAGTCATCTCTAGGGGGATCAGCGTTACATAGTTACATAGTTTATAAGGCCGAAAAAAGACAAGCGTCCATCCAGTTCAGCCTATTTCTTGTGCACTGCAGCTATTCCGCAGCGTTGATCCAGGGGAACGCAAAAAAAAAAAAAAAAAAAAAACATGCGGTATAGGCCAATTGACATCATTGAGGAAAAAATTCACTTCCCGACACCAATCTGGATTAATTAACTATCACTAAGCATAAGATGTAATTTTATTGTTCTCAAGAAAGGCGTCCAGGCCTCTCTTGAACTCATTAAGTGAGTTGGACATCACCACTTCCTCTCCCAGAGAGTTCCAGAGTCTCACGGCTCTGACCGTAAAGAATCCCCTTCTATGCTGGTGCAGGAACCTCCTTTCCTCCAGACGCATAGTGTGCCCCCTCGTCTTTGTCACCATCCTTGGTATAAACAGGTCATGGGAGAGATCTCTGTACTGCCCCCTGATGTATTTATACATGTTTATGAGGTCTCCCCTAAGCCTTCTCTTTTCTAATGTAAATAGGCCTAATTTTGACAACCTCTCTGGGTATTCTAGTCCCTCCATTCCCTTTATTACCTTAGTCGCCCTCCTTTGTACCCTCTCTAGCTCCAATATGTCTTTCCTGAGCACCGGAGCCCAGAACTGTGCACAATATTCTAAGTGCGGCCTTACCAGCGCTTTATACAGAGGAAGAACAATGTTCTCATTATATGCCCCTATTCCTCTTCTGATGCATGCCATGACTCTATTTGCCTTCGCAGCTGCTGCCTGACACTGGGCACTCCAATTTAATTTGCTATTAACCAAGACGCCCAGGTCCTTCTCCATGTCAGATTTCCCCAACGGTTTCCCATTTAATATGTATGGGTGACTGCTGTTTTTCTTTCCCATGTGCATGACCTTACATTTATCGGCATTGAACCCCATTTGCCATTTTTTGGCCCAACTCCCCAATTTATCTAAATCCTCCTGTAGCTGTGCCCTATCCTCATCTGTGTTAACTACTTTACAAAGTTTAGTATCATCTGCAAATATTGCTATTTTACTATGCAACCCTTCCACTAGATCATTAATAAATATATTAAATAATATAGGGCCCAAGACAGACCCTTGAGGCACCCCGCTAGTAACCCTGACACACCCTGAGCTTACTCCATTGATAACCACCCTCTGCTTTCTATCACTCAGCCAGCTATTTACCCACTTACACACATTATCCCCCAGACCAAGCATTCTCATTTTATATACCAACCTTTTGTGTGGCACGGTATCAAACGCTTTGGAGAAGTCAAGGTATACAACATCCACTGACTCTCCCCGGTCCAGCTGTGAGCTCACCTCCTCGTAGAAGACAATCAGGTTTGTTTGGCAGGAGCGATCCCTCATGAATCCATGTTGATATGGAGTTAGACAGTTATTATCATGAAGATATTCTACAATAGCATCTCTAAGAAATCCTTCAAACAATTTACCCACAACAGACGTTAAGCTGACTGGTCTATAGTTCCCAGGGTCACTTTTAGACCCCTTTTTGAATATTGATGGCCCACAGGGGGCAGACAATGCAGGATCTGTTCACCACAAGTCATTTCTAGGGGGATCAGAGTGATGGGCCACAGGGGGCAGACAATGCAGGATCTGTTCACCACAAGTCATCTCTAGGGGGATCAGAGTGATGGACCACAGGGAGCAGAATATGCAGGATCATCACACCACAAGTCATCTCTAGGGGGATCAGAGTGATGGCCCACAGGGGGCAGACAATGCAGGATCTGCTCACCACAAGTCATCTCTAGGGGGATCAGAGTGATGGCCCACAGGGGGCAGAATATGCAGGATCTGCTCACCACAAGTCATCTCTAGGGGGATCAGAGTGATGGCCCACAGGGGGCAGACAATGCAGGATCTGCTCACCACAAGTCATCTCTAGGGGGATCAGAGTGATGGCCCACAGGGGGCAGACAATGCAGGATCTGTTCACCACAAGTCATCTCTAGGGGGATCAGAGTGATGGCCCACAGGGGGCAGACAATGCAGGATCTGTTCACCACAAGTCATCTCTAGGGGGATCAGAGTGATGGACCACAGGGAGCAGAATATGCAGGATCATCACACCACAAGTCATCTCTAGGGGGATCAGAGTGATGGCCCACAGGGAGCAGCAGAATATGCAGGATCATCACACCACAAGTCATCGCTAGGGGGATCAGAGTGATGGCCCACAGGGGGCAGACAATGCAGGGTCTGTTCACCACAAGTCATCTCTAGGGGGATCAGAGTGATGGACCACAGGTAGCAGAATATGCAGGATCATCACACCACAAGTCATCGCTAGGGGGATCAGAGTGATGGCCCACAGGGAGCAGAATATGCAGGATCATCACACCACAAGTCATCTCTAGGGGGATCAGAGTGTGGCCCACAGGGAGCAGCAGAATATTCCGGATCATCACACCACAAGTCATCGCTAGGGGGATCAGAGTGATGGCCCACAGGGAGCAGCAGAATATTCCGGATCATCACACCACAAGTCATCGCTAGGGGGATCAGAGTGATGGCCCACAGGGAGCAGAATATGCAGGATCATCACACCACAAGTCATCTCTAGGGGGATCAGAGTGATGGCCCACAGGGGGCAGAATATGCAGGTTCATCACACCACAAGTCATTTCTAGGGGGATCAGAGTGATGGCCCACAGGGGGCAGACAATGCAGGATCTGCCCACCACAAGTCATCTCTAGGGGGATCAGAGTGATGGCCCACAGGGGGCAGACAATGCAGGATCTGTTCACCACAAGTCATCTCTAGGGGGATCAGAGTGATGGACCACAGGGAGCAGAATATGCAGGATCATCACACCACAAGTCATCTCTAGGGGGATCAGAGTGATGGCCCACAGGGGGCAGAATATGCAGGATCATCACACCACAAGTCATCTCTAGGGGGATCAGAGTGATGGCCCACAGGGAGCAGAATATGCAGGATCATCACACCACAAGTCATCTCTAGGGGGATCAGAGTGATGGCCCACAGGGGGCAGAATATGCAGGATCTGCTCACCACAAGTCATCTCTAGGGGGATCAGAGTGATGGACCACAGGGAGCAGAATATGCAGGATCATCACACCACAAGTCATCTCTAGGGGGATCAGAGTGATGGCCGACAGGGGGCAGACAATGCAGGATCTGCTCACCACAAGTCATCTCTAGGGGGATCAGAGTGATGGCCCACAGGGGGCAGAATATGCAGGATCATCACACCACAAGTCATTTCTAGGGGGATCAGAGTAATGGCCCACAGGGGGCAGACAATGCAGGATCTCCTCACCACAAGTCATCTCTAGGGGGATCAGAGTGATGGCCCACAGGGGGCAGACAATGCAGGATCTGTTCACCACAAGTCATCTCTAGGGGGATCAGAGTGATGGCCCACAGGGGGCAGACAATGCAGGATCTGTTCACCACAAGTCATTTCTAGGGGGATCAGAGTGATGGCCCACAGGGGGCAGACAATGCAGGATCTGTTCACCACAAGTCATCTCTAGGGGGATCAGAGTGTGGCCACAGGAAGCAGCAGAATATTCCGGATCATCACACCACAAGTCATCTCTAGGGGGATCAGAGTGATGGCCCACAGGGAGCAGCAGAATATTCCGGATCATCACACCACAAGTCATCGCTAGGGGGATCAGAGTGATGGCCCACAGGGAGCAGCAGAATATTCCGGATCATCACACCACAAGTCATCGCTAGGGGGATCAGACTGATGGCCCACAGGGAGCAGAATATGCAGGATCATCACACCACAAGTCATCTCTAGGGGGATCAGAGTGATGGCCCACAGGGGGCAGAATATGCAGGATCATCACACCACAAGTCATTTCTAGGGGGATCAGAGTGATGGCCCACAGGGGGCAGACAATGCAGGATCTGCTCACCACAAGTCATCTCTAGGGGGATCAGAGTGATGGCCCACAGGGGGCAGACAATGCAGGATCTGTTCACCACAAGTCATCTCTAGGGGGATCAGAGTGATGGACCACAGGGAGCAGAATATGCAGGATCATCACACCACAAGTCATCTCTAGGGGGATCAGAGTGATGGCCCACAGGGGGCAGAATATGCAGGATCATCACACCACAAGTCATCTCTAGGGGGATCAGAGTGATGGCCCACAGGGAGCAGCAGAATATGCCGGATCATCACACCACAAGTCATCGCTAGGGGGATCAGAGTGATGGCCCACAGGGAGCAGAATATGCAGGATCATCACACCACAAGTCATCTCTAGGGGGATCAGAGTGATGGCCCACAGGGAGCAGAATATGCAGGATCATCACACCACAAGTCATCTCTAGGGGGATCAGAGTGATGGCCCACAGGGGGCAGAATATGCAGGATCTGCTCACCACAAGTCATCTCTAGGGGGATCAGAGTGATGGACCACAGGGAGCAGAATATGCAGGATCATCACACCACAAGTCATCTCTAGGGGGATCAGAGTGATGGCCCACAGAGGGCAGACAATGCAGGATCTGCTCACCACAAGTCATCTCTAGGGGGATCAGAGTGATGGCCCACAGGGGGCAGAATATGCAGGATCATCACACCACAAGTCATTTCTAGGGGGATCAGAGTAATGGCCCACAGGGGGCAGACAATGCAGGATCTCCTCACCACAAGTCATCTCTAGGGGGATCAGAGTGATGGCCCACAGGGGGCAGACAATGCAGGATCTGTTCACCACAAGTCATCTCTAGGGGGATCAGAGTGATGGCCCACAGGGGGCAGAATATGCAGGATCTGCTCACCACAAGTCATCTCTAGGGGGATCAGAGTGATGGCCCACAGGGGGCACACAATGCAGGATCTGCTCACCACAAGTCATCTCTAGGGGGATCAGAGTGATGGCCCACAGGGGGCAGACAATGCAGGATCTGTTCACCACAAGTCATCTCTAGGGGGATCAGAGTGATGGCCCACAGGGGGCAGACAATGCAGGATCTGTTCACCACAAGTCATTTCTAGGGGGATCAGAGTGATGGGCCACAGGGGGCAGACAATGCAGGATCTGTTCACCACAAGTCATCTCTAGGGGGATCAGAGTGATGGACCACAGGGAGCAGAATATGCAGGATCATCACACCACAAGTCATCTCTAGGGGGATCAGAGTGATGGCCCACAGGGAGCAGCAGAATATGCAGGATCATCACACCACAAGTCATCGCTAGGGGGATCAGAGTGATGGCCCACAGGGGGCAGACAATGCAGGATCTGTTCACCACAAGTCATTTCTAGGGGGATCAGAGTGATGGGCCACAGGGGGCAGACAATGCAGGATCTGTTCACCACAAGTCATCTCTAGGGGGATCAGAATATGCAGGATCATCACACCACAAGTCATCTCTAGGGGGATCAGAGTGATGGCCCAAAGGGAGCAGCAGAATATGCAGGATCATCACACCACAAGTCATCTCTAGGGGGATCAGAGTGATGGCCCACAGGGAGCAGCAGAATATGCAGGATCATCACACCACAAGTCATCGCTAGGGGGATCAGAGTGATGGCCCACAGGGGGCAGACAATGCAGGATCTGTTCACCACAAGTCATCTCTAGGGGGATCAGAGTGATGGCCCACAGGGGGCAGACAATGCAGGATCTGTTCACCACAAGTCATTTCTAGGGGGATCAGAGTGATGGGCCACAGGGGGCAGACAATGCAGGATCTGTTCACCACAAGTCATCTCTAGGGGGATCAGAGTGATGGACCACAGGGAGCAGAAGAATATGCAGGATCATCACACCACAAGTCATCGCTAGGGGGATCAGAGTGATGGCCCACAGGGGGCAGACAATGCAGGATCTGTTCACCACAAGTCATCTCTAGGGGGATCAGAGTGATGGCCCACAGGGGGCAGACAATGCAGGATCTGCTCACCACAAGTCATCTCTAGGGGGATCAGAGTGATGGCCCACAGGGGGCAGACAATGCAGGATCTGTTCACCACAAGACATCTCTAGGGGGATCAGAGTGATGGCCCACAGGGGGCAGACAATGCAGGATCTGTTCACCACAAGTCATTTCTAGGGGGATCAGAGTGATGGGCCACAGGGGGCAGACAATGCAGGATCTGTTCACCACAAGTCATCTCTAGGGGGATCAGAGTGATGGACCACAGGGAGCAGAATATGCAGGATCATCACACCACAAGTCATCTCTAGGGGGATCAGAGTGATGGCCCACAGGGAGCAGCAGAATATGCAGGATCATCACACCACAAGTCATTTCTAGGGGGATCAGAGTGATGGCCCACAGGGGGCAGACAATGCAGGATCTGCTCACCACAAGTCATCTCTAGGGGGATCAGAGTGATGGCCCACAGGGGGCAGACAATGCAGGATCTGTTCACCACAAGTCATCTCTAGGGGGATCAGAGTGATGGACCACAGGGAGCAGAATATGCAGGATCATCACACCACAAGTCATCTCTAGGGGGATCAGAGTGATGGCCCACAGGGGGCAGAATATGCAGGATCATCACACCACAAGTCATCTCTAGGGGGATCAGAGTGATGGCCCACAGGGAGCAGCAGAATATGCCGGATCATCACACCACAAGTCATCGCTAGGGGGATCAGAGTGATGGCCCACAGGGAGCAGAATATGCAGGATCATCACACCACAAGTCATCTCTAGGGGGATCAGAGTGATGGCCCACAGGGAGCAGAATATGCAGGATCATCACACCACAAGTCATCTCTAGGGGGATCAGAGTGATGGCCCACAGGGGGCAGAATATGCAGGATCTCCTCACCACAAGTCATCTCTAGGGGGATCAGAGTGATGGACCACAGGGAGCAGAATATGCAGGATCATCACACCACAAGTCATCTCTAGGGGGATCAGAGTGATGGCCCACAGGGGGGAGACAATGCAGGATCTGCTCACCACAAGTCATCTCTAGGGGGATCAGAGTGATGGCCCACAGGGGGCAGAATATGCAGGATCATCACACCACAAGTCATTTCTAGGGGGATCAGAGTAATGGCCCACAGGGGGCAGACAATGCAGGATCTCCTCACCACAAGTCATCTCTAGGGGGATCAGAGTGATGGCCCACAGGGGGCAGACAATGCAGGATCTGTTCACCACAAGTCATCTCTAGGGGGATCAGAGTGATGGCCCACAGGGGGCAGAATATGCAGGATCTGCTCACCACAAGTCATCTCTAGGGGGATCAGAGTGATGGCCCACAGGGGGCACACAATGCAGGATCCGCTCACCACAAGTCATCTCTAGGGGGATCAGAGTGATGGCCCACAGGGGGCAGACAATGCAGGATCTGTTCACCACAAGTCATTTCTAGGGGGATCAGAGTGATGGCCCACAGGGGGCAGACAATGCAGGATCTGTTCACCACAAGACATCTCTAGGGGGATCAGAGTGATGGCCCACAGGGGGCAGACAATGCAGGATCTGTTCACCACAAGTCATTTCTAGGGGGATCAGAGTGATGGGCAACAGGGGGCAGACAATGCAGGATCTGTTCACCACAAGTCATCTCTAGGGGGATCAGAGTGATGGACCACAGGGAGCAGAATATGCAGGATCATCACACCACAAGTCATCTCTAGGGGGATCAGAGTGATGGCCCACAGGGAGCAGCAGAATATGCAGGATCATCACACCACAAGTCATCGCTAGGGGGATCAGAGTGATTGCCCACAGGGGGCAGACAATGCAGGATCTGTTCACCACAAGTCATCTCTAGGGGGATCAGAGTGATGGACCACAGGGAGCAGAATATGCAGGATCATCACACCACAAGTCATCTCTAGGGGGATCAGAGTGATGGCCCACAGGTAGCAGCAGAATATGCAGGATCATCACACCACAAGTCATCGCTAGGGGGATCAGAGTGATGGCCCACAGGGGGCAGAATATGCAGGATCATCACACCACAAGTCATCTCTAGGGGGATCAGAGTGATGGCCCACAGGGAGCAGAATATGCAGGATCATCACACCACAAGTCATCTCTAGGGGGATCAGAGTGTGGCCCACAGGGAGCAGCAGAATATTCCGGATCATCACACCACAAGTCATCTCTAGGGGGATCAGAGTGATGGCCCACAGGGAGCAGCAGAATATTCCGGATCATCACACCACAAGTCATCGCTAGGGGGATCAGAGTGATGGCCCACAGGGAGCAGAATATGCAGGATCATCACACCACAAGTCATCTCTAGGGGGATCAGAGTGATGGCCCACAGGGGGCAGAATATGCAGGATCATCACACCACAAGTCATTTCTAGGTGGATCAGAGTGATGGCCCACAGGGGGCAGACAATGCAGGATCTGTTCACCACAAGTCATCTCTAGGGGGATCAGAGTGATGGACCACAGGGAGCAGAATATGCAGGATCATCACACCACAAGTCATCTCTAGGGGGATCAGAGTGATGGCCCACAGGGGGCAGAATATGCAGGATCATCACACCACAAGTCATCTCTAGGGGGATCAGAGTGATGGCCCACAGGGAGCAGCAGAATATGCAGGATCATCACACCACAAGTCATCGCTAGGGGGATCAGAGTGATGGCCCACACGGAGCAGAATATGCAGGATCATCACACCACAAGTCATCTCTAGGGGGATCAGAGTGATGGCCCACAGGGAGCAGAATATGCAGGATCATCACACCACAAGTCATCTCTAGGGGGATCAGAGTGATGGGCCACAGGGGGCAGACAATGCAGGATCTGTTCACCACAAGTCATCTCTAGGGGGATCAGAGTGATGGACCACAGGGAGCAGAATATGCAGGATCATCACACCACAAGTCATCTCTAGGGGGATCAGAGTGATGGCCCACAGGGAGCAGCAGAATATGCAGGATCATCACACCACAAGTCATCGCTAGGGGGATCAGAGTGATGGCCCACAGGGGGCAGACAATGCAGGATCTGTTCACCACAAGTCATCTCTAGGGGGATCAGAGTGATGGACCACAGGGAGCAGAATATGCAGGATCATCACACCACAAGTCATCTCTAGGGGGATCAGAGTGATGGCCCACAGGTAGCAGCAGAATATGCAGGATCATCACACCACAAGTCATCTCTAGGGGGATCAGAGTGTGGCCCACAGGGAGCAGCAGAATATTCCGGATCATCACACCACAAGTCATCTCTAGGGGGATCAGAGTGATGGCCCACAGGGAGCAGCAGAATATTCCGGATCATCACACCACAAGTCATCACTAGGGGGATCAGAGTGATGGCCCACAGGGAGCAGCAGAATATTCCGGATCATCACACCACAAGTCATCGCTAGGGGGATCAGAGTGATGGCCCACAGGGAGCAGAATATGCAGGATCATCACACCACAAGTCATTTCTAGGGGGATCAGAGTGATGGTCCACAGGGGGCAGACAATGCAGGATCTGCCCACCACAAGTCATCTCTAGGGGGATCAGAGTGATGGCCCACAGGGGGCAGACAATGCAGGATCTGTTCACCACAAGTCATCTCTAGGGGGATCAGAGTGATGGACCACAGGGAGCAGAATATGCAGGATCATCACACCACAAGTCATCTCTAGGGGGATCAGAGTGATGGCCCACAGGGGGCAGAATATGCAGGATCATCACACCACAAGTCATCTCTAGGGGGATCAGAGTGATGGCCCACAGGGAGCAGCAGAATATGCAGGATCATCACACCACAAGTCATCGCTAGGGGGATCAGAGTGATGGCCCACACGGAGCAGAATATGCAGGATCATCACACCACAAGTCATCTCTAGGGGGATCAGAGTGATGGCCCACAGGGAGCAGAATATGCAGGATCATCACACCACAAGTCATCTCTAGGGGGATCAGAGTGATGGCCCACAGGGGGCAGAATATGCAGGATCTGCTCACCATAAGTCATCTCTAGGGGGATCAGAGTGATGGACCACAGGGAGCAGAATATGCAGGATCATCACACCACAAGTCATCTCTAGGGGGATCAGAGTGATGGCCCACAGGGGGCAGACAATGCAGGATCTGCTCACCACAAGTCATCTCTAGGGGGATCAGAGTGATGGCCCACAGGGGGCAGAATATGCAGGATCATCACACCACAAGTCATTTCTAGGGGGATCAGAGTAATGGCCCACAGGGGGCAGACAATGCAGGATCTCCTCACCACAAGTCATCTCTAGGGGGATCAGAGTGATGGCCCACAGGGGGCAGACAATGCAGGATCTGTTCACCACAAGTCATCTCTAGGGGGATCAGAGTGATGGCCCACAGGGGGCAGACAATGCAGGATCTGTTCACCACAAGTCATTTCTAGGGGGATCACAGTGATGGCCCACAGGGGGCAGACAATGCAGGATCTGTTCACCACAAGTCATCTCTAGGGGGATCAGAGTGATGGACCACAGGGAGCAGAATATGCAGGATCATCACACCACAAGTCATCTCTAGGGGGATCAGAGTGATGGCCCACAGGGAGCAGAATATGCAGGATCATCACACCACAAGTCATCTCTAGGGGGATCATTGTGATGGCCCACAGGGAGCAGCAGAATATGCAGGATCATCACACCACAAGTCATCGCTAGGGGGATCAGAGTGATGGCCCACAGGGGGCAGACAATGCAGGATCTGTTCACCACAAGTCATCTCTAGGGGGATCAGAGTGATGGACCACAGGGGGCAGAATATGCAGGATCATCACACCACAAGTCATTTCTAGGGGGATCAGAGTAATGGCCCACAGGGGACAGACAATGCAGGATCTCCTCACCACAAGTCATCTCTAGGGGGATCAGAGTGATGGCCCACAGGGGGCAGACAATGCAGGATCTGTTCACCACAAGTCATCTCTAGGGGGATCAGAGTGATGGCCCACAGGGGGCAGACAATGCAGGATCTGTTCACCACAAGTCATTTCTAGGGGGATCAGAGTGATGGCCCACAGGGGGCAGACAATGCAGGATCTGTTCACCACAAGTCATCTCTAGGGGGATCAGAGTGATGGACCACAGGGAGCAGAATATGCAGGATCATCACACCACAAGTCATCTCTAGGGGGATCAGAGTGATGGCCCACAGGGAGCAGAATATGCAGGATCATCACACCACAAGTCATCTCTAGGGGGATCAGAGTGATGGCCCACAGGGAGCAGCAGAATATGCAGGATCATCACACCACAAGTCATTTCTAGGGGGATCAGAGTAATGGCCCACAGGGGGCAGACAATGCAGGATCTCCTCACCACAAGTCATCTCTAGGGGGATCAGAGTGATGGCCCACAGGGGGCAGACAATGCAGGATCTGTTCACCACAAGTCATCTCTAGGGGGATCAGAGTGATGGCCCACAGGGGGCAGACAATGCAGGATCTGTTCACCACAAGTCATTTCTAGGGGGATCAGAGTGATGGCCCACAGGGGGCAGACAATGCAGGATCTGTTCACCACAAGTCATCTCGAGGGGGATCAGAGTGATGGACCACAGGGAGCAGAATATGCAGGATCATCACACCACAAGTCATCTCTAGGGGGATCAGAGTGATGGCCCACAGGGAGCAGAATATGCAGGATCATCACACCACAAGTCATCGCTAGGGGGATCAGAGTGATGGCCCACAGGGGGCAGACAATGCAGGATCTGTTCACCACAAGTCATCTCTAGGGGGATCAGAGTGATGGACCACAGGGAGCAGAATATGCAGGATCATCACACCACAAGTCATCTCTAGGGGGATCAGAGTGATGACCCACAGGGGGCAGAATATGCAGGATCATCACACCACAAGTCATCTCTAGGGGGATCAGAGTGATGGCCCACAGGGAGCAGCAGAATATGCAGGATCATCACACCACAAGTCATCGCTAGGGGGATCAGAGTGATGGCCCACAGGGAGCAGAATATGCAGGATCATCACACCACAAGTCATCTCTAGGGGGATCAGAGTGATGGCCCACAGGGAGCAGAATATGCAGGATCATCACACCACAAGTCATCTCTAGGGGGATCAGAGTGATGGCCCACAGGGGGCAGAATATGCAGGATCTGCTCACCATAAGTCATCTCTAGGGGGATCAGAGTGATGGCCCACAGGGAGCAGAATATGCAGGATCATCACACCACAAGTCATCTCTAGGGGGATCAGAGTGATGGCCCACAGGGGGCAGACAATGCAGGATCTGCTCACCACAAGTCATCTCTAGGGGGATCAGAGTGATGGCCCACAGGGGGCAGAATATGCAGGATCATCACACCACAAGTCATTTCTAGGGGGATCAGAGTAATGGCCCACAGGGGGCAGACAATGCAGGATCTCCTCACCACAAGTCATCTCTAGGGGGATCAGAGTGATGGCCCACAGGGGGCAGACAATGCAGGATCTGTTCACCACAAGTCATCTCTAGGGGGATCAGAGTGATGGCCCACAGGGGGCAGACAATGCAGGATCTGTTCACCACAAGTCATCTCTAGGGGGATCAGAGTGATGGACCACAGGGAGCAGAATATGCAGGATCATCACACCACAAGTCATCTCTAGGGGGATCAGAGTGATGGCCCACAGGGAGCAGAGTATGCAGGATCATCACACCACAAGTCATCTCTAGGGGGATCAGAGTGATGGCCCACAGGGAGCAGCAGAATATGCAGGATCATCACACCACAAGTCATCGCTAGGGGGATCACAGTGATGGCCCACAGGGGGCAGACAATGCATGATCTGTTCACCACAAGTCATCTCTAGGGGGATCAGAGTGATGGCCCACAGGGAGCAGCAGAATATGCAGGATCATCACACCACAAGTCATCGCTAGGGGGATCAGAGTGATGGCCCACAGGGAGCAGAATATGCAGGATCATCACACCACAAGTCATCTCTAGGGGGATCAGAGTGATGGCCCACAGGGGGCAGACAATGCAGGATCTGTTCACCACAAGTCATTTCTAGGGGGATCAGAGTGATGGCCCACAGGGGGCAGACAATGCAGGATCTGCTCACCACAAGTCATCTCTAGGGGGATCAGAGTGATGGCCCACAGGGGGCAACCAATGCAGGATCTGTTCACCACAAGTCATCTCTACGGGGATCAGAGTGATGGACCACAGGGAGCAGAATATGCAGGATCATCACACCACAAGTCATCTCTAGGGGGATCAGAGTGATGGCCCACAGGGGGCAGAATATGCAGGATCATCACAGCACAAGTCATCTCTAGGGGGATCAGAGTGATGGCCCACAGGGAGCAGCAGAATATGCAGGATCATCACACCACAAGTCATCGCTAGGGGGATCAGAGTGATGGCCCACAGGGAGCAGAATATGCAGGATCATCACACCACAAGTCATCTCTAGGGGGATCAGAGTGATGGCCCACAGGGAGCAGAATATGCAGGATCATCACACCACAAGTCATCTCTAGGGGGATCAGAGTGATGGCCCACAGGGGGCAGAATATGCAGGATCTGCTCACCATAAGTCATCTCTAGGGGGATCAGAGTGATGGACCACAGGGAGCAGAATATGCAGGATCATCACACCACAAGTCATCTCTAGGGGGATCAGAGTGATGGCCCACAAGGGGTAGACAATGCAGGATCTGCTCACCACAAGTCATCTCTAGGGGGATCAGAGTGATGGCCCACAGGGGGCAGAATATGCAGGATCATCACACCACAAGTCATTTCTAGGGGGATCAGAGTAATGGCCCACAGGGGGCAGACAATGCAGGATCTCCTCACCACAAGTCATCTCTAGGGGGATCAGAGTGATGGCCCACAGGGGGCAGACAATGCAGGATCTGTTCACCACAAGTCATCTCTAGGGGGATCAGAGTGATGGCCCACAGGGGGCAGACAATGCAGGATCTGTTCACCACAAGTCATTTCTAGGGGGATCAGAGTGATGGCCCACAGGGGGCAGACAATGCAGGATCTGTTCACCACAAGTCATCTCTAGGGGGATCAGAGTGATGGACCACAGGGAGCAGAATATGCAGGATCATCACACCACAAGTCATCTCTAGGGGGATCAGAGTGATGGCCCACAGGGAGCAGAATATGCAGGATCATCACACCACAAGTCATCTCTAGGGGGATCAGAGTGATGGCCCACAGGGAGCAGCAGAATATGCAGGATCATCACACCACAAGTCATCGCTAGGGGGATCAGAGTGATGGCCCACAGGGGGCAGACAATGCAGGATCTGTTCACCACAAGTCATCTCTAGGGAGATCAGAGTGATGGACCACAGGGAGCAGAATATGCAGGATCATCACACCACAAGTCATCTCTAGGGGGATCAGAGTGATGACCCACAGGGGGCAGAATATGCAGGATCATCACACCACAAGTCATCTCTAGGGGGATCAGAGTGATGGCCCACAGGGAGCAGCAGAATATGCAGGATCATCACACCACAAGTCATCGCTAGGGGGATCAGAGTGATGGCCCACAGGGAACAGAATATGCAGGATCATCACACCACAAGTCATCTCTAGGGGGATCAGAGTGATGGCCCACAGGGAGCAGAATATGCAGGATCATCACACCACAAGTCATCTCTAGGGGGATCAGAGTGATGGCCCACAGGGGGCAGAATATGCAGGATCTGCTCACCATAAGTCATCTCTAGGGGGATCAGAGTGATGGACCACAGGGAACAGAATATGCAGGATCATCACACCACAAGTCATCTCTAGGGGGATCAGAGTGATGGTCCACAGGGGGCAGACAATGCAGGATCTGCTCACCACAAGTCATCTCTAGGGGGATCAGAGTGATGGCCCACAGGGGGCAGAATATGCAGGATCATCACACCACAAGTCATTTCTAGGGGGATCAGAGTAATGGCCCACAGGGGGCAGACAATGCAGGATCTCCTCACCACAAGTCATCTCTAGGGGGATCAGAGTGATGGCCCACAGGGGGCAGACAATGCAGGATCTGTTCACCACAAGTCATCTCTAGGGGGATCAGAGTGATGGCCCACAGGGGGCAGACAATGCAGGATCTGTTCACCACAAGTCATTTCTAGGGGGATCAGAGTGATGCCCCACAGGGGGCAGACAATGCAGGATCTGTTCACCACAAGTCATTTCTAGGGGGATCAGAGTGATGGACCACAGGAAGCAGAATATGCAGGATCATCACACCACAAGTCATCTCTAGGGGGATCAGAGTGATGGCCCACAGGGAGCAGAATATGCAGGATCATCACACCACAAGTCATCTCTAGGGGGATCAGAGTGATGGCCCACAGGGAGCAGCAAAATATGCAGGATCATCACACCACAAGTCATCGCTAGGGGGATCAGAGTGATGGCCCACAGTGGGCAGACAATGCAGGATCTGTTCACCACAAGTCAACTCTAGGGGGATCAGAGTGATGGACCGCAGGGAGCAGAATATGCAGGATCATCACACCACAAGTCATCTCTAGGGGGATCAGAGTGATGGCCCACAGGGGGCAGAATATGCAGGATCATCACACCACAAGTCATCTCTAGGGGGATCAGAGTGATGGCCCACAGGGAGCAGCAGAATATGCAGGATCATCACACCACAAGTCATCGCTAGGGGGATCAGAGTGATGGCCCACAGGGAGCAGAATATGCAGGATCATCACACCACAAGTCATCTCTAGGGGGATCAGAGTGATGGCCCACAGGGAGCAGAATATGCAGGATCATCACACCACAAGTCATCTCTAGGGGGATCAGAGTGATGGCCCACAGGGAGCAGCAGAATATTCCGGATCATCACACCACAAGTCATCGCTAGGGGGATCAGAGTGATGGCCCACAGGGAGCAGCAGAATATTCCGGATCATGACACCACAAGTCATCGCTAGGGGGATCAGAGTGATGGCCCACAGGGAGCAGAATATGCAGGATCATCACACCACAAGTCATCTCTAGGGGGATCAGAATGATGGTCCACAGGGGGCAGAATATGCAGGATCATCACACCACAAGTCATTTCTAGGGGGATCAGAGTGATGGCCCACAGGGGGCAGACAATGCAGGATCTGCTCACCACAAGTCATCTCTAGGGGGATCAGAGTGATCTCAACCACGACATTAGTTTCCCATCATACGAAGGTGACCTTGTCGTGGTTGATGGGCACACATAAATTGGCCAAATTATGCGCAAAAAACCTTCATTTTTCAAAGTGACATTAGTCTAGATACAATATTTCTTATATTTTCATGTATGGAGTGCCGAAGTTCTTTTTGCTATTGAGATTACTCTTTTCTTCAGAGCACCCGAATAGACCAGTGAGCGACCCCTCTCTTTTTTCTATTAATCATTTTTGGGATCCCGCTCCTGGAGCATTGCAGCAGGTACGTGTTCACACTATTAGAAGTTTGACAGCCTTTTTTCTGACCATGTGTCCCTCCCATTCAGTCACAGGTGGTTTTAACTAGCTCTACCAGCCCATACATTATAGGTTAAAAGCCCAAGCAGAGACATATTGTCCATACAGGCTTACAGCCCAAGAGTGGCATATCCAGTGGTAGAGTAGCGTAGTTTCCCATCATACGAAGGTGACCTTGTCGTGGTTGATGGGCACACATAAATTGGCCAAATTATGCGCAAAAAACCTTCATTTTTCAAAGTGACATTAGTCTAGATACAATATTTCTTATATTTTCATGTATGGAGTGCCGAAGTTCTTTTTGCTATTGAGATTACTCTTTTCTTCAGAGCACCCGAATAGACCAGTGAGCGACCCCTCTCTTTTTTCTATTAATCATTTTTGGGATCCCGCTCCTGGAGCATTGCAGCAGGTATGTGTTCACACTATTAGAAGTTTGACAGCCTTTTTTCTGACCATGTGTCCCTCCCATTCAGTCACAGGTGGTTTTAACTAGCTCTACCAGCCCATACATTGTAGGTTAAAAGCCCAAGCAGAGACATATTGTCCATACAGGCTTACAGCCCAAGAGTGGCATATCCAGTGGTAGCATAGCGTAGTTTCCCATCATACGAAGGTGACCTTGTCGTGGTTGATGGGCACACATAAATTGGCCAAATTATGCGCAAAAAACCTTCATTTTTCAAAGTGACATTAGTCTAGATACAATATTTCTTATATTTTCATGTATGGAGTGCCGAAGTTCTTTTTGCTATTGAGATTACTCTTTTCTTCAGAGCACCCGAATAGACCAGTGAGCGACCCCTCTCTTTTTTCTATTAATCATTTTTGGGATCCCGCTCCTGGAGCATTGCAGCAGGTACGTGTTCACACTATTAGAAGTTTGACAGCCTTTTTTCTGACCATGTGTCCCTCCCATTCAGTCACAGGTGGTTTTAACTAGCTCTACCAGCCCATACATTGTAGGTTAAAAGCCCAAGCAGAGACATATTGTCCATACAGGCTTACAGCCCAAGAGTGGCATATCCAGTGGTAGCATAGCTTAGTTTCCCATCATACGAAGGTGACCTTGTCGTGGTTGATGGGCACACATAAATTGGCCAAATTATGCGCAAAAAACCTTCATTTTTCAAAGTGACATTAGTCTAGATACAATATTTCTTATATTTTCATGTATGGAGTGCCGAAGTTCTTTTTGCTATTGGGCCCACAGGGAGCAGCAGAATATTCCGGATCATCACACCACAAGTCATCGCTAGGGGGATCAGAGTGATGGCCCACAGGGAGCAGAATATGCAGGATCATCAGACCACAAGTCATCTCTAGGGGGATCAGAGTGATGGCCCACAGGGGGCAGAATATGCAGGATCATCACACCACAAGTCATTTCTAGGGGTATCAGAGTGATGGCCCACAGGGGGCAGACAATGCAGGATCTGCTCACCACAAGTCATCTCTAGGGGGATCAGAGTGATGGCCCACAGGGGGCAGACAATGCAGGATCTGTTCACCACAAGTCATCTCTAGGGGGATCAGAGTGATGGACCACAGGGAGCAGAATATGCAGGATCATCACACCACAAGTCATCTCTAGGGGGATCAGAGTGATGGCCCACAGGGGGCAGAATATGCAGGATCATCACACCACAAGTCATCTCTAGGGGGATCAGAGTGATGGCCCACAGGGAGCAGCAGAATATGCAGGATCAACACACCACAAGTCATCGCTAGGGGGATCAGAGTGATGGCGCACAGGGAGCAGAATATGCAGGATCATCACACCACAAGTCATCTCTAGGGGGATCAGAGTGATGGCCCACAGGGAGCAAAATATGCAGGATCATCACACCACAAGTCATCTCTAGGGGGATCAGAGTGATGGCCCACAGGGGGCAGAATATGCAGGATCTGCTCACCATAAGTCATCTCTAGGGGGATCAGAGTGATGGACCACAGGGGGCAGAATATGCAGGATCATCACACCACAAGTCATCTCTAGGGGGATCAGAGTGATGGCCCACAGGGGGCAGACAATGCAGGATCTGCTCACCACAAGTCATCTCTAGGGGGATCAGAGTGATGGCCCACAGGGGGCAGAATATGCAGGATCATCACACCACAAGTCATTTCTAGGGGGATCAGAGTAATGGCCCACAGGGGGCTGACAATGCAGGATCTCCTCACCACAAGTCATCTCTAGGGGGATCAGAGTGATGGCCCACAGGGGGCAGACAATGCAGGATCTGTTCACCACAAGTCATCTCTAGGGGTATCAGAGTGATGGCCCACAGGGAGCAGAATATGCAGGATCATCACACCACAAGTCATCTCTAGGGGGATCAGAGTGATGGCCCACAGGGAGCAGCAGAATATTCCGGAACATCACACCACAAGTCATCTCTAGGGGGATCAGAGTGATGGCCCACAGGGAGCAGCAGAATATTCCGGATCATCACACCACAAGTCATCGCTAGGGGGATCAGAGTGATGGCCCACAGGGAGCAGCAGAATATTCCGGATCATCACACCACAAGTCATCGCTAGGGGGATCAGAGTGATGGCCCACAGGGAGCAGAATATGCAGGATCATCACACCACAAGTCATCTCTAGGGGGATCAGAGTGATGGCCCACAGGGGGCAGAATATGCAGGATCATCACACTACAAGTCATTTCTAGGGGGATCAGAGTGATGGCCCACAGGGGGCAGACAATGCAGGATCTGCTCACCACAAGTCATCTCTAGGGGATCAGAGTGATGGCCCACAGGGGGCAGACAATGCAGGATCTGTTCACCACAAGTCATCTCTAGGGGGATCAGAGTGATGGACCACAGGGAGCAGAATATGCAGGATCATCACACCACAAGTCATCTCTAGGGGGATCAGAGTGATGGCCCACAGGGAGCAGAGTATGCAGGATCATCACACCACAAGTCATCTCTAGGGGGATCAGAGTGATGGCCCACAGGGGGCAGACAATGCAGGATCTGCTCACCACAAGTCATCTCTAGGGGATCAGAGTGATGGCCCACAGGGGGCAGACAATGCAGGATCTGTTCACCACAAGTCATCTCTAGGGGGATCAGAGTGATGGCCCACAGGGGGCAGAATATGCAGGATCATCACACCACAAGTCATCTCTAGGGGGATCAGAGTGATGGCCCACAGGGAGCAGCAGAATATGCAGGATCATCACACCACAAGTCATCGCTAGGGCGATCAGAGTGATGGCCCACAGGGAGCAGAATATGCAGGATCATCACACCACAAGTCATCTCTAGGGGGATCAGAGTGATGGCCCACAGGGAGCAGAATATGCCGGATCATCACACCACAAGTCATCTCTAGGGGGATCAGAGTGATGGCCCACAGGGAGCAGCAGAATATTCTGGATCATCACACCACAAGTCATCGCTAGGGGGATCAGAGTGATGGCCCACAGGGAGCAGAATATGCAGGATCATCACACCACAAGTCATCTCTAGGGGGATCAGAGTGATGGCCCACAGGGGGCAGAATATGCAGGATCATCACACCACAAGTCATTTCTAGGGGGATCAGAGTGATGGCCCACAGGGGGCAGACAATGCAGGATCTGCTCACCACAAGTCATCTCTAGGGGGATCAGAGTGATGGCCCACAGGGGGAAGACAATGCAGGATCTGTTCACCACAAGTCATCTATAGGGGGATCAGAGTGATGGACCACAGGGAGCAGAATATGCAGGATCATCACACCACAAGTCATCTCTAGGGGGATCAGAGTGATGGCCCACAGGGGGCAGAATATGCAGGATCATCACACCACAAGTCATCGCTAGGGGGATCAGAGTGATGGCCCACAGGGAGCAGCAGAATATGCAGGATTATCACACCACAAGTCATCGCTAGGGGGATCAGAGTGATGGCCCACAGGGAACAGAATATGCAGGATCATCACACCACAAGTCATCTCTAGGGGGATCAGAGTGATGGCCCACAGGGAGCAGAATATGCAGGATCATCACACCACAAGTCATCTCTAGGGGGATCAGAGTGATGGCCCACAGGGGGCAGAATATGCAGGATCATCATACCACAAGTAATTTCTAGGGGGATCAGAGTGATGGCCCACAGGGGGCAGACAATGCAGGATCTGCTCACCACAAGTCATCTCTAGGGGGATCAGAGTGATGGCCCACAGGGGGGAAGACAATGCAGGATCTGTTCACCACAAGTCATCTCTAGGGGGATCAGAGTGATGGACCACATGGAGCAGTATATGCAGGATCATCACACCACAAGTCATCTCTAGGGGGATCAGAGTGATGGCCCACAGGGGGCAGAATATGCAGGATCATCACACCACAAGTCATTTCTAGGGGGATCAGAGTGATGGCCCACAGGGGGCAGACAATGCAGGATCTGCTCACCACAAGTCATCTCTAGGGGGATCAGAGTGATGGCCCACAGGGGGCAGACAATGCAGGATCTGTTCACCACAAGTCATCTCTAGGGGGATCACAGTGATGGACCACAGGGAGCAGAATATGCAGGATCATCACACCACAAGTCATCTCTAGGGGGATCAGAGTGATGGCCCACAGGGGGCAGAATATGCAGGATCATCACACCACAAGTCATCTCTAGGGGGATCAGAGTGATGGCCCACAGGGAGCAGCAGAATATGCAGGATCATCATACCACAAGTCATCGCTAGGGGGATCAGAGTGATGGCCCACAGGGAGCAGAATATACAGGATCATCACACCACAAGTCATCTCTAGGGGGATCAGAGTGATGGCCCACAGGGAGCAGCAGAATATTCCGGATCATAACACCACAAGTCATCGCTAGGGGGATCAGAGTGATGGCCCACAGGGAGCAGCAGAATATTCCGGATCATCACACCACAAGTCATCGCTAGGGGGATCAGAGTGATGGCCCACAGGGAGCAGAATATGCAGGATCATCACACCACAAGTCATCTCTAGGGGGATCAGAGTGATGGCCCACAGGGGGCAGAATATGCAGGATCATCACACCACATGTCATTTCTAGGGGGATCAGAGTGATGGCCCACAGGGGGCAGACAATGCAGGATCTGCTCACCACAAGTCATCTCTAGGGGGATCAGAGTGATGGCCCACAGGGGGCAGACAATGCAGGATCTGTTCACCACAAGTCATCTCTAGGGGGATCAGAGTGATGGACCACAGGGAGCAGAATATGCAGGATCATCACACCACAAGTCATCTCTAGGGGGATCAGAGTGATGGCCCACAGGGAGCAGCAGAATATTCCGGATCATCACACCACAAGTCATCGCTAGGGGGATCAGAGTGATGGCCCACAGGGAGCAGCAGAATATTCCGGATCATCACACCACAAGTCATCGCTAGGGGGATCAGAGTAATGGCCCACAGGGAGCAGAATATGCAGGATCATCACACCACAAGTCATCTCTAGGGGGATCAGAGTGATGGCCCACAGGGGGCAGAATAGGCAGGATCATCACACCACAAGTCATTTCTAGGGGGATCAGAGTGATGGCCCACAGGGGGCAGACAATGCAGGATCTGCTCACCACAAGTCATCTCTAGGGGGATCAGAGTGATGGCCCACAGGGGGCAGACAATGCAGGATCTGTTCACCACAAGTCATCTCTAGGGGCATCAGATGGACCACAGGGAGCAGAATATGCAGGATCATCACACCACAAGTCATCTCTAGGGGGATCAGAGTGATGGCCCACAGGGGGCAGAATATGCAGGATCATCACACCACAAGTCATCGCTAGGGGGATCAGAGTGATGGCCCACAGGGAGCAGAATATGCAGGATCATCACACCACAAGTCATCTCTAGGGGGATCAGAGTGATGGCCCACAGGGAGCAGCAGAATATTCCGGATCATCACACCACAAGTCATCGCTAGGGGGATCAGAGTGATGGCCCACAGGGAGCAGAATATGCAGGATCATCACACCACAAGTCATCTCTAGGGGGATCAGAGTGATGGCCCACAGGGGGCAGAATATGCAGGATCATCACACCACAAGTCATTTCTAGGGGGATCAGAGTGATGGCCCACAGAGGGCAGACAATGCAGGATCTGCTCACCACAAGTCATCTCTAGGGGGATCAGAGTGATGGCCCACAGGGGGAAGACAATGCAGGATCTGTTCACCACAAGTCATCTCTAGGGGGATCAGAGTGATGGACCACAGGGAGCAGAATATGCAGGATCATCACACCACAAGTCATCTCTAGGGGGATCAGAGTGATGGCCCACAGGGGGCAGAATATGCAGGATCATCACACCACAAGTCATCTCTAGGGGGATCAGAGTGATGGCCCACAGGGAGCAGCAGAATATGCAGGATCATCACACCACAAGTCATCGCTAGGGGGATCAGAGTGATGGCCCACAGGGAGCAGAATATGCAGGATCATCACACCACAAGTCATCTCTAGGGGGATCAGAGTGATGGCCCACAGGGAGCAGAATATGCAGGATCATCACACCACAAGTCATCTCTAGGGGGATCAGAGTGATGGCCCACAGGAGGCAGAATATGCAGGATCATCACACCACAAGTCATTTCTATGGGGATCAGAGTGATGGCCCACAGGTGGCAGACAATGCAGGATCTGCTCACCACAAGTCATCTCTAGGGGGATCAGAGTGATGGCCCACAGGGAGCAGCAGAATATGCAGGATCATCATACCACAAGTCATCGCTAGGGGGATCAGAGTGATGGCCCACAGGGAGCAGAATATACAGGATCATCACACCACAAGTCATCTCTAGGGGGATCAGAGTGATGGCCCACAGGGAGCAGCAGAATATTCCGGATCATAACACCACAAGTCATCGCTAGGGGGATCAGAGTGATGGCCCACAGGGAGCAGCAGAATATTCCGGATCATCACACCACAAGTCATCGCTAGGGGGATCAGAGTGATGGCCCACAGGGAGCAGAATATGCAGGATCATCACACCACAAGTCATCTCTAGGGGGATCAGAGTGATGGCCCACAGGGGGCAGAATATGCAGGATCATCACACCACATGTCATTTCTAGGGGGATCAGAGTGATGGCCCACAGGGGGCAGACAATGCAGGATCTGGTCACCACAAGTCATCTCTAGGGGGATCAGAGTGATGGCCCACAGGGGGCAGACAATGCAGGATCTGTTCACCACAAGTCATCTCTAGGGGGATCAGAGTGATGGACCACAGGGAGCAGAATATGCAGGATCATCACACCACAAGTCATCTCTAGGGGGATCAGAGTGATGGCCCACAGGGGGCAGAATATGCAGGATCATCACACCACAAGTCATCTCTAGGGGGATCAGAGTAATGGCCCACAGGGAGCAGAATATGCAGGATCATCACACCACAAGTCATCTCTAGGGGGATCAGAGTGATGGCCCACAGGGGGCAGAATAGGCAGGATCATCACACCACAAGTCATTTCTAGGGGGATCAGAGTGATGGCCCACAGGGGGCAGACAATGCAGGATCTGCTCACCACAAGTCATCTCTAGGGGGATCAGAGTGATGGCCCACAGGGGGCAGACAATGCAGGATCTGTTCACCACAAGTCATCTCTAGGGGCATCAGATGGACCACAGGGAGCAGAATATGCAGGATCATCACACCACAAGTCATCTCTAGGGGGATCAGAGTGATGGCCCACAGGGGGCAGAATATGCAGGATCATCACACCACAAGTCATCGCTAGGGGGATCAGAGTGATGGCCCACAGGGAGCAGAATATGCAGGATCATCACACCACAAGTCATCTCTAGGGGGATCAGAGTGATGGCTCACAGGGAGCAGCAGAATATTCCGGATCATCACACCACAAGTCATCGCTAGGGGGATCAGAGTGATGGCCCACAGGGAGCAGAATATGCAGGATCATCACACCACAAGTCATCTCTAGGGGGATCAGAGTGATGGCCCACAGGGGGCAGAATATGCAGGATCATCACACCACAAGTCATTTCTAGGGGGATCAGAGTGATGGCCCACAGAGGGCAGACAATGCAGGATCTGCTCACCACAAGTCATCTCTAGGGGGATCAGAGTGATGGCCCACAGGGGGAAGACAATGCAGGATCTGTTCACCACAAGTCATCTCTAGGGGGATCAGAGTGATGGACCACAGGGAGCAGAATATGCAGGATCATCACACCACAAGTCATCTCTAGGGGGATCAGAGTGATGGCCCACAGGGGGCAGAATATGCAGGATCATCACACCACAAGTCATCTCTAGGGGGATCAGAGTGATGGCCCACAGGGAGCAGCAGAATATGCAGGATCATCACACCACAAGTCATCGCTAGGGGGATCAGAGTGATGGCCCACAGGGAGCAGAATATGCAGGATCATCACACCACAAGTCATCTCTAGGGGGATCAGAGTGATGGCCCACAGGAGGCAGAATATGCAGGATCATCACACCACAAGTCATTTCTATGGGGATCAGAGTGATGGCCCACAGGTGGCAGACAATGCAGGATCTGCTCACCACAAGTCATCTCTAGGGGGATCAGAGTGATGGCCCACAGGGGGAAGACAATGCAGGATCTGTTCACCACAAGTCATCTCTAGGGGGATCAGAGTGATCTACCACAGGGAGCAGAATATGCAGGATCATCACACCACAAGTCATCTCTAGGGGGATCAGAGTGATGGCCCACAGGGGGCAGAATATGCAGGATCATCACACCACAAGTCATCTCTAGGGGGATCAGAGTGATGGCCCACAGGGAGCAGCAGAATATGCAGGATCATCACACCACAAGTCATCGCTAGGGGGATCAGAGTGATGGCCCACAGGGAGCAGAATATGCAGGATCATCACACCACAAGTCATCTCTAGGGGGATCAGAGTGATGGCCCACAGGGAGCAGAATATGCAGGATCATCACACCACAAGTCATCTCTAGGGGGATCAGAGTGATGGCCCACAGGGAGCAGCAGAATATTCTGGATCATCATACCACAAGTCATCGCTAGGGGGATCAGAGTGATGGCCCACAGGGAGCAGAATATGCAGGATCATCACACCACAAGTCATCTCTAGGGGGATCAGAGTGATGGCCCACAGGGGGCAGAATATGCAGGATCATCACACCAGAAGTCATTTCTAGGGGGATCAGAGTGATGGCCCACAGGGGGCAGACAATGCAGGATCTGCTCACCACAAGTCATCTCTAGGGGGATCAGAGTGATGGCCCACAGGGAGCAGAATATGCAGGATCATCACACCACAAGTCATCGCTAGGGGATCAGAGTGATGGCCCACAGGGAGCAGAATAAGCAGGATCATCACACCACAAGTCATCTCTAGGGGGATCAGAGTGATGTCCCACAGGGAGCAGAATATGCAGGATCATCACACCACAAGTCATCTCTAGGGGGATCAGAGTGATGGCCCACAGGGAGCAGCAGAATATTCCGGATCATCACACCACAAGTCATCGCTAGGGGGATCAGAGTGATGGCCCACAGGGAGCAGAATATGCAGGATCATCACACCACAAGTCATCTCTAGGGGGATCAGAGTGATGGCCCACAGGGAGCAGAATATGCAGGATCATCACACCACAAGTCATCTCTACGGGGATCAGAGTGATGGCCCACAGGGGGCAGACAATGCAGGATCTGCTCACCACAAGTCATCTCTAGGGGGATCAGAGTGATGGCCCACAGGGGGCAGACAATGCAGGATCTGTTCACCACAAGTCATCTCTAGGGGGATCAGAGTGATGGACCACAGGGAGCAGAATATGCAGGATCATCACACCACAAGTCATCTCTAGGGGGATCAGAGTGATGGCCCACAGGGGGCAGAATATGCAGGATCATCACACCACAAGTCATCTCTAGGGGGATCAGAGTGATGGCCCACAGGGGGCAAAATATGCAGGATCTGCTCACCACAAGTCATCTCTAGGGGGATCAGAGTGATGGACCACAGGGAGCAGAATATGCAGGATCATCACACCACAAGTCATCTCTAGGGGGATCAGAGTGATGGCCCACAGGGAGCAGCAGAATATGCCGGATCATCACACCACAAGTCATCGCTAGGGGGATCAGAGTGATGGCCCACAGGGAGCAAAATATGCAGGATCATCACACCACAAGTCATCGCTAGGGGGATCAGAGTGATGGCCCACAGGGAGCAGCAGAATATGCAGGATCATCACACCACAAGTCATCGCTAGGGGGATCAGAGTAATGGCCCACAGGGAGCAGAATATGCAGGATCATCACACCACAAGTCATCTCTAGGGGGATCAGAGTGATGGCCCACAGGGAGCAGAATATGCAGGATCATCACACCACAAGTCATCTCTAGGGGGATCAGAGTGATGGCCCTCAGGGAGCAGCAGAATATTCCGGATCATCACACCACAAGTCATCGCTAGGTGGATCAGAGTGATGGCCCACAGGGAGCAGAATATGCAGGATCATCACACCACAAGTCATCTCTAGGGGGATCAGAGTGATGGCCCACAGGGAGCAGAATATGCAGGATCATCACACCACAAGTCATCTCTAGGGGGATCAGAGTGATGGCCCACAGGGAGCAGCAGAATATTCCGGATCATCACACCACAAGTCATCGCTAGGGGGATCAGAGTGATGGCCCACAGGGAGCAGAATATGCAGGATCATCACACCACAAGTCATCTCTAGGGGGATCAGAGTGATGGCCCACAGGGAGCAGAATATGCAGGATCATCACACCACAAGTCATCTCTAGGGGGATCAGAGTGATGGCCCACAGGGGGCAGACAATGCAGGATCTGCTCACCACAAGTCATCTCTAGGGGGATCAGAGTGATGGCCCACAGGGGGCAGACAATGCAGGATCTGTTCACCACAAGTCATCTCTAGGGGGATCAGAGTGATGGACCAGAGGGAGCAGAATATGCAGGATCATCACACCACAAGTCATCTCTAGGGGGATCAGAGTGATGGCCCACAGGGGGCAGAATATGCAGGATCATCACACCACAAGTCATCTCTAGGGGGATCAGAGTGATGGCCCACAGGGGGCAAAATATGCAGGATCTGCTCACCACAAGTCATCTCTAGGGGGATCAGAGTGATGGACCACAGGGAGCAGAATATGCAGGATCATCACAACACAAGTCATCTCTAGGGGGATCAGAGTGATGGCCCACAGGGGGCAGAATATGAAGGATCTGCTCAACACAAGTCATCTCTAGGGGGATCAGAGTGATGGACCACAGGGAGCAGAATATGCAGGATCATCACACCACAAGTCATCTCTAGGAGGATCAGAGTGATGGCCCACAGGGAGCAGCAGAATATGCCGGATCATCACACCACAAGTCATCGCTAGGGGGATCAGAGTGATGGCCCACAGGGAGCAAAATATGCAGCATCATCACACCACAAGTCATCGCTAGGGGGATCAGAGTGATGGCCCACAGGGAGCAGCAGAATATGCAGGATCATCACACCACAAGTCATCGCTAGGGGGATCAGAGTGATGGCCCACAGGGAGCAGAATATGCAGGATCATCACACCACAAGTCATCTCTAGGGGGATCAGAGTGATGGCCCACAGGGAGCAGAATATGCAGGATCATCACACCACAAGTCATCTCTAGGGGGATCAGAGTGATGGCCCTCAGGGAGCAGCAGAATATTCCGGATCATCACACCACAAGTCATTGCTAGGTGGATCAGAGTGATGGCCCACAGGGAGCAGAATATGCAGGATCATCACACCACAAGTCATCTCTAGGGGGATCAGAGTGATGGCCCACAGGGAGCAGAATATGCAGGATCATCACACCACAAGTCATCTCTAGGGGGATCAGAGTGATGGCCCACAGGGGGCAGACAATGCAGGATCTGCTCACCAAAAGTCATCTCTAGGGGGATCAGAGTGATGGCCCACAGGGGGCAGACAATGCAGGATCTGTTCACCACAAGTCATCTCTAGGGGGATCAGAGTGATGGACCACAGGGAGCAGAATATGCAGGATCATCACACCACAAGTCATCGCTAGGGGATCAGAGTGATGGCCCACAGGGAGCAGAATAAGCAGGATCATCACACCACAAGTCATCTCTAGGGGGATCAGAGTGATGTCCCACAGGGAGCAGAATATGCAGGATCATCACACCACAAGTCATCTCTAGGGGGATCAGAGTGATGGCCCACAGGGAGCAGCAGAATATTCCGGATCATCACACCACAAGTCATCGCTAGGGGGATCAGAGTGATGGCCCACAGGGAGCAGAATATGCAGGATCATCACACCACAAGTCATCTCTAGGGGGATCAGAGTGATGGCCCACAAGGAGCAGAATATGCAGGATCATCACACCACAAGTCATCTCTACGGGGATCAGAGTGATGGCCCACAGGGGGCAGACAATGCAGGATCTGCTCACCACAAGTCATCTCTAGGGGGATCAGAGTGATGGCCCACAGGGGGCAGACAATGCAGGATCTGTTCACCACAAGTCATCTCTAGGGGGATCAGAGTGATGGACCACAGGGAGCAGAATATGCAGGATCATCACACCACAAGTCATCTCTAGGGGGATCAGAGTGATATCCCACAGGGGGCAGAATATGCAGGATCATCACACCACAAGTCATCTCTAGGGGGATCAGAGTGATGGCCCACAGGGGGCAAAATATGCAGGATCTGCTCACCACAAGTCATCTCTAGGGGGATCAGAGTGATGGACCACAGGGAGCAGAATATGCAGGATCATCACACCACAAGTCATCTCTAGGGGGATCAGAGTGATGGCCCACAGGGAGCAGCAGAATATGCCGGATCATCACACCACAAGTCATCGCTAGGGGGATCAGAGTGATGGCCCACAGGGAGCAAAATATGCAGGATCATCACACCACAAGTCATCGCTAGGGGGATCAGAGTGATGGCCCACAGGGAGCAGCAGAATATGCAGGATCATCACACCACAAGTCATCGCTAGGGGGATCAGAGTGATGGCCCACAGGGAGCAGAATATGCAGGATCATCACACCACAAGTCATCTCTAGGGGGATCAGAGTGATGGCCCACAGGGAGCAGAATATGCAGGATCATCACACCACAAGTCATCTCTAGGGGGATCAGAGTGATGGCCCTCAGGGAGCAGCAGAATATTCCGGATCATCACACCACAAGTCATCGCTAGGTGGATCAGAGTGATGGCCCACAGGGAGCAGAATATGCAGGATCATCACACCACAAGTCATCTCTAGGGGGATCAGAGTGATGGCCCACAGGGAGCAGAATATGCAGGATCATCACACCACAAGTCATCTCTAGGGGGATCAGAGTGATGGCCCACAGGGAGCAGCAGAATATTCCGGATCATCACACCACAAGTCATCGCTAGGGGGATCAGAGTGATGGCCCACAGGGAGCAGAATATGCAGGATCATCACACCACAAGTCATCTCTAGGGGGATCAGAGTGATGGCCCACAGGGAGCAGAATATGCAGGATCATCACACCACAAGTCATCTCTAGGGGGATCAGAGTGATGGCCCACAGGGGGCAGACAATGCAGGATCTGCTCACCACAAGTCATCTCTAGGGGGATCAGAGTGATGGCCCACAGGGGGCAAACAATGCAGGATCTGTTCACCACAAGTCATCTCTAGGGGGATCAGAGTGATGGACCAGAGGGAGCAGAATATGCAGGATCATCACACCACAAGTCATCTCTAGGGGGATCAGAGTGATGGCCCACAGGGGGCAGAATATGCAGGATCATCACACCACAAGTCATCTCTAGGGGGATCAGAGTGATGGCCCACAGGGGGCAAAATATGCAGGATCTGCTCACCACAAGTCATCTCTAGGGGGATCAGAGTGATGGCCCACAGGGAGCAGCAGAATATGCCGGATCATCACACCACAAGTCATCGCTAGGGGGATCAGAGTGATGGCCCACAGGGAGCAAAATATGCAGGATCATCACACCACAAGTCATCGCTAGGGGGATCAGAGTGATGGCCCACAGGGAGCAGCAGAATATGCAGGATCATCACACCACAAGTCATCGCTAGGGGGATCAGAGTGATGGCCCACAGGGAGCAGAATATGCAGGATCATCACACCACAAGTCATCTCTAGGGGGATCAGAGTGATGGCCCACAGGGAGCAGAATATGCAGGATCATCACACCACAAGACATCTCTAGGGGGATCAGAGTGATGGCCCTCAGGGAGCAGCAGAATATTCCGGATCATCACACCACAAGTCATCGCTAGGTGGATCAGAGTGATGGCCCACAGGGAGCAGAATATGCAGGATCATCACACCACAAGTCATCTCTAGGGGGATCAGAGTGATGGCCCACAGGGAGCAGAATATGCAGGATCATCACACCACAAGTCATCTCTAGGGGGATCAGAGTGATGGCCCACAGGGAGCAGCAGAATATTCCGGATCATCACACCACAAGTCATCGCTAGGGGGATCAGAGTGATGGCCCACAGGGAGCAGAATATGCAGGATCATCACACCACAAGTCATCTCTAGGGGGATCAGAGTGATGGCCCACAGGGAGCAGAATATGCAGGATCATCACACCACAAGTCATCTCTAGGGGGATCAGAGTGATGGCCCACAGGGGGCAGACAATGCAGGATCTGCTCACCACAAGTCATCTCTAGGGGGATCAGAGTGATGGCCCACAGGGGGCAGACAATGCAGGATCTGTTCACCACAAGTCATCTCTAGGGGGATCAGAGTGATGGACCAGAGGGAGCAGAATATGCAGGATCATCACACCACAAGTCATCTCTAGGGGGATCAGAGTGATGGCCCACAGGGGGCAGAATATGCAGGATCATCACACCACAAATCATCTCTAGGGGGATCAGAGTGATGGCCCACAGGGGGCAAAATATGCAGGATCTGCTCACCACAAGTCATCTCTAGGGGGATCAGAGTGATGTACCACAGGGAGCAGAATATGCAGGATCATCACACCACAAGTCATCTCTAGGGGGATCAGAGTGATGGCCCACAGGGGGCAGAATATGCAGGATCATCACACCACAAGTCATCTCTAGGGGGATCAGAGTGATGTCCCACAGGGAGCAGAATATGCAGGATGATCACACCACAAGTCATCTCTAGGGGGATCAGAGTGATGGCCCACAGGGAGCAGCAGAATATTCCGGATCATCACACCACAAGTCATCGCTAGGGGGATCAGAGTGATGGCCCACAGGGAGCAGAATATGCAGGATCATCACACCACAAGTCATCTCTAGGGGGATCAGAGTGATGGCCCACAGGGAGCAGAATATGCAGGATCATCACACCACAAGTCATCTCTACGGGGATCAGAGTGATGGCCCACAGGGGGCAGAAAATGCAGGATCTGCTCACCACAAGTCATCTCTAGGGGGATCAGAGTGATGGCCCACAGGGGGCAGACAATGCAGGATCTGTTCACCACAAGTCATCTCTAGGGGGATCAGAGTGATGGACCACAGGGAGCAGAATATGCAGGATCATCACACCACAAGTCATCTCTAGGGGGATCAGAGTGATATCCCACAGGGGGCAGAATATGCAGGATCATCACACCACAAGTCATCTCTAGGGGGATCAGAGTGATGGCCCACAGGGGGCAAAATATGCAGGATCTGCTCACCACAAGTCATCTCTAGGGGGATCAGAGTGATGGACCACAGGGAGCAGAATATGCAGGATCATCACACCACAAGTCATCTCTAGGGGGATCAGAGTGATGGCCCACAGGGAGCAGCAGAATATGCCGGATCATCACACCACAAGTCATCGCTAGGGGGATCAGAGTGATGGCCCACAGGGAGCAAAATATGCAGGATCATCACACCACAAGTCATCGCTAGGGGGATCAGAGTGATGGCCCACAGGGAGCAGCAGAATATGCAGGATCATCACACCACAAGTCATCGCTAGGGGGATCAGAGTGATGGCCCACAGGGAGCAGAATATGCAGGATCATCACACCACAAGTCATCTCTAGGGGGATCAGAGTGATGGCCCACAGGGAGCAGAATATGCAGGATCATCACACCACAAGTCATCTCTAGGGGGATCAGAGTGATGGCCCTCAGGGAGCAGCAGAATATTCCGGATCATCACACCACAAGTCATCGCTAGGTGGATCAGAGTGATGGCCCACAGGGAGCAGAATATGCAGGATCATCACACCACAAGTCATCTCTAGGGGGATCAGAGTGATGGCCCACAGGGAGCAGAATATGCAGGATCATCACACCACAAGTCATCTCTAGGGGGATCAGAGTGATGGCCCACAGGGAGCAGCAGAATATGCAGGATCATCACACCACAAGTCATCGCTAGGGGGATCAGAGTGATGGCCCACAGGGAGCAGAATATGCAGGATCATCACACCACAAGTCATCTCTAGGGGGATCAGAGTGATGGCCCACAGGGAGCAGAATATGCAGGATCATCACACCACAAGTCATCTCTAGGGGGATCAGAGTGATGGCCCACAGGGGGCAGACAATGCAGGATCTGCTCACCACAAGTCATCTCTAGGGGGATCAGAGTGATGGCCCACAGGGGGCAAACAATGCAGGATCTGTTCACCACAAGTCATCTCTAGGGGGATCAGAGTGATGGACCAGAGGGAGCAGAATATGCAGGATCATCACACCACAAGTCATCTCTAGGGGGATCAGAGTGATGGCCCACAGGGGGCAGAATATGCAGGATCATCACACCACAAGTCATCTCTAGGGGGATCAGAGTGATGGCCCACAGGGGGCAAAATATGCAGGATCTGCTCACCACAAGTCATCTCTAGGGGGATCAGAGTGATGGCCCACAGGGAGCAGCAGAATATGCCGGATCATCACACCACAAGTCATCGCTA
Source organism: Phyllobates terribilis (assembly GCF_046119375.1). Lineage (NCBI taxonomy): Eukaryota > Metazoa > Chordata > Amphibia > Anura > Dendrobatidae > Phyllobates > Phyllobates terribilis. The sequence continues at coordinate 71,931,947 of NW_027362770.1, read as the reverse complement.
GGGGGATCAGAGTGATGGCCCACAGGGAGCAAAATATGCAGGATCATCACACCACAAGTCATCGCTAGGGGGATCAGAGTGATGGCCCACAGGGAGCAGCAGAATATGCAGGATCATCACACCACAAGTCATCGCTAGGGGGATCAGAGTGATGGCCCACAGGGAGCAGAATATGCAGGATCATCACACCACAAGTCATCTCTAGGGGGATCAGAGTGATGGCCCACAGGGAGCAGAATATGCAGGATCATCACACCACAAGTCATCTCTAGGGGGATCAGAGTGATGGCCCTCAGGGAGCAGCAGAATATTCCGGATCATCACACCACAAGTCATCGCTAGGTGGATCAGAGTGATGGCCCACAGGGAGCAGAATATGCAGGATCATCACACCACAAGTCATCTCTAGGGGGATCAGAGTGATGGCCCACAGGGAGCAGAATATGCAGGATCATCACACCACAAGTCATCTCTAGGGGGATCAGAGTGATGGCCCACAGGGAGCAGCAGAATATTCCGGATCATCACACCACAAGTCATCGCTAGGGGGATCAGAGTGATGGCCCACAGGGAGCAGAATATGCAGGATCATCACACCACAAGTCATCTCTAGGGGGATCAGAGTGATGGCCCACAGGGAGCAGAATATGCAGGATCATCACACCACAAGTCATCTCTAGGGGGATCAGAGTGATGGCCCACAGGGGGCAGACAATGCAGGATCTGCTCACCACAAGTCATCTCTAGGGGGATCAGAGTGATGGCCCACAGGGGGCAGACAATGCAGGATCTGTTCACCACAAGTCATCTCTAGGGGGATCAGAGTGATGGACCAGAGGGAGCAGAATATGCAGGATCATCACACCACAAGTCATCTCTAGGGGGATCAGAGTGATGGCCCACAGGGGGCAGAATATGCAGGATCATCACACCACAAATCATCTCTAGGGGGATCAGAGTGATGGCCCACAGGGGGCAAAATATGCAGGATCTGCTCACCACAAGTCATCTCTAGGGGGATCAGAGTGATGTACCACAGGGAACAGAATATGCAGGATCATCACACCACAAGTCATCTCTAGGGGGATCAGAGTGATGGCCCACAGGGGGCAGAATATGCAGGATCATCACACCACAAGTCATCTCTAGGGGGATCAGAGTGATGGCCCACAGGTGGCAGAATATGAAGGATCTGCTCACCACAAGTCATCTCTAGGGGGATCAGAGTGATGGACCACAGGGAGCAGAATATGCAGGATCATCACACCACAAGTCATCTCTAGGAGGATCAGAGTGATGGCCCACAGGGAGCAGCAGAATATGCCGGATCATCACACCACAAGTCATCGCTAGGGGGATCAGAGTGATGGCCCACAGGGAGCAAAATATGCAGGATCATCACACCACAAGTCATCGCTAGGGGGATCAGAGTGATGGCCCACAGGGAGCAGCAGAATATGCAGGATCATCACACCACAAGTCATCGCTAGGGGGATCAGAGTGATGGCCCACAGGGAGCAGAATATGCAGGATCATCACACCACAAGTCATCTCTAGGGGGATCAGAGTGATGGCCCACAGGGAGCAGAATATGCAGGATCCTCACACCACAAGTCATCTCTAGGGGGATCAGAGTGATGGCCCTCAGGGAGCAGCAGAATATTCCGGATCATCACACCACAAGTCATTGCTAGGTGGATCAGAGTGATGGCCCACAGGGAGCAGAATATGCAGGATCATCACACCACAAGTCATCTCTAGGGGGATCAGAGTGATGGCCCACAGGGAGCAGAATATGCAGGATCATCACACCACAAGTCATCTCTAGGGGGATCAGAGTGATGGCCCACAGGGGGCAGACAATACAGGATCTGCTCACCACAAGTCATCTCTAGGGGGATCAGAGTGATGGCCCACAGGGGGCAGACAATGCAGGATCTGTTCACCACAAGTCATCTCTAGGGGGATCAGAGTGATGGACCACAGGGAGCAGAATATGCAGGATCATCACACCACAAGTCATCTCTAGGGGGATCAGAGTGATGGCCCACAGGGGGCAGAATATGCAGGATCATCACACCACAAGTCATCTCTAGAGGGATTAGAGTGATGGCCCACAGGGGGCAGAATATGCAGGATCTGCTCACCACAAGTCATCTCTAGGGGGATCAGAGTGATGGACCACGGGGAGCAGAATATGCAGGATCATCACACCACAAGTCATCTCTAGGGGGATCAGAGTGATGGCCCACAGGGGGCAGAATATGCAGGATCTTCACACCACAAGTCATTTCTAGGGGGATCAGAGTGATGGCCCACAGGGGGCAGACAATGCAGGATCTGCTCACCACAAGTCATCTCTTGGGGGATCAGAGTGATGGCCCACAGGAGGCAGACAATGCAGGATCTGTTCACCACAAGTCATCTCTAGGGGGATCAGAGTGATGGACCACAGGGAGCAGAATATGCAGGATCATCACACCACAAGTCATCTCTAGGGGGATCAGAGTGATGGCCCACAGGGGGCAGACAATGCAGGATCTGCTCACCACATGTCATCTCTAGGGGGTTCAGAGTGATGGCCCACAGGGGGCAGACAATGCAGGATCTGTTCACCACAAGTCATCTCTAGGGGGATCAGAGTGATGGACCAGAGGGAGCAGAATATGCAGGATCATCACACCACAAGTCATCTCTAGGGGGATCAGAGTGATGGCCCACAGGGGGCAGAATATGCAGGATCATCACACCACAAGTCATCTCTAGGGGGATCAGAGTGATGGCCCACAGGGGGCAGAATATGCAGGATCTGCTCACCCCAAGTCATCTCTAGGGGGATCAGAGTGATGGACCACAGGGAGCAGAATATGCAGGATCATCACACCACAAGTCATCTCTAGGGGGATCAGAGTGATGGCCCACAGGGGGCAGAATATGCAGGATCATCACACCACAAGTCATCTCTAGGGGGATCAGAGTGATGGCCCACAGGGGGCAGAATATGCAGGATCTGCTCACCACAAGTCATCTCTAGGGGGATCAGAGTGATGGACCACAGGGAGCAGAATATGCAGGATCATCACACCACAAGTTATCTCTAGGGGGATCAGAGTGATGGCCCACAGGGAGCATCAGAATATGCCGGATCATCACACCAGAAATCATCGCTAGGGGGATCAGAGTGATGGCCTACAGGGAGCAGAATATGCAGGATCATCACACCACAAGTCATCGCTAGGGGGATCAGAGTGATGGCCCACAGGGAGCAGCAGAATATGCAGGATGATCACACCACCAGTCATCGCTAGGGAGATCAGAGTGATGGCCCACAGGTAGCAGAATATGCAGGATCATCACACCACAAGTCATCTCTAGGGGGATCAGAGTGATGGCCCACAGGGAGCAGAATATGCAGGATCATCACACCTCAAGTCATCTCAAGGGGGATCAGAGTGATGGCCCACAGGGAGCAGCAGAATATTCCGGATCATCACACCACAAGTCATCGCTAGGGGGATCAGAGTGATGGCCCACAGGGAGCAGAATATGCAGGATCATCACACCACAAGTCATCTCTAGGGGGATCAGAGTGATGGCCCATAGGGAGCAGAATATGCAGGATCATCACACCACAAGTCATCTCTAGGGGGATCAGAGTGATGGCCCACAGGGGGCAGACAATGCAGGATCTGCTCACCACAAGTCATCTCTAGGGGGATCAGAGTGATGGCCCACAGGGGGCAGACAATGCAGGATCATCACACCACAAGTCTTCTCTACGGGGATCAGAGTGATGGCCCACAGGGTGCAGACAATGCAGGATCTGCTCACCACAAGTCATCTCTAGGGGGATCAGAGTGATGGCCCACAGGGGGCAGACAATGCAGGATCTGCTCACCACATGTCATCTCTAGGGGGATCAGAGTGATGGGCCACAGGGGGCAGACAATGCAGGATCTGTTCACCACAAGTCATCTCTAGGGGGATCAGAGTGATGGACCAGAGGGAGCAGAATATGCAGGATCATCACACCACAAGTCATCTCTAGGGGGATCAGAGTGATGGCCCACAGGGGGCAGAATATGCAGGATCATCACACCACAAGTCATCTCTAGGGGGATCAGAGTGATGGCCCACAGGGAGCAGAATATGCAGGATCATCACACCACAAGTCATCTCTAGGGGGATCAGAGTGATGGCCCACAGGGGGCAGACAATGCAGGATCTGCTCACCACAAGTCATCTCTAGGGGGATCAGAGTGATGGCCCACAGGGGGCAGACAATGCAGGATCATCACACCACAAGTCTTCTCTACGGGGATCAGAGTGATGGCCCACAGGGTGCAGACAATGCAGGATCTGCTCACCACAAGTCATCTCTAGGGGGATCAGAGTGATGGCCCACAGGGGGCAGACAATGCAGGATCTGCTCACCACATGTCATCTCTAGGGGGATCAGAGTGATGGGCCACAGGGGGCAGACAATGCAGGATCTGTTCACCACAAGTCATCTCTAGGGGGATCAGAGTGATGGACCAGAGGGAGCAGAATATGCAGGATCATCACACCACAAGTCATCTCTAGGGGGATCAGAGTGATGGCCCACAGGGGGCAGAATATGCAGGATCATCACACCACAAGTCATCTCTAGGGGGATCAGAGTGATGGCCCACAGGGGGCAGAATATGCAGGATCTGCTCACCACAAGTCATCTCTAGGGGGATCAGAGTGATAGACCACAGGGAGCAGAATATGCAGGATCATCACACCACAAGTCATCTCTAGGGGGATCAGAGTGATGGCCCACAGGGGGCAGAATATGCAGGATCATCACACCACAAGTCATCTCTAGGGGGATCAGAGTGATGGCCCACAGGGGGCAGAATATGCAGGATCTGCTCACCACAAGTCATCTCTAGGGGGATCAGAGTGATGGACCACAGGGAGCAGAATATGCAGGATCATCACACCACAAGTCATCTCTAGGGGGATCAGAGTGATGGCCCACAGGGGGCAGAATATGCAGGATCATCACACCACAAGTCATCTCTAGGGGGATCAGAGTGATGGCCCACAGGGGGCAGAATATGCAGGATCTGCTCACCACAAGTCATCTCTAGGGGGATCAGAGTGATGGACCACAGGGAGCAGAATATGCAGGATCATCACACCACAAGTCATCTCTAGGGGGATCAGAGTGATGGCCCACAGGGAGCATCAGAATATGCCGGATCATCACACCACAAGTCATCGCTAGGGGGATCAGAGTGATGGCCTACAGGGAGCAGAATATGCAGGATCATCACACCACAAGTCATCGCTAGGGGGATCAGAGTGATGGCCCACAGGGAGCAGCAGAATATGCAGGATGATCACACCACCAGTCATCGCTAGGGGGATCAGAGTGATGGCCCACAGGGAGCAGAATATGCAGGATCATCACACCACAAGTCATCTCTAGGGGGATCAGAGTGATGGCCCACAGGGAGCAGAATATGCAGGATCATCACACCTCAAATCATCTCTAGGGGGATCAGAGTGATGGCCCACAGGGAGCAGCAGAATATTCCGGATCATCACACCACAAGTCATCGCTAGGGGGATCAGAGTGATGGCCCACAGGGAGCAGAATATGCAGGATCATCACACCACAAGTCATCTCTAGGGGGATCAGAGTGATGGCCCACAGGGAGCAGAATATGCAGGATCATCACACCACAAGTCATCTCTAGGGGGATCAGAGTGATGGCCCACAGGGGGCAGACAATGCAGGATCTGCTCACCATAAGTCATCTCTAGGGGGATCAGAGTGATTGCCCACAGGGGGCAGACAATGCAGGATCATCACACCACAAGTCTTCTCTAGGGGGATCAGAGTGATGGCCCACAGGGTGCAGACAATGCAGGATCTGCTCACCACAAGTCATCTCTAGGGGGATCAGAGTGATGGCCCACAGGGGGCAGACAATGCAGGATCTGTTCACCAGAAGTCATCTCTAGGGGGATCAGAGTGATGGCCCACAGGGAGCAGCAGAATATGTATGCAGGATCATCACACCACAAGTCATCGATAGGGGGATCAGAGTGATGGCCCACAGGGAGCAGCAGAATATGCAGTATCATCACACCACAAGTCATCGCTAGGGGGATCAGAGTGATGACCCACAGGGAGCAGCAGAATATGCAGGATCATCACACCACAAGTCATCGCTAGGGGGATCAGAGTGATGACCCACAGGGAGCAGAATATGCAGGATCATCACACCACAAGTCATCTCTAGGGGGATCAGAGTGATGGCCCACAGGGAGCAGAATATGCAGGATCATCACACCACAAGTCATCGCTAGGGGGATCAGAGTGATGGCCCACAGGGGGCAGACAATGCAGGATCTGCTCACCACAAGTCATCTGTAGGGGCATCAGAGTGATGACCTAAAGGGGGCAGGATCTGTTCACCACAAGTCATCTCTAGGGGAATCAGAGTGATGACCTACAAGGGGCAGGATCTGCTCTCCACAAGTCAGCTTTTCTGCCACTTGAACAATCTTCTAGTAGTAACCTTCTGCAGACCTCCAGTTGTCATGACAAGCCATATGCGCCTCGTGACAGTGGCGCCAATGGGCGGGACTTGTGACGCGCTTCCACCCATCAGATCAGTCGTCATGTGCAGGAACAGATGCGGGATCAGCGCTGGAGCCCATATCAAATGCAAGGACTCGACCTTGGACGTTCCTATACATCCATGGTGTGATGTGGTTAATCCACTTCCGACAAGGAAATTTTTTATTTTTGCGCTTTTGTTTTTTTTCCTTCCCATCTTCCAAAAGAAATAACTTTTTTATTTTTCTCTCAACATAGACGTATAAGGGCTTGTGTTTTGTGGGATAATTTGTATTTTTCAATGACGCCATCCATATTATCATGTGTTTTACTGGAAAGCGGAAAAAAATTCTAAGGCGAGGAAATAGCAAAAAAGCGCAATTTTGTATTTTTTTTTATTACAGTGTTCATTAAATGGTAAAAATGACCTGGTAATATGATTCTCCAGGTCAGTCTGATTATGACGATACCAAACATGCATAGTTTTTTTTATTTATTTAACTGGTAAATGAAAAAATCTGAAATTTGTAAAAAAATAAATAAATTTGTTTGTGTCACTATTTTCTGAGATCCCTAACGTTTTCAATTTTCAAGTGATGGGGCAATGTGAGGACTTATTTTTTTGTGCCCTAAGCCAATGTTTTTATTGATATAATTTTGGGGTATACACAATGTTTTGATCTATTATTGTTGCATTTTTTATTTTTGTATTTTTTTTAAAAACATTTTTTTAACTGTGTTTTTTAGTTCCCTTAGGGGACTTGAACTTGCAATCATCTGATTGTTTGTGCTATACACAGAAATACCACAGTATTGCTGTATTTAGTAAAAATGTCAACCACAGGCTGGCTTTCATAAGAGTACTGTCGTAACAAGCACAGGGGTCTTCAGCAGTCATATCAACGCCTTGGAGCCCTGTGATCATGTTATGGGCGTGCCAATGGGTGTCCCCGCCCCTGGGACGCGTGCTGTAAATGCTGCTGTCACAGATCGACAGTGGCATTTAACAGGTTTACAGCACTGAGAGAAGTTCTGCTCCATGCTTGGCTGTTAGAGGCAGATGATGGCTGAATGTCACAGACATCCTCTGCTGGCAATGATGCAGGCTCAGCCTCTGAGTCCGCATCATAGTCATAGGGCCGGAATATGATGGAAATGCACATTATATGTAGGTAAGGGGTTAAAGTTCCTGCCCTGAAGCCTGATTTCTAGGACACTGTACAAGACTTGCACTGGTCTTTGTTAAATATGTGTTTTGTGGGGGCATCAGGAGAATTTTTGATGTCTGCCACTTTCCTCCAGTCAGTTTTGCTGATCTCTCTCTTGGCTCCATCTGAATGTCTATTGGGGTATGTGTACACTGAGGTTATGTGCACACAGTGCATTTTTTGTGCGTTTTTTTCTGCGCAGAATTGCACCAAAAACGCATTGCATACCTTATTCCATGACTTTCTAGACATTTTGCAATTTCTGTGCACATGATCAGGAATTTTCCTGACAGGATTTCATGTGCGGAAAAAAAGCAGCGTGCCCATTCTTTCTGCGTTTTTGCCTATACAATGCATTGGAAAAAACGCATGGCAAATCCGCAGGTAAAAACACTCAAAAAACGCATCAAGAACACATGATGCGGATTTTCCGCAGCGGTTTTTGCTGCCAAGAGGTGCAGAAACAGTGCAGAAATTTCTGCAAGCAATTCCTGAACGTGCACACATAGCCTGAGTCTTTTTTTGTTGACTTTTTGAAGTGGAAACTGAGCAGAAACTCAAACTTTCTGGAATTTGGAGAGCTTCCGCTTTGTTTGAACTCAAAAACTCCTTGAAAAACTCGGTGTGCACATATCCTTATCATGCCTCTTAATTAGGGTATTGTAAAGTGTCTACGGAATTAAAAAATAAGACGTAACACTCAGTGACATGGAAACATATGGCCACAGCAGCCTTTATTGGTTACATTTATCAAACCAAGCATAGATACGATTTTCTTTTCTGAGGCGATTCTGGATGGCTTTTCAACACTGAACAGCACAAGAAAGAATACTCCCCAGTTGCACCGCTCCAACTTGGGGTTAACAAATGTCATAATCCAAAAACCATCACACCACCGCCAGAATTTTTGTGAACAAAACTAAATGAAAACCTAAGGGCAGGTGGGCTGTTCGTTCACTGGTCCTGGATCCTCAGCACAGACGATGGCTCCTCCTCTTCATTTTATGGTACCCCTCTGATTCCCTCACCCCTTTCTCCAAAACTTTCTTCCCAATCTTAGGATAAGTCCCACCTCCTGTGACCTAAATAACTCTAACCCCATGCCCCCCACTTTCCTTTGTGAACGTGTAAAACTAACTGTTAACCCTGACCCTCTCCTGGCCTCCTTCTTCCAAACCCTTGTCCTGTCCAGGCCTACACTCCAGCTACGTCCGTTGCAGCCCTATTTTTACCCCCAGAAGTGGAAAATATAAAAAAATGAAATATACACAGCATGAGGTTGTTAAATCTTGGATATTTCATATCTAATACATTTCATTACCAAAACATTACATTTTGGGGGAGAGATTGAATTGCTCCAGACACCACATTATTTGCCCTTCTGCCATGATTTTTGTAGCTGTATCGTACAGTTGTATTGTAATTGCCCATGCTTTTCAATACAGTTGAGGCATAGGTAAACCTAAATACACAGACCCAGCGTATGCTGAACGAGCATTGATAGTCTGCAGACATATTGGGTGCAAAGAGGACTTTTCCCCCACAAAGCTGACTAATATAGGGGTAAACTCATAGTGGCCTTACTTGTACTAATAGTAATACAGCACACACATGATTAGGTCTGACAATGGTTTTCAGTTTTTCAGTTGTCAGCTCTCAGCCTTGATTCTCCAAGACCATGAATTTCCTGCAATGTTCCCAAAATTTTGGACAGCTTATAGAAGAATAACAGACAATATTTTTTAAAGAAAAATTGGAGAACTATAAGTAGGACATGTCTATGGGTTAGTTATAATCATATAAACATGTGGCCATTATTTATTGTGAGCTGTAAAATGTAATCATTACAGTCGTATCCACTTGCACAATTACCTTCATACTCAAAAATCACCAAATTATCCATTTACATTTTTCATATACACTGGGAAAGGTTCCACTATTCTTAAGACACACATCACACATGATAGGTAGGGATGAGCGGAGTCCAAAGTTTGGTTCGGGTTTCAGAACTGTACTCGAACTTGAACCTGAACCCGAACCCCATAGAAATTAATGGGGACCCGAACTTTGGACTCTCCCTCTCTCCTCCCCGAACTCCCGAACTGTAAAATGGACTTCCAGGAGAAGTCTGTGGTCAGAGTTCAGCATCGTACACTAGGTGTCCAGTACGAACCCCAAACACAGCTCTGAGATCCATACCCAATCACAGCTCTGACAGCCCTCCACAGGGCACAGCTCTGACAGCCCTACTCAGGGCACAGATATGACAGTCCTACCCAGGGCACAGCTCTGACAGCCCTACTCAGGGCACAGCTCTGACAGTCCTACCCAGGGCACAGCTCTGAGAGCCTTACCTCTGAGTTTATTACTGCTCAATATTAAAAAAAATATGTTTTATAGATTATCTGCATTAATTCTGTAATTTACCATAAATACACACTTAATATACAAGTGCTTGGGAAACACCAACACCTGGTACATATAATGTTTTTAAGGGGAGAGTTACACGGCTGTATAAGTTGGACAAGGATCGCAACGTAATGCTCGAACTGGAGGTTGCCTCTCCCGACCCAAGCGTGACAGCTGTATAGAAATACATACTGTCATGCTCCTGTTAGGAGAGCCAACAGCCAGTCCAAGCGTTGCGTTGTGATCCTCGTCCGAGTTATATGGCAGTGTGGCTCTCCCCTTTATGGGTATTCCCATCTTGGACATGTGTGATAGATACAGATCATACCTTTAGGGTCCCCATCTCGTGCAATCGGGAAGGAAGAAGTGACTGTTCATGCATGGCTCCCACATTCACTTTTATGGGAGTTTTGAAAATTCCAGAGGTGGATTCACAGTGACAGCAGGGGTGGTTCTTACATCTATCAGACATTTTTGGGATATACTTTGGATATGCCATAATTGTCTCACATAGCATTACGCCTTTTAAGGGTGCTTGATAAAGGACTGCAAGGAGAGGGGATTAAAATAAACTAGGGTGAGTTCATGGACTATGACAGTCACTGCCCTGGATTTTCCTATATGGTTAAAGGACTTTACCTTGTGCCCATTTATTACCGGGTATCCTCACAGCATGACAAAAAGAGACAACAAGTGTTAATGCTGGGGATGGCAAATTTTACTCATGAGTTGTAACTCTTCTACATATATAACTGTGTTCCAAGACAGTGCTAGCGAGCGATGTTATCAGTAATGGAGGTAGTGCCAGCATTGTCTGGTAGATCTTTCAATATGGTAACTTAGTGATTCTTAAATATATTTTGTGTGTGTAACCCTTCACAGGGCCCTGTATTCAGGATGTAGGGTCAGTTCACAGTTTCACATTTTTATTTTTAGCTAAATGAAATGTATACACAACATGACAGATCCTAGATCAATATTAATCTGTAAAATATAATGTAATTGCATTCAGATGACCCCAAAGATAAAAGTCTAAGGGGGTCAGATCAAGAGACCTTGGTGGCCATTCAACTGGACCCATGACAACAAATCCACTTTCCAGGAAACTGTTCATGTAGGAATGCTCGGACCTGACACCCATAATGTGGTGGTGCACCATCTTGTTGGAAAAACTCAGGGAACGTGCCATCTTCAGTGCATAAAAAGGGCAACACATCATCAGGTAGCAATTTCATGGCCACCAAGGTCTCCCGATCTGACCCCCTTAGACTTTTATCTTTGGGGTCATCTGAAGGCAGTTGTCTATGCTGTGAAGATACGAGATGTGCAGCATCTGAAACAACGGATACTGGAAGCCTGTGCTAGCATTTCTTCTGTGGTGTTGCTATCAGTGTGATAAGAGTGGGAGAAGAGGGTTGCATTGACAATCCAACACAATGGGCAGCACTTTGAACACATTTTATAAGTGGTCATAAACTTGTAAATAACTCATGAAAGAATAAAGTTACGTTAAAACCAAGCACACCATTGTTTTTCTTATGAAATTCTCAATAAGTTTGATGTGTCACATGACCCTCTTCCCATTGAAAAAAATAAACTTGGATGCAAAATGGCCGACTTCAAAATGGCCACCATTGTCACCACCCATCTGGAAAAGTTTTCCCCCTCCCATATACTAATGTGCCACAAACAGGAAGTTGATATCACCAACCATTCCCATTTTATTTAGGTGTATCCATATAAATGGCCCACCCTGTATAATAGAAACTCGTCACGACTTTTGTATTTATCACCCACTCCTGGTTTTGGCTTACAAATACTGAGGTAAAATACTTAAAATACTGACCAAATACTGAACGTGTGCATGAGGCCTAAGACCACGGCCCCACTATCAGTATTTGGTCAGTATTCGGTCAATATTTTTTCTCAGGAATGGGAGCCAAAACCAGGTGAGGAACAGTCAGAGAAAAGATATAATAGAAACAAGTCACCAATTCTGCATTTATCACCCACTCCTGGTTTTGGCTCCCACTCCTGATAAAAAAATACTGACCAAATACTGATAGTAGGGCTGTGGCCTAAAGAAAATAATCTTCTCCTAGTTAATATCAGTGAGAACAAATGACCTCCATACACAACACAATCCACTATACGAACATCAATAATACCACATACAATGAACAAATACTTCCATACCATGTCCAGACCACATATTACCACCACATAGTGACCGAATAACACCACATACAAGGAACAAATACCACCACACCACGACCAGATAATATATTACCACCACATAGTGACCAAATACTACAATACTGATCATGAATAAAAACCACAATACTAACAACACTGTATTACCACCTGTGACATTATATACAGGAGCTCTGTACATAGTGTCAGTGTATAGGTAATACAGTGATCACCAGTGACATTATATACTGGGGTCCAGTATATAGTGTCAGTGTACAGGTAATACAGTGATCACCCGCGACATTATACACAGAGTCAGGCTAAGTGCCCACGAACCAGAAATGCTCCAGATTTTTTCTGCATCTCCCTGGCAGGAAAAAGGCATGCAGATTTTACATACGTTCAGAAGGTGAGTATAATGTTTTTTTTATTTTAATTATTTTTTAACTATGGTAGACCTGGGTACCATCCGCGCATTGAATCGCTTAATATCCACATGTGTACATGTACTCATGCGGATACTATGAGATTCAATGCAAGTCAATGGCGGCAATTACGCCGCATTTCTGCAAAATTAATGGACGTGCTGCGGATTTTTCCGCAATGATAATCCGCAGCGGAAATTTCCGCAGCATGTGCACAGCACATGTGGATTATCATTGGGGACCATTGCAGACCTTCTACCAAGCGTTTTTTAAGCTTTTCCATGACGGAATTTCCGCTGCAGAAACGCTTAAAAAAAGCATGGTGGGCACGCAGCCTCAGTGTACAGGTAATACAGGGATCACCAGTGACATTATACACAGGAGCTTTGTATATAGTGTACAGGTAATACAGTGATCACTAGTGACATACACAAGAACTATGTATATAGTGTATAGGCAATACAGTGATCACCAGTGACATTATACACAGGAGCTCTGTATATAGTGTACAGTGTACTGGTAATGCAGTGATCACCAGTGACATTATACACAGGAGCTCTGTATATACTGTATAGTGTGCATTTGCATGTAATACACTGACTCACCAGTGACCTCTCTAGATGAAGTCCTTCATCTTCACTTTTCTTCTTCATTTGGCACAGACCGTCATCACTTCTTCCAGCCAGGACTCGTCTCTGCAGAAAATAACACACAGTTATCAATAATTGATCTCTTCTAGAGCACATTTCCCACTTTTTCCCAGACTTTTACACTACGCCAGATGAAGGAAAAAAGCGACATAGTGCCGAACTGCACAGTAACAGGACCCCCTTTTGTCCCCCCATGGAAAACAGTTTCCTAAAAAGTAAATTATATTACAGAAGTAATAATGTCCCTAATTGGACCCTAAAGTAATAATGTTCCCCACTTGCCACCATAAACTAATAATGTATGTTCCTCAATCTGGCCCCCAAACAGTAATTAAGTCCCTTGTCCAGCCTGGCTCCCCATGTCCCTTGTCCATCCTGCCACCCCCCCCCGCATATATCCATCCCGGCCCCCCTACCGCATATATCTATCCTGCCAACCCCCCATATATCCCTTCTGGCCCAGATGTGTCAATCCTGTCCCCCCATTAGTCCATCCTGGCACCCATGTGTCCAGCCTGTCCCCTCATATATCCACCCTGGCCCCATGTGTCCAGCCTCTCCTCCTCCATATATCCATCCAGGCCCCCATGTGTCCAGCCTGCCCCCCTCCATATATCCATCCAGGGCCCCATGTGTCCAGCCTGCCCCCATCCATGTATCCATCCAGGCCCCTATGAGTCCAGCCTGCCCCCCTCCATATATCCATCCAGGCCCCCATGTGTCCAGCCTGCCCCCCAATATACTCATCCCATTCTGCATCTACACAGGAAAAAAAAAAGATTCCTGTTACGTTCCTGTGCTTTCGGCGCCGTGCAGTGTCCTCTGCTTAGATCCAGCGCGCTCGTAGCATAGGCTGGCGGCTGACTTGCGTGCGCCCGTCGCAGCAGGCGCATGACAATGACATCATACGCCGATGATGTCAGACGCACAGCTTCAGCTTCATTGGGACGTGCGAGCGCGGCAGTTCAGGTAATGAACACTGCGTGCGCGCGTCCCTGCATATATTCTGCCTGTTCTTTTAAAGGGCTCATGCCCCTAAAAACCGCAGGCTTTTTTTTAAATTCTCTTCTTCTCCCTCTCGTCTGCAGCAAGGGCCTTCCGGGGATTTCCCCGGTACCCCGCCAGGACAGTCTGACCCTGTGTATAGGTGTATTTAAAGTGGTTCCCTGGGCATATATAGTCATGAGAAAAATTAAGTACACCCTCTTTGAATTCTTTGATTTTCAGGACATAATAAACTTACATTTCCACACACTGCTTCTGTATTGTGGCTTCATTTTTGCTAAAAAAAAAATAATGCCACAGAATAATCTGTCATGGATTTTTGTTCATCTGCGGTTGTGTTAATTTAAGACCTTCTAAGTACCATGTGGTTTTTAACTGTGCCCTGAAGCATAAAATCATAGAATTCAAAGAGGGTGTACTTAGTTTTTCTCATGCCGATAGTATTGGTAACCAATTTTCTGCATAGGTTGTCACTATCAGATCAGTTGAGGTCCAACCTCTGGCATCCCCACAGATGAGCTTTTTTAAGCTCAGGCGACATTAAACAGAGCTGCACTGTGCTGCTCGATTCAGTGTGAAGCAGACGCTGCCAGGTACTGCAGAACAGCTCCTTGAATAACAGCTTGTGTACAGTAACCAGCAAAGGTTGAGTCGATACACATTGAGCCAAGATGCACAGAAAAGCTCTGTTCAATGTTTACATCTGGCTGTAGCCAGAGCTTATAACAGAGAATCTGTGGAGTGCCAGAGTTCGGACCCCCATCGATCTGATATTTATTACCTTTCTTGAGGATAGGTCATTAATATAATATGCCTGAAGAATCTCTTTATGCTAGTCTCTAACATGTAATAATGGTGGGCCAAAATTTCCTGGCTCATTCACACATGCCAACAAAAACTATATGAGGAAGAACAATGTTAGCAGTAGGTCTCCTGTTTACTTGGTGACATGTACTGTACATTTTCAGGAAGGCTGGACATGCCAAAATAGAAGAAGGAATCAAAATTGCTGGACGAATCATCAACAATCTTAAATACGCAGACAATACAGCATTGATAGCAACAAGTGTAGATGAAATGAAGGACTTATTACGGAGTGTCAAGATGGAAAGTTTGAACATGGGACTATTACTCAAAGAAGACAAAGATATTGACTACTGCCAGGTATAACCAGGACACATTTGTGATGGACATCAACAAACTGGAAATTGTAAAGGACTTCAACCTAGTCGGTCAATGATCATTCAAGATACAGAGACAACATTGGAAGTCAATAGGAGAACAGTTAGGCAAGTCAACAGTGAAGTCACTGGACAAAGTCTTCAAATCGAGGAACATTTCACTGGTGACGAAGACACTGCTTGGTATAGTTTGGCATTTTCTGTGGTAACATACGGATGTGTAGCACCCCATGTCTGGTCGCCACAGTGGCAGCAATGTCATGTCTGAGAGCAGGTGGGAGGTTCCCTGGTTGGGAACAATTAGCATGCAGCACCTCCTGCCTCAGTCCAGGGAGAGGAGAAATCTGCCCTTTATAAACTGGATCTGGGGCGGGGTTAGACAGACAAGTTAGAGAGAAGTTCCAGTGAAGTTGCAGATAGGGACAGGTCAGCAGCAGGCTGAGGAGTCCCTGTAGGCAGAGGAGGAACACAAGGCCAGGAGGGGAACTAGCAGAGCTCATCCTGGCTAGAGACTTGCAAAGCCGGACACTGGAGTCCGAGGCTGTGAGGGTTATAAGCCCAGCAGCAGAAAACCACCATGCAGGGGACTTCAAGTCCTCTGGCTCAAGGAAGCCCAGAGGCTCAGCCACACGAGAGGGACCACTACTGCCCCGGAGGGGTGAGAAGTACGGAAGGCCCGAGTCGCCAGTCATACGGGCGAGAACAACACGGTACACTCAGAGACGTGGGCTACCACCACACTACAGCGGGATAGCCAAGAAAGAGTGAAGTCAGCACGGTAGGCCTACAAACTCCCCCTGACCAGCGGGATTTCCCAGTTGCTCTCAGACTGACCAGGCCTCCATTGTTAACCTGTATTCCGGACAGGTCCCTTAATACCACCAACAGTAAAGACCCTGAATTGCAAGACAGACTCCGTGTGGTTACTGCTGCTCCCGCGCACCATTACCACCAACATCCCTATTTACTGCCCTGAGGCTATACTCCTCCCGTGGGGAGTTATACTACCCTCAGCTGCACCGACAACACCAGCCTCAGCGGTCTGCCCTGCAGCGGCGGTTCACTCTGACCGCAATCCACGGGTGGCGTAGTCGGACATTTAATCACAAAACCCTATAAATAGACCGCCATTTGGGTTGACCACCCTGAGCCACGGGACCGGGTCCCTGCCACGCAAGGACTACAACCCCCAGCATCCACAAAAGGTCCGGTTCCGGGTATCCCCACACACACGGCCCAGGGGGTGCGTCAGATGTCAAACCTCGACAGTAAAAAAAGAAGACACAAGAAAAAATGTGGTCCTGGAGAAGAATGTTATCAATACCATTGATGGCAAGAACACATCAATTTTGGAACAAATCCAGCCAGATATGTCACTCGAAGCAAGGATCACCAAGCTACAACTTGCCTACTTTACAAAATTATAAAAATTAAAATTTAGATTTTTAGGAGCAAAACAGTAACAATGCAGTGACATGACAAGAATCTGCATAACTAATCATATGCTAAATAGTTGCAAGTCAAATGTATGTATGAGATAGCCAAGATGATTGTCTATAAAATGATGGTAGTCTCACGTTCAAGTCAGTAGTGGATGGTGAGATATGGAGGCTGAAAGTCAAAAGTTCAAAACATTGTTTCTGTTTTGCTCATCAGTATAAATTAGCCAACCAGGGAAAGTGTCGAGGAGTGTTTATGCAAATAAAGTTTTCTTTTTGTGTGTGTATTTTTGTGAGTACTGAGCTAGTAATGGGGGTGTCTGATAGACACATCTGCATTACTAACACCAGTGCTGGATGGCAGCTGTGATTTTTGATACATTACAGCTGACATCAACCTCAAGCACCATTACCCCGATTGCCAATTCACCAAATCAGGAAGAGCAAAGCCAAAGTGCCAAAATTGGCGCATATAATAGGTCTGGTATTTAAAGGCTGGGAAGGGCCCAATAACCATGGACCTTCCCAGCCTGATAATATCAGCTCACAGCTGTCTGCTTTAAATTTGCTGGTTATCAAAAATAGTGGGGATCCCACGTAGCTTTTTTTCACTTATTTATTTATTGGTTATGCAAGCCTAAATGGCTTTAGAATAAACTTCACATGAAAGGTATTAAAGGGTGCAAGTTTATAATATGTCCCTTCATATCATATATGTGAAATTATATATCTGTAGGATATCAATGTGTGACATGCAGAAGTAGGGCTGCTGCAGAGTGTCACAGTCACAAGTAGTGTTGTTGCTTTAAAAGCATTCAGCAACTATTAGAAGTAACACAAGCACATGAGACAGGAAGTGTTGTGCTCCAGAAGCATCCAGCAACTAGAGGGGATAACACAGTCACAGGAGACAGGGAGGGATTTAGCAGAGTCCCAGGGGGATTGTGGGGAATTTGTTTACTGTCTGGCTGGACCCGAAGAGAAAGGTGGTGTGTGTGTTCTGCATCTGACTGAAGAGCCCCTGCAAGTGAAAAGGATTCAAGTGAGGAGTGAAGCTAAGCACAGGTCTGGTAGAGATCCTGAACTAGCAGTGCAGAGTATTGTCAAGCAGAAAGATAAGGACTGTAAGAAATGGTGTCACAGGGATCATCTCCCTCAGCAAACCCTCCCCCCTCCTCCATCTAACTGTGCTGTAAAAAATGCTGTGTTGATTAATGTGCTTTTGCACTAGAACTGTACTGTTTTATAGTACTGGGAAAACTGTGAACTGCTGTGCTGCTAAGGAAACTGTACTGTTTGTCACTGGAGCCTGTTGCTCATAAGACTTAACTTGCACTGGCTGTGCGGCTTCTTATTAAATGCTACTGTTCTACCATTTATGAGGACTCTTGCCAAGTGTGTCTGGTCAGCAAGTGAAACAACCTACGTGTCTGTGCCTGAGGGTCAATACCCCTGTGTGCCTGAGAGAAGCTGCAGCACATGGTCTATAGTCGCCCTGAGTAACGGTTCCCCCAGGATTCCAAAGAATTCATGTAACCTGTCTCGCCCCTATCTGAACCTAGCGGCGTGCGTGTAACATTGGTGGCCCGTACAGGGAGTCCTGAGAGGGAATTAGCGTGTAGAGGGAGGAGAGGAAAAGTGTCTGGAAAAACACAGCAGCACAGCACCTCAACTCAACTCTGCTACACCAGTTAAATGGGACCAGCCCTAAAGAAAACTCACTAGCAGCAATGGATGTGGAAATACAAATGAACAGAATTAATGAGCTGCTTCTTCAGTTAACCTGTGAAGAATTGAGAACAATAGCAGAACATATGAAGATGTCAGAAGAAGAGATTTCTAAAGCACACAACCGCAGGCAACTGTTAGCTGCCATTAATGCAAAAATGGATGAGCTGGGGGAGAAAGAAGCTGAAGACGTCATGGGGACATTCCTCCAGGAAGTAACACAGTTTCTAACCAGGTTAAAGTTGGAGGATAGAGGGGCAGCACCAATTACCAAAAGCGGGAATCTCTGTCCACAGACTGAACTACAGTAATTGAAAGAACAATTCAAAGCCCTAACAACAGCCCTGTAGGAATTGACCAACACCTCTGAATGGGTGACAGACTAAGACAGGACCTTTAACAGGTTAGATAAATCAGGGAGACCGTCCTCTCTAACACCACTCACCATAAGGAAAGAATTCAAGATCCTGGGACAGATTGGAGAGTGTGAACAGAAAGAGAGGCTGTCTTATATGAACTTGTTGCATCAGATCGATGCAGGCTTACAGAAATGCTACCAGCCAGATGAGATCATTGAGGGGGTGGTGAAAGCGATCAGCCCAGGATTGAACCTCTGGAGTATGCTAGAAATGAAGAGTCAACTGACCTTGCAACAGCTGAAGATGATTTTAAAAGGGCACTATAAAAAAGAGAGTACTTCAGAATTGTTCCACTGACTCATTAACCCCTCACAGAAAAATAATGAATCACCCTGAAGTTTCTTGTTCAGAGCAATTGAACTGAAGGATAGACTGTTGTTTGCATCCAGAGATGTAGAAGCGGAAGAGAAGTTTGATGCTGGACTAGTTCAGAAGAAGTTCTTGAGATCATTGGGAATGGGGTTAATCTGCAAAGACATTAAGTTGCAGCTGAAACAGTACCTAGAAGATCTTGGCATTCTGGACTAAGTCCTAATTGAAAAAATGAATGAGGCAGCTAGTTTGGAGTCACAGAGCGAACAGAAGTTAAAGAAAGGCTCTGCTCCTAAAATCACCAAAATGAGACAGCTGAACTTGGAGAACCCCAGTGGCCAGTCCGAAGATCATCATGGAGACCCTATAGAGCCGTCTCTGAGAGGGAACCTTAAAGCACCAACAAAAGAGAGGACCGCCAGCGCTGACTGGGAGAAAGTAATAGGAGAACTGCGAGCCGAGTTGATTGAAGTGAAAAAGTTGATTTGTTCCAGGCCTGAACTTGTATCCCTCAGACACAGGAGTGGGTTCCAAAACAGAAGATACCCAGCTTGTGAAGCATGCCATTCATCAAATCAGAGAAAGGTGTGTGTCCACTGTCTAAGATGTGGTGAGGAAGGACATTATGCCAAGGAATGCCAATGGTCACGGTCGTTTGCGTTAAAAGACAGGAGGTTGCCAGTGTGGGTGACTGGTAACCGCGACACGGAGGAGGCCCCAGAAGCAAATCCAAATCTCACCGAACCCCAGAACGGCGAGGTAAAATGGCTGCATCAGTACTATCCCCAAGTGTGTTCCCATCTACAACAGCTGCAAGAAAGAAAGGGGCATCAGTTACTTAATGCCCAGTGCAGAGGTCAAATGATGTACTCCTGGGAGGAGGATTCCTCGGTCAGTAAAGATAGCCTCATCAGCCTAATCGGAGAAAGGTGTTTTACACAGTGTCAGCTAGGTGGACTCCTGGTAAAAGCACTGTGGGATACCAGAGCCCAAGCGAGCCTTTTAAATGAAGAATGGAGAAGGCGCTACCTGCCACATACCTGCCTTCGGTCGCTAAAAGAGCTCTTAGGACCAGTGGAACTCCACGGCAAAGCTGTCAACCTGACCGAAATCCCTTTCATAGACTGGGTGGAAGTGACTTTCCAACTGAGGGCCATGAAGAACAGCAACACCATCGAGCTTTTGGTACCTTCTCTCATGACTAGTGATCAGAACATGACAGGGGATCCTAACCTGGGTTATAATGTAATCAGTGAGGTCATCACAAACCACAAGTCAGGGACGCTGGTAGTGGATGCAATTGCCACATCACTTGCTATACCCAACGCCGTGGCGGAAAATGTGATTCATAGAGTAAAGAAAGAACAGAATACAATGGACCTAAAAGAAGTCAAGGTAGGCTGGTGCCCAGCCATCATCCCTGCAAACCAAATGGTGGGGGTGAGGTGAAGAAAAGTCCATTAAAGACTGTTCGTGCAATAAGACTCCTCAGAACTTCCAGAAGGCCTAGTTCTAGGTGAGACTATGCTTACGACTCCTACTGGTGGGTTTGTTCGAGTGACAGTACTGGTGATGAATACTATGAAACACGAAATTAGACTAGATCCAAAGACTGTGTTAGGTCACATTGAAACCATTAAAACGGTATATTCAGCCATTGTGAGACCCGCCCAGGGGTCTACAGTGAATTCAGTCTCCCCACCAAGGAACAGGAGTTGCCCAGGGGAAGAAATTGCATGATCCACCTCGGAGTCCTGGGATCCCCCAGTACCCATGGAACACTTGTGTACTGAAGATTGAGCGGTATCAAAACAGATGCTGAGAGAAGAGTGTCATGCATTCTCCAAAGATGACTCTGATATAGGTTGTATCCCATCGTTGCAGTTGAAAATAGATTTGAAAGACACGACCCCAATAATCAGAAGTTACATGTCTGTGCCGAAACCATTACACCATGAAGTGAAAGAGTTTTTACAAGAGCTAATCAACAGAGGTTGGGTCCAAAAGTCAAAGTCGTCTTATTCCTCTCCTATTGTTTGTGTTAGGAAGAAGGACGGTACGTTGAGACTCAGCTTTGATTACCGGGAACTAAACCGAAAGTCAGTACCTGATTGGCACCCAATACCAAAGATCCAAGATATGCTGGATAGCCTATCAGGAAGTACCTGGTTCTCTGTCCTCGATCAGGGCAAGACATACCACCAAGGGTTTGTTGAAGAGTCCATTAGACCCTTCACAGCATTCATCACATCGTGGGGATTATATGAGTGGATCAGCATACCGTTTGGGCTCAGTTCAGCTCCAGCCGAATTCCAGTTGAGCATGGAGACATGTTTAGAAGGATTGATGAACGATATCTGCCTGCCGTACTTGGATGACAATGTGGTACACAGCAAAACCTTCTGGGAGCATGTTGAACACGTGTTGACCGTATTACAACGGTATCAACAACACAGAGTTAAGTTGACCCCAAAGAAGTGTGAACTGTTCAAAATGCAAGTCCGATTTCTAGGGAAAATTGTGTCTGGAGAACGATATACCATGGACCCAGCAGAAATTGCTCTGGTACTGGCCTTAAAAGACAAGCGGCCCTCTACCGTCGGGGAGTTGAGGCAGATATTAGGATTCCTCTCCTACTATTGTACTTACATTCGGAACTTCTCCAGGATTGCCGCCCACTATACCTCCTCTTGGGGGAGACGACAGAGACGACAATACCCACGGAGAAAAATAAGAATGCGGGTAGGATCGGGCTTAAAAGAAACAACGTCGTTTCGTCCCAACAGCTCATGCTCTGGACAGCAGACCACCAGGAGGTATTGGAAGAACTAGTAGACTATCTGGTAAAACCACCCATCTTGGGATATCCTGATTTCAACTTACCATTTGTTCTTCATTGTGACGCTTTTCAAGTTGGACTGCGAGCTGCCCTGTATCAGCATCAAGATGGAAAATTGAGAGTCATCGGTTACGGTTTTAGAACATTAACAGATGCCGAAAAGAATTACCATCTACATTCCGGAAAATTGGAGTTCCTGGCACTGAAATGGGCTATCTGTGAATGATTTAGACATTATCTCTACTACAGCAAAGAGTTTGAGGTATACACTGACATCAACCCTTTGACCTATGTCCTTACTACAGCCAAACTGAATGCAACGGGTCAGAGATGGGTCGCTGAACTAGCTGACTTCAATTTCAGCATCAAGTACAGGCCAGGAAAATGCAGTGCGGATGCTGACGGATTGTCAAGAGTGCCACTAGAGCCTGAGGAGTTCATGCAAGAATGCTCGGAGGAAGTTAGTCTGGAAGCAATTGAGAGCACTACCCAAGCAATACAAGCTTATCAGGAGGAAGACACACCATTGTGGTGTCCGTTGACGGTGGAAATCACCATAAAAGCGGGAGAACAAGATCACCCCCTGTCTATTCAACAACTACCAAAAGGGAAAATCCATAGAGCTCCTATGGGCAACATTCAAACTACGTATCCATTTGAGATGGTCTCAATAGACTTTCTGCATCTCGAGACGTGCAAGGGTGGTTACGAATACATCTTGGTGGTGATGGACCATTTCACTCAATTTGCTCAAGCATATGCCACCACCAATAAATCAGGTCGAACAGCGTCAGAGTAGATCTTCAATGATTTTGCTTTGAGGTTTGGGTTCTCTACGAGGTTATACCATGACCAAGGAAGAGAATTTGAGAACCAGCTCTTTGCCAAGCTAGGAAAGTACTATAGAATTCAGAGATCCCACACAACGCCCTATCACCCAGAGGGTAATGGACAAGTGGAACATTTTAACAGTGCACTTTAACAGCTGATGAGAAGAAAGACTGGAAGAGTTCTCTGTCAAAAGTGGTACATGCCTATAACTGTACAAAGAGCAATGCAACAGGTTACTAACCCTTTTTCCTATTGTATGGACGATCGCAAAAACTGCCAATCGACATCATGTTCGATACTCCGGTGTCAGAGACTTACAGAACATATCCGGAGTACGTTCGGAAATGGAAGGAACGGATGGCAGAAGCATACACCATAGCGTCCAAAGTGGTTACACAAGGACAGAGCAAGAGTAAGGAGCACTATGATCGAAAATGTTATGGAGCAGAATTGGCACCGGGAAGCCGGGTGCTAGTCAAGAACGTAAGTGAGAAAGGCGGTCCAGGAAAACTTTGTTCGTACTGGGAAGTCAAGGTGTATGCGGTCGTAAGGAGGAAAGCTGATGACACCCCAGTGTATGAAATCCAATTGGAAACGGGAGACAAGAAAACCAGAATAGTCCATCGGAATTTACTACTACCCGGTGATTATCTCCCACCACAACAAGACTTCCCAGAAGTAGACCGACATCGTCCGATATCGACTAAGGGACTACCACAGACTGACGCTCCGGAGGTAGATAGTGACCTTGAAAGTTCCGATGGAGAAGAACACACCGTTGAATTTCTCGGACCGACAAGGAGAGTGATGTACCATCCTCAGGAGAGCGAATTAAGTCCTGCGGCTCCAGAGTTCGTACCAAGGAGTACAGATGAAGTCCAATTCAGATCTGATGATCGAACACCGGTCCTTGAAGAGACCAATCGACACTCAGGAGGAGCGGAATTACCAGAACGTGCGGAAACTCGTGATTCAGGAGAAGTACATGAACTTACAGAGGCAACTCCAAGAGCATCTGAGGATGTACGGGAAATGAGTGCGGCGGAAGAAACTCCTGTGACCGAAGAACCCATGGTATCTGAGGAACAACCCACCAGGAGGATATCGACTCGAGAAATGAGGAGGCCCGTGATGCTGACGTATGAGTCACTTGGTGACTCGAGTCAAGTGCCAAGGACTGTCGACTGGAAACAGGTATCTCTGCCTGTGGACCAGGTAAGCCCACTTGAGTGGTATTCACCACTGAGAGGCAATATGGAAGATGTTGTGACGCGCCCCCTGGGCCGTGGGGGTACCCGGAGCCGGGCCTTGTAGACGCTGGGGGTTGTAGTCACCGTGGCGGCGACCCGGTCCGTGACCCAGGGCGGTCAAACCAAGGGTAGTCTATGTGTAAAGGTGTTAATGTCCGACTACGCCTCCTGTGGAATGCGGTTATTTGTAACCGCCGCTGCGGAGCAGTCCGCTGAAGCTGGTGGTATGTGCAGCAAGGTGATGTGACTCCCCACAGGAGCAGCGTGACTAGATGATGGTGGTGATTGTGCAGGGCGTTCTAGTGCTGTGAGTGCTGGCGCCGCAAGGAACACAGAGACAAGATAGTGCAGTCCCAGGGTCTTTACTCACTGTTGTTGTAGTTCAGATTACAGGTACCAAGCAATCTTCCCCCGTCGTGCTGTGCATACTCAGTGAGGGGTCCAGTCCACCCTCAGGTATTTCCAGAGCACTTATCAGGACCCCGTTCTGTGTACCTTCCTCTGGCCTCTTCCTGCACCTCACACCCAGCGCCACTTCTCTCCGGTACACTCGGGCCTTGGCGGGCGACGTATGTTCCGTCCCCTGGGTCCTATGTGGCTACCTTCTTAGGGCTACTGGTGTGGACTTGTGGCCTGCAGTACTTGAAATACTGCAGCCTCCGGTTTCTAACTGAGCCTTTATGGTTTCTCTACTAGTTGAGGGACCCGGTTCCCTGTTCTGGCCTGACCCCTCTACCTCCTGGTAGCAACGGGCGTACGGGTGGCCTTCTGCACAGCCCGTATCCCTAGGGTCCCTTCACTTCTCGTTCCTGGAACCATCCTGCTCCCTCTCCTCTCTCAGGCTCAGGCCTCCTGACTTGGCCCGCCTGTGGAGCAGGGCTCATGCAGAGCCTCTGCTCCCTGACTTCTCCTCAGTCTGTCTGACTGGAACTGAACACTGATCTAAGATGGTTCCCTCCCTCTTATACCTCTACTCCAGTGCTCCCAGAAACTACGTCCTCCACCCATCCACTACATAGTTCCTCCTCTCTAGGTGGTTCCTCCCCACTCCAGCCAGGGATCAGGGACTGTGCTCTCCCGTAGGAGCAATCTCGCCCTGTCCCCCGGAAATGTGGTGTAGTGAATGTAGTGTTAGGGTCCTGAGCCATACTCCTTCCTTACCTGAGAGTGAGATACCACACCTCTGGGTAAGATGCAATACCTCTGTGGCGACCGAACCCTCAGGGGCGCCACAGTTGCCTAATGGAAAGACTTGTTTTCATGCTTTGATTTTTCTTAGAAGACTTTGTAGAATCAAAGAACTGCTAAAGCATAGATAGAGAGAGCTGGTTGAAGACGTACGAAAAGCTCCAGCTGAAGAGATGCTGATTGTTTTAATTGTGTTGTTTATTTCTTACAGGCGTCCTACAAGAAAAAGGTCATAAGAATAGGTTGTTATCAATGTTTCTGAATGTTATACCAATTTGTCAATTCCAATTTGTATATAAAGCTATCCAACTTTCACCACTGTCTCAGAATTGGTTCGATTGACCAGATTTCCTCAAGAGAATGCCAAGAGTGTGCAAAGCAGTCATCAAAGCAAAAGATGGCTACTTTGAAGAACCTAGAATATAAGACATATTTTCAGTTGTGTCACACTTTTTTGTTAACTATATAATTCCACATGTGTTAATTCTTAATTTTGATGCCTTCAGTGTGAATGTACAATTTTCATAGTCATGAAAATACAGAAAAATCTTTAAATGAGAAGGTGTGTCCAAACTTTTGGTCTGTACTGTGTATATAATATATTGTGGGGTTTCTAGGAGGCAAACAGGAAGCGATTTCATTTAAATGTCCATGTCGGTTTATTACCTCATAAACCGTCCAGAAGCAAAAAGCCTTCTCCCTGCATACACAGACCATGTGCCAAACAACGGCCTCAATTTTAACTTGTTAACCACACCCAGAGGTGAGGTATGTGGTTAGCCAGACCCGCCCATCTCTCCGGCTACCCGTAAAAGCTGGCCCAGAGCACAAAACAATCCTCTTAGTGCTTATATGCACTAGAGCAACACTCCAGGATTACGTCACAGATGACAACCATCTCTGTGATACATACCTCCCATCAAGTATGTGTCCGTGAGCTATCTTACAATATATATTGTAAGGTTGCAGCTGGACAGGTCGTAGATGGGAGGTATATGTCCCCAAGGTACAGTGCACAAACCAAGGTCCATACAGACATGGTTGGGTGAGTTTGGGGTAGAAGAACGTCACCAGCCGCGTAGAGGTTTGACCTCAACCCCATTGAACACCTTTGGAATGAGTCAGGCCCTCTCATCCAATACCAGTTTTTGACCTCAGTAATATTTTTTGGTTGAAAAGGCAAAAACTCCAAAATCTTGAATGCAAATTGCCTCTTCAGAGAAAAAGAGGACTTGTACTCTATAGCGCCACCTATTGGAAGCAGCAATCCTACAAATCACAATCAACCCTTTAACAAGTCGTGCAATATGACTTAGGATAAAAGCCAAATCAGAATCTCAATTTGCAGACACGGTGTTACGTTACCCCTTAGACCTCAGTCCAGAGCCTCTCACCTAGCCAAATCAGTTCTCATACTTTGCACTGACGAGGGCCAACAGCCCGAAACACCGTGTCTGCAAATTGAGATTCTAATTTGGCTTTTATCCTAAGTCATATTGCACGACTCGTTAAAGGGTTGATTGTGACTTGTAGGATTGCTGCTTCCAATAGGTGGCGCTATAGAGTACAAGTCATCTTTTTCTCTGAAGAGGCAATTTGCATATTAAATTTCCCAGAGGAGCATTGCATGGCGAATAAGCCTCCTTACCTTGCCGTGCCAGAGCAAAATCTTGTAAAAAGCCTTCTGAGAGTAAAAACTGATTTAACTGCAAAGCGTGGACCAACTCCATATTAATGCCTATGGAATTAGAATGGGATGTCATAAAAACGCCTTTTGGCTTTAATGTGTACCATAAGTGTCCCCAATACTTTTATCCATATGGTGTACATCATTGAAAATCCATAGATTTTAAATAATTTTGCTCTTTAATTGTAAGCAGGACGTCCCTCAGAACGATTAGCAGGTTAGCCAAAGGCGAACAATTACAGGCAACTGAACTAATTATAAAGCTGTGTGTGTTATGAAGAGGAAATAGGAGAGATTAAAGAAAAATGTGCATGTGTCAAAGTGAAAGTGATCCGCATGAGCCTTCATAAGTGTGAAACATAATTTCACTCCAAAATTCCGTTTTGTTGTAGGGTAATTGGTAACTTAAGGGAAAAATATTAAAAAACAGTTTGACTGATTTAAAAAAACATTTTCAATGCCCTATATGAGTATGTTAATATGTGACAAATTGGTAACAAACAATTGCTACAGCAGAAAATCCTCTCCATGGATCCCAGTGGGACTTTTTGGGCAGTGCACAGATTTTTCACACTCCTCAATTAGATGTATAGAACAGTTGCTGAAATCTTTGCAGCAAAAATGCCAAGTGACCATATCCTTAGAAACAGTTTCTGTGGCTCAGGCAAAATGTGAAGGCTGGAGGTGATCGGTAGCCTCTGATTGTCTGCAGTGGTAGTATGATGCACCCGCCAGATGTTGATGCCAAGAGATCAGCGAGGAACACAATGCTGATTACAGGACAGCAGCGCCAGCCCAGAAGGTGATCAAAACCGGCAAGATACAGCTGAGACCTGTGTTCAGCTGCAGTGGTCAAGTACAATATATGGGCAGTGACATCTGAAGTCAATGTAAAAAGTATACCAGTGGGAGCATTACAGGTGCAGTGCTGGAAGAGAAGGTGAGTATATCTTATTTTTTGGGCAATATGGCCATGTGAGGGCTTATTTTTTTCAGGACAAGTTGTACTTTTGAACGACATCATTGGTTTTACCATATTGTGTACTGGAAAAGGGAAAAAAATTCCAAGTGCAGTGAAATTGCCCCAAAAAAGTGCAATTCCACAGATTTTTTTTTTTAACCATGTTCACTAAATGCTAAAACTGACCTGCCATTATGATTCTTCAGGTCATTACGAGTACATAGATACCAAACATGTATAGGTTATTTTTTATTTAAGTGGTGAAAAAAAAATCCAAAGTTTGTTAAAAAAAAAAAAAATCGCCATTTTTCGAGACCCGTAGCATCTCCATTTGTCGGGATCTTGGGCCGGGTAGGGCTTATTTTTTGCGCGCTGAGCTGACGTTTTTATTTATATCATTTTTGGGTAGATACAATGTTTTGATCATGCGTTATTGCATTTTATTGCGGTGACCAAAAAAAACGTAATTCTGGCTTTTAGAATTTTTTTCTCGTTACGCCGTTTACCGATCGGAATCAATTCTTTTTTTATATTGATAGATCGGGCGATTTTGAACCCGGCGATACCAAATATGTGTATATTTGATTTTTTTTATTGTTTTATTTTGAATGGGGCGAAAAGGAGGTGATTTAAACTTATGTTTTTTTTAATTTTTTTAATATTTTTAACATTTTACATGCTTCAATAGTCTCCATGGGAGACTAGAAGCTCGATCCTCAGATCGCTTGTCTGTAGCAGAAATGCTCACTTGCTATGAGCGTTGACCGCTGTTGTCCTCCTGGCAATGACAACGGCAGGGGTCTCCTGCAGACCCCAGGTTGTTATGCCAACCCATTGGTGACCCACAGTCATGTGATATGGGCGCTGATGGGTGGGACTAGTCACTCACGATTCCACCCGCGGCTATTAGGGGAACAGATCAGCTGTCGTCTGCCCGGAAAGGTGCTTGCTCAAAGCCGGAGCCCGCACCAAAGGGAGAGACACGCCATGCGCCGTACATGTACGGCACATGTCGTGAAAGGGTTAAACAGTAGTAAATAGTAGATGATGCATACCTCACAACTTTTAAAGAATAGAAACAGGTACAGATGTAGCGCCGTGGCAAATTTTGACCACGCCCCTGGCAAGATACAATCCACGCCCATTTATCATTTCTTTCTCCCCTGGCAGGAGGAGTTGTTAGAGGGGCAGTTGTAGTGAGGGAAATTCAGCAGACGCCCAAGACTGCAGGACATAGTCCCAAGTCCAGGACTGTCCGCTGTATCCGGGACAGTGGGAACTAGAGATAAGTTGACCAATTCACGGGACGCTGGTCCAGCGTCCAGGTCAGTGATACCTGGCAGCTGGGTGGGAGGCCGCGAATCTCTAACCTTCCGGCATCCCTGGTGCGGCTTTAGATTATCAAGGGCACAGCGACGTCCTCTGTGCTTCCTGCTCATCTCTAGTTGGGACCGGTGGATTATTTTTTCTTCCTTCATTCACAGTCGGAGCCGCCAGAACTTTCTCATCTTTATGTAGCTTCACTATATGACATCTGGCTTTATTGTGTCTATAAGGCCGTGTTCACACGTAGCATAAATACTGTGTTTTTTGTTTTCTGCAGGATCCGCGCCAAACTACACAATAACAATCTTCTCTAATTATTGCTGCATTTCTTTTTGGACTTTCCCCCCTTATTTGATGCGTGTTTAGTGCAGATGTGAAGCTGCATTTTTAATGTGTTTTTTATAGTACAGAAACTCTTTGATTCTGCAGTTAATAAAGTAGGCTCCAAATAGAAGACACGAGAAAAAAAGCACCAAAACTGCACAGTTCAGCAGCATCCTTGGGCGCAGTTTTCATGAAATCACATACACTTTGCTTGGACAGTTAAACACAGCAGAATTTCTGTGCAAAAACAAACAGCAGAAAAACGCAGCATTTACGCTACATGTTAACACGGTCTAAATGTCCAAGCAAAGTGGATGTGATTCCATGAAATCATAGCCCACGGTGTATGTAAAGACGCTGCTAAACTCTGCGGTTTTGGTGCTTTTTTTCTTTATAGACTTTAGAAAAAAAGTATGAAGAAAAAAATCCTGCTGCATTTCTAAGTGCAGAATCAAAGCTTTTCTGTATTGTTAAAAAAGCGTTAAAAATGTGGATTCACATCTGCACCAAAATTGTATCAAATATGGGGGAACACGCATAAAAGAAGGGCAGCAAACACGCAATAACCAGAGAAGATTGTTATTGCGTTGTGTGGTGCGGATACCTGCAGAAAATGTGCAGGAAAAAAAGCAGTAGAAAAAACGCAGCATTTACACTTAGTGTGAACATTGCCTAAGCGTTACATTTTTAATACATTTTTTATGGGTTTAATAAAGAAAAAATATCAATCATGACATTTTTTACGCTATTTACCGATCCCCGTAAATAATCTGATCGCTGTGTTGTGCTGGTCATTACGTTTACAGGGACACCAAATATGTTCAACTTATGTGCTGATTTGTGATGTTTATCATTTTTTAAAAAGCGCATTAAACATTACAATATGTTAAGTGTTTTTCATGATTATTTAGTAATTTTATAGGAAGAAAAAAAATCTTGTATTCTCCCTCTAGAATACAATACATAGAAGTACACTGTTATATATAATGTATCAGTATAATCTGTTTGTGGAGTCTGAATCTGCAATACAGATCAAGTACTCAAAATTCACATTACTTCACCAGAGCTTGTGGCTCAATATGTTTGGCTCCTGCCTGTGACGTTGAGGTTTGTGGGTTTGAGACCTGAGGGAGGCTCAAACAAAAAATTACATTTTTGTAATTGCTTATTATTTTTATTAGTTTTATAGGAACAAATAAATCTGACTTTTTTCACCTGAGCACAAGTACAAAGATATACACTGCTGTATACAATGTACATGTATAATCTGCTTCTGGAGTCACTGCAGTAGTGGTCAAGATTTCCAAAATCTCCTATGTTTATCATTATGAGTGGTAGCTAATAGATAAAGCTGCCACCTGCAAACAAAGAAAAGCAAGATTGAGACCTGGGAGACCTGATGGCAGGAGAAGTGAAGCAATTAAATAACTGAGAGAAGTGGCCCTTCCCTGGAGGAGGAGCTACCGAGTGATGAATAGAGGCTGGGACAAAGGCAATGATGTGATGGGATGTGGGACTGAGCCCTTAAAGTCAGATGGTCTTGCTGTATCTGAGACAGTTGGGAGCTATGGTTGATGCAACACATACAATAAAAAGCATTATTCCAACACTAAGGCTACATTCTGTCACATGTAACTTGGGTCAGTGTGAAGTTTGTATGCTGAACATGGACAACACACAGACCAATATAAGTAAATTTGCTAACAGTCAGATAGAAATCTCTGCATTTAGTTGTCTTGTCTGTTTGCACAGAGCTACACTAGGATGCTGACTAGTTATGAGAGAGCACTAAAATGCTCGGGTTGAGCAAATCGTAATGCTCGGGTGTTTGACCCTAGTCACAAGCCCAATGTAAGTCAATGGGAAACTCGAGCATTTTTCTGGCGGCACCCCCCTGGAGGTCTTTAGGGGCCTAAAAATTGGTCAAATCGATATTGCTCAAATGACATGGGGAAGACCCCTGGAAGCATCTCTGTCTCCTAGGTCATTGCTGTGAACAATGTTGTCTTCTTTTTTTTTCTTTTTTAATAAATTTGAAAAAAATTCTACATTTCTGTTTTTTTTTTCAGTTAAGATGGGGTGCAGAGTGTACATTAATGAGAAAAAAATGAACTTTTTAGAATTTACCAAATGGCTGCAATGAAAAAAAAGAGTGAAAAAATTAAAAGAGGTCTGAATACTTTCTGCACCCACTGTAGAATCAATTTGAATTGGTCTTCCCATTATTAAGGAGTGGGTCTCCTATACTGCTATTGTGTATATGTTATACCACCGGTGGCACTAAAAACCATCTCTGACAAAACGCTAGCAGCCATGACCTCCAAGGCGTAGAGAGACAGTTCATGCCACATGTCCAGCTTGGATACCCAATAGTTGTAAGACACAGAGAAATCACGGAGGACCCTGGTACGGTCGGCAAGGTACTCCTTCACCATCTTGCAAAACTTTTCCCTCTTTATCAGAGTACCCCGTGCTTCAGGGCCTGTGCGCTGGGAGGGTCTGAGAAAACTGTCCAAGACCTTTGACAGTGTTCCCCTGCCTCTGCTGCATCGTATTTGTGTCTCCCTTGCCTGTACTCCTTGGTTGTCCAAGGAACTGTGACATCTGCCGCCAGCGTTTTCAGATGGGAATTTTTTTAAATAATTCTTCAACAAGGGCCTTCTGGTACTGCAACATTTTATTAGACCTCTCCGCCACGGGAAGGAGAGATAGATAGTTCTCCTTGTAGCGTAGGTCTAGAAGTGTGACCAACCAGTAAATAGTGTTAGCCAAAATGCGTACAACTAGAGGGTCACGGGAATGGCAGCGAAACCTAAAGTCAGCCATGTGTGCCAGACTGCCAACAGCCAAGACTTCCCTGTCCTGACCAAGAGGATGACTGTCCATGCTCTCCTCCTCCTCACCCTCCTCCTAGTCCTCCTCCTTGTTCTCCTTCTCCTCACGCCATCCACCCGGAACAGACGGTATGAATGTTGTGTGAGTTGTACCGTCTGTAGCGCAGGAAACCAGCTCCTGTTCTTCCTCCTCTTCCTCCTCCTCCTCATTATAACCCAATCCGCATTGAGATGAGATGAGGCTGGGCTGTGTAGCATCACCCTGTATAGTTCCTTGCCCCATCTCATCGTGATCCGCCTCTAATGCCTCCTCTTTAATTGTGAGCAGCGAGTGTTTTAGTATACAGAGAAGCGGGATGGTGACGCTAATTATGGTGTGATCGCCGCTCACCATCTTGGTGGAGTCCTCAAAGTTTTAGAGGACGACACAGATGTCAGACATCCATACCCACTCATTGGCTCTTATGTGCGGAGGCTGACCTGAGTACCGACGGGCGTGTTGAAGCTGGTACTCAATGACTGCCCTCTGCTGCTCACAAATCCTTCCCAACGTTTGCAACGTTGAGTTCTAATGCATGGTGACATCACACACCAGTCGGTGAGCTGGAAGCTGCAAATGCTGCTGAAGCACGGCGAGGGTGGCTTAAGCTGTAGCGGACTTTCTGAAATGGGCACACATGCAGCATACTTTCACAAGCAGCTCAGGCAGATCTGGGAAGGTTTTGAGAAACCGCTGAATCACTAGGTTGAGCACATGGGTCAGGCATGGTACATGTGCAAGGTTGCCAAGCCTCAGAACCACCACTAGGTTCTGGCTATTGTCACACATGACCATGCCTAGCTGTAGGTTCAGCGGTGAGAGCCACAGATCTACCTGCTCCATTAAAGCTTTCAACAACTCAGTAGCGATGTGCGGTTTGTTACCTAAGCATATAAGCTTCAGCACAGCTTGTTGCCGCTTGACCGAGGTGGTGCTGCATTGCTTCCAGCTTCCGACTGATGTGGTCATTTCGGAGATGGAGGCTGAAGAGGAGGAGGAGGTGCAGGAGCTGTAGAATATGGGGACAACCCTGGTTGACCCGGGGTCTGCAATCCTTGGTATCGGGAGGACGTGTTCTGTCTCAGGGTCTGACTGGGTCCCAGCTTCCACAATTTTAACCCAGTGTGCCGTCAGTGAGATGTACCTTCCCTGGCCACAAGCACTTGTCCTAGTGTCTGCGGTTAGGTGGACCTTCACAGATGGATAGGGTACAGCTAATGTTCTGGGACACATGCTTGTGTAAGGCAGGGACGGCACACCGAGTGAAATAGTGGTGACTGAGTACCGAAGGACTGCCGCCGCCATGAGGTTGCAGAAAGCTTGCGTCTCCATGAGCCTAGAACGCAACATTTCCATTGCACGTAGTCGCGAAATGTGGCAGTTTAGTATTTTGGACTATGGGTCGTTGGCTGCGTATTTGCGCTCTTGCGTTCAAAGGACTGTGGTAGGGACAACTGAACGCTGTGGTGGGACAAAGACGTGGACATGTTTGCTGATGGTAGTGGTTGCAAGTGTGCAACGACATATGCAGGCTGGGAGGCATCTTCGCCCGCGCCATGGACAGGCGATTGGCATGCACGTACAACTGCGAAACAGGCAGTAGTGTCACCTGCAGACACTGTTTCTGGACCCTGGCATTCGGCCCAACTAGTCGGTGCTTTGCTGTCATGTGCCTGAGAATGCTGGTGGTGGTCAGGGTGGTAGTTTTGCTGCCCCTGCTGATGCTGGTATGGCAGATGTTGCAAATGGCCTTTTTGGGGTTATCCGGACAGTCTTTAAAAAAGAGCCAGACTCTGAAAGACCTAACAGTTGGACTGGCAACTTCTCTCGTGTTGGTGTTCTGGGGAATAGTTGCCCGCCTTGTGTCTGTGGCCACCCCACTGCTTGTTCTTACCTGTTGTGATGCTATGGCTCCCCCACCCTGCGCTGCTGTCCTTGCTATGCATGTCACCTTCCCAGGTTGGGTCAGTGACTTCATCGTCCATGACCTCATCTTCCATGTACGCACCCTGGGCCTCCTCCTGACTTGCTGGTAATTGTGTCTCATCATCAGCCACCTCTTGCAACAGTAATTGCACTTTCCCACCGTCGCCTTCAAGTGACCATGGTTGCTCAAGTATTTGGGCATCGCTACATCCGATCTCCTCATGCCCCACTTTCAAGCAGGCTGGGCGAGAGGCTTGAATCTATAAATGGAAAAGTGGACAGCTCTTCGGAGTGTCCAAGTGTGGGATTATTTGTCTCCGGGCATTCGCGTGGTGGGAGGAACGAGGATCAGGATTATGTGGTCCAGACTTACAGCTGCTGAGACTGGACCATGTGGAAGAAAGGGTGGTGGTGGTGGCAAACTGACTGGAAGCATTTTCTGCTATCCAACCAATAACCTTTTCACACTGGTCTGGCTTCAAGAGTGGTGTTCCGCGGCCCCCTAGAAAGTGGGACAGGAAGGTAGGGAGACATGATGTGGGTGCTTGTTATGCTATCTCAGCAGGCAGAATTTCAGCTTGCCCACGGCCTCGGCCTCTGCGTGCACCATCACCATCACGTCCACTTCCCCGTCCCTTGCCCATTCTAAATGGAGTATAATATTTGTCATGTTCCCAAAAATGTCAGGATTATTACCACAGTAATATAGGATCGCGTCTTATGACCACGGTTTTAGGCAGTGGCCTAATAATATGGTATTTGTCAGCAACCAAGTTTGAATAAGTTTGAACACACAACTGGCAGACTGTAAGAGGAGTATAATATTTGTCACATTGCCAAAAATGTCAGGATTATTACCGCAGTAATATAGGATCACATCTGATGATGGCCACGTTTCTCTGCTTCCACAATATAGTAAAGCTATTAAAATCAACCAAATCTGTCTGTATGCTGCTAGCAAGCAAATGGAGCAGTAAAAATGGTGTATTATATTGATTTTCACTAAAATAATCAGGATTAAGAGCAAAAAGATTATTAGCCCTGATATCTAGGGCTGTTGATATGAGTAACCGTAACATCCTTGGCGGCGTGCTTGCATGGTGCACCACCTCTCACCATGCAAGACTGCAATCTTACCTGTCAGTCCTTGCTGCACTCTTTGCTCCAGTACCTGCTGTGTCCATGTCTCTTGTCTGATTGCTTAGGGCGTCGGTGCAGCTTTCTGCTTGTTTCTTATGCAGTGGTGGCCAAAAGTATTGGCACCCCTTCAATTCTGTCAGATAATACTCAGTTTCTTCCTGAAAATGATTGCAATCACAAATTCTTTGGTATTATTATCTTCATTTAATTTGCTTGCAAGGAAAAAACACAAAAGAGAATGAAGCAAAAATCAAATCATTGATCATTTCACACAAAACTCCAAAAATGGGCCAGACAAAAGTATTGGTACCCTCAGCCTAATACTTGGTTGCACAACCTTTAGTCAAAATAACTGCGAACAACCGCTTCCGGTAACCATCAATGAGTTTCTTACAATGCTCTGCTGGAATTGTAGACCATTCTTCTTTGGCAAACTGCTCCAGGTCCCTGATATTTGAAGGGTGCCTTCTCCAAACTGCCATTTTGAGATCTCTCAACAGGTGTTCTATGGGATTCAGGTCTGGACTCATTGCTGGCCACCTTAGAAGTCTCCAGTGCTTTCTCTCAAACCATTTTATAGTGCTTTTGGAAGTGTGTTTTGGGTCATTGTCCTGCTGGAAGACCCATGACCTCTGAGGGAGACCCAGCTTTCTCACACTGGGCCCTACATTATGCTAACAAAATTTGTTGGTAGTCTTCAGACTTCATAAGCCATGCACACGGTCAAGCAGTCCAGTGCCAGAGGCAGCAAAGCAACCCCAAAACATCAGGGAACCTCCGCCATGTTTGACTGTAGGGACCGTGTTCTCTTCTTTGAATGCCTCTTTTTTTTTCCTGTACACTCTATGTTGATGCCTTTTCCCAAAAAACTCTACTTTTGTCTCATCTGACCAGAGAAAATTCTTCCAAAACGTTTTAGGCTTTCTCAGGTAAGTTTTGGCAAACTCCAGCCTGGCTTTTTTATGTCTCGGGGTAAGAAGTGGGGTCTTCCTGGGTATCCTACCATACAGTCCCTTTTCATTCAGACGTCGACTGATAGTACGGGTTGACACTGTTGTACCCTCGGACTGCAGGGCAGCTTGAACTTGTTTGGATGGTAGTCGAGGTTCTTTATCCACCATCCGCACAATCTTGCGTTGAAATCTCTCGTCAATTTTTCTTTTCCGTCCACATCTAGGGAGGTTAGCCACAGTGCCATGGGCTTTAAACTTTTTTATGACACTGCGCACAGAAGACACAGGAACATTCAGGTCTTTGGAGATGGACTTGTAGCCTTGAGATTGCTCATGCTTCCTCACAATTTGGTTTCTCAAGTCCTCAGACAGTTCTTTGGTCTTCTTTCTTTTCTCCATGCTCAATGTGGTACACACAAGGACACAGGACAGAGGTTGAGTCAACTTTAATCCATGTTAACTGGCTGCAAGTGTGATTTAGTTATTGCCAACACCTGTTAGGTGCCACAGGTAAGTTACAGGTGCTGTTAATTACACGAATTAGAGAAGCATCACATGATTTTTTCAAACAGTGCCAATACTATTGTCCACCCCCTTTTTTAGGTTTGGTGTGGAATTATATCCAATTTGGCTTTAGGACAATTCTTTTTGTGTTTTTTCATTGAAGACAAATTAAGTGAAGATAATAATACCAAAGAATTTGTGATTGCAATCATTTTCAGGAAGAAACTGAATATTATCTGACAGAATTCCAGGGATGCCAATACTTTTGGCCACCACTGTAGCTACTGTGTGCACAGTCCTAATGCGTCCACAGCCTATTGCTGTGAGTCACTGGATCCCAGGCTCGTTCCATGTGAACAGAGCCCTGTCCTGTCTGCCTTCACCTTCTGCTCTGTTCTGCTCTGCTTGTTCACCGCTCCGGCGGTTCCGCTCTTCCCACTTGTTTACCGCACCTGCGGTTCTGTTCTGCTCTGCTTGTTCACTGCCCTGGCGGTTCCGCTCTCCTCTGCTTGTTTACCGCACCTGCGGTTTTGCTCCGCTCTGCTTGTTCACCGCACCTGCGGTTTTACTCCGCTCTGCTTCCTGCCTGTCTGCATGCCAGCCGTACCTGCCAGTACCCACCTGGCTTCATACCAGCCGTGCCTGCCAGTACCCACCTGTCTGCATACCAGCTAACCTGCCAGTACCCACCTGTCTGCATACCAGCTTACCTGCCTGTTCCTGCATTCCCCGGTGTGGGTCAACAGCTGTGACCGGGGTCTGACCTGGAGTAGCACCTGGTCCCTCTGCTCGGTTCCTCCCTGGTTCACGGAGTCGACTGAGCCGCCGTGCGACCTTGGTCGGACTGGGTTGATACTTAGTTACGCCCTCCAGGCACTCCTCGGTTCATGGTCCAGTGGGATCACTAATCACGCTGACGCCAGTAAGTCCAGGCGCGAGCGTAACAGTAACAACAGCAGAAAGAACGTGCAATGGACCCTATTCTGTTGTCTACACTCTCCACAAACTCTGCCTGCCTAACTACTGCTATACCTGGATTGATATGCATCAGAATTAGTCCTTAGAAGGACTGTTAGTGTAGATTTGTAATGCTGTGGAATACCTCACTAAAACAACCACCAATTCTCTCCATCGCTCAGCAGCACCTCTCCCTACTCTGCCTGTTTCCAGGGTAGACTGTGACAAGCATAGGATCCCGGGTCTTATATAGACCCGATGATACTATGTGGCCAGCCAATCACTGTAATGCCACAACCAACATGGCTGCGGCATTACAGTGACTGGCAGGCAATCCCTGCATGTTAATTGGCTGCCTAAAAAGTGCCAAACATGAGGGTCGGGGACTCGAGCTCCCGCATGAGCATTCCAAAAATACTCGCCGAGCACCGAGCATCTCGAGCACTGAGATGCTCGGGCTAGTACCGAATAGTGGCGAGCATGCTCGCTCATCACTAATGCTGATATGTTCCTGTAACGTGAATTGGCTGATTCATCTGAACGTCATCTTATGTTTCAATCCTTGTGGTGCGGCTGGAAGGGAATTCCACACATTTTGACAGATGATCACTGGGGTAGCAAAAAGGAAGAACAAAGTGTACAATTTAATTTACCATTAGCGCTGAATAACTACACATTAGAATATATTATTAAGGCTTTAGACAGGTGTGCAAGTGCAAAGTGAATGAACAAAGGAGAAATCTAAATCAAACCAATATTTGTTATGGCCACTCTTTGCTTTCCAAACGGCATCAATACTCCTAGGCACACTTGCACCAAGTCAGAGATTTTGTTGGCCTACGGATTTTTCTTGTATGTAAAGAACAGTCTGAATTTTA
Organism: Phyllobates terribilis; assembly: GCF_046119375.1. Taxonomy (NCBI): domain Eukaryota; kingdom Metazoa; phylum Chordata; class Amphibia; order Anura; family Dendrobatidae; genus Phyllobates; species Phyllobates terribilis. Next base: position 71,892,739 of record NW_027362770.1, on the reverse strand, counting down.
TCAGTGTTTTTGATCACAGTATCATAGTATGGTCAGAGTTTGCTACATTTTTTTTCGAATGAAAAAAATTACTGATGAAGATTTCTCAACCTTTTCCTCTGAAACAGACAACACACGGATAGCATCTGAGTACTGTTTTTTTTTTTCATGGACCCATAGACTTGCATTAGTGAGTTTGATCCAACATAAGGATTAAAATCGGATAATTGTCCTCCAGGCTTTTGAATGGACCATTCAGTCTGAGGAAAAAAATCGCACATGTGAACTACCCCATTGACTGTCATAGGTACAAGTGTTATCCGTGAAAAACATGGATAGTACTTGTATGAGAAAAACTGACGTGTGAAGAAGCTCTTATAGTCAGGTGTTTGGGTAACTAATCACATCAAATGGGATAATGATTATCATTTTCATATCTATGTTTAAGTTGAAACATAGTCATTAACGGAAACAGAAATAGCTGTGCTGGTGGTTTAAAACTGCGTGAGAAACAGCTGCAAAGGTGAGACTGTTGAAGACATTTTCATGTCACAGATCACACACCATACAAGTGAACAGCAACAAGATACAAGGTAGTCATACTGCATCAGCAGGGTCTCTCCTAGGCAAAGATTTCAAAGCAGACTGGTGTTTCAAGATGTGTTGTTCAAGCTCTTTTGAAGAAGCATTAAGAAACCGACAAGGTTGAGGTGGATGCAGTTGACACGCCCCCTGGGCCGTGGGTTACTCGGTGCCGGGCCGGTCGGTGCAGGGGATGTCACAGTGGCAGTGACCCGGTCCGTGACCCAGGGCGGTCAATAACAGGGGATTTTATAGTTTTTATAGTTTAATGTTCGTGATGCCACCTGTGGTATGCGGCTATATGGGCCGCTGCTGCGGTGCAGATCCCTTGGAGCTGATGGTGACGCAGCAGAGTTGGTTCAGCTCTCCACAGGTAGAGCTATGCTCCAGGGCAAGTAATAGTGATGTTATTAGGTAGATGTTGCTGGTGCTGTGTAGTGCAGGGCTGGTGATGGCACAGCAATTATTCAAGGACACAGTGGGGTGCAGTCTTTAGATTTTACTCACAGTTATCACGCTGCTCCTGGTTACAACTGCCAGCTTATGACCACCCACGTCGTCCTGCGTTCACCAAGGAAGGGGTTCAGCAATCCCTCAGGTATTTCAGGAGTACTTAAACGGGACCCCGTTCTGTGTGCCTTCCTCGGTCGTCTTCCTGCACTGGCTCTCACCCTCCCGCCCTGCGCCTCACAATCAGTGTCCCAAGCCGGTAGCCTCGGATCTTGTCGGGCGACCTGCAGTCCCCTGGACCCTCTGTGGCGATGTAATTGTGGTGGTTGGCAACTGCACCTTGCAAGTACAGCAGCCTCCGGTTTCTAGCTGAGCCTTGTAGTTCTCCACGTGCGGCCTGATACCTCCACGTCCTGGTAGATTCGGGCACACGGGTGGAATCCGCACTTCCTGTGCCCCTGGGACCCCCTCTGTTCCTCTTGGAGCCTTCCCTCTTGGAGCCTTCCCTCTACTCCTGTCCTCTTCCAGCCTTTCCTCCTGGGCCTCTCAACTCAGGCCCACTCCTCTGAGCAGAGCTCCTACAGAGCTCCTGCTCCCACTCCTTCTCCTCAGACTGCTCTCCCCTGCCTGACCACATCCAAGATGGTTCCCTGCTTTCTTATACTCCTACTGAAGTGCTCCCCTAAACTACTTCCTCCACCCACACCCACTACATGGTTCCACCCTCCAGCCAGGGACCAGTGACTGTGCTCTCCCTTAGGAGCAATCTTGCCATTCCCTCTGAAGTGGAGTGTAATAGATGCAAGTGTGTAGGTCCCGGGTGTACTCCATCCTTACCTGAGAGTGGGATACCACACCTCTGGGTGAGATGCAGTAACTCTGTGGCGACTGAACCCACAGGGGCGCCACATAACCCCCTGGTAAAACACAGCACGTCCGCAGGCTAGAACAGAGTAAAAACAAGGTACTTTAGGCATACAAAATTTTAGAATGCATTCACTTATAAGCATCATCAAAACTTTTTCTTCCCTTTTTGGGAGGCACTTTCCTTGAACGTTACATGTTTCTATCAGCATATGAAACATTAAAAAAACACTTTTAATAACATTTTTCTTCACACTTATAAAACATTTTTCCATATAAAACACATTTTCAGCAAGCTACAGTGAGATCTGTAACCGGGTGTCCATCTCACTGGAGAAGGTACAATTTGAGGGAACCATCCAAAAACCCTCAACGTAGGCCCTGGGTGTGGCTGCAGGGCATAGGTGATCAAGCAGTTGGACCTCGTCTTCGGCCGCGCCAAACCGGTTTTTGTTCTGTGGTCTGTATAAAACCAATAAGAAGCACCCTAAGAAGTGCTAACTATATACAGTTTAAAGTTTTTGGCTGCTCACAGTCCTCAGCCTGTCAGTTTTTATACTCTTACCCGGTAACTAGGTAAACACACACAAACTTTTTCCAGTTCCCTCCAACAAGTATGTACCCTTCCGGGTAACTATTTACAGTACAATTTTCACAACGGGATAAAATAGTGGTGCTCCCTCCTGGGAGACACAGGTCCTGCATAGGCTGGCCCAGCCGGGTCGTCAGCCTCGGACCGCAGGGGCCTGTCCTCTTCCTCCTCCACTACCCTGTGCACATGGAGGTCATACCACCCGCGCTGTCCCTCATGCCGGGTATAGGAGACACGGTCACCAGGATACAGATCTCGATCGGGATGTCCTTGCTGGAGGTGACTCCACGTCCCTCCTATTGACAAAGAGATCCTTTGCGGCCTGTGGTTCTCTGATGAAGCCCCACCCGGCGTCCAGGTCAAACTTCACGACAGTCACTTCTGCACGGGGACTGGGTGTGGCCATCTTTGCTTTGGGTTTTCTCCTCCATATTGCGGGCCTCCATCCTCTCCCAGCGCACCCGCCGGGTGCGCCGCTCCGCCTCTAGTTGAAGGAGTTCCCGCCGGCAATGCTCTTCCCTGCGTGTGGCCTCCTTTTCGGTCTCCCGGAGAAATCCCATCAGGTCACCCACCGGGTTATCCCATCTGAACTGGTCTCCCTTGTCTCTCTGGGTAACCGAGGGTGTGGGAGCGGGCAATAAAGGGAGGCTCTGGTCTTCAACCTCCACGGACCAGTCCCAGGCCACTCGGTCGTACACCCATTCAGGTGTGGGGGCAGGTGGCTCTTGCAGGGGGCCCAGGAGCAGGTCGGTGTTGGAAGTGCCCGGGGAAGGAGGTTCCTGTAGGGGGACCAAGGGTAGATCAGCACCACTGGCGCCCGGGACAGGGATGCTGCTCCTACCTGCTCCCGCGGCCGCTCCGGCACTATCTGTCACCTCCTGGCCCATGAGTAGCTCCGCCGGGGCTGGGGCACTGCTGGTCGCATGCAGCGCAGACTGCTGCCGAGTCAGCAACTTCTCCAGGAGCTTGGCCCTCCAGATGACGATGGCAGCCTCCTGGGCCTCCTCCATCCTTCTGCCCAGCGCTTGGATCTCATCTTGGAGTAACCCAGTATCCTCCAGGGACAGCTTCGTTAAGATCCCCTCTAGGTTGAGGGATGACGCACTTGGCTGCAGGCCAAGGCCCGGAGTCTGAGGCTGGTCTCCGTCCATGTTGCCTGCTGGGTGCAATCTGGCTGCTCTGCTGGAGACCCCGCCCTGTCTCCAAGGTTTCTTCTCTCCTCTCCCCTTTCTGGGGCGGTCCCATGGCTGTTTGCTGTCGGCCACACCTGGGGGCGGCTTCCCTAGACTGATGGACAGATCCAGGTATATCAAAACCTACAAAAGACAAAAAATATATATCATACCCTACCATCATTATATATAAATGTAAAGCAAAGTTGCATATTAAATATAGGGTACTTAGTGAACTATTTTTGATCAAAAAAAGTATACAAGCCGTCCCACCAGCGACAAGGTGACCCTAAATTGGGACGGTACCTACACTGTCTATATTAAAAACCTTACTGTATATCAAAGTTGAAGTAATGCATATAAAAGGGTAGACAAATAGGACCGGGTCCCAACTTCAGACCACCTAGGCCGTGGTAAGCTACATATATACTAATCAGCTCAACAAAGGGGATGTCACACCCTTAATTTGCACAGAATGCAAACAAGACAAAAAACCAAGCAATATGAACTGAGGTCTAAGATGGGACACATGCAAGAAATAGGAGCATGTTCACACTAGCAAAAAGAAGCAAAACCTACAAAAGACAAAAAATATATCTCATACCCTACCATCATTATATATAAATGTAAAGCAAAGTTGCATATTAAATATAGGGTACTTAGTGAACTATTTTTGATCAAAAAAAGTATACAAGCCGTCCCACCAGCGACAAGGTGACCCTAAATTGGGACGGTACCTACACTGTCTATATTAAAAACCTTACTGTATATCAAAGTTGAAGTAATTCATATAAAAGGGTAGACAAATAGGACCGGGTCCCAACTTCAGACCACCTAGGCCCGTGGTAAGCTACATATATACTAATCAGCTCAACAAAGGGGATGCCACACCCTTAATTTGCACAGAATGCAAACAAGACAAAAAACCAAGCAATGTGAACTGAGGTCTAAGATGGTACACATGCAAGAAATAGGAGCATGTTCACACTAGCAAAAAGAAGCAAAACCTACAAAAGACAAAAAATATATCTTATACCCTACCATCATAATATATAAATGTAAAGCAAAGTTGCATATTAAATATAGGGTACTTAGTGAACTATTTTTGATCAAAAAAAGTATACAAGCCGTCCCACCAGCGACAAGGTGACCCTAAATTGGGACGGTACCTACACTGTCTATATTAAAAACCTTACTGTTATGTTCTGCTACCAAAGCTAAGGAAAGAGAGGAGATCTGTCCCTACTATAAGACTCAGCTGAATCCCTACGATGTAACAGGGAACCTGATCCTGCGATCAGACCTGCTAAAGTCCTAATCTAGTCTGTACGGAGACCTATAGATTTGGGGAGGGAATCCCTACAAGTACTAAGGACTGGGAGGAATATGGGACACCTCCTAACAGAAATAGTAGCAGACAGACGAACAAACAAAATAGATAGAACCTAGAGGTCCGTAGACCAAGCAAACTAACAGAGTTAGATACAGAGCACAGGCTAGCTAGAAAGTAGATATACAATGAAGTCCAGCAAAGCCAGAAGGGCGGAGCAGGATTAAATAGGCCAACAAGGTCATGTGACCAGCAAAGGAAAAAAAACCTAACAGCAAGGTTCTAACAGTACCCCCCCTTCTAAGAGGATCCTCCGGATCCCCTAGGACCAGGCTTATCAGGAAATCTCCTGTGAAACGCTCTGATAAGTCTGGACGCGGAAACATCATCTGACCTCACCCAAGAGTTATCCTCGGGTCCGAAACCTTTCCAGGCCACAAGATACTGCAAACTACCTCTATACCGTCTAGAGTCAAGGATGCGAGAAATTTCATATTCCCCGTCCTCCACCACCGGAGGAACAGAGGCAGAGGCGTCACCATCCGACACAACAGCTTTTTTTAACAGAGAGACATGAAAGACCGGATTAATTCTCCAGGAGGTAGGAACCTCCAACCTAACAGCAGATTGGTTGACAACCTGAAGCACCTTAAAGGGCCCTACAAACTTGGGACCCAATTTCTTAGAAGGAATCCTCAACCGCAGATTCCTAGAGGACAACCAAACCATGTCACCAACAGCGAACAAAACCTCCTGTCGTTTCCTATCAAAGTAGTCTTTAGATTTTCTGTTGGCCTCCTGAAGATTACCACGCACATCCGTCCAAACTCTTTCCAAATCACCGGAAAAATTCTCCTCCTCAGGCATGGCAGATCCCAACTTGGAGAACGACCCAAACGACGGATGTCTCCCAGAACAACAAAAAAAAGGCGAACAACCAGCAGAAGAAGATGTATGATTGTTCAGAGCAAATTCGGCAAGTGGCAGAAACTCAGACCACCCCTCTTGATTGTCTGCCACAAAACAACGCAAGAACTGCTCAACATCCTGGTTTTTCCTTTCTGTCTGGCCATTAGATTCAGGATGATATCCGGACGAAAACGACAAATGAATTCCCAACCTGTCACAAAAGGCACGCCAAAAACGAGCCACGAACTGAGGACCCCTATCAGAAACAATGTCAGTAGGAACGCCATGAAGTCTGACAATTTCCTTGACAAAGGCCTTAGCGAGAGTTTTAGCGCAGGGCAGTTTGACGAAGGGAACCAAGTGACACATCTTGCTAAAACGGTCCACGACCACCCAGATGACAGTAAAACCCTCAGAGGGGGGAAGGTCAGTTATAAAGTCCATAGCCAAATGTGTCCAAGGAGCACTGGGGACCTCCAAAGGACAAAGCAACCCCGCAGCAGGAGTATGTGAGGACTTAGATCTAGCACATATAGTACATTGGCGCACCCACTTAATGACTTCCTTCTGCCATCCAGGCCACCAAAAACTGCGACCCACCAGTCTCTTGGTCTCAGAGATTCCGGGATGACCTGCCAACCGAGATTCGTGACACTCAACAAACAAATCTCTCCTAAAGGTCCCAGGCACAAACAACCTCCCATGAGGAGTGTTAGATGGGGCATTCTCCTGAGCTTTAAGAATCTCATCTTCCAAAACGGAGTCTAAAGCAGCTATCACAACACCTTCTTGTAAAATGTTTTCCTCTTTCTCAGCACCGACTATGGGAGAAAAACTGCGAGACAAGGCATCCGCCTTAACATTCTTAGTACCAGGGATGTAAGTAACGGAGAAATTAAACCGCGAGAAAAACAGTGCCCACCTAGCCTGACGGGCATTCAGGCGCTTGGCAGCGTCAAGATATATCAGATTTTTATGATCCGTAAGAACCTGAACGGGAAATTCCGCACCTTCCAAGAAGTGGCGCCAGTGTTCAAATGCGAGTTTAATAGCCAATAATTCCCGATTACCAATATCGTAATTCAATTCAGTCTCCGAAAATTTTTTTGAAAAAAATGCACAGGGATGTAATCCATCCCCGTTATCCTGAGACAATACTGCGCCAACCCCCACAGAGGAAGCATCAACCTCAACCAAAAACGGCCTAGTAACATCAGGCTGCATAAGGATGGGAGCAGAGGTGAACCTCTCCTTGAGATACACAAAAGCTTCAATGGCCTCAGAAGACCACTGAACCGCATCAGCACCTTTCCTGGTGAGATCAGTCAGAGGTTTGACAATACTAGAAAAATTTTTTATGAATTTTCTATAGTAATTGGCGAAACCCAAAAACCTCTGTATTGATTTCAAACCAATAGGCCTAGGCCATTCCTGCACAGCCTGAACCTTAACCGGATCCATCTCAAAACCTTTGCTGGAGATAATGTAGCCCAAAAAACTAATTCTCTGTACAGCGAACTCACATTTCTCCAGCTTAGCAAAAAGCGAATTGTCCATTAATAACTGTAATACCTCACGCACGCTCCGCCAATGAGACTCCAGATCTGGCGAATAAATCAAAATGTCATCCAAATACACAACCACATTTTTACCGATCAAAGGTCTAAGGATGTCATTAATCAGATTCTGAAAAAATGCAGGAGCATTAGTAAGACCAAAAGGCATAACCAGATTCTCAAAATGACCCACAGGAGTGTTAAAAGCAGTCTTCCATTCATCACCCTCCTTCATGCGCAACAGATTGTATGCCCCCTTAAGGTCAATTTTAGAGAACCACTTGGCCCCCAATAACTGGTTAAACAGATCAGGAATCAATGGCAGTGGGTAAGGATTGCGTACCGTAATTTTGTTAATCTCACGAAAATCCAGACAAGGACGTAAACCGCCGTCCTTTTTTTTTACAAAAAAAAATCCAACCGCCACAGGAGACTTAGAGGGCCTAATGTGACCGGCGGCCAAACTTGTCTGTATGTATTCCTCCAAAGCCTTCCTCTCAGGAATAGTAAGGTTAAATAAACGACTTTTAGGAAGAGTCGCTCCAGGGACAAATTCAATAGAACAATCATAGTCTCTATGGGGAGGCAAAACCTGCGATTCTTTCTCAGAAAAAACTCTCCAAAAATCCTGAATAGGAACAGGCAATTCTCCCCTATCCAAAGCTGCAATACGCCCGTTACAACACTTGTCATAACATTTATGGCTCCAGGATTTAATTTCACTGGTAGACCAATCCAGTACAGGATTGTGAAATTTTAACCAGGGCAAACCCAATATTACTGGAGAAGGCAAGTTATTCAACACTACCAAATCCAATTTCTCATGGTGAACACCATTAATAGTGAGAGGAAATTCACTGACCTTGAGAGTAATATTCTTCAAAGGGGAGCCATCCACAGAAACCACAGCAATGGGGGATGATAAAGGTTCAGGTTTTAAATTGAGTTTTTCCACGAATCCCCCATCAATAACATTCAGTGTAGACCCGCAATCAACAAACACCCGAAATTCCATTAATTTTTCCTGAGCAATCGTGGAAGCAGCTAAAAATATACCCTTGGAATTTAAACAGGCAATACGGGCGTGACTGACCATTTTTTTTTCTTTCTTCATACGAAGCTCACAGCCTTTAATCAAATGACCAGATTTCCCGCAATAGAAACACAAGCCTTCTGAAAAACGACGGTGTTTTTCTTGAGAGCGAGGTGCCACCGATCCAATCTCCATCGGTTCACCACTGTTAGTACACACATTATCATAACCAGAAACTGACATAGCAGAGGATTTGCTCTCATTAACCCTAGCACGCAGTCTTCTGTCCACCCGTATAGCTAATTGCATAGCCTGTTGCAAATCCTCAGGTGTAGGATAAGCAATTAGCAGGTCTTTAACCTTTTCACTGAGCCCAGCAAGAAATAGACTTTTCAGAGCAGAATCGTTCCACCCTGTTTGAGTGGACCAACGACGAAAATGTGTACAATATTTTTCCATATTACCTGATCCTTGTTTTAAACGTCTCAACTCAGTCTCAGCTGATGCCACACGGTCAGGATCATCATATAATAGTCCTAAAGCAGAAAAAAAACTATCCACTGATCTGAAGCATGTATCACTAGGTTGCAAAGAAAAGGCCCACTCCTGAGGCTCTTTGCGCAAAAGTGACATTATGAACCCTACGCGCTGGGATTCATCCCCAGAGGACTTGGGTCTCAAACGAAAATACAATAAGCAAGCATTTTTAAATGAAAAAAAATTCTCGATGTTCACCAAAAAATAAATCCGGCAAACATACCTTAGGCTCCAAGAAATATGCTCCAGGACAGTTACTCACGTGCTGACGAAGCTCGGCCACTTCCAGAGAGAGTCCCTGCAGGTGTTTAGCCAAATCCTGAACCGACACCATGATGGAACAAAAAAAAATCTTTCCTTAGAGAATTTACAGGCTGGACTTACTGTTATGTTCTGCTACCAAAGCTAAGGAAAGAGAGGAGATCTGTCCCTACTATAAGACTCAGCTGAATCCCTACGATGTAACAGGGAACCTGATCCTGCGATCAGACCTGCTAAAGTCCTAATCTAGTCTGTACGGAGACCTATAGATTTGGGGAGGGAATCCCTACAAGTACTAAGGACTGGGAGGAATATGGGACACCTCCTAACAGAAATAGTAGCAGACAGACGAACAAACAAAATAGATAGAACCTAGAGGTCCGTAGACCAAGCAAACTAACAGAGTTAGATACAGAGCACAGGCTAGCTAGAAAGTAGATATACAATGAAGTCCAGCAAAGCCAGAAGGGCGGAGCAGGATTAAATAGGCCAACAAGGTCATGTGACCAGCAAAGGAAAAAAAACCTAACAGCAAGGTTCTAACACTTACTGTATATCAAAGTTGAAGTAATGCATATAAAAGGGTAGACAAATAGGACCGGGTCCCAACTTCAGACCACCTAGGCCCGTGGTAAGCTACATATATACTAATCAGCTCAACAAAGGGGATGCGACACCCTTAATTTGCACAGAATGCAAACAAGACAAAAAACCAAGCAATGTGAACTGAGGTCTAAGATGGTACACATGCAAGAAATAGGAGCATGTTCACACTAGCAAAAAGAAGCAAAACCTTCAAAAGACAAAAAATATATCTCATACCCTACCATCATTATATATAAATGTAAAGCAAAGTTGCATATTAAATATAGGGTACTTAGTGAACTATTTTTGATCAAAAAAAGTATACAACCCGTCCCACCAGCGACAAGGTGACCCTAAATTGGGACGGTCCTACACTGTCTATATTAAAAACCTTACTGTATATCAAAGTTGAAGTAATGCATATAAAAGGGTAGACAAATAGGACCGGGTCCCAATATCAGACCACCTAAGCCCGTGGTAAGCTACATATATACTAACCAGCTCAACAAGGGGCATGCCACACCCCTAATTTGCACAGAATGCAAACAAGACAAAAAACCAAGCAATGTGAACTAAGGTCTAAGATGGTACACATGCAAGAAATAGGAGCATGTTCACACTAGCAAAAAGAAGCAAAACCTACAAAAGACAAAAAATATATCTCATACCCTACCATCATAATATATAAATGTAAAGCAAAGTTGCATATTAAATATAGGGTACTTAGTGAACTATTTTTGATCAAAAAAAGTATACAAGCCATCCCACAGCGACAAGGTGACCCTAAATTGGGACGGTACCTACACTGTCTATATTAAAAACCTTACTGTATATCAAAGTTGAAGTAATGCTTATAAAAGGGTAGACAAATAGGACCGGGTCCCAACTTCAGACCACCTAGGCCCGTGGTAAGCTACATATATACTAATCAGCTCAACAAAGGGGATGCCACACCCTTAATTTGCACAGAATGCAAACAAGACAAAAAACCAAGCAATGTGAACTGAGGTCTAAGATGGTACACATGCAAGAAATCCAGGTATATGGCCACAGGCTTATGGGGCGGGTTGCGCTTTTGGTGCCATTTTGGGACCCGGCCCATGATGGGAGGTTCTTTGTTGTCCTTGATAATGCACATAATGGCGCCCGTTCTTCTGGGGCGGGCTCCACATTCAGTATACAGCACAGTCTCTAGGCGCACAATACCCGGTTATAACGGGTTGGTTCATATCCTGTTCATGACGCCAAGTATGACGCACCCCCTGGGCCGTGGGGTACTCGGTGCCATGCCGGTCGGTGCAGGGAATGTCACAGTGGCAGTGACCCCAGCATGTTTGGGGCTTTATTTGCAGTCAATGAACATGCTGGGCTTGCTTGCCAGTCACCGTAATGTCGTCGCCATCTTTGTTGTGGCATTACTGTGATTGGCTGGCCTTAAAGCGTCATAGGGAGATATTTAAGCCCTGCCGACGCAATCTTGCACACATTACATGCGAAACAGGGTAGTGAGAGCGAAAGCAGCGTATAAGGAGAGTTTGAGTCCAAAAAGCTCTTTTAAGAGCTACTTAGAGTGAAGATTAGTTCTCTGTTAGGTTGAGATAGCGTAGGGAGAGATTTAATACGAGAGAGAGGGAAAGGCAGGCAGGGTGTTAGCATTGCAAGTACATGCTGCAGATGTCTGCTAAGTTGCATTGTGAATAGTGTAGGAACAAATTGTGGGAGTAAGGAAAGAGGCAGGGTTTCATATCCAGTACCATAATATACAAAACAGCTCTTTTTAGAGCAAAATAATATTCCTCAGTACCAGCATATACTAAACAATTTTTTTTTTAGAGCTAAATAATATTCCTGAGTACCAGCATATACTAAACTGCTTTTTTTTTTTACAGCTAAATAATATTCCTCAGTCCCAGCATATATTAAACTGCTCTATTTTTACAATTAAATAATATTACTCAGTGCCAGCATATACTAAACATCTTTTTTTAGAGCTAAATAATATTCCTCGCCTATTGCTGAAATTGCGTATATTTATCTAGCAGTTGTGCGACTGGCGCAAAGCCTGCCGAGATACGCAAACGTCACTATTTACCAGTAATTTTCCTAAGTCTACTGTTGCCGTATGTAATAAAGCTGATAGCTAAAAAAAATTAACCACACATTGCTAGATACAGAAAAACACCTCTGTGAGAGTACTTGTGAAAAATAAAGCCAGGAATTTTTTTTTCAGAATGCATTCAATATGGGAAAGGGTGACATTAAGGAACAGGACGTGGATGTGATGGTGCCCACCAAGGCCGTGTGATAGATCAGAACGTGACTTTATCATGTTCTAGCTTCCTGTCAAAATTCGGTCGGCACGCTACACCACTGTCAAACCCAGACAAGTGTGAGGATGTTGTGGGTTGGATGGCAAACAAAGGCTTCAGTGTGTTGACAAGCAGCACCACCAAGTCTTCCACATGGTCCAATCTCAGTAGCCAAGAGGCTGGGACTTACAATCCTCAACCTGCTCCTCCTTCCTCCCCCCATCAAGAGTCCCAGGAGACATATGACCCCAACGCTGGCCACTCCAAGGAACTGTTTACTTTCCCTTGTGGTTATTCTGGCCTCTCACTTTGCACCATTAAAGAGGGTCATGAAGAGGTGGAGTGCAGTGATGCACAAACACTTAAGCACCCACGGCCAGAAGAAAGCCTTGTTGGGGAAGGTCAATTCATGTCTGAAGAGGTGGAGGATAATCATGATGCACAGTCGCCAGCAGGTAAGCCTAAAATCGCAACTCAGAAGGAGGATCAGATTGATGAATTGGAAGACGACGTGGTCGATGATGAGGCCACTGATCCAACCTGGCACAGTGGCACGCATAGTGAGCACAGAAAGGGATGGATCCGTAGCACGAAAACAGGCAAGAAGAGGTAGTGATTTGACCAGAGAGAGAACTCAGTCAACTGTTCCACAGAGTTACCCCCACTCGGGTAGATAACAGGCCAAGGGTGCGTTGTTCCCCTGTATGGAATTTTTTTCTGAAAGTCCTTCAGACAAAACAACTATAATTTGCAGCATCTACCATTCCAAGCTGAGAAGAGCTAAGAACACTGCCAACCTGAGCACCACCAGCATGCAGAAGCACATGACAGCCAAGCACCCCAGTAGGTGGGCGGAACGCCTGGGTACAGAATCTGAGGGTGAAACCACTGCCCCTTCCCCTGTGTCACGGCCTTCCCAGTCTGCTGTCCAGGAAGCAGGCGCTGATGCCTCCTGCCCACAACCTGCGGTTGCACAGACACAACAGTCAGCAACCACGTCCAGTTCGTTGTCCCACTGCAGCATTCAGTTGTCCCTGCCCCTGACGTTTCACAAGAAGCAGAAATATCCACCCACCCACAGGCCCACATGCTAAACGCCCACATTGTTAGATTGCTAGCCCTGGAAATGTTGCTGTTTTGGCAGTGGCAGCCCCATGGTACTCGATTCCCAGCCGCCACTATTTTTCCCAGTGTGCCATCCCCGCGTTACAGAAGCACATGTTACACAATATCAGCCATGCTCTGGCCAACACAGTCACAGGGAAGGTCCACCTAACCACCAGTTCTTGTGTACAGGGATGCTATATTTCCTTGACGGCACACTGGGTGAACCTGGTGGAGTATGGGACAGAGTCAGAGGCTGGGACATCAAACATCTTACCCACACCAAGAATAGCAGGCCCAACTTCCATCAGGGTTTCAGTCTCCTTGTATGCCAGTCCCTGTCTCTCCTCCTCCTCATCCTCAGCTAAACTAGCCTCCCCATCACTCCCCAGCTGGGAGCTCTCCAGCACTTCCTTGGCGAAGTAGCTGGACACTCTACTGTAGCTCATCTGTTTAGGTGATAAAATTCACAACGCAGCAGAGCTGTTGAAAGGGGTAAAAGACCAGAGCAATCAGTCGTTCTCCCTTATGAAACTCCAACCAGCTCTGGTTGTGTGCGATAATGGGCGTAACTTGGTGGCGGCTTTAAAGCTCGGCAAGCTGGTACACGTTCCATGCATGGCCCACGTGCTGAACTTAGTTGTACAGCGGTTTTTAAAAACATACCCTAACTTGCCGGACCTACTTGTCAAGGTACACCATGTCAGCGCCCATTTCAGAAAGTCATCTCAGGCTTTCGCCGGTCTGGCTGCTCTGCAACAGCGCTTTAATTTGCCTCGTCACCAACTGATTTGTGACCTGCCCACACGCTGAAAATCGACCTTTCATGTGTTGGCAAGGCTTAGTGAGCAGCAGAGGGCAGTGGCTGAATTCCAGCTTCTCAATGCCCGTCAGAGTAACTCTCATCCCCCACACATAACAACTGCCAAGTGGGTGTGGATCACTGACATATGTGAGGTTCTTCAAAAATTTGAGTACTGCACCAGAATGGTGAGCGCTGATGACGCTATTATCAGCGTAACCATCCAACTGCTCTGTCTATTAAAACGTTTGCTGCAGAATCTCAAACAGGAAGCTTTGAATGCTGAACAGGTGGCTATGGAGTAAGATTTTACAGTGGCTGATACCACACAGCCCAGCCTCACACAATATTCTCAGGCCACATTGGGTGATGACGAGGAACAGGAGGAGGATGAGGAGGAACAGGAGTTTTTGATCTGTGCTACAGAGGGGACTCCCAATCCCAGCTTCATGCCTGTCCAGCATAGATGGCCTGAAGAGGAGGAGGAGGCAATGCGTCGAGGAGGAGAGGATGTTTGTCCAGGTGGGGACACTGAACGTTTGACTCTTTGTAGTCTGCCACACATGGCACAGTTCATGTCCAGATGCCTTTCCCAAGACCCTCGCTTGAAAGACATTTTTTCCACCATTAAATACTGGCTGTGCACCTTTCTTGACCCACAGTACAAGGAGAAATTTCCTTCTCTCATGTCGGAGGCAGACATGCCATTTTCAGTGCATGCATGCCAGAGGGCCGTTGTTGAAGAGTTGCTGAAAAGATTACCCTTAGACAATGCTGCTTGCAGAGGTACTGGCTCTTTTCACCCACAAGGATTACAGGGGAGGGACACACACAACAGGTGCAACTCAGGCAGGAATGTCCACCAACTGGGCCATTTTCATGAAACCGTCACATCAGCAAGGGCTATCTGTGAGTGTAACTATGACAAAGAGGGAGAAGTTGACCAAGATGGTGAAGGAGTACTTAAGTGACCATACCAGTGTCCCTCCTGATTCTTCAGTGCCCTTAACTATTGGTTGTCCAAGCTGAACACTTGGCCCGACCTCTCCTTGTATGCCTTGGAGGTGCTGCCATGCCCTGCCGCAAGTGTGTTGTCTGAGCAGGTTTTTAGTTTGGCCGATGCAATTATAACGGATAGGTGCACCCGTCTGTCAACGGAAAATGCAGACAGGCTGACTCTTCTAAAATTGAACAAGGGCTAGATTTCCTCTGACTTTGTAAGCCCTATGGATGACAGCAACCCAAGGTAAATGCAGCCCAAATGTTCTTTTTTGGAAGTTGTCTTAATGTCCACCCCTTACCATCCAAACACATTTTGTTCTAGAAATCACGTCCTACTCCTCCTGCTTCTGCAACAAGTACTTAGTGGTCAGATATGTATACCACACGTGGGTAATGTTTTTAAATTTGTAAACCTTTATACATTGTGCAATGGTGATACTTGTACTCACTATCTCTAACAATTATAATAACTGCAAAATGTATTGTGAAGTGTGACATGAAGAAGTAGTGCTGTTGCTCCAAAAGCATCCAGCAACTATAAGAGTTAACACAATCACAGGAGACAGGAAGTGTTGTGCTTCAGAAGCATCCAGCAACTAGAGGGGTTAACACAGTCACAGGAGACAGGGAGTGGTTAGCAGAGCCCCAGGGGGATTGTGGGGGAGTTGTTCACTGTTCTGGCTGGAGCTGAAGAGAAAGGTGGTGTGTGATCTGTATCTCACAGAAGGCAAGGGAACAGAATTCAGGTCAGGAGGGAAGCTAAACACCAGTCAGATAGACTCCCTGAGCTAACAGTGTGGAGTATTATCGGGCAGAAATATAAGGACTGGAAGGAATCATGTCATAGGGATCATCTCCCTCATAAAACTCTCCCCCCTTCATCTCCATGCAGGATAAAGAATGACATGTACTAGTGAGTCCTTGTGAAGGAAAAGCCTGCTGTTTATGCATAGAAGTGTGCTGCCAAGAGATCTAATCTGTGCTGAATTATGCTACTGAAGAGACTGATGTTACTGTGCCTGCTTTATGAGACTGTACTGTAATGAAGATTGTTGCTGTAATATCCCTGAATTGCACTGGCCGTGCTTCAGATTAAATTCCACTGTTAAACTGTTGAAAAAGACTCTTGTCAGATGTGTCTGGTCAGCAACTGAATCTATCGTGTGCCTGAGAGAAGCTGCAGCCTATGGTCACCCTGAGTAACGGTTCCCCTAGAATTCCAACGAATTCATGAAACCTGTCTACCCCTATCTGAACCTAGCGGTGTGCGTGTAACATTGGTGGCCCATACGGGGAGTCCTGAGTGGGAATTAGCATGTAGAGGGAGAAGAGGAAAAGTGTCTGGAAAAACACAACACAGCACATCAACTCAACTCTGCTACACCAGTTAAAGGGGACCAGCCCTAAAGAAAACTCACTAGCAGCAATGGATGTGGAAATACAAATGGACAGAATTAGTGAGCTGTTTCTTCAGTTAACCTGTGAAGAATTGAGAACAGTAGAAGAAAATAGAAAGATGTCAGAAGAACAGATTTCTAAAGCACACAACCGCAGGCTACTGTTAGCTTCCATTAATGCAAAAATGGATGAGCTGGGAGAGAAAGAAGCTGAAGACGTCATGGGGACATTCCTCCAGAAGCTAACACAGTTGCTAACCAGGTTGAAGTCGGAGAATGGAGGGGCGGCACCAATTACCAAAAGCGTGAATCTCCGTCCGCAGACTGAACTACAGGAATTGAAACAACTCAAAGCCCTAACAACAGCCCTGGAGAAATCGACCAAAACCTCTGAACGAGTGACAGACTCAGACAGAACCTTTAACCTGCTCAGGTTAGATAAATCAGGAAGACAGTCCTCTCTAACACCACAAATCACCATAAGGAAAGAATTCAAGATCCTGGGACAGATTAGAGGGTACAAAGAAAGAGATACTGTCTTATATGAACTTGTTGCAACAGATCGATGCAGGCTTACAGAAAGGCTACCTGCCAGATGAGATCGTTAAGGGGGTGGTGAAAGCGATCAGCCCAGGATTGAACCTCCGTAGTATGCTAGAAATGAAGAGTCAATTGACCTTGCAACAGCTGAAGATGATTTTAAAAGGGCACCATAAAGAAGCTGTTACGGATCCGGGTGGTGGAACCTCTGTGCTGCGGTGCAACGAGGGACCAGAGGGGCGTAACTAAGTATCTACTCGGCGTGACCAAGGTCGCACGGCGGCTCAGTCGACTCCGTGAACCAGGGAGGGACCGAGCCGAGGGACCAGGTGCCACTCTGAGACCGACATTGTATGAGAGCAGGTGACTCCCACGGGTCAGAAGGCAGGAACTGACCATTATAGTGGAAGAGCATGGCAGGCAGGCTGACGGGTGGTCCAGATAGTCAGGCAGGCTGATTCGGCTGATATCCAGACAGGTGCTCCGGGTAGGCAAGCTGGCGGGCACAACAGGTAACAGGCAGGTGCTTCCAGGGAAGCAGGCAAGCGGGCACGGCAGGTAAAGGCAGGTGCTTCCAGATAAGCGGGCACGGTAGGTAACAGGCAGATGCTTCCAGGTAAGCAGGCGGGCAGAGCCCATAGACAGACTGGCGGACTGGACTGTAGGCAGACTGTCGGGCTGGAAAGTAGTCAGACTGGCGGACTGGACTGAAGAACAGACTGGCGGACAGGACTAACTTGCAGAGGACCTGAGGGCTGAAGCAAAGTAAGTATAACAGAGCAATAACCTTGCATGGGTACCTCCATATTGGAGGAGGTGCCTTTTATAGAGAAAGTCCTCCGGCCAAGGATTTTCCACACTAGCGGAGACGGGAAATGGAATCCGTGGGTGTTGGCCGTAGACCACAAAGAACGAGGATTTGGAAGAAGACTCATTTTCATGGTTGTTATAGGAGAACTCGGCCCAGGGCAGGAGCTCAACCCAATCGTTATGGTGAGCATTGACGAAATGCCGGAGAAAGCTGGTAAGGACCTGGCTGATACGTTCCACTAGACCAGGGGTCCTCAAACTTTTTAAACAGGGGGCCAGTTCACGGTCCCTCAGACCATTGGAGGGCCGGAATATAGTTTTTTAAAAAAACTATGAACAAATTACTATGCACACTGCACATATCTTATTTTGTAGTAAAAAAAAACAATACAGGATCAAATACAATATTTAAAATGAAGAACAAGTAAAGTTAAATCAACCGGTATTTCAATAGGTAGGTAACTGTACCCAATAGGCAGCATAGGTCCTCAATAGGAAGGTAAATGTCCCCAATAGGCAGCATAGGTCCTCAATAGGCAGGTAAATATCCCCAATAGGCAGGTAAATGTCCCCAATAGGCAGGTAAATATCCCCAATAGGCAGCATAGGTCTCCAATAGGCAGGTAAATGTACCCAATAGGCAGCATAGGTCCCCAATAGGCAGGTAAATGTCCCAAATAGGCAGCATAGGTCCCCAATAGGCAGGTAAATGTCCCCAATAGGCAGGTAAATGTTCCCAATAGGCAGCATAGGTCCCCAATAGGCAGGTAAATGTCCCAAATAGGCAGGTAAATGTCCCAAATAGGCAGCATAGGTCCCCAATAGGCAGGTAAATGTCCCCAATAGGCAGCATAGGTCCTCAATAGGCAGGCTGTTTCCCCCTTATAATGCCCTATGCAGGCTGTTCCCCCCTTATTATGCCCCATGCAGGATTTCCCTTTCTCCCACCATATAATTCCCCGTGCAAGATATCACTCCCCTGTCTTTATAATGCCCCATTCAGGATGTCACCCCCCCCCCCCATATAATGCCCCATTCAGGATGTCACCCCACCCCACCCCATATAATGACACATGCAGGATATCACTCCCCTGTCTTTATAATGCCCCAAGCAGCACGTCACCCCCCCATATAATGCCCCATGCTGGATGTCACCCCCCCATATAATGCCCCATGCAGCATGTCACCCCCCCCATATAATGCCCCATTCGGGATGTCACCCCCCCCATATAATGCCCCATGCTGGATGTCACCCCCCCATATAATGCCTCATGCTGGATGTCACCCCCCATATAATGCCCCATACAGCATGTCAACCCCCCATATAATGCCCCATTCAGGATGTCACCCCCCCATATAATGCCCCATTCAGGATGTCACCCCCCCATATAATGCCCCATTCAGGATGTCACCCCCCCCATATAATGCCCCATTCAGGATGTCACCCCCCCCCCATATAATGCCACATGCAGGATGTTACCCCTAATATTATGTCCCATGCCGCCATACATTAAAAGAAAAAAAAATCCAATACTCACCTCCCTCCTTGCCTGCTGCCGCTGCTCAGGTCCGGACTCCAGCGTCTCCGGCGTTGTCCCTCTCTGCGCTCCCTGTGACGGCACTCGGGAAGGCGCGGTGTAAAGACGTCACCACGCCCTCTGACCTGAGACGTCACAGGGAGCGCAGACCAGGAAGACAGCGGATCTGCGGAGGCACGGGGAGAGGTAAGTATCGGGCTCTGAGAAAGCGGGGGGAAGGGCGGGCGCTGACACCGCTCTCCTCTGCCCACAGCCCGGCGGGCCGTAGTTTGAGGACCGCTGCACTAGACCATTGGACTGGGGATGAAAAGCAGAGGAGAAATCCAGAGTGACATCCAGCAGCTTACACGTAGCTCTCCAGAAGCGCAAAGTGAACTGAACCCCGCGATCAGACACAATGTGGAGGGGAAGGCCGTGGAGACGAAAGATGTGATGGATGAAGTCCTTAGCAAGCTCAGATGCGGAAGGGAGACCAGGCATAGGGATGAAGTGGGCCACTTTAGAAAAGTGGTCAGCGACCACCCAAATGACAGTACAACCGGCAGAAACAGGGAGATCCGTAATAAAGCCCATAGCTATTTGTTGCCACGGGGCGGAAGGTACGGGTAAAGGCAGGAGACGTCCGGCGGGAAGATGCCTGGGAACTTTGTTACGGGCACAGGGGGAACAAGCCGTGACAAAATCCGCAACATCCTTGCGTAGAGAGGGCCACCAGTAATGCCGGGTGATGAGCAGGAAGGTCTTCCTCTGGCCTGCATGGCCGGCTAGTTTGGACGAATGACCCCAGAGAAGAACCTTCTTACGATCCGGAACAGCTACAAAAGTCTTACCGGGTGGAAGAAGAGACAGGTCAAACGGGGTCACGGTCATTACTCTGGAGGGGTCAATGATATGCAGAGGCTCCTCCTCTTTGTTGGAGGACAGGAATGAGTGGGATAGAGCGTCGGCTTTAATGTTCTTGTCCGCAGGGCGGTAATGTAGAGTAAAGCAGAATCGGGCAAAGAACAGAGACCACTGGGCCTGACGTGGATTGAGTCTCTGGGCGTTTTGTAAATAGGCCAGGTTTTTGTGGTCAGTGTAAATGATTACCGGGTGCAGAGCCCTTTCCAGCAGGTAGCACCACTCCTCCAGCGCCAATTTGATGGCAAGCAGCTCATAATCTCCTATGGAGTAGTTGCGCTCGGATGAGGAGAATAGCTTGGAGAAGAAGCCGCAGGTTACCATTCTTCCGGACGGGGATTTCTGGGTGAGCTCCGCTCCGGCTCCGGAGGAGGAAGCATCAACCTCCAGGAAGAACTGCTTGTTGCAATCCAGACGGCGCAGCATAGGGGTGGAGGAGAAGGCTTGTTTTAGGGAGACGAAGGACTCCTCCGCTTCGGAAGTCCATTCCTTGGGATTTGCTCCCTTACGGGTGAGCGCGGAGATGGGAGCGGTCCAGGAGGAGAAATGAGGGATGAAGAGGCGGTAATAATTTGTGAGGCCCAGGAATCGCTGAATCGCCTTCAACCCCTCCGGTCGTGGCCATTTTAAGATGGCAGAAACCTTCTCGGGATCCATCCGTAGACCAGTCTCGGAGATAATATATCCCAGGAATGGAAGGGAGGTCTGCTCAAAGAGACATTTCTCAAATTTAGCGTAGAGACGATTCTGCCGGAGCCTTAGCAGAACCTGACGAACATTCCTCCAGTGTGTGGGCAGATCCGGAGAGAAGACCAAGTTATCATCCAGGTACACCACTACGAAAGAATACAAGAGATCTCGGAAGATGTCGTTAACCAGCTCCTGGAAGACGGCTGGAGCATTACAGAGACCAAAGGGCATCATGCGGTATTCATAGTGACCGTCCCGGGTGTTGAATGCCGTCTTCCACTCGTCTCCCTGGCGGATCCAGACCAAATTGTACGCCCCACGAAGATCGAGCTTGGTAAAGATCCTCGTGCCTTTAAGGCGGTCGAACAGCTCCGAGATGAGAGGCAGGGGGTACTTATTCTTGATGATAATCTGGTTTAGGCCCCTGTAGTCGATACAAGGTCGTAGTGAGCCGTCTTTCTTTTTAACGAAGAAGAATCCTGCTCCGGCCGGGGAAGTAGATTTCTGAATGAATCCCCTAGCAAGATTCTCCTCAATGTACTCAGACATGGCCGGGTTTCAGCCAGCGACAAGGGGTAGATACGCCCGTGGGGAGGAGATGCACCGGGTACCAGGTCGATTGGGCAATCATACGGCCTATGGGGTGGTAGAGTCTCAGCCTCCTTCTTGTCAACCTGAGGGCTGAAGCAAAGTAAGTATAACAGAGCAATAACCTTGCATGGGTACCTCCATATTGGAGGAGGTACCTTTTATAGAGAAAGTCCTCCGGCCATTGGTCGGGGACTTTTTAGGACAGTGCGCGTGGCCCCTTTAAGAGGGGGGGGGGAAGCGTGCGCGCCCTAAGCACAGTGCCAGGGAAGCTGCATGTACCAGCAGCAGCAGGGAGGCCGGAAGACACCAGAGCAGGACCGCGGTAGGGGGAACGGCGTCTCTGCCTGACAGGGGGCAGAGACGCCAATGCTACAGAAGCGAGTACTTCAGAATTGTTCCATTGACGCTTTAACCTCTCACAGAAAAATAATGAATCACCCCAAAGTTTCTTGTTCAGAGCAATTGAACTGAAGGATAGACTGTTGTTTGCATCCAGAGATGTAGAAGCGGAGAAGAGGTTTAATGCTGGATCAAGTTGAAGCTGAAACAGTACTTAGAAGTTCCTGGCATTCTGGACGAAGTCCCAATTGAAAAAATGAATGAGGCAGCTAGTTTGGAGTCAGAGAGCGAACAAAAGTCAAAGAAAGGCTCTGCTCCTAAAATCACCAAAATGAGTCATCTGAAGTTGGAGACCCCCGGTGGCCAGTCCGAAGATAATCATGGAGACCCTTCAGTGCCACCTTCGAGAGGGAACCTTAAAGCACCAACAAAAGAGAGGAACGCCAGAGCTGACTGGGAGGAAGTGATAGGAAAACGGCGAGCCGAGTTGATTGAGGTGAAAAAGTTAATTTGTTCCAGGCCAGAACCTGTATCCCTCAGACCCAGGAGTGGGTTCCAAAACAGAAGATACTCGGCTTGTGAAGCGTGCCGTTCATCAAATCAGAGTACGGTGTGTGTCCACTGTCTAAGATGTGGTGAGGAAGGACATTATGCCAAGGAATGCCAATGGTCACGGTCATTTGGGGTTAAAAGACAGGAGGTTGCCAGTGCGGGGCGACTGGTAACCGCGACACGGAGGAGGCCCCAGAAGCAATTCCAAATCTCACAAAACCCCAGAACGGCGCATGAGGTAAAACGGCTGCATCAGTACTATCCCCAAGTGTGTTCCCATCTACAACAGCTCCAAGAGAGACAGGGGCATCAGTTACTTAATGCCCAGTGCAGAGGTCAAATGATGTACTCCTGGGAGGAGGATTCCTCGGTCAGTAAAGATAGCCTCATCAGCCTAATCGGTGAAAGATGCTTTATACAGTGCCAACTAGATGGACTCCTGGTAAAAGCATTGTGGGACACAGGAGCCCAAGCGAGCCTTTTAAATGAAGAACGGAAAAGGCGCTACCTGCCACATACCTGCCTTCACTCGCTAAAAGAACTCTTAGGACCAGTGGAACTCCACGGCAAAGCCGTCAACCAGACCGAAATCCCTTTCATAGGCTGGGAGGAAGTGACTTTCCAACTGAGGGCCACGAATAACAGCAACACCATTGAGCTTTTGGTACCTTTTCTCATGGCCATTGATCAGAACATGGCAGAGGATCCTATCCTGGGTTATAATGTAATCAGTGAGGTCATCACGAAACACAAGTCAGGGACACTGGTGGTGTATGCAATTGCCACATCGCTTGCATACACTGGGAACTGGGAAGAAAAGTCAAGAAAAGACTGTTCGTGCTAAAAGACTCCTCAGAATTTCTGGAAGGCCTAGTTCAAGGTGAGACTGTGCTTACGATTTCTACTGGTGGGTTTGCTCGAATGACAGTACCAGTGATGAATACTACGAAACACGAAATTAGATTGGATCCAAAGACTGTGTTAGGTCACATCAAAACCATTAAAACTGTATATCCAGCCAGTGTGAGACCCGTCCAGGTCTCTACCTTGAATTCTGTCTCCCCACCAAGGAACAGAAGTTGCCCAAGGGAGGAAATTGCACGACCCACCTTGGGGTCCTGGGATCCCCCAGTACCACTGGAACACTTGTGTGCTGAAGATAGAGCAGTAGCAAAACAGATGCTGAGAGAAGAGTGTCATGCATTCTCCAAAGATGACTCTGATATAGGCTGTATCCCATCGTTGCAGTTGAAAATCAATTTGAAAGACATGACCCCAGTAACCAGAAGTTACATGTCTGTGCCGAAACCATTACACCGTGAAGTGAAAGAGTATTTACAAAACCTAATCAACAGAGGTTGGGTCCAAAAGTCGAAGTCGTCTTATTCCTCTCCTATTGTTTGTGTTAGGAAGAAGGACGGTACGTTGAGACTCTGCTGTGATTACCGGGAACTAAACCGAAAGTCACTACAAAGATTCAAGATAGGCTATCCAGCATATCAGGAAGTACCTGGTTCTCTTTCCTCAATCAGGGTAAAGCATACTATTAAGGGTTTGTTGAAGAGTCCTGTAGATCTTTGACAGCATTCATCACACTGTGGGGGTTATACGAGTGGGCCCGTTTGGGCTCAGTTCAGCTCCAGCAGAATTCCAGAGGATCATGGAGACATGTTTAAAAGGATTGAGGGACATTATCTGCCAATCGTACTTGGATAACAATATGGTACACAGCAAAACCTTCCGGGAGCATGTTGAGCAAGTGAGGACCCTCTTACAGCGGTATCAACAACATGGAGTTAAGTTGACCCCAAAGAATTGTGAACTGTTCAAAAGGCAAGTCCGATTTGTAGGGAAAATTGTGTCCGGAGAAGGATATACCATGGCCCCAGCAGAAATTGCTTCGGTACTGGCCTTAAAAGACAAGGTGGCCTCTACTGTCGGGAGTTGAGGCAGATATTAAGATTCCTCTCCTACTATCGTACTTACATTCGGAACTTCTCCAGGATTGCCCCACTATACTTCCTCTTGGAGGGGACGACAGAGTCAACAACACCCACGGAGTAAAAGAAGAAAGCAGGTAGGACCGGACTTAAAAGAAACAACGCCATTTTGTCCCAACAGCCCATTCTCTGGACAGCAGACCACCAGGAGTTATTGGAAGAACTAGTAGACTACCTGGTAAAACCACCCATCTTGGGATATCCTGATTTCAACTTACCGTTTGTTCTTCATTGTGACACTTCTCAAGTTGGACTGGGAGCGGCCCTGTATCAGCATCAACATGGAAAATTGAGAGTCATCGGTTACGGTTCTAGAACGTTGACAGGCGCCGAGAAGAATTACCATCTTCATTTTGGAAAATTGGAGATCCTGGCGTTGAAATGGGCTATCTGTGAATGATTTAGAGATTATCTCTACTACAGCAAAGAGTTTGAGGTATACACTGAGACCAACCCTTTGACCTATGTCCTCACTACAGCCAAACTGAATGCAACGGGTCAGAGATGAGTCGCTGGACTAGCTGACTTCAATTTTAGCGTCAAGTACAGGCCAGGAAAATGCAATGCGGATGCTGACAGATTGTCGAGAATGCCACTAGAGCCTGAGGAGTTCATGCAAGAATGCTTGGAGGAAGTCAGTCTGGAAGCAATTGAGAGCACTACCCAAGCAGTACCAGCTTATCACCAGCTTATCAAGAGGAAGACACACCGTTGTGTTGTCCATTGACGGTGGAAACCACCATAAAAGCGAGAGAACAAGATCACCCCCTGTCTATTCAACAACTACCAAAAGGAAAAATCGGTAGAGCACAACGGGAAGATCAGATAATTGGTAGAATACTACTTTATGTGGACCAAAATCAGTTTCCAAGTAAACGAGAGAGAGATAATGAGTCACCAGCAGTATCTGCTTTAGTTAAAGAATGGACGAAGCTCTACCTCATTGAAGATGGTATCCTGTATCGTAAAGAAGGACAAAACCGTCAATTGGTACTACCCAGAGTATTCTGTAGGTCGGTCTTCAAAGAACTCCATGAAAACATGGGACACCTGGGAGTGGAAAGGACAACAAACCTGATCCGTGATCCTTTCTTATGGCTGTACATGCAGAGAGATATTGAGAGGTACGTGACCAGGGAGTGTGGGTGTCTGAAAGATAAATATTCCAACACATCAACCCGGGCACCTATGTGAAACATCCAAACTACGTATCCGTTTGAGATAGTCTCAATAAACTTTCTACATCTCGAGACATGCAAGGGTGATTACGAATACATCTTGATGGTGATGGACAATTTTACTCGATTCGCTCAAGCATATGCCACCACCAATAAACCGGGTCGAACAGCGGCAGAGAAGATCTTCAATGATTTTGCTTTGAGGTTTGGGTTCCCTATGAGGTTACACCATGACCAAGGAAGAGAGTTTGAGAACCAGCTCTTTGCCAAGCTAGGAAAGTACTGTAGGATTCAGAGATCCCACACAACGCCCTATCACCCAGAGGGTAATGGACAAGTGGAACGTTTTAACCGGACATTATTGTCGATGTTGCGCACTTTAACAGTTGGCGAGAAGAAAGACTGGAAGAGTTTTCTGTCAAAAGTCGTACATGCCTATGACTGTACAAAGAGCGATGCAACGGGTTACTCACCCTTCTTACTGTTGTATGGACGATCGCCAAGACTGCCGATCGACATCATGTTCGATACTCCAGTGTCAGAGACTTACAGAACGTATCCGGAGTACTTTCGGAAATGGAAGGAATGGATGACAGAGGAATACAACATAGCGTACAAAGTGGTTATGCAAGGACAGAGCAAGAGCAGGGAGTACTATGATCAAAAATGTTATGGAGCAGAAATGGCACCGGGAAGCCGGGTGCTAGTCAAGAATGTACGTGAGAAAGGCGGTCCATGAAATTTTTGTTTGTACTAGGAAGACAAGGTGTGTGTGGTCGTAAGGAGGAAAGCTGATGAAAGCCCAGTGTATGAAATCCGATTGGAAACGGGAGACAAAAAAAACAGAATAGTCCATCGGAATTTTCTACTACCCTGTGATTGTCTCCCACCACAAGACTTCCCAGAAGTAGACCGACATCGTCCGAGATCGACTAAGGGACCACCACAGACTGAAGCTTCGAAGGTGGATAGTGACCTTTAAAGTTCAGATGAAGACAAACACACCGTTGTATTTCTCGGACCGGCAAGGAGAGGGATGTACCAACTTCAGGAGAGTGAACTAAGTCCCGGGGCTCCAGAGTTTGTACTAAGGAGTACAGATGAAGTCCAATTCAGATCGGATGATCGAACACCGGTCACTGAAGAGACTGATTGACACTTAGGAGTAGCAGAATTACCAGACCAGGTGAAAATGGACGATTCAAGAGAAGTACAGGAAATTACAGAGGCAGTTCCAAGATCATCTGAGGAAGTACGAGAAATGAGTGCAGCAGAAGAAACTCCTGCAACCGAGGAACCGGTGGTATTTGAGGAACAGCCTACCAGGAATATGTCGACTTGAGAAGTGAGGAGGCCTGTGATGCTGACGTATGAGACACTGGGTGAACCGAGCCAAGTGACAAGGACTGTCGATTGGAAACTGGTATCTCGGCCTACAGACCAGTTAAGCTCATTTGAGTGGTATTCACCACCGAGAGACAGTATGGACAATGTTACCTGGTGGAAAGACTTGTTTTGGCCTAGTGAGAGAAAGAGCTGGTTGAAAACGTATGAAAAGCTCCAGTGGAAGAGATGCTGATTGTTTTAATTGTGTATTTCTTATAGGAGTTCTACAAGCAAAAGGTCATAAGAACAGGTTGTTATTGATGTTTGTAAATGTTATGCCAATTTGACAATGCAAATTTGTATATAAAGTTATTTCAACTTTTACCACTGTCTCAGAATTAATCAGATTGACCAATTAAGACGAATGTCGAGGACGACATTCAAAAAGGAGGGAAGAGTGTGACATGCAAAAGTAGTGCTGTTGCTTCAAAAACATACACCAACTATAAGAGTTAACACAATCACAGGAGACAGGAAGTGTTGTGCTTCAGAAACATCCAGCAACTAGAGGGGTTAACACAGTCACAGGAGACAGGGAGTGGCTAGCGGAGCCACAGTGGGATTGTGGGGGAGTTGTTTACTGTTCTGGCTGGAGCCATAGAGAAAGGTGGTGTGTGATCTGTATCTCACAGAAGACAAGGGAACAGAATTCAGGTCAGGAGGGAAGCTAAACACAGGTCAGATATACTCCCTGAGCTAACAATGTGCAGTATTATTGGGCAGAAATATAAGGACTGGAAGGAATTGTGTCATAGGGATCATCTCCCTCATCAAACCATCCAACGAATTCATGAAACCCGTCTCGCCCTATCTGAATCTAGCGCTGTGCGTATAACAGAGGTCCCCATCACGGTCTCTTTCAGCGTGTATGATACAGACAACTTAGTTAATTTTTGGAAACCTTTGTACACTGTGCAATGGTCAAATTTCTACTCTCAATCTCCATGTATTCTATTATCATTTTTTTATTGTGTTGCCCTTCTCAATGTCTCTTTAAGCGTGAATCTGGGAGCCTGATGTTGATTTTTGGGTCTGTACTTGGACATTGTGGAACATCAATGCATTAATATGCTCCACACACTTCTTCAGGTTTCAGCCTTATACAGAATAATAATATGAGTAATGAAGCATGCTCTATATATAAGCTGCTAGTTTGAAACTAGCTTACCCACACATCCCTTTATAAAGGGAAATTCAACATAATACTTCTGTTAGCATACGCCATATACTGCTGACATACGCAGCACCCCAGTAGGTGGGGATAACGCCTGGGTACAAAATCTGTGTCTTAGGGTGAAACCACTTGCCCTTCCCCTGTGTTCTGTCCTTCCTGTCCAGTAAGCAGGCGCTGATGTCTCTTGCCCACAACCTGCAGTTGCACATACAGTAAGAACATTCAGCAACCACGTCCGCTTTTTGGTCCCAGCGCAGAGTTCCGTTTTCCCTTGTCAGCATATATGTCTCTTCCAAAATTGTTAGTTAGATAGGAAATACATATTCATTAGCACTTTACATAGTTCGGTGCTGGACAAAGACCATTCCTGGCTTTTCCAGGCTTCTAAATGAAACTTGTGTCTCTTTATTAAACTGTCGCTTCCCTTAAATTTTCTAAATTTGGGTAACAAAAAAAAGTGGTGGTGGAGTATTGGCCAGTTTCTGTACATTTTAAGCAGGTGTAAGAGACTGGGTTAATACGTTCCACAGACCTATTCAGGTGCAAGCCTTTCACATATTGGAACATGGTCATTGCCACGCTAAGGCCTTTACCTGAGCTCTGTAGCACTGCCTGTCACCTGAGTAATACACTCCATAGATCTCGTCACTCTCTGGGACATATCCTGCAATTACTTTGTTGATGCTCCAAACCATGTAAGATACATTCTGCCTGGTTGGATAGTTTCTAGAAGAAGTGCGTAGGCTTGTGCAGATTGGTCAATGGCGCTCCTGTCTCTTTCCCTAGAGGAGGCTGCTTCAAAGTAAAATGAGGCTTGTATATGTTCCTGACATGGGTTTCAGGCCTGACAGACTGATCACAATACAGGCCCTCGCTTGCATACACTGTATTCAGAATTTAATTCAAATGCTTTTGGTGTCTGGTAGAATCCAATTTACTGACATTGAGCATACAGCTCCCCCAACTCCTGTATTATATTCACCTTACAGCGGCTTCACCCGCTATGACAGTGGCTCCATTGGGAACCGGTGGCCAAAATAAACTGTGGAGCTTACAAAACTCAGATTTCATGGCACCTGCTGGCCCTCTGAAAATCTGAAGCGTGGGCTCCATAATGACATGGGGGTGGACGTGGTGGTGGTGGTGGCAGGAGAAGCCCAAAATTCAAATGGGCATGTTTTAGCTAGCATTGTAAAGTGCTGGGGAATATGTATTCCACTATCTAGATAACAATTTTGAATGAGGGAGGGACCTCCCAAGGGTAAGAGTGAGAGCCCTCACAAATGTAAAAGGAAAAACTAAAGCCAAAATGCTACGTGTGAACATATGCTAAAAGGGAGGTATAATTTTTTTTTTATAATTATTATTTTTTTTTTTTTCGTTATATACAAGTAATTATGAAGGAAAAAATGTTTCTTAGCATTTTTTCCTTTAAAAAAATGTAGGTTTGGTTTGGTAGGTCTTCTTTTAAATCCGTAAAACCGGCGCAATAGCCTGACAACATTATTCCCAGATACCATATGTGAGTCAGAAAGGCATGCAGGCATCTTCTCCATGCTGTTCCCATTTAGTTTTAGCACTTTCCCATCCATTTCAGCTGTTTTCTCAGGACCCCAGACCTGTTTGTTGGGTCCAGCAGAAAAATATTTGGCTTTCCCATTGACTTGCATTGGATTCGTTATTCGGTACAAATACATGGATATTAGAAATTATTCATGTCGATTTTCCCAAATCCGAAATATTTCACAATTCGATCATCAGTAGAATTTATGCTATTTTGTGGCTCCCGAGGCCGTACCCTGGGGTCACTCTTACAAAGGGGGTAAAGGAGGAATGGGGTAGGAAAGAGTTCGTCACTCCTGACCCTGGTATAACAGTCAGCTTTTGGTGTCCCTGGGACATGTAGTTCGCCAGGGATTCCGTTTGTTTCTGCTGGTCTTGGAGATCCTTGCAGACGCGGACCCGGTGTCTGGTATATGGTTGTGGGGTGAGCTGGTTAAGCTCCTCTGCCCCCTACATAGCTCGCTACTCCACTTGCCTTCGGCCATGCTCGGGGCCCCCACTAGGCTTCACACTGGCAGTAGGCATCGCTACTCTTCACCGCTCTTATGGCGTCGGCACGCCTTAGGCTCACTGACTGAGCTCTATAAGTCTGAACTCTCTCTAGACTGAGCTCCACTGCAGGCTGACCTCTCTCAGGCTCATCTTCTGCAGGAACTGAACTGCCTAGCTCCACCTTCCCTTTTTATATCCCTATCCGGGCTCCCTCTGGTGGTCTGAGGTGGAAGGTGGAGGTGTGTGTATGCTGTGAGGGCCTCTTGTGGAGGAATCCGTCCATGCACCCCTCTAGGATCTGTGGCACCAATGCACAGCAGGGGCGCCACATTCTCCCCTAGCAAAGCTCAGTACTCCCGGACTGAAGTACTTTTTATAACAACAATAATAACAATCTTCCCTTTATGGGAGGCACTTGCTTGAACGTTACATAATAAAACATTATAAATAACAAATATATACATATATACAATAGGCAACCTCAGAATTAAAGTCTCTTTTGGTGAGGTTCAATACAGGATGTCCATCTCACAGGGTATAGTACTTGGTAGCTTGAGGGACCTGTCCCAAACCCTCAACGTAGGCCCTGGGGTGGCTGCAGGGCATGAAGATCCCGAGTTGGACCTCCAGTAGAGCCACTCCAGACAGGTTTTTCTTCTGAGGTCACCTAAAGGGGGCACTCTTATTGTAGTGGGCTTCCTGCTTGTTCCTCACCCGAGTGAGACTGTCCTCGACACAGGCCTGTACTCTTCTGTACTGCTCCTGTCTAGTCGTGTCCCAGTCCTCAGTGGACATATCTGCTTCTGGTTCTACTACACCAAGCTCCAGGTCCATGGGCAACTTCCCGGGTCTGTCTCGCATGAGATATGCTGGAGTACAATTGGTGGAACTCACAGATATGTGGTTGTACAGATCTACCAGGTCAGGTAGTAGGTCTGGCCACTGATTTCTCTCCTCTAGTGGTAAGGTCTTCAGCAGGTCGATGACGATGTTATTCATCTTTTCACAGAGACCATTGGTTTGGGGGTGGTACGGTGTAGTCCTGATCTTTTTACACCCGTACAGATGGCAGAACTCCTTGAACAATTCGGCTTCAAAGGCTGAGCCTTGATCTGTCAGCACCTGCTCCGGGTATCCATGGGGCCTGCAGAAGTACGCTTGGAACGTCTTCGCCGCAGTTTCTGCCGTCAGGTCCTTGACGGGGGCGACCACCAGGAACCGGGAGTAGTGATCCACCATGGTCAGGGCATAGGAATATCCTGACCTGCTGGGTGACAGCTTGACATGATTCAGGGCCACGATCTCCAAAGGTCGAGTTGTCTTGATGGGTTGCAGGGGTGCCTTCTGGCTGCTCTAGTCTTTTCTTCTGAGGCTACAGGGTCCACAATTCTGGCACCACCTCTCAATGGAACTGCGCATTCCTACCCAGTAAAACCGACACTTCAGCAGGGTCTCTAGCTTCTTCCAGCCAAAGTGTCCCGCCTGATCGTGGTAGGCCTCCAACACCATCTGGATGTCTGTCTTGGGCACTACTATCTGCCATACCATCTCATGGGTTTTTGGATTGAGGTACCTCCGGCACAGCTATTCTCGGTAGATAAACAACCGGCTCTTCTCATTCCACAGCTGCTTGGCTTGTAGAGACGCTTCCTTCTCCAGGGAGGAACCTTCCTGGGTTATCAGTTCTTTGATACGGCTGGCAACCGGGTCGCTGTCCTGGGTCTCCTTCCAGTTGTGGTGAGGAAGCGGGTTTAACTTCTTACCATTCCGATGAAAGGCAGGTAGTTCAATCTCCTCCAGGTCATCCACTTCTTCTTCAGTGTCCGACTGGTGAGGCATCCTGGACAGGGCATTGGCATAGGCGTTCTTGCGGCCCGCCCAGTACTTAATAGTGAATTGGTAGTTTGACAGCTGAGCCATCCATCGTTGTTCCATGGCTCCTAACTTGGCTGTTTCTAGATGAGTCAAGGGATTGTTATCAGTGAAGACAGTGAATTTACTGGAGGCTAGGTAGTGCTTGAACCGCTCTGTGATGGCCCAGACCAGGGCCAGGAACTCTAACTTGAAGCTGCTATAGTTCTCCGGGTTCCTCTCGGTCGGGCGGAGCTTCCTGCTTGCATAGGTGATCACCTTCTCTCTGCCATTCTGCTTCTGACTTAGTACAGCTCCTAATCCTTCATTGCTGGTGTGGCACCCCAGGGGTCTGGTTACCACAGTAATAGAAATATTACGTCTGAGAGCAAGTGGGGGGTTTCCTGGTCAGGAGCCCTTAAACATGCAACACCTCCTGTCCCAGACCAGATAGGGGAGGAACCTGCCCTATATAAACTGGATCTGGGGCGGGATTAGGAGAGTCAGAGCCTGGAGTTAGTTCCAGACACAGGGAAAGTAACAGCGAGGAGCTCTGTAGGAGCTGGAGCTGAAGACCAGGGGCTGGAGCTAAGCAGAGCTCGCCCTGGCAGAAGAATTTAAGAACCGAACACCGGAGTCCGAGGCTGCAAGGATCTTTAAGTCCAGCAGCAGAAACCAGCCGGCAGGGGATTCCAGGTCCTCTGGCCATAGAAGCCCGGAGGCTCAGTCACGAGCAAGGGACCAGTACCGCCATCGAGGAGCGGAGGCTATCAGAAGGCCCCAAGTCACCAGCCATACGGGTGAGCACTACACGGTACACTCAGGAACGTGGGCTACTTCCACTCGCTTACAGCAAGGTAGCCAGGAAGAGTGCAGACAGACGGGGAGGCCTACAGCTCCACCTGGCCAGGGGAACTCCTGTTTGCTCACAGACTGACCAGGCCCCTTATGCTAGCCAGTACTCCCAGGAAGGTCTGCCTTATTATCACCAGTAAAGACCCTGAACTGCACTGCAAAGACTCTGAGTCGTTCCTGCTGCGCCCGTGCACCATCACTCCCATCATCCACATTCCCTGCCCTGAGGCTATACTTTTCCCGTGGAGAGTTATCCCATCCTTTGCTGCGCACACCACACCAGCCTCAGCGGTCTGCCTCGCAGCGGCGGTGCGCCCTGACCGCAATCCACGGGTGGTGTAGTCGGACATTAAACCACAAAAACCCTATAAAGACTGCCACTGGTTTGACCACACTGAGCCACGGGACCGGGTCACCGCCACGGAGACTACAACCCCCAGAGACCCAGCTCCGGGTAACCCACACACGTGCACACACAGCCCAGGGGGCGCGTCAACTTTGGCGTAGTCGGCAGGATTAAGTGCCCGCAACCACCGGGTACTGCGCGCCTTCAAAAGACTGTCATACCTGCTGTGGTGAAGTTTCCCGCCATCCGCAGCTGTTTTCCCGCCATCCGCAGTCGTTTTCCCACCATCGGACGCCATCTTCGGGACGCCGCGCGGGAAGAAGAGGGGCGTGGACGCCGAAAGCGCGCGAGACCCGAAGCTCCGCCCCACGCACCGACGCTGCGCAAGGTCCTGGAAGGGAGAGAGAGCGACGCTGACGTCACCAGGACGCGACGCAAGGTCCTCGTCCGGAGCAGCACCAGCGGAGCGGCGGCCTACGGAAGAGGATCGACGGAAGGTAGGCCACACTTAACTAGGGGGGAGGAAGATGACGGACACGGAGGGACCCTCTACCACCAGCGCGGCCGCTGCCGCAGTAATGCCGTTCACAATGCCTTACATCCCCGGAGCAGCCTGGCTGCCCCAATACTCAGGGGAGTCGCATACCCTAAGCGACTTTAAAGAGAGACTGTACAGCCTATTTAAGGTATACCCCCTGACGGAGGGCCAGAAAGTTAGCATATTGATAGGCCAGCTAACCGGCGTGGCCCAACG
Source organism: Phyllobates terribilis (assembly GCF_046119375.1). Taxonomy (NCBI): domain Eukaryota; kingdom Metazoa; phylum Chordata; class Amphibia; order Anura; family Dendrobatidae; genus Phyllobates; species Phyllobates terribilis. The sequence continues at coordinate 71,858,716 of NW_027362770.1, read as the reverse complement.
CGAAGTAAAGTCCTGGTCAGTCAGGGACAAGGAGACCGTGAAGGAGATCTTAGCCCGTCTGAGGGACACTTTTGATACCCGCACCTCAGCAGAGATCAAAATGAAATTTTATGGGTGCAAGCAGTGGGCCCAAGACAGTATAAGAGACTATGCTTTGAATTTGCAAGAGGCCCTGGGAGCCATTAAACAGGCAGACCCTGACAGTGTGCGGAATGGGGATGAACTGTTGACTGAGCAATTCATTGAGGGTCTGCTGTCCAACGCCCACCGAACCCAGTTACGTGCAATGGCCTTGCAGAACCCTGGTTTAGACTTTGCAAAGTTCAAAGACAGGGCCATCTGGGTGCTCTGAGAACCGGCACCGGGTAGCGCTGTAACCCACCGGCGCCCTGCTATTACCTATCAGCAGGAAGCGGCGCCCTTGTCTGCAGAGCCTGTGGGAGCTGGTGCGCAGGCTTTGGATAAAGACCCGGCTACAGACTTGCACCATCAGGTCCAAGAGCTGACTAAAAGCGTAGCCGCGCTAACCAGAACTGTGCAGTCTTTACAGGTCTCTTCTCCAGGAAAGATCCAGCTGGCATCCGGACCGGAGGACGTCCCGTGGCGCCGACAGAGGAGGATCCCAACGTCCAGAGGAAGACCCAGCGACAGATACAACGAGGACGGACAACCCATTTGCTGCCGCTGCAATCAACCCGGACATATGGCAAGGTATTGTCATTTAAACGGGCACAACCTGGGGCAGAGGGCCAACCCCCAGGCATAAGATCATCAGGCCCCTCAAACTGGCGTGATAAATACGTAGGGGGACGTCCGGTCTTGCCTGTAGTACTGGATGGCATTCCTATGAGTGCCCTACTAGACACTGAGTCACAGGTGACTACCATCCCGTACGTGCTCTTTAAGCGGTACTGGAATGACTCGGACATAACCCGTTACCCAGATGACAACCTGAGTATCATCGCCAGCAATGGTCAGCCCGTGCCGCAGGTGGGATTCAAAGAGGTGACCATTAAAATCGGTAAAGTCGAACTGGCGGCACAAGGACTGATCATTGTGGACATTGACCGTCATGAGAGTCACCCTAAAATAACCTTGGGAACTAATGTGATTGAAAATTGTCTTGCAGAGATAATTCTCATTTTACAGCAGGTTGCCAAGAACGCCAGTTCCAGCCAGCAGCGTGTTCTCCAAAAAGAGATCCGGGCACTGATGAAATGGCAACAAGTGGAACTATCTGGTGGTGAGATTGGTAGCGTGAGAATGTGTGACCCGTTCCCTATTGCCATGCCCCCGAAAAGTGAGATGATGATCTGGTGCCGGGCATCTATTGGTCTAAGAGGTAGAGACTACCAAGCAATGGTAGAACCCGTCTACTCGGACAGTAGGCCCACCATTTTGACAGCACGGGGGGTGGTCGATGTACGCCATGGGAGGGTGCCGGTCTGCATCATAAATATCGGCGAGAGAGAAGTATACCTGCCCCGGTATGCCACACTAGCCAAATTGTTCACCATAAACCAAAATTCTGTAAAGGCCGTAGAACCCTTGCCTCCATCTCAACCAGAGGAAGGTAACGGCTCTAAGAAACAAATGGAGGACTGGTGTCAGCAACTGCATTTGGGTACTGACTCCACTCCCTCACACCAAAAACAGGGAGTCTACCGGGTGGTTCAGGAGTACGAAAGAGTCTTTAGTAAACACCCGCTAGACTTCGGGCGAGTAAAGGGGGTAGAACATCACATCCCCACAGGAGACCATCCACCCATAAAGGAAAGATACCGACCTGTACCCCCTGCACACTATCAGCATGCAAAGGGGATGTTGCGGGACATGAAGGAGTCTGGGGTAATAAGGGACAGCTGTAGCCCCTGGGCAGCTCCACTAGTTTTAGTGAAAAAGAAGGACAACACAATGAGAATGTGTGTAGACTACAGAAAGGTCAACCGTATCACACACAAAGATGCGTACCCGTTACCTAGAATAGAAGAATCTTTAGCTGCATTAAAATTGCTAACTTCTTCTCCACTTTGGATCTTACTAGCGGGTACTGGCAGGTTCCTGTAGCAGAGGCAGACAAGGAGAAGACTGCATTCACCACCCCGATGGGTCTCAGCGAATTCAACTGTATGCCGTTCGGGCTCTGCAACGCACCAGGAACCTTCCAGCGGTTGATGGAATGCTGTCTGGGACACCAGAATTTTGAGACGGTCCTGTTATACCTGGACGATGTCATCGTTTATTCCAAAACCTACGAGGACCATCTGAAACACCTGGCAGAAGTGTTTGACGCCCTGGCTAGCTGCGGCCTAAAGGTGAAACCCTCCAAGTGTGACCTGCTGAAACCAAAGGTGCAGTACCTGGGACACGTGGTGAGTGCTGACGGAGTGGCTCCTGACCCCGATAAGATCACCGTGATTAAAGACTGGCCAAGACCCTCCAGCATAAAGGAAGTGCGGCAGTTCCTCGGGTTGGTAGGCTACTACCGAAGATTCATTCCCGGTTTCACCAAAATGGCAGCTCCTATGCAGGACCTCCTGATAGGTCAATCCAGGAAGGCCAAAAACCAGAAGCCGCCCTTCAGGTGGGAAAAGCTGGAAGAGGAGTCCTTCCGCCAGCTGAAGATGGCCCTCACGGGGGATGAAATCCTGGCGTACCCTGACTACGGCCAGCCCTTTATCCTCCACACGGACGCAAGCAACATCGGGCTAGGAGCCGTACTGTCCCAGATCCAGCAGGGGAAAGAACGGGTAATCGCTTACGCCAGCCGAAAACTACGGCCCACAGAGAGAAACCCTGAGAATTATAGCTCATTCAAGCTAGAGTTCCTGGCAGTGGTGTGGGCAGTGACCGAACGTTTCAAGCATTACCTTGCCTCTTCCAAGTTCACCGTGTACACGGATAACAACCCATTGACACACCTGGACACTGCAAGACTTGGTGCCCTGGAGCAGAGATGGATGGCCCGCCTGTCCAACTATGAATTCACCATCAAATACCGGGCGGGACGCTCAAATGCCAACGTGGATGCCCTGTCCAGAATGCCAAACTTACCGGACGTAGGGGAAGATCCAGAAGAGCTGGAAGAAGTCAAACTCCCTGCGTTCCACCGTCATGGGATTACCCTGTATTCCCACCGTGTAAGGGACAGGCGCTCTGCTATGTTCAATCCCTTACCCCACTACAGCTGGGCGGAGACACAAGACAGTGATCCCGCAGTCCGTCTGGTGAAGGAAATGCTGACACAGGCTGATGCCCGTTTTGACCCAGACGCTCCGGAGGAGACCAAGCAACTGTGGAAGGAGAAAAGTAAACTGTTTCTTTACAAGGAGAAGCTGTGCCGGAGAATGGTCAACTCTAGAACACATGAGCTGACCTGGCAGGTAGTGGTCCCAAGACGAGACGCGGCTATGGTTCTGGAGGCATACCATAACGGAGCAGGACACTTCGGATGGAAGAAGCTGGAGTTCTTGTTGCGTGGACGGTTCTACTGGGTAGGCATGAGAGGAGCCATCGAGAGGTGGTGCAGAGACTGTGGCCTGTGCAGCCTAAGAAGAAGAGACCGTGCCAGCCAGAAGACTCCCCTGCAGCCCGTCATCACCAGGCAACCACTGGACCATGTGAAACTGGCTCCAAGCAAATCTGGGTACGTCTACGCCCTTACCATCGTAGATCACTACTCCCGGTTCCTGGTGGTGGTCCCTGTCAAGGACTTAATGGCTCAAACAGCAGCTAGAGCCTTCCAGCAGCACTACTGCCGTCCACACGGGTATCCGGCGCAAGTGTTGACTGACCAAGGGCCAGCCTTCGAAGCGGAGGTCTTCCAAGAGTTCTGCAATCTGTATGACTGCAGGAAGATAAGAACAACGCCCTATCACCCTCAGACCAACGGACTATGTGAGAAAATGAACCAGGTGGTGATAGACTTGCTAAAAACGTTGCCCCTGGAAGAACGCAGTCTGTGGCCTGAAAAACTGCCTGATCTGGTGGACTTGTATAATCACATACCTAATGAGAGCAAGACCTGGTAAGCTGCCTATTGACCTGGATATGGGAGTTCTGACATCTGAGGACACCTCGTCAGAGGCAGACTGGGATACAGAACGGCAGCAGCAGTATCGGAAAGTACAGGAGAGCGTCGAGCGAAGTCTGTCTCAAGCAAGAGAAAGGCAAGAGAAGACTTATAACCAACATGCTCCCGCTGTTCCCCTGGTACCTGGAGAGCAGGTCTTGAAGAGAAAGAGGCGGCTCCACAAGTTGGACGACCAGTGGGAGAAGGACCCGTACACAGTACTGCCCTCAAGCCATGATAATCCAAAAGTCTGCATAATCAGTAAGGATGGAGGAGAAACCACAGCCATTGTTTCCAGAGACCACCTGAAAAAGTGTCCCGAGCAGCTGCAAACCACTGACGAAGATCAAGAGAACCCTCAACCCACAGAGGAAAGGGAAGAAATGATCAGTACCGTACTCGGAGACTTTCCCCGGTCCTGGACTCAAATCAACAACGCAGTCGTGGTACCCATCCTCACCTTTCTCCAGCCAGCCCCTCAAGGGCCTACAGAAGAACAGGGAGTGTCAGAAGAGCAGCCGGCCCAGGAGGCAGAAGAATCCATACCAGCAGCCCTGGAGAATCACCCCTCTGCTAGTAGTGAGCCTGCCGTGCCCCTAGTAAGCCAAAGAGTACGCAGAAAGCTGCCAGACCTACCCGCAACACCTCCTACACCCTGTAGTGCAGAATCAGATAGTGGGTTACGTAGGTCCACCAGGAGCACTAGAGGACAGATGCCCGCTCGCTGGAGAATCTAAACTATAATGTGAATTTACCTGTAAATTGCCAATGTTGAAAATGGTTTATGTTTGCTGCCTGTTTATTAATTATGTTTCTCTAGTTACCCTTCAGGTTTATTTGGACTGACAGGTTATGGACGCTGAATAACCAGAACTACATTGTAGATAGTTGCACTTTGGGCCTCTTGCGAAGACGGCCACGGAAGAAAAACCTGTCTGGCGTGGTCCCGTGTGGTCCAAAGTAGTTCGCTTCGCCTTGCAGCCACGCCCAGGGCCAACGTTTGGGGTTTTGCTTTGGAAAGGTCCCCTACTCAGTTCTAAAACTTCACCTTGGGTGATATGGACACCCGGTTACGGAGGCGCCGTGACCTTAAAGACAAAATGTCCTTGTACATATGTTATGCTATTGTTATACCCTGTATTTGTGTTTTCTTAAAAATGTGTTTAGTCCCGGAGCACTAAAATTCACTAGGGGGGAATGTGGCACCCCAGGGGTCTGGTTACCACAGTAATAGAAATATTACGTCTGAGAGCAAGTGGGGGGTTTCCTTGTCAGGAGCCCTTAAACATGCAACACCTCCTGTCCCAGACCAGATAGGGGAAGAACCTGCCCTATATAAACTGGATCTGGGGCGGGGTTAGGAGAGTCAGAGCCTGGAGTTAGTTCCAGACACAGGGAAAGTAATAGCGAGGAGCTCTGTAGGAGCAGAAGCTGAAGACCAGGGGCTGGAGCTAAGCAGAGCTCGCCCTGGCAGAAGAATCTAAAACCGGACACCGGAGTCCGAGGCTGCAAGGATCTTTAAGTCCAGCAGCAGAAACCAGCCGGCAGGGGATTCCAGGTCCTCTGGCCATAGAAGCCCGGAGGCTCAGTCACGAGCAAGGGACCAGCACCGCCATCGAGGAGCGGAGGCTATCAGAAGGCCCCAAGTCACCAGCCATACGGGTGAGCACTACACGGTACACTCAGGGACGTGGGCTACTTCCACTCACTTACAGCAAGGTAGCCAGGAAGAATGCAGACAGACGGGGAGGCCTACAACTCCACCTGGCCAGGGGAACTCCTTTTTGCTCACAGACTGACCAGGCCCCTTATGCTAGCCAGTACTCCCGGGAGGGTCTGCCTTATTATCACCAGTAAAGACCCTGAACTGCACTGCATAGACTCTGAGTCATTCCTGCTGCGCCCGTGCACCATCACTCCCATCATCCACATTCCCTGCCTTTGCTGCGCACACCACACCAGCCTCAGCGGTCTGCCTCGCAGCGGCGGTACGCCCTGACCGCAATCCACGGGTGGTGTAGTCGGACATTAAACCACAAAAACCCTATAAAGACTGCCACTGGTTTGACCACCCTGAGCCACGGGACCGGGTCGCCGCCACGGAGACTACAACCCCCAGAGACCCGGCTCCGGGTAACCCACACACGGCCCAGGGGGCACGTCACTGGCATCAGTGTACAGCAGTGTACAGCAGGAACGATTGGCTGTAGTCAGGGTAGGCTAGGATCTCTTCGCCGGTCAGGATCTCCTTCATCACATTAAAGGATTCACCTTGCTCCTTACCCCACTGGAACGGGGGATTTCTGCCTCTGGGGGACTGTCCTACCAGGAGGTCTTGCAGAGGCGCCGATTTTTTGGTATAGTCCTTCACAAACCTCCGGTAATACCCAACTAGTCCCAGGAACTGACGTACCTCCTTGAGGCTCTTCGGCTCTGGCCATTTCTGGATTGCAGTGGCCTTCTCCGGGTCTGGTGCTACTCCCTCTGGACTAACGATGTGCCACAGGTACTGTACCTTTCTCTTGAGCAGGTGGCACTTTGAGGGCTTCAGCTTCATCCCATACCGGGACAGCGACTCAAATACCTCCGCCAGGTGCTTCAAGTGGTCCTCATACGTTTTGGAGTACACTATCACGTCATCCAGGTATAGTAGTACAGTCTCGAAGTTGCGGTGTCCCAGGCAGCACTCCATCAATCTCTGGAACGTTCCGGGGACATTGCAGAGTCCAAACGGCATACTATTGAACTCGCAGAGTCCCATCGGGGTGGTAAAGGCTGTCTTCTCCCGATCCTCCTCAGCAACAGCTACTTGCCAGTACCCACTAGTGAGGTCAAGGGTGGAGAAGTAATTTGCAGACTTTAAGGCAGCCAGGGAGTCCTCTATACGTGGTAAAGGGTATGCATCTTTATGTGTAATGCGATTTACTTGTCTGTAATCTACACACATTCTCATGCTTCCATCCTTTTTCCTGACTCGAACTAGGGGAGCTGCCCAGCGACTACAACTATCCCTTACTACCCCTGCCTTCTTCATGTCGTGCAACATCTCCTTCGCCTTCTGGTAGTGTGCTGGTGGTATAGGCCTGTAACGTTCTTTGATGGGTGGATGGTCACCTGTGGGGATATAGTGTTGAACCCCCTTAATCCTCCCAAAGTCAAGTGGATGCTTACTGAATACCTGCGCGTATTCCTGAACCACCTGGTGTACACCCTGCTTCTGATGGGCAGTAGTGGTGTCTGTCCCAACATGGAGCTGTTGACACCAATCCTCCACCTGGGTTGCCGGGTCATTATCCTCCACTTCGTCTGGTGAGGTTAAGGACTCCGCCGTGTGTATGGAGTTGTTATTTACTGTGTACAATTTGGCAACAGTGGCATAGCGTGGTAATCTAACCTCGTCCTCCCCATAGTTTAGGAGGCGTACGGGCACCCTCCCATTGCGTACATCCACTACCCCTCTGGCAGTCAAGAGTGTAGGCCTATGTTCCGAGCTAAGGGGCTCTACTACCGCCTGGTAGCTCCGTCCTTTGAGACCTATGGCTGCTCTACACCAAATCAGCATTTCACTCATCGTGGGAATCACAATGGGTACCGGGTCTGTCACCCGTAGATTACCAATTTCACCGCCTGTTAGCTTTACCTGTTGCTGGTACATAAGGGCTCGGACTCTTTCTGGAGCGCCCTTCTCTGCCCTGGTCTGGCAGTGTCAGCTATCTGTTGGAGCAAGAACACCACTTCTCCCAAACAGTTACTAACAATATTTGTGCCAAGTACCATATACAAGTTTGTATCATCAGGATTAGTCTCTACTACAATTAGTCCCTGGTCCTTCAGTTCCACTCTTCCCACCTTTACTGCCACATCCTTAACCCCGACTAGGTTAAGGGGGAGGCCGTTTGAGGCATAAACGAAAAGGTTTGGAGCTGGTGGGCTTAGGTCATCCATGGACCAGAACCTTTTGTAGAGGACATCAGGCATGATGGATACCTGAGATCCTGTGTCCAGCACAGCGGGTGTCGCGATGCCGTCCAGCACAACGGACAGGAAAGGTCTTCCTCCCACGAACCTGCTGTATCAGTCTGTTGGGCCTGGGGAGTCTACTCCTGGGTGTCGGCCCTCTGCCTCAGGGTTTGCTCTTTTAAAGGATAGCTCTGGATGGCATAACCTCTCTTGTGGCAGTGGTGGCAGACAGGGTCCCTCGGCGGGCGGCGTTGGTCGCTGGTCCTCCCAGGGGGTGGCGTTGCCCTCCTCCTCATCCAGGGGACATCCTCAGGGCTGTCGGCTAGCAGGATCCTTCCTTCCTCCTCGGGCTCCGTCCGCAGCTGCAGGGCACTCAGTACAGTGGTCAGGGTTTTGCTCAACTGACGCACTTCAGAGTGCAGGCTGTCCAGCTCACTAGGGGACGTTGCTGAAACCTTGGCTTCAGCAGCCACCAGGGAAAAGGTGGACGCTGCAGGCACTGGGGTGGCCCCACCCTGGTAATATTGGATAGCAGTTGTTTCCAGGGGCTGCAGTCCTTTTATAGCCATGTCGTTAAGGGTGTCAAAGGTGGCATCTGGATGATCCAGGGACCACCAACGCACAGTCCTGCTCTCCTCTTGGGACCTCAGTCCCCGGATAAACTGTTCCTTCAGCATTTTATTTTCATCATTGATGCTGGTTGGACTAACCTGTTTCAGAGCTCGCAGGGCCCCTTGTAAACGCCAAGCATAGTCCCGAACACTGTCCTCCGGTTGCTGAGAGCAGTTGTAGAACCTCATCCGGAGGTCTGTCTCAGTACGATTCTCAAATACAGTCTGTAACTTTTTAAAGATTGTGGACACTGACTCCTGGTCTGCGGCCGACCAGGTTTCTGCTTCTCTCACCGCAGCACCAGTCAATTGTCCTAATACAACAGCGGCTCTTTGCTTGCCTGTCATAGAGTACATGTCCAGTATACCGCATATTTTTCATTTGAATCAAGACAGGGTATCTGGTTTGCCGCTGTACTGGGGGAGCCACTTCGCTCCAGGGATGTACGGTAGGGCCATGGGTATGACAGGGGTTACAAGCCCTGCTGGTGAAGTGGCTACTCCGGCCTGCTCGGCGCCGAGCATGGGTTGATGATCAGGGCGGTTAACCGGTACTCCGGTGTTGTGCTGTTCTTCGGACATTCTGGCGCCCCCCTAGCGAACCGTGGCCTACCTTCTTTTCTTCCGGTAGGCCGCAGCTCCGCAGGTGACGGTCTTCTTCAGGACCTTGCGTCGCTTGCGTCCTACGTCAGAGCGCTCACAGGGGCTCCTTCCAGGACCTGGCGCTTCCTGGTTTGACGTCGAGGTGTGGGGCGTGTCCGGGGCTTCGCGCGCTTCAGCAGGTACGCCTCTCAGTTTCCCGCGGTTACGCCCTTCTTCCCGCTCGGCGGCACAACAATTGTGGCAATCTTCGCCACAGTTAAATACACAGTTTTTGATGAAAGGCGCACAAAAAAACTGGTGGCAACGGGCACAACACTCCGTCGTTGCAGCGGGCACGGAATCCTGTTCGTGACGCCAGGAAGAGATGACGCGCCCAAGGGATGGGGACTCGGCGTCCGGGCCTTGCTGTTAGTTTTGGGGGATGCCGCGGTGGCCGGCTCCCGAGGCCGTACCCTGGGGTTTCTTTTAAAAAGGGGGTAAAGGAGGAATGGGGTAGGAAAGAGTTTGTGACCCCACCCGTGGTGTCTTGTGAGGATCACCAGCACTGCTACAGTCCTCTGAGGCCGGTGGTCAGGCAGCTTAGATGGTGCGGCTCCCCACAGGTGAAGCGGGGCCTCAGGGCAGCATAGGAGAGGGGATGCAGGACAGAGGGGACCCAGCCGGGTCGGAGGAAGAATAGGTACACACACGACAGTTCACTTCAGTACCTTTACTGGTGGTGTTTCAGGCACGGTCCAGGGCACTGTAGGGTGAAGGGTGCATTTCAGGACTCTCCCTAGTGAGCGGGTGTGGGGCCTCCTGTTTCTTGCCTTTTCCTGTTAAGTTTATGACCTGCCTGGAGCTAGGCCTAACTTGGTCTCTGTCTTGCACCGGCTGACCTGGTGGTAGGGCCTTCTGTTGGAGATCACACTCCCTGGTCTCTTGGGCCTCAGTGACTCCTGACCCTGGTATAACAGTCAGCTTTTGGTGTTCCTGGGACATGTAGTTCTCCAGGGATTCCGGTTGTTTCTGCTGGTCCTAGAGATCCTTGTAGATGCGGACCCGGTGTCCGGTATATGGTTGTGGGGTGAGCTGGTTAAGCTCCTCTGCCCCCTACGTAGCTTGCTACTCCACTTGCCTTCGGCCACGCTCGGGGCCCCCACTAGGCTTCACACTGGCAGTAGGCATCGCTACTCTTCACCGCTCTTATGGCGTCGGCACACCTTAGGCTCACTGACTGAGCTCTATAAGTCTGAACTCTCTCTAGACTGAACTCCACTGCAGGCTGACCTCTCTCAGGCTCATCTTCTGCAGGAACTGAACTGCCTAGCACCACCTTCCCTTTTTATATCCCTATCCGGGCTCCCTCTGGTGGTCTGAGGTGGAAGGTGGAGGTGTGTGTATGCTGTGAGGGCCTCTTGTGGAGGAATCCGTCCGTCTAGGATCTGTGGCACCAATGCGTAGCAGGGGTGCCACATATACACACACAGTGGGTACAGAAAGTATTCAGACCCCTTTAATTTTTTCACTCTTTGTTTCATTGCAGCCATGTGGTAAATTCTAAAAAGGTAATTTTTTTCTCATTAAAGTACACTCTGCACCCCATCTTGACTGAAAAAAACAGAAATGTAGACATTTTTGCAAATTTATTAAAAAAGAAAAACTGAAATATCACATTGTCATAAGTATTCAGACCCTTTGTCAGTGTTGAGTAGAAGCACCCTTTTGAGCTAGTACAGCCATGAGTCTTCTTGGTAATGATGCAACAAGTTTTTCACACCTGGATTTGCGGATCCTTTGCCATTCTTCCTTGCAGATCCTCTCCAGTTCCCTCAGGTTGGATGGTGAATGTTGGTGAACAGCCATTTTCAGGTCTCTCCAGAGATGCTCAATTGGGTTTAGGTCAGGGCTCTGGCTGGGCCAGTCAAGAATGGTCACAGAGTTGTTCTGGAGCCACTCCTTTGTTATTTTAGCTGTGTGCTTAGGGTCTCTGGAGCTCAGCCACAGTGATCTTGGGGTTCTTCTTTACCTCTCTCACCAAGGCTCTTCTCCCACGATTGCTCAGTTTGGCTGGACGGCCAGGTCTAGGAAGACTTCTGGTCGTCCCAAACTTCTTCCATTTAAGGATTATGGAGGCCACTGTGCTCTTAGGAACCTTGAGTAATGCAGAAATTCTTTTGTAAGCTTGGCCAGATCTGTGCCTTGCCACAATTCTGTCTCTGAGCTCCTTGGGCAGTACCTTTGAGCTCATGATTCTCACTTGGTCTGACATGCTCTGTGAGTTGTGAGGTCTTATATAGACAGGTGTGTGCCTTTCCAAATCAAGTCCTATCAGTTTAATTAAATACAGCTGGACTCCAATGAAGGAGTAGAACCAGTTCAAGGAGGATGACAAGGAAATGGACAGCATGTGACTTAAATATGAGTGTCTGAGCAAAGGGTCTGAATACTTATGACCATGTGATATTTCAGTTTTTCTTTTTTAATAAATTTGCAAAAATTTCTACATTTCTGTTTTTTTTTCAGTCAAGATGGGGTGCAGAGTGTACTTTAATGAGAAATAAAAAACTTTTTACAATTTGCCAAATGACTGCAATGAAACAAAGAGTGAAAAATGTAAAGGGGTCTGAATACTTTCTGTACCCACTGTATATATATACAGTGCCTACAAGTAGTATTCAACCCCCTGCAGATTTAGCTGGTTTGATAAGATGCAAATAAGTTAGAGCCTTCAAACTGCAAACGAGAGTAGGTTTTATGAACAGAAGCATAAATCTTACAAACCAAAAAGTTATGTTGCTCAGTTGAATTTTATTAAATTTTAAACATAAAAGTGTGGGTCAATTATTATACAACCCCTATGTTTAATATTTTGTGGAATAACCCTTGTTTGCAATTACAGCTAATAATCGTCTTTTATAAGACCTGATCAGGCCGGCACAGGTCTGTGGAGTTATCTTGGCCCACTCCTCCATGCAGATCTTCTCCAAGTTATCTAGGTTCTTTGGGTGTCTCATGTGGACTTTATTCTTGAGCTCCTTCCACAAGTTTTCAATTGGGTTAAGGTCAAGAGACTGACTAGGCCACTCCAACACCTTGACTTTTTCCCTCTTGAACCAGGCCTTGGTTTTCTTGGCTGTGTGCTTTGGGTCGTTGTCTTGTTGGAAGATGAAATTACGACCCATCTTAAGATCCTTGATGGAGGAGCGGAGGTTCTTGGCCAAAATCTCCAGGTAGGCCGTGCTATCCATCTTCCCATGGATGCGGACCAGATGGCCAGGCCCCTTGGCTGAGAAACAGCCCCACAGCATGATGCTGCCACCACCATGCTTGACTGTAGGGATGGTATTCTTGGGGTCGTATGCAGTGCCATCCAGTCTCCAAACGTCACGTGTGTGGTTGGCACCAAAGATCTCGATCTTGGTCTCATCAGACCATAGAACCTTGAACCAGTCTGTCTCAGAGTCCTCCAAGTGATCATGAGCAAACTGTAGACGAGCCTTGACATGACGCTTTGAAAGTAAAGGTACCATACAGGCTCGTCTGGAACGGAGACCATTGCGGTGGAGTACGTTACTTATGGTATTGACTGAAACCAATGTCCCCACTGCCATGAGATCTTCCCGGAGCTCCTTCCTTGTTGTCCTTGGGTTAGCCTTGACTCTTCGGACAAGCCTGGCCTCGGCATGGGAGGACACTTTCAAAGGCTGTCCAGGCCGTGGAAGGCTAACAGTAGTTCCATAAGCCTTCCACTTACGGATGATGCTCCCAACAGTGGAGACAGGTAGGCCCAACTCCTTGGAAAGGGTTTTGTACCCCTTGCCAGCCTTGTGACCCTCCACGATCTTGTCTCTGATGGCCTTGGAATGCTCCTTTGTCTTTCCCATGTTGACCATGTCTGAGTGCTGTTCACAAGTTTGGGGAGGGTCTTAAATAGTCAGAAAAGGCTGGCAAAAGAGATCTTTAATCCACACATGTGAAGCTCATTATTCTTGGTGCCTGAACTACTTCTTAATACTTTAGGGGGACCAAACAGAATTCTTGTGGTTTGAGGGGTTGAATAATAAATGACGCTCTGAATTAACTTTTAATGTTTAAAAAAAATAAATAAATAAATTTACTGCAGTGCATTTCCCACTTCCAGGCTGATCTACAGTACAAATGTCACAATGCCAAGTTAATTCCGCATGTGTCAACCAGCTAAATCTGCAGGTGGTTGAATACTACTTGTAGGCACTCATATATATATATATATATATATATATATATATATATATATATATATATATATATATATATGTGGCACCCCAGGGGTCTGGTTTCCACAGTAATAGCAATATTATGTCTGAGAGCAGGTGGGAGGTTTCCTGGTCAGACATCCTATGCATGCCACACCTCCTGCCCAGTCCTGGGAGGGGAAGAACTTCCCCTATATAAAGCTGGGGCTGAGGCAGGGTTAGAGTTGAGAAAGAGCAGAGAACACAGACAGAGACACAGTCTGGTCTGTAGTGGAGCAGCTATAGGAAAGAAAGATCAGGAGCTCAGTGGGAGCAGTGCTACAAGGAATCAGGGGCTGGCAGCTGTAGAGCTCGCCCTGATTGAAGAATTATCACCGGACCCGGAGTCCGAGGCTGTGGGGATGGATCCTTACCCAGCAGCAGAAACCGACCGGCAGGGGATTTCAGGTCCTCTGGCCAAGAAACCCGAAGGCACGGTCACACGCAAGGGACCAGCACCGCGACGTGGAGCGGAAGCTACCAGAAGGCCCCGAGTCACCGGCCATACGGGTGAGCACCACACGGTACACTCAGGGACGTGGGCTACTTTTATCAGCCTCTAGCAAGGTAGCCAGAAGAGTACGATTAGTTGGGGAGGCCTACAACTCCGCCTGGCCAGGGGAGATCCCATCTGCTCACGGACTGACCAGGCCCCGATCGCTAGCCAGTACTCCGGGAGGGTCTATCTTGTCACCAGTAAAGACCCTGAACTACACCGCACCGTCTCTGAGTGGTTCCTGCTACCCCCTTCAAACACGTCGGCTGCCCTGAGGCCATACCCCTCCCGTTGGGGGTTCTACCAGCTACGCTGCACAACCTTACCACCGGCCTCAGCGGTCTGCCCTGCAGCGGCGGCTTCATAGCCGCATTCAACGGGTGGCGTAGTCGAACACCGTACCATCTTCTGCTAAACACTGCCGCTCAGTTTGACTCCCTGGGCACGGACCGGGTCACCGCCACGAGGACTACTACCCCCAACAGATCCGGCTCCGGGTATTCCCCGCGTGTGCAACGCTGCACCACAGCACAGGCCCAGGGGCGCGTCATATATATATATATATATATATATATATATATATATATATATATATACACATACATATAGCCAGGACTGTATGAAATGTTCCACAGTGCATATGACTTGGCATATGGAATTGATTTCCTTTATCAGAGTATGCATCTTCTTCAATTGAAAAAAAAACCATACAGTATATGATAGTATGTGGGAACGATATATATAATGTACATCAGGACAAGTTTGGAACATATACATTATATTACACAAGTGTGGTAACAATCCAGTTTTATACTAATATTTTGTAACATTTTTTTTAAAAAGGAACCCATCAAATGTTTTTACCACCCTAACTACCACTATACCTTCTTATTATACCTGATGATGTTTCCACACATGCCCTTACAGAATGTTGCTGCATAAATCAAACAGAGCAAAATAAGTAAAATCAATTTAAACCCCTTAGGATATGTGTACACGCAGGGGCGTAAAGTTAAGGTGCAAAGGTTGCATTCGCGCCCGGACCAGGAGCCTAAGGGGCCTTAAAGGTTCCTTTAGACCATTTGAAAAGACTAATAGTATTAAAAACCTGTGATAATTTGGCACCCTGTTGGAGATTTTGCATTGGGACCCACAAGCTTCAAGTTATGCTACTGTGCACACAACATCATTTTCAGATGGATTATGCCTGGAACCAGCCTAAAAAAGTGCTAAAAAATGGCAAAAAGAAAGAATATATGCACAGCAATGAAAAAAATGACTTGCTATACATATTTTACATCTTTTGTCACTTCTTTTGAATGCTTCAGGCTTTGACGGGTGTGAAGTGGCTAAAAGAAGTGACCAGTTCATTCCTCTGGCGCCTTCTGCTTGAAAGCCGCCATTATATTATATATGGAATTGAAAAAAAAAACACCTGTGGCAAAGCTGCCGCAAAAAAAATGTCAAAAAAGACATCAGAAAAGATGCTTCAGGACAAACACGACCTGGAGCGACTTCTGCTTAAAAAAATATGGATGTACGACGATGTCTTGTGCGCAAATATGGCAATAGTAGTGAAAATGGTGCAGTTAACCTACACATTTCACCCTTTTTATTACAATATGTATGTTAATACACTGTGCACTATGGGGTCGATACATCACATGTTTACACTAGAAAACTAGTTGCACAAAAATCTTGCAACTTTTCGTGTTTTCACACCAGTTTGAAGGCGTTCCACCAAAATGGGCAGAGCTGTGCATTAGCCGGGGTGGGGCGGGACGTGGCTGCGCCCATGAAATTCAGCAAATGTGCCGGCATTTATTAAGTGAGAAACGCTGCTCTAGTCAGGGTGGTGCACGGAGGCGCGTGCCACTGCGAAGATGCGCCAAATTCATTAAGTGGTCAGCGCCTCTTAATGAATTTGGCACATCTTATTCCTGCATGCCTCTCTTAAAACTGCACTAAGAAATGCTAGCCTTAATAAATCGGGGCCTATATGTAAATTAACACTCGATGTGAAAACAGTAGATATTTATTTGTGCAGGCAATCCATAACTGACGTTTCAGTCCTAAAATGGATCTTCTTCAGTAACACAGATTGCACAGGTAAAAGGAAAGCGACAGCACAAGTGACAAATAAAATCCTACTGGGGCACCGAATACGGGAGTGCTGTGCTTTATTCTTCTACTATATGTAACTTAACAGTAAGGAGGGGGTCGATTAGGTGAGCATGAGTTTTTTCTTTATTTTAGGACCCATTTTAAACTAATAAAAAGTATAGTAGTAGGCAACACCTTTAACTACATATAGTTTTTACTTTCAAATCTGGTATGAAGCTTAATGAGGACAATATGAAACTCAAATTCAATATTGACTATGTGAAATTATTAACCTTTTTAAGTGGATTTTGGTTGAAAATGTTTGCAGATGTGTGACAACAATATTACTGACATACAGAAAGATCTGCCGTTCTCCGTGTAACCCTGCTAGTCATCTGATGGATTAGCTCAGAGTATATTTAAGGACTTCTTTTATGTAGAGTCACATCTAGAAACACCGACACAGGACACAGGGGCTCCAATAAATTATACACTTTCTATCTGCTCCAGGGGCCGGAAACTACATGAAAATCACAACATACCGGCGTCTTCTGCTTTCAGACACCCGGCACTGTACCCATCCTCCTGACACTAATATATTACACCCGCCACATACAGTAAGCATTGCTTAATAAAACACATTTCAATGAATACCACAAAAACATTAACCAAGTGTGGAAACAAAGACGCACAAATAATCAAAGCCGCTTATCTCCATGATGACATCTGCTTTGTGTTGGGATATAATTTCCCATGACTGGTTTGCAAATAATTACAGTGCTATGCCCTCCATGTGTGTAGCCTGGGATAACACTGCAAATCCCATTACAGACTGTCTTTGATATTGACTTTTTAAGCAGTTTTAGGGCCTGATCAGTGTATTATATGTAAGTGTGCTGTCCGTGTTAGGCCACGTTCACACGTTCAGTATTTGGTCAGCATTGTACATCAGTATTTGTGGCCAAAACCAGGAGTGGGTGATAAATACAGAAGTGGGGACGTGTTTCTATTATACTTTTCCTCTGACTGCTCCACTCCTGGTTTTTGCTTATAGATACTGATGTAAAATACTGACCAAATACTGAAGGTGTGCACATGGGCTTAGTTAAATTAGGTTATTTGCATTTTTTTTCATTGCATTGCTGTTTGCGTTTTTTTACAAGCATTTTTATCGCATTTTTAATGTTACTGTTTTTGATACTTTTTGGTATGTCATGTGTGGCGCCCCTGAGGGTTCGACCGCTACAAGGATGCTGCACTTCTCTAATGGAGTGTAGTGTTCCTCCTCTGAGGTAAGAACAGTGTGATAGTCGTGACCCAACCCTTGCATCCAACACCACATTTCTCCACCAGAGGGGGCTAGTATGCACTAGGTGCTGCCCTCCTGGTTACAGGGAGACTGGGGAACCAAGAGTTAGGGGGAACCAGTTAGTGGGTGAGGGTGGAGGACTTACAAGTTAGTTACACTTTAAATTTCATATTTAATAGAAAGCCATCTTTGGTTTTGGTTCTTTGACTGCCTTCAATCGCTCTTTGACTGTCTCTATGCTGTCAATTGCTGAGTGGACTGTGATCTCCCACCCTAACGCGGATCCTGTGTGGGCCCGCACCGGATGGAGACACAGCCCTCGTGCCCTGGCCTTGGGACGAGGGGTAGGTTGTAGACAAGAAATGTCTCAACCTGGTCAAGGACCAGGACTAAGAAGGCCTGGAGCTTAAGAGTGTGGCTCCATAGCAAATGGATCCCAGGCAGGATGCAGACGGAGCGGTGTACGCCACCTGTCCTCGCCATGCTGATATATTCAGAGGGAGTCCGGCTGCAAGAGGGGTACCGGCCCCCGACACCCGACCTTGTTACTCCACGTCCTGGTCGGGAAAGCCCGGTAGGCCCTGAGGATCCCACCGGGTATCGGACGGAGCGGAGCTGCCACCCGTGCCCTTGTTCTGAGAGGAGCTCAGAGGGAGAACCGGCCTATTTGCACACACACGGACAGGAAAGGATTCGGTCTGTAGTTCAGGAACACTCTGGTGTAGGGTCCCGACTGAATGCTGGACTTACTCGGAGGTTGTCGGACCCCCGCCTCTGGTGACCGCAGGACTCCGCGGGGAGCAGGGAGTCGCCTTCCTTCTGCCATCTCTAAAGTGAGTAAAGCCTTGGAAGTTCACCCCTATGGCCTCCGGACTGTTTATTCTGCGCCACACCGCGCGACGCGGAGCCCGTACTCCTCTACTACTACCCCCTCCATCCTGTCCCTCTGCCCTGAGGCCCTGCTCCGCCTGTGGGTAGTAGTAATAACTTTGGCCGCCATAGCACCATGCCTCAGCGGACTGCAGCAGCGCTGGTGGCCTTCACCAGGTGCCACAGGTGGCGTAGTCGTAAATCAGCCACTCAACCCAGATAAGCCCATACCATTCTTTCAACTGTGACGGCCCTGAGCACGGGTCAGGTCCGGGCCACGGCTGCACCCCATCTCTCCATCACAGGACCCGACTTCGAGTCCCCCATCTCCCAGGGTAAAGAAAAGGGCTTTTCGAGTAAGAGGCATCACAGTCCTGGCGTAGTCGGCAGGATTGCGTGCCCGCAGCAAAGGAAGGAGTTGCCCATTGCTACCGGGTACTGTGTGCCTTACACCTTGAACTGTCATTTTTACACTTAAAATGGCGCCCGCCCAAGAAGAACAGGCGCCATAATGCTGTGAAAAAACTGTCTTTAAACACCTCCCATCGTGGGCTGGGCTCCCGTATGGCGCCAAAAATGTGGACTGCCCCTTCCATCAGAGACTGTCCGCGGGGTTATGTCCGTTAAACCGGATGGGCTGAACGAAGACGGGCCTGTCAACATGCCGCCCAGGAACCGCCTTGAAAGAGGAGGCTTCGGAGGGCGCCTGCGGCCCAGAGACGGGTGAGTCAGAACCCCTTACCCCGGCCGCTGAGGAAATAGTGCCCCTCCTGGACTTCTGGTCTGAGTGCCTACTGCCCGGCACAGTGACCTGGGAGCAGGCTCTGGCCCCTGAGCTCCAGGCTGCCGCCATCTCCGGAGACCTCCGTGGTCTCCCACCTCCGTTACCGGAAGACCCCGGGCCTGCATGGGAATGTATGGGCCCCAACCAGGAAAGGCCCGCGGACTCGGGCCTGCCGCAGCGCCCCCCTACTGCTGCTTCCGGGCCCCACAGTTACCTGCCCGGCGGCGGAAGAGAGGGCCTGGGACAACCAGGGGGGCAACCTAGAAGGCTCCCCCCGAGAGCCCCAGGCCGAAGAGAGGAGAAGGAAGCAGTGCCTCCAACAAATCCTCCAACTAAACCGGGAGCAGCAGGAGCGGGAGGCACGGTGTGAGCAGCTCCGAGTTCAGGCCAAAGCTGCAAAGTCCAGAGCCCGCCAAAGGGAGGCGTTCCACTCGAGCCCCCGTGAAGAATGGCAGGTGGTCCGCTTCCACCAGGAGGCAGGATGGGGCTTCATCAGGAGTCCCGGGCTGAGGCTGGACGTCTTCTTCAACCATCACGACGTTGAGCCCCTGCTCAAAAAGGGACACCCTGGCTGGAACCTCACCCCGGGTGATGTAGTGTCCTTCACCAGCCACGGTGGGGTGCGGGTGTGATACGCCCTGGATGTTCACAGAGTCTCCAGGAGTGATGCCTCCGCGCACCCACCTGTGGAGGGCCGGTCAGCCTCTGTTGGGAGGAATGAGCCCTTTCCCCGGCAGGAATACTGTATATGGACTAAGCAGCCCCTGGCTGCTGTTATAGTTGAGATTAAGTTGTTTTATAATTTTAGTTGATTTACTACCCGTCACCAGAGACATTGGTCCCTGTGGACTATGGCAGGCGGCAGACTTTCCTTGTATATAGTTTGCATCTTTTCAGGTGCTCCATATTGGTTTTATGCAAAACCGTGTATACCTTTCTACCTCAACACCTCAGCTCGCACTTCTGAACTGACGCTACGCCTTTGCACCTTAACCCGCCTGTGTGCACAAAAATGTCTCTGGAAAAATGCTAGCACTTTTATAATTTTATACTTTTATATTTTTGTACTGTGTAACCTGTTATGCAACGTTTAAGAAGATGTGCCTCCCATAAAGGGAAGATAGTTCATGTTGATATAAAAAAGAAAATTTCCTGGGTGTTACTTCTTTTGCAGCCCGCGGACGTGCTGTGTTTTACCAGGGGGGAATGTGGCGCCCCTGAGGGTTCGACTGCCACAGGGATGCTGCACTTTTCTAATGGAGTGTAGTGTTCCTCCTCTGAGGTAAGAACAGTGTGATAGTCGTGACCCAACCTTTGCATCCAACACCACATTTCTCCACCAGAGGGGGCTAGTATGCACTAGCTGCTGCCCTCTTGGTTACAGGGAGACTGGGGAACCAAGAGTTAGGGGAACCAGTTAGTGGGTGTGGGTGGAGGACTTACAAGTTAGTTACACTTTAAATTTCATATTTAATAGAAAGCCATCTTTGGTTTTGATTCTTTGACTGTCTTCAATCGCTCTTTGACTGTCTCTATGCTGTCAATTGCTGAGTGGACTGTGATCTCCCACCCTAACGCGGATCCTATGTGGGCCCGCACCGGATGGAGACACAGCCCTCGTGCCCCAGCCTTGGGACGAGGGGTAGGTTGTAGACAAGGAATGTCTCAACCCGGTCAAGGACCAGGACTAAGAAGGCCTGGAGCTTAAGAGTGTGGCTCCATAGCAAATAGATCCCAGGCAGGATGCAGACGGAGCGGTGTACGCCACCTGTCCTCGCCATGCTGATATATTCAGAGGGAGTCCGGCTACAAGAGGGGTACCGGCCCCCGACACCCGACCTTGTTACTCCACGTCCTGGTCGGGAAAGCCCGGTAGGCCCTGAGGATCCCACCGGGTATCGGACGGAGCGGAGCTGCCACCCGTGCCCTTGTTCTGAGAGGAGCTCAGAGGGAGACCCGGCCTATTTGCACACACACACAGACAGGAAAGGATTCGGTCTGTAGTTCAGGAACACTCTGGTGTAGGGTCCCGACTGAATGCTGGACTTACTCGGAGGTTGTCCGCCCCCCGTCTCTGGTGACCGCAGGACTCCGCGGGGAGCAGGGAGTCGCCTTCCTTCTGCCATCTCTAAAGTGAGTAAAGCCTTGGAAGTTCACCCCTATGGCCTCCGGACTGTTTATTCTGCGCCACACCGCACGACGCGGAGCCCGTACTCCTCTACTACTACCCCCTCCATCCTGTCCCTCTGCCCTGAGGCCCTGCTCCGCCTGTGGGTAGTAGTAATAACTTTGACCGCCATAATACCATGCCTCAGCGGACTGCAGCGGCGCTGGTGGCCTTCACCAGGTGCCACAGGTGGCGTAGTCGTAAATCAGCCACTCAACCCGGATAAGCCCATACCATCCTTTTAACTGTGACGGCCCTGAGCACGGGTCGGGTCCGGGCCACGGCTGCACCCCATCTCTCCATCACAGGACCCGACTCCGAGTCCCCCAACTCCCAGGGTAAAGAAAAGGGCTTTTCGAGTAAGAGGCGTCACATCATGTTTTAAATAAAGCTGGTTTGTTTTTGATGCTTCCTGGTATTTGGCTTTGAGAAAACTTCATATGTAGATTCCATGTATTTTTTTAGTACATTTTTGCAGTGGAAATGCACTAATAACGCATGTGCGTTTTTAGCTGCAGATTTTCTGCATCTAATGCAATTCAATGGTGAAAATCTGCGCATAAAACTTAGTGTACTGACATGTTGTGGATTTGAAACATGCACCGCAGGTCAGTTTACACTGAGTAAGAAAAGCACAGTAGGCATGAGATTTCTATAAATTCCATCCACTCTGCTGCAACCGTAAGACACTGCGTTTTTGGCACGGCAAAAATTATACAGTGTCAAAAACTTACCAAAAGCTCATTGTCAGCACTCAGCTTTAAAATTGGATTGCACGCTGTGCAGTTTTATTCAATTAGACGGTTCAGATGACAGTGTTTTTCCTATGAATCGATTGTCCATGTGAAAAAAATCACAGCATACACTATTGTCTTCCAGATATCGATGAGACTTGCCCATTCAATTATGTGTGCGCAAAAAAAATCATCATATTGCAATTATTAACATAGGAAACTGTATTTAGCCTTGTAATTTTTTTTTAAATGGACACACTGATAACACATGGATTGAATACAGATGATAATACAAATGAAAATTGTTCATTTTTTCTGGATGAAAATAGCATAATATTTTCCCCCTGAGGAAGCAAATATGCGAAACACACCTGCAGATTGACTTGGGTAACTATCCATTATTAACTATGTATTATTATACTATATACAAATGGATTTTTTATGATGCTTATCAGGTAATAGCACTCCCTTATACTCGGTTATTGATTTGGGGAACTATTTATTATCGATTACTTATGATCCACCACTATAGTGTATATAAATGGACTTGATATGAATATATACAAACCTTCAAACACTTAACTTTGCACTAGCGAATATAAGAGTATTTATGCACTAGCACTTTTATTTTTTTGCTTGATTTGATGAGTGCAACTATTAGGCCACGGCCCCACTACGTTAGTAAGGTTAAGTTCCCAAGATGAGTATTTGGTGCATTTTTTCTGCTGCTTAAAAAAAACATAGCATCTTACAGTTCCAGCAATCTGCAATACATCAATTTTCTCTTGTGGTAAATTTGCATTTTATTTGCAGATTTTTCCAATAAAATTGAATGAGGTGTCAAAAGTCTCCGGCAGAAACAGAGTAAAAAAGCATGTAATCAGCATGTGACTTTATGAATTAAGTTTTATCAAATCCACATAGGAAAAAAATAATAATAATAATTATAATAACAATAGCAATTATTAGATAGATACTAGGTAGGTGCAAAAATTGAAATTAAAGTTAATGGACAATATGAGTAAGGCCACGGCCCCAATATCAGTATTCGGTCAGTATTTTTTCTCAGGAGTGGGAGCCAAAACCAGGAGTGGGTGATAAATGCAGAATTGGTGACTTGTTTCTATTATACCTTTTCTCTGATTGTTCCTCACCTGGTTTTAGCTCCCACTCCTGAGAAAAAATACTGACCGAATACTGACCAAATACTGATAGTGGGGCCGTGGCCTTATATACTACTAGCTATTGAACCACCCGTTCTATGCCCGGGTGGCGAGCATTTTTATTGGTATATGGTCTCCCATGTTGGTATGTGTTGCCCCCCTCCTGGTATTTGTGTTGCCCCCACCATCCTATCCCGGTATGCGTGGCACCCCTCATCCCCAATCCCGGTATGCGTGGCACCCCTCATCCCCAATCCCGGTATGCGTGGCTCCCCTCATCCCCAATCCCGATATTCGTGGCTCCCCTCATCCCCAATCCTGGTATGCGTGGCACCCCTCATCCCCAATCCCGGTATGCGTGGCACCTCTCATCCCCAATCCCAGTATGTGTGGCACCCCTCATCCCTATTCTGGTATGCGTGGCACCTTTCATCCCCAATCCTGGTATGCATGACACCCCTCATCCCCAATCCCGGTATGCGTGGCTCCCCTCATCCCCAATGCCATTATGCGTGGCACCCCTCATCCCCAATCCTGGTATGCGTGTCACCCCTCATCCCCAATCCTGGTATGCGTGTCACCCCTCATCCCCAATCCTGGTATGCGTGGCACCCCTCATCCCCAATCCTGGTATGCGTGGCACCCCTCATCCCTATTCTGGTATGCGTGGCACCCCTCATCCCTATTCTGCTATGCGTGGCACCCCTCATCCCCAATCCCGGTATGCGTGGCTCCCCTCATCCCCAATCCCATTATGCGTGGCACCCCTCATCCCCAATCCCGGTATGTGTGGCACTCCTCATCCCCAATCCCGGTATGTGTGGCACCCCTCATCTCCAATCCCGGTATGCGTGGCACCCCTCATCCCCAATCCTGGTGTACAGGGCACCCCTCATCCCCAATCCTGGTATGCGTGGCACCCCTCATCCCTATTCTGGTATGTATCGCACCCCTCATCCCCAATCCTGGTATGCATGGCACCCATCATCCCCAATCCTGGTATGCGTGTCACCCCTCATCCCCAATCCCGGTATGCGTGGCACCCCTCATTCCTATTCTGGTATGCGTGGCTCCCCTCATCCCTATTCTGGTATGCATGGCTCCCCTAATCCCGGTATGCATGGCACCCCTCACCCCCCCCACTATACACACATCCCCCAAAAAATAAACAGTTATACTCACCTTTCTTCTCTGTACTCCTGTTCTGCCGGAGGCCGGGGGAGGAGTGCGGCGACAGAGCACCGCGCTGTCCGGCGCCATTTTGCTGAAGACACACTGTAAATGTATCTTCAGTAAATTGGCGCCGGATAGCGCTATGCGCACGCGCCGATCCGACGCCTTCACTCCGCCCCCGGTCTCCGCTGAAGAGAGCCACCGTGGCAACGCTCTTCCGGGTCAGGTAAGTATGTAAGTATGGCGCCGGAGATCGCAGTGTGCGTTCAATGCCTATGCATACTGCGATCTCCGACGCCATACACCTCCTCTTACCTGTAACGGCTGGATGCGGTCTTCTGTCTGGAGCCAGACTGCGCGTCACGCATGTGACGCGCCCCTGGGCCTGTGTCGCGCTGCGTTGCGCACGCGGGAGCTTACCCGGAGCCGGATCTCTTGAGGGTTGTAGTCTCGTGGCGGTGATCCGGTCCGTGCCCAGGGAGTCAGACTAAGTGGCAGTCTATGGCAGTAGATGTTAACTTGATCGACTACGCCACCCGTTGAGTGCGGCTTTGAAGCCGCCGCTGCAGAACAGTCCACTGAGGCCAGGTGTATGAGGATGTGCAGCGTGGTGGTATAACCCCCAACGGGAGGGGTATGGCCTCAGGGCAGCAGGGATAGATGATGGGGGTGATGGTGGTACACGAGCGCAACAAAGACAACTCGGAGTCTTGGTGGTGCAGTTCAGGGTCTTTACTCACGGTTACTCGTTTACTGCTCCAGGCCACCGCTGCAGAGGTGGCCGCCTGTGTCGCGCTGTGCTCACCAGGTGAGGGGCTCGGTTAACTCCCAGGTCTTTCTGGAGTGCTTTGCAGGACCCCCTTTATGTCCCCTGTCTCTGGTCTTCAACCCCACTAGTGACCACGCTTATGTCCAGCTGCCTCGGACCTTCTTGGTGGGCAAACGTTGGCCTGCGTTTCCAAGGTCCTATGTGGTGCCTTTCTAGCGGGTGTGGTGAGGGGCTGCTCCACATGTAATGTCGCAGCCTCCGGTTCTTAGTTGAGGGTAGTTTCTCTCCTCCACTAATTTGGGATCCGGTACCCATCTTCTTAACCTGACCCCCCTACTCAGGTAGCGGCGGGCGTGTGGTGGCTACCAGCCAGTCCACACCCCTGGGGTCCCCTCTGTCCTTCCTGGAGCCCAGTCTGCTCCTTTTCCTCCTTCTTCCCTCCTCCAGGCTCAGGCCTCCTGACAGGGCCTGCCTGTGGAGCAGAGCCCATAAAGCAGCTCTGCTCCCTGTCTTCTCCTCTCTCAACTCACTCCCTTTCCAAGATGGTGCCTCCCTTTATACTCCTGTACAGAGTGCACCCAGGATCTACTTCCCCCACGCACACACTACCGGGTTCCCTTCTCTAGGTGTTCCCTCCCCCCACTCCAGCCAGGGACATGCTCACTCGTGCCTGCATAACTAATGGGAGCACCGTCGAGCTGTCCCCCGGAAATGTGGTGTAGTGCATGTGGGTGTTAGGGTCCTGAGCCACACTCCATCCTTACCTGGAAGTGAGATATCGCACATCTGGGTGAGATGCAATACCTCTGTAGCAACCGAACCCTCGGGGTGCTACATTCCCCCCTGGCAAAACCCAGCACGTCCGCGGGCTGGAACTGAGCAAAAGACAGGGTATACATTAGAACATGCAAATTTTTCATAAACAACAAGTATAACAGGTATCAACATTCAGTTTCCCTTTATGGGAACGGCTCTCTCTTAAACGGTATAAGTGCATATGTACTGTTCTGGAACTCTTTTTCATAGT
Organism: Phyllobates terribilis; assembly: GCF_046119375.1. NCBI lineage: Eukaryota > Metazoa > Chordata > Amphibia > Anura > Dendrobatidae > Phyllobates > Phyllobates terribilis. The sequence continues at coordinate 71,832,619 of NW_027362770.1, read as the reverse complement.
AACACATTCTAGCATATAAAGTTTTCACATAAAACATTTCTAGCAGCAGATCCACGAAGAAGTCTCTTTATAACAGGTCACAGTTTATTCTGCAACCAGGTGTCCATTTTCCTAAAACAGGGAGACGTAACCAGGTAGGGGTCTGTCCTGCCCCGAGTCCTTAACAGTCTTTTAGTCCATCCTGGGTTACGCTCCACTAACTGTACAAAGGATTCCCGGTAAATCCACCAAGGACTCCTATACATTACTAGAAACACATAATTATTTACAGGATATGGCCGCTCTCAGTCCTCGGCCAGGTAGGGGTGGCTGTTCTCAGTCCCCAGCCAGTTAGAGGGAAAAAGGTGTGGCTGTTCTCAGTCCCCAGCCAGGTAGGGGGTAAGGGAAACAGTTCTCTTTCTGTCCCAACGGGGACCACACTCTTAGTGGAAACAGTCCCACAACAGTCCTTATACCCGGTCGGGTAACTATTCACATCTCCTCTTTTACCGTTTACGATTAACGGTGTGCTCCACACGCTCCTTTCTCTTTCTCAGGTTCAGACCCGTCCGGGCCCTCTTGGTACTCGGGGTCTGAGTGGTACTGTTAATGACGCCCGGGGTCAGGGGGTGCGACTTTGGGCCTGGGCGCGGGCTGGTGGTGGCAGTGCCCAGGTCTGGAGGGCTCGGCTGCAGGGCTTGTTGCGGGGTCCGGAGCAGGTCTGCGTCTGCAGCGCCCGGGATCGGCGGCTCCACCGGGTGGCCCGGGAGCAGGCTGACGCTGGCAGCGTCCGGGACAGGGAGACTCCTCTTACCTGCTCCCGCGACCGCTCCTGCGTCACGCGTCTTCTCCTGGTGCTGGTCGGGGCCCGCGACGGCTGGGGCGCTGCCGATGCTGGGCAGCTTAGTCTGCTGCTGGTCCGCCATCTTGCTGTCCGTTCCTGGTGTCCTCCTCCCCCCTGGTGGACTGTGGCCTACCTGGCGATGATCCTCTTGCGTAGGCCGCGGCTCCGCAGTTGATCATCAGGGTCGAGGACCTTCCGTCGCGCTCCAGTGACGTCGGCGTCTGCTGGGCTCCTTCCAGGACCTTACGCAACGTCCGGACGTGAGGCGGGGCTTCAGTTCTCGCGCGCTTTCGGAGTCCACGCCCCTCTTCTTCCCGCGCGGCGTCCTCAAGATGGCGCCCAATGGCGGGAAAACTCCACAGATGGCGGGAAGAAGGCTGAAGATGGCGCCGGATGGCGGGAATCTTCACGGATGGCGGGAAGAAGGCTGAAGATGGCGCCGGATGGCGGGAAAACTTCACGGATGGTAAGTTTTAAAAGTCTCTTTTTCAGGCACGCAGTACCCGGTGGTTGCGGGCACGAAATCCTGCCGACTACGCCAAAAGTTGACGCGCCCCTGGGCCTGTGTCGCGCTGCGTTGCGCACGCGGGAGCTTACCCGGAGCCGGATCTCTTGAGGGTTGTAGTCTCGTGGCGGTGATCCGGTCCGTTCCCAGGGAGTCAGACTAAGTGGCAGTCTATGGCAGTAGATGTTAACTTGATCGACTACGCCACCCGTTGAGTGCGGCTTTGAAGCCGCCGCTGCAGAACAGTCCACTGAGGCCAGGTGTATGAGGATGTGCAGCGTGGTGGTATAACCCCCAACGGGAGGGGTATGGCCTCAGGGCAGCAGGGATAGATGATGGGGGTGATGGTGGTACACGAGCGCAACAAAGACAACTCGGAGTCTTGGTGGTGCAGTTCAGGGTCTTTACTCACGGTTACTCGGTTACTGCTCCAGGCCACCGCTGCAGAGGTGGCCGCCTGTGTCACGCTGTGCTCACCAGGTGAGGGGCTCGGTTAACTCCCAGGTCTTTCTGGAGTGCTTTGCAGGACCCCCTTTATGTCCCCTGTCTCTGGTCTTCAACCCCACTAGTGACCACGCTTATGTCCAGCTGCCTCGGACCTTCTTGGTGGGCAAACGTTGGCTTGCGTTTCCCAGGTCCTATGTGGTGCCTTTCTAGCGGGTGTGGTGAGGGGCTGCTCCACATGTAATGTCGCAGCCTCCGGTTCTTAGTTGAGGGTAGTCTCTCTCCTCCACTAATTTGGGATCCGGTACCCATCTTCTTAACCTGACCCCCCTACTCAGGTAGCGGCGGGCGTGTGGTGGCTACCAGCCAGTCCACACCCCTGGGGTCCCCTCTGTCCTTCCTGGAGCCCAGTCTGCTCCTCTTCCTCCTTCTTCCCTCCTCCAGGCTCAGGCCTCCTGACAGGGCCTGCCTGTGGAGCACCGTCGAGCTGTCCCCCGGAAATGTGGTGTAGTGCATGTGGGTGTTAGGGTCCTGAGCCACACTCCATCCTTACCTGGAAGTGAGATATCGCACATCTGGGTGAGATGCAATACCTCTGTAGCAACCGAACCCTCGGGGTGCTACATTCCCCCCTGGCAAAACCCAGCACGTCCGCGGGCTGGAACTGAGCAAAAGACAGGGTATACATTAGAACATGCAAATTTTTCATAAACAACAAGTATAACAGGTATCAACATTCAGTTTCCCTTTATGGGAACGGCTCTCTCTTAAACGGTATAAGTGCATATGTACTGTTCTGGAACTCTTTTTCATAGTAACACATTCTAGCATATAAAGTTTTCACATAAAACATTTCTAGCAGCAGATCCACGAAGAAGTCTCTTTATAACAGGTCACAGTTTATTCTGCAACCAGGTGTCCATTTTCCTAAAACAGGGAGACGTAACCAGGTAGGGGTCTGTCCTGCCCCGAGTCCTTAACAGTCTTTTAGTCCATCCTGGGTTACGCTCCACTAACTGTACAAAGGATTCCCGGTAAATCCACCAAGGACTCCTATACATTACTAGAAACACATAATTATTTACAGGATATGGCCGCTCTCAGTCCTCGGCCAGGTAGGGGTGGCTGTTCTCAGTCCCCAGCCAGTTAGAGGGAAAAAGGGGTGGCTGTTCTCAGTCCCCAGCCAGGTAGGGGGTAAGGGAAACAGTTCTCTTTCTGTCCCAACGGGGACCACACTCTTAGTGGAAACAGTCCCACAACAGTCCTTATACCCGGTCGGGTAACTATTCACATCTCCTCTTTTACCGTTTACGATTAACGGTGTGCTCCACACGCTCCTTTCTCTTTCTCAGGTTCAGACCCGTCCAGGCCCTCTTGGTACTCGGGGTCTGAGTGGTACTGTTAATGACACCCGGGGTCAAGGGGTGCGACTTTGGGCCTGGGCGCGGGCTGGTGGTGGCAGTGCCCAGGTCTGGAGGGCTCGGCTGCAGGGCTTGTTGCGGGGTCCGGAGCAGGTCTGCGTCTGCAGCGCCCGGGATCGGCGGCTCCACCGGGTGGCCCGGGAGCAGGCTGACGCTGGCAGCGTCCGGGACAGGGAGACTCCTCTTACCTGCTCCCGCGACCGCTCCTGCGTCACGCGTCTTCTCCTGGTGCTGGTCGGGGCCCGCGACGGCTGGGGCGCTGCCGATGCTGGGCAGCTTAGTCTGCTGCTGGTCCGCCATCTTGCTGTCCGTTCCTGGTGTCCTCCTCCCCCCTGGTGGACTGTGGCCTACCTGGCGATGATCCTCTTGCGTAGGCCGCGGCTCCGCAGTTGATCATCAGGGTCGAGGACCTTCCGTCGCGCTCCAGTGACGTCGGCGTCTGCTGGGCTCCTTCCAGGACCTTACGCAACGTCCGGACGTGAGGCGGGGCTTCAGTTCTCGCGCGCTTTCGGAGTCCACGCCCCTCTTCTTCCCGCGCGGCGTCCTCAAGATGGCGCCCAATGGCGGGAAAACTCCACAGATGGCGGGAAGAAGGCTGAAGATGGCGCCGGATGGCGGGAATCTTCACGGATGGCGGGAAGAAGGCTGAAGATGGCGCCGGATGGCGGGAAAACTTCACGGATGGTAAGTTTTAAAAGTCTCTTTTTCAGGCACGCAGTACCCGGTGGTTGCGGGCACGAAATCCTGCCGACTACGCCAAAAGTTGACGCGCCCCTGGGCCTGTGTCGCGCTGCGTTGCGCACGCGGGAGCTTACCCGGAGCCGGATCTCTTGAGGGTTGTAGTCTCGTGGCGGTGATCCGGTCCGTGCCCAGGGAGTCAGACTAAGTGGCAGTCTATGGCAGTAGATGTTAACTTGATCGACTACGCCACCCGTTGAGTGCGGCTTTGAAGCCGCCGCTGCAGAACAGTCCACTGAGGCCAGGTGTATGAGGATGTGCAGCGTGGTGGTATAACCCCCAACGGGAGGGGTATGGCCTCAGGGCAGCAGGGATAGATGATGGGGGTGATGGTGGTACACGAGCGCAACAAAGACAACTCGGAGTCTTGGTGGTGCAGTTCAGGGTCTTTACTCACGGTTACTCGGTTACTGCTCCAGGCCACCGCTGCAGAGGTGGCCGCCTGTGTCGCGCTGTGCTCACCAGGTGAGGGGCTCGGTTAACTCCCAGGTCTTTCTGGAGTGCTTTGCAGGACCCCCTTTATGTCCCCTGTCTCTGGTCTTCAACCCCACTAGTGACCACGCTTATGTCCAGCTGCCTCGGACCTTCTTGGTGGGCAAACGTTGGCCTGCGTTTCCCAGGTCCTATGTGGTGCCTTTCTAGCGGGTGTGGTGAGGGGCTGCTCCACATGTAATGTCGCAGCCTCCGGTTCTTAGTTGAGGGTAGTTTCTCTCCTCCACTAATTTGGGATCCGGTACCCATCTTCTTAACCTGACCCCCCTACTCAGGTAGCGGCGGGCGTGTGGTGGCTACCAGCCAGTCCACACCCCTGGGGTCCCCTCTGTCCTTCCTGGAGCCCAGTCTGCTCCTCTTCCTCCTTCTTCCCTCCTCCAGGCTCAGGCCTCCTGACAGGGCCTGCCTGTGGAGCAGAGCCCATAAAGCAGCTCTGCTCCCTGTCTTCTCCTCTCTCAACTCACTCCCTTTCCAAGATGGTGCCTCCCTTTATACTCCTGTACAGAGTGCACCCAGGATCTACTTCCCCCACGCACACACTACCGGGTTCCCTTCTCTAGGTGTTCCCTCCCCCCACTCCAGCCAGGGACATGCTCACTCGTGCCTGCATAACTAATGGGAGCACCGTCGAGCTGTCCCCCGGAAATGTGGTGTAGTGCATGTGGGTGTTAGGTTCCTGAGCCACACTCCATCCTTACCTGGAAGTGAGATATCGCACATCTGGGTGAGATGCAATACCTCTGTAGCAACCGAACCCTCGGGGTGCTACACATGCACAGTCTATTGAGGCTTCGGACAGAGACCCGCATCCCCGGTTATATTATAGATGTCTCAACCTTGGGCAACCACACTCATGTAACTTTACATGGTCTGCCTCTTCATGGCTGAGTCTGTGTGATTCCTAAATGATTCCACTTTTCAATAATAAAGCTCACAGCTGATCGTGGAATATTTTGGAGGAAAAGTTCAGGGACTGATTTGCAGCAGTGGTGGCCTCCTATTACAGTACCACAGTTGGATTCAGTGAGATCTTTATAATGACCCATTCTTTCAACAATATTTGTAGACTGCATGGCTAGGGGCTTGATTTTATACAATTGTGGCAATGGGGCTGAATGGCAACTGGGACCCAGTAGTGAATAATAACTTATTTACTGTTCAAATTTTTATTTTATTTTTTCCTCTTGGGAGACGGAGGGAGTGTTGGTGGGTTGGGGGGAAGGTTTGGGCGACAGTAAATTGCTTTTCTTTGATCTCATACAAGCAGCATAAATGCATACATGTCCATTTATATTAGTTTATCAGCATAAACAAGATGTTTTTCTATTTTTGTAAATCTGTGCATATATACATACATATCATTCTTGTTATACATTTTAATTGGCTGCGCAGCTGCACGATAAATGCATCCAAATCACTTTTTCGTTATTTGACCTTTTTAAGCTGATACTTTTGTTTAGCATGTGAAAAAATGGTCTGAGAATTACAGCCCTCCCAACTAGAGATAAAACCTTGGCAATGAGTTGGAAACCTGTTGTAAGCTCTGATCCAGAAAACAAAGAGCCTCATTAATGCAGAGACTTTGGCGAGTGCTTTGATGTTAGCTAGCTAGTATTCACTCTTAGTACCATTTGCATTTAAACATCATCTCTGCTTCCTTTGCCTTAAGCAATTTAGAAGTAAAGTATAGCTTCTATTTAAAGAAACCCACTGTGGCGAGGCTCAGACTACAAATATCTCATCATTTTCATACAGAGTACATGGCTCATAATTATAGTGGTTCAATAAGACAACATTATGCAACGGGCTCACACTAGTAAACAAAAAACCAGAGGATTACAGACACTGAAAATTGCTGCAAAATCATTAGTAATTTTTGCACAATTACTGTTTGAATTTATCTTTATTAGCCGATCACACATTTGCATAGCTTAAGTCTCTCCAAGGCAAGAAGCGGTGGTAATTTTTTCATCACCTTTATTATTAAAATTAGGAAAATTGTAGGAATTGTCCTGTAAGCATAAGCTATTCTCCTGGCTCTTGTACATGTTTTCTACTATTAGAAAGCAAATAATGTGCATGTGCAAAATAAATATATATAATAATAATACACTGAGAAATATAAGAAGCATCTGAAGAAAACTAATCATACAACCTACGAGATTTAGGCTCCACAATGAGCTTTTGGTGAGTTTTTAAAGTTGCATTATTTTGCTGCTTCAAAAACGTCGTGTCTTACAGTTCCGGCAAAGTGGATGGGATTTCTAGAAATCTCATGCCCACTGTGCTTTTTTTTAATGCTACGTAAATTCACCTGCTGTGCGTGTTTCAAATCCGCAGCTTGTCACTTTCTCTTGTGGGTTCGCTGAGTTTTCTGTGTGGATTTCTCCATAGACTTACATTAGATGTGGAAAATCCACAGCAAAAAAAACGCACATGCATTTTTAGTGCGTTTCCACAGTGGAAACGCATGTAATCCACACCTAAGTATGGCAATAAAGTTTTGTCAAAGCAAAAAAACAGGAAGTATCAAAAATCAGCTATCTTTTAAAGCGCCACATGCCAGAGACAAAAAAACCGCAGCATCAAAAACTACATGAAAACGCATGTTAAAAAACGCACACAAAAATGCAATGAAAAAACGAAAGTAACTTCATTTAAATACGAGGTGCAAAAACGGTGCAGAAATTCTGCAACAGAAAAAAAGCACCAAAAGCTCATTGTGGGAACGTAGCCTTAGATATCAGGCTTCTAAAATGTCCTTGAGGTTGCCACCTTTTTTGGATCTCCATCTTTTTCCCTATCTGTCCTTCCACAGTTCCTTCAAATTCTGTGTAAACTGCTTGCCCCTCTTCAGTGAATATAGTCTTAATGTCATTCTACACAAATTGTGACAACAAAACCCTAGCCTGCTTTTCATCCAACCATATTTCTACTACCAGGAGCTTAAACGCCCCGGTACAAGGAGCCAGGCACCAATGGAATTAATTTCTCCACAAAAATATGGAGTCTCTGTGAACTCTCCAATATTTAATTAGAAACCAATCATCTAGACCAGTGTTTTCCAAATTACAGTATTCATGGTCCCCCAACAGATCATGATGCAGGATATCCTTTGCACAGAGGAGAGACCATGTGGCAATTTTTGATGCAATGATAGTAATTCCATCAACTGTGCAAAACTATGGAAATCATAAAAACATAATCTGTTGGGGGGCCACAAGAACTGGGATGTGGGAAACACTGATCTAGAACAAAGATGCACAACATTTTCTGATCTGAAGGCAATATTGTCATATTGAATGAGTCATGGAGGTTGCAATAAAACTTAAAACGGTTGCATAACCACTTGTTAAGTAATATATTCCCCAAAGTAAAATAAATATAACAGATACTCCCCTTCTGCGTTCCAGCGATGTCATCATCTGTTATTCCGTGACATTGATAAGCCAGTAGTTGATAATTATCTGCAGTTTCTTTGAGGTTTGTCCAAAGGTAGTGCAAGCAGTATGGCCAGTCAGTGACTGCTGTGTGACTGCAGTGCTCAAATCGCATAACAAAGTCACACAAGCCCTGGAAGACTTGGTGCCAACATGGTTGGAATGGTGCCAATGCGAGAGGTATCTGTTATTTAAGAAGGGTTGTCCGAGTAATGGACAACCGCTTTAAAGGGATATAACCATCTAAGACATTGTTAGGCTCACCTGGTGAAGTGTTGTAACGTCTGTCTGATGTAACAGGCTCAAAAGGGTTACTTCGAAAGAATGGAACAAGCCACTCTGTCTGGCAGATTCCAGAAAAAAGTCTACACCTTATACAGGGATCTGGATTTACAATGGAGTCCAGTGGATTGGAAGGGCTGCAGTCTAGAGGTGCGAACCAAAGGCAGGAATGGTCGCCAGGCAGGATCAAAGCCGAGAAGTCACGTAAAGGACAAAATCAGGAGGGATGTGGTGCTCTCAAATTGACTGGAGCAGGATGTTGCAGGAGCAGGTCCTGGTGGAGATGAGACTGGTGGATTCATAAAGCCACAGGTCAGGTTGGACGCATGGACCCAGAGTGCTGGCATAGCAGGCTGTAAAACTTATGGAAAAGTAGGGCCTTGACAACTAGTTATGTTGCATGGCAGACACGCACAGTGACTACCTGGCACTTGCACAATAGAACCCTGCGGTGCAGAGCACACATAGACAGGGTCGGGATGAAGCAAAGCGTGCTCTATGTGAGTGGCACTTTGCGCATGCCCGGAAGTCAGGGAGCACAGTCACATCACAGGGCCCTGTGACGTGCAGGGAGGGGGGGATATGATAATTAAGCATATAGGCGGGGATTTAGGGGAATAATAAGCACATAGGCGGGGATTGCTTGGACTCCCCCGGACGCCAAGCCTGTGGAAAAAATAATTGATTAAAGTGCTTTTCTCTGCAATCAGACCTCTGCTATGGGCCATACAGGTAAGTATAGATTTACTTTTCTATATGCTGTATGGCCATAGTAGAGATCTGATATCGCCCAGGGGGGTGACAGATTCCCTTTAAAAGGCCTAGGGAGATGATGTCACTAAGACACTCTGGGCAGCTTGTAAAACCTGAAGTGGAGCAAAGCGCTGTAGCAGCAGCGGGAGGTAGCGTTGCCCAGCAGGGATGTAACATTCATTTTGACATAGCAAAATTATATGCCATAAATGCCTGGTAGATGGGTGTCTAAAAAGTGGAACCTGTGCCTAAGGGAAACATTTTTTAGCACTCCAGAGAGGATAAGAGAAGATCATGGGTGCATGCGACTCCAAATTGTAGACTTCACTGCCATAAACTACAATAAATTGCTTGCCGCCTGTAACTCATATACACTTTTCTCGAGGACTAAACAGGTATCAAAAGAACTCAGTCTCATAATATCTATGGGGGGCACAAAGATGACTAGGTAGCACTCATCTTTTCTCTGATATGGAAACAATGTTTAAGCAGCCATGCGTACGTAAGTACATAAATATGTCAGTAACCAAATAGTTGTTGGGCACACAGAATGGTATTGTACAGTCATGGCCAAAAGTATTGAGAATGAGACAAATAGTAATTTTTCAAAAGTTTACTGCTTCATTTTTAGGAGCAGCTAACATCGTTTTAGTGATTGATCCATTAACACAGGTGTGGGTGTTGATGAGGACTGGGCTGGCGATCAATCAGTCATGATTAAGTAAGAATGACATCACTGGACACTTTAAAAGGAGGCTGGTTCTTGGTATCATTGTTTCTCTTCAGTTAACCATGGTTATCGCTAAAGAAACACGTGCAGCCATCATTGCACTGCACAAAAATGGCCTAACAGGGAAGAGTATCGCAGCTACAAAGATTGCACCTCAGTCAACAATCTATCGCATCATCAAGAACTTCAAGGAGAGAGCTTCCATTGTTGTCAAAAAGGCTCCAGGACGTCCAAGAAAGACCAGCAAGCGCCAGGAACGTATCTTAAAACTGTTTCAGCTGCGGGATAGGACTACCAGCAGTGCCGAACTTGCTCAGGAATGGCAGCAGGCTGGTGTGAGTGCTTCTGCACGCACTGTGAGGCGGAGACTCTTTGAGCAAGGGCTGATTTCAAGGAGGGCAGCAAAGAAGCCACTTCTCTCCAGAAAAAACATCAGGGACCGACTGATATTCTGCAAAAGGTACAGGGAGTGGACTGCGGAGGACTGGGGCAAAGTCATTTTCTCTGATGAATCCCCTTTTCGATTGTTTGGGACATCTGGAAAACAGCTTATTCGGAGAAGAAGAGGTGAGCGCTACCACCAGTCTTGTCTCATGCCAACTGTAAAGCATCCTGAAACCATTCATGTGTGGGGTTGCTTCTCAGCCAAGGGAATCGGCTCACTCACAGTCTTGCCTAAAAACACAGCCATGAATAAAGAATGGTACCAGAATGTCCTCCAAGAGCAACTTCTCCCAACCGTCCAAGAGCAGTTTGGCGCCCAACAATGCCTTTTCCAGCATGATGGAGCACCTTGCCATAAAGCAAAGGTGATAACTAAATGGCTCATGGAACAAAACATAGAGATTTTGGGTCCATGGCCTGGAAACTCCCCAGATCTTAATCCCATTGAGAACTTGTGGTCAATCATCAAGAGACGGGTGGACAAACAAAAACCAACAAATTTTGGCAAAATGCAAGCATTGATTATGCAAGAATGGACTGCTATCAGTCAGGATTTGGTCCAAATGTTGATTGAGAGCATGCCAGGGAGAATTACAGAGGTCTTGAAGAAGAAGGGGCAACACTGCAAATATTGACTTGCTGCATTAACTCATTCTAACTGTCAATATAACCTATTGGTACTCATAATATGATTGCAATTATATTTCTGTATGTGATATAAAACATCAGACAAACACTAATAAAAACCAGAGGCCAGCAGATCATGTGAAAATATAATTTTGGTGTCATTCTCAAAACTTTTGGCCATGACTGTAGCCTATATTTGGCCATAGGCCACAGGTTGTGCACTCCTGATCTAGAGAGATCTGCTAGGGGACTTGGACACTAGATTAGAATGAGAAAACATGGGCCGCTAATATTCTCTTCATCAAAACCACTGATGCACATTCGGAAAGTCTTGTTTGCACAATTTTTGGGATTGTAAAGGTGCTTATTTAGAAAATACCCGTTCTACTTCAGGGGGTTTCATAGTACTATTCTATTTCCATGTCTTGCCTAGACATACTGCCACTGTCACAAGGAACAAAGCCTCTAATGGAGATAGTGGCAGGGTATAAATACTGTGATTTTCCTGCCTTTATTCTGAGCTAAGAAAATTGCAGCATGTAAATAATTAGAAACTTGACACTGCCCCTACTTGCTCATTGGCTGCTCATTATAATCCCCATTTGAGATGACAATCTCTGGAAAATCACTGATGCTGTATATGACTCTAGTACTCTATTTTTCTTTTCAAGCTGTAATGATTAGTTGTGTGCTTTTCGGAATATTCAGAATATTTCTCGCACTTTTGAAATACTTCACCTTCTTTGTACTTTGGTAGTTATAGATTTTAGGGAATTTTACACTAATTAATTAATTTAAATATTGCAATACAATGGCAATCAAGAATTTACATTTTTAGCTACATATGTATTTAAGCAATCTTGTATTTATTTTTTTTAATAAAGACTTGTTAGCTCTCCTGATCTGTTTGTTTTAATAGAAACATTTGTCAACTTTAAATAACAATTTTGTGCTGTGCCATTTTGCTGTTATTGCTACTGAAAAGGTGCTAAGTTGGTGTGATCCTCAACCCCTCTCTATGGGAGTCTTCTTGAACACTATGCCCGCTTGGCTAAAAAGACTAAATTTATATACTAGGAAGAGGGGTCCATATCTCAGGAATGGAGAAGTGAACGATAAAAAGAAAAAACAATTCCACATTCAGGAGAAAAGAGACATTTACACCAGGTAGAATGTTCCCACGGTGAGGTCACATGAGCCATCAGCTGATCGCTTACATGACCGCAGGTCCTGGCAGCGCAGTACACTGCTGGGAGCGAGCGCGCTCCCTGCAGTGTATCGCCGGCCGGCCGCCAGGAGGAGAATATTGCTGGGGACCAGGACCAGGACTACACCGGGGGGTGCCGGATAGGTGAGTATAGTGTTTTTTTATTTTTTTTCCTTTTTTTTTTTCTTTTTTTACACCGTGTGGTAGCCGGCTTGGCAGAGCACACTACTTCTCCCCCCAGCCAACCCGCTCTCGCTGTTATCAGCGGAACGGCGGTCGCATGAGAGGAGTAGTAGTCCTCCTCTCCCGACCCGGGTGGCTTTAATTGAAACACAGCAAATCTGCAGGTATAAATACTATAGCTACAGACTTGCTGCGGTTCAATTGAAGTCAATGGGCGTGAATTCCCGGCGGAAACGCCCGCTTCATGTGCACAGCACATCAGGATTACCATTGCTATAGCTGGCAGACCTATTGACAAGCATTTTCACAGTAAATCGCTTTGTGTGCACATAGCCTAAAGCTTTTTAAACTGCATATACGAAAAAAAAACAAGTATATATTATTACTTATAAAAAAAATAATTTGTATTGTACTAGATGAATATTCTGACTTTGTGAAAAATACCTTAAACAAATTAAATGAAATTCAATTATATTAACTATCTTTCCCAGATCTAGTAGAGGAAAAGATTGTGGAATTACCATAACATTTTTATTTACACAAGTCAAAAAATGCTAATTAACCTGTAGTTAGGTAAGAGGGCTCATTGAGTGTCTCCAGTGAAAGAAAATATGGCTTCAACAAGGGCATTGCCAACAATGGACAATAGACAAGACTGTGAAAAAAATATCCTACAAGATGGAGATGTAAGATGTTCTCGGATTTGTGTAAAACTAGGTGAAAATATATACAAAATGTAAAAGTATTAAAGTACAAATAATACACTGCAGCATGTGCTTAAAAAATGCTCCATAAACAAAATGCAAATAAGAATCAATGTTTGTGACCGATGTGTAAGGAATGTGCTAAATGAAATGGGACTTACATATAGAAGAGCCCAAAGAAAAACAGCACTAACACCTAAACACAAAGCAGAAGGAAACAAAGTTACAGTGGGATAAAAAGACTGAGTGTAGGAGCATTGATGAAGGTGATATCCAGGGATGAATCACAAAACTGCGGTGGCAAAGAGTATGATGCTGGGACTTTTGTTTGATCTAGTTTTATTGAAATATGTAAAGATGGCTGCCTGAAAAAATCAATCACATTGCCCCATCATTTGTGATATGTAGTCGGATGTCAGATAAATGCCAGTTAACATGGTGATTATGACCTCAATAGGCAATGGACAGATTTACAAAGAAATTGTGGACCCTTTTCTCATTCCAGCAATAGAAAATAGGTTTTGCGGATGATTAAGCAATTAACAGCATGGTAATGTGTTTTGCCACAGAACGAAGAGCGTTCAATCGTTTCTTCAGGAAAGGCATATAAGCTCATTAAGATGGCCAGCAAACGGTCAGGATCTCAATCTCAATAAACATTTGTGGTCGAAATGTAAAAAATTGGTACATGACAAGGCACTGTCAATCAATATTGATCAGTTATCCGCTCTTGAAAGAGGACATGTCACCAAATGTTTTATGTTGTTGAACTGGACACACAATTTAAAGATGGCCGCAGAGAGAAATAAAACATTTTTTTTTTCTTTTTTAGATTTCACCTCTCCGTTGCTGAGAAATTAGTAATGAAAGTATTTGGCACCCACCTAATGAGCTAATTTTTATTAAGTACAAGTGGGCGCTATTAGGGTATTTTCACTGGGGGTGTGTACTTCTACCCCAAGTAGGACACTGACTAATCATTAGCAGGCAGCAACACAGAGGAGAAAAAGAACACCTCCCTCCAATAGATCGGAACAGGTTATTCCTGTATGAAATGAAACAGCCTATTCTACTCTCAGTGAAGAGCAATGAGCATGACTGATGTAAGTGTGATTACTGACACCTTTAAGCTCTAATCTCTGGACAGACAATGTAGGGGAAGGGGCATTTACAGAACAGATGAGTGTCATGAATCATAGAATGGTAGAGTTGGAGGGGACCTCTAGGGTCATCAAGTCCAACCCCCTGCTCAATGCAGGATTCACTAAACCATCTCAGACAGATGTCTGTCCAGTCTCTTTAAAGACGTCCATTGAAGGAGAACTCACCACCTCTCGTGGCAGCCTGTTCCACTCATTGATCACTCTCACTGTCAAAGTTTTTTCTAATATCTAATCTGCATCTTCTCCCTTTCAGTTTCATTCAATTGCTTCTCGTGTTTTCATATGCAAATGAGAATAAGGATGATCCCTCTACACTGTGACATCCCTTCAGATATTTGTAGGCAGCTATTTAGTATCTCTTACGATTCTTTTTGCAAGCTGAACATTCCCAGATCTTTTAACTTTTCCTTGTAGGACATGGTTTGCAATCCTCTCACCATCCTGGTCGTTCTTCTCTGAACTTGATCCAAATTTTCAATGTCTTTTTTAAAATGTGGTGCCCAGAACTGGACACAGTATTCCAGATGAGGTCTGACCAAAGAGGAGTAAAGTGCGATAATTACTTCACGTGATCTAGACTCTATGCTTCTCTTAATACATCCCACAACTGTGTTTATGAGAGGAAGAGAGCTGATAGAAGGGTTTATAAAATTGCACAGATAACTCAGCTGTGCTGCATCCCCCCCACCACACTGACTACAATGACCTTATCTGCAAGGTGTTAGTCCTTTTTACTCTAATCCCAGCACTTTCTAATCATTCAAGAGGTTAGATCAAGTCTGGCATTGAGAAACCTGCTCTAAGCTATTGTGGGTCATGTTCTTTTCTCCTGAGGGTTTCTGCCTGCTTATGATTGGGCAATGTCACACAGGGGGAAGAAATAAATTTCCCTAGAAGAAACTCCCTGATAATGTTCAATTGGACTTATCTAAACTTACTAACTCATGGGAACCTCTGTTGACTAATGATGCATGGGAATATGTTATAATCATATACAAGTACAGTTGAATATTTTATACAGTTGAGCTTGACTTCTTCTACATTGATCCTTATACTGAGGAACAATATAAAGGACACTCCATGATGTCTGTCATATTTATTAATAAGTGATATGTATAATTTATGGCTAATCTTCCCTCTTAACTGACCTTATTGTACATTCATATTTATTCTCAGGGAATGATAGGTCCATTTAGGGCTAGATGATGTTGAGTGGGGGTGCCATTTTTTGCTGTGTACTTTGAGGGTGCCAACTTCCGTGGTCAGGCGAGGTTTTTATCTAGGGGTTTATACAGACTTTGTAGGAATAGCTCTACACTTACATTCTAAAGCACCTGAATTTGTTAGGTCACACCTGCCTTCCCTGAAGATATATAAATGTGTATTAATTGCTTTTGTTTCTGGCTAAGTCAAGTGTATTTGAATGAAGATAGTAAAATTGGGATTTTAGGGAATTAAAAAGTGGAATAAAACATGAATAAAAAGCTGTATATAAATAAAAAGTGTATTGCTGAAAGCATAATTTTGTCCTGCAAAAAAACAATCCCTTACTCAGTTATCTCGGTGTAAAATTAAAAGTTTTAGATTTTATCATCCACTGTGCCTATAAACAGTCTATCAACTCCAATCCTTATATCAGGGATAGAGCAGATACTAACACCATTAAAAATTCTCAGATAGTACAGAAACCCGTATGGACCTCGATATTTATCATTTATTTCATTACATATCACGTGCAAAAAGAACTTGTTATTGCACTTAGCCCTAACACCCCAAAAGATTTTTTATATATATACTATTGAGTGTTATATTCCACGTTTCCATCACTCATCAAATGACTATTGTATCATATTTCATAAGCACACCGGCCACGATGCGAGCTCGCAATCGTGGCCGGAAGGTTTAGTCTCTATGCTGCGCAACAAACAAAGCAGTACAGCTCACAGTAGATACTGTAAAAACCTCCTGATGTGCTTATGAAATATGATAAGTGAAACGCGTTGAGGTAGAATAACTAAGGCAGTTTAGCTGTAGGTGGTCACTAAGATCATGTCAGCTTACAAATAGCCTTAGAATCAGCGCAATGATATAGGTCACTGAGAAAGGGATGTCATATGCTCTCTATGTAGGAGTGAAGCATTATCTCATGCACTATAAAACCTACTGTTGGATAAGAGCTATGAGACAAGTGGTATAGTACAGTGACTATGAACCCAGGTGATGGCTTAATAGCATAAAGTCCGATACTTTGTAGAGGAAAATAAAAAGAAGGGGATATATGAATATGCTATATACAATAGTCATTTGATGAGTGATGGAAACGTGGAATATAACACTCAATAGTATATACGGTATATAAAAAATCTTTTGGAGTGTTAGGGCTAAGTGCAATAACAAGTTCTTTTTACACGTGATATGTAATGAAATAAATGATAAATATTGAGTTCCACACAAGGTTCTGTACTATCTGGGACTATCTGAGAATTTTTAATGGTGTTAGTATCTGCTCTGTCCTTGTTACAAGGATTGGAGTTGATAGTTGTTTATAAGCACGGTGGACGATAAAATATTTTAATGTCCTAATAAAAGTTAAATTTTAGTACTATTGTTCACCACAGTCAGTAAATCTTAGTAATTTAGTGAACATTATTATCTTGAGTTTTCCTAGGTCCTCATTAAGTAACCACTAAAAAAGTTTTATTTCTTAAAATATGGCAATGCATAAACAATTTTTTTTCTAGAAAATTGTTTTTAGTGTGTAAAAGTAGAAAAAACAACAACCAAAAACTATATAAATCTGGTGCCACTGTAATTGTACTGACCAAAAGAATAAAGCTGTCTTATCTCTTTTATTGCATGGATTATGTCTTAAAAATATGAAATAAAAAGAATTCCTGAATTGCTATCTTTTGTTCATTCTGCCTTTCAAAAATCGCTCTCCAAATATCGCAATGCAAAATAAAAGTGTTTTTAGTGTTTAAAAGTAGCAAAAAATTAAAATTTCCCCTTGTTCTCTCTTCTACCTTTTGGAAGATAAAGTTGTCAGCAAGAGAAGATAAGAAATTGCTGCACCTGTTACTTTTGCCTGAGAGATTCCCAACAAATATTTGGATAGTTAAAATCTCCCATGATCACTATATCATATTTTTTTGATAACTTGGCCATCTGATGCATAAAGTGTTCATAAGAGTATCTTCAGCTTGCCCAGGTGGTCTATAGTAAACACCTACAATGGTGTACTTTCTGTTGTTTTCTCCGTGTATTCTTACCCAGTTTCCACAGAACTCCCAGTCTCTGAAGCTTCAATCTCTGAGGACATTTTAAGGGGTTGGTACTCACTCAGCCGCTTTCAAGGTAATCACAGGAGTCAGTTTCTTTAAAAATGTCCAAGGCGGGTTTATTCGGACTTCATAAACCGCACTCTCCAGGTAAATAAAACATAGCCTTGGCTGACACAAAGTAGCAAAACAAGCAAGACAGTCCATATAGTGCTGCAGGTTCGCCCGCTACCAGTCAGTGCCCTGTAGCACAGACACGCTGGAGGTCTCCACACCTCCAGCCACAGACACCTAATGAAACACTCGGTCTCCATTTTATACACATGCCCTAGGGGTGGGGATATGTGAGCAGCCAATCCCACGCGTCTCTTATGACTGCTCGTAAAAACCGGCCCTGATACGCCCAATTAACCCTCTCAGCACTATGTGTGCTGGAGCATGCTTTCCCGGTTTTACATCACTGAAGCTGCCAACCTCAGCGACACATATCTCCCGTCAAGGACGTGTCCGGCAGCCATCTTACAACATATATGCCTTTCTAACATACAATGCAACACTTCCTATACCTTGCAGTTTATAAAATGTAGTCTTATTCGGGGGGCTTTCTAACATATAAACCCCTCAAAGTCGCTTCAAATTTGAAGTGGTCCCTAAAAATATTAGTTCAATATCATTGAAAACATATGAATAAATTGCTGCTAAAATTTCAAGCCTTCCTACACCCAAAAAATAGACATTTAAACAATGATGCTGGTGTAAAGTAGGCACGTGGTAAATGTTATCCATTAGTTATTTTGTATAGTATGACTCTATGTCCAGAGGGCATAAAAATTCAAGGTATGAAAATTGAAAGTGTTTCTACATTTGGGATATATTTTGAACAAAATTTACCTCTAACACAAAGTACAATACATCTAAAAAAAGGCAAATTTAGAATGACTGAAATATATAGAAGTATTCCATAGTTATTACCACATAATAAAATAATGCATGTCAGCATTGAAAAGTCCAGCCTGGTCAGGAAGGTGAATACTGTCTTCAGCAGGAAGGGTTGGAGTGTGGACGTTCCATTATTCAGCCAGGGTTTGCTTCAAATTTCTGATAAAAGAAGTACAGGACTTATTTACTGGGAAGATATCATCAGAAAATGAGCTATTGTTTAAAAGGAATCTGTCAACAGGCTTTTGCTACACCATCTAAAAGCAGCCAATGTAGAGACAGAGACCCTATTTCCAATGATGTATCACTTCTAAACTCCTGTCAAAACTACAGCAAGCAGCCTAGTAACTGACACATTGCTGGAATCAGGGTCTTTGTCTCTACAATATGCTGCTCTCATATTAAGAGGCAAAAACTTTCCATTAAACAGTTTTTTTGTCTTAAATGTTTTATTTTCTTTTGCTAATATTTTTTTCCCCATATCCTGATCTGTACATTAAAAAAAACAAAAAAAATTGAAATGTTTGCTATTTTCACACTGGCTACTAGGACTTTTTTAGACTCTAATTTCTTGTTGTTTCAGGAAACAACAATACCAGCAATACCAGTGTCAGCCGCCGGCCTATCAGAGGCCAGCAGCTGACGTCTGCGTCCCAGCGCAGCGGCGTATGACGTCACTGCCATGCGCAGATGTCAGCTGCTGGCCTCTGAGAGGCCGGCGGCTGACACTGGTATTGCTGTGCAGAGAGCCGGTCTCTGCGCGGCAATACACTGGACTACAGCGCTGATGTCAGCGGCTACTGGAGAGAGCCCCGATCATTACAGGGTCTGTGCCTGCGGGCCACAGGTGCATAAAGGACGCCGAGGGAACGGAGGACAGGCGAGAATCTTTTTTTTTTTTTATCTCTGTCATGTGAAATACAGCACAGGGGGGCACTGTGCGCAGTATGGGGGGACGGGGACCCTGACCGCAGTATGGGGGGACGGGGACCCTGACCGCAGTATGGAGGGACGGGGACCCTGACCGCAGTATGGGGGGAACCTGGATGGGGGACATGTCTGCAAGATAAGGACCAGGATGGGGGACCATGTCTGTAATATGGGGGACCTGGATGGGGGACCATGTCTGTAATATGGGGGACCTGGTTGGGGGACCATGTCTGAAATATGAGGGACCATGTCTGCAATATGGGGCACCATGTCTGCAATATGGGGGACCTGGATGGGGGACAATGTCTGCAATATGGGGGACCTGGATGGGAGACCATGTCTGTAATATGGGGACCATGTCTGCAATATGGGGGACCTGGATGGGGGACCATGTCTGCAAAATGGGGGACCATGTCTGCAATATGGGGGACCATGTTTACAATATGGGGGACCTGGATGGGGGACCATGTCTGCAATATGGGGCACCATGTCTGCAATATGGGGGACCTGGATGGGGGACAATGTCTGCAATATGGGGGACCTGGATGGGAGACCATGTCTGTAATATGGGGACCATGTCTGCAATATGGGGGACCTGGATGGGGGACCATGTCTGCAAAATGGGGGACCATGTCTGCAATATGGGGGACCATGTCTGCAATATGGGGACCATGTCTGCAATATGGGGGACCTGGATGGGGGACCATGTCTGCAATATGGGGGACCATGTCTGCAATATGGGGGACCTGGATGGGGGACCATGTCTGCAATATGGGGGACCATGTCTGCAAAATGGGGGACCATGTTTGCAATATGGGGGACCTGGATGGGGGACCATGTCTGCAATATGGGGGAACATGTTTGTAATATGGGGGACCTGGATGGGGAACCATGTCTGCAATATGGGGGACCATGTCTGCAATATGGGGGACCATGTCTGCAATATGGGGACCATGTCTGCAATATGGGGGACCTGGATGGGGGACCATGTCTGCAATATGGGGGACCATGTCTGCAATATGGGGGACCTGGATGGGGGACCATGTCTGCAATATGGGGGACCATGTCTGCAAAATGGGGGACCATGTTTACAATATGGGGGACCTGGATGGGGGACCATGTCTGCAATATGGGGGAACATGTTTGTAATATGGGGGACCTGGATGGGGAACCATGTCTGCAATATGGGGGACCATGTCTGCAATATGGGGGACCATGTTTGTAATATGGGGGACCTGGATGGGGGACCATGTCTGCAATATGGGGGACCTGGATGGGGGACCATGTCTGCAATATGGGGGACCTGGATGGGAGACCATGTCTGCATTATGGGGAACCTGGATGGGAGACCATGTCTGCATTATGGGGAACCTGGATGGGAGACCATGTCTGCAGTATGGGGGACCTGGATGGGAGACCATGTCTGCAATATGGGGGACCTGGATGGGAGACCATGTCTGCAAGATAAGGACCAGGATGGGGGACCATGTCTGTAATATGGGGGACCTGGATGGGGGACCTGTCTGCAAGATAAGGACCAGGATGGGGGACCATGTCTGTAATATGGGGGACCTGGATGGGGGACCATGTCTGTAATATGGGGGACCTGGTTGGGGGACCATGTCTGAAGTATGAGGGACCATGTCTGCAATATGGGGCACCATGTCTGCAATATGGGGGACCTGGATGGGGGACAATGTCTGCAATATGGGGGACCTGGATGGGAGACCATGTCTGTAATATGGGGACCATGTCTGCAATATGGGGGACCTGGATGGGGGACCATGTCTGCAAAATGGGGGACCATGTCTGCAATATGGGGGACCATGTCTGCAATATGGGGACCATGTCTGCAATATGGGGGACCTGGATGGGGGACCATGTCTGCAATATGGGGGACCATGTCTGCAATATGGGGGACCTGGATGGGGGACCATGTCTGCAATATGGGGGACCATGTCTGCAAAATGGGGGACCATGTTTACAATATGGGGGACCTGGATGGGGGACCATGTCTGCAATATGGGGGAACATGTTTGTAATATGGGGGACCTGTGTAGCGCTGGCGTCCCTGCCCTCTGCTAGGCAGGGACGCTGCTCCCCTCACCGCTCTGCTCCGTGCCCGGCGTCCTCTCCCCGCTCTGCTGTCAGCGCGCGCTCCTTCCCGGCGTCCTCCTCCCGCTCTGCTCTCAGCGCGCGCTCCTTCCCGGCCCCTGTGCTTAGGGCGCGCGCGCGCTCCCCTCCTCTTAAAGGGGCCGCGCGCGCCGTCCTAAGGAGTCCCCGGCCAATGGCCGGAGGACTTCATCATATATAAGGCACCTCCTCCAAAATGGAGGTG
The DNA here is from genome assembly GCF_046119375.1 of Phyllobates terribilis. Classification (NCBI taxonomy): domain Eukaryota; kingdom Metazoa; phylum Chordata; class Amphibia; order Anura; family Dendrobatidae; genus Phyllobates; species Phyllobates terribilis. The sequence continues at coordinate 71,811,178 of NW_027362770.1, read as the reverse complement.
CCCGAGCAATGTTGTTTGCACCTGTGTCTCACCTGTGCTTCAGCCCTCAGGTCCCGTTGCCAGTTACCTGCCAGTTACCTGCCAGTTTCCTGCCAGTTTCCTGCTAGTTACCTGCCTGATTCCTGCCTGAATACTTGTTACCTGTCTGCCAGTCTGAGGTCCGACGGTCTGCCTTACTACTCCTGTCAGTCTGTCTAAAGGACCAGCCTGCCCGCTCACCTGGGAGCGCATATCAGCTACCTGCCTGCTTGCCTGAGGTCCGACGGTCTGCCTTACTACTCCGGTCAGTCTGTCTATGGACCAGCTTGCCCGCTCACCTGGGAGCGCTTCTCCGTTATCTGCCTGCTTGCCAGCCCGGAGGCTCCGTTGTCACGTGCTGTGACCACCAGCTATCTCAGAGACTCTTGCCCGCTCACCTGGGAGCGCTTCTCCGTTACCTACCTGCCTGCCAGCCCGGAGGTTCCGCCGTCACGTGCCGTGACCACCTGCTATTCCAGAGACTCTCGCTTGCTCACCTGGGAGCACACATCTACCATCTGCCTGCTAGCCTACCCGGAGGCTCTGCCATCACAGGTCGTACCTACCCCTTACCTAGAGACTGCCACCCGCTCCCTTACAAGGGCCGCCCCCTTGTATAGTAGCTCAGAGGTTCCGCCTCCCGGACCCGTTACAGTTTGCTCGGGCCATGGAACCCGGTGGCACCCAAGCTCCCTCGCTCTCGGACCTCTGTCTTGAACTGTCCCGTCAGAGGTCCCAACAGGAGGCCATCCTGGGTCACCTGCGGAATGTTAATACTCGCCTGAACACTCTGTCTGATCCACCAACAACCTCCGCCAGTGCCATATCTTGCAATCCGGCAGCTCCGCTGCCCACTAATACTATGGTATCCTACCCCGGACCCCGGCTTTCTGCACCTCCTCGCTTCGGAGGCGACCCCGTCCAGGCTCGGGGCTTCATAAATCAGTGCACCCTGCACTTTGAACTTTTGTCCCATCAGTTTAATTCCGACCGGGCCAAAATTGCCTTTATCATGTCCCATCTCACCGGGGAGGCCCTGGCCTGGCTAAATCCTCTATGGGAGAGAGGAGACCCCCTGGTGTCCAACTTGCCTGCTTTTCTCTCGGCTTTCCGGAAAGTCTTCGACGAACCCGGACGGAAGACCTCATCCGCATCCTCTCTGCTACGCCTCCGTCAGGAGGGTCTCACCGTGGGCCAATATGCCATACGGTTCCGCACCCTTGCCTCGGAGCTGGCCTGGGATAACGACGCTCTGGTATCCGTCTTCTGGGAGGGTCTGTCCGGTCGTATTAAAGATGAACTTGCTGGTCGGGACATTCCTACCTCTCTCGATGATCTAATAACCCTTGCCACCCGGATTGACCTACGGTTCCAGGAGCGTGCCAAAGAGGTCACCCGTGAGAGAAGGATTCCACGTTTAGCTCCTACTTTCCAGAGACCCGTCATTCCCTCCATCTCTCCCCAGGTACACTCTTCTGAGCCTATGCAGGTCGACCAGACCAAGATGGTCAAAACCCGTCAGGACTCACGCCGTGCCGAGGGGAGCTGCTTCTACTGTGGCAGTAAGGAGCACCGGATCCGTGCCTGCCCGGAGAGGTCGGGAAACGCCTGTGTCTAGGTTCGCTCAGAGAGGTCCACCTAGACAAGAATAAATCCTCTCCATCCCTGCTGTTGTCAGTTTCGATCATCTACGGGGAGAACCGTTATTTCGAACTAGCCCAACTTGACTCTGGAGCAGCCGGGAACCTTATTTCACAGTCCCTGGTTGAGAAATACCGCATCCCCACCAAACCTCTGGCTGTACCCTTGTCTGTCGCTGCCGTGGATGGGGGCCTCTTACCTCGCCCCATTCAACTCATCACCGAATCCATTACCCTGCAGGTGGGAATGCTGCATTCTGAAAGTATCTCCTTTCATGTTCTGCCTGGACTCTCTCACGCCCTCTTGCTAGGTCTGCCCTGGCTCCAGAGACATGCACCCGTGCTAGACTGGCAAACCGGAGAGGTCCTTCGCTGGGGACAAGACTGTCATAAAACCTGCCTGGTTCCCGTCCATCCCGTCCGTCCCTCTCCTACCCCAGCTAATCTACCTGGACTTCCGATTCCTTATTGGTCTTATGCAGATGTCTTTAATAAAAAGGAGGCAGAGACATTACCACCACATAGACCATACGACTGTCCCATCGATCTGCTACCCGGTACTACTCCTCCCCGTGGGCGTATCTATCCTTTATCCGCTGCTGAGACCCGGTCAATGTCCGAATATATTGAGGAGAATCTGGCCAGAGGATTCATCCGGAAATCTACCTCCCCGGCGGGAGCAGGCTTCTTTTTCGTCAAAAAGAAGGACGGCTCTCTCCGTCCCTGTATAGACTATAGAGGCCTAAACCTGATCACGGTGAAGAATAAGTACCCCCTTCCGCTCATTCCAGAATTATTTGATCGCCTGAGGGGGGCTAGGATCTTCACCAAACTGGACCTTCGTGGGGCGTACAACCTGGTTCGTATTCGTCAGGGGGATGAATGGAAGACGGCATTCAACACCCGGGACGGCCACTATGAATACCTGGTAATGCCCTTTGGTCTCTGTAACGCTCCTGCCGTCTTTCAAGAGTTGGTCAATGACATTTTCCGGGACCTTCTCTACTCCTGCGTAGTGGTGTACCTGGACGACATCTTGGTCTTCTCTCCGGATCTCCAGACTCACCGGAGGGACGTTCGTCAGGTCCTGCTCAGGCTAAGGCAGAACCATCTCTACGCTAAATTTGAGAAGTGCCTCTTTGAGCAGACCTCGCTTCCGTTTCTGGGCTACATTATCTCTCAGACCGGCCTACAAATGGATCCTGAGAAACTGTCTGCCATCGAGAAATGGCCCCGACCGGAGGGGTTGAAGGCCATTCAGCGATTCCTGGGCTTCGCCAACTACTACCGCCTCTTCATACCACACTTCTCTTCCCGGACGGCCCCAATTTCTGCGCTCACCCGTAAAGGTACTAATCCCAAAGAGTGGCCACCCGAAGCAGAGGAGGCCTTTCTTTCCCTTAAACAGGCCTTCTCTTCCGCCCCGGTGCTGCATCGCCCAGATGGCAACAAACAGTTCTTCCTGGAAGTTGACGCCTCCTCCTCTGGAGCCGGAGCGGTACTTACTCAAAAATCATCTTCCGGGAGGATGGTAACTTGTGGCTTCTTCTCTAAACTCTTCTCCTCCTCTGAGCGCAACTATTCCATAGGAGACCGAGAGTTATTGGCCATCAAACTGGCATTGGAGGAGTGGCGTTACCTGCTCGAGGGGGCTCTTCACCCGGTAATAATTTACACTGACCACAAGAACTTGGCTTACCTCCAGCATGCCCAGAGACTTAACCCGCGCCAAGCCCGGTGGTCCTTGTTTTTTGCTCGTTTTGATTTTGTCCTTCATTTTCGCCCGGCTGACAAAAACGTCAAGGCGGACGCCTTGTCTCGGTCCTTTCTGGTGTCTGATCTCGAGGAGGATCCGAAACATATCATCGATCCCGCCAGAGTAATGCAGGTGGCTCCCGTGAGTCTAAATCGTCTTCCTCCTGGTAAGACGTTCGTACCAGTACCTGATCGGGAGAAGATCCTACACTGGGGTCATTCGTCTAAACTAGCTGGCCACGCCGGTCAGAAAAAGACCCTCCAGCTTATTACCCGGCACTACTGGTGGCCTAACCTGCACAAGGATGTAATAGACTTTGTTTCTGCCTGTGTGTCCTGCGCCCGCAACAAAGTTCCGAGACACCTGCCGGCCGGCCGCCTCCTACCTCTGCCAGTACCTGCTGCCCCCTGGCAGCATATAGCGATGGACTTCATTACTGATCTACCCGTCTCTGCCGGTTGTACGGTCATTTGGGTGGTCGCTGACCGCTTCTCCAAGATGGCTCACTTCATTCCACTGCCAGGTCTTCCGTCTGCACCCGAGCTGGCTAAAGACTTTATCCGCCACATCTTCCGTCTTCATGGCCTGCCCCGTCACATCGTGTCGGATCGTGGGGTACAGTTCACTTCCCGTTTCTGGAGAGCCACTTGTAAATTGCTGGACGTCACCCTGGACTTCTCCTCCGCTTACCACCCACAGTCTAATGGTCAAGTGGAGCGGATCAATCAGAACCTGACCAGTTACCTTCGGCACTTCGTTAATGCCCACCATTCTGACTGGGTGGATCTCCTGCCATGGGCCGAATTCTCGTACAACAATCACGAGAGCGAGTCTTCCTCCAAATCCCCGTTTTTTGTAGTCTACGGTCAGCATCCTCGGATCCCGTTTCCCGTCTCCACCTCGGCGGACAATCCGGCTGCGAAATCTCTTGTTAACAAATTTTCCTCCATATGGGAGAGTACCCGGTCCGCACTCCTTCTGTCATCCGAGCGTATGAAAAGACACGCTGACAAAAAACGTCTGGACCCTCCTCAATTCCGCCCTGGGGATAAAGTTTGGCTCTCGTCCAAATATGTCCGGCTCAAGATCCCTTCCTATAAGTTAGGGCCTCGGTTCATCGGCCCACTGGAGGTCATCAGTCAGATCAACCCGGTGGCCTATAAATTGAAACTCCCGGCCAACTTACGGATCCCTAACTCCTTCCATGTGTCTCTCCTCAAACCTGTGGTGCTTAACTCTTTTTCCAAGTCTACAGGTACGCCTCCTGCTCCGGTTTCTGCTGAGGACGAGTTTGAGGTAGAGAACATTCTTGCCACCAAAAGGGTAAGAGGAAAGACCTTTTTTCTGGTAGATTGGAAGGGGTTTGGTCCTGAGGAGAGAACGTGGGAGCCCCGGGAGAACATCCATGCCCCTCTCATCCTAGCTAAATTTCTGTCTGGCCTAAAAAAGGGGGGGCCTAAAGGGGGGGGTACTGTAGCGCTGGCGTCCCTGCCCTCTGCTAGGCAGGGACGCTGCTCCCCTCACCGCTCTGCTCCGTGCCCGGCGTCCTCTCCCCGCTCTGCTGTCAGCGCGCGCTCCTTCCCGGCGTCCTCCTCCCGCTCTGCTCTCAGCGCGCGCTCCTTCCCGGCCCCTGTGCTTAGGGCGCGCGCGCGCGCGCTCCCCTCCTCTTAAAGGGGCCGCGCGCGCCGTCCTAAGGAGTCCCCGGCCAACGGCCGGAGGACTTCATCATATATAAGGCACCTCCTCCAAAATGGAGGTGCCCGAGCAATGTTGTTTGCACCTGTGTCTCACCTGTGCTTCAGCCCTCAGGTCCCGTTGCCAGTTACCTGCCAGTTACCTGCCAGTTTCCTGCCAGTTTCCTGCTAGTTACCTGCCTGATTCCTGCCTGAATACTTGTTACCTGTCTGCCAGTCTGAGGTCCGACGGTCTGCCTTACTACTCCTGTCAGTCTGTCTAAAGGACCAGCCTGCCCGCTCACCTGGGAGCGCATATCAGCTACCTGCCTGCTTGCCTGAGGTCCGACGGTCTGCCTTACTACTCCGGTCAGTCTGTCTATGGACCAGCTTGCCCGCTCACCTGGGAGCGCTTCTCCGTTATCTGCCTGCTTGCCAGCCCGGAGGCTCCGTTGTCACGTGCTGTGACCACCAGCTATCTCAGAGACTCTTGCCCGCTCACCTGGGAGCGCTTCTCCGTTACCTACCTGCCTGCCAGCCCGGAGGTTCCGCCGTCACGTGCCGTGACCACCTGCTATTCCAGAGACTCTCGCTTGCTCACCTGGGAGCACACATCTACCATCTGCCTGCTAGCCTACCCGGAGGCTCTGCCATCACAGGTCGTACCTACCCCTTACCTAGAGACTGCCACCCGCTCCCTTACAAGGGCCGCCCCCTTGTATAGTAGCTCAGAGGTTCCGCCTCCCGGACCCGTTACAACCTGGATGGGGAACCATGTCTGCAATATGGGGGACCATGTCTGCAATATGGGGGACCATGTTTGTAATATGGGGGACCTGGATGGGGGACCATGTCTGCAATATGGGGGACCTGGATGGGGGACCATGTCTGCAATATGGGGGACCTGGATGGGAGACCATGTCTGCATTATGGGGAACCTGGATGGGAGACCATGTCTGCATTATGGGGAACCTGGATGGGAGACCATGTCTGCAGTATGGGGGACCTGGATGGGAGACCATGTCTGCAATATGGGGGACCTGGATGGGAGACCATGTCTGCATTATGGGGAACCTGGATGGGAGACCATGTCTGCAATATAGGGCACCATGTCTGCAATATGGGGGACCTGGATGGGGGACAATGTCTGCAATATGGGGGACCTGGATGGGAGACCATGTCTGTAATATGGGGACCATGTCTGCAATATGGGGGACCTGGATGGGGGACCATGTCTGCAATATGGGGGACCATGTCTGCAATATGGGGGACCATGTCTGCAATATGGGGACCATATCTGCAATATGGGAGACCTGGATGGGGGACCATGTCTGCAATATGGGGGACCATGTCTGCAATATGGGGGACCTGGATGGGGGACCATGTCTGCAATATGGGGGACCATGTCTGCAAAATGGGGGACCATGTTTGCAATATGGGGGACCTGGATGGGGGACCATGTCTGCAATATGGGGGACCATGTTTGTAATATGGGGGACCTGGATGGGGGACCATGTCTGCAATATGGGGGACCATGTCTGCAATATGGGGGACCATGTTTGTAATATGGGGGACCTGGATGGGGGACCATGTCTGCAATATGGGGGACCTGGATGGGGGACCATGTCTGCAATATGGGGGACCTGGATGGGAGACCATGTCTGCATTATGGGGAACCTGGATGGGAGACCATGTCTGCATTATGGGGAACCTGGATGGGAGACCATGTCTGCAGTATGGGGGACCTGGATGGGAGACCATGTCTGCAATATGGGGGACCTGGATGGGAGACCATGTCTGCATTATGGGGAACCTGGATGGGAGACCATGTCTGCAATATGGGGAACCTGGATGGGAGACCATGTCTGCAATATGGGGGACCTGGATGGGAGACCATGTCTGCAATATGGGGGACCTGGATGGGAGACCATGTTTGCAATATAGGGGACCTGGATGGGAGACCATGTCTGCAGTATGGGGGACCTGGATGGGAGACCATGTCTGCAGTATGGGGGACCATGTCTGCAGGATGGGAGACCATGTCTGCAGTATGGGGGACCTGGATGGGAGACCATGTCTACAGTATGGGGGACCTGGATGGGAGACCATGTCTGCAGTATGGGGGACCTGGATGGGAGACCATGTCTGCAGTATGGGGGACCTGGATGGGAGACCATGTCTGCAGTATGGGGGACCTGGATGGGAGACCATGTCTGCAGTATGGGGGACCAGGATGGGAGACCATGTCTGCAGTATGGGGACCTAGAGGGGAGACCATGTCTGCAAGATGAGGACCAGTTCAAAAGGTGTATAGAAAATAAAATGGTATCACTAAAAATGTCACTTTGTCATGCAAATAATGCGGCCCCCCAAATTAAATGTTTTTCCATGTGCGGCCCATATGCCCAGCTGAGTTTGAGACCCCTGGTTTAGAGGATGTGGTGTGCTTTGGATCATGAGTAGTGTTGAGCAAGCACTAAAATGCTCGGGTGCTCGAAGCTCGGGCCGAGCTCGCCGTGATACTCGGGTACTCGACCCGAGCAACGAGCCCAATGTTAGTCTATGGGAGACTCGAGCATTTTTGCGGTGGCACCCCCGGCAGTCTTTTAAAAGCCTAACAAGTGCCCAAAACGATAGTGACAGTGCTCAAATGACATGGGGACAGCATGGGGATCGCCCCAGGAAGCATTTCTGACCCCCAGGTCACTGCTGTCAACAACGTGGTCAGAGGTATTAAGCCACTTTTATAGGCTCACAATAAAACGAAAGTGAAACTTTTTTCCTGTGAAATATATTAAGGAACATCCTTTCCAGGGAAAAGACTTGTATATAAGTTAAAATAAATGACCAAAAACAAAAATACTCCTCCACACCTTCGGCTATGTTCACAAGTAGCATTTTTTATGCGTTTTTGCACTTTTGTATTGCTTTCAACTATGACAAATGCATTCACCGGGAAATGTCATTTTAACATTTTATAACCTTATCTGGCCATGTGCTGTGTGACACATGCATAAAGTGCTGAAAAGACATGGGAACAGCATGGGGAAGACCCCTGGAAGCATCTCTGACTCCCAGGTCACTGTCCAAAAGTGTGCCCATCATAAGTGATCCTTGCCGCATCAGAAGATGCAGACTTGCAACTATCCCCATGCAAGTTCTAGTCCCAGGGCAGTGTTCAATTGTACCTCCCCCATTCCTTGCAATACAAGCGCAAGTATGCAGTCTGCCACCCACCCACCCCCAGGCTGCAATACCATACTGCTTGCTTGCTTGAACTTGAAATTGGGCCTTTTAGGCATGTGGAGGCGGAATCTGGCCACCATGTCATGGCTGTGTTGGCGGCCTGGAATCCATACTCAGTCCCCAGCCGCCCGGCGGCCGGGTGTCCATACTCAGTCCCCAGCCGCCCCACGGCCGAGTGTCCACATGGTCCCCAGCCGCCTGGGGGCAGTCGGGTGTCCATAAACGGTCCCCAGCCGCCCCCATTTCTCCTTGGAACATCCCCCCACACACTTTTCTTAGCCCGGCCTGCTTTAGGCAGCATTGGACGAGCCCACCAGAGAACCAGACTCCTCCGGTGGGCCCTGACTTCTCCATCGGTGGAGTTGAGAGTGCCAAGGTGAGGAGCATGATGATGATGACAGAAGTTAGCATCTGCTATGTTTTCTTTTAATGCAAGAGTAAGTGTGCAGCCTGCCACCCACCCACCCCCAGACTGCTATTCATACGGCTAGCTTGCACTTGAAATGGGGCCTTTTAGTTTAGAGGAGGCCGAAGCTGGCCACTACCTCATGGCTGCTTCGGCAGCGAGGTATCCATACTCAGTCCCCAGCCGCCCTTATTTGTCCTGGTGTGCCTTATACATAAGATTAAGCGCGTATACCAAAACATTACCTGTGCCCTCCCCAGTGCATTTAGTGGGAAGGAGAGCCTATTCCGCTGTAGTGTGTGCATGCCAAACCCCTGTTCATGGTACATACGAAGATGCCTCCCACCTTGCACCTGTCGTTGCAGACTTGCAACTATCCCCATTCAAGTCCTTGTCCCAGGGCAGTGTTCAATTGTACCTCTCCCATTCCTTGCAATGCAAGCGCAAGTATGCAGCCTGCCACCCACCCACCTCCAGGCTGCAATACCATACTGCTTGCTTGCACTTTAAATTGGGCCTTTTAGGCATGTGGAGGCGGAATCTGGCCACCACGCCATGGCTGTGTCGGCGGCCTGGTATCCATACTCAGTCCCCAGCCGCCTGGTGGCCGGGTGTCCCCGCTTGCTCCCCAGCCTCCAGGGGGTGGCCGGGTGTCCATACTCGGTCCCCAGCCACCCCTATTTGTACCGGTAACCTTTCCCACACTTTTCTTAGCCTGGCCTGCTTTAGGGCAGCATTGACCGAGCCCACCGGACTATCAAACTCCGGTGGGCCCTGGCTTCTCCATCAGGGGAGTTGAGAGTGCCAAGGTGAGGAGCATGATGAGGATGATAGAAGTTAGCATCTGCTTTGTTTTGTTGTAATGCAAGCGCATGTATATAGTAGCGGCTAGGCCTGAGGAGGTCAGCGTTTTGGCGCATATCCTTCCTCCTCCGAGGATTGCTGGATGTTTTCCTGCTACTATCCAAGTTCTATGACTCCCGTTAAAACAAAGCTTCAGGTGATAAATGATGGATGAGGTAGTGGCAAAGGAGAAAGAGCAGGAGGAACAGGGACCATTCACATCAATATCAGGCCAGTCAACCAGATATGTCTTGTAGGATATGTTTCTGTAACAAAAGGAGCGGTTCGGCTACACAGTTATAGGGCATACAGTGAGTGCAATGCCTACCAAAAATTTCGAGGCACTCCAATGCCCCTTGGAAATGACATGGAGGTCAGAGGGCGTTAACTAAACCTTTTTTCCATTTATAGCAACTGGGTCTCCTGTGCACTGTTGGCCTAAGCAGTGAATGGAATGCTTTCCAAAAATTATGAGGTACTGCAATGCCCCTTACAAGAGCCATGTGTGGCACCCCAGGGGTCTGGGCACCCCAGGGGTCTGGTCACCACAGTAATAGAGATTACATCGGAGAGCAAGTGGGAGGTTTCCTGGTCAGGATCCCTTAAACATGCAACATCCTTCTGCCCCAGTCCTGGGAGGGGAGAATTCTGCCCTTATAAACTGGATCTGGGGTGGGGTTGAGTGAGTCAGAGAACAGAGAACAGTCAGAGTCAGAGTGAGAGCAAGGGAAAGTAACAGCAAGGAGCTCTGTAGGAGCTAGGAGCTAAAGACGAGGGGCTGGAAGCTGAGCAGAGCTCGCCCTGGCAGAAGACAATAGGAACCGGACACAGGAGTCCGAAGCTGTGAGGACTTATATATCCAGCAACAGAAACCAGCCGGCAGGGGATTTCAGGTCCTCTGGCCATAGAAGCCAGGAGGCTCAGTCACAAGCAAGGGACCAGCACCGCCGTCGTGGAGCGGAGGCTAACAGAAGGCCCCAAGTCACCAGCCATACGGGTGAGCACTACACGGTACACTCAGGGACGTGGGCTACTTCTACCCGCTTACAGCAAGGTAGCCAGGAAGAGTGCAGACAGACGGGGAGGCCTACAACTCCGCCTGGCCAGGGGAACTCCTACTTGCTCACAGACTGACCAGGCCTCTTATGCTAGCCAGGACTCCCAGGAGGGTCTACCTTATAATCATCAGTAAAGACCCTGAACTGCACTGCAAAGACTCTGAGTCACTCCTGCTGCGCTCGTGCACCATCACCCCCATCATCCACACTCACTGCCCTGAGGCTATACTCCTCCCGAGGGGAGTTATCCCATTTTATGCTGCGCACACAACACCAGCCTCAGCGATCTGCCTCGCAGCGGTGGTACTCCCTGACCGCAATCCACGGGTGGCGCAGTAGGACAATTAACCTCAAAACCTAAGAAAGATTGCCACTGGTTTGACCAGCCTGAGCCACGGGACCGGGTCACCGCCACGGAGACTACAGACCCCAGAGACCCGGCACCGGGTATCCCACACACGTGTACACACGGCCCAGGGGGCGCGTCACATGCAGTACAGCATATTACAAACATAAGTCCCATTATTGGGAAGTGGGTCTCCCATAGTATTTGCTTATGCTTTCCCAGCAAAAGCTGCCAAAAATTAGGACGGAGCAACTTGCAATGCCCCTTACAAGAGCCATGCAGTACAGCATATTACAAACATAAGTCCCATTATTGGGGAGTGGGTCTCCCATTGTATTTGCTTATGCTTTCCCAGCAAAAGCTGCCAAAAATTAGGACGGAGCAACTTGCAATGCCCCTTACAAGAGCCATGCAGTACAGCATATTACAAACATAAGTCCCATTATTGGGGAGTGGGTCTCCCATAGTCTTTGCTTATGCTTTCCCAGCAAAAGCTGCCAAAAATTAGGACGGAGCAACTTGCAATGCCCCTTACAAGAGCCATGCAGTACAGCATATTACAAACATAAGTCCCATTATTGGGGAGTGGGTCTCCCATAGTCTTTGCTTATGCTTTCCCAGCAAAAGCTGCCAAAAATTAGGACGGAGCAACTTGCAATGCCCCTTACAAGAGCCATGCAGTACAGCATATTACAAACATAAGTCCCATTATTGGGGAGTGGGTCTCCCATAGTATTTGCTTATGCTTTCCCAGCAAAAGCTGCCAAAAATTAGGATGGAGCAACTTGCAATGCCCCTTACAAGAGCCATGCAGTACAGCATATTACAAACATAAGTCCCATTATTGGGGAGTGGGTCTCCCATAGTCTTTGCTTATGCTTTCCCAGCAAAAGCTGCCAAAAATTAGGACGGAGCAACTTGCAATGCCCCTTACAAGAGCCATGCAGTACAGCATATTACAAACATAAGTCCCATTATTGGGGAGTGGGTGTCCCATGGTATTTGCTTATGCTTTCCCAGCAAAAGCTGCCAAAAATTAGGACGGAGGAACTTGCAATGCTGGCACTCTGGTGGTATAGTGGTGGTGGAGGCTGAGGATAAGGAGAAGAAGATTAAACAGCCGAAACGAGGAAGCGTATACCCATGTGTGGGTGTGAAGCGGTGCATGTGAATACACCTCCCGAAATAACACAGTGGATTTGACTTTATGTTACTCTGCTGTCATTTGGTGGTGATGAGAAGTCTGGCCCAATCCAGCCCTTGTTCATTTTGATAAGGGTCAGCTTGTCATCATTGTCAGTTGACAGGCGAGTGCGCTTATCAGTTATAATTCCCCCAGCGGCACTAAAAACTCGCTCCGATAACACGCTAGCGGCAGGGCAGGCCAGGACCTCCAAGGCGTACAGAGCGAGTTCATTCCAAGTGTCCAGCTTGGATACCCAATAATTAAAAGGCACAAAGGAATCACGGAGGACGCTGGTACGATCGGCAAGGTACTCCCTCACCATCTTTTGAAACTTTCCACTCCTTGTGAGAGTACCCCGCGCCTCAGGGCCTGTAAGCTGGGCGGGTGTCAGAAAACTGTCCCAGAACATTGACAGTGTTCCCCTGCCTCTGCTGGATTGGAGTTACATCTCTCTCGCCTGTACGCCTTGGTTGGGCAACGAACTGTGACCTCTGCCGCTAGCGTGTTCAGATGGGAATTTTTTTAAGAGTTCTGCAGCAAGGGCCTTCTGGTATTGCCCCATTTTTGTAGACCTCTCCACCTCAGGAATAAGAGAGTGAAAGTTCTCCTTGTAGCGGGGGTCTACAAGTGTCACCAACCAGTAATGACTGTCACCCAACATTTTGACAACGCGAGGGTCACGGTTAAGGCAGCGTAACATAAAGTCAGCCATGCGTGCCAGACTGGTAACGGGCAAGATTTCCGTGTCCTAACCAAGATGACGACTGACCATGCTCTCCTCCTCCTCCTCCTCCTCCTCCTCCCCCCTGTCCTCAGGCCACCCACGCTGAACCGACGGTATGACACTTGTACAGGTACTACCGTCTACAACGCATGATAGCAGCTCCTGTTCTTCCTCCTCCTCCTCCTCCTCTCCCTCATTGTCCCCCAATGCACGTTGGGATGAGATGAGGCAGGGCTGTGTGTAATCGCCCGCTACGGCTTCTTGATCCATCTCATCATACTCTGGCTGCAATGCCTCCTCTTTAATTCTCTGCAGAGAGTGTTGCAAAAGACAGACAAGTGGGATGCTGACACTAATGATGGCGTCATCACCACTCACCATCTTGGTGGCCTCCTCAAAGTTTGTCAGGATGGTACATATGTCAGACATCCAGGTCCACTCCTGAGGTCTTATGTGTGGAGTCTGACCTGAATATCGACGGCCTTGTTGCAGCTGGTACTCCACAACTGCTCTCTTCTGCTCACAAATCCTTTGCAACATGTGGAGGGTAGAGTTCCAACGTGTGGGGACATCACACACCAGTCGGTGTGCCGGAAGCTGCAAACGCTGCTGCAACACAGCAAGGGTGGCGGAAGCTGAAGCCGACTTGCGAAAATGAGCTGACAGGTGGCGTACTTTCACGAGCAGATCTGGCAACTCGGGGTACGATTTAAGAAACCGCTGAACCACGAGGTTAAGCACATGAGCCAGGCATGGTATGTGTGTGATCTCACCTCGCCTCAGAGCCGCCACCAGGTTATGGCCATTGTCACACACGACCATGCCGGGATGTAGGTTCAGCGGTCTCAGCCACAGGTCTGCCTGCTCTTTCACAGCTGTCCACAACTCACAAGCAGTGTGAGGTTTATCACCTAAGTTTATGAGTTTCAGCACAGCCTGTTGCCGCTTGGCGGAGGCAGTACTGCAATGCTTCCAGCTTGTAACTGATGTGGTGATATCTGAGATGGAGGCTGAACATGAGGAGGAGGAGGAGGAGGAGGATGCGCAAGAGCTGTACACTGTGGGGGCAACTCTGACTGACATAGGGCCCGCAATCCTCGGTGTGGGGAGGATGTGTTCCGTCCCAAGGTCTGACTGGGTCCCGGCTTCCACTATGTTTACCCAGTGTGCCGTCAGAGAGATGTACCGACCCTGGCCACAAGCACTTGTCCACGTGTCCGTTGTCAGGTGGACTCTCCCAGTAACTGCGTTGTTGAGGGCACGGCAGATGCTTTGGGACACGTGCTTGTGTAGTGCGGGGATGGCACACCGGGCAAAATAGTGTCGGCTGGGGACCGAGTACCGAGGGACGGCCACCGCCATAAGATTGCGGAAGGATTCCGTCTCCACCAGCCTAAAAGGCAGCATTTCCAATGCAAGCAGTCGTGAAATGTGCGAATTTAGGACTGTGGCCTGTGGGGCGTTAGCTGCGAATTTCCGCTTTCGTTCAAAGGTCTGGGACATGGACAATTGAACGCTGCGGTGGGACGTGGACGTGGACGTTGATGCTGTTTCTTGAGAAACTGCCATAACAAGTGAAGACTGAGAGGAGGGGGCATCTTTTCATGCAGTATGGACAGGGGATTGCCTGGCACACACAACAGGGGGTTCTATTGCACGCACAACAGTGGAAGAAGCAGTGGTGACACCCGCTGACACTGGTCGTGGACCCTGGGTTTCGCCCCACAAAGTCGGGTGCTTTGCTGTCATGTGCCTGATCATGCTGGTGGTGGTCAGGCTGGTAGTTTTGTCACCCCTGCTGATGCTGGCATGGCAGGTGGAACATATGGCCTTTTTTGGGGTTATCAGCAGAGTCTTTAAAAAAATTCCAGACTCTGGAAGACCTACCGCTTGTACTGGCAACGTCCCTCGTGTTGGTGTTACGGGGAACGGTTGCCTGCCTTCTGTCTGCGGCCACCACACTGCTTCTTCCTGCCTGTTGGGGTACTCTGCCTCCCTCCCCCTGTGTGCTGCTGGCCTCACTCTGCATGTCCTCCTTCCACGTTGGGTCAGTTACTAGATCATCCACCACCTCCTCCTCTTCCACTTGTGCACCACGATCCTCCTCCTCACTTCCTGGCAATTGTGTCTCGTCATCGTCCACCTCTTGTGACAGATTGCCAACGTCAACTTCCTGTGGCCGTGGCTGTTCAAATATTTGGGCATCGCAACATGGGATCTCCTCTTCCACCACTTCAAGCGTATCAGGCGAGGGGCCCAAATATGGAAATGGACCAGTGAACAGCTCTTCAGAGTGTCCAAGTGTGGGATCACTTGCTGTCTGACGACACTCGGCATGGTGGGAGGAAGGAGCATCAGGGTGAGAGGGTGAGGAGGAGTATGCGGTCGAGACTCACGGCTACTAAGAGTTGACCGTGTGGAAGACAGACCGGAGGTGGTGGTGCCCAGGTAACTGGAAGTATTGTCTGCTATCCAATTAATAACCTGTTCACACTGATCAGTTCTCAATACTGGTGTTGTTCTGTGCTTCCCTAGTAATTCGGTCAAGAAGTGGGAGCGAGAAGATGTGGCTGTTGGTTGTGGCACATTTTCACCTTGGCCACGGCCCCGTCCTCTGCACGAACCATCACCAGAACGTCCACTTCCACGTCCCTTGTCACGCGCCTTGCCCATTGTAAATGAAGTAAAATAGCTTACACTTGCACTATCAATGGAAAAAGGGTAATAAAGAGTAGATTAGAACAGTTGAAGAGGAAAACCACAGTTATTGTTTACTGGGGTATACCACACTTTTTTAAATAGAGATATTTGCGGCTGAACAGTGAGCGACACACTCAAACTGCTTTTTTTTTAGATACCAAAGGCCCAAAACTGGATAGTACAGCGATTTGACCTGTGGAACTGCGAAACCACACTGGGATGTCGGGCCTACACAAGACTATTTTCAACAGATATATTTTTGTGTCACAACAGTCAGGAGACACTACTGTTTTTCTTTACGGAAAAAACGACCAAAACCTGAATAATAGAGATTTTTTACCGTGGAACAGCAAAACCACAGTTATAATTTACTGGTGTATACCAGGCTTTTTAAAATATATATATATTTGCGGCTGAACAGTGAGCGACACACTCAAACTGTTTTTTTTAGATACAAATGGCCCAAAAGTGGATAATACAGAGGTTTGTACCGTGGAACTGCAAAACCACACTTGTATTTCTCGGGCCTACACCAGACTATTTTCAACAGATATATTTGTGTCTGAAAAATCAGTGAGACACTATTTTTTTTTTTTTTTACAACAAAAAATGCAAAAAGCAGGATAATAGAGATTTTTTACCGTGGAACAGCAAAAGCACACTTCTGTCTCTCTGGCCTACACCAGACTATTTTCAACAGATATATTTGTGTCTGAAAAATCAGGGAGACACTATTATTATTTTTATACAGCAAAAAATGCCAAAAACAGGATAATAGAGATGTTTTACCATGGAACATCAAAACCACAGTAATAATTTACTGGTGTATACCAGGCTTTTTAAAATATATATATATTTGCGGCTGAACAGTGAGCAACACACTCAAACTGTTTTTTTTAGATACAAGTGGCCCAAAAGTGGATAATACAGAGGTTTGTACCGTGGAACTGCAAAACCACACTTGTATTTCTCGGGCCTACACCAGACTATTTTCAACAGATATATTTGTGTCTGAAAAATCAGGGAGACACTATTTTTTTTTTTTTTACAGCAAAAAATGCAAAAAGCAGGATAATAGAGATTTTTTACCGTGGAACAGCAAAAGCACACTTCTGTCTCTCTGGCCTACACCAGACTATTTTCAACAGATATATTTGTGTCTGAAAAATCAGGGAGACCCTATTATTATTTTTATACAGCAAAAAATGCCAAAAACAGGATAATAGAGATGTTTTACCATGGAACATCAAAACCACAGTAATAATTTACTGGTGTATACCAGGCTTTTTAAAATATATATATATTTGCGGCTGAACAGTGAGCGACACACTCAAACTGTTTTTTTTAGATACAAATGGCCCATAGAACTGCAAAACCACACTTGTATTTCTCGGGCCTACACCAGACTATTTTCAACAGATATATTTGTGTCTGAAAAATCAGAGGCACACTTTTTTTTTTGGGGGGGGGGGGGCACCAAAAGGTTAATAAGATGGGTATTTGTACATTGTGAAGGAGGAAAAAAAAAAGAGGATTTAGATTAAAAAAAAAGGATTTTTCCTGGCCCCCGGGACCTGGATCTAAGTCCAGCAATTTCAGCAACAGGAGCACACAGGACTGTAATGCAGCGTTTGCTGGTATAACCACTGCGTCTCCTATACAGCCTGCCTGTCTGCCTGATATACCTGGGATGGATATTAGTCCTGAGAAGGACTGTTTGTTTGATCTGGCAGCCTTTACAGACCCTACACTAACTATTTTGCAGGATATATCTCTCCCTAAATCAGCAGCGCTGTCCCTACACTGTCTGATCCGGAGCGACTGTGTCCAAGATGGCGGCGCCCGGTTTTAAATACTCGAGGTGACGCTGTGCGGCCAGCCAATCACTGTAATGCCCACAAACAACATGGCTGCGGCATTACAGGGACTGGCTGACAATCCCTACATGTTCATTGGCTCTGTAAAGAGCGCCAAACAGTACCGGAGACCCGAGCTCCCGCCCGAGTAACCCGGAAATGCTCGGTGCTCGCCGAACATCCCGAGTAGCGTGATGCTCGGGCGAGTACCGAGCAGTGTCGAGCATGTTCGCTCAACACTAATCATGAGCTGTTTCAAGCCTTCTCCATACTTTCTTCTTTCCATCATTCTGATATAGGTTGATCTTAGTTTCATCTGTCCAAAGAACGCTTTTCCAGAACTGGGCTGGCTTCTTTAATTTTTTTTTGTCAAAGTTGAATCTAGCCTTTCTATTTTTTTAAGTCAGTGTCACATGTTTACTGTGACAGAGAGGAGCCAGAAGAGCACAGCGTCCGAGTTCATGTGCTCCTGCATTGAGTAGAAACACTTCTCCCTCTTATTAAATGGTACTAGTTTCTTTCAGCAGTGCAGGAGTTAATCTGCTCAGCTTTGAGTCTCTGTAGCTTCCTTCTTGGAAGTTCTCAGCTGTGCAGTATCAGCCACTCCCTCTCCTATATAGTCTCTGGTCTGGCAATCTGTATTGCCAGTGTTAAGTCTTGTACTGCCTGGTGAAGGAGTGGAGGATTCGGTGTTCGGTAGAGGCGTTTAAGGAGAGTTGTTCTGTGACTGTTGCTTGGAGTTTTGGTAGTGTGCATATTCCCATCCTCTTATATTTTTATTTACCTTCCTCATCCCTTCAGTGTTTTCCCTCTGTTGTTTGTGAGTGCATATTTTGTATGTTTGGTATTTTCATTTATCCCTGTACATCCTTCCTTGTTTGTCTGGTTGGTGTATTTACATACACTATTCCTCCCCATTTCTTTAGGTGGGGGAGGGGACAGATAAGGGCTGATTCATGAGAACAACAAGGTACGTGGCCCCAGCACCTTCACCATCTGAAGTAACCTGGGGACCATGGATAGATAGGGCACCCCTAGTGTTAGGGACAAGGTAGGAGCCCCTGGTCCCGGGTTGTCAGACAACAGCATCGTGACAGTCAGATTAATGGTTTGCACCTAGTTGTGAACCCTTTGTAATTACTCTCATGAAGGCTTCTCTTTATGGTAGACTTTGATACTGAAACACCTACTTCCTGGAGAATGTTCCTCACTTGGGTAAATGCTGTGAATGGGGTTTTTCTTCACCATGGAAATGACTCTGCAATCATCCACCACTGTTGTCTTCCATGGATATCCAGGCCTTTTTGAGTTCCTTAGCTCACCAGTGCACTCTTTTTTTGCAGAATGTACCAATCTGTTGATTTGGTCACTCCTAACATTTTTGCTATCTGTCTGAGAGATTTCTTTTTTTTCAAATGTTACATCTAGAATCAGCTCCAGACCTTTTACTTGCTTCATTGATGATAGATTAACGAGGGAAAAGCACATGCAGCTCATTAATGAGCTTTAGAGATAATAGTCCAATTACTTTTGGTCTTTTTAACAAAAGGCAGTTCCATATTAAAGAGCTGTAATTTCTAAACCCTTACTCCACTTAGGATGTGAATACCCTGAAATTATGACCAAGTTCACACGTTCAGCATTTGGTCAGTATTTTACATCAGTATCTGTAAGCCAAAACCAGGAGTGGGTGATAAATACAGAAGTGGTGACGTGTTTCTATTATACTTTTCCTCTGATTGTTCCACTCCTGATTTTGGCTTCCAAATACTGATGTAAAATACTGACCAAATACTGACAGTGTGAACATGGCCTAAAGCTGAGAGTCTGCAGTCTAAGCCCATATTGATTATATAACTGTATCTTGAATATGTTTCGGTAAACAGCTAAAATGCCAAAACTTGTGTCACTGTCCAAATATTCCTGGACCTACGGTAACTGTAGTTCTTGATGTGAGCTGAATACGGAAGATGGTTGATTTTTTAATTTTCATTTACAATATGATGATATAAAGTTGCAATATTTGTTTTATTATTGATTGTTTGATACTAGCTGATGAGTCCATACCCTTTAACTAAGAAATGCACACAAAAGACCCCCATTATTAGCTAAGCATGCTCTATGATTACAAGCGATAAGGCTCGTGTTGCTGTTCATATAGTAAGATGGCTAGGAAATGAAAGAATACCAAACGTTAATATCTAAAACATCAAACAAGTTGTGGCAAGAAGAAAGAAATACCTTAGCTAGAAAGAAAAACTCTTGTTCTTTGTTTGTTTTTCAGTCCTGATACCCAAACAGGAAATAAGAGTTGATGAAAGTTATATGTCAAAATAAAAATTAGTAAGTATTTTATCTAAGATTTGTTTGGAAACAGATCAAAGAGGTTTAACACTGAAATCCAGCTGTCAAGTAAGATTTGTTCAATCAGAGAAGCGGTAAATATTTATATGATATTATTAGCAGAGATCTGGGGGTAATCCTATGCTTCTGGTTCATTGTCTCATGCACAGGTCTACTATGAATCACCGCCGCATCAGACGCTTTATCTTTCATTTCAAGTTTAGGTTAATAACTGATTGAACCAGGATCAAACACAAATATGTGTTCCCCTTCATTTTACTATGTAGACAGGAATTCACTCCTTTATTTACATCAGTCTGAATGTTATTAGCGTTTAACCCCTTACCGACCTGCAGCTGTCAGTTGCTGCACCAGTTCTTCATATTAATCGTGTAGGCACTCGGTACATCAGTAACAGGAGCACGGCTGTAATATACAGCCATGCAACTGCCAGGATCAGCGAAAACTCTGGCCATCGACAGTCTTTGGGATCTTTTTAGGCTTCAGGGGATCTTGGTCTGAGCACGGACTGCAATGCACGGATTGAAGCGGATCTCCCAACCCGTGTGTGACAGCCACATAGAGATACAGTTGAAACCAGAAGTTTACATACACTATATAAAAAGACACATTTGCATGTTTTTCTCAATATCTGACATGAAATCAGAATAAACCTTTCCCATTTTAGGTCAATTAGGATTACCATAATTTTTAATATTTGCCAAATACCAGAATAATGAGAGAGAGAAAATGTTTTAAGGCATTTCTATTACTTACTGCAAAGTCAAAAGTTTACATACATTTCATTAGTATTTGGTACCGTTGCCCTTAAACTGAATGACTTGGGTCAAATGTTTGGGATATCCTTCCACAAGCTTCTCACAATAGTTGGTCGGAATTTGGGCCCATTCCTCCTGACAAAACTAGTGTGACTGATCCAGGTTTGTAGTTCGCCTTACTCGCACCTGTCTTTTCAGCTTTGCCCATACATTTTCAATAGGATTGAGATCAGGGCTTTGTGATGGCCACGCCAAAACATTGACTTTGTTATCCTTAAGCCACTTTGTTACCATTTTGGCAGTATGCTTTGGGTCATTGTCCATTTGGAAGACCAATTTCCGCCCAAGCTTTAACTTCCTGGCTGATGTCTTGAGATGTTGCTTCAGTATTGCCATATAATCTTCTTTTCTCATGATTCCATCTATTTTTGAAGTGCACCAGTCACTCCTGCAGCAAAACAACCCCACAACATGGTGCTGCCACCCCCTGTGTTTCCTAGTTGGAATGGTGTTTTTAGGCTTCCAAGCGCCTCCCTTTTTCCTCCAAACGTAACAATGGTCCTTATGCCCAAAAAGTTCAATTTTAGTTTCATCAGCACGCAAGATATGTCTCCAAAAATTAAGGTCTTTGTTCCTGTGTGCATTTGCAAACATTAATCTGGCTTTTTTAAGTTTATTTTGGAATAATGTCTCCTTTCTGGCAGAGTGGCCTTTCAGCACATGTTGATACAGTACTCGTTTCACTGTGGATATTGACACAATCTTACCAGCCTCTGCCATCATCTTCGCAAGGTCTTCTTCTTTTATCCTTCAGTTGATATGCACATTTCGGACCAAAACACGTTCATCTCTGGGACACAGAACCCGTCTCCTTCCTGAGTCGTATGATGGCTGAACATTCCCATCTTGTTTTTATTTGCGTATAATTGTTTGTACAGATGAACGAGGCACCTTCAGGTATCTTGAAATTGTACCCAAGGATGAGCCAGACTTGTGCAAGTCCACAATTCTCTTCCTGATATCTTGGCTGATTTCTTTAGACTTTCCCATGATGCTACACAAAGAAGCAGTGTGTTTCAGGTGTGCATTAAAATACATCCACAGGTGTGTCTCTAATTAACTCAGATGTTGCCAAAAAAAGCTATCAGAAGCTTCCAAACACATGACATCATCATATGGGCAGTCAAGAATCGCTTAAAGGCATAGTAATCTTAGTGTATGTAAATTTTTGACTTTGCAATAAGTAATAAAAATACCTTAAAACATTATCTCTCATTATTCTGGCATTTGGCAAATATTAAAAATTATGGTAATCCTAACTGACCTAAAACGGGAAAGGTTTATTCTGATTTCATGTCAGATATTGAGATAAACATGTATATGTGTCTTTTTATATAGTGTATGTAAACTTCTGGTTTCAACTGTATATAAAGCTGTCATGCGGGAGAGCAGTGGACAGTCCGTGCATTGCGGTCTGAGATCGGACCGAGATCCACAGATGTCTGAATGAGCCCTTAGGGTATGTTCACACGACTGTTTAAAAAAATCATTAAGAGTTTCATTCATAAAAGTGAGATGATTTTCTTCTCACTTGTCACCCATGTACAATTTGGTTTTTACAGCAGCCGCTATTAATCATTTACAATATATTTTCAGTTTCCTCTGCTACAGAATGGCAATGTATCTGTAAAAATAGGATGCTAAACTGTGGGTCCATATGGCATCCGTTTTTTTTTGTGCACTCATAGACTTGAATGGGTGAGACTCATCTTATTTACAGAGGAAAATTGTGCAGGTTGCGATCTTTATCACACACCAGTGAAAAAAATCATTCATTTGCACTGCGTCATTGAATAACATTGGTCCAAGTGCGATCCATTTTTTTCACACATAGTACTCGGACCGAAAATACGACCGTGTGCATGAAAACATACATACATGGTCATAATAATGAAAAAAATGGAGGTAACCTCCTTGTCAGGCTACCATATTATTGGTCTTGGTGTTTCTCATTAAAAACATTAGAGAGCACTCAGAATAATGTTATTCAACTGGACTGTTCAGATTATATTTTTTTCACACAAATTGAATAAACGTGTGAAAAAAAATTGCAGGATGCACTATTCTCTTCCGTATTTGGAATGAGATTCATCTATTGAAGTGTGTAGGTGTGCAAAAAAAAATCGAATCCCATACAAACCATCCAAATAGCCTCTTATTTGTATGGACACATCACAATTCTTAACATAAGGAACTCTATTTGGTTTTGTAAGTTTTATTAACTGCATATGTTCAAAAACGGATGTGATTGGATGTCTTACGGATTACATATGAATGACAATATAGATGAAAAATTATCTGTTATTTACGGATGAAAATTGGATTATTTTATATATGGTCGTGTGAACTGAGCCTCACATTGATCATCAGTCCTTGCAGCTAAAACGCTGGGACTCACATCCCTGTGGATGCAGCCCTGGACCTCGTAAGCAAATTATATAATTAGAAACATTTTTTCCTAATTACACCATTTTATCAATGGTAACAGATGCTGTTTTTTCCTGAAAAAACACTGTCTACAAATTAAAAAGAAAATATTCTGCACTAATCCCCTGTTAATGAACTTGAAAAATATAAGAGAAATGATTTTTGTTGATGCCAATCTCAGAACCTCATTAATTTGCTTAATTTCAGACAAACTAATATTGTGAACTATTAGACCCTGTTCACATCACGTTCGGGTCACACATTCATCAATCCATCGGGGCTTCAGTCTAAACCCCTGGAATACAGGATGTGTTCTATGACAGATGCAAACACCGTTGACTATAAATGATAGGCCAACCCATTTCCTAAATTCTAGGCTTTTTCAGAGCCAGCGATAAGTTCAGTATAGAAATCAGTAACAAAAAAGGAGTCGATTGGTTCAGAAAACTCATTTTCAGACATCCCAATAGTCTATTTTGAATTAATACGATGCATCCATTCATTATCCAGATGAAAGAGCAGCTACACAGAGTGTCTCTCTGGGGGGCTTCACATGTTAATACATTTTATGAATGACCCATTTTAATGGGCACGTTGCAATTTTTCATTTCTGCTGTGGTGGCGCTGTTGGTGAATTGAACTCTTGCTGCAGTGTTTCTCTGCTTAACTTAGATCCCAGCGGGGCATCCTGTATTTCCAACTTATTTTCCCTGTATCCATTTGATTTGTAAATGCACAGCAACCCCTTATAGGCTTGTTCCCAAAAAGTCATGTTTTCCCAGATCCATATCTTGCTGATTGCTGGGGGTCCCAGCAGTCCAGAGATCGGGGCTCTGGATCCCTGAGAACCGGGCTTTGCAGCCCCATCCTGAATGGAGCAGAGGTCCACATGCGCAACCTCCGCTCGATTCATTTTCTATGGGGCTATGGATAGGGGATCATTTTATTTTTTTTAACAATAACCCTTTAACTAGATTGTGAGCCCTCACGGGCAGGGTCCTCTCTCCTCCTGTACCAGTTGCCCACTCGTTTTTGTTCGAATTATTGTGCTTGTTGTTTGCTATGTATACCCCTTTTAAACATGTAAAGCGCCATGGAATTAATGGCGCTATAATAATTAATAATAATAACTAGTTATTTAATGAATCTGGCTAGAGATAACATTTAGGGCTCACTCAGACAGAAGTTTTGCTCGTATGAGTTCTATGCCTGTTTTCCATGGATAGTACTCGTATCCATTATAGATTATGGGGCTGTCTGTGTATTTTTGTGGACCGAGTGGTGCACACTTAATCACGGAAACATGTCCGATGTTGATCCTATTCTCAGATCATAATCACCAGTGCAATTTTATGGGTCCGCGAGATGTCCGTTTTTCACGGACTGTTTGATTTGAGAAGTTTGAGAAACCTCCATCAGTTTTTCTTTCTTCTGAGAAAAACTGATGAAACTCTGATGGTAAAAACGGACACTGACCAAACTCTGATCACACACTGATCAAAAACTCTAATGAAACTCTGACCATATAAGAAAAATCACTGACATCTGAGTGAGTACTTGGGGCGAGTTGAGATACATTGGCTTGGATGCAATTTTTTTTGCAGATTTGCATCAGATTTTAACCTTTGCATATCAAAAATGAAATCTGTGTGAAAATCTGCAGGAAATCCTTTACGTATGAATGGGGTATTGAAAACCCCATTCACAGGTATTTTACTGTACTTTGTTGTAGATTTTTAGTGCTGAAACTGCTTTAAAATGTACAACAAATCTTCCACAGGAGAATGTGCCTTGAATGAATAACCATACAATTGCTGATGGCTACAAGGAGAGCGCAGCTCATGTCTCTGGCTCCGCTTCAATCCTAATTATACAATCAGCATAACAATTCAGGTGACTTAGTTATATAAAGTTATATGAGAATGTTACACTTATGCTTTAACTTTTATGAAAAGCGATAAGCTGTAGTAAAAAGTCTGATACTTGATAATTAATTAGCTATTTAATAAAACTATTTGTATTTCTGTTATCTGTAGTTTTTATGAACATGATGAGCTTGTCCTTCTGTGTGCGTCCATACCATGCGCACCCTCTACTGGCCAAATGTGATGGTGCAGGATCAAGGAAATCTGATGCAAAATAGTAGCGTTTCTCCTTATAGAGAGTGACACACCAGCTCTGGCATGCCAAGGTAAGAGGCTTATTTGCCATGCAATGCTCCTCTGGGAAATTTAATATGCAAATTGCCTCTTCAGAGAAAAAGAGGACTTGTACTCTATAGAGCCACTTATTGGAAGCAGCAATCCTACAAGTCACAATCAACCCTTTAACAAGTCGTGCAATATGATTTAGGATAAAAGCCAAATCAGAATCTCAATTTGCAGACACGGTGTTTCGGGCTGTTGGCCCTCGTCAGTGCAAAGTATGAGAACTGATTTGGCTAGGTGAGAGGCTCTGGACTGAGGTCTAAGGGGTAACGTTTCTCCTTGTGGAGAGTGACATACCGGCTCTGGCACGTCACGGTAAGGAGGCTTATTCGCCATGCAATGTTCCTCTGGGAAATTTAATATGCAAATTGCCTCTTCAGAGAAAAAGAGGATTTGTACTCTATAGCGCCACCTATTGGAAGTAGCAATCCTACAAGTCACAATCAACCCATTATTGTTGATTGTGACTTGTAGGATTGCTACTTCCAATAGGTGGCGCTATAGAGTACAAGTCCTCTTTTTCTCTGAAGAGGCAATTTGCATAATGTAAAATATCAACATTGTATAACAAGGTGTAAAACATGTTTGTATCATTCGTAAAAAAATGATAAAAAAACCGTAGTGACTTTCTTAAGTATATTTGTGTTTTTTAATATTTTATATGTAATGTGTGCTTAGGCCTTATGCACATTGCCATATCATGGTCCCAGACAAAGTCTACGAAGTCCTAGAAGTCGTCTGGGTTCCCCTGTACTTCCACATAACTCTGTTTCAATATGGAGGCATATGGAGGTTTTTTATGTGGCATCAGGCAGAAAAAAAATTATGACATTCTGCATCTTGTGCCACATTATAGAGATTTTCTTCCTTAGGACAGCTGTAGACGACCATATTTTCTCCATCCGGGAAAAACAGTCCGATTATGATAATAACAGAGTTTGCACAGAGTGGGATCTGTTTTTATCAGATGTGGAGAGTTAAAAAAAAAGTTTCTTCATCTTCCTTAATAAGTCTGTCCGTGAAACTCAGACTGCACTTGGATGTCATCTGAGTGCGGTCCGATGTTTTCTATGGACCCATAGCCATGAATGGGCAAGTGCCATCTGATTATCAGAAGCAAATTGTGCATGCTGCGTGGTCTGAGGAAAAAAATCGGACACGTGCACATGATATACAGGGATCTTCTGTAGCTGGATAGTCACTTAATGTGACTGTGACAGATCCATGATGTACTGTAGTACAAGCACATTCAAACCTGAATTTTTATTTCATTTTCTAATGTGCAAGCAATGAAGGTCAGTAGTAAGCCTTTCATTATTAATTGTGCAACTAAAACCAAATTTGGATTCAAAGCTTCATAATCCTGAAACGTAAACACAATTGTATAAATCGGACAGGTGCTATCCGTTGTTTTGATAGCATTTGTCCCCTAGTTATTATATGGGGCCATGCATATGTCCGAGTTTCATCCAGTTATCTGACAGAATGGAGAAGATAGAGACATTTTTTCATTCTTCTCCATATCCAAGAAAATTGAATCACACTCTGATCAGAGTTTTACCAGAGTGTAATTAGCATAATCAGACTGATTTTCTTGGATGAGAGATAAACTGTTGTGAGGATGTAGTCATGTGACATGCAGAAGTAGTGTTGTTGCTTTAAAAGCATTCAGCAACTATTAGAAGTAACACAAGCACAGGAGACAGGAAGTGTTGTGCTCCAGAAGCATCCAGCAACTAGAGGGGTTAACACAGTCATAGGAGAAGGGAAGTGTTTTAGCATAGCCTCAGGGGGATTGTGGGGAAGTTGTTTACTGTCTGGCTGGACTCGAAGAGAAAGGTGGTGTGTGTGATCTGTATCTCACAGAAGCGGCCCTGCAAGTGAAAAGGATTCAAGTCAGGAGTGAAGCTAAGCACAGGTCAGGTAGAGCTCCTGAACTAATAGTGCAGAGTATTGTCAGACAAAAAGATAAGGACTGTAAGAAATGGTGTCACAGGGATCATCTCCCTCAGCAAACCCTCCCTCCCTCCTCCATCTCACTGTGCTGTAAAGAATGCTGTGTTCATTAATGGGCCTTTGCATTAGAACTGTGCTATCTTGTACTACGGGGAAGACTATGAACTGCTGTGCTGCTAAGGAAACTGTACTGTTTGTCACTGGAGCCTGTTGCTCATAAGACTTAACTTGCACTGGCTGTGTGACTTCTTAATAAATGCTGTTCTACCATTTATGAGGACTCTTGTCCAATGTGTCTGGTTAGCAAGTGAAACAACCTACGTGTCTGTGCCTGAGGGTCTATACCCCTGTGTGCCTGAGAGAAGCTGCAGCACATGGTCTATGGTCGCCCTGAGTAACAGTTCCCCCAGGATTCCAAAGAATTCATGTAACCTGTCTCACCCCTATCTGAACCTAGCGGCGTGCGTATAACATTGGTGACCCGTATGGGGAATAATGAGCGGGAATTAGCGTGTAGAGGGAGAAGAGGAAAAGTGTCTGGAAAAACACAGCACCTCAACTCTGCTACACCAGTTAAAGGGGCCCAGCCCTAAAGAAAAACTCACTAGCAGCAATATAGGTGGACATACAAATGGACAGAATTAGTGAGCTGCTTCTTCAATTAACCTGTGAAGAATTGAGAACAGTAGCTGAACATATAAAGATGTCAGTTAGTGTTGATCGAGCACTAAAATGCTCGGATGCTCGAAGCTCGGGCCGAGCTCACCGTGATACTCGGGTGCTCGACCCGAGCAACGAGCCCAATGTTAGTCTATGGGAGACCTGAGCATTTTTGGTGCAGCACCTCCGGCAGTCTTTTAAAAGCCTAACAAGTGCCCAAAACGATAGTGACAGTGCTCAAATGACATAGGGACAGCATGGGAATCGCCCCAGGAAGCATTTCTGACCCCCAGGTCACTGCTGTCAACAACGTGGTCAGAGGTATTAAGCCACTTTTAAGGGCTCACAATAAAACGTTCAAAAACTAAACTGAAACTGCTTTCCTGTGAAATATGTTAAGGAAGTTCCTTTCCAGGGTAAAGAAGACTTGTGTATAAGGTAAAATAAATAACCAAAAAAAAAAACACTCCTCCACACCTTGGGCTATGTTCACAAGTAGCATTTTTGATGCGTTTTTGCACTTTTGTATTGCTTTCAACCGTGACAAATGCATTCACCGGGAAATGTCATTTTAACATTTTACAACCTTATCAGGCTATGTGCTGTGTGACACATGCATACAGTGCTGAAAAGACATGGGAACAGCATGGGGTAGACCCCTGGAAGCATCTCTGACACCCAGGTCACTGCCTAAAAGTGTGCCCATCAGAAGTCATCCTTGCCGCATCAGAAGATGCAGACTTGCAACTATCCCCATGCAAGTTCTTGTCCCAGGGCACTGTTCAATTGTACCTCCCCCATTCCTTGCAATGCAAGCGCAAATATGCAGCCAACCACTCACCCACCCCCAGGCTGCAATACCATACTGCTTGCTTGCACTTGAAATTGGGCCTTTTAGGCATGTGGAGGCGGAATCTGGCCACCACGTCATGGCTGCGTTGGCGGCCTGGAATCCATACTCAGTCCCCAGCCGCCCGGCAGCCGGGTGTCCACACTCGGTCCCCAGCCGCCAGGGGGCGGCCGGGTGTCCATTCTCGGTCCCCAGCCGCCCCGCTGCCGGGTGTCCACACACGGTCCCCAGCCGCCTGGGGGCAGCCGCGTGTCCATAAACAGTCCTCAACCGCCCCTATTTCTCCTGTCAACTTCCCCCCACACACTTTTCTTAGCCCGGCCTGCTTTAGGGCAGCATTGGACGAGACCACCAGAGAACCAGACTCCTCTCGTGGGCCCTGGCTTCTCCATCAGGGGAGTTGAGAGTGCCAAGGTGAGGAGCATGATGATGATGATAGAAGTTAGCATCTGCTTTGTTTTCTTTTAATGCAAGCATAAGTGTGCAGCCTGCCACCCACCCACCCCCAGGCTGCAATGCCATACTACTAGCTTGCACTTGAAATGGGGCCTTTTAGTTTGGAGGAGGCCGAAGCTGGCCACTACCTCATGACTGCTTCGGTAGCGAGGTATCCATACTCAGTCCCCAGCCACCCCTATTTGTCCCGGTGTGCCTTATGCATAAGATTAAGCGCGTATACCAAAACATTACCTGTGCCCTCCCCAGTGCATTTAGTGGGAAGGACAGCCTATTCCGCTGTAGTGTGTGCATGCCAAACCCCTGTTCATGGTACATGCGAAGATGCCTCCCACCCTGCATCTGTCGTTGCAGACTTGCAACTATCCCCTTTCAAGTCCTTGTCCCAGGGCAGTGTTGAATTGTACCTCTCCCATTCCTTGCAATGCAAGTGCAAGTATGCAGCCTGCCACCCACCCACCTCCAGGCTGCAATACCATGCTGCTTGCTTGCACTTTAAATTGGGCCTTTTAGGCATGTGGAGGCGGGATCTGGCCACCACGTCATGGCTGTGTTGGCGGCCTGGAATCCATACTCAGTCCCCAGCCGCGCGGCTGCCGGGTGTCCACACTTGGTCCCCAGCCGCCCCGCGGCCGGGTGTCCACACACGATCCCCAGCCGCCTAGGGGCAGCCGGGTGTCCATAAACGGTCCCCAGCCGCCCCTATTTCTCCTTGGAACATCCCCACACACACTTTTCTTAGCCTGGCCTGCTTTAGGGCAGCATTGGACGAGCCCACCAGAGAACCAGACTCCTCCGGTGGGCCCTGGCTTCTCCATCAGGGTAGTTGAGAGTGCCAAGGTGAGGAGCATGATGATGGTGATACAAGTTAGCATCTGCTTTGTTTTCTTGGAATGCAAGCGCATGTATGTAGTAGCGGCTAGGCCTGAGGTGGTCAGCGTTTTGGCGCATATCCTACCTCCTCCGAGGATTGCTGGATGTTTTCCTGCTACTATTCCAGTTCTATGACTCCAGTTAAAACAAAGCTTCAGGTGATAAATGATGGATGAGGTAGTGGCAAAGGAGAAAGAGCAGAAGGAACAGGGACCATTCACATCAATATCAGGCCAGTCAACCACATATGTCTTGTAGGATATGTTTCTGTAACAAAAGGAGCGGATCGGCTACACAGTTATAGGGCATACAGTGTGTGCAATGCCTACCAAAAATTTTGAGGCACTCCAATGTCCCTTGGAAATGACATAGAGGTCAGAGGGCCTTAACTAAACCGTTTTTTCCATTTATAGCAACTGGGTCTCCTGTACACTGTTAGCCTAAGCAGTGAATGGAAGGCTTTCCAAAAATTATGAGGAACTGCAATGCCCCTTGAAACAGACATGGATTACAGCGTACTAAAAACCTTCTACCTATTATTGGGGAGTGGGTCTCCCTTAGTTTTCGCCTTTGTATTGAAAAGCAAAAGCTGACTAAAATTAGGAGGAAATGCAATGCCCGTTGGAAGAGTCGTGGAGGTTAGAGGTAATTAAAAACAACATTTCAATGCCCCTTGGAAGAGCTGTGCAGTTCAGAGTGCCTTAAGAAGACACTTTTAATGCCCCTTTGAAGAGACGCGGAGGTCACAGTAGCTTAACAAGACGGTTTTAATGCCCCTCGGAAAAGACGTGGAGGTCCCAGTAGCTTAACAAGACACTTTGAATGCCCCTTGGAAGAGACGTGGAGGTCACAGTAGCTTAACAAGGCGGTTTTAATGCCCCTCGGAAAAGTGGTGGAGGTCGCAGTAGGTTAACAAGATGGTTTTAATGCCCCTCGGAAAAGACGTGGAGGTCCCAGTAGCTTAAAAAGACGGTTTGAATGCCCCTTGGAACAGACGTGGAGGTCACAGTAACTTAACAAGACGCTTTTAATGCCCCTTACAAGAGCCATACAGTACAGCACCTTAAAAATATTATTCCCATTATTGGGGAGTGGGTCTCCCATAGTATTAACTTATGCCTTCCAAGCAAAAGCTTCCAAAAATTAAGACAGAGCAACTTGCAATGCCCCTTACAAGAGCCATGCAGTACAGCATATTACAAACATAAGTCCCATTATTGGGGAGTAGGTCTCCCATAGTATTTGCTTATGCCTTCCAAGCAAAAGCTTCCAAAAATTAAGACGGAGCAACTTGCAATGCCCCTTACAAGAGCCATGCAGTACAGCATATTACAACCATTATTGCCATTATTGGGGAGTGGGTCTCCCATAGTATTTGCTTATGCCTTCCAAGCAAAAGATTCCAAAAATTAGGACGGAGCAACTTGCAAAGCCCCTTACAAGAGCCATGCAGTACAGCATATTACAAACATTATTCCCATTACTGGGGAGTGGGTCTCCCATAGTATTTGCTTATGCCTTCCAAGCAAAAGATTCCAAAAATTAGGACGGAGCAACTTGCAAATCCCCTTACAAGAGCCATGCAGTACAGCATATTACAAACATTATTCCCATTATTGGGGAGTGGGTCTCCCATAGTATTTGCTTATGCCTTCCAAGCAAAAGCTTCAAAAAATTAGGACGGAGCTACTTGCAATGCCCCTTACAAGAGTCGTGCAGTACAGCATATTACAAACATTATTCCCATTATTGGGGAGTGGGTCTTCCATAGTATTTGCTTATGCCTTCCAAGCAAAAGCTTCCAAAAATTAGGAGGAAATGCAATGCCCGTTCGAAGACTCGTGGAGGTCCCAGTAGCTTAACAAGATGGTTTTAATGCCCCTTACAAGAGACGTGGAGGTCAGAGTGGTATAACAAGACGGTTTTAATGCCCCCTACAAGAGACGTGGAGGTCAGAGTGGTATAACAAAACGCTTTTAATGCCCCTTACAAGAGACGTGGAGGTCAGAGTGGTATAACAAGACGCTTTTAATGCCTCTTACAAGAGACGTGGAGGTCAGAGTGGTATAACAAGATGCTTTTAATGCCCCTTACAAGAGACGTGGAGGTCAGAGTGGTATAACAAGACGCCTTTAATGCCCCTTACAAGAGACGTGGAGGTCAGAGTGGTATAACAAGACGCTTTTAAAGCCCCTTACAAGAGATGTGGAGGTCAGAGTGGTATAGCAAGACGCTTTTAATGCCCCTTACAAGAGACGTGGAGGTCAGAGTGGTATAACAAGACGCTTTTAATGCCCCTTACAAGAGACATGGAGGTCAGAGTGGTATAACAAGACGCTTTTAATGCCCCTCAGAAGAGACGTGGAGGTCAGAGTGGTATAACAAGATGGTTTTAATGCCCCTTACAAGAGACGTGGAGGTCAGAGTGGTATAACAAGACGCTTTTAATGCCCCTTACAAGAGACGTGAAGGTCAGAGTGGTATAATAAGACGGTTTTAATGCCCCTTACAAGAGACATGGAGGTCAGAGTGGTATAACAAGACGCTTTTAATGCCCCTTACAAGAGACGTGGAGGTCAGAGTGGTATAACAAGACGCTTTTAATGCCCCTTACAAGAGACGTGGAGGTCAGAGTGGTATAACAAGACGCTTTTAATGCCCCTTACAAGAGACGTGGAGGTCAGAGTGGTATAACAAGACGCTTTTAATGCCCCTTACAAGAGACGTGGAGGTCAGAGTGGTATAACAAGACGCTTTTAATGCCCCTCAGAAGAGACGTGGAGGTCAGAGTGGTATAACAAAATGGTTTTAATGCCCCTTACAAGAGACGTGGAGGTCAGAGTGGTATAACAAGACGCTTTTAATGCCCCTTACAAGAGACGTGAAGGTCAGAGTGGTATAATAAGACGGTTTTAATGCCCCTTACAAGAGACATGGAGGTCAGAGTGGTATAACAAGACGCTTTTAATGCCCCTTACAAGAGACGTGGAGGTCAGAGTGGTATAACAAGACGCTTTTAATGCCCCTTACAAGAGACGTGGAGGTCAGAGTGGTATAACAAGACGCTTTTAATGCCCCTTACAAGAGACGTGGAGGTCAGAGTGGTATAACAAGACGCTTTTAATGCCCCTTACAAGAGACGTGGAGGTCAGAGTGGTATAACAAGACGCTTTTAATGCCCCTTACAAGAGCCATACAGTACAGCATCTTAAAAATATTATTCCTATTATTGGGAAGTGGGTCTCCCACAGTCTTTGCTTATGCCTTCCAAGCAAAAACTGACAAAAATAAGGACGGAGGAACTTGCAATAATGGCAACACGGACCACGGTCACCCTGGTGGTATAGTTGTGGTGGAGGCTGAGGATATGGAGAAGAACATAAAACAGCTGAAATGAGGAAGCGTATACCCATGTGTGGGTGTGAAGCGGTGCATGTGAATACACGTCCCGAAAAAACACAGTGGATTTGACTTTATGTTACTCTGCTGTCATTTGGTAGTGATGAGAAGTCTGGCCCAATCCAGCCCTTGTTCATTTTGATAAGGGTCAGTGTAACGCACACGCCCGGACTGACTGGCGTGTGCGTGTTTAGTAGTTCCACTGTGCCATGAACCGGAGAGTGCCTGGATGGGCGTAACTAAGTATCTGCCCGATCCGACCAAGGTCGCACGACGGCATACGACGCCAGTGCACCAGGGAGGAACCGAGCAGAGGGACCAGGGTCTACTCCAGGTCAGACTCCGGACACGGCTGTTGACCCACACCGGGGAATACAGGAACAGGCAGACTAGAGCGCAGGCTGGGTAGGGTCCAGTACAGACTGGGAGACAAATTCAGAGCCGCCGATGCGGTAAACAAACAGAGTAAAGCGAAACCGCAGGTGCAGTAGACAAGGCTGAGCAGAGCAGAGCCGCAGACGCGGTAGACAAGGCTGAGCAGAGCAGAACCGCAGACTCGTTAGACAAGGCTGAGCAGAGCAGAACCGCAGACGCGGTAGACAAGGCTGAGCAGAGCAAAATCGCAGACGCGGTACACAAAGCTGAGCAAAGCGAAACCGCAGACACGGTGGACAGGGCTGAGCAAAGCGAAACCGCAGACGTGGTAGACAGGGCTGAGCAAAGCGAAACCGCAGACACGGTGGATAGGGCTGAGCAAAGCGAAACCGCAGACGCGGTGGACAGGGCTGAGCAAAGCGAAACTGCAGATGCGGTGGACAGGGCTGAGCAAAGCGAAACCGCAGACGCGGTGGACAAGGCTGAGCAAAGCGAAACCGCAGACCCGGTGGACAGGGCTGAGCAAAGCGAAACCGCAGACGCGGTGGACAGAGCTGAGCAAAGCGAAACCGCAGACATGGTGGACAGGGCTGAGCAAAGCGAAACCGCAGACGCGGTGGACAGGGCTGAGCAAAGTGAAACCGCAGAAGCAGTGGACAGGGCTGAGCAAAGCGAAACTGCAGACGCGGTGGACAGGGCTGAGCAAAGCGAAACCGCAGACGCGGTGGACAGGGCTGAGCAAAGCGAAACCGCAGACGCGGTGGACAGAGCTGAGCAAAGCGAAACCGCAGACGCTGTGGACAGGGCTGAGCAAAGCGAAACCGCAGACGCAGTGGACAGGGCTGAGCAAAGCGAAACCGCAGACGCGGTGGACAGGGCTGAGCAAAGCGAAACCGCAGACGCGGTGGACAGGGCTGAGCAAATCGAAACCGCAGACGCGGTGGACAGGGCTGAGCAAAGCGAAACCGCAGACGTGGTGGACAGGGCTGAGCAAAACGAAACCGCAGACACGGTGGACAGGGCTGAGCAAAGCGAAACCGCAGACGCGGTGGACAGGGCTGAGCAAAGCGAAACTGCAGACGCGGTGGACAGGGCTGAGCAAAGCGAAACCGCAGACGCGGTGGACAGGGCTGAGCAAAGCGAAACCGCAGACGCTGTGGACAGGGCTGAGCAAAGCGAAACCGCAGACGCAGTGGACAGGGCTGAGCAAAGCGAAACCGCAGACGCGGTGGACAGGGCTGAGCAAAGCGAAACCGCAGACGCGGTGGACAGGGCTGAGCAAAGCGAAACCGCAGACGCGGTGGACAGGGCTGAGCAAAGCGAAACCGCAGACGCAGTGGACAGGGCTGAGCAAAACGAAACCGCAGACGCGGTGGACAGGGCTGAGCAAAGCGAAACCGCAAACGCGGTGGACAGAGCTGAGCAAAGCGAAACCGCAGACGCGGTGGACAGGGCTGAGCAAAGCGAAACCGCAGACGCGGTAGACAGGGCTGAGCAAAGCGAAACCGCAGACGCAGTGGACAGGGCTGAGCAAAGCGAAACCGCAGACGCGGTGGACAGGGCAGAGCGGGCAAGAACCGCCGGAGCGGTAGGCAAGGCAGAGCAGAGGGGACAGAGCTCTGTTCACACGGAACAGACTGGAAGTGAAAGGCAGAACCAGGTACACACAGGATACTTGCAATGAAGTAGCGAGTGGACTCTAAACTCACAAACGTGAGTACAGAGACAACGAGTTGGAGATAGGTACGGGATCAGATTCTGCAGGAAAAGGGAAGGTACGAACATAGAGAAAAACAGGAAACAAGCTAGGAGAGTATTCAGACAAGAACAGACACAGCAGCAAGATACAGGAGCGGGTCTAGGTATGCGGCCCCTAGAAGGTGGAACGAACAGGCTAGGAGCGTGTACACACAGGCCTGGAAATACAGCCTCCAGGATAGGCAGAAGAGAACAGGCTAGAAGATAATACAGACAGGACACAGTTCAGACACGGGAACTGATACCGAAGGCAGGAAACATAAACGGGACCTGGCATATCAGTGACCAGAAGCCAACTGACAGAACACAATGCTCAGACAGGGTTTCTTGAGAGGAGCTGGGTTAAATACCAGGTGACAGACAGCAATAGGCTGAGGACGCAAAAGGGGTGTGTCTGCAGCAGGTACAAGAAACAGGAAGTGATCGGGCGCCGCCCTTAAGCAGCAGAAACAGAGGCAAGCAGACAGCATGGAGGGAAGCCAGGCTAGCAGACTGGACTGGAGATCAAGTGCGCGCTCTTGCACAGTGGGAGATGGACCACTATGCAAGGACGCCGCCAGGTACGTTACATTAAACCAAAAACCTGGCACTCAAATAGACTTGAAGATTTCTTTGAAGATTTTTATAAAAAATAATTGTTTAATGATAATGTAGTACAATAAGCAGACGTTTCGGTCCCACGGACCTTCATCGGTGTACTATGACAGAAAATAATACAAAATATAAATGTCACATAGACAATTGTAAACATGCAACATTCTGCATAAATAACATAAACATGGTGAAAAAAATCAAATCAAAGAACATCAAAATAAATGGTCATGGATACATAGTTTGGGGTTAACAACAAGGGGAAACGGATGGGAGAGAGGGAGAGGATGGGGCTGGACATGAGAGGAAATAGAAATGTAATGGAACCTACCAGAAGAAGTCTAGAAGAGATGAGCTGAGGAGAAAAAAGAGAAAAAACAGAGTGTAAGCCCCTGTGGAAATAACGTAGGAAGGAAAAGAAGGGAGAGAGAGAAACTATTACCTGTGGGGTATAGTGATCAAGGGTGGCTGTGATGGAGGGAGAACGCGGTGTCCGCCGCTTGTTCAAGGCTATGGGTATATGGGGAGATAGGGGGGTATATATATGGCAAGGGGGAGGATGTTAAGGGGCCAAGAACCAATCATTGGTGACAATGGAGTGAATGAAAGCGATAGGAGCCGCGCCGCAGGACCTGAAGACCGGAAACGACGTCAGTCAGGTCCTTAAGCCTGTTAGCCGGTCACGTGACCGGAAATGACGCGTAGTTGCGTTCCAAGTCTCGGCTGCATGATAGTATTGTGGTGGTCGGTAAGTACTTTTATTTTTTAATCCGAGACTAGCCGCCGTGATTTTGGCTGGGTCTGTGGTAAGGGTAGTGGTGTTAACTAACTTTAATCTGGCTAGTCTCGGATTAAAAAATAAAAGTACTTACCGACCACCACAATACTATCATGCAGCCGAGACTTTCATTCAATTCATTGATCAAACGTTTCAAAAATTACGGTCTGACATTAATTTGGGTTGAATACATTACCACCACAACCTGTCTCCTTTGGATAGACAGGCATTAAAAGGTCTCGAATCTGATCCCTCCATCATTATTAAACCGGCAGATAAGGGCGGAGCAATTGTCGTTATGGACAAAACCTCCTATCTCAATGAGATTTTAAGACAACTGGAGGATAGTTCAGTTTATGAAAAACTGACACAAGATCCTACATCCACAACTAGGGACTCCATTTCACAGATCCTGAAATTTCATTCCCTTAAAGGGACGATTGATTCCAAGACCTGTGAATATCTAACAAAAAAATTCCCTATCATCCCGGTCTTTTATACATTGCCCAAAATTCATAAGAACCTGGAAAATCCCCCAGGCCGGCCCATCGTGGCCTCCACAGAATCGATTTTGTCTCCTTTATCCATTTTTTTGGAAAAAATCCTGACTCCGTTAGTCAAAAAAACGAAATCCTTCATTCTGGACACTAGTGCTTTTCTCACTCCCATTCGAGACATTAAACAGACAAATCCTGATTCCTTACTGGTCACACTGGACGTTAATAACTTATATACGTCTATACCACATGTAAAAGGGATTCAATGTGTTAAAAAATTATTAGCAAATTCAGAGACACCGGCTGAAGTCAGCCACCTTAGTCTTGATCTTCTAAACTTGGTGTTAACAAGGAACTATTTCCTCTTCCAGGACACATTCTTTTTACAAAAACAGGGTACCGCTATGGGATCTAATGTGGCCCCCCCATATGCAAATTGCTACATGGCTGCATTCGAGGAGGAGGTGATATACACCCATCCACTCTTCCAGACCCATTCCGTAGCCTGGAAACGCTACATTGATGATATTTTTTGCATATGGAGGGGGCCCCCTGAAACCCTTACAGAATTCTTTGAATCTCTTAATTCTGCCTGGGAGGGCCTTCGATTTACCATCACGTCCAATAAAGAATCCATCAACTTCCTAGACACGACCATCATCAAAGATGAGTCTGGCTTTCTCTCATCTGACCTTTACGTCAAACCCACTGACAGAAATGGTCTTCTACATTTCTCTAGCTCACACCCTAGATCCATATTCTCTTCAGTTCCCAAGTCACAATTCCGTCGTGTTCAGCGTATAGTCAGCAACCCTGCCATTCAAAGCCAGAGACTACATGAGATGCAGAATAAATTTGTGGATAGAGGGTACCCGATAGACACTCTATCTAAAACATTGTAGGGAACCACTCCGCCCCGCTACCCCTCCAATAACCGCATCCCATTTGTACATACCTACCACCCCATGATTTTCATACTACACAGGAAAATCAGACAACACTGGAACATACTCCAAACTGCATACCCCTCCGTCCCCGGTTTTACAGTCCCCTTCTTACCTTGCTATAAAAGGGCACCCAACATCCGGGATCGACTGGTACATGCCGATATTGGCACCACAAACACCAGACCTTGACAAAGATTCTTATCCACACCAAAAATGGGGACTTTTCCATGTCTCCAGTGCTACCAATGTAATAACATCATCAGAGGCAGCACTTTGCATCATCCACAATCAGGGAAACAATACAGGATCAAGGATTACTTCACCTGCAACTCTTCTTATGTTATTTACGTTATTAAATGTCCCTGTGGCCTTATATATGTTGGCGAAACGACCCAATCCATCAAAGATAGAATCTCAAAACATAAGTCTACTATACGCTGTAAAAATCTACTCCTACCCATCCCGGCACATTTTACATCAGCAGGACACTCAATATCGCAGCTCAAATTCCAGGTCATAGAACAAGTTAACCCCCCAAGACGTGGAGGGGATCGTGTTCGCTTATTGAAATTCAGAGAAGCATACTGGATACATGA
The DNA here is from genome assembly GCF_046119375.1 of Phyllobates terribilis. NCBI lineage: Eukaryota > Metazoa > Chordata > Amphibia > Anura > Dendrobatidae > Phyllobates > Phyllobates terribilis. The sequence goes on along the minus strand of NW_027362770.1, from coordinate 71,772,174 downwards.
GCTACAGTCCCTGTCCCCGAAAGGTCTTAACAGAGAATATGATCTCTGCTCATTCATTTGAATACCCCGAGTTTGTGCTTGTACCGTTTATATATTATATATATAAAAAATTTTTTGCTGATTCAATAGCCAAATGTTTATTTGACTATATACTCTCCTTTTTTCACTGTGTCATTATATACAGACTGGTCATATTCTGACCACCCTTACATGTATTTTGCCAAGATTTATAATGTTACATGTCTTTTGTAATTCCATGTCTGGAGATTTAATGGTTCCTATTCTAATGTATACATTGTTGTACCAAACTTTACTATATACTTAAACTTGTTTTTGTTTCCCTAGATACCATCCCAATGACGTTCCTATTCCTTCTCCCACCCCTCCTGCATCCTCTCGCTGGATCTCCTCACTGCATCTTTCCCTGAACACCTTGAACCGCACAGTGGAACGCAACTACGCGTCATTTCCGGTCACGTGACCGGCTAACAGGCTTAAGGACCTGACTGACGTCGTTTCCGGTCTTCAGGTCCTGCGGCGCGGCTCCTATCGCTTTCATTCACTCCACTGTCACCAATGATTGGTTCTTGGCCCCTTAACATCCTCCCCCTTGCCATATATATACCCCCCTATCTCCCCATATACCCATAGCCTTGAACAAGCGGCGGACACCGCGTTCTCCCTCCATCACAGCCACCCTTGATCACTATACCCCACAGGTAATAGTTTCTCTCTCTCCCTTCTTTTCCTTCCTACGTTATTTCCACAGGGGCTTACACTCTGTTTTTTCTCTGTTTTTTCTCTTTTTTCTCCTCAGCTCATCTCTTCTAGACTTCTTCTGGTAGGTTCCATTACATTTCTATTTCCTCTCATGTCCAGCCCCATCCTCTCCCTCTCTCCCATCCGTTTCCCCTTGTTGTTAACCCCAAGCTATGTATCCATGACCATTTATTTTGATTTTCTTTGATTTGATTTTTTTCACCATGTTTATGTTATTTATGCAGAATGTTGCATGTTTACAATTGTCTATGTGACATTTATATTTTGTATTATTTTCTGTCATAGTACACCGATGAAGGTCCGTGGGACCGAAACGTCTGCTTATTGTACTACATTATCATTAAACAATTATTTTTTATAAAAATCTTCAAAGAAATCTTCAAGTCTATTTGAGTGCCAGGTTTTTGGTTTAATATTACGTCGGGCTTGCAACCCTACCTGAGCACCTCACTACTCCAGGAGTGCGGTAGTTTCTCTATTTTGCCAGGTACGTTACAGTCAGCTTGTCAGCATTGTCAGTTGACAGGCGAGTGCGCTTACCAGTTATAATTCCGCCAGCGGCACTAAAAACACGCTCCGATAACGCGCTAGCGGCAGGGCAGGCGAGGACCTCCAAGGCGTACAGAGCGAGTTCATTCCAAGTGTCCAGCTTGGATACCCAATAATTAAAAGGCACAGAGGAATCACGGAGGAAGCTGGTACGGTCGGCAAGGTACTCCCTCACCATCTTTTGAAACTTTCAACTCCTTGTGAGAGTACCCCGCCCCTCAGGGTCTGTCCGAAGGGAGGGTCTGAGAAAACTGTCCCAGAACGTTGACAGTGTTCCCCTGCCTCTGCTGGTTTGGAGTTGCCTCTCTCTTGGTTGTACGCTTTGGTTGGTCAACGAACTGTGACCTCTGCCGCTAGCGTGTTCAGATGGGAATTTTTTTAACAGTTCTGCAGCAAGGGCCTTTGGTACTGGCCCATTTTTGTAGACCTCTCCACCTCAGGAATAAGAGAGTGAAAGTTCTCTTTGTAGCGGGGGTCTACAAGTGTCACCAACCAGTAATGACTGTCACCCCACATTTTGACAACGCGAGGGTCACGGTTAAGGCAGCATAACATAAAGTCAGCCATGCGTGCTAGACTGGTAACCGGCAAGATTTCCATGTCCTCGCCAAGATGACGACTGACCATGCTCTCCTCCTCCTCCTCCTCCCCCTTGTCCTCAGGCCACCTACGCTGAACCGACGATATGACACTTGTACAGGTACTACCGTCTACAGCGCATGATAACAGCTCCTGTTCTTCCTCCTCCTCCTCCTCCTCTCCCTCATTGTCCCCCAATGCACGTTGGGATGAGGTGAGGCTGGGCTGTGTGTAATCGCCCACTACGGCTTCTTGATCCAACTCATCATACTCTGGCTGCAATGCCTCCTCTTTAATTCTCTGCAGAGAGCGTTGCAAAAGACAGACAAGTGGGATGCTGACACTAATGATGGCATCATCGCCACTCACCATCTTGGTGGCCTCCTCAAAGTTTGTCAGGATGGTACATATGTCAGACATCCAGGTCCACTCCTGAAGTCTTATGTGTGGAGTCTGACCTGAATATCGACGGCCTTGTTGCAGCTGGTACTCCACAACTGCTCTCTTCTGCTCACAAATCCTTTGCAACATGTGGAGGGTAGAGTTCCAACGTGTGGGGACATCACACACCAGTTGGTGTGCCGGAAGCTGCAAACGCTGCTGCAACACAGCAAGGGCGGCGGAAGCTGTAGCCGGCTTGCGAAAATGAGCTGACAGGCGGCGTACTTTGACGAGCAGATCTGGCAACTCGGGGTACGATTTAAGAAACCGCTGAACCACGAGGTTAAGCACATGAGCCAGCCATGGTACGTTTGTGATCTCGCCTCGCCTCAGAGCCGCCACCAGGTTATGGCCATTGTCACACACGACCATGCCTGGGTGTAGGTTCAGAGGTCTCAGTCACAGATCTGCCTGCTCTTTCACAGCTGTCCACAACTCACAAGCAGTGTGAGGTTTATCACCTAAGCTTATGAGTTTCAGCACAGCCTGTTGCCGCTTGGCGGAGGCAGTACTGCAGTGCTTCCAGCTTGTAACTGATGTGGTGATATCTAAGATGGAGGCTGAACATGAGGAGGAGGAGGATGATGCGCAGGAGCTGTACACTGTGGGGGCAACTCTGACTGACATAGGGCCCGCAATCCTCGGTGTGGGGAGGATGTGTTCTGTCCCAAGGTCCGACTGGGTCCCAGCTTCCACTATGTTTACCCAGTGTGCCATCAGGGAGATGTACCGTCCCTGGCCACAAGCACTTGTCCACGTGTCCGTTGTCAGGTGGACTCTCCAAGTAACTACGTTTTTGAGGGCACGGCAGATGTTTTGGGACACGTACTTGTGTAGTGCGGGGATGGTACACCGGGCAAAATAGTGTCGGCTGGGGACCGAGTACCGAGGGACGGCCACCGCCATAAGGTTGCAGAAGGATTCCGTCTCCACCAGCCTAAAAGGCAGCATTTCCAACGCAAGCAGTCGTGAAATGTGCGAATTTAGGACTGTGGCCTGTGGAAGACAGACCGGAGGTGGCGGTGCCCAGATAACTGGAAGTATTATCTGCTATCCAATTAATAACCTGTTCACACTGATCAGTTCGCAATACTGTGTTGTTCTGTGCTTCCCTAGTAATTCGGTCAAGAAGTGGGAGCGAGAAGATGTGGCTGTTGGTTGTGGCACATTTTCACCTTGGCCACGGCCCCGTCCTCTGCACGCACTATCACCAGAATGTCCAGTTCCACGTCCCTTGCCACGCGCCTTGCCCATTGTAAAGGAAGTAAAATAGCTTACACTCGCACTATCAATGGAAAAAGGGTAATAGAAAGTAGATTAGAACCGTGGAAGAGGAAAACCACAGTTCTATTTCTCTGGCCTACACCCGACTCCTTTAAACAATCAGAACAATCAGGGAGAAACTATTACTGTTTTTCCTTACGGAAAAAATACCAAAACCTGAATAATAGTGATTTTTTACCGTGGAATGGCAAAACCACAGTTATTGTTTACTGGTGTATACCACACTTTTTAAAATATATAGATTTATGGCTGAACAGTGAGCGACACACTCAAACTGTTTTTTTTTTTTAGATATCTAAGGCCCAAAACTGAATACTACAGAGATTTTACCCTTAGAACTGCAAAACCACACTGGGATTTGTCAGGCGTACACCAGACTATTTTCAACAGATATATTTTTGTGTCAGAGCACTCCGGAGACACTACTGTTTTTTTTTAAGGCAAAAAAAGCGACAAACAGGATAAGAGAGATTTTTTTACCGTGGAACAGCAAAACCACAGTTTTAATTTACTGGTGTATACCACACTTTTTAAAATATATAGATTTGCGGCTGAACAGTGAGCGACACACTCAAACTGTTTTTTTTTTTAGATACCAAAGGCCCAAAACTGGATACTACAGAAATTTTACCCGTAGAACTGCAAAACCACACTGGGATTTGTAAGGCGTACACCAGACTATTTTGAAAAGATATATTTTTGTGTCAGAACACTCAAGAGACAGTACTGTTTTTTTTTACTGCAAAAAATGCAAAAAGCAGGATAATAGAGATTTTTTACCGTGGAACAGCAAAACCACAGTTTTAATTTACTGGTGTATACCACACTTTTTAAAATATATAGATTTGCATCTGAACAGTGAGCGACACACTCAAACTGTTTTTTTTTAGATACCAAAGGCCAAAAACTGGATACTACACAGATTTTACCCCTTAGAACTGCAAAACCACACTGGGATTTGTCAGGCGTACACCAGACTATTTTCAACAGATATATTTTTGTGTCAGAACACTCCGGAGACACTACTGTTTTTTTTTAAGGCAAAAAAAGCGAAAAACAGGATAAGAGAGATTTTTTACCGTGGAACAGCAAAACCACAGTTTTAATTCACTGGTGTACCACACTTTTTAAAATATATAGATTTGCGGCTGAACAGTGAGCGACACACTCAAACTGGTTTTTTTTAGATACCAAAGGCCCAAAACTGGGTACTACAGAGATTTTACCCATGGAACTGCAAAACCACACTTCTGTTTCTGTCGCCTATACCAGACTCTTTTCAACAGATATATTTGTGTCTGAAAAATCAGAGACACACTTTTTTTTTTTTTGTGGGGGGGGGGACATCAATAGGTTAATAAAACGGGTATTTGTATAGTGTGTAGGAGGAAAAAAAAAGAGGATTTAGATGAGAAAAAAGGATTTTTACTGGCCCCCGAGACCTGCAGCTAAGTCCAGCAATTTCAGAAACAGGAGCACACAGGACTGTAATGCAGCGTTTGCTGGTATAACCACTGCGTCTCCTATACAGCCTGCCTGCCTGATATCTGGGATGGATATTAGTCCTGAGAAGGACTGTTTGTTTGTTCTGGCAGCCTTTACAGACCCTACACTAACTATTTCTCAGGAAAAATCTTTCCCTAGCTCAGCAGCGCTGTCCCTACACTGTCTGATCCGGAGCGTCTGTGTCCAAGATGGCGGTGCCCGGTTTTAAATGCTCGAGGTGACACTGTGCGGCCAGCCAATCACTGTAATGCCCACAAACAACATTGCTGCGGCATTACAGTGACTGGCTGACAATCCCTGCATGTTCATTGGCTCTGTAAAGAGCGCCAAACATGCAGGGCAGAGACCCGAGCTCCCGCCCGAGTAACCCGGAAATGCTCAGTGCTCGCCGAACATCCCGAGTAGCGTGATGCTCGGGCGAGTACCGAGCAGTGTCGAGCATGCTCGCTCAACACTAATGTCAGTAGAACAGATTTCTTACGCACACAACCACAGGCAACTGTTAGCTGCCATTAATACAAAAATGGATGAGCTGGGGGAGAAAGAAACAGAAGATGTCATGGGGACATTCCTCCAGGAACTAACACAGTTTCTAACCAGGTTGAAGTTGGAGGATGGAGGGACGGCACCAATTACGAAAAGCGGGAATCTCCGTCCACAGACTGAACTACAGGAATTGAAAGAACAATTCAAAGCCCAAACAACAGCCCTGGAGGAATCGACCAAAACCTCTGAATGGGTGATAGACTCAGACAGGACCTTTAAGCTGCTCGGGTTAGATAAATCAGGGAGACAGTCCTCTCTAACACCACAAATCACCATAAGGAAAGAATTCAAGATCCTGGGACAGATTGGAGAGTGTGAACAGAAAGAGAGACTGTCTTATAGGAACTTGTTGCACCAGATCGATGCAGGCTTACAGAAAGGCTACCAGCCAGATGAGATCGTTGAGGGGGTAGTGAAAGCGATCAGTACAGGACTGAACCTCCGTAGTATGCTAGAAATGAAGAGTCAATTGACCTTGCAACAGCTGAAAATGATTTTAAAAGGGCACTATAAAGAAAAGAGTACTTCAGAATTGTTCCACCGACTCATTCATCTCTCACAGAAAAATAATGAATCACGCCAAAATTTCTTGTTCAGAGCAATTGAACTGAAGGATAGACTGTTTGCATCCAGTGATGTAAAAGCGGAAGAGAAGTTTGATGCTGGACTCATCCAGAAGAAGTTCTTGAGATCATTGGGAACAGGATTAATCAGGAAAGATATCAAGTTGCAGCTGAAAGAGTACCTAGAAGATCCTGACATTTTGGACTAAGTCCTAATTGAAAAAATGAATGAGGCCCTAGTTTGGGGTCAGAGAGTGAACAGAAGTTAAAGAAAGGCTCTGCTCCTAAAATCACCAAAATGAGTCAGCTGAAGTTGGAGACCCCCGGTGGCCAGTGCGAAAATCATCATAGAGACCCTCCAGTGCCACCTCCGAGAGGGAACCTTAAATCACCAACAAAAGAGAGGCCTGCCAGTGCTGACTGAGAGGAAGTAATAGGAGAACTGTAAGCCGAGTTGATTGAGGTGAAAAAGTTGATTCGTTCCTGGCCAGAACCTGTACCCCTCAGACCCAGGAGTGGATTCCAAAACAGAAGATACCCGACTTGTGAAGCATGCCATTCTTCAAATCAGAGTATAGTGTGTGTCCACTGTCTAAGATGTGGTGAGGAAGGACATTATGCCAAGGAATGCCAATGGTCACGGTCGTTTGGGGTAAAAGACAGGTGTTAGAACCCTCCTGTTTGTTTTTTTTCCCATCTTGTGTTGTGCGGTCACGTGACCATCTGCCTTTATATTCCAGCTCCGCCTTTTGGCTGTGCTGGACTTCAGTGTTGTTTGACTGTTCTGCTAGCCAGGTGCTTCGGTGCCTATCTCTCAGTTCACTTGGTCCTTTGGGACCTCTAGTACCTTTTGTCAGTTTATCTTTCGTTTCTTCAACAACTTTCTCTGTTCAGGTGTCCCTTTTTTGTTCCAGTCCTTAGTTCTTTTAGGGACCCCTTCCCTTTACTCTTTAGGTCTTCGTTCAGACTAGCCTAGGACTAAGGCGGGTCTGTTTGCTTGGAACAGGCAGCCCGCTACATCGTAGGGATTCAGCTTAGTCTTACTGTAGGGAAAGCTTTCCCCTTCTTTCCTTAGTTTTTGTTAAAGATCATAACACAGGTGGTTACCAGTGCGGGGCGACTGGTAACCGCGACACGGAGGAAGCCCCAGAAGCAAATCCAAATGTCACCAAACCCCAGAACGGCGCATGAGGTAAAACTGCTGCGTCAGTACTATTCCCAAGTGTGTTCCCATCTGCAACAGCTGCAAGGGAGACAGGGACATCAGTTACTTAATGCCCAGTGCAGAGGTCAAATGATGTACTCTTGGGAGGAGGATTCCTCAGTTAGTAAAGATAGCCTCATCAGCCTAATCGGTGAAAGGTGCTTTATACAGTGCCAGCTAGATGGACTCCTATTAAAAGCACTGTGGGACACAGGAGCCCAAGCGAGCCTTTTAAATGAAGAATGGAGAAGGTGCTACCTGCCACACACTTGCCTTCGGTCACTAAACAAACTCTTGGGACAGTGGAACTCCACAGCAAAGCCGTCAACCAGACAGAAATCCCTTCCATAGGCTGGGTGGAAGTGACTTGCCAACTGAGGGCCACGAAGAACAGCAATACCATCAAGCTTTTGGTAACTTTTCTCGTGACCAGTGAACAGAGTGTGTCAGAGGATCCTATCCTGTGTTATAATGTAATCTGTGAGGTCATCACGAAACACAAGACAGGGGCGTTGGTGGTGGATGCAATCGCCTCATCGCTCGTCATACCCAATGCCGTGGCAGAAAACATGATTCGTAGAGTAAAGAAAGCACAGAATACAATGGACCTAAAAGAAGTCAAGGTAGGCTTGCGCCCAACCATCATCCCTGCAAACCAAATGGTGGGGTGAGGTTTGGAGTCTGGGTAGAATCGGGAAGAAAAGTCCAGAAAAGACTGTTCGTGCCAAAAGACTCCTCACAACTTCCGGAAGGCCTAGTTCAAGGTGAGACTATGCTTACGATTCCTACTGGTGGGTTTGCTCGAGTGACCGTACTGGTGATGAATACTACGAAACATGAAATTAGACTGGCTCCAAAGACTGTGTTAGGTCACATCGAAACCGTTAAAACAATACATCCAGCCACTGTGAGACCAGCGCAGGGGTCTACAGTGAATTCAGTCTCCCCACCAAAGAACAGGAGCTGCCCAAGGGAGGAAATTGCGTAACCCACCTCGTGGTACTGGGATCGCCCAGTACCCCTGGAACAGTTGTGTGCTGAAGATCTAGCGGTAGCAAAACAGATGCTGAGAAAAGAATGTCATGCGTTCTCCAAAGATGACTCTGATATAGGCTGTATCTCGTCATTGCTTTTGAAAATCAATTTGAAAGACACGACCCCAGTAACCAGAAGTTACATGTTCTTGCCAAAACCTGTCACGGTGTAGTGGGAATGCTGGTGAGGAAATGGCAGATACGGGCAGGGTGAGCAGGGAAAACTAGTCTGTCCCTAGACTGGGAACCCTGAATAGCCCTGACCCCGAAGGTATCTCTGATGGTGAGAAGGTTCGGGTCTCCACCCTAAGCCCTAACTCCTCCACAAGCCCTGAACTAATCCCCCTTACATCCCTCCCCAGACCAAAGGTACAGCAATCTCAAAGGAAAGGACTTCAGCAACACAAATGAACAGGACTGCACAGCACGGCTTCCAGGTATAGAGTGAAACTCTATCAGCAACACCACCTGGTGGAAGGAGAGGCTACTTAAAGGCTACGGGAAGGAGACTCACACAGAAACTCACATCCACCAGGACACGGCAATAGAACTGGCATTAACCCATGCAGTACAAGAGGGAATTTCACAGTTTAAGTTACAGCGGCATCTAGAATAGACCGCAGATACACAGCACTAGACAGCACGTGACGAAACCATTACATCGTGAAGTGAAAGAATATTTCCAAGATCTCATCAACAGAGGTTGGGTCCAAAAGTCGAAGTCGTTTTATTTCTCTCCTATTGTCTGTGTTAGGAAGAAAGATGATACATTGAGACTATGTTGTGATTACCGGGAACTAAACCGAAAGTCAGTACCTGATCGACATCCGATACCAAAGATCCAAGATATGCTGGATAGCAAATCAGGAAGCACCTGGTTCTCTGTCCTCGATCAGGGTAAAGCATACTACCAAGGGTTTGTCGAAGTGTCCAGTAGACCCTTGACAGCATTCATCACACCATGGGGATTATATGAGTGGATCCGCATACTGTTTGGGCTCAGTTCAGCTCCAGCAGAATTCCAGAGAAGCATGGAGATATGTTTAGAAGGATTGAGGGACGATATCTGCCAGCTGTACTTGGATGACAATGTGATACACAGCAAAACCTTCCGGGAGCATGTTGAACACGTGTTGACCGTATTACAACGGTATCAACAACACGTAGTTGAGTTGACCCCAAAGAAGTGTGAACTGTTCAAAAGAAAAGTCCGATTTCTAGGGAAAATTGTGTCCGGGGAAGGATATACAGTACAATGGACCCAGCAGAAATCGCTTCGGCACTGGCCTTAAAAGACAAGCTGCCCTCTACCATCGGGGAGTTGAGGCAGATATTAGGATTTCTCTCCTACTATCGTACTTATGTTCGGAAATTCTCCAGGATAGCCGCCCCACTATACCTCCTCTTGGGGGGGGACAGAAGAGACAACAACACCCACAGAGAAAAAGAAGAACGCGTGTAGGACCAGCTTAAAAGAAACAACGCCGTTTCGTCCCAACAGCCCATTCTCTGGACAGCAGACCACCAGGAGGTATGGGAAGAACTAGTAGACTACCTGGTAAAACCACCCATCTTGGGATATCCTGATTTCAATTTACCATTTGTTCTTCATTGTGACGCTTCTCAAGTTGGACTGGGAGCTGCCCTGTATCAGCATCAGGATGGAAAAATGAGAGTCATCAGTTACGGTACTAGAACCTTGACAGACGCCGAGAAGAATTACCATTTACATTCTGGAAAATTGGAGTTCCTAGCATTAAAATGGGCTATCAGTGAATGATTTAGAGATTATCTCTTACTACAGCAAAGAGTTTGAGGTATACACTGACAACAACCCTTTGACCTATGTCCTTACTACAGCCAAACTGAATGCAACGGGTCTGAGATGGGTCGCTGACCTAGCAGACTTCAATTTCAGCATCAAGTACAGGCCAGGAAAATGCAATGCAGATACTGACGGATTGTCAAGAATGCCACTAGAGCCTGAGGAGTTCGTGCAAGTCTGGAAGCAATTGAGAGCACTACCCAAGCAGTACAAGCTTATCAGTAGGAAAACACACCATTGCGGTGTCCATTGACGGTGGAAACCACCATAAAAGCGAGAGAACAAGAACACTCCCGGTCTATTCAACAACTACCAAAAGGGAAAATCTGTAGAGCACAATGGGAAGATCAGATAATTGGTAGAATACTACTTTATGTGGACAAAAATGGGTTTCCAAGTAAATGGGAGAGAGACAATGAGTCACCTGCAGTATCTGTTTTAATTAAAGAATGGACGAAGCTCTACCTCAGTGAAGATGGTATCCTGTATCGTAAAGGAGGACAAAACCGGCAGTTGGTACTACCCAGAGTATTCTGTAGGTTCATCTTCAAAGAACTCCATGAATACATGAGACACCTGTGAGTTGAAAGGACAACCAACTTGATCTGTGAACTTTTCTTATGGCCGTACATGCAGAGAGATATTGAGAGGTACGTGACCAGGGAGTGTGGGTGTCTGAAAGATAAACGTCCCAACACATCAACCCGGGCATCTATGGCCAACATCCAAACCACGTATCCGTTTGAGATGATCTCAATAGACTTTCTACATCTTGAGACGTGCAAGGGTGGTTACGAATACAACTTGGTGGTGATTGACCATTTCACTCGATTTGCTTAAGCATATGCCACCACCAATAAATCGGGTCGAACAGCAGCAGAGAAGATCTTCAATGATTTTGCATTGAGGTTTGAGTTCCCTACGAGGTTACACCACGACCAAGTGAGAGAATTTGAGAACCAGCTCTTTGCCAAGCTAGGAAAGTACTGTAGGATTCAGAGATCCCACACAACGCCCTATCACCCAGAGGGTAATGGACAAGTAGAATGTTTTAACTGGACATTACTGTCGATGTTGCGCACTTTAACAGCTGATGAGAAGAAAGACTGGAAGAGTTCTCTGTCAAAAGTGGTACATGCCTATAACTGTACAAAGAGCAATGCAACGGGTTACTCACCCTTTTCCTATTGCATGGACGATCGCCAAGACTGGCAATCAACATTATGTTCGATACTCCGGTGTCAGAGACTTACAGAACGTATCCGGAGTACGTTCGGAAATGGAAGGAACAGATGACAGAGGCATACAACATAGTGTCCAAAGTGGTTACGCAAGGACAGAGCAAGAGCAAGGAATACTATGATCGAAAATGTTATGGAGCAGAATTGGCACTGGGAAGCCGGGTGCTATTCAAGAACGTACGTGAGAAAGGCGATCCAGGAAAACTTTTTCGTACTGGGAAGACAAGGTGTATGTGGTCGTAAGGAGGAAAGCTGATGACAGCCCAGTGTATGAGATCCGATTGGAAACGGGAGACAAGAAAACCATAATAGTCCTTCGGAATTTACTACTACCCTGTCATTATGTCCCACCACAACAAGACTTTCCAGAAGTAGACAGACATCGTCCGAGATCAACTAAGGGACCACTACAGACAGAAGCTCTGGAGGTGGATAGTGACCTTGAAAGTTCCTATGGAGAACACACTGTTGTATTTCTCGGACCGGCAAGGAGAGGGATGTACCATCCTCAGGAGAATGAACTAAGTCCTGAGGCTCCAGAGTTCATACCAAGTCGTATAGATAAAGTCCAATTCAGATTTGATGATCGAACACCAGCCGCTCAAGAGACCGATCGACACTCAGGAGGAGCAGAATTACCAGACCGTGCAGAAATAAGCGACTCAGGAGAAGTACAGGAACTTACAGAGGCAGCTCCAAGAGCATCTGAGGAAGCATGGGAAATGAGTGCAGCAGAAGAAACATCTGTGACCGAAGAACCCGTGATCTCTGAGGAACAACCCACCAGGAGGATGTCGACTCGAGAAGTGAGGAGATCCGTGATGCTGACGTATGAAACACTTGGCGAACTGAGTCAAGTGCCAAGGACAGCCGACTGGAAACAAGTATCTCTGCCTGTGGACCAGGTAAGCCCACTTGAGTGGTATTCACCACCGAGAGGCAGTATGGAAGATGTTGCCTGGTGGAAAGACTTGTTTTCATGCTTTGATTTTCCTTAAAAGACTTTGTAGAAATAAGGAACTGTTAAAGCATAGAGAGAGAGCGCTGGTTGAGGACGTACGAAAAGCTCCAGTTGAAGAGATGCTGATTGTTTTAATTGTGTTAATTGTTTATTTTTTACATGGCTGTGTGTGTTTTTTTTTTTAAATCCTTTAACAATATTGCTGGCTATTGCCGCAAATTACTTTCTATGCATGTACATGTAGAGATGTGGACTGTCTTACTCATATCTTCTTTCGCCGATTCACTTCCCACAAATGGCGTAGTCTCTTCCGGCTTTTGCGGTCTGTCGTGGTACCTGGGCAGACCTACTTCTGACTCACCTGCTCGATTTCTGGGACTCTCCGCCCATTCTCCATTGATTTGCTGCAAAGGGTGGGGTTTATTTTCCTTCCGCCATGGCCATTGAGGGTGAGCACTGTTCACTACAGGTCTTCCTCTCTGGACAAGCCACTTTCCAGGCTGGACAGATTTTCGCACTCTTTCACTTCGTTTACTTCCATAAGGGGCTGGTCGGTCTTGTCAATTTGCGCCACTCAACGCCATCTTGCAGTCGGTGCTTGGCGCTATCTTTGTTTTCACTGGCTCTTTCCCTGCACCTGTTAAGTTTTCTTGATGCATGGATCGATCCTGCTGACTACACCAAATGTAAAGTGCGCAAGAGTGGTAATCATGACCGAGCTGCTGTCCGGTTACGCTGTGACACTTTACAGATAAACTGTGTCCCAATCCCAGTGTGGTGTGCAGCACACTCACTTGTAGGCCGCAGGCCTCCGCTGCCTGCAGGCTTCCGTCCTCAAGAGCCACCGCACACAACTCAGGGAACACTAGGTTCTTTACAACTGGCAAACGTTTACTAGTCAGTTCAAGTTCATATTGTGGTGACATGTTGGATAGGGCACAGCATTTCATGTTTCTTTCTTCATTAGTACAGTACCTCTGCAGACCTGCCACTCGTTCGTCCCGGACGACCTTTCAGCCCGCTGACTGTATTAGCCGCAGGAGTCTTCTGTTCACTTCAGCAATGCACCCGGGAAGGCCACCTGGACCCCATGTAATTCCACGTCCACCGACCTTGAGATGTCAGACCAGGCCTGCTCCTTGGTACCTGGCCCAAACCCTAGGTTCCAGACGTTACAGGAATGTCCATCAAGGATCTCAGTATGGCCTTCCACTGCCTAAAACGATTGGCTCATTCTGCCCCTAGCAGTCCACTGCACCTGAACTTGACCTTGACACTGCACTTCTCTAACCAACCACTATCAGGAAGTGCCCCCTTTTTAATAACAATAGTTCCGACCCACTGGGCTAGTTCTATCATTAACTATTTCCAACCCTATAGGCTAAACCTGTTGTTCTTATTCTATGTCCTATGCTGTTGCTAAACCACTTACTATATAAAGCTAGTCCTATGCTTACCTTGCACTACACACTACTCACACTGTACATTAACACTTTAATTGACTTTTATGCTGTACATTACCATAACACATATAAGACGCACATCACTGTTAGGGCTCATACTCATCTGCGTTTAAAACGTAAGAGTGCAATCCGATAAAAAATCGGATTGCACTCTGACTAGTGTTAGTCAAGGATTCTGTGTTCATCTACAATTTTTTTCTCAGCTCGGATCAGACTGTGAAAAAAAGTGCACCATGCTGCGAGTGTCTGTGTATATCGGACGAGACTCGGCCATGTAAGTCAATGGATGCGAGAAAAAAACTAGCATGGCACACAGACCATGCGTGTGCTGTGCATCTTATAGGAAACCCGACATTTCAACACCTTACTGACGTCAGCACTCGGCACTGAAACTGCGTTCTCATGCTTAGCACAGTGTTTCCTGGATGCCGGGCTGAGCGGTCACATCATGCCACAGCTCAGCAATGCATCCAGGTGTAGGGCTTGTTGCAAGACACATGGATTATCGCTGGACAGGTGAGGAATACTGTGAATTTTTATTTTTATTTTTACATTAATAAATTGTCTTTATTTAAATTTCACTACAGGGTTGGTAATAGGGGTGTCTTATAGATACCTCTGTATTACTAACCCCTGGGCCTTGATGTTAGCTGACATTACAAAGTTGACATCAACCCAAATACTATTACCCCACTTGCCACCACACCAGGGCAAGTGGGAAGAGCCGAGGCTAAGCGCAAGAATTGGCGCACCTAATGGATGGGCCATTTCTGGGGCAGCTGAGGGCTGATGTTCTTAGTCTGGGAGGGTGACACTATCCATGGCTCCTTCCTGGGTTATTAATATCAGCTTGCAGAGTTCTACCTAGCCTTTGCTGTTTATTAAAAATAGGGGAGGCTCCCACGCCATTTTTTTGTGAGGTCACCCCTTGTTAATAACCAGTAAAGGCTAAGTATACAGCTGTGAGCTGATATTACCAGCTTAGGAATCTCCATGTTTAATACCCCCTTCCCAGACAATAAACATCAGCCACCAGCTGTCGGCTTTCCATCAGCTAGTTAAGAATAATATGGGGGACCCCACGCCATCTTTTTCTTTTAATTCTTTAATTATTAGCTAAATTAACAAGCACTGCACTAATTATATATCTCACTGATATATTTCTTACTATAATCTATCTATATTCGTATATAAGATTGTTTTATTAGTTAGAAAACTAACTAGTAATGACAGAATTACTGTATGTAAAAGCTGATGTTAAAAACGCATTGCATACTCCATCTGCATGTCATATAGATGTCATACAGATGCTAGGTGAGAAAAATCACATTGTACTCGCAAGACACTGGCATGACACTTGTCCTACTTTTTTGGAACAACTTTGGAGTGATTTTCTTTACGCTGATAAGTGTGAGCCCTAACATGTAAAACCGCATGACACTATACACATAGCGAGATTGTTGTATTCTAGGGCAAAAACAGGGTAAGACAGTCCACATCCCAACATACTGTGACAAAGTCACTGGCAGAATACTGGAGGGGAGATATGTTTCACTGAGGCTATTAGCTTCAGTGATGTGAAATGTGGAAGTCTTCTCCTTCATGGTAGGTGCAGAGAGGGCTATTCAGCCATAATTAAAAGGGCATGTTTTGCTGTGAATGGCCATAGTGCGGGCGGGAGTCCATTTACCATATCTCCACCCCAGGGTGTGGTCTGGGCTGTAAATAGCCAGCCTTGTGACTAAGGCCGATATATGGACTATGTTGCATCTCTGTATTTTGTTTTGCCATTATGCCGAATGGGCTGTATCTACTTTACGAACTCTACGTTGGTTTATGACGTTTTAATAACCCAACCCGAAACTTAAAGAGACAGTGTTCCGCGTGTACAGCCGAGCAAGCCACTTTACCACAGGTGGTGTTAGAATTGCTGGCAACGCTCCCAGCGAACATGTGTTATAAGAGGTGCTGAATGTCTTGGGTGAAGTCTGCCATAAGCCAGCAAGTGACGCTGGACAAAATGGAGGTACTAATTAAGCATCTGGTGCAAGCACAGCAGGCACAGCACCAGCAGCAGCTACAGCAGCAAAGGGAGCAGCAGCAGCAACAGCAGATGGCGCAACAGGAGACCACTAAGCTGCTTATGCAGCAGCTTCAGTTACAGCAGCAGCAAAAGGACCAGCGCTGACAACAGCAGCAGCAGATTGATTTGCTCACTGGGTTATTCGTGGCACAGCGACAGCTCCAACTCTAAGGTCAGTGGACAACTTTTCCATCCGGAAGGTGGTAAGGGGAGCTCTGCAGAAAATTACACCGGGTGACGACGTAGAAGCCTTTCTGGCAGTATTTGAGAGGGTGGCCGAGAGGGTAAAGCTTCCGCCAGAGCAATGGGCAGAGGTGCTGGCACCATACTTGACGGAGGAGCCCCAGAAGGCTTACTGTGACTTGGCCTTGCAAGACGCCAAGGAATATGGAAAACTAAAAAAACTGAAATTTTGGCATGCTTGGAGGTGATGATGACTGTCAGGGTGCAGTGGGTCCACCGCTGGGCGTATCACCATGAGAAACTACCTCGCTCCCAAATGTTTGACTTACTGCACCTGGTCCAAAAATGGTTGCAGCCAGAGTCCTCTACCCCTGCGCAGATGGTAGATTGAGTGGTTATGGACCGGTTCGTACATTCCCTGCTGAGGCCAATACAAACTTGTGTTGCCCAGGGTGATCCTCGGAACGCTGGTGAACTGGTTGGTCTGGTCGAAAGATATCAAGGGGCCGAGGATTCCTTGGGAAAGCAGCCCACTCCTCACCAGGGGCAGAGGCCCAAAAAGGGGTAGGGTAGGGTCTCCAAGGTCCAAAAGGGTGGGGGAGGTAATGCCCAAGGTCCCTACGGGAGATATTATATGCTGGAGATGTCACGGGCCTAGGCTATATAGCTGCCACCTGACCCTCGAGCAGATGGATTGTAGCCCGGGATGCCAGTGTTCTTACTATGCCTACCCTGCCTGTAGTGTGGACTGGTGAGGGGTCACAGACATGTCCCATGATCATAAATGGAGTACTGGTGGCAGGACTCTTGGACTCGGGGAGTTTGGTGATTCTGGTAAGGGCCACACTTCCCCACCAGTTGTTACCTGGAAAAACCGTGGGTGTATGCTGTAATCACTGGAATGCCAAGGACTACCCTGTGGCCATGGTGAACATTAAAACTAACTGTGGGGCTGAGTCCCATGAGGTCGGGGTGGTTAAGGACTTACTACACCCAGTAATAATAGGGCGAGACTTTAGCCTGTTCTGGGACTTATAATAATAATATAATATGGTGGAAAGCAGGTGTACCACAAGACCCAGGAAGGAGCCGATGCCACCATGTTGAAACCCCAATGCAGTTTGAGGCTGATGAATTCCCCCTGCGTATCCTTGCTGGTGACGAGGACAAGACAGTGACCCCAGAGGCCGAGATTCCTAAGTTGGGGGATTCTGGGGGGAATTTTGGTACTGCACAGATGTAGAATCTCACCTTTGAGAATGTGTCTGTAATAAATGGGGTTGCTCAAGAGCCAGGGGCTGACACCAGGTTCCTGTATTTTACAGTAAATGAGGAACTCCTGTATCGGGTCACTAAGCCAAGAGGGTAAGTGGTAGAGCAGTTGGTGGTGCCGGGTCCCTATAGGTGTAAGGTATTAGACCTGGCCCATTCTCATGTCTTAGGTGAGCATCTGGCAGTAGACAAAACTTGGGAGCGGGTCTGACCTGGATGTCACAGAGGAATTGTTAATTACTGCCGGTCCTGCCCCGCCTGTCAGCTAACTGCTCCAGTGTCCCACTTCCGAAGCCCTCTGGTACCATTGCCTATTATAGAGGTCCCATTCGACCGGATTGCAATGGTCCTTGTTGGGCCCTTGGTTAAGTCTACCAGAAGGCACCAATACATCCTGGTAGTGCTGGACTATGCAACTCGGTATCCGGAGGCGGTACCACTGAGAAACTCCTCTGCCAGGAGTATAGCCAGAGAGCTAGTCCATATCTTCTCCCGAATGGGCCTGCCAAAGAAGATCCTGATGGACCAGGGAACTCCTTTTATGTCCAAGCTAATGAGGGAGTTGTGTAAAGCTCTCCAGATTACACAGCTCCGGATGTCGGTATACCATCCGCAGACGGACGGCCTAGTGTAGAGATTCAACAAGACATTGAAGTCTATGCTGAAGAAGGTCGTGGAGAAGGATGGGCGAGATTGTGATTGCCTACTGCCGTACCTGCGGTTCTCCATCAGGGAAGTCCCCCAGAGCTCTACATGATTCTCACTGTTTGAGCTGCTATAAGGGAGGTCACAGTGGCAGAGACACTGTCACTGGCCCAAAAGCAACAGTGCCGAGAACTACTTCAGCAAAACGGAGACCTGTTTTCGCAGTTGCCAGGATGTACGCAGGTTGTGGAACATGAGATCTTGATGGAACCGCATGTACGGGTGAACCAGAGGCCATATCGAATCCCGGAAGCCCGCCGTGAGGTGATCTTCAACGAGGTGCGGAGAATGTTGAACCTGGGCGTTATCAAGGAATGAAAGAGCGGCTGGTCCAGCCCCATTGTTCTTGTGCCAAAGCCGAACGGAGAATGACGGTTCTGTAATGACTACAGAAAGCTAAATGAACTGTCTGAGTTCGACGCGTATCCGATGCCCTGGGTAGATGAACTTATTGAAAGGCTAGGGCCAACCAGATACATCATCACCCTGGACCTAAGAAAAGGGTACTGGCAAATTCTCCTGTCTCCAAGTGCCAAGGAGAATACTGCCTTCTCTACACCTGATGTGTGTTTTCAGTACACCAGGATGCCGTTCGGTCTGCATGGAACCTCAGCTAGCTTCCAGAGGGCCATGGACTGGATCCTAGCCTCGCACAGGAAGTACGCAGCCGATTACTTAGACGACATCGTGATCTTCAGCCCAGATTGGGAAAGTCACCTACAGAAGGTCCAGGTGGTTCTGGATGCGCTAAGAAAGGCCGGCTTTACCATAATCCCGAAGAAGTGCGCTATGGGAGAAGAAGTGACGAAATACTTGGGCTACATTTTCGAAAGGGGCGCAATAAAGCCGCAAGTGAAGAAGGTGGAAGCAATCCAAAGTTGTCCGCAACTGGCCTCGAAAAAACAGGTTCGAGCATTTCTAGGACTTGTGGGATACTATTGGCGATTTATCCCGTATTTTTCCATCATAGCTGCAATTCCTGACCGACCCGCTTAAAGGTACGAAGATAGTCCTGGCCAAATGGTTTTCTGAGGCAGAGATGGCGTTCCAGGAATTGAAGCTCGCCCTGTGTAAGCAGCAAGTTTTGATTGCACTTGACTTCACTAAGAAGTTCATGCCTCAGAGGTCGAGGTAGGAGCTGTGTTGTCTCAAGAAATAAACGGGGAGGAACATCCCATTTTATATCTAAGCAGAAAACTCTCGGCCTGTGAGAAAAACTATGCTATTGTGGAAAAAGAGTGCTTGGCCATCAAATGGGGAGTTGACACCCTGAGGTACTACCTATTAGGCCGGAAGTTCAGGTTAGTGTCAGACCATGCACCCCTGAGATGGATGAGGGAACGGAGGGGGAAGAATGCCCGGGTGACTAGGTGGTTTCTAGCGCTCCAGGACTTTAATTTTTGGTGGAGCACAGGCCCGGGAAGCTACATGGTAATGCAGATGCCCTATCCAGATTTCCATGTTTAGCAAGTGAAGGTGCCAAAAGCCCTGGCTTTGGGCGGTGTGATATGTGACAAAGTCACTGGCAGAATACTGGAGAGGAGATATGTTTCACTGAGGCTATTAGCTTCAGTGATGTGAAATGTGGAAGTCTTCTCCTTCATGGTATGTGCAGAGAGGGTTAATCAGCCATATTTAAAAGGACATGTTTTGCTGTGAATGGCCATAGTGCGGGCAGGAGGCCATTCACCATATCTCCACCCCAGGGTGTGGTCTGGGTTGTAAATATCCAGCCTTGTGACTCAGGTGTGGGTCAGTATCTAGAGAAACTTGCTCCAGAGAGGAGCTTGCATGTGTTGTGCTGAACTGTGTGTGGCTAACCTTGAGTGGCCGGACCCTGGCCGATATATGGACTATGCTGCATCTTTGTATTTTGTTTTGCCGTTATGCTTAATGAGCTGTATTTACTTTACGAACTCTAGGTTGGTTTATGACGTTTTAATAAACCAACCCGAAGCTTAAAGAGGCAGTGTTCTGTGTCTACCTCCGTGTACAGCCAAGCAAGCCGCTTTACCACAATACTTATGTAGTGACCTCTTTATTTGGCTTTAAACATTTTTTAGTTAAGGGTGAGAGAATTAAAAAAAAAAACCTCCCCCAAAATTAGAACAAAATAGAAAAAAAGAAAATACAGTTACATATGTTTTACTTTTTTGCCTCCCTATATCAATATTTCGCAAAGGTTGCAGCATTTTAAGGCAGTGTTCCTACCTCCTGGCATTAGTTTTTACGTAGTCCTTTTTTGCCAAGAGTAATTCATGTGCTTTATCAAAAAAATTGTAAATACGTTTTTACAGTAAATCGAGACATATAATTGTGCAAGTCTGTTTTGCCACATGTTTAAATTGTCAATTTTGAGACAAATATATTCCACACTGATATTACAGGGAGGCTGTTGTTAAATTATCCTTTTGTCTGTCTCATAAACCCTGCAAGTGTTTAGCATTTATGGCTGATGCATATTTTTCCTAGGATGCCAAGTTTGTTCACTATGTTTAGAAATGAATTAAACATGATCCTTGTGCTAAACCCAAATATGGAATATGCAATGAACATGATAGGGTAATAAAAAAACTCCAAATATTATGAATAAACATATGTTAGCAGCTATCTGCAACACCACTGCTGGCAGGCTGTAGTCTGGCAATAGTAGTTCCAAACGCAGGTTACATTTGGCCTAATTCGCCTTTGGCAAACATATTAGTGGGGAAGATGTGGAGGACGTAATGTTTTATATGTCCCATCACTACAAGATGATATAGCCTTTGACATCAACTGAAGTTAATGTTCTGCACAGTCCACCTCCACCACAGCAATAAAACGTAATGTTGTACATAGCAGAATTTACAATCTGTTAATGACACCTCTTTGTGTTCTGCCCCATAGTCCCTTAAAGGGAATATCACCAGGTTTTTCCTACTCCACCCAGCGCTGCCACCAGGAATTTTGGGGACCCATATTGGCAAAATTTTCATCCCCTGCCTCCATCCCTCGAACCTTCCACATTCACACCGCCCACTCATGGAAAAACTCTACTTTCTGCACCATGTCCTCACCAATCACACATTAACAGTAGAGATGAGCGGTGTTCGACTAGAACTGTTCGCCAATCTCAAATTCGAGCTGTTTTGGGCGGTGTTCGAGTTGTTCGACGAACCTGAACGATTTGCAAAAAATTCGGCTGTTCGAGGTTATGTTCGATAACTGTTCGTGCACCAAAAGCGTGTCCTGCATGTCTGGCGCTATTTAGAGCACCAATCATGCAGGGATTGTCTGCCACTCACTGTAATGCCACAGCCATGGTGGTTGTGGCATTACAGTGATTGCCCAAATCGATGGGAACAGTGCTCACAGTGAAACACGAAAAGCCGGCAATTCAGCAGCGGCATACACCGGTACCGACAATTTAAAACAGAAAGAATAGAGCATCACACATAGATTAGATAGATAGAAACATGTCAGTCACATATATAAGAAGTACAGTGACAGTGTTGATTACTGTACTTGTCATTTAGTGTAAAGGATTTATTAAAAAAAATATTAGTGTTTTCATGCACTGTCTCTTTAAAAAAGCCAGCCGGCAATTCAGCAGCAGTACCCGACAATTTATAAGACAGAATAGAGCTTCACACATAGATTAGATAGATAGAAACATGTCAGTCACATATATAAGAAGTACAGTGACAGTGTTGATTACTGTACTTGTCATTTAGTGTAAAGGATTTATTAAAAAAAATATTAGTGTTTTCATGCACCGTCTCTTTAAAAAAGCCGGCCGGCAATTCAGCAGCGGTACCCGACAATTTAGAATAGAAGGAATAGAGAATCACACATAGATTAGATAGATAGAAACATGTCAGTCACATATATATGAAGTACAGTGACAGTGTTGATTACTGTACTTGTCATTTAGTGTTAAAATAAAGGATTTATTTAAAAAAAAATTGGCGTGGGGTTCCCCATAATTTTAGGCTCTAGCGGAGGTTAAGCAGACAGCTGGGGCAGATGTTTGAAGCCTGGGAAGGGGGTAATACCCACGGAGCTTCCCAGGCTACTAATATCAGCCCCCAGCTGAATACCTAGCCTTTACTAGCTATTAAAATGGGGGACCCCCCAAAAAATTGACGTGGGGTCCCCCCTATTTTAATAGCTAGCAAAGGCTAGGCAGACAGCTGGGGGCTGATATTAATAGCCCATGAAGGGTACCATGAATATTGGCCCCCTCCCAGGCTAGAAACACCAGCCGTCAGCCGCCCCAGAAATGGCGCATCCATAGGATGCGCCAATTCTGGCACTTAGCCTCGCTCTTCCCACTGCCCTGTAGTGGTGGCAGTGGGGTAATAGGGCTGGGCTTGATGTCAGCTTATCATGCCAGCTGACATCAAGCCCAGGTTAGTAATGGAGAGGCGTCTATAAGACACCCCCATTACTAACCCCATAGTCAAAGTTAAAAAAAAACACAAACACGCAGAATAAAGTCCTTTAATTGAAATAAAGACACAATTCTTTATTGTTCTAAATTAAACCATACTTACAATCACACCCATTCCAGCTGAAGCCAACGATCCCCTGCAATAAAAATAAAATAATAAAGCAACCTCATCCTTACCTTTACATGGTTACCACGACAGCTTCAGCTCTGCTACATCGAGATGACAGGCTGGACCGCAGCAGAAAGCTGCCATCCAGCCTGTCATCCCGCAGACACTGAGAAGCGCAGGCTTGCTTGCGCTCCTCAGCGTCTCTCTGTGACGGCATCCAGATGAGCCGAGTTCATGTCCAATGAACTCGGCTCACCTCATGCACGTCACTGACAGAGTGGGAAAATTCTCACGCTGAAGCGCTGAGTGCAGGAGAATTGTCCCACGCTGTCAGTGACGTGCATGAGGTGACCTCATGTCCAATGAACTCAGCTCACCTCATGCACGTCACTGACAGCGTGGGAAAATTCTCACGCTGAAGCGCTGAGTGCAGGAGAATTCTCCCACGCTGTCAGTGATGTGCATGAGGTGAGCTCATGTCCAATGAACTCAGCTCACCTCATGCACGTCACTGACAGCGTGGGAAAATTCTCCTGCACTCAGCGCTTCAGCGTGAGAATTTTCCCACCCTGTCAGTGACGTGCATGAGGTGAGCTGAGTTCATTGGACATGAGCTCACCTCATGCACGTCACTAACAGCGTGGGAGAATTCTCACGCTGAAGCGCTGAGTGCAGGAGAATTTTCCCACGCTGTCAGTGACGTTCATGAGGTGATCCGAGTTCATTGGACATTAACTCGGCTCATCTGGATGCCGTCACAGAGAGACAATGTGGAGCGCAAGCATGCCTGCGCTTCTCAGTGTCTGCGGGATGACAGGCTGGATGGCAGCGTTCTGCTGCGGTCCAGCCTGTCATCTCGATGTAGCAGAGCTGAAGCTGTCATGGGAACCATGGAAAGGTAAGGATGATGTTGCTTTATTATTTTTCTTTTATTTCAGGAGATCGTTGGCTTCAGCTGGAATGGGCGTGACGGTAAGTATGGTTTAATTTAGAACAATAAAGAATTGTGTGTTTATTTCAATTAGAGGACTTTTTTCTGGGTGTTGTGTTTTTTTTAAATACTTTACTAGAAATTCATGGCGGTCATGTCTAATATTGGCGTGACTCCATGAATTTCGGGCTAGGGCCAGCTGATAATGCCAGGCTGGCCCTAATCCCTTTATTACCCAGTGAGCCACCGCACCAGGGCCATGGATGAGTTGGGTACAGCGCCAGAAGATGGCGCTTCTATGAACGCGCCATTTTCCGGGGTGGCTGTGGACTGCAATTTGCAGCGGGGTGGCCCAGAAAGCTTGGGCCTCCCTGCGCTGCGGATTCCAGCCCCCAGCTGCCTAGTTGTACCTGGCTGGACACATAAACAGGGCGAAGCCCCACGTCAATTTTCTTTAAATTATTTCATGAAATAATTAAGAAAAAAAGGGCTTCTCTATATTGTTGTGTCCGGCCAGGTACAAATAGGCAGCTGGTGGTTGGGGGCAGCCCGTTCCTGACTGCTGTACCTGGCTGGACCCAAATATAGTGCGAAGCTCCACGTCAATTTTTTTTTAATTATTTCATGAAATAATTAAAAAAAAAAGGGCTTCCCTATATTGTTGTGTCCAGCTAGGTACAAATAGGCAGCTGGTGGTTGGGGGCAGCCCGTTCCTGCCTGCTGCACCTGGCTGGACACAAATATAGTGCGAAGCCCCACGTCAATTTTTTTTAACTATTTCATGAATTTCCTGAAATAATTTAAAAAAATTGAAGTGGGGCTTCGCACTATATTTGTGTCCAGCCAGGTACAGCAGGCAGGAACGGGCTGCCCCCAACCACCAGCTGCCTATTTTTACCTGGCCGGACACAACAATATAGGGAAGGCCTTTTTTTCTTAATTATTTCATGAATTTCATGAAATAATTAAAAAAAAAATACGTGGGGCTTCGCCCTATTTTTGTGTCCAGCCAGGTACAGCTAGGCAGCTGGGGGCTGGAATCTGCAGCGCAGGGAGGCCCAAGCTTTCTGGCCCCCCCCCCGCTGCAAATTGCAGTCCGCAGCCACCCCGGAAAATGGCGCGTTCGTAGAAGCGCCATCTTCTGGCGCTGTACCCAACTCATCCATGGCCCTGGTGCGGTGGCTCACTGGGTAATAAAGGGGTTAGGGCCAGCTTGGTATTATCAGCTGGCCCTAAGCCCGAAATTCATGGGGTCACGTCAATATTAGACATGACCGCCATGAATTTCTAGTAAAGTATTTTAAAAAAACACAACACCCAGAATAAAGTCCTTTAATTCAAATAAACACACAATTCTTTATTGTTCTAAATTAAACCATACTTACCATCACACCCATTCCAGCTGAAGCCAACGATCTCCTGCAATAAAAGAAAAATAATAAAGCAACATCATCCTTACCTTTCCATGGTTCCCACGACAGCTTCAGCTCTGCTACATCGAGATGACAGGCTGGACCGCAGCAGAATGCTGCCATCCAGCCTGTCATCCCGCAGACACTGAGAAGCGCAGGCATGCTTGCGCTCCTCAGTGTCTCGCTGTGACGGCATCCAGATGAGCCGAGGTCATGTCCAATGAACTCGGCTCACCTCATGCACGTCACTGACAGCGTGGGAAAATTCTCCTGCACTCAGCGCTTCAGCGTGAGAATTCTCCCACGCTGTCAGTGACTTACATGAGGTGAGCTGAGATCATTGGACATGAGCTCACCTCATGCACGTCACTGACAGCGTGGGAAAATTCTCCTGCACTCAGCGCTTCAGCGTGAGAATTCTCCCACGCTGTCAGTGACGTACATGAGGTGAGCTGACTTCATTGGACATGAGCTCACCTCATGCACGTCACTGACAGCGTGGGAGAATTCTCACGCTGAAGCGCTGAGTGCAGGAGAATTTTCCCACGCTGTCAGTGACGTGCATGAGGTGAGCTGAGTTCATTGGACATGAACTCACCTCATGCATGTCACTGACAGCGTGGAAAAATTCTCACGCTGAAGCGCTGAGTGCAGGAGAATTTTCCCACGCTGTCAGTGACGTTGCATGAGGTGAGCCGAGTTCATTGGACATGACCTCGGCTCATCTGGATGCCGTCACAGCCTGACACTGAGGAGCGCAAGCATGCCTGCGCTTCTCAGTGTCTGCGGGATGACAGGCTGGATGGCAGCGTTCTGCTGCGGTCCAGCCTGTCATCTCGATGTAGCAGAGCTGGAGCCGTCCTGAGAACCATCGAAAGGTAAGGATGAGGTTGGTTTATTATTTTACTTTTATTGCAGGAGATCGTTGGCTTCAGCTGGAGTGGGCGTGACGGTAAGTATGGTTTAATTTAGAACAATAAAGAATTGTGTGTTTATTTCAATTAAAGGACTTTATTCTGAGTGTTTGTGTTTTTTTTAACTTTCACTATGGGGTTAGTAATGGGGGTGTCTTATAGACGCCTCTCAATTACTAACCTGGGCTTGATGTCAGCTGGCATTATAAGCTGACATCAACCCCAACCCTATTACCCCACTGCCACCGCTACAGGGCAGTGGGAAGAGCGAGGCTAAGTGCCAGAATTGGCGCATCCTATGGATGCGCCATTTCTGGGGCGGCTGACGGCTGGTGTTTCTAGCCTGGGAGGGGGCCAATATTCATGGCACCCTTCCTGAGCTATTAATATCAGCCCCCAGCTGTCTGCCTAGCCTTTGCTAGCTATTAAAATAGGGGGGACCCCACGTAATTTTTTTTGGGGGGTCCCCCATTTTAATAGCTAGTAAAGGCTAGGTATTCAGCTGGGGGCTGATATTAGTAGCCTGGGAAGCTCCGTGGGTATTACCCCCTTCCCAGGCTTCAAACATCTGCCCCAGCCGTCTGCTTAACCTCTGCTAGAGCCTAAAATTATGGGGAACCCCACGCCAATTTTTTTTTAAATAAATCCTTTATTTTAACACTAAATGACAAGTACAGTAACCAACTGTAACGGGTCTGGGAGGCGGAACCTCTGAGCTACTATACAAGGGGGCGGTCCTTGTAAGGGAGCGGGTGGCGACCAGGCAGGCAGTCACAGCAGGTGACCGGGACAGTCTCTAGAAGAACGGGCAGGAGGTCACGGCAAGTGACCGGGGCAGTCTCTGGATGAACGGGCAGATGGTCACGGCAAGTGACCGGGGCAGTCTCTGGGTGAACGGGCAGATGGTCACGGCAAGTGACCGGGGCAGTCTCTGGGTGAACGGGCAGATGGTCACGGCAAGTGACCGGGGCAGTTTCTGGGTGAACGGGCAGATGGTCACGGCAAGTGACCGGGGCAGTCTCTGGGTGAACGGGCAGATGGTCACGGCAAGTGACCGGGGCAGTCTCTGGGTAAAGGGTTGGTACGACCTGTGGCGGCTGATGGTAGACGTGAGCTCCCAGGTGAGCAGGCGAGAGTCTCTGGATAAACGGGTGGTCACAGCATGTGACGGCGGAGCCTCCAGGAAGACCAACAGACAGGCGGCAGATGAGCGCTCCCAGGTGAGCGGGCAGAAGTCTCTGGACAGGCGGGTGGTCACAGCACGTGACGTCAGAGCCTCCAGGTAGGCTAGCAGACAGGCAGCAGATGAGCGCTCCCAGGTGAGCGGGCAGGAGTCACTGGACAGGCAGGTGGTCACAGCACGTGACGGCAGAGCCTCCAGGTAGGCTAGCAGGCAGGTAGCAGATGTGCGCTCCCAGGTGAGCGGGCAAGCTGGTCCATAGACAGACTGACAAGAGTTGGAAGGCAGACCGTCGGACCTCAGGCAAGCAGGCAGGTAGTTGATGTGCGCTCCCAGGTGAGCGGGCAAGCTGGTCCTTAGACAGACTGACAGGAGTAGTAAGGCAGACCGTCGGACCTCAGGCTAGCAGGCAGGTAGCAGAATATCAGGCAGGAATAAGACAGCAAGCTGGCAGGAATCTGGCAGGTATCTGGCAGGTAACTGGCAACGGGACCTGAGGGCTGAAGCAGAGTAGTGAACAGTGCAACAACATTGCTCGGGCACCTCCATTTTGGAGGCGGTGCCTTATATGTGGTGAAGTCCTCCGGCCATTGGCCGGGGACTCCTTAGGACGGCGCGCGCGGCCCCTTTAAGAGGGAGGGAGAGTGCGCGCGCGCGCCCTAAGCACAGTGGCCGGGAAGGAGCGCGCGCTGCCAGCAGAGCGGGAGGAGGACGCCGGGCACGGAGCAGAGAGGTGAGGGGAACAGCGTCCCTGCCTAGCAGAGGGCAGGGACGCCGGTGCTACAGTACCCCCCCTTTAGGCCCCCCCTTTTTTAGGCCAGACAGAAATTTAGCAAGGATGAGAGGGGCATGGATGTTCTGCCGGGGCTCCCACGTTCTCTCCTCAGGACCAAACCCCTTCCAATCTACTAGAAAAAAGGTCTTTTCTCTTACCCTTTTGGTGGCAAGAATGTTCTCTACCTCAAACTCGTCCTCAGCAGAAACCGGAGCAGGAGGCGTACCTGTAGACTTGGAAAAAGAGTTAAGTACCACAGGTTTGAGGAGAGATACATGGAAGGAGTTAGGGATCCGTAAGTTGGCCGGGAGTTTCAATTTATAGGCCACCGGGTTGATCTGACTGATGACCTCCAGAGGACCGATGAACCGAGGCCCTAACTTGTAAGAAGGTATCTTGAGTCGGACATATTTAGATGAGAGCCAGACTTTATCTCCAGGACGAAATTGTGGAGGATCCAGGCGTTTTTTGTCAGCGTGTCTTTTCATCCGTTCGGACGACTGAAGGAGTGCGGATCGGGTACTCTCCCAAATGGAGCAAAATTTGCTAACGAGAGATTCCGCAGCCGGTTTGTCCACAGAGGTGGAGACAGGAAAAGGAATCCGAGGATGCTGACCGAAGACTACAAAAAACGGGGATTTGGAGGAGGATTCGCTCTCGTGATTGTTATAAGAGAACTCGGCCCATGGTAGGAGATCCACCCAGTCTGAATGATGGGCATTAACGAAGTGCCGGAGGTAACTGGTCAGGTTCTGATTGATCCGCTCCACTTGACCATTGGACTGTGGGTGGTAAGCGGAAGAGAAGTCCAGGGTGACGTCTAGCAGTTTACAAGTGGCTCTCCAGAAGCGTGAGGTGAACTGTACCCCACGATCCGACACGATGTGGAGGGGCAGGCCATGAAGACAAAAGATGTGACGAATAAAGTCTTTAGCTAGCTCGGGTGCAGACGGGAGGCCTGGCAGGGGAACGAAATGAGCCATCTTGGAGAAGCGGTCAGCGACCACCCAAATGACCGTACAACCGGCAGAGACTGGGAGGTCAGTTATAAAGTCCATTGCTATATGCTGCCAGGGGGCAGCAGGTACAGAAAGCGGAAGGAGGCGACCGGCTGGCAGATGTCTCGGAACCTTGTTGCGGGCGCAGGACACACAGGCAGAAACAAAGTCTATTACGTCCTTGTGCAGGGTAGGCCACCAGTAGTGCCGGGTAATAAGCTGGAGGGTCTTTTTCTGACCGGCATGGCCAGCCAGTTTAGACGAGTGACCCCAGTGAAGGATCTTCTCCCGATCAGGTACTGATACGAACGTCTTTCCGGGAGGGAGACGATTTAGACTCACGGGAGCCACCTGCATTACTCTGGCGGGATCGATGATGTGTTTCGGATCTTCCTCGAGATCAGACACCAGAAAGAATCGAGACAAGGCGTCCGCCTTGACGTTTTTGTCAGCCGGGCGAAAATGAAGAACAAAATCAAAGCGAGCAAAAAACAAGGACCACCGGGCTTGGCGCGGGTTAAGTCTCTGGGCATGCTGGAGGTAAGCCAAGTTCTTGTGGTCAGTGTAAATTATTACCGGGTGAAGAGCCCCCTCGAGCAGGTAACGCCACTCCTCCAATGCCAGTTTGATGGCCAATAACTCTCGGTCTCCTATGGAATAATTGCGCTCTGAGGAGGAGAAGAGTTTAGAGAAGAAGCCGCAAGTTACCATCCTCCCGGAAGATGATTTTTGAGTAAGTACAGCTCCGGCTCCAGAGGAGGAGGCGTCAACTTCCAGGAAGAACTGCTTGTTGCCGTCCGGGCGATGCAGCACCGGGGCGGAAGAGAAGGCCTGTTTTAAGGAAAGAAAGGCCTCCTCTGCTTCGGGCGGCCACTCTTTGGGATTAGTACCCTTACGGGTGAGCGCGGAAATTGGGGCAGTCCGGGAAGAGAAGTGTGGTATGAAGAGGCGGTAGTAGTTGGCGAAGCCCAGGAACCGCTGAATGGCCTTCAACCCCTCCGGTCGAGGCCATTTCTCGATGGCAGACAGTTTCTCTGGATCCATTCGTAGGCCGGTCTGAGAAATAATGTAGCCCAAAAACGGAAGCGAGGTCTGCTCAAAGAGGCACTTCTCGAATTTAGCGAAGAGGTGATTCTGCCTGAGCCTGAGCAGGACCTGACGAACGTCCCTCCGGTGAGTCTGGAGATCCGGAGAGAAGACCAAGATGTCGTCCAGGTACACCACTACGCAGGAGTAGAGAAGGTCCCGGAAGATGTCATTGACCAACTCTTGAAAGACGGCAGGAGCGTTACAGAGACCAAAGGGCATTACCAGATATTCATAGTGGCCGTCCCGGGTGTTGAATGCCGTCTTCCATTCATCCCCCTGACGGATACGAACCAGGTTGTACGCCCCACGGAGGTCCAGTTTGGTGAGGATTCTAGCCCCCCTCAGACGATCAAATAACTCCGGAATGAGCGGAAGGGGGTACTTATTCTTCACCGTGATCTGGTTAAGGCCTCTATAGTCTATACAGGGACGGAGAGAGCCGTCCTTCTTTTTGACGAAAAAGAAGCCTGCTCCCGCCGGGGAGGTAGATTTCCGGATGAATCCCCTGGCCAGATTCTCCTCAATATATTCGGACATCGACCGGGTCTCAGCAGCGGATAATGGATAAATACGCCCACGGGGAGGAGTAGTACCGGGTAACAGGTCGATAGGGCAGTCGTATGGTCTATGAGGGGGTAGTGTCTCTGCCTCCTTTTTATTAAAGACATCAGCATAAGACCAATAAGGAATCGGAAGTCCAGGTAGATTAGCTGGGGTAGGAGAAGGACGGACGGGATGGACGGGAACCAGACAGGTCTTATGTCAGTCCTGTCCCCAGCGAAGGACCTCTCCGGTCTGCCAGTCAAGCACGGGTGCATGTCTCTGGAGCCAAGGTAGACCTAGCAAGAGGGCGTGAGAGAGTCCAGGCAGAACATGAAAGGAGATACTCTCAGAATGCAGCATTCCCACCTGCAGAGTAATGGATTCGGTGATGAGTTGGATGGGGCGTGGTAAGAGACCCCCATCCACGGCAGCAACAGACAAGGGTACAGCCAGAGGTTTGGTGGGGATGCGGTATTTCACTACCAGGGACTGTGAAATAAGATTCCCGGCTGCTCCAGAGTCAAGTTGGGCTAGTTCGAAATAATGGTTCTCCCCGCAGACGATTGAGACTGACAGCAGCAGAGATGGAGAGGATTTATTCTTGTCTAGGTCGACCTCTCTGAGCGAACCTAGACACAGGCGTTTCCCGACCTCTCCGGGCAGGCACGGATCCGGTGCTCCTTACTGCCACAGTAGAAGCAGCTCCCCTCGGCACGGCGTAAGTCCTGACGGGTTTTGACCATCTTGGTCTGGTCGACCTGCATAGGCACAGGAGAGTGTACCTGGGGAGAGACAGAGGGAGTGACGGGTTTCTGAAAAGTAGGAGCTAGACGTGGAAACCTCCTCTCACGGGTGACCTCTTTGGCACGCTCCTGGAACTGTAGGTCAATCCGGGTGGCAAGAGTTATTAGGTCATCGAGAGTGGTAGGAATGTCCCGACCGGCAAGTTCATCTTTAATACGGCCGGACAGACCCTCCCAGAAGACGGATACCAGAGCGTCGTTATCCCAGGCCAGCTCCGAGGCAAGGGTACGGAACCGTATGGCATATTGGCCCACGGTGAGACTTCCCTGACGGAGGCGTAGCAGAGATGATGCGGATGAGGTCTTCCGTCCGGGTTCGTCGAAGACTTTCCGGAAAGCCGTGAGAAAGGCAGGCAAGTCGGACACCAGGGGGTCTCCTCTCTCCCATAGAGGATTTAGCCAGGCCAGGGCCTCCCCGGTGAGATGGGACATGATGAAGGCAATTTTGGCCCGGTCGGAGTTAAACTGGTGGGACAATAGTTCAAAGTGCAGGGTGCACTGATTTATGAAGCCCCGAGCCTGGGCGGAGTCGCCTCCGAAGCGAGGAGGTGCAGAAAGCCGGGGTAGGATACCATGGTATTAGTGGGCAGCGGAGCTGCCGGATTGCGAGTCATGGCACTGGCGGAGGTTGCTGGCGGAGCAGTCAGAGTGTCCAGGCGAGAATTGACATTCCGCAGGTGCCCCAGGATGGACTCCTGTTGGGACCTCTGACGGGACAGTTCATGACACAGGTCCGAGAGCGAGGGAGCTTGGGTGCCACCGGGTTCCATGGCCCGAGCAAACTGTAACGGGTCTGGGAGGCGGAACCTCTGAGCTACTATACAAGGGGGCGGTCCTTGTAAGGGAGCGGGTGGCGACCAGGCAGGCAGTCACAGCAGGTGACCGGGACAGTCTCTAGAAGAACGGGCAGGAGGTCACGGCAAGTGACCGGGGCAGTCTCTGGATGAACGGGCAGATGGTCACGGCAAGTGACCGGGGCAGTCTCTGGGTGAACGGGCAGATGGTCACGGCAAGTGACCGGGGCAGTCTCTGGGTGAACGGGCAGATGGTCACGGCAAGTGACCGGGGCAGTCTCTGGGTGAACGGGCAGATGGTCACGGCAAGTGACCGGGGCAGTCTCTGGGTAAAGGGTTGGTACGACCTGTGGCGGCTGATGGTAGACGTGAGCTCCCAGGTGAGCAGGCGAGAGTCTCTGGATAAACGGGTGGTCACAGCATGTGACGGCGGAGCCTCCAGGAAGACCAACAGACAGGCGGCAGATGAGCGCTCCCAGGTGAGCGGGCAGAAGTCTCTGGACAGGCGGTTGGCACAGCACGTGACGGCAGAGCCTCCAGGTAGGCTAGCAGACAGGCAGCAGATGAGCGCTCCCAGGTGAGCGGGCAGGAGTCACTGGACAGGCAGGTGGTCACAGCACGTGACGGCAGAGCCTCCAGGTAGGCTAGCAGGCAGGTAGCAGATGTGCGCTCCCAGGTGAGCGGGCAAGCTGGTCCATAGACAGACTGACAAAAGTTGGAAGGCAGACCGTCGGACCTCAGGCAAGCAGGCAGGTAGTTGATGTGCGCTCCCAGGTGAGCAGGCAAGCTGGTCCTTAGACAGACTGACAGGAGTAGTAAGGCAGACCGTCGGACCTCAGGCTAGCAGGCAGGTAGCAGAATATCAGGCAGGAATAAGACAGCAAGCTGGCAGGAATCTGGCAGGTATCTGGCAGGTAACTGGCAACGGGACCTGAGGGCTGAAGCAGAGTAGTGAACAGTGCAACAACATTGCTCGGGCACCTCCATTTTGGAGGAGGTGCCTTATATATGGTGAAGTCCTCCGGCCATTGGCCGGGGACTCCTTAGGACGGCGCGCGCGGCCCCTTTAAGAGGGAGGGAGAGCGCGCGCGCCCTAAGCACAGTGGCCGGGAAGGAGCGCGCGCTGCCAGCAGAGCGGGAGGAGGACGCCGGGCACGGAGCAGAGAGGTGAGGGGAACAGCGTCCCTGCCTAGCAGAGGGCAGGGACGCTGGCGCTACACCAACACTATCACTGTACTTCTTATATATGTGACTGACATGTTTCTATCTATCTAATCTATGTGTGATGCTCTATCTTTCTGTTCTAAATTGTCGGGTACAGATGCTGAATTGCCGGCCGGCTTTTTTAAAGAGACGGTGCATGAAAACACTATTATTTTTTTAAATAAATCCTTTACACTTAATGACAAGTACAGTAAGCAACACTGTCACTGTACTTATTATATATTTGACTGACATGTTTCTATCTATCTAATCTATGTGTGATGCTCTATTCTATCTGTTATAAATTGTCGGGTACCGCTGCTGAATTGCCGGCCGGCTTTTTTAAAGAGACAGTGCATGAAAACACTAATATTTTTTTTAATAAATCCTTTACACTAAATGACAAGTACAGTAACCAACACTGTCACTGTGCTTCTTATATGTCTAACTGACATGTTTCTATCTATCTAATCTATGTGTGATGCTCTATTCCTTCTTGTCTAAATTGTCGGGTACCGGTGTATGCCGCTGCTGAATTTGCCGGACGGCTTTTTTAAAGAGAATGTCTTCTGAGCAGTTTGTCAGCTTTTGGACACCTTTGAAGGTGTTTTCTATGTGTTTCTATGTGTTTTTGTTTGCCTGCCATTGGTTTTAACGGTGTTTGACGGTGTTCTAAGGTGTTCGACGAACAGTTCGACGAACAGTTGCTCGAACATCTCGGTGTTCGACGAACCGAACCGAACCCGAACACTACGCGGGTGGCTCAACACTAATTAACAGTTCCCATAGAACACCATATCACATACATGGCCAGCAGCTTTTGTTTTGGTCAAAGATTTTTTAAGCCGCCACCAGGACAAGGTAGACTCTTCTGGCTGGGCCCTACTCTTCTCTAACCTATTAAACATTTCTTATAATACCCAATACTCTTTTTGCTATATTTTATACTATATTTTTATTTATGGGAATGTGTCACATACATTTTTTATAATGACCAATAATATCACATGCAATGGACAAATACAGTCACACCATGACCAGACCTCATATTACCACCACAGAATAACCAAATAATACAACATACAATGGACAAATACCACCACACCATGACTAGACCACATATTACCACCACATAGTGACCAAATAATATCACATACAAGGGACAAATACCGTCACACCGTGGCCAGATCACATATTACCTCCATATAGTGACCGAATAATACCACATACAAGAAACAAATACCATCACACCATTACTAGACCGCATATTACCACCACATAGTGACCAAATACTACAATATTGAACATTAAAAAAACCACAATACTAATATTACCATAAGTACCATTATACACAGGAGCTCCGTACATCGTATACAGTATATAGTGTCAGTGTACAGATAACACACTGACTCACTGGTGACATCTTTAGTTGAAGTCCTTCACCTTTTCTTGTTCATCCTGCACAGACCGCCATCACTTCTTCTAGCCAGGACTCGTCTCTGCATAAAATAACACAGTTATCTAGAGCACCGCTTCCAGAGCACATTTCCCAATTTTTCCCCAACAACACTACATCAGATGAAAAAAAAAAAATCGACATAGTGCCGCCCTGCACAGTAACAGGACCCCTCCCCCCTAATTGAAAACAGTATCCTCAAAAATAAGAGTTTGTATGCTCTCCCCGTGTTTGCGTGGGTTTTCGGTTTCCTCCCACACTCCAAAGACATGCTGATAGGGAATGTAGATTGTGAGCCCCAATGGGGACAGTGCCGATAATGTCTGGAAATTGTCTGAATTGTAAAGCGCTGCGAATATGTTGGCGCCACAAAAATAAAGAGATTATTATTATTATATCACAACAGTAATAATATCCTTTAATTAGCCCATACAATAATAATGTCCAACATCCTGCCCCCATTGTCTCCATAATTAGCCCCAACAGTAATAATGTCCCACATCCTGACCCCATATCTCCATTCTGCCCCCATTGTCTCCATGCTGCCCCCATTTGTCTCCATTCTGCCCCCAGTGTCTCCATTCTGCCTCCATGTCTTCATCCTGCCCTCATTTCTCCATTTCTCTCCATTTGTCTCCATTCTGCCTCCATGTCTCTATTTGTCTCCATCTTGGCCCGTTTGTCTCCATCCTGCCCCCATGTCTCCATTTGTCTCCAATCTGCCCCCATTGTCTCCATCCTGCCCCATTTGTCTCTATCCTGCCCCCCTGCCCCATTTGTCTCCATTCTGCCCCCAATGTCTCCATTATTCCCCCAATGTATCCATCCTGCACCCATGTCTCCATTTGTCTCCAATCTGCCCCCATTGTCTCCATCCTGCCCCCCTATCTCCTTTTGTCTCTATTCTGCCCCCAATGTCTTCATCCTGCCCCCAATGTCTCTATTCTGCCCCCATGTCTCTCCATCCAGTCTCCATGTCTCTCCATCCTTCCCCCATGTCTCTCCATCCTGACCCCATGTCTCTCCATTCTGCCCCATGTTTCCATTCTGCCCCCATGTCTCAATTAGTCTCCAATGTGCTCCCAATGTCTCAATCCTGCCCCAATGTCTCCATCATGCCCCCAATGTCACCATCATGCCCCCAATGTCTCTTCATTCTGCCCCATGTTTTCATTCTGCCCCCTATGTCTCTCCTCCCTGCCTCTATGTTTCCATTCTGCCCCCAATGTCTCCATTCTGCCTCCAGCAGCGCCGGGAACTCCCATCACCTGAAGCACTGACGTCAGCTACCAATCTGTGATTGGCTGGCGGCTGTAAACTATTGCTGTGTGGGAAGCTTTCCGCACGGCAATAGATTTCAAGTGAACGTGCGTCCTCGGACGCACGTTCAGTAACCAAGACCGCAGAATCCTGCTGCTGGGGCCCGGTGAGCAGAAGAACTGTGGCCCGACCGAGCCCATCTGCTCACTGGGCCCCATACACAAGTAAGGGTAGTAATGCCCTGAAGGCGGCCCTGACCCCACCTGAGAGTACCTTAATGTAGGGGCACAGGCACTGATTCCAGTGATATATAACTCTTCAATGGACGCTATAGTTTTGATTAGGAACTGTTTTATCTACTACAGATCTACCAGTTCTTTGAATGCTGAGCACTGCAAACTTCACCCACACCACTGTTTGGCAGCTTTCTGTGTACACTGTGCATAAGCAGAAAGTTACTAATCAGTGGTGGGGCCGAGGTTTGGCTACATGGCAACTGGTTTACCAGTCCTCTAGTGATAATCTCATGTTGATAAAACAGTGATTTAATAAAAACTACTCTAAGTAGCTCAGTAAGTGATACACTGCTGGAATCAGGATCTCTGACCCTACACTGTCCTGCTCTCAAATAACATAGCAAAAATCTGATGACAGATTCTCTTTAACCCACAGTGCCCTGAGAGCTAAGCAACATGCTACACCAGAAAAACATATTCCAGTTGATATTTTAGATTAGATCAGAAATGTCAAACTCAAATACACAGAGGGACAAAATAAAAGCTTGGACAAAGTCGCGGGCCAACCTTGATATTTATTTAAAAAATGTCTACAATTGAGGAAGTTTTCCCTTATCATCAAATATAACTTTTTCATATGGAAATAAACTTAAAGGGGTTGTCCTACAACTAAAGTACATTTTCATTAATAGATCTTAGAATAAAATATTGGAATAATATAATGTATTATGTAAGATCGATGAAAAGCATATGGCCCAATAGCCTAATATGTAATAACCAAGGATAAAAAACTTTGAATAATATAGATAGTAAAGTATGATGCAAATAAAAGTGCCCCAAAACACAGTATGATATCCCCACAGTGAATTCCTCCAAAATACCCTCCACAAGCACGGTATGTTAACTCTACTGTACCCACCTCCCTCAATCTCCGCGACAAAGAATGGTGATCCCATCACAGTAAGATTCTCCAACTGTAATCCCCACAAAGCCCTCCATACAGTGTAATCGCCATCAAAAAGTACTCCATATAATATAATGGGCCCGATATAGTCCTCCATACAGTATTACGGGGTCCTGCATTGCTTTCCATACAGTATTATGGCCCCACATAGTGCTCCATACAGAATAATGTGCCGACATAGTGCTCCATACAGTATAATGGCCACAAAAAGTGCTCCATACAGTATAATGGCCCCACATGGTGCTCCAAACAGTAAAATAGCCCCTCATAGTGTTCCATATGGTATAATGGCCCCATATAGTGCTCCATACAGTATAATGTCCTTACATAGTGCCCTATATAGTATAATGGCCACAAAAAGTGCTCCATACAGTATAACGGCCCCACATGGTGCTCCATACAGTATAATGGCCCCACATAGTGTTCCATACAGTATAATGGCCCCACGTAGTGCTCCATACAGTATAATGGCCCCAACTAGTGCTACATACAGTAAAATGGCCTCACATAGTGCTCCATACAGTATAAAGGGCCCCACATAGTGCACCATACAGTATAATGTGCCCCACATAGTGCTCCATACAGTATAATGGGCCCGCCCACATAATGCTCCCTACAGTATAATAGGCCTCACATTAAAAATAATAAATAAATACTCACCTCTGCCTGTTCCCGCTCTGATCCAGTCTCGTCATGGTATCTTCAGGTCCTCTGCACATCTCAGTACAGTGAGCGAGTTGTAAAGATGTCATTGCGCCCGCTGTGCTGAGATATCAGACACAGAGGGGGAGTGATGGGAGAGGGAGTGACAGCTAACGCTCCATCCTCCATCATTGCTGTCACCTGTATCGGCATCTAGGATGCTGTTATAGTTGAAAGTGCGATGCCGGATGAAAGTGCGATGTGGGCCAAATATATTCGGAGGACCAGCCCAGCGTCACGGGCCAAATATACCCACCCACAGGAATCTGACCTGTGTGGAATAGATGAACAGTCAGCGCTTGTTCTTGGTATACATGGTGCTGGAGGAGATGAAGAACACTATTCTAACACTAAGCTGTGTTGTAGACTCTGCAAGCTGTCGTGAGGGATACTGTCAGTAGTAGCAGCAATGTGAACCAAAGAAAATATCGGGAATGGTATCAGGTGGGGGAGGGAAGGAGCGCTGGCCGTTGCACATATGGATAGGAGTAATGAGGACATGAGATCATCAAAGAAGGAGGTTGCTGGCATTGGAGATACACAGCCCTGGTGATGCACATCAAGAAGATCCTCTAGGGCCAAATCATGTTTTTCTGCTGTCAACTCTGGAGCAGCAGACGTCACTGTTGACGTAACTGTACTGTTAGTGGAAGAGGCTCTACAGCACGTGGTCGTGGTGGTGGTGAGTCACACGTGCAGGCTTCTCATGTGTCTTGGTTGCCACCAATCAGTTCTTTGGTACTCTGCAGGCTCTGCAAGAGGAAAATAATCCATGGACATCCCAGCTCAGTCATAGATGGGGAACTACGATTCTTCATCAGCACATGAAGCAACGTCACCTGCTTATTTGACAAAGTCAAGCCAACCAGCAATGAGAGCAAGCCTCAAGTTGTCCTTCTCCCTCTTCTTGCCACCCTCGTCTTTCTGACCCTTAGGCTATAAGCTGTTTGGTGTCATTGTTGCCACCATCATCATTGTCATCCTCCTCTACTGCGTGCCGTACTCTGAATATGTCTCCTTTTTCTTCTCTTTTGAAAAATAATATATCCATCCCTGATTGCTTATAGAAGAAACACGTGTATACTCCCAGTCAGTTGCTGGTTTGCCAACTCCTTGTCAAGTTGCTGGTGGTGCAGTTGCTGCCTTACCAGCTTGTAATTTCTGCTGCCTTTTGAGAAGTGATAGAATGTGCTCAGCCTCGCTGGAAGATACCAAACTGCCATTCCTGCCAGGACCTTCAAGATAAATGTGACATGATGCAGGATTTGGAGAAAGAGTAGGAGGAGGAAGACGATCATCAGTGGATGTGGAAGGGGACATAGGCAGGGGACAAGGCAGACTGTCAAAGTGTAAGTGATGATAATGACAACTCTGGCCATGACAACCAACCATCACAGTGGTGTGATAGCAGTGAAAGGACGGGACCCTCGGTCATGCTGGAGAGCATGGCAAGCTGTATGCTATAATGCTTGTGGGAGGACATGTATATTGTTAACATGAAGCAAAGGGATGAGTGTTGGATAGCCTGGCTTTTAAACACTCGATATAAAAGCAAAATAGGGAAATTTTTCTCAGCATCCGAAAGGGAGATCAAAATGGCTAATAAACCTAAAAAAGCTCTGTTACTTGCTCTGTGGAGCTTTTGCCAAGCAAATGCCTGCACTGACTTGACAGACCAGCAGACACCTCTGTTATTCACGCAAACATAACGTTCTATCGCCTGTGTCAGCAATAGGGCTCCAACAAGTAGCTGAGGCAGCAGCAACACTTACAGTATATTTGACATAATGGACCAGATGTTTTATTTGTCATTGCGACAACATAGTGCACTTCAGCAGCACAGATGCACTGTCTAAACAGCCAGGTTCAGTCGTACGTAGACTGTGTCCTTTCTCAGGCAGATACACTGAGGCCCGATCCTATGGACTTCTAGGTCAGCAAGTTGGATAAGTGGCAAGAACTGGCCTAGTTTACTATGGATGTAATATCATGTCCAGTGTCATGTCAGAGATATTCAGTACGGCTGGATAATTTATTACACCAAAACAGACTAGTTTATCTGCCACAGGTGTGGAAAACGAAACTTGTCAAAAAATCATGCATGGATCAGTGCAGACTTTCATGCACCAATGAATGATACCAATAATTACCAATAATTAAATCGGCCATACCACCTGTTTTCCTGCCTAACGGTCCATTGACTCTCTTCTACACCGTTATGTTGCTACTAGTGCAGATGAACCACACTGTAGTACTGCTGCTGCCAGGGTTGCCACTTCTGGCCCTAAACTTTCAAGCATATCATGACCTGCCCCATCCTAACTATATACTGTGCTGCTCCTTCCACAAACACTGCACAGCCACACACATCCTGGCTGCCTACTGTGTTTAGTAGTGCTCAACTGTACTGCTGCTGCTGGGGCTGCAATTGCTGACTCTAAACTACCACACATCTCCTTGCCTGCCCCTTTTTTACTCTCTACCATGCTGGTCCTGCAGCAGCCATGCCAAACACACATTTCCCAGCTGCCCACTATGTTTCATAGTGCTAGACAATACTACTGATGCTTGGGAATGTACTCTCTTGCGTGTACACAAACGTGAAACTGCTCCCAAATAGGTCTTTTTTCAAATAGATCTTTTTAGGTCTTTCTTTTGGAAAGGCTTGGTGACAACAAGCCATAGCTTGTTCACTTTGCAAACAGTACTCCTGTTTTGTCTTCCTAAAAAAAGGGAATCATGTTTGGATGACTTGGTAAAAACCCTACCTAATTGCCTAATCATTTTTCGATTTGAAAACCAGTTGCAAATTCTCAAAGGGATAATTGGATAATTTTTCACTCCTTGTTGATAAACCATAACGTCTTCATGTTCAAAACAGTACAGCTGTTTTGTCTCCCAAATTAAAGGGATAATTTTTAGATGATTTGTGAAAACGCAAAGTGCTAATCTATTGATATTTCCAAAATAAGGATTCTTTTTGCAACCGTGTGAAAATGCCACGACTTATTCTGTTTGCACCGTCTGTCTACAAACAACACTTTTTATGCAATATAAGTAGCCTAAAAATCCTGAAACTTCTGTGTGTGGTTAAATAGGCTGCTGGTTACCATCGTTTACCATCCATTTTCTTCTAGCCAGATAGATTGAGGTGAATTGGACATCTAAAAGGCTGTGTTTACATTAAAGAGTTCAATACAGGTTCACTAGACTCCAAGGTCTAGTGTTATACACAGATTTTCCAGACAATTAGAGGTTTTTTAGTTTTACGATTCTCTGCAAATCAAATTTCAGGTGGGAAATTCGGCGAAGCCGACAAATTCAAATTTCAATGGAACTACTCATCACTAGTTGTGAGGTTATTTAAAAAAAAACACACACACAAATATTCCACAAATTTGGAAAAATGTGTAACTTTCAAAATGTTAATGTATCTGCCCTTAAAATAAATAGTCATATCACATAAAATTGTTAATGATTATCATTTCCAATATTTTTGCTTAACAGTTTTTTTTCTAGAGCTGTTAGGTGTTTAGCAGCAAATGTAAATTTTTCAAGAATATTTCAGAAACCATTTTTAAGGACACCATTCTATTTCTCAAGTGGCTTTGAGTTGCAAATATTTGAGAACCACCGCCGCCACAAATCACCCTATTTTAAAAAGTGAATCCTTTAAAGTATTTACAACAGGATTCTGCCCGTTTCTTAACGATTTATGCATTTCAGAGGAATTAAAGCAATGTGGACATATAATTTAAACAATTTTTGTGCAAATGTTCAATTTTAATCAATTTTTTTAGCAACTCAAGATGCCAGAACAAGGAAACACAACAATTTTTGCCTTTTTTCTGCTGTATTTAGACACAAACCATATGTGGATTGCCTACAAATTACTCTAAAGCCATAAATCTAATTTCATAATTATCCATACTATATTTGATTACAATTAGTGTTGAGCGATACCTTCCGATATCAGGAAATATCGTATCGGATTGGATCGGGCCGATACCCAAAAAGTATCGGATATCGCCGATTCCGATACCGGAAACCAATGCAAGTCAATGGGACACAAATATCGGAATGAAAATAAACCCTTTCTTTCCTTGTAGGTTAATTCTACATGAAGGAAAACAACTAAGAATAATGTAGAATGACATGAAAAGCCGGCAATTCATCAGCGGCATACACCGGTACCCGACAATTTACAACAGAAAGAATAGAGAATCACACATAGATTAGATAGATAGAAACATGTCAGTCACATATATATGAAGTACAGTGACAGTGTTGCTTACTGTACTTGTCATTTAGTGTAAAGGATTTATTAAAAAAAATATTAGTGTTTTCGTGCACCGTCTCTTTAAAAAAGCCGGCCGGCAATTCAGCAGCGGTACCCGACAATTTATAACAGAAAGAATAGAGCTTCACACATAGATTAGATAGATAGAAACATGTCAGCCACATATATAAGAAGTACAGTGACAGTGTTGCTTACTGTACTTGTCATTTAGTGTAAAGGATTTATTTAAAAAAATAATAGTGTTTTCATGCACCGTCTCTTTAAGAAAGCCGGCCGGCAATTCAGCATCTGTACCCGACAATTTAGAATAGAAAGAATAGAGAATCACACATAGATTAGATAGATAGAAACATGTCAGTCACATATATATGAAGTACAGTGACAGTGTTGCTTACTGTACTTGTCATTTAGTGTAAAGGATTTATTTAAAAAAATAATAGTGTTTTCACGCACCGTCTCTTTAAGAAAGCCGGCCGGCAATTCAGCATCTGTACCCGACAATTTAGAATAGAAAGAATAGAGAATCACACATAGATTAGATAGATAGAAACATGTCAGTCACATATATATGAAGTACAGTGACAGTGTTGCTTACTGTACTTGTCATTTAGTGTAAAGGATTTATTAAAAAAAATATTAGTGTTTTCGTGCACCGTCTCTTTAAAAAAGCCGGCCGGCAATTCAGCAGCGGTACCCGACAATTTATAACAGACAGAATAGAGCTTCACACATAGATTAGATAGATAGAAACATGTCAGTCACATATATATGAAGTACAGTGACAGTGTTGCTTACTGTACTTGTCATTTAGTGTAAAGGATTTATTTAAAAAAATAATAGTGTTTTCATGCACCGTCTCTTTAAGAAAGCCGGCCGGCAATTCAGCATCTGTACCCGACAATTTAGAATAGAAAGAATAGAGAATCACACATAGATTAGATAGATAGAAACATGTCAGTCACATATATATGAAGTACAGTGACAGTGTTGATTACTGTACTTGTCATTTAGTGTTAAAATAAAGGATTTATTTAAAAAAAAATTGGCGTGGGGTTCCCCTTAATTTTAGGCTCTAGCGGAGGTTAAGCAGACAGCTGGGGCAAGTGTTTGAAGCCTGGGAAGGGGGTAATACCCACGGAGCTTCCCAGGCTACTAATATCAGCCCCCAGCTGAATACCTAGCCTTTACTAGCTATTAAAATGGGGGAACCCCCCCCAAAAAAATAACGTGGGGTCCCCCCTAATTTAATAGCTAGCACAGGCTAGGCAGACAGCTGGGGGCTGATCTTAATAGCCCAGGAAGGGTGCCATGAATATTGGCCCCCTCCCAGGCTAGAAACACCAGCCGTCAGCCGCCCCAGAAATGGCGCATCCATAGGATGCGCCAATTCTGGCACTTAGCCTCGCTCTTCCACGCTGCCCTGGTGCGGTGGCAGGGGGTAATAGGGTTGGGGTTGATGTCAGCTTATAATGCCAGCTGACATCAAGCCCAGGTTAGTAATGGAGAGGCGTCTATAAGACACCCCCAATTACTAACCCCATAGTCAAAGTTAAAAGAAAACACAAACACCCAGAATAAAGTCCTTTAATTGAAATAAAGACACAATTCTTTATTGTTCTAAATTAAACCATACTTACCATCACGCCCATTCCAGCTGAAGCCAACGATCTCCTGCAATAAAAGTAAAATAATAAAGCAACCTCATCCTTACCTTTCCATGGTTCCCACGACAGCTTCAGCTCTGCTACATCGAGATGACAGGCTGGACCGCAGCAGAACGCTGCCATCCAGCCTGTCATCCCGCAGACACTGAGAAGCGCAGGCATGCTTGCGCTCCTCAGTGTCTCTCTGTGACGTCATCCAGATGAGCCGAGTTCATGTCCAATGAACTCAGCTCACCTCATGCACGTCACTGACAGCGTGGGAAAATTCTCCTGCACTCAGCGCTTCAGCGTGAGAATTCTCCCACACTGTCAGTGACATACATGAGGTGAGGTCATGTCCAATGAACTCAGCTCACCTCATGCACGTCACTGACAGCGTGGGAAAATTCTCACGCTGAAGTGCTGAGTGCAGGAGAATTTTCCCACGCTGTCAGTGACGTACATGAGGTGAGCTGAGTTCATTGGACATGACCTCGGCTCATCTGGATGCCGTCACAGCCAGACACTGAGGAGTGGAAGTATGCCTGCGCTTCTCAGTGTCTGCGGGATGACAGGATGGATGGCAGCGTTCTGCTGCGGTCCAGCCTGTCATCTCGATGTAGCAGAGCTGAAGCTGTCGTGGGAGCCATGGAAAGGTAAGGATGATGTTGCTTTATTATTTTACTTTTATTGCAGGAGATCGTTGGCTTCAGCTGGAATGGGCGTGATGGTAAGTATGGTTTAATTTAGAACAATAAAGAATTGTGTGTTTATTTCAATTAAAGGACTTTTTTCTGGGTGCTGTGTTTTTTTAAATACTTTACTAGAAATTCATGG
Source organism: Phyllobates terribilis (assembly GCF_046119375.1). NCBI lineage: Eukaryota > Metazoa > Chordata > Amphibia > Anura > Dendrobatidae > Phyllobates > Phyllobates terribilis. The sequence continues at coordinate 71,727,374 of NW_027362770.1, read as the reverse complement.
TGGTCATGTCTAATATTGGCGTGACCCCATGAATTTCGGGCTTAGGGCCAGCTGATAATGCCAAGCTGGCCTTAACCCCTTTATTACCCAGTGAGCCACCGCACCAGGGCCCTGGATGAGTTGGGTACAGCGCCAGAAGATGGCGCTTCTATGAACGCGCCATTTTCTGGGGCGGCTGCGGACTGCAATTTGCAGCGGGGTTGGCCCAGAAAGCTTGGGTCTCCCTGCGCTGCGGATTCCAGCCCCCAGCTGCCTAGTTGTATCTGGCTGGGCACAAAAATAGGGTGAAGCCCCACGCATTTTTTTTTTTAATTATTTCATGAAATTCATGGAATAATTAAGAAAAAAAGGGCTTCCCTATATTGTTGTGTCCAAACAGGTACAAATAGGCAGCTGGTGGTTGGGGGCAGCCCATTCCTGCCTGCTGTACCTGGCTGGACACAAATATAGTGCGAAGCCCCACGTCAATTTTTTTTTAATTATTTCATGAAATAATTTTTTTAAAAAAGGGCTTCCCTATATTGTTGTGTCCGGCCAGGTACAAATAGGCAGCTGGTGGTTGGGGGCAGCCTGTTCCTGCCTGCTGTACCTGGCTGGACACAAATATAGGGCGAAGCCCCACGTCAATTTTTTTTAAAATAAATCCTTTATTTTAACACTAAATGACATTTGAGGAGTTAATAAAGATGCAGTCCCTAAATTATTATTTATTTTTTAATTAATTTTTCCCAAAACTTTTGACGTGGGCTTCGCCATATTTTTGTATGCCAGCCAGGTACAGCATCCAGCTTCTATGAACGCGCCATTTTCCGGGGTGGCTGCGGACTGCAATTTTCAGCGGGGGGGGGGGGGGGGGGCAGAAAGCTTGGGCCTCCCTGCGCTGCAGATTCCATCCCCCAGCTGCCTAGTTGTACCTGGCTGGACACAAAAATAGGGAGAAGCTTCACGTATTTTTTTTTTTTAATTATTTCATGAAATTCATGAAATAATTAAGAAAAAAAGGGCTTCCCTATATTGTTGTGTCCAACCAGGTACAAATAGGCAGCTGGTGGTTGGGGGCAGCCCGTTCCTGCCTGCTGTACCTGGCTGGACACAAATATAGTGCGAAGCCCCACGTCAATTTTTTTTAAATCATTTCAGGAAATTCATGAAATAATTAAAAAAAATTGATGTGGGGCTTCGCCCTATATTTGTGTCCAGTCAGGTACAGCAGGCAGGAACGGGCTGCCCCCAACCACCAGCTACCTATTTGTACCTAGCCGGACACAACAATATAGGGAAGCCCTTTTTTTCTTAATTATTCCATGAATTTCATGAATTTAAAAAAAAAAAACGTGGAGCTTCGCCCTATTTTTGTGTCCAGCCAGGTACAACTAGGCAGCTGGGGGCTGGAATCTGCAGCGCAGGGAGGCCCAAGCTTTCTGGGCCCCACCCGCTGCAAATTGCAGTCCGCAGCCGCCCCGGAAAATGGCGCGTTCATAGAAGCGCCATCTTCTGGCGCTGTACCCAACTCATCCAGGGCCCTGGTGCAGTGGCTCACTGGGTAATAAAGGGGTTAAGGCCAGCTTGGCATTATCAGCTGGCCCTAAGCCCGAAATTCATGGGGTCACGCCAATATTAGACATGACCACCATGAATTTCTAGTAAAGTATTTAAAAAAAACACAAACACCCAGAAAAAAGTCCTTTAATTGAAATAAAGACACAATTCTTTATTGTTCTAAATTAAACCATACTTACCATCACACCCATTCCAGCTGAAGCCAACGATCTCCTGCAATAAAAGAAAAATAATAAAGCAACCTCATCCTTACCTTTCCATGGTTCCCACGACAGCTTCAGCTCTGCTACATCGAGATGACAGGCTGGACCGCAGCAGAACGCTGCCATCCAGCCTGTCATCCCGCAGACACTGAGAAGCGCAGGCATACTTCCACTCCTCAGTGTCTGGCTGTGACGGCATCCAGATGAGCCGACAATGAACTCGGCTCACCTCATGTACGTCACTGACAGCGTGGGAGAATTCTCCTGCACTCAGCGCTTCAGCGTGAGAATTTTCCCACGCTGTCAGTGACGTGCATGAGGTGAGGTCATGTCCAATGAACTCGGCGCACCTCATGCACGTCACTGACAGCGTGGGAAAATTCTCACGCTGAAGCGCTGAGTGCAGGAGAATTTTCCCACGCTGTCAGTGACGTGCATGAGGTGAGCTGAGTTCATTGGACATGACCTCGGCTCATCTGGATGCCGTCACAGCGAGACACTGAGGAGCGCAAGCATGCCTGCGCTTCTCAGTGTCTGCGGGATGACAGGCTGGATGGCAGCGTTCTGCTGCGGTCCAGCCTGTCATCTCAATGTAGCAGAGCTGAAGCTGTCCTGGGAACCATGGAAAGGTAAGGATGAGGTTGCTTTATTATTTTACTTTTATTGCAGGAGATCGTTGGCTTCAGCTGGAATGGGCGTGACTGTAAGTATGGTTTAATTTAGAACAATAAAGAATTGTGTCTTTATTTCAATTAAAGGACTTTTTTCTGGGTGTTTGTGTTTTTTTTAAATACTTTACTAGAAATTCATGGTGGTCATGTCTAATATTGGCGTGACCCCATGAATTTCGGGCTTAGGGCCAGCTGATAATGCCAAGCTGGCCTTAACCCCTTTATTACCCAGTGAGCCACCGCACCAGGGCCCTGGATGAGTTGGGCACAGCGCCAGAAGATGGCGCTTCTATGAACGCGCCATTTTCCGGGGCGGCTGCGGACTGCAATTTGCAGCGGGTGGGGCCCAGAAAGCTTGGGCCTCCCTGCGCTGCGGATTCCAGCCCCCAGCTGCCTTGTTGTACCTGGCTGGACACAAAAATAGGGCGAAGCCCCACGTATTTTTTTTTTAAATTATTTCATGAAATTCATGGAATAATTAAGAAAAAAAGGGCTTCCCTATATTGTTGTGTCCGGCTAGGTACAAATAGGCAGCTGGTGGTTGGGGGCAGCCCGTTCCTGCCTGCTGTACCTGACTGGACACAAATATAGGGCGAAGCCCCACATAATTTTTTTTTAATTATTTCATGAATTTCCTGAAATAATTAAAAAAAAATTGACGTGGGGCTTTGCACTATATTTGTGTCCAGCCAGGTACAGCAGGCAGGAACGGGCTGCCCCCAACCACCAGCTGCCTATTTGTACCTGGTTGGACACAACAATATAGGGAAGCCCTTTTTTTCTTAATTATTCCATGAATTTCATGAAATAATTAAAAAAAAAAAATACGTGAAGCTTCTCCCTATTTTTGTGTCCAGCCAGGTACAACTAGGCAGCTGGGGGATGGAATCTGCAGCGCAGGGAGGCCCAAGCTTTCTGCCCCCCGCTGAAAATTGCAGTCCGCAGCCGCCCCAGAAAATGGCGCGTTCATAGAAGCTGGATGCTGTACCTGGCTGGCATACAAAAATATGGCGAAGCCCACGTCAAAAGTTTTGGGAAAAATTAATTAAAAAATAAATAATAATTTAGGGACTGCATCTTTATTAACTCCTCAAATGTCATTTAGTGTTAAAATAATGGATTTATTTAAAAAAAAAATGGCGTGGGATCCCCCATAATTTTAGTCTCTAGCGGAGGTTAAGCAGACGGCTGGGGCAGATGTTTGAAGCCTGGGAAGGGGGTAAAACCCACGGAGCTTCCCAGGCTACTAATATCAGCCCCCAGCTGAATACCTAGCCTTTACTAGCTATTAAAATGGGGGACCCCCCCAAAAAAAATGACGTGGGGTCCCCCCTATTTTAATAGCTAGCAAAGGCTAGGCAGACAGCTGGGGGCTGATATTAATAGCCCAGGAAGGGTGCCATGAATATTGGCCCCCTCCCAGGCTAGAAACACCAGTCGTCAGCCGCCCCAGAAATGGCGCATCCATAGGATGCGCCAACTCTGGCACTTAGCCTCGCTCTTCCACGCTGCCCTGGTGCGGTGGCAGGGGGTAATAGTGGTGGGGTTCATGTCAGCGCCAGCTGCCATGAAGCCCAGGTTAGTAATGATGGGCGTCTATAAGACACCCCCATTACTAACCTACAAAGTGTTAAAAAGAAAAAACACACTACACCCAGAAAAAAATAATTTATTTGAAATAAAACACACCATTTTATTTAATTCTTAGTTTACTAAAAATAATAGTTACCTGTCCACGTTCCTGCGCTGATCTCCCATGCACAGCTGTCACATCTGGAGATGGTGACAGCTGTGCATGGCTGCTGTAAGCTCACGCTGCCGGGAACACGTCCGCTCCCGGCAGCGGGAGCCACTGACTGAGGTCACCGGAGTGCATTCAGGCAGCGCAGCTCCGGAGACCTCCTTTACGGCACTGCTGTACCGTGGGAATTTCTCACGATACAGCAGGGCTGTAAAGGAGCTAACCGGAGCAGCGCTGCCTGAACTCCGGTGAACCCGCTTATGCAATGACGGGGACGCTTTACGGCCTCGTCATTCTAGCGGCGGCAGCGGTTCAGAGCGGTCACATTCTATGTGGCTGCTCTGAACTGGAGATCTTCGTGGGACACTCGTGGACTGCTACGGAGGGGTAAGGATAAGGTTGTGGTTTATTATTTTATATTTTATTACAGGAGATCGATGGCTTCGGGGAATTAGGTGTCTAGGTGAGTATAGGTGTAGTTTTTTATTTTTTACTTTATTTTAGGTGGCGATCGGCGGGGACAGGTAATGTATGAACTAATTTCTTTTAGGTAACCACTGGCCACCAATGACATGTATTTAAAATTTATTGGGGACACAGTAGGGCAATTTAAATAGCAGGATCAGTCTGATGGGAACTACTGCTCCCATCGAGCTGATCCTGCTGGCAGGAGTGGACGGGGGACAGACATAGGCCGATGGGAGTAGTAGTGTCACATCGGCCTATGTCTGCCTGCACGCACACACCCGCACACACACCGCACACACCCGCACACATCGCACAGACACCGCGCACACCCGCACAAACATCGCGCACACACCCCGCACACACACCCCGCACACACACTAATCATGACGGTCTGATCGTCTGGGAGGTGAGGCTGACCTGTGCGGCCGTGGGAAAGTTCATGTGAGTTCATGCAGTCAAGCATGAACTCACATGAACCCTCTGAGGGCACCGCGGCTAATTCAAATGAACAGCTGATCGGCATCACCTGATACCTCAGCTGTTCATTTGAAATAACCGGCGGGAAAGCGCAGCACAGAACGGAAAAGCCGGCGGTGAAGTCTTTTCACTGCCGGCTTCCCCGCCCGGGTCCTTCACTCCCCGCTCCTTGGAGCTGCGCTCCCCGCCCGGTCCTAACTTACGATCGGGATGGGAGGTGGCGAGGGGAGCGGAGGATCGGGGTGGGAGGCTGCGGGGAAGCAGTATGGGGCTGTGTGATTGTTTAAAAGCCGGCGGCTTTATACCGCCCGCCGGCTTTTAAACAATCAGGAGAATTCTCCCCCGCTGGGATGGCATTCTGATGACAGGCTGGATCGCGCTGCCATCCAACTTGTCATCCTTCACAGACACTGCAGAGCGCAGGCATTATGGGAACTTCCGATTCCGGTATCCGATATTGTAAAAGTATCGGAATTAAGTATCGGAATTCCGATACCGCGAATATCGGCCGATACCCGATATTACAGTATCGGAATGCTCAACACTAATTACAATATGAAAAGTTTATTAAATACAAAAAAATGAATCAGATATTTGAGAAAAGAAGCAGCTATTAAAACACCTTATTAAAAAGCCATAAAGGAATTGTGATCACATTGGTAAATCCCACAATGGCACCATAAAATATCAATCAGAAACAATTCGATGTATAAAAAAATAAGTGTTGGTATAATAATTACTATTACACAAAATTATAATAATCATGATATAAGGATTAAAAGTACATGATTTTCATTTGAATAAATAGCACCAGGAAGAATATACAAGAACATTAATAATAATAATAATAATATTGTATGTATAATATTGTATGTATGTATTATTGTATATTGTGATCTGACCATGTAAAGGCTATGCACCCCAACCAGTATAATAAACCTACGGTGTCGACCAAAAGTCAGAAAAGACAGTGCTAACAGGACCCACTACACAACGTAATGAATGGACTAAGTCACTCACACCGCCCAATAATGGATGAATGAGTCCATTGTCTTTGGCTCTTCAGTTTGGCTTTACGATTTCAAATTTTGCTGGTTTAGTTTCTAGGCACTCAGAAGCGAAAGAGTACCACCAGGGCCGGCGTCAGCACCCGGCGCACCCGGGCAAATGCCGGGGCCCTGAGCAGGCAGAGGGGCCCACTGGCGGTCGCGCACCCCGCTGGGCTATGGGCGGAGGAGAGCGGTGTCAGCGCCCGCCCTTCTCCGCCGTTTGCTCAGGGCCCCGGCAGCCGGATACTTACCTCTCCCCGTGCCTCCGCAGATCAGCTGTCTTCCTGCTCTGCGCTCCCTGTGACGTCTCAGGTCAGAGGGCGCGGTGACGCCTTTACACCGCGCCCTCCCCTGAGCCGTCACAGGGAGCGCTGAGCGGGACAACGCCGGAGACGCTGGAGTCCGGACCCGAGCAGTGGACAGCGGGCAGCGGGCGGTTGGTAGCAGGTGAGGAGAAGGGAGGTGAGTATTTGATTTTTTTTTTTTTAATGTATGGAGGCATGGGGCAGTATAAAGAGAAGGGGGCACATCCTGCATGGGGCATTATAAAGAGGAGGGGGGGTGACAGCCTGCATGGGGCATTATAAAGAGGAGGGGTGACAGCCTGCATGGGGCATTATAAAGAGGGCGGGGGGCATCCTGCATGGGGCATTATAAAGAGGGGGGGGACATCCTGCATGGGGCATTATAAAGAGGAGGGGTGACAGCCTGCATGGGGCAGTATAAAGAGGGCGGGGGGCATCCTGCATGGGGCATTATAGAGAGGAGGGGTGACAGCCTGCATGGGGCAGTATAAAGAGAGGGGGGGGCATCCTGCATGGGGCATTATAAAGAGGAGGGGTGACAGCCTGCATGGGGCAGTATAAAGAGAGGGGGGGGCATCCTGCATGGGGCATTATAAAGAGGAGGGGTGACAGCCTGCATGGGGCAGTATAAAGAGAGGGGGGGGGGGCATCCTGCATGGGGCATTATAGAGAGGAGGGGTGACAGCCTGCATGGGGCATTATAAAGAGGAGGGGTGACAGCCTGCATGGGGCATTATAAAGAGGAGGGGTGACAGCCTGCATGGGGCATTATAAAGAGGGCGGGGGCATCCTGCATGGGGCATTATAAAGAGGAGGGGTGACAGCCTGCATGGGGCATTATAAAGAGGAGGGGTGACAGCCTGCATGGGGCATTATAAGGTGGGGAACAGCCTGCATGGGGCATTATAAAGAGGGGGGGGCATCCTGCATGGGGCATTATAAAGAGAAGGGGTGACAGCCTGCATGGGGCATTATAAAGAGGAGGGGTGACAGCCTGCATGGGGCATTATAAGGTGGGGAACAGCCTGCATGGGGCATTATAAAGAGGGGGGGCATCCTGCATGGGGCATTATAAAGAGGAGGGGTGACAGCCTGCATGGGGCATTATAAGGTGGGGAACAGCCTGCATAGGGCATTATAAAGAGGGGGGGGGGATTCCTGCATGGGGCATTATAAAGAGGAGGGGTGACAGCCTGCATGGGGCATTATAAAGAGGGGGGGGGGATTCCTGTGACGCGCCCCTGGGCCTTCTGTGTCGTGCGGCATCGCGTGCACGGGGGCTTACCCGGAGCCGGATCAGATGGGGGTAGTAGTCTCGTGGCGGTGACCCGGTCCGTGCCCAGGGAGTCAAACTAAGTGGCGAGTCTATTAGCAGTAGATGTTGGATGACTACGCCACCCGTTGAATGCAGCTTTGGAGCTGCCGCTGCAGGGCAGACCGCTGAGGCCGGTGGAAGGATGGTGCAGCGGGGATGGTATAACCCCCAACGGGAGGGGTATGGCCTCAGGGCAGCCGACGTGGATGATGGGGGTAGCAGGAACCACTCAGAGACGATGCGTGTAGTTCAGGGTCTTTACTGGTGACAAAGATAGACCCTCCCGGAGTACTTGCTAGCGATCGGGGCCTGGTCAGTCCTTGAGCAGATGGGATCTCCCCTGGCCAGGCGGAGTTGTAGGCCTCCCAAACTAACGATACTCTTCTGGCTACCTTGCTAGAAGCGAGTATAAGTAGCCCACGTCCCTGAGTGTACCGTGTGGTGCTCACCCGTATGGCCGGTGACTCGGGGCCTTCTAGTAGCTTCCGCTCCACGACGGCGGTGCTGGTCCCATGCGTGTGACCGTGCCTTCGGGTTTCTTGGCCAGAGGACCTGAAATCCCCTGCCTGACGGATTCTGCTGCTGGGTAGGAGTTAGTCCCCACAGCCTCGGACTCCGGGTCCGGTAAGAAATCTTCTCAGTCAGGGCGAGCTCTGCAGCTGCCAGCCCCTGACTCTTTGTAACACTGCTCCCACAGAGCTCCTGTTGTTTCTTCCTATGCTGCTTCTCTTCTCTACTTCTGGCATGGCCCAGGAGCTGGGCCCAGCCGGAGCCACAGCTCCCTGTCAGCCCTCCTGGCTGAACTCTCCCTCTGAACTCCCTAACCCTGCCTCAGCCCCAGGTTTATATAGGGGAAGTCCTTCCCCTCCCAGGACTGGGCAGGAGGTGTGGCATGCATAGGATTCCTGACCAAGAGACCTCCCACCTGCTCTCAGACATAACATTGCCGTTACTGTGGAAACCAGACCCCTGGGGTGCCACACCTGCATGGGGCATTATAAAGAGGGGGGGTGACAGCCTGCATGGGGCTTTATAAGGTGGGGAACAGACTGCATGGGGCATTATAAAGAGGGCGGGGGGCATCCTGCATGGGGCATTATAAAGAGAGGGGGGGACATCCTGCATGGGGCATTATAAAGAGGAGGGGTGACAGCCTGCATGGGGCATTATAAGGGGGGGACAGCCTGTATGGGGCATTATGTGGGGGGTAACAGCCTACATGCAGCATTGTATGGGGGCCAGTATCCTGTATGGAGCGTTATATGGGGACCGGTATCCTGTATGGAGCGTTATATGGGGGCCAGTATCCTGTATGTAGTTTTATAAGGGGACCAGTATCCTGTATGGAGCGTTATATGGGGACCAGTATCCTGTATGGAGCTTTATAAGGGGACCAGTATCCTGTATGGAGCGTTATAAGGGGACCGATATCCTGTATGGAGCGTTATATGGGGGCCAGTATCCTGTATGTAGTTTTATAAGGGGACCAGTTTCCTGTATGGAGCGCTATATGGGGGCCAGTATCCTGTATGGAGCTTTATAAGGGGACCAGTATCCTGTATGGAGCGTTATATGGGGGCCAGTATTCTGTATGGAGCCTTATATGGAAGCCAGTATTCCGTATGGAGCCTTATATGGGGGCCAGTATTCCATATGGGGGCCAGTATTCCGTATGGAGCCTTATATGGGGGCCAGTATTCCGTATGGAGCCTTATAGCATTATAAGGGGGGGACAGCCTGTATGGGGCATTATGTGGGGGGTAACAGCCTGCATGCAGCATTGTATGGGGGCTAGTATCCTGTATGGAGCGTTATAAGGGGACCGGTATCCTGTATGGAGCGTTATATGGGGGCCAGTATCCTGTATGGAGCTTTATAAGGGGACCAGTATCCTGTATGGAGCGTTATATGGGGGCCAGTATTCTGTATGGAGCCTTATATGGGGGCCAGTATTCTGTATGGAGCCTTATATGGGGGCCAGTATTCCGCATGGAGCCTTATATGGGGGTCAATATTCCGCATGGAGCCTTATATGGGGGTCAGTATTCCGCATGGAGCCTTATATGGGGGTCAGTATTCCGCATGGAGCCTTATATGGGGGTCAGTATTCCGCATGGAGCCTTATATGGGGGTCAGTATTCCGCATGGGGCCTTATATGGGGGCCAGTATTCCTTATGGGGCCTTATATGGGGGCCAGTATTCCGTATGAAGCGTTATATGGGGGCCAGTATTCCGTATGGAGCCTTATATGGGGGCCAGTATTCTGTGTGGAGCGATTCACCGGTTTCTGAGCTATTGTGGAATTTACAATAGATATCACTCATGTAATGTAAGAAGTGAAATCTTTGCATTGTACTATATATATATATTTCTCCGCCGTATCTTTGCATCATGAATCGTGGTATGTGTTAAAGGGGCCCACTGAGACTCTTTCGCCCGGGGCCCAGAAAAACCTGGAGCCGGCCCTGAGTACCACGCCCATTGTAAGTCTAATTTGGCTCAGGGTGACAAAATGCAAAAAAAAAAGCTATGAGAGGGATCCCATTTTGGAAACTATGTTCTTCAAGACATTTATCACAGGTTGTAGTGAGCATTTTGACACCACTGGTGTTTTCAAGAAATTAGTATAGAATTAATATTGAAGAGTGTAAATTGCAATTTTTACATTAATATATCATTGTAGTGCCCAATATGCAGTGCCCATCTTGTGCCACTTGGAAAAGACAAGTCTCTAATCATGCTGTTTCCTGATTTTTCAAACACAATGCATGTGGCCCTAATTTTTTGGCAGGCCATATGAATGGACTCAGGAGTGAGAGATCACTATGAGGCCTGATTTGGGGATTTATACCGCGTTGGCTGAAAATTGCTGAGCTTCTTTGGTGAAATGAAAACAACAAAGAAGTGACCCGATTTTGGAAATTACACCCTTTAAAGGACTTTTCTAGGGATGTTATGAGCATTTTGACCCCAAAAGTGTCTTTTAGAAACTAATATGTGCCAAGCAGTTAAAAGTGAAAATGTACATTTTTCTCCAGATGGTGTTTATTTCTTTTTTCCCCCTCAAATTTGAATGTGCAGCATAAGTGACATATTAAAGAGGTTTTCTGGCCTATCTATACTGCTGACACATTCTAGCATATCTCAATATCATAAGGCTTGGCAATCCCTTAAACATTATTCTGTGTGTTGCTGCGATTATGGTGCTACCAAAGTTTTATTTCTATGTTTTACTATGTTTGCACAAAAACCCCCATAAAAAAATCATTTTTGCATTGCCCTAATATGGGAGCCATAACTTTTTTATTTTTCTATTGATGGAACTGAATCAGGTATTATTATTTGAAGGATGAATTCTAGCTTTTATTTGTACAATTTTTGGGTAAATACAATGTTTTACTCACGTTTTATTGCGTATTTGGCTGGAAGATGAACAAAAAAGTATGATACTGTTTTTTCATTATTTTTGTTTTGCCATTTACCGGGCAGGATATATAACACTAGCTATTGAACCCGTTCTATGCCTGGGTGGCGAGCATTTTTATTGGTATATGGTCTCCCATGCTGGTGCCCCCCTCCTGGCATTTGTGCTGCCCCTCATCCTGGTATTTGTGCTGCCCCCATCCTGTCCCACCATCGTATCCTGGTATGCATGGCACCCCTTATCCCTATCCTGGTATGCATGGCACCCCTCATCCCTAACCTGGTATGCATGGCACCCCTCATCCCCATCCTGGTATGCATGGCCCCCTCACCCCCAATCCTGGTATGCATGCACCCCTCACCCCCAATCCTGGTATCCATGGCATCCCTCATCTCCAATGCTGGTATGCTTGTCACCCCTCACCCCCAATCCTGGTATGCATGGCACCCCTCACCCCCAATCCTGGTATGCATGGCCCCCTCAGCCTTATCCTGGTATGCATGGGTCGCTCACCCCCATCCTGATATGCATGGCACATCTCATCCCTATCCTGGTATGCATGGTACCCTATCCCTCATCCCTATCCTAGTATGCATGGCACACCTCATCCCCAATCCTGGTATGCATGGCGCCCCTCATCCCCAAACCTGGTATGCATGCACCCCTCACCCCCAATCCTGGTATGCATGGAACCCCTCATCCCTCATCCTGGTATGCATGGCCCCCTCAGCCTTATCCTGGTATGCATGACACTCCTCAACCCCCATCCTGGTATGCATGGCACCCCTCATCCCCAATCCTGGTATGCATGGCACCCCTCATCCCCAATCCTGGTATGCATGGCACACCTCATCTCCAATCCTGGTATGCATGGCACCCCTCATCCCCAATCCTGGTATGCATGGCACCCCTCATCCCCAATCCTGGTATGCATGGCACCCCTCATCCCCACTCCTGGTATGCATAGCACCCCTCATTCCAAATCGGGTGTACATTGCACCCCTCATCCCAATCCTGGTATACATGGTACCCTATCTCTCATCCTGGTATGCATGGCATTGTCATTCCAAATCTGGTATACATGGCACCCTTCATTCCCAATCCTGGTATGCATGGCACCCCTCATTCCAAATCTGGTATACATTGCACCCCTCATCCCAATCCTTTTATGCATGACACCCCATCTCTCATCCTGGTATGCATAGCACCCCTCATTCCAAATCTGGTATACATGGCACCCCTCATCCCAATCCTGGTATGCATGGCACCACTCATCCCCCAATCCTGGTATGCATGGCACCCCATCCCTCATCCTGGTATGTATGGTACCCCTCATCCCTATCCTGGTATGTATGGTACCCCTCATCCTGGTATGCATGGCCCCCCCTTCCTAATCCTGGTATGCGTGGTACCCCTCATCCCTATTTTGGTGTGTATGGCACCCCTCATCCCCCAATCCTGGTATGTATGGCCTCCACATCCCCCAATCCTGGTATGCATGGTACCCCGCATTCCTATCCTGGTATGCATGGTACCCCTCATCTCTATTCTGGTATGCATGGTACCCGTCATCCTGGTAAGCATGGTACCCCATCCCTCTCCCTGGTATGCATGGTACCCTGCATCTCTATTCTGGTATGTATGGTACCCCTCATCCTGGTATACATGGCACCCCTCATCCCAATTCTGGTATGTATGGCCTCCACATCCCAGAAACCTGGTATGCATGGCACCCCATCCCTTATCCTGGTGTGCATGGTACCCCTCATCCCTATTCTGGTATGTATGGCCTCCTCATCCCAGAAATCTGGTATGGATGGCACCCAATCCCTCATCCTGGTATGCATGGCACCCCTAATCCCCAATCCTGGTATGTATGGCTCCCTCATCCCTATCCTGGTATGCATGACACCCCATCCCTTATCCTGGTATGCATGGTTCCCCTCATCCCTATTCTGGTATGCATGGTACCCCTCATCCCTATTCTGGTATGTATGGTACCCCTCATCCTGGTATGCATTGTACCCCGCATTCCTATCCTGATATGTATGATACCCCTCATCCCTATTCTTGTATGCATGGCACTCCTCACCCGCCAATCCTGGTATGCATGCTCCCCTGACCCCCCAATCCTGGTATGCATGGTCCCTTCACCCCCCCAATCCTGGTATGCATGATCCCCTCACCCCCCAATCCTGGTATGTGTGGTACCCCTCATCCTGGTATGCATGGCACCCCATTCCTCATCCTGGTATGCATGGTCCCCTCATCCCACAATCCTGGTATGCATGGTACCCCTCATCCCCCCAATCCTCATATGCTTGGTACCCCTCATGCCCCAATCCTGGTATGTATGGCCCCCTCACCCACAATCCTGGTATGTATGGCACCCCTCATCCCTTTCACGCTGCACATATACAAAAAAATAAACACTTATACTCACCTTTCTTCCCTGTGCTCGCAGCACTGCAAAAGTGTCTTCAGTAAAATGGCGCCGGATAGCGCTAAGTGCATGCACCGATTGCCATGGTGTCTGGCGAAGAGAGGCGCCGCGGCAACGCTCCTCCTGGTCAGGTAAGTATGTAAGAATGGCACCGGAGATCGCGGTATGCGTTCAGTGTCTACGCATACCGTGATCTCTGGCGCCATACACACTCCTCTTACCTGTAACGGCTCCATGTGTGCTTCTGTCTGGAGCCAGACTGCACAGGCGTGTCGCGCTTGCGCAGTCTATAAAGGCTTCAGACAGAGACACGCATCTCCGTTTATATTATAGATGATAAAGTTTTTATTGTTATGAACGTGATGATATAAATTGTATATTTTTTATATTCTATTATAATTTTTTATATTATATATTATAGTTTTTATTGTTACATTTACGGAATGCATGTACTTTTTGGATCGCTTTTTATTCCATTTTTGGAAGGCAAGGCTAAAAAACAGCAATTTTCTATTAACCGGTTCCCGACCGCCCACTGTACATAAACGTCGGAGCTGCCTGGGCTCTGTGCAGCGCCGACGTTTAAAAACGGTGGGTGGTCCCGCAGCGCTCAGGACCCCCAGGGTCCTGCTAGCGCTGCGTTACCGGTTCAGAGCGATAGCTCTGACATGTGGCATCATGGGGACCTGATTGGATCAGGTCCCCATGATGTTAACCTATTCCTATCTTATAGATGCCGCTATCCATAGCGATCGCGGTATTTAAAAGATAGTGACAGCCGGTGGTCGGCGATCGGGACCCCCCACATACCTGCCAGCGGCGGGGATCCCGGTGCTGTGACCTCTGACATCATCGAGACCTGATTGGCTCAGGTCTCGATGATGTCAGCGTCACACCAGCCAATCAGAGAGATCACCAGGGAAGTTTGTTTTAGCAACAAACTTTCCCGGGCGATCTGCCTGATAAATACATTGTTTCTCCTCCGATCTCAGTGAGAGAGCAGAGGAGAAACACAGTGACAAGAGCTGTCAGCCTTGCCACAGTAAAAGTGAAAAAAATAAAATAAAAAAGAAAGTAAGAGTTAGGGTTAGTCAGTCCTGTCAGGTCAGTCAGTCCTGTCAGATCAGTCCGGTAAGTCCTGTCCGGTCAGTCCAGTCCGGTCAGTCCAGTCCGGTCCCGTCCTTTCAGTCCGGTCCGTTCAGTCCGGTCCGTTCAGTCCAGTCAAAAAATATAAAAATAAAATGGCCCGTCAGACTTATACCACAGAAGAGGTGTATGCCCTGCTATGTTCTGACACTGATGACAGTGCAATCTCAGATGGAGATATGGATTTTGAGGGCTTTAGTAGCGGTGACACTGAGAGCTCAGAAATGAGCAGTGATTCTGGTCCATCCTCAAGCCCAAGGACCAGTACAGCAATAGGGGCAAATAGCGCTACTGGAGAAACGTCTCCAAATCAGGGAACACTGCCCAGTACAAGCGCTGTCCCTGCTACTAGTGAATTGGCGCACGCCAGTGTACAAGGGGCGTTGCCACATGATCTAGCATTTCCCAGATGGGAGGCTTCGGATTCGGCTGCTCCATTCAGCCCTGATTTCAACGTCATGCCTGGTATAAATGTGGAGGTGGAAGATTTTGGACCAATTCATTTTTTTAATTTGTTTTTTACAGACAGCTTGCTAGAGCATATTGTCGTGCAAACAAATTTATATGCATCCCAATTCATAAGCCAGAATCCCCGATCTTACTATGCTAGGGCAAATTTATGGACACCAACTAATGTCCCGGAAATAAAAATTTTTTTAGGACTTACATTTGCCATGGGGCTTGTTAAAAAACCAAGCATTCGATCCTACTGGTCCAACCACCCTGTTCAAGCCACCCCTATGTTTTCAGTTGTTCTGCCTAGGACCCGTTATGAAATGCTCATGCGGTTTTGGCATTTTAACGACAATAGTCAATGCCTGCCCAGAAATGCCCCAGAACATGACAGGTTATATAAAATTAGACCCATCATTGAAAATTTGTCAGAAAAATTCTTAAGCCGCTACAGCCCAACACAAAATATTTCTGACGCGCCCCCTGGGACATATTCCTTTTTGAGGGGAATACCCGGCACCGGATCAGATGGGGGGGGGTTGTAGTCTCCGAGCGGCTGTGACCCGGTCCCGTGCCCAGGGCGTCAAGCTCAGTGTGATGTGGCAGTTCTACAGATGTTACTAAAGTTCTTTTGTGTCGACTACACCACCCGTTGTGATGCGGTCACTGTGGCCGCCGCTGCAGCAGGGTCCGCTGAGGCTGATGGTGGGTGCGCAGCTTGGTGGGATAACCCCCAACGGGAGGGGTATAGCCTCAGAGGGGACAGGCGCAGAGGATGGGGGTTGTGGTGGTGTAGTGCAGACGGCAGTGAAGACAGAGTCGGGTTGTGCAGTTAAGGGTGTTTACTTACTGCAGATGTTGTACTGGTCACTCCAGCTGCTAGTGACCACCCGAGCCGTGCTGCGTCCACCAGGTCCTGGATCCAGCCAACCCCCAAACAAGTCCGGAGCGTGGCCCTGAGCTCTCCCTTTGTCCTTTCTTCAGCCGTCCCCACCAGTGATCCACCTAGGTCCAGCTCCCTCGGGCCTTCTGTTGGGACACCCTTGGCCCTGGGTTCCCTGACCCTTCATGTGGTGTGCCTTCGGGGTGAATGTGGTGGGTGACCGTGACAGACACTGCCCACGGTCTCCGGTCTCTGGCTGGGGATTGTTTTTACCCCCACCAGCTTGGGTTCCGGTACCCTGATGCTGACTCCTCACCCGGTGCTCTGATTTGGGTTCTTGGGTCCCTTCTCTTCTGTGCTCTGGGTCTTTCTCTTTTCTCCTCTCTCACTCTGGGTCTTGGTCTTTCTTCTCTCCTCTCCTAACTTGTTTTCTGCAGCTGATCCTCTCTGCATCTGACTCTCTGCATCTGACCCTGATTCTAGTTGGTGCCCACCTTATATATCCCTCTATGTGTGAGCTCAGGTGACCAGCACCCAATGAGCTCCTAACTTTACCCAGGCTGCTCCCCCTATCTGCCCCTACACTACATGGGATGTACCACCCCCCTCCCACTCCAGCCAGGAACAGACTCGGTCGTACCTGCACATTTCTAAGTGGGAGTACCGTCGGCCTGTTCCTCGGAAATGGGATGTGTGTAGTGCATGCAGCCTACCGAGCTCAGATCCACACTCCTTCCTTACCCGGGAGTGGAATATCACACCTCTGGGTTGAGGTGCAATACTCCTGTAGCAGCCGAATCCTCAGGGTGCTACATTCCCCCCTGGTAAATCACAGCACGTCCTCGGGCTGTAAAGACAAAAACACCAAAACATGCAAAATGTTTTCATATAAACATATAAAATATTATATAAATAACATATCTTAGCAGATAAAACTTTCTCGTCGTCTCTTGTTTCAGGTTCCTCCTCCGGACACTGTGCACCGTGTGTCCGGGAAAAGTGTGACAGTCTCTTAGAAAATCTGGTTTTCTATAAAACCGGTAGGGGGCGCTTTAGGACGCGCAACTATTTACAGGGGAAGTTGGCCGCTCTCAGTCCTCAGCCAGGTAGAGGGAAGGGAATGGCTGCTCACAGTCCTCAGCCTGTAGGATGGAGGGGTTAACGGGTAAACAGTTCACTGGTCCCAACGGGGACTATTTATATATGTATCAACAGTTTCTTTGGTACCCGGTCGGGTAACTATTTACATCACTTCTCTGCCGCACTCAACGGCGTCTTCCTCCTGCTCTTTGCTTACAGCTGGTTGTTACTTCAGACCCGTCCGGCCATGTGAGCTGGCTGAACAAGTCCTCTCCCAGACGCGGCACCCTTGGTTTTACGGGTGCGGGCGCGGTGGTGGTGGCGCCCGGGTTGCCCAGGCCTTGCGGCCAGGCCTGGGGCACCTGGAAGGTGAAGGGCACCGTTAGGACGGCGGCACCCTGGGCTACTTGGCCTTGCGGCCAGGCCGGAGGCTCCGCGGAGGTAGGGGGCGCTGTTGGTGATGCGGCGCCCGGGGGTACTAGGCCTTGCGACCAGGCTGGTGGTATTTCCTGCTTTGTCACGCTCCGGGTCGAGGCGCGTGACGTCACAGGGGTCGCTGCGGCGGCTTCCGGTCGGGGCCTAGTCCATAGCGGTGACATGGCGGCTACGGGCACAGCAGGGGGACTTTCGGGCTCTGCGACGGGGAGCTGGGGCAGGCAAGCGGTGTCACGGCTTGGGGTATAGGCGTCCCCTTTACCTGCCTCCATGCGTTCGGCTCCCTTCTCGGCGCCGTCTCCGGCCTTGGGTCCTCCCGCGCCATCCTCAGAGGCGGTCTGCTTCCTCTTCCAGGGTAGCGTGCTCCGTTGACTGGTCTCAGCTTGCTGGGTCATCTCCCGGCTCCACTCCGCCAGTATCTCGCGCTGCACCCGGGCCATCCTCCGTGCGAGGCCCTCCAGGGCAGTTTGTGCACACTCCCGGTCTCGGGGGAGCTGCGCTAAGATCTCCGCTAGACCTAGCGGGGTTGTGGACTCTAGCAGGCTCCTGACCATCGGGTCGGTGCTGCTCTGCTCTTCTTCCGGCAGGCTCCTGGCCAGCGGGCCGGTGCTGCTCTGCCCTCCTTCCTCGGTCTCTAGCAGACTCCTGGCCAGCGGGCCGGTGCTGTTCTGCTTTCTCTCCATCTCCGGGTAAGCTCCTCCGCTACTCCTCGTTAGACCTCTTGCCTCCGGGTGCGCTCGCTCCAGACTACTCCAAGCGACACCCATCTTTTCTCTTCTCTTTCGTCTCCTCCCACTTAGAGGGCGGTCCCGGGGCAACTCGGTGACTGTCAGCTCCAGGGGTAGTTCTTTCACGCTGACAGACACCTCCAGCATCACAGTCTCTGTTGGTGGGGGCGGTTTCCACTTTTGGCGCCATTTTCTGTCCCGGCCCACGATGGGAGGTGGCCTCTTGCCCTCCTTTGGCACGCCCATAATGGCGTCCGCTGCTCTTCCAAGGCGGGAAATCTGCGGTTTTGGCGGGAAGCGTCGCCCAGTGGCGGGAAACTCTGCAGATGGCGGGAACAAGCTGGAAATGGCGGACAATCGGCGGGAAACGACTGGTGATGGAGTCCGATGGCGTGGACCCTCCGGAACCGGCGGGAGACTTCTTTCTGAGGTAAACTTGCACTTTTCTTCAGGCACGCAGTACCCGGGTGTTGCGGGCACGTAATCCTGCCGACTACGCCAAAGTTGACGCGCCCCCTGGGACATATTCCTTTTTGAGGGGAATACCCGGCACCGGATCAGATGGGGGGGGGTTGTAGTCTCCGAGCGGCTGTGACCCGGTCCCGTGCCCAGGGCGTCAAGCTCAGTGTGATGTGGCAGTTCTACAGATGTTACTAAAGTTCTTTTGTGTCGACTACGCCACCCGTTGTGATGCGGTCACTGTGGCCGCCGCTGCAGCAGGGTCCGCTGAGGCTGATGGTGGGTGCGCAGCTTGGTGGGATAACCCCCAACGGGAGGGGTATAGCCTCAGAGGGGACAGGCGCAGAGGATGGGGGTTGTGGTGGTGTAGTGCAGACGGCAGTGAAGACAGAGTCGGGTTGTGCAGTTAAGGGTGTTTACTTACTGCAGATGTTGTACTGGTCACTCCAGCTGCTAGTGACCACCCGAGCCGTGCTGCGTCCACCAGGTCCTGGATCCAGCCAACCCCCAAACAAGTCCGGAGCGTGGCCCTGAGCTCTCCCTTTGTCCTTTCTTCAGCCGTCCCCACCAGTGATCCACCTAGGTCCAGCTCCCTCGGGCCTTCTGTTGGGACACCCTTGGCCCTGGGTTCCCTGACCCTTCATGTGGTGTGCCTTCGGGGTGAATGTGGTGGGTGACCGTGACAGACACTGCCCACGGTCTCCGGTCTCTGGCTGGGGATTGTTTTTACCCCCACCAGCTTGGGTTCCGGTACCCTGATGCTGACTCCTCACCCGGTGCTCTGATTTGGGTTCTTGGGTCCCTTCTCTTCTGTGCTCTGGGTCTTTCTCTTTTCTCCTCTCTCACTCTGGGTCTTGGTCTTTCTTCTCTCCTCTCCTAACTTGTTTTCTGCAGCTGATCCTCTCTGCATCTGACTCTCTGCGTCTGACCCTGATTCTAGTTGGTGCCCACCTTATATATCCCTCTATGTGTGAGCTCAGGTGACCAGCACCCAATGAGCTCCTAACTTTACCCAGGCTGCTCCCCCTATCTGCCCCTACACTACATGGGATGTACCACCCCCCTCCCACTCCAGCCAGGAACAGACTCGGTCGTACCTGCACATTTCTAAGTGGGAGTACCGTCGGCCTGTTCCTCGGAAATGGGATGTGTGTAGTGCATGCAGCCTACCGAGCTCAGATCCACACTCCTTCCTTACCCGGGAGTGGAATATCACACCTCTGGGTTGAGGTGCAATACTCCTGTAGCAGCCGAATCCTCAGGGTGCTACATTTCTATAGATGAGTCCCTTGTAAAATTCAAAGGAAGACTGCACCTCAAGCAATTTATCCCATCTAAAAGGGCAAGGTTTGGAATAAAGCTCTATAAAATGTGCGAAAGTTCAACCGGATACACATCCGCTTTTCGCATATATGAGGGGAAAGATAGCCAACTAAACCCACCAGGATGCCCTACTTATCTGGGGACATCTGGAAACATTGTTTGGGAGCTGATAAGTCATTTTTTTCAAAAAGGCTACAATCTATATGTGGACAATTATTACACCAGCATACCCCTATTTAAAAGTCTGGTTAAACACAACATCGGGGCTTGTGGGACCATCCGTAAAAACCGTCAGGGGTTTCCACAACCATTGGTCAACCAAAAGTTTCAAAAGGGGCAGTCAGGGGCTGTACGCAACGGAGAGCTGCTTGCCCTGAAATATAGGGATAAGAGGGATATTTTTGTCCTCAGCTCGATCCACACAGATGCCACAAGGGCCACTGTAGAACTAGGATCCACCACTCCGAAGCAAAAACCTGTGTCAGTCATTGACTACAACAAACACATGGGGGGTGTGGACCTTGCAGACCAGGTTCTACAGCCATACCAGGTATCAAGAAAGTCCTATACCTGGTATAAAAAGTTGGTTATTTATTTGTTTCAGGTGGCCACATACAATTCTTTTGTGTTGTACAAAAAAGCAGGAAATTCAGATCCTTTTCTTGAAGAAAAGGTAATTGAAAATCTTGTCTTTCAAAGTGTTAGCCCCGCTCATCCATTAGAATCTGAGGATGTGAAAAGACTCACTGAGCAACATTTTATTGCACTTATTCCAGAAACGGAAAAGAGAAGGAACCCCCAGAAAAGATGTCGTGTATGTACTAAGAGAGGAATGAGGCGTGATACCCGCTACTATTGCCCACAATGCCTATCATTGCCAGCCTTATGCGTCACTGACTGCTTTAAAATCTTCCACACAGAACCACGTTTTTAAACTGTAAAAATGTATCCCAATTTGTCATTAAAACATTTGGTTCATTTAGTGAATGACACATTCGAGTAGAGCTCACTTAATTTCCAGGGGGGCGGGGGTTCTCCAGAATCTAAACCTTCCATTGCGTGCTTGTTTCTGGAAATCATCCATTGAGTTAAAAAACCCATAGATGAATTCCCAGAGGGGTGTCATTTCCAAAATGGGGTCACTTCAGGGGGGATTCTTTAGCTCTGGTACTCTGAAAAGTGCCAGAACAGCATAATCCCCCCTGAAGTGACTCCATTATGGAAATGACACCTCTGTGGGAATTCATCTATGGGTTTAGTGACCATTTACCTATCTACTTATTTTCCCACCACTAGATTAATTTATACAGAGGAATAGATTGTAAAATTCGGTCACTTGTTGTGGGTTTCCTCTGTTTAGGCACCTCAGGGGCTCTCCAAATGCAACATGGCGTCCGCTATCCATTCCAGTCAAATTTCCATTCCAAAAGTCAAATGGCGCTCCTTACCTTCCGAGCCATGCCGTGCGCCCAACAGTGGCTTTGCACCACATATGGGGTATCAGCGTGCTCAGGAGAAATTGCACAACACATTTTGGGGTCCATTTTTTCTGGCTGCCCTTGTAAAAATTAAAAATTTGAGGCTAAAGTAGCAGTTTTGTGTTAAAAATGTGTTTTTTTATTTTCACACTTCAACATTATAAAATTCTGTGAAGCCCCTGGGGGTTCAAGGTGCTCACCACACATCTAGATAAGTTCCTTGAGGGGTCTAGTTTCCAAAATAGGGTGACTTGTTGGGGGTTTCCTCTGTTTAGGCACCTCAGGGGCTCTCCAAATGCAACATGGCGTCCGCTATCGATTCCAGTCAAATTTCCATTCCAAAAGTCAAATGGCGCTCCTTACCTTCCGAGCCATGCCGTGCGCCCAAACAGTGGTTTTGCACCACATATGGGGTATCAGCATGCTCAGGAGAAATTGCACAACACATTTTGGGGTCCATTTTTTCTGGCTGCCCTTGTGAAAATTAAAAATTTGAGGCTAAAGTAGCAGTTTTGTGTTAAAAATGTGCTTTTTTATTTTCACACTTCAACATTATAAAATTCTATGAAGCCCCTGGGGGTTCAAGGTGCTCACCACACATCTAGATAAGTTCCTTGAGGGGTCTAGTTTCCAAAATGGGGTCACTTGTTGGGGGTTTCCTCTGTTTAGGCACCTCAGGGGCTCTCCAAATGCAACATGGCGTCCGCTATCGATTCCAGTCAAATTTCCATTCCGAAAGTCAAATGGCGCTCCTTACCTTCCGAGCCATGCCGTGCGCCCAAACAGTGGTTTTGCACCACATATGGGGTATCAGCGTGCTCAGGAGAAATTGCAAAACACATTTTGGGGTCCATTTTTTCTGGCTGCCCTTGTGAAAATTAAAAATTTGAGGCTAAAGTAGCAGTTTTGTGTTAAAAATGTGTTTTTTTATTTTCACACTTCAACATTATAAAATTCTGTGAAGCCCCTGGGGGTTCAAGGTGCTCACCACACATCTAGATAAGTTCCTTAAGGGGTCTAGTTTCCAAAGTGGGGTCACTTGTTGGGGGTTTCCTCTGTTTAGGCACCTCAGGGGCTCTCCAAATGCAACATGGCATCCGCTATCGATTCCAGTCAAATTTCCATTCCAAAAGTCAAATGGCGCTCCTTACCTTTCAAGCCATGCCGTGCGCCCAAACAGTGGCTTTGCACCACATATGGGGTATCAGCGTGCTCAGGAGAAATTGCACAACACATTTTGGGGTCCATTTTTTCTGGCTGCCCTTGTGAAAATTAAAAATTTGAGGTTAAAGTAGCAGTTTTGTGAAAAAAAGTTAAATGTTCATTGTTTTCTTCCACATTCCCAAAATTCCTGTGAAGCACCTGAAGGGTTAATAAACTTCTTGAATGTGGTTTTGAGCACCTTGAGGGGTGCAGTTTTTCGAATGGTATCACTTTTGGGTATTTTCTGTCATAAAGGCACCTCAAAGTCACTTCAAATAAGATGTGGTCCCTAAAAAAATGTTTTTGTAAATTTTGTTGTAAAAATGAGAAATCGCTGGTCAACTTTTAACCCTTATAGCTTCCTAACAAAAAAAAATTTTGGTTCCAAAATTGTGCTGATGTGAAGTAGACATGTGGGAAATGTTATTTATTAACTATTTTGTGTGACACATCTCTCTGATTTAAGGGCATGAAAATTCAAAGTTTGAAAATTGCAAAATTTTCAAAATTTTCACCAAATTTCCGTTTTTTTCACAAATAAACGCAAGTGATATCGAAGAAATTTTACCACTATCATGAAGTACAATATGTCACGAAAAAACAATCTCAGAATCAGGGGGATCCGTTGAAGCGTTCCAGAGTAATTACCTCATAAAGTGACAGTGGTCAGAATTGAAAAAATTGGCCCGGTCACGAAGGCAAAAACAGGCTCTGGTGCGAAGTGGTTAAAATAGAAAAAAACTGAATCTTTTCCCATCTTGACTATTTTCCTCTTTGTTTTTGTTTTTCCTCCCTTTCTTCCAAGAGCCATACATTTTTTATTTTTTCGTCTACATTGCCATGTGAGGGCTTATTTATTGCTGTACAAGTTGTACTTTTGAATGACACCATACATTTTATCATAGATAAAGACTATAGGGAAACAGAGCACACCAGACTATAGAGTGATACCTTTATAAAAAGAGAAAATAGATTCAGATAATATGCTCACCTGAGCGAGTTGTATTGTCACAACTCTTGTGAAAGCTCAGTAACTGTTGCTGCTGCACTGTCACATGGGTGGGGGATGAACTCCACCAGGATTCTTGAAGGAAAATACACGGTTTTGGGCTGCGCTAAAATCCTTGATCCAATAATACAAAGAAGCGGTTTTTATTCCACCTCGCATGTAGACGCCGGACTGGCGTCTTTCTCAAGTGTAAAAACCAACTGTTTCTAAAGTTTGCTCCACTCGCAGCTGTTAGAGGTACATGATGGCTGAATAAATTAGCCATCATCTGCTGGGAAAGATGCATGCTAGGCTCAGTCAGCAAGCCCATCAACAAAGGCTTGGATACGACATGTGACGTAGCGAAGGGGTTAATGGACACTGACTGTGAAGGAAGAAGCGCATAATAGGGTAAAACCCAAATATTGGCGATAGTAAAAACAATGGTTTTGCTCAACTTTGATGGTTGTATAAAGACACGTCTGCTATAAATGTTTAGATTGCCAGCTGCTGCTGCCCCGTGGCTGGAGAAAGATCCGCCCGAGGGAAATTACCAAAACAGAATAAAAGCACATTTAAAAATTTATTGCGCTGCTGGAAAGAAGTCTCTTGTTGCGATATTTTTTGAAGGTCCTTTATTATCCACTATGCATTTCAATGCCATACTGGCACCTTTATCAAGTGTAAAAAAACACACACTTAATAAAGATGTCAATATGGCATTGAAACGCATCTACTAGATAATCAGCTTATCCCGTCTGTCTGTCCGTCCAGGAAATCCCGCGTAGCACTAGCCGGTCATCTCCCGGCTGCTCGCAGCGGAAGTACCCGCACAGGCAGCGCCGCTCCCCGGTCCAATCAGCGACTGGCGCAGCCCGGCCGCAATTGGCGCCGGATTTGAAACACACAGGCTACCGTCGGGAGATCAGTGGCGACGCAGCCGGGAGATGACCGGTGCTAGACGGTCATCTCCCGGCTACTCGCAGCAGAAGTACCCCGACCGGCAGCCTCGCTCCCCGGTCTTCCCTTCACACATGTCAATACATGTATTGACAACATGACGTAATTACAAAATTCATTAGGGGTTAATTTAAAGTAGTGCACAACCCATTTAAACACTGCTTCGCTGATTAGTCGCGCCCGGTTGGCCGCATGCATATTCTAGAATACCCGATGCGTTAGAATTGGGCCACCATCTAGTAGTGGATAATAAAGGTGTCACGATTCCAGCATTCTGTGATTTAATCAGCCATCATCTGCCTTTAACAGCCGCGGGAGGATCGGAGCTCCACCCGTGGCTGTTAACCAGTTAAATCCTGCTGTTAGTCTCTGACAGCGGGATATAAAACACGCGGTTAGAAGTGCATCATTTGGGTCGCCCATTGGTGACTTTGTCACATAATCGGGGAGCAGATGGGTTGTCATAACAACCGGGGGTCTGCAGTAGACCACCATGCCTATCATTACAATACTCCTGTGAACGCTGGCTCGTGCCAGGCGTTCATAGGAGATCGTGATTTCTGCTATACATAACGGTGCTGCCATACTGCTCTGTATAGCAAAGGCGATTGGAGGATCACAGCTTCAAGTCCCCTAAATAAAAAAGTAAGAAGTGAAAAAGAAAAGTTTTTAAAAATATGAAAAAAATAAAACACAAGTTCAAATCACCCTCCTTTTGCTCCATTGAAAATAAAACAATTAAAATAAAACCACATATTTTGTATCAGAAATGTCCGATGTATCAAAATACAAAATAAATTAATCAATAAATTAATGTCAGAATTTTTTTTCTCTACGTAAATAAAAAATAAACTCTACATGTTTAGTATCTGCGTACTCATACTGACCTGTAGAATCATATTGGCAGGTCAGTTTTACCATATAATGAACATGGTAAATATAAAACCCAAAAAAGAATTGTGCATTTGCACTTTTTTTGCAATTTCATGGCCAAAAGCCATATCTTTTTTATTATTAAAAAATTCATTTTTTTTTTCTGCGATCCACTGCTGTACAAGTGATGTCCAGACAAGATCAGGGGACATGGCTTGTACAGCAGTGGATCACAGCATGTATTTGCAGCTTCTTTGTGACTTCTTTATGACATGTCCATGAGCATTGACAGTCATAAAGAAGGAGTACAGGCATAGTTCTGGAGTGGAGAGGGGAGGTGGAGGGCAAGCAGGGCATAAAAAATACTGACTGCTATTTGGCAAGAAGAGGCCACACTCTCTGATCTCAGACTGCAGGGAAGGAGATGATGTTATCAGGGGGCTGGCTGTTACTAGAAGCAGGGAGCATGCCAGGCCCCCTGATCTGTGATGTAATGTCCCAGAAGGGTGTGGGAGCACCGAGGAGCAGCTCCAGCCTCACATTGCATTGCAAGTACTGTGGGGGTAGCAAACAGCACATTAGGGCTTGATGTCAGCGAACATAAAACAGCTGACATCAATCCCAAAACCATTACTCCACTTGCCAACACACCAGGGCAAGTGGGAAGAGCCGAGGCTAAGAGCCAGAACTGGCGCATCTAATGGATGAGCCATTTCTGGGGCGGCTGAGGGATGATTTTTTTAGTCTGGGACGGAACTAATATCCAAGGTCCCTTCAAAGCCCATTAACATCAGCCTTCAGCTATCTGTTTAGCCTTTGCTGGTCATTAAAAATAGGGTGGACCCTGCATAATTTTTTGGGGGGGTACCCCCTTTTTAATAACCAGTAAAGGCTATGCAGACAGCTGTGAGCTGTTATTAATAAGCTGGGAAGATCCATGGATAGTGGCCCCTTCCCACAATAATAACACCAGCCCCCAGCTGTCTGCTTTCCCTCCACTGGTTTAGAAAAAAGTATGGGACCCCACGCCATTTTTTTCATTAATTTACTTATTAGCTAAATGTACTGTAAACCACACACGCACGGCACTAATTATATGTCTCAATTATATCTTTCTATCTATCTATCTATCTATCTATCTATCTATCTATCTAATTCTCACTAAACTACAATATCATCAAAAAGTTTAAGTGTTTATTTCTGTTAATGTTGATGATTATGGCTTACAGCCAATGAAAGCACAAAAGTCATTAACTCAGTAAATTAGAATACTTTATAACAACAGCTTGAAAAATGTTTAAAAATCCGAAATGTTGGCCTACTGAAATGTATGTTCAGTAAATGCACTCAATACTTGGTCGGGGCTCCTTTTGCATCAATTACTGCATCAGTGTGGCGTGGCATGGAGGCGATCAGCCTGTGGCACTGCTGAGGTGTTATGGAAGCTCAGCTTGTCTGCATTGTTGGGTCTGGTGTCTCTCATCTTCCTCTTGACAATACCCCATAGATTGTCTATGGAGTTAAGTTCAGGCGAGTTTGCTGGCCAATCAAGCACAGTGATACTGTTGTTTTTAAACCAGGTATTGGTACTTTTGGCAGTGTGGACCGGTGCCAAGTCCTGCTGGAGAATGAAATTTCCATCTCCCAAAAGCTTGTCGGCAGAGGGAAGCATGAAGTGGTAGACGGTTGCGCTGACTTTGGTCTTGATAAAACACAGTGGACCTACACCAGCAGATGACATGGCTCCCCAAACCATCATTGATTGTGGAAACTTCACACTAGAGCTCATGCAGCTTGGATGGTGTGCCTCACCACTCTTCCTCCACACTCTGGGACCTTGTTTTCCAAATGAAAATTGGAACTCTGGGACCTTGTGGAGTGTGTCAATGTAACGGGTCTGGGAGGCGGAACCTCTGAGCTACTATACAAGGGGGCGGTCCTTGTAAGGGAGCGGGTGGCGACCAGGGTAGATGGGCAGGCAGTCACAGCAGGTGACTGGGACAGTCTCTGAATGAACGGACAGGAGGTCACGGCAAGTGACCGGGGCAGTCTCTGGATGAACGGGCAGGAGGTCACGGCAAGTGACCGGGGCAGTCTCTGGATGAACGGGCAGGAGGTCACGGCAAGTGACCGGGGCAGTCTCTGGATGAACGGGCAGGAGGTCACGGCAAGTGACCGGGGCAGTCTCTGGATGAACGGGCAGGAGGTCACGGCAAGTGACCGGGGCAGTCTCTGGATGAACGGGCAGGAGGTTACGGCAAGTGACCGGGGCAGTTTCTGGATAAAGGGTAGGTACGACCTGTGATGGCTGAACCTCCAGGTAGGCTAGCAGGCAGATGGAAGATGTATGCTCCCAGGTGAGCAAGCGAGAGTCTCTGGATGAACGGGTGGTCACAGCATGTGACGGCGGATCTTCCAGGTAGGCAAACAGGCAGGTAGCGGAGGAGCGCTCCCAGGTGAGCGGGCAAGAGTCTCTGGAATAGCAGGTGGTCACAGCACGTGACGGCGGAGCCTCCAGGTAGGCAAGCAGGCAGGTAGCGGAGAAGCGCTCCCAGGTGAGCGGGCAGGAGTCTCTGGAATAGCAGGTGGTCACAGCACGTGACGGCGGAGCCTCCAGGTAGGCTCGCAGGCAGGTAGCAGATGTGCGCTCCCAGGTGAGCGGCCAAGCTGGTCCATAGACAGACTGACAGGAGTAGGAAGGCAGACCGTCGGACCTCAGGCTAGCAAGCAGGTAGCAGGAATATCAGGCAGGAAACAGACAGCAAACTGGCAGGACTCTGGCAGGAATCAGGCAGGTAACTGACAGGTAACTGGCAACGGGACCTGAGGGCTGAAGCAGAGTAGTGAACAGTGCAACAACATTGCTCGGGCACCTCCATTTTGGAGGAGGTGCCTTATATATGGTGAAGTCCTCCGGCTATTGGCCGGGGACTCCTTAGGACGGCGCGCGCGGCCCCTTTAAGAGGGAGGGAGCGCGCGCGCCCTAAGCACAGTGGCCGGGAAGGAGCGCGCGCTGCCAGCAGAGCGGGAGGAGGACGCCGGGCTCGGAGCAGAGAGGTGAGGGGAACAGCGTCCCTGCCTAGCAGAGGGCAGGGACGCCGACGCTACAGTACCCCCCCCTTTAGGCCCCCCCTTTTTTAGGCCAGACAGAAATTTAGCAAGGATGAGAGGGGCATGGATGTTCTCCCGGGGCTCCCATGTTCTCTCTTCAGGACCAAACCCCTTCCAATCTACTAGAAAAAAGGTCTTTACTCTTACCCTTTTGGTGGCAAGAATGTTCTCTACCTCAAACTCGTCCTCAGCAGAAACCGGAGCAGGAGGCGTACCTGTAGACTTGGAAAAAGAGTTAAGTACCACAGGTTTGAGGAGAGATACATGGAAGGAGTTAGGGATCCGTAAGTTGGCCGGGAGTTTCAATTTATAGGCCACCGGGTTGATCTGACTGATGACTTCCAGAGGACCGATGAACCGAGGCCCTAACTTATAGGAAGGAATCTTGAGCCGGACATACTTGGACGAGAGCCAGACCTTATCCCCTGGACGGAATTGAGGAGGATCCAGACGTTTTTTGTCAGCATGTCTTTTCATACGCTCGGATGACTGAAGAAGTGCGGACCGGGTACTCTCCCATGTGGAGGAAAATTTGTTAACAAGAGATTCCGCAGCCAGATTGTCCACCGAGGTGGAGACGGGAAACGGGATCCGAGGATGCTGACCGAAGACTACAAAAAACGGGGATTTGGAGGAAGATTCGCTCTCGTGATTGTTGTACGAGAATTCGGCCCATGGCAGGAGATCCACCCAGTCAGAATGGTGGGCATTAACGAAGTGCCGGAGGTAACTGGTCAGGATCTGATTGATCCGCTCCACTTGACCATTAGACTGTGGGTGGTAAGCGGAGGAGAAGTCCAGGGTGACGTCTAGCAATTTACAAGTGGCTCTCCAGAAACGAGAAGTGAACTGTACCCCACGATCCGACACGATGTGACGGGGCAGGCCATGAAGACGGAAGATGTGGCGGATAAAGTCTTTAGCCAGCTAGGGTGCAGACGGGAGGCCTGGCAGGGGAATGAAGTGAGCCATCTTGGAAAAGCGGTCAGCGACCACCCAAATGACCGTACAACCGGCAGAGACGGGAAGATCAGTTATGAAGTCCATCGCTATATGCTGCCAGGGGGCAGCAGGTACTGGCAGAGGAAGAAGGCGACCGGCTGGCAGGTGTCTCGGAACTTTGTTGCGGGCACAGGACACACAGGCAGAAACAAAGTCTATTACATCCTTGCGCAGGTTAGGCCACCAGTAGTGCCGGGAAATAAGCTGGAGGGTCTTTTTCTGACCGGCGTGGCCAGCTAGTTTAGACGAATGACCCCAGTGTAGGATCTTCTCCCGATCAGGTACCGATACGAACGTCTTACCGGGAGGGAGACGATTTAGACTCACGGGAGCCACCTGCATTACTCTGGCGGGATCGATGATATGTTTAGGTTCTTCCTCGAGATCAGATACCAGAAAGGATCGGGACAAGGCGTCTGCTTTGATGTTCTTGTCAGCCGGGCGAAAATGTAGAACAAAATCAAAGCGAGCAAAAAACAAGGACCACCGGGCTTGGCGCGGATTAAGTCTCTGGGCATGCTGGAGGTAAGCCAAGTTCTTGTGGTCAGTGTAAATTATTACCGGATGAAGAGCCCCCTCGAGTAGGTAACGCCACTCCTCCAATGCCAGCTTGATGGCCAATAACTCTCGGTCTCCTATGGAATAATTGCGCTCAGAAGAGGAGAAGAGTTTGGAGAAGAAGCCGCAAGTTACCATCCTCCCGGAAGAAGATTTTTGAGTAAGTACCGCTCCGGCTCCAGAGGAGGAGGCGTCAACCTCCAGAAAGAACTGCTTGTTGCCGTCCGGACGATGCAGCACCGGGGCGGAAGAGAAGGCCTGTTTTAAGGAAAGAAAGGCCTCCTCTGCTTCGGGCGGCCACTCTTTGGGATTAGTACCCTTACGGGTGAGCGCGGAAATTGGGGCAGTCCGGGAAGAGAAGTGCGGTATGAAGAGGCGGTAGTAGTTGGCGAAGCCCAGGAACCGCTGAATGGCCTTCAACCCCTCCGGTCGGGGCCATTTCTCGATGGCAGACAGTTTCTCTGGATCCATTCGTAGGCCGGTCTGAGAAATAATGTAGCCCAAAAACGGAAGCGAGGTCTGCTCAAAGAGGCACTTCTCATATTTAGCGAAGAGGTGGTTCTGCCTGAGCCTGAGCAGGACCTGACGAACGTCCCTCCGGTGAGTCTGGAGATCCGGAGAGAAGACTAAGATGTCGTCCAGGTACACCACAACGCAGGAGTAGAGAAGGTCCCGGAAGATGTCATTGACCAACTCTTGAAAGACGGCAGGAGCGTTACAGAGACCAAGGGCATTACCAGATATTCATAGTGGCCATCCCGGGTGTTGAATGCAGTCTTCCATTCATCCTCTTGACGGATACGGATCAGGTTGTACGCCCCACGGAGGTCCAGTTTGGTGAAGACTCTAGCCCCCCTCAGGCGATCAAATAATTCTGGAATGAGCGGAAGGGGGTACTTATTCTTCACCGTGATCTGGTTAAGGCCTCTATAGTCTATACAGGGACGGAGAGAGCCGTCCTTCTTTTTTACGAAGAAGAAGCCTGCTCCCGCCGGGGAGGTAGATTTCCGGATGAATCCCCTGGCCAAATTCTCCTCAATATATTCGGACATCGACCGGGTCTCAGCAGCGGACAATGGGTAAATACGCCCACGGGGAGGAGTAGTACCAGGTAACAGGTCGATAGGACAGTCGTATGGTCTATGAGGGGGTAATATCTCTGCCTCCTTTTTATTAAAGACATCAGCAAATGACCAATAGGGAATCGGAAGTCCAGGTAGATTAGTTGGGGTAGGAGAAGGACGGACGGGATGAACAGGAACCAAACAAGTCTTATGACAGTCCTGTCCCCAGCGAAGGACTTCTCCGGTCTGCCAGTCAAGCACGGGTGCATGTCTCTGGAGCCAAGGTAGACCTAGTAAGAGGGCGTGAGAGAGTCCAGGCAGAACATGAAAAGAGATGCTCTCAGAATGCAGCATTCCCACCTGCAGAGTTACGGATTCGGTGATGAGTTGGATGGGACGTGGTAAGAGGCCCCCATCCACAGCAGCGACAGATAATGGTACAGCCAGAGGTTTGGTGGGAATGCGGTATTTTTCTACTAGGGACTGTGAGATAAGATTCCCGGCCGCTCCAGAGTCAAGTTGGGCTAGTTCGAAATAACGATTCTCCCCGCAGATAATAGAGACTGACAGTAGCAGAGATGGAGAGGATTTATTCTTGTCTAGGTTGACCTCTCTGAGCGAACCTAGACACAGGCGTTTCCCGACCTCTCCGGGCAGGTACGGATTCGGTGCTCCTTACTGCCACAGTAGAAGCAGCTCCCTTCGGCACGGCGTAAGTCCTGACGGGTTTTGACCATCTTGGTCTGGTCGACCTGCATAGGCTCAGGAGAGTGTACCTGGGGAGAGACGGATCTCTGAAAAGTAGGGGCTAGACGTGGAAACCTCCTCTCATGGGTGACCTCTTTGGCACGCTCCTGGAACCGTAGGTCAATCCGGGTGGCAAGAGTTATTAGGTCATCGAGAGTGGTAGGAATGTCCCGACCGGCAAGTTCATCTTTAATACGGCCGGACAGTCCCTCCTAGAAGACGGATACCAGAGCGTCGTTATCCCAGGCCAGCTCCGAGGCAAGGGTACGGAACCGTATGGCATATTGGCCCACGGTGAGACTTCCCTGACGGAGGCGAAGCAGAGATGATGCGGATGAGGTCTTCTGTCCGGGTTCGTCGAAGACTCTCCGGAAAGCCATGAGAAAGGCAGGCAAGTCGGACACCAGGTGGTCTCCTCTCTCCCATAGAGGATTTAGCCAGGCCAGGGCCTCCCCGGTGAGATGGGACATGATGAAGGCAATTTTGGCCCGGTCGGAGTTAAACTGGTGGGACAGGAGTTCAAAGTGCAGGGTGCACTGATTTATGAAGCCCCGAGCCTGGGCGGAGTCGCCTCCGAAGCGAGGAGGTGCAGAAAGCCGGGGTCCGGGGTAGGATACCATGGTATTGGTGGGCAGCGGAGCTGCCGGGTTGCGAGTCATGGCACTGGCGGTGGTTGCTGGTGGAGCAGTCAGAGTGTCCAGGCGAGAATTGACATTCCGCAGGTGACCCAGGATGGACTCCTGTTGGGACCTCTGATGGGACAGTTCATGACAGAGGTCCGAGAGCGAGGGAGCTTGGGTGCCACCGGGTTCCATGGCCCGAGCAAACTGTAACGGGTCTGGGAGGCGGAACCTCTGAGCTACTATACAAGGGGGCGGTCCTTGTAAGGGAGCGGGTGGCGACCAGGGTAGACGGGCAGGCAGTCACAGCAGGTGACTGGGACAGTCTCTGAATGAACGGACAGGAGGTCACGGCAAGTGACCGGGGTAGTCTCTGGATGAACGGGCAGGAGGTCACGGCAAGTGACCGGGGCAGTCTCTGGATGAACGGGCAGGAGGTCACGGCAAGTGACCGGGGCAGTCTCTGGATGAACGGGCAGGAGGTCACGGCAAGTGACCGGGGCAGTCTCTGGATGAACGAGCAGGAGGTCACGGCAAGTGACCGGGGCAGTCTCTGGATGAACGGGCAGGAGGTTACAGCAAGTGACCGGGGCAGTCTCTGGATAAAGGGTAGGTACGACCTGTGATGGCTGAACCTCCAGGTAGGCTAGCAGGCAGATGGAAGATGTATGCTCCCAGGTGAGCAAGCGAGAGTCTCTGGATGAACGGGTGGTCACAGCATGTGACGGCGGATCTTCCAGGTAGGCAAACAGGCAGGTAGCGGAGGAGCGCTCCCAGGTGAGCGGGCAAGAGTCTCTGGAATAGCAGGTGGTCACAGCACGTGACGGCGGAGCCTCCAGGTAGGCAAGCAGGCAGGTAGCGGAGAAGCGCTCCCAGGTGAGCGGGCAGGAGTCTCTGGAATAGCAGGTGGTCACAGCACGTGACGGCGGAGCCTCCAGGTAGGCTCGCAGGCAGGTAGCAGATGTGCGCTCCCAGGTGAGCGGCCAAGCTGGTCCATAGACAGACTGACAGGAGTAGGAAGGCAGACCGTCGGATCTCAGGCTAGCAAGCAGGTAGCAGGAATATCAGGCAGGAAACAGACAGCAAACTGGCAGGACTCTGGCAGGAATCAGGCAGGTAACTGACAGGTAACTGGCAACGGGACCTGAGGGCTGAAGCAGAGTAGTGAACAGTGCAACAACATTGCTCGGGCACCTCCATTTTGGAGGAGGTGCCTTATATATGGTGAAGTCCTCCGGCTATTGGCCGGGGACTCCTTAGGACGGCGCGCGCGGCCCCTTTAAGAGGGAGGGAGCGCGCGCGCCCTAAGCACAGTGGCCGGGAGGGAGCGCGCGCTGCCAGCAGAGCGGGAGAAGGACGCCGGGCTCGGAGCAGAGAGGTGAGGGGAACAGCGTCCCTGCCTAGCAGAGGGCAGGGACGCCGACGCTACAGTCAATGACTGCCTTCTGGACATCTGTCAAGTCAGCAGTCTTCCCCATGAAAGTGGAGCCTACTGAAACAGACTAAGGGAGCTTTTTAAATGCTTAGGAAGAATTTGCAGGTGTTTTTTGTTAATTGTTTTAATTTACTGAGATAATGACTTTTGTGTTTTCATTGGCTATAAGCCATAATCATCAACATTAGCAGAAATAAACACTTGAAATAGATCACTCTGTTTGTAATGACTCTATATAATATAACCCCTGGCAAAAATTATGGAATCACCGGTTTCGGAGGATGTTCATTCAGTTGTTTAATGTTGTTGAAAAAATGCCGATCACAGACATGGAACAAAACTAAAGTAATTTCAAATGGCAACTTTAGGGCTTTAAGAAACACTAAAAGAAATCAAGATTAAAAATGTGGTACTAAGTAAGGGTAATTTTTTTCAGACCAAGCAGAGGGGAAAAAATTATGGAATCACTCAATTCTGAGGAAAAAATATGGAATCATGAAAAACAAACACACAAAAGAACACTCCAATACATCACTAGTATTTTGTTGCACCACCTCTGGCTTTAATAACAGCTTGCAGTCTCTGAGACATGGACTTAATGAGTGACAAACAGTACTCTTCATCAATCTGGCTCCAACTTTCTCTGATTTCTGTTGCCATATCAGCTTTGCAGGTTGGAGCCTTGTCATGGACCATTTTCTTCAACTTCCACCAAAGATTTTCAATTGGATTGAGATCTGGACTATTTGAAGGCCATGACATTGACCTTATGTGTCTTCTTTCAAGGAATGTTTTCACAGTTTTTGCTCTATGGCAGGATGCATTATCATCTTGAAAAATGATGTCATCATCCCCAAACATCCTTTCAATTGATGGGATAAGAAAACTGTCCAAAATATCAAAGTAAACTTGGGCATTTATTGAAGATCTAATGACAGCCATCTCCCCAGTGCCTTTACCTGAAATGCAGCCCCAAATCATCAATGACTGTGGAAATTTGCATGTTCTCTTCATGCAGTCATCTTTATAAATCTCATTGGAACGGCACCAAACAAAAGTTCCAGCATCATCACCTTTCCCAATACAGATTCGCGATTCATCCCTGAATATGACTTTCATCCAGTCATCCACAGTCCACGATTGCTTTTCCTTAGCCCATTGTAACCTTGTTTTTTTCTGTTTAGGTGTTAATGATGGCTTATGTTTAGCTTTTCTGTATGTAAATCCCATTTCCTTTAGGCGGTTTCTTACAGTTCGGTCACAGACATTGACTCCAGTTTCCTCAAATTTGTTCCTCATTTGTTTTGTTGTGCATTTCCTGTTTTGGAGACATATTGCTTTAAGTTTCCTGTCTTGACGCTTTGATGTCTTCCTTGGTCTACCAATATGTTTGCCTTTAACAACCTTCCCATGTTGTTTGTATTTGGTCCAGATTCTAGAAACAGCTGACTGTGAACAACCAACATCTTTTGCAACATTGCGTGATGATTTACCTTCTTTTAAGAGTTTGATAATCCTTTCATTTGTTTCAATTGACATTTCTCGTGTTGGAGCCAAGATTCATGTCAGTCCACTTGGTGCAACAGCTCTCCAAGGTGTGATCACTCCTTTTTAGATGCAGACTAACGAGCAGATCTAATTTGATGCAGCTGTTAGCTTTGGAAATGAAAATTTACAGGGTGATTCCATAATATTTTTCCCTCTGCTTGGTCTGAAAAAAATTACCCTGAGTACCACATTTTTAATCTTGATTCTCTTAGTGTTTCTTAAAGCCCTAATGTTGCCATTTGAAATGACTTTAGTTTTGTGCCATGTCTGTGATCTGCTTTTTTTCAATAACATTAAACAACTGAATGAACATCCTCCGAGCCCAGTGATTCCATAATTGTTGCCAATTTGGAAGTGCATTGAGGTGAAGGGTGCATTGCTGGAAAGGGGAAAAAAACAAAACAAAAAAAAACCTCTTTAAATCTCCTAGTTTGCGAGTGTGAACGAGCTGCGTGTGTCCGGAGTATAAGTGCGAACGAAAGTAAGTGTGTGACTTGTTTTTCAGTGACTTTGTATTCAGGGAGTTTGGAAGGGAGGACTTTGGACTGAATTGCTGACTGTATTTCATTAATTCTTTGCTTTTCTTTTTACTTAACATTCTGTCCATTGCAATCCCCATTAGGAAATGAGCTCCATTATTGACAATGCTACCCAGTGTACATCTTGCCACATGTATGTATTACTTGAACAGCCGGTCGAGGTTGCTTACTGCTGCGCGAGATGTGTGCACGTTGTGCGTTTGGAAGCCCAGATACTGGATCTAAATGAGCAGCTGGCAACACTGAGATCCATTGACAACATGGAAAGGAGTCTGCTGCTCACTGAGCAGCAGCTCACTGGGGTAGATGTGGGGGATGGTGGTTGTCCGGAGCTGCAGGACAGTGAGGTCGCTAGTTGGGTGACAGTTAGAAGGGGTGGTAGAGGGAAGAGTGCCAGGGAGGCTAGTCCTGATCTGGCACACCCCAATAAGTTTGCAAAGTTGGCAGATGAGGGGAGTGACGGTACAGGGGTAGCACTACTGCAGCAAGGCATGTCCCCTGAAAGCCGGAGGAGTGTCAGCTCCAGTAAAGAGGGAAATAGGAGAGTAGGGCAGGCCAGGCAGGTGCTGGTAGTGGGGGACTCAATTATTAGGGGAACAGATAGGGCAATCTGTCACAAAGACAGGGATCGTCGAACAGTGTGCTGCCTACCTGGCGCTCGAGTCCGGCACATCGCTGATCGGGTTGACAGATTACTGGGAGGGGCTGGTGAGGACCCAGCGGTCATGGTGCACATTGGCACAAATGCAAAGTTAGAGGTAGGTGGAAGGTCCTTAAAGATGATTTCAGGGAATTAGGCTGCAAGCTGAAAGCAAGGACCTCCAAGGTGGTATTCTCTGAAATACTACCGGTACCACGTGCCACACCAGAGAGGCAACGGGAGATTAGGGAGATGAATAAGTGGCTCAAGAACTGGTGTAGGAAGGAGGGATTTGGGTTCCTGGAGAACTGGGCCGACTTCTCAGTTGGCTACAGACTCTACGCTAGGGACTGGCTGCACCTTAATGGGGAGGGTGCAGCTGTGCTGGGGGAGAAAATGGCTAGAAGGTTGGAGGAGTGTTTAAACTAGGGATTGGGGGGGAGGGTATTCATTTTATAGGTGGGGAAGATAGTGCAGATAGTGACCTCGGCACAAATAAAGAAATTAGGGGTGGGGTTAGAACAGTCAATAAAGTAAGAAGGAATAGAGGTACAGAGAGATACATAAAATGCATGTACACTAATGCCAGAAGCCTCACCAACAAAATGGAGGAATTAGAATTAATTTTGTTGGAAAATAATTATGACATGGTTGGGATATCTGAGACGTGGCTGGACGAGAGCCATGACTGGGCAGTTAATTTACAGGGATATAGTCTGTTCAGAAATGACCGTACAAACAAGCGAGGGGGGGGGGTGTTTATATGTAAAATCATCCTTAAAACCGGTCTTGCGGGATGATATATGTGAATCTAATGAAAATGTAGAGTCCCTGTGGGTGGAGATAAGGGGAGGGGGAAAAAATAATAAATTACTGATAGGGGTTTGTTATAAGTCTCCAAAAATAATGGAAGTAGCGGAGAATATCCTCGTAAAGCAAATAGATGAAGCAGCGACTAGAGATGAGCGTTGTTCTACTCGAACTGTTCGCCAATCTCAAATTCGAGCTGTTTTGGGCGGTGTTCGAGCCGTTCGGCGAACACGAACAATTTGAGAAAAATTCGGCTGTTCGAGGTTATGTTCGATAACTGTTCGTGCACCAAAATCATAACTGGATTTTTTCTCAG
Organism: Phyllobates terribilis; assembly: GCF_046119375.1. NCBI lineage: Eukaryota > Metazoa > Chordata > Amphibia > Anura > Dendrobatidae > Phyllobates > Phyllobates terribilis. The sequence continues at coordinate 71,689,318 of NW_027362770.1, read as the reverse complement.
TAATGATGAAAATTAATGTTAATACGCAGTTTGAGTGTACAGCGGGGTGGGGGGAGGGGCAGGGGATGGATCTCTGCAGGAACAATGAAGATCTCCATTTTTTTTTCTCTTTCCCGCATTTGCAGTGGGGAGGTGCAATCTGTCAGCCTATCAGCAGCGCACACACGGAGCGAAGTGCTTTTTTTCACACAAGCAAGGGCATGTGTCATTGGCAGTGTATGTCACATGTCCTTGCCCTATAAGACCAAGCCATTTTCCCCGTCGCCACCATTTTCTCACTGCTGCAGCTGCGTGTTAGACGGCACCGCTGTTGCTGTGTGCGCTATACCTTGTTAATTTCAAGCCAATTTTCGCACAAATATACAGATAGCTTGGGAGTAGGGAATAGTTGTGATTGCAGTCCTTTTAAGGACTAGGTTACAGCATTTCCTACGACTTTTATCAGGGAGGTCTGTGCTCTTAAATAGATAGGTTGTGGGAGTAAAGACTAATTGTAATTGGAGTCCTTTTCAGGACTAGGTTACATGAGTTCCTATCAGTTTTTGCCAGGCAGGTCTGTGCCAGTGCTGTGCAAGTTTTTTTCACAGCATTTGGCTGAATCTAGCAAAGCTAATCCTTTTTGGCCTATTGCAGAGTGTGTTAGTCAGTGGAGTAGCCTATCTGTGTTGCAAGATATAACACCTGTGTATAGAATACCAATTTTTTTACTGCACCTAGTGAAGTAAAATCTTTTGGGCATAGCATCATTCTATTAGTCCATCTATACTGACCTCCATCAGGTTGCAAACTGAATATAATTTTTTTCTGCATCTAGCTCTGAAAAAATATTTGGGCTTCTAGCAGTGTGTGGGACTTGGTCTATTAGTCCATCTATACTGACCTCCATCAGGTTAAAAAATTAAAAATATTTTTTTTCTTCATTTAGCTCTGAAAAAATATTTGGGCTTCTAGCAGTGTGTGGGACTTGTTCTATTAGTCCTTCTATACTGACCTCCATCAGGTTGCAAATTGAATATAATTTTTTTCTGCATCTAGCTCTGAAAAAATAGTTGGGCTTCTAGCGGTGTGTGGGACTTGGTCTATTAGTCCATCTATACTGACCTCCATCAAGTTGCAAATTAAAAATAATTTTTTTCTGCATCTAGCTCTGAAAAAATATTTGGGCTTCTAGCAGTGTGTGGGACTTGGTCTATTAGTCCATCTATACTGACCTCCATCAGGTTGCAAATTAAAAATAATTTTTTTCTGCATCTAGCTCTGAAAAAATATTTGGGCTTCTAGCGGTGTGTGGGACTTGGTCTATTAGTCCATCTATACTGACCTCCATCAGGTTGCAAATTAAAAATATTTTTTTTCTGCATCTAGCTCTGAAAAAATATTTGGGCTTCTAGCAGTGTGTGGGACTTGTTCTATTAGTCCTTCTATACTGACCTCCAGCAGGTTGCAAATTAAAAATAATTTTTTTCTGCATCTAGCTCTGAAAAAATATTTGGGCTTCTAGCGGTGTGTGGGACTTGGTCTATTAGTCCATCTATACTGACCTCCATCAGGTTGCAAATTAAAAATAATTTTTTTCTGCATCTAGCTCTGAAAAAATATTTGGGCTTCTAGTAGTGTGTGGGACTTGGTCTATTAGTCCATCTATACTGACCTCCATCAGGTTGCAAATTAAAAATAATTTTTTTCTGCATCTAGCTCTGAAAAAATATTTGGGCTTCTAGCAGTGTGTGGGACTTGGTCTATTAGTCCATCTATACTGACCTCCATCAGGTTGCAAATTAAAAATAATTTTTTTCTTCATTTAGCTCTGAAAAAATATTTGGGCTTCTAGCAGTGTGTGGGACTTGTTCTATTAGTCCTTCTATACTGACCTCCAGCAGGTTGCAAATTGAATATAATTTTTTTCTGCATCTAGCTCTGAAAAAATAGTTGGGCTTCTAGCGGTGTGTGGGACTTGGTCTATTAGTCCATCTATACTGACCTCCATCAGGTTGCAAATTAAAAATAATTTTTTTCTGCATCTAGCTCTGAAAAAATATTTGGGCTTCTAGCAGTGTGTGGGACTTGGTCTATTAGTCCATCTATACTGACCTCCATCAGGTTGCAAATTAAAAATAATTTTTATCTGCATCTACAGTACCTCTGAAAAAATATTTGGGCTTCTAGCAGTGTGTGGGACTATTTGTATTAGTCCATCTATACTGACCTCCATCAGGTTGCAAATTCAAAATAATTTTTTTCTGCATCTAACCCAGCCAATAGTTTTGGCCTAATACCACAGTTTGGCCACTCAGCTCTGCTCGGTTACCATCCATTGTTTTTTTGTGCAAACAACTCCAGAGTTGTGAATTAGTTAACCACCAAAATGAGTGGAAAAAGGCCTGCTGCTGGTGGAAAGGGGAATAGGCGTGTTGGGAAGGGGAAAAAAGGTTGTGTCCGTGGGGTAGGTGTTAAAGCAACAGTAACATCTGCAGAAGAAAGACCATCTTCCAGCCAAACTAAAATGTCTACTTCTTTTAGCGGACAATGTGATAAGATCCCTTTCTTACGGCCACGCCAATCGCTACAAATTCCAGATGAGGCACAAAAACAGCAGGTGCTTCAACGGATATCAAGTGCTCCTTTAAGTGGGCTCTCCTCCACATCAACTTCAACATCACAAATACTCCAGTCCTCAAAGGTGTCACCCAAATCGCACTTGCTTCCTCACAGCTCCCAAATCTCCAGCTGCCCGTCTGAGTATGAGGTAGAACAGATGGTTGAGTCTGCAGAGCTGTTTACTCATACTATAGCCTGGGAATCAGAGGTCGACTCCAGCGCTTCTGTGAATCAAGACGAGGAAATGATCTGCACTGATGCCCAGAATCTTTATGAGTCGGATCCAGGACCAGACGCAGAAGGTTCTGACCATAATGTAGACCCTCATTCCCAAACTGTAACTCCTGTTGGTGGAGACAATGAGGAAGACGATGATAAGACTCAAATACCTGATTGGAGCGACAACTTTAGTTTTTTGTCAGGGCAGGAACAGGTTGGCTCTGAGGACGACGGGTGTGATAACGCACAGGGTGATGATGATGAGGTCGGAGATCCCACTTACTGTCAACCCACAGTCAGCCAAGAGATGAGGTCAGCAGAGGAGGTGGAGGAAGATGCTAGTGACGACGAGGTCAGGTTGCGCCTTCCTGGACAGAGACGTAGTACTGGAAGCACGTCAACAACTGCATCCTCAAACACAACTCTGCCTCTCACCACAAGTCGTGGTGGCTCTTCAGGTCGCATGGGTGCTAAGCCTTGCATAGCCTGGGCATTTTTTCAGATCGATAAAGATGACCCAACTCGTGTTATCTGTAACATTTGTCAGCAAAAGCTAAGTAGAGGCCAAAAAATACATAGTTTGAGTACTTCATGCATGAACCGGCACATGGACATGAAGCATAAGTTGCAGTGGGAAGCTCAGTGTGCTACAATGCGGCCTAGCCGGCCGGGCCAATCACCGTCTGCCATATCTTGTGCATCCGCGGCCTCTTCATCCTCTGTGACTGGGGGGACAGCAGTCACACCTGTTTTGGGGCGCAGACCTGCCACTTCTTTACCCGCAACAGCCAGCGTGATTGGCAGGTCATCATTTTCTTTGGAGGTGGTAACACCAGCTGGTGTTGAGCGCTGTCCGACATCGATAGCACCACCTTTGGATCAAGGCAACCTAACATGTCCGCCTGCATCTTCCTCACAGACCGGCAGTTTGCCGGGGACACCCTTATCAACCCCGTCTAAGCACAATAGCCAGCCCTCGGTCCCTCAGATGTGGACAAGTAAAAGACCATTTCCTCCTAGCCATGAGAAAGCTAAGAGGTTGAATTTCACCATCTGCAAGCTCTTGCCTACAGAAATGCTGCCTTTCCGCCTGGTGGACACAGAGGATTTTCGAGACCTTATGTCCGTCGCAGTGCCCCAGTACCAGATGCCCAGTCGGCACTACTTCTCAAAGAAAGGTGTGCCTGCGCTCCACCAGCATGTCGCACACAACATCACCGCTTCTTTGAGAAACTCTGTGTGTGACAGGGTGCATTTCACCACAGACACTTGGACGAGTAGGCATGGACAGGGGCGTTACATGTCGCTGACTGGGCACTGGGTAACTATGGTGACAGCAGGACAAGGGGCTGCTGTCCAAGTCTTGCCGTCCCCACGAGTTGTGCGTCAATCCTCTTTATGTCAAAGTTCCTCCACTGCTTCTGCCTCCTCAACCTCCTCTCGGTCTTCCACCTGCACCCAAAGCCTGTCTGGTCATGCCACAAGCTTTCTAACTGCGCAGAAGGGATCCTGCACACCTCCTTACTATGCTGGCAGTAGGGCTCAACGTCATCAGGCGGTTTTTACATTGAAATGTCTGGGAAATGTGAGTCACACAGCTGAGGAGTTGTGGTCAGCTCTGGAGAACCAATTTCATGAATGGTTGTCTCCACTGGACCTGAAACCAGGGAAGGCCATGTGCGACAATGCTGCAAACCTGGGTGCGGCCCTTCGCCGGGGCAATGTCACACACGTGCCTTGTATGGCTCACGTGTTGAACCTGGTTGTCCAGCAATTTTTAGCCCACTATCCCAGACTAGATGGCCTTCTGCAGAGGGCACGGTCGCTGTGTGCTCACTTCCGCCGTTCGCATCCCGCAGCTCAGTGACTTACATCTCTACAGAAGTCGTTGGGCCTGCCACTTCACCGGCTAAAATGCGATGTGCCTACCCGGTGGAATTCAACTCTGCACATGTTGCAGCGACTGTGGCAGCACCGACAAGCCCTGGTGCAATACGTTCTGACGTATAGCCTGGGCCAACGAGATTCAGAGGTGGGGCAAATCACGCTGGAGGAGTGGTCTCAGATCAGGGACCTATGCACCCTTCTGCACAGTTTTGAAATGGCGACGAAGATGTTTAGTGCTGACGATGCCATTATCAGCATGACTATTCCGGTGATTTACATGCTGGAGCACATGTTAAACAGAATTCGGAGTCAGGTGGTGGCACAAGAGGAGGTGGAGGAAGTAGAGGAGGAGGAGTTGTATGCGGAAGGGCTAACATCTGCAAGGTCCAGACGGTCGGCAGCACCAAGGCGGCAGGCATGTGAGGGTGGGGGAGATGGTTTTACCAGGGCGCATGGTAGCAGCCAAACTAGTGAGGAAGGTGCAGGAGCCCAGGAAGAAGTGGAGGACGAACTGATGGAAGACTCATCAGATGAGGGAGACCTTGATCACATTTCTGTTGTGCGAGGTTGGGGGGAGAGGACAGAGGAAGGAAGCATGATTGTTACCTCGCCACCAACACAACAGGGACTTGGTGCTCCTGGATGCGCAACACACATGAGTGCCTTCTTGCTGCACTACCTGCAACATGACCCTCGAATTGTGAGAATTAGAAATAATCCTGACTACTGGGTTGCCACACTGTTAGATCCCCGGTACAAAAGTAAATTTGCAGAAATTATTCCTGCCATAGAAAGGGATGCACGCATGCAGGAGTATCAGCAGAGACTGTTGCAGAATCTTACATGTGCTTTTCCACAAAATACCAGTGGTGCACGTAGTGAATCTCACAGTTCCAACTTGCCAACCGTGGGACCGTCAAGTGTTCAGCACTCAAACCGTAACAGAACCACAGTATCTGCTGGTAACATCAATTTTGCGGAATCATTTCACCACTTTTTTAGCCCATCCTTTGCAAGGCCACAGGAGACAAGAAGTCTGACACATAGTCAACGCCTAGAGACGATGGTACAGGAGTATCTCCAAGTAAACATTGAAGCCACGACTGTGTCACTGGACCCTTGCTCTTTTTGGGCTTCCAATCTGGATAAATGGCCGGAGCTAGCCACTTACGCCTTGGAGATCTTGTCATGCCCCGCAGCCAGCGTTCTGTCTGAACGTGTGTTCAGCGCTGCTGGTGGTGTGCTGACAGATAAGCGCACGCGGCTCTCCACTGATAATGTAGACAGACTCACGTTCATAAAGATGAACAAATCATGGATCCGAAACGACTTTTCTACCCCTGTGTCATCCTGGGGAGAGTAAAAGCTTGATGATTGGTTAAAATCACCCTACCAACCGTTTTAAGCTTTCAAATTACTAATCATGTTTATCTGTATCTTGACTGGAAAATAATTTGGGCTTTGTAGCAGTGTGCAGCACTGATCCTATTAGGCCATCTATACTAAAGCTTCACCAGATTTAAAATTAAAAATAATTTTTAGCTGCATCTAGCCCGGAAAATAATTTTGGGGCTCCGAGATGCGCAAGGCACATAAGTGCCTTCTTGCTGCACTACCTGCAGCATGACCCTCATATTGTCAGAATTCGAAGTAATCATGACTACTGGGTTGCCACACTCTTAGATCCCCCAAACTTTTCGATCAACCTTTTCATTTTAATAAAGACCAAAAAAATGGTCATTTTTGAAATTATAAGCATTAGCAGGTTGTTAGAAACTGAAATCAAACAGTTTTCAACTCAAAACTTTATTCTAGGTGATGTTACATTTTCACATAGGACCCCTTGTTCGAAAGGAGCTTCTGAACTCTCTCGTCCATTGAATTTGTCAGGTTTTGGATGGTTTCTGCTTCAATTGTTTTGCATGAGGACAGAATACCCTCCCAGAGCTGTTGCTTAGATGTGAACTGCCTCCCGCCATCATAGACACTCCTTTTAATGATGCTCCAAAGGTTCTGAATGGGGTAGAGGTCAGGGGAGCATGGGGGTCACACCATAAGTTTGTCCCCTTTTATGCCCATATCAGCCAGAGATGCAGATGTTTTATGTGCAGCATGAGATGGTGCATTATCATGCAGAAAAATGATCTTGCTGTGAAATACACGGTTCTTCTTCTTGAACCATGGCAGGAAGTGCTGTTTGAGAAAATCCACATACATTATGGAGTTCATCTTTAGCGCCTTCAGGGATCCTAAAGGGGCCGACAATCTCTCTCCCCATGATTCCAGCCCAAAACATTACTTCACCTCCTCCTTGTTGGCGCTGTAGCCGTGTTTGCGTGGGGTGTCCATCAACCAGCCATCCTCCACTCCATCCATCTGGACCATCGAGCGCTGCACGGCACTCATCCGTGAACAAAACAGTTTTGAAATCAGTCTTCATGTAATGTTTGGCCCACTGGAGCCGTTTCTGCTTGTGTGAAGTGGATAGAGGAGGTCGACAGGATGGTGTATGCACAGCTGCAAACCTCTGAAGGACCCTGCATCTTGTTGTTCGGGGGACGTTGGAGGCACAAGCAGCTTCAAAAACTTGTCTGCTGCTATGACAAGGCTTTTTTGCCGCTGCTCTTTCAACCTGACGTAATTGCCTGTAGGAAAGAGTCCTTAATTTGCCCTTATCAGCACGCACACGTGTGTACTGTGAATCAGCTACATACTTCTTGATTGCCAAGACACTTCATCCTGATCATCGCACAATGTTGATTGTAGTCATGCCTTGACCTAAACACTCCACAATTTGTTGCTTCTCAGCAGCCGACACATCCTTTTTCTTTCCCATTTTGGCAGAAAATGTAGGCTGCTTAATAATGTGAGAGAGCCTTCTTAAGTAGTCTTGCCTTTCATTGGACACACCTGCCAAACTAATTAGCACAGGTGTCTGCAATTGCTTACAGTGATATAAAGAGCCCTGACACACATCACCATCAATGAGTTTAACTGACAAACAAACAAATTCTTCCCTTATCACTCCTAAACACTTTTTGTATAATAATTTGGAACGCAGTGTACATGTGCTTTTCCACAAAACACCAGTGGTTCACGTAGTGAATCTTACAGTTCTAACTTGCCAACCGTGGTCTGTATGGAGTTGTTCAATAAAGGGCCCAAAATTAAGATAACATAGATGGGAGAGGTCTCTATGAATAGGAATTCCTAAGTATTTGATACCCTGTGAGGGCCAGGCAAAGGGAAAGTTGGACTGGATGGAATCCTATATGGATTTGGGGAGGGAGACATCGAGGGCCTCAGACTTCGCTGCATTGATTTTAAAATTTTACCATGTAACAAAGTGATCTATTTCAGCCATAAAAGCATGGATGGATATATGTGATTGAGTGATATATACTAGGACATCATCAGCAAATAGAGAGCACTTGTACTCGGTGCCTCCCACCTCAATCCACCTAATATTGGGGTTATGGCGAATTGATGAGAGCAGGTGCTCCGTCACTAGGATGTATAAGAGAGGGGACAGAGGACATCACTGCCTTGTCCCATTGGTGATTGTGAAAGGTGATGAAAATGTTCTGACGCACCCCCTGGGCCTTGGGACACCCGGAGCCGGACCCTTTTTGGTGGATGCTGGTGGTTGTAGTCTTCGTGGCGGCGACCCAGTTCCGTGGCTCAGGGCGGTCAAACCAGTGGCGGAACTATTTATGTGGTTTTCATGTTTAAATGTCCGACTACGCCACCCGTGGATTGCGGTCAGAGTGAACCGCCGCTACAGGGCAGACCACTGAGGCTGGTGTTGTGGGTGCAGCAGAGCGTAGCATAACTCCCCACGGGAGGAGTATAGCCTCAGGGCAGTGTATGCGGAGGATGGGGGTGATGGTGCAGGGCAGCAGCAGTAACGACACGGAGTCAGTGATGCAGTCCAGGGCCTTTACTCACAGTTCTTATTATCCAGACCACGTCTGCAGGTAACGGCTGCCCACGTCGTACTGTGCTCACCAGGTGAGGGGCTCAGACAACTCCCAGATAACTTTGGAGCACTTCACAGGACCCCCTTTGTGTGTCCTTTGTCTGGCCTTTCTTACCAACACTTCTGTCCGGCTGCCTCGGGCCTCCTCTTGGTAAACTTGGCGCCAGTTTCCCTGACCCTATGTGGTGCCTTCCTAGCGGGTGTAGCGAGGGGCTGCGCCACATAAAATGTCAGAGCCTCCGGTTTCTAGCTGAGGGTCATTTCCTGCCTCCACTAGTTTGGGGACCGGTCTCCCCCTTTGGCCTGACCCCTCCACGCAGGTGGATTCGGGCGTGTGGTGGCGACTCGCCCGTCCGCACCCCTGGGATCCCTTCATTCCTCGTTCCTGGAGCCTTCTCCGCTCCTCTTCCTTCCTTCTCCCTCTTCCAGGCCTGGGCCTCTGTTACTAGGCCCGCCTCCGGAGCAGAGCTCATGCAGAGCCCCTGCTCCCTGCCACTTCTGCTCAGACTTCTCTGCACTGAACTAAGATGGTGCCCACCTTTTATACTCCCTTCTCAATGCACCCAGGAACTGCTTCCTCCCTGCTCCTGCACTACAGGGTTCCCCTTCCTCAGTGTTCCCTCCCCCCACTCCAGCCAGGGACAGGGACTGTCGTGCCCATCTCAGGGGCATATTGGTCGCCCTGCCCCACGGCAATGTGGTGTAATGCATGCAGGTGTCGGGTCCTGATCCACACTCCATCCTTACCTGAGAGTGAGATATCACACCTCTGGGTGAGGTGCAATACGTCTGTAGCAACCGAGCCCTCAGGGTGCTACAGTTCCATTTATCTTCAGCCTAGGTGACGTATTGCGATACAGGGCCGTGATTTTGGCTATAAAAGGGTCCCCTAGACCCCTACCCCAAGCTTTTTAAGAGAATCATATATGGCGTGCCAGGAGACTCTATGGAATGCTTTCTCAGCATCCAACGAGAGTATCTAATTACAAATTTTTAACTGCATCTAGCCCAGGAAATACTTTGTGCCTAGTAGCAGTGTCTGCTAGTGAGCGGATTATCCCGGCTGTTAAGCAAGCTGCACCACCTGTAGTTTAGACACTTAATTTTTTCAAAGGAAATGCTTCGGGACCATGGGATACTTAGTGAAGAGCATCAGGAGGCACCCCAAGGCATAGGGGCTGGGACTGGCAGTAGGATGCCTTGCGGTGGACAGCCGAGCTCGATCCTTATAAAAGCTTTTTAACTGCAGCAGCTTTAGTGGACGCTACTGGAGCTGGAATTACCGCGGCTGCTGGCATGAGACTTGTCCTCCAATAGATCCTTGTAAATGGATTTAAAGTGTATTCATTCAAATTAGAGAGACAATTTAAATTAAAAAGCTTAGAGCTGCCTCCACCACAGGGGGGCTCGCTCGACCCACCAGCGGACAGGCACCAGTATTGGGAGAGGGGGGCTGGCCGTCAGGGTTCACCGCGGCTCTGGCACAAACTCGGCGACACGGAGGTGGCACGGGCAGGAGCGGACTGGCCGTGTCGGCTTCTCACTTTTTGGATTTTAGAAGGGCATGACATGCCTATATCTGTGTCTCCCCCTCCTTTTACTCCTCCACCTCTTTTATTTTCGCATGACTATATGTACTTGTCACTTTTCCATGTGTTAGTTATGTCTTCTGAGCAGTTTGTCAGCTTTTGGACACCTTTGAAGGTGTTTTCTATGTGTTTCTATGTGTTTTTGTTTGCCTGCCATTGGTTTTAACGGTGTTCGAAGGTGTTCGACGAACAGTTCGACGAACAGTTCGGCGAACACACGGGTGTTCGACGAACCGAACCGAACTCGAACACTACGGGGGTGGCTCAACACTAGCAGCGACTCAAGGAGAAGTCATTATTATGGGGGACTTCAACTACCCTGAAATACATTGGGGGACAGAAACATGTAGTTCAAGCAAAGGAAATAGGTTTTTGACTACTATGAGAGACAATTACTTTTCACAACTGGTTCAGGACCCAACAAGAAGGGGAGCACTGCTAGACCTAATATTAACCAATAGGCCAGACCGCATATCAAATATACGAGTTGGGGGTCACTTGGGTAATAGTGATCACAAAATAATACATTTTCATGTAACCTTTAATAAGATGTGTAGTAGAGGGGTTACAAGGACACTAAACTTCAGGAAGGCAAATTTCCAACGGTTAAGAGATGATCTTAGTGCAATAAACTGGGACGATATCCTGAGACATAAAGCTACACAAAGCAAATGGGAGACATTTATTAACATCCTGAATAGGACCTGTGCACAATATATACCCCTTGGGAATAAACATGCTAGAAATAGGAGGAAACCACTATGGCTAAATAGAGCTGTAAGGGGCGCAATAAGTGACAAAAAGAAAGCATTTAGAGAACTAAAGCAAGTAGGTAGTGATGAGACATTAAATAAATATAGAAAATTAAATAAATTATGTAAAAAACAAATCAAGGCAGCAAAGATTGAGGCAGAGAGAATCATTGCCAGAGAAAGTAAAAATAACCCCAAAATATTCTTTAACTACGTAAATAGTAAAAAACTAAAAAATGATAGTGTTGGCCCCCTTAAAAATAGTCTGGGTGAAATGGTGGATGAGGATGAGGAAAAAGCCAATATGCTAAATGATTTTTTTTCAACCGTATTTACACAAGAAAATCGCATGACAGAAAACATGATTAGTGATAACAAAAATTCTCCAGTAAATGTCACTTGCTTAACCCAGCAGGAAGTACGGCGGCATCTAAAAATCACTAAAGTTGACAAATCCCCGGGCCCGGATGGGATACACCCGCGAGTACTGCAGGAATTAAGTAACGTCATAGATAGACCATTATTTTTAATCTTTAAAGATTCCATAATAACAGGGTCTCTACCACAGGACTGGCGTATAGCAAATGTGGTGCCAATATTCAAAAAGGGGACAAAAACTGAACTTGGAAATTATAGGCCGGTAAGCTTAACCTCTACTGTGGGTAAAATCCTGGAGGGTTTCCTAAGAGATGCTATGATAGAGTATCTGAAGAAGAATAACCTCATGACCCAATATCAACATGGGTTTACGAGGGACCATTCCTGTCAAACTAATCTGATCAGCTTTTATGAGGAGGCAAGTTCTGGGCTGGACCAAGGAAATGCAGTGGATGTTGTGTATATGGACTTTTCAAAAGCTTTTGATACGGTTCCACACAAAAGGTTGATACATAAAATGAGAACAATGGGGATAGGGGAAAATATATGTATGTGGGTTAAGAATTGGCTCAGTGATAGGAAACAAAGGGTGGTTATTAATGGAAAACACTCAGACTGGGTCTCAGTTAACAGTGGAGTACCACAGGGGTCAGTATTGGGCCCCCTTCTTTTTAACATATTTATTAATGACCTTGTAGGGGGCATACAGAGTACTATTTCAATATTTGCAGATGACACTAAACTCTGCAGGGTAATCAATACAGAGGAGGGCAATTTTATATTACAGGAGGATCTATGTAAACTAGAAGCTTGGGCTGATAAATGGCAAATGAGCTTTAATGGGGATAAATGTAAGGTAATGCACTTGGGCAGAGGAAATAAAATGTATAATTATATGCTTAATTGTAAAATACTGGGCAAAACTGTAACTGAAAAAGACCTGGGTGTATTGGTGGACGACAAGCTCACGTTTAGTGGCCAGTGTCAGGCTGCTGCTGCAAAGGCAAATAAAATAATGGGATGCATTAAAAGAGGCATAGATGCTCATGAGGAGAACATAATTTTACCTCTATACAAGTCATTAGTGCGACCACACTTAGAATACTGTGTACAGTTCTGGTCTCCGGTGTATAGGAAAGACATAGCTGAACTAGAGCGGGTGCAGAGAAGAGCGACCAAGGTTATTAGAGGGGGGGTCTGCAATACCAAGACAGGTTATTACACTTGGGGTTATTTACTGTGGAAAAAAGAAGGCTTAGGGGTGATCTTATTACTATGTACAAGTATATGAGGGGATAGTACAAAGACCTTTCTACTGATCTCTTTACTCTGAGGCCAGAGACGGGGACAAGGGGGCATCTTCTACGTCTGGAGGAAAGAAGGTTTAATCATAATCACAGACGGGGATTCTTTACTGTAAGAGCAGTGAGACTATAGAACTCTCTGCCGCATGATGCTGTAATGAGTGATTCACTGTTAAAATTTAAGAAGGGCATGGATGCCTTTCTTGAAAAGTATAATATTACAGGCTATATATACTAGATTCCTTGATAAGGCGTTGATCCAGGGAACTAGTCTGATTGTCGTATGGAGTCGGGAAGGAATTTTTTTCCCCAATGTGGAGCTTAGTGTTTGCCACATGTTTTTTTTTGCCTTCCTCTGGATCAACATGTTAGGCTATGGGTTGAACTAGATGGACTTAGTCTTCCTTCAACCTTAAAACCTATGTTACTATGTTACTATGTTACTATGTATATGAGTTTCACTTTTTGCATTGAAGAACTGAAATAAATTTACTTTTTGATATTCTAATTTAGTGAGATACACCTGTGTATCTGTATTTAAGATTCTTTTATTACTTAACCCTAGAACGCATACCTGGGGCCTTGCAGGCCCGCCCTGTTAATTGTTTTCTATTTTCTGCAAGATTACTTTAGTTAGAATTTTGAAACTCTAGGTATTCCTCAGGTATATAGTTGTTTGTCACTTTTGTTTGAATTATTCCATGTTATTTGCACACGGCCCTAAAAGGCCCCAGGTATGTGAAAGTGTAGCTTTTTATGGTCATGCATAATAGGGTTAAAAAACTAGCTTGAAATGACAGAGAATTACTGTATGTAAAAGCTGATGCTAAAAACGCATTGCATACAGATGTCATACGGTTGCTACTTGCTAAAAATCACATTGTACTTGCATCACACTCGCATGACCCTTGTCCTACTTTTCAGTAACAAAATCGGAGTGATTTTATTTATGGTGATGAGTTTGAGCCTTTACTCTAGAAAAAACTAGAGTTATAGCCTTGCATCACCTGCAATGAAAGCACAATGCCGCCTGATGACAGAAGCTAAGACAGAAAGGGCAGGCATGATACAGATTTCACAAGATGATTTTTTTTTAGGTAGAGCAAGCTGTTGAGGTTAAAAAAATTAAGACATGGAAAACCCCTTTAAATATTAGAAACTTTTCAAATAAAGGTGACATGGAGCACAATATTAGAGACGCCAGACATGATAAGATGCTGTAATTTATATAGAATCATAGAATCATAGAATCATAGAATGGTAGAGTTGGAAGGGACCTCCTGGGTCATCTGGTCCAACCCCCTGCTCAAAGCAGGATTCACTAGATCATCTCAGACAGATGTCTGTCCAGCCTCTGTTTGAAGACGTCCATTGAAGGGGAACTCACCACCTCTCGTGGCAGCCTGTTCCACTCATTAATCACCCTAACTGTCAAAAAGTTTTTTCTAATATCTAATCTGTGTCTCCTCCCATTTAGTTTCATCCCATTGCTTCTAGTCTTTCCTTGTGCAAATGAGAATAAAGATGATCCTTCTAATACTGCTTAAGTTTTGCTTCTGAATAAACTACGATTCACCAGTTACATATTACCTAGATAGAGAGAATTGAATACTAGGGGTCACATGACATGTAAAGTTCATATGACAGATACCATGTTCAGTCATATTCAGCTTAATGCATTATGTGGCGCCCTTCTATGCACAGGTGCCACAGAACCCAGTAAGGTGCATGGATGGACTTCTCCAAAAGAGGCCCTCACACATTCACACACCTCCACCCTACCACCTCAGACCACCAGAGGGAGCCCTGATAGGGATATATATATGGAGGATGGAGCCAGGCAGCTCAGTTTAGTGCAGTGTGTAGTCTGAGAGCGTGCTGACGCTGAGAGCAGCGAAGACGCTGCTCGTCTGCTACTGCCGTAGTGAGGGTCCTGAGTGCGGCAGACGGCAAAGAGGAAAGGAGAGAGGAGTTGAGGGGGCAGAGGAGCGTACCAGGCTCACCCCGAAATATATACCGGACAGTGGGTACCCTTTATACCCAGAAGGGACCACCGGATACCTGGAGGACTACAAGTCCCAGGCCGACCAACGCTGACTACTGTACCAGGGCTAGGAGTCACGGAGGCCCCAGCATCCAGGGAGAGTGATCTCCAAGAGAAGGCCCTACCACCAGGTCAGCAGGTGCAAGAGAGAGAGAGAGGCTGTGTGCCCACGATGCGTATTTCATGCGTTTTTGGTGCGGAAATTTCCGCAGCGTAAACGCATGATAAACGCATGGTAAGCCTTCTGCCATGGTCCCCTATGCAATTCTGCACTTTCAATGCCCATGCTGCGGATTTTTCCGCAGCGTTTATGCTGCGCTCAAAAATCCGCAACATGTCCATTAATTTTGCGGAAGCGCAGCGTTTTCGCCGCCATTGACTTGCATTAGATCGCGCCAATTCCGCAAGACTGCATCTGTACTTGCGTAATTGGCGCGTTCTAATGTGCGGATGGTACCCGGGTGTAGAGGAGAGGAGAGTCCAGGGGATAGTACAGTTAGATCGTTAGAGAAGAATAGGATGCTAAATAACCCCAAAGTTTTATCTTGCATGCTGACCAACGCAAGAAGCCTGAGCAATAAGGCAGATGAGCTGCGGGCGCTTATATCGGAGGAGAGGTATGACATCGTAGGTATAACAGAGACTTGGCTAGATGATAGCTACGACTGGGCGGTAAATTTAACAGATTATAGTTTATTTAGAAGGGACCGGAAACAGGGGAAGGGCGGAGGAGTCTGCTTATATGTAAAGTCACGTCTAAAGCCCAGACTAAGGGAAGATATAGGAGAGGGAGAAGAGGGGGTCGAGTCCATGTGGGTAGAGATAGAGGGGGCAAAAAATAATAATAAAATATTACTGGGGGTCTGCTATAAGCCACCAAATATAACAGAGGAGAATGAGAATCTGCTATTAGGACAAATAGACAAAGTAGCAAAACATAATGAGGTGATTGTAATGGGGGACTTCAACTACCCGGATATTGACTGGGAAATAGAAACCTGTAGATCGCAGAAAGGAAAAAGGTTCTTGACAAATATCAAGGATAATTATCTCTCCCAACTAGTGCAGGAACCAACGAGAGGGAAGGCCGTGTTGGACTTAATATTGACTAATAGGCCTGATAGAATAACTGAGGTACAGATAGGGGGGCACCTAGGTAATAGCGATCATAATATTATCAATTTCAAAATGCCCTTCAGTAGGGTTATCAATAAGGGAACAACTAAAACATTAAACTTTAGGAGGGCGAAGTTTGATCAGCTGAAAGAAAGCCTTCAACTTATTGACTGGGACAAAGTTCTTAATCAAGGAAATACGAATAGTAAATGGGAAACCTTCAAAAGAATTCTGAATACTCAGTGCGAGAGGTATATACCGTATAGGAATAAAAGGGCCCGAAATAAGAGGAAACCAATATGGTTGAACAAGAACGTAAAAGGGGCGTTAAATAGCAAAAAAGAGGCATTCAAGAGATTAAAACAGGAAAACAGTAAGGAGGCACTAATGTGTTACAAGGAAAAAACGAGAACCTGCAAAAAACAAATAAAAATAGCGAAGGAGGAAACAGAGAGACGTATTGCTAGGGAAAGTAGATCAAATCCCAAACTGTTCTTTACGTATATAAATAGTAAAAGGATTAAATCGGATAATATTGGACCGATAAAAAGTGATGAAGGCAAAATCATAGAGAAAGATGAGGATAAAGCTAATCTATTAAATAAATTTTTTTCGTCAACTTTCACAAAGGAAATCGAACTAACAGGAGAAATGAGAAGTGACAAGCTTAATCCTCCACTAAGTATGACAAATCTAACCCAAGCTGGGGTACAGAAACGCCTCAGTAAGATTAAAATAAACAAATCACCAGGACCTGATGGCATACACCCACGGGTACTAAGGGAACTAAGTAATGTGATAGACAGACCCTTATATCTTATATTTAAGGACTCTGTTGAGACTGGGTCAGTACCACTTGATTGGCGACAGGCGAATGTAGTGCCAATATTCAAAAAGGGAGCGAAAAGTGACGCCGGAAACTATCGGCCGGTGAGTCTGACGTCCGTTGTGGGCAAAATTTTTGAAGGCTTTATTAATGAGGCAATCATGGAGCATCTTGATGCTAATAATCTATTAACCCCGAACCAACATGGATTCATGAGGAATCGCTCCTGCCAAACTAACCTGATTGACTTCTACGAGGAGGTTAGCTCTCGAGTAGATCAGGGGGAACCAGTGGATGTCGTGTATCTCGACTTCTCAAAAGCGTTCGATAGCGTGCCACATAATAGGTTGGTATACAAAATGAGAATGATGGGGCTGGGGGAAAATGTCTGCAAGTGGGTAGCTAACTGGCTAAAGGATAGAGGCAGAGGGTGGTTATAAATGGAATATACTCAGATTGGGTAAGCGTCACTAGTGGGGTACCACAGGGGTCTGTACTAGGCCCAATGTTATTTAATATCTTTATTAACGACATAGTCAACGGGATAAATAGTAAAATATCAATATTTGCAGATGACACAAAGTTATGTAAAACAATTAATACAAAAGAGGACAGTGCAGACCTACAGAGGGATTTGGATAAGCTGGGTAGGTGGAGCATTAAATGGCAAATGAGGTTTAACGAGGAGAAATGTAAGGTCATACATATGGGAAGGAAAAATGGAAGTCACCAGTACTCACTGAATGGGAAATCATTGGGGAATTCAGAGATGGAGAAGGACTTGGGCATCTTGATTGATAGCAAACTAAATTGGAGTGCCCAAAGTCAGGCGGCTGCTGTAAGGGCAAACAGGGTAATGGGATGTATCAGAAGAGGTATAGCTGCAAAGGAGGAGAACATTGTTCTTCCACTGTACAAAGCACTGGTCAGACCACACTTGGAATACTGTGCTCAGTTATGGGCCCCAATATATAGAAAGGATAGAAATGAGCTTGAAAAGGTACAAAGGAGGGCAACAAAATTAATAAAGGGAATGGAGGGACTGCAATACCCAGAGAGGTTGGCAAAACTAGGACTATTCAGCCTGGAAAAGAGAAGGTTGAGGGGGGACATAATAAATGTGTACAAATATGTTAGGGGACAGTATAGAGATCTTGCCAGGGATTTGTTCAAAAGGAGGGATATTACGGTAACAAGAGGGCACTCACTAAGACTGGAAGAGAAAAGGTTTCAGCTCCAGCATAGGAAGGGGTTCTTTACGGTAAGAGCAGTGAGAATATGGAATTCACTGAGTGAGGAGACGGTAATGTCGGATTCACTACACCAGTTCAAGCGGGGACTGGATGCATTTCTAGATACCAGGCAGATTTCAGCATATACTTAAAAATAAAATAAAATAGTAGGTTGATACAGGGATTTATTCTGACTGCTGGTTTCAGAGTCGGGAGGGAATTTTTCCTCAGGTGAAGATTGGCCAAATCATTTGGGGTTTTTGCCCTCCTCTGGATCAACTTTAGCAATTACAGAACTAACAGGTCGAACTTGATGGACGCAAGTCTTTATTCGGCTTTACTAACTATGTAACCTTTAAAAAATCTGTAAAAAAAAGAATAAAATAAAAAATAAATGTATATTTACCTTCTGATGGCCCGCGCTGCGCTCCTCCTTGCTTCCTGGCACTTCACAGTAGATTGAAGGACCTGCGCTGACGTCAGAGTCATGTGACGGGTCACGCGACGCTGACGTCGGCAGGTCTTTCAATTCACCGCAGCCGGCAGCCGGGACTGAGCGAAACAAGCCAGCACGGGCCATCGGAGGGTAAGTATATATTTATTTTTTTATTTTTAACCACTCTCTCGGTCACACTATATAAATCCATGCTGTTTGCATGGATTTATATAGTGTGACCTAGTTGTCAAGCACTTTCCAAGTGATGCTAATCGCTTGGAAAGCGCTTGTCAATCCACATGCGGAAACGTCAGCGAATAACGCTCTATTTCCACATGTCCCTGGCAGGAAAACGCATGTACAATCCGCATGTACAATCCGCATGCGTTTTTTTCTGCCAGGGAGATGCAGAAACGCTCAGGAAAAATTTCTGAGCATTTCTGCATTGTGGGCACATAGCCAGACAGTAATTAAGCCAGTCCTAGCTCCAGGCAGGTCAGAAGCTTAGCAAGTGGAAGCAACGGATCAGGAGGCCCTTTACCCGCTCACTGGGGAGAGTCCAGAAGTGCACCCTGCGTACCGAGTACCCTGGACCATACCTGCATCTACATCAGTAAAGGTACCGAAGCGAATCCCCGTGTGAGTGTCTGTCATTTCTCCCTGAACCGCCATGGCCGTCTCTCCCCTATACCACCATCCATTACCCCACGCTGCCCTGAGGCCCGCTCCACCTGTGGGGAGCCGTTCCATCATAAGCTGCCCTAACATCTGCCTCAGAGGACTGCTCCGCAGCGGCGGCTCCCTTTAGCCGCATTCCATAGGTGGCGTCACAAACGCATTACAAATCCCCTATAAATAATCCCCCTTTTGGGCCACAGACCGGGTCAGCCACCGTGATATCCCCCAGCAACCAGAGGCCCGGATGCCGAGTACCCCACAGCCCTGGGGGCGCGTCACCTTCCACTGGACCATTTGGTCCATGAATTAAAATATTCTACTTTAGATGGAGGTCAAATGCATCTATATAAGAAAGATATTTGAGCAGAATTTGAAATAAATTTGAAAATTGTATAATTTCCTGTTCTGTAAGCACATAAGAAAATTCTGAACAATCCACGAGAGTAGTGTAAAAAAATATATAAATGTGTATTAGAACCTTGTTCTAAAATTTAAACATCAGAATTTTACTCTATGCTCAATGCAAGTAATAAACAAATTGCCCTTTTTGGTTTTGAGTGGGAGAAAAATTGCTAGGACTTTACATGTAAGTGAATTTAGCTCCCTAACCTTACAAATCTGAGTCTGAAAACTGTAAAAATACAACATAAAGATGAACAGGCTGGCTGCATAGATTCATGATGGTAGAAAGATTCATGTGTTGGATTTGTATGACGCATGTATGAGCGCTGGGACTGTCCCTTTTTAACCAAGAAAGAGAAACAAGGGAGAGGCTCATCATATAAAACTATAAGATCACTAGATTCGGTTCAGCAGGAAAGACATAACATTTGAGTTTGAGTGTCCGTCTCCAGTAGGCGTACACACCCAAAAATGATGCACGGCAGAGTGCTTGTTCACTCTGTCGGCACCATTATAGTCTATGGCCCCATCGGCGCATATGCCTGGATCCCATTTTGCAGGTTTGGATGTAACCCTGCCGTGAGCCACTGAACAGGTGTCTAAACGCTGAGTGAAAGCACCCTTACTTGAACCTCTCATTTTTTTCATTCTTTTTTTCTGTTTTTCTGGACTCCATCTTCAAATTATCTGCAATTTTTATTATTAGCGGCTATTAGCTGTCACTTCAATTCAATATTAAAAAAATCAAATGACATATTAAAGGGGTTGTCTTGTCTCATGATAACATGATAACTGTGCGGAGTTAATCAGAGTGTGAGCACTGTGTGATCCGATTCTCTCAAATGTGAAAAAGATGGAGAAAAATATTTCTCCAGCTTCTCAATTCTGTCAATCCATTGAAATCGGACTGCACTCATATGTCATCCAAGTGCAGTCCTATGTTTTCCACGCACTCATTGACTTGCATGGCCGAGAGCAATCCGAATGTCGGATCAAACTCAGGCATGCTGCGATTTTTCATCGGCATATGCACATGTGAATAGAATAACATTGGTCAAACTGTAATTAGATGTTTTTCAGAATTGCACTCGAGCCGTAAATGCGGTCGTCTGATTACAGATTATCTCACAGATTTCCTATTAACTTCAGCAGCAGTTAGATGTAAAGATTCAATTGGGCCGCACTGCACAGCCGCATTTAATGTGTAGTAGCCAATACCAGGTGCTGCAGAACAGCTCTTATTTTGTAGAATAGGAGGTGTTCTGCAGTGCTCCGCAGTGACCACTACACATTGATTGGAGCTGCGCAGTGGAACTCTATAAAAAGTTTACACTTTGCTCCTTCCAGAGTTGCTAGCGGCTGATTGGGGGGGGTGCTGGGTGTCGGATTCACACCACTCGTCCTAAGGATAGGTCATCTATATGATGTGACAGGACAGACAACCCCTTTAAAATACTTTTGTAACTGAAAGTAGGGTAGATGGTAAAGTCCTCTGAAATACCCACCAAAAAAAGGCATAATCACCTGGGTAGTAAGTCTATGGATACAGCTAGTCTACACTTCTTAAAGGGGTTTTCCCGCGAACAAACGTTTATTTAAAAAATTGTCTGTCTGACAGTGTACGGAACATACCACATCTCCTGGGAAGGGGAGGAAGCAAAAGAGTATACAGACATTACAGCAGGGGATCGCAGAGGATTCATTTTGTGAGGTAAAACATTGTTTAAAAACAGGAAGTGAAATGTTTTACCTCACAAAATGAATCCTCTGCGATATGACAATGAAAATGTTTAGTTGGCTCTTGCTTCTATGATATCAAAGAGTTTTCCTTTGACTAGTACATATAATATGAACTTAAATACTAGCCTGCTATATTTGGTCAAACATTTAATTAACTCACTACTAATGTGATGGCTGGAACTGCTTCATTTTGGTGAGACATGTGACTTTGGCAGATGGCCTAATCACTGTAGCCATGAGAGGTCTGCCAGAGGGCTGGACCATATGACCCTTATGTTAGATCATTAGGTTAGGTCATAGATTGAACATGATGGACCTATATATTCTTTCAATCTTAAAACTATGAAAGGGAATTAGGTGCAAAAATTTAAGCGGACACAATTTTTGGATCATCTGAAATGATAAGATCAGAGATTCAAATATCTTTCCACTAAAGAACACTCAAAAGAGGACCATTACCCCTTAACTGTAGTAATAAGAGGGTTCCTATTTCAAGAATGCCTATTGTAAACGCATTTCTATAGCATTTCTGATGATTATTATCAATTGAATTTTTGTCTGAGACATATATTGATTTAATCTACAGTGGCATGTAAAAGTTTGTGCACCCCTGGTCAATATTACTGTTATTGTGAACAGTTAAGCAAGTTGAAGATGAAATGATCTCTAAAAAGGGCTAAAGTTAGAGATGACACATCTCCTTTGAATTTTAGGCAAAAAAATATTTTCATCTTTTACATTTTAAAAATTACAAAAAGGAAAATGGGCCGATGCAAAAGTTTAGGCATCCTGCATGGTTAGTACCTAGTAGCGCCGCCTTTTGCAAGTATCACCGCTTATAAACACTTTTTGTAGCCAGCTAATACTCTTTCAATTCTTGTTTGAGGGATTTTCATCCATTCTTCCTTGGAAAATTCTTCCAGTTCTGTGAGATTCTTGGGTCGTCTTGCATGCACTGCTATTTTGAGGTCTAACCACAGATTTTCAATGATGTTTAGATCAGGGGACTGTGAGGGCCATTTGTAAAACGTTCAGCTTGCGCATTTTGAGGTAGTTTATTGTGGATTTTGACGTATGTTTTGGATCATTACCCATTTGTAGAAGCCATCCTCTTTTCAACTTCAGCTTTTTTATAGATGGTGTTATGTTTGCATCAAGAATTTGTTGATATTTCATTGAATCCATTCTTCCTCTACCAGTGAAATGTTTCCCGTGCTATTAGTTGCAACACAACCCCAAACATGACTGATCCACCTCCATGCTTAATGGTTGACGAGATGTTCTTTTCCTGAAATTCTGTGCCCTTTTTTTTCTACACATACATTTGATCATTGTGGCCAAACAGTTCAATTTTAACCTCATGTACCAATACTCCAGAGTCTCAAATCTTTCTGAAGGTCTTTTGCAGTCAAGTGGGGGTTCTGATTTGCCTCTCTAGCAATCCTACGAGCAGCTCTCACTGAAATTTTGCTTGATCTTCCAGACCTTATCTTGACCTCCACTGTTTCTGTTAACTGCTATTTCTCAATTACATTTCAAATTGAGGAAAGGGCAACTTGAAAACGTAGTTTTGCTATCTTCCTATAGCCTTCCCCTACTTTGTTGTTCTCCACCATTTTCATTTACAGAGTGCTAGGCAGCTGCTTAGACGAACCCATGGCTGCTGTTTTTTGGTAGAAGAGGCTAGGTTTTTATAACATCATAATCCTAACAGGCTAATTAAGGTCTGAAACCTTTGTCAGAGTTATCTGAGCACAGAAATCTCCAAGGGTGCCCAAACTTTTGCAAAGGCCCATTTTCCTTTTTGTTATTTTTAAAATGCAAAAAATTTAAATATTTTTGTTTTTTTGCCTAAAATACAAAGGTAATGAGTCATCTTGAACTTTAGGCCTTTAAGAGATCATTTCATCTTCTACTTGCTTAACTGTTCACAATAACAATAATTGTGATCAGGGGTGCCTAAACTTTTACATGCCACTGTAAATGACTTCAGAAGGACCAATTTTCAGCTATGTTCACACATTGCATTTTTTTAGTGTTTTATTTATACTTTTTTTATGCTAATTTTTACCTGCGTTTTACAGTACCAGCAAACTCAATGAGATTTCAGAAATCTCATGCACACAGCTTGTTTTTTATGTCCTCAGTATTTTGGGCAAAACCTTGGGTTTTGCAAAATGCAGCATGTCACTTCTTTCAGCGTTTTTTTCCCCTACCCATTACTTTCAATGGGTGAAAAAATGCAGGTATCAGGCTTTGCTGCGTTTTTGGTGTCAAAACTTGAGGAAGTTGAATTAGGTTATTTTTTGGCACTAAACTTTATTAAGCATGCACAAGAGACAAATGAACACTGACAAAATCGCAGTAAAAACTGCACCAAAAATGTAGCAAAATGTAATGAAAATCTGCTTTTTTGAGGCAGTCACTCCACTGCCAAGAGCAGATTTTTCTGCAGAAAAAAAAAACGCCGCAAAAACGCAATGTGTGAGCATAGCCTTAGTGTGAGAGTTTTGAATTGCAGAGGATCTGTAATGCAGAAGCTACAAGCTGCACCTCCATCCTACAGATTCATGATGAGATATGCTTCTGTCCGGGTTGCCTTCTAATTTACATAACCTTTCCGAAATGGCTGTATCAATAACCATTTATTATGACTCTTTTTTTTTTTTTGTATTACTGCAAATTTACACATCAAATAAACTGCTTAGATGTGGAAATGTACTTTATGCAAAGGTGGTTAAATTAATTTATACCGTAGTTTAATTTATTTTATGTTTTTACTAAAATGAATGAAGTCAGAAAACTTTCACTTATAATTAGAAGCTTGTAATCAATTAAAATACAATCTATTGTTAATGTTTTCAGTAATAATATTATCAAACTGACATTTGTCTACTGATGTGATAGTAATTAAAGGAGGATCTGAGACTTTCATAACTTGTTCTGATCAAAGGATTTAGGCTTTGCAGAGGTTGTGTGGCCTCTTAGATGTACTCTGCGTCTGATCACACATTGTTAGCAGTTAATATAAGCTTTTTTCAATCATTATATGCCGCATTAGCTAGGCATGTCCTTTATCATTTGCTATTTAGTATACCAGTCTATATATCACAGCACATACTATTGAGGAAATTTACTGAGACCCATATATTATATGTTTGTCTCGAAACAAAGAACATTGAAGAAAAATGTGTCAAATTTCTTAGGAGAGACTATGTTGTAAATTTTGCAGATCTTTGGCAGTCTCTGCATCAGAAATCCAAATATTGGCCTGATAAGTGCAGTCAGATTTCTAATATAATATGTGACAATTTCTGGTGTAAATTACGTATAATAATTATTAGCACCAGAATTGGTGTAAATCATGTAATAAGTATTGCCCCTATGTTTTCATTGTCAAACAAACTAATTTGCCTCAAAGTTTATTGCAAGTTACCAGGACAGAAGTAAACATTATTATTAATCACGTTTCAAAGGTCAAAGTCCTGGACTCATTGGAATTTTAGAAGTTCCTGATTTCTTCAGATATTAGACATATTGGCTTCGTCTTTCAATCATATCATCTCTAGTCACCTCTAGGGGATTATATATAAAATCTTCATTGTAGAAGTATATTCTATATAGCAGTAATGCAGTTTAAATTTCGCAAATTCAATGTTTGCATATACAGTACAGACCAAAAGTTTGGACACACCTCATTGATTTTTCTGAATTTTCATGACTTTGAAAATTGTACATTCACACTGAAGGCATCAAAACTATGAATTAACACATGTGGAATTATATACTTAACAAAAAAGTGTGAAACAACTGAAAATATGTCTTATATTCTAGGTTCTTCAAAGTAGCCACCTTTTGCTTTGATGACTGCTTTGCACACTCTTGGCATTCTCTTGATGAGCTTCAAGAGGTAGTCATTACTGTCTGTCAGGGTGGTATGTTGTGAATATAAACTGTTGTCTTATTATTTTAATAATAGTAGTGAATGGCAAATAATCCATGTTTACATGTGGGTGAAGGAGATGATTACTGCAACTCACAGATCAACTTTTCTGTAGAGTTTATGTCAGATACCTTTAACTTTGGCATTTTAAGAAAGGGGATCCAGCTCCACGGATAAAATCTTCAACTATATTGGTGCAATATTAAAACATTGTTACATTCATATGTTGTCTATTACTAGGAACATCAATGCTTTTCTGGTGTATGCTCATCAGAAACGCATTTGTTTCTGTTTATGGACAACACATAGATGCAACAATGTTTTAATACTGCACCAATAAAGCTGAAGATTCTATTCGTTGAACTGGATCCTCTTTCCTACTATATCATGGTTGTTATCATCCTTGGCAGCAACGGAAAAAATAGGCAGCAAATGTGAATTGGCTTTCTCTTTTTTTGTATGCCTTTTAACTTTTCCAAACTAAATAAACTCCTCATCATTCTGATGCCCAATGCAGAGCCAGTCGCTGCCGTATTTGTCCATATTACTGGGCATGTTGTTTCGCACTGTAACAGTACTCCTTTTTCCTTTTAGTGTGCCATACAATAATTTCCACAACTGTACGCCTTACATAGTAAAATACCCCCTTTGATGGTTAGATTGCCATCTAGAAAATATTAATACCCTCTTTGAGTACCCAAAAAAGAAATAATGCCTTTTGTGTGACCATTTGATGGTTACAATACCCTGAGTGCCCCTATAATATAATAATGTCTTTTAAAAGGAAACTATCATCAGAAAATGACATATAATTTAAATTAGGTTTTTGTGTTACATGTATTTTTTCTAAATCGGCAATGCTTTCTTCTCATATTACAAAATAGTAATCTTGTAATTTTCACACTGGCCACTAGGGCTCTTTTAGACTTACTTCCTGACACCTCCATACACAGCTGATTAACAAATGATCCAGCAACCACAATAGGTGATTTTACACTATTTTGTATCTATTTTGTATTTTTTACCCCAAGCGGGGTATTTTTTTAGTACCAATTGATAGATTATGAAATGTAAAAAATAAATTGGCAAAAGTCAATACAAAAATATATGTAGCACAAAACCTGATTTGAAGAATGGGTAATTTTCTGCTGATAACTTCCCTTCAAGTTCCCACTTAATATTTAATATTACCACGCAAGTCCCTAAAAAGTATTAACAAATAATAATACAGTGCATGCTTTAAAAAAGTAATAATTCCCACTGAGTCCCCCCATGAATAGTAATAATGCCTCTTGAATTCACCCACCTACTGAAATAATGTTTTGAGTTCCTACACATATAGTTATAATGTCCCAAGTCCCCCCTCCAAATACAGTAATAATATCCCCAAGTTCCTGCCACATATAGTAAAAATGTCCCCTGAGTCCCTCCATATACAGCAATAATGTCCACCCAAGCCTCCACTACATACAGAGCTATAGAGTCCCTCAACATAAAATAATAATGCCCTCAGAGGTTTCCCCACATAAAGAAATAATGGCCCCAAATTCCTCCCATCAACATACAATGATATTGTTCTCTGTGACCCTCCACATACAGTAAGAATGTCCCTGTGTACAACCCACATATAGCAATAGTGCCTCTAAGTCTCCCCACAGACATTAGTAATGTCCCCTGAGTTCTCCCACATAGTCATAATGTCCTAGTCCCCACACATACTGTAATGTCCCCTGAGTCCCTCCAAATCCAATAATAATGTCCACTGAGTCATCCAAATGTAATAATAATGTTGCTACATATACTAATAATATACTACAGTTCTCCCTACATATAAAGTGGGTACAGAAAGTATTCAGACCCCTTTAAATTTTTCACTCTTTTTTTTTGCATTAAAGTACACTCTGCACCCCATCTTGACTGGAAAAAAACAGAAATGTAGACATTTTTGAAAATTTATTAAAAAAGAAAAACTGAAATCACATGGTCATAAGTATTCAGACCCTTTGCTCAGTATTCAGTAGAAGCACCGTTTTGATCTAGTACAGCCATGAGTCTTCTTGGAAATGATGCAACAAGTTTTTCACACCTGGATTTGGGGATCCTCTGCCATTCTTCCTTGCAGATCCTCTCCAGTTCCGTCAGGTTGGATGGTGAACGTTAGTGGACAGCCATTTTCAGGTCTCTCCCGAGATGCTCAATTGGGTTTAGGTCAGGGCTCTGGCTGGGCCAGTCAAGAATGGTCACAGAGTTGTTCTGAAGCCACTCCTTTGTTATTTTAGCTGTGTGCTTAGGGTCATTGTCTTGTTGGAAGGTGAACCTTCAGCCCAGTCTGATGTCCAGAGCACTTTGGATGAGGTTTTCATCCAGGATATCTCTGTACTTGGCCACGTTCATGTTTCCTTCAATTGCAACCAGTCGTCCTGTCCCTGCAGATGAAAAAAAAACCATAGCATGATGCTGCCACCACCATGTTTCACTGTTGGGATTGTATTGGGCAGGTGATGAGCAGTGCCTGGTTTTCGCCACACATACCACTTAGAATTATCACCAAAAAGTTCTATGTTTGTCTCATCAGACCAGAGAATCTTATTTCTCATAGTCTGGAAGTCCTCCATATGTTTTTGAGCAAACTCTATGCGGGCTTTTATATGTCTTGCACTGAGGAGAGGCTTCCGTTGGGCCACTCTGCCATAAAGGCCCAACTGGTGGATGGCTGCAGTGATAGTTGACTTTGTGGAACTTTCTCCCATCTCCCTACTGCATCTCTGGAGCTCAGCCACAGTGATCTTGGGGTTCTTCTTTACCTCTCTCACCAAAGCTCTTCTCCCACGATTGCTCAGTTTGGCTGGACGGCCAGGTCTAGTAATACTTGTGGCGGTCCCAAACTTCTTCCATTTAAGGATTATGGAGGCCACTGTGCTCTTACGAACATTGAGTAATGCAGAAATTCTTTTGTAACCTTGGCCAGATCTGTGCCTTGCCACAATTCTGTCTCTGAGCTCCTTGGACAGTTCCTTTGAGCTCATGATTCTCAATTGGTCTGACATGCACTGTGAGCTGTGAAGTCTTATATAGACAGGTGTGTGCCTTTCCAAATCAAGTCCTATCAGTTTAATTAAACACAGCTGGACTCCAATGAAGGAGTAGAACCAGTTCAAGGAGGATCACAAGGAAATAGACAGCATGTGACTTAAATATGAGTGTCTGAGCAAAGGGTCTGAATACTTATTACCATGTGATATTTCAGTTTTTCTTTTTTTAATAAATTTGCAAAAATTTCTACATTTCTGCTTTTTTTCAGTCAAGATGGGATGCAGAGTGCACTTTAATGAGGAAAAAATGAACTTTTTAGAATTTACCAAATGGCTGCAATGAAACAAAGAGTGAAAAATTTAAAGGGGTCTGAATACTTTCCGTACTCACTGTACTAATAATGCCCCAAGATCCCTGACAAAAAAAGTCATAGTGCAACAGAAAATGAAAGAAAACAGTGCACCAAAAAGAAAATAATGCACCAGAATAAAAATATAGTTAAAAAATAAAACACACACACACATATAGAGATGTACATAGAAATCATGGTGCCCCATAGAAAATATCCTAACTAGACTCCCCTTGCAAAAAAAAAATAATATTAAGTCGAGTGGGTGGGGTATGGGTCAGAGACAGTCACAGAAGGGCACACCTCCCAACTTTTAAAGACAGGGAGCGGGACATGTAATGTAGCACTCACATAGTAATTGTGCTCCTATTGAGGCCCTTTAGTGTTGTCACCAACAATGATGCCACTTTCATGGCCCTCCTAAAGTATGATGCCCGCCAAAGTGCACACAACATTCTGTATAAAACTCTCAGTGAATTCCCACACAATACACCCAGCAAAATATAATGCCCCCACAATCTCCCAAAACTGTACGATACCCCCAGAGCCGCCCACACAATACGATGTCCCCACAATGTTTGGGCCATCATGCTGTGTGGGGGGCAGTTGTGGCCATCATACTGTGTGGGGTGCTGTGGGGATATAATGTTGTGTCAGGAGCAGGGGCGGACACAGACTGTAGTGGGCCCCTGTGCAAGAAATTTTTGGGGGCCCCCCCCCCTGCGCTTCATAAGGCAACAAAGTTATGTAAACATAACCCCCCCATGTGCAGCTCTCATCCCCCCCATGTGCAGCTCACCCCCCCGATGCATCTCTCATCCCCCCCCCGTGCATCTCTCATCCCCCCCGTGCATCTCTCACCCCCCCATGTGCATCTCTCACCCCCCCCATGTGCGTCTCTCACCCCCCCATGTGCATCTCTCACCCCCCCATATGCATCTCTCACCCCCCCCATGTGCATCTCTCACCCCCCCCATGTGCATCTCTCACCCCCCCCATGTGCATCTCTCACCCCCCCATGTGCATCTCTCATCCCCCCATGTGCATCTCTCATCCCCCCCATGTGCATCTCTCATCCCCCCCATGTGCATCTCTCATCCCCCCCATGTGCATCTCTCATCCCCTCCATGTGCATCTCTCACCCCCCCCCATGTGCATCTCTCACCCCCCCCATGTGCATCTCTCACCCCCCCTCATGTGCATCTCTCACCCCCCCTCATGTGCATCTCTCATCCCCCCCACTCCTAGTTAATTAATTGTATCTAAGAAAAATAAAACTTGTTATACTTACCCCCATGCGATCCCTGCAGAATCCTGGCGCTCGTCCACGTCGCTGCCACCAGGCTCTCCTGACGTTCGGCCATATGACGGTGCCACATACATAGCCAACAGCTTTTGTTTTGGCCAAAAGATTTTTAAAGCTGCCACTACGATAAGGTAGACTCTTCTGGCCGGGCCCTACTCTAACCTATTAAAATTTTCTTAAAATATCCAATACTCTTTTTAGATATATTTTTATTTAGTTTTCTTTAAGGGAATGTGTCATATACATTTTTTTTTTAAATGACCAATAATACCACATACAGGGAATACCGCCACACCATCACCAGACCACATATTACCACAACATAGTGACCGAATAATACCACACAGAAGGGAGAAAAACTGCCACACCATGACCAGACCACATATTACCACCACATTACTAATATTACCATAAGTGTCATTATACACAGGAGCTCTATACATGGTATGTATAATGTAAGTGTCCAGGTAATCTAGTGATCACCAGTGACATTATACACAGGAGCTCTGTATATAGTGTCAGTGTACAGGTAATACAGTGATCACCAGTGACATTATACACAGGAGCTCTGTATATAGTGTACAGGTAATACAGGGATCACCAGTGACATTATACACAGGAGCTCTGTATATAGTGTACAGGTAATACATGGATCACCAGTGACATTATACACAGGAGCTCTGTATATATTGTCAGTGTACAGGTAATACAGTGATCACCAGTGACATTATACACAGGAGCTCTGTATATAGTGTCAGTGTACAGGTAATACAGTGATCACCAGTGACATTATACACAGGAGCTCTGTATATAGTGTACAGGTAATACAGGGATCACCAGTGACATTATACACAGGAGCTCTGTATATAGTGTACAGGTAATACAGGGATCACCAGTGACATTATACACAGGAGCTCTGTATATATTGTCAGTGTACAGGTAATACAGTGATCACCAGTGACATTATACACAGGAGCTCTGTATATAGTGTCAGTGTACAGGTAATACAGTGATCACCAGTGACATTATACACAGGAGCTCTGTATATAGTGTACAGGTAATATACAGTGATCACCAGTGACATTATACACAGGAGCCCGGTACATAGTATATAGTGTAAGTGTACATGTAATGCACTGACTCACTGGTGACGTCTCTAGGTGAAGTCCTTCAGCTACGCTTTCCTCCTTCATCCAGCACAGACCGCCATCACGTCTTCCAGCCAGGACTCGTCTCTGCATAAAATAACACAGTTATCTAGAGCACATTCCCCAACTTCTACATTACGCAGCTGAATACAGACGTGCATCCACCATCAATATATGGTTAGTTATTATGCAACCTACCATTCCAAATATAAATTGTAATCCACCACGGTGCCCCCATTAACTGTAAATAGGCACTTAATATATAATTTAATTAGAACCTCTACTCTATACTTCCTGCTCCCCGCATTCATTATTTACATGCACCCCCTGCCCCAATTCATTATATCATGTCCGTGCTCTCCCCACCCCATCGTCATTTATCATTTACTCTCCCCCACCCCACATTCATTATGTGCAGCTCATTATCCCCCTACTCCTAATTCCCCCATGTGCAGCTCATTTTCTCCCAATTCCCCCATGTGCAGCTCTCACCCCCCCATGAGCACATCTCTCATCCCCCTCCCCCACATGTGCCCCTCTCTCATCCCCCTCCCCCACATGTGCCCCTCTCTCATCCCCCTCCCCCACATGTGCCCCTCTCTCATCCCCCTCCCCCACATGTGCCCCTCTCTCATCCCCCCCATGTGCATCTCTCATCTCCCCCACATGTGCACATCTCTCACCCCCCTCCCCCACATGTGCACCACTCTCATCCCCCGCCATGTGCATCTCTTATCTCCCCCCCATGTGCATCTCTTATCTCCCCCCCATGTGCATCTCTTATCCCCCCCCACATGTGCACCTCTCTCATCCCCCCCACCCCATGTGCATCTTTTATCATCTCCCCCCCCACGTGCACCTCTCTCACCCCCCTCCCCCCACATGTGCACCTTTTATCATCTCCCCCCCCCATGTGCATCTCTTATCTCACACACACACACACACCTCCCATTCCCCCCACTCCTAGTAAATTGTATTTTGAAAAAAACAAAACTTGTTATACTTACCCCCATGCGATCCCTGCAGAATCCTGGCGCTCGTCCAAATCGCTGACACTAGGTTCTCCTGACTTCCGGCCATGTGACGGCGCCGTCACATGACCGGAAATCAGGGGAATCATGAAGGCGCTGCCGCAGGAGCGCAGCGCAGCGCTGAGATGTCCCGGACCCGGCGCTTAGCATGGGGCCGGGGGGCCCCATGAGGAGAGAGACTCACAAGAGGGGGCCCCCAACGGGGCTCCAAGGGGGCCCCTACCGGCTGGGCCCCACACTGGAGTCAGGGCAGACATGCCCTGATGGCGGCCCTGCTGGAGGCTGGAGGGGCCCCCTCTCCCTCGGGGCCCCCGTTCAATGAACCGGCTGCACGGGCGGTAGTTCCGCCCCTGGTCAGGAGCTGTGTTGGCGATCCTACTGTGTAGAGGGCTGTGAGAGCCAAATTTGTCCTTGTAAACGTTACAGATGAGTCATGGCTGGAAAAAGTTGTCATTTCGGTCTGGACAGGATGGATATGATGAGATAAGTGAACAACACTATGAGACAGAATGTCACATATATGTCCCTATCTACAGTGGTGGCCTAAAGTATTGGCATCCCTGCAATTCTGTCAGATAATACTCAGTTTCTTCCTGAAAATGATTGCAATCACAAATTCTTTGCTATTATTATCTTCATTTAATTTGCTTGCAAGGAAAAAACACAAAAGAGAATGAAGCAAAAATCAAATCATTGATCATTTCACACAAAACTCCAAAAATGGGCCAGACAAAAGTATTGGCACCCTCAGCCTAATGCTTGGTTGCACAACCTTTAGCCAAAATAACTGCGAACAACCGCTTCCGGTAACCATCAATGAGTTTCTTACAATGCTCTGCTGGAATTGTAGACCATTCTTCTTTGGCAAACTGCTCCAGGTCCCTGATATTTGAAGGGTGCCTTCTCCAAACTGCCATTTTGAGATCTCTCCACAGGTGTTCTATGGGATTCAGGTCTGGACTCATTGCTGGCCACCTTAGAAGTCTCCAGTGCTTTCTCTCAAACCATTTTATAGTGCTTTTGGAAGTGTGTTTTGGGTCATTGTCCTGCTGGAAGACCCATGACCTCTGAGGGAGACTCAGCTTTCTCACACTGGGCCCTACATTATGCTGCAAAATTTGTTGGTAGTCTTCAGATTTCATAATGCCATGCACACGGTCAAGCAGTCCAGTGCCAAAGGCAGCAAAGCAACCCCAAAACATCAGGGAACCTCTGCCATGTTTGACTGTAGGGACCATGTTCTTTTCTTTGAATGCCTCTTTTTTTTTCCTGTACACTCTATGTTGATGCTTTTTCCCAAAAAGCTCTACTTTTGTCTCATCTGACCAGAGAACATTCTTCCAAAACGTTTTAGGCTTTCTCAGGTACGTTTTGGCAAACTCCAGCCTGGTTTTTTTATGTCTTGGGGTAAGAAGTGGGGTCTTCCTGGGTATCCTACTATACAGTCCCTTTTCATTCAGACGCCGACGGATTGTACGGGTTGACACTGTTGTACCCTCGGACTGCAGGGCAGCTTGAACTTGTTTGGATGTTAGTCGAGGTTCTTTATCCACCATCCGCACAATCTTGCGTTGAAATCTCTCGTCAATTTTTCTTTTCCGTCCACATCTAGGGAGGTTAGCCACAGTGCCATGGGCTTTAAACTTCTTGATGACACTGCGCACGGAAGACACAGGAACATTCAGGTCTTTGGAGATGGACTTGTAGCCTTGAGATTGCTCATGCTTCCTCACAATTTGGTTTCTCAAGTCCTCAGACAGTTCTTTGGTCTTCTTTCTTTTCTCCATGCTCAATGTGGTACACACAAGAACACAGGACAGAGGTTGAGTCAACTTTAATCCATGTTAACTGGCTGCAAGTGTGATTTAGTTATTGCCAACACCTGTTAGGTGCCACAGGTAAGTTACAGGTGCTGTTAATTACACAAATTAGAGAAGAATCACTTGAATTTTCAAACAGTGCCAATACTTTTGTCCACCCCCTTTTTTAGGTTTGGTGTGGATTTATATCCAATTTGTCTTTAGGACAATTCTTTTTGTGTTTTTTCATTGAAGACAAATTAAATGAAGATAATAATACCAAAGAATTTGTGATTGCAATCATTTTCAGGAAGAAACTGAGTATTATCTGACAGAATTGCAGGGGTGCCAATACTTTTGGCCACCACTGTATAACTGTACTGTAATCTCTTAATATGTTCTGCAGCACTGGTATCTACTATTATATGGTCACAGTATCGTAAGTATCGGTCTTGGTGTTTGTGTATTATTTTTTTCGCCAACAACATCATAATTGTCTGCTGACTGTTTCCTTTACTCACTATGATTAGGATGCACTACAGTAATTGTAAACTTGGTTATTTCTGTTTGGAGCCCTCTCAGATGTATTTTGCCCCCTACTCCCTTCTGAGCTGAACGGCTACCTTCACCTCTGACTGAAACTGCTGTACACATCACATAGGATAAACTTAGACTCTGCTGTATATATTCTGAAATGGGATGATGACAGATAAATGAGCCAGGAAAATTTGGATAAATGTCTAATAAATGTATCACCATGTGCCCCAAATAGTCCAAAAACACAATTTACCTTATTAAGGCTGCGTGCCCACATTGCGTATTACAAGCGTATATGCTGCGGAATTTCCGCAGCGTAAACGCTTGTAAAACGCATGTATAACCGCACCCCATGGTCCCCAATGGCATTCCGCAATGTCAATGCCCATGCTGCGGATTTTTCCGCAGCGTATATGCTGCGGTCAAAAATCCGCAGCATGTTCATTAATTTTGCGTTTCCGCATGCAGAATCAATGTGCGGATGGTACCCAAGTCTGGAGGAGAGGAGACTCTCATCCTGACCTGGGTACCAAAGAACCTGTAAAAAAAGAAAAAATAAAGTTTATACTTATCTTCTGATGTTTTCCCTCCGTCGCGCTGTTGTCTGAAGGACCTGCCACGTCATTGAGTCATGTGACCCATCACAAGACTCAATGACTTCACCGCAGGTCCTGCACACAACAGCGTGAGCCGCTCAAGACTCCGGACGGGGCAGAGAATGCTTCGGAAAGTGAGTATAAACTTTATTTTTTTATTTTTTACCATTCTGATTCTTTTTTTTTAACTATTACTTGGTCACACTATATAAATCCATGCCGGTTGCATGGATTTATATAGTGTGAACAAGTTGTCAAGCACTTTTCCAAGTGATGCTTAAATCACTTGGAGAAATGCTTGATAACCCACATGCGGAAATGCATGCAAAGACGCTGCAAAGACGCCTCACAAACGCTTCTACCTGGCGGGAAAACCGCATGTAAAATCCGCATGCGATTTTCCCGCCAGGGAGAAGCGTAAAAAATATGCTTCAGTTCCGCAACGTGGGCACTTAGCCTAAAGAATAATAGACATTCAGCATTTATGACAAAACAGTTTATTAAAAATATATAGATCCTTATTAACGCAAAAAAGGTAAAATCATGAATAGAAAGTGAGTCAACGGAAAGTAAAAAGGCATAATAAACAATGGATACCTGCAGTGTCTGTTACATCTGGATGCTGCCTACATGAATAATTGTTTTGTTGAAAACTTTGTCAAAGGTTCCTATATATCACACAGGATACACTGAGACTCTAATATATATGACGCGCCCCTGGGCCTGCTGTGTCGCGCAGCGTCTCGCGCACGGGGGCTTACCCGGAACCGGATCAGATGAGGGTTGTAGTCTCCGAGTGGCGGGGACCCGGTCCGTGCCCAGGGAGTCAAACTCAGTGTGTGGCAGTCTTGATAGGTGTTATTTGAGTGTCGACTACGCCACCCGTTGATTTGCAGCTATGGAGCTGCCGCTGCAGGGCAGACCGCTGAGGCCGGTGTAGAATTGTGCAGCGTGATAGTATAACCCCCAACGGGAGGGGTATGGCCTCAGGGCAGCCGACGTGGAAGATGGGGGTAGCAGGAACCACTCAGAGACGGTGCGGTGTAATTCAGGGTCTTTACTGGTAACAACGATAGACCCTCCCGGAGTACTTGCTAGCGAATGGGGCCTGGTCAGTCCTTGAGCAGATGGGATCTCCCCTGGCCAGGCGGAGTTGTAGGCCTCCCAAACTGACTGTACTCTTCTGGCTACCTTGCTAGAAGCGGATATAAGTAGCCCACGTCCCTGAGTGTGCCGTGTGGTGCTCACCCGTATGGCCGGTGACTCGGGGCCTTCTAATGGCTTCCGCTCCACGATGGCGGTGCTGGTCCCACGCGTGTGACCTTGCCTTCGGGTTTCTGGGCCTGAGGACCTGAAATCCCCTGCCGGTCGGCTTCTGCTGCTGGGTAAGAGTTAGTCCCCACAGCCTCGGACGCCGGGTCCGGTAAGAAATCTTCTCAGTCAGGGCGAGCTCTGCAGCTGCCAGCCCCTGACTCGTAGTAGTATTGCTCCCACTGAGCTTCTGCTGTTTCTTCCTATGACTGTTTCTCGTCTCTACTTTCCTTTACTCCTAACCCTGCCTCAGCCCCGGGTTTATATAGGGGAAGTTCTTCCCCTCCCAAGACTGGGCAGGAGGTGTGGCATGCACAGGATCCCTGACAAAAGGACCTCCCACCTGCTCTCAGACATAACATTACATTACTGTGGGAAACCAGACCCCTGGGGTGCCACATTCCCCCCTAGTGAAATTTAGTACTCCGGGACTAAACATATCTTAGAAAAACATAACAAGATATAACAACAATAATAGTACAATAAGAAGAAACACATAAAGGTGGTCACGGCATGTCCGTAACCGGGTGTAGTCTTTGAAGAAAAGCAAGGTGTCCATTTCACCAAAACAGGGAGACGTAACCAGGTAGGGGTTTGTCCTGCCCCGAGTCCTTAACAGTCTTTAGTCCGTCCTGGGTTACGCTCCAACTATGTACAAAGGATTCCCGGTAAATCCACCAAGGACTCCTACAAATAACTAGAAACACAAAATTATACACAAGCAACAATACACAGGTAAACATAAATAAAACAATTTATACACTTCAAATCCTCCAACGTGCGGGTAACTGGCCTCTAGTGGCCCTAGTGGACCTACGGAGCTGACTGTCTAGCCCTGAACTACAGGGTGTAGGAGCTGTCAAGGGTAAACTGGGCAGCTGTCTACCGGCTCTTTGGCTCACTAGGGATATGGCAGGCTCACTGCAAGCAGAGGGTTGATCCTCCTGGTCTGCGGGTGTGGGGTCTTCTGCCTCCTGGACCGGCTGTTCTTCCAGCTCTACCTGTTGCTCCGTAGGTGCTTGGGATGCTGGTTGGAGGAAGGTGAGTACGGGTACCACAACTGCACCATTGACTTGAGTCCAAGACCGAGGGAAGTCCCCGAGCACAGTACTAACCATATCTTCCCTTTCCTCTACGGGTCGATGGTCTTCTGGTTTCTCTTCAGGGTTCCTCAGTTGTTTGGGACACTTCTTCAGGTGGTCCCGGGATACAATGGCTGTGGTTTCCCCTCCGTCTTTACTGATGGTACAAACCTTCGGGTTCTCGTGGCTTGAGGGCAGTACGGTGTACGGGTCCTTCTCCCACTGGTCGTCCAACTTGTGGAGCCGTCTCTTCCTCTTCAAGACCTGCTCTCCGGGTACCAGGGGAACAGCGGGAGCATACTGGTTGTAAGTTTTCTCTTGTCTTTCCCTAGCCTGACAGAGACTTCGCTCCACGCTCTCCTGTACTCTCCGGTACTGCTGCTGCCTCTCTGTGTCCCAGTCTGCTTCTGGTGAAGTGTCCTCGGGTGTCAGGACTCCCATTTCCAGGTCAACAGGTAACTTACCAGGTCTTGCCCTCATTAGGTAAGCCGGGGTACAGTTGGTGGAACCTACCGGGATGTGGTTGTATAGGTCCACCAGATCGGGCAGCTTCTCAGGCCACAGACTGCGTTCTTCCAGGGGCAACGTTTTCAGAAGATCCATTACCACCTGGTTCATTTTCTCACAAAGTCCATTAGTTTGCGGATGATAGGGTGTCGTCCTTATCTTCCAGCAGCCATACAGAGTGCAGAATTCTTGGAAGACCTCCGCTTCAAAGGCAGGTCCCTGGTCTGTCAACACTTGGTCCGGGTACCCGTGTGGACGGCAGAAATGCTGCTGGAAGGCTCTCGCTGCTGTTCGAGCTGTTAAGTCCTTGACGGGGACGACAACCAAGAACCGGGAGTAGTGATCCACGATGGTTAGTGCGTAGACGTAGCCACTTCTGCTTGGGGTCAGTTTTACATGATCCAAAGCTACCAGTTCCAACGGCTGCCGGGTGACGATGGACTGCAGGGGAGTCTTCTGGCTGGCACGGTCCTTCCTTCTTAGGTTGCACGGGCCACAGTCTCTGCACCACTTCTCAATGGTTCCCCTCATGCCTACCCAGTGGAATCGCTCGCGCAGCAGGAACTCCAGCTTCTTCCACCCGAAGTGTCCAGCTCCGTCGTGGTATGCCTCCATCACCATGGCTGCGTCTCTTCGTGGCACCACTACTTGCCAGAGTAGTTCATGCGTCCGGGAGTTAACCATTCTGCGGCACAACTTCCCCTTGTAAAGGAACAGTCGACTCCTCTCTGCCCATAGTTGTTTGGCTTCCTCCGGAGCGTCTGGTTCAAGGCAAGCCTCCGGGCGAGTCAGCATCTCCTTCACCAGTCGGACGGCAGGGTCGCTGTCTTGCGTTTCCGCCCAGTTGTAGTGAGGTAAGGGGTTCAACGTAGCAGCCTGCTTACTCCTTACCCGGTGGGAATACTGGATAGTCCCATGACGGTGGAACGCAGGGAGTTCAACTTCTTCCAGTCCCTCCGGATCTTCTCCTTCGTCCGGCAGGTTGGGCATCCTGGACAGGGCGTCCGTGTTGGTATTGGAGCGTCCGGCCCGGTATTTGATTGTGAACTCGTAGTTGGACAGACGGGCCATCCACCTCTGCTCCAGGGCACCGAGTCTTGCCGTGTCCAGGTGTGTCAACGGGTTGTTATCCGTGTACACGGTGAACCGGGAAGAAGCGAGGTAATGCTTAAAGCGCTCGGTGACTGCCCATACTACGGCCAGGAACTCTAGCTTAAATGAGCTGTAATTCTCGGGGTTCCTTTCGGTGGGTCGCAGCTTTCGGCTGGCGTAGGCGATTACTCGTTCCTTCCCCTGCTGGATCTGGGACAGTACGGCTCCTAGCCCGATGTTACTGGCGTCGGTGTAGAGGATAAAGGGCTGGCTATAATCCGGGTACGCCAGGATTTCGTCCCCCGTGAGGGCCATCTTCAGCTGGCGGAAGGACTCTTCTTCCAGCTCCTCCCATTTGAAGGGCGGCTTCTGGTTCTTGGCCTTCCGGGACTGGCCTATCAGGAGGTCCTGCATAGGTGCCGCCTTTTTGGTGAAACCGGGAATAAACCTTCGGTAGTAGCCTACCAACCCGAGGAACTGCCGCACTTCTTTTACGCTGGAGGGGCTTGGCCATTCCTTAATTGCGGTGATCTTATCAGGGTCGGGAGCCACTCCGTCAGCACTCACCACGTGTCCCAGGTACTGCACCTTTGGTTTCAGGAGGTGACACTTGGAGGGTTTCACCTTTAGGCCGTAACTCGCCAGAGCTTCGAACACTTCCGCCAGGTGTTTCAGGTGGTCCTCATACGTCTTGGAATATACGATGACATCGTCCAGGTACAACAGGACCGTCTCGAAGTTTCTGTGGCCCAGACAACACTCCATTAGTCGTTGGAAGGTTCCTGGTGCGTTGCAGAGTCCGAACGGCATGCAGGTGAACTCGCTAAGTCCCATCGGGGTGGTGAATGCGGTCTTCTCCCGGTCCGCCTCTGCTACAGGAATCTGCCAGTACCCGCTAGTGAGATCCAAGGTAGAGAAGAAGTTAGCAGATCTTAAAGCAGCCAATGACTCCTCTATCCTTGGTAAGGGGTACGCATCCTTGTGTGTGATACGGTTGATTTTCCGGTAATCTACACACATCCTCATGGTGTTGTCTTTTTTTCTGACTAAGACTAGTGGAGCTGCCCAGGGGCTACAGCTATCCCTGATCACCACAGCCTCCTTCATGTCTCTAAGCATCCCCTTGGCGTGTTGGTAGTGTGCAGGGGGTACGGGTCGATACCTCTCTTTTATGGGAGGATGGTCTCCCGTGGGGATGTGGTGTTCTACCCCCTTGACTCGCCCGAAGTCTAACGGGTGTTTACTAAACACTCTCTCGTACTCTTGAACCACCCGATAGACTCCCTGTTTCTGATGTGAGGGAGTGGAGTCAGTACCCAAATGTAGTTGCTGACACCAGTCCTCCATTGTTTTCTTAGAGCCGTTACCTTCCTCCGGGTAAGATGGAGGCAAGGGTTCCACAGATTGTATAGCATTTTGGTTAATGGTATATAATTTGGCTAGCGTGGCATACCGGGGCAGGTACACTTCCCTCTTCCCGATATTGATTATGCGAACGGGCACCCTCCCATGGCGTACATTAACCACCCCCCGTGCTGTCAAGATGGTGGGCCTACTGTCTGAGTAAACTGGTTCTACCATTGCCTGGTAATCTCTACCTCTCAGACCAATAGCTGCCCGGCACCAAATCATCATTTCACTTTTTGGGGGCATGGCAATAGGAAAAGGGTCACACATTCTTACGCTACCAATCTCACCGCCGGAGAGTTCCACCTGTTGCCGTCGCATCAGTGCCCGGATCTCTTTCTGGAGCACCCGCTGCTCGCCGGAGCTGGCGTTCTTGGCAACCTGTTGTAAAAGGAAAATCACCTCTGCAAGACAATTTTCAATTACATTAGTTCCTAGCGTTATCTTTGGGTGACTCTCGTGTTTGTCAATGTCTACAATAATCAGTCCCTGTGCTGCTAGTTCGACTCTACCAATTTTAATGGTCGCCTCTTTAAATCCGATCTGTGGCACGGGCTGACCATTGCTGGCGATGATACTCAAGTCGTCGTCAGGGTAGCGGGTTATATCCGAGTCATTCCAGTACTGCTTGAAGAGCACGTACGGGATGGTGGTGACCTGTGACCCGGTGTCTAGTAGGGCACTCATAGGGATGCCATCCAGTACCACAGGCAAGACTGGACGTCCTCCGACATATTTGTCGCGCCAGTCCGATGGGCCTGGTGATCTTTTTCCTGGGGGTTGGCCCTCTACCCCCAGGTTGTGCCAGTTTAAAGGACAGTACCTTGCCATATGTCCGGGTTGATTGCAGCGGCGGCAGATGGGTCGTCCGTCCTCGTTGTACCGGTCACTGGGTCTTCCTCTGGCCGGTGGGGTCCTCCTTGGTCGACGCCACGGGATGTTCTCCGGTCCGGATGCCAGCTGGATCTTCCCTGGAGTGGAAGCCTGTAAAGACTGCACAGTTCGGATTAACGCAGCAACGCTTTTAGCTAGCTCTTGGACCTGATGGTGCAGGTCTGGAGCTGGGTCATTGTTCAAAGCCTGCGCATCAGCCCCTACAGGCCCTGCCGACAAGGGGCGCCGCCTCCTGGTGGTAAGTGATAGCTGGGCGCCTGTGGGTCACAACGCCATCCGGTGCCGGTTCTCGGAGCACCCGGATGGCTCTGTCCTTGAACTGTGCAAATCCCAGATGAGGGTCCTGTAGGGCCATTGCCCGCAACTGGGTTCGGTGGGCATTGCAATATAAACCCTCTATAAATTGTTCAGTCAACAGCCTGTCCTCGTCTCCCACGCCGTCAGGGTCGGTCTGCTTAACGGCTCTCAGGGCCTCTTGTAGGTTCAGGGCATAGTCCCTTATACTCTCATGGGCCCGCTGTTTGCACCCGTAGAATCTAAGCTTGATCTCGGCTGAGGTGCGGGTATCAAAGGTGTCCCTCAGCCGGGTTAGTATCTCTGCGACAGTCCTCCCCCCAGGTGGCCAGGACTTTACCTCCCTTCGGGCTGCTCCGGTTAATTGGGCCACCAGGATGCTCACTTTTTGCTCCTCTGTGAGGGGGTACACCTGGAAGAGGCTATCCAGCCTTTCTCTAAAGTCCTGCAGGATATGTGACTCCCCTGAGTACTGGGGTAGCCAGGCTGCCCCCGGGATATAGGGCATGGTGAAAGGCATGACCGCGACAGCGGTGGCGCTGGCGGGGGTTGAAGCGG
This sequence comes from Phyllobates terribilis, assembly GCF_046119375.1. Classification (NCBI taxonomy): domain Eukaryota; kingdom Metazoa; phylum Chordata; class Amphibia; order Anura; family Dendrobatidae; genus Phyllobates; species Phyllobates terribilis. Next base: position 71,647,251 of record NW_027362770.1, on the reverse strand, counting down.
TGAAGCTCTCCTCCGTATCCGACATCCTTCTCCCCCCTAGTGGACCATGGCCTACCTTGCGATGATCCTCTTCCGTAGGCCGCGGCTCCGCAGTGGATCGTCAGGGTTGAGGACCTTCCGTCGCGCTCCGGTGACGTCGGCGTCTGCTGGGCTCCTTCCAGGACCTTACGCAACGTCCGGACGTGAGGCGGGGCTTCAGTTCTCGCGGGCTTTTCGGAGTCCACGCCCCTCTTCTTCCCGCGCGGCGTCCTCAAGATGGCGTCCAACGGCGGGAAAACTCCACGGATGGCGGGAAGAAGGCTGAAGATGGCGCCGGATGGCGGGAATCTTCACAGATGGCGGGAAGAAGGCTGAAAATGGCGCCGGATGGCGGGAATCTTCACCGATGGCGGGAAAACTTCACGGATGGTAAGTTTTAAAAGTCTCTTTTTCAGGCACGCAGTACCCGGTGGTTGCGGGCACGAAATCCTGCCGACTACGCCAAAAGTTGACGCGCCCCTGGGCCTGCTGTGTCGCGCAGCGTCTCGCGCACGGGGGCTTACCCGGAACCGGATCAGATGAGGGTTGTAGTCTCCGAGTGGCGGGGACCCGGTCCGTGCCCAGGGAGTCAAACTCAGTGTGTGGCAGTCTTGATAGGTGTTATTTGAGTGTCGACTACGCCACCCGTTGATTTGCAGCTATGGAGCTGCCGCTGCAGGGCAGACCGCTGAGGCCGGTGTAGAATTGTGCAGCGTGATAGTATAACCCCCAACGGGAGGGGTATGGCCTCAGGGCAGCCGACGTGGAAGATGGGGGTAGCAGGAACCACTCAGAGACGGTGCGGTGTAATTCAGGGTCTTTACTGGTAACAACGATAGACCCTCCCGGAGTACTTGCTAGCGAACGGGGCCTGGTCAGTCCTTGAGCAGATGGGATCTCCCCTGGCCAGGCGGAGTTGTAGGCCTCCCAAACTGACTGTACTCTTCTGGCTACCTTGCTAGAAGCGGATATAAGTAGCCCACGTCCCTGAGTGTGCCGTGTGGTGCTCACCCGTATGGCCGGTGACTCGGGGCCTTCTAATGGCTTCCGCTCCACGATGGCGGTGCTGGTACCACGCGTGTGACCTTGCCTTCGGGTTTCTGGGCCTGAGGACCTGAAATCCCCTGCCGGTCGGCTTCTGCTGCTGGGTAAGAGTTAGTCCCCACAGCCTCGGACGCCGGGTCCGGTAAGAAATCTTCTCAGTCAGGGCGAGCTCTGCAGCTGCCAGCCCCTGACTCGTAGTAGTATTGCTCCCACCGAGCTTCTGCTGTTTCTTCCTATGACTGTTTCTCGTCTCTACTTTCCTTTACTCCTAACCCTGCCTCAGCCCCGGGTTTATATAGGGGAAGTTCTTCCCCTCCCAAGACTGGGCAGGAGGTGTGGCATGCACAGGATCCCTGACCAAAGGACCTCCCACCTGCTCTCAGACATAACATTACATTACTGTGGGAAACCAGACCCCTGGGGTGCCACATATACATCAAATAGTATACACTGAGACTGTTGTATATATCACATAGGATACACTGAGATTTTTGTATACATCCTATAGGATACACTGAGACTTCTACGTATATAGGATATAACTGGACTCAGTAGCACAGCTACCAGAAAAGGGAAAAAGGGGCCTACTCAACGTGACAACCATTCTTGACCATATCTGTGTGTACAGCACGTTGATACAATTGAACTTTACGGTAGAGCACGGAGACATGGACTACCACAGGCCACAGGTTGCTTTAGACGTGTGGCCAACAGAATGACAGGGTGATGCACTAATTCCAAGCAGGGGCAGAGTGATTTGATTAATGGGCCCATCATACTGTGTATAGGAGTGCTGTGGGGACATCATACTGTATATAAGGAGGTTTTAATATTAGAGTTAGGACTGTCCCATAAGGGTTATCGTGACGTGGTGGGATGGCTTTTACATTATTTTGATCAAAATTATGTTAACTAAATACCCTTTATTATTTATTATTATTTTTGCACTGTGCGATTTATCCATTTACTTCAAGTTATTTGGGTATTTTGCTTGTCTATGGTTTTTCTCTGTCTAGTGGCCTTATTTGAACATGCATTTACATTTTGCATGCACATCAATTTACGTTTCAGTTCAGACTCCCAGGTTTTTTCTTTGTAGTTTAGTGTGCTTTAGTGCATTTAAGGGTGTGACCGCCCTTTGTCTGAGCTGAAAGGTTCATTCTGCCTCTCAGGTCTATGCTTCTACTAGGGGTTCAGTCTCTCTGCCCTTATCCATATGTATGTCACTTGACAAATGGTAAGGTTTTAATATTAGAGTTAGGACTGTCCCATAAGGGTTACCGTGATGTGGTGGGATGGCTTTTACATTATTTTGATCAAAATTATGTTAACTAAATACCCTTTATTATTTATTATTATTTTTGCACTGTGCGATTTATCCATTTACTTCAAGTTATTTGGGTATTTTGCTTGTGACTCGCCCCCTGGGCCGTGGGGCACTCGGGACCGGTCTTCAGGGCAATGCTGGGAGTAGTAGTGGCGACCCGGTCCCGTGGCTCAGGGTGGTCAGACCAGTGGTAGTCTATGATGTGCTGTAGGTAATGTCCGACTACACCACCCGTGGATTGCAGTCAGGGCTAACCGCCGCTGCAGTGCAGACCGCTGGGGCTGATATAAATGTGCAGCACTGAATAGTTCAACTCCCCACGGGAGGAGTATGGCCCCAGGGCAGTGTATATAATGGATGATGGAGGGGATGATTCCGACCGCATTAGCCAGGAAACGGAGGCCTCTTAAACAGTTCAGGGTCTTTATTAGAACAGGTAATATGACCTAGAAACAGGTCCGGCTAGGAAGGGGCCTGGATGTCTGAGAACAAGTGGGAAGCTGGCCCTGGTCAGGGTGAGGGTGTAGGCCTACCATGCTCTCTGTGCTCCTTATGGCTATTTCCCTTCTGGTAATGTAACAGCCCACGTTCCTGAGCTCACCGTGTCCTCTCGCCCGTATGGCTTGCAACTTGGGTCCCTTTCTGCTCCCGGCCTGGTACTGCTTTACTGGTCCCTTTTGCTGTGGCGGAGCCTCCGGGCTTCTTAGGCCAAGGAACATACAGTCCCCTGCGGACTGGTTATCTGCTGTAGGACCTGGAATCCTCCCAGCCTCAGACACCAAAGTCTGGTAGATTAGTTGCTTTATCTGCCAGGACAGGCTCACTTCGCCTTTGTCCCTGGCTCGTGGCTCTCCTACTGCCACACGTCCTCTTAGGCTGCAACACAACTGTCTCTCCCTGCTCTGGGACACCTCTCAATCCAGAGACAGGTCATCCAGTTCTCCCTAACCCTGCCCCCAGCTCAAGCTTTTATAGGGGCAGCCTGCTCCCCCTACTGGTCTGGGACAGGAGGTGCTGCATGCTAATGATCCCTGACTAGAGGACCTCCCCCTTGCTCTCAGACACAGCTTTATTATATTTGTGGCATCCAGGCCAGGGTGACACATTCCCCCCTAGTAAAATTTAGTACTCCGGGACTAAACAATAAACAAAGATAATATGCATGACCTTAAAACATCAGTAGACAAACGACGCACAGGTTGAGTTCTTAAGGTCACAGTGTGGTCTGTGACCGGGTGTCCATCTCACCAACACAACGGGGTATCTTAACCAGGTGGGGGTCTGTCCTAGCCCCAAGTCCTTTACAGTCTTAGTTCATTCCTTCGTCAGGCTCTGAACGCAGTCCATACAAAGTCCCGGTTATTAAAAGTCCATAATCTTTGAGTCCGTACGGTAACTGTAAGAAACTGAAATACACAATTACTAATCATGCATGTAACTTTGCAAACATTTCAACACTTGGCAACAGGGTTATTTACAGTTTTAGTGCACCCTATATTCTCCAGCGAGCGGGTATCTGCCCCTTTGTGCTCCTGGTTGACCTCCTTAATCCACTGTCTGGTGGTGGACCGACCTGGCTTTCCCCACTAGCGTTAGGGGTAGAGCTACCAGCTTGGTGTACAGGTAGGGCAGGTAGCTGTCTACGGGTCCTTTGGCTCACCGCAGGCATGGCAGGCTCACTGTCAGCAGAGGGTTGATTCTCCTGGGCTGCTGGTACCGGCTCTTCTGCCTCTGGAACTGCTTGCTCTTCTTCATCTTCCGGTTCTGGTGTAGGTTGTTGCTGAGCAGGTTGCAGGAAATGCAGGGCGGGTACCACTATGGCATCGTTTATTCGAGCCCAGGACTGAGGGAACTCTCCGAGAACGGTGCTGATCATTTCTTCCTTGTCCTCTGCGGGTTCAAGGTCACTTTGATCCTCTTCTGCACTACGGAGTTGCTCGGGGCACCTTTTTAGGTGGTCTCTGGAGACGGTACTAGTGGTTTCTCCTCCATCCTTGGTGATCACGCACACCTTCGAGTTGTCGTGATCAGACTGCAGTACGGTGTAGGGTTCCCTTTCCCACTGGTCATCCAACTTATGTAGCCTTCTCTTTTGCTTCAGGACCTGCTCACCAGGTTCTAGGGGACCAGCAGGGGCGTGTTGGTTGAAGAGTCTTTCTTGCCTTTCTCTCACCTGGGCCAGGCTCTTCTCCGCACTCTCCTGTACCTTCTTGTACTGCAGTCGCCTTTCCGTATCCCAGTCCGCATCCGGGGAGGTGTCCTCAGGTGTTAGGACTCCCATCTCCAGATCTATGGGCAGCTTACCTGGTCTGGCTCGCATCAGGTAAGCCGGGGTGCAGTTTGGAGCATTCACCAGGATATGGTTGTATAAGTCTATTAGGTCCGGCAGTTTTTCTGGCCACAGGCTGTGTTCCTCCAGGGGCAACGTCTTAAGGAGATCAATGACTATATTGTTCATTTTCTCACACATCCCGTTGGTTTGTGGGTGATAAGGCGTTGTACGAATCTTCTTACAGCCATAGAGGTTGCAGAACTCTTGGAAGATTTCGGCTTCGAACGCTGGACCCTGGTCTGTCAGGACCTGTTCCGGATACCCGTGTGGACGGCAGAAGTATTGCTGGAAGGCTCTGGCCGCCGTTTGGGCTGTCAAGTCTTTCACCGGGACCACCACTAGAAAACGGGAATAGTGGTCCACGATTGTCAGGGCGTAGATGTATCCTGACCGGCTTGGAGCCAATTTGACGTGGTCCAGAGCTACCAGCTCAAGAGGCTGCTGGGTGACGATGGGCTTCAAGGGTGTCTTCTGGCTGGTGCGGTCTTTTCTCCTTAAGTTACAAGGACCACAGTCCCTGCACCACTTCTCTACAGCCCCTCTCATGCCGACCCAAAAGAACCGTCCTCTTAGCAGGAACTCCAGTTTCTTCCAACCAAAGTGCCCCGCTCTGTCATGGTAAGCCCCCAGGACCATAGCTGCATCCCGCCTTGGGACCACGACTTGCCAGGTCAGCTCGTGTGTCCGGTGGTTGACAAGTCTTCTGCACAGATTGCCTTCATAGAGGAACAGCTTGCTCTTCTCTTTCCATAGCTGCTTGGCTTCCTCTGGAGCATCCGGATCTAAGCGGGCGTCTTCCTGGGTCAGCAGATCTCTCACCAGGCGGATGGCAGGGTCACTATCTTGGGTCTCGGCCCAGCTGTGGTGAGGTAGGGGATTGATCATAACAGTTGTTAAATCTTCCTCTTTCAGCGGTGGGAGTATTGAGTGGCCCCATACCGGTGAAACGCGGGGAGTTCTACCTCCTCCAGCTATTCTGGGTCTTCGTCACCTTCAGGTAAGTGAGGCATTCTTGACAGGGCATCAGCATTGGCATTGGTTTTGCCTGCCTGGTACTTGATCACGAAGTCATAATTGGAGAGACGGGCCATCCACCGCTGTTCCAGGGCACCAAGTCTTGCACTGTCTAGGTGTGTTAACGGGTTGTTGTCCGTGTACACAGTGAACTTTGCGGAGGCCAGGTAATGCTTGAAGCGTTCCGTTACGGCCCACACCACCGCCAAGAATTATAGCTTGAAGGAGCTGTAATTCTCCGGGTTCCTCTCGGTGGGCCTCAGCTTCCGGCGATCACCCTTTCTCTGCCCTGTTGGTTTTGTGACAGTACGGCTCCCAGTCCCACATTACTGGCGTCTGTGTGGAGAATAAAAGGCTGGCCATAATCAGGGTAGGCCAGGATCTCATCCCCTGTGAGGGCCATCTTCAACTGGCGGAAGGACTCCTCTTCCGGTTTATCCCACTTGAAGGGTGGCTTTTGCCTTCTGGACTTAGACTGTCCTATCAAGAGGTCCTGCATAGGAGCTGCCATCTTAGTGAACCCGGGGATGAACCTTCGGTAGTAGCCTACCAACCCGAGGAACTGCCTCACTTCTTTGATGTTCGAGGGGCTTGGCCAGCTCTTGATTGCTGTGACCTTGTCAGGGTCGGGGGCTACTCCTTCCGCACTTACCACGTGCCCTAGGTACTGGACCTTTGGTTTCAACAGGTGACACTTTGATGGTTTCACCTTCAGGCCATAGCCTGCCAGGGCTTCAAACACCTCGGCCAGGTGCTTTAGATGGTCCTCGTAAGTCTTCGAATAGACGATCACGTCGTCCAGGTAAAGGAGGACCGTCTCGAAGTTTTGGTGCCCTAGACAGCATTCCATCAGCCTCTGGAAGGTCCCTGGTGCGTTGCAGAGCCCGAAGGGCATACAGTTGAACTCACCCAGTCCCATCGGGGTGGTGAAGGCGGTCTTCTCCTTGTCAGCCTCTGCCACAGAAACCTGCCAGTACCCGCTAGTAAGGTCCAAAGTAGAAAAGAAGTTAGCTGATTTTAGTGCGGCTAAAGACTCCTCTATTCAAGGCAGCGGATATGCGTCTTTGTGGGTGATACGGTTGATTTGTCTATAGTCCACGCACATTCTCATGGTGCCGTCTTTCTTTTTTACCAGAACCAGGGGGGCTTCCCAGGGGCTACAGCTATCTCTAATGACCCCAGCCTCTTTCATTTCTCTCAGCATGCCCTTGGCGTTCTGATAATGTGCAGGGGGTACAGGCCTGTGTCTCTCTTTTATTGGTGGGTGGCTCCCCATGGGGATATGGTGTTCTATCCCTTTTACTCTGTCGAAGTCTAGCGGGTGCTTACTAAAAATTCTCTCGTACTCCTGGACCACCCGGTAGACTCCTTGTTTTTGGTGCAGGGGAGTGGAGTCAGCACCCACATGGAGTTTCTGGCACCAGTCCTCCTTTTGTTTCTGGGAGCCATTACCCTCCGCCTGTGGAGATGGAGGCAAAGGCTCCACGGCCCTGATAGCTTTGTGTTCGACAACAAACTGTTTGGCAAGTGTAGTGTACCGGGTAAGTGTACCTCTCTCTCCCCAATGTTGAGAATGCGAACGGGCACCCTCCCATGACAGACATCAACCACCCCCCGGGCTGTCAAAATGGTGGGCCTGCTGTCTGAGTACACGGGTTCTACCATGGCTTGGTAGTCTCTCAACTCGATTGCAGTCCGACACCAGATCATCATTTCACTTTTGGGAGGCATGGAAATGGGGAATGGGTCACTCAGTCTTACGCTACCGATCTCACCACCAGACAGTTCTACCTGCTGCCGTCTCATCAGGGCTTTTATCTCCTTGTTGAGGACTCTCTGTTGGCTGGAACTAGCATTCACCGCCACCTGTTGTAGAATTACAATTACCTCTGAAAGACTATTTTCAATCACGTTAGTACCCACAGTTATTTTAGGGTGACTTTCACGACGGTCAATGTCCACAATAATCACTCCTGTGCCGGTAGTTCAACTTTACCAATTTTAATGGTCATCTCCTTGAGCCCCATCTGCGGCACGGGCAAGCCATTACTGGCGATGATGCTCAAGTCACTGTCTGGATACCGTGTTATATCAGCATCAGACCAATACTGCTTAAAAAGTACATAAGGGATAGTAGTTACTTGCGACCCGGTATCCAGCAAGGCGCTCATGGGGATACCGTCCAGCACCACGGGTAAAACCGGGCGCCCCCCAACGTACTTATTAAGCCAATTGTAAGGGCCTGGTGATCTTATGCCTGGGGGTTGGCCCTCTGCCCCAGGTTGGACCCGTTTAAATTACAGTACCTGGAAATGTGTCCGGGCTGGTTGCATCGATGGCAAATGGGCTGTCCATCCTCTGCGTAGCGGTCTGTGGGCCTCCCTCGGAACGACGGGATCCTCCTCTGTCGACGCCACGGGACATCCTCCGGACTTGAAGCCAACTCGATGGGTCTTGACGGGTCCACTTGTAACGCCTGGACGGTCCTGGGCAACGCCGCGACGCTCCTGGACAGCTCCTGGACTTGGTGGTGCAGATCTTTCTACGGGGCTTGGTTCAGGGCCTGTGCATCGGCCCCCACAGAGTCCGTAGAGGAGGGCGCCGCCTCCTGGTGGTAGGTGAGAGCAGGGCGCCGGGGGTTTATAGCGCCACTTGTTGCGGGTTCACGGAGCACCCTTATGGCCCTGTCCTTGAATTGGGCAAAGGTCAGGTCAGGGTTCTGGAAGAACATGAGACGTAGCTGGGTCCTGTGGGTGCTAGACAGCAGACCTTCTATGAACTGTTCTATTAGTAGCTTATCCGTATCCTGCACGCTGCCAGGGTCAGCTTGTTTGATGGCCCTCAAGGCTTCCTGCAAATTTAGGGCATAGTCTCTAATGCTGTCCTGTGCCCGCTGCTTACATCCGTAGAACCGCATTTTAATTTAAGCGGAGGTACGTGTATCAAAGGTACCCCGCAGCCGGGCTAGAATGTCCTTTACGGTCCTTTTCTTCTCAGTGGGCCATGACTTTACCTCCCGCTGGGCTGCGCCAGTTAACTGCCCTGTCAGTATGCTAATCCTCTGTTCCTCTGTCAGGGGGTAAACTTGGAACAAACTGTACAGCCTTTCCTTAAAGTCAGTTAGGGCATGGGGCTCCCCTGAATACTTTGGCAACCAGGCCGCTCCAGGGATGTATGGCAGGGAAAATGGCATCACCGCTGCCGCAGCTGTGCTGGTGGTAGTGGGCACCCCCGTGTCCGACATCTTCCTCCCCCCTAGTTAAGCATGGCCTACCTTCCGACGATCCTCTTCGGTAGGCCGCTGCTCCGCTGGTGCTGCTTCGGACGAGGACCTTGCGTCGCACCCTGGTGACGTCAGCGTCGCTCTCTCTCCCTTCCAGGACCTTGCGCAGCGTCGGTGTGTGGGGCGGAGCTTCGGGTCTCACGCGGTTTGGGCGTCCACACCCCTCTTCTTCCCGCGCGGCGTCCTGAAGATGGCGTCCGATGGCGGGAAAACGGCTGAAGATGGCGGGAACCGACGGAAGATGGCAGGAGACGGCTGGAAATGGCGGGAAACGGCTCCGGTTGGCGGGAAACCTCTTTTCAGGTGCGTGTATAGTCTTTTTCAGGCACGCAATACCCGTTTGTGGCGGGTTGGTTACTATCCTGCCGACTACGCCAAAGCTGACTCGCCCCCTGGGCCATGATGTGCTGTAGGTAATGTCCGACTACGCCACCCGTGGATTGCGGTCAGGGCTAACCGCCGCTGCAGTGCAGACCGCTGGGGCTGATATAAATGTGCAGCACTGAATAGTTCAACTCCCCATGGGAGGAGTATGGCCCCAGGGCAGTGTATATAATGGATGATGGAGGAAACGGAGGCCTCTTAAACAGTTCAGGGTCTTTATTAGAACAGGTAATATGACCCAGAAACAGGCCCGGCTAGCAAGGGGCCTGGATGTCTGAGAACAAGAGGGAAGCTGGCCCTGGTCAGGGTGAGGGTCTAGGCCTACCGTGCTCTCTGTGCTCCTTCTGGCTATTTCCCTTCTGGTAATGTAACAGCCCACGTTCCTGAGCTCACCGTGTCCTCTCGCCCGTATGGCTTGCAACTTGGGTCCCTTTCTACTCCCGGCCTGGTATGGCTTTACTGGTCCCTTCTGCTGTGGCGGAGCCTCCGGGCTTCTTAGGCCAAGGAACATACAGTCCCCTGCGGACTGGTTATCTGCTGTAGGACCTGGAATCCTCCCAGCCTCAGAGACCAAAGTGTGGTAGATTAGTTGCTTTATCTGCCAGGACAGGCTCACTTCACCTTTGTCCCTGGCTCGTGGCTCTCCTACTGCCACACGTCCTCTTAGGCTGCAACACAACTGTCTCTCCCTGCTCTGGGACACCTCTCAATCCAGAGACAGGTCGTCCAGTTCTCCCTAACCCTGCCCCAGCTCCAGCTTTTATAGAGGCAGCCTGCTCCCCCTACTGGTCTGGGACAGGAGGTGCTGCATGCTAATGATCCCTGACTAGAGGACCTCCCCCTTGCTCTCAGACACAGCTTCATTATATTTGTGGCATCCAGGCCAGGGTGACACACTTGTCTTTGGTTTTTCTCTGTCTAGTGGCCTTATGTGAACATGCATTTACATTTTGCATGCACATCAATTTACATTTCAGTTCAGACTCCCAGGTTTTTTCTTTGTATATAAGGAGCTGTATGGACCATCATACTATGCATAGGGTGCTGTGGGAGTCATCATACTGTGTAAAGGGGAGCTGTGGGGAAATCACACTTTGTATAGAAGTGCAGTGGGGGCCGTAATACTGTGTATAGGGGTGCAGTGAGGATGTCATACTGTGTATAGAGGAGGTGTGGTGGCATCATACTGTGTATAAGGACATCATACTGTGTATAGGGGTGCATTGGGGACATCACACTACATTCTGTAGGCTGCAAGTCGCTTTAGACGTGTGGCCAACAGATTGGCAGGGTGATGCACTAGACTAAGTCCAAGCAGGGGCGGAGTGATTTGATGAATGGGCCCATCATTCTGTGTATAGGAGAGCTCAGGGGAAATCACACTTTGTATAGGAGAGCAGTGTGGGCCTTATATTGTGTATGGGTGAGCAGTGGGGACATCATACTGTGTATAGGGGAGATGTTGTGGCATCATACTGTGTAGAAGGACATCATACTGTGTATATGACGTGCCCCCTGGGCCTGTGCTGTGCAGGGGGATACCCGGAGCCGGATCGCTGGGGGTTGTAGTCCTCCGTGGCGGTGACCCGGTCCGTGCCCAGAGCGGTCAAACGAGTGGCAGTCTTAGGTAATAACAATGTCCGACTACGCCACCCGTGGATTGCGGTCAGTGGGGACCGCCGCTGCGCTGCAGACCGCTGAGGCTGATGTTGTTTGCGCAGCCGAGTATGGGATAACTCCCCACGGGAGAAGTATTGCCTCAGGGCAGCTAGTGTGGAAGATGGGAGTGATGGCGTGAGCGTCCCAGTAGTAATGGTGCTGGTGCGGCGATGAAACACAGAGACGTGTGGTTCAGTTCAGGGTCTTTACTGATGGTATAAAGCAGACCCTCCCGGGAGTACTGGTTAGCAGTAGGGGCCTGGTCAGTCTGTGAGCAAGCAGGATCTCCCCCTGGCCAGGTGGAGTTGTAGGCCTCCCCGTCTATCTGCACTCTTTCTTGGCTACCTTGCTCTATGCGGGTAGAAGTAGCCCACGTCCCTGAGTATACCGTGTGGTGCTCACCCGTATGGCCGGTGACTTGGGGCCTTCTGTTAGCCTCCGCTTCACAATGGCGTTGCTGGTCCCTTGCTTGTGACCGTGCCTTCGGGTTTCTATGGCCAGAGGACATGGAATCCCCTGCCGGTTGGATTCTGCTGCTGGACCTGGATGTCCCCACAGCCTCGGACTCCGTGTCCGGTATTAGTGTCTTCAACCAGGGTGAACTCTGCTCAGCTCCAGCCCCTGGTATTCAGCTACTGTTCCTACAGAGCTCCGGGTTCTTACTTTCCCTCTCCAGGCTCTGACTGCTCTGCTTGTTCTGCAGGCTCTGTCTCTGCTAATCCCGCCCCAGACCCAGTTTATAAGGGCAGATTCCTCCCCTCCCAGGTCTGGGTGGGCCGTGTTGCATGCTTAGGGCTCCTGACCAGAGAAACCTCCCACTTGCTCTCAGACATAATATTTCTATTACTGTGGCAACCAGACCCCTGGGGTGCCACATATAGGTGTGCATTGGGGACATCATGCTGTGTAAACGGGAGCTGTGGACAAAATGTGGGCACTGTTTTCTAGGGCACTTACAGAGGGCATTAATATTTTCTTGTGGGCAATTTTACCATCTAGATAACATATACTTTGCATAGGGGAGTGTAAGGTGGCTAATGGTCATGTAGTCGATGGGAGGTATGTATCACAGAGATGGCTGGTCTCTGTGATGTAACCCGGAGTATTTTCTCTAGTGCACACACACACTAAGAGGACTAATTGGTGCTCCTGGGACCGGGTTACGGGTAGTTTGAGAGTTGGCCGGGTCTAGCTACCCACATACCTCACCTCTGGGTGTGGTTATCAGCCTATTTAATGGAGGCTGTTGTTTGGCACATGGGCTGTGTGTCTGGAGGGAGAAGGCCTCCTGTGTGTGGTTGTCTCCAGACTGGGCTGTGTACTGGATGCCTTCCAGCCTTTGTGACCACAGTGCTGGCTAACCAGAGAATGGGATAAAAGGACTGTTTTCGTTGTTTTTGCCTGCACTAAAGGCTGTTTGTTTGCATTTTGCTTTTGACAGTTTATGAAGCCAATAAACCGCTATGGACATTTAAAGGAACATGCCTCCTGTTTGCCTCTCCTCGCACCTGAGTGAGAACCATCCCTACAGAGAGCTATGGGGATATCACACTGTGTATAGGGGAGCCATTGGGACATCATTCTGTGTATAGGGGAGTTGTGAGCCCATCATACTGTGTATAGGGGAGCAGTGGGGACTGCATACTTTATACAGAGGGCTGTGAGGGTATCATACTGGGTATAGGGTAGCTGTAGGGACATACTATTGTGCATAGGGGAGCGATGATGGTATTATACTGTGTTTAAAGGAGCTGTGTTGGCATCATACTCTGCATAGGGGAGCTATGGGCATATCACACTGTGTATAGGGGAGCTATTGTGACATCATATTGTGTATAGGGGAGTTGTGGGCCCAAAATACTGTATTTAGGGGGCTGTGAGCATCATACTTTGTATAGTGGACCTATAGGAACATAATACCATGCATAAGGGAGCTACGGTGGCATTACATTGGTATAAAGAAGCTGTCTGGGCATCATACTGTGCATAGGGATGCTATAGGGAAATAATGCTATGCATATGGAATGCATATGTATTATATTGTGTATAGGAATGCTGTGGGGCATCATACTATGTATAGGAGAGCTGTACATGGGGGGACTTGGGGGACATGATTATATGTTAAGTGGGCACTCAGAGTATTGTGATTGCCAAAGGGGCCGTTATTTCTTTCTAGAGGGCGAAATGTGGGCATTGTTTTCTATGGCACTTGCAGACGGCATTAATATTTTCTTGTGGGCAATTTTACCATCTAGAGGACACAAAGGAGGCATTTTAGTTTGTAAGTGGCACAGTGGTCGGCATTATTATGTCGCACACTAAGAGGAGCACTTTTTTTGTGCCACACAGCAGAACATGTAAGGCTGTGTGCCCACGATGCGTTTTTTAAGCATTTCCGCAGTGGCAAAAACGCTGCAGAAACGCTTAAACTCATGCTAGAAGGCCTGCCATGGTCCCCAATGATAATCCGCATGTTCTGTGCACATGCTGCAGAAATTTCCGCTGCGGATTATCATTGCGGAAAAAAACGCAACACTACCAATTATTTTACGGAAGCGCTGCGTTTTTGCCGCCATTGACTTGCTTTGAAACGCATGGAATCCGCATCACTGGATCTGTAGATGCGCAGTCCACGCGTTTCAATGTGCGGATGGTACCCGGGTCTGGGGGAGAGGAGACTCTCCTCCGGACCCGGGTACCATAGAACCTGTGAAAAAAATAATAAAATAAAAAATAAATATTATATTTACTTTCTGACGGCCCCCGCTGCGCTCGTCCTCCCTTGCCGGCAGATCACCGTGGACTGAAGGACCTGCGCAGATGTCATAGTCATGTGACGGCAGGTCCTTCAGTGCAGTGTACCGCGAGCTGCCGACAAGGGAGAACGGAGCGAAGCAAGACTCCGGGGGCCATCAGAAGGTAAGTATAGATTCATTTTTTTATTTTTAACCTTTCTTTAAGGTCACACTATATAAATCCATGCCGTTTGCATGGATTTATATAGTGTAACCAAGTTGACAAGCACTTTCCAAGTGAAGCTAAAATCGCTTGGAGAGCGCTTGTCAACCCGCATGCGGAAATGCATGTGAAGAACGCTTCACATCCACATGTCCCTGGCAGGATAAACGCATGTACAATCCGCATGTGTTTTTTTCTGCCAGGGAGATGCAGAAACGCTTAGCAAAAATCCGGAGCATTTCTGCATCGTGGGCACATAGCCTTACAGGGACAAATATGGCAGTAGCAGGATCAGTATTGGGGTGACAGTAGCATGAGGAGTTTTTTGCAGGTTGAGAATAGCTGGGGATGCTGCTGGAAATGTGAGAAGTCAAATGTGGCTTTGTTCTAAACTCTACAGATGAGCAGTGGCTGGAAGAAGTTGTTGTGGCGGTCTGGGCCAGATGGAAATGATGGGAAAAGTGAACAACTCCTTCAGAAAGAAAGTCACGTTTAAGTCACTATCTATAGCTGTAATATGATCTATTATGTTCTGCTGGACTGGTATCTACCACTATAGAGTTACTGTATGGTGGTAATAATGATGTTGGTCCTTTGTATAGTGATTTTATTTCAGTAATAGCATTGTTGGCTGATAAGGTTGACACTATACCCACAATTAGGGTGCACTACCATATCTGTAAACTTGGTAACCTGGTTAGGGGCCTGCTTAGATGTGTTTCACTCCCTATGTGGTGAACTTCTTTCTAAGCTTCTGCAGAGTACATCACACAGAATACACTGAGACACTGCTGTATAAATCACATAGGATACACTAGGACTTTACTGCAAACATCACATACAGTAGGATTCACTAAGACCATTTCATATACATCACATAGGATTCAGTGAGACTTCACTATACTTTACAGTCCGCAGAATGTATATCACCTAGAATACACTAAAACTGTTGTATACATCACATAGGGTACACTGAGCCTCTGCAGTATACATTACATAGGATACACTGAGACTGGCTGCAGAAGTGATGATCTTTCCAAGCTGGAAGTCAGTGTTCTAACTCTCTCTTTTGGTTTGGATGGAATGCCACAACTGCAGCCAATCAGCAGTCGCTCATTGCAGTAGTCACTTTACATCCCTGCTGAAAGAGTAAGCAAGATTAGGTGGAAACAGGTAGTGGTGCAGAGGAATAATAGGGGTCAGGTATGTGAGTATCCATTTCTTTTTTTTAAATTCAAGACCTCAATGAGCTGATTTGGACAACTAGTGAGCAAACCCTTAAATGTTAAGAGGAGATCATGAATTATAGCAGAAACATACATGGTTGGAAAAGTAAATAATTAAAGGCTTAGTTAGGAGTAGTTATCTATTTCTTAATTACTGTAAAACAAAATCTTTGTTGTGGAAATGAGCACAACCATCAAAAACACCACATTTCAGTTACCCCACAAATTTTCAGTTTGATGTTCTGTTGATGGTGACAAAACAGCTGCATAAAGATCAAGTTCTGAGAAAGCCAAGAGCTATGCATGGGAGGATGAAGAAAGTAAATAAACTGTGTTAGAGTTGAAAGGATATTGTTAATATTGCCCAACTTGAAGGTCACTTACTTTTGTGTCTCCCCCAAATATCAGCATTTTATTTTGATTAATATGGTTTCCCAAACTTATCTTTGCAGTAATGGACAATATATAATTTTAAGTCCATTAAACATGGTTGATTAAAATATAGATATATGTTAAATAGACTTATGAATGTGTTGGAACTGTGTTGCTTAAACAGACTATTTTAATGTTATTTGTTTGCCTGATATTAGGGCACAAGTCAGAGCCGTTTGTATTGCAACCTTTGCAAAAAGTGCACAGCTTCCAGCACCTGCCACTGAGGCTTCTACAGATTCTTTGCATACAGATAAAGACTCCCATAAAAGTAATGCTTCTACGGTGCCTCGAAAAAGTATTCATATCCTGTGAATTTTTCCACATTTTTTCACGTTACACCCACAAACTTAAAGTATTTTATTGGGATTTTATGTAATATATCAACACTAAGTAGGAAGTATTTGTGAATTGTAAAGGAAATAATTCATGACCTTTTAAATATTTTAAAAATATAAAACTGGAAATTGTGACGTGCATTTGTATTCAGCCCCCTCTAGTCTGGTACCCCTAAATGAAATCTCGAGTGACCAATCGCATCCAGAAGTCACATAACTAATAAATTGAGTATACCTGTGAGTAATTTATTCTCAATATAACTACAGCTGGTCTGTGAAGGCCTCAGAGGTAGGGATGAGTGGATCCTTTTTTGTTCGGGTTCTTCAGGGTTCGAGCAAATGTTAGTCCAAAGTTCGGTTCGGGTACCAGAACTCTACCCGAACTTGATCTCGAACCCAAACCCCATAGAAGTCAATGGGGACCCAAACTTTGGTGCTGTAAAATGGTCGTAGTGAGGGCTTGGGGGCTGGAAAAGTCTTTCTCTCTATCTCTGTATCTTTCTCCTTCTCTCCTCTCTCTTCTTCCAAACACTAAAACGGACTTCCGGGAGAAGTCCGGGTTCGGAGTTAAGCACCGGGGTACGAACCCCGAACTTTACAGTTTACGTTCGCTCATCTCTACTCAGAGGTTTGTTTGAGAGCATTAGGGATCAAGCAGAATCATGAAAACTTAAGAATACACCAGACTGGTCAGGGATAAAGTTGTAGTGAAGAGTAAAGCAGGGTTAAGTTTTAAAAAAAAAATAGCCAAAGCTCTGAACATCTCATTGAGCACTGTTCAATCTATTATCCAAAAATGGAAGCAGTATGGCATAACTGAAAACCTACCAAACTGACATCCCAAGCAAGGAGAGCACTAATTAGAGAAGCGGGCAAGAGGTCCATGGTCACTCTGGAGGATCTGTGGAGATCTACAGCTCAGGTGGGAGAATCTGTCCACAGGACGACTATTAGTCACTTACTCCACAGATCTGGCCTTTATGGAAGAAGAAAGCCATTTTTGAAAGCAAGCCATAAAAAGTCACGTTTTCAGTTTGCAAAAAGCTATGTAGGTGACTCAGCATGTGCAAAAAGGTAGACTGGTCAGATGAGACCGAAGTAGAACTTTTTTGTCTAAATGCAAAATGCTGTGTGTGGCTAAAAACTAATACTGCATATTACCCTGAAAATACCATCCCCACTGTCAAACATGGTGTTGGCAGCATCATACTGTGGGGATGCTTTTCTTCAGCAGGGACAGGGAAGCTGGTCAGAATTGATGGGAAGATGGATGGAGGAAAATATGGGGCACTCCCGGAGGAAAAACTGTTAGAGGCTGCAAAAGAGTTCAGACCAAGGCATAGGTTCACCTTCGAGCTGACAATGACCCTAAACATGCTGCCAGAACTACAATGGAATGGTTTAGATCAAAGCATATTTATGTGTTTGAACGACTTGGTCACAGTCCAGATCTAAATCCCACTGAGAATCTGTGGAAAGACTTGAAAATTGCTGTTCACAGACTCTCTCTATCCAATCTCACTGAGTTAGAGCAAGCTTGCAAAGAAGAATTAGCAAAAATTTCAGCCAATTG
This sequence comes from Phyllobates terribilis, assembly GCF_046119375.1. NCBI lineage: Eukaryota > Metazoa > Chordata > Amphibia > Anura > Dendrobatidae > Phyllobates > Phyllobates terribilis. Next base: position 71,629,663 of record NW_027362770.1, on the reverse strand, counting down.
CAAACCTGGTAGTGACATACTCTAAATTGTAAGAAAAGGTGGTTCTACAAAGTATTGACTCGGGGTTGAATACAAATGTGACTCGCCCCCTGGGCTGTGGGGCACGCGGATCCGGGCGATAGGGGAACGACGGGGGTAGTAGTAGTGGCGGCTCAGGGTGGTCAGACCAATGGTAGTCTGCTGCTGTACTTTAGATAATGTCCGACTACGCCACCCGTGGATTGCGGTTATTAGGAACCGCCGCTGCAAGGCAGTCCGCTGGGGCTGATGATGGGTGCAGCTGAGGTGATGAGACTCCCCACGGGAAGAGTGTGGCCCCAGGGCAGTGTAGTGGATGGTGGGAGTGATGGTAGTGTGAGTCCCGGTGCTAATAGTGCTGGAGGCGCGAAGGAGCACACAGACAACAAGTTACAGTCCAGGGTCTTTACTCACAGTTCGTTTGTTCCAGGTCACTTCTGTCAGCAGTGACCGCCCGAGCCGTGCTGCGTCCACCAGGTGTGGGGCTCGGTCAACTCCCAGGCAGTTCAGGAACATGGCACAGGACCCCCTTTTATCCTTTCTCTGGCCTGCCTCACCAGTGACCCACTTTTGTCCAGCTGCCGCGGACCTGTGCGGTTAAACGTGGGCCCCGTCCTCCGCTGTCCTATATGGTGCCTTCCTAGCAGGTTTGATGAGGTGTCGCACCAATATATGATCACGACGACCGGTCTTTGGCTGAGGGTAGTTTCTCCTCCACCAACTTGGGATCCGGTACCCTTAATCTGCCTGACCCTGCACCCTGGATTCTTGTGGGTTCTTAGGGTCCCTTCCACCTTCTTGTTCCTGAGCCCTTCTGTTTCTCTGTCTCTCCTTCTTTGCAGCTCCTTTCTGCTTCTGTTCCTTTCTCTTGGAGCTGAGATGAGCTAGAATCTCAGCTCCCCTTCACCTCCTCCTCGGCCTCTTCTCCAGGCCCACTTCTCCTTCTCCTCTCAGGCCCCGGCCTCTTCCCTAGGCCTGCCTCTGGAGCAGCACTCAGCCTGAGCTGCTGCTCCCTGTCAGCTCTCCTCTCCTCACAGACTGAACCTAGATCTAAGATGGTGCCCACCTTTTATACCTCCTTCTAGCCATGAGCCCAGGTGACCAGCAACCAATGAGCTCCTTCCTACACTCAGGAACCGCCCCCTATCTGCCCCTACAGCACTGGGTATTCCACCCCTCCCTCCCCACTCCAGCAGGGACATGGTCGGTCGTGCCTGCACTTCTGTCTAGTGGGAGCACCGTTGAGCTGTCCCTCGGAAATGGGGTGTGTGTGCTGCATGCAGCTAACTGAGCCTTGGTCCATACTCCATCCTTACCCGGGAGTGGAATACCACACCTCTGGCAGAGGTGCAATACCCCTGTAGCGGCCGAGCCCTCGGGGCGCTACATTCCCCCCTGGTAAACCACAGCACGTCCTCGGGCTGGAAAAGAGCAAAAACAGTTATTTACAGGACATGCAAAACTTTTTCAATAACTTTTTACATTTAGAAACGGACGACATTGTTCAACTCCCTTTATGGGACACACTTTCCTTTTCACTATTTTAAAACACTTTGCTAATGCCTCTGGAACTCTTTTGTCATATAAAACATCTTGTAAAACATTCGCATTATCACCTAGCAGCATATAAAAACTTTTCATGTAAAACATTTGCAGTAAAACATTTTTAAGTAAAGCACATTCTTGGGTTCTTGATTCATGGTCGCGGTGCAACTTGCGACCAGGTGTTCTTTCCTTCTTAAAGGTGCAACAAATTTGTCTTGAGGTAGATGTTGCAGTCTTTTTATAAAACCAGTAGGGGGCGCTTTAAGAAGCGCAACTATATACAAGGGATTGGCCGTTCCCAGTCCTCGGCCGGTTTTGGGAAGGGAAATGGCTGCTCACAGTCCTCAGCCTGTTAGGGGATGTAGGGGATAATTTTCACACAGTCCTATATCAGTCCCAACGGGGACCACACTTCAATCTAGTAACAGTTCTCATACCCTGATGTGTAACTATATACAGTTCAATTTACCGTTCCTTAGTAACGGTGTTCTCCTGATGCTCCTTCTTCCTCCTCATATGGTTCTTCAGACCCGTCCAGGTCCTCTTGGCTCTCCTCACAGCCGTAGTGCTGCTGTTCCTCCTCGGCAAGCCGATGGACATGGAGGGCGTACGGTCCTTTGGCGCCTGGGGAGTTCAGGCCTTGCGACCGGGCCTGGAGAGGGCCGCTGTTGATGATGCCCGGGATCAGAGGGTGCGACTTTGGGCCTGGGCGCGGGCTGGTGGTGGCAGCGCCCAGGGCTAGAGGGCTCGGCAGCAGGGCTTGTTGCGGGGTCTGGAGCAGGTCGATGTTTGCAGCGCCCGGGATCGGCGGCTCCACCAGGGGGCCCGGGAGCAGGCTGACGCTGGCAGCGTCCGGGACAGGGAGACTCCTCTTACCTGCTCCCACGACCGCTCCTGCATCACGCGTCTTCTCCTGGCGCTGGTCGGGGCCCGCGACGGCTGGGGCACTGCCGATGCTGGGCAGCTTGGTCTGCTGCCGGTCCGCCATCTTGCTCTCCGTTCCTGGTGTCCTCCTCCCCCCTGGTGGACCGTGGCCTACCTTGCGATGATCTTCCTCCGTAGGCCGCGGCTCCGCAGTCGATCGTCGGGGTTGAGGACGTCAGCGTCGCTCTTCCTCCCTTCCAGGATCTTACGCAGCGTCAGTGCGTGGGGCGGAGCTTCGGATCTCGTGCGCTTTCGGCGTCCACGCCCCTCTTCTTCCTGAGCGGCGTCCCGAAGATGGCGTCCGATGGCGGGAAGCGGCTGCGGATGGCGGGAAACGGTCCAAGATGGCGTCTGAGGGTGGGAATCGGCTCGGGATGGCGGGAAACGACTTCAGACGGCGGGAAACTTCTGGAAATGGCGGGAGACTTCTTTTCAAGGTACATGTACAATCTTCTTCAGGCACGCAATACCCGTTTGTGGCGGGTTGGTCACGATCCTGCCGACTACGCCAAAGCTGACTCGCCCCCTGGGCTGTGGGGCACGCGGATCCGGGCGATAGGGGAACGACGGGGGTAGTAGTAGTGGCGGCCCGGTCCCGCGGCTCAGGGTGGTCAGACCAATGGTAGTCTGCTGCTGTACTTTAGATAATGTCCGACTACGCCACCCGTGGATTGCGGTTATTAGGAACCGCCGCTGCAAGGCAGTCCGCTGGGGCTGATGATGGGTGCAGCTGAGGTGATGAGACTCCCCACGGGAAGAGTGCGGCCCCAGGGCAGTGTAGTGGATGGTGGGAGTGATGGTAGTGTGAGTCCCGGTGCTAATAGTGCTGGAGGCGCGAAGGAGCACACAGACAACAAGTTACAGTCCAGGGTCTTTACTCACAGTTCGTTTGTTCCGGGTCACTTCTGTCAGCAGTGACCGCCCGAGCCGTGCTGCGTCCACCAGGTGTGGGGCTCGGTCAACTCCCAGGCAGTTCAGGAACATGGCACAGGACCCCCTTTTATCCTTTCTCTGGCCTGCCTCACCAGTGACCCACTTTTGTCCAGCTGCCGCGGACCTGTGCGGTTAAACGTGGGCCCCGTCCTCCGCTGTCCTATATGGTGCCTTCCTAGCAGGTTTGATGAGGTGTCGCACCAATATATGATCACGACGACCGGTCTTTGGCTGAGGGTAGTTTCTCCTCCACCAACTTGGGATCCGGTACCCTTAATCTGCCTGACCCTGCACCCTGGATTCTCGTGGGTTCTTAGGGTCCCTTCCACCTTCTTGTTCCTGAGCCCTTCTGTTTCTCTGTCTCTCCTTCTTTGCAGCTCCTTTCTGCTTCTGTTCCTTTCTCTTGGAGCTGAGATGAGCTAGAATCTCAGCTCCCCTTCACCTCCTCCTCGGCCTCTTCTCCAGGCCCACTTCTCCTTCTCCTCTCAGGCCCCGGCCTCTTCCCTAGGCCTGCCTCTGGAGCAGCACTCAGCCTGAGCTGCTGCTCCCTGTCAGCTCTCCTCTCCTCACAGACTGAACCTAGATCTAAGATGGTGCCCACCTTTTATACCTCCTTCTAGCCATGAGCCCAGGTGACCAGCAACCAATGAGCTCCTTCCTACACTCAGGAACCGCCCCCTATCTGCCCCTACAGCACTGGGTATTCCACCCCTCCCTCCCCACTCCAGCAGGGACATGGTCGGTCGTGCCTGCACTTCTGTCTAGTGGGAGCACCGTTGAGCTGTCCCTCGGAAATGGGGTGTGTGTGCTGCATGCAGCTAACTGAGCCCTGGTCCATACTCCATCCTTACCCGGGAGTGGAATACCACACCTCTGGCAGAGGTGCAATACCCCTGTAGCGGCCGAGCCCTCGGGGCGCTACAAATGCACGTTACAATTTTCAGATTTATATTTGTAAATTTTTTAGAAAACTATGTATCATTTCCTTTACACTTCACAAATACTTGCTACATTGTGTTGGTTATTGACATAAAATCCCAATAAAATACATTTACGTTTGTGAGTGTAATGTGAAAAGATGTAAAAAAGTTCACGGGGTATGAATACTTTTTCAAGGCACTTTAGATATGAAGACTTCCATATATACAGTACATAGTCTTATTGAGCATGCTAAGATTCGGTTCTAGAGGGTTTGGTAAGGAATAGAGATGAGCGTTGTTCTACTCGAACTGTTCGCCAATCTCAAATTCGAGCTGTTTTGGGCGGTGTTCGAGCCGGTCGGCGAACACGAACAATTTGAGAAAAATTCGGCTGTTCGAGGTTATGTTCGATAACTGTTCGTGCACCAAAATCATAACTGGATTTTTTCTCAGTAATGATGAAAATTAATGTTAATATGCAGTTTGAGTGTACAGCGGGGCGGGGGGAGGGGCAGGGGATGGATCTCTGCAGGAACAATGAAAATCTCCATTTTTTTTTCTCTTTTCCGCATTTGCAGTGGGGAGGTGCAATCTGTCAGCCTATCAGCAGCGCACACACGGAGCGAAGTGCTTTTTTTCACACAAGCAAGGGCATGTGTGATTGGCAGTGTATGTCACATGTCCTTGCCCTATAAGACCAAGCCATTTTCCCCGTCGCCACCATTTTCTCACTGCTGCAGCTGCGTGTTAGACGGCACCGCTGTTGCTGTGTGCGCTATACCTTGTTAATTTCAAGCCAATTTTCGCACAAATATACAGATAGCTTGGGAGTAGGGAATAGTTGTGATTGCAGTCCTTTTAAGGACTAGGTTACAGCATTTCCTACGACTTTTATCAGGCAGGTCTGTGCTCTTAAATAGATAGATTGTGGGAGTAAAGACTAATTGTAATTGGAGTCCTTTTCAGGACTAGGTTACATCAGTTCCTATCAGTTTTTGCCAGGCAGGTCTGTGCCAGTGCTGTGCAAGTTTTTTTCACAGCATTTGGCTGAATCTAGCAAAGCTAATCCTTTTTGGCCTATTGCAGAGTGTGTTAGTCAGTGGAGTAGCCTATCTGTGTTGCAAGATATACCACCTGTGTATAGAATACCAATTTTTTTACTGCACCTAGTGAAGTAAAATCTTTTGGGCATAGCATCATTCTATTAGTCCATCTATACTGACCTCCATCAGGTTGCAAACTGAATATAATTTTTTTCTGCATCTAGCTCTGAAAAAATATTTGGGCTTCTAGCGGTGTGTGGGACTTGGTCTATTAGTCCATCTATACTGACCTCCATCAGGTTGCAAATTAAAAATAATTTTTTTCTGCATCTAGCTCTGAAAAAATATTTGGGCTTCTAGCAGTGTGTGGGACTTGGTCTATTAGTCCATCTATACTGACCTCCATCAGGTTGCAAATTAAAAATAATTTTTTTCTTCATTTATCTCTGAAAAAATATTTGGGCTTCTAGCAGCGTGTGGGACTTGTTCTATTAGTCCATCTATACTGACCTCCATCAGGTTGCAAATTAAAAATAATTTTTTTCTGCATGTAGCTCTGAAAAAATATTTGGGCTTCTAGCAGTGTGTGGGACTTGGTCTATTAGTCCATCTATACTGACCTCCATCAGGTTGCAAATTAAAAATAATTTTTTTCTGCATCTAGCTCTGAAAAAATATCTGGGCTTCTAGCAGTGTGTGGGACTTGTTCTATTAGTCCATCTATACTGACCTCCATCAGGTTGCAAATTGAATAAAAAAATTTTCTGCATCTAGCTCTGAAAAAATATTTGGGCTTCTAGCAGTGTGTGGGACTTGGTCTATTAGTCCATCTATACTGACCTCCATCAGGTTGCAAATTGAATAAAAAAATTTTCTGCATCTAGCTCTGAAAAAATATTTGGGCTTCTAGCGGTGTGTGGGACTTGGTCTATTAGTCCATCTATACTGACCTCCATCAGGTTGCAAATTAAAAATAATTTTTTTCTGCATCTAGCTCTGAAAAAATATTTGGGCTTCTAGCAGTGTGTGGGACTTGGTCTATTAGTCCATCTATACTGACCTCCATCAGGTTGCAAATTAAAAATAATTTTTTATTGCATCTAGCTCTGAAAAAATATTTGGGCTTCCAGCAGTGTGTGGGACTTGGTCTATTAGTCCATCTATACTGACCTCCATCAGGTTGCAAATTAAAAATAATTTTTTTCTTCATTTATCTCTGAAAAAATATTTGGGCTTCTAGCAGCGTGTGGGACTTGTTCTATTAGTCCATCTATACTGACCTCCATCAGGTTGCAAATTAAAAATAATTTTTTTCTGCATCTAGCCCAGCCAATAGTTTTGGCCTAATACCACAGTTTGGCCACTCAGCTCTGCTCGGTTACCATCCATTGTTTTTTTGTGCAAACAACTCCAGAGTTGTGAATTAGTTAACCACCAAAATGAGTGGAAAAAGGCCTGCTGCTGGTGGAAAGGGGAATAGGCGTGTTGGGAAGGGGAAAAAAGGTTGTATCCGTGGGGTAGGTGCAGAAGAAAGACCATCTTCCAGCCAAACTAAAATGTCTACTTCTTTTAGCGGACAATGTGATAAGATCCCTTTCTTACGGCCACGCCAATCGCTACAAATTCCAGATGAGGCACAAAAACAGCAGGTGCTTCAACGGATATCAAGTGCTCCTTTAAGTGGGCTCTCCTACACATCAACTTCAACATCACAAATACTCCAGTCCTCAAAGGTGTCACCCAAATCGCACTTGCTTCCTCACAGCTCCCAAATCTCCAGCTGCCCGTCTGAGTATGAGGTAGAACAGATGGTTGAGTCTGCAGAGCTGTTTACTCATACTATAGCCTGGGAATCAGAGGTCGACTCCAGCGCTTCTGTGAATCCAGACGAGGAAATGATCTGCACTGATGCCCAGAATCTTTATGAGTCGGATCCAGGACCAGACGCAGAAGGTTCTGACCATAATGTAGACCCTCATTCCCAAACTGTAACTCCTGTTGGTGGAGACAATGAGGAAGACGATGATAAGACTCAAATACCTGATTGGAGCGACAACTTTAGTTTTTTGTCAGGGCAGGAACAGGTTGGCTCTGAGGACGACGGGTGTGATAATGCACAGGGTGATGATGATGAGGTCGGAGATCCCACTTACTGTCAACCCACAGTCAGCCAAGAGATGAGGTCAGCAGAGGAGGTGGAGGAAGATGCTAGTGACGACGAGGTCAGGTTGCGCCTTCCTGGACAGAGACGTAGTACTGGAAGCACGTCAACAACTGCATCCTCAAACACAACTCTGCCTCTCACCACAAGTCGTGGTGGCTCTTCAGGTCGCATGGGTGCTAAGCCTTGCATAGCCTGGGCATTTTTTCAGATCGATAAAGATGACCCAACTCGTGTTATCTGTAACATTTGTCAGCAAAAGCTAAGTAGAGGCCAAAAAATACATAGTTTGAGTACTTCATGCATGAACCGGCACATGGACATGAAGCATAAGTTGCAGTGGGAAGCTCAGTGTGCTACAATGCGGCCTAGCCGGCCGGGCCAATCACCGTCTGCCATATCTTGTGCATCCGCGGCCTCTTCATCCTCTGTGACTGGGGGGACAGCAGTCACACCTGTTTTGGGGCGCAGACCTGCCACCTCTTTACCCGCAACAGCCAGCGTGATTGGCAGGTCATCATTTTCTTTGGAGGTGGTAACACCAGCTGGTGTTGAGCGCTGTCCGACATCGATAGCACCACCTTTGGATCAAGGCAACCTAACATGTCCGCCTGCATCTTCCTCACAGACCGGCAGTTTGCCGGGGACACCCTTATCAACCCCGTCTAAGCACAATAGCCAGCCCTCGGTCCCTCAGATGTGGACAAGTAAAAGACCATTTCCTCCTAGCCATGAGAAAGCTAAGAGGTTGAATTTCACCATCTGCAAGCTCTTGGCTACAGAAATGCTGCCTTTCCGCCTGGTGGACACAGAGGATTTTCGAGACCTTATGTCCGTCGCAGTGCCCCAGTACCAGATGCCCAGTCGGCACTACTTCTCAAAGAAAGGTGTGCCTGCGCTCCACCAGCATGTCGCACACAACATCACCGCTTCTTTGAGAAACTCTGTGTGTGACAGGGTGCATTTCACCACAGACACTTGGACGAGTAGGCATGGACAGGGGCGTTACATGTCGCTGACTGGGCACTGGGTAACTATGGTGACAGCAGGACAAGGGGCTGCTGTCCAAGTCTTGCCGTCCCCACGAGTTGTGCGTCAATCCTCTTTATGTCAAAGTTCCTCCACTGCTTCTGCCTCCTCAACCTCCTCTCGGTCTTCCACCTGCACCCAAAGCCTGTCTGGTCATGCCACAAGCTTTCTAACTGCGCAGAAGGGATCCTGCACACCTCCTTACTATGCTGGCAGTAGGACTCAACGTCATCAGGCGGTTTTTACATTGAAATGTCTGGGAAATGTGAGTCACACAGCTGAGGAGTTGTGGTCAGCTCTGGAGAACCAATTTCATGAATGGTTGTCTCCACTGGACCTGAAACCAGGGAAGGCCGTGTGCGACAATGCTGCAAACCTGGGTGCGGCCCTTCGCCGGGGCAATGTCACACACGTGCCTTGTATGGCTCCCGTGTTGAACCTGGTTGTCCAGCAATTTTTAGCCCACTATCCCAGACTAGATGGCCTTCTGCAGAGGGCACGGTCGCTGTGTGCTCACTTCCGCCGTTCGCATCCCGCAGCTCAGCGACTTACATCTCTACAGAAGTCGTTGGGCCTGCCACTTCACCGGCTAAAATGCGATGTGCCTACCCGGTGGAATTCAACTCTGCACATGTTGCAGCGACTGTGGCAGCACCGACAAGCCCTGGTGCAATACGTTCTGATGTATAGCCTGGGCCAACGAGATTCAGAGGTGGGGCAAATCACGCTGGAGGAGTGGTCTCAGATCAGGAACCTATGCACCCTTCTGCACAGTTTTGAAATGGCGACGAAGATGTTTAGTGCTGACGATGCCATTATCAGCATGACTATTCCGGTGATTTACATGCTGGAGCACATGTTAAACAGAATTCAGAGTCAGGTGGTGGCACAAGAGGAGGTGGAGGAAGTAGAGGAGGAGGAGTTGTATGCGGAAGGGCTAACATCTGCAAGGTCCAGACGGTCGGCAGCACCAAGGCGGCAGGCATGTGAGGGTGGGGGAGATGGTTTTACCAGGGCGCATGGTAGCAGCCAAACTAGTGAGGAAGGTGCAGGAGCCCAGGAAGAAGTGGAGGACGAACTGATGGAAGACTCATCAGATGAGGGAGACCTTGATCACATTTCTGTTGTGCGAGGTTGGGGGGAGAGGACAGAGGAAGGAAGCATGATTGTTACCTCGCCACCAACACAACAGGGACTTGGTGCTCCTGGATGCGCAACACACATGAGTGCCTTCTTGCTGCACTACCTGCAACATGACCCTCGAATTGTGAGAATTAGAAATAATCCTGACTACTGGGTTGCCACACTGTTAGATCCCCGGTACAAAAGTAAATTTGCAGAAATTATTCCTGCCATAGAAAGGGATGCACGCATGCAGGAGTATCAGCAGAGACTGTTGCAGAATCTTACATGTGCTTTTCCACAAAATACCAGTGGTGCACGTAGTGAATCTCACAGTTCCAACTTGCCAACCGTGGGACCGTCAAGTGTTCAGCACTCAAACCGTAACAGAACCACAGTATCTGCTGGTAACATCAATTTTGCGGAATCATTTCACCACTTTTTTAGCCCATCCTTTGCAAGGCCACAGGAGACAAGAAGTCTGACACATAGTCAACGCCTAGAGACGATGGTACAGGAGTATCTCCAAGTAAACATTGAAGCCACGACTGTGTCACTGGACCCTTGCTCTTTTTGGGCTTCCAATCTGGATAAATGGCCGGAGCTAGCCACTTACGCCTTGGAGATCTTGTCATGCCCCGCAGCCAGCGTTCTGTCTGAACGAGTGTTCAGCGCTGCTGGTGGTGTGCTGACAGATAAGCGCACGCGGCTCTCCACTGATAATGTAGACAGACTCACGTTCATAAAGATGAACAAATCATGGATCCGAAACGACTTTTCTAACCCTGTGTCATCCTGGGGAGAGTAAAAGCTTGATGATTGGTTAAAATCACCCTACCAACCGTTTTAAGCTTTCAAATTACTAATCATGTTTATCTGTATCTTGACTGGAAAATAATTTGGGCTTTGTAGCAGTGTGCAGCACTGATCCTATTAGGCCATCTATAATAAGCTTCACCAGATTTAAAATTAAAAATAATTTTTAGCTGCATCTAGCCCGGAAAATAATTTTGGGGCTCCGAGATGCGCAAGACACATAAGTGCCTTCTTGCTGCACTACCTGCAGCATGACCCTCATATTGTCAGAATTCGAAGTAATCATGACTACTGGGTTGCCACACTCTTAGATCCCCCAAACTTTTCGATCAACCTTTTCATTTCAATAAAGACCAAAAAAATGGTCATTTTTGAAATTATAAGCATTAGCAGGTTGTTAGAAACTGAAATCAAACAGTTTTCAACTCAAAACTTTATTCTAGGTGATGTTACATTTTCACATAGGACCCCTTGTTCGAAAGGAGCTTCTGAACTCTCTCGTCCATTGAATTTGTCAGGTTTTGGATGGTTTCTGCTTCAATTGTTTTGCATGAGGACAGAATACCCTCCCAGAGCTGTTGCTTAGATGTGAACTGCCTCCCGCCATCATAGACACTCCTTTTAATGATGCTCCAAAGGTTCTGAATGGGGTAGAGGTCAGGGGAGCATGGGGGTCACACCATAAGTTTGTCCCCTTTTATGCCCATATCAGCCAGAGATGCAGATGTTTTATGTGCAGCATGAGATGGTGCATTATCATGCAGAAAAATGATCTTGCTGTGAAATACACGATTCTTCTTCTTGAACCATGGCAGGAAGTGCTGTTTGAGAAAATCCACATACATTATGGAGTTCATCTTTAGCGCCTTCAGGGATCCTAAAGGGGCCGACAATCTCTCTCCCCATGATTCCAGCCCAAAACATTACTCCACCTCCTCCTTGTTGGCGCTGTAGCCGTGTTTGCGTGGGGTGTCTATCAACCAGCCATCCTCCACTCCATTCATCTGGACCATCGAGCGCTGCACGGCACTCATCCGTCAACAAAACAGTTTTGAGATTAGTATTCATGTAATGTTTGGCCCACTGGAGCCGTTTCTGCTTGTGTGAAGTGGATAGAGGAGGTCGACAGGATGGCATATGCACAGCTGCAAACCTCTGAAGGACCCTGCATCTTGTTGTTCGGGGGACGTTGGAGGCACAAGCAGCTTCAAAAACTTGTCTGCTGCTATGACAAGGCTTTTTTGCCGCTGCTGTTTCAACCTGACGTAATTGCCTGTAGGAAAGAGTCCTCAATTTGCCCTTATCAGCACGCACACGTGTGTACTGTGAATCAGCTACATACTTCTTGATTGCCAAGACACTTCATCCTGATCATCGCACAATGTTGATTGTAGTCATGCCTTGACCTAAACACTCCACAATTTGTTGCTTCTCAGCAGCCGACACATCCTTTTTCTTTCCCATTTTGGCAGAAAATGTAGGCTGCTTAATAATGTGAGAGAGCCTTCTTAAGTAGTCTTGCCTTTCATTGGACACACCTGCCAAACTAATTAGCACAGGTGTCTGCAATTGCTTACAGTGATATAAAGAGCCCTGACACACATCACCATCAATGAGTTTAACTGACAAACAAACAAATTCTTCCCTTATCACTCCTAAACACTTTTTGCATAATAATTTGGAACGCGGTGTACATGTGCTTTTCCACAAAACACCAGTGGTTCACGTAGTGAATCTTACAGTTCTAACTTGCCAACCGTGGTCTGTATGGAATTGTTCAATAAAGGGCCCAAAATTAAGATAACATAGATGGGAGAGGTCTCTATGAATAGGAATTCCTAAGTATTTGATACCCTGTGAGGGCCAGGCAAAGGGAAAGTTGGACTGGATGGAATCCTATATGGATTTAGGGAGGGAGACATCGAGGGCCTCAGACGTCGCTGCATTGATTTTAAAATTTTACCATGTAACAAAGTGATCTATTTCAGCCATAACAGCAGGGATGGATATATGTGATTGAGTGATATATACTAGGACATCATCAGCAAATAGAGAGCACTTGTACTCGGTGCCTCCCACCTCAATCCACCTAATATTGGGGTTATGGCGAATTGATGAGAGCAGGTGCTCCGTCACTAGGATGTATAAGAGAGGGGACAGAGGACATCCCTGCCTTGTCCCATTGGTGATTGTGAAAGGTGATGAAAATGTTCTGACGCACCCCCTGGGCCTTGGGACACCCGGAGCCGGACACTTTTTGGTGGATGCTGGTGGTTGTAGTCTTCGTGGCGGCGATCCGGTTCCGTGGCTCAGGGCGGTCAAACCAGTGGCGGAACTATTTATGTGGTTTTGATGTTTAAATGTCCGACTACGCCACCCGTGGATTGCGGTCAGAGTGAACCGCCGCTACAGGGCAGACCGCTAAGGCTGGTGTTGTGGGTGCAGCAGAGCGTAGCATAACTCCACACGGGAGGAGTATAGCCTCAGGGCAGTGTATGCGGAGGATGGGGGTGATGGTGCAGGGCAGCAGCAGTAACGACACGGAGTCAGTGATGCAGTTCAGGGCCTTTACTCACAGTTCTTATTATCCAGACCACGTCTGCAGGTAACGGCTGCCCACGTCGTACTGTGCTCACCAGGTGAGGGGCTCAGACAACTCCCAGATAACTTTGGAGCGCTTCACAGGACCCCCTTTGTGTGTCCTTTGTCTGGCCTTTCTTACCAACACTTCTGTCCGGCTGCCTCGGGCCTCCTCTTGGTAAACTTGGCGCCAGTTTCCCTGACCCTATGTGGTGCCTTCCTAGCGGGTGGAGCAAGGGGCTGCGCCACATAAAATGTCAGAGCCTCCGGTTTCTAGCTGAGGGTCGTTTCCTGCCTCCACTAGTTCGGGGACCGGTCTCCCCCTTTGGCCTGACCCCTCCACGCAGGTGGATTCGGGCGTGCGGTGGCGACTCACCCGTTCGCACCCCTGGGATCCCTTCATTCCTCGTTCCTGGAGCCTTCTCCGCTCCTCTTCCTTCCTTCTCCCTCTTGCAGGCCTGGGCCTCTGTTACTAGGCCCGCCTCCGGAGCAGAGCTCATGCAGAGCCCCTGCTCCCTGCCACTTCTGCTCAGACTTCTCTGCACTGAACTAAGATGGTGCCCACCTTTTATACTCCCTTCTCAATGCACCCAGGAACTGCTTCCTCCCTGCTCCTGCACTGCAGGGTTCCCCTTCCTCAGTGTTCCCTCCCCCCACTCCAGCCAGGGACAGGGACTGTCGTGCCCATCTCAGGGGCATATTGGTCGCCCTGCCCCACGGCAATGTGGTGTAATGCATGCAGGTGTCGGGTCCTGATCCACACTCCATCCTTATCTGAGAGTGAGATATCACACCTCTGGGTGAGGTGCAATACGTCTGTAGCAACCGAGCCCTCGGTGCTACAGTTCCATTTATCTTCAGCCTAGGTGACGTATTGTGATACAGGGCCGTGATTTTGGCTATAAAAGGGTCCCCTAGACCTCTACCCCAAGCTTTTTAAGAGAATCATATATGGCGTGCCAGGAGACTCTATGGAATGCTTTCTCAGCATCCAACGAGAGTATCTACTTACAAATTTTTAACTGCATCTAGCCCAGGAAATACTTTGTGCCTAGTAGCAGTGTCTGCTAGTCAGCGGATTATCCCGGCTGTTAAGCAAGCTACACCACCTGTAGTTTGGACACTTAATTTTTTCAAAGGAAATGCTTCGGGACCACGGGATACTTAGTGAAGAGCATCAGGAGGCACCCCAAGGCATAGGGGCTGGGACTGGCACTAGGATGCCTTGCGGTGGACAGCCGAGCTCGATCCTTATAAAAGCTTTTTAACTGCAGCAGCTTTAGTGGACGCTACTGGAGCTGGAATTACGCGGCTGCTGGCATGAGACTTGCCCTCCAATAGATCCTTGTAAATGGATTTAAAGTGTATTCATTCAAATTAGAGGGACAATTTAAATTAAAAAGCTTAGAGCTGCCTCCACCACAGGGGGGCTCTCTCGACCCACCAGCGGACAGGCACCAGTATTGGGAGAGGGGGGCTGGCCGTCAGGGTTCACCGCGGCTCTGGCACAAACCTGGCGACACGGAGGTGGCACGGGCAGGAGCGGACTGGCCGTCTCGGCTTCTCACTTTTTGGATTTTAGAAGGGCATGACATGCCTATATCTGTGTCTCCCCCTCCTTTTACTCCTCCACCTCTTTTCTTTTCGCATGACTATATGTACTTGTCACTTTTCCATGTGTTAGTTGTGTCTTCTGAGCAGTTTGTCAGCTTTTGGACACCTTTGAAGGTGTTTTCTATGTGTTTCTATGTGTTTTTGTTTGCCTGCCATTGGTTTTAACGGTGTTCGAAGGTGTTCGACGAACAGTTCGACGAACAGTTCGGCGAACACACGGGTGTTCGACGAACCGAACCGAACTCGAACACTACGGGGGTGGCTCAACACTAGTAAGGAATCCTACACAAAAATCGTCCATGAAGTTGAGAGTCCATGCATTTCTATAAAAGGCTATATACAGTCAGTAGCACAAATGCAAAATAGTCCAGAGATAAATATGACAGAAAACTTGTTTAAGAATGAGCATAAGAAAATGACGACTTCACCGGAGGGACACAAGGAGTTACATAATTGTGTAAGTACAGAAGATAGTACAATAAAATACCATAAACAGTACATGGGTGGTATAATATACATTAGAATACACTGATGTACAAAAATTAGTATAGCTAAAAGTGTATTGAGACCATCAGCAGAGGTTGTATTGATATAGATAGTGAAACCAACGTTTAGAAGTTACAATAATGAAGATACAGAGACTGCATATCTCTGAGTATCAATCAAATGTGATGACCCAAAGTATACCAGCATATATTCATGCAGTATTTATACCAAAACAGTGTCATATGGTTAACAAAAAGACTGGCCAAAAGTGGAATGTATCCTCAAAATACATACCCATGAAGATAGGCAAGGGTGGTCCCTCCGGTGATGTTTCCTTTTTCTTGTACCCATTTTGTCAATTAAGTTTACGATCATTTTTTTTCTCTCTATTTTATGTTTGTGCTAGCCCTAGTCTTTATTGGTATGTAGAATTTATTCTGCACCTTAATTTTCCATGGATTACATGTTGCCCATTTTACATGGTGTTTCTAACTTTCTGGCCTCTTGTGTAGTGTCTCCCGGCTGGATTAATAATCATTTGTATGAATACATATAGAGACATGCTCTAGGACTCATTCAATCATAATGTTTACATAAGGGTGCAGGAAAAGTTTTTTTTCTGGGACTTTGATACTGAAAGCCTACACTTACAATAGGTCATCTGTATCAGTGGCAGTCTAAAGCTGGCCATACACATTACCTAGCTGTCAGCTGACAGCAATCTCTTCTGACTCCCCCATACTTAGGAACACTTGGTTTGGCAGCGACTTATCTCCACACCAAACAAAAGGATCAGACGTTTGAGTTCCAGCCCTGTAACTCTTAGGGTCCTCGGCATAATTTGTCAGGAGGCTTTCAAGCTCATTAGGTTGAAATTGGTAGACTCGGCTGACTTTTACCTATTGTGAATGGGGATCTTAACTAGTTGCATGCCTATTGATCAACTGATAGGGGGGGCTACAGTGCTATATTGTTTCATAGTTTAATGGCAAAAAAAATGCAAAATGAAATAAAGTAGTACATGCTGCAGTTCTTGTGCTCCATGAGATCAGTATTATGGACTTGTATGAAGCATCATAAGGTGAGAACCAAGCTGTTAAGATTTGGTCACTACAAACCAAGAACCAAAACTCAATGACCCAATTTTTTTCCTTTAAGTACCTTATGAAGCAATGACCTTTGCCATTTGGACACTCTGCTTGTTACTCTTAAACTAGTCAATATTAGTGGTCATTGATGGGATGGAGGACTAGTAAAAGTAGTTGTAGTTTGACTGTCTAAAGAATATGAGGCTAAGACAAGTCAGTAGTCGCAGATAAATTCAAAACTAGTCAAATGATCATCAGTGGGAACATGAGATAAAATAACAGGCAACCAGAATGCTAAATGCAAGACTAGGCAGAAAGGTTAAGCCAACACGAATATTTCTGCATAAGAAAATCATATACAGACCATTCTGGTATGAGTATAGATGAATAAAAACCTCAAGTAAAAACAGGTAAAAGAACACTGTCCGAATATTACAGTGAATCTCATTGTTACAAAAGCCACATTTCGTGTGAAAGTGAAGAGAGTAACTGGAAGTATTGTTTTTCGAATGGCAAAATTTTCAGTTTCATTTCTTCTAAACTAGCTTTATATGTGGGTTGAGGCTGCAGATCTGAGTGTTGTTTTTTTTACCAGCGCTGAATAATAAGAATACAGTATTTTTAAAGTTTTGAACATGCAACAAACAACCATTTTTTTGAGGGTCTAGCAAGTTTTTTTACATGGGGCAATGATATCAAATAAATGTCAAAGCTCTCATGCCTCAGGCTACAACATCATGCTGACATTGTTGGCATCTCAGCAAGAAAAGGCTGGAGCAATGGTCTAAGGCAATAGGGCGGAAGCCGGCATGACGGGGTGCGGCATAGGTGGGGACAGGTATATTGAAGGTGGGGTCATGTGGGGGCAGCTTATAAGGCCACCAGGGGAGTGGCCTGGTCTTTCTTCGCATCTTCAGGACCCAACACAAGTTCCGCCCGCAATTCCTGGTGATTGGTAGACCTCATGGGTCATAGTGGCAATTGCCTACGATGGGCAGCTTAACCGGAGTACAAGAGATGCTTTGATTTGTATTCGCTAATTGTGTACACTGTGCCAAGCCTGAAATCTTTATGATCAGCATCTTTCTAAGCTCAGGGAAAGGGCAGTCTATCAGCCATGGTTCCCTGGAGGTTTCGCCCAAAGGGGGCTTTTCCTCTTCTGAGCGCTGTAGGACGACTCCTTGTGAGTTGTAGGTTTGCCCGGGCTGCCCCTAGTGGGCATGAGTGCGTAGGGTCCATGAAGTTGGTTATTAATTGGTATGGGAGTGTCCACAGGACATGGATCCCTCGGTTATATGTGTGGTATTGGGGTCTGGTGATTTGTGGGACTTACGACAAAGAAATGTTGAGTCCCAGGTGTGGCGGTTTCAAACCATTTTGAACCCCCCTGGTTCAAGGGGTTCGTGGTGCTCCTGAACTGGTAGTGCGTGGCTGGAAGCAAGTGGAGTTGTGTCATTGGGATCACCAGACCCTTCTTAGCTTCAATGACCTTAACGTGTGTTTAAGTATATATGTGACTCGCCCCCTGGGCCGCGTGGGGAACCCGGAACTGGGCCTTTTGTGGGACGCTGGGGGTTGTAGTCACCGTGGCGGCGACCCGGTCCCGTGGCTCAGGGTGGTCAAACCAGTGGCAGTCTATTTGTAAGATTTTAGGTTAATTGTCCGACTACGCCACCTGTGGATTGCGGTCAGGATGAACCGCCGCTGCAAGGCAGACCGCTGAGGCTGGTGTTGTGGGTGCAGCAGAGTGTAGTACAACTCCCCACGGGAGGAGTATAGCCTCAGGGCAGTGTAGAGTGAGATGATGGGAGTGATGGTGCACGGGCGTCCCAGTACTAGTAGTGCTTACGCAGTGAGAAAGCACAGCGACAAGGTGTTGCAGTTCAGGTTCTTTACTCACGGTTCTCATCCAGGTCACTTGTGCACAGATAGGACCGCCCGAGCCGTGCTGCGTCCACCAGGCAGGGGGCTCGATCAACCCCCAGGCAATTCCGGAGTGTGGCACAGGACTCCCTTCTATTCTTTCGTCAGCCGTGCCCCACCAGTGACACTACTTCTGTCCAGCTGCCTCGGGTCTTCTTCTGGGAGGACTGGGTGTCCACTTCCCTGACCCTATGTGGTGTGCCTTTCTAGTAGGTGTAGTGAGGGGTCGCACCAGTAAATGGTCACGACCGCCGGTCCTTGGTTAAGGATTAGTCGCCTCCACCAACTTGGGATCCTGTACCCTGTTCTGCCAACCCGTCACCCGCAATCTCCTGGGTCCTTAGGGTTCCTTCTGCTTTCGTGTCTCTGGGCCCTTCTACACTTTGG
Organism: Phyllobates terribilis; assembly: GCF_046119375.1. Taxonomy (NCBI): domain Eukaryota; kingdom Metazoa; phylum Chordata; class Amphibia; order Anura; family Dendrobatidae; genus Phyllobates; species Phyllobates terribilis. Next base: position 71,611,074 of record NW_027362770.1, on the reverse strand, counting down.
GTACTTCTCTTTCTTTGCTGTTCCTTTCTGTTTCTGTTTCTGTTCCTTTCTGTTTCTGTTCCTTTCTGCTGGCTCTGGCCTTCTTCTAGGCCTGCCTCGTGGAGCTGAGCCCAGACTGAGCCACAGCTCCCTGTCAGCCCTCTCTGGCTGAACTCCTTCTCTCTCTTCTCTTCCTGTCTGAACACACCCAGAACTAAGATGGTGCCCACCTTATATACCCTCCCCTAGTGTATGAGCCCAGGTGACTTGCAACCAATGGGCTTCTACCTATGCCCAGAAACCGTCCCCTCCTGCTCCTACATCACTGGGTTTTCCTCCCCACTCCCCACTCCAGCCAGGGACATGTTCTGTCGTGCCTGCATTACTGTACTAATGGGAGCACCGTTGAGCTGTCCCCCGGAAATGGTGTGTGTGTGATGCATGCAGCTAACTGAGTCCTGGTCCACACACCATCCTTACCCGGGAGTGGGATATCACACCTCTGGTTGAGGTGCAACACCTCTGGTTGAGGTGCAATACCTCTGTAGCGACCAAACCCACGGGGCGCTACGTATGTATTTGTTGGGGGGTTAGAGTTAAGATGGGGGGCGGGGGCTAACCCACCTGGAATTGACGATACAAACGTCATGTTTTGTGACCAAAAACAGCTTTATAGGAACAAAAGAATCCAGCAGCACTGTGTAAGCGCTAAGATGTATGCAAACTTTGAATACTTGCTATATATTTGGACTGCATTACTGCTATATATAATGTAATTATAAAATGAAGATAACTTGGCACTCTGATTGTCCATTTCATAAAAACCCACGAGCCCCAAAAAGGTGTACCTTTCTTTGATGGGAACCTAAACCCAACACTTATTAAACATGCCTCTAATGGGCTACAAGTAGTGATGAGCGAGTGTATTCGTCACTATTCGCATGGACAGTATGGCATTCGGGTTACTCGTTATATTGAGAGTATTTGTGTACAGACATCTTGGTTGTGGCATTACTGTGATTGGCTGGCCGCCCAGCGTCATAGGGTCTATTTAAGCCCTGCCGCCTTAATTTTGTTCACATTGCATCCGGAGCCTGCATTCTACAAGCATAGGGGGAGATCGCTGAGCTGCTAGGGAGAGTGTTTAGGCCTCTTGATAAAACAAAAGCCCTTTTAAGGGCTACCTGCAGTGTATACTAGTTTAGTGTAGACAGGTTTTTGCGGGCCCTGGGCTAAAGAGTCTCAGTGGTCCCCTTTAACACATACCATGATTCATGATGCACAGATACCGCAGAGAAATATATATATATATATATATATATATATATATATATAAATACAATGCTGAAGATTTCACTTCTTACATTACATGAGCGATATCTATAGTAAATTCTACAATAGCTCAGAAACCGGCAAATCCTCGCAGCGCACAGTGCAGGCCGGACAGTATAGTCCTCAATACCATATTATGGGGACCACATAGTCCTCCATGCAGTATTAGGGGCCCCATATAACGTTCCATACAGAATACTGGCCCCCATATAATGCTCCATACAGGATACTGGCCCCCTTATAACGCTCCATGCAGGATACTGGCTCCCATATAATGCCCCATGCGGGCTGTGCCCCCCACATAATGCCCCATGCAGGCTGTCCCCCCCCCACATAATGCCCCATGCAGGCTGTTTCCCCCCCCACATAATGCCAAATGCAGGATGTCACTCCCCCCCATATAATGCTCCATGCAGGATGCCTTCTGTCCACATTAGTCCACTTAAAAAGGCATTTAGTGCACTACACAAAGCAGTAGTCCAAACATTTCCTACTGCCTGCTACAAAGCACGCACCAGCCCATTTTCCTCACTGTTTTTGGGGTGACAGCCTGCCTTCTGTCCACATTAGTCCTCTTAAAAAGGCGTTTAGTGCACTACGCAAAGCAGTAGTCCAAACATTTCCTACTGCCTGCTACCAAGCACGCACCAGGCCATTTTACCCACTATGTTCGCCATGACAGCTAGCTTGGCTTGTGCCATCAACATCTGAAAATCTGTCAACAAAACCTAAAATGCCAAAAAAGCCTGTTGTTAAGGGACGTGGATGTGGTGTTGTCAGTGGTGCGCGAGAAGGTTCTCAATCTGTGTCAGGTCAGAAGTTCCTGGAAAAATTTCCCGTTCTGGAACGTAAACATGTGTGGAAGCCAGAAGAGTGAGAGCAGATTCTGTCTTGGATAGCAGACAAGGCCCTACGCATTTGCCAAGCAGCAAGAAATCTTCCATGACCACACAGTCTACTGTCGATACACAGAAGGCTGGCCCATCCAATCCTGAAGCTGGTTCTCCTTCCTCCCGCCATTATCAGTCACAGGATCTGTTTCGTATGTATCCTTTGGTTGGCTCTCGCCTATCACTGTGTAGCAGTGAAGAGGGACAAGAGGAGGTGGAATGCGTTGATGCTCAAGTATTTGAGGACCTACGGCCAGAAGAAACCAACTTAGAGGAACATAATTTACTGTCTCCAGAGGTGGAGGCTGATGATGATGAGACACAGTTGGTGGTGGTTTGTCCAGAGTGAGAACTGGGTCAACTGTTCCCAAGAGCTCCCCCGCTGAAACAACTTCAGCCCTGGTTCCCTCTTTAAGTGAAGCATCTCTGTGACTCTATTCTCTAGCCCTAGACAATCTTCCTCACCACCACACTGATGCCGGGCCTGAGTGTAGAGTAGGGAGGGAGAGATACTCGAGCAGGGACAGTTTAAAGGAGCCGCTCACTAGCTCCATAATACCACCAAAAGATAGCTCTTTTCAGAGTTGAAGACACACAACAAAGTCAGAGTACAGGAAGGGAGAGATTGTGTATTAGATAGGGAGAGGTTAAAGTGTTCTTCCACTGTCCATCTTAAAACAGCTTTGGTCAGAGGCAAAGCAATATTTTTCCAGCACACAGAGTAGTAGCATTTTGTGCTGCCTTTTTTTTTAAAAGCACCGGCCGATTTTCCCTGCTTCTGCTGTCCACATTAGTCCACTTAAAACGGCGTTTAGTACCCTACGCAAAGCAGTAGTCCAAATATTTCTTACTGCCTGCTACAAAGCATGCACCAGCCCATTTTCCCCGCTGTTTTTGGGGTGACAGCCTGCCTTCTGTCCACATTAGTCCACTTAAAAAGGCGTTTAGTGCCCTACACAAAGCAGTAGTCCAAACATTTCCTACTGCCTGCTACCAAGTACGCACTAGGCCATTTTCCTCGCTGTTTTTGGGCTGACAGCCTGCCTTCTGTCTACATTAGTCCACTTAAAAATGCGTTTATTGCCCTACGCAAAGCAGTAGTCCAAACATTTCCTACTGCCTGCTACAAAGCACACACCAGCCCATTTTCCCCACTGTTTTTAGGGTGACAGCCTGCCTTCTGTCCACATTTGTCCACTTACAAAGGCGTTTAGTGCACTACGCAAAGCAGTAGTCCAAACATTTCCTACTGCCTGCTACCATGCACGCACCAGGCCATTTTACCCCCTATGTTCGCTGTGACAGCTATCTTGGCTTGTGCCATCAACATCTGAAAATCTGTCAACAAAACCTAAAATGCCAAAAAAGCCTGTTGTTAAGGGACATGGACGTGGTGTTGTCAGTGGTGCGCGAGAAGGTTCTCAATCTGTGTCAGGTCAGAAGTTCCTGGAAAAATTTCCCGTTCTGGAACGTAAACATGTGTGGAAGCCAGAAGAGCGAGAGCAGATTCTGTCTTGGATAGCAGACAAGGCCCTACGCATTTGCCAAGCAGCAAGAAATCTTCCATGACCACACAGTCTACTGTCGATACACAGAAGGCTGGCCCATCCAATCCTGAAGCTGGTTCTCCTTCCTCCCGCCATTATCAGTCACAGGATCTGTTTCGTATGTATCCTTTGGTTGGCTCTCGCCTATCACTGTGTAGCAGTGAAGAGGGACAAGAGGAGGTGGAATGCGTTGATGCTCAAGTATTTGAGGACCTACGGCCAGAAGAAACCAACTTAGAGGAACATAATTTACTGTCTCCAGAGGTGGAGGCTGATGATGATGAGACACAGTTGGTGGTGGTTTGTCCAGAGTGAGAACTGGGTCAACTGTTCCCAAGAGCTCACCCCGCTGAAACAACTTCAGCCCTGGTTCCCTCTTTAAGTGAAGCATCTCTGTGACTCTATTCTCTAGCCCTAGACAATCTTCCTCACCACCACACCCAGAAGGCTGGCCCATCCAATCCTGAAGCTGGTTCTCCTTCCTCCCGCCATTATCAGTCACAGGAGACATATGACCCCAAGCTTGACCACTCCGAGGATCTGTTTGGTATGTATCCTTTGGTTGACTCTGGCCTATCACTGTGCAGCATTGAAGAGGGGCAAGAGGAGGTGGCGTGCGTTGATGCTCAAGTATTTGAGGACCTACAGCCAGAAGAAACCAACTTGGAGGAACATCATTTTCTGTCTCCAGAGGTGGAGGCTGATGATGATGAGACACAGTTGCCATCAGGTCAGCCTACATTGTCAACTGGGAAGGAGGATGAGATGGAAGACGAGATGGTCAATGATGAGTCAACTGATCCGACCTGGACCGTTGGCATGCATAGCCATGACAGCAACACAGGCACCAAGGGGTGGTGGTTTGCCCAGAGTGAGAACTGAGTCAACTGTTCCCAAGAGCACCCCCGCTGTACGCCAAGTCAGGGCAAGGGGGCGTTCAGCTGCTGTGGGGAATTTTTTTCTGAAAGTCCTTCAGAGAAAAACATTGTAGTCTGTAGCATCTGCAATACCAAGTTGAGCAGAGGCCAGGGAAAAGACAACCTGAGCACCACCAGTATGCGAAACCACATGGCAGCCCAGCACCCCAGTAGGTGGGCGGAACACCAGGGTACCAAATCTGCGTCTGTGTGTAAGGTGCCCCAGTGAGGTAGTCGTGGGCGAGCTGTGGTCCCTGCTCGCTCTGGCACCCTACAGACAATGTGTGTTCTGTTCCTGATGGGTTGCAATGTATGTGGTGCTCTCCACTTACTTCAGACCATCCAGTCGTGGCTGTCTCCAGGCATTTATCTTCTGGAACCAGGGCAGCAATAAATTCAGAGGACAAGAGGTTCTTAACCATAACTGGGACTTTACTTGGGGAAGAGGTATATATACAATATTTACAGGCAGACATAATGGATAAGGCCCAATGGGTTGTCATCTCTCTCACAGGTACTGGAAACAACTTCAGCCCTGGTTCCCTCTTTAAGTGAAGCATCTCTGAGACTCTATTCTCTAGCCCTAGAGAATCTTCCTCACCAGTGACAGTATATCCGGATCCTATATCTCCACATGTCCTAGCCTTGAGTCCTAGCTTCTTCTGCAGCCTGCAGACAGAATGTGCCCCGGGTCCTCAATACCTCTGTTGAGTTTCTCTGGCCGGCTAATGGGACTCTTGCGTAGGGAATCTTCGCTCTGGTGATCCTACTGTCTGGGTTATGGGGCTCCTGTCTGCCCTAGCAGCCACTATACTTAGGCTGCCCGTACTGTTCTCTGTCCAAACTCTCAATGAGTCCTTTCTGGAAACTCACCACAGGTTTCTAAAAGTGCCCACCCTCTATGAGCTGTCCTCACACACAATTAACCCTTCACTGTCATGTATATCTGCAATCTTGCTAGCAGACTTGCACTATCAACTGTGCCCGGGACAGTGGCATCTTGTGGCTGGCTACCGATACTTCAGCCCACAAGGAATTATACCAGAAACATGCTTTATACACACTCTATGCTTGATCATGGCACTAAGTTCCCCCTCTACTCTACTGACTGGATCATCACAGCTAACCACTTAACTGGACCTAACGGCAGCTCAGAGAGATCTAACTATGGAAACATTCTCTCTTAATTGTTTCAATGCCAAAGGAAGGCTACGTCCTTCCCCACTGCTACATTCGGGTCAAACCAATGCCATGTCGCCTGGGCTATGTCCTTTAGAATCTGCTGTTCAGGAAGCAGGCACTCATACCTCCTGCCCACAAGCTGCGGTTGCTCACACACAACAAACATCAACCACATCCACTTCCTTGTCCCAGCGAAGCGTCCAGTTGTCCGTGCCTGAGAGCTTGGAAAGAAAGCATAAATACCCAGCCACGCACCCACAGGCACAAATACTAAACTCGCACACTGCCAAATTTCTAGCTGTGGAGATGTTGCCGTTTTACGCTTGTGGGAACGCAGTATTTCCGTGATCTCTTGGCTGTGGCTGCCCCACAATACAGTGTTCCCAGCTGCCACTATTTTGCCCAGTGTGCCATCCCTGCGTTACACAAGCACGTGTTAAACAATCTAAACCGTGTTCTCACCAACGCTGTAACCGGGAAAGTCCACCTAACAACAGACACCTGGACAAGTTGTTGTGGACAGGAACGATACACTTCTCTCACGGCACACTGGGTGAACCTGGTGGAGGGTGGGACAAAGGCGCAAACTGGAACATCACACATTCTACCCACGCCAAGAATAGTGGGCCCAACTTCTGTCAAGGTTTCCGCCTCTTCATATTCCACTTCCTCTCTCTCCTCCTCCTGCTCCACATCTTCTGCTGAATTACCCTCCCCATCACTGCCAAGCTAGGACCTGTGCAGCAGCGCATCGGCAAAGCGGCAACACGCTCTGCTGAAGCTGATCTTTTTAGGTCAGAAAGCACACACTTCAGCAGAGCTGTGGCAAGCTTTAAAACAACAGACCGATCAGTGGCTCTTCCCGCTGCACCTCCAACACGGTCTGGTCGTCTGCGATAATGGGCGTAACCTGGTGGCAGCTTTAAAGGTCGGCAAGCTGGTACCCGTGCCATGCACGGCTCACGTGCTGAACCTAGTTATTCAGAAGTTTCTGAAAGCTTACCGTGACTTGCCCTACTTACTTGAGAAGGTGCGCCGTATTAGCGCACATTTCCGCCACTCCTCTACCGCTTTTACTGCTCTTACAGCACTGCAAAAGCACTTAAATTTGCCACGTCACTGACTCATTTGCGACCTGCCCACGCGGTGGAACTCAACCTATCATATGTTGGCGAGGATTAGTAAACAACAGAGGGCAGTAGCTGAATACCAGCTTCAACATGCCCGTCAGACTGAGAGTCAGCCACCACACATAACAACTGTCGAGTTGGTGTGGATTGCTGATATTTGTGAGGTTCTTGAGAACTTTGAGTATTGCACCAAACTTGTGAGCGGTGATCAGGCTATTATCAGCGTAACCATCCCGCTGCTGTGTCTCTTGAAACAATCACTGCATAATCTCAGAGGAAGCTTTGAGTGCCCAGCATGTTGGTATGGAGCCAGATTTCCCAATGGGTGATATTACCCAGGCCAGCCAATATTCTGAGGCAACATGTGGTGATGAGGAGGAAGATGAGGAGGATGAGGAGGGAGAGGACTTGTTTTTCTGTGCTACCGAAGGGACTCATAATGCTACAGAGGGGACACCCAACCCAAGTTTCATGTCTGTCCAGCCTGGATGGGCTGGAGAGGAGGAGGTGGAGGAGGAGGAGGAGGAGACGAGTCAGCGTGAGGAGAGGATGGGTACTGTTTCTACTGTTGGGGACACAGAACATTTGCCTTTTGCAGCTTGGCCCATATGGCACAGTTCATGTGTAAGTGTCTGTGGCAAGACCCTCGCGTGATACACATTTTATCCAACAACCTATACTGGGTGTCCACCTTTCTCGATCCACGGTACAAGGAGAAATTTCCTTCTCTCCTTTTGGAGTCATCAAAGAGTTTTACAATGGAATCATTAAAGAGGGCCATTGTAGATCAGTTGGTGAAAACATCACCGTCAGACAATGCTGGTGGCAGAAGTACTGGCTCTTTTCAACACCAAGGGATAATGGGGATAGACACGAACAACAGCTCCAACAGAGGTGGGGGGGGGAATGTGCACAAATTGGGCAATTTTCAATAAACCAGCACAACAGCAAGGGCTATCTGTGCCTGTAACAATGCCAAGGAGGGATAAGTTGCAGAACATGGTCAAGGGGTACTTAAGTGACCATACGTGAGTCCTTTCTGACGCTTCAGTTCCCTTTAATTATTGGGTGTCTAAGCTGAACACTTGGCCCGACCTCTCCTTATATGCCTTGGAGGTGCTGGCCTGTCCGGCTGCTAGTGTGGTGTCTGAGCGTGTTTTCAGTTCCGCTGGGGCAATCATCACTGATAGGCACACACGCCTCTCCACGGAAAATGAAGACATACTTACTCTGATTAAATTCAACAATGACTGGATATCTCCACAGTTTGTAATCTCTCCAGATGGCATCAAGCCAACCTAAATTCACCAAAAATGCAGATTCATGCTACTGCTGTTAACGTCACCCCTTTCCCATAAAAATCACTTTCCTTCCTTCGTCAACCATGACAGCCCATAGGGCTAATTTTTACAAACCCTATGCACATTGTGCAGTGGACAAACCAGGACAGTATTCCTACTATAACCTAACTACTATTTGTGATTGGAGGCCCTTGGGATGGTGGCTTGCTGCGTCAACCATGACTCAGCCTATAAGGCTAATTTTTACAAATCCTATGCACATTGTGCAGTGGACAAATCTGGAATGTACAGTTGTCCTACCAAAGTAATATTTGTCATTGGAGGCCCTTGTCACAGGTTGTGCCACATTGTGACTAATATAGGGGCTACATATTCAATAGAAATGTACTGTCAGTCACCCTATTTGGCAAAAAAACATGCCTGGCTTGTGCCACATTGTAACTGAGATAGGGGATACATATTCAATAGCCCTCTGGCCCTCTGAAAACTTGAATTGAGGGCCACAACTACTACAGTACTCCATCATAGATAATGTTTGTCAAGGGAGACCCTTGTCATGGAATCTTCCTGCACCTATGACACAGCCCCCAGGAGTAATTCTTGGAAATACGATGCACATTCTGCTCTGGACCAAGTAGTACAGTATCAAGAAGTCTTCTCTTCCTATATAATCTGGGGAATATTGACAATTAGCAGTAGTCTAAATATTTCTTACTGCCTGCTACAAAGCATGCACCAGCCCATTTTCCCCGCTGTTTTTGGGGTGACAGCCTGCCTTCTGTCCACATTAGTCCACTTAAAAAGGCGTTTAGTGCCCTACACAAAGCAGTAGTCCAAACATTTCCTACTGCCTGCTACCAAGTACGCACTAGGCCATTTTCCTCGCTGTTTTTGGGCTGACAGCCTGCCTTCTGTCTACATTAGTCCACTTAAAAAGGCTTTTAGTGCCGTACGCAAAGCAGTAGTCCAAACATTTCTTACTACCAGCTATAAAACACGCATAAGGCCATTTTCCCAGCTGTTTTTGGGGTGACAGCCTGCCTTCTGTCTACATTAGTCCACTTAAAAAGGCGTTTAGTGCCCTACGCAAAGCAGTAGTCCAAACATTTCCTACTGCCTGCTACAAAGCACACACCAGCCCATTTTCCCCACTGTTTTTAGGGTGACAGCCTGCCTTCTGTCCACATTAGTCCACTTACAAAGGCGTTTAGTGCACTACGCAAAGCAGTAGTCCAAACATTTCCTACTGCCTGCTACCATGCACGCACCAGGCCATTTTACCCCCTATGTTCGCTGTGACAGCTAGCTTGGCTTGTGCCATCAACATCTGAAAATCTGTCAACAAAACCTAAAATGCCAAAAAAGCCTGTTGTTAAGGGACGTGGACGTGGACGTGGTGTTGTCAGTGGTGCTCGAGAAGGCACTCAATCTGTGTCAGGTCAGAAGTTTCTGGAAAAATTTCCCATTCTGGAACGTAAACATGTGTGGAAGCCAGAAGAGCGAGAGCAGATTCTGTCTTGGATAGCAGGCAAGGCCTCTATGCATTTGCCAAGCACCAACAAATCTTCCATGACCACACAGTCTACTGTCGATACCCAGAAGGCTGGCCCATCCAATCCTGAAGCTGGTTCTCCTTCCTCCCGCCATTATCAGTCACAGGAGACATATGACCCCAAGCTTGACCACTCCGAGGATCTGTTTGGTATGTATCCTTTGGTTGACTCTGGCCTATCACTGTGCAGCATTGAAGAGGGGCAAGAGGAGGTGGCGTGCGTTGATGCTCAAGTATTTGAGGACCTACAGTCAGAAGAAACCAACTTGGAGGAACATCATTTTCTGTCTCCAGAGGTGGAGGCTGATGATGATGAGACACAGTTGCCATCAGGTCAGCCTACATTGTCAACTGGGAAGGAGGATGAGATGGAAGACGAGATGGTCAATGATGAGTCAACTGATCCGATCTGGACCGTTGGCATGCATAGCCATGACAGCAACACAGGCACCAAGGGGTGGTGGTTTGCCCAGAGTGAGAACTGAGTCAACTGTTCCCAAGAGCACCCCCGCTGTACGCCAAGTCAGGGCAAGGGGGCGTTCAGCTGCTGTGGGGAATTTTTTTCTGAAAGTCCTTCAGAGAAAAACATTGTAGTCTATAGCATCTGCAATACCAAGTTGAGCAGAGGCCAGGGAAAAGACAACCTGAGCACCACCAGTATGCGAAACCACATGGCAGCCCAGCACCCCAGTAGGTGGGCGGAACACCAGGGTACCAAATCTGCGTCTGTGTGTAAGGTGCCCCAGTGAGGTAGTCGTGGGCGAGCTGTGGTCCCTGCTCGCTCTGGCACCCTACAGACAATGTGTGTTCTGTTCCTGATGGGTTGCAATGTATGTGGTGCTCTCCACTTACTTCAGACCATCCAGTCGTGGCTGTCTCCAGGCATTTATCTTCTGGAACCAGGGCAGCAATAAATTCAGAGGACAAGAGGTTCTTAACCATAACTGGGACTTTACTTGGGGAAGAGGTATATATACAATATTTACAGGCAGACATAATGGATAAGGCCCAATGGGTTGTCATCTCTCTCACAGGTACTGGAAACAACTTCAGCCCTGGTTCCCTCTTTAAGTGAAGCATCTCTGAGACTCTATTCTCTAGCTCTAGAGAATCTTCCTCACCAGTGACAGTATATCCGGATCCTATATCTCCACATGTCCTAGCCTTGAGTCCTAGCTTCTTCTGCAGCCTGCAGACAGAATGTGCCCCGGGTCCTCAATACCTCTGTTGAGTTTCTCTGGCCGGCTAATGGGACTCTTGCGTAGGGAATCTTCGCTCTGGTGATCCTACTGTCTGGGTTATGGGGCTCCTGTCTGCCCTAGCAGCCACTATACTTAGGCTGCCCGTACTGTTCTCTGTCCAAACTCTCAATGAGTCCTTTCTGGAAACTCACCACAGGTTTCTAAAAGTGCCCACCCTCTATGAGCTGTCCTCACACACAATTAACTCTTCACTGTCATGTATATCTGCAATCTTGCTAGCAGACTTGCATTATCAACTGTGCACGGGAAAGTGGCATCTTGTGGCTAGTTACCGATACTTCAGCCCACAAGGAATTATACCAGAAACATGCTTTATAAACACTCTATGCTTGATCATGGCACTAAGTTCCCCCTCTACTCTACTGACTGGATCATCAGAGCTAACCACTTAACTGGACCTAACGGCAGCTCAGAGAGATCTAACTATGGAAACATTCTCTCTTAATTGTTTCAATGCCAAAGGAAGGCTACGTCCTTCCCCACTGCTACATTTGGGTCAAACCAATGCCATGTCGCCTGGGCTATGTCCTTTAGAATCTGCTGTTCAGGAAGCAGGCACTCATACCTCCTGCCCACAAGCTGCGGTTGCTCACACACAACAAACATCAACCACATCCACTTCCTTGTCCCAGCGAAGCGTCCAGCTGTCCGTGCCTGAGAGCTTGGAAAGAAAGCATAAATACCCAGCCACGCACCCACAGGCACAAATACTAAACTCGCACACTGCCAAATTTCTAGCTGTGGAGATGTTGCCGTTTTACGCTTGTGGGAACGCAGTCTTTCCGTGATCTCTTGGCTGTGGCTGCCCCACAATACAGTGTTCCCAGCTGCCACTATTTTGCCCAGTGTGCCATCCCTGCGTTACACAAGCACGTGTTAAACAATCTAAACCGTGTTCTCACCAACGCTGTAACCGGGAAAGTCCATCTAACAACAGACACCTGGACAAGTTGTTGTGGACAGGAACGATACACTTCTCTCACGGCACACTGGGTGAACCTGGTGGAGAGTGGGACAAAGGCGCAAACTGGAAAATCACACATTCTACCCACGCCAAGAATAGTGGGCCCAACTTCTGTCAGGGTTTCCGCCTCTTCATATTCCACTTCCTCTCTCTCCTCCTCCTGTTCCACATCCTCTGCTGAATTACCCTCCCCATCACTGCCAAGCTAGGACCTGTGCAGCAGCGCATCGGCAAAGCGGCAACACGCTCTGCTGAAGCTGATCTTTTTAGGTCAGAAAGCACACACTTCAGCAGAGCTGTGGCAAGCTTTAAAACAACAGACCGATCAGTGGCTCTTCCCGCTGCACCTCCAACACGGTCTGGTCGTCTGCGATAATGGGAGTAACCTGGTGGCAGCTTTAAAGGTCGGCAAGCTGGTACCCGTGCCATTTACGGCTCACGTGCTGAACCTAGTTATTCAGAAGTTTCTGAAAGGTTACCGTGACTTGCCCTACTTACTTGAGAAGGTGCGCCGTATTAGCGCACATTTCCGCCACTCCTCTACCGCTTTTACTGCTCTTACAGCACTGCAAAAGCACTTGAATTTGCCACGTCACTGACTCATTTGCGACCTGCCCACGCGGTGGAACTCAACCTATCATATGTTGGTGAGGATTAGTGAACAGCAGAGGGCAGTAGCTGAATACCAGCTTCAACATGCCCGTCAGACTGAGAGTCAGCCACCACACATAACAACTGTCGAGTTGGTGTGGATTGCTGATATTTGTGAGGTTCTTGAGAACTTTGAGTATTGCACCAAACTTGTGAGCGGTGATCAGGCTATTATCAGCGTAACCATCCCGCTGCTGTGTCTCTTGAAACAATCACTGCATAATCTCAGAGGAAGCTTTGAGTGCCCAGCATGTTGGTATGGAGCCAGATTTCCCAATGGGTGATATTACCCAGCCCAGCCAATATTCTGAGGCAACATGTGGTGATGAGGAGGAAGATGAGGAGGATGAGGAGGGAGAGGACTTGTTTTTCTGTGCTACCGAAGGGACTCATAATGCTACAGAGGGGACACCCAACCCAAGTTTCATGTCTGTCCAGCCTGGATGGGCTGGAGAGGAGGAGGTGGAGGAGGAGGAGGAGGAGGCGAGTCAGCGTGAGGAGAGGATGGGTACTGTTTCTACTGTTGGGGACACAGAACATTTGCCTTTTGCAGCTTGGCCCATATGGCACAGTTCATGTGTAAGTGTCTGTGGCAAGACCCTCGCGTGATACACATTTTATCCAACAACCTATACTGGGTGTCCACCTTTCTCGATCCACGGTACAAGGAGAAATTTCCTTCTCTCCTTTTGGAGTCATCAAAGAGTTTTACAATGGAATCATTAAAGAGGGCCATTGTAGATCAGTTGGTGAAAACATCACCGTCAGACAATGCTGGTGGCAGAAGTACTGGCTCTTTTCAACACCAAGGGATAATGGGGATAGACACGAACAACAGCTCCAACAGAGGTGGGGGGGGGGGAATGTGCACAAATTGGCAATTTTCAATAAACCAGCACAACAGCAAGGGCTATCTGTGCCTGTAACAATGCCAAGGAGGGATAAGTTGCAGAACATGGTCAAGGGGTACTTAAGTGACCATACGTGAGTCCTTTCTGACGCTTCAGTTCCCTTTAATTATTGGGTGTCTAAGCTGAACACTTGGCCCGACCTCTCCCTATATACCTTGGAGGTGCTGGCCTGTCCGGCTGCTAGTGTGGTGTCTGAGCGTGTTTTCAGTTCCGCTGGGGCAATCATCACTGATAGGCACACACGCCTCTCCACGGAAAATGAAGACATACTTCCTCTGATTAAATTCAACAATGACTGGATATCTCCACAGTTTGTAATCCCTCCAGATGGCATCAAGCCAACCTAAATTCACCAAAAACGCAGATTCATGCTACTGCTGTTAACGTCACCCCTTTCCCATAAAAATCACTTTCCTTCCTTCGTCAACCATGACAGCCCATAGGGCTAATTTTTACAAACCCTATGCACATTGTGCAGTGGACAAACCAGGACAGTATTCCTACTATAGCCTAACTACTATTTGTGATTGGAGGCCCTTGGGATGGTGGCTTCCTGCGTCAACCATGACTCAGCCTATAAGGCTAATTTTTACAAATCCTATGCACATTGTGCAGTGGACAAATCTGGAATGTACAGTTGTCCTACCAAAGTAATATTTGTCATTGGAGGCCCTTGTCACAGGTTGTGCCACATTGTGACTAATATAGGGGCTACATATTCAATAGAAATGTACTGTCAGTCACCCTATTTGGCAAAAAAACATGCCTGGCTTGTGCCACATTGTAACTGAGATAGGGGATACATATTCAATAGCCCTCTGGCCCTCTGAAAACTTGAATTGAGGGCCACAACTACTACAGTACTCCATCATAGATAATGTTTGTCAAGGGAGACCCTTGTCATGGAATCTTCCTGCACCTATGACACAGCCCCCAGGAGTAATTCTTGGAAATACGATGCACATTCTGCTCTGGACCAAGTAGTACAGTATCAAGAAGTCTTCTCTTCCTATATAATCTGGGGAATATTGACAATTAAAATCTCTGATCCATTTGGAGAAGCTTCTCCAACCCATCCTGGGTGGGGGCACCATATATCCTTTGTCCATTGACTTGCACAAGTGATATATTTGAGCTTGTCATCCAGTTGACTATTGCAGCTTTATTTTACCGGTTCACAGAGTTAAGCCAAACCTGAGGATCGAAGGCTGCACTCACTGCTACCTTATAGTACTCCATGTCTCTTGGCCTTTTTCTCTTTAGTCTCTGACCTTAAGTGAGTTAAATAATAGAATCAGGGCCCTACAATATGAATAAGTGAGGGCACTCTTAAATGTACACAAGAGCCACCTCCAAAATTTCTAGAGGAGGGCACTTCAAAATGTATGTTACAGGGCCACATGAGGGCTCTCACAAAACTCAGCTTTCCTGCCTACTGCAGGCCCTTTGAACATTTGAATTTAGGGCCCCAGTATCACATGGTGGTGGAGGATGAGGATGAGGAGGAGTGTCAAGCCCAACGCTACAATGGGCACATTGTAAACTGCTATGGAATATGTATTCCACTATCTGAGTGTCAATGATGGAGGGACCGCACAAATGTCTAAGTAACAGCTGTCCCTCCAAAATACATGTTACAGAGCCACCTGAGGCCTCTCAGGTCAAAGATCAACATACCTACTGGTACGTTCTAGC
This sequence comes from Phyllobates terribilis, assembly GCF_046119375.1. Lineage (NCBI taxonomy): Eukaryota > Metazoa > Chordata > Amphibia > Anura > Dendrobatidae > Phyllobates > Phyllobates terribilis. The sequence goes on along the minus strand of NW_027362770.1, from coordinate 71,595,761 downwards.
TGTGCTTGTAAAGTGCCTACCTACAAAATGTATAAGTCAAGGCCCTCCCAATTGTAAAAGGCGAAAAAAAGCCACAACAGTATGTGTGAACAAAGGCTAAAAGGAATATTTTTTTGGTTTCTCTGGTTTATTTAGCCTTATATACAAGTGATTATGCAGGAAAAACAATTTCTTAACCTTTTTGGCCTGTTAAATGCAATTTAGGTTAGGTTTAATAGTTGTTCTTGTGTGACTGTAAAAGTGGCGTAACACTGCGACAAACTTATTCCCAGAAACCATATGTGAGTCAGAAATGCATGCAGGCACATTCTCCAGGCTCTTCCCATTCTGTTTCATCACTCTCCCATCCATTTCAGCCTTTTCCTCTGTTCCCCAGACCGCTTTGTAGGGTCCAGCAGAAAATTACTCGCATTTCCCATTGACTTACATTGTAATCGCTATTCGGAACGAATACGCGATTATTACAAAGTACTCGTTACGAATATAGAGATTACGGTAATCGCTCATCACTAGCTACAAGCCTAAACATTTAAAGGTAGGATAAAAACAGCCTTCAGCTCCCTCACACGTCCTGGTGATTCCGGTACTGGAAAAAACAGTACCAGTGAGGTCTGTGGTCAGTGTTCGTGTGCCATCCGTGTGTCAGTGTAACACTATCTGTGTGGCATATGTATGTACGTGTGCATGTGTATGTGTCCGTGTGTATCATTTGCGTGCCGTCCATGTGTACCATCAGTGTGACAAGTACTGGAATAGAATGAAAAATACAAATGACAGTTGTATAAGTGTTAGATGTGCACAGATAGATAGATACAGTGCTGCTCACCATTATTTGCACCCCATCATTTTTTTTTCATAGACTGTACAATATCTAATATATATATAATAGTCTTATCCCGTCTGTCTGTCTGTCCAGGAAATCCCGCGTCGCTGATTGGTCCGGCCGCGGCCAATCAGCGACGCGGGATTTCAGAAAAAGATGGCTCAGAGGTCAGCGGCGATGTAGCCGGGAGATGAGCGGCGCCCACCGGCCGCGACCAATCAGTGATTTTGGCGCCAAATTTAAACACCGCTGTGCTGATTGGTCGCGCCCGCCGGTCGCGACCAATCAACGATTTTGGCGTCAAATTTAAACACCGCTGTGCTGATTGGTCGCGCCCGCCGGACGCGACCAGTCAGCGATTTTGGCGCCAAATTTAAACACCGCTCTGCTGATTGCGCCCGGTGTACTGCATACATATTCTAGAATACCCGATGTGTTTGAATCGGGCCACCATCTAGTCTTTAGAAATAAATGGAAATGTACCAAAGTTATATCTTCAGGATTTTTAATTAGTGGTCCAAAGTAATAACAGCAATAAAACATTATTTTTTAACTTCCATGTTGCAATTTCAAAGAAAAAACAGAATAAACAGCATGTGCAGCAATAAAGGCATCCCTAATTAATACTTGGTTGCACACCCTTTGGCATTGCTGACAACCTCCAAATGTTTCTTGTAGCCATTAGTGATGAGCGAGCACTAAAATGCTTGGGTACTCGTTGTTCGAGTCGAGCAAATTGAAATACTCGAGTGCTCGGTCCGAGTAACAAGCCCAATGTAAGTCTATGGGAAACTCGAGCATTTTTCCGGCGACTTCCCCCGGCGGTCTGCAAAGGGCCTAAAAATTGCCCAAATCGATGGGAACTATGCTCAAATGACATGGCAACAACATGGTGATGACCTCTGGAAACATTTCTGACTCCCAGGTCAATGCTGTCAACTATGTTGTCAGAGGTATTACGCCACTTTTACGGACTCACAATAAAACATACAAAAACTAAACCAAAATGGATTTTCCTGGGATATATATTAAGGAACATCCTTTCCAGGGTAATGACTTGTATATAAGGCAAAATAAATATACAAAAACAAAAATGATCCTCCACACCTTGGGCTATGTTCACACGTAGCGTTTTTAATGCGTTTTTGCACTTTTGCATTGCTTTCAAGCAAGACAAATGCATTCACCAGGAAATGTCATTTTAACACTTTACAACCTTATCTGGCTATATGGTGTGTGACACATCATCAGACACATCCTGTTTCATTTATGGTGGAGGGACTCTGAAAGTCACAAAGCCTATATTTATAGGGCCTTTACTATTCATAAAGGGCCAGCAGTCGGCCCTCACTATTCTTAGAGAGCCATCAGCCGGCTATGCTTTGTTGTTCCCATTACTAAAGAGTGCATCTCCCATACTGTTATTGCGTATGTAGTGAGTGGCAAAATTTGGATGCACCCCAATACCCCTTTGAAAATTTGGACGCACCCCAATACCCCTTTGAAGAGACTTAGAGGAGGGCCTCCTGAAAAAAAATGTTCCCATGCAATGGCAAGGGCTGCCAAAAATTTGGACTTACTTCAATGCCCCTTGGAAGAGATGCAGAGGAGGGCCTCCTGAAAAAAATGTTCCCTTTAGTAGGAAGTGGGTCTTCCATACTGTTTGCTTATGCAGTGAATGCAAGGGTTGCCAAAAATTTGGAGGCACTCTAATGCCCATAAAGCGCTAGCAGACGGCCCTTGCTATTGCTAGAGAGCCATCAGCCGGCTAGGCTTTGTTGTTCCCACAATTAACGAGTGGGTCTCCTATACGGTTATTGCATATGCAGTGACTGCAAGGGCTGCCAAAAATGTGGACGCAACCCAATACCCCTTTGAAGAGACATAGAGGAGGGTCTCAGTAAAACAAATGTTCCCATTATAAAGCAGCGGGTCTCCTATAGTGGTAATGCCCATTCTGTGACTGCAAGGGCTGCCATAATTTGGGAAAAAACCCACTAACAATTTAAAGACACATAGAGCTAGGCCACAGTAACGAGTGTGACATGTTCCCATTAGAAAGGAGAAGGTTTGCTATACAGTTATAGGGTATGCAGTGACTCTAATGGCTGCCAAAATTTCAGAAAAACCCTACTAACAATTTAAAGACACATAGAGCTGGGCCACAGTAACGACATGTTCCATTAGAAAGAAAGAGGGTCTCCCAAACTGTTGCCTATGCATTGACTGCAATGGCTGTCAAAAATTTGGAGGAACTCCAATGCCCCTTGAAAGAGATGTAGAGGTCGGAGGGCCTCATGTTCCCATTATTAGGAAGTGGGTCTTCCATACTGTTTGTCTATGCAGTGAAGCAACGGCTGCCAAAAATTTGGAGGAACTCCAATGCCCCTTGCAAGAGACGTAGAGGTCGGAGGGCCTCATGTTCCCATTATTAGGAGGTGGGTCTCCCATACTGTTTGCCTATGCAGTGAAGCAACGGCTACCCTTGCAAGAGACGTAGATATGTTGATATGGTACATATGGTGGTGATATGGTGGTGGTGGAGGATGAGGATGCGGAGAAGGAGAAGGACAAGAGCAAATAGACAAAATCAGGAAGTGTATACCCATGTCTGGGTGTGAAGACAGAGGTGCATGGGAATAGAGTTAGACCTCCCCAAAAAAAGACACTGTATTTGAGTTTATGTTATGCTGCTATCATTCGGTGGTGTTGAGAAGTCTGGCTCAATCCAACCCTTGTTAATTTTTATAAGAGTCAGCCTGTCAGCATTTTCAGTTGACAGGCGGATGCGCCTATCGGTTATAATTCCAAAAGTGGCACTAAAAACCTGCTCTGACAAAACGCTAGTGGCAGGGCAAGCCAAGACCTCCAAGGCGTAGAGAGCCAGTTCATGCCATGTGTCCAACTTGGATACTCAATAATTATAAGGCACAGAGGAATCACGGAGGATGTTGGTACGGTCGGCAAGTTACTCCCTCAGCATTTTCCGAAACTTTTCCCTCCTTGGGAGAGTACCCCGCGCCTCAGGGCCTGTGCGATGGGAGGGTCTGAGAAAACTGTCCCAGAACTTTGGCAGTGTTCCCCTGCCTCTGCTGGATTGCATTTGTGTCTCTCTCGCATGTACTCCTTGGTTGTCCAATGAACTGTGACCTCTGCCGCCAGCATTTTCAGATGGGAATTTTTTTAATAATTCCGCAACAAGGGCCTTCTCGTACTGCCCCATTTTATTAGACCAGTCCTGCGCGGGAATAAGAGACAGAAAGTTCTCCTTGTAGCGTGGGTCTTGAAGTGTCACCAACCAATAATGACTGTCACCCAAAATTTGGACAACGCAAGGGTCACGGGAAAGGCAGCGTAACATAAACTCAGCCATGGGTGCCAGACTGCAAAGAGGCAAGACTTCTGTGTAATCACCAAGAGGACGACTTACCATGCTCTCCTCCTCCTCCTCCTCCCTGTCCTCAGGCCATCCACGCTGAACAGACGGTATGACAGTTGTGCAGGTAGTACCGTCTGTAGCGCTGGAAACTAGCTCCTGTTCTTCCTCCTCCTCTTCCTCATTGTCACCCAATCCACATTGGGATGAGATGAGGCTGGTCGCTGTGTAATCACCCTGTATGGTTCCTTGCTCCATCTCATCATGCTCAGCCTGCAATGCATTCTCTTTAATTGTGAGCAGAGAGCGTTTCAGAAGACAGAGAAGCGGAATGGTGACGCTAATTATGGCATCATTGCCACTCACCATCTTGGTGGAGTCCTCAAAGTTTTGGAGGATGGTACATATGTCTGACATCCATGTCCACTCCTGAGGTCTTATGTGTGGAGTCTGACCTGAAAACCGACAGCCTTGTTGATGCTGGTAGTCAACAACTGCCCTCTTCTGCTCACAAATCCTTCCCAACATCTGCAAAGTAGAGTTCCAACGCGTGGGGACATCACAGATCAGTCAGTGAGCTGGAAGCTGCAAATGCTGCTGAAGCAGGGCAAGGACAGCAGAAGCTGTAGCTGACTTTCTAAAATGGGCACACAGGCAGCGTACTTTGACAAGCAGATCCGACAGATCCGGGTAGGTTTTGAGAAACCGCTGAACCACGAGGTTAAGCACATGGGCCAGGCATGGTACATGTGTGAGCTTGCCTCGCCTCAGAGCCGCCACCAGGTTACGGCCATCATCACACACGACCATGCCTGGCTGTAGGGTCAGCGGTGTCCGCCACAGATCTGCCTGCTCTTTCAGAGCTGTCCACAACTCTTCAGCGTTGTGCGGTTTGTCACCTAAACATATTAGCTTCAACACATCCTGTTGCTGCTTGGCTGAGGCAGTCTGCAGTGCTTCCAGCTTGTGACTGATGTGGTCATTTTGGAGATGGAGGCTGAAGAGGAAGAGGAGGTGCAGGAGCTGTAGAATGTGGGGGCAACCCTGACTGACACAGGGCCCGCAATCCTCAGAGTCGCGAGAACGTGTTCCGTCCTATGGTCGACTGGGTCCCGGCTTCCACTATATTAACCCAGTGTGCCATCAGTGAGATGTACCGTCCCTGTCCACAAGCACTTGTCCACATGTCTGTGGTTAGGTGGACTTTCCCAGTAACTGCATTGTTGAGGGCACGTTTAATGTTGTGAGACACGTGCTCGTGTAATGCAGGGACAGCACACTGGGAGAAATAGTGGCAGCTGGTGATCGAGTACCGAGGGACAGCCGCTGCCATCCATCTCCACGAGCCTAAAAGGCAACATTTCGAGCACAAGCATTCGCGAAATGTGTGAATTTAGTAGTGTGGCCTGTGGGGCGTTGGCTGAGTATTTGCGCTTGCGTTCCAAGGACTGGGGTAGGGACAACTGAACGCTGCGCTGGAACAAGGATGTGGACGTGCTTGCTGATGGTGCTAGTTGAGAGTGTGCAAGGACAGTGGCAGGGCGGGAGGCATCTTGCCATGTGCCATGGACAGGTGATTGGCGTGCACGCACAACAGTGAAGCAGGCGGTGGTGTCACCCGCAGACACTGTTGCTGGACCCTGGGGTTCAGCCCACTTAGTTGGGTGCTTTGCTGCAATGTGCCTGATCATGCTTGTGTTGGGGAGGCTGCTAGTTTTGCTACCCCTGCTGATGCTGGCCTGGCAGGTGGTGCAAATGGCCTTTTTGGGGTTATCTGCAGAGTCTTTAAAAAATTACCAGACTCGGGAAGACCTAACAGTTGTACTGGCAACTTCCGTCGTGTTGGTGTTACGAGGAATGCTTTCCTGCCTTGTGTCTGCGGCCACCACACTGATTCTTCCTGCCTGTTGTGGTGCTACGCCTCCCTCCCCTTGTATGCTGCTGTCCTCTCTCTGTATGTCCCCCTGCCAGGTTGGGTCAGTTACTATATCATCCACCACCTCGTCTTCCACTTCCGCACCCTGGTCCTCCTCCTGACTTTCTGGCAATTGTGTCTCATCATCATCATCATCATCCACCTCTTGCGACAGTAATTGCACTTTCCCACCGTCGCCTTCGTGTGACCGTGGCTTCTCCAATATTTGGGCATCGCTACACGCGTTCTCCTCTTGACTCGCTTGAAGCTGGCCGGGCCCTAATCTACAAATGGAAAAGTGAATAGCTCTTCTGAGTTTCCAAGTGTGGGATCAGTTATCTCCAGGCACTCGACATGGTGGGAGGAAGGAGGATCAGGGTGACGAATATGCGGTCCAGACTCATGACTACTGAGACTTGACCGTGTGGAAGACAAGGTGATGGTGGTGCTGGCAAAATGACTGGAAGCATTATCTGCTATCCAACCAACAACCTTTTGACACTGCTCTGTATTCAATAGTGGTGTTCTGCGGTCCCCTAGTAATAGGGACAAGAAGGTCGAGCGACAAGATGTGGGTGTTTGTTGTGGTACAATTTCAGCTTTCCCACGGCGACGTCCTCGGCGTCGGCCTCTGCATTCACCATCACCATCACGTCCACTTCCCTGTCCCTTGCCACTCACCTTGCCCATTTTTAATGGAGGACAATATTTTCCACGTTCACGAGAAATGGCTGATTTTGGTATGCAGTTATATGTGATACGTTTGACAGCGAACCACAATTTTAAATAGCAGGCCTGTAATTTAATAATACTATTCTTCACAGACACCTAGTGTGAATAGCTTGACCGACACACTATAATGGAGTGAAAATGGAAGAAATGTCTGATTTTGGAACAGGCTTATAGGTGATATGTTTGACAGAAAACCATGGTTTTAAATAGCAAACCTGTAATTTACTAATACTATTCTACACAGAGACCTAGTGTGAATAGCTTGACCGACACACTGCAACAGAATGGAAAAAAAGGCCAATATTTTCTACGTTCAGTTAAAATTTCTGGATTTTATAGTTGAAAAATCTAACAGATCTGGCTTTATTCTGCAGTGAGAACAAGCAAATGGAGCCGAAAAATTATGTACTCTTGATTGCTTTTTAAGTAAATAACCAGGATTAAGATAAAAAAAAATTTGCCCTGGTCCTTGATATTTGGGGCTATGTCTACAAATATCTGTAATTATTACAGCAGCAAAAGACAGGACGTTCAATGGACCCTCTTGCGCTATATGCACTACAGTCTGCCACATACACATCCTGCCTGCCTAACTCCTGCCTAGCACTGATTATATGCAGCTGGATTAGTCCTCAGAAGGACTGTTAGTTTAGATGGATATATATATATATATATGTTGTGGAATACCTATACTAACAGGGTGTTCAATGGACCCTCTTGTGCTGTATCATGCTCTGCAGTCTGCCACACACACTGCCTGCCTGCCTAATTCCTGCTATCGCCACTGAATATATGCAACTGGATTAGTCCTACGGAAGACTGTTAGTTCAGTTGGATATATATATATATATATATATATATATATACAGGGTGGTCCAAAAGTAGGTGGCCAGAAAATAATAACATTTATTTTGATTTATATATAAAATTATATTTACTAACACAAGCATAACATTGACAATTAAATTTTATTCTGAACAATAATACAGAAGCCCTTAAATTTTATCAACGCAGGTGCTCAAACTGTTTTCCATTACAATTTGCACAGCTTTGAACTCTGCCTCTTAGGCTTCGACAAACTTTTTTGCACAAGTCTCTTTAAGTATTAATTTCTTGAAATGCATCTCTTATGTAATTTTTCAAATCACTGACACTTTTTGGTATTCGACTATAAACTTTGTCCTTGAGTACTCCCCAAAAGAAAAAATCCATTGGGGTCAAGTCTGGTGAATGTGCCGGCCAATCAAGTGAGCCTCTTCGGCCAATCCATTTATTAGGAAATGTTTCATCAAGATACTCACAGACTACTTTTGAATAATGTGGAGGGGCCCCATCTTGTTGGAAATAAAGGTCATTTGAATTAGGCTGTTGCTGTAACTGGGGAACAACTTGATTCATTAGAATTTCAAGATACTTATCTCCTGTGACTGTTCCATCAAAAAATATTGGTCCTAAATCACCAAAACTTGAAATACCACCCCAAACATTGACACCAGGCTCATTTAGTTGTTGCTCTAAAGTTAAATGCATGTTCTCATTATACCAGTAAATACAATTATGTCTGTTAATATGGCCGGATATTCTGAAAGAAGCTTCATCACTCCACATAATGTTATCTAAAATTACTGGATTTTCTTCAATTTCGTTAAGCATAATCTCACTAAATTGCAGCCGCCTGTCTGGATCATCCTCCAATAAACCATGAATTAGAAGTGGACGATAAGCTTTCCACCCAATAGATTTCAGGATTCGCATGATAGAATCTCGTGAAATTCCCAATTCCAGAGAGGCTCTTCTGGTGGACTTTTTTGGACTCTGAACAAATGTTTCAGCAACAAGTTGTTTATTATCTTCTGTACAGACTGTTTTGGGTCGACCAGTTTTTGGAGCATTAAGGATTGAGCCAGTGGCTTTGAATTTGTCACGAATGCGGTAAATGGTTTGTCTCTTTGTGGCTTGAGTACCAAATGTTTCAACCCAATTTGCTCTAACGGTTTCAGCATTTTGAGATTTCCAATACTCTGTTAAAATCCATTTTCTTTGATCTGTATTTAAATTAATTGCTATTATGTGTTATCTGAATTATCTGAAAAGAAAACAGATTTGGGGGAGATCTATCTGTGAAAACTAGATCTGTGAAACTGGCTCAGTTGCCCTTAGCAACCAATCAGAGTCCACCTTTCATTTTCCAAAGAGTCTGTGAGGAATGAAAAGTGGAATCTGGTTGATAAGGGAAACTGAGCCAGTTTCACTTTGCACCATGTTTGATAAATCTCCCCCTTCATAACCTTATTACACTCTCTGTCCACCTACTTTTGGACCACCCTGTGTATATATATATATATATAAATATATATATATATATATATATATATATATATAATATATATATATATACACAAATATATATATATATATATATATATATATATATATATATATACAGTACAAAAGTTTGGATACACCTTCTCATTTATAGATTTTTCTGTATTTTCATGACTATGAAAATTGTACATTCACACTGAAGGCATCAAAACTATGAATTAACACATGTGGAATTATATACTTAACAAAAAAGTGTGAAACAACTGAAAATATGTCTTATATTCTAGGTTCTTCAAAGTAGCCACCGTTTGCTCTGATGACTGCTTTGCACACTTTTGGCATTCTCTTGATGAGCTTCAAGAGGTAGTCACCGGAAATGGTCTTCCAACAATCTTAAAGGAGTTCTCAGAGATGCTTAGCACTTGTTGGCCCTTTTGCCTTCACTCTCCAGCTCACCCCAAACCATCTCGATTGGGTTCAGGTCTGGTGACTGTGGAGGCCAGGTCACCTGGCGTAGCACCCCATCACTCTCCTTCTTGGTCAAATAGCCCTTACACAGCCTGGATGTGTGTTTGGGGTCATTGTCCTGTTGAAAAATAAATGATAGTCCAACTAAACGCAAACCGGATGGAATAGCATGCCGCTGCAAGATGCTGTGGTAGCCATGCTGGTTCAGTATGCCTTCAATTTTGAATAAATCCCCAACAGTGTCACGAGCAAAGCACCCCCACACCATCACACCTCCTCATCCATGCTTCACGGTGGGAACCAGGCATGTAGAGTCTATCCGTTCACCTTTTCTGTGTCGCACAAAGACACGATGGTTGGAACCAAAGATCTCAAATTTGGACTCATTAGACCAAAGCACAGATTTCCACTGGTCTGATGTCCATTCCTTGTGTTCTTTAGCCCAAACAAGTCTCTTCTGCTTGTTGCCTGTCCTTAGCAGTGGTTTCCTAGAAGCTATTTTACCATGAAGGCCTGCTGCACAAAGTCTCCTCTTAACAGTTGTTGTAGAGATGTGTCTGCTGCTAGAACTCTGTGTGGCATTGACCTGGTCTCTAATCTAAGCTGCTGTTAACCTGCGATTTCTGAGGCTTGTGACTCGGATAAACTTATCCTCAGAAGCAGAGATGACTCTTGGTCTTCCTTTCCTGGGGCGGTCCTCATGTGAGCCAGTTTCTTTGTAGCGCTTGATGGTTTTTGCAACTGCACTTGGGGACACATTCAAAGTTTGCCCAATTTTTCGGACTGACTGACCTTTATTTCTTAAAGTAATGATGGCCACTCGTTTTTCTTTACTTAGCTGCTTTTTTCTTGCCATAATACAAATTCTAACAGTCTATTCAGTAGGACTCTCAGCTGTGTATCCACCTGACTTCTGCACAACACAACTGATGGTCCCACCCCCATTTATAAGGCAAGAAATCCCACTTATTAAACCTGACAGGGCACAACTGTGAAGTGAAAACCATTACCGGTGACTACCTCTTGAAGCTCATCAATAGAATGCCAAGAGTGTGCAAAGCAGTCATCAAAGCAAAAGGTGGCTACTTTGAAGAACCTAGAATATAAGACATATTTTCAGTTGTTTCACACTTTTTTATTAAGTATATAATTCCACATGTGTTAATTCATAGTTTTGATGCCTTCAGTGTGCATGTACAATTTTCATAGTCATGAAAATACAGGAAAAATCTTTAAATAAGAAGGTGTGTCCAAACTTTTGGTCTGTATGTACAGTACAGACCAAAAGTTTGGACACACCTTCTCATGTAAAGATTTTTCTGTATTTTCATGACTATGAAAATTGTACATTCACACTGAAGGCATCAAAACTATGAATTAACACATGTGGAATTATATACTTAACAAAAAAGTGTGAAACAACTGAAAATATGTCTTATATTCTAGGTTCTTCAAAGTAGCCACCTTTTGCTTTGATGACTGCTTTGCACACTCTTGGCATTCTCTTGATGAGCTTCAAGAGGTAGTCACCGGAAATGGTCTTCCAACAATCTTGAAGGAGTTCCCAGAGATGCTTAGCACTTATTGGCCCTTTTGCCTTCACTCTGTGGTCCAGCTCACCCCAAATCATCTCGATTGGGTTCAGGTCTGGTGACTGTGGAGGCCAGGTCATCTGTCGTAGCACCTCTTCACTCTCCTTCTTGGTCAAATAGCCCTTACACAGCCTGGAGGTGTGTTTGGCGTCATTGTGATGTTGAAAAATAAATGATGGTCCAACTAAACGCAAACCGGATGGAATAGCATGCCGCTGCAAGATGCTGTGGTAGCCATGCTGGTTCAGTATGCCTTCAATTTTGAATAAATCCCCAACAGTGTCACGAGCAAAGCACCCCCACACCTCCTCTTCCATGCTTCACGGTGGGAACCAGGCATGTAGAGTCTATCCGTTCACCGTTTTTGCGTCGCACAAAGACACGGTGGTTGGAACCAAAGATCTCAAACTTGGACTCATCAGACCAAAGCACAGATTTCCACTGGTCTAATAATGTTCATTCATTGTGTTCTTTAGCCCAAACAAGTCTCTTCTGCTTGTTGCCTGTCCTTAGCAGTGGTTTCCTAGCAGCTATTTTACCATGAAGGCCTGCTGCACAAAGTCTCCTCTTAACAGTTGTTGAAGAGATGTTTCTGCTGCTAGAACTCTGTGTGGCCTTGACCTGGTCTCTAATCTGAGCTGCTGTTAACCTGCGATTTCTGAGGCTGGTGACTCGGATAAAGTAATCCTCAGAAGCAGAGGTGACTCTTGGTCTTCCTTTCCTGGGGCGGTCCTCATGTGAGACAGTTTATTTGTAGCGCTTGATGGCTTTTGCAACTGAACTTGGGGACACTTTCAAAGTTTTCCCAATTTTTCGGACTGACTGACCTTCATTTCTTAAAGTAATGATGGCCACTCGTTTTTCTTTACTTAGCTGCTTTTTTCTTGCCATAATACAAATTCTAACAGTCTATTCAGTAGGACTATCAGCTGTGTATCCACCAGACTTCTGCACAACACAACTGATGGTCCCAACCCCATTTATAAGGCAAGAAATCCCACTTATTAAACCTGACAGGGCACACCTGTGAAGTGAAAACCATTTCCGGTGACTACCTCTTGAAGCTCATCAAGAGAATGCCAAGAGTGTGCAAAGCAGTCATCAAAGCAAAAGGTGGATACTTTGAAGAACCTAGAATATAAGACATATTTTCAGTTGTTTCACACTTTTTTGTTAAGTATATAATTCCACATATGTTAATTCATAGTTTTGATGCCTTCAATGTGAATGTACAATTTTCATAGTCATGAAAATACAGAAAAATCTTTAAATGAGAAGGTGTGTCCAAACTTTTGGTCTGTACTGTATATATGTATATATATATATATATATATATATATATATATATATATATATATACACCGCGTGCAGAATTATTAGGTAAATGCGTATTTTGATCACTTCGATACTTTTTATACATGTTGTCCTACTCCAAGCTGCATAGGCTTGAGAGCCAACTACCAATTAAGTAAATCTGGTCATGTGCATCTCTGTAATGAGGTGGGGTGTTGTCTAATGACATCAACACCCGATATAAGGTGTGCTTAATTATTAGGCAACTTCCTTTCCTTTGGCGAAATGGGTCAGAAGAGAGATTTGACGGGCTCTGAAAAGTCCAATATTGTGAGATGTCTTGCAGAGGGATGCAGCAGTCTTTAAATTTCCAAACTTTTGAAGCGTGATCACCGAACAATCAAGCGTTTAATGGCAAATAGCCAACAGGGTCGCAAGAAGCGTGTTGGCCAAAAAAGGCGCAAAATAACTACCCATGAATTGAGAAAAATCAAGCGTGAGGCTGCCAAGATGCCATTCGCCACCAGTTTTGCCATATTTCAGAGCTGCAACGTTACTGGAGTATCAAAAAGCACAAGGTGTGCGATACTCAGGGACATGGCCAAGGTAAGGAAGGCTGAAAAACGACCACCTTTGAACAAGAAACATAAGATAAAACGTCAAGAGTGGACCAAGAAATATCTTAAGACTGATTTTTCAAAGGTTTTATGGACTGATGAAATGAGCGTGACTCTTGATGGGCCAGATGGATGGGCCAGAGGCTGGATCAGTAAAGGGCAGAGAGCTCCACTCCCACTCAGACACCAGCAAGGTGGAGGTGGGGTATTGGTATGGGCTGGTATCATCAAGGATGAACTTGTGGGACCTTTTCGGGTTGAGGATGGAGTGAAGCTCAACTCCCAGACCTACTGCCAGTTTCTGGAAGACAACTTCTTCAAGCAGTGGTACAGGAAGCAGTCGGTATCGTTCAAGAAAAACATGATTTTCATGCAGTACAATGCTCCATCACATTCATCCAACTACTCCACAGCGTGGCTGGCCAGTAAAGGTCTAAAAGAAGAAAAAATAATGACATGGCCCCCTTGTTCACCTGATCTGAACCCCATAGAGAACCTGTGGTCCATCATAAAATGTGGGATCTACAGGGAGGGAAAACAGTACACCTCTCGGAACAGTGTCTGGGAGGCTGTGGTGGCTGCTGCACGCAATGTTGATCGAAAACAGATCAAGCAACTGACAGAATCTATGGATGAAAGTCTGTTGAGTGTCATCATAAAGAAAGGTGGCTATATTCATCACTAATATTTTTGGTTTTTGTTTTTGCTTGTCAGAAATGTTTATTTCTAAATTTTGTGCACTGATATTGGTTACCTGGTGAAAATAAACAAGTGAGATGGGATTATATTTGGTTTTAATTAAGTTGCCTAATAATTCTGCACAGTAATAGTTACCTGCACAAACAGATATCCTCCTAAGATAGCCAAATCTAAAAAAAAAACCAATCCAACTTCAAAAAATATTAAGCTTGGATATTTATGAGTCTTTTGGGTTGATTGAGAACATAGTTGTTGATCAATAATAAAAATAATCCTCTAAGATACAACTTGCCTAATAATTCTGCACACAGTGTAATATGTGTTGTGGAATACCTATACTAACTGTGAAGAAGCAAATCTCTCCCTGACGCAGAAGCACCTCTCCCTACTCTGCCTGATTCCGGGGTACACTGTGACGAGCATAGCAGCGCCAGGTCTTATATAGACCTGATGGTGCTATGCGGCCAGCCAATCACTGTAATGCCCACAACCAACATGGCTACGGCATTACAGTGTATGGCAGGCAATCCATGCATGTTCATTGACTCTCTAAAGAGCGCCAAACATGCAGGGAGGGGATCCGAGTTCCCGCCCGAGGAACCCAGAAATACTCGCTGAGCGCCGAGCTTGTCGAGCACCATGATGCAGTGGCGAGCCCGTTCGCTCATCACTTGTAGCCATCTATATGCTTCTTGCACTTCTCAGCTGGAATTATCTCCCACTCTTCCTTTGAAGTTTATTCAAGCTTTTGAATGTTTGCAGGGTTCTTTTTCCCAATGACAGATTTCAGCTCACCCCAAAGGTTTTCAATGGGTTTGAGGTCAGGACTCATTGCTGCCCATTTTTTTCTTTTTCAACCATTCTTTCAACCAGTGTACTTTTGGATGTGTGCTTTGGGTCATTGTCTTGCTGGAGGAACCATGATCTTCGACTCAAACCAAGTTTTCTTACACTTACATTTCGCTCTAAAATCTCTTGATAATTCTCTGATTTGATGAGTCCTGTGAAACAGTCAAGGCCTACAGTACCAGACGTAGCAAAGCAACCCCACAGCATTATGGATCCTCCACCATGCTTAACTGTTGGTAACGTGTTCTTTTCCTTATAAGCTTCATTGCGCCGTCTGTAAACAGACTGTTGCTTTGCATTGCCAAAAAGCTCTATTTTTGTTTCATCTGTCCACAGAACATTTTCCCAAAAGGATTATGGTTTGTCAAGGTACTCTTTGGCAAAGATCAGTCAATCCTTTTTATGTCTTTCCTTTGGCAATGGTCTCTTCCTTGGCCTTTACCCATTAAGCTTTGCTTGGTTTAGTGTGCGGCATATGGTACTTGTTGAAACCATTACCCAGACCGTTCCAGGTTGGCCTTCAGGGCTTTGAATGTTTGATGTGGTGTTTTTTCCACCATTCGCACCAACCTTCGAAGATATCTCTTGTCAATTCTCTTCTTTCCCCCACATCCAGGGAGGTTATTGACGGTTTCATGCTTGGCAAACTTCTTAATAACATTGCGCACTGTTGAAACAGGAATTCCAATGTCTTTGGAGATGGCTCATACCCTTTGGAAGTCTTGTGTTTCCTAATAATAGCAGTTCTAATCATCAGACAGCTCCTTTGTCTTCACCATTGTGACAAAGGAACAGGGCCTATCATGTGGGTTTTTAAAACACTGAAGTCATCATTCATTCACTAATTCATATCACATGGGCACTGACAATTAATCACAAGTGAATCTCTTTTGTGATTTACCACAGATGAATCAAAATGCGTTTCCATACTAAAATAATGTAAAGGGTGCCAATACCAGTGACACAGCAAGCTTTAGGTTTCTCTATTTTTCCCTCCTATTGTTTTTTTGTTTCAAATTATTTTTTATCATTTGCTCTTTTGTATTTAACATGAGTGCTCTATACAAAAAAAAACTGTTTCACTTGATTCATTTTTTTCAGGAGATATTCCACTTTATGTACTTAAACTTCATGGGTGCCAATAACGATAAGCAGGACTGTAGGTAGATAGATGATGGATAGATAGAGACAGAGAGAGAAAGATGGCCGTCAGATATGTAATAAGCTTTGAGGAGGCTATTTGGCAGCTTTTTAGGAATAAATGAAAAAATAAAGGCTTGAGGCAAAATAGACAATTGTGAGCTGATCTTATTATGCTGAGAAAGGGCACAATATCCATGCACCTTCCCAGCCCCCAGCTGTCTGATTTGCCTTTACTGGTTATTAAAAATGGGGGACCCACCAAAAAATAATGTGGGGTCCCACCTATTTTTAATAACCAGAAAAAGTTAAGCAGACAATTGGGGGTTGATATTAATACACTGGGAAGGACCATGGATATTGGCCCCTTCCCAGCCTAATAAAACCAGCCTTCAGCCGCCCCAGAAATGGCGCATCCATTAGATGCGCCAATTCTGGCGCTTAGCCTCAGCTCTTCCCGATTTCCCTGGTCCAGTGGCAATTGGGGTAATGCCCTCTGACATAAAGCACAAGGGTTAGTAATGGAGAGTCATCTGTCAGACATTACTAACCCAGTAGTCAAAAGAAATAAACAGACAATTACAGAAAAAAGTCCTTTAATTGTAAAAAGCACTCCCAGAATATTACCCTCTTACCCATTTGTTATTAAAATAAAAGTAATTCACAGGGGTCCACTGTAAATCCATAATATGGAGGTTCCACGACGATCCCCGATTCTGCTACATTCGGAGGCTGTAGTCAGGACCCGGCACCTAGGAATAGCGCTAACTGTACTGCTTTTCCCATGTCCCGAGGCATTTCATTCAGGTACGTGTCAGAAGTCACATGGATGTCATCCATGTGTCATCAATGCGCACATGTGTGGCATGAATTTCCCCCTTGCTGCTGGAAAAAAAGGACATGTCTGTGGGTTTTTCACATGGAGACACGGTCCGTCTCAAAACCTGACATGTGCGCAGCACCATTAAATACAATGGATGTTCATGTATCCATATTTGCAGTCCTTATCCCCTTCACCCCTGGGCCATTTTCCGTTTTTGCGCTTTCGTTTTTTGCTCCCCTTCTTCTCAGAGCCATAACTTTTTTATTTTTCTGGTAATATGGCCATGTGAGGGCTTGTTTTATGTGGGATGAGTTGTACTTTTGAACGACACCATTGATATTACCATATAATGTACTGGAAAATGGGAAAAAAATTTCAACTGCTGTAAAATTGCAAAAAAAGTGCAATATCACAATTGTTTTTTTACCATGTTCCCTAAATGCTAAAACTGACCTGCCATTATGATTCTCCAGGTTATTTTGAGTTTGCAGATAGCAAAGATGTATAGGTTCTTTTTTATTTAAGTGGTGAAAAAAAAATTCAAAGTTTGTTAAAAAAAAATGGCGCCATTTTCCGAGACCCGTAGCGTCTTTATTTTTCAGGATATGAGGCTGGGTTAGGGCTCATTTTTTGCATGCCAAGCTTATGTTTTTATTGATACCATTTTGGTGTACATACGATGTTTTGATCGCCTGTTATTGCATTTTATTGCAAAGTTGTGGCGACCAAAAAAATTTAATTCTGGTGTTTTGATCTTTTTTTCTCGTTACACCGTTTACCAATCAAATTAATTATTTTTATATTTTGATAGATCGAATGTTTCTAAACGTGGCAATACCAAATATGTGTATTTTTGATTTTTTTTTATTGTTTTATTTTGAATGAGGCGAAAGGGCAGTTTGAACTTTTATAATTTTTTAAAACTTTTTTTTACACTTTTTACTTGCGTCAATAGTCTCCATAGTAGACTTGAAGCTGCGATCATCTGATCGCCTGTGCTACACATAGCAGAGCTTCAGCCCTGCTATGTTTAGCAGAAATACTCATCTGCTATGAACGCTGATCGCTGGGCAGCACTCATAGCAGATCAGCTATAGAAACCACACGGGTCTCCTGCAGAGCCTGAGTTGTCATGACAACCCATCGGTGGCCCGCCATCATGTGACAAGCGTGCCAATGGGCGGGTCTTAGGTTTAGGGTTCCATCAAAGAAAGGTCGCCTTGTCATGGCTAATGGGCTCTCATGAATTGGTCAATATGTATGCTAAGTACCTTCATTTTATAAATATATTCTATATAGCAGTAATGCATCTAAGTTTCATATATTCAGTGTTTGCATACATCTTAACGTTTACAGAATGCTGCTGTATTTTTTTGTTTGTATACAACTGTCTTTGTTCACAATACTTGCTGTCATGCAAACAATGTCAGTGCAGCATCATTGTTGTAAGTTGTAAGTTATTACTTTAAAAACAACTTTAAAGTATATCTATAATCAGTAAGTGAATGTATAAAATGTTGTGATACATGTTATTAAGGGAAAGTGACATCTTTCTCAACTCTCAACAGCCCGTAATTCCCCTTTCTTTTCCTATGGACCCTCTACAAATGTTCCAATATCTTCTCAGTTACAAAAACAAATGTTTAGTATAATACAGTAAATCCTAGGTAAGATGGGGGATGTTCTTTACTTTGTCTTTCAGAGAGAGGAGGCTTGTGTGGCAGCCAAATGTCTTGCAGTTACACACAGGATAGTGAGAGAAAGGTGGGGTACATCGCTGACCTCTTGGAATACATATGTAAGTTCTCTTCTTATTTCTCAGTTTTAATTGTGACATGAGATGAAATATAATGAAAGGAAGAGCATCAAGGCAAGGAATAAAATGTTTAATACATTTAAATGATATCTGTGGGGAGGGTAGTTGTGCAAAAAAGAAAAAAAGATAGATACTAGTGTTGAGCGAGCACTAAAATGCTCGGGTGCTCGAAGCTCGGGCCGAGCTCGCCGTGATACTCGGGTGCTCGACCCGAGCAACAAGCCCAATGTTAGTCTAAGGGAGACCCGAGCATTTTTGCGGCGGCACCCCCGGCAGTCTTTTAAAAGCCTAACAAGTGCCCAAAACGATAGTGACAGTGCTCAAATGACATAGGGACACCATGGGGATCGCCCCAGGAAGCATTTCTGACCCCCAGGTCACTGCTGTCAACAACGTGGTCAGAGGTATTAAGCCACTGTTAAGGGCTCACAATAATACGTTCAAAAACGAAACTGAAAGTGCTTTCCGGTGAAATATGTTAAGGAAGTTCCTTTCCAGGGTAAAGACTTGTGTATAAGGTAAAATAAATAACCCCCCCAAAAAATACTCCTCCACACCTTGGGCTATGTTCACAAGTAGCATTTTTTGTGCGTTTTTGCACTTTTGTATTGCTTTCAACCGTGACAAATGCATTCACCGGGAAATGTCATTTTAACATTTTACAACCTTATCTGGCCATGTGCTGTGTGACACATGCATACAGTGCTGAAAAGACATGGGAACAGCATGGGGAAGACCCCTGGAAGCATCTCTGACACCCAGGTCACTGCCTAAAAGTGTGCCCATCAGAAGTGATCCTTGCCGCATCAGAAGATGCAGACTTGCAACTATCTCTGTGCAAGTTCTTGTCCCAGGGCAGTGTTCAATTGTACCTCCCCCATTCCTTGCAATGCAAGCGCAAATATGCAGCCAACCACCCACCCACCCCCAGGCTGCAATACCATACTGCTTGCTTGCTTGCACTTGAAATTGGGCCTTTTAGGCATGTGGAGGCGAAATCTGGCCACCACGTCATGGCTGCGTTGGTGGCCTGGTATCCATACTCAGTCCCCAGCCGCCCGGCGGCCGCGTGTCCACACTCGGTCCCCAGCTGCCAGGGGGCGGCCGGGTGTCCATACTCGGTCCCCAGCCACCCCTATTTCTCCTTGGAACATCCCCCCACACACTTTTCTTAGCCCGGCCTGCTTTAGGGCAGCATTGGACGAGCCCACCAGAGAACCAGACTCCTCCGGTGGGCCCTGGCTTCTCCATCAGAGGAGTTGAGAGTGCCTAGGTGAGGAGCATGATGATGATGATAGAAGTTAGCATCTGCTTTGTTTTCTTGGAATGCAAGCGCATGTATGTAGTAGCAGCTAGGCCTGAGGTGGTCAGCGTTTTGGCGCATATCCTACCTCCTCCGAGGATTGCTGGATGTTTTCCTGCTACTATCCAAGTTCTATGACTCCCGTTAAAACAAAGCTTCAGGTGATAAATGATGGATGAGGTAGTGGCAAAGGAGAAAGAGCAGGAGGAACAGGGACCATTCACATCAATATCAGGCCAGTCAACCACATATGTCTTGTAGGATATGTTTCTGTAACAAAAGGAGCGGTTCAGCTACACAGTTATAGGGCATACAGTGAGTGCAATGCCTACCAAAAATTGTGAGGCATTCCAATGCCCCTTGGAAATGACATGGAGGTCAGAGGGCCTTAACTAAACTGTTTTTTCCATTTATAGCAGCTGGGTCTCCTGTACACTGTTGGCCTAAGCAGTGAATGGAAGGCTTTCCAAAAATTATGAGGAACTACAATGCCCCTTGAAACAGATGTGGATTACAGCGTACTAAAAACCTTCTACCCATTATTGGGAGTGGGTCTCCCTTAGTTTTCGCCTTTGCATTGAAAAGCAAAAGCTGACTAAAATTAGGAGGAAATGCAATGCCCGTTGGAAGAGTCGTGGAGGTTAGAGGTAATTTAAAAACAACATTTCAATGCCCCTTGGAAGAGCTGTGGAGTTCAGAGTGGCTTAAGAAGATGCTTTTAATGCCCCTTTGAAGAGACGTGGTGGTCACAGTAGCTTAACAAGACAGTTTTAATGCCCCTCTGAAAAGACGTGGAGGTCCCAGTAGCTTAACAAGATGGTTTGAATGCCCCTTGGAAAAGATGTGGAGGCCACAGTAGCTTAACAAGACGGTTTTAATGCCCCTCGGAAAAGTGGTGGAGGTTGCAGTAGCTTAACAAGACGGTTTTAATGCCCCTTACAAGAACCATAACAATAATAATAATAATTTATAGAACGCCAACATATTCCGCAGCACTTTACAATAAGCGGAGACATGTACAAACAATAAATTCAATACAAGATGAGACAGTTTAAACAGTTACATTAGGAGTGAGGTCCCTGCTCGCAAGCTTACATTATACAAGGAAATGGGGGGACACAATAGGTACAGCACATACAGTACAGCATCTTAAAAACATTATTCCCATTATTGGGGAGTGTGTCTCCCATAGTATTTGCTTGTGCCTTCCAAGCAAAAGCTGCCAAAAATTAGGACAGAGGAACTTGCAATGCCCCTTACAAGAGCCATGCAGTACAGCATATTACAAACATTGTTCTCATTATTGGGGAGTGTGTCTACCATAGTCTTTGCTTATGCCTTCCAAGCAAAAGCTGCAAAAAATTAGGACGGAGGAACTTGCAATGCCCCTTACAAGAGGCATGCAGTACAGCATATTACAAACATTATTCTCATTATTGGGGAGTGTGTCTCCCACAGTCTTTGCTTATGCCTTCCAAGCAAAAGCTGCCAAAAATTAGGACGGAGGAACTTGCAATGCCCCTTACAAGAGCCATGCAGTACAGCATATTAAAAACATTATTCCCATTATTGGGGAGTGTGTCTCCCATAGTATTTGCTTATGCCTTCCAAGCAAAAGCTGCTAAAAATTAGGACGGAGGAACTTGCAATGCCCCTTACAAGAGCCATGCAGTACAGCATATTACAAACATTATTCCCATTATTGGGGAGTGTGTCTCCCATAGTCTTAGCTTATGCCTTCCAAGCAAAAGCTGCCAAAAATTAGGACGCAGGAACTTGCAATTCTCCTTACAAGAGCCATGCAGTACAGCATAATACAAACATTATTCCCATGATTGGGGAGTGGGTCTCCCATAGTATTTGCTTATGCCTTCCAAGCAAAAGCTGCCAAAAATTAGGACGGAGGAATTTACAATGCCCCTTGCAAGAGCCATGCAGTACAGCATATTACAAACATTATTCCCATTATTAGGGAGTGGGTCTCCCAAAGTCTTTGCTTATGCCTTCCAAGTAAAAGCTGCCAAAAATTAGGAGGAAATGCAATGCCCGTTCGAAGAGTTGTGGAGGTTAGAGTTAATTAAAAACAACATTTCAATGCCCCTTGGAAGAGCTGTGGAGTTCAGAGTGGTTTAACAAGACGCTTTTAATGCCATTCAGAAGAGACGTGGAGGTCCCAGTAGCTTAACAAGATGGTTTTAATGCCCCTTGGAAAAGTGGTGGAGGTCCCAGAAGCTTAACAAGACGCTTTTAATGCCCCCCAGAAGAGACGTGTAGGTCCCAGTAGCTTAACAAGACGCTTTTAATGCCCCTTGGAAAAGTGGTGGAGGTCGCAGTAGCTTAACAAGACGCTTTTAATGCCCCTCAGAAGAGACGTGGAGGTCCCAGTAGCTTAACAAGACGCTTTTAATGCCCCTCAGAAGAGACGTAGAGGTCACAGTAGCTTAACAAGATGGTTTTAATGCCCCTCAGAAGAGACGTGGAGGTCCCAGTAGCTTAACAAGATGCTTTTAATGCCCCTCAGAAGAGACGTGGAGGTCGCAGTAGCTTAACAAGACAGTTTTAATGTCCCTCAGAAGAGACGTGGAGGTCCCAGTAGCTTAACAAGACGCTTTTAATGCCCCTCGGAAAAGTGGTGGAGGTCGCAGTAGCATAACAAGACGCTTTTAATGCCCCTCAGAAGAGACGTGGAGGTCACAGTAGCTTAACAAGTCTCTTTTAATGCCCCTCGGAAAATTGGTGGAGGTCGCAGTAACTTAACAAGACGCTTTTAATGCCCCTCGGAAAAGTGGTGGAGGTTGCAGTAGCTTAACAAGACGCTTTTAATGCCCCTTACAAGAGCCATACAGTACAACATCTTAAAAATATTATTCCCATTATTGGGGAGTGGGTCTCCCACAGTCTTTGCTTATGCCTTCCAAGCAAAAGCTGACAAAAATAAGGATGGAGGAACTTTCAATAATGGCAACACGGACCACGGTCACCCTGGTGGTATAGTGGTGGTGGAGGCTGAGGATAAGGAGAAGAACATAAAACAGCCAAAATGAGAAAGCGTATACCCATGTGTGGGTGTGAAGCGGTGCATGTGAATACACCTCCCGAAAAAACACAGTGGATTTGACTTTATGTTACTCTGCTGTCATTTGCTGGTGATGAGAAGTCTGGCCCAATCCAGCCCTTGTTCATTTTGATAAGGGTCAGCTTGTCAGCATTGTCAGTTGACAGGCGAGTGCGCTTATCAGTTATAATTCCCCCAGTGGCACTAAAAACACGCTCCGATAACACGCTAGCGGCAGGGCTGGCCAGGACCTCCAAGGCGTACAGAGCGAGTTCATTCCAAGCGTCCAGCTTGGATACCCAATAATTAAAAGGCACAGAGGAATCACGGAGGACGCTGGTACGGTCGGCAAGGTACTCCCTCACCATCTTTTGAAACTTTCCACTCCTTGTGAGAGTACCCCGTGCCTCAGGGCCTGTAAGCTGGTCGGGTCTCAGTTAACTGTCCCAGTATGTTGACAGTGTTCCCCTGCCTCTGCTGGATTGGAGTTGCCTCTCTCTCGCTTGTACGCCTTGGTTGCTCAACGAACTGTGACGTCTGCCGTTAGCGTGTTCAGATGGGAACTTTAACAGTTCTACAGCAAGCACCTTCTAGTACTGCCCCATTTTTGTAGACCTCTCCACCTCAGGAATAAGAGAGTGAAAGTTCTCCTTGTAGCGGGGGTCTAAAAGCGTCTCCAACCAGTAATGACTGTCACCCAACATTTTGACAATGCAAGGGTCACGGTTAAGGCAGCGTAACATAAAGTCAGCCATGCGTGCCAGACTGATAACGGGCAAGACTTCCGTGTCCTCACCAAGATGACGACTGACCATGCTCTCCTCCTCCTCCCCCCTGTCCTCAGGCCACCTACGCTGAACCGACGGTATGACAGTTGTACAGGTACTACCGTCTACAGCGCATGATACAAGCTCCTGTTCTTCCTCCTCCTCCTCCTCCTTCTCCTCTCCCTCATTGTCCCCCAATGCACGTTGGGATGAGATGAGGCTGGGCTGTGTGTAATCGACCGCTACGGCTTCTTGATCCATCTCATCATACTCTGGCTGCAATGCCTCCTCTTTAATTCTCTGCAGAGAGCGTTGCAAAAGACAGACAAGTGGAATGCTGACGCTAATGATGGTGTCATCGCCACTCACCTTCTGGGTGGACTCCTCAAAGTTTGTCAAGATGGTACAGATGTCAGACATCCAGGTCCACTCCTCTTATGTGTGGAGTCTGACCTGAATATCGACGGCCTTGTTGCAGCTGGTACTCCACAACTGCTCTCTTCTGCTCACAAATCCTTTGCAACATGTGGAGGGTAGAGTTCCAACGTGTGGGGACATCACACACCAGTTGGTGTGACGGAAGCTGCAAACGCTGCTGCAACACAGCAAGGGCGGCGGAAGCTGTAGCCGACTTGCGATAATGAGCTGACAGGCGGCGTACTTTGACGAGCAGATCTGGCAACTCGGGGTACGATTTAAGAAACCGCTGAACCACGAGGTTAAGCACATGAGCCAGGCATGGTACGTGTGTGATCTCGCCTCGCCTCAGAGCCGCCACCAGGTTACGGCCATTGTCACACACGACCATGTCTGGATGTAGGTTCAGGGGTCTCAGCCACAGATCTGCCTGCTCTTTCACAGCTGTCCACAACTCACAAGCAGTGTGAGGTTTCTCACCTAAACTTATGAGTTTCAGCACAGCCTGTTGCCGCTTGACGGAGGCAGTACTGCAGTGCTTCCAGCTTGTAACTGATGTGTTGATATCTGAGATGGAGGCTGAACATGAGGAGGAGGAGGATGATGATGTGCAGGAGCTATACACTGTGGGGGCAACTCTGACTGACATAGGGCCCACAATCCTCGGTGTTGGGAGGATATGTTCCGTCCCAAGGTCCGACTGGGTCTCGGCTTCCACTATGTTTAACCAGTGTGCCGTCAGGGAGATGTACCGTCCCTGGCCAAAAGCACTTGTCCACGTGTCCGTTGTCAGGTGGACTCTCCCAGTTACTGCATTGTTGAGGGCACGGCAGATGTTTTGGGACACGTGCTTGTGTAGTGCGGGGATGGCACACCGGGCAAAATAGTGTCGGCTGGGGACCGAATACCGAAGGACAGCCACCGCCATAAGGTTGCGGAAAGATTACGTCTCCACCAGCCTAAAAGGCAGCATTTCCAACGCAAGCACTCTTGAAATGTGCGAATTTAGGACTGTGGCCTGTGGTGCGTTAGCTGCGAATTTCCGCTTTCATTCAAAGGTCTGGGATATGGACAATTGAACGCTGCGATGGGACGTGGACGTGGACGTTGATGCTGTTTCTTGAGAAACTGCCATAACAAGTGAAGAATAAGAGGAGGGGGCATCTTTGCATGCAGTATGGATAGGGGATTGCCTTGCACATACAACAGGGGGTTCTACTGCACGCACAACAGCGGAAGAAGCAGTGGTGACACCCGCTGACACTGGTCGTGGACCCTGGGGTTCGCCCCACAAAGTCGGGTGCTTGGCTGCCATGTGCCTGATCATGCTGGTAGTGGTCAGGCTGGTAGTTTTGTCACTCCTGCTGATGCTGGCATGGCAGGTGGTACAAATGGCCTTTTTGGGGTTATCAGCAGAGTCTTTAAAAAAATTCCAGACTCTGGAAGACCTACCACTTGTGCTGGCAACGTCCCTCGTGTTGGTGTTACGGGGAACTGTTGCCCGCCTTCTGTCTGCGGCCACCACACTGCTTCTTCCTGCCTGTTGGGGTACTCTGCCTCCCTCCCCCTGTGTGCTGCTGGCCTCACTCTGCATGTCCTCCTGCCACGTTGGGTCAGTTACTAGATCATCCACCAACTCCTCCTCTTCCACTTGCGCACCACGATCCTCCTCCTCACTTCTTGGCAATTGTGTCTTGTCATCGTCCACCTCTTGTGACAAATTGCCAGCGTCAACTTCCTGTGGCCGTGGCTGTTCAAATATTTGGGCATCGCTACATGGGATCTCCTCTTCCACCACTTCAAGCGGAGCAGGCGAGGGGCACAAATCTGGAAATGGACCAGTGAACAGCTCTTCAGAGTATCCAAGTGTGGGATCAGTTGCTGTCTGACGACTCTCGACATGGTGGGAGGAAGGAGCATCAGGGTGAGGAGGAGTATGCGGTCGAGACTCACGGCTACTAAGAGTCGATCGTGTGGAAGACAGGCCGGAGGTGGTAGTGCCCAGGTAACTAGAAGTATTATCTGCTATCCAATTAATAACCTGTTCACACTGATCAGTTCGCAATACTGGTGTTGTTCTGTGCTTCCCTAGTAATTCGGTCAAGAAGGGGGAGCGAGAAGATGTGGCTGTTGGTTGTGGCACATTTTCACCTTGGCCACGGCCCCGTCCTCTGCACGCACCATCACCAGAACGTCCAGTTCCACGTCCCTTGCCACGCGCCTTGCCCATTGTAAAGTAAGTAAAATAGCTTACACTCGCACTATCAATGGAAAAAGGGTAATAAAAAGTAGATTAGAACCGTGGAAGAGGAAGTTCTATTTCTCTGGCCTACACCCGACTCTTTTAAACAATCTGAACAATCAGGGAGAAACTATTACTGTTTTTCTTTACGGAAAAAATACCAAAAGCTGAATAATAGAGATTTCTTACCGTGGAACAGCAAAACCACAGTTATAATTTACTGGTGTATACCAGACTTTTTTAAATATTTATATTTGCGGCTGAACAGTGACACACTCAAACTTTTTTTTTTAGATACAAATGGCCCAAAAGTGGATAATACAGAGGTTTGAACCGTGGAACTGCAAAACCACACTTGTATTTCTCGGGCCTACACCAGACTATTTTCAACAGATATATTTGTGTCTGAACAATCAGGAGACACTATTATTTATTTTTTACGGCAAAAATTGCGAAGAGCAGGATAATACAGAGATTTGACCCGTGGAACTGCAAAACCACACTTGTATTTCTCGGGCCTACACCACACTATTTTCAACAGATATATTTGTGTCTGAACAATCAGGAGACACTATTATTTATTTTTTACGGCAAAAAATGCCAAAAGCAGGATGATAGAATTTTTTTACTCTAGAACTGCAAAACCACAGTTATAATTTATTGGTGTATACCAGACTTTTTTAAATATATATATTTGCGGCTGAACAGTGAGCGACAGAGTCAAACAGTTTTTTTTTTTAGATACAAATGGCCCAAAAGTGGATAATACAGAGGTTTGAACCATGGAACTGCAAAACCACACTTGTATTTCTCGGGCCTACACCAGACTATTTTCAACAGATATATTTGTGTCTGAACAATCAGGAGACACTATTATTTATTTTTTATGGCAAAAAATGCCAAAAGCAGGATAATAAAGAGATTTGACCCGTGGAACTGCAAAAACACAGTTATAATTTACTGGTGTATACCAAACTTTTTTAAATATATACAGTACAGACCAAAAGTTTGGACACACCATCTCATTTAAATTTTTTTCTGTATTTTCATGACTATGAAAATTGTACATTCACACTGAAGGCATCAAAACTATGAATTAACACATGTGGAATTATATACTTAACAAAAAAGTGTGAAACAACTAAAAATATGTCTTGTATTCTAGGTTCTTCAAAGTAGCCACCTTTTGCTTTGATAACTGCTTTGCACACTCTTGGCATTCTCTTGATGAGCTTCATGAGGAAGTCACCGGAAGTAGTTTTCACTTCACAGGTGTGCCCTGTCAGGTTTAATAAGTGGGATTTCTTGCCTTATAAATGGGGTTGGGACCATCAGTTGTGTTGTGCAGAAGTCAGGTGGATGCACAGCTGATAGTCCTACTGAATAGACTGTTAGAATTTGTATTATGGCAAGAAAAAAGCAGCTAAGTAAAGAAAAACGAGTGGCCATCATTACTTTAAGAAATGAAGGTCAGTCAGTCCGAAAAATTGGGCAAACTTTGAAAATGTCCCCAAGTGCAGTTGCAAAAACCATCAAGCGCTACAAAGAAACTGGCTCACATGAGGACCGCCCCAGGAAAGGAAGACC
Source organism: Phyllobates terribilis (assembly GCF_046119375.1). NCBI lineage: Eukaryota > Metazoa > Chordata > Amphibia > Anura > Dendrobatidae > Phyllobates > Phyllobates terribilis. Next base: position 71,567,922 of record NW_027362770.1, on the reverse strand, counting down.
AAGAGTCACCTCTGCTTCTGAGGATAAGTTTATCCGAGTCACCAGACTCAGAAATCGCAGGTTAACAGCAGCTCAGATTAGAGACCAGGTCAATGCTACACAGATTTCTAGCAGCAGACACATCTCTTAAACAACTGTTAAGAGGAGACTTTGTGCATCAGGCCTTCATGGTAAAATAGCTTCTAGGAAACCACTGCTAAGGACAGGCAACAAGCAGAAGAGATTTGTTTGGGCTAAAGAACACTAGGAATGGACATTAGACCAGTGGAAATCGGTGCTTTGGTCTGATGAGTCCAAATTTGGGATCTTTGGTTCCAACCACCGTGTCTTTGTGCGACTCAGAAAAGGTGAACAGATGGACTCTGCATGCCTGGTTCCCACCGTGAAGCATGGAGGAGGAGGTGTGTTGGTGTGGGGGTGCTTTGCTGGTGACACTGTTGGGGATTTATTCAAAATTGAAGGCATACTGAACCAGCATGGCTACCACAGCATCTTGCAGCGGCATGCTATTCCATCCGGTTTGCGTTTAGTTGGATCATCATTTATTTTTCAACAGGACAATGACCCCAAACACACATCCAGGCTGTGTAAGGGCTATTTGACCAAGAAGGAGAGTGATGGGGTGCTACGGCAGATGACCTGGCCTCCACAGTCACCAGACCTGAACCCAATCGAGATGGTTTGGGGTGAGCTGGACCGCAGAGTGAAGGCAAAAGGGCCAACAAGTGCAAAGCATCTCTGGGAACTCCGTCAAGATTGTTGGAAGACCATTTCCGGTGACTACCTCTTGAAGCTCATCAAGAGAATGCCAAGAGTGTGCAAAGCAGTCATCAAAGCAAAAGGTGGCTACTTTGAAAAACCTAGAATATAAGACATATTTTCAGTTGTTTCACACATTTTTGTTAAGTATATAATTCCACATGTGCTAATTCATAGTTTTGATGCCTTCAGTGTGAATGTACAATTTTCAAAGTCATGAAAATAGAGAAAAATCTTTAAAAGAAAAGGTGTGTCCAAACTTTTGGTCTGTACTGTATATTTGCGGCTAAACAGTGAGCGACACAATCAAACTGTTTTTTTTAGATACAAATGGCCCAAAAGTGGATAATACAGAGGTTTGAACCGTGGAACTGCAAAACCACAGTTATAATTTACTGGTGTATACCAGACTTTTTAAAATATATATATTTGCGGCTGAACAGTGAGCGACACACTCAAACTGTTGTTTTTTAGATACAAATAGCCAAAAATTGGATAATACAGAGGTTTGAACCGTGGAACTGCAAAACCACACTTGTATTTCTCGGGCGTACACCGGACTATTTTCAACAGATATATTTGTGTCTGAACAATCAGGAGACACTATTATTTATTTTTTACTGCAAAAAATGCCAAAAGCAGGATAATACAGAGATTTGACCCGTGGAACTGCAAAACCACACTTGTATTTCTTGGGCCTACACCAGACTATTTTCAACAGATATATTTGTGTCTGAGCAATCAGGAGACACTATTATTTATTTTTTTACGGCAAAAAATGCCAAAAGCAGGATGATAGAATTTTTTTACTGTAGAACTGCAAAACCACAGTTATAATTTATTGGTGTATACCAGAGTTTTTTAAATATATATATTTGCGGCTGAACAGTGAGCGACAGAGTCAAATTGTTTTTTTTTAGATAGAAATGGCCCAAAAGTGGATAATACAGAGGTTTGAACCGTGGAACTGCAAAGCCACACTTGTATTTCTTGGGCCTACACCAGACTATTTTCAACAGATATATTTGTGTCTGAACAATCAGGAGACACTATTATTTATTTTTTAGGGCAAAAAATGTCAAAAGTAGGATAATAGAGATTTTTCACCGTGGAACAGCAAAACCACAGTAATAATTTACTGGTGTATATCAGACTTTTTTAAATATATATATTTGCGGCTGAACAGTGAGCGACACACTCAAACTGTTTTTTTTTAGATACAAATGGCCCAAAATTGGATAATACAGAGGTTTGAACCGTGGAACTGCAAAACCACAATTGTATTTCTCGGGCCTACACCAGACTATTTTCAACAGATATATTTGTGTTTGAACAATCAGGAGACACTATTATTTATTTTTTACGGCAAAAAATGCCAAAAGCAGGATAATACAGAGATTTGACCCGTGGAACTGCAAAACCACACTTGTATTTCTCGGGCCTACACCAGACTATTTTCAACAGATATATTTGTGTCTGAACAATCAGGAGACACTATTATTTATTTTTTACGGCAAAAAATGCCAAAAGTAGGATAATAGAGATTTTTTACCGTGGAACAGCAAAACCACAGTTATAATTTACTGGTGTATACCAAACTTTTTTAAATATATATATTTGTGGCTGAACAGTGAGCGACACACTCAAACTGTTGTTTTTTAGATACAAATGGCCCAAAAGTGGATAATACAGAGGTTTGAACCGTGGAACTGCAAAACCACACTTGTATTTCTCGGGCCTTCACCAGACTATTTTCAACAGATATATTTGTGTCTGAACAATCAGGAGACACTATTATTTATTTTTTATGGCAAAAAATGCCAAAAGTAGGATAATAGAGATTTTTTACCGTGGAACAGCAAAACCACAGTTATAATTCACTGGTGTATATCAGACTTTTTTAAATATATATATTTGCGGCTGAACAGTGAGGGACACACTCAAACTGTTTTTTTTTAGATACAAATGGCCCAAAATTGGATAATACAGAGGTTTGAACCGTGGAACTGCAAAACCACACTTGTATTTCTCGGGCCTACACCAGACTATTTTCAACAGATATATTTGTGTCTGAACAATCAGGAGACACTATTATTTATTTTTTACTGCAAAAAATGCCAAAAGCAGGATAATACAGAGATTTGACCCGTGGAACTGCAAAACCACACTTGTATTTCTTGGGCCTACACCAGACTATTTTCAACAGATATATTTGTGTCTGAGCAATCAGGAGACACTATTATTTATTTTTTTACGGCAAAAAATGGCAAAAGCAGGATGATAGAATTTTTTTACTGTAGAACTGCAAAACCACAGTTATAAATTATTGGTGTATACCAGAGTTTTTTAAATATATATATTTGCGGCTGAACAGTGAGCGACAGAGTCAAATTGTTTTTTTTTAGATACAAATGGCCCAAAAGTGGATAATACAGAGGTTTGAACCGTGGAACTGCAAAACCACACTTGTATTTCTTGGGCCTACACCAGACTATTTTCAACAGATATATTTGTGTCTGAACAATCAGGAGACAATATTATTTATTTTTTACGGCAAAAAATGCCAAAAGCAGGACAATACAGAGATTTGACCCGTGGAACTGCAAAACCACTCTTGTATTTCTTGGGCCTACACCAGACTATTTTCAACAGATATATTTGTGTCTGAACAATCAGGAGACACTATTATTTATTTTTTAGGGCAAAAAATGTCAAAAGTAGGATAATAGAGATTTTTTACCGTGGAACAGCAAAACCACAGTTATAATTTACTGGTGTATATCAGACTTTTTTAAATATATATATTTGCGGCTGAACAGTGAGCGACACACTCAAACTGTTTTTTTTTAGATACAAATGGCCCAAAATTGGATAATACAGAGGTTTGAACCGTGGAACTGCAAAACCACACTTGTATTTCTCGGGCCTACACCAGACTATTTTCAACAGATACATTTGTGTCTGAACAATCAGGAGACACTATTATTTATTTTTTACGGCAAAAAATGCCAAAAGCAGGATAATACAGAGATTTGACCCGAGGAACTGCAAAACCACACTTGTATTTCTCGGGCCTACACCAGACTATTTTCAACAGATATATTTGTGTCTGAACAATCAGGAGACACTATTATTTATTTTTTACGGCAAAAAATGCCAAAAGCAGGATAATACAGAGATTTGACCCGTGGAACTGCAAAACCACACTTGTATTTCTCGGGGGTACACCAGACTATTTTCAACAGATATATCTGTGTCTGAACAATCAGGAGACACTATTATTTATTTTTTACGGCAAAAAATGCCAAAAGTAGGATAATACAGATTTTTTTACCGTGGAACAGCAAAACCACTGTTATAATTTACTGGTGTATACCAAACTTTTTTAAATATATAAATTTGCGGCTGAACAGTGAGTGACACACTCAAACTGTTTTTTGTTAGATACAAATGGCCCAAAAGTGGATAATACAGAGGTTTGAACCGTGGAACTGCAAAACCACACTTGTATTTCTCGGGCCTACACCAGACTATTTTCAACAGATATATTTGTGTCTGAACAATCAGGAGACACTATTATTTATTTTTTACGGCAAAAAATGCCAAAAGCAGGATAATGCAGAGATTTGACCTGTGGAACTGCAAAACCACACTTGTATTTCTTGGGCCTACACCAGACTATTTTCAACAGATATATTTGTGTCTGAACAATCAGGAGACACTATTATTTATTTTTTACGGCAAAAAATGCCAAAAGCAGGATAATACAGAGATTTGACCCGAGGAACTGCAAAACCACACTTGTATTTCTCGGGCCTACACCAGACTATTTTCAACAGATATATTTGTGTCTGAACAATCAGGAGACACTATTATTTATTTTTTTACGGAAAAAAATGCCAAAAGTAGGATAATACAGATTTTTTACCGTGCAACAGCAAAACCACTGTTATAATTTACTGGTGTATACCAAACTTTTTTAAATATATATATTGGCGGCTGAACAGTGAGTGACACACTCAAACTGTTTTTTGTTAGATACAAATGGCCCAAAAGTGGATAATACAGAGGTTTGAACCGTGGAACTGCAAAACCACACTTGTATTTCTCGGGCCTACACCAGACTATTTTCAACAGATATATTTGTGTCTGGACAATCAGGAGACACTATTATTTATTTTTTACGGCAAAAAATGCCAAAAGTAGGATAATACAGATTTTTTACCGTGCAACAGCAAAACCACTGTTATAATTTACTGGTGTATACCAAACTTTTTTAAATATATATATTTGCGGCTGAACAGTGAGTGACACACTCAAACTGTTTTTTGTTAGATACAAATGGCCCAAAAGTGGATAATACAGAGGTTTGAACCGTGGAACTGCAAAACCACACTTGTATTTCTCGGGCCTACACCAGACTATTTTCAACAGATATATTTGTGTCTGAACAATCAGGAGACACTATTATTTATTTTTTACAGCAAAAAATGCCAAAAGCAGGATAATACAGAGATTTGACCCGAGGAACTGCAAAACCACACTTGTATTTCTCGGGCCTACACCAGACTATTTTCAACAGATATATTTGTGTCTGGACAATCAGGAGACACTATTATTTATTTTTTTACGGAAAAAAATGCCAAAAGTAGGATAATACAGATTTTTTACCGTGCAACAGCAAAACCACTGTTATAATTTACTGGTGTATACAAAACTTTTTTAAATATATATATTTGCGGCTGAACAGTGAGTGACACACTCAAACTGTTTTTTGTTAGATACAAATGGCCCAAAAGTGGATAATACAGAGGTTTGAACCGTGGAACTGCAAAACCACACTTGTATTTCTCGGGCCTACACCAGACTATTTTCAACAGATATATTTGTGTCTGGACAATCAGGAGACACTATTATTTATTTTTTACGGCAAAAAATGCCAAAAGTAGGATAATACAGATTTTTTACCGTGCAACAGCAAAACCACTGTTATAATTTACTGGTGTATACCAAACTTTTTTAAATATATATATTTGCGGCTGAACAGTGAGTGACACACTCAAACTGTTTTTTGTTAGATACAAATGGCCCAAAAGTGGATAATACAGAGGTTTGAACCGTGGAACTGCAAAACCACACTTGTATTTCTCGGGCCTACACCAGACTATTTTCAACAGATATATTTGTGTCTGAACAATCAGGAGACACTATTATTTATTTTTTACGGCAAAAAATGCCAAAAGCAGGATAATACAGAGATTTGACCCGAGGAACTGCAAAACCACACTTGTATTTCTCGGGCCTACACCAGACTATTTTCAACAGATATATTTGTGTCTGAACAATCAGGAGACACTATTTATTTTTTACGGCAAAAAATGCCAAAAGTAGGATAATAGAGATTTTTTACCGTGGAACAGCAAAACCACAGTTATAATTTACTGGTGTATATCAGACTTTTTTAAATATATATATTTGCGGCAGAACAGTGAGCGACACACTCAAACTGTTTTTTTTTAGATACAAATGGCCCAAAATTGGATAATACAGAGGTTTGAACCGTGGAACTGCAAAACCACACTTGTATTTCTCGGGCCTACACCAGACTATTTTCAACAGATATATTTGTGTCTGAACAATCAGGAGACACTATTATTTATTTTTTACGGCAAAAAATGCCAAAAGCAGGATAATACAGAGATTTGACCCGAGGAACTGCAAAACCACACTTGTATTTCTCGGGCCTACACCAGACTATTTTCAACAGATATATTTGTGTCTGAACAATCAGGAGACACTATTTATTTTTTACGGCAAAAAATGCCAAAAGTAGGATAATAGAGATTTTTTACCGTGGAACAGCAAAACCACAGTTATAATTTACTGGTGTATACCAATCTTTTTTAATTATATATATTTGCGGTTGAACAGTGAGTGACAAACTCAAACTGTTGTTTTTTAGATACAAATGGCCCAAAAGTGGATAATACAGAGGTTTGAACCGTGGAACTGCAAAACCACACTTGTATTTCTCGGGCCTACACCAGACTATTTTCAACAGATATATTTGTGTCTGAACAATCAGGAGACACTATTATTTATTTTTTACGGCAAAAAATTTGAAAAGTAGGATAATAGAGATTTTTTACCCTGGAACAGCAAAACCACAGTTATAATTTACTGGTGTATATCAGACTTTTTTAAATATATATATTTGCGGCTGAACAGTGAGCGACACACTCAAACTGTTTTTTTTTAGATACAAATGGCCCAAAATTGGATAATACAGAGGTTTGAACCGTGGAACTGCAAAACCACACTTGTATTTCTCGGGCCTACACTAGACTATTTTCAACAGATATATTTGTGTCTGAACAATCAGGAGACACTATTATTTATTTTTTACGGAAAAAAATGCCAAAAGTAGGATAATACAGATTTTTTACCGTGCAACAGCAAAACCACTGTTATAATTTACTGGTGTATACCAAACTTTTTTAAATATATATATTTGCGGCTGAACAGTGAGTGACACACTCAAACTGTTTTTTGTTAGATACAAATGGCCCAAAAGTGGATAATACAGAGGTTTGAACCGTGGAACTGCAAAACCACACTTGTATTTCTCGGGCCTACACCAGACTATTTTCAACAGATATATTTGTGTCTGGACAATCAGGAGACACTATTATTTATTTTTTACGGCAAAAAATGCCAAAAGTAGGATAATACAGATTTTTTACCGTGCAACAGCAAAACCACTGTTATAATTTATTGGTGTATACCAAACTTTTTTAAATATATATATTTGCGGCTGAACAGTGAGTGACACACTCAAACTGTTTTTTGTTAGATACAAATGGCCCAAAAGTGGATAATACAGAGGTTTGAACCGTGGAACTGCAAAACCACACTTGTATTTCTCGGGCCTACACCAGACTATTTTCAACAGATATATTTGTGTCTGAACAATCAGGAGACACTATTATTTATTTTTTACGGCAAAAAATGCCAAAAGCAGGATAATACAGAGATTTGACCCGAGGAACTGCAAAACCACACTTGTATTTCTCGGGCCTACACTAGACTATTTTCAACAGATATATTTGTGTCTGGACAATCAGGAGACACTATTATTTATTTTTTACGGCAAAAAATGCCAAAAGTAGGATAATACAGATTTTTTACCGTGCAACAGCAAAACCACTGTTATAATTACTGGTGTATACCAAACTTTTTTAAATATATATATTTGCGGCTGAACAGTGAGTGACCCACTCAAACTGTTTTTTGTTAGATACAAATGGCCCAAAAGTGGATAATACAGAGGTTTGAACCGTGGAACTGCAAAACCACACTTGGATTTCTCGGGCCTACACCAGACTATTTTCAACAGATATATTTGTGTCTGAACAATCAGGAGACACTATTATTTATTTTTTACGGCAAAAAATGCCAAAAGTAGGATAATAGAGATTTTTTACCGTGGAACAGCAAAACCACTGTTATAATTTACTGGTGTATATCAGACTTTTTTAAATATATATATTTGCGGCTTAACAGTGAGCAACACACTCAAACTGTTTTTTTTTAGATACAAATGGCCCAAAATTGGATAATACAGAGGTTTGAACCGTGGAACTGCTAAACCACACTTGTATTTCTCTGGCCTACACCAGACTAGTTTCAACAGATATATTTGTGTCTGAACAATCAGGAGACACTATTATTTATTTTTTACGGCAAAAAATGCCAAAAGCAGGATAATACAGAGATTTGACCCGTGGAACTGCAAAACCACACTTGTATTTCTCGTGCCTACACCAGACTATTTTCAACAGATATATTTGTGTCTGAACAATCAGAAGACACTATTATTTATTTTTTACGGCAAAAAATGCCAAAAGCAGGATAATACAAAGTTTTGACCCGTGGAACTGCAAAACCACACTTGTATTTCTCGGGCCTACACCAGACTATTTTCAACAGATATATTTGTGTCTGAACAATCAGGAGACACTATTATTTATTTTTTACGGCAAAAAATGCCAAAAGCAGGATAATACAGAGATTTGACCCGTGGAACTGTAAAACCACACTTGTATTTCTCGGGCCTACACCAGACTATTTTCAACAGATATATTTGTGTCTGAACAATCAATAGACACTATTATTTATTTTTTACGTCAAAAAATGCCAAAAGCAGGATAATAGAGATTTTTTACCGTGGAACAGCAAAACCACAGTTATAATTTACTGGTGTATACCAAACTTTTTTAAATATATATATTTGCAGCTGAACAGTGAGTGAAACACTCAAACTGTTTTTTTTAGATACAAATGTCCCAAAAGTGGATAATACAGAGGTTTGAACCGTGGAACTGCAAAACCACACTTGTATTTCTCGGGCCTACACCAGACTATTTTCAATGGATATATTTGTGTCTGAACAATCAGGAGACACTATTATTTATTTTTTCGGCAAAAAATGCCAAAAGCAGGATAATACAGAGATTTGACCCGTGGAACTGCAAAACCACACTGGTATTTCTCGGGCCGCCACCAGACTATTTTCAACAGATATATCTGTGTCTGAACAATCAGGAGACACTATTATTTATTTTTTACGGCAAAAAATGCCAAAAGCAGGATAATAGAGATTTTTCCGCGGAACAGCAAAACCACAGTTATAATTTACTGGTGTATACCAGACTTTTTAAAATATATATATTTGCGGCTGAACAGTGTGCGACACACTCAAACTGGTTTTTTTTAGATACAAATGGCCCAAAGTGGATAATACAGAAGTTTGAACCGTGGAACTGCAAAACCACACTTGTATTTCTCGGGCCTACACCAGACTATTTTCAACGGATATATTTGTGTCTGAACAATCAGGAGACACTATTATTTATTTTTTACGGCAAAAAATGCCAAAAGCAGGATAATAGAGATTTTTTACCGTGGAACAGCAAAACCACAGTAATAATTTACTGGTGTATACCAGACTATTTTAAATATATATATTTGCGGCTGAACAGTGAGCGACACACTCAAACTGTATTTTTTTTGTACAAATGGCCCAAAAGTGGATAATACAGAGGCTTGAACCGTGGAACTGCAAAACCACACTTGTATTTCTCGGGCCTACACCAGACTATTTTCAACAGATATATTTGTGTCTGAACAATCAGGAGATACTATTATTTATTTTTTACGGCAAAAAATGCCAAAAGCAGGATAATAGAGATTTTTTACCGTGGAACAGCAAAACCACAGTTATAATTTACTGGTGTATACCAGACTTTTTTAAATATATATATTTGCGGCTGAACAGTGAGCGACACTCTCAAACTGTTTTTTTTAGATACAAATGGCCTAAAAGTGGATAATGCAGAGGTTTGAACCGTGGAACTGCAAAACCACACTTCTGTCTCTCTTGCCTACACTAGACTATTTTCAATATTTGTGTCTGAAAAATCAGGGAGACACTATTCTATTTTTTTTTTTACTGCAAAAAATGGCAAAAGCAGGATAATAGAGATTTTTTTTACCGTGGAACAGCAAAACCACACTTCTGTCTCTCTGGCCTACACCAGACTATTTTCAACAGATATATTTGTGTCTGAAAAATCAGGGAGACACTATTATTTTTTTTTACGGCAAAAAATGCCAAAAGCAGGATAATAGAGATTTTTTACCGTGGAACAGCAAAACCACAGTTATAATTTACTGGTGTATACCAGACTTTTTTAAATATATATATTTGCGGCTGAACAGTGAGCGACACTCTCAAACTGTTTTTTTTAGATACAAATGGCCTAAAAGTGGATAATGCAGAGGTTTGAACCGTGGAACTGCAAAACCACACTTCTGTCTCTCTTGCCTACACTAGACTATTTTCAATATTTGTGTCTGAAAAATCAGGGAGACACTATTCTATTTTTTTTTTTACTGCAAAAAATGGCAAAAGCAGGATAATAGAGATTTTTTTTACCGTGGAACAGCAAAACCACACTTCTGTCTCTCTGGCCTACACCAGACTATTTTCAACAGATATATTTGTGTCTGAAAAATCAGGGAGACACTATTATTTTTTTTTACGGCAAAAAATGCCAAAAGCAGGATAATAGAGATTTTTTACCGTGGAACAGCAAAACCACACTTCTGTCTCTCTGGCCTACACCAGACTATTTTCAACAGATATATTTGTGTCTGAAAAATCAGGGAGACACTATTATTTTTTTTTTATGGCAAAAATTGCCAAAAAAAGGATAATAGAGATTCTTTATCGTGGAACAGCAAAACCACAGTTATAATTTACTGGTGTATACCAGACTTTTTTAAATATATATATTTGCGGCTGAACAGTGAGCGACGCACTAAAACTGTTTTTTTTAGATACAAATGGCCCATGGAGCTGCAAAACCACACTTCTATTTGTCTGACCTACACCAGACTATTTTCAACAGATATATTTGTGTCTGAAAAATCAGAGACACACTTTTTTTTTGGGGGGGGGGGGGACACCAAAAGGTTAATAAGACGGGTATTTGTACAGTGTGAAGGAGGAAAAAAAAAGAGGATTTAGATGAAAAAAAAAGATTTTTCCTGGCCCCGAGACCTGGAGCTAAGTCCAGCAATTTCAGCAACAGGAGCACACAGGACTGTAATGCATCGTTTGCTGGTATTATCACTGCGTCTCCTATACAGCCTGCCTCATATCTCGGATGGATGTTAGTCCTGAGAAGGACTGTTTGTTTGATCTGGCAGCCTTTACAGACCCTACACTAACTATTTTGCAGGATATATCTCTCCCTAAATCAGCAGCGCTGTCCCTGCACTGTCTGATCCGGAGCAACTGTGTCCAAGATGGCGGCGCCCGGTTTTAAATACTCGAGGTGACGCTGTGTGGCCAGCCAATCACTGTAATGCCCACAAACAACATGGCTGCGGCATTACAGTGACTGGCTGGCAATCGCTGCATGTTCATTGGCTCTGTAAAGGCGCCAAATATGCAGGGCGGAGACCCGAGCTCCCGCCCGAGTAACCCGGAAATGCTCGGTGCTCGCCGAACATCCCGAGTAGCGTGATGCTCGGGCGAGTACCGAGCAGTGTCGAGCATGCTTTCTCAACACTACAGCAGTCAGAGAGAGGGAGACAATAGGGGTCAATAAGGATTTAGAGAGGGCTGGGACATGCAAGGAAAGTAATGACATGAGTAGGAGTAATAAATGTGCTAACAGTATTAAATGTCTGCTGACTAATTCACAGTCTTTCAAACATAATGAATTGGAGACTATTGTGTTAGCCACAGAATACGATGTGGCGGGCATTACAAAAAGTTTGCTGGACGAGAGCCATTACTGGGTGACAAATGTAGAGGGTTACACCACATTCACAAAGGACAAGAAAGACAAAATAGGGGTAGGGGTGTGTATTTTCGGGAAAACCAACATAAGAGCTTTGACTTTGGCGTAACTAGAGTCTGATGGGCCCTAGTGCAAAAAAATTGGACCCTGGCCCACATGCATGTTAGTCAGATGTATGGACCCTTCTAGCATTCTAGATCCTATAAAGACATACGTATTCGCACCCCACGTGCTAATGTCTCCCATCCTGGCTACATCCTGTAAGAATGTAACCAAATAGTCCCCTTCCAGTAATAATGTCCCCCATCCTGGGTCCTTTCCAGTAATAATGTCCCTCATCCAGGTGCCTTCCTGTAATAATATTCTCTATCTTGAGATGCTTTTAATTATAATGTCCCTCATCCTGGTATAATGTCACCCATCCTGGTAAAATATCCTTCATCCTGAGTCCCTTCTTGTTATAATGTCCCCCATGCTGGGCCCCTTTCTGTAATATTGTTCCCCATTATGGTAACCTTACTGGTAGAATGTTCCCTATTCTGGGCTCCTTCCTGGTATAATGTCCCCCATCCTGTGCCCATATCTGGTATAATGTTCCCCATCTTGGGCCGCTTCCAAGTATAATGTCCTTGGCTCCTTCTTGGTATAATTTCTCCATCCTGAGTTGCTTCTCGTAATAATGTCACCCATTACGGACCCTTTCCAGTAATAATGTCCCCCATTTTGCTGCTCTACTCTAGCACATTTAAGAAAAAAAATAAATGATTCTTCTTACCTTCCCTCCCTCTCACGATTGGCGGCATCCTCTTCTATAGCTGGAGCAGAGGTTAGCTGCTCACTTCACCATGCCAGCCATGGGCGATACATTACATCACTGCCAAGCATTGTTCGTAATGGGCATGCCGATGTCAGCTGCTTCCTGATTGGCCGGCACTGTGCTATACTGTGCAGGGAGTTGGCGTGTCTTTGCGCTGCAATATATTTTAGCACCCTCTGCAACTGCGATCATTATGCTCTTGAACTTTGCTCAATGACCACATTTGGGGGAGCTGTCAGTATGGGCAAATATACATGGGGATGGAAATAATGGTATGTTGCTAACTGGAAATTGTTATAATCTTCTTAACATAACTGAACAATTAGAAGATTAAACTCTGTGTAGCGTCGGCGTCCCTGCCTCCTGCTAGGCAGGGACGCTGTTCCCCTCACCTCTCCACTCCATGCCCGGCGTCCTCCTCCCGCTCTGCTGGCAGCGCGCGCTGCTTCCCGGCCACTGTGCTTAGGGCGCGCGCTCCCCCTCTCTTAAAGGGGCCGCGCGCGCCGTCCTAAGGAGTCCCCGGCCAATGGCCGGAGGACCTCACCATATATAAGGCACCTCCTCCAAAATGGAGGTGCCCGAGCAATGTTGTTGCAAAGCCTTCACTCTGCTTCAGCCCTCAGGTCTCGTTACCAGTTACCTGCCAGTCACCTGTCAGATTCCTGCTTGATACCTGCCTGATATCCGTTTACCTGCTTGCAAGCCTGCGGTCCGACGGTCTGCCTTCCGACACCTGTCAGTCTGTCTATGGACCAGCCTGCCCGCTCACCTGGGAGCGCTCATCTGCTACCTGCCTGCTAGCCTACCTGGAGGCTCCGCCGTCACTTGCCGTGACCACCTGCCTGTCCAGAGACTCTTGCCTGCTCACCTGGGAGTGCTCACCTGCTACCTGCCTGCTAGCCTACCTGGAGGCTCCGCCATCAGTTGCCGTGACCACCTGCCTGTCCAGAGACTCTTGCCTGCTCACCTGGGAGCGCTCACCTGCTACCTGCCTGCTAGCCTACCTGGAGGCTCCGCCGTCACTTGACGTGACCACCTGCCTGTCCAGAGACTCTTGCCTGCTCACCTGGGAGCACTCACCTGCTACCTGCCTGCTAGCCTACCTGGAGGCTCTGCCGTCACTTGCCGTGACCACCTGCCTGTCCAAAGACTCTCGCCCGCTCACCTGGGAGCGCTCACCAGCCACCTGCCTGCTACCCAGAGACTGTCCCTGTCACTTGCCGTGAGTACCCGTCCTTCTACCCAGAGACTGTCCCTGTCACTTGCCGTGACTACCTGCCCTTCTACCCAGAGACTGCCCTGTCACTTGCCGCGACTACCTGCCCTTCTACCCAGAGACTGTCCCTGTCACTTGCCGCGACTACCTGCCCGTCTTCCCTGGGAGCCACCCGCTTCCTTACAAAGACCGCCCCCTTGTATAGTTGCTCAGAGGTTCCGCCTCCCAGACCCATTACAGTTTGCTCGGGCCATGGAACCCGGTGGCACCCAAGCTCCCTCGCTCTCGGACCTATGTCATGAACTGTCCCGTCAGAGGTCCCAACAGGAGTCCATCCTGAGTCATCTGCGGAATGTCAACTCTCGCCTGGACACTCTGACTGCTCCACCAGCAACCACCGCTAGTGTCATGACTCGCAGCCCGGCAGCGCCGCTGCCCACCAATACCATGGCATCCTGCCCCGGACCCCGGATTTCTGCACCTCCTCGCTTCGGAGGCGACCCTGCTCAAGCTCGGGGCTTCATAAACCAGTGCACCCTGCACTTTGAACTCCTGTCCCACCAGTTTATCTCCGACCGGGCCAAAGTAGCCTTCATCATGTCCCATCTCACGGGGGAGGCACTGGCTTGGCTAAATCCTCTATGGGAGAGAGGAGACCCCCTGGTGTCCAACCTGCCTGCCTTTCTCACGGCTTTCCGGAAAGTCTTCGACGAACCCGGACGGAAGACCTCTTCCGCATCTTCTCTGCTACGCCTCCATCAAGGAAATCTCACCGTGGGCCAATATGCCATACGGTTCCGTACCCTTGCTTCGGAGCTGGCCTGGGATAATGACGCCCTGGTGTCTGTCTTTTGGGAGGATCTGTCCGGCCGTATTAAAGATGAACTCGCCGGTCGGGACATACCTACCACACTCGACGACTTAATAACTCTTGCCACCCGGATTGACATCCGGTTCCAGGAACGCGCCAAAGAGGTCACCCGTGAGAGGAGGTTTCCACGTCTAGCTCCTTCCTTCCAGAAACCCGTCACTCCCTCCGTTACTCCCCAGGCACACTCACCTGAGCCTATGCAGGTCGACCAGACCAAGATGGTCAAAACCCGTCAAGAGTTACGCCGTGCCGAGGGGAGCTGCTTCTACTGTGGCAGTAAGGAGCACCGGATCCGTTCCTGCCCGGAGAGGTCGGGAAACGCCTGTGTCTAGGATCGCTCAGAGAGGTCGTCCTAGACAAGAGTAAACCCTCTCCATCTCTGTTGCTGTCGGTCTCTATCATCTGCGGGGAGAACCGTTATTTTGAACTAGCCCAACTTGACTCTGGAGCTGCCGGAAATCTCATTTCTCAGTCTCTGGTAGAGAAATACCGCATTCCCACCAAACCTCTAGCTGTACCCTTATCTGTCGCTGCCGTGGATGGGGGCCTCTTACCACATCCCATCCAACTCATCACCGAATCCATAACCCTGCAGGTGGGAATGCTGCACTCTGAGAGCATCTTCTTTCATGTTCTGCCTGGACTCTCTCACACCTTCTTACTAGGCCTACCTTGGCTTCAGTGACATGCACCCGTGCTTGATTGGCAGACCGGAGAAGTCCTTCGCTGGGGACAGGACTGCCATAAGACTTGTTTAGTTCCCGTCCATCCTGTCCGTCCTTCTCCTACTCCAGCCAATCTACCTGGTCTTCCGGCTCCTTATTGGTCGTATGCGGACGTCTTTAATAAAAAGGAGGCAGAGACATTACCCCCCCATAGACCATACGACTGCCCAATCGACCTGATGCCCGGCGCTACTCCTCCCCGTGGGCGCATTTACCCTTTGTCCGCTGCTGAGACCCGATCCATGTCAGAATATATTGAGGAGAATCTGGTCCGGGGGTTCATCCGGAAATCTACTTCCCCGGCGGGAGCAGGCTTCTTCTTCGTCAAAAAGAAGGATGGCTCACTCCGTCCCTGTATAGACTATAGAGGCCTTAACCAGATCACGGTGAAGAATAAATCCCCCCTTCCGCTCATTCCGGAATTATTTGACCATATGAGGGGGGCTAGAATCTTCACCAAGCTGGACCTCCGTGGGGCGTATAACCTGGTCCGTATCCGTCAGGGGGATGAATGGAAGACGGCATTCAACACCCGGGACGGCCGCTATGAATACCTGGTAATGCCCTTCGGTCTCTGTAACGCTCCTGCCGTCTTTCAAGAGTTGGTCAATGACATCTTTCGGGACCTTCTCTACTCCTGCGTAGTGGTGTACCTGGACGACATCTTGGTCTTCTCTCCGGATCTCCCCACACACCGGAGGGATGTTCGTCAGGTTCTGCTCAGGCTCAGGCAGAACCACCTCTACGCTAAATATGAGAAGTGCCTCTTTGAGCAGACCTCGCTTCCGTTTTTGGGCTACATAATTTCTCAGACCGGCCTACGAATGGATCCTGAGAAACTGTCTGCCATCGAGAAGTGGCCTCGACCAGAGGGGTTGAAGGCTATTCAGCGGTTCCTGGGCTTCGCCAACTACTACCGCCTCTTCATACTGCACTTCTCTTCCCGGACTGCCCCTATCTCTGCGCTCACCCGTAAGGGCACTAATCCCAGAGAATGGCCGCCCGAAGCCTTTCTTTCCTTAAAACAGGCTTTCTCTTCCGCCCCGGTGCTGCATCGCCCGGACGGCAACAAGCAATTCTTCCTGGAAGTTGACGCCTCCTCTTCTGGAGCCGGAGCGGTACTTACCCAAAAATCGTTTTCCGGGAGAATGGTAACTTGCGGCTTCTTCTCCAAACTCTTCTCCTCTTCCGAGCGCAACTATTCTATAGGAGACCGAGAGTTATTGGCCATTAAGCTGGCATTGGAGGAGTGGCGTTACCTGCTCGAGGGGGCTCTTCACCCGGTAATAATTGACATGGACCACAAGAACTTGGCTTACCTCCAGAGTGCCCAGAGACTTAACCCGCGCCAAGCCCGGTGGTCCTTGTTTTTTGCTCGCTTTGATTTTGTTCTTCATTTTCGCCCGGCTGACAAAAACATCAAAGCTGATGCCTTGTCCCGATCCTTCCTGGTGTCTGATCTTGAGGAGGAACCTAAACACATCATCGATCCCGCCAGAGTAATGCAGGTGGCCCCCGTGAGTCTAAATCGTCTCCCTCCCGGTAAGTTGTTCGTAACGGTACCTGATCGGGAGAAGATCCTACACTGGGGTCACTCGTCTAAGCTTGCTGGCCACGCCGGTCAGAAAAAGACCCTCCAGCTTATCACCCGGCACTACTGGTGGCCTACCCTGCACAAGGACATAATAGACTTTGTTTCTGCCTGTGTGTCCTGCGCCCGCAACAAGGTTCCGAGACACCTGCCAGCCGGTCGCCTCCTTCCTCTTCCAGTACCTGCTGCCCCCTGGCAGCATATAGCTATGGACTTCATAACAGATCTCCCTGTCTCTGCCGGTTGTACGGTCATTTGGGTGGTCGCTGACCGCTTTTCCAAAATGGCTCATTTCATTCCCCTGCCAGGCCTCCCGTCTGCACCCGAGCTGGCTAAAGACTTTATCCGCCACATCTTCCGTCTCCATGGCCTGCCCCTCCACATCGTGTCGGATCGTGGGGTACAGTTCACCTCACGCTTCTGGAGAGCCACATGCAAGCTGCTAGACGTCACCCTGGACTTCTCCTCCGCATACCACCCACAGTCCAATGGTCAAGTGGAGCGGATCAATCAGATCCTGACCAGTTACCTCCGGCACTTCGTTAATGCCCACCATTCAGACTGGGTGGATCTCCTGCCATGGGCCGAATTCTCTTACAATAATCACAAGAGCGAATCTTCCTCCAAGTCCCCGTTTTTTGTAGTCTTCGGTCAGCATCCTCGGATCCCATTTCCCGTCTCCACCTCTATGTGGACAATCCGGCTGCGGAATCTCTCGTTAGCAAATTTTCCTCCATTTGGGAGAGTACCCGATCCGCGCTCCTTCTGTCGTCCGAGCGGATGAAAAAACACGCTGACAAGAAACGCCTGGATCCTCCACAATTCCGTCCTGGAGATAAAGTCTGGCTCTCGTCTAAGTATGTCCGGCTCAAGATTCCTTCCTACAAGTTAGGGCCTCGGTTCATCGGCCCACTGGAAGTTATCAAACAAATCAACCCAGTGGCCTATGAATTGAAACTCCCGGCCAACTTGCGGATCCCTAACTCCTTCCATGTATCTCTCCTCAAACCCGTGGTACTTAACTCTTTTTCCAAGTCTACAGGTACGCCTCCAGCTCCGGTTTCCGCTGAAAACGAGTTAGAGGTAGAGAACATTCTGGCCACCAAAAGGGTAAGAGGAAAAACCTTTTTTCTGGTAGATTGGAAGGGGTTTGGTCCTGAGGAGAGAACTTGGGAGCCCCGGGAGAACATCCATGCCCCTCTCATCCTTGATAAATTTCTGTCTGGCCTAAAAAAGGGGGGGCCTAAAGGGGGGGGTACTGTAGCATCGGCGTCCCTGCCTCCTGCTAGGCAGGGACGCTGTTCCCCTCACCTCTCCACTCCGTGCCCGGCGTCCTCCTCCCGCTCTGCTGGCAGCGCGCGCTGCTTCCCGGCCACTATGCTTAGGGCGCGCGCGCGCTCCCCCTCTCTTAAAAGGGGCCGCGCGCGCCGTCCTAAGGAGTCCCCGGCCCTCAGGTCCCGTTACCAGTTACCTGCCAGTCACCTGTCAGATTCCTGCTTGATACCTGCCTGATATCCGTTTACCTGCTTGCAAGCCTGCGGTCCGACGGTCTGCCTTCCGACACCTGTCAGTCTGTCTATGGACCAGCCTGCCCGCTCACCTGGGAGCGCTCATCTGCTACCTGCCTGCTAGCCTACCTGGAGGCTCCGCCGTCACTTGCCGTGACCACCTGCCTGTCCAGAGACTCTTGCCTGCTCACCTGGGAGCGCTCACCTGCTACCTGCCTGCTAGCCTACCTGGAGGCTCTGCCGTCACTTGCCGTGACCACCTGCCTGTCCAGAGACTCTTGCCTGCTCACCTGGGAGCGCTCACCTGCTACCTGCCTGCTAGCCTACCTGAAGGCTCCGCCGTCACTTGCCGTGACCACCTGCCTGTCCAGAGACTCTTGCCTGCTCACCTGGGAGCACTCACCTGCTATCTGCCTGCTAGCCTACCTGGAGGCTCTGCCGTCACTTGCCGTGACCACCTGCCTGTCCAAAGACTCTCGCTCGCTCACCTGGGAGCGCTCACCAGCCACCTGCCTGCTACCCAGAGACTGTCCCTGTCACTTGCCGTGAGTACCCGTCCTTCTACCCAGAAACTGTCCCTGTCACTTGCCGTGACTACCTGCCCTTCTACCCAGAGACTGTCCCTGTCACTTGCCGCGACTACCTGCCCTTCTACCCAGAGACTGTCCCTGTCACTTGCCGTGACTACCTGCCCGTCTTCCCTGGGAGCCACCCGCTTCCTTACAAGGACCGCCCCCTTGTATAGTTGCTCAGAGGTTCCGCCTCCCAGACCCGTTACACTCTGCAACAAATGGAAAAGGCAGTAAATAGTAATAGGGTCCTTGTTATGTAAGATTTTAACCATCCAGACAACCAGTGGGGTACAGAGTTGTCACGCTGTCTCTGTATACTGGAGGTAGGGGGCCTAAGCTGACCCTAAGCTGGGGCCCTGACTAGTCCCTCAACCTGGAGGTACTGTTAAAGGTACAGAGGTCCAGGCCGCCAGCGTAACCCCTACCTCCTGAGGATCCCTGCACCTAAGTAATCTAGTCCTGAGAAGGACCCCGATCACAACAAAAGGGGACAAGTAATAATATGCCCACACACAGTACTTAGACGAACGAGACAGTACAAGGGAAAAACCAAAACCACCTTGCATACAACAACTACACAACTACAACAGAGGGAACACCAACGGGAAAGGAGATAAATGATAAAGCGAGGAAGGGAAAAAACACTCCAAATGCACTTATCTCAGAAACTCCAAACACCACGATCCGCTCTGTTAGTCTGAATGAAATGCTTTCACCGACACTTCCCAAACAGACCAGCAGGCATTTGAAGGAGTCTCACTACAGCAGTATTGATTGCAGCTGGGCGAGGCTGGACCTCGTCTAGCACAGAGAGAGAGAGAATTAACTCCCTCACTGCCGAAAAACACAAAGCACCAACAAGTCAGCTGCGAGAAGTCAGGCTGTGTACTCATGACGATCTTCGTGGCGACACACCCGTGACAGTACCCCCCCTTCTACGAGGGGCCTCCGGACCCTCAGGGCCAGGTTTATCCGGGTGAGTCGTGTGGAAGGCCCGAACTAATCGGTCTGCGTTAATATCCGACGCAGGAACCCACATCCTCTCCTCAGGACCATACCCTTTCCAATGAACCAGGTACTGAAGGGACCGGCGATTAAAGCGTGAATCGATGACCCTCGATACCTGGAACTCCAAGTTACCATTGACCACCACAGGAGGGGGAGGTAAAGGTGACGGTACCACCGGCGCCACATACCTCTTAAGCAACGATCTGTGGAACACGTTGTGAATTTTAAACGTAGGGGGGAGGTCAAGACGGAATGCCACCGGATTAATAATAGAACTGATTCTGTACGGCCCGATGAACCTGGGACCCAGTTTCCAGGAGGGAACCTTAAGTTTAATATTCCTGGTAGACAACCATACCCGATCGTTCAAACTTAGGTCCGGACCAGACACTCTCCTCCTATCAGCCATACGTTTGTATCGGTTCCCCATAGTATTCAGATTCTTCAGCACCCCTCTCCATACTGAAGCGAGTGATGAGGAAAATCGTTCCTCCTCAGGAACCCCCGAAGAGCCCCCCCTACTGAAAGTACAAAACTGGGGGTGAAAACCATATGCCCCAAAAAACGGGGACTTACCAGTGGACTCGCTCCGCCTATTATTAAGAGCAAACTCTGCCAGAGGTAAGAAAGAAGCCCAGTCCTCCTGGTTCTCTGACACAAAACACCGGAGATATGTCTCCAAGCTCTGGTTCATACGTTCCGTCTGACCATTGGTCTGAGGATGAAAAGCCGATGAGAATGACAAATGCATCCCCCGCCGTGCACAAAACGCCTTCCAGAACTTGGACACAAACTGAGACCCCCGATCAGACACCACCTCGGAGGGTACCCCGTGAAGCCTCACAATCTCCCCAATGAACACCTGCGCAAGAGTTTTAGCATTAGGGAGAGCCGGAAGAGCGATAAAATGTGCCATCTTGCTGAACCTGTCCACTACAACGAGTATGACCGTTTTACCCGAAGACGGAGGGAGGTCCGTAATAAAGTCCATAGACAGATGAGTCCAAGGACGCTCCGGGATCTTCAAAGGTAAGAGGGCCCCAGACGGACGGGTATGTGAGGTCTTAGAGCGCGCACAAACCCCACAGGACGCGACAAAAGTTACCACCTCCTTATGTAAGTTAGGCCACCAAAACCGACGCGAGAGGAGATCCACAGTTGCTTTACTCCCTGGGTGTCCTGCAAAAACTGAGTTATGGTGTGCCTCGATCACCTTTTGTCGCAACTGATCTGGAACAAACAGTCTCCCCGGAGGTCCAACAGGGGCGTCCCCCTGAGCCTCCAATACCTCCTCCTCCAGCTCAGAGCATACTGCCGAAACCACCACCCCCTCCTGAAGGATAGGAATCGGGTCGTCCGTATTCCCGGCCCCAGGGAAACTACGAGATAAGGCATCCGCCTTTACATTTTTTGACCCAGGACGATATGTAACGACAAAATTAAACCTGGTAAAAAACAATGACCACCTAGCTTGTCTGGGATTCAGACGTTTCGCGGACTCCAGATATAGCAGGTTCTTGTGATCGGTGATGACGGTGACCGGATGGACTGCCCCCTCCAAAAAATGGCGCCACTCCTCAAAAGCTAACTTAATGGCCAAGAGTTCCCTATTGCCGACATCGTAATTCCTCTCAGCGGACGACAATTTTTTAGAGAAAAAGGCGCACGGATGCCACTTACCAGGGGACGAACCCTGTGACAATACTGCTCCCACCCCTACCTCGGAAGCGTCTACCTCTACAATGAATGGCTGTGACGCATCAGGTTGAATGAGTATGGGTGCCGAGGCAAAACATTTTTTCAAGGAGGAGAATGCTTGACAAGCCTTGTCAGACCACCTAGAAAAATCCGTGCCCTTTTTAGTCATGTCTGTGAGAGGCTTAACCATGGACGAGAAATTACGAATGAACTTCCGGTAATAATTAGCAAACCCCAGGAAACGTTGTAGTGCCTTAAGATTCTCTGGCCGATCCCACTCAAGAACTGCCCGCACTTTCCCAGGGTCCATACGAAAACCAGACGCTGAAACCAGGAAGCCTAAAAACTGGAGTTCCTGTACGGCGAACACACACTTTTCCCATTTGGCATACAGTTTATTATCCCGCAAGATCTGTAACACCTGCCTAACGTGCTCCTGATGAGACACCAGATCCGGCGAGTAAATTAAGATATCATCCAGATATATGACAACAAACTGTCCCACCAGGCGGCGAAAAATGTCATTAACAAAGTGTTGGAACACCGCCGGGGCATTAGTCAGACCGAATGGCATGACAAGGTTCTCATAATGCCCCTCCGGAGTGTTAAACGCCGTCTTCCACTCATCCCCCTCCTTCATCCTAATCAGATTGTACGCCCCCCTGAGATCCAACTTAGAGAACCATTTGGCGCCCACGATCTGATTAAAGAGATCGGGAATAAGTGGGAGCGGATACGGATCTCGGACCGTAATCCGATTAAGTTCACGGAAATCCAGGCAAGGGCGTAGGCCTCCATCTTTCTTCTTAACAAAGAAGAACCCCGCAGCCACCGGTGAAGATGAAGGTCTAATATGCCCCTTAGCCAGACTTTCTGAAATATAATCCTTCATGGCCTGCCTCTCAGGACCAGAAAGGTTATACAACCTAGCTTTAGGTAACTTGGCCTCAGGGAGCAGTTTTACAGAACAGTCATACTCGCGATGAGGAGGTAGTTCCTGACAACCTTTCTCCGAGAATACATCCTCAAAGTCCGCCAGAAATGGAGGTAAGACCCAAGGAGTAACCGCACCGATGACCGTGTTCATGCAGTTTTTATTACAGAATTTACTCCATTGGCTTATCTCTCTGGTTTGCCAATTAATAACCGGGTTATGCTTAGTTAACCAAGGAAGGCCCAACACTATAGGAGTGGGAAGACCCTCCAACACATAGCAAGACAACAGTTCTTTATGTATCGCCCCCACTTGAAGTTTTACGTCATGCACAGCTTGCAAAAAACTTCCCTGACCGAGAGGCCTGGCATCGATCGAGAATATGGGGATGGGTTTAGCCAACTCACTCAATCGCATACCTTGAACCCGGGCAAACCGAGCATCAACCAGATTAGCCCCGGCCCCACTATCCAGAAGAACAGATATCCTCTCAGTTCTCGTACCCACCACCACCTCCGCCGGTACGAGAAACTGAGACGAACCTAGGGACGAAATACCTACTCCCAGATTGCCGTCCACCACACAACCTGGGATCAACAGTTTTCCGACGACTCTACACTCTGCAAGGGACGGGATGGACACCCCCCAATAAAATGTCCCTTTCTCCCGCAGAAGAAACACCTTCCTGTCTTATGGCGCACCACCGGTCCCCTCCCCCGAAATGATGTCCCTCCTAATTGCATAGGCTCCTCTGGACTGACCAGGGGAACCACCATATGAGGGGACCTTGTAGGAGGTGGAGTCATCACAGGGGGTAGAGTTATCCCGCACCTCTCCCGAAGCCGTCTGTCAACGCGAATAGCAAGGGCCATAGCGGCTTCCAGTGACGCGGGAGAGTCATACTGTGCCAACACATCCTGTAATTTGTCGGATAAACCTTGACAAAACTGGCTCCTAAGAGCCGGGTCATTCCACTGGGTGTCCGTGGCCCACCTACGGAACTCCGAACAGAATTCCTCCGCCGGACGATCTCCCTGCTGGATCCTACGTAACTTAGACTCAGCAAGGGAGATCCGATCTGGGTCATCATATACGAGTCCCAGAGCAGCGAAAAACCTATCCACTGACTGGAGAGCCGGGGAGCCCGGGGGAAGAGAGAACGCCCAAGATTGTGGGTCCCCTTGTAGGAGCGAGATGACAATTCCCACCCTTTGTTCTTCACTCCCCGATGACCGAGGCCGCAGCCGAAAGTACAACTTGCATGCCTCCCGGAAAACAAAAAACTTGTCCCGCCCCCCAGTGAACCTGTCAGGGAGAGCTACTTTAGGTTCTGGTCCGGCTTGCTCCTGAGGATGCAAAACCTTGGACCTAACGTCCGCCAGCTCCATGGACAAACTCTGCAACTGCCGAGCTAGACCGGCTACTGGATCCATGGTAGCTGGAGAAAAACTAAGTGGGTCGGTGAAAATGTCACGCTGTCTCTGTATACTGGAGGTAGGGGGCCTAAGCTGACCCTAAGCTGGGGCCCTGACTAGTCCCTCAACCTGGAGGTACTGTTAAAGGTACAGAGGTCCAGGCCGCCAGCGTAACCCCTACCTCCTGAGGATCCCTGCACCTAAGTAATCTAGTCCTGAGAAGGACCCCGATCACAACAAAAGGGGACAAGTAATAATATGCCCACACACAGTACTTAGACGAACGAGACAGTACAAGGGAAAAACCAAAACCACCTTGCATACAACAACTACACAACTACAACAGAGGGAACACCAACGGGAAAGGAGATAAATGATAAAGCGAGGAAGGGAAAAAACACTCCAAATGCACTTATCTCAGAAACTCCAAACACCACGATCCGCTCTGTTAGTCTGAATGAAATGCTTTCACCGACACTTCCCAAACAGACCAGCAGGCATTTGAAGGAGTCTCACTACAGCAGTATTGATTGCAGCTGGGCGAGGCTGGACCTCGTCTAGCACAGAGAGAGAGAGAATTAACTCCCTCACTGCCGAAAAACACAAAGCACCAACAAGTCAGCTGCGAGAAGTCAGGCTGTGTACTCGTGACGATCTTCGTGGCGACACACCCGTGACAAGAGTCCTCTGGTTGTGCTAAAAGCTACAAGTTTTTATCCATAATTCAAGACAATTACCTCTCTCCGTTGGTTGATGAACCAACCAGAGGAGATGAGTTGCTGAATCTGATCCTGTCAAATAGATCAGATATCAGAGCTACAGGCCGGGGAGAGTTTGGGCATCAGCAACCACAATATTGTAAGTTTCAAAGTAATATTCAACAAAACATTACAAAGCGGAAACCCAAAAACCTGGTACTTTAGAAAAGCTAAATTCACTCAATTAAGAGAAAAGCTTAGTCTTGTAGACTGGGATCTTGTTCTGGTAACTATAGATACTGAACATAAATGGGGAGTGTTTCAAGAAATATTACCACAATCCTGTAGAAAGCTTATACTCTCTGGTAACAAAATGTCCAGGAATAAATAGAAACCATTATGCTTAGGACAGTACAAAGTATAATAAATCAAAAACAAAGGGCATTCAAAATCTTTAAGGCTGAGAAGTCAGAAATAGCATTTCAGGAATAAAAAGATCTCAATTGGAAATGTAAAAAAGAAATCAAGCTATCAAAATTATCTACAGAGAAACAAATCGCCAATGACATTAAAATAGATACCTCCACATTTTATCACTATATTAATGTAATGTACAAAAGAAAAAATCTGACAGCATCAAACCCTTCAAAGATGATCAAAGAAATATAATTATAGAGGACAAAGAGAAGGCTGAGTTTTTAAACTTGCACTTTTCATCTTTGTTCACCACTGAATTGCCTGTGCCAGGTATCATTCAGCGAAGTAGAAATCAAAGTTCACCACACAATATAACTAAATTAGCACAAGAAAAAGTATGGCTGCATCTGAGCAAACTAAATATTGACAAACCCCCCGGGAAGGATGACATTCATCCATGGATATTAACGGAGTTTAGCTCAGTAATTGACAGACTGCTATATCTTATCTTCTTAGACTCTATTATAACAGGGTCGGTGCCTCAAAATTGGTGGATGTCTGGCGTGGTACCGATATTTTAGGAAGCTAAGAAGGTGGATCCAGGTAACTACCATCCATTAAATTTAACATCAATGGTATGCAAATTTTTGAAGGCATTATAAGATGCAAAAATATATTAAAAGATAAGTGGTGTGTAACTAACATGTTGGGTTTCTATGAAGAGCTAAGTGCAAATCTGGATGTTGATAATGTAGCTCATGTGATTACCCTGGATTTTTCCGCCACTGATCGCTCACGTGACCTCACCGTGGGAACATTCTGAAGAATGTTCCCACCAGTACTGCTGGGGAGCTCACCAGGGCTGATCAGTTGATCTTCAGCTGATGAACCCCAGTGACCTCACTCCAGCAGCAATGTATACTGACAGGAGTGATTTTACACTCCTGGCAGTATACAGTGCTGTCTTCTACAGCAGTGACATCAATGATTGCTGATGTTACTGCTGTAGAAGTGACCCGGATCACTGAGGGACAATTGTGACGAAATCGTGGACTGCGTCGTGACGGTGGAAAGGTGAGGGATATGGTTGTTTGTTTTTTTACTTTTTTTTTCAGAAGATCAAAGGTTTCAGGGACTGACAGCGCAATAACATCTTTTTTTAAAACCATGTGTCTTTTATTTCATTAAAATACTTTATTCTGGCTGTGTATTTATTGAAAAGGCGGCGATGACTTTACTACGCAGGTAGTAATGGGGGCGTCTTATAGACGCCTGTGAGGAGCTGCCCACTTACTAAAGACTGTGATACTTTTCCAGCAACGGGCCACCATTTTTGTCAATATTATTATTGTGTTTTATTAGTGATTTACTTGTTATGTTTTATATAGTTCTGCTAGCTTGTCAGTATGTGCACTAGATTCACTTGTAAAATGTCCAGCATTCCACTAATCTGTATCTCAGGATATCTGTATCTCAGGAGTATCCAACCATTGTTCCAACAGCCAATAATCTCATTATGTGTGTGTAGATTGTAGACACCATGGAGCCGTCACCACAGGAGGTCTTGCATGCAGTCTCAGATGAAGGCTTCTAGAATATTCTTCATTGTTTTAGCGAACAGTGAATGTTTAAGGGGGGATGATCACATCTGACCTGGGAGGGGACTGATCCCAGCGAAAGAAAGGACAGACATGTTTTAGTGAGAGTTGTGTGGAAGGATTGAATGAAGAGGATAGAGACCGTGGACTTGGAAGGATGGATGGATAAACATGTTACCATTATGGATTATGTCATTTGGATTTAAACTTTCTTAAAAGGACTGCTGCTACTGGATACCTGTGCTTTCATCCTTTTATCTGCCGTCTAAAGGATCATGGACTGTGGCTACAGACTATACTGGCTGGAGATACGAAATCTGTGGGCCAACCAAAAGTTGTGAGACAGGGAGTATGCCCTGATACAAAGCCAGTGGAATTACTGAACCCAGATTGGGAACTTAAGGACTGAGAGAACTGTATTTTCGCCGTTTACCTGGAATTGCTTTATTACAATGGCTGTGATCAATAAAATATTGTTGCATCGTTAACCTGCCTAGGTGATTACTTACAACCCACAACCTCAGATCTTTACAATGCCCTCTATTACTAATCTGGGCTTCACGTCAGCTGCCAATACAAGGCTGACGTGAACCCCAACCCCATTACCCCACTCGCCACTGCTAAAGGGCAGTGGGAAGAGCGGAGGCTACGCACCAGATTTGGCGCA
This sequence comes from Phyllobates terribilis, assembly GCF_046119375.1. NCBI lineage: Eukaryota > Metazoa > Chordata > Amphibia > Anura > Dendrobatidae > Phyllobates > Phyllobates terribilis. Next base: position 71,540,056 of record NW_027362770.1, on the reverse strand, counting down.
TCTCATGGATGCGCCACTTCTGGGACTGCTGAGGGGTGATATTAATAGCCGCGTGGGGGCTAGTATTCACGGCCCTCTCCCTGGCTGTTAATATCAGCCCACAGCTGTCTGTTTAGCCTTTTCAGGTTAGATTTTATAGAGGGACCCCACATCAATTTTTTTCTGGGGTCCTCCTGTAATCTAGCTAGTAAAGGCTAACCAAAAACCTGTGGGCTGATATTAATAGCCAGGGAAAATTGTTGGCTAACAGCCCCTTCCCCAGCTACTAATATCAGCCCCCAATGGTCGGCTTTCCCTCTGCTGGTTATTAAAATTACACGGGAGCCCACTTCATTTTTTTTTTAAATTTTAGGCTCTGTATCCATGATCCGGACGTAGCAGTGCTTTGGGCGTATATTTTTTGCTGCGTCCAAAATGTTGCATTCTATTGAACGCAGGTAAATCCACATGTGTTCACTGAAATTTCTAGAAATCCCATCCACTATGCTGTAACATTTGGACACTGCGGGTTTGACGCTGTATAAACATGCAGCGTCAAATCTGCAGCGGCTCTTGATCGTGGCCACGTACCCAAACTCACCTGCAGCATGTCAATTTCTGTAGCGGACACGTTAGTTTCCGCTGCACATTTTGACTGAAGTGTCCTTATATGCGGTGGATTCACATGTACCGACAACAAAAGTGCGGCATTATAGCACCGCATTTTGGACGCAGCAAAAATACGCTGTGTCCAAAGCGCTGCTGAGTGCTGTTCGTGGGGCGTGACTGCCAAAATCATACTGATTAACACCCGGCTCCCCTAGTTAGGCAGTCAATCACAATGACGTCGGCAGTCCCGCCTGTCAATAGAGCAGATACCTTTGCATTTCCTTAGCAGTTTCAAGGGTTCTGCATCCTACTGTAAGACTTTTAACAATTTATGACTCTTCAGAGTCCGATAAAATCAATTCAGATTTATAAAACTTGCAGTTGGAAAATCGTCATAAAAATGATGATATAGTCAAAATACTCACCCCTAATAATTGTGCACATATACAGTATATAGGTTATATATGAATGCAATACCTATCAGTTATGTAGGAATTTTCCAAGTAGAGGGAAGCAGGGCAGATCCAGTAGATGTACTGTATTTATTTTCTTTTTGCAGGATATTTTAGTCCCAATTACACCCTCAATTTTGTTGGGGCAAAAACCTCTATAACTCAGAAGTTAAAAATATTCAATCTCCCCTATCTACCACCATGACATATCTACAGATAGTGGTGTCCCATACATGCTTCTTATCTCTAATATGATCCCAAATCTTTTCCTCAGCTCCAGTTTGGTTTTACCCATGTAATCTAGTGGACATGTACATTTAAAGAGATATACAGTATTACTTTTGCAGCTTTACAGTTAACAACGTGGTAGCAGTTGTAAACCCTTCTTGTGGCCTTACTAGAAAAGGTGTTTGTATTTCTGACATACAGTATATGCAAAATTGACATTTACAGAACCTAAATGCTCAAACCTGTTTTTTTAAGCTGTATAGAGGCAATGTACCACTTGGATTCTTATCAATCCCACTTTGTATATGTGTTAGGAGAGAACGAAAGGACCATAGTAGTGATAACTTCACAAGGCTCAAAAGGATTTTTTGATTTCCAACAATTGATTGTCAAAGTTCCAGTTACTCAGATGGGTTGTTTTTATTATTATTAAAGTCTTGAGATCTCAAGAGGGGAGCCTATGTCTAAGATCCTGCGTCTGTTGGCAAAACACTGGTAAGAATTAACAATTCCTGCTGACCCAATAATATTGCCCATTTTGGTGACCTTTCTTTTGGCAATATGGATGGTGTCTTGTTATCTTGGAATACAATATTATCATTATTGCACTATTTGTAGACTATAATCTACTGAATCCGCTGATATCAGTGGGATCGGTTGATTTTAGTCTATTGAGTATCCATGCTCTTCCACTGAAGATAAGGCTGAATTTTGTTTGAAAATTGTTTTTGATAAGCCGCCATCAGAGGAGTCAGTCTGGAGCAAAGGAGTGCTCGGCGAACAATCATTATCTGACAGCTTTGTGGAGTAATATTAGATTCAAAGGATTCATATAATATAAGATCATAAAGAAGAAATCAATATTTCAGTTTGGTTTGGCTTACTGCACACTTTACCTCAATAAACATTGAATAAGTTCTTAACCACACAAAACAGAGTGCCAGAAGAACTAAAACTTATCATGTGGCCCAGATGGAAATTCTTTATTTGTGATATGCTGTATGCTTTATGTGGATATCAGTAACGCAAACACCCACATGTAAAGCCTCTGTATTGTGGTGTTTGTTCTATCTCCTGTGGTAGCTAAAGTAACAGTGATATGCCTTTGAAAGGTCACAGCTCACACACTGATAGCTTAAATTACATTTTCACTTTTACATAAAAAGTTTCCTAATCATTTTGCTAAAATATGAAACATAAATGGATGTGGGCGTTCAAATGTAAATCATAAGCCTTAATTGTAATTCTACAGTTGGGGAAAAACAATGAGATGAACTAATGTCGTATATCACAATACAGTGAAAGAAATAATTATTTGATCCCTTGCTGTTTTTGGAAGTTTGCCCACTGACAAAGACATGAACAGTCTATAATTTTAAGGGTAGGTTAATTTTAATATTGAGAGATAGAACATTCCCCCAAAAAATCAGTAAAATCACATTGCATAAATTAGATAAATGTATTTGCATTTTGCAGTGAGAAATAAGTATTTGATTCCTCTGGCAAACAACACTTAATACTTGGTGGCAAAACCCTTCTTGGCAAGCACAGCAGACAGACATTTTTTGTAGTTGATGATGAGGTTTGCGCACATGGCAGAAGGAATTTTGGTCCACTCCTCTTTGCAGATCATCAGTAAATCATTCAGATTATGAGGCTGTCGCTTGGCAACTCGGAGCTTCAACTCCCTCCATAAGTTTTCTATGGGATTAAGGTCTGGAGACTGGCTAGGCCACTCCATGAGCTTACTGTGCTTCTTTTTGATCCACTCCTTTGTTGCCTTGGCTGTATGTTTTGGGTCATTGTCTTGCCGGAAGACCCAGCCATGACCCATTTTTAATGTCCTGGCGGAGGGAAGGAGGTTGTAACTCAGGATTTTACGGTACATGGGTCCTTCCATTCTCCCATTCATGCGGTGAAGTAGTCCTGTGCCCTTAGCAGAGAAACACCCCTAAAGCATAATGTTTCCACCTCCATGCTTGACAGTGGGGACGGTGTTTTTTGGGTCATAGGCAGCATTTCTCTTCCTCCAAACACGGTGAGTTGAGTTAATGCCAAAGAGCTCAATTTTTGTCTCATCTGACCACAGCACCTTCTCCCAATAACTCATAGAATCATCCAAGTCTTCATTGGAAAACTTCAGACGGGCCTGCACATGTGCCTTCTTGAGTAGGGGGACCTTGCGGGCACTGCAAGATTTTAAATCTTTAAGGCATGAAGTGTTACCAATGGTTTTCTTTGTAACTGTGGGCCCAGCTGTGTTGAGATCATTTACAAGTTTCCCCAGTGTAGTTTTAGGCTGAACTCTCACCTTCCTCATGATCAAGGATACCCCACAAGGTGAGTTTTTGCATGGTGTCCCGGATCGATGTCGATTGACAGTCATTTTGTATTTCTTCCATTTTCTTACTATTGCACCAACAGTTGTCTCCTTCTCACCCAGCGTCTTACTTATGGTTTTGTAGCCCATTCCAGCTTTGTGCAGGTCTATGATCTTGTCCCTGACATCCTTAGAAAGCTCTTTGGTCTTGTCCATGTTGTAGAGGTTAAAGTCTGACTGATTAATTGAGTCTGTGGACAGGAGTCTTTTATACAGGTGACTATGTAAGACAGCTGTCTTTAATGCAGGTAACGAGTTGATTAGGAGCGTCTAACTGGTCTGTAGGAGCCAGAACTCATAATGGTTTGTAGGGGGTCAAATACTTATTTCTCACTGCAAAATGCAAATAAATGAATCTAATTTATACAATGTGATTTTCTGATTTTCTTGATTTTTTTTTTTGGGGTATTCTATCTCGCAATGTTAAAATTAACCTACCCTTAAAATTATAGACTGTTCATGTCTTTGCCAGAGGGCAAACTTACAAAAACAGCAAGGGATCAAATAATTATTTCATTCACTGTGTATGGAAGTGTACAACCATTGTTTGACCTCTGATACTGTCACGGACGTGGTTTGTGGAACCACTGTGCCACGGACTGCGGAGCACCTGGAGGAGCATGACTAAGCGAGCAACGGACTGTTCACTAGAGCCCCTGATGGTGAGGTTAGACTTGGCTGCCGATGAACGCCAGGTGCCACTCCAGGACAGACCAACTGCAGCGCAGCAGCTGGATCCAGTAGGACAAACTGGATGGTGCAGCAGGCAGAGTTTGCACCAGAGTGCAGCAGGCAGAGCTTGCACCAGAGTGCAGCAGGCAGAGTTTGCACCAGAGTGCAACAGGCAAAGTTTGCACCAGAGTGCAGCCGGCAGGATTTGCACCAGAGTGCAGCCGACAGGATTTGCACCAGAGTGCTGCTGGCAGGATTTGCACCAGAGTGCAGCCGGCAGGATTTGCACCAGAGTGCAGCCGGCAGGATTTGCACCAGAGTGCAGCCGGCAGGATTTGCACCAGAGTGCAGCCGGCAGGATTTGCACCAGAATGCAGCAAGCAGGATTTGCACCAGATTGCAGCAAGGACTGGTACGCAACCTTAACAACTTAGACTGCCGAACAGTAGGGTTGCTCAGGCACCTCCCAAGTGGGGAGGAAGCAATATATATGTAATGTCCCACAGCCATTGGCTGGGGACTAGTGATGAGCGAGCACTAAAATGCTCAGGTACTCGTTGCTCGGGTCGAGCAAATTTGAATACTCGGTTGCTCGACCCGAGCAGCAAGCCCAATGTAAGTCTAAGGGAAACCCGAGTATTTTTCAGGCGGCTCCCCTCGGTGGTCTGCAGAGGGCCTAAAAATTGCCCAAATCAATGGGAACAGTACTCAAATGACATGGCAAATGCATGGGGAAGACCCCTGGAAGCATTTTTGACTCCTAGGTCACTGCTGTCAACAAGGTTGTCAGAGTATTACGCCACTTTTACGGATTCACAATAAAACATACAAAAACAAAAACAAAATGGATTTTCCTGGGAAATATATTAAGGAACATCCTTTCCAGGGTAATGACTTATATATAAGGCAAAATAAATAACGAAAACCAAAAATACTCCTCCACACCTTGGGCTATGTTCACACGTAGCGTTTTTGCACTTTTGCATTGCTTTCAACAAAGACAAATGCATTCACTGGGAAATGTCATTTTAACATTTTACAACTTTATCTGGCCATGTGCTGTGAGACACATCATCAGACACATGCATATAGTGCTGAAACGACATGGGAACAGCATGGGGAAGACCTCTGGAAGCATTTCTGTCTCCAAGGTCATTGCCTAAAAGTGTGCTTATCATAAGTGATCTTTGGCGCATGCGAAGATGCCTCCCTCCATGCACCTGTCGTGCAGATTTGCAACAATCACCGTTCACGTCCTTGTCCCAGTGCAACGTTCAGTTGTCCCTACCCCATTCCTTGGAATGCAAGCGCAAGTATGCAGCCAGCCACCCACCCACCCACAGGCTGCAATACTATACTGCCAAATTTTTGACAGCTGATTGCACTTGAAATGTGGCCTTTTAGGCTCGTGGAGGCAGAAGCTTTTCATAACCTCATGCCGGCGGCGGCCGGGTGTCCATACTCGGTCCCCAGCCGCCTCTCTTTCTCCCGGTGTCGTCTCCGCCTTCCACAAGCACGGGTCCCACAACATAACCCGTGCCCTCCCCAATGCACTTACTGGGAAGGACCGGCTAACCACAAACACGTGGACAGGTGAATGTGGCCAGGGACGGTACGGAGCCAGTCCACAGCTTTTCTTTGCTGAGTTGTATTTCACCACAGCCATATTCTTTAGCTTGGTGAAAGGACTTGGCAAACCATATCTACCCAGCTGTCATTTCTCCCAGGAAGTTCTCTAAAGCTGCTTTCACTTGAAATGTGGCCTTTTAGGCTCATGGAGGCGGAAACTTTTCATAACCTCATGCCGGCAGCGGCCGGGTGTCCATACCCTGTCCACTTCCGCCACTATTTCTCCCGGTATCATCTCCACCTTCCAGAAGCACGGGTCCCACAACATTACCCGTGTCCTCCCAAGTGCACTTACTGGGAAGGACCGCCTAACCACAAACATGTGGACAGGTGAATGTGGCCAGGGACGGTACGGAGCCAGTCCACAGCTTTTTTTGCTGAGAGATGTATTTAGCTTGGTGAAAGGAGTGGCATAGAGGGAAACTGTATCTACCCTGGGTGTCATTTCTCAGAGGAAGTCCTCTAATGCAGCTTGTTGCAGAAGCAATGGCAGCCCGTCCAACATCAACTCGCACTTGTAGGTGGTGCTTTGACACACAAATATCTTTCTTTGTGCATTTAATTTCATGAATACAGAGTTGGACAATGGCCTGATCTGCAATGCGGTTTAAGAAAGAACATGCATAAGCATGTCCGATCCACATTAAAAAAGCAGCCATAGAGTGTCTGGGAACCTTTCCCCACACTTTTCTTAGCCAGGGCTGCTTCTCAGTAGGGTTGGACGGGCCCACCAGAGAACCGGAGACTCCTCCGGTGGGCCGGCCTTCTTCAAGAGAGTTCATAGTGCCGAAGTGAGGCCATGATGATGATAGAGGCCACCATCTGCTTAGTTTTATGTTACTTGGAATGCAAGCACAAGTATGCAGCAAGCCACCCACCCACAGGCCGCAACACTAAACTGCCAGATTTCTGGGCAGCTGCTTGCACTTGAAATGTGGCCATTTAGGCTCGTGGAGGCGGAAGCTTTTCACAACCTCATGCCGGTGGCCGGGTGTTCATACTCGGTCCCCAGCCGCCACTATTTCTCCTGGTATCATCTCCGCCTTCCACAAGCACGGGTCCCACATCATTACCTGTGCCCTCCCCAGTGCACTTACTGGGAAGGACCGCCTAACCACAAACACGTGGACAGGTGAATGTTGCCAGGTACGGTACGGAGTCAGTCTACAGCTTTTTTTGCTGAGAGTTGTATTTAGCTCGGTGAAAGGACTGGCATAGAGGGAAACCGTATCTACCCTGGGTGTCATTTCTTCCAGGAAGTCCTCTAATGCAGCTTGTTGCAGAAGCAATGGCAGCCCGTCCAACATCAACTCGCACTTGTCAGTGGTGCTTTGACACACAAACATCTTTCTTTGCGCGTTTAGTATCATGAATACAGAGTTGGACAATGGCCTGATCTACAATGCGGTTTAAGAACTAACATGCATAAGCATGTCCAATCCACATTAAAAAAGCAGCCATAGAGTGTCCTGGATCCTTCACCCGCACTTTTCTTAGCCAGGGCTGCTTCTCGGCAGGGTTAGACGGGCCCACCAGAGAATCGGAGACTCCTCCAGTGGGCCCTGGCTTCTCCTTCAGGAGAGTTCATAGTGCCGAGGTGAGGCCATGATGGTGATAGAGGCCACCATCTGCTTAGTTTTCTGTTACTTGGAATTCAATCGCAAGTATGCAGCCAGCCACCCACCCACCCACAGGCCGCAACAGTAAACTGCTAGATTTCTGGGCAGCTGCTTGCACTTGAAATGTGGCCTTTTAGGCTCGTCGAGGCGGAAGCTGTCCACAATCTTATGGCGGCGGCGACCGGGTATCCACATTCGGTCCCCAGCCGCCATTATTTTTCCCGTTATCGTCTCCGCCTTCCACAAGCACGGGTCCCATAACATTACCCGTGCCCTCCCCAGTGCACGTACTGGGAAGGAATGCCTAACCAAAAACACGAGGACAGGTGAATGTGGCCAGGGACGGTACAGAGACAGTCCACAGCTTTTTTTGCTGAGAGTTGTATTTAGCTCGGTGAAAGGACTGGCATAGAGGGAAACCGTATCTACCCTGGTTGTCATTTCTCCCAGGAAGTCCTCTAATGCAGCTTGTTGCAGAAGCAATGGCAGCACATCCAACATCAACTTGCACTTGTCGGTGGTGCTTTGACACACAAACATCTTTCTTTGCACATTTATTTTCATAAATACAGAGTTGGACCACGTGCTGATCTGAAATGTGGTTTAAGAAATAACATGCTTAAGTATGTCCGATCCACATTAAAAAAGCAGCCATAGAGTGTCCAGGAACCTTCCCCCACACTTTTCTTAGCCAGGGCTGCTTCTCGGCAGGGTTAGACAGGCCCACCAGAGAACCGGAGACTCCTCCGGTGGACCCTGGCTTCTCCTTCAGGAGAGTTCATAGCGCCGAGGAGAGGCCATGATGATGATAGAGGCCACCATCTGCTTAGTTTTCTGTTACTTGGAATGCAAGCGCAAGTATGCTGCCACCCACCCACCGGCGGCCACACTAAACTGCCAGATTTCTGGGCAGCTGCTTGCGCTTGAAATGTGGCCTTTTAGGCTCGTGGAGGCGGAAGCTGTCCACAATCTTTTGGCGGCGGTGACCAAGTATCCATACTCGGTCCCCAGCTGACAATTTTTTCCCCGGTATCGTCTCCACCGTCCACAAGCACGGGTCCCACAACATTACCCGTACCCTCCCCAGTGCACTTACTGGGAAGGACCGCCTACCCACAAACACATGGACAGGTGAATGTGGCCAGGGACGGTACGGAGCCAGTACACAGCTTTTTTTGCTGAGATTTTTATTTAGCTCGGTGAAAGGACTGGCATAGAGGGAAACTGTATCTACTCCGGCTGTCATTTCTCCGTCACCAGGTTCCGCCTATTGTCACACACGACCTTGCCTGGCTGTATGTTCAGCGGTGAGAGCCACAGATCCGGCTGCTGTGTTACAGCTTTCATCAACTCTGCAGCGCTGGGCTGTTTGTCAATTAAGCATGTTATCTTCAGCACAGCCTGTTGCCGCTTGGCCAAGGCAGTGCTGCAGTGCTGTCAGCTTGTGACTGATGTGGTCATTTCGAAGATGGAGGAGGAGGTGCAGGAGCTGAACAATGTGATTACATTGAGGTTAAATTGGTGACGCTGTTTTTTATACTAAAGAAAGATCCTATTGCTTTGTTTTTTTTACGATATTTTTTAAGACAAATGCATTTACCGGGAAATGTCATTTTAACATTTTACAACCTTATCTGGCAATGTGGTTTGTGACACATCATCAGACACATCCTGTTTTATTTATGATGGAGGGACTTTGAAAGTAATAAAGCATATTTTTATAGGGACATCAGACGGCCCTTACTATTCCTAAAAGGCCAGCAGTCGGCCCTAGCTATTGTTAGAGAGCCATCAGCCGGCTATGCTTTGTTGTTCCCATTATTAACAAGTGGGTCTCCTATACTGTTATTGCATATCCAGTTACTGCAAGGGCTACCAAAAATTTGGACGCAACCCAATACCCCATTGAAGAGACTTAGAGGAGGGTCTCAGTAAAAAAAATGTTCCCATTATAAAGGAGCGGGACTCCTATAGTGGTAATGCCCATGCTGTGACTGCAAGGGTTGCAAAAATTTGTGAAAAACCCCACTAAGAATTTAAAGACACATAGAGCAGGGCCACAGTAATGACAAATTCCATTTATAAAGGAGAGAGTCTGCTATACAGTTATAGGGTATGCAGTGAGTCCAATGGCTGACCAATTTTGGGAAAAACCCCACTAAGAATTTAAAGACACATGAAGCAGGGCCACAGTAATGACAAATTCCGTTTAGAAAGGAGAGAGTCTGCTATACAGTTATAGGGTATGCAGTGAGTCCAACGGCTGACCAATTTTAGGAAAAACCCCACTAAGAATTTAAAGACACATAGAGCAGGGCCATAGTAACAAGGTACGACATGTTTCCATTAGAAAGGAGAGGGTCTGCTATACAGTTATAGGGTATGCAGTGAGTCCAATGGTTGACCAAATTTAGGAAAAACCCCACCAATAAATTAAAGACACATAGAGCAGGGCCACAGTAATGACAAATTCCCATTAGAAAGGAGAGAGTCTGCTATACAGTTATAGGGTATGCAGTGAGTCCAACGGCTGACCAATTTTAGGAAAAATCCCAGTAAGAATTTAAAGACACACAGAGCAGGGCCACAGTAACGACAAATTCCCATTAGAAAGGAGAGAGTCTCCCATAGTGTTGGCCTATGCAGTGAATGCAAGGGCTGCCAAAAATTTGGAGGCACTTCAATGCCCCTTGGAAGAGACATGGAGGAGGGCCTCATGAAAAAATGTTCCTATTAGAAAGGAGCGGGTTTCCTATTCTTGTAATGCCCATGCACTAAGTGTATGGGCTGACAAACATTTACCCCTGGGGGGTATACATGAACATACTGTATAAAAATTTTTTTTTACGGGCATCATAAACACCCGTTAAAAAAATTATGTGGGTGTTGCATCACGGACCACTGTCACCTTGGTGATATGGTGGTGGAGGATGAGGAGAAGGAGGAGAACAAGAGCAAATAGCCAAAATCAGGCGTATGCCCATGTGTGGGTGTGAAAAAGTGCATGGGAATACACCTCGCAAGAAAAGACACTGGATTTGAGTTAATGTTACGCTGCTATCATTCGGTGGTGTTGAGAAGTCTGGCCCAATCCAGCCCTTGTTCAGCCTGTCAGCATTTTCAGTTGACAGGCGGATGCGCTTATCAGTTATAATTCCACCTGATTTTGTAAAGCAATGGAAGACCAACAATGCAAATTGATAAAGTGCTCAAACAATGAGTCAACTCCATTCACACTCAGGTCAGTCATCTGGTAATGGAAATATGGGGGGCTTCCACGTTAATGGTAGCACAAAGGCTCTGAAAAAACAAAATGGCTCCCCGCCCTCCAAAAGAAATCCAGCGAATTCTGGGCTCCCAAATCCAAATGTCCCCCTCCCTTCTGAGCTCCACAGTGTGCCTAATTCGCAATTAGTGTCCACATGTTTGGCATTCCTGTAGCGATGAGAGCTTGTCTAATTTACGGGTGCATGTATCCAGAAGCACGAGCTGGGCATAACGTATTGGTCATTACAACATACTGGTCACTACAACGTTTTGATCACTACAACGGCAGTTTGCAATCTTCACTTAGCAACATCTACTGAAGCTTGTTTCTGGAAAACACTCATGGAGTCAAAATTGTCACTACACCTGTAGATAAATTCACAGAGGGGTATAATTTACAAAATGTGGTCACTTGAGGGGGATTCTCCTCTTTTAGCATGTAGAGGCTCTGTATATGGAGTCCTCAAACTATTCTATGAAAATCTGCACTCCAGGAGGCAAAAAGGGTTCTGTTCCTCCCATGTCTCGCCGTATGGTTAAGCAGTACTACACAGCTACATATGGGGTATTTCTACATTCACCAGAAATTGTGGGATGAATTTTGGTGCCATTTTGACCCATTTCACAGTGTGAAAATGTAAAATATGGGGTTAAAAAAAATTTTGTTAGTAAAAATATATTTATTTTTTCTTCAATGCCAATTGGTATAAAATGCTGTGACACACCTGTGGTGCCCATGTGATCCCCTAGTTGGATTCATTGAGAGGTGTAGTTTGTAAAATGGGGTCACTTATGGGGGGGGTTGGCTGATCTGGCACCTCAGGGGCTCTATCAATGTGACATGGCACCCTCAAACCAGTCCAGCAAAATCTGAACTCCAATATTATTATTATTTATTATTATAGTGCCATTTTTTCCATGGCACTTTACATGTGAAAAAGGGGGTATAAATAGCAAAAACACTTACAATAATCTTGAACAAAACAAGTCAGTGACTGGTACAGGAGAAGAGAGGACCCTACCCACGAGGGCTCACAATCTACAAGGGATGGGTGAGGATACAGTAGGTCGGGGTAGAGCTGGTCGTGAGGTAGGTATGGTGGAGCGGTGGTTACAGCAGGTTGTATGCTTGTCGGAAGAGGTCCGTCTTCAGGTTCCTTTTGAAGGTTTCCATGGTAGGCAAGAGTCTGATATGTTGGGGTAGAGAGTTCCAGTATGTATGCGATTGTGGGAAGAGGCGATAAGAGGGGAGTAGAGATGGAGATCTTGTGAAGATTGGAGGTTGCGAGTAGGTAAGTACCGGGAGACTAGGTCACAGATGTATGGAGGAGACAGGTTGTGGTTGGCTTTGTATGCCAAGGTTAGGGTCTTGAATTTGAGTCTCTGGGTAATGGGGAGCCATTTAAGGGATTGACAGAGGGGAGAGGCCAGGGAATAGCGGGGGGACAGATGGATTAGTCGGGCAGCAGAGTTTAGTATAGATTGGAGGGGCGCGAGAGTGTTAGAAGGGAGGCCACAGAGCAGGAGGTTGCAGTAGTCAAGGCAGGAGATGATGAGGGCATGCACTAGTGTTTTTGCAGAGTCTTTGCTGAGGAATGTGGGGATCCAGGAGATATTTTTGAGTTGGAGTCGGCAGGAAGTAGAAAGGGTTTGGATATGTGGTTTGAAGGAGAGATCAGGGTCCAGGGTTACCCCGAGGCAGAGAGCTTGTGGGACTGGAGAGAGTGGGCAGCCATTAACTTTGATGGATAGGTCAGATTGGGGAGGTTGAGTGAGGTGGAGGAAAGATGATGAATTCAGTTTTATCCATGTTAAGTTTTAGAAATTTAGCAGAGAAGAAGGATGAAATAGCGGACAGACATTGTGGCATTCTGGTTAGTAAGTAGTTGATATTGGGTCCAGAGAGGTAGATCTATGTGTCATCAGCATAGAGGTGATAATGAAAGCTGTGAGACTCTATGAGCTGTCCCAGGCCAAAAATGTAGATGGAGAAGAGCAGGGGCCCTTGAGCTGATCCTTAGGGGACACCGAGAGATGGGGGCAAGATGAGGAGGTGGTGTGTGAGTGGGAGACTCTGAATGTTGCGCTTCTTCTCTTCTCAGCTTTGAACTATGCCTCGAAAGTAGTTTTCAACCACATATGGGGTATCTGTGTACTCAGGAGAAATTGCACAACAAATTTTGGCATCCATTTTCTCCTGTTACCCTTGTGAAAATGCAAAATTTGGGGTTAAAATATATTCTTGCGGGAAAAATTAGATTTTTTTTATTTTCATGATTCAATGTTATAAACTTCTGTGAATCTTTTGGGGTTTCAAGATGCTCATCACATATCTAGATAAGTTACCTGAGGGGTCTAATTTCCAAAATCGTGTCACTTGTGGGGGGTTTCAACTGTTTAGGCACATCAGGGGCTCTCCAAATGCAGTGTCCGCTGATTAATCCAGCAAATTTTTTTCCCCTCATATGGGGTATCACTGTACTTAGAAGAAATTGCATAACAAGTTGCCTGGTGCAATTTCTCCTGTTACCCTTGTGAAAATGCAAAATATGGCGCTAAAAAAGGTGTGTGGGAAAAATGTGTTTTTTTTTATTTTCATGGCTCAACATTATACACTTCTGTGAAGCACCTGGGGGTTTAAGGTGCTCACCACACATCTATACAAGTTTCCTGAGGGGTCTGTTTTCCATAATGTGATGTGGAAGGGGGCGCTATTGGATTTACGGCCCGGACTTGCTGCGGATAAAGGCAGTAAACCAAAAAAGACAGCAGGAGAATTAAATTGTAGGTATGTATGTTATCTGCGCTGGTCCTGGTACGGTTTATATGACGCGCCCCCTGGGCCATGTTCAAGGGATACCCAGAGCCGGATCTCGATGGGGGTAGTAGTCCTTGTGGCGGTGACCCGGTCCGTGCCCAGGGTGTCAAACTAAGTGGCAGTCTATGGCAGTAGATGTTAATTTGATCGACTACGCCACCCGTTGAGTGCGGCTTTGAAGCCGCCGCTGCAGAGCAGTCCGCTGAGGCCGGTGGTATATGTGCAGCAGTGATGGTATAACCCCCAACGGGAGGGGTATGGCCTCAGGGCAGCAGGTGTAGATGATGGGGGTTGTGATGATGCAGGAAGGAGAGGCAGAGTCAGGAGATGCAGTTTCAGGGTTTTTACTCACTGATGTTGCTTTAGTCACTCTGGCCTTGAGTGACCACCCGAGCCGTGCTGCGTCCACCAGGTGCGGGACTCGGCTAACCCCCAGGCAGTTCCGGAGCGTGGTCCTGAGCTTCCCTCTCACTCTCTTTCTCCTGGCCGTCCCCACCAGGGATCCACCTTTGTCCGGCTCCCTCGGGCCTCTTAGTGGTTGAACCTTCTCTGGCTTCCCTGGCCCTACTCGTGGTATGCCTTCCTGGTGGATATGGTGAGGGTCGTGGCAAAACTTGACCACGACCTCCGGTTCCTGGTTAAGGGTCACTTCTGCCTCTGCCAGCTTGGGATCCGGTGCCCTTTTCTGCCAACCCTTCACCCTTTCTGGTCTGATTCTGGGTTCTTGGGGTTCCCTCTGTCTTTCTCTCTGGGTCCTTCTTACTCCTCTCTCTTCACTGCAGGCTTGGCCCTGGAGCTGGGCCCAGCCGGAGCCACAGCTCCCTGTCAGCCCTCCTGGCTGAGCTCCTCTGCTCTGCTTCTCCTCAGGCTCTCTGACAAAAGACCCTATTCTAAGATGGTGCCCACCTTATATACTCCCTCTATGTGTGAGCCCAGGTGACCAGCACCCAATGGGCTCCTAGCTTTACCCAGACTACTCCCCCTATCTGCCCCTACACTACTGGGATGTTCCACCCCCCTCCCACTCCAGCCAGGGACAGACGCTGTCGTACCTGCACATATACTGGTGGGAGTACCGTTGTTCTGTCCCCCGGAAATGGGATGTATGTAGTGCATGCAGCCTACTAAGCTCAGTTCCACACTCCATCCTTACCCGGGAGTGGAATACCACACCTCTGGGTCGAGGTGCAATACCCCTGTAGCAGCCGAGCCCTCAGGGTGCTACATATAGGTACTAATAAAAATGGCTGTGAGAGGTAAAGTTAAAATTAGGATAGTTTATTTAGTTATTAAAATACTCAATTAATATTTGTATAAAAACATATATAAGATAGAGTCCTGAGTAGGGTCAGACAGGATGGGACAATTAGATTAGGAGGTTGATACTGGATGAAGGTCACCTAAAAGGAAAGGGGAGTGATGTTAGAGATTGTCCTGTTTACCTGTTTCACACAGATTATAGTGTTGATGCAGAATGTTACCTGCTCGGTCTGGGATTGCGACTCTTATGTTGGCTCAGATCCGTGTGGAAATACAGTATGTCGGATGACTGTAGGGAGAAAGGGGAGGAGGTGAGGTCAAAGGAGCATACCACAGGGTTGTTATATTCATGGCGATCATTAAGGATTTACCTGATTTAGAAAGAGAGAGAGAGATGACTCTAGTTTAGTCAATTCCAGAACCACTGATGTACTGCAGGATGTTCACTGTGATCTAAGGTGAGAATTCTGAGAATTAAGGGTTTTAAAAGTTCTAGTACAGTTAGTCTAATTAGCTAAGCATTAGTAAGATGTTACCTGGGGTAGGCGGATGAGGTTTCTCAAGAGTACCCGGCTGTCCTGATTAGTGTTGCTGTGCACCGTATTATGGTGGGGGTTGGTGGGTACCCTAGGTTCCTCAATTACCAGCAGTCCGGCCCGTGGGTCAATAGCAGAAGAGGAAATTTATTCCTGGGGAGCACAATCCTGTGGAGTTATAGACTGGTAGATGTTTGCTCCGATTTTTGTTGATTACTGGGTGCAGAAAGATTTAGGTTGTGGTTCTAATCTGTTAAGACCAATGTGGTCTGTCAGCTGATTGATGACAAAGATAGGCAGCCAGCAGAGGTTCACCTGTGTTGGAGTGGTAGCTTGAGCTACCGTTGGTGTCCTGGTGATGGTCAGCGGTGTCTGGAGGGCACGTGGTCTTGCCCGAGGCTGGTGGTATTGCGCGTTTGAAGTCAAGTTTGATGGTACTGGTCACGTACCTTCAGTTGCGGTGAATGCTGGCGGTGATCCGGGGTCATTTAAGGAGCTTAGGGGCTCGCTGACCTGGCAGGGTTCTTGCAGGGTAGGTGTCTCGCCACATACGGAGTCCCGGCCGGAGGCTCCAGTGGAGGCGGGCACCCGATAGTCAGCGGTACCTTTCGTGCGGGAAAGGACCTGCGTGACGTCAGGTCATGTGGTGCCTCGGGACGAGGTTAGTACGGATAGCACTGAGGACCTTTCCTATGCGTTTCGGATTTCACGGAATCCTAATTATTCCTGTAAATTTTACATTCAAAAAGTCAAATGGCGCTCCTTCCCTTCTGAGCCCTGTCGTGTGCCCAAACAGTAGTTTTCCCCCACATATGGGGTATCAGTGTACTCAGGAGAAATTTCATAACAAATTTTAGGGTCCATTTTTTCCTGTTCCCCCTGTGAGAGTAAAAAAATTATATCTAAAGTAAAATTTTTGTGAAAAAAAGTTTAATGTTTATTTTTTCCTTCCACATTCCATTAATTCCTGTGAAGCACCTGAAGGGTTATTAAATTTCTTGAATGTGGTTTTGAGCACCTTGAGGGGTGCAGTTTTAAGAATGGTGTCACTGTGGTATTTCTGTCAGATAGACCCCTCAAAGTCACTTCAAATGTGATGTGGTCCCTAAAAAATGGTTTTGTACATTTTGTTATAAAAATGAGAAATCGCTGGTCAACTTTTAATCCTTAAGCCTAACAAAAAAAATGATGTTTCCAAAATTGTGCTGATGTAAAGTAGACATGTGGGAAATGTTATTTATTAACTATTTTGTGTGACATGACTCTCTGATTTAAGGGCATAAAAATTAAAAGTTTAAAAATTGTAAAATTGTCACAATTTTCATAAAATTTCCAATTTTTTTCACAAATAAACGTGTCATATCAAATACATTTTACAACTATAATGAAGTACAATATGTCACGAAAAAACAGTCTCAGAATCAGTGGGATCAGTTGAAGCATTCCATAGTTATTACCTCATAAATTGACACTGGTCAGAATTTAAAAAATTGGCCTGGTCAGGAAGGTGAAAACAGGCTTTGGGGTTAAAGGGTTAAAAATGATGTAATCCGGCGAACAAGCATTTTGCTCATTTGTCAGGTGAATGATTCCTAGAAAATCTTGCTCCTGATTATTGGCCAGTGGAAATGTACACTTACAGTAAGCATTAGGCTCACTACTAGATACACATATAAAGTGACTGTAGACCTGTAGACTCAAGAAACTATAGATAAGGATCACATGATATTACTGTGCCCATGCAATGCAGTTTGAAAAAAGAATTTCTATTCAGTACGAAATTAACATCACTATACAACATAGTGCTTAAAAACTCATTAATGAACAGTAAACATTACTTAATTTCACTTGGGCATGAAAACCATTCCATGAATGTAAGACCTTGTGCCTATGACACCAGTGTGGAGATATGGATCATAAAGTGGATCATTCAGTAGTGATGAGTGAACGTGCTCGCCACTGCTCGGTACTTGCCCGAGCATCACGGTGCTAGACAAGCTCGGCGAGTATTTCCTGGTTGCTCGGGCGGGAACTCGGGTCCCCTTCCTGCATTTTTGGCACTCTTTAGAGAGCCAATGAACATGCAGGGATTACCTGCCACGCACTGTAATGCCGTAGCCATGTTAGTTGTGGCATTACAGTGATTGGCTAGCCGCACAGCATCATCAGGTGTATATAAGACCGGGAGCTGCCATGCTCGTCACAGTCTACCCCGGATACAGGCAGAGTAGGGAGAAGTGCTGCTAAGTCAAGGAGAGATTTTCTTGTTTATAGTTAGCACTAGCTATTGAACCCGTTCTACGCCCGGGTGGCGAGCATTTTTATTGGTATATGGTCTCCCATGCTGATATGTGCTGCCCCCATCCTGGTATTTGTGCTGCCCCCCTCCTGTCCCCACCATCCTATCCTGGTATGCATGGCACCCCTCATCCCTATCCTGGTATGCATGGCACCCCTCATCCCCAATCCTGGTATGCATGGCACCCCTCATCCCCAATCCTGGTATGCATGGCACCCCTCACCCTCAATCCTGGTATGCATGGCACCCCTCACCCTCCATCCTGGTATGCATGGCTCCCCTCTCCCCCAATCCTGGTATGCATGGCACCCCTCACCCCCAATCCTGGTATGCATGGCACCCCTCACCCCCAATACTGGTATGCATGGCACCCCTCACCCCCAATCCTGGAAGGCATGGCACCTCTCATCCCCAATCCTGGTATGCGTGGCACGCCTCACCCCCAATCCTGGTATGTGTGGCACCCCTCATCCCAAATCCTGGTATGCATTTTATCCCTCATCCTGGTATGCATGGGCCCCTCACCCACATCCTGGTATGCATGGCACCCCTCATCCCCAATCCCAGTATACATGGCACCCCTCATCCCCAATCCCAGTATGCATGGCACCCCTCATCCCCAATCCTGGTATGCATGGCACCCTTCATCCCCAATCCCGGTATGCATGGCTCCCTCATCCCCAATCCCGGTATGCATGGCTCCCTCATCCCCAATCCCGGTATGCATGGCTCCCTCATCCCCAATCCTGGTATGCATGGCAACCCTCATACCGAATCCTGGTATGCATGGCACCCCTCATCCCCAATCCTGGTATGCATGGCACCCTCATCCCCAATCCTGGTATGCATGGCACCCTCATCTCTCATCCTGGTTTGCATGGCTCCCTCATCCCCAATCCTGATATGCATGGCACCCCTCATCCCCAATGCTGGTATGCATGGCTCCCTCATCCCCAATCCTGATATGCATGGCACCCCTCACTCTCATCCTGGTATGCATGGCACCCCTCATCCCCAATCCTGGTATGCATGGCTCCGTCATCCCCAATACTGGTATGCATGGCTCCCTCACCCCCATCATGGTATGCGTGGCACTCTTCATCCCTATCCTGGTATACATGGTACCCCTCATCCCTATCCTGGTATGTATGGTATCCCTCATCCCTATTCTAGTATGTATGGTACCCCTCATCCTGGAATGCATGGCACCCAATCCCTCATCCTGGTATGCATGGCACCCCATCCCTCATCCTGGTGTGCATGGTACCCCGCATTCCTATCCTGGTATGTATGGTACCCCTCATCCCTATCCTGATATGTATGGTACCCCTCATCCCTATTCTGGTATGCATGGCACTCCTCATCCCTATCCTGGTATGCATGGGCCCCTCATCCCCAATCCTGGTATACATGGTACCCCTCATCCCCAATCCTGGTATATATGGTACCCCTCATCCCTATCCTGGTATGTATGGTACCCCTCATCCCTATTCTAGTATGTATGGTACACCTCATCCTGGAATGCATGGCACCCAATCCCTCATCCTGGTATGCATGGCACCCCATCCCTCATCCTGGTATGCATGGTACCCCGCATTCCTATCCAGGTATGTATGGTACCCCTTATCCCTATTCTGGTATGCATGGCACCCCTCATCCCCCAATCAAGGTATGTGTGGTCCCCCCACTCCGCAATCCTGGTATGCATGGTCCCCTCACCCCCCAATCCTGCTATGCATGGTCCCCTCACCCCCCAATCCTGATATGCATGGTCCCCTCACCCTACAATCCTGGTATGTGTGGCCCCCTCATCCCTTTCCCTTTCAAACAGTTATACTCACCTTTCTTCTCTGTGCTCCAGCGCTGCTGTGCCCTGTTCTGCCGGAGGCCGGGGGAGGAGTGTGGCGTCGGAGCACCGCGCTGTCAGGCGCCATTTTGCTGAAGGCACACTGCAAATGTGTCTTCAGTAAAATGGCGCCGAATAGCGCTATGCAACGCCTCACTCCTGCCCTGGTCTCTGGTGAAGAGAGAGGCACCATGGCAACGCTCCTCCTGGTCAGGTTAGTATGTAAGAATGGCGCCGGAGATCGCGGTATGCATTCAGTGTCTACGCATACCGTGATCTCCGGCGCCATACACTCCTCTTACCTGTAACGGCTGCAAACGTTCTGCTGTCTGGAGCCAGACTGTGTGTCGCACATGCGCAGTCTATGAAGGCTTCAGACAGAGGGACGTTTAGCCGATTATATTATAGATAGGTATTCCAAAACATATATATATATATTGTAAGGCAGCACTAGTCATCATAATGGGGGATACTCGCTGCACCGGGTAAATTAAGCACACTTGCAATGTCCTTCCGGTATTTTCTCAATATAGCAGTTTATTATATTATCATAAACCGCCTATCACACAGTCCTTCTTAGTTTATCACCGGCATGTTTACACACTTAACATCCGGGAGTCTCTCTCAAGTAGCAGACAGGCCCAATTGGCCCAAGTTACAGCCTTCATCAAGGTAATAAAATAGCAATGTCCATATAACACAATGTATTACCTTTGCCGGGTTTAGCTGCTGCAGTCCATTAGGCTTGCCACCACTGTGGCTTTGCGGCTTCCCAGGTAGGGGTCTCCAGCCGTCGTTCCCTCAAAGGCCACTGACATCCACACAGGATCCAGGCTTTGCCTTTCAGGACTCTTCATCAAGCATCTGCCTTCCAAGGCCACTAGCATCCACTCACAGGATCCAGTCTCGACCTTTCAGGTTGCCAGGCTTCACTCGGCCTCACTAGGCCTCATACGGTCGGTGTCCCACACACACGGGAACAGGCCTTACGCCTCTCTCACAGAACACACCTGTCTCCCATCAAGCAGGGTTTATATATCCATCCCGTGCACACACACACACACACAGACAGGACCTTGCTGATGTCACAGTCATGTGATCAGACAGGCATTCTGTGTGCGCAGGACCTGTGCTATGTCACAGTCATGTGACCAGTCACCTGAGGGGGAAGGTACATGGTCAGGTAAAACACATCCTGGACCATTACCGTAATGCCAGCAAGTCGCTGCATTACATATCCCCCCCCTCTGTTCAAACTTGTGGGGTTGAACACATAATAAACACAATCACTATAACCCCCAGCTCTGTTCAAACTTGTGGGGTTGAACACATAATATACACAATGACATTATAACCCCCAGTTCACATAGAGACCATGTACTTTACAATTGTGCTACTCAGCCCCTGGAACATTAGTCAACGACATTAGCCCATTCCTTAGGGACCTACCATTTGTCACTGTCACTGACTTAGTCAGGTCACCTTTCCGGGTCGTAACCTTGTCAGAGCTCCCTCGCTCCCAGCGGTCAGTTGTAACCTTGTCAGGTCTCCCCCGCTCCCAGTGGTCAGTCGTAACCTTGTCAGGACTCCCCCGCTCCCAGCGGTCAGTCATACAGCGGTGTGACTCACATGCCCTGGTATCTAAGGTCCGGTTCGACTCCGTACTGTCCCGTCCTCTATTGGGTCGTTTGTATGGGCTGCTCAAACCTGAGTTACTGGAGGTCTCACTACCTCTAAACCCACGCCCACTACTCTCAGGACATCTTGAAAGGTCCCTAACTCCAGCTATAGCTGTTCTGTTATTTAGGGGGCTCTTTCTCTGTCTGGTCTCATAATTTCTAGACGGCTGCCATCTTCTGTTACTCAGATGATGCTGTCTATCCACTCGCAGTCTAGCGAGATTCAACTGTTCTACCTCTCGCAGGTAGGTCACTCGGTACTCCAACAGCATGCGCATATATCCCAGGCTTTCTTCTGTTCCTACAGCGGAGAATGATACCATGCCGTCTTCGTCTGGTATCCAGTCCTGACGATCACGTGGACTGCTTACTTTCACCACACCAGACTTCTTGACCATCATCTGCATGGCTCGACCATTTCTCCCAACGAGCTTCCTCACTAGAACATGAGGCACCCGGATGACCTCTACACGCATACTGTGAGCTTTCCTCATCAACTCCAGTTGTCTAACGGCTTGTTCCGTCTTCAACCGGAGAAACCGCTTCGTGCGAATACATCGCCAGTGCATGTCACTTAGGATCGCCACCCTCTTCACTGTGACTTCGGTCGTGGACAGGACCACCAGCTGTTTAGCTTCTGAGGTCAAGTACACCTTACAGGCTCCCACGGCCTTCTTAAACTCCTCATGCACGGACTCACTGGTGCATTCTTCCCTCAAATCCTCGGGTACATCTACGAGGCACTTGTACCGAGACGTTTCGGTCTCACCAGTGGTTTCCAGACGATCAACCAGCTCAGGGTTCAGGGACAACTGACTTTCAGTTTCTTTCCCCTGTATGCTTACCCTGAGCTGACTCACAGCTACAAATTCACGAATTTTCGTCTTGACCACTTCCACTTCATATTTATCTTCTGTTACCATGCTCTTAGCTCTCCTCAGGTCCATCTTCTCATGGTATAAGGGAGTGAGTGCAACGTGTTTGCCCTTTTCCTTCTCCAAGGAGGCCTCGTTCACTAAGTGATACTTTGTCAGGCGACTTTTGAGCTCGAGAACTTCTTCCTCTAGTTCCGCCACTCGCCTCTCAGCGGCCCGACTCTGAAGCTCTTCCTGCTTCAACTGCTCTTTTAACAGTAGAGTTCTTTCAGACCTCTCTGTCTCCAATATGCCCACTCGGCTCTCAACAGCCAGTCTCTCAAGCTTCTCTTGCGTCCAGTGAGCTTGTAGCAACTCCTTGAGCTCCTTGATCTCGGCTCCGACATCCACCGAATCATCCGAGCTCACATCACTCGAGGAGGTATCTACTTTATACCTCCCATCTCCAGTGACCAACTCCTGGCCCTGGTCTGTGGCTTCTCCAATAGACTCCATCATCTTTTTCCGCTCAGCTTCCATCTTGCGGACCGTTTCCTTAAGGCATGTCACCGCCCTCTGGAGAGTATCACAGGACATCTGTAGCTCCTTCACCTGAGCTTCCAGACCTAGGGTCTTCCTGCGGAGATCACCATTTTCATCACGGGTGTCCTGCAGGGTGGTCTCAACCACTTGGCGCACGTGCTCTGCACCCGCCTTATCCTCCTCTAGCTTTACTTTAACCTTGAGGAGATCCTCATAATCTCTCCTACGTTGTTGCAGTTCCTTACCGAACTTTTCATCGCACTCCTTCTTGGAGTCACACAGTTTCTGGTGGAACTGTTCGCGCAGTCGTTCTAGGTTTTGTTCACGCCCAGCAACTTCATGCTGCAGCGCCTCTTTGAGGGCAGACAGCTCTAACTGTACCAGGGAGAAGCGATCTTTCACCTCGCATAACTCATCTTCACACACCGCTTTGTCAATCTCTAATTGAAAAACCTCCTCCTTGATTTTGCGGCGGTCCTCCTTAATTCTGTAGAACATTTCCTTCCACTGGTTAATTTCCGCGTGGCTTTTCTCCACGTCTCGCTGCCAGTTCCTCATAAACTGGTGTATTTTCTGCTGTTCAGACTCCAGGTTCAACTGGTCTGAGGACACGTTCCCCAGGTTTTCACATAATTGCTGCACGTCACTCTGACATGGCTGCCTGATAGGCTCCAGCTCTTGGACATGACTGGCCGCCTCCCCTTTCAGGGCTGTCAGATCCCTCTGACTCAGGACTGTATCAGAGATTGCTACTGGCAACGTCACCTCCTCTTCTGCCTCTGAAGGAGGATCCACCCTTGAAGCAAAGGCACACAGTACTACATTTTCTTTATTTTCACTTGCAGCAAAGACTACAGGAGCAACCTTTTTGTGGCCCTTGCGCCGTCTACGAGATGGGGACTTTCTCACCTCGTCTAGCCCCTCCTGACTGACTTCTCGTTCTACTTTCGTAGTGTCCCCGTCAGCTACAGGGTCTGTGTCACTCCCCATGGTGTTGTGGACTAACAGGTCACCTCCCACTTTGACGTCAACCCCTTCTACTGGAGCTACCCCGTTATCAACGGTCACATTGTCATTTTTAGGAGGTACCAACCCACCACCAGTAATTTTTTTTGATTTTCTATCCTCCACGCTGTTTTGAACAACCGCCCCTTTTTTAAACTCCGCCCCCTTTTTAACAACCACACCCGCAGGGGAACTTTTACAAGAAAAATTAACAACAGTCTTAGGACTCAGTTCACAACAGCTCTTACCACCTCCCCGGGCACTCTGGGACAACAATGGCGCCCCCGGAGAGTTAACAGAATGGTCCACTGCCACCATTCTATACGGTTCCTGCACCATGTCCAGTTTCATGTCCAGTAGATGACGCGCCCCCTGGGCCATATTCTTTATGGGAATATCCGGAGCCGGATCAGATGGGAGTTGTAGTCTTCCGAGTGGCTATGACCCGGTCCGTGCCCAGGGTGTCAAACTGAGTTGTATGTGGCAGTCCTACAGATGTTATAAGTTCTTTATTTGTCGACTACGCCACCCGTTGTGTTGCGGTCACTGTGGCCGCCGCTGCAGCAGGGTCCGCTGAGGCTGGTGGTGTAGGTGCAGCTTTGGTGATATAACCCCCAACGGGTGGGGTATAGCCTCAGGGGGATCAGGTGCAGAGGATGGGAGTTGTGGTGATGCAGTGTAGACGGCAATCAGAGACAGAGTCGGGTTATGCAGTTTAGGATGTTTACTCACTGCTGATGTTCTGGTCACTCCAGCTTCGAGTGACCTCCCGAGCCGTGCTGCGTCCACCAGGTTCTGGATCCAGCCAACTCCCAAATAAGTCCGGAGCGTGACCCTGAGCTCTCCTTCTGTCCTTTCTCTGGCCGTCCCCACTATTGATCCACCCAGGTCCAGCTCCCTCGGGCCTTCTGTTGGGAGACCCTTGGCCTTGGGTTCCCTGACCCTCCTCGTGGTATGCCTTCGTGGTGGATGTGGTGGGTGACCGTGGCAAACGCTGCCCACGGTCTCCGGTCTCTGGCTGGGGAGTGTTTTTGCCCCCACCAGCTTGGGTTCCGGTACCCTGTGCCGACTCTTCACCCGGGGATTTAAGTTGGGTTCTTGGAGTCCTTTTCTTCTGGTTCCCCCTCTGGGTCTCTCTCTCTCCTCTCTCACTCTGGGTCTCTCTTCTCCTCCGCTCGCTGACTTTCTCTCTGCAACTGACCCTGTTCTTAGTTGGTGCCCACCTTATATACACCCTCTATGTGTGAGCTCAGGTGACCAGCACCCAATGAGCTCCTATCTTTACCCAGGCTGCTCCCCCTATCTGCCCCTACACTACTTGGGATGTACCACCCCCCTCCCACTCCAGCCAGGAACAGACTCGGTCGTACCTGCACATTTCTAAGTGGGAGTACCGTCGGCCTGTTCCTCGGAAATGGGATGTGTGTAGTGCATGCAGCCTACAGAGCTCAGATCCACACTCCATCCTTACCCGGGAGTGGAATATCACACCTCTGGGTTGAGGTGCAATACCCCTGTAGCAGCCGAATCCTCAGGGTGCTACATTCCCCCCTGGTAAATCACAGCACGTCCTCGGGCTGTAAGAACAAAACACCAAAAACATACAAATTTTTGCATATCAACAACATATAAAACATCATATATATATATATATTAATAAAACTTTTCATATAAAACTTTCTCGTCGCCTCTGGCTCCTCCTCCGGTCACTGTGCAACTTGTGACCGGGTAAAGTGCGACAGTCTCTCTAGACAAATGGTTTTCCTATAAAACCGGTAGGGGGCGCTTTAGGACGCGCAACTATATACAGGGGTAGTGGCCGCTCTCAGTCCTCGGCCAGGTATTAGGGAGGAATGACCGCTCTCAGTCCTCGGTCAGTGGGATTTAAGGGAAATACGGGTAAACAGTTCACACTCACTGGTCCCAACGGGGACTATATTAGCAACAGTTACAGTTTACTGTGCCCCGACGGGCAACTATATACAGCTTGTACTCTGCTGTACTTAACGACGGCGTCCTCCTGCTCTTTCTTTATGTTTTCCTTTAGCTTCAGACCCGTCCGGGTCCTCTTGCTCTTCCTCCTCACACCGCAGCTCTTCCTCCGTCAGACGATGTACATGGAGGGCGTAGGGTCCTTTGGCACACTTGTGCCGGGTGAAGGTGACCTCGTCCCCGATGTAAAGGTCACGACCTCTGTGTCCCTCCGGTAGGTGGGACTCAACGTCTCTCCTGGTCACGAAGACGTCGCCTAGGGTGCGGTGGTCTCGGATGAAGCCCCACCCATGCTGCATGTTAAACTTTATCACAGTCCCGGTGGTGCGGGGACTATGCGCTGCACGGGGGTCTCTCCTGGCCCGGCTCCTCTGCTCCACGCTCCTTATTTGAGCTTGCTGTTCCCGGACCCGCCTCTCTCTCCGCTCCCTCTCAAAGTCCTCGAGCTGTTGGCGGCAGCACTCAGCACGCTCCGCTGCAGCTGCCCGAGTCTCCTGAGTGAACCCCATGAGGTCTTCTCCGGTGGGGTCCCACTCAAACTGCGCTTCTGCTAGCGGGGGCGAGATCCTCTTAACGGGCTTTGGAGCCGGGATCAGGGGTTCATCCAGGGGTCTCTCTCTCCGGAGTCGGGGATGGTGGAACTCCGGTGGCCATATAAATGGCTGCCCATCCGGGCACGTGTGCTGGGCGTACAGGTCCTCTCCCAGATGCGGCACTCTTGGTCTTATTGGCGCGGTGGTGTTAGCGCCCGGGTTGCCCGGGCCTTGCGGCCAGGCCTGGGGTATCTGGAAGGTGAAGGGCACCGTAAGGACGGCGGCGCCCTGGGCTACTTGGCCCTGCGACCAGGCCGGGGGCTCCGCGGAGGTAGGGGGCGCTGTTGGTATTGCGGCGCCCGGGGGTACTAGGCCTTGCGACCAGGCTGGTGGTACTTCCTGCTTGGTCACGCTCGGGGTCGAGGCGTGTGACGTCACAGGGGTCGCGGCTGCGGCTTCCGGTTGAGGCCTAGTCTGCGGCGATGACGTTGCAGCGACGGGCACGGCAGGATAGACTTCGGGCTCTGCGACGGGGAGCTGGGGCAGGTGCGCGGTTTCCCGGTTTGGGGTATAGACGTCCCCTTTACCTGCCTCCACTCGTTCGGCTCCCTTCTCGGCGCCGTCTCCGGCCTTCAGTCCTCCCGCGCCATCCTCAGAGGCGGTCTGTCTCCTCGTCTCGGGTGGCGTGCTCCGCTGACAGGTCTCGGTCTGCTGGGCCATCTCACGGCTCCACTCCGCCAACGTCTCTCGCTGCACCCGGGCCATCCTCCTTGCGAGGCCCTCCAGAGCGGTCTGCGCACACTCCCGGTCTCGGGGGAGCTGTGCTAGGACCTCCACTAGTCCTAGTGGGGTCGTTGTTTCCAGCAGGCTCCTGACCAACGGGTCGGTGCTGCTCTGCTCTCCTACTGTTGTCTCCAGCAGGCTCCTGGCCAACGGGCCGGTGCTGCTCTGCTCTCCCTCCTCTGTTTCTAGCAGGCTCCTGGCCAACGGGCCGGTGCTGCTCTGCTTTCTCGCCATCTCCGGGTAAGCTCCTCCGATATTCTTCTCCAGGCTTCTTGCCTCCGGGTGCGCTCGCTCTAGACTCCTCCAGGCGACACCCATCTTTGTTCTCTCCTTTCGTCTCCTCCCCCTTCGAGGGCGGTCCCGGGGCCTCTTGGTGATTGTCAGCTCCAGGGGCTGTTCTTTCACGCTGACAGACACCTCTAGCATCACAGTCTCTGTTGGTGGGGGCGGTTTCCACTTTTGGCGCCATTTTCGGTCCTGGCCCACGATGGGAGGTGGCCTCTCGCCACCCTCTGGCACGCCCATAATGGCGTCCGCTCTTCCAAGGCGGGAAACCTTTGGAAATGGCGGGAATCGCTTCCCAGTGGCGGGAAACTCTGCAGATGGCGGGAAAACGCTGTTAATGGCGGACAACCGGCTGGAATCGACCTGTGATGGGGTCCGATGGCGGGGACCCTCCGGAACCGGCAGGAGACTTCTTTTTGAGGTAAACTTGCACTTTTCTTCAGGCACGCAGTACCCGGTTGTTGTGGGCACGTAATCCTGCCGACTACGCCAAAGTTGACGCGCCCCCTGGGCCATATTCTTTAGTGGGAATATCCGGAGCCGGATCAGATGGGAGTTGTAGTCTTCCGAGTGGCTATGACCCGGTCCGTGCCCAGGGTGTCAAACTCAGTTGTATGTGGCAGTCCTACAGATGTTATAAGTTCTTTATTTGTCGACTACGCCACCCGTTGTGTTGCGGTCACTGTGGCCGCCGCTGCAGCAGGGTCCGCTGAGGCTGGTGGTGTAGGTGCAGCTTTGGTGATATAACCCCCAACGGGTGGGGTATAGCCTCAGGGGGATCAGGTGCAGAGGATGGGAGTTGTGGTGATGCAGTGTAGACGGCAATCAGAGACAGAGTCGGGTTATGCAGTTTAGGATGTTTACTCACTGCTGATGTTCTGGTCACTCCAGCTTCGAGTGACCTCCCGAGCCGTGCTGCGTCCACCAGGTTCTGGATCCAGCCAACTCCCAAATAAGTCCGGAGCGTGACCCTGAGCTCTCCTTCTGTCCTTTCTCTGGCCGTCCCCACTATTGATCCACCCAGGTCCAGCTCCCTCGGGCCTTCTGTTGGGAGACCCTTGGCCTTGGGTTCCCTGACCCTCCTCGTGGTATGCCTTCGTGGTGGATGTGGTGGGTGACCGTGGCAAACGCTGCCCACGGTCTCCGGTCTCTGGCTGGGGAGTGTTTTTGCCCCCACCAGCTTGGGTTCCGGTACCCTGTGCCGACTCTTCACCCGGGGATTTAAGTTGGGTTCTTGGAGTCCTTTTCTTCTGGTTCCCCCTCTGGGTCTCTCTCTCTCCTGTCTCACTCTGGGTCTCTCTTCTCCTCCGCTCGCTGACTTTCTCTCTGCAACTGACCCTGTTCTTAGTTGGTGCCCACCTTATATACACCCTCTATGTGTGAGCTCAGGTGACCAGCACCCAATGAGCTCCTATCTTTACCCAGGCTGCTCCCCCTATCTGCCCCTACACTACTTGGGATGTACCACCCCCCTCCCACTCCAGCCAGGAACAGACTCGGTCGTACCTGCACATTTCTAAGTGGGAGTACCGTCGGCCTGTTCCTCGGAAATGGGATGTGTGTAGTGCATGCAGCCTACCGAGCTCAGATCCACACTCCATGCTTACCCGGGAGTGGAATATCACACCTCTGGGTTGAGGTGCAATACCCCTGTAGCAGCCGAATCCTCAGGGTGCTACATAGACGTTTCTCAAATACCTGCTCCGGTTTTAACAGGCACTTTAATCGCTCTAATCGCTCAATAGCTTCAGACTCAGTTGCTGCTCCCTTCACAGCCATTTTTATCTGCTCCTGCATTTCCTCAGGACACTATTCACACACCGCTCTCCCCGGAAAAATTTTCGTGGCCCCACCGAGCCACAGCAAAACCGGATTTGAGTGCGACGAGAACCTTCGCAACCCCACCAAGTTGCAGCCAGATGCTTTAATCCACACTCGTCGTCCTGTGCCGTTGCCGCTAGCAACTGGGCTGCAGTTGCCCGCATTCTCGAATCATATGTAAGGCAGCACTAGTCATCATAATGGGGGATACTCGCTGCACCGGGTAAATTAAGCACACGTGCAATGTCCTTCCGGTATTTTCTCAATATAGCAGTTTATTATATTATCATAAACCGCCTATCACACAGTCCTTCTTAGTTTATCACCGGCATGTTTACACACTTAACATCCGGGAGTCTCTCTCAAGTAGCAGACAGGCCCAATTGGCCCAAGTTACAGCCTTCATCAAGGTAATACAATAGCAATGTCCATATAACACAGTGTATTACCTTTGCCGGGTTTAGCTGCTGCAGTCCATTAGGCTTGCCACCACTGTGGCTTTGCGGCTTCCCAGGTAGGGGTCTCCAGCCATCGTTCCCTCAAAGGCCACTGACATCCACACGGGATCCAGGCTTTGCCTTTCAGGACTCTTCATCAAGCCTCTGCCTTCCAAGGCCACTAGCATCCACTCACAGGATCCAGTCTCGACCTTTCAGGTTGCCAGGCTTCACTCGGCCTCACTAGGCCTCATACGGTCGGTGTCCCACACACACGGGAACAGGCCTTACGCCTCTCTCACAGAACACACCTGTCTCCCATCAAGCAGGGTTTATATATCCATCCCGTGCACACACACACACACACAGACAGGACCTTGCTGATGTCACAGTCATGTGATCAGACAGACATTCTGTGCGCGCAGGACCTGTGCTATGTCACAGTCATGTGACCAGTCACCTGAGGGGGAAGGTACATGGTCAGGTAAAACACATCCTGGACCATTACCGTAATGCCAGCAAGTCGCTGCATTACAATATACTGTATGTATCCTTCTGAGGACTAATCAAGGTGCATATTTTCAGTGGTGAAGGTGAAAGCAGGAGTTAGGCAGGCAGTCTATATGGCAGACTACAGTGCATATAGCGCAAGTGGGTATTGTAATAATTACAGATATTTGTAGAAATAGCCCCAGATATCAGGGGCCAGGGCAATTTTTTTTTATCTTAATCCTGGTTATTTTGCTTAAAAAGCATTCCAGAGTACACAATTTTTCTGCTCCATTTGCTTGTTAGCACTGCAGAATACAGCCAGATCTGTTCTATATTTCAGCGCTAAAAGTCCAGAAATTTGAACTGAACGTGGAAAATATTGGCCTCCTTTTCCATTCTGTTGCAGTGTCGGTCAAGCTATTCACACTAGGTGTCTGTGAAGAATAGTATTAGTAAATTACAGGCCTGCTATTTAAAACCATGGTTCTCTGTCAGACATATCACCTATAACAGTGTTCCAAAATCAGAAATTTCTTCCCTTTTCATTTCGTTGCAGTGTGTCGGTTAAGCTATTCACACTAGGTCTGTGTAGAATAATATTAGTAAATTACAGGGCTGCTTTTTAAAACCGTGGTTCTCTGTTAGACGTATCACATATAACTGCATTCCAAAATCAACTATTTCTCGTGAATGTAGAAAATATTGTCCTCCATTTAAAATGGCAAGGTGCGTGGCAAGTGCCGGGGAAGTGGACGTGATGGTGCATGCAGAGGCCGAGGCCGAGGACGTGGCCATGGGCAAGCTGAAATTGTGCCACAACAAACACCCACATCTTGTCACTCTACCTTCCTGTCCCAATTACTAGGGGACCGCAGTACACCACTATTGAACCCAGAGCAGTATCAAAAGGTTGTTGGTTGGATAGCAGATAATTCTTCCAGTCACTTTGCCACTATCACCACAAAAGTCTCAGAGACCGTCAGTCTGGATCGCATATTTCTCAGAAGAGCTCTTCACTCTTCCATTTCTAGATTCGGGCCTCTCGCTCGGCAAGCCTCAAGCGAGTCATGAGGAGAAAGCGTGTAGCGATGCCCAAATATTGGAGCAGCCACGGTCACACGAAGGCAATGGTGAGAAAGTGCAATTACTGTCGCAAGAGGTGGAAGATGATGATGATGATGAGACACAATTGCCAGACCAAGTTGTGGAGGTGGAATATGAGGTAGTGGATGATATAGTAACTGACCCAACCTGTCAGGGGGACATACAGAGCGAGGACAGCAGCACACAGGGGGAGGGAGGTGTAGCACCACAACACGCAGACACAAGGCGGGAAAGTATTCCTCATAACACCAACACGACGGAAGTTGCCAGTACAACTGTTACATAGTAATATAGTAATATAGTTTTAAGGTTGAAGGAAGACTAAGTCCATCTAGTTCAACCCATAGCCTAACATGTTGATCCATAGGAAGGCAAAAAAAAAAAACATGTGGCAAACACCAAGCTCCACATTGGGGAAAAAAATTCCTTCCTGACTCCATACGACAATCAGACTAGTTCCCTGGATCAATGCCCTATCAAGGAATCTAGTATATATATGTAGCACCCTGAGGATTCGGCTGCTACAGGGGTATTGCACCTCAACCCAGAGGTGTGATATTCCACTCCCGGGTAAGGAAGGAGTGTGGAACTGAGCTCAGATAGACTGCATGCACTACATACATCCCATTCCAGAGGAGCAGGCCGACGGTACTCCCACTTAGAAATGTGCAGGTACAACCGAGCCTGTTCCTGGCTGGAGTGGGAGGGGGGTGGTACATCCCATGTAGTGTAGGGGCAGATAGGGGGAGCAGTCTGGGTAGTGATAGGAGCTCATTGGGTGCTGGTCACCTGAGCTCACACATAGAGGGATATATAAGGTGGGCACCAACTTAGATCAGGGTCAGACGCTGAGAACAAGTCAGTTGGAGAGGAGAGAGAAGGAAACAGCAGCCCTGGAGAGAGAGAGAGTGGAGCAGAGAAAGACCCAGAGGGGGAAGACTGAAGGGACCCAAGAACCCAAATTAGAGCACCGGGTGAGGAGTCAGCAAGAGGGTACCGGAACCCAAGCTGGTGGGGGCAAAGACATTCCCCAGCCAGAGACCGGAGACCGTGGGCAGTGTCTGTCACGGTCACCCACCACATTCACCCCGAAGGCACACCACATGAAGGGTCAGGGAACCCAGGGCCAAGGGTGTCCCAAAAGAAGGCCCGAGGGAGCTGGACCTAGGTGAATCACTGGTGGGGACGGCTGAAGAAAGGACAGAGGGAGAGCTCAGGGCCACGCTCTGGACTTGTTTGGGGGTTGGCCGGATCCAGGACCTGGTGGACGCAGCACGGCTCGGGTGGTCACTAGCAGCTGGAGTGACCAGTACAACATCAGCAGTAAGTAAACACCCTTAACTGCACAACCCGAGTCTGTCTTCATTGCCGGCTGCATCGCACCACCACAACCCCCATCCTCTGCGCCTGTCCCCTCTGAGGCTATACCCCTCCCGTTGGGGGTTATCTCACCAAGCTGCGCACCCACCATCAGCCTCAGCGGACCCTGCAGCAGCGGCGGCCACAGTGACCGCATCACAACGGGTGGCGTAGTCGACACAAAAGAACTTTAGTAACATCTGTAAAGCTGCCACATAACACTTAGCTTGACGCCCTGGGCACGGGACCGGGTCACAGCCGCTCGGAGACTACAACCCCCCATCTGACCCGGTGCCGGGTATTCCCCTCAAAAAGGAATATGTCCCAGGGGGCGCGTCAACTTTGGCGTAGTCGGCAGGATTACGTGCCCGCAACAACCGGGTACTGCGTGCCTGAAGAAAAGTGCAAGTTTACCTCAGAAAGAAGTCTCCCGCCGGTTCCGGAGGGTCCACGCCATCGGACTCCATCACCAGTCGTTTCCCGCCGATTGTCCGCCATTTCCAGCTTGTTCCCGCCATCTGCAGAGTTTCCCGCCACTGGGCGACGCTTCCCGCCAAAACCGCAGATTTCCCGCCTTGGAAGAGCAGCGGACGCCATTATGGGCGTGCCAAAGGAGGGCAAGAGGCCACCTCCCATCGTGGGCCAGGACAGAAAATGGCGCCAAAAGTGGAAACCGCCCCCACCAACAGAGACTGTGATGCTGGAGGTGTCTGTCAGCGTGAAAGAACTCCCCCTGGAGCTGACAGTCACCGAGTTGCCCCGGGACCGCCCTCTAAGTGGGAGGAGACGAAAGAGAAGAGAAAAGATGGGTGTCGCTTGGAGCAGTCTGGAGCGAGCGCACCCGGAGGCAAGAGGTCTAACAAGGAGTAGCGGAGGAGCTCACCCGGAGATGGAGAGAAAGCAGAACAGCACCGGCCCGCTGGCCAGGAGTCTGCTAGAGACCGAGGAAAGAGGGCAGAGCAGCACCGGCCCGCTGGCCAGGAGCCTGCCGGAAGCCGAGCAGAGCAGCACCGACCCGATGGTCAGGAGCCTGCTAGAGTCTACCACCCCGCTAGGTCTAGCGGAGATCCTAGCGCAGCTCCCCCGAGACCGGGAGTGTGCACAAACTGCCCTGGAGGGCCTCGCACGGAGGATGGCCCGGGTACAGCGCGAGATACTGGCGGAGTGGAGCCGGGAGATGGCCCAGCAAGCAGAGACCAGTCAACGGAGCACGCTACCCTGGAAGAGGAAGCAGACCGCCTCTGAGGATGGCGCAGGAGGACCCAAGGCCGGAGACGGCGCCGAGGAGGGAGCCGAACGCATGGAGGCAGGTAAAGGGGACGCCTATACCCCAAGCCGTGACACCGCTTACCTGCCCCAGCTCCCCGTCGCAGAGCCCGAAAGTCCCCCTGCTGTGCCCGTAGCCGCCAGGTCACCGCCATGGACTAGGCCCCGACCGGAAGCCGCCGCAGCGACCCCTGTGACGTCACGCGCCCCGACCCGGAGCGTGACAAAGCAGGAAGTACCACCAGCCTGGTCGCAAGGCCTAGTACCCCCGGGCGCCGCATCACCAACAGCGCCCCCTACCTCCGCGGAGCCTCCGGCCTGGCCGCAAGGCCAGGTAGCCCAGGGCGCCGCCGTCCTAACGGTGCCCTTCACCTTCCAGGTGCCCCAGGCCTGGCCGCAAGGCCTGGGCAACCCGGGCGCCACCACCACCACGCCCGCCCCCGCAATACCTAGGGTGCCACACCTGGGGGAGGACCTCTTCGGCCAGCTCACATGGCCGGACGGGCGGCCCTTCATCTGGCCCGAAGGGTACCCTGAGCTGGAGCGGCAGCAAAGACTAGGGCCCTTGTGTGAGCCCCTAATCCCGGCTCCGAAGCCCGTGGCTCGGGTCTCGCCTCCTCTAGCAGAAGCCCAATTCGTGTGGGACCCCACGGGAGAAGATTTGATGGGGTTCACCGGAGAAACTCGGGCAGCCGCAGCTGAACGTACAGAGTGTTGCCGTCAACAGCTGGCAGAGTTTAAGAGAGAACGGGAGGAGAGGCGGGTCAGAGAACAACAGGCCCAAATCCAGAGCGCGGAGCAGAAGAGCCGGACTAGGAGGAACCCCCGTGCAGCGCATTGTCCCCGCACCATCGGGACAGTGATAAAGTTCAACCCGCAGCATGGGTGGGGCTTTATTCGGGACCGTAACAACCGCGGTGACGTTTTTGTGACCCGCAGAGACGTCGAGTCCCACCTGCCGGAAGGTCACAAAGGCCGTGACCTCTACGTCGGAGACGAGGTCACTTTCACCCGGCACAAGTGTGCCAAAGGACCTTACGCCCTCCACGTGCACCGCTTGACGGAGGAGGAGTTGCGGTACGGAGAGGAGGAGCCAGAGGACCCGGACGGGTCTGAAGAAACATCATATCAAGAAAGAGCAGGAGGAAGACGCCGTTGAGTGCGGCAGAGCAGGAGTTGTAAATAGTTACCCAATCGGGGTATAAAGGAACTGAAACTGGAACTGTTGCTGCTGCTAAAATAGTCCCCGTTGGGACCAGTGAACTGTTTTACCCGTTAACCCCTTCATCCTACAGGCTGAGGACTGTGAGCAGCCATTCCCTTCCCTCTACCTGGCCGAGGACTGAGAGCGGCCAACTTCCAACTTCCCTGTATATAGTTGCGCGTCCTAAAGCGCCCCCTACCGGTTTTATAAGAAAACCAGATTTTTCTAAGAGACTGTCGCACTTTTCCCGGACACACGTTGCACAGTGTCCGGAGGAGGAACCAGAGACAAGAGAAGTCTACGAGAATGTTTATATAAAAAGTTATATATATATATAATGTTTATATGTTTTATATGTTCATATAAAAATTTTGTATGTTTTGGTGTTTTATGTCTTACAGCCCGAGGACGTGCTGTGATTTACCAGGGGGGAATGTAGCACCCTGAGGATTCGGCTGCTACAGGGGTATTGCACCTCAACCCAGAGGTGTGATATTCCACTCCCGGGTAAGGAAGGAGTGTGGAACTGAGCTCAGATAGACTGCATGCACTACATACATCCCATTCCAGAGGAGCAGGCCGACGGTACTCCCACTTAGAAATGTGCAGGTACAACCGAGCCTGTTCCTGGCTGGAGTGGGAGGGGGGTGGTACATCCCATGTAGTGTAGGGGCAGATAGGGGGAGCAGTCTGGGTAGTGATAGGAGCTCATTGGGTGCTGGTCACCTGAGCTCACACATAGAGGGATATATAAGGTGGGCACCAACTTAGATCAGGGTCAGACGCTGAGAACAAGTCAGTTGGAGAGGAGAGAGAAGGAAACAGCAGCCCTGGAGAGAGAGAGAGTGGAGCAGAGAAAGACCCAGAGGGGGAAGACTGAAGGGACCCAAGAACCCAAATTAGAGCACCGGGTGAGGAGTCAGCAAGAGGGTACCGGAACCCAAGCTGGTGGGGGCAAAGACATTCCCCAGCCAGAGACCGGAGACCGTGGGCAGTGTCTGTCACGGTCACCCACCACATTCACCCCGAAGGCACACCACATGAAGGGTCAGGGAACCCAGGGCCAAGGGTGTCCCAAAAGAAGGCCCGAGGGAGCTGGACCTAGGTGAATCACTGGTGGGGACGGCTGAAGAAAGGACAGAGGGAGAGCTCAGGGCCACGCTCTGGACTTGTTTGGGGGTTGGCCGGATCCAGGACCTGGTGGACGCAGCACGGCTCGGGTGGTCACTAGCAGCTGGAGTGACCAGTACAACATCAGCAGTAAGTAAACACCCTTAACTGCACAACCCGAGTCTGTCTTCATTGCCGGCTGCATCGCACCACCACAACCCCCATCCTCTGCGCCTGTCCCCTCTGAGGCTATACCCCTCCCGTTGGGGGTTATCTCACCAAGCTGCGCACCCACCATCAGCCTCAGCGGACCCTGCAGCAGCGGCGGCCACAGTGACCGCATCACAACGGGTGGCGTAGTCGACACAAAAGAACTTTAGTAACATCTGTAAAGCTGCCACATAACACTTAGCTTGACGCCCTGGGCACGGGACCGGGTCACAGCCGCTCGGAGACTACAACCCCCCATCTGACCCGGTGCCGGGTATTCCCCTCAAAAAGGAATATGTCCCAGGGGGCGCGTCATATACAGTAACCTGTAATATTATACTTTTCAAGAAAGGCATCCATGCCCTTCTTAAATGTTAGTAGTGAATCACTCATTACAACATCATGCGGCAGAGAGTTCCATAGTCTCACCGCTCTTACAGTAAAGAATCCGCTTTTGTGATTATGATTACCTTCTTTCCTCCAGACGTAGAAGATGCGCAGATATGGGAGCAATCTGGGACGAGAAGTGTGGAATGAAGAGACGATAGTAATTGGCGAAGCCCAGGAATCGCTGTATCGCCTTCAACCCCTCCGGACGGGGTCACTTTAGGACAGCAGAGAGCTTCTCGGGATCCATTCGCAAGCCTGTCTGGGAGATAACATAGCCCAGGAATGGAAGAGAGGTCTCCTCAAAAAGGCACTTCTCGTATTTAGCATAGAGGTGGTTCTGCCTGAGCCTAAGCAGGACCTGACGAACATCCCTCCGGTGTGTGGGAAGATCCGGAGAGAAGACCAAGATATCGTCCAGGTATACCACCACGCAGGAGTAAAGAAGGTCACGGAAGATGTCGTTGACCAGTTCTTGGAAGACGGCGGGAGCATTGCAGAGGCCGAAGGGCATCACACGGTACTCATAGTGTCCGTCCCGGGTATTAAATGGTGTTTTCCACTCGTCTCCTTGACGGATACCGACCAGGTTATACGCTCCACGTAGATCCAGCTTGGAAAAGATCCTGGCGCCTTTAAGGCGATCAAACAACTCGGAGATGAGCGGCAGGGGGTATTTATTTTTAACGGTGATCCGATTGAGTCCTCTATAGTCAATACAGGGGCGTAGCGAACCATCCTTTTTTTTGACAAAGAAGAATCCAGCTCCAGCCGGGGAGGTAGACTTTCGGATGAATCCCCTAGCCAGATTCTCCTCTATGTACTCAGACATGGCCCGGGTTTCAGCCGCAGACAACGGATAAATACGCCCATGGGGTGGAGTGGCGCCAGATACCAAGTCGATCGGGCAATCATATGGCCTATGAGGTGGTAATGTCTCTGCTTCCTTTTTACCGAAGACGTCTGCATAGGGCCAGTAAGGAGCCGGAAGACCGGGTAAATTAGCTGGAGTGGGTAGTGGACGGACCGGACGAACCGGAACCAGGCAGGTCCTAAGGCAGTCCGGACCCCACCGGAGTACTTCACCGGATCGCCAGTTCAACACGGGTTTATGTGTCTGGAGCCAGGGCAGACCTAGCAATAGGGAGTGAGAGAGTCCGGGGAGCACATGGAAGGAGATCTTTTCAGAGTGCAGCATTCCCACCTGCAGGGTTATGGGTTCAGTGACGAGCAGGATGGTCACCGGAAGGAGTCTTCCATCCACGGAGGCGACTGACAGTGGTTCAGCCAGAAATTTGGTGGGAATACGGTATTTTTCCACCAGGGACTGGGAAATGAGGTTTCCAGCAGCTCCAGAATCCAGGTGGGTGAGTTCAAAGTGACGGTTCTCTCCCCAAGAGATAGAGACAGACAAAGTCAGGAACGGAGACGGTTCACTTTTGTCTAGGACGACCTCTCCAAGCGGTCCAAGACACTGGCGTTTCCCGGCTTCTCCGGACAAGAACGGATGAAGTGCTCCTTACTGCCACAATAGAAACAGCTTCCCTCGGCTCGGCATGAGTCTTGGCGATATTTGACCATCTTGGTTAGGTCGATCCGCATAGGTTCAGGCGAGTGCGCCCGGGGAGTGACTGGTTGAGAGGCAGGTCTCTGGTAATTAGGAGCAAGGCGTGAAGACTCTCTCTCCCGGGTAGTCTCTTTGGTACGTTCCTGGAACACCAGGTCATCCAGGGTGGTAGGAATGTCCCGACCGGCTAACTTGTCCTTAATCCGACCGGAAAGACCCTCCCAGAAGACGGACACCAGGGCCTCGTTTCCCCAGGCAAGCTCAGAAGCGAGGGTACGGAACCGAATGGCATATTGGCCCACGGTGAGACTCTCTTGTCGGAGACGTAGCAGAGAGGAGGCAGAAGAGGTTCTCCGTCCAGGTTCATCGAAGACTTTCTGGAAAGCCGCGAGGAAAGATAACAGGTCGGACACCAGGGGATCCCCTCTCTCCAACAGGGGATTTAGCCATGCCAGTGCCTCCCCAGTGAGATGGGACATGATGAAGGCCACCTTGGCCCGGTCGGAGATGAACTGGTATGCCAAGAGCTCAAAGTGCAGGGAGCACTGGTTTATGAAACCCCGAGCTAAAGCGGGGTCGCCTTCAAAGCGTGGAGGTGCCAGGAGCCGAGGTCCATAGCCGGGTGCCATAATGGGACTGGATCGCGGTGCCGCAGGAACAGGCACGGCTGGGCCAGAGATAGACATAGACGAGTCAAACAATGCGCCTAGACGAGAGTTAACGGACCGTAGATAGGACAGCACCACTTCCTGCTGAGTTCTCTGACGTAAGACTTCCTGGTGCAGATCGGAGATCTGGGGGCCACCGGGTTCCATGGCCCGAGCAAACTGTTACGGGTCCGGGTGGTGGAACCTCTGTGCCGCGGTGCAAGGAAGGACCCAGAGGGGCGTAACTAAGTATCTACCCGAACCGACCCTGGTCGGACGGCGGCAAACGACTCCGTGACCAAGGAGGATCCGAGCAGAGGGACCAGGTGCTACTCTGGGGACGACCTTGTAGAGAGCAAGTGGCTCCCATGGGTCAGATGACTGAGACTGACCGGTATAGCGGGTAGGCACGACAAGCAGGCAGAAGTCTCTGGGTTAGCTGACGGGTGGTCATGGTACGTGACGGAAGAAGTCTCTTGGCAAGCGAGTAGGTGGTCACGGCAAGTGACAGCGGGAGCCTCCAGGTAGGCTAGCAGGTGGTCACGGCAAGTGACGGCAAGCAGGCTGTAGTCTCTAGGCTGACAGGCAGGTGGTCACGGCATGTGACGGCAGAGCCTCCAGGTAGGCTAGCAGGTGGTCACGGCAAGTGACGGCAAGCAGGCTGTAGTCTCTAGGCTGACAGGCAGGTGGTCACGGCATGTGACGGCAGAGCCTCCAGGTAAGCTAGCAGGTAACAGGCGGGTAGCAGACGTGCGCTCCCAGGTGAGCGGGTTTAGCAGGCACAACAGGTTTCAGGCAGGTAACTGGCAGGTGCTTCCTGGAACGAAGGTGGACTTGCCCATAGACAGACTAGCGGAAGACCGGAGGCAGACTGTCGGGCAGGAGGGAAGAGAAGCTGGCAGACAGGACTGGTAGTCAGGCTGGCAACGGGTCCTGAGGGCTGAAGCAGAGGTAAGTATTCTGTGCAACAACTTTGATCGGGCACCTCCATTTTGGAGAAGGTGCCTTATATATGGGAGGTCCTCCGGCAATTGGCCGGGGACTCCTTAGGACGACGCGCGCGGTCCCTTTAAGAGAGGGGGAGCGCGCGCGCCCTAAGCACAGTGCCAGGGAAGGAGTGCGCACCGGCAGCAGCGGGGAGAGGAGCGCTGGAGGACGCCGCGCCAGGAGCAGGAAGTTGAGAGGGACGCCGATGCTACACAGACCCCCCAGTCCTCTAATAACCTTGGTCGCTCTTCTCTGCACCCGCTCTAGTTCAGCTATGTCTTACTTATACACCGGAGACCAGAACTGTACACAGTATTCTAAGTGTGGTTGCACTAGTGACTTGTATAGAGAAATTATGTTCTCCTCTTGAGCATCTATGCCTCTTTTAATGCATCCCATTATTTTATTTGCCTTTCCAGCAGCTGCCTGACACTGGCCACCAAACGCAAGCTTGTCGTCCACCAATACACCCAGGTCTTTTTCAGTGACAGTTTTGCCCAGTGTTTTACAATTAAGCATATAATTATACATTTTATTTCCTCTGCCCAAGTGCATTACCTTGCATTTATCCCCATTGAAGCTCATTTGCCATTTATTAGCCCAAGCTTCTAGTTTATATAGATCCTCCTGTAATATAAAATTGTCCTCCTCTGTATTGATTACCCTGCAGAATTTAGTGTCATCTGCAAATATTGAAATACTACTCTGTATGCCCCTACAAGGTCATTAATAAATATGTTAAAAAGAAGGGGGCCCAATACTGACCCCTGTGGTACCCCACTGTTAGCTCAGACAAAGTCTGAGTGTGTTCCATTAATAACCACCCTTTGTTTCCTATCACTGAGCCAGTTCTTAACCCACATACATATATTTTCCCCTATTCCCATTGTTCTCATTTTATGTATCAACCTTTTGTGTGGAACCGTATCAAAAGCTTTTGAAAAGTCCATATACACAACATCCACTGCATTTCCTTGGTCCAGTCCGGAACTTGCCTCCTCATAAAAGCTAATCAGATTAGTTTGACAGGAACGGTCCCTTGTAAACCCATGTTGATATTGGGTCATGAGGTTATTCTTCTTCAGATACTCTAGTATAGTATCTCTTAGGAAACCCTCCAGGATTTTACCCACAGTAGAGGTTAAGCTTACTGGCCTATAATTTCCAATTTCGGTTTTTGTCCCCTTTTTGAATATTGGCACCACATTTGCTATACACCAGTCTTGTGGTACAGATCCTGTAATTATGGAATCTTTAAAGATTAAAAATAATGGTCTATCTATGACGTTACTTAATTCCTGCTGTACTCGCGGGTGTATACCATCCCGTCCCGGGGATTTGTCAACTTTAGTGATTTGTAGACGCCGCCGTACTTCCTGCTGGGTTAAGCAAGTGACATTTAATGGAGAATTTTTGTCATCACTAATCATGTTTTCTGTCATGCAATTTTCTTGTGTAAATACGGTTGAAAAAAAATCATTTAGCATATTGGCTTTTTCCTCATCCTCATCCACCATTTTACCCAGACTATTTTTAAGGGGGCCAACACTATAATTTTTTAGTTTTTTACATAGTTGAAGAATATTTTGGGATTATTTTTACTTTCTCTGGCAATGAGTCTCTCTGTCTCAATCTTTGCTGCCTTGATTTGGTTTTTACAGAATTTATTTAATTTTCTGTATTTATTTAATGCCTCATCACTACCTACTTGCTTTAGTTCTCTAAATGCTTTTTTTTGTCACTTATTGCGCCTCTTACAGCTCTATTTAGCCATAGTGGTTTCCTCCTATTTCTAGCATGTTTATTCCCATAGGGTATATATTGTGCACAGGTCCTATTCAGGATGCTAATAAATGTCTCCCATTTGCTTTGTGTAGTTTTATGTCTCAGGATATCGTCCCAGTTTATTGCACTAAGATCATCTCTCAACCGTTGGAAATTTGCCTTCCTGAAGTTTAGTGTCCTTGTAACCCCTCTACTACACATCTTATTAAAGGATAAATGAAAACTTATTATTTCATGATCACTATTACCCAAGTGACCCCCAACTCGTATATTTGATATGCGGTCTGGTCTGTTGGTTAATATTAGGTGCCCCCCTTCTTGTTGGGTCCTGAACCAGTTGTGAAAGGTAATTGTCTCTCAAAGTTGTCAAAAACCTATTACCTTTGCTTGAACTACAGGTTTCTGTTCCCCAATGTATTTCAGGGTAGTTGAAGTCCCCCATAATAATGACTTTTCCTTGAGTCGCTGCTTCATCTATTTGCTTTATGAGGATATTCTCCGCTGCTTCCATTATTTTTGGAGACTTATAACAGAACCCTGTCAGTTATTATTTTTTCCCCCTCCCCTTATCTCCACCCACAGGGACTCTACATTTTCATAAGATTCACATATATTTTCACGCAAGATGGGTTTTAAGGATGATTTTACATATAAACACACCCCCCTCGCTTGTTTGTACGGTCATTTCTGAACAGACTATAGCCCTGTAAATTAACTGCCCAGTCATGGCTCTCGTCCAGCCATGTCTCAGATATCCCCACCATGTCATAATTATTTTCCAACAAAATTAATTCTAATTCCTCCATTTTGTTGGTGAGGCTTCTGGCATTAGTGTACATGCATTTTATGTATCTCTCTGTACCTCTATTCCTTCTTACTATATTGACTCTTCTAACCCCACCCCCAATTTCTTTATTTGTGCCCAGGTCACTATCTGCACTATCTTCCCCACCTATAAAATGAATACCCTCCCCCCAATCCCTAGCTTAAACACTCCTCCAACCTTCTAGCCATTTTCTCCCCCAGCACAGCTGCACCCTCCCCATTGAGGTGCAGCCTGACCCTAGCGTAGAATCTGTAGCTAACTGAGAAGTCAGCCCAGTTCTCCAGGAACCCAAACCCCTCCTTCCTACACCAGTTCCTGAGTCACTTATTTATCTCCCTAATCTCCCATTGCCTCTCTGGCGTGGCACGTGGTAAAGGTAGTATTTCAGAGAATACCACCTTGGAGATCCTTGCTTTCAGCTGGCAACCTAATTCCCTGAAATCATCTTTAAGGACCTTCCACCTACCTCTAACTTTGTCATTTGTGCCAATGTGCACCATGACCACTGGGTCCTCACCAGCCCCTCCCAGTAATCTGTCAACCCAATCAGCGATGTGCCGGACTCGAGCACCAGGTAGGCAGCACACTGTTCGATGGTCCCTGTCTTTGTGACAGATTGCCCTATCTGTTCCCCTAATAATTGAGTCCCCCACTACCAGCACCTGCCTGGTCTGCCCTGCTCTCCTATTTCTCCCCTTACTGGAGCTGACACTCCTCCGGCTTTCAGAGGACATGCCTTGCAGCAGCAGTGCTACCCCTGTACCGACACCCGCCTCATCTGCCAACTTTGCAAACTTATTGGGGTTTACCAGATCAGGACTAGCCTCCCTGGCACTCTTCCCACTACCCCCCCTTCTAACTGTCACCCAGCTAGCTGCCTCACTGTCCTGCAGCTCCCTACTACCACCCTCCCCCACATCTACTCCAGTGAGCAGCTGCTCAGTGAGCAGCAGACTCCTTTCCATATCGTCAATGGATCTCAGTGTTGCCAGCTGCTCATTTAGATCCAGTTCCAAACGCACAACGTGCACACATCTCCACAGCAGTATGCATCCACGACCGGCTGTTCAAGGATTGCATACATGTGGCAAGATGTACACTGGATAGCATTGTCAATAATGAAGCTCATTTCCTAATGGGGATTGCCCTAGACAGAAACGTTAAGTAAAAAAAAATGTAAAGAATTAATAAAATACAGACAGCAATTCAGTCTAAATTCCTCCCTTCCAAACTCCCTGAATCCAAGTCACTGAAAGACCAGGCACACACTTACTTCCGTTTGCACTTACACTCCAGTCACACTCAGCTCATTCACACTCGCCTAAGGAAGAAGATTTAAAGAGTTGTTTTTTTTTTTCCCCTTTTAGCAGCAATCCACCCTACAGCTCAATGCACTACCAAAAAGTTAGGTCTTCCTGAGTCTGGTTGTTTTTTAAAGAATCTGCAGACAAAACCCCAAAAAGGCCATTTGCACCACCTGCCAGGCCAGCACCAGCAGGGGTAGCAAAACGAGCAGCC
The DNA here is from genome assembly GCF_046119375.1 of Phyllobates terribilis. NCBI lineage: Eukaryota > Metazoa > Chordata > Amphibia > Anura > Dendrobatidae > Phyllobates > Phyllobates terribilis. The sequence continues at coordinate 71,496,068 of NW_027362770.1, read as the reverse complement.
TGACCACCAGCAGCATGATCAGGCACATGGCAGCAAAGCACCCGACTAAATGGGCCGAACCCCAGGGTTCAGAAACAGTGTATGCAGGTGACACCACCTCTTCTTCCGCTCTTGTGCATGCAAGCCAATCCCCTGTCCATGGCGCATGCCAAGATGCCTCCCGCCCTGCACGTGTCTTTGCACACTATCAACTAGCACCATCAGCAAGCACGTCCACGTCTTTGTCCCAGCGCAGCGTTCAGTTGTCCCTACGCAAGTGCAAATATGCAGCCAACGCCCCACAGGTCGCACTACTAAATTCCCACATTTCGCAACTGCTAGCACTCGAAATGTTGCCTTTTAGGCTCGTGGAGACAGAAGCTTTCTGCAACCTGATGGCGGCAGCCGTCCCTCGGTACTCAGTCCCCAGCCGCCACTATTTCTCCCAGTGTGTCGTCCCCGCATTACACGAGCACGTGTTCCTCAACATTAGCCGTGCCCTCAAAAACGCAGTTACTGGGAAAGTCCACCTAACCATGGACACGTGGACAAGTGCTTGTGGGCAGGGACGGTACATCTTGCTGATGGCATATCGGGTTAATATAGTGGGAGCCAGGACCCAGTCGGAATACGTCCTACCGACGCCGTGGTTTGCGGGCCCTGGGTCAATCAGGGTTGCCCTCACATTCTACAGCTCCTGCCCTGCTCCTCTAAAGCCTCCATCTCCGAAATTACCACATCAGTCGCAAGCAGGAAACACTACAGCACTGCCTCGGCCAAGCAGCAACAGGCTGTGCTGAAGCTAATATGATTGTGCTTAACCTCGTGGTTGAGCGGTTTCTCAAAACCTACCCGTAGCTGCTGGTTAAAGTACACCGCCTGTGTGCCCATTTTAGTAAGTCAGCTACAGCTTCCACCGCCCTTGCCATGCTTCAGCGGCGTTTACAGCTACCAGCTCACCGACTGAACTGAAATGTCCTCATGCATTGGAACTCTACATTGCAGATGTTGGGAAGGATTTGTGAGCAAAAGAGGGCAGTTGTTGAGTACCAGCATCAACAAGGCCGCCGGTATTCAGGTCAGACTCCACACATAAGACCTCCGGAGTGGACATTTATGTCAGACATATGTACCATCCTCCAAAACTTTGAGGACTCCACCAAGATGGTGAGTGGCGATGATGCCATAATTAGCATCACCATCCCTCTTCTCTGTCTTCTGAAATGCTCTCTGCTCACAATTAAAGAGGATGCATTGCAGGCAGAGCACGATGAGATGGAGCAAGGAACTAGACAGGGTGATTCCACACAGCCTAGCCTCATCTTATCCCAACGTGGATTGGGGGACAATGAAGAAGAGGAGGAGGAGGAAGAACAGGAGCTAGTTTCCTGCGCTATAGACGGTACTACCTGCACAACTGTCATACCGTCTGTTCAGCGTTGATGGCCTGAGGACAGGGAGGAGGAGGATGAGGGGGAGAGCATGGTAAGTCGTCCTCTTGGTGAGGACACCGAAGTCTTACCTGTTAGCAGTCTGGCACGCATGGCTGAGTTTATGTTACGCTGCCTTTCCAATCACCCTCTCATTGTCCAAATTTTGGGTTTCAGTCATTACTGGTTAGTGACACTTCTAGACCCACGCTACAAAGAGCACTTTCTGTCTCTTATTCCTTTGCAGGACAGGCCTAATAAAATGGTGCAGTATGAGAAGACAATTGTTGCGGAATTATTTATAAAATTCCCATCTGAATACGCTGGCGGGAGAGGTCACAGTTCGTTGGACAACCAAGCAGTCCAGGAGAGAGAGACACAAATGCAATCCAGCAGAGGCAAGGGAACACTGTCAAAGTTCTGGGACAGTTTTCTCAGACCCTCCCATCGCACAGGCCCTGAGGCGCGGGGTACTCTACCAAGGAGGGAAAAGTTTCGGAAGATGGTGAGGGAGTACCTTGCCAACTGTACCAACGTCCTCCGTGATTCCTCTGTGCCTTATAATTATTGGGTATCCAAGCTGGACACATGGCATGAACTGGCTCTCTACGCCTTGGAGGTCCTGGCCTGCCCTGCCACTAGCATTTTATCAGAGCGGGTTTTCAGTGCCGCCCATGGAATTAAAACCGATAGGCGCATCCGCCTGTCAACTGAAAATGCTGTCAGGCTGACTTTTATAAAAATGAACAAACGCTGGATTGGGCCAGACTTCTCAACACCACCTAATGAAAGCAGCATAACATAAACTCAAACACAGTGGTTTTTTTTGGGAGGTCTAACTCTACTCCCATGCACCTCTTTCTTCACACCCAGACATGGGTATACTCTTCCTGATTTTGTCTATTTGCTCTTGTCCTCCTCCTTCTCCTAATCCTCATCCTTCGCATCCTCCTCCATATCACCACCATATCTGCCATATCACGATATCTCTTGTAAGGGACATTGGAGTTCCTCCAAATTTTTGGCAGCCATTGCATTCACTGCATAGGCAAACAGTATGAGAGACTCACTTTCTAATAGTGGGGACATTGTTTTCAGGAGGCCCTCCAACCTCTATGTTTCTTGCAAGGGGCATTGGAGTGCCTCCAAATTTTTGCCAGCCGTTGCATTCACCCCATAGGCAAACAGTAAGGGAGATCCACTCCTTTTTAATGTGAACATGTTGTACTCATTACTGTAGCCCAGCTCCATGTGTCTTTAAATTGCTAGTAGGGTTTTTCCTAAATTTTGGCAGCCGTTGGACTCACTGCATACCCTATAACTGGATAGCAGACCCTCTCCTTTCTAATGGGAACATGTCATTACTGTGGCCCAGCTCTATGTGTCTTTAAAATGTTAGTGGGGTTTTTCCCAAATTTTGGCAGCCCGTGCAGTCACAGCATGGACATTACCACTATAGGAGACCCACTCATTTATAATGGGAACGTTTTTTTTTACTGAGACCCTCCTCTATGTCTCTTCAAAGGGGTATTGGGTTGCATCCAAATTTTTTGCAGCCCTTGCAGTTACTGCATACGTAATAACAGTATAGGAGACCCAATCTTTAATAATGGGAACAACAAAGCATAGCCAAGTGCTGGCCTTTTAAGAATAGTAAGGCTGTAAAAATAGTTCTTGTGACTTTCACAATCCCTCCTTCATAAATGAAACAGGATGTGTCTGATGATGTTTCACACACCACATGGCTAAATAAGGTTGTACAATGTTAAAATGACATTTACTGGTGAATGTATTTTTCACAGTTGAAAGCAATGCAAAAGTGAAAAAACACATCAAAAACGCTACGTGTGAACATAGCCCAAAGTGTGGAGGAGCATTTTTTTGGGGTTATTTATTTGGCTTATATACAAGTCATTACCCTGGAAAGGATGTTCCTTAACATATTTCCCTGGAAATTCCATTTTAGTTTCGTTTTTGTATGTTTTATTGTGAGTCCGTAAAAGTGGCGTAATACTCTAACAACATTGTTGACAGCAGTGACCTGGGAGTCAGAAATGCTTCCATGGGTCTTCCCCATGCTGTTCCCATGTCATTTGAGCACTATTCCCATCGATTTGGGCAATTTTTAGGCCCTCTGCTGACTGCCAGGGGGCGCAGCCGGAAAAATGCTCGAGTTTTCCATAGACTTACATTGGGCTCATTACTTGGACCGAGCACTCGAGCATTCCAATTTGCTCGACCTGAGCAACGAGTACCCGAGCATTTTAGTGCTCGCCCATCACTATCCTTCAGGTCTGAAATAATACTGAGAGTTCTGACATGGCACATAATTCATGCTGACCAAACCACAGGCAGCATGAAGCAGAGGCCAGCTCCCTATTACAAACATACAGTCATGGCCGAAAGTGTTGGCACCCTTGAAATTGTTCAAGAAAATGAAGTATTTCTCCACAAAATTATTGCAATTACACATTCAAAAGAAGAGTGGTCCAAAATTCCAGTTGAAAGGTGTAAGAAACTTGTTGATGGTTATAGGAAGCGATTGATTGCAGTTATGTATTCCAAAGGATGTGTAACCAAATATTAATTTGAGGGTGCCAACAATTTTTATGGTTTTGTGTGAAATGATATCCAATTTGCCTTTTTTTCTCTGTTTTGTTTTGTGTTTTTCCAATGCACACAAAGGAAATAAACATGTGTATAACAAAACATCTGTAATTGCAATAATATTTTGGGAAAAAATACTTCATTTTCTGGAACAATTTCAATGGTGCCAATACTTTCTGCCATGGCTGTATTTCCTATTTGGAAATCTGGTGACAAATTAGGGAAATGTGCTCCTGCTGACTTCTCACTGACGCTCGTCTAGACTGACAAACCTCTTGCTATATACATATAGAAGCCAGTAGGAACAAACCTCCACCAATACTCCACCAATAGTCCACTGGTATCAAATATGTTTTCCTCTGAAATACAGCACAATTTTAGCATAAAACATACATGTTTGTAATGAGGGAGATGTCAATGCATTAGATCGTATTGGGATAAGTTTATTGAAAACAGAAGAACATCGAGTAATATCGAGTTCTAAGAAAAGATGATTGCAATTAATATTTTATGTGGAATACAATTATCTACTAAAACAGACATTTCAGAAGAGCTAATGATCTAAGTATCAAAATAATGAGCGCCCAGCAATGGGATTCTGTAATTAGCTACATTTCGGGCGACACATGGGCTAAAGAGGGGACTCCCCACCACCTTTAACAAAATTGTTAACAATAATAACTTATTTAAAGAAAACATTACTTATTAAGTAATTAGGTATTAATTCAGTAATATATATCTCTTCTCTTTATATGATTATTAAATTAAGCAGAATACAGCATCAATAATATTTAGTAACTGAATGTATAATAATCACTGATAACCATTTAAACTAGGGTATCTTTCACATTAATGAGGCTTTGTCATCTTGTGAAATTAGGTCTACTCTTTTCAGTCGGTGCTTATTATAGGCAACCTTCAAAAAGCCATTGAACACCTAGCATCATTATATCGTGACACTTGCTGGACATGTCATTATAGTTCTAATAGTAAAAAAAAGTCTAAAAGAGTTTGTATTGAATGGCTTGTTCTAGTATTAGACATTATTATCAAAGAGAAATGAATGTTCATCAATTTGTATTGTTCTCATTTTAAATGATAATATTAAGCTTATTTCTGATCAACATTACCAGCTTCTCATCTGGTCTAAGATTGAAGAAACTTTTTAACCTTTTGCCGCCTTTATTATGTGTTTCTTAGTATATAAATAATAATGGGGAAGCAGATTTGTCACTTATCTACATATATTTGTACTACATTTAGCTAATAAAGAATCCATATCATCTATAATATGTCCAACTGCCTAACAATGCTAATATGCACAATACAATGCTTTAAAGGGAACCTGTCATGTAAAATAACGCTACTCACCTACTGAAATGGGGATAATTTGCAGGTTAATAGCCTTCTGACACCGTGCAGCACATGCACTGAGGGGCCCCGCTACCGGGAATTAATGAACTTTATTCCTCCCAGCAGCCTCACTCTTTCTGTCATGGGGGTGGCACCGGTACAGTTTCAGTCACTGCTCTGTGCATAGTGAGCGGCGGCTGTAACGCTGCTGCACCTACAGACTGCCCCTAACCGTCCCTGGTTAACCTATATACTACGGCTCTCTTACCAATCAGATATGGCCATGTTTTTGCCACATACCCTCTATGTCCCTCTCCCCTGACTGTAACCCTGCACCCATTTTCCATACGAAACGCCATCGTAGGAAACCTCATGGCATGTCCCCCCATAACATGGACTCTCTATATAAACCCACCCACAGCCTGGGCATGCTTCCTAGTCATGGGGCCCTACTTTCTAGCCCACTGTCCGGGGCTTACTTACTTGTCCTGTTCTAGTGGATCTTACTTTTCACGATCTTACTGGAAAATGAAAAAAAAAACCACAGGTCTGACATTGTTTTGTGTGTTTTGTTATTACGGCATTCATTGTGTAGTAAAAATAAACTGCAATCAAGATTCCCCAGATCAGTAGGATTATGGATTTACCAAACTTGCCAGTTTTTTATTATTTGATTGTTAATAAATTTGTAAGAAAAAAAAGCATTTTTTTGGTTTGTGTTACCATTTTCTGAGACCTGTAACATTTTCATTTATTGGTCCTTGGAGCTGTGTGATGGATTGTTTTTTTGTTTTTTTTTGCTGGGAGAGCAAATGTTTTTATTGATACCATTTTGGAATAGATACAGTGGTGGCCAAAAGTATTGGAACCCCTGCAATTCTGTCAGATAATACTCAGTTTCTTCCTGAAAATGATTGCAATCACAAATTCTTTGATATTATTCTCTTCATTTAATTTGTCTTCAATGAAAAAAACACAAAAAGAATTGTCCTAAAGCCAAATTGGATATAATTCCACACCAAACCTAAAAAAGGGGGTGGACAAAAGTATTGGCACCCTTTGAAAAATCATGTGATGCTTCTCTAATTCGTGTAATTAACAGCACCTGTAACTTACCTGTGGCACCTAACAAGTGTTGGCAATAACTAAATCACACTTGCAGCCAGTTAACATGGATTAAAGTTGACTCAACCTCTGTCCTGTGTCCTTGTGTGTACCACATTGAGCATGGAGAAAAGAAAGAAGACCAAAGAACTGTCTGAGGACTTGAGAAACCAAATTGTGAGGAAGCATGAGCAATCTCAAGGCTGCAAGTCCATCTCCAAAGACCTGAATGTTCCTGTGTCTTCCGTGCACAGTGTCATCAAGAAGTTTAAAGCCCATGGCACTGTGGCTAACCTCCCTAGATGTGGACGGAAAAGAAAAATTGACGAGAGATTTCAACGCAAGATTGTGCAGATGGTGGATAAAGAACCTCGACTAACATCCAAACAGGTTCAAGCTGCCCTGCAATCCGAGGGTACAACAGTGTCAACCCGTACTATCCGTCGGCGTCTGAATGAAAAGGGACTGTATGGTAGGATACCCAGGAAGACCCCACTTCTTACCCCGAGACATAAAAAAGCCAGGCTGGAGTTTGCCAAAACTTACCTGAGAAAGCCTAAAACGTTTTGGAAGAATGCTCTCTGGTCAGATGAGACAAAAGTAGAGCTTTTTGGGAAAAAGCATCAACATAGAGTGTACAGGAAAAAAAAAGAGGCATTCAAAGAAAAGAACACGGTCCCTACAGTCAAACATGGCGGAGGTTCCCTGATGTTTTGGGGTTGCTTTGCTGCCTCTGGCACTGGACTGCTTGACCGTGTGCATGGCATTATGAAGTCTGAAGACTACCAACAAATTTTGCAGCATAATGTAGGGCCCAGTGTGAGAAAGCTGGGTCTCCCTCAGAGGTCATGGGTCTTCCAGCAGGACAATGACCCAAAACACACTTCCAAAAGCACTATAAAATGGTTTGAGAGAAAGCACTGGAGACTTCTAAGGTGGCCAGCAATGAGTCCAGACCTGAGTCCCATAGAACACCTGTGGAGAGATCTCAAAATGGCAGTTTGGAGAAGGCACCCTTCAAATATCAGGGACCTGGAGCAGTTTGCCAAAGAAGAATGGTCTACAATTCCAGCAGAGCATTGTAAGAAACTCACTGATGGTTACCTGAAGCGGTTGTTCGCAGTTATTTTGGCTAAAGGTTGTACAACCAAGTATTAGGCTGAGGGTGCCAATACTTTTGTCCGGCCCTTTTTTGGAGTTTTGTGTGAAATTATCAATGATTTGATTTTTGCTTCATTCTCTTTTGTGTTTTTTCCTTGTAAGCAAATTAAATGAAGATAATAATACCAAAGAATTTGTGATTGCAATCATTTTCAGGAAAAAGCTGAGTATTATCTGACAGAATTGCAGGGGTGCCAATACTTTTGGCCAGCACTGTATAACATTTTGATTGATTCTTTCTTTCTTTTGCGTCACAGCGGCAACCAAAGAAACCACAATTTGGGGATTTTACATTTTTTCTGTCTACAGTATTAACTGATCAGGTTAATTAATTTTATATTTTGATAGACTGGACTTTTATGGACTCTGTGTTACCTAATATGTGTATGACTCGCCCCCTGGGCCGTGGGGCACTCGGAGCCGGGCAACAGGGAGACGATGGGGGTAGTGGTGGCAACCCGGTTCCATGGCTCAGGGTGGTCAGACCAATGGTAGTCTGCTATGTGCTGTTCATGTTGTCCGACTACGCCACCCGTGGATTGCGGTTATGAACCGCCGCTGCAAGGTAATCCCCTGAGGCTGATGGTGTACGCAGCTGAGGTTGTTTAACTCCCCACGGGAAGAGTGTAGCCCCAGGGCTGTGCAATGGATGATGGGGTTGATGGTGCAGGGAGTCCCAGTACCGGTAGTGCTGGAGAAGCGAGAAAGTACACAGACAACGTACTGCAATCCAATGTCTTTTACTCACAGTTCATGTGCTCCGGGTCACTTCTGTACAGGTAGTGACCGCCCGAGCCGTGCTGCGTCCACCAGGTGTGGGGCTCGGTCAACTCCCAGGCAGTTCAGAAGTCTGGCTCAGGACCCCCTTTTGTCCTTTCTCTGGCCTGCCTCACCAGTGACCCACTTTTGTCCAGCTGCCGCAGATCTGCGTGGGTAAACGTGGGCCCCGTTCCCCGCTGTCCTATATGGTGGCTTCCTAGCAGGTTTGATGAGGTGTCGCACAAATAAATGATCACGACCTCCGGTCTTTGGCTGAGGGTAGTTTCTCCTCCACCAACTTGGGATCCGGTATCCTTAATCTGCCTGACCCTTCACCCGGTATTCTCATGGGTTCTTAGGGTCCCTTCCACCTTCTTGTTCCTGAACCCTTCTGTTTCTCTATCTCTCCTCCTCCTTTTCTGTTCCTTCTTCTCCTGTTCCTTCTTCCTCAGCCTTTTCTCTAGGCCCACTCCTGAGCAGAGCTCCTACAGAGCCTCTGCTCCCTGTCACCTCTCCACTGAACTTCTCTCTGACTCAACAGACTCTGCTCTCACTCTCTCCTGCATCTAAGATGGTGCCCACCTTTTATACTTCCCTCTAAAGCATGAGCCCAGGTGACCAGCAACCAATGGGCTCCTACCTACGCTCAGGAACCGTCCCCTCCTGCTCCTACATCACTGGGTTTTCCTCCCCCCTCCCCACTCCAGCCAGGGACACGGTCTGTCGTGCCTGCATTACTGTCTAATGGGAGCACCGTAGAACTGTCCCTCGGAAATGGGGTGTGTGTGCTGTATGCAGCTACCTGAGCCCTGGTCCATACTCCATCCTTACCCGGGAGTGAAATATCACACCTCTGGCAGAGGTGCAATACTCCTGTAGCGGCCGAACCCTCGGGTCGCTACATGTATTTTTTCAATTCCTTTTTTTCTAATGGAGGAAAAGATTTTGATTAGAATTTTTATGTTTTTATATTTTTTAATTTTTTACTGTATTTGTTAGTCTCCTTAAGGGATTTGAACCTGTGATCATTTAATCACCTATTATACAGCAATACAAGCAATACTTCAGTATACCAGTACATAGTAAAAATCAGTTTATTTTGAAGTCTGTGGCTTTATTCAACAGAGTGCTGTAATGGCAGACACAGGGTTGTCCGGTAGACCCCTGGCTTCCATAGCAACCCATTGGCGCCCCACAATCACATGGGGGTTGATTTCCACATGGAATGGTGTACCCCCATGATGGCAGGCTGTAAATGACGCTGTGAAAGATTGGCAGCAGCATATAACAAGCTAACTGCGATGAGCAGAACTCCACCGGCGCTTAGATGCAGGTCCAGGGAGTAACAAGCAGCCATTATCTGCTGGGTATCGGGCCCGCTCCATACACCCACTACTGGCTGTATATCTACAGAAGGAGTTAAAAGATTATGTGGGGAACAGTGTGTGAAATAAATGAAAATATAAATAAAAAAAAACAAGAAAAAAAAATAAAACAAAACTAAAAAAAAAGAGACATAGCTAGTCTGAATCACTGTTTCTAGCCCTGTCACCAGCGGAAAAAAAAACATATCCAATATATAAAAATACTTTCTACAGAAAGGGTAATGCAACCTAAAATGTTGTGGTCCTTTGCGGTTGTAAAAAGAAAAAACAAAAAAATGTGAAAAATAAACACGTATTTCGCGTCTTTCTTTACATTTTTTTTTACTCGGTATCAGCAAAAAAAAAGGAATCTAAAAATGACATAAGGATTAAGCCCAATATGTCACAAAAAAATTAGCAAAAATTATTTGATTATCACAATGAGAAAATTTTTTAAAGCCATTAAAAGTGCATGTTAAATAAGACTCAAAAATGGGCCTGGTGAGGAAGAAGGGGTAATAGCCCGGTCCTGAGCAGGTTAGAAAAAAGCTTATATTCAGGTTGGTTAGGGTCTAGACACAATTTTTTTTGCCCTCATTCAGACATACATATTTCATGTACGTGTTCTATCCGTGTTTTTCACGGATACAACATGCATCCATTATAGTCTATGGAGCTGTTCACAGGTCCATGTTTTTTCACAAACTGTGTGCCAGTGCAAAACTCGCGGAGACATGTCCATTTTTCTCTGGTATCACAAATGAAAAGTGCCAATACAAGTCAATGGGTCTGTGAAAAACACATACCGAACATGGATGCCATCGGTGTACAATCTGTGTACTGTACATTTTGAAATAAAAATATTAAATATATACACTGATCAAAAAAATAAAGGGAACACTCAAATAACACATCCTAGATCTGAATGAATGAAATATTCTCATTGAATACTTTGTTCTGTTCAAAGTTGAATGTGCTGACAACAAAATCACACAAATCATCAATGGAAATCAAATTTATTAACCAATGGAGGCCTGGATTTGGAGTCACTCCCAAAATTAAAGTGGAAAAACACACTACAGGCTGATCCAACTTTGATGTAATGTCCTTAAAACAAGTCAAAATGAGGCTCAGTATTGTGTGTGACCTCCACGTGCCTGTATGATGTCCCTACAACGCATGGGCATGCTCCTGATGAGGTTGCGGATGGTTTCCTGTGGGATCTCCTCCCAATCCTGGACTAAAGCATCCGCCAACTCCTGGACAGTCTGTGGTGCAATGTGACGTTGGTGGATGGAGACATGATGTCCCAGATGTGCTCAATCGGCTTCAATGCCTTCATCTTGCAGGAACTGCAGACACACTCGAGCCACATGAGGTCTGGCATTGTCCTGTATTAGGAGGAACCCAGGGCCAACCGCACCAGCATATGGTCTCACAAGGGGTCTGAGGATCTCATCTCGGTACCTAATGGCAGTCAGGCTACCTCTGGCGACCACATGGAGGGTTGTGCGGCCCTCCAAAGAAATGCCACCCCACACCACTACTGACCCACTGCCAAACCGGTCATGCTGAAGGATGTTGTAGGTAGCAGATCGCTCTTCACGGCATCTCCAGACTCTGTCATGTCTGTCACATGTGCTCAGTGTGAACTTGCTTTCATCTGTGAAGAGCACAGGGCACCAGTGGCGACTTCGCCAATCCTGGTGTTCTGTGGCAAATGCCAAGCGTCCTGCATGGTGTTGGGCTGTGAGCACAACCCCCATCTGTGGACATCGGGCCCTCATACCACCCTCATGGAGTCAGTTTCTAACCGTTTGTGCAGACACATGCACATTTGTGGCCTGCTGGAGGTCATTTTGCAGGGCTCTGGCAGTTCTCCTCCTGTTCCCCCTTGCACAAAGGCGGAGGTAGCGGTCCTGCTGCTGGGTTGTTGCCCTACGGCCCCATCCACGTCTCCAGGTGTACTGACCTGTCTCCTGGTAGCGCCTCCAGCCTCTGGACACTACGCTGACAGACACAGCAAACCTTCTTGCCACAGCTCACATTGATGTGACATCCTGGATGAGCTGCACTATCTGAGCAACTTCTGTGGGTTGTAGAGTCCGTCTCATGCTACCACGAGTGTGAAAGCACAACCAACATTCAAAAGTGACCAAAACATCAGCCAGAAAGCATTGGTACTGAGATGTGGTCTGTGGTCCCCACCTGCAGAACCACTCCTTCATTGAGTGTGTCTTGATAATTGCCAATAATTGCATCTATTGTCTATTACATTAGCATAACAGCTTGTGAAATTGATTGTCAATCAGTGTTGCTTCCTAAGTGGACAGTTTGATTTCACAGAAGTTTGATTTACTTGGAGTTATATTCTGTTGAAGTGAAGTGTTCCCTTTATTTTTTTGAGCAGTGTATTTTTAATTTTCTAAATATAATGTATTAAATGCATAATATGTTGCATATTTGTTTTCATAGGAATTTAGAAAAGTTTAGAAATTTTAGGCTTAAAAATTTTGAAATTTTAACTAAGAAATATATGTTAATTGAGGATCAGAGGCTATAGGCCACCAACAGCTCATTATCATCCCACCAGGGGATCAGAGGCTATAGGCCACCAACAGCTCATTATCATCCCACCAGGGGATCAGAGGCTATAGGCCACCAACAGCTCATTATCATCCCACCAGGGATCAGAGGCTATAGGTCACCAACAGCTCATTATCATCCCACCAGGGGATCAGAGGCTATAGGCCACCAACAGCTCATTATCATCCCACCAGGAATATTATAGGATAGCACTCAAATATCTAGTGACTCAGGTAACTTACAACCACTTACTCCTCCTGGTCTCTATCTCTGCCCAATACTATAATATTGTATTCTCATTTACAGGTGATATCAAATACCACTTGTGGATCCCCACGGCTACTTATATATCAGATTTCTCTGGACCATTTAGATACCCACCACAACATATCTGAGTATGATGAAAGCCAGGTAACCTCCATTTCCCCCCCCCCATCTTAGATCAGCACACCCAACCCACCACCCTCTTACTAGCCTTACTTATTTTATTGCTACCATTCAGAGGTACCGCCTGCAATGGAACCCAGCCACTGAGCAGGTTACCATACCCCCCAATAAGCCGCATCCCTACTACGTGATCAACAGATTGGACTCAGGAGCACGACCCCATATACAGGTACTAAGACCCCCATATTGTACCATAATACCGTATCATACCAGTTACTCATTATCTATGATACCATAGGTATTAACCTGAAGATCGCCCGAGACGACCCACCTGATCATCCCTACTCATTTGATCAGGTATTTATCCATTCATACCACCCCTACTACTCTTCCAGGACCAATTTTAAATAAAATGATTTTAAAATATCTTTAAAAAATCTTAAATATCCTAACCACCCACTCCCCTTCCTTACAGGTCCTCCCACTCTGAGCTCCACAGAGGATCTATCTGTACCCAGCAATTATTGTTCCTCAGGACCATTGTTTCACTATACACACCTCAGTGTGTGTTTTTTAGATTCTAGACCCCCCTTCTTTTAGCTCTTACTCCAAAACCCCCCCCTTCCTTATATATTTTATACCTTTTTATACCTTTTACATTTTATGTCTTGATATTCTAATAAAGACCCACTTTTTACTTCCAATACCTCCCTTTGCGTCTGTATCCCGTTCCTTAAGCGCGAATTACTACTTGATATAGGAATTTAGAAAAGTTTAGAAATTTTAGGCTTAAAAATTTTGAAATTTTAACTAAGAAATATATGTTAATTGAGGAGTCAGAGCTGGAGATGGCAGTTGGCTTGCTGACTCTAGCCCACAATGGTTTTGCTACCAATTTTCAAGAACTGCAAGTAAACACAGCAACAAAACTGCAACATGCAACCTCACTCTAACAGGCCTATGCATACACTATACCCAAAACATTCATCCTTTCTTAATTTGATGGTCATCCATTTTCAAACATTTTCCTAATGTGCTCAGGGTGGTGGGAAACAAAAAAAAAGGATACTCCTCTGTACTGGGTACAATGTGCTCCGAAGGTTGTCTACTTGGGTTGAGTCAGCTGATGCTGATTGGCTGTAGTGGTCATCTGATGCCCCCACTAGATGCTGATGCCAGTAGACTGGCAGTGGACACAGTACCAAGTGTGAGTAGTTGTGCTGTTACCATGGGTGAGTATCCTTTTTCTTTTCTTCCCACGCCGGGCATATCAGGATAATGTTTGAAAGAGGTGGATATCCCCTTTTAAAAATATATAATTAAGGAAAGGGGTGGACTTTTAAGAAAAATTAAAAAGGGTATTTTACTTGACCCCTTTATGATGCTCTAAACCGGGCACATGTCAGCTGATCTATGCAGCTGACATGTGCCTGCAACAGCCGCAGGTGGAATCACGATCCACCCGCAGCTGTTAAATAGTTAAATGTCGCTGTCAATCTCTGACAACAACATTTAACATTGCCGCGCTGGAAGCACATCACTGGCTCCGCCTATTGGTGACCCAGTCACATGATTGCGGGTCACCGATGGGTTGGCATGACAACCCGGGGTCTGCAGCAGACCCCTGTAGTTGTCATGGCCAGATTGCTATGAGCGCAGCCCAGTGGTCGGCACTCATAGCAAGTGAGCAAATCAGTTGCATACAGGCGATCTGCTCGTCGCCTGTATGTAGCAGAGCCGATCAGGCAAGTGCTGTTTCTAGTCTCCTATGGAGACTATTGAAGCATGCAAAAAGTAAAAAAAAAATGTTTTTTTAAAAAAAATATATATAAAAGTTTAAATCACCCCCCTTTTATTCAAAATAAAACAATTAAAAAAAAAAACACATACACATATTGGGTATCGCCGCGCGAGAATCGCCCGATCTAGCAATATAAAAAAATTAGATGGTGGCCCGATTCTAACGCATCAGGTATTCTAGAATATGTATGTAGTTTATTCTGTCATCCTCATTGGCGTATTTTTGCTTACGACCCATTGGAAGACAGGAAGCGTAAATCGTGATAGCGTACAGTAAAGAAGTATCTGTTCAGCGCGCTGTGACTGACAGAACTTGTTCAGTAAACGTGAGTGAACTACGTGACACTGTGACTGACAGAACTTGTTCAGTAAACGTGAGTGAACTATGTGGCACTGTGACTGACAGAACTTGTCCAGTAAACGTGAGTGAACTACATCACACTGTGACTGACAGAACTTGTTCAGTAAACGTGAGTGAACTACATCACACTGTGACTGACAGAACTTGTTCAGTAAACGTGAGTGAACTACATCACACTGTGACTGACAGAACTTGTTCAGTAAACGTGAGTGAACTACGTGGCACTGTGACTGACAGAACTTGTCCAGTAAACGTGACTGAACTACGTGGCACTGTGACTAAACAGAACTTGTTCAGTAAACGTGACTGAACTACGTGGCACTGTGACTGACAGAACTTATTCAGTAAACATGAGTGAAATATGTCGCACTGTGACTGACAGAACGTGTTCAGTAAACGTGAGTGAACTATGTGGCACTGTGACTGACAGAACTTGTTCAGTAAGCGTGAGTGAACTACATCACACTGTGACTGACAGAACTTGTTCAGTAAGCGTGAGTGAACTACATCACACTGTGACTGACAGAACTTGTTCAGTAAACGTGACTGAACTACGTGGCACTGTGACTGACAGAACGTGTTCAGTAAACGTGAGTGAACTATGTGGCACTATGACTGACAGAACGTGTTCAGTAAACGTAAGTGAACTATGTCGCACTGTGACTGACAGAACGTGTTCAGTAAACGTGACTGAATTACGTGGCACTGTGACTGACAGAACTTGTTCAGTAAACGTGAGTGAACTACGTGGCACTGTGACTGACAGAACTTGTTCAGTAAACGTGAGTGAACTACGTGGCACTGTGACTGACAGAACGTGTTCAGTAAACGTGAGTGAACTACGTGGCACTGTGACTGACAGAACGTGTTCAGTAAACGTGAGTGAACTACGTGGCACTGTGACTGACAGAACTTGTTCAGTAAACGTGAGTGAACTACGTGGCACTGTGACTGACAGAACTTGTTCAGTAAACGTGAGTGAACTACGTGGCACTGTGACTGACAGAACGTATTCAGTAAACGTGAGTGAACTACGTGGCACTGTGACTGACAGAACTTGTTCAGTAAAAGTGAGTGAACTATGTCGCACTGTGACTGGGGGTTAAATTCCGCACCAATATATCTGATTGGTCACGGCCGGCTGGGTGCGACCAATCAGCGAAGCGGGGCTTAAAGGGGTTGTCCACTACTTTAAATTAACCCCCCAATGTATCCCCCCGCGGCACCTAATGAATTTCATAAATACCTCATGTTGCCAATACTGCCTGTGCGTGGCGCTATCGCTGACCGCGCACAGGCAGCACATGACCCCCAGCTGCAGCCGTCTCTTGCTTCCGCTTACGTCACGACTATTTGCGGATGCAGCCAGGGGTCTCCTGTTCCGCGTTCCACGGTGAGTGATAGGTTGTGGGCGAAGTTATCCCCCATCGCGTCGCACCCGGCATCCACCTCGTGCCCATTCCTTGAGAGAGCCCACAACCCGTCACTCACCGTGGAACATGGAACAGGAGACCCCTGGCTGCAGCCGCAAATAGTCGTGACGTAAGCTGAAGCAAGAGCCGGCTGCAGCTGGGGGTCACGTGCTGCCTGTGCACGGTCAGCGATAGCGCCGCGCACAGGCAGTATTGGCAACATGAGGTATTTACGAGGCGCGACCAATCAGCGAAGCGTGGTTCAAATCCCGCGCCAATTCGCGGCCGGACTGCACCTGTCGCTAATTGGTCGCGGCCGGCCGGGCGCGACCAATCAGCGACGCGGGATTTCCATAACAGACAAACAGACAGAATTAGACGATTATATATATAGATAATTAATCCGATCGGTAAACGGCGTAACGAGAAAAAAATTCTAAACGTTTTTTGGTCACCGCAACATTGCAATAAAATGCTATAACGGGCAATCAAAACATCGTATCTACCCCAAAATGGTATCAATAAAAACATAAGCTCGGTGCGCAAAAAATAAGCCATCATCCGGCCCCAGATCCTAAAAAGTGGAGACGCAAGGGGTCTTGGAAAATGGCACCATTTTTTTTTTTTTAGCAAACTTTTTTTTTTTTTTTTTTTTTCACCACTTAAATAAAAAAGAACCTATACATGTTTGGTGTCTACGAACTCATAATGACCTGGAGAATAATAATGGAAGGTATTTTTTAACATTCAGTGAATGTGGTAAAAAAAAAAAAAAAGAAAAAAACTCCTGTGGAATTGCACTTTTTTGCAATTTTACCGCATTTGGAAATTTTTTCCTGTTTTCCAGTACACAATATGGTAAAACCAGTGATGTTGTTCAAAAGTACAACTTGTCCCACAAAAAGTAAGCCCTCACACCGGCATATTGACAGAAAAATAAAAAAGTTATGGCTCTGGTAACAAAGGGAGCAAATAACGAAAACGCAAAAACAGAAAATGGCCCAGAGGTAAGGGGGTTAAAGAAGTTGTCCACTACTTTTCATAAAGGCCCCAAAGTGTTTAACCTGTGCAAAGACTTTTTGTAAATACCTTTAGTTGTATTTATTGCCTGTGAGCGGCGCTATTGCTGGCTGCTCACAGGCATCACGTGACCCCCGGATGCAGCAGGCTCTTTCTTCCGCTGATTTCACGTCAAGTGAGGTGTGACATCAGTGACGCGGTCCCCGCGGTGAATGCTTAGCTGTGGGTGGGGTTATCCCGCACGTCACACCCAGCATCGATTGCGCGCTTTCTCAATGAATGAGGAGAGGGAAAGTGCGCGGTGGGTGCTGGGTTTGACGTGCGGGGTAACCTCACCACAGCTAAGCATTCACCGGGGAGCGCAGCACTTAGTCAAGTGACGTCAGCGGATGTCAGAGCCGGCTTCAGCCTGGGGTCTCGTGATGCCTGTGATTGGCCAGCGATAGCGCCGCTCACAGGCAAGAAGAACAGCACAAAGTATTTAGAAAAAACTTATTTACACCATAAAAATACTCTGGGGGCATTATCAATAGTAGTGGACAACCCCTTTAACTTACTATTGAAAATACGCTGAAGGGCCCCGGGCAGTTTAGAAGGCGCGGGCCCCCCCATACACACACACCTGATGTATCACATGTCACATGATCCCCTGTGATAGATCATGTGATAGTTCACGTGAAATTAATTTGGCACAATATTAATATATTAATTATAATAATTTTTTTAGGCTGTGTGCCCACTATGCGTTTTTTAAGCGTTTCCGCAGCGGCAATTCCTCTGCAGAAATGCTTAAAAAACGCTTGGTAGAAGGTCTGCCATGTTCCCCTATGATAATCCGCATGTGCTGTGCACATGCTGCGGAAATTTCCACTGCGGATTATCATTGCGGAAAACTCCGCAGCACTACCAATTATTTTGCGGAAGCGCAGCGTTTTTGCCGCCATTGACTTGCATTGGAACGCATGGAATCCTCATCACTGCATCTGCACATGCAGATTTCATGCGTTTCAATGTGCGAATAGTACCCGGGTCTGGAGAAGAGGAGACTCCCCTCCGGACCCAGGTACCATAGAACCTGTAAAAAAAAGAATAAAATAAAAAATAAATATTATACTTACCTTCTGATGGCCCCCGATGTCTTTATCCGATGCGTCCTGGCTAGCCGGCAGCTCGTGGTAGACTAAATGACCTGTGGTGACGTCATTTAGCCATGTGACGGGTCACGCGACCGCTGACATCGGCAGGCCATCAGAAGGTAAGTATATATTTATTTTTTATTTTTCACAATTCTTTTACGGTCACACTATATAAATCCATGCCGGTTGCATGGATTTATATAGTGTGACCAAGTTGTCAAGTACTTTTCCAAGTGATGCTAAAATCGCTTGGAAAGCGCCTGTCAACCCGCATGCGGAAATGCATGTGAAGAACGCTTCACATCCGCTTGTCCCTGGCAGGAAAAACGCATGTACAATCCGCATGCATTTTTTCTGCCAGGGAGATGCAGAAACGCTGAAAAAAAATCCGGAGCATTTCTGCATCGTGGGCACATAGCCTTACATTAATAGTATGGCTTAATAGTGAGCACAAGTAGCCATCTATACACAGCAGGAGGCCGCACGTAGCCATCTATACACAGCGGGAGGCCACACGGTGCCATCTATACACAGCAGGAGGCAGCACGTAGCCATCTATACACAGCAGGAGGCCGCACGTAGCCATCTATACACAGCAGGAGGCCGCACGTAGCCATCTATACACAGCAGGAGGCAGCACGGCGCCATCTATACACAGCAGGAGGCAGCACGGCGCCATCTATACACAGCAGGAGGCCGCATGTAGCCATCTATACACAGCAGGAGGCCGCACGTAGCCATCTATACACAGCAGGAGGCAGCACGGCGCCATCTATACACAGCAGGAGGCCGCATGTAGCCATCTATACACAGCAGGAGGCCGCACGTAGCCATCTATACACAGCAGGAGGCAGCACGGCGCCATCTATACACAGCAGGAGGCCGCATGTAGCCATCTATACACAGCAGGAGGCCGCACGGTGCCATCTATACACAGCAGGAGGCCGCACGGAGCCATCTATACACAGCAGGAGGCCGCACGTAGCCATCTATACACAGCAGGAGGCCGCACGTAGCCATCTATACACGGCAGGGGACCGCACGTAGCCATCTATACACAGCAAGAGGCCGCATGTAGCCATCTATACACAGCGGGAGGCTGCACGTAGCCATCTATACACAGCAGGAGGCCGCACGGCGCCATCTATACACAGCAGGAGGCCGCACGGCACCATCTATAAACAGCAGGAGGCCGCACATAGCCATGTATACACAGCAGGGGACTGCACGTAGCCCTCTATACACAGCAGGAGGCTGCACGTAGCCATCTATACACAGCAGGAGGCTGCACGCAGTCACACACACAGACAAACATAAAAACACATTTGAAACACAAAAATACATATAAACAGACATCACACAATGATATCTGCCTGCACAAACACACACTCACACTCTCACACACACACACTCTCACACACACACACACAGACACACACTCACACACACACTCACCATCCCCCGGCTCGGCTCCAGTCGTCCAGCTCCTCTCCGATGCTGCAGTGCAGCGCGCACTGCATGACGTCACACTAGCAGACACGGCCACGCACAGGGCTGTGTCTCCTAGCTGTGATGTGGCCGGGCCTGCACACAGGGAAGTTAACAGGTGCAGTGCTGGCCTGGCCGAAGAAGAAGCAGCGGCCGTGCGCCGCTGCTGAGGGAGCGGTCCTGGGGCCCCCCGCCATTGTCTGCCGGTATGTGCTGCAGTGCCGCACATATTATAATGAGGGCAATCTGGCCATGGACCCCCCCGGAGCCCCGGACCCCCTGGAGCTCCGGGCGGTAGCCCAGATTGCCCTCATTATAATCCGCCTATGTATATTACATCAATTATTTAGTAATTTTTTTAATGCCACTGTTCTGTACCCTAAGCAACAATGCATATGCCTCCTTCCCTGGAAATAGCAGTCAATTATGGGGCGTCCTACTGCAGGGGTGAATAGCCAGAGTCTGACAAATGGTTCTCTAAATGTCTTTGTTGCACAGCACTTCACATAGCACAGGTCATAAGTTGTATTTCTTGTTTTATGCGTATAATATTATAACCCTGTTGATGATTTGTTTCATAAACCATAACACAGACTATCTCAATAAAAAACTGAATTGCTATCACAAGTATTACATTAAATTAGTTCACTACAATGAAACATTTTCACTCTGTACAGTTGTCTTTTTTTCTTTTGTGCAGAAGAAACTTTCTTTTGTTTCATGTTTTTACAGGTAATCAAGCACCTAACACATTTACAGCATGTGAAAAAGCCACATGAAATTGTTTTGATGTTCTTCATCCTATTTTCATGTGTATACCTCACACAACTGCATTGAGATAAGGATCTTACATGAGGTTTGTGCAAAAAGTTCAGCATAACAAACCACACGCTAACTTTTGGGCATACCAAGATTTGTTGTTACGGTTACTCACATCTTCCCGTACCTTCAAAGTTCATACAGGAAGCAAGAGGTTTTGTTTTTTTTTTTCACTTATTCCCCCTTTAATGTCAACAACTTTTCTAGGTTTGATCTGTACAGTTCTAAAAAACAGCTGCCAGATATTGAAAACCTCCAAGGTTATAGAGAAACATTGTGCTTTTGTCTCTTTTGACAGTTGTGACATTTAAAAAAAAAGCCAAGTGAGTGGGTCGATCTGCTGCAGAGACAAATACAAAGCTCTATTCCACCACTATATAATAGGGACTTTCTTAAATCATACAGGATACAGACAAACTTATCTTTAAATAGCACTTTATATCTAAAGGTTACCGTTTCCTTCACTTTACAGGATAAACACTTTGCTTTAAATTAACAAACACAATTATATGTGATGTTAAATATTACACTTGTGAATGCTTACACAATTTGTGGTCTTTATGCAAAGAAGACCTTAAGCTTTGTTCTTTTAAATCAAAGTACTTGGAGTATCCTAAAACTATTTGGGTCTCCTAAAAAGGAACATTGACTACTGCCAGGTATGACCAGGACACAGTCGTGATGGATGGTGACAAACTGAAAGTTGTAAAGGACTTCAACCTCCTCGGATCAATGATCACTCAAGATGCAGCGACTACACCGGAAGTCAATAGGAAAATAGCTATGGGCAAATCAACAATGAAGTCAATGGACAAGGTCTTCAAAATGAGGAACATTTCACTCGCGAAGAAGACAGTTCTTTCATAGTCTGGTGTTTTCTGTGGTAGTATATGGATGCGAAACCTGGACGATAAAGAAACAAGACAGAAGGAGAATTGACGCCTTCGCAATGTAGTGCAGGAGAAGGATGTTATCAATATCATGGATGGCAAGAAGAACAAACAAATCAATTTTGGAACAAATGAAGTCAGACATTTCACTCGAAGCAAGGATCACTAAGCTACGACTTGCCTATTTTGGACACATCATATGAAGAGATGAATCTCTGGAGAATGACATCATGGTCGGAAGAGTAGGAGGAATAAGGTGAAGAGGAAGACCAAAAACTGGATGGCTTGATACTAACAACAGAGAAGACCCTGGTTGACCTATCCAGACTTGCACAAGATCGATCTTGCTACAGATCATTCATCCATCAAGTCACCATGGCTCGAGATTGAGCATAAGGTTGTTGAAAAAAAGAAAAAAGTAGCAAAACACTTTCCTTCGGGCATATTATTTTCCTGGGAATTTATCGCTAAATAAAATATGACAAATAACAGACCTTGGGTATCCAGTGTGGTTGCATTTACTAAACTGTATGCCAAATATCTGCCCTTTTAGTGTTCAAAAGTCATTCAAATTAAAGTGATGCTTTGCTGATCCAATTACTTAGAAAATAACCCCTTATAACAAAACACAAATAGGTATGTTAGGGTGATAAACATGGTTACCCCTTTTTCGTAAAAAAAACCCATTATCATATGTCCTTTTAAGAGAAATATGTATGCACATGAAGAAGGGTGGTGTGATTGGTGCATTTTGATGCAAAACAAAAATATTAATTTCTCACAAGGCACAAGAATTTTGAAGGTTCCTGTCACTTTAAGCGGTAGATAAGTATAATTGTTACAGTGAAGTAAAATGCCTATTGGCTACAGATGAGCAAACCCGAACGGGGTTCGTACCAGACAGTTAGTGTCCGGTGCTAAATGCCGAACACGGACTTCTCCCGGAAGTCTGTTGCAATGCTCGGAGTTCCGGGTGAAATCCATTGCAGACAGAGAGAAAGGTTTTCCAGTCCAAAAGTTCGAGTCACATTGCATGCAATGGGGTTTGGGTTCTCGTTCAAGTTTGGGTACAGTTTTGGTACCCAAACCAAACTTTGGAATAAAGTTTGAATGGTGTACCAGTACCTGAATTACCACGGGTCCGCTCATCCTTACTGTTGGCTACTCTCACACTTGATTGACAAATTCTCTTGAACAGCATAATAATAAAACAGCTGCAGAGAAAATAGACAGTCCTTTGTTAATGTTTTGTGGTCAGGTCACTTTCAAAATGCCTGACAGCTCCAGCCCAAAACCATGTGCTACTATGGCTCTAAGGGAAGACACTTCCTACCATATCATACCCTAAACTAGGTGTTATTTTGTTGCGTTGTACCAGCCCCATGTACAACGATGCTGGCTCAGTGATGGGAAACAAAGGGAGGTTATTAATGGAACACACTCAGACTGGGTCACAGTTAATCGTGGGGTACCACAGGGGTCAGTATTGGGCCCGCTTTTTTTAAACTTATTTATTAATGACTTTGTAGGGGGCATACAGAGTAGTATTTCAATATTTTCAGATGACACTAAACTCTGCAGGGTAATCAATACAGAGGAGGACAATTTTATATTACAGGAGGATCTATGTAAACTAGAAGCTTAGGATGATAAATGGCAAATGAGCTTTAATGGGGATAAATGTAAGGTAATACATTTAGGCAGAGGAAATAAAATGTATAATTATATGCTTAATTGTAAAACACTGGGCAAAACTGTCACTGAAAAAGACCTGGGTGTATTGGTGGACGACAAGCTCACGTTTGGTGGCCAGTATCAGGCAGCTGCTGCAAAGGCAAATAAAATAATGGAATGCATTAAAAGGGGCATAGATGCTCATGAGGAGAACATAATTTTACCTCTATACAAGTCACTAGTGCGGCCACACTTAGAATACTGTATACAGTTCTGGTCTCCGGTGTATAAGAAAGATATAGCTGAACTAGAGCGGGTGCAGAGAAGAGCAACCAAGGTTATTCGAGGACTGGGGGGTCTGCAGTACCAAGACAGGTTATTACACTTGGGGTTATTTAGTTTGGAAAAACGAAGGCTTAGGGGTGATCTTATTACTAAGTACGAATATATGAGGGGACAGTACAAAGACCTTTCTACTGATCTTTTTACTATGAGGCCTGAGACGGGGACAAGGGGGCATCTTCTACGTCTGGAGGAAAGAAGGTTTAATCATAATCACAGACGGGGATTCTTTACTGTCAGAGCAGTGAGACTATGGAACTCTCTGCCGCATGATGTTGTAATGAGTGATTCACTACTAACATTTAAGAAGGGCATGGATGCCCTTCTTGAAAAGTATAATATTACAGGTTATATATACTAGATTCCTTGATAGGGCGTTGATCCAACGAACTAGTCTGACTACCGTATGGAGTCAGGAAGGAATTTTTTTCCCCAATGTGGAGTTTAGTGTTTGCCACATGTTTTTTTTTTTTGCCTTCCTCTGGATCAACATGTTAGGCTATGGGTTGAACTAGATTGACTTAGTCTTCCTTCAACCTTAAAAACTATGTTACTATGTTACAATATAGTGATTGGTAATGTGAGCGATGACTGCAGTCGCTATGTGCACGACCCAAAGACTGAAAGCTGGCAGAGGAAATAAGTTTATTTTCTCCTGGTAGCTGCACTTTCAGTAAGGTGGCCAGGCAGCATTGTAATGATATTTACCTGCAGATTAACCCTATAACTGCAGGTAAATAGCATTTTCCGAGATGGAAGGTTCCCTTTACAGGGAGTCTGTCATCTCAAAAATGCATTTTACATGGTCTATACAGTGTTGTAGGGTACTTAGTCCCTATAAAAACCATACTAGCACTGTACCTACTACCTGTACCTGCTACTGGTATAGTCCCCGAGAAAATAACTTTTAATTCATAAGGAAATGAGTAGGTTTTAATGCACCCTTGGCGTGGCCAAAAGTTTGGTGCATCGTTATGCTTCCTCATCTGCATATTGGAACCCTTCCTCCACTTCTGATTAATAGTGCTTGCTTCTCAGAGCAAGCACTGTCTGAATGCTAAATGCGTGTGGCTGCACACAGGGGCGGACTGGCCCACCGGAGGATCGGGAAAACCCCCGGTGGGCCCGGGGTCCCGATGGCCACGCCCCAAGCCCCGCCCCCTACCTCCCCTTGGCCCTGTACAGAGTACATCATATCGGCAGCACTGCCGGCGCATGTGCAGGAGGTCAGTCTCAGGGTGATGACGTCATCGCCCTGGGACTGCCTCCTGTGCGCACTATGAAGGACGGACCCGGCGTCGCCCCTGGCAGTGGCAGCAGAATCTATGGACTCCTGTCAGGTATATATTATTGGAGGCAGGAGAATGTATGGGCTCCTGGCAGGTATATATTATTGGAGGCAGGAGAATGTATGGGCTCCTGTCAGGTATATATTATTGGAGGCAGCAGAATGTATGGGCTCCTGTCAGGTATATATTATTGGAGGCAGCAGAATCTATGGGCTCCAGTCAGGTATATATTATTGGAGGCAGGAGAATGTATGGGCTCCTGTCAGGTATATATTATCGGAGGCAGCAGAATGTATGGGCTCCTGTCAGATATATATTATTGGAGGCAGCAGAATGTATGGGCTCCGGTCAGGTATATATTATTGGAGGCAGCAGAATGTATGGGCTCCGGTCAGGTATATATTATTGGAGGCAGCAGAATATATGGGCTTCTGTCAGGTATATAATATTGGAGGCAGCAGAATCTATGGGCTCCAGTCAGTTATATATTATTGGAGGAAGGAGAATGTATGGGCTCCTGTCAGGTATATATTATTGGAGGCAGGAGAATGTATGGGCTCCTGTCAGGTATATATTATTGGAGGCAGGAGAATGGATGGGCTCCTATCAGGTATATATTATTGGAGTCAGCAGAATCTATGGGCTCCAGTCAGGTATATATTATGGGAGGCAGCAGAATCTATGGGCTCCTGTCAGGTATATATTATTGGAGCCAGCAGAATGTATGGGCTCCTGTCAGGTATATATTATTGGAGGCAGGAGAATGTATGGGCTCCTGTCAGGTATATATTATTAGAGCCAGTAGAATCTATGGTCTCCTTTCAGGTATATATTATTGGAGGCAGCAGAATCTATGGGCTCCTGTCAGGTATATATTATTAGAGCCAGCAGAATCTATGGGCTTCTGTCAGGTATATATTATTGGAGGTAGGAGAATCTATGGGCTTCTGTCAGGTATATATTATTGGAGGTAGGAGAATCTATGGGCTCCTGTCAGATATATATTATTGGAGGCAGCAGAATCTATGGGCTCCTGTCAGGTATATATTATTGGAGGCAGGAGAATGTATGGTCTCCTGTCAGGTATATATTATTAGAGCCAGCAGAATCTATGGGCTCCTGTCAGGTATATATTATTGGAGGCAGCAGAATGTATGGGCTCCTGTCAGGTATATATTATTGGAGGCAGCAGAATGTAAGGGCTCCTGTCAGGTATATATTATTGGAGGCAGGAGAATCTATGGGCTCCTGTCAGGTATATATTATTGGAGGCAGGAGAATCTATGGGCTCCTGTCAGGTATATATTATTGGAGGCAGGAGAATGTATGGGCTCCTGTCAGGTATATATTATTAGAGGCAGCAGAATGTATGGGCTCCTACCAGGTATATATTATTGGAAGCAGCACAATGTATGGGCTCCTGTCAGGTATATATTATTGGAGGCAGCAGGGTGTATGGGCTCCTGTCAGGTATATATTATTGGAGGCAGCAGAATGTATGGGCTCCTGTCAGGTATATATTATTGGAGGCAGCAGAATCTATGGGCTCCAGTCAGGTATATATTATTGGAGGCAGGAGAATGTATGGGCTCCTGTCAGGTATATATTATCGGAGGCAGCAGAATGTATGGGCTCCTGTCAGATATATATTATTGGAGGCAGCAGAATGTATGGGCTCCGGTCAGGTATATATTATTGGAGGCAGCAGAATGTATGGGCTCCTGTCAGGTATATATTATTGGAGGCAGCAGAATGTATGGGCTTCTGTCAGGTATATAATATTGGAGGCAGCAGAATCTATGGGCTCCAGTCAGGTATATATTATTGGAGGAAGGAGAATGTATGGGCTCCTGTCAGGTATATATTATTGGAGGCAGGAGAATGTATGGGCTCCTGTCAGGTATATATTATTGGAGGCAGGAGAATGGATGGGCTCCTATCAGGTATATATTATTGGAGTCAGCAGAATCTATGGGCTCCTGTCAGGTATATATTATTGGAGAGAAACCTATAAGAATTGTCCGACAAACCGGTCATATTAAAAATAAACCTTTATTGAAACACAGTATGTGGTGGCACAAAAGAAAAGAGCATCCACTACACAGCACAGGTAGACCAAAAAAAATATATATATATATAAATCTATAAGTAGTCAAAGCGATTTAACACAAGCCAGATCAAGCACTAGCACATCAATGTATATATACATATATGTATAGAGGTGTCAGAAAAAATCAAACTGACACTAGATCAGACTGTCTAAATGATTACATCCATTAAGTCAAATAGTATGCATAAATATATAGAGTAGAACAATATCAATGTGGGGTTGGATGTGTCAAAAGACGGCTAATGAAACAGTATATAGTATGAAGATACAATTACCTCGCACAACTATAAAGGCTTGAGTCGCTGGCCCAGCTTGTGCTCCTGCTATGTATGTGGACAGCTCACCCCGATGCGCATTTCGTTTGCGTCCTTCCTCAGGGGGTGATGGCAGGTTTCGACTATGTGTGTATTAAATAAAAGCTGTCAACCAATGGGGATGAGATGGCTAGATCACGTGTGCTCACTACTATCGCGCCACTCACCCGTATCAATCCGAGCCCGGCGTCATGCAGCTGAAGAGGCCAGACCACGTGAGGGGTCACGTGTCCAGTCACCTAGGAGATGCGGTCACGTGGGAGACGCGACCGCAGGTCCTACACTGCATAGAGACGCCGATCACGGCAGACACAGGAGAGTGCACGGAGGTCACGCGTCACCACTCATCAGCATGGGATGAAAATAGAGCAAGAGGGTAAGTATATAAATATACAGCCTGATCATTGTCAGAGAAATAGACTCACAAGACCAGTGTAAAAGTGGCGACGTGCTAAGGAATGGATTATCAATGTAAAGTGACAACGTGCTAAATAACTAAATAAATCAGGACCATCATATCAGAACATATAAAGTTGGCACAGTATATGAAAGTCACAGTACGTACATAAATAAATATACATCCATCCAAAAATACATATCAGTGCAAAATACATCAATATAAAACTATACAATCATCGGATTGCTGTATCAGCACTAGTATCAGATATATGAAAAACAAAATATATACCATGATAGGAAGTGTATGCATAACTGAATATACACCAATACAATATATATATATAAAAAAGTACACAGATCATGTGAATGAAGACATGTATGACGAGTGTGAATAAATATAAATATAAGAATGCAAAATGCATATATATAGCAAAGAAGTACTAAAGTGCAAAACAAGTGCAAAAAGTGTAAATTTCCAAAAAATTGTAAAGTGCAAAAAATGTTTATATAAAAGAAGTGAATATGTGAAATACGTGCATATCCAAGTATAAATATATAAGAATTAAGTTATGAAAAATATATTACACAATATATATATTATACAATGCATAAACTCCCATACATAATACATACGTGTATATCATAATAGTTTTCATAATATATAAAAAAAAAAATTATATATATATATATATATATATATATATATATATATATATATAAATACAAAATGTACTTCCACATGTACATAATAGCCTATAAATATATGATTCATCCAAGAAAAATTCATCTGAAGAATTTGAGCACGTTGTCTACGTCCATACAACACCAGTCCTTGCACATCAATTGAAATAAGAATAGAAGATAGAACACCTCATCACAACCATCAAAAAGAGATGACAGCACTAAAAACATAAAATATAAAATACAAAGAATTAAAAATCTAAAAAAACACATGAAAAATGCATCAGTTGGACAAGAAAGAAACATAAAAATATATACAAAAAATACAAAACCAATATGGTGGAACCACTTCATAAAAATGGAGTGAAGCATAGGCTTTCATTGAGACCCAGGGGATGAACCGTTTCCAAGGCCCAAATCCATTTGGTTTCTAATCTGGCCAGACGATTACTGACATTCCCGCCACGTATATTGGACATAATCCTGTCAATCCCTCTCACCTTGAATCCAGAAGCATCACATTTGTGAACCATTTTGAAATGCCTTGGAATTGTTTTCAAGGTGAGGAGATCATCAACCCCCTTAGCTGCAATAATTCCATTAATGTGTTCTCTAACTCTTACTTTTAATTGGCGGGTAGTCAAGCCGACATAAATCTTATTACAGGGGCAGGTTGCAAAATAGATCACAGCTGTAGTGGTGCATGTAATATTGTGTGTTATTTTAAATGTTTTAGTATTCATGCTATTGTGAAAAGTATTAGTACGAACAATATTCGGGCATGCGACACACTTGCCACAGGGTGTACATCCCCAAGGGGGTCTTGTATTATTCAAAAATGTCAGCCTATCGTTCACATAGTGGCTTTTCACAAGTGCATCGCATAAATTGTTAGCCCGTCTAAAGGTAATACTCGGTTTAGGACCAAGATATTGTGCCAAAATTGGATCGGCCAAAAGTATTGGCCAAGATTTCTCAATTAACTTACGTGTGACATCAGAATTAGCGTGGTATTGAGTTATAAGTCTCACCTCATTCTTTTTGACCTTATTTCTGTCAGTGTTTGAGTAAAGTAGTTCATGTCTGGGACTGTACTTGGCCCGATTGTAGGCCTTTTAAACAGATCTTTTACTGTATCCTCTGTTGAGAAATCTTTCTTTAAGATCCATAGATTGTTTTTCAAAATCATCTATATTAGAACAAATCCGCTTTAGGCGTAAAAACTGACCAATAGGGATAGATTGAATCAATTTGGCGGGGTGGGACGATGATGCATGGAGGAAATTATTTACAGATGTAGGTTTACGAAACAAATCAGTCTGCAAACAATTCTGATTGTCCCTGTATACCTTAACATCAAGAAAGTCAATCACATTGGTGTCACAGCGATAGGTAAGATGAATATTATATTCATTATGATTCAATTCAATCATAAATTGTTTTTCATATATCTGATACTAGTGCTGATACAGCAATCCGATGATTGTATAGTTTTATATTGATGTATTTTGCACTGATATGTATTTTTGGATGGATGTATATTTATTTATGTACGTACTGTGACTTTCATATACTGTGCCAACTTTATATGTTCTGATATGATGGTCCTGATTTATTTAGTTATTTAGCACGTTGTCACTTTACATTGATAATCCATTCCTTAGCACGTCGCCACTTTTACACTGGTCTTGTGAGTCTATTTCTCTGACAATGATCAGGCTGTATATTTATATACTTACCCTCTTGCTCTATTTTCATCCCATGCTGATGAGTGGTGACGCGTGACCTCCGTGCACTCTCCTGTGTCTGCCGTGATCGGCGTCTCTATGCAGTGTAGGACCTGCGGTCGCGTCTCCCACGTGACCGCATCTCCTAGGTGACTGGACACGTGACCCCTCACGTGGTCTGGCCTCTTCAGCTGCATGACGCCGGGCTCGGATTGATACGGGTGAGTGGCGCGATAGTAGTGAGCACACGTGATCTAGCCATCTCATCCCCATTGGTTGACAGCTTTTATTTAATACACACATAGTCGAAACCTGCCATCACCCCCTGAGGAAGGACGCAAACGAAATGCGCATCGGGGTGAGCTGTCCACATACATAGCAGGAGCACAAGCTGGGCCAGCGACTCAAGCCTTTATAGTTGTGCGAGGTAATTGTATCTTCATACTATATACTGTTTCATTAGCCGTCTTTTGACACAT
Source organism: Phyllobates terribilis (assembly GCF_046119375.1). Classification (NCBI taxonomy): domain Eukaryota; kingdom Metazoa; phylum Chordata; class Amphibia; order Anura; family Dendrobatidae; genus Phyllobates; species Phyllobates terribilis. Next base: position 71,465,397 of record NW_027362770.1, on the reverse strand, counting down.
CCAACCCCACATTGATATTGTTCTACTCTATATATTTATGCATACTATTTGACTTAATGGATGTAATCATTTAGACAGTCTGATCTAGTGTCAGTTTGATTTTTTCTGACACCTCTATACATATATGTATATATACATTGATGTGCTAGTGCTTGATCTGGCTTGTGTTAAATCGCTTTGACTACTTATAGATTTATATATATATTTTTTTTTTGGTCTACCTGTGCTGTGTAGTGGATGCTCTTTTCTTTTGTGCCACCACATACTGTGTTTCAATAAAGGTTTATTTTTAATATGACCGCTTTGTCGGACAATTCTTATAGGTTTCTCTCGTAGGTTTATCCGATGGTCTAATATTTTAGTCCACGGTGATATAGTCTGTATAATGTGGATATTCTAGGTTAATGTCCTACAGAAATATAAGTATATATCATCTGTTTTTCCATTGCAATTCTCTAATATATTATTGGAGGCAGCAGAATGTACGGGCTCCTGTCAGGTATATATTATTGAAGCCAGCAGAATGTATGGGCTCCTGTCAGGTATATATTATTGGAGGCAGCAGAATGTATGGGCTCCTGTCAGGTATATATTATTGGAGGCAGGAGAAGGTATGGGCTCCTGTCAGGTATATATTACTGGAGGCAGGAGAATCTATGGGCTCCTGTCAGATATATATTATTGGAGTCAGGAGAATCTATGGGCTCCTGTCAGGTATATATTATGGGAGGCAGCAGAGTGTATGGGCTCCTGTCAGGTATATATTATTGGAGGCAGGAGAATGTATGGGCTCCTGTCAGGTATATATTACTGGAGGCAGGAGAATCTATGGGCTCCTGTCAGGTATATATTATTGGAGTCAGCAGAATCTATGGGCTCCTGTCAGGTATATATTATTGGAGGCAGGAGAATGTATGGGCTCCTGTCAGGTATATATTATTGGAGGCAGCAGAGTGTATGGGCTCCTGTCAGATATATATTATTGGAGGCAGCAGAATCTATGGGCTCCTGTCAGATATATATTATTGGAGGCAGCAGAATCTATGGGCTCCTGTCAGGTATATATTATTGGAGGCAGCAGAGTGTATGGGCTCCTGTCAGATATATATTATTGGAGGCAGCAGAATTTATGGGCTCCTGTCAGGTATATATTATTGGAGGCAGGAAAATGTATGGGCTCCTGTCAGGTATATATTATTGGAGCCAGCAGAATCTATGGGCTCCTGTCAGGTATATATTATTGGAGGTAGGAGAATGTATGGGCTCCTGTCAGGTATATATTATTGGAGTCAGCAGAATGTATGGGCTCCTGTCAGGTATATATTATTGGAGTCAGCAGAGTGTATGGGCTCCTGTCAGGTATATATTATTGGAGTCAGCAGAATGTATGGGCTCCTGTCAGGTATATATTATTGGAGGCAGCAGAATGTATGGGCTCCTGTCAGGTATATATTATTGGAGGCAGGAAAATGTATGGGCTCCTGTCAGGTATATATTATTGGAGTCAGCAGAATCTATGGGCTCCTACCAGGTATATATTATTGGAGCCAGCAGAATGTATGGGCTCCTGTCAGGTATATATTATTGGAGGCAGGAAAATGTATGGGCTCCTGTCAGGTATATATTATTGGAGGCAGCAGAATCTATGGGCTCCTACCAGGTATATATTATTGGAGGCAGCAGAATCTATGGGCTCCTGTCAGGTATATATTATTGGAGGCAGGAGAATGTATGGGCTACTATCAGATATATATTATTGGAGGCAGCAGAATGTATGGGCTCCTGTCAGGTATATATTATTGGAGGTAGGAGAATGTATGGGCTCCTGTCAGGTATATATTATTGGAGGCAGCAGGGTGTATGGGCTCCTGTCAGGTATATATTATTGGAGGCAGCAGAATGTATGGGCTCCTGTCAGGTATATATTATTGGAGGCAGCAGGGTGTATGGGCTCCTGTCAGGTATATATTATTGGAGGCAGCAGAATGTATGGGCTCCTGTCAGGTATATATTATTGGAGGCAGCAGAATGTATGGGCTCCTGTCAGGTATATATTATTGGAGGCAGGAGAATGTATGGGCTCCTGTCAGGTATATATTACTGGAGGCAGGAGAATCTATGGGCTCCTGTCAGGTATATATTATTGGAGTCAGGAGAATCTATGGGCTCCTGTCAGGTATATATTATTGGAGGCAGCAGAGTGTATGGGCTCCTGTCAGATATATATTATTGGAGTCAGCAGAATCTATGGGCTCCTGTCAGGTATATATTATTGGAGGCAGGAGAATGTATGGGCTCCTGTCAGGTATATATTATTGGAGGCAGCAGAGTGTATGGGCTCCTGTCAGATATATATTATTGGAGGCAGCAGAATCTATGGGCTCCTGTCAGATATATATTATTGGAGGCAGCAGAATCTATGGGCTCCTGTCAGGTATATATTATTGGAGGCAGCAGAGTGTATGGGCTCCTGTCAGGTATATATTATTGGAGCCAGCAGAATCTATGGGCTCCTGTCAGGTATATATTATTGGAGGCAGGAGAATGTATGGGCTCCTGTCAGGTATATATTATTGGAGGCAGTAGAATGTATGGGCTCCTACCAGGCATATATTATTGGAGGCAGCAGAATCTATGGGCTCCTGTCAGGTATATTTTATTGGAGGTAGGAGAATCTATGGGCTCCTGTCAGGTATATATTATTGGAGGCAGGAGAATGTATGGGCTCCTGTCATGTACATATTACTGGAGCCAGCAGAATCTATGGGCTCCTGTCAGGTATATATTATTGGAGGCAGGAGAATGTATGGGCACCTGTCAGGTATATATTATTGGAGTAAGGAGAATGTATGGGCTCCTGTCAGGTATATATTATTGGAGGCTTGAGAATGTATGGGCTCCTGTCAGGTATATATTATTGGAGTCAGGAGAATGTATGGACTCCTGTCAGGTATATATTATTGGAGGCATGAGAATGTATGGGCTCCTGTGAGGTATATATTATTGGAGGCAGGAGAATCTATGGGCTCCTGTCAGGTATATATTATTGGAGCCAGCAGAATCTATGGGCTCCTGTCAGGTATATATTATTGGAGGCATGAGAATGTATGGGCTCCTGTCAGGTATATATTATTGGAGTCAGGAGAATGTATGGACTCCTGTCAGGTATATATTATTGGAGGCATAAGAATGTATGGGCTCCTGTGAGGTATATATTATTGGAGGCAGGAGAATCTATGGGCTCCTGTCAGGTATATATTATTGGAGCCAGCAGAATCTATGGGCTCCTGTCAGGTATATATTATTGGAGGCAGCAGAATCTATGGTCTCCTTTCAGGTATATATTATTGGAGGTAGGAGAATCTATGGGCTCCTACCAGGCATATATTATTGGAGGCAGCAGAATCTATGGGCTCCTGTCAGGTATATATTATTGGAGGTAGGAGAATCTATGGGCTCCTGTCAGGTATATATTATTGGAGGCAGCAGAGTGTATGGGCTCCTGTCAGATATATATTATTGGAGCCAGCAGAATCTATGGGCTCCTACCAGGTATATATTATTGGAGGCAGCAGAATGTATGGGCTCCTGTCAGGTATATATTATTGGAGGCAGGAGAATGTATGGGCTCCTGTCAGGTATATATTATTGCAGGCAGAAGAATCTATGGGCTCCTACCAGGTATATATTATTGGAGCCAGCAGAATGTATGGGCTCCTGTCAGGTATATATTATTGGAGGCAGCAGAATCTATGGGCTCCTGTCAGGTATATATTATTGGAGGTAGGAGAATCTATGGGCTCCTGTCAGGTATATATTATTGGAGGCAGCAGAGTGTATGGGCTCCTGTCATGTATATATTACTGGAGTCAGCAGAATCTATGGGCTCCTGTCAGGTATATATTATTGGAGGCAGGAGAATGTATGGGCACCTGTCAGGTATATATTATTGGAGTCAGGAGAATGTATGGGCTCCTGTCAGGTATATATTATTGGAGGCTTGAGAATGTATGGGCTCCTGTCAGGTATATATTATTGGAGTCAGGAGAATGTATGGACTCCTGTCAGGTATATATTATTGGAGGCATGAGAATGTATGGGCTCCTGTGAGGTATATATTATTGGAGGCAGGAGAATCTATGGGCTCCTGTCAGGTATATATTATTGGAGCCAGCAGAATCTATGGGCTCCCGTCAGGTATATATTATTGGAGGCAGCAGAATCTATGGGCTCCTGTCAGGTATATATTATTGGAGGTAGGAGAATCTATGGGCTCCTGTCAGGTATATATTATTGGAGGCAGCAGAGTGTATGGGCTCCTGTCAGATATATATTATTGGAGGCAGCAGAATCTATGGGCTCCTGTCAGATATATATTATTGGAGGCAGCAGAATCTATGGGCTTCTGTCAGGTATATATTATTGGAGGCAGCAGAGTGTATGGGCTCCTGTCAGATATATATTATTGGAGGCAGCAGAATTTATGGGCTCCTGTCAGGTATATATTATTGGAGGCAGGAAAATGTATGGGCTCCTGTCAGGTATATATTATTGGAGCCAGCAGAATCTATGGGCTCCTGTCAGGTATATATTATTGGAGGTAGGAGAATGTATGGGCTCCTGTCAGGTATATATTATTGGAGTCAGCAGAATGTATGGGCTCCTGTCAGGTATATATTATTGGAGTCAGCAGAGTGTATGGGCTCCTGTCAGGTATATATTATTGGAGTCAGCAGAATGTATGGGCTCCTGTCAGGTATATATTATTGGAGGCAGCAGAATGTATGGGCTCCTGTCAGGTATATATTATTGGAGGCAGGAAAATGTATGGGCTCCTGTCAGGTATATATTATTGGAGTCAGCAGAATCTATGGGCTCCTACCAGGTATATATTATTGGAGCCAGCAGAATGTATGGGCTCCTGTCAGGTATATATTATTGGAGGCAGGAAAATGTATGGGCTCCTGTCAGGTATATATTATTGGAGGCAGCAGAATCTATGGGCTCCTACCAGGTATATATTATTGGAGGCAGCAGAATCTATGGGCTCCTGTCAGGTATATATTATTGGAGGCAGGAGAATGTATGGGCTACTATCAGATATATATTATTGGAGGCAGCAGAATGTATGGGCTCCTGTCAGGTATATATTATTGGAGGTAGGAGAATGTATGGGCTCCTGTCAGGTATATATTATTGGAGGCAGCAGGGTGTATGGGCTCCTGTCAGGTATATATTATTGGAGGCAGCAGAATGTATGGGCTCCTGTCAGGTATATATTATTGGAGGCAGCAGGGTGTATGGGCTCCTGTCAGGTATATATTATTGGAGGCAGCAGAATGTATGGGCTCCTGTCAGGTATATATTATTGGAGGCAGCAGAATGTATGGGCTCCTGTCAGGTATATATTATTGGAGGCAGGAGAATGTATGGGCTCCTGTCAGGTATATATTACTGGAGGCAGGAGAATCTATGGGCTCCTGTCAGGTATATATTATTGGAGTCAGGAGAATCTATGGGCTCCTGTCAGGTATATATTATTGGAGGCATTAGAGTGTATGGGCTCCTGTCAGATATATATTATTGGAGTCAGCAGAATCTATGGGCTCCTGTCAGGTATATATTATTGGAGGCAGGAGAATGTATGGGCTCCTGTCAGGTATATATTATTGGAGGCAGCAGAGTGTATGGGCTCCTGTCAGATATATATTATTGGAGGCAGCAGAATCTATGGGCTCCTGTCAGATATATATTATTGGAGGCAGCAGAATCTATGGGCTCCTGTCAGGTATATATTATTGGAGGCAGCAGAGTGTATGGGCTCCTGTCAGGTATATATTATTGGAGCCAGCAGAATCTATGAGCTCCTGTCAGGTATATATTATTGGAGGCAGGAGAATGTATGGGCTCCTGTCAGGTATATATTATTGGAGGCAGTAGAATGTATGGGCTCCTACCAGGCATATATTATTGGAGGCAGCAGAATCTATGGGCTCCTGTCAGGTATATTTTATTGGAGGTAGGAGAATCTATGGGCTCCTGTCAGGTATATATTATTGGAGGCAGGAGAATGTATGGGCTCCTGTCATGTATATATTACTGGAGCCAGCAGAATCTATGGGCTCCTGTCAGGTATATATTATTGGAGGCAGGAGAATGTATGGGCACCTGTCAGGTATATATTATTGGAGTCAGGAGAATGTATGGGCTCCTGTCAGGTATATATTATTGGAGGCTTGAGAATGTATGGGCTCCTGTCAGGTATATATTATTGGAGTCAGGAGAATGTATGGACTCCTGTCAGGTATATATTATTGGAGGCATGAGAATGTATGGGCTCCTGTGAGGTATATATTATTGGAGGCAGGAGAATCTATGGGCTCCTGTCAGGTATATATTATTGGAGCCAGCAGAATCTATGGGCTCCTGTCAGGTATATATTATTGGAGGCATGAGAATGTATGGGCTCCTGTCAGGTATATATTATTGGAGTCAGGAGAATGTATGGACTCCTGTCAGGTATATATTATTGGAGGCATGAGAATGTATGGGCTCCTGTGAGGTATATATTATTGGAGGCAGGAGAATCTATGGGCTCCTGTCAGGTATATATTATTGGAGCCAGCAGAATCTATGGGCTCCTGTCAGGTATATATTATTGGAGGCAGCAGAATCTATGGTCTCCTTTCAGGTATATATTATTGGAGGTAGGAGAATCTATGGGCTCCTACCAGGCATATATTATTGGAGGCAGCAGAATCTATGGGCTCCTGTCAGGTATATATTATTGGAGGTAGGAGAATCTATGGGCTCCTGTCAGGTATATATTATTGGAGGCAGCAGAGTGTATGGGCTCCTGTCAGATATATATTATTGGAGCCAGCAGAATCTATGGGCTCCTACCAGGTATATATTATTGGAGGCAGCAGAATGTATGGGCTCCTGTCAGGTATATATTATTGGAGGCAGGAGAATGTATGGGCTCCTGTCAGGTATATATTATTGCAGGCAGAAGAATCTATGGGCTCCTACCAGGTATATATTATTGGAGCCAGCAGAATGTATGGGCTCCTGTCAGGTATATATTATTGGAGGCAGCAGAATCTATGGGCTCCTGTCAGGTATATATTATTGGAGGTAGGAGAATCTATGGGCTCCTGTCAGGTATATATTATTGGAGGCAGCAGAGTGTATGGGCTCCTGTCATGTATATATTACTGGAGTCAGCAGAATCTATGGGCTCCTGTCAGGTATATATTATTGGAGGCAGGAGAATGTATGGGCACCTGTCAGGTATATATTATTGGAGTCAGGAGAATGTATGGGCTCCTGTCAGGTATATATTATTGGAGGCTTGAGAATGTATGGGCTCCTGTCAGGTATATATTATTGGAGTCAGGAGAATGTATGGACTCCTGTCAGGTATATATTATTGGAGGCATGAGAATGTATGGGCTCCTGTGAGGTATATATTATTGGAGGCAGGAGAATCTATGGGCTCCTGTCAGGTATATATTATTGGAGCCAGCAGAATCTATGGGCTCCTGTCAGGTATATATTATTGGAGGCAGCAGAATCTATGGGCTCCTGTCAGGTATATATTATTGGAGGTAGGAGAATCTATGGGCTCCTGTCAGGTATATATTATTGGAGGCAGCAGAGTGTATGGGCTCCTGTCAGATATATATTATTGGAGGCAGCAGAATCTATGGGCTCCTGTCAGATATATATTATTGGAGGCAGCAGAATCTATGGGCTCCTGTCAGGTATATATTATTGGAGGCAGCAGAGTGTATGGGCTCCTGTCAGATATATATTATTGGAGGCAGCAGAATTTATGGGCTCCTGTCAGGTATATATTATTGGAGGCAGGAAAATGTATGGGCTCCTGTCAGGTATATATTATTGGAGCCAGCAGAATCTATGGGCTCCTGTCAGGTATATATTATTGGAGGTAGGAGAATGTATGGGCTCCTGTCAGGTATATATTATTGGAGTCAGCAGAATGTATGGGCTCCTGTCAGGTATATATTATTGGAGTCAGCAGAGTGTATGGGCTCCTGTCAGGTATATATTATTGGAGTCAGCAGAATGTATGGGCTCCTGTCAGGTATATATTATTGGAGGCAGCAGAATGTATGGGCTCCTGTCAGGTATATATTATTGGAGGCAGGAAAATGTATGGGCTCCTGTCAGGTATATATTATTGGAGTCAGCAGAATCTATGGGCTCCTACCAGGTATATATTATTGGAGCCAGCAGAATGTATGGGCTCCTGTCAGGTATATATTATTGGAGGCAGGAAAATGTATGGGCTCCTGTCAGGTATATATTATTGGAGGCAGCAGAATCTATGGGCTCCTACCAGGTATATATTATTGGAGGCAGCAGAATCTATGGGCTCCTGTCAGGTATATATTATTGGAGGCAGGAGAATGTATGGGCTACTATCAGATATATATTATTGGAGGCAGCAGAATGTATGGGCTCCTGTCAGGTATATATTATTGGAGGTAGGAGAATGTATGGGCTCCTGTCAGGTATATATTATTGGAGGCAGCAGGGTGTATGGGCTCCTGTCAGGTATATATTATTGGAGGCAGCAGAATGTATGGGCTCCTGTCAGGTATATATTATTGGAGGCAGCAGGGTGTATGGGCTCCTGTCAGGTATATATTATTGGAGGCAGCAGAATGTATGGGCTCCTGTCAGGTATATATTATTGGAGGCAGCAGAATGTATGGGCTCCTGTCAGGTATATATTATTGGAGGCAGGAGAATGTATGAGCTCCTGTCAGGTATATATTACTGGAGGCAGGAGAATCTATGGGCTCCTGTCAGGTATATATTATTGGAGTCAGGAGAATCTATGGGCTCCTGTCAGGTATATATTATTGGAGGCAGCAGAGTGTATGGGCTCCTGTCAGATATATATTATTGGAGTCAGCAGAATCTATGGGCTCCTGTCAGGTATATATTATTGGAGGCAGGAGAATGTATGGGCTCCTGTCAGGTATATATTATTGGAGGCAGCAGAGTGTATGGGCTCCTGTCAGATATATATTATTGGAGGCAGCAGAATCTATGGGCTCCTGTCAGATATATATTATTGGAGGCAGCAGAATCTATGGGCTCCTGTCAGGTATATATTATTGGAGGCAGCAGAGTGTATGGGCTCCTGTCAGGTATATATTATTGGAGTCAGGAGAATGTATGGGCTCCTGTCAGGTATATATTATTGGAGGCTTGAGAATGTATGGGCTCCTGTCAGGTATATATTATTGGAGTCAGGAGAATGTATGGACTCCTGTCAGGTATATATTATTGGAGGCATGAGAATGTATGGGCTCCTGTGAGGTATATATTATTGGAGGCAGGAGAATCTATGGGCTCCTGTCAGGTATATATTATTGGAGCCAGCAGAATCTATGGGCTCCTGTCAGGTATATATTATTGGAGGCAGCAGAATCTATGGGCTCCTGTCAGGTATATATTATTGGAGGTAGGAGAATCTATGGGCTCCTGTCAGGTATATATTATTGGAGGCAGCAGAGTGTATGGGCTCCTGTCAGGTATATATTACTGGAGTCAGCAGAATCTATGGGCTCCTGTCAGGTATATATTATTGGAGGCAGGAGAATGTATGGGCACCTGTCAGGTATATATTATTGGAGTCAGGAGAATGTATGGGCTCCTGTCAGGTATATATTATTGGAGGCTTGAGAATGTATGGGCTCCTGTCAGGTATATATTATTGGAGTCAGGAGAATGTATGGACTCCTGTCAGGTATATATTATTGGAGGCATGAGAATGTATGGGCTCCTGTGAGGTATATATTATTGGAGGCAGGAGAAGCTATGGGCTCCTGTCAGGTATATATTATTGGAGCCAGCAGAATCTATGGGCTCCTGTCAGGTATATATTATTGGAGGCATGAGAATGTATGGGCTCCTGTCAGGTATATATTATTGGAGTCAGGAGAATGTATGGACTCCTGTCAGGTATATATTATTGGAGGCATGAGAATGTATGGGCTCCTGTGAGGTATATATTATTGGAGGCAGGAGAATCTATGGGCTCCTGTCAGGTATATATTATTGGAGCCAGCAGAATCTATGGGCTCCTGTCAGGTATATATTATTGGAGGCAGCAGAATCTATGGTCTCCTTTCAGGTATATATTATTGGAGGTAGGAGAATCTATGGGCTCCTACCAGGCATATATTATTGGAGGCAGCAGAATCTATGGGCTCCTGTCAGGTATATATTATTGGAGGTAGGAGAATCTATGGGCTCCTGTCAGGTATATATTATTGGAGGCAGCAGAGTGTATGGGCTCCTGTCAGATATATATTATTGGAGCCAGCAGAATCTATGGGCTCCTACCAGGTATATATTATTGGAGGCAGCAGAATGTATGGGCTCCTGTCAGGTATATATTATTGGAGGCAGGAGAATGTATGGGCTCCTGTCAGGTATATATTATTGCAGGCAGAAGAATCTATGGGCTCCTACCAGGTATTTATTATTGGAGCCAGCAGAATGTATGGGCTCCTGTCAGGTATATATTATTGGAGGCAGCAGAATCTATGGGCTCCTGTCAGGTATATATTATTGGAGGTAGGAGAATCTATGGGCTCCTGTCAGGTATATATTATTGGAGGCAGCAGAGTGTATGGGCTCCTGTCAGATATATATTATTGGAGTCAGCAGAATCTATGGGCTCCTGTCAGGTATATATTATTGGAGGTAGGATAATGTATGGGCTCCTGTCAGGTATATATTATTGGAGAATAATGAAAAAAATTGGACCGAACATCACCATACAATATCATAATAAGTGGTCAGGGTACTCCCTAGCAAACATTAAACCTACACAAAAATGGAGTAAAAAACCCTCAATGACAATTATAAGCGTTTAAGATAATTTTTATGTATAGAAAAATTAAAATCACATATACCACATGTAACAAGAGATCAAACGGGGTAGGAAAGAGCACGATACAGAACTGGCAAATATGGATGGGTCCCTATGGGATAAAGATAGATCAATCTAAACATTTAAGATCGCACAGAAGGTCATATATTGTACACTGGAGGCCTAAGTAGCAAAGAAAAGGATCCAGACAATCATATTAATAAAGTGCATGCAATGAGAGTCTTACCCATAGGGACACAGGTCACCACCCAGCCAGACTGCAGCCCCGATGCGCGTTTCGCGTAGCTTCCTCGGGGGGCTGTGGCTGTGGGGAGGGTAGGCACCATTAAATACCTGTGAGGACATCGCTGATGATTGCGGCGCATGCGGAGTGACGTACATCCCGCCGCACCGCGTCACATCCGGCCAGTCTCCCGGGGGGATCGCGGGCAGCGACGCACTGACGTCACTACCCAGAATCCCCGCGTATGGAAGCCCGACAGGACGCGGCCGAACAAGGACGGCACCACGCATGCGCGACTCAGCGGCAGCCATGACAAGTCAGGGCAACTAAGAGGGCAATAATATCAATAAGGGAGACGGGATAAAGGATAGATAGATGTGAAAATAACCTTATCGATGGCCACAAACAACAGAACACCAAGAGTACCCCTATTATATGTGATTCATCACCATAACACACAAAGGGACATATATATACAAAACATAGTATCTATATAAATATAATAAATAGATGTCCGTCATGTCCATAGCGATGATCTGTAGTGCTAGGTATTCATATAGATTAATGTTGCCATTCTCAGAGGAATACATTCCACAATGTCCCACACATGATTGAACAGTATAATCAATGGTGCACAAATACACAAACTATAAAAAAGAAGAAAAAGAAAAAGTTATTTAAGTGATAAAACAGAAAATAGAAACCACAATAAAAACAAGGGAGAAATGAGCTTACAAGAATGAGGAGAAACTATTATATTCATTAAGGCCGCCAGGGGTCACAGTGTCCAAGGTTGCAATCCAACGACACTCCAGTCGCGCCAAAGTGCGTTTGGGATCCCCTCCCCTGGTACCCAAATGTACCATATCGATGCCTGTAAATCTAAGGAGTGAGGGGTCACAATTATGGCGCAACCTGAAGTGCCGCGGGACGGACTTCAAAGCCGACACATCCAGGGCATCTCGAGCTGCAGCTATGTCCCTGACGTGTTCCCTAACACGAACGCGAAATTCACGGGACGTGAGTCCCACATAATTTAGATTGCAAGGGCAAGTAGCCAAGTAAACAATGTATGTAGAGCTACAGGAGATATGATGTGTGATCTTGTATTCTCTGCCAGAATTGACAGAGAAAGACTTTGCACGGACTATATTTCTACAGGCCATGCAGGAACCACAAGGGTAACATCCCCACCTAGATTGAATCACCCCAAAAGGGGTCGGGGTAGGGGCAACGTAGTGGCTCCTAACCAATGAATCTTTAACACTCCTCCCCCTTCGGGCTGTCATCAATGGTCTGTTGGGCAGGATTTTATTGAGTGTTGGTTCAGTTTTGAGGATAGACCAATGTTTATTAAGAATCCCTCGGATAGCCTGCCAGTGGCTGTTATACGTCGATATGAACCTAATCGGAGAGTCCCCTTCAGGTGGTTTAATAGTGGTGGTCAGAAGTAGGTCCCGTGGGGTCCCCTTAGCCCGTCTGTAGCCTCTTTTAATACTCCGTGCGCTGTAACCACGTTCATGAAATCTTTGATGGAGGTCCCGAGACTGGGCCTCAAATGCCGCATTCGTAGAACAAATGCGTTTAGTCCTAAGGTACTGTCCAACGGGGATGGCCCGAATGGTAGCAGGTGTATGAGCTGATGTTGCATGAAGTAATGCATTGACTGATGTTTTCTTGCGAAAAACATCTGTCTGCAGCAGGCCATCCCGTTGGACAGTAATACTAATGTCCAAAAAATCAATACCAGTAGAATTCCAGCTATACGTTAATTTAATATTACGATCGCTGGAATTCAAAAAGGAAATAAAGCTATGGAGCTCACTCTCGGGACCCTGCCAGATAATAAATATATCATCTATATATCTATACCAGCACTGCGCATGGGTAGCGGCACATACGCCATCCCCAAAAATCTCCCTCTCCCAAAATCCGAGAAAGAGATTAGCGTAGGATGGCGCACACGACGCCCATCGCAGTGCCGCGTTTCTGAAGAAAAAATCTATCTTTAAAAGTAAAAAAATTGTGCGCTGTAACCACGTTCATGAAATCTTTGATGGAGGTCCCGAGACTGGGCCTCAAATGCCGCATTCGTAGAACAAATGCGTTTAGTCCTAAGGTACTGTCCAACGGGGATGGCCCGAATGGTAGCAGGTGTATGAGCTGATGTTGCATGAAGTAATGCATTGACTGATGTTTTCTTGCGAAAAACATCTGTCTGCAGCAGGCCATCCCGTTGGACAGTAATACTAATGTCCAAAAAATCAATACCAGTAGAATTCCAACTATACGTTAATTTAATATTACGATCGCTGGAATTCAAAAAGGAAATAAAGCTATGGAGCTCACTCTCGGGACCCTGCCAGATAATAAATATATCATCTATATATCTATACCAGCACTGCGCATGGGTAGCGGCACATACGCCATCCCCAAAAATCTCCCTCTCCCAAAATCCGAGAAAGAGATTAGCGTAGGATGGCGCACACGACGCCCATCGCAGTGCCGCGTTTCTGAAGAAAAAATCTATCTTTAAAAGTAAAAAAATTGTGAGTGAGTATGAATTTGAGTAATTCCAAAATCAGCGCACGGAGAGAGACATCGAGACTACTAGTATTGAGAAAGAAATCCACCGCACGTAATCCATCTGTATGGTCAATACAAGTGTATAATGATTCGACGTCAACAGCCACCAGCAGGCTGCCCTGATCAAGATACAGGCCATCAATTTTCCCAAGGACGTCACCAGTATCCCTGACATAGGAGGGCAAAGTCTCCACAAGTGGATGGAGATAGTGCTCAATGAACTCAATATATTATTGGAGGCAGCAGAATCTATGGGGTCCTGTGAGGTATATATTATTGGAGGCAGCAGAATGTATGGGCTCCTGTCAGGTATATATTATTGGAGGCAGCAGAATCTATGGGCTCCTGTCAGGTATATATTATTGGAGTCAGCAGAATCTATGGGCTACAGTCAGGTATATATTATTGGAGGCAGCAGAATCTATGGGCTCCTGTCAGGTATATATTATTAGAGCCAGCAGAATCTATGGTCTCCTTTCAGGTATATATTATTGGAGGTAGGAGAAGCTATGGGCTCCTGTCAGATATATATTATTGGAGGCAGCAGAGTATATGGGCTCCTGTCAGATATATATTATTGGAGTCAGCAGAATCTATGGGCTCCTGTCAGGTATATATTATTGGAGGCAGGAAAATGTATGGGCTCCTGTCAGGTATATATTATTGGAGACAGGAGAATGTATGGGCTCCTGTCAGGAATATATTATTGGAGGCAGCAGAGTGTATGGGCTCCTGTCAGGTATATATTATTGGAGGCAGAAGAATCTATGGGCTCCTGTCAGGTATATATTATTGGAGGTAGGAGAATCTATGGGCTCCTGTCAGGTATATGTAGCACCCCGAGGGCTCGGCTGCTACAGGGGTATTGCACCTCAAACCAGAGGTGTGATATTCCACTCCCGGGTAAGGATGGAGTGTGGACCAGGACTCAGTAGGCTGCATGCACCACACACCCCATTTCCGAGGGACAGTTCAACGGTGCTCCCACGAGACAGGAGTGCAGGCACGACAGCATCTGTCCCTGGATGGAGTGGGGAGGGGGAGGAAAACCCAGGGGTGTAGGAGCAGATAGGGGAGGGTCTCTGGGCATAGGTAGGAGCCCATTGGTTGCTAGTCACCTGGGCTCACACAGAGAGGGAGGTATATAAGGTGGGCACCATCTTAGTTCTGAGAGTAGAGACAGACAAGACAGTCAGAGGAGAGGAGTGAGAGAAGGAGTTCAGCCAGAGAGGGCTGATGGAGAGCTGTGGCTCAGTCTGGGCCCAGCTCCACGAGGCAGACCTGGAGTGGAGGCCAGAGACAGCAGAGAGAGAGAACAAGAACAGAAAGGAAAGTAAGAAAGGAACAGGAACGCAGAGAAAGGCCCAGAGACACGAGGACAGAAGGAACCCCATAGGCCCAGGAGATTGCAGGTGACGGGTTGGCAGAACAGGGTACCGGAACCCAAATTGGTGGAGGCAATAAATTCCTTAGCCAAAGACCGGAGGTTGTGACCACAACTTGGTGCGACCCCTCACTACATTCACCAGGAAAGCATACCACATAGGGTCAGGGAAACCGGAAGTAGGTTTCGCCAAGAGAAGGCCCGAGGAAGCTGGACAAAGGTGGGTCACTGGTGGGGACGGCCAGAGAAAGGAAGAGAAGGGAGCCCTGTGCCACACTCTGGAATTGCCTGGGAGTTGGTCGAGCCCCTTTGCCTGGTGGACGCAGCACGGCTTGGACAGTCACCGCCGGTACCGAGCTGACTAGGACCAGTAAAGAACTGTGAGTAAAGCATTGGAAACTGCAACCACAGGTATATATTATTGGAGACAGGAGAATGTATGGGCTTCTGTCAGATATATATTAATGTATGTAGGAGAATCTATGGGCTCCTGTCAGGTATATTTTATTGGAGGCAGCAGAGCGTATGGGCTCCTGTCAGATATATATTATTGGAGTCTGCAGAATCTATGGGTTCCTGTCAGGTATATATTATTGGAGGCAGCAGAATGTATGGGCTCCTGTCAGGTATATATTATTTGATAATCATGCCCATTGCCCAGCTCCCGCCATATGATCGCCAGCCAGATAAAACAAGGCAGCTGGGGGCTGGGATTCGCAGCATGGTAAGGCCCAAGCATTCTTGGCCCCCCACGCTGAAAATCACAGCCCACAGCCACCCCTGAAAATGGCGCATTCATCATAGCACCATTTCCAGGTGCTTTACCCGGCTCTTCCAGCAGCCCTGGGGGTGAGTGGCACCCTGGGTTAGTACCAGGCAAGCTTTGTATTATCAGCTGGTACTAAGCCCGAAATTCATGGTGTCATGCCAAATTAAACATAGCCACCAGGAATTTCTAGTAAACAGAAAAAAAAGACAGAATTTTTTTTGTTATTAAAAATAAAAACACATTTAGGGACTCCATCTTTAATAAAGAAAAATCCAACGTAATCCATAGGTCTTCTGTCTTCAGCTCTGCTGCATCTTTGCCATCAGACAAATATGTCTGCTGACAGAGATGAGCAGGCACAGAATGACACTGGAGCACTGTTACCATATAGTGAACATGGTGACTAAAAAACCCAATAAACAAACGTGTAATTGCACTTTTTTTGCAATTTTACTGCACTTGGAATTTTTGTTGCCATTTCCCTGTACACTATATAGTAAAATAAATGATTGCATCTGAAAGTACAACTCGTCCCACAAAAAACAAGCCATCATATATCTATATTGACAGAAAAATAAAAAACTTATGACTGTTGGAAGCAGGGGAGCAGAAAATGAAAAACGAGAAATTCCCGACTCATGAAGGGATTAATGTAAGTTCTCAGTGTGTAATACAATACATAGAAGCCCGTCATTGTCTTCTGCCACTGTGTCATTTGCTTTTTTCCTTTTTGTTGACAGAAGCAGTAGACTATAGCCACCCACCAGTATTTTACTGCACACACAGAATCTACATTAGTGATACCACTCTGGTGGTGGTTAAATAAAAAAAATACCCTGGAGTGCTATTTAAAACAAGATGATATGTCAGCATTTCTGTGTGGTGTAATATATAGAGGATGTGTCCCGTGTGGTGTGTAGAGGATATATAGAGGATATATAGAGGATGTGTTGGCTCTCCTGTATGATTCTGTAAGGACTCGCCTGACACCATACTTGTAAGCTGACAGGTCTCCATATTGATATAGCATTCATTTTTAAAAGCAATGCAAAGACTATATTTTGTGACAGCTGGAGTATGTTTGGCTGGATATTGTGCATCCATACTGATTCTATATGCTGCAATATAAGTTTGACATGGCTATGTGAAGTACAAGTGCAAAGGCTCATATGCTAAGATTGTACTTAGAAGTTTTATTGGAGAGCATCCACTAACGTTAATTAGTTATAATTTACATTACATTTTCGTC
Source organism: Phyllobates terribilis (assembly GCF_046119375.1). Taxonomy (NCBI): domain Eukaryota; kingdom Metazoa; phylum Chordata; class Amphibia; order Anura; family Dendrobatidae; genus Phyllobates; species Phyllobates terribilis. The sequence goes on along the minus strand of NW_027362770.1, from coordinate 71,448,247 downwards.
AATTGGAAGAAGACAGCACAATGTCTTCTAAAAGAAATTCTGATTGAAAAGACAGGACAGAAGAGGATGGTGGCAAAAAAATATATAAGTCTGGTGCAATAAAGAGACAAGAGACATCAAGAAAGGGGCTAGCCAAAGCCGGTTCAGCACCAGGTCAGCAAAGGTTATGGCAACCAAGAGGTATTGCCAGTGAAACATTTGTGTAGCAAACAGCCTCAACCTCGGAAGCTGCTAGTCAACCTGAGTTATTGCCAGATGAAGCTACTTCTATAGATACAATATGTGATGCGAAAGAACCTTACACATCACATACAGTTCAACAGGATTGCATAGATAAAACTTGTGAGCCAATAAGTGTCTCCGATTCAGAGAGTTCTGCTTCAGCCTTGATGTCATATGCTCGGATGTGTCTTCAATGTCTGACACTTGCATTGCTTTTAGAGCACCAGATCAGATGAGCAATTTAACTGCAAAGCTGGACTTTATGAAAAAATATCCAATTCAACCATCATCCGACGCAACCCATACATTGCCATTCCATGCACACCAAGTTTACTTCAGGGCTGTACCAGGTGGTAGTGCCATTCAAAGAAAATGGCTTTCTTACTGTGCGCAAACTCAGAAGTTATTTTTCTCTACATGCATGGCATTTTGTAGTAACAGAAGAAGCCATTATATTAATGGCTGGGAAGTTGATAAAATACATTTGTATGATCACATAAAGGAACATGAGGAATCGATCCTACATCAGTCATCTGCAACAGCTTAATTGTCTGCTGAAAAAAAAAGATATTAAAACAATGATCAATATAAATTTAGTCAATAAAAACAAAGAAAAAATACAACAAAATCGAACAGTTGTTAAAAGAGTAATTGACATTATAGTCTGCATAGCCAAACTAAATCTTGCGTACAGAGGAAAGGATGAAGCTGCTCATTCTTTGCTAAATCCTGATCTAAATCAGGGAAGTTTTCTAGAGCTTATTAGCAAGTGTGATAGCACACTGAAAAAACATGTAGATGACATTGTGGCAATTAGTGAGAAGTAAAAAAAAAGACACCCACATAGCAAAGAACGTGGTGGTTTGGTGACATTTTTAAGTAAGACTTCAGTCAACCGTCTAATTGTAATAATGGGAAAAATGGTGAAAGACCAAATAAGTTAGGATGTGAAAAATGCTGTTAAGTTCAGTGTGGAAATGGACAGCACACAAGATGTTTCTGTTCAAGAACAGTGCAGCATAATTTTGCGTTATGTGAAGGACAGGACGGTCCATGAAAGACTCTTTTCTCTAATTAATGTCACTAGCACAACTGGGCAAGATCTTTTCTCAGGAATGAAAGAACAATTAGATAAGTTTTCCTTGAGTGTTACCAATATTGTTGGTTGTTCTTTTGATGGAGCTGCTAATATGAGTGGATGCTACAATGGTGTCCAGGCCCACATAAAGACCATGTCATGCAACTCTGTGTTTACTTGGTGTTATTCGCATATACTTAACCTGGTCATTGTTGATGCTACAAAATCTGCCTATCAGGTAAAATCATTCTTTGGCCTTTTAGAGAAGACAGCTGTCTTTTTCTCAGAATCCTATATGACAAATTGTTTAGACTTAAGAAAATTGATGACACTCGCTAGTGGAGCAAACCAAGGGCTTGGCATATAATTTTTGGAACCTATCATGACCAATTGAGGCAACTGTACAGCACACTATTGTACTGCTTGCATTACATTTCAACTTGCCCAACTTTTGATGACAAAGCAATAACTGAGGCAATTAATCTACTTCACTGCTGGACAAAGTATGAAACCTTGCTTGTTGCATTTTTGTTTATGCAAATTTTTGAAATTGCTAATCAGATTTCAGATTACCTCCAAACTCGTGAACTGGATATTTTACAGGCATGGCGCATGATCGAAAGTGCCAGAATTCAGATCCTTAGGCTCAGGGATTCCGTCACTGACCTTATTAAAACAGTCAATTAATTTATTGAAAATGTAGATTCTACACTTGACGAACATTCAATAAATGTTATTGTTGAAAAAGCATTACCACAAAAAAGAATAGCTAGAAAAAAGACTATGCCTGGTGAGTTAGCAAAGGATGAGCCTTCTTCTGACCCCCTGAAAAGTTTTCACCATCATGCTTTTTTATGTTGTCATTGACCAAGCAACAATAAGCATTGAAAACAAATTCTCAAAAAACAAAAACCTCATTCAAGATCTAGCGTACTTTGACCCGAGACAGTTTGTCCGAATTAGCTATACTGACATTCCATCAGAGGCTTTGCAGACTGTAGCTATGCTGGCTGAAGTTGATGTTATTCAACTTAAAGTTGAGCTAGTTTTAAAGAAAACTATTCTGCTCTCAAAAATCAATGCCCTCCTGTGGATGAAATCGCACATGAAATAGAGGACGATGAAGAGGAAGTCATTGATACCAAAAAGTTAGCATGTGAAAACTGTCTTTGCTCCTGCTACAGACTTTTATATGACTACAATTTACATTCTGCTGCTTACACAAACATTTTTGCAGTTTACAAGACACTTCTTACACTTGCTTGCACCCAGGTGTCATGTGAAAGAGTGTTCTCAGAGCTGGAAATTGTAAAAGCTCGTCAGGTCTTCGATTGGACAGAAGCTTTTAGAGTCACTCCTTCTGTTGAACATTGAGTATGACATTTCAAGGAACTTAGACTATGATGACATTATTAATACATATGCAATGTCATCTTCTGTTCTGAAAAAAAAACTTTTGTAATTTTGCTGCTGAATGACTGTTAGTGTGTGTTTATTTGTTGTTTTGGGCCTTTCACTAACAATTGAATTGTACTGTATTATAGAGGAGAGGAAAACGTGCAATACAAACTTCCAAAATGCTTACAGAATTCTTTAAGTTTTCCCAGTGGGCCAAGTTTGGTGCTGCTACAATGATGCCGGCTGCTGGGATGCTAGATAGATGCAGGTTCAATTTGTGGCACTTATACTTTAAGAGAATGTACCTTGAAAGTATTTATTGTTATTGTTCTGTTATGGCACTTTATCACACACTGATGTTAATAAGATAACAGTGCTCCTTTTTTGCCAGGAGTGTTTCTTTAGTTTGTTATTTATTCATTATATTGGTTATTTATTGGTTAATAAAGTTGATTCATTTTGAAAGAGTTTGTGGACTTATGTTATTCCTATATACGGTAACTGCATGGTGCTGGTGGGCTCCAAGATTTATTTTTTCCTGGTGGGCCCCAGGTACTCCAGTCTGGCGCTGGCTGCACACATTCTCCTCCCCATTTTTTCCTTTCTTCTGACACTGCTCACTGCAATAATATGCTCAAAAGGTGCAGCAAGCAATGTCAGATAAAAGGAGGCAGGGAGGAAACTGCGCCCAACCACATGCCGACAGCATTCAAACAGTGCTAGGGAGTAACAAGCTGGTAACAGAGTGCACTGTTATTGCACAATATAAGTAATGAATAATCGAGCACAGACCAGCACTTGTCTCTGCTCACTTGTTCTCTCTTTACATTGTACACTGACCATGCACTCTGCTACAGGCTCATCACTTTTGATCAGACCTGGCGAGTGAGTGCATTGTCACTGTGCTCTAAGAAGAACAGTGCACAATTGCAGGAATCTACTGAGCATCTGTCGAAATTGACAACCGATGCATGGCCAGTAGAGCAGGGACTAGTCCGGCCTCTGAAATGGAGGTCGCTGATGATGCTTTGTAGAATAAATATTGTTTGGACTTTGTTTGAGTGTGCAGAACAGTATGAAGTGTTGGAGAGACCTGCTTGTGGACTTTTACACAGAATGGGTCTGAGATCATGAGGAAATATTAGCAGCCAGGAAGTGGTGTGGAATGATAGTGTGCTGAGTAGCAACTCTTCAGTGAGTAGCTGCAGTTCTGTTCTGTAACGGGTCCAGAGTTAGAGAATCAGTCGGAGAGCCGGTTGTTGAAAGTGTTACTGGTCCGTTTAGGACTTAATTCCTGAATAAGACCAACTATGAAAGACTGTTGGTGAGCCCTTCAGCCTTATATGATACCATCAGTCATAACGAGGCCTGTGTAGTGAGCATCTGTCCTGAAATTAAGCAAGTGGTCTGCACATCATTGAACATTTGTTTCCCTGTGGCCTGCAAATTACACAGTATGGTCCAGTCCAGTAAGCTATTGGACTGGCTGAGTATATTAGGTTTATGATGGGTTGGATTGGTGGTATTAGGGGGATCAGTGATGATAACCATCCCACAGAAGAATGACAAAGCAGGAAATAGGAGACAACATGAAGAGTAGAACTTTAACATAGAACATAAAGAGATAAATGTAATCCACAACAGATGGGGCAGACATAAACTTAGCACTTACTTCTCAGTGTGAGGCAGGATTACAAGTTTAACTCAATAGACTGGTGCCATGTTTCTGCCTTTACAGCTATCAAATAACTTTAAATTATAGGCATATTGGTTCCCTTAAAGTATAAAAACTTGCTGCACAATGCATTTCAATGAACATGACAGATGAACTGCCTTCACAATTAGCAATCACAGTGGAACACCTCAATAACTGTTGAGCTTCACACACATGGAGTCTCCTGCTTCAACCTGTTCAACACAGGACATACTTTGTCATTTGCGTCTATGGGTGTTTATAGTGAAATACAAAAGCACTGGCCAGTACACTCACTTTTTACAGGACTAATAGACATATGGTCAGTCGGATGTGCAACATAATTAAAATTAACACAGTCCATGTTAACAATATAACTTAATAACGGAACATGGTGGCAGAAGATTTTGGTGGACCATGAGGTCTTGAGCTCCTCGGTTGCTGCAACACATGGCATATATACTTTTATCACTCTTGACAGTACTTAGTCAACTGTCTGAGCCTAGCTGAGGACCCCTCTTTCTAGTCGGTACCCTATAGAATCCCCAGTTTCCCCTGTTTATACAAGTGCCATTTTTGGCGCTTTTTTTTCAATTTATATATATTTACAGTTCAAAGTTCTTCCCCAAAGAAGGGGGGCTGAATTAAATCAAGCACCAACCCTTGTAGTCTTGCTGAATTTGAGCTTGGTACTGTAAAAGGATGTCACTGCTGTAACAAGTCAGTTAGTGAAAGTTATCAGTTATCAGTTATGAGTAGTGTTGAGCCACCCCCGTAGTGTTCGAGTTCGGTTCGTCGAACACCCGTGTGTTCGCCGAACTGTTCGTCGAACTGTTCGTCGAACACCTTCGAACACCGTTAAAACCAATGGCAGGCAAACAAAAACACATAGAAACACATAGAAAACACCTTCAAAGGTGTCCAAAAGCTGACAAACTGCTCAGAAGACACAACTAACACATGGAAAAGTGACAAGTACATATAGTCATGCGAAAAGAAATGAGGTGGAGGAGTAAAAGGAGGGGGAGACACAAATATAGGCATGTCATGCCCTTCTAAAATCCAAAAAGTGAGAAGCCGACACGTTCAGTCCGCTCCTGCCCGTGCCACCTCCGTGTCGCCGGGTTTGTGCCAGAGCCGCGGTGAACCCTGACGGCCAGCCCCCCTCTCCCAATACTGGTGCCTGTCCGCTGGTGGGTCGAGCGAGCCCCCCTGTGGTGGAGGCAGCTCTAAGCTTTTTAATTTAAATTGTCTCTCTAATTTGAATGAATACACTTTAAATCCATTTACAAGGATCTATTGGAGGGCAAGTCTCATGCCAGCAGCCGCGTAATTCCAGCTCCAGTAGCGTCCACTAAAGCTGCTGCAGTTAAAAAGCTTTTATAAGGATCGAGCTCGGCTGTCCACCGCAAGGCATCCTACTGCCAGTCCCAGCCCCTATGCCTTGGGGTGCCTCCTGATGCTCTTCACTGAGTATCCCGTGGTCCCGAAGCATTTCCTTTGAAAAAATTAAGTGTCCAAACTACAGGTGGTGTAGCTTGCTTAACAGCCGGGATAATCCGCTGACTAGCAGACACTGCTACTAGGCACAAAGTATTTCCTGGGCTAGATGCAGTTAAAAATTTGTAATTAGATACTCTCGTTGGATGCTGAGAAAGCATTCCATAGAGTCTCCTGGCACGCCATATATGATTCTCTTAAAAAGCTTGGGGTAGGGGTCTAGGGGACCCTTTTATAGCCAAAATCACGGCCCTGTATCACAATACGTCACCTAGGCTGAAGATAAATGGAACTGTAGCACCCTGAGGGCTCGGTTGCTACAGAGGTATTGCACCTCACCCAGAGGTGTGATATCTCACTCTCAGGTAAGGATGGAGTGTGGATCAGGACCCGACACCTGCATGCATTACACCACATTGCCGTGGGGCAGGGCGACCAATATGCCTCTGAGATGGGCACGACAGTCCCTGTCCCTGGCTGGAGTGGGGGGAGGGAGCACTGAGGAAGGGGAACCCTGTAGTGCAGGAGCAGGGAGGAAGCAGTTCCTGGGTGCATTGAGAAGGGAGTATAAAAGGTGGGCACCATCTTAGTTCAGTGCAGAGAAGTCTGAGCAGAAGTGGCAGGGAGCAGGGGCTCTGCATGAGCTCTGCTCCGGAGGCAGGCCTAGTAACAGAGGCCCAGGCCTGGAAGAGGGAGAAGGAAGGAAGAGGAGCGGAGAAGGCTCCAGGAACGAGGAATGAAGGGATCCCAGGGGTGCGGACGGGCGAGTCGCCACCGCACAACCGAATCCACCTGCGTGGAGGGGTCAGGCCAAAGGGGGAGACCGGTCCCTGAAACTAGTGGAGGCAGGAAACGACCCTCAGCTAGAAACCGGAGGCTGTGACATTTTATGTGGCGCAGCCCCTCGCTACACCCGCTAGGAAGGCACCACATAGGGTCAGGGAATCTGGCGCCAAGTTTACCAAGAGGAGGCCCGAGGCAGCCGGACAGAAGGGTTGGTAAGAAAGGCCAGACAAAGGACACACAAAGGGGGTCCTGTGAAGCGCTCCAAAGTTATCTGGGAGTTGTCTGAGCCTCTCACCTGGTGAGCACAGTACGACGTGGGCAGCCGTTACCTGCAGACGTGGTCTGGATAATAAGAACTGTGAGTAAAGGCCCTGGACTGCATCACTGACTCCGTGTCGTTACTGCTGCTGCCCTGCACCATCACCCCCATCCTCCGCATACACTGCCCTGAGGCTATACTCCTCCCGTGGGGAGTTATGCTACGCTCTGCTGCACCCACAACACCAGCCTCAGCGGTCTGCCCTGCAGCGGCGGTTCACTCTGACCGCAATCCACGGGTGGCGTAGTCGGACATTTAAACATCAAAACCACATAAATAGTTCCGCCACTGGTTTGACCACCCTGAGCCACGGAACCGGGTCACCGCCACGAAGACTACAACCACCAGCATCCACCAAAAAGGGTCCGGCTTCGGGTGTCCCAAGGCCCAGGGGTTGGATCAGAACATTTTCATCACCTTCACAATCACCAATGGAACAAGGCAGGGATGTCCTCTGTCCCCTCTCTTATACATCCTAGTGACGGAGCACCTGCTCTCATCAATTCGCCATAACCCCAATATTAGGTGGATTGAGGTGGGAGGCACCGAGTACAAGTGCTCTCTATTTGCTGATGATGTCCTAGTATATATCACTCAATCACATATATCCATCCATGCTGTTATGGCTGAAATAGATCACTTTGTTACATGGTCAAATTTTAAAATCAATGCAGCGAAGTCTGAGGCCCTCGATGTCTCCCTCCCCAAATCCATATAGGATTCCATCCAGTCCAACTTTCCCTTTGCCTGGCCCTCACAGGGTATCAAATACTTAGGAATTCCTATTCATAGAGACCTCTCCCATCTATGTTATCTTAATTTTGGGCCCTTTATTGAACAACTCCATACAGACCACGGTTGGCAAGTTAGAACTGTAAGATTCACTACGTGAACCACTGGTGTTTTGTGGAAAAGCACATGTACACTGTGTTCCAAATTATTATGCAAAAAGTGTTTAGGAGTGATAAGGGAAGAATTTGTTTGTTTGTCAGTTAAACTCATTGATGGTGATGTGTGTCAGGGCTCTTTATATCACTGTAAGCAATTGCAGACACCTGTGCTAATTAGTTTGGCAGGTGTGTCCAATGAAAGGCAAGACTACTTAAGAAGGCTGTCTCACATTATTAAGCAGCCTACATTTTCTGCCAAAATGGGAAAGAAAAAGGATGTGTCGGCTGCTGAGAAGCAACAAATTGTGGAGTGTTTAGGTCAAGGCATGACTACAATCAACATTGTGCGATGATCAGGATGAAGTGTCTTGGCAATCAAGAAGTATGTAGCTGATTCACAGTACACACGTGTGCGTGCTTATAAGGGCAAATTGAGGACTCTTTCCTACAGGCAATTACGTCAGGTTAAAAGAGCAGCGGCAAAAAAGCCTTGTCATAGCAGCAGACAAGTTTTTGAAGCTGCTGGTGCCTCCAACGTCCCCCGAACAACAAGATGCAGGGTCTTTCAGAGGTTTGCAGCTGTGCATACGCCATCCTGTCGACCTCCTCTATCCACTTCACACAAGCAGAAACGGCTCCAGTGGGCTAAACATTACATGAAGACTGATTTCAAAACTGTTTTGTTCACGGATGAGTGCCGTGCAGCGCTCGATGGTCCAGATGGATGGAGTGGAGGATGGCTGGTTGATGGACACCCCACGCAAACACGGCTACAGCGCCAACAAGGAGGAGGTGGAGTAATGTTTTGGGCTGGAATCATGGGGAGAGAGATTGTCGGCCCCTTTAGGATCCCTGAAGGTGCTAAAGATGAACTCCATAATGTATGTGGATTTTCTCAAACAGCACTTCCTGCCATGGTTCAAGAAGAAGAACCGTGTATTTCACAGCAAGATCATTTTTTTGCATGATAATGCACCATCTCATGCTGCACATAAAACATCTGCATCTCTGGCTGATATGGGCATAAAAGGGGACAAACTTATGGTGTGACCCCCATGCTCCCCTGACCTCTACCCCATTCAGAACCTCTGGAGCATCATCAAAAGGAGTGTCTATGATGGCGGGAGGCAGTTCACATCTAAGCAACACCTCTGGGAGGGTATTCTGTCCTCATGCAAAACAATTGAAGCAGAAACCATCCAAAACCTGACAAATTCAATGGACGAGAGAGTGCAGAAGCTCCTTTCGAACAAGGGGTCCTATGTGAAAATGTAACAAAGAAAATGACGGCACTTCCACTACAAAAACTAGGTGTGAACAGGTGCTTACTAAGAGCAGCTACCTCCATATATAATGAACAAATAAAGTAGCACACTGTAACACTGAGTATATAGATATGAAATATGAAATATGAATAGCTTAACTGCTGTAGAAAATAGAAATAAATGAAAAAAATTTTTTGAAAAATTTTTTTGCGCATGTAAATATGAAGTATGGAAAATGAATAGCATTACTGCTGTAAATAAATGAGAAATCTTAGCGCATAAATTGGCCAATTCATGTGTACCTGACAGCCGCGGTAAGGCGTTTCTCGATGTCAGGACCTATAATGTGAATACCTCTCTAAGAGACCTCCGTCTGCTTATGTGTGGGAAAGACAGATCCTGATGCATTTAAAACCACCTGCGGCATGGGGGTGGGGGTGGAGTGCTCAGTCAACGCTAAATCTAGTAACAAATCTAATGAACAAATAAAGTAGCACACTGTAACACTGAGTATATAGATATGAAATATGCTATTCATATTTCATATTTCATATCTATATACTCAGTGTTACAGTGTGCTACTTTATTTGTTCATTATATATGGAGGTAGCTGCTCTTAGTAAGCACCTGTTCACACCTAGTTTTTGTAGTGGAAGTGCCGTCATTTTCTTTGTTACTAGATTTAGCGTTGACTGAGCACTCCACCCCCACCCCCATGCCGCAGGTGGTTTTAAATGCATCAGGATCTGTCTTTCCCACACATAAGCAGACGGAGGTCTCTTAGAGAGGTATTCACATTATAGGTCCTGACATCGAGAAACGCCTTACCGCGGCTGTCAGGTACACATGAATTGGCCAATTTATGCGCTAAGATTTCTCATTTATTTACAGCAGTAATGCTATTCATTTTCCATACTTCATATTTACATGCGCAAAAAAATTTTTCAAAAAATTTTTTTCATTTATTTCTATTTTCTACAGCAGTTAAGCTATTCATATTTCATATTTCATATCTATATACTCAGTGTTACAGTGTGCTACTCTATGTGAAAATGTAACATCACCTAGAATAAAGTTTTGAGTTGAAAACTGTTTGATTTCAGTTTCTAATAACCTGCTAATGCTTATAATTTCAAAAATGACCATTTTTTTGGTCTTTATTAAAATGAAAAGGTTGATCGAAAAGTTTGGGGGATCTAAGAGTGTGGCAACCCAGTAGTCATGATTACTTCGAATTCTGACAATATGAGGGTCATGTTGCAGGTAGTGCAGCAAGAAGGCACTTATGTGTCTTGCGCATCTCGGAGCCCCAAAATTATTTTCCGGGCTAGATGCAGCTAAAAATTATTATTAATTTTAAATCTGGTGGAGCTTAGTATAGATGGCCTAATAGGATCAGTGCTGCACACTGCTACAAAGCCCAAATTATTTTCCAGCCAAGATACAGATAAACATGATTAGTAATTTTAAATCTGGTGGAGCTTATTATAGATGGCCTAATAGAATCAGTGCTGCACACTGCTACAAAGCCCAAATTATTTTCCAGCCAAGATACAGATAAACATGATTAGTAATTTGAAAGCTTAAAACGGTTGGTAGGGTGATTTTAACCAATCATCAAGCTTTTACTTTTAGGAGGGCGACTAAGGTAATAAAGGGAATGGAGGGCCTAGAATACCCAGAGAGGTTGTCAAAATTAGGCCTATTTACGTTGGAAAAGAGAAGGCTTAGGGGAGACCTCATAAACATGTATAAATACATCAGGGGGCAGTACAGAGATCTCTCCCATGACCTGTTTATACCAAGGATGGTGACAAAGACGAGGGGGCACACTATGCGTCTGGAGGAAAGGAGGTTCCTGCACCAGCATAGAAGGGGATTCTTTACGGTCAGAGCCGTGAGACTCTGGAACTCTCTGGGAGAGGAAGTGGTGATGTCCAACTCACTTAATGAGTTCAAGAGAGGCCTGGACGCCTTTCTTGAGAACAAAAAAATTACATCTTATGCTTAGTTAATTAATCCAGGGATTTAATCTGACTGCCAGATTGGTGTCGGGAAGTGAATTTTTCCTCAATGATGTAAATTGGCCTATACCGCATGGTTTTTTGTTGCCTTCCCCTGGATCAACGCTGCGGAATAGCTGCAGTGCACAAGAAATAGGCTGAACTGGATGGACGCTTGTCTTTTTTCGGCCTTATAAACTATGTAACTATGTAACTATGTAACTACTCTCCCCAGGATGACACAGGGGTAGAAAAGTCGTTTCGGATCCATGATTTGTTCATCTTTATGAACGTGAGTCTGTCTACATTATCAGTGGAGAGCCGCGTGCGCTTATCTGTCAGCACACCACCAGCAGCGCTGAACACACGTTCAGACAGAACGCTGGCTGCGGGGCATGACAAGATCTCCAAGGCGTAAGTGGCTAGCTCCGGCCATTTATCCAGATTGGAAGCCCAAAAAGAGCAAGGGTCCAGTGACACAGTCATGGCTTCAATGTTTACTTGGAGATACTCCTGTACCATCGTCTCTAGGCGTTGACTATGTGTCAGACTTCTTGTCTCCTGTGGCCTTGCAAAGGATGGGCTAAAAAAGTGGTGAAATGATTCCGCAAAATTGATGTTACCAGCAGATACTGTGGTTCTGTTACGGTTTGAGTGCTGAACACTTGACGGTCCCACGGTTGGCAAGTTGGAACTGTGAGATTCACTACGTGCACCACTGGTGTTTTGTGGAAAAGCACATGTAAGATTCTGCAACAGTCTCTGCTGATACTCCTGCATGCGTGCATCCCTTTCTATGGCAGGAATAATTTCTGCAAATTTACTTTTGTACCGGGGATCTAACAGTGTGGCAACCCAGTAGTCAGGATTATTTCTAATTCTCACAATTCGAGGGTCATGTTGCAGGTAGTGCAGCAAGAAGGCACTCATGTGTGTTGCGCATCCAGGAGCACCAAGTCCCTGTTGTGTTGGTGGCGAGGTAACAATCATGCTTCCTTCCTCTGTCCTCTCCCCCCAACCTCGCACAACAGAAATGTGATCAAGGTCTCCCTCATCTGATGAGTCTTCCATCAGTTCGTCCTCCACTCCTTCCTGGGCTCCTGCACCTTCCTCACTAGTTTGGCTGCTACCATGCGCCCTGGTAAAACCATCTCCCCCACCCTCACATGCCTGCCGCCTTGGTGCTGCCGACCGTCTGGACCTTGCAGATGTTAGCCCTTCCGCATACAACTCCTCCTCCTCTACTTCCTCCACCTCCTCTTGTGCCACCACCTGACTCCGAATTCTGTTTAACATGTGCTCCAGCATGTAAATCACCGGAATAGTCATGCTGATAATGGCATCGTCAGCACTAAACATCTTCGTCGCCATTTCAAAACTGTGCAGAAGGGTGCATAGGTCCCTGATCTGAGACCACTCCTCCAGCGTGATTTGCCCCACCTCTGGATCTCGTTGGCCCAGGCTATACATCAGAACGTATTGCACCAGGGCTTGTCGGTGCTGCCACAGTCGCTGCAACATGTGCAGAGTTGAATTCCACCAGGTAGGCACATCGCATTTTAGCCGGTGAAGTGGCAGGCCCAACGACTTCTGTAGAGATGTAAGTCGCTGAGCTGCGGGATGCGAACGGCGGAAGTGAGCACACAGCGACCGTGCCCTCTGCAGAAGGTCATCTAGTCTGGGATAGTGGGCTAAAAATTGCTGGACAACCAGGTTCAACACGTGAGCCATACAAGGCACGTGTGTGACATTGCCCCGGCGAAGGGCCGCACCCAGGTTTGCAGCATTGTCGCACACGGCCTTCCCTGGTTTCAGGTCCAGTGGAGACAACCATTCATGAAATTGGTTCTCCAGAGCTGACCACAACTCCTCAGCTGTGTGACTCACATTTCCCAGACATTTCAAAGTAAAAACCGCCTGATGACGTTGAGCCCTACTGCCAGCATAGTAAGGAGGTGTGCAGGATCCCTTCTGCGCAGTTAGAAAGCTTGTGGCATGACCAGACAGGCTTTGGGTGCAGGTGGAAGACCGAGAGGAGGTTGAGGAGGCAGAAGCAGTGGAGGAACTTTGACATAAAGAGGATTGACGCACAACTCGTGGGGACGGCAAGACTTGGACAGCAGCCCCTTGTCCTGCTGTCACCATAGTTACCCAGTGCCCAGTCAGCGACATGTAACGCCCCTGTCCATGCCTACTCGTCCAAGTGTCTGTGGTGAAATGCACCCTGTCACACACAGAGTTTCTCAAAGAAGCGGTGATGTTGTGTGCGACATGCTGGTGGAGTGCAGGCACACCTTTCTTTGAGAAGTAGTGCCGACTGGGCATCTGGTACTGGGGCACTGCGACGGACATAAGGTCTCGAAAATCCTCTGTGTCCACCAGGCGGAAAGGCAGCATTTCTGTAGCCAAGAGCTTGCAGATGGTGAAATTCAACCTCTTAGCTTTCTCATGGCTAGGAGGAAATGGTCATTTACTTGTCCACATCTGAGGGACCGAGAGCTGGCTATTGTGCTTAGACGGGGTTGATAAGGGTGTCCCCGGCAAACTGCCGGTCTGTGAGGAAGATGCAGGCGGACATGTTAGGTTGCCTTGATCCAAAGGTGGTGCTATCGATGTCGGACAGCGCTCAACACCAGCTGGTGTTACCACCTCCAAAGAAAATGATGACCTGCCAATCACGCTGGCTGTTGCGGGTAAAGAGGTGGCAGGTCTGCACCCCAAAACAGGTGCGACTGCTGTCCCCCCAGTCACAGAGGATGAAGAGGCCGCGGATGCACAAGATATGGCAGACGGTGGTTGGCCCGGCCGGCTAGGCCGCATTGTAGCACACTGAGCTTCCCACTGCAACTTATGCTTCATGTCCATGTGCCGGTTCATGCATGAAGTACTCAAACTATGTATTTTTTGGCCTCTACTTAGCTTTTGCTGACAAATGTTACAGATAACACGAGTTGGGTCATCTTTATCGATCTGAAAAAATGCCCAGGCTATGCAAGGCTTAGCACCCATGCGACCTGAAGAGCCACCACGACTTGTGGTGAGAGGCAGAGTTGTGTTTGAGGATGCAGTTGTTGACGTGCTTCCAGTACTACGTCTCTGTCCAGGAAGGCGCAACCTGACCTCGTCGTCACTAGCATCTTCCTCCACCTCCTCTGCTGACCTCATCTCTTGGCTGACTGTGGGTTGACAGTAAGTGGGATCTCCAACCTCATCATCATCACCCTGTGCGTTATCACACCCGTCGTCCTCAGAGCCAACCTGTTCCTGCCCTGACAAAAAACTAAAGTTGTCGCTCCAATCAGGTATTTGAGTCTCATCATCGTCTTCCTCATTGTCTCCACCAACAGGAGTTACAGTTTGGGAATGAGGGTCTACATTATGGTCAGAACCTTCTGCGTCTGGTCCTGGATCCGACTCATAAAGATTCTGGGCATCAGTGCAGATCATTTCCTCGTCTGGATTCACAGAAGCGCTGGAGTCGACCTCTGATTCCCAGGCTATAGTATGAGTAAACAGCTCTGCAGACTCAACCATCTGTTCTACCTCATACTCAGACGGGCAGCTGGAGATTTGGGAGCTGTGAGGAAGCAAGTGCGATTGGGGTGACACCTTTGAGGACTGGAGTATTTGTGATGTTGAAGTTGATGTGGAGGAGAGCCCACTTAAAGGAGCACTTGATATCCGTTGAAGCACCTGCTGTTTTTGTGCCTCATCTGGAATTTGTAGCGATTGGCGTGGCCGTAAGAAAGGGATCTTATCACATTGTCCGCTAAAAGAAGTAGACATTTTAGTTTGGCTGGAAGATGGTCTTTCTTCTGCAGATGTTACTGTTGCTTTAACACCTACCCCACGGACACAACCTTTTTTCCCCTTCCCAACACGCCTATTCCCCTTTCCACCAGCAGCAGGCCTTTTTCCACTCATTTTGGTGGTTAACTAATTCACAACTCTGGAGTTGTTTGCACAAAAAAACAATGGATGGGAACCGAGCAGAGCTGAGTGGCCAAACTGTGGTATTAGGCCAAAACTATTGGCTGGGTTAGATGGAGAAAAAAATTATATTCGATTTGCAACCTGATGGAGGTCAGTATAGATGGACTAATAGAACAAGTCCCACACACAGCTAGAAGCCCAAATATTTTTTCAGAGGTAGATGCAGAAAAAAAAATATATTCAGTTTGCAACCTGATGGAGGTCAGTATAGATGGACTAATAGAGAAAGTCCCACACACTGCTAGAAGGCCAAATATTTTTTCAGAGCTAGATGCAGACAAAAAATTATTTTGAATTTGCAACCTGATGAAGGTCAGTATAGGTGGACTAATAGAACAAGTCCCACACACTGCTAGAAGGCCAAATATTTTTTCAGAGGTAGATGCAGATAAAAATTATTTTTAATTTGCAACCTGATGGAGGTCAGTATAGATGGACTAATAGAGAAAGTCCCACACACTGCTAGAAGGCCAACTATTTTTTCAGAGCTAGATGCAGAAAAAAATTATATTCAGTTTGCAACCTGATGGAGGTCTGTATAGATGGATTAATAGAACAAGTCCCACACACAGCTAGAAGCCCAATATTTTTTCAGAGGTAGATGCAGAAAAAAAATATATTCAGTTTGCAACCTGATGGAGGTCTGTATAGATGGATTAATAGAACAAGTCCCACACACAGCTAGAAGCCCAATATTTTTTCAGAGGTAGATGCAGAAAAAAAATTATTTTTAATTTGCAACCTGATGGAGGTCAGTATAGATGGACTAATAGAGAAAGTCCCACACACTGCTAGAAGGCCAAATATTTTTTCAGAGCTAGATGCAGATAAAAATTATTTTTAATTTGCAACCTGATGGAGGTCAGTATAGATGGACTAATAGAGAAAGTCCCACACACTGCTAGAAGGCCAACTATTTTTTCAGAGCTAGATGCAGAAAAAAATTATATTCAGTTTGCAACCTGATGGAGGTCTGTATAGATGGATTAATAGAACAAGTCCCACACACAGCTAGAAGCCCAATATTTTTTCAGAGGTAGATGCAGAAAAAAAATATATTCAGTTTGCAACCTGATGGAGGTCTGTATAGATGGATTAATAGAACAAGTCCCACACACAGCTAGAAGCCCAATATTTTTTCAGAGGTAGATGCAGAAAAAAAATATATTCAGTTTGCAACCTGATGGAGGTCAGTATAGATGGACTAATACAGAAAGTCCCACACACTGCTATAAGGCCAAATATTTTTTCAGAGGTAGATGCAGATAAAAATTATTTTTAATTTGCAACCTGATGGAGGTCAGTATAGATGGACTAATAGAGAAAGTCCCACACACTGCTAGAAGGCCAAATATTTTTTCAGATCTAGATGCAGATAAAAATTATTTTTAATTTGCAACCTGATGGAGGTCAGTATAGATGGACTAATAGAGAAAGTCCCACACACTGCTAGAAGGCCAAATATTTTTTCAGAGCTAGATGCAGAAAAAAATTATATTCAGTTTGCAACCTGATGGAGGTCAGTATAGATGGACTAATAGAATGATGCTATGCCCAAAAGATTTTACTTCACTAGGTGCAGTAAAAAAATTGGTATTCTATACACAGGTGGTATATCTTGCAACACAGATAGGCTACTCCACTGACTAACACACTCTGCAATAGGCCAAAAAGGATTAGCTTTGCTAGATTCAGCCAAATGCTGTGAAAAAAACTTGCACAGCACTGGCACAGACCTGCCTGGCAAAAACTGATAGGAACTGATGTAACCTAGTCCTGAAAAGGACTGCAATTACAATTAGTCTTTACTCCCACAATCTATCTATTTATGAGCACAGACCTGCCTGATAAAAGTCGTAGGAAATGCTGTAACCTAGTCCTTAAAAGGACTGCAATCACAATTATTCCCTACTCCCAAGCTATCTGTAGATCTGTGCGAAAATTGGCTTGAAATTAACAAGGTATAGCGCACACAGCAACAGCGGTGCCGTCTAACACGCAGCTGCAGCAGTGAGAAAATGGTGGCGACGGGGAAAATGGCTTGGTCTTATAGGGCAAGGACATGTGACATACACTGCCAATGACACATGCCCTTGCTTGTGTGAAAAACAGCAGTTCACTCCGTGTGTGCGCTGCTGATAGGCTGACAGACTGCATCTCCCCACTGCAAATGCGGGAAAGAGAAAAAAAAATGGAGATCTTCATTATTCCTGCAGAGATCCATCCCCTGCCCCTCCCCCCACCCCACTGTACACTCAAACTGCGTATTAACATTAATTTTCATCATTACTGAGAAAAAATCCAGTTATGATTTTGGTGCACGAACAGTTATTGAACATAACCTCGAACAGCCGAATTTTTCTCAAATCGTTCGTGTTCGCCGAACGGCTCGAACACCGCCCAAAACAGCTCGAATTTGAGATTGGCGAACAGTTCGAGTAGAACAACGCTCATCTCTAGTTATGAGTGGTATTGCTGAAAAGTGAAAGTGGTTAGCAAAGTAAGAAAGCGGGGTTGCCAAGTGCTAAGGTGCATACTACATAAAAGTCCACATACTCTACTGACTGCATAACTGCACTGATACAAACCTTCTTTGACATTAATATGATCACAAAAACTAGAACAGTAGAAACATGTTTTGTAGCGTGACAAACCACGCTTCTCTATCTGGCAGTCTGATGGACCAGTCTGGGTTTGATGTTTGCAAGGAGAACATTATCTGTCTTACTGCATTATACCAACTGAAAAGTTTGGTGGAGAAGGGATAATGCTGTAGGCTTGTTTTTCGGGTATTGGCCTAGGCAACTTAGTTCTAATGGAGAGAAATCTTCATGCTTGAGCATACCTAGATATTTTGGACAATTGTATGCTTTCAACTTTATGGAGGGCAATTTGGAAAAGGCCCTTTTCTGTTCCAGCTTGAATATACTCAAGGTACAACGCAAGGTCCATAAAGGCATGGTTGGGTTTGTATAGTGTAGAAATGCTTGACTAACCACACAGAACCGTGACCTCAACTTCACTAAACATGTTTGGAATGAAACCTAGGATAAAAACAATGAGCACATACCCTGCAGTAAGTAAATAAATGAATAATAATAGTACACAAACAAAATAACATACGGTACTTAGTTGACACTATTTTGATCTAAAAAGCGCAAAAGACATCCCACCTTGACAAGGTGTATCCAGTCAAGATGGTCCCTAACTCTAGTATTTCACCAGGCCTCAATATAGACAGGGGCAGAGCAGGACTTAGATCTGACTGTTTCACACCTGCCTGTGGAAAGCTTTATAGATAAAATGCACAGACCAAAACATGGGAGCCACACCCCTACCTGTACAAAGTATAAGGAACTTAAGCAAAATTAATGAAATTGGCTGGTGCATCTGTTGGTATATGTGCAATGTTTAGGTGCACATTCACATTGTGGCCATTAATAGACAAAACCTATGTTTAACCCCTTTCTGGCCTGGGACGTATTAGTACGCCCCAGGCCATCACCCCCGGTTCAGTGAGGACTCCGGCGCTGAGCCCGCACTGAACCGAGTACATGTCAGCTGATTCTTACAGCTGACATGTGCCCACAACAGCCGCGGGTGGAATCGCGATCCACCCGCAGCTGTTAACCAGTTAAATTAAGCTGTCAATCTCTAACAGCGGCATTTAACAGCACTGCGCCGGAAGCGCGTGACTTACCCCGCCCATCGGTGATCCCGTCACGTGATCGCGGGTCACTGATGGGTGGGCATGACAACCCTGGGTCTGCAGCAGGAGACTATAGAGGCAAGCAAAGAGTGTAAAAAAATGTTTTTAAAAATATTAAAAAAATTTAAAAAATATAAACGTTTAACCCCTTCGCAACCCTGGGATTTTCCGTTTTTGCATTTTCGCTTTTTGCTCCCCTTGTTCCCAGAGCCATAGCGTTTTTATTTTTTGGTCAATATGGCCGTGTAAGGGCTTATTTTTTGCAAGACGAGTTGTACTTTTGAACTACATTACTGGTTTTACCATATCATGTATGGGAAAATGGGAAAAAAATTCCAAGTGCTGTGAAATTGAAAAAAAAAGTGCAATACCACAGATGTTTTTTTCTTATTTTTTTTACCACGTTCACTGAATGCTAAAACTGACCTGCCATTCGTATTCTCCAGGTCATTACGAGTTCATAGATACCAAACATGTATAGGTTCTTTTTTATTTAAGTGGTGAAAAAAAATTCCAAAGTTTGCTAAAAAAAAAAAAATGGCGCCATTTTCCAAGACCCGTAGCGTCTCCATTTTTCTGGATCTGGGCCGGATGAGGGCTTATTTTTTGTGCGCCGAGCTGAAGTTTTTATTGATACCATTTTGGGGTAGATCCGATGTTTTGATCGCCCGTTATTGCATTTTATTGCAATGTTGCGGCGACCAAAAAACATAATTCTGGCGTTTAGAATTTTTTTCTCATTACGCCGTTTACCGATCGGATTAATTCTTTTTTTATATTGATAGATCGGGCGATTCTGAACGCGGCGATACCAAATATGTGTATGTGGGGTTTTTCTTTTATAATTTTATTTTGAATGGGGCAAAAGGGGGGTGATTTAAACTTTTATATTTTTCTAATTTTTTAAATATTTTTAAAAACATTTTTTTTCACTTTTTGCTTGCTTCTATAGTCTCCATAGGAGGCTAGAAGCAGCACTTGTCTGATCGCCTCTGCTACATACAGACGATGAGCAGATCACCTCTATGAAGCAGAAATGCTCCTGTGCTATGAGTGCCGACCACTAGGTGGCGCACATAGCTATCTTTACATGACAACCACTGGGATCTGCTGCAGACCCAGGGTTGTCATGCCCACGCATCGGTGACCCGCGATCATGTGATGGGGTCACCGATGGGGGGGTAAGTGACGCGCATCCGGCGCGGCAATGTTAAATGCCGCTGTCAGGGATTGACAGCGGCATTTAACATGTTAACAGCCGCGGGTGGATCACGATTCCACCTGCGGCTGTTGCGGGCACATGTCAGCTGTAATAATCAGCTGACATGTGCCCGGTTTAGCGTGGGCTCAGCGCCGGAGCCCGCGCTGAACAAGGGGTGACGTATTAGTACGCACCAGGCTGTAAAGGGGTTAAATCACCCCCCTTTTGCCCCATTCAAAATAAAATAATAAAAAATAAACCCCACATACACTTATTTGGTATCGCCGCGTTCAGAATTGCCTGATCTATCAATATAAAAAAATAATTAATCTGATCAGTAAACGGCGTAACGAGAAAAAAATTCCAAACGCTAGAATTACGTTTTTTTGGTCAATGCAACATTGCAATAAAATGCAATAACGGGTGATCAAAACATAGTTTTTAACCCCAAAATAGTATCAATAAAAACGTCAGCCCATCACGCAAGAAATAAGCCCTCATCCGGCTCCAGATCCCGAAAAATGGAGACACTACGGGTCTCGGAAAATGGCACCATTTTTTTTTTTTTAGCAAACTTTGGATTTTTGTTTTCACCACTTAAATAAAAAAGAACCTATACATGTTTGGTGTCTACGAACTCGTAATGACCTGGTGAATAACAATGGCAGGTCAGTTTTAGCATCCAGTGAACGTGGAAAGAAAAAAAAAAAAACAACCACTGTGGAATTGCATTTTTTTTGCAATTTCACCGCACTTGGAATTTTTTTCCTGTTTTCCAGTACACGATATGGTAAAACTAGTAATGGATTTTAAAAATACAACTCGTCCTGCAAAAAATAAGTCCTCACATGGCCATATTGGCAAAAAAATAAAAACGCTATGGCTCTGGGAACAAGGGGAGCAAAAAACGAAAATGCAAAAACGGAACATGCTCCGGTCATGAAGGGGTTAAAACAATGATCACATACCCTGCAGCAATGGCTAGCCACACATAACTCTGACCTCAACTCCACTAAACATTTTTGGACTGAACTAGAATGGAAATTGAGAGTCAGGCTGTGTGCCCACGTAGCGTTTTTCAAGCGTTTATGCTGCGGAATTTCCGCAGCGGAAACGCTTGTGAAACGCTAGGTAATCCGCACCCCATGGTCCCCAAGGGGATTCCGCATGTTCTATGCACATGCTGCGGATTTTTCCGCAGCGTTTATGCTGCGTACAAAAATCCGCAGCATGTCATTTAATTTTGCGGAAGTGCAGCGGAACTCCCGCCATTGACTTGCATTGAGACGCACAGAAACCGCGACTGTACATTTGTACAAGCGGCTTCTATGCATCTCTATGTGCGGATGGTACCCAGTTCTGGAGGAGAGAAGACTCTCATCCAGACCTGGGTACCATTGTACCTGTAAAAAAAGAATAAAATAACAAATAAAGTTTATACTCACCTGTCCGGCGTCTTCTCTCTGAATGCCAGCAGCGCTGAAGGACCTTCGGTGACGTCACAGTCATGTGACCGCAGGCCCTTCACCGCTCTGTCTCGCGATATGCCGGCAGCCGGGAACCAGCCAGGAAGCAGCGCTGCAGCCACGCCGGGGCCTCGGGGGTGAGTATAGCTTTATTTGTTTTAATTTTTACGGTTCACACTGTATAAATCCATGCTGTTTGCATGGATTTATACAGTGTGACCTAGTTGTCAAGCACTTTCCAAGTGATGCTATCGCCTGGAAAGTGCTTGTCAATCTGCATGCGGAAACGCATGTGAACCCGCATGTGGATCCGCATGTATTCTGCTGGAAAAACGCATGCACAATCTGCATGCGTTTTTTTCTGCCAGGGAGATGCAGAAATGCTGCAGAAATTTTCTGCTTCATTTCTGCATCGTGGGCACATAGCCTTAAGCCCTCCCATCCAAGTTCATTGACTGACCTCACAAATGCTCTTCTGGAGGAATGGGAAAATATCCTTGGCAGAAGAGTAGAAGCTTTTTTAACTGCAAAAGGGTGAACAACTTCATATTACCACTTATGGATTTAGAATGGGATGTCAGAAAAGCTCCTGTACATGTAATGTGTTAGGTATTCCAACAATTGTGTCCATATAGTGTGTAATGATACTTAAAGCACTGGTGTGATAAAGTGATTGCAAAAATAGGAACAACTAGCTCAACTCTGTTAAATGACTGAGATTCTTGGCACGGGGGAAGCCACTCCTGCTAGACTCAATGCTGTATTGATCCAATAAAAAACTCCTACAGCTGAAATCCAGGTAAAAAATAGAACTTTATTTCAGTGTGATTAAAAAATAAATGCCATCTTCAATTTCATCCAGAAATGTAACATAAATTTCTTACTCGTTTTGATTGTAAGCTAGTGCTTCCCTTGAAACAGAAGGAGCGCTGAAATAGATAGCGAACGCCATGTCGATTTTGCAGAGCCCCTGATGTGCCTAAACATCATTTTGGAAACTATAGCCCTCAAGGAATTTATCTAGAAGTGTGGTGAGCACTTTGAACCCGCAGCTGCTTCACAGAATTTTATAATGTTGAGGTGTGAAAATAAAAAAATGACATTTTTCCCATAAAAATGTTGCTTTAGCCCCAAAATTTTCATTTTCACAAAGGTAAACAGAAGAAAACGAATGGTACAATTTGTTATGCAATTTCTCTTGTGTACTCCAATACCCCAGACGTGGTGAAAAACTACTCATGAGGCACAGTACAAAGCTCAGAAGGGAAGGAGTGCAATATTAGAATGGTCTGTGGGCGCTATGTTGCCTTTGGAGAGCTCCTGATGTGACTAAGCAGTGAAAATCCCTTACAAGTGACCCCATTTTGGAAACTACACCCCTCAAGAACATTATCTAGAGCTGTGCTGAGCACTTTGAACTCCCAGGTGCTTCATAGAATTTGATAACGTTGAGCTGTAAAAATGAAAAAAAAAATTTACCCCACAAAAATGTTGCTATAGCCTGATATTTTTCATTTTCACAAGGGTAACAGGAGAAAATGGACTGCTCAATATGTTCTGCAATTTCTCCTGAGTACGCCGATAGCCCATATGTGGTTGAAAACTACTGTTTGGATACATGGCAAACCTCGGAAGGGAAGGAGCACCATTTGACTTTTGGAGCGGAAAATTGGATGCCATATTTGTAGAGCTACTTATGTACTTAAACAGTGGAAAAGTGACCCCATTTTGGAAACTACACCCCTCAAGGAATTTTTCATCTAGAGGTGTGGTGAGCACCTTGAACCCACAGATGCTTCACATAATTTGATAGTGTTGAGCTGTAAAAATGTTGCTTTAGCCCCAAATTTTTCATTTCACAAAGGTAGCAGAAGAAAATGGTCACCAAAATATATTATGCATTTCTCTTGAGTACGCCGATACACCATTTGTGATGAGAAACTACTACTGTTTCGGCACACTGCTCCGAGCTCCGAAAGGAAGGAGCGACTTTTTTGAGAGCAGACTTACAGCAGATGGAATGGTCTGTTGGTGACATGTTGCGTTTGGAGAGAAGTGTGGTGAGCATGAATGGTACAGTTTGTTGTACAATTTCTCTTGTGTACGCCAATACCCCGTATGTGGTAAAAAACTACTCTTCTGGCACTGTTCAAAGCTCAGAAGGGAAGGAGCGCAATATTGTAATGCAGATTTTGCTGTTAGGGTTTATGAGTGCCATGTCACATTGGCACAGTCCCTGTAGGCAGAACCCTCCCAAAAGTGACCCCATTTTGCAAACTACACTCCTCAATGAATTCATGTATGGGTGCAGTGATCATATTGACAACACCGGTGTGTCATTGAACCTTGTACCAGTGGGCGGTGAAGAAAAAATAATTGCATTATTACCACAAAAATTTTGCTTTAGCTTCAGATTTTACATTTGTACATGGGGAAATTGGTAAAAATAGCACAAAGATTTGTTACACAATTTCTGCTGAATGTAGTATTACCCAATATGTGTCTGTACAATAATGCTTAGCCACGTGGTGAGACTTGAGAGGGAACGAGCGCTATTTTACTCTTGGAGCACAGATTTTCCTAGAATAGTTTGTGGACTCCATATACAGAGCCCCTAAGTTCCAGAACACAGAATCCCCCCTCAAGTTAGCCCATTTTGGAAATTACACCCCTCTGGGAATTTATCTACAGGTGATGTAGATAAATGTGATAGTAATGATTTTGACTTCATGGGTGTTTTCCAGAAACAAACAGCAATAGATGTTGCTGAGTGAAATTTGCAAATCTGTCCTTGTAGTGCCCGCTCATTGTAGTGCCCATACATTGTGCCCAGCTCGTGCATTTGGAGACACTTCTCTAAACTTCTTTTGTTGGGGAGGGGGGGGAGTCTTTTCTAGAGCCTTTATATTAGGCCAATGCCCCACTATCAATATTTATTTGGGCAGTATTTGGTCAGCATTTTTTTCTCAGGAGTGTAAGCCAAAAACAGGTGAGGAACAATCAGAGAAAAGGTATAATAGAAACAAGTCACCAATTCTGCATTTATCACCCACTCCTGGTTTTGTCTCCTACTCCTGAGAAAAAATACTGACCAAATACTGATAGTGGGGCCGTGGCCTTAGCAGTAATGTGGAAGCCTTCCATATTTCCATTGACAGATGTTGGACCTGAGTGAGGACTTGCTTTTTTCATAGATTGAGTTGAAGCTTTTACTGAGAATATTTTACATAATATTTTGGATCACATTTTGCCTGAGCTCTACGCTGAGCACTTACGTTGGGATTTCCATCTAAATCTCTGAATGACGTGATTCAGATGACACCCCCAACGGATCCAGTCACCATATTGAGGCAGCAGCATTACTCTGGACTCCATCTGGCCTCTATTAAGCGGTGTCCTTCTTTTCAGAGGTGCACAAAACTGTGGCTGACTGCATTTTTATGTACACGTTTTTTATTTATTTTTTTACGGTGTTCACTGAAGGGGTTAACTAGTGAGACAGTTTTATAGAACGGGTCGTTATGGACTCAGCAATACTAAATATGTGTACTTTTTTATGTTTTGCCGTGTTCACGGAACAAAAATAATTTTTTAGAAAAAAAAATGTTTTCGCATCGCTATATTCTGAGCTTTTTTATTACTCCGTTGATGTAGCAGTATGGCAGCTTGTTTTTTGCGGCATAAGATGATATTCGCAGCTACACCATTTTTATTTAAATTCAACTTTTTGATTGCATTTTATTCCACTTTTTGTTCTGTGGTATCATGAAAAAGCATTGTTTTTTGACACATTTTTTATTTATTTATTTTACGGTGTTCACTGCAGGGGTTAACTAGTAGAACAGATCTATAGATCGGGTCGTTCCGGATGTGGTGATACTAAATAAGTGTATTTGTTTGTTTATTTTTGTTTATACATTAAATATATGTAATTATTGATATAATATTTTTTCATTTTTTTGTTCTTTATTTTGTGATTTTTTTTTAAATATTTTAACTGACACTGATGGAGAATCAGGAGACTCTTCCCTGAACTTTTCCCCACATAAACAAAAACTAAGACTAGATTTACATAGTCCCTCTTCAACCCATCCCAACAAAATTTCTGAGATGGAGTTCCAAATAAGAAGAGCTTTCCATTAATTTATCCCCTTCTGAAGCCTTTATTTGCAACTACATGAGATCAACAATTTCTGACCTAGATGGCAGTATGAATAAAAGATTTGACAATCTCCAAAACTCTTTCCTAGAAATTAAACAAAAAGTGGAAAAAACAGAGGCAGGAATTGACACCATCAGCAAAAAACAGTCAATTTTAGAAAAATCAAATTCCCTCTTAAAAATGGAAATCCTTTATTTAAAAAATAAGATCACAGATCAAGAGGACAGGAACCGCAGGAATAATTCGATAATTTGAAAAATATCCCTCCTGCAGAACTCTCAGGATATACAAAAAAAATTCTTCAAAAAATATTTCCTACCATTTCAGATCATGAAATTATTCGAGATAGATCCCGCAGGCTCCCTAAACCAAGCTCAATCCTGAAAGAATCTACCAGGGATATTATCACAAGGTTCCACTTTTTTGAGAAAAAGGAAAAACTTTTAGGTTTTTTAAGAAAACACAGATCTCTTCCTCCCCCTATGAATTTATCAAAATTTTTCCAGATTTTTCAAAAGAGACTCTCACCTTAACAAAGTCTTTTTCCAACACAACCAATTACCTCAGAAAGAAAAATATTATGTATAAGTGGGGTTTCCCTGTCAAACTAATTGTTTTCCTGGAGGGGAAAATCACCTAATTAAGGACCCTGAGGCGGGATGGGATTTCTTGAAGAAACACAATCTAATGGAGGATGGCGGAGCCACTGCCTGACTTTTTCCTGCTTTCCTGGCCTCCTTCGCCTTCTGTCAGAAGATTTACTACTCACCTTTGAAGATTGGGCTCCTTGTTTATATCTACTACCCTGGTCCTTTGCTGTAGAGTTTGACAGACTTTCTTTTTCTGAGTATTTTTCTAAAAAAGAGAATTTTTTTGGTAGACAAACATATTAAAATTGTAAGAGAGAACTGACTGATGACCCTTGTCCCTATAAGAATACAATTATTGACAGTGGTTAAAAT
Source organism: Phyllobates terribilis (assembly GCF_046119375.1). NCBI lineage: Eukaryota > Metazoa > Chordata > Amphibia > Anura > Dendrobatidae > Phyllobates > Phyllobates terribilis. Next base: position 71,421,600 of record NW_027362770.1, on the reverse strand, counting down.
TATTAGGGTCTCAATACACACGAGTCCATATGGTAAACAGACTCAACACATATAACATTTGAGTGTCCAAAGGATTAAATAAGAAAGATCTCACCCATATTCAGTTTTTTCCTCTATGTCCTTTGTACCGCCTCAGGATTCCCTGTTAGTGGTGGAGTTCTCATCGTTTATTGTCCCTGCCAGTCCCTATAACTTAGAGATAAACATAAACATCTGTTTATCCCATCCATAATCTGGAGGGTGGGTCTTTTTCCCTTATTCCCGTTGTGGAGATGCATGTGCCAATCCCCTGAAGACTCAGAATCCTGAAGAAACGCGTCGAGAGGCACTAATAGGCCTAGTTCAGGGCTGTACTAGTATAGGGTCAGCTGTGGACTGCCCTTGTAAGGGCGGGAGTTCTTGGGGTCTCAGGGCCATCTCCAAGTTATAGGGACAATCTATTGTTTATCTATTGTTCTATTCTTTAAAGAAAACTCAACCCCTGGTAACTCTCCAGCTTGCCTTTGGAACCCCCATAAAGCGGTCATGCGTGGCATCCTCATTCAACTTAATGCAATTCAAAGTAGGAAAAACAAAGAAATAATTCTAGATTTAACCAAGAAAATTAACTTGTAAGAAAAAATTCAACACACTAACCCCTCAACTCATACTCAACAAATTTTACTAAAATTAAGATCGGACTTTAAACTATTTTTACTAAATGAACATGTCAGTATGATCCAAATATGCAGACAAAACTACTACTATTCTTTTAATAAGATGTCCAAACTGACTGTTGGCAAAGTTAAGACACAATGTACTAAGTCTAGAATCCAGCGCATTAATTCGGACAACTCTTCTTACTTTCTTCCGCAAGACATTGCTAATCAATTTGGCAAATTTTATTCTTCTTTGTATAACCTAAAAGATGACCCACAATGCCCCCAACCCAGTTCAGCAGATATAAACAAATTCCTAGTCAATATTAACCTCCCGAAATTAAACAAAAAACAGTTCAACTCCCTGAATACCCTATTCTCTGAAACAGAAATTTTAACAGTTATCTCCAACTTGAAGGACAATAAAGCCCCTGGCCCAGATGGTTTCTCAAATGAGTATTACAACATTTTAAATCTCACTTACTTTCTCCCTTACTATCCTTCTTTAATCATGCATCCAAGACCTCATCCTTCCCTAAAGAATCATTGCATGCTAATATTTCTGTCATCCCTAAAACAGGGAATAATCCGGAACTCTTACAAAATTATTGCACCATTTCTTTACTAAACTCTAACATCAAAATTTTTGCAAAAATCCTATCAAAAAGATTAAAAACCATTATCCCTGACTTGATTCACTCGGACCAAATTGGCTTAGTTAAAGATAGACAACCCTCTGATGGTACTCGTAGAAACATAAACCTCATATGTTATAGAAAAATTCAAAATCCCCTCCATTTTCTTATCCCTTGATGCAGAAAAAGCTTTTGACCGCATAAATTGGAACTTTATGTTGGCTACTCTCAAGAAATTCGGTTTCGAAGCTCTTATTTTAAATTCCATTCAGGCCTTATATTCTGCTCCCTCAGCTAAAGCCATTTCAAATAATCATTACTCAAAAATTTTTAATCTAACTAACGGAACTAGACAAGATTATCCTCTTTCACCTCTCCCCTTTATCCTTACATTAGAACCCCTTATAGAATTAATTAGGACTAACAACATCATTAAAGGCATACCAACTCAGATGAATATATAAAATTGGACTTTATGCTGACGTTATCTTTCTATTTCTGATCCCCTAAACTCTTTACGGGAGCTGTCTGACTTAATTAACAAATTTGCGTTTGTTTCATATTATAAAATGAACAATGTAAAATCTAAAATCCTTCGTTTCCATATAGACTCAAATCTAAAAAACATAATAAAAAATGAATTCCTCTACTCCTGGGAAGACGTCAACATCTCCTTCCTTGGCATTCAAATCACTAAACCCCTTAGCCGAATTGTTGAAGTCAATATTTCAAATATTTTCAAAGAGCTCTAATTGTCTTTGGACAGTTATGATCAAGTCAATACATCTTGGTTAGGTAGAGTCTTAGTTTATAAAATGATGATTCTCCCAAGGTTATTATATATTTTTAGATGCATTCCACTCTTGATCCTGGACTTGTGGCTGCAGAAATTAAACAAACAGCTTTCTAATTACATATGGTGTAGTAAACCTCCTAGAATTTCCAAAAATCTTTTATTTAAAGCTAGGGGAAGAGGTGGTATCGCCCCTTCCTAACATACAAGCGTATTACGAAGCAAACATAATTAAACAGAGCAGATATTGGTTATCTAAAGACAAACTAAACTGGGTATTTCTGGAAGAGGAAATGAACAATAATTCGCCCTTATCTTCCCTTATTCTAATTCACTTACTGGCTCCTACTCTTCCTCCTCCTTCTCATCCTCTACTAAAGGTGACTATTCTGCTTTGGAAGAGATTTTTTAAAATATCTATTCATCACTCCTCCATCATTCAGCTACAGAATATCCCAATATCCATTTTTCACTATCCCCTTCTGAATTTCCATTTGAAAGATGGTCAGATTTGGGTATAGAGTATTGCTCCTCCTTATTTATTGGCACAAATAGGGACTATATTGTCAATTTCCAAACTCTTAAAAACCTATACAACTTACCAAATGAGGAACTTCTTAATCTAATTGTTCTTAGGAAATTTGCGAGACTTAATCTAAACCTCCCTTTAGCCCTTCCTTGTTCTATTTCTCTTTTACTGGATAATCCAAATGTAAACTCCTAGAAATTATTTATATTTTTCTGAACGCTGACTCTACTTTCTCAAAACCTCCTCCCCTTTCTAAATGGGAACTAGACCTAAATAAATATTTTTTGCTAGAGGATTGGCAGCGTGCCTTCAAACTGTCCTTCAAAACTAGTATTAATGTTAATATTTATGAAAATTTCTATAAATTTTTTTCTAGATGGCACCTTACGCCAGTTGGATTAAAGAAAGCATTTCTCAACCTCTCGAACCTTTGTTGGCGAGATTGTGGATTCAGCAGAAACATTATGCATATATTTTGGTCTTGTCCGAAGTTAAAAACCCTATAACATGATATTATAGTTCTTTTGTCTAAAATAGGGAGGCAAAAGAAAGAATTGTCTCCTCAATTATTTCTCCTCTCTCTAGAGACAGATATTCTTTCCAAAGAAATCAAACTTATTGCCCTCCATATCTTTGCGGTCGCGAAACTCCTTATAGGTGCCAATTGGAAATATGCTTATATCCCCTCAATCAATAACTTAATTGACAAGGTTTCTTCACATAACACATTCGAACAAGCCATTGCTCTAAAAAATAACTCCTTTTTAAAATACAATTAGAAATTGTCTCTCTGGAATTCCTTTTTTTTTCATCCAATGCAGGGTCTCTCTTATAAACCTTCCTAAAAGATATATAACTAGCTAACTTTCTCCGTGTTTGTAACTCACTCTATTGTTCGTTACATTTTGCCGTGCTGTTCCTTTCCAGTGAACTTTCCATTTTCCCTTCTCATTCCCCTCCCTTTCTTCCCTTTTTTTCCCTCCCTTTCCCTTCTTACCTTTATCCTTTATTTTCTTCCCTTTGATTTTCCCCTTACCATTCCTTGTCTTTGCTATGTCTTTATGTTTATAATCATTATAACATGCATTGTTATCTTACATATGTTGATTTACATTATTTGACATCAATTTACCTTTGCATTCTTGATCTGATTTTCCCCCTTCCCTATTGTTGTAAAATTTCCCTTGAATAAATATTATTTTGAAAAATAAAAATGCACATATTATGATTAGCCCCTTGACAACAATCAACTGTGGCACCACTATGCTATGTTTGTTCACATCTTTACAGTAAAAAGAAAAGTACACCTTCTTTAAATTCTATAATTTTATGTATCAGGACATAATAAAACAAATCTGGTCCTTAGAAAGTCTTAAAACTAGGTAAACGCAGCCTTATATGAACAAGAACATATGACAAATTATACCATGTCATTCTTTATTCAACAAAAATTAGGACAAAATGCAGTAGCATTGTTTGAATAATTAACTACACCCTCACTACATCCATAGGAATCAAGAGGGCAAGTAACAGCCAGGAGCTGCTATTCAAATGCCTATGATTAACTGTTCATAAGAAAGTGTGACCACTCCTACAAAAGCAGAAGTTTTTGGAGTCTATCATTCTTCAGTGAGAAAAATTATTCACAAGTGAAAAGCATTCAAAATGATTTGCAATCTTTCCAGAAGTGGATGTCCCAGCAAACTCACCCCAAGATCAGACCGTGCAATGCTGAGAGTAAATGCAAAACAACAAGAGCTACAGCAGACTCAAAAGGCATAAATTAGCATATTAAATGTTCAATTTTATGATAGTACAATTTAAAAAAGACTGAACAAGTATCGCTCATTTGGAAGAGTTGCTAGAAGAAAGTCCCTTTTATTTCTGAAAAAGGCTAATGTTTGCAAAGTTTGCATTTTAATAAATCATGAAACTTCTGGGACAATGTATTTTGGACAGACAAGGCCAAAGTAAAGATGTTTGGCCATAATGTCTTGCTCCATGTTTGGCGAAAACCAAACACTACATATCAGCACAAACACCTCATACCAACTGACTTGGGTTTATTTTGCAGCCACAGGACCTGGGAAACATGCAGTCATTGAGTCGACCATGATCTCCTGTGAATACCAAAGAATTCTAGGTTCAGTTGTGAGGCCATTTATCCAAAAGCTAAAGCTTGGTTGAAGCTGATTCATGCAGCAGGAAAAGGATCCCAAACACACCACCAAATATACATCATTCTGTAATGGCTTAGTCAGTCCAGACCTTAACCCAGCTGAAATACTCTAGTCAATGCTAAGCCAGGAGACAGACAGTTTTTCGCATGTTCGCTATAAAACTGTTCCTATTGCAGGTTTTCAGTTTTTTTTAGATGGCTCTAGAAACCGCCTGGATTGGTGATGCTACACTAAATATGCACTAGTATCCTCATATGAGGTAATCCTAGCTGAACCACTCTGTCAGACCAGGAGGCAATGCTGATTGGTTTCACTGAAGCATGTAGACTACCAAAAGGTAAAGCAACCAATATTTACACTAAACTAACTTTATTCATTCGATAAAAGCCATGACTATGGCACTATCTGGAGAAGCAGAACTTTCTTTATTTGAGCTGGTAGCCCAATATACATGCAGAACTGGTAGAACAATTTATGAAGGCATTGTTGTTTCCAGTCTAGATAGACATAATCAAGGTGAAAGCACACACAAAAGATGACTCCCTCGAGATAGAGGGCAACACAAGAGCAAATGAGGCTGCTAAAACAGCAGCAAGGCAACCAAGAGAACAGAGGATGGCATCAGAGAGTCAGCAAGCCCAGAAACGCTGAGTCTAGATTGTCTGATAACCCTCCAGCAACAGGTTGCTCAAATAGAAAAGGAACACTGAGGTGGAATGAAAGCTAAAATTATCAGTAATAGAATATGGGAAAGTAAGGATAAGCTGTGTTTTCCCAGGTCCTTGTTCCCCATGATGACGCAAATAACCTATGGCCCCAGTAACACCTCAAAAAGCCCCATGTGTAATATGGTAAATGTCTTCTGGATCACTCCTGGTTTCAGTCACATAGCCTCAAAATACGTACAGTCCTACCTAGTGTTGAGCGAGCACTAAAATGCTCGGGTGCTCGAAGCTCGGGCCGAGCTCGCCGTGATACTTGGGTGCTCGACCCAAGCAACGAGCCCAATGTTAGTCTATGGGAGACCCGAGCATTTTTGCGGCGGCACCCCTGGCAGTCTGTAGAAAGCCTAAAAAGTGCCCAAAACGATAGTGACAATGCTCAAAAGACATGGGGACAGCATGGGCATCGCACCAGGAAGCATTTCTGAACCCCAGGTCACTGCTGTCAACAACGTGGTCAGAGGTATTAAGCCACTTTTACAGGCTCACAATAAAACGTTCAAAAACGAAACTGAAACAGTTTTCCTGTGAAATATGTTAAGGAACTTCCTTTCCAGGGTAAAGACTTGTGTATAAGGTAAAATAAATAACCAAAAACAGAAATACTACTCCACACCTTGGGCTATGTTCACAAGTAGCATTTTTTATGCGTTTTTGCACTTTTGTATTGCTTTCAACCGTGACAAATGCATTAACTGGGAAATGTAATTTTAACATTTTACAACCTTATCTGGCCATGTGCTGTGTCACACATGCATACAGTGCTGAAAAGACATGGGAACAGCATGGGGAAGACCCCTTGAAGCATCTCTGACACCCAGGTCACTGTCTAAAAGTGTGCATATCAGAAGTGATCCTTGCCGCATCAGAAGATGCAGACTTGCAACTATCCCCGTGCAAGTCCTTGTCCCAGGGCAGTGTTCAATTGTACCACCCCCATTCCTTGCAATGCAAGTGTAAGTGTGCAACCTGCCACCCACCCACCCCCAGGCTGCAATACCATACTGCTAGCTTGCTTGCACTTGAAATTGGGCCTTTAGGCATGTGGAGGCAGACGCCGGCCACCATGTCATGGCTGCGTCGGCGGCCTGGTATCCATACTCAGTCCCCAGCCGCCCGGCGGCCGGGTGTCCACACTCGTTCCCAGCCGCCAGGGGGCGGCCGGATGTCCATACTCGGTCCCCAGCCGCCCCGCGGCCGGGTGTCCACACACGGTCCCCAGCCGCCCCTATTTCTCCTTGGAACTTCCCCCACACTTTTCTTAGCCTGGCCTTCTTTAGGGCAGCATTGGACGAGCCCACCAGAGAACCAGACTCCTCCGGTGGGCCCTGGCTTCTCCAACAGGGGAGTTGAGAGTGCCAAGGTGAGGAGCATGATGATGATGATAGAAATTAGTGTCTGCTTTGTTTTCTTGGAATGCAAGCCTAAGAGTGCTACCTGACACCCACCCACCCACCCCCAGGCTGCAATACCATATTGCAAACTTGCACTTGAAATGGGACCTTTTAGTTTGGAAGAGGCTGAAGCTGGCCACTACCTCATGGCTGCTTTGGCAGCGAGGTATCCATACTCAGATCCCAGCCGCCCGGCGGCCGCGTGTCCACGTTCGGTCCCCAGCCGCCAGGGGGCGGCCGGGTGTCCATACTCGGTCCCCAGCCACCCCGCGGCCGGGTGTCCACACACGGTCCCCAGCCGCCTGGGGGCGGCCGGGTGTCCATAAACGGTCCCCAGCAGCCCCTATTTCTGCTTGGAACTTCCCCCACACTTTTCTTAGCCCAGCTTGCTTTAGGGCAGCATTGGACAAACCCACCAGAGAACCAGACTCCTCCGGTGGGCCCTGGCTTCTCCATCAGAGGAGTTGAGAGTGCCAAGGTGAGGAGCTTGAAGATGATGATAGAAGTTAGCATCTGCTTTGTTTTCTTGGAATGCAAGCGCATGTATGTAGTAGCAGCTAGGCCTGAGGTGGTCAGCGTTTTGGCGCATATCCTACCTCCTCCGAGGATTTCTGGATGTTTTCCTGCTACTATCCCAGTTCTATGACTCACGTTAAAACAAAGCTTCAGGTGATGAATCATGGATGAGGTGGTGGCAAAGAAGAAAGAGCAGGAGGAACAGGGACCATTCACATCAATATCAGGCCAGTCAACCACACATATCTTGTAGGATATGTTTCTGTACCAAAAGGAGCGGTTTGGCTACACAGTTATAGGGCATGCAGTGAGTGCAATGCCTACCAAAAATTTTGAGGCACTCCAATGCCCCTTGGAAGTGACATGGAGGTCAGAGGGCATTAACTAAACCATTTTTTCCATTTATATCAACTGGGTCTCCTGTGCACTAAGCAGTGAATGGAAGGCTTTCCAAAAATTATGAGAAACTGCAATGCCCCTTGAAACAGACGTGGATTACAGCATACTAAAAACCTTCTACCCATTATTGGGGAGTGGGTCTCCCTTAGTGTTCACCTATGCATTGAAAAGCAAAAGCTGACTAAATTAGGAGGAAATGCAATGCCCGTTGGAAGAATGGTGGAGGTCGCAGTGGAATAAAAAGACAATATCAATGCCCCTTGGAAAAGTGGTGGAGGTCGCAGTAGCTTAACAAGACGGTTTTAATGCCCCTTGGAAGAGACGTGGAGGTCGCAGTAGCTTAACAAGACGGCTTTAATGCCCCTTGGAAGAGACGTGGAGGTCGCAGTAGCTTAACAAGACGGTTTTAATGCCCCTTGGAAAAGTGGTGGAGGTCGCAGTAGCTTAACAAGATGGTTTAATGCCCCTTGGAAGAGACGTGGAGGTCGCAGTGGAATAAAAAGACAACATCAATGCCCCTTGAAAAAGTGGTGGAGGTCGCAGTAGCTTAACAAGATGGTTTTAATGCCCCTTGGAAGAGACGTGGAGGTCGCAGTAGCTTAACAAGACGGTTTTAATGCCCCTTGGAAAAGTGGTGGAGGTCGCAGTAGCTTAACAAGACGGTTTTCATGCCCCTTACAAGAGTCCTGCAGTACAGCATATTAAAAACATTATTCCCATTATTGGGGAGTGGGTCTCCCATAGTCCGTGTCTATGCCTTCCAAGCAAAAGCTGTCAAAAATTAGGATGGAGGAACTTGCAATGCTGGCAACACGGACCACGGCCACCCTGGTGGTATAGTGGTGGTGGAGACTGAGGACAAGGAGAAGAGCAAAATACAGCCGAAATGAGGAAGTGTATACTCATGTGTGGGTGTGAAGCGGTGCATGGGAATACACCTCCCGAAATAACACAGTGGATTTGACTTTATGTTACTCTGCTCTCATTTGCTGGTGATGAGAAGTCTGACCCAATCCAGCCCTTGTCATTTTGATAAGGGTCAGCTTGTCAGCATTGTCAGTTGACAGGTGAGTGCGCTTATCAGTTATAATTCCCCCAGCGGCACTAAAAACACACTCCCTTAACATGCTAGTGGCAGGGCAGGCCAGGACCTCCAAAGCGTACAGAGCGAGTTCATTCCAAGTGTCCAGCTTGGATGCTCCATAATTAAAAGGCACAGAGGAATCACGGAGGACGCTGTTACGGTTGGCAAGGTACTCCCTCACCATCTTTTGAAACTTTCCACTCCTTGTGAGAGTACCCCGCACCTCAGGGCCTGTAAGCTGGGCGGGTCTCAGAAAACTGTCCCAGAATGTTGACAGTGTTCCCCTGCCTCTGCTGGATTGGAGTTGCGTCTCTCTCGCCTGTACGCCTTGGTTGGTCAACGAACTGTGACCTCTGCTGCTAGCGTGTTCAGATGGGAATTTTTTTAACAGTTCTGCAGCAAGGGCCTTCTGGTACTGCCCTATTTTTGTAGATATCTCCACCTCAGGAATAAGAAAGTGAACGTTCTCCTTGTACCGGGGGTCTAAAAGTGTCACCAACCAGTAATGACTGTCAGCCAACATTTTGACAACGCGAGGGTCACGGTTAAGGGAGCGTAACATAAAGTCAGCCATGCGTGCCAGACTGGTAACAGGCAAGACTTCCGTGTCCTCACCAAGATGACGAAGGACCATGCTCTCTTCCTTCTCCTCCCCCCTGTCCTCAGACCACCCACGCTGAACCGACTGTATGACAGTTGTACAGGTACTACCGTCTACAGCGCATGATACCAGCTCCTGTTCTTCCTCCTCATCCTCCTCCTCTCCCTCATTGTCCCCCAATGCATGTTGGGATGAGATGAGGCTGGGCTGTGTGTAATCGCCCATTACGGGTTCTTGATCCATCTCATCATACTCTGGATGCAATGCCTCCTCTTTAATTCTCTGCAGAGAGCGTTGCAAAAGACAGACAAGTGGGATGCTGACGCTAATGATGGCATCATTGCCACTCACCATCTTGGTGGACTCCTCAAAGTTTGTCAGGATGGTACATATGTCAGACATCCAGGTCCACTCCTGAGGTTTTATGTGTGGAGTCTGACCTGAATATCGACGGCCTTGTTGCAGCTGGTACTCCACAACTGCTCTCTTCTGCTCACAAATCCTTTGCAACATGTGGAGGGTAGAGTTCCAACATCACACACCAGTCGGTGTGCAGTAAGCTGCAAACGCTGCTGCAACACAGCAAGGGCGGCGGAAGCTGTAGCTGACTTGTGAAAATGAGCTGACAGGCAGAGTACTTTGACGAGCAGATCTGGCAACTCGGGGTACGATTTAAGAAACCGCTGAACCACGAGGTTAAGCACATGAGCCAGGCATGGTACGTGTGTGATCTCGCCTCGCCTCACAGCCGCCACAAAGTTACGGACATTGTCACACATGACCATGCCTAGATGTAGGTTCAGCTGTCTCAGCCACAGATCTGCCTGCTCTTTCACAGCTGTCCACAACTCTCAAGCAGTGTGAGGTTTATCACCTAAGCTTATGAGTTTTAGCACAGCCTGTTGCCGCTTGGATGAGGCAGTACTACCGTGCTTCCAGCTTGTAACTGATGTGGTGATATCTGAGATGGAGGCTGAACATGAGGAGGAGGAGGATGATGCGCAGGAGCTGTACACTGTGGGGGCAATTCTGACTGACATAGGGCCCGCAATCCTCAGTGTGGGGAGGATGTGTTCCGTCCCAAGGTCCGACTGGGTCCCGGCTTCCACTATGTTTACCCAGTGTGCCGTCAGGGAGATGTACTGTCCCTGGCCACAAGCACTTGTCCACGTGTCCGTTGTCAGGTGGACTCTACCAGTAACTGCGTTGTTGCGGGCACGGCAGATGTTTTGGGACACGTGCTTGTGTAGTGTGGGGATGGCACACCGGGCAAAATAGTGTCGGCTGGGGACCGAGTACCGAGGGACGGCCACCGCCATAAGATTGCGGAAGGATTCTGTCTCCACTAGCCTAAAAGGCAGCATTTCCAACACAAGCAGTCGTGAAATGTGCGAATTTAGGACTGTGGCCTGTGGGGCGTTGGCTGCGAATTTGCGCTTTCGTTCAAAGCTCTGGGATATGGACAATTGAACGCTGAGGTGGGATGTGGACGTGAACGTTGATGCTGTTTCTTGAGAAACTGCCATAACAAGTGAAGACTGAGAGGAGGGGGCATCTTTGCATGCAGTATGGACAGGGGATTGCCTTGCATGCACAACAAGGGGTTCTATTACCCTCACAACAGCGGAAGAAGCAGTGATGACACCCACTGACACTGGTCGTGGACCCTGGGGTTCGCCCCACAAAGTCGGGTGCTTTGCTGACACGTGCCTGATCATGCTGGTGGTGGTCAGTCTGGTAGTTTTGTCACCCCTGCTGATGCTGTCATGGCAGGTGGTACAAATGGCCTTTTTGGGGTTATCAGCAGAGTCTTTAAAAAAATTCCAGACTCTGGAAGACCTACCGGTTGTACTGGCAACGTCCCTCGTGTTGGTGTTACGGGGAACGGTTGCCCGCCTTCTGTCTGCGACCACCACACTGCTTCTTCCTGCCTGTTGGGGTACTCTGCCTCCCTCCCCCTGTGTGCTGCTGGCCTCGCTCTGCGTGTCCTCCTGCCACATTGGGTCAGTTACTAGATCATCCACCACCTCCTACTCTTCCACTTGCGCACCACGATCCTCCTCCTCACTTCGTGGAAATTGTGTCTCGTCATCGTCCACCTCTTGTGACAAATTGCCAGCGTCGACTTCCTGTGGCCGTGGCTGTTCAAATATTTGGGCATCGCTACATGGGATCTCCTCTTCCACCACTTCAAGCGGAGCAGGCGAGGGGCACAAATATGGAAATGGACCAGTGAACAGCACTTCAGAGTGTCCAAGTGTGGGATCAGTTGCTGTCTGATGACACTCGGCATGGTGGGAGGAAGGAGCATCAGGGTGAGGAGGAGTATGCAGTCGAGACTCACGGCTACTAAAACTTGACTGTGTGGAAGACAGACCAGAGGTGGTGCTGCCCAGGTAACTGGAAGTATTATCTGCTATCCAATTAATAACCTGTTCACACTGATCAGTTCGCAATACTGGTGTTGTAGTGTGCTTCCCTAGTAATTCGGTCAAGAAGTGGGAGCGAGAAGATGCGGCTGTTGGTTTTGGCACATTTTCACCTTGGCCATGGCCCCGTCCTCTACATGCACCATCACCAGAACGTCCAGTTCCACGTCCCTTGCCACGCACCTTGCCCATTGTAAATGAAGTAAAAAAGCTTACACTCGTACTATCAATGGTAAAAGGGTAATAAAAAGGAGATTAGAACCGTGGAAGAGGAAAACCACAGTTCTATTTCTCAGGCCTACACCAGACTCTTTTAAACAGATATATTGGTGTCTGACCAGTCAGGGAGACACTATTACAGTTTTTTTTTACAGCAAAAATGCCAAAAGCAGGATAATACAGAGATTTGAACCGTGGAACTGCAAAACCACAGTTCTATTTCTCTGGCGTACACCAGACTCTTTTAAACAGATATATTGGTGTCTGACCAGTCAGGGAGACACTATTACGTTTTTTTTTTAGGGCAAAAAATGCCAAAAGCAGGAAAATACAGAGATTTGACCCGTGGAACTTCAAAACCACAGTTCTATTTCTCTGGCCTACACCAGATTCTTTTAAACAGACATATTGGTGTCTGACCAGTCAGGGAGACACTATTATAGTTTTTTTTACGGCAAAAATGCCAAAAGCAGGATAATACAGAGATTTGACTCATAGAACTGCAAAACCACAGTTCTATTTCTCTGGCCTACCCAAGACTCTTTTAAGCAGATATATTGGTGTCTGACCAGTCAGGGAGACACTATTACTGTGTTTTTTGACGGCAAAAAATGCCAAAAGCAGGATAATACAGAGATTTGACCCGTGGAACTGCAAAACCACAGTTCTATCTCTATGGCCTACCCAAGACTCTTTTAAGCAGATATATTGGTGTCTGACCGGTCAGGGAGACACTATTACTGTGTTTTTTGACAGCAAAAAATGCCAAAAACAGGATAATACAGAAATTTGACCCGTGGAACTGCAAAACCACAGTTCTATTTCTCTGGCCTACACCAGACTTTATTAAACAGATATATTGGTGTCTGACCAGTCAGGGAGACACTATTACAGTTTTTTTTTATGGCAAAAAATGCCAAAAGCAGGATAATACAGAGATTTGACCCGTGGAACTGCAAAACCACAGTTCTATTTCTCAGGCCTACACCAGACTCTTTTAAATAGATATATTGGTGTCTGACCAGTCAGGGAGAAACTATTACAGTTTTTTTTACGGCAAAAAATGCCAAAAGCAGGATAATACAGAGATTTGACCCGTGGAACTGCAAAACCACAGTTCTATTTCTCTGGCCTACACCAGACTCTTTTAAACAGATATATTGGTGCCTGACCAGTCAGGGAGACACTGCTACAGCTATTTTTTACGGCACAAAATGCCAAAAGCAGGATAATACAGAGATTTGACCCGTGGAACTGCAAAACCACAGTTCTATCTCTCTGGCCTACCCAAGACTCTTTTAAGCAGATATATTGGTGTCTGACCAGTCAGGGAGACACTATTACTGTGTTTTTTGACAGCAAAAATGCCAAAAGCAGGATAATACAGAAATTTGACCCGTGGAACTGCAAAACCACAGTTCTATTTCTCTGGCCTACACCAGACTCTATTAAACAGATATATTGGTGTCTGACCAGTCAGGGAGACACTATTACAGTTTTTTTTTTACGGCAAAAAATGCCAAAAGCAGGATAATACAGAGATTTGACCCGTGGAACTGCAAAACCACAGTTCTATTTCTCTGGCCTACACCAGACTCTTTTAAACAGATATATTGGTGTCTGACCAGTCAGGGAGAAACTATTACATTCTTTTTTACGGCAAAAAATGCCAATAGCAGGATAATACAGAGATTTGACCCGTGGAACTGCAAAACCACAGTTCTATTTCTCTGGCCTACACCAGACTCTTTTAAACAGATATATTGGTGCCTGACCAGTCAGGGAGACACTGCTACAGCTATTTTTTACGGCACAAAATGCCAAAAGCAGGATAATACAGAGATTTGACCCATGGAACTGCAAAACCACAGTTCTATTTCTCTGGCCTACACCATACTCTTTTAAACAGATATATTGGTGTCTGACCAGTCAGGGAGACAATATTACTGTGTTTTTTGAGAGCAAAAAATGCCAAAAGCAGGATAATACAGAGATTTGACCCGTGGAACTGCAAAACCACAGTTCTATCTCTCTGGCCTACCCAAGACTCTTTTAAGCAGATATATTGGTGTCTGACCAGTCAGAGAGACACTATTACTGTGTTTTTTGATGGCAAAAAATGCCAAAAGCAGGATAATACAGAGATTTGACCAGTGGAACTGCAAAACCACAGTTCTATTTCTCTGGCCTACACCAGATTCTTTTAAACAGATATATTGGTGTCTGACCAGTCAGGGAGACACTATTACAGTTTTTTTTACAGCAAAAAATGCCAAAAGCAGGATAATACAGAGATTTGAACCGTGGAACTGCAAAACCACAGTTCTATTTCTCTGGCCTACACCAGACTCTTTTAAACAGATGTATTGGTGTCTGACCAGTCAGGGAGACACTATTACGTTTTTTTTTACGGCAAAAAATGCCAAAAGCAGGAAAATACAAAGATTTGACCCGTGGAACTTCAAAACCACAGTTCTATTTCTCTGGCCTACACCAGACTCTTTTAAACAGATATATTGGTGTCTGACCAGTCAGGGAGACACTATTACAGTTTTTTTTTACAGCAAAAAATGACAAAAGCAGGATAATACAGAGATTTGAACCGTGGAACTGCAAAACCACAGTTCTATTTCTCTGGCCTACACCAGACTCTTTTAAACAGATATATTGGTGTCTGACCAGTCAGGGAGACACTATTACGTTTTTTTTTTAGGGCAAAAAATGCCAAAAGCAGGAAAATACAGAGATTTGACCCGTGGAACTTCAAAACCACAGTTCTATTTCTCTGGCCTACACCAGATTCTTTTAAACAGATATATTGGTGTCTGACCAGTCAGGGAGACACTATTATAGTTTTTTTTACGGCAAAAATGCCAAAAGCAGGATAATACAGAGATTTGATTCGTAGAACTGCAAAACCACAGTTCTATTTCTCTGGCCTACCCAAGACTCTTTTAAGCAGATATATTGGTGTCTGACCAGTCAGGGAGACACTATTACTGCGTTTTTTGACGGCAAAAAATGCCAAAAGCAGGATAATACAGAGATTTGACCCGTGGAACTGCAAAACCACAGTTCTATCTCTATGGCCTACCCAAGACTCTTTTAAGCAGATATATTGGTGTCTGACCAGTCAGGGAGACACTATTACTGTGTTTTTTGACAGCAAAAAATGCCAAAAACAGGATAATACAGAAATTTGACCCGTGGAACTGCAAAACCACAGTTCTATTTCTCTGGCCTACACCAGACTTTATTAAACAGATATATTGGTGTCTGACCAGTCAGGGAGACACTATTACAGTTTTTTTTTATGGCAAAAAATGCCAAAAGCAGGATAATACAGAGATTTGACCCGTGGAACTGCAAAACCACAGTTCTATTTCTCAGGCCTACACCAGACTCTTTTAAATAGATATATTGGTGTCTGACCAGTCAGGGAGAAACTATTACAGTTTTTTTTACGGCAAAAAATGCCAAAAGCAGGATAATACAGAGATTTGACCCGTGGAACTGCAAAACCACAGTTCTATTTCTCTGGCCTACACCAGACTCTTTTAAACAGATATATTGGTGCCTGACCAGTCAGGGAGACACTATTACTGTGCTTTTTGACGGCAAAAAATGGCAAAAGCAGGATAATACAGAGATTTGACCCGTGGAACTGCAAAACCACAGTTCTATCTCTCTGGCCTACCCAAGACACTTTTAAGCAGATATATTGGTGTCTGACCAGTCAGGGAGACACTATTACAGTTTTTTTTTACGGCAAAAAATGCCAAAAGCAGGATAATACAGAGATTTGACCCATGGAACTGCAAAACCACAGTTCTATTTCTCAGGCCTACACCAGACTCTTTTAAACAGATATATTGGTGTCTGACCAGTCAGGGAGAAACTATTACAGGTTTTTTTACGGCAAAAAATGCCAAAAGCAGGATAATACAGAGATTTGACCCATGGAACTGCAAAACTGCAGTTTTATTTCTCTGGCCTACACCAGACTCTTTTAAACAGATATATTGGTGCCTGACAGGCAGGGAGACACTGCTACAGCTATTTTTTACGGCACAAAATGCCAAAAGCAGGATAATACAGAGATTTGACCCATGGAACTGCAAAACGACAGTTCTATTTCTCTGGCCTACACCATACTCTTTTAAACAGATATATTGGTGTCTGACCAGTCAGGGAGACACTATTACTGTGTTTTTTGACGGCAAAAAATGCCAAAAGCAGGATAATACAGAGATTTGACCCGTGGAACTGCAAAACCACAGTTCTATCTCTCTGGCCTACCCAAGACTCTTTTAAGCAGATATATTGGTGTCTGACCAGTCAGGGAGACACTATTACAGTGTTTTTTGACAGCAAAAAATGCCAAAAGCAGGATAATACAGAAATTTGACCCGTGGAACTGCAAAACCACAGTTCTATTTCTCTGGCCTACACCAGACTCTATTAAACAGATATATTGGTGTCTGACAGTCAGGGAGACACTATTACAGTTTTTTTTTACGGCAAAAAATGCCAAAAGCAGGATAATACAGAGATTTGACCCGTGGAACTGCAAAACCACAGTTCTATTTCTCTGGCCTACACCAGATTCTTTTAAACAGATATATTGGTGTCTGACCAGTCAGGGAGACACTATTACAGTTTTTTTTTACGGCAAAAAATTCCAAAAGCAGGATAATACAGAGATTTGAACCGTGGAACTGCAAAACCACAGTTCTATTTCTCTGGCCTACACCAGACTGTTTTAAACAGATATATTGGTGTCTGACCAGTCAGGGAGACACTATTACAGTTTTTTTTGATGGCAATAATGCCAAAAGCAGGATAATACAGAGATTTGACCCGTGGAACTGCAAAACCACAGTTCTATTTCTCTGGCCTACACCAGACTCTTTTAAACAGATATATTGGTGTCTGACCAGTCAGGGAGACACTATTACAGTTTTTTTTTTATGGCAAAAAATGCCAAAAGCAGGATAATGAAAAGATTTGACCCGTGGAACTGCAAAACCACAGTTCTATTTCTCTGGCCTACACCAGACTCTTTTGAACAGATATATTGGTGTCTGACCAGTCAGGGAGACACTATTACAGTTTTTTTTACGGCAAAAAATGCCAAAAGCAGGATAATACAGAGATTTGACCCGTGGAACTGCAAAACCACAGTTCTATTCCTCTGGCCTAAACCAGACTATTTTAAACAGATATATTGGTGTCTGACCAGTCAGGGAGACACTATTACTGTTTTTTTTTACGGCAAAAAATGCCAAAAGCAGGATAATACAGAGATTTGACCCGTGGAGCTGCAAAACCACAGTTCTATTTCTCTGGCCTAAACCATACTCTTTTAAACAGATATATTGGTGTCTGACCAGTCAGGGGGACACTATTACAGTTTTTCTTTACGGCAAAAATGCCAAAAGCAGGATAATACAGAGATTTGACCCGTAGAACTGCAAAACCACAGTTCTATTTCTCTGGCCTACAGCAGACTCTTTTAAACAGATATATTGGTGTCTGACCAGTCAGGGAGACACTATTACAGTTTTTTTTATGGCAAAAAATGCCAAAAGCAGGATAGTACAGGGATTTGACCCGTGGAACTGCAAAACCACAGTTCTATTTCTCTGGCCTACACCAGACTCTTTTAAACAGATATATTGGTGTCTGAACAGTCACAGACACACTCAATTTTTTTTGGTAGGGGTGGGAAATACCAAAAGCTTAATAAGACGTGTATTTGTACAGACTGACTGAGGAAAAAAAAATACAGGATTTAGATGAAAAAAAAAAAGAATTTTTCCTGGCCCCTGAGACCGGGGGATAAGTCTAGCAATTTGACCAACAGGAGCACACAGGACTGTAATGCAGTGCTTGCTGGTATAACCACTGCGTCTCCTATATAGCATGCCTGCCTGCCTGATATCTTGGATGGATATTAGTCCTGAGAAGGACTGTTTGTTTGATTTGGCAGGCTTTAGAGACCCTATACTACCTATTTCGCACTATATATCTCTCCCTAACTCAGCAGCACTCTCCCTACACTGTCTGATCCCGGGCGACTGTGTCCAAGATGGCGGCGCCCGGTTTTAAATACTCGAGGTGATGCTGTGCAGCCAGCCAATCACTGTAATGCCCACAAAGAACATGGATGCGGCATTACAGTGACTGGCTGGCAATCCCTGCATGTTCATTGGCTCTGTAAAGAGCGCCAAACGTGCAGGGTGGAGACCCGAGCTCCCGCCCGAGTAACCCGGAAATGCTCGGTGCTCGCCAAACATCCCGAGTAGTGAGATGCTCGGGCGAGTAACGAGCAGTGTCGAGCATGCTCGCTCAACACTAGTCCTACCTCATCAGTGCAACACACAATCCAGGTAAAACAGTATAGGTCCCCAAGAAAGCAACTCCCAAGCCACTTTACCTGTTTCAGAGACTACAGATTGACTACATACAACTACTCAAGGTGGGAATTTATAAATAAGTCCTGGTATGTGTAGATCTCTTTTCAGGATGAGCAGAAGCCTACTCTGTAGGAGAAATAATTATGCAGGCCCAGTGAATAGATGGGCCTGTACTTCCGGCAAGTGTTACACATGTAACATGGTACAATGACTACAGGATGAGCAGAAGCTTACACTGTAAGAAGCAACACTGCCAAAACAACTGCAGACAAATTAATGAAAAATCTAGTCTGCAGATATGGTAGCCCGTAAACTATACAGTAGAAAGTGCCAGTGATACACACTTCACTGGAGAAATAATTAATAAAATTATGTAAGCCCAAGGAATAAACGGGCCTTTACTTACGGCAAGTGTTACAGATGCAACACGGTACAATGACCACCTTTGTCCAGGCCTTAAAGAAAAGACTTAATGTTGTGCATCAACATGTGTTTCCATCAATTCCATATCATAATGCGAGCGCAGATACTCATCCACTGAATCCAAGAGATTGGGTGGTCACCTGTAGACATGTGAGAATGAAATTGGACCCTTGACTTGACCTCTCATTCTAAGTCCAATTGACCTCATCCACTGTAATGGAGACAAAAGAGCCTCTAAGAGGATTCTTACAGGATGCTTCAAAGATAGAGAAAGATTGCCATCTGCTGGTCAGGCACAGTCATGCGGAACCGAGATGTACAAGAGAAGTTGAAGGGGGAGCAGATTTAGATGCTGGACGCAGTCAGGTGACTTCCAGGAAGGAGTTCCAAGGTACAAGAGGCCAGCGCACCAAGCCTGAGGAGTTTTTGGCGCCAAGCAGCAGAGAGGAGCAGACGTGCTCCCTGCGTGTTGAGAAGCCCCGCGTGGCAGGCCTAAGCCAGAGGCCTGCGAGGTGCCACAGCCGGGCGCAGGTGGATGAGCTCCGGATCCCTCACAGATGTGACCCGAGTGCTGTGCCTACGGAGGAGAGTCAGAACCTGCTTGCAGTGCTGAGTGAGTTTGCGGAACCCGACGTCGCTCGCCGACAGACGAGGTCTGGACCCCCCTATCCACGGCTTGAGAGACTGCCTCCAATGGCCAGGAAGAGAGGAGTTGGGAGACTGCTGTGCCAGGAAAGTCACGCTAGTGAAATCAGAAGAGCTGCATACGTGAACAGGGCTGTCACTTCTACTGTTCACTCATGGTACCGGGGCCAGTTGGGTTTAGGTACTCAGGTTGGGAGGGGAACAGTTGGGGTGGAAGAAGCTAAACTTGCTTTAATTGATTTTGTCCGGAAAAGACTTTCGGCCTAGCGGGAATAACCGATGACCCAAGCTAGGGCCATATACAGAGATAACGAACTGACGTGATGACTCCCTGGCTGGGTGTACCACATTACTTTGAGAGACTTCGTATTTTGCTAATATTTCAAATTACCGTTTAATACCCTTGTTGTTATCCCCTTGTTCAGAATTCCTGTTATATGTATATAAATTGTTTATAATCATCTCCGACTGTCATTGCCTTGTGTCTTTGTGCGTTGCATTCCGGCACCTGTATTACACCACCCCAATAAAGTTCAACGGAAAACCTACCTGGATCCACGTTAGTTACTGCAAAAAAGTCAACAATCTGGAAGAAGAAACGGGAAAATATACCTGGCTATACTCATGGTATTGTCTACATTATGGGTGACCACTCTTAAAAGGACACCAGGACGCATGGTGATACAGAATGCTTGCTATTGAATCACTGTTGTCTGCATGCAATGTTTTGAAAATTACAGTGGAAGGGTGAGACATGTACTTAAGACCAGCAAGTTTGTATGTAAAGGTAGATCGAGATAAGAATATAATGGTGACAGTGAGAAATTATACTAACATACAGTTAGGTCCATATACAGTACAGACCAAAAGTTTGGACACACCTTCTCATTTAAAGATTTTTCTGTATTTTCATGACTATGAAAATTGTACATTCACACTGAAGGCATCAAAACTATGAATTAACACATGTGGAATTATATACTTAACAAAAAAGTGTGAAACAACTGAAAATATGTCTTATATTCTAGGTTCTTCAAAGTAGCCACCTTTTGCTTTGATGACTGCTTTGCACACTCTTGGCATTCTCTTGATGAGCTTCAAGAGGTAGTCACCGGAAATGGTCTTCCAACAATCTTGAAGGAGTTCCCAGAGATGCTTAGCACTTGTTGGCAGTTTTGCCTTCACTCTGCGGTCCAGCTCACCCCAAACCATCTCGATTGGGTTCAGGTCTGGTGACTGTGGAGGCCAGGTCATCTGGCGTAGCACCCCATCACTCTCCTCCTTGGTCAAATAGCCCTTACACAGCCTGGAGGTGTGTTTAGGGTCATTGTCCTGTTGAAAAATAAATGATGGTCCAACTAAACGCAAACCGGATGGAATAGCATGCCGCTGCAAGATGCTGTGATAGCCATGCTGGTTCAGTATGCCTTCAATTTTGAATAAATCTGCAACAGTGTCACCAGCAAAGCACCCCCACACCATCACACCTCCTCCTCCATGCTTCACGGTGGGAACCAGGCATGTAGAGTCCATCCGTTCACCTTTTCTGCGTCGCACAAAGACACGGTGGTAGGAACCAAAGATCTTAAATTTGTACTCATCAGACCAAAGCACAGATTTCCACTGGTATAATGTCCATTCCTTGTGTTCTTTAGCCCAAACAAGTCTCTTCTGCTTGTTGCCTGCCCTTAGCAGTGGTTTCCTAGCAGCTATTTTACCATGAAGGCCTGCAAGACATAGTCTCCTCTTAACAGTTGTTGAAGAGATGTGTCTGCTGCTAGAACTCTGTGTGGCATTGACCTGGTCTCTAATCTGAGCTGCTGTTAACCTGCGATTTCTGTGGCTGGTGACTCAGATAAACTTATCCTCAGAAGCAGAGGTGACTCTTGGTCTTCCTTTCCTGGGGCGGTCCTCATGTGAGCCAGTTTCTTTGTAGCGCTTGGTGGTTTTTGCAACTGCACTTGGGGACACTTTCAAAGTTTTCCCAATTTTTCGGACTGACTGACCTTCATTTCTTAAAGTAATGATGGCCACTCGTTTTTCTTTACTTAGCTGCTTTTTTCTTGCCATAATACAAATTCTAACAGTCTATTCAGTAGGACTATCAGCTGTGTATTCACCAGACTTCTGCACTACACAACTGATGGTCCCAACCCCATTTATAAGGCAAGAAATCCCACTTATTAAACCTGACAGGGCACACCTGTGAAGTGAAAACTACTTCCGGTGACTACCTCATGAAGCTCATCAAGAGAATGCCAAGAGTGTGCAAAGCTGTCATCAAAGCAAAAGGTGGCTACTTTGAAGAACCTAGAATATAAGACATATTTTCAGTTGTTTCACACTTTTTTGTTAAGTATATAATTCCACATGTGTTAATTCATAGTTTTGATGCCTTCAGTGTGAATGTACAATTTTCATAGTCATGAAAATACAGAAAAATCTTTAAATGAGAAGGTGTGTCCAAACTTTTGGTCTGTATTGTATATTTGGACAGAGACAACATTTTTCTAATTTTGGTTTTAGACATTACCACAATGAATTTTAAACAAAACAATTCAGATGCAGCTGAAGTTCAGACTTTCAGCTTTCATTTGAGGGTATCCACATTAAAATTGGATGAAGGGTTTAGGAGTTTCAGCTCCTTAACATGTGCCACCCTGTTTTTAAAGGGACCAAAAGTAATTGGACAATTGACTCCAAGGCTATTTCATGGACAGGTGTGGGCAATCCCTTCGTTATGTCATTCTCAATTAAGCAGATAAAAGGCCTGGAGTTGATTTGAGGTGTGGTGCTTGCATTTGGAAGGTTTTGCTGTGAAGTAAACATGCGGTCAAAGGAGCTCTCCATGCAGGTGAAACAAGCCATCCTTAAGCTGCAAAAACAGAAAAAAAACATCCGAGAAATTGCTACAATATTAGGAGTGGCAAAATCTACAGTTTGGTACATCTTGAGAAAGAAAGAAAGCACTGGTGAAATCATCAATGCAAAAAGACCTGGGCGCCCACGGAAGACAACAGTGGTGGATGATGGCAGAATAATCTCCATGGTGAAGAGAAACCCCTTCACAACAGCCAACCAAGTGAGCAACACTCTCCAGGAGGTAGGCGGATCAATATCCAAATCTACCATAAAGAGAAGACTGCATGAAAGTAAATACAGAGGGTTCACTGCACGGTGCAAGCCACTCATAAGCATCAAGAATAAAAAGGCTAGACTGTACTTTGCTAAAAAACAACTAAAAAAGCCAGCATAGTTCTGGAAGAACATTCTTTGGACAGATGAAACCAAGATCAACCTCTACCAGAATGATGGAAAGAGAAAAGTATGGCGAAGGTGTGGTACCGCTCATGATCCAAAGCATACCACATCATCTGTAAAACACGGCGGAGGCAGTGTGATGGCTTGGGCATGCATGGCTGGCAGTGGCACTGGGTCACTAATGTTTATTGATGATGTGACACAGGACAGAAGCAGCCGAATGAATTCTGATGTATTCAGAGCCATACTGTGTGCTCAGATCCAGCCAAATGCAGCCAAACTGATTGGTCGTCATTTCATACTACAGATGGACAATGACCCAAAACATAAAGCCAAAGCAACCCAGGAGTTTATTAAAGCAAAGAAGTGGAATATTCTTGAATGGCCAAGTCAGTCACCTGATCTTAACCCAATTGAGCATGCATTTCACTTGTTAAAGACTAAACTTCAGACAGAAAGGCCCACAAACAAACAGCAACTGAAAACCACCGCAGTGAAGGCCTGGCAGAGCATCAAAAAGGAGGAAACACAGCGTCTGGTGATGTCCATGAGTTCAAGACTTTAGGCAGTCATTGCCAACAAAGGGTTTTCAACCAAGTACTAGAAATGAACATTTTATTTACAATTATTTAATCTGTCCAATTACTTTTGGTCCCTTTAAAAACAGGGTGGCACATGTTAAGGAGCTGAAACTCCTAAACCCTTTATCCAATTTTAATGTGGATACCCTCAAATGAAAGCTGAAAGTCTGAACTTCAACTTCATCTCGATTGTTTTGTTTAAAATTCATTGTGGTAATGTCTAGAACCAAAATTAGAAAAATGTTGTCTCTGTCCAAATATATATGGACCTAACTGTAATGCGTTGAATGTTTATTTGGATTAAGGTAATTTTCTTCAGGAATTAATGTGGGTGGTACGCTAAAGCAGTCACAAGAAGATTTCTATAGGCTACATAGCATCTGCAAAAGTAATGGTTGTATTCTAAGTCACCAAATAGCTACGGTTATACCAATACATAGTCTGGTATGTATAAATGCCTCTAGAATAGTGAATAGAATTTAGTTTAGCTTTATTGTAACACTGATGCCTACAAAACCTTTACTAACTCCTTCCAGCTTTGCAAGAATTTCACATACTTGTAAACCAATAGAAACTAAGGCCTCCAAGATGATTACAAATGTTAACATAACTTTTCCTGTAGCGCTGGCGTCCCTGCCCTCTGCTAGGCAGGGACGCTGCTCCCCTCACCGCTCTGCTCCGTGCCCGGCGTCCTCTCCCCGCTCTGCTGTCAGCGCGCGCTCCGTCCCGGCGTCCTCCTCCTGCTCTGCTCTCGGCGCGCGCTCCTTCCCGGCCCCTGTGCTTAGGGCGCGCGCGCGCGCGCTCCCCTCCTCTTAAAGGGGCCGCGCGCGCCGCCCTAAAGAGTCCCCGGCCAATGGCCGGAGGACTTCATCATATAAAAGGCACCTCCTCCAAAATGGAGGTGCCCGAGCAATGTTGTTTGCACCTGTGTCTCACCTGTGCTTCAGCCCTCAGGTCCCGTTGCCAGTTACCTGCCAGTTACCTGCCAGTTTCCTGCCAGTTTCCTGCTAGTTACCTGCCTGATTCCTGCCTGAATACTTGTTACCTGCCTGCCTGCCTGAGGTCCGACGGTCTGCCTTACAACTCCGGTCAGTCTGTCTAAGGACCAACTTGTCCGCTCACCTGGGAGCGCACATCAGCTACCTGCCTGCTTGCCTGAGGTCCGACGGTCTGCCTTACAACTCCGGTCAGTCTGTCTATGGACCAGCTTGCCCGCTCACCTGGGAGCGCTTCTCCGCTACCTGCCTGCTTGCCAGCCCGGAGGCTCCGTTGTCACGTGCTGTGACCACCAGCTATCTCAGAGTCTCTTGCCCGCTCACCTGGGAGCGCATCTCCGTTACCTGCCTGCTTGCCAGCCCGGAGGTCCCGTTGTCACGTGCGGTGACCACCAGCTATTCCAGAGACTCTCGCTTGCTCACCTGGGAGCACACATCTACCATCTGCCTGCTAGCCTACCCGGAGGCTCTGCCATCACAGGTCGTACCTACCCCTTACCCAGAGACTGCCCTGATCACTTGCCGTAACTCCCTGTCCGTTCACCCAGAGACTGCCACCCGCTCCCTTACAAGGGCCGCCCCCTTGTATAGTAGCTCAGAGGTTCCGCCTCCCGGACCCGTTACAGTTTGCTCGGGCCATGGAACCCGGTGGCACCCAAGCTCCCTCGCTCTCGGACCTCTGTCTTGAACTGTCCCGTCAGAGGTCCCAACAGGAGACCATCCTGGGTCACCTGCGGAATGTTAATACTCGCCTGAACACTCTGTCTGATCCACCAACAACCTCCGCCAGTACCATGGTATCCTTTTCCGGACCCCGGCTCTCTGCACCTCCTCGCTTCGGAGGCGACTCCGTCCTGGCTCGGGGCTTCATAAATCAGTGCACCCTGCATTTTGAACTATTATCCCACCAGTTTAACTCCGACCGAGCCATAATTGCCTTTATCATGTCCCATCTCACCGGGGAGGCCCTGGCCTGGCTAAATCCTCTATGGGAGAGAGGAGATCCCCTGGTGTCCGACTTGCCTGCCTTTCTCATGGCTTTCCGGAAAGCCTTCGACGAACCCGGACGGAGGACCTCATCCGCATCTTCTCTGCTTCGCCTCCGTCAGGGAAGCCTCACCGTGGGCCAATATGCCATACGGTTCCGTACCCTTGCCTCGGAGCTGGCCTGGGATAACGAAGCCCTGGTATCCGTCTTCTGGGAGGGTCTGTCCGGCCGTATTAAAGATGAACTTGCTGGTCGGGACATTCCTACCACTCTCGATGATCTAATAACCCTTGCCACCCGGATTGACCTACGGTTCCAGGAGCGTGCCAAAGAGGTCACCCGTGAGAGAAGGATTCCACGTCTAGCTCCTACTTTCCAGGAACCCGTCATTCCTTCCGTTTCTCCACAGGTACACTCTCCTGAGCCTATGCAGGTCGACCAGACCAAGATGGTCAAATCCCGTCAGGATTTCCGCCGTGCCGAGGGGAGCTGCTTCTACTGTGGCAGTAAGGAGCATCTGATCCGTGCCTGCCCGGAGAGGTCGGGAGAACGCCTGTATCTAGGTTCACTCAGAGGGGTCGATCTAGACAAAAATAAATCCTCTCCATCCCTGCTGTTGTCAGTCTCAATCATCTGCGGGGAGAATCGTTATTCCGAACTAGCCCAACTTGACTCTGGAGCAGCCGGAAATCTTATTTCACAGTCCCTGGTGGAGAAATTCCGCATCCCCACCAAACCTCTGGCTGTACCCTTGTCTGTTGTTGCCGTGGATGGGGGCCTCTTACCTCGCCCCATCCAATTCATCACCGAATCCATTACTCTGCAGGTGGGAATGCTGCATTCAGAGAGTATCTCCTTTCACGTTCTGCCTGGTCTCCCTCACGCCCTCTTGCTAGGTCTGCCTTGGCTCCAGAGACATGCACCCGTGCTTGACTGGCAAACCGGAGAAGTCCTTCACTGGGGACAGGCCTGTCATAAAACCTGCCTGGTTCCCGTCCATTCCGTCCGTCCCTCTCCTATCCCAGCTAATCTACCTGGACTTCCGATTCCTTATTGGTCTAGTGCTGATGTCTTTGTTAAGGAGGAGGCAGAGACATCACCACCTCATAGACCATGTGACTGCCCCATCGATCCCGCCAGAGTAATGCAGGTGGCTCCCGTGAGTCTAAATTGTCTCCCTCCTGGTAAGACGTTCGTATCGGTACCTGATCGGGAGAGAATCCTACACTGGGGTCATTCGTCTAAACTAGCTGACCACGCCGGTCGGAAAAAGACCCTCCAGCTTATTACCCGACACTACTGGTGGCCTAACCTGCACAAGGATGTTATGGACTTTGTTTCTGCCTGTGTGTCCTGCGCCCGCAACAAAGTTCCGAGACACCTGTCGGCCGGCCGCCTTCTTCCTCTGCCAGTACCTGCTGCCCCCTGGCAGCATTTAGCGATGGACCCTCCTCAATTCCGTCCTGGGGATAAAGTCTGGCTTTCGTCCAAATATGTCCGACTCAAGATCCCTTCCTATAAGTTAGGGTCTCGGTTCATCGGCCCACTGGTGGTCATCGGTCAGATCAACCCGGTAGCCTATAAATTGAAACTCCCGGCCAACTTACGGATCCCTAACTCCTTCCATGTATCTCTCCTCAAACCTGTGGTACTTAACTCTTCTTCTAAGTCTACAGGTACGCCTCCTGCTCTGGTTTCTGCTGAGGACAAGTTTGAGGTAGAGAACATTCTTGCCAGCAAAAGGGTAAGAGGAAAGACCTTTTTTCTGGTAGATTGGAGGGGGTTTGGTCCTGAGGAGAGAACGTGGGAGCCCCGGGAGAACATCCATGCCCCTCTCATCCTAGCTAAATTTCTGTCTGGCCTAAAAAAGGGGGGGCCTAAAGGGGGGGGTACTGTAGCGCTGGCGTCCCTGCCCTCTGCTAGGCAGGGACGCTGCTCCCCTCACCGCTCTGCTCCGTGCCCGGCGTCCTCTCCCCGCTCTGCTGTCAGCGCGCGCTCCGTCCCGGCGTCCTCCTCCTGCTCTGCTCTCGGCGCGCGCTCCTTCCCGGCCCCTGTGCTTAGGGCGCGCGCGCGCGCGCTCCCCTCCTCTTAAAGGGGCCGCGCGCGCCGCCCTAAAGAGTCCCCGGCCAATGGCCGGAGGACTTCATCATATAAAAGGCACCTCCTCCAAAATGGAGGTGCCCGAGCAATGTTGTTTGCACCTGTGTCTCACCTGTGCTTCAGCCCTCAGGTCCCGTTGCCAGTTACCTGCCAGTTACCTGCCAGTTTCCTGCCAGTTTCCTGCTAGTTACCTGCCTGATTCCTGCCTGAATACTTGTTACCTGCCTGCCTGCCTGAGGTCCGACGGTCTGCCTTACAACTCCGGTCAGTCTGTCTAAGGACCAACTTGTCCGCTCACCTGGGAGCGCACATCAGCTACCTGCCTGCTTGCCTGAGGTCCGACGGTCTGCCTTACAACTCCGGTCAGTCTGTCTATGGACCAGCTTGCCCGCTCACCTGGGAGCGCTTCTCCGCTACCTGCCTGCTTGCCAGCCCGGAGGCTCCGTTGTCACGTGCTGTGACCACCAGCTATCTCAGAGTCTCTTGCCCGCTCACCTGGGAGCGCATCTCCGTTACCTGCCTGCTTGCCAGCCCGGAGGTCCCGTTGTCACGTGCGGTGACCACCAGCTATTCCAGAAACTCTTGCCCGCTCACCTGGGAGCACTTCTCCGTTACCTACCTGCCTGCCAGCCCGGAGGTTCCGCCGTCACGTGCCGTGACCACCTGCTATTCCAGAGACTCTCGCTTGCTCACCTGGGAGCACACATCTACCATCTGCCTGCTAGCCTACCCGGAGGCTCTGCCATCACAGGTCGTACCTACCCCTTACCCAGAGACTGCCCTGATCACTTGCCGTAACTCCCTGTCCGTTCACCCAGAGACTGCCACCCGCTCCCTTACAAGGGCCGCCCCCTTGTATAGTAGCTCAGAGGTTCCGCCTCCCGGACCCGTTACATTTCCCTTCTCAAATAGTCAGTGTACTGAGGATGAGTCCCAGATGGCAAAGAGTGTTACTGCACACAATTGGTGTGACATCATTACGGGGTAGTCACCAACTTAAATTCAGATTTTATGGCTCTTCATATACCCTTTGATAACATTGACAGTACTCATATTGTCCTCACAGTCATAAATGTCTGCCTTACAGAAAGATCAGACGTGTTGCTTGCGATCCGAAGATTATTCATTCAATAACACAGTTTGGTGGTATAATATAGTCACATGGGGAATGAGATAGATAGGTAACAAATAGTCCTCAGGGATATAATTAGTATACCCTTAGTACTCATTGTCTCACACTATTTACAAAAAGGGAAAATTGATATAGAAGAGTTAATATATTTTATCACAGCAGATGTTTGTGAAGTTACAGGGTTTATGGGAAAGAAATATTCTGCACAGACACCAAATCAAGCATTTGTAAAATTGCTGATGCCAGAGAGTCTGGTGGATTTTTTCCACGAATCTACCAAAGAAGTGTCGCTTCTCTTTATCTGTAAATTGTACAAAAGGTTTGTTTGTTGTCTCAATAAATGGAATGGCCTTTAACACTATCGGTGTGTGTGTAGCACCCTGAGGATTCGGCTGCTACAGGGGTGATGCACCACAACCCAGAGGTGTGATATTCCACTCCCGGGTAAGGATGGAGTGTGGAACTGAGCTCAGTTAGCTGCATGCACTACACACATCCCATTTCCGAGGGACAGACCGATGGTACTCCCACTAGAGAAATGTGCAGGTACGACAGTGTCTGTTCCTGGCTGGAGTGGGAGGGGGGTGGAACATCCCAGTAGTGTAGGGGCAGATAGGGGGAGCAGCCTGGGTAAAGCTAGGAGCTCATTGGGTGCTGGTCACCTGAGCTCACACATAGAGGGAGTATATAAGGTGGGAACCATCTTAGATCAGGGTCAGTCTGTGAGACGTCAGTCTTTTGTAGAGGTTTGGTCAGTCTGAGAGAGCCTGAGAAGCAGAGAGAGAGGAGAAAGAAGGACCCAGAAGGGGGAGAAGAGGGAACTCCAAGAACCCAAAATTAGATCAGAGGGTGAAGAGTTGGCAACAGGGTACCGGATCCCAAGCTGGTGGAGGCTACAGCACACCTTAGCCAGAGACCGGAGGTCGTGGGCAGGATCTGCCACGACCACCCACTAAATCCACCCGGAAGGCAAACCAAGAATAGGGTCAGGGAACCCAGAGACAAGGGTTTACCAACAAGAGGCCCGAGGGAGCCGGACTTAGGTGGATCCCTGGTGGGGAAGGCCAGAGAGAAGGACAAGTCAGAAAGGGAGCTCAGGACCACGCTCCAGAATCACCTGGGGGTTGGCCGAGTCCAAGACCTGGTGGACGCAGCACGGCTCGGGCGGTCACTTAAGGCCAGAGTGACCACAAGAACAGCAGTAAGTAAAAACCCTGAACTGCACAGCCCGGCTCGGAGTCTTCTTAACATCCACACTGCACCACCACTACCACCATCTTCTACACCTGACCCCCTGAGGCTATACCCCTTCCGTTGGGGGTTATACTACCAGAGCTGCACAAGCACCACCAGCCTCAGCGGACCCTGCTGCAGCGGCGGCCGTATTGACCGCAAATCAACGGGTGGCGTAGTCGACACAAAGAACACTAATAACATCTGTAAGGACTGCCACACACTGAGCTTGACACCCTGGGCACGGACCGGGTCACCGCCACTCGGAGACTACAACCCCCATCTGATCCGGCTCCGGGTATCCCCCAAACAACACTGGCCCAGGGGGCGCGTCAACTTTGGCGTAGTCGGCAGGATAACGTGCCCGCAACAACCGGGTACTGCGTGCCTGAAGAAAAGTTCACCGTTACCTCAAAAAGAAGTCTCCCGCCGGTTCCGGAGGGTCCCCGCCAACGGACCCCATCACAGGTCGTTTCCCGCCGGTTGTCCGCCATTTGCAGCTTTTTCCCGCCATCCATGGAGTTTCCCGCCACTGGGAGACGATTCCCGCCATTTCCGAAGATTTCCCGCCTTGGAAGAGCGGACGCCATTATGGGCGTGCCAGAGGGTGGCAAAAGGCCACCTCCCATCGTGGGCCAGGTCGAAGAATGGCGCCAAAAGCGGAAACCGCGCCCACCAACAGAGACTGTGATGCTGGAAGTGTCCATCAGCATGAGAGAACTGCCTCTGGAACTGAAGTAGCCCCGGGACCACCCTCAATGTGGGCGGAGACAGAACAAGAGAACGAAGATGGGTGCAGCCTGGAGGAGTCTGGAGAGAGCGCACCCGGAGACAAGACGTCTGGAGGAGAGTCCAGAGAGAGCGTACCCGGAGATGGAGGGAGAGACAGGCAGCACCGACCCAGTGGTCAGGAGCCTGCTGCAAGCAACAACCCCACTAGGCTTAGTGGAGATCCTGGCACAGCTCCCCCGAGACTGGGAGTGTGCACAGACCGCGCTGGAGGGCCTCGCACGGAGGATGGCCCGGGTGCAGCGGGAGACGTTGGCGGAGTGGAGCCGAGAGATGGCCCAGCAGACCGGAACCCGTCAGCGGAGCACGCCGCCCGAGACGAGGAGACAGACCGCCTCTGAGGATGGCGCAGGAGGAATGAAGGCAGGAGACGGCGCCGAGAAGGGAGCTGAACGGACGGAGGCAGGTAAAGGGGACGTCTCTACCCCGAGCCGAGAAACCGTGTACCTGCCCCAGCTCCCCGTCGCAGAGCCCGAAGTTCCCCCTGCCGTGCCCGTCGCTGCATCGTCACCGCCGCAGACTAGGCCTCAAGCAGTAACCGTGGCCGCGACCCCTGTGACGTCACGCGTTTCGACCCTGAGCGCGGCAAAGCAGGAAATACCATCGGCCTGGTCGCAAGGCCTAGTACCTCCGGGCGCCGCAATACCAACAGCGCCCCCTACCTCCGCGGAGCCACCGGCCTGGTCGCAGGGCCGAGTAACCCAGGGCGCCGCCGTTCTTACGGTGCCCTTTGCCTTTAGGGTGCCCCAAGCCTGGTCGCAAGGCCTGGTCGACCCGGGCGCAGCTACCATCAACGCGCCCTCAACATTTAGAGTGCCGCACCTGGGTGAAGACCTGTTCGCCCAGCATACGTGCCCGGATGGGCAGCCCTTTGTATGGCCCCAGGAGTATATTCAGCTGGAACTCCAGAGAGCAAGGCCCATGTGCGAGCCCCTGATTCCGGCTCCGAAGCCCGTAAAGAGGACCTCGCCCCCACTGGAGGAGATCCAGTTCGAGTGGGACCCCACCGGAGAAGACCTCATGGGGTTCACTCAGGAGACTCGGGCGGCCGCAGCGGAGCGTGCAGAGTGCTGCCGGCAGCAGCTCGAGGTCTTCGAGAGGGAGCGGAGAGAGAGGCGGGTCCGGGAACAGCAAATGCAGATAAGGAGCGTGGAGCAGAAGAGCCGGACCAGTAGGAAACCCCGTGCAGCTCATGGTCCCCGTGCCACCGGGACTGTGATAAAATTCAATATGCAGCACGGATGGGGCTTTATTAGAGACCATCAGACCCCCGGCGACGTCTTTGTAACCCGTAGAGACGTAGAAAGCCATCTGCCGGAGGGACACAGAGGTCGTGACCTGTACGTAGGGGACGAGGTCACCTTCACCCGGCACAAGTGTGCCAAAGGACCCTACGCCCTCCATGTGCATCGCCTGACGGAGGAGGAGCTGCGGTGTGAGGAGGAGCAAGAGGACCCGGACGGGTCTGAAGAATCTAAAGAAGGAGCAGGAGGACGCCGTCGTTGAAGTACGGTAGAGAGAGACTGTACATAGTTACCCGTCAGGGTATAAGAACTGTTCTAGTTAAAATATAGTCCCCGTTGGGACCAGCCAATTGAACTGAAACCCGTGTGTCCCTATTCCCACTGACCGAGGACTGAGAGCGGTCATTCCTCCCTAATACCTGGCCGAGGACTGAGAGCGGCCATATTTCCCTTGTATATAGTTGCGCTTCCTAAAGCGCCCCCTACCGGTTTTATAGGAAACTGTTTTCTTCCAAGAGAGACTGTCGCACCTTACCCGGTCACAAGTTGCACCGTGGCCGGAGGAACAAGAATGTTATTTATGAAAAGTTTTATATGAAAAGTTTGATAGCTGATAATATATATGATGTTTTATATGTTGATGTTTATGAAAAAAAAAAATTTGTATGTTTTGATGTTTTGTTATCTTACAGCCCAAGGACGTGCTGTGGTTTACCAGGGGGGAATGTAGCACCCTGAGGATTCGGCTGCTACAGGGGTGTTGCACCTCAACCCAGAGGTGTGATATACCACTCCCGGGTAAGGATGGAGTGTGGAACTGAGCTCAGTTAGCTGCATGCACTACACACATCCCATTTCCGAGGGACAGACCGATGGTACTCCCACTAGAGAAATGTGCAGGTACGACAGTGTCTGTTCCTGGCTGGAGTGGGAGGGGGGTGGAACTGTAGCACCCTGAGGATTCGGCTGCTACAGGGGTATTGCACCTCAACCCAGAGGTGTGATATTCCACTCCCGGGTAAGGAAGGAGTGTGGAACTGAGCTCGGTAGGCTGCATGCACTACACACATCCCATTTCCGAGGAGCAGACCGACGGTACTCCCACTTAGAAATGTGCAGGTACGACCGAGTCTGTTCCTGGCTGGAGTGGGAGGGGGGTGGTACATCCCAAGTAGTGTAGGGGCAGATAGGGGGAGCAGCCTGGGTAAAGATAGGAGCTCATTGGGTGCTGGTCACCTGAGCTCACACATAGAGGGTGTATATAAGGTGGGCACCAACTAAGATCAGGGTCAGATGCAGAGAACAAGTCAGCCAGCAGAGGAGAAGAGAGACCCAGAGTGAGAGAGGAGAAGAGAGACCCAGAGGGAGAAACAGAAAAGAGGACTCCAAGAACCCAAATTAAATCCCCGGGTGAAGAGTCGGCACAGGGTACCGGATCCCAAACTGGCGGGGGCAGAAAACACACCCTAGCCAGAGACCGGAGGCCGTGGGCAGCATCTGCCACGGCCACCCATCACATCCACCCCGAAGGCACACCACATGAAGGGTCAGGGAACCCAAGGCCAAGGGTGTCCCAACAGAAGGCCCGAGGGAGCTGGACCTAGGTGGATCACTGGTGGGGACGGCCAGAGAACGGGACAGAAGGAGAGCTCAGGGCCACGCTCCGGACTTGTTTGGGGGTTGGCTGGATCCAGGACCTGGTGGACGCAGCACGGCTCGGGTGGTCACTCGAAGCTGGAGTGACCAGTACAACATCTGCAGTAAGTAAACACCCTTAACTGCACAACCCGACTCTGTCTTCATTGCCGTCTGCACTGCACCACCACAACCCCCATCCTCTGCACCTGTCCCCCCTGAGGCTATACCCCTCCCGTTGGGGGTTATCCCACCAAGCTGCGCACCCACCATCAGCCTCAGCGGACCCTGCTGCAGCGGCGGCCACAGTGACCGCATCACAACGGGTGGCGTAGTCGACACAAAAGAACTCTTAATAACATCTGTAGGACTGCCACATAACACTGAGTTTGATGCCCTGGGCACGGGCCGGGTCACAGCCGCTCGGAGACTACAACCCCCCATCTGATCCGGTGCCGGGTATTCCCCTCAAAAAGGAATATGTCCCAGGGGGTGCGTCAGAACATCCCAGTAGTGTAGGGGCAGATAGGGGGAGCAGCCTGGGTAAAGCTAGGAGCTCATTGGGTGCTGGTCACCTGAGCTCACACATAGAGGGAGTATATAAGGTGGGAACCATCTTAGATCAGGGTCAGTCTGTGAGACGTCAGTCTTTTGTAGAGGTTTGGTCAGTCTGAGAGAGCCTGAGAAGCAGAGAGAGAGGAGAAAGAAGGACCCAGAAGGGGGAGAAGAGGGAACTCCAAGAACCCAAAATTAGATCAGAGGGTGAAGAGTTGGCAACAGGGTACCGGATCCCAAGCTGGTGGAGGCTACAGCACACCTTAGCCAGAGACCGGAGGTCGTGGGCAGGATCTGCCACGACCACCCACTAAATCCACCCGGAAGGCAAACCAAGAATAGGGTCAGGGAACCCAGAGACAAGGGTTTACCAACAAGAGGCCCGAGGGAGCCGGACTTAGGTGGATCCCTGGTGGGGAAGGCCAGAGAGAAGGACAAGTCAGAAAGGGAGCTCAGGACCACGCTCCAGAATCACCTGGGGGTTGGCCGAGTCCAAGACCTGGTGGACGCAGCACGGCTCGGGTGGTCACTTAAGGCCAGAGTGACCACAAGAACAGCAGTAAGTAAAAACCCTGAACTGCACAGCCCGGCTCGGAGTCTTCTTAACATCCACACTGCACCACCACTACCACCATCCTCTACACCTGACCCCCTGAGGCTATACCCCTCCCGTTGGGGGTTATACTACCAGAGCTGCACAAGCACCACCAGCCTCAGCGGACCCTGCTGCAGCGGCGGCCGTATTGACCGCAAATCAACGGGTGGCGTAGTCGACACAAAGAACACTAATAACATCTGTAAGGACTGCCACACACTGAGCTTGACACCCTGGGCACGGACCGGGTCACCGCCACTCGGAGACTACAACCCCCATCTGATCCGGCTCCGGGTATCCCCCAAACAACACTGGCCCAGGGGGCGCGTCATGTGCATGTCTCTTCTTCCAGCTCAACCCCAAGAAAACATACAGTACTTTCCTGATTATGCCTCACTAGTGTGTGCTCCAATCAATATCATCCAAACTGATGCACTATCACAAGAAAAAAGTAGAAAGGTCATGAGCCTCAATAGGGCCTAGGTCTGTAAGAAAAGACAACTCTTACAACGATATATAAATCATACAACAAACGTGAAGTCAATGTCCATTATAAAATAGACAGCAAAATTTATTTAAAACATATGAAAAAGTGGCATAAAAAATATGTAAAATTGGCCAGACACACTCACTAGTGATCCAGTAGTCTATGTTTGGGTCAAAATCGAACAGCTACAACATAACAATGACAATATATTTTTTTTTAACTTAAATGCATGTATTTGTAGCTGAATAACATTTTTTTTCATTTGGGTTACACAGTTTTGCTTCTAGAAGCTCTTTATTTCTTTGTACATTCAATTTTGATGTAGTCTGTGGTCAAAAATCATCTGATAAGCCCCCAGAAAATGATAGATCTATTAATTTGCTATGAGAATGTCAGAACGAGCTAATTGATGGATTTTCAATTAACTCATTCAACAGCCAGGAGTACACAGTGCACCGCAGAGATTATAGAAGGCAAATGGTGCAACATTTTTAATGAAGCCCAATTGCATATTCAGTGCCTGGAAAAAATACTTATGCCCTGTTAACTTTTCCACATTTTTTCATGTTACACCCACAACTTTAAAAAATATGATTTTGTGTTCTATACCAACAGTGTTAACTTTATGACACATATAGTGCTTTGCATTTAGCCCAAAAAGTTCTACTTTGGTATCATCTGACAAGAGCACCTTCTTCCACATGCTAGCTTGTGTCCCCTTACATTGCTATTTACAAACTGCAAACGGGACTTCTTATGGATTGCTTTCAAAAATGGCTTTCTTCTTGGCTCTCTTATATAAAGGCCAGATTTGTGGAGCATACACCAAATAGTTGTCCTGTGGACAGATTCTACCACCTGAACTGTGGATCTCTCCACCTCCTCTACAGTGACCCTTAGCCTCTTGGCTGCTTCTCTACTTAGTGCTCTCTTTGCTTGGGATGTCAGTTTAGGTAAATGGCCATGTCTTGGTAGGTTTGTATTTGTGGCATCCTTCTTCCATTTTTGGAAGATCAACCTATAATGAAAATAAAAATAACAAGGTGCTCCATAGTGCAGATATCCTTAATATAGTGGACATGGTGGGGGCTAACAGAAAGGGTATATGATAGTGCACTCACCCTGGAGGGATGTGTAAATACCAGGTACAACCATGTTTCAAATGCATCAAATAGTATTTATACTAATTTTTATATTTTATATTATTTTTATTTTATTTTTATACTATTTTTGGATGATGGATTTCACAGTGCTATGTGAGATGATTAGAGCTTGGGCTATTTTTTTAATGTTCTCAAACAAATCTCTGAGGCCTACACATATACTGAGAATAAATTACACACAGATGGACTCAATTTACGAATTATGTGACTTCTGGAAGCAACTGGTCACTCAGGATTCTACTTAGAGATATCAGACTGCAGGGGGCTGAATGCAAATGCACGTCAAATTTTTCAGATTTATTTTTTTAAAACTATTTAGAAAACCATAGATATTATAAATGCCGCCTAAATTCCCACCAGTAGGGGTCAGGCAAGAATAAATGGACACCCAAAATTATTAAAATACATTATTTTTTTATTAGTTAGTCAATGCAACATATCAATACTGAACACTTATTATAAGAGGTAATTCCAGTGTAAGAGACATAACAGTAGACTAATGCATTCTAGCCAATAGCTCTATAAATCTATAATATAATAAGAAAAGTAATGTATAATGGTAGTATAATGCAGGTAAACAGTATGCAACAGCGGA
This sequence comes from Phyllobates terribilis, assembly GCF_046119375.1. Taxonomy (NCBI): domain Eukaryota; kingdom Metazoa; phylum Chordata; class Amphibia; order Anura; family Dendrobatidae; genus Phyllobates; species Phyllobates terribilis. The sequence goes on along the minus strand of NW_027362770.1, from coordinate 71,384,621 downwards.
GACACAGGCAGAACAAAAGTATATTTCTTTTATTTAGCAACTAATATTAATTGTAAAACACGTATTATATGGTAATTTCTATACAACATTTGACAGTAAAATAAGCAGTAAATCACATAACAGAATAAATTATCAGAATACACTAGAATTCAGGGGCTGGTAGTTTAAAATTAACTTCTGGAGGGAAGGGGAACTAGAACTAGAACTTTTCAAGCTTAGGAAATACTCTGTTCCTATCACAACTCGCTGCCCGTTTCCCTCGCAACTCTCTATCCATTTTTGCAATGTCGCTCTGGCGTCTGCTAGTCCCCGCCTGACTACTGTCTTTCATTCTGTCAGTGCCTGGTACCATGGGTCTCTGTGAGAGGTAACGGCCGTCTTGCGCATCCTTCCTGATCAGCGACCCGACCGTGAATCTCCGATCTGGCACCTTCAGAGTTTCTGTGAAGTCCTGTCACTGGCGCACACGTCTGAGAACCATGACACCACAACCTGTTCCCGTTATGTTGACCGACGTCACCCGGGTGAGGAACCTTGACTGTCATTGCTCGGGTCTTTGGGGCTTGACTATCGACATCTTGGCTGGGCGGATATGCAGCACCTTTCTTCCTGACAGGACGCTGCTGTTGCTGTTACCTTATTTGGCATGTGGTTACAATCACACATATACAGAGCCAGTCCAACGTTCACACTTCCTCAGGGTAAAGGGTACTATCATATTAATATATACAGTACAGACCAAAAGTTTGGACACACCTTCTCATTTAAAGATTTTTCTGTATTTTCATGACTTTGAAAATTGTACATTCACATTGAAGGCATCAAAACTATGAATTAACACATGTGGAATTATATACTTAAAAAAGTGTGAAACAACTGAAAATATGTCTTATATTCTAGGTTCTTCAAAGTAGCCACCTTTTGCTTTGATGACTGCTTTGCACACTCTTGGCATTCTCTTGATGAGCTTCAAGAGGTAGTCACCGAAAATGGTCTTCCAACAATCTTGAAGGAGTTCCCAGAGATGCTTAGCACTTGTTGGCCCTTTTGCCTTCAGTCTGCGGTCCAGCTCACACAAACCATCTCGATTGGGTTCAGGTCTGGTGACTGTGGAGGCCAGGTCATCTGGCGTAGCACCCCATCAGTCTCCTTTTTGGTCAAATAGCCCTTACACAGTCTGGAGGTGTGTTTGGGGTCATTGTCCTGTTGAAAAATAAATGATGGTCCAACTAAACGCAAACCGAATGGAATAGCATGCCGCTGCAAGATGCTGTGGTAGCCATGCTGGTTCAGTATGTCTTCAATTTTGAATAAATCCCCAACAGTGTCACCAGCAAAGCACCCCCACACCATCACACCTCCTCCTCCATGCTTCACGGAGGGAACCAGACATGTAGAGTCCATCCGTTCACCTTTTCAGTTTCGCACAAAGACACGGTGGTTGGAACCAAAGATCTCAAATTTGGACTCATCAGACCAAAGCACAGACTTCCACTGGTCTAATGTCCATTCCTTGTGTTCTTTAGTCCAAACAAGTCTCTTCTGCTTGTTGCCTGTCCTTAGCAGTGGTTTCCTAGCAGCTATTTTACCATGAAGGCCTGCTGCACAAAGTCTCCTCTTAACAGTTGTTGTAGAGATGTTTCTGCTGCTAGAACTCTGTGTGGCATTGACCTGGTCTCTAATCTGAGCTGCTGTCAACCTGCGATTTCTGAGGCTGGTGACTCGGATAAACTTATCCTCAGAAACAGAGGTGACTCTTGGTCTTCCTTTGCTGGGGCGGTCCTCATGTGAGCCAGTTTCTTTGTAGCGCGTGGTGGTTTTTGCAAGTGCACTTGGGGACACTTTCAAAGTTTGCCCAATTTTTCGGATTGACTGACCTTCATTTTTTAAAGCAATGATGGCCACTCGTTTTTCTTTACTTAGCTGCTTTTTTCTTGCCATAATACAAATTCTAACAGTCTATTCAGTAGGACTATCAGCTGTGTATCCACCTGACTTCTGCACAACACAACTGATGGTCCCAACCCCATTTATAAGGCAAGAAATCCCACTTATTAAACTTGACAGGGCACACCTGTGAAGTGAAAACCATTTCCGGTGACTACCTCTTGAAGCTCATCAAGAGAATGCCAAGAGTGTGCAAAGCCGTCATCAAAGCAAAAGGTGGCTACTTTGAAGAACCTAGAATATAAGACATATTTTCAGTTGTTTCACACTTTTTTGTTAAGTGTATAATTCCACATGTGTTAATTCATAGTTTTGATGCCTTCAGTGTGAATGTACAATTTTCAAAGTCATGAAAATACAGAAAAATCTTTAAATGAGAAGGTGTGTCCAAACTTTTGGTCTGTACTGTATATACTACCTTATTGTGGCTTACTTACTTCCATTATACAATACTTTTATTATTTTTTTAGATATTTATAGGGCTATTGACTAGAATGCATTAATCCTCTGATATTAGTCCCTTACACTGAAGGTACCTCTTTTAATATGTGCTCAGCATTTATATGCTGCATTGACTAACTGATACATTTTTTTTTGTATTTTAATAATTTTGGGTGTCCACGTATGCTTACATGATCTCTACTGGTGGCAAATTAGGCGGCCCTTACGATATCTATTTATGACAGTGACACTGTTTATATCAATAGTCTCTATTTGATGGGACACTATTTATTGATGTGTATGTAAAAAACCATGTTTCATTTCCTTTACACTTCACAAATACTTGCTACTTTGTGTTGGTATTATATAAATTCCCAAAAAGATGCATTTAAGATTTTGGGTGTAACGTGAATAAATGTGGAAAAGTTAATGGGAAATTAATACTTTAAGGCACTGCATATATTGCAAATTGTTCTATAGAATAAGTAAGCCCTTTTATAGGTATTTTCATAGAAAAATAAAAATTGAGGCCTACTTTTTTTTGCAGTTTTTTGCACACAGGGGGCGGAATACAAATGCATGTCACAATTTTCAGATTTATATTTTTAAAATAATTTTCTTTACACTTCACTAATACTTGCTGCTTTGTGTTGGTATATAACATAAAATCCCAATAAAATACATGTAAGTTTGTGGGTGTAACATGAAAAAAGGTGGACAATTTGGGGTTATGAATACTTTTTCAAGACACTGTTTGTATATCCAAGACAAGGAGCTAGCTCTCAAGCTTTATTAAATACACATATACAAACTCATCAAAAATATTAGAAAATATCGACCCCAAAGGTGTTCCAAAATACAACATTATATCTTTAGTTCAATTGATTTCTCCTAAGTAAGGCATGTTATATATCAAAATTAACCTTAGATAATAGTACTACTAGCGGAAACAATCTAAAAGTGTATATATCAACAGTAAAGTACATCCTCCAAATAGATAGGCTGCTCAGCCAAGAAGTAGTCACTACTCCATAACTGCTATAAAAAAGCCAAGTTGCAATTTGCAATTGTACATAAGAACATAATGACAAGTTAAGGAACTGTTCTGATATATTGACCACAATTATGAATGGTAGAAAAAGAGTGAGGCTTGCAAGTCAAAGAACACCATCCCAACCTTGAAGCAAAGTGGTAGCAGCATCATGTTGTAGGGGTGCTTATCTGCAACAGTAACTGGTGTATGTCACAAAATAGATGGCACTATGATAAAGAAAGTTATGTGGAGATATTGAAACATCATCCCAAGACATCAACCAGAAAGTTAAATCTTGGGTGTAAATGGGTCTTTCAAATGGACAGTGACCCTAAGTGTACTTACAAACCTGTGGCAAAATGGCTCAACCCATTAAGGACTGTGCGATTTTTACATTTTTCACCTTTGTTTTTTCCTCACCTTTTTCCAAGGGCCATAACTTTTTTATTTTTCTTCCAATTTAGCCATATACAAGTCTTATTTTCTGTGGGATGAGTTGTACTTTTGAACTACACAGTCCATTTTACCATGTAATGAACTAGGAAAAGATTAAAATCCAAATATGGTGTAATTTCAAGTAAAAAAGTGTTTTTTAAGTTTTGATTTTATGGTATTCATTGTGTGGTAAAAATGACCTGGCAATATGATTCTCCAGGTTAGTTCAATTACAGTGTTGCTAAACTAGTATAGTTTTTTTTTCAATTTAAATGGTGAAAAAAAAAGGGAATTCATAAAAAAATGTTTTTGCTTTTGCACCAATCTCCAAGACCTGTAATATTTAAATGTTCTGGTAGCTGGAACTGTGTGTGGGCTTGTTTATTTTGCCTTGAGCGTTTTCAGCAATACCATTTTGAGGTAGATATGACATTTTGATAATTTTTTGTTGCATTTTTTTGTAACGATGATCCAAAAACTGCAATTCTGGCTTTTTGAATGTTTTGTTCTTAAAAGTTTTTACCGATTGGATTAAGTTCCCTTAGATTACTTGAATCTATGATCAGAAAAAAATTGAAAATTCATAAAAAAAAATAATTGCCATGGCAACCCTTCAGCACCCTGCAATCGCATGTCTGGAGGAAAGGGGTTGATGGTTGCTTAGAACAGTAAGCCCACAGGCTTCAAGCTGTAAATGCCACTGTCAGCATCATTTAAGAGGTTAGCATGAGCAGATGGAGTTTAACTCCATTCACAACTGTTAGAGGCGGATGGTTGTATGTCACAGTCTTTATCTTCTGGGTATGGGCCAGTCTCAGCCCCTTGAGCCCACTCAACAAACCTGCTCCTGAAGGGCACAATACATGTATGCGGCTCATCATTAAGGCGTTAAGAACAACAAAGAGCAGGTAATGCAGTGGCCATTTCAAATCATTTACCTGAATACTTTAGAAATTTTTTGGCATAACTGAAAAAGCAAGTACACAAGGAGGCCTAATAACCTGACTAAAGAACACCAGTTTTGTAAGGTGAAATGGGCTAAAGATCCTATGACTTATTAAGAGGCTCTTTTGTAAGGCTAACTGAAAGTTGTGACCCTGGTTAGATATTTTAAAGCCAATACAACTAAATATTAACCAAATGTACTGTATGTAATATTCGGACCCATCAGGAACGTGATGAAGAAGTAAAAGCTGAAATTAATTATTGTCCCTACTTATATCCTGACATTTCACATTGTTGAAATATAGTAGCCATCCTAACTGATCTAAGACAGGCAAAGTGCACTAGGAATAAATGTCAAAAATTGGGAAACATTAAGGTTCAATGATTGTGGCTAAGCTATACGTAAAAGTATTATTTCAATTGTATATAGAAAAATGTTGACATCCTTGAGGCCGACCTAAAAGGTAGAGGAAACTATTGGGGATATTGGCACCATTCTTCAAAGTAAAACTGCCCTTTTGGAGGCCTTTCACAGTAAAGGGGTTATTCAGGACTTCTATTATTTTTTTGTATGGGGCTAATAATGAACAGGCAGGGAGTTGTTGAATATCTTTCTGTTCTGCAAGGGGATGATCTCTGCCGGAATTCCCCTGCTTCATTTAACCTATTGTCAACAGAGCGCCACTTTCTCTTCTGGTCTGCTCTGTTGACAGGGCTGCACTGCAGACGTCATGCTGATTGACTGCCAGCTTCCTGCAGTTTGGTAGAGGGGCGCTGGCTGTCAATCAGCATGACATCAACAGAGACTCACTGTTAACAGTGTGGAAGGGAAGACGCTACTGTTGCATCCCGGTGCCCGTTCTACTGCACCTAAATGAGACAGTTCTAGTGTTGTATTAGATTTGTTCTATTGTGTGTACTGAGTTTGGGGATTTAATACATTGCATTGTAAATTTTACTTCCTTGCATTGTAAATTGTACTTTCCTGCCATCTGCTGGCAATGTGTGTATATGAAGTAATGATTATTCTCCTCACCACAAGTGGTGGCCATAACAACGGCTGGGTGGAGTCTCCCAGCTCAGGGGCTCTCACTCTGACTAGAACGCTGGTACAAACCAGTTGTGGGCGGTTCCTGCTGCCTCAGGAAGATGGAGGAGAGACATTATTCTCTCAGAGAAGAGGTTTTCAATGCCAGTCTACGCTGAGGGAACATTTTTCCTCACATAATCTCCTTCACAAAAAGAGTGAAGTGTCTTCTAGTCAGGAGAGAGAAAGCTGTACATGGACTCTCCTGCTCTCTGGTTATTCTAATCGCTTCTAGCCAGGACCAGATCCATGTGGCCGCCACGCCACTGACTTTGTTTAAACCTACCCCCTGCAAGAGGGAACGGTGGGATGAAAACTTTGAGTATGACGTGCCCCCTGGGCCGTGGGGTACTCGGTAGCTGGGCCGGTCCTGTATTGGGGTAGTCACGGTGGCAGTGACCTGCTCTATGGCCCAGGGCGGTCAAATAAAGAACAGTCAATTGGGGAAATAAAGATTTGGGGATAATGTTCGTGACTCTACCTGTGGTAAGCGACTATATGGGCCGCAGCTGTGGTGCAGATCCACTGGGGCTGATGGTGACGCAGCAAAGATAGTTCAGCTCTCCACGGGCAGAGCTAAGCTCCAGGGCAGTACATGGTGATTTTAAAAGGTCGGCAGGGACAGTGTAGTGCAGGGCTGAGGGCACAGTTAATGACCAGACAACACAAGAATGGCAGTTTCCTCTACCTTTACTTGAGGCTTGACGGTGCAGACCGGGGCATTAGTAATAGCTGGTGATGGAGATCCGGGCGGCCTAGAAGCAATTTGTGGATCCACCTCGCCAGGTGGAGTTGTGGCCTTCCCTCTGTTCTGCCTCTTTGGCCCTGCTGCTTAAAGCTATGCTGTGGCCCTCGTTCCTGAACAATCATTAAATCCTCACCCGTATGGCAGGCAGCGAGCCCTTTTCAGGTGTCGCTCCTTCGTGGCGGCTCCGGGCTCTAGTATGCTACTGAGCCACCCGGCGTTTGGTGGGGCCAGAAGACCTGCAGTCTCCTGCCCTCCAGATTTAGCTGTTGGGACTTTAGCACCCGAACAATCACGGACTCCGGTGTCCTGTTTCTTGCGCTTTTCTCTGGGGAGAGCTTGGTCACAGCTCCCTTCCCCAGGTTCTCCTCGTCGCTCTCTGTCTCTAACTGACTTTTCTAAACCCCGCCTCCAGGCTCCAGTTTGAAGGGGAAGCTCCCCTGAAACCGGGTTAGAGCTCCCCCTTCTGGTCTGGGGCCAGGAATTGTGTTGGATGCTGATGTCACCTGATAAGTGGACCCTTCCTTGCTTCTAGGCATGGCATCAGCCCCTGTGAGGGAGGCAATGCCAATGTGGCATCAGGACTCCTGGGGTGCCACATTTACATCCACACTTTAGTGTGTTTTCCACAAAGAGCCAATCTGTGAAAGTCCCTCCATCAGTTTAATATTTCCTGGACTGTGCATAGCATTTCCTGCACTAACAAGTGAAGAGAACTCTGCTCCAGCCACCCTGAGAGGTCATAACAATGCTTGTCTCATGAGGAGAAAACCATAACTTCCGTATGCACAATATACTGTGAACTTTAGCTGTAAGAGAGACTGTACCCCGTTACCTCATTCAGTAAATTGTTATGTTTACAAGTTCTCCTGCGTGTCTGGCTGCTTGAGATTGCACAAACATCATGGGCACTCCAAAACCACCGCTACAGGAGTGCCCCCGGGAGGCACTATACCATCCACAAGTGCTACCTCCCACTTTTGAAATTGTTGTGGACACGAGGGAAGCATTGAGGGATCCAGCGACCCACTTCAGCTACCGTGACATCATTATCTGCTGCCAGTGAGGCTACATCTGGTGCCTTCCCAGTCGCCCACCACAATTTGTGGCGTCACGAACAGGATTCATCTGTGTGTCTGTATCAGAGACTCTGTCCGATTGTGAGCAGTCACCTCAGCATCTACATCATGAGTGAACCCAGCAACAACAGCCAAGTTTTATTTTGAATGGGGCGAAATGGGGGTGATTTGAACTTTTATATTTTTAATTTTTTTTTATATTTTTAAAAACAGTTTTTTTATTACTTTTTACATGCTTTGATAGTCTCCATGGGAGACTTGAAGCTGCGATCATCTGATCGCTTGTGTTACACATAGCAGAGCTTCAGAAAAATAAATATATATATATGTTTATATATTTAACATAAGAAAAATTGTTTTAAACAATTTAATATTTGTTTATTGCAATCTGTGCAGTCACATTCAGTAATAAATGTCAATGCAAGTGACATGTTTTAATTAGAGGCATCCAACAGACTTTACAACTCCCTTCTGCAAGCTGTTGGAAGGGTTAATGAGTACAAAAGTTTATGTTCCCAGGATGAGTTTTTGGCTAGTTTTTAATGCTACATATTTTTGCCATGCTAAAAATGCAGCATCTAAGGCCACATGCACACGCTCAGTATTTGGTCAGTATTTTACATCAGTATTTGTAAGCCAAAACCAGGAATGAGTGATAAATACAGAAATGATGTGTTTCTATTATATTTTTCCTCTGATTGTTCCACTTCTGGTTTTTGCTTACAAATATTGAGGTAAAAAACTCACCAAATGCTACACATGTGCACGTGGCCTTACAGTTCCAGCAAAGTGAATGGGATTTAAGTCACATGCACACATTGAATATTTGGTGACTTTTTACCTCAATATTTGTAAGCCAAAACCAGGAATAAACTCACCAAATACTCAATGTGTGCACATGGCCTAATAGAAATCTTATGCCCATGTGCGGATTTTCGAATTGAATAGAATTGCATTAGATATGGAAAATCTGCAAGTAAAAAAAGCATGTAATCTGCACATGACTGTATCAACAAAGTTTTGTCAAATTCAAATACCAAGAAGGATCAAAAATAAAGCAGCTTTATTAACACTTTAACGACCATTGATACGCATAAAAATTACGTCCGCTAAGGGTCCTTGACTCTTCATCGCCGGAATAAGGTAATACACCAGGGTCCGAAAATCTTCGGGGTTTCTGATACCGGGGTAGCTAAGACCCTGGAGAACACGATCAAGTGCCGTTCTCACGGAAAAAAAAAGTGAGATCCAGTGTAAAATCGTTTCTCTCTCCTCTGACATGATCTAACATGTCAGAGGAGAGAGAAATGCTGTCCCCAAGCCCTCCATGGTACCTCAGTATCGGTGACGCCATCCCCTGGCATTCCTCTTCCTTTTCATGAAGCAAAATGGTGGGTGCATGTGCTGTGCACTCGCGGAGATCTGCTGGCACAGAACTTGGGCTGTGCCTCGCTGTTCATCCCCTTGATAATCCCCCCCTGTCATCGCCTAGTCAGAATTAAATTTTTTTATATTTTTATTTTAGAATTGTTATGTCTTTCACTCTTTGCTATTAGGGTTAGGCTTAGGGTTTTTTCAAAAGTTACAAAACTAAAACAATGACAATATGAAAACATATTCAATATGATGACCTAATGTTATCAAATTCTGTGTAGTACTTTTGGGTTCAAAATGTTCACTATACCCCTGGATAAAATCCTTGAGGGGTGTAGTTTCCAAAATGGGGTCAGCTGTGGGGGGGCTTCTGCTGTTTAGGCACCTTAGGGGCCTTGCAAATGCGACATGGTGCCCGCCATCTCTTTCAGTCAAATTTGTGTTCCAAAATTCAAATATTGGTTCTTCCGGTCCAAGCCCCACCATTTGTCTAAACAGAACTTTTTGACTATATGTGGAGCATCGCCGGTCTTGTAAGGAAGTAGGTATCAAACTTTGGGATCAACTTTTGAGTGTTACCTCTTGCAAAAGGGAAAAAGAATAGGGTTAAAGCAACATTTTAGAGGTAAAATGTACATTTACTTTATTTCATGTGACTTTACATTTATTCCTGTGTAGCACCTAAAGGGTTAAAAAAAAATTCCTGACAACAATTTTGAAGTATTTGAGGGGTGCGGTGTTTAAAATGTTATCACTTTTGGGAAGTTTCCAATATATAGGCTCCTCAAGGTCCATTTAAATCTGAATAGGTCACTAAAGAAACAAGGTTTGTAAATTTGTTGAAAAAATGAAAAATTGCTGATAAACTTTTATCCCCTTTAACATCCTAAAAAAATAAAATGACGTTTGAAAAATGATGCAGATGTAAAGTAGACATATGGTAAACGTTATTTATAAATTGTTTTGTACAGCATGACTAACTGGTTTAAGGATATAAAGATTGAAAGTTAGAAAATTGCAGGGGTTTTTTTTCAACATTTTCGGCAAAATTTTTCGGCGATTATTTAACAAATAAACGCAAGTCATATCAAAAAAATTTTAGCACTATCATGAAGCACAATATGTTACGAAAAAGATCCGTTGAAGCGTTCCAGAGTTATTACCTCATAAAGTAACACTGGTCAGATCTATAAAATTTGAACTGGTCATTAACGTCAAAATTAGCTTGGTCGGTAAGGGGTTAAAAAACATGATATAGCAAAAAAAGACAAAAACCACAGCATTAAAAACTCGATTAGAACTCTTGTAGAAAAACGCACTAAAAAACACAATGAAAATAATTCAAGTATTGTAATTTACCTGATAGGTGCAGAAATGCTGTAGAAAATCTGCAAAATCAAAAACTCACCAAATACTCAATGTGGGAACTTAGCCTTAGATGTATTCTCTACAAAATATAGTATTAAACATTTTGTAAGTTATAGATTATTGACACTTACTTATTTTATCAATATTAGATATAAGTAGATATAAATTAAAAAAAGAAAATTTAATTTGTTGAACAAGTTTCACATAATTGTATACACATTGGGTCAGAAATATCAAAACTATCTAAAAGTCGATCATGTTTTTGTTGAGCTGATTGGTTGGTATGAGCAACCATATCCATTAAATCTCTTTTTTATATTGTATTTGATTATAAATGTCATAAATTATACTATGTGTATTTTCAGTCTCTTAGGAAAACCCTGGAGATATCACTGTGTCTTGTTAATCATGGATTTTTTTTTGTACAAAAGTATAAACTAATTATTTCAAGCAGTGAAAGTTCAATAATAATCCCAATTTTCAAAGTCAATTACAATTCAATTTTAAATGTTAAATAGACTTCTTTTAAATTAATCTTAGCAGCTGATTGAGATGTAGTGATAACAAAGGAAAATAATATTATTCCAGGTAATATTTTTGGTTGCCAAATCTTAGATTTGGTAAAAGTTATTTATACATTTTTTTCTGCAAAATATTTTTGGTTTACAATTTGTACATGTGTTGCTATTGCTTTACATCATTTTTCTATCAAATATTTTTGGATTACAATTTAATGTAAATTTCCAACAGATTAAACAGTTTTGTCTGCTTGTGACTGTTTCATGTTTACTCTCAGAGGATGTAACTTATGCCCATCTTAAATTGATAACTTTAAGATAAGATCTACCTTCTGTGATACAAAATAAAGAAACTTTCATGTTAAAAAAAATATTTCAATATTCTAGCTTTTTTATTTCATTATCTGTAGATAAAAAGATATATCGTATCTACTGGTTTGGAAAATGACGTAAGCATTTAGTAGTAATATAATTTTTTTTTGCCAAGGCTTTTTTTCTATATGAGTATATGTTTTCCAGATAACTTTAAGAAAAGCCAAGATGAAAATATGAATAATTTATTTAGACTGGATCTAGTAATGGTGACTAGTAATGTGACATCACATGAGTTAACAGAATCTATCATTCTACTGAACACAATTTGCTATAAATAGGTTGCTGAGAACTAAACAGTATAGACAAATTAGGGGATCCTTAAAATTAGAGTTTTATATCTAGAAAACAACTGTGATGATAGGTTTATATGCACACAAAATGTTGCTTAATTGAAAAGGAATATGCTGGTGCTATATATAATTATTATTACTGCTTGCATTAGTTTAGGTACAAATAGACAGTGCTTGTTACTTATATCAGACAAGGTTTTAATGCGACATGCATTTCAACATAACTGTTCAGCTTCAGAATTGTGGACCAATGTAAACAAATGCTACCTCCTAACCTTCTTTTTTTTGATAAAAATGAAAGGAACATCTAATATTCTAATCATTATGAAAACATCATTGTTTTTGCATTGTCAAATAATTATGTATTTTTTTTACATTTCTACCATGGTGAATCAACTCATATTATATGGGACATGATAATAATACTACCAACATATCATGTATCACTCTGTCACCAGAATGGTAATGACATTATTAGTATTGTCAGTGATAATTTCTCCTTACCTGAAGTGTCTGATTGCACAGCTTTCACCTGCTTTACCCAGGCAGAATCTGTAAAACACACACTTCATTTTCATTATTTTTTTTAACAACTGATGTAATATTTTATGATACACTGTAGGAAATGTGCGCAATGTTGCAGTCTTACTTTCACTTACCAGCTCACCACAGATATTAAAAGATTAGATATATCAAACTGTGTTTAACTCTTTCATTTTGCACCATTATATCTTGTAAATATACATCTTGACATGTATGCAAGATTTGTGTGAAAAATGGTAAAACTAAAGTTACAATCCTTTCCACAGAATTAAGGAGAGTTCACATTAGTATTTGTACTGTTCTGTATACATGTATTCTTTTTATACGTATTTGCAATTGATCTATGGCTCTGTTCACACTACTATCATGGCTTGTGATCTTTATCGAACATGATCAGTATAATGAATCAGTTTTGAAATGGTTCCCACCAAATTCTGGCAACCTTTATTGGCATATAATTGGGTATGTAACACAGTACCAATGGATTAGATGCTATGAAAAACATGGCAGCCAAGTCAAATTTACCTGGCTGTAAATTTTTTTTCCCGTATTCCAAAGGAAGCACACAAAGGGTTAATTAACGTTTAGCCCTTTTTGAAAGAACAGAATGATTAAAATTGCGAATTAATGAATAACTGCAATTAAGACTCTATATAAAGGAAGATGTCACCTGACACCAATGTGTTATACTGAACAATATTGAATTTATTTAGGGAGGGAACATTTTGCTGCCTTTAACTTAAAGGAGAATAATATTTTAGACAAATTTTATTCTTCTTGGACTTTCTTAAGGTTGCACATAAGGAGAATTGAGAAGCAATAAGAAACTTAAGGGGAGTGACAGGTACAGGTTTTTCCCAACACCATTTTTGCAAAGGCTGAACATGATGCATTGTTCAGCCTTTACTGTTTGGTGAAGGAAAATGAAGACAAGCAAGTTGCTGCTTTACAAATCTGGTCCAAAGATAGATTAGCAGACTCAGTTATAACTCAGAAAATTGATGTAGAACACATGTGCCTTTATCAAAAATTGAAGAAGGTAAACTTTTATAAATTGTAAATTGAAGAAGGCTACGGCAACTGCAGATTTAATTCACCATGTCAATGTAGGTTTCCTGGCCTTTCTTAATTTATTGGGACCAAAATATAGGAGGAATAGAGCTTCTTCTTTTCTGAAACTGGTCACCTTCACCAGGTATATAAGGACTGCGCTCCATACATCCAGAAGTTGATCATCATGATTTTGAGGTTAAGAACAACAAGAATTAAGAATTAGAAAAATAATTGCCTAATTAAAAAAAAAATTAGAACAACCCTTAGTCAAGTAGGAGAAGGCACTGTTCTTAATGCCAGACCATCTTTAAGATCTCTAAATTAACGGGCTGTACGTTATAGGGCTTGCAACTAGAGATGAGCGTTGTTCTACTCGAACTGTTCGCCAATCTCAAATTCGAGCTGTTTTAGGCGGTGTTCGAGCCGTTCGGCGAACACGAACAATTTGAGAAAAATTCGCCTGTTCGAAGTTATGTTCGATAACTGTTCGTGCACCAAAATCATAACTGGATTTTTTCTCAGTAATGCTGAAAATTAATGTTAATACGCAGTTTGAGTGTACAGCGGGGCGGGGGGGAGGGGCAGGGGATGGATCTCTGCAGGAACAATGAAGATCTCCATTTTTTTTTCTCTTTCCCGCATTTACAGTGGGGAGGTGCAATCTGTCAGCCTATCAGCAGCGCACACACGGAGCGAAGTGCTTTTTTTCACACAAGCAAGGGCATGTGTCATTGGCAGTGTATGTCACATGTCCTTGCCCTATAAGACCAAGCCATTTTCCCCGTCGCCACCATTTTCTCACTGCTGCAGCTGCGTGTTAGACGGCACCGCTGTTGCTGTGTGCGCTATACCTTGTTAATTTCAAGCCAATTTTCGCACAAATCTACAGATAGCTTGGGAGTAGGGAATAGTTGTGATTGCAGTCCTTTTAAGGACTAGGTTACAGCATTTCCTATGACTTTTATCAGGCAGGTCTGTGCTCTTAAATAGATAGGTTGTGGGAGTAAAGACTAATTGTAATTGGAGTCCTTTTCAGGACTAGGTTACATCAGTTCCTATCAGTTTTTGCCAGGCAGGTCTGTGCCAGTGCTGTGCAAGTTTTTTTCACAGCATTTGGCTGAATCTAGCAAAGCTAATCCTTTTTGGCCTATTGCAGAGTGTGTTAGTCAGTGGAGTAGCCTATCTGTGTTGCAAGATATACCACCTGTGTATAGAATACCAATTTTTTTACTGCACCTAGTGAAGTAAAATCTTTTGGGCATAGCATCATTCTATTAGTCCATCTATACTGACCTCCATCAGGTTGCAAACTGAATATAATTTTTTTCTGCATCTAGCTCTGAAAAAATATTGGGCTTCTAGCTGTGTGTGGGACTTGTTGTATTAGTCCATCTATACTGACCTCCATCAGGTTGCAAACTGAATATATTTTTTTCTGCATCTACCTCTGAAAAAATATTGGGCTTCTAGCTGTGTGTGGGACTTGTTGTATTAGTCCATCTATACAGACCTCCATCAGGTTGCAAACTGAATATATTTTTTTCTGCATCTACCTCTGAAAAAATATTGGGCTTCTAGCTGTGTGTGGGACTTGTTGTATTAGTCCATCTATACTGATCTCCATCAGGTTGCAAATTAAAAATAATTTTTATCTGCATCTACAGTACCTCTGAAAAAATATTTGGGCTTCTAGCTGTGTGTGGGACTTGTTCTATTAGTCCATCTATACTGACCTCCATCAGGTTGCAAATTGAATATAATTTTTATCTGCATCTAGCTCTGAAAAAATATTTGGCCTTCTAGCAGTGTGTGGGACTTTCTCTATTAGTCCATCTATACTGACCTCCATCAGGTTGCAAATTGAATATAATTTTTATCTGCATCTAGCTCTGAAAAAATATTTGGCCTTCTAGCAGTGTGTGGGACTTTCTCTATTAGTCCATCTATACTGACCTCCATCAGGTTGCAAATTAAAAATAATTTTTATCTGCATCTACCTCTGAAAAAATATTTGGGCTTCTAGCAGTGTGTGGGACTCATTGTATTAGGCCATCTATACCAAGCTCCACCAGCTTTGAAATTAATAATAATTTTTAGCTGCATCTAGCCCTGAAAATAATTTTTCCCAATAGTGGTAGCAATAGAAATATGGGGCGCGCGCCTGGCTAACAAAAATATACGCTTCATAACACAAAACACCAGCCTAGCGCACTGCATTAATAAGATGGCATCATCGTCTCTCCCAGTGCTAGGCCTACTACGCAGGCTAGTATTCCTGTGCCTAAAACACAATGTATGGGTCCGCGCTAGCCACTATGCTGAGGGGTATAAAGCTGCTGCTAACGCTTTATAAGAATTCAATTGGCAGATTTTCACAGAGCTCTTCCACAACGCCCACCCATCGGGCAACAGTTGCCCACCCTCCCTATGGGATCTAGTGGCGAATAGTTGATGCCATTAATCAGAGCGTCAGTTGCCCCGTCAACGTGGCAAGCATACGGTAAGGCATGGGAAGAGTGGACACGACTAGTAGCAGGCAGACGGGTTGACCAATGTGAACAAGCCAGATCACAAGTCACCATAGAATTTCTCCACCAGCTAATGATGAGGGGCATATCAGGGGCGTCAGCGCAGCGGTGTCTGACCGGAGTAGCATTTCACTTCCAACTACTGAATTGGGGAGATGTGACAAAGATTCATCATCAGACAATCCATAAAAGGGTGGAAAAGGGGTCAGCCAAGTCAGGAATGTAGACGTCCCGTCCCGTGTCACTAAAACTGATTTCTCACATCTTATCCCTAACACCATTAACATGACACTCACAATTTGAAGCAACACTAATGTCTACTGCATTTGTGATCGCCTTCTTCGGGGCGCTATGTATAAGCGAATTAGTCCCTCAATCCAAAATTCCCACCAGTGGACGCTTATTACACCAGGAAGTAGTCATAGCCAATAATGCAATACGTGTACGCATACACCAATCGAAAACGGTTCCAGCGGGCAGGGGTACTTGGGTACTTCTACAACCCACAAACGGTACACTGAGTCGGGTAACAATAGTAAAAACATATCTAACCATCAGATCACAAAGTAATTTCTTCGTATCACACATTGATGGAACGCCATTATCAAGATACCTGTTCCAAGCTATATTTAATAAATGCATAACATCGGCAGGGAACCACCCCAAAGATTACGGGACACACTCATTCCGCATAGGTGCGGCCACGGAAGCAGCAAGAGCAGGACTGTCAGAAACGGAAGTTCAGAGGATAGGGAGATGGCGATCCACGTGTTTGGCGAGATACATAAGACCGGACTTGTTATCCTAACGTGGTTTGTTTCTTTTACAGGTGACACTAAGCCAACAGTGTGAGTGATAGGCCACTCGTATATATATTGGGCACAAAAAAGGGCGAAAGTCCGCCCAGGCGGGAGGAAATTAGAGTTTCATAACACATATTTCAACTGGAGAGGTATTAGAGGCCTGCTATGGCCACAGGTACTAATGGAGGTAATCAAGGTAGGGAGAGAGGCAAGAGGTCCGGTCATCTTAGTTATACAGGCCGGGGGAAACAACCTAGGTCATCACAAGAGCGCATAACTAATGGCAATAATGAAACTAGACACTGAGCGCTTCAGAGAATTTTTCACAAAATTAGCTATAGTATGGTCAGAGATTGTGCCGATAGCGGTATGGCAAGGTGCGCGAGACATCACGGCCATCGAATGGACAAGGCGGGTAATAAATATTCGGATGGCAAAATTTAGAAGAGACAGAGGCGGTGTAGTGATACGACACCGACAACTGGAAGGAGATAAAGCAGGCCTCATACGGCCCGACGGTGTTCACTTAATAGATATTGGACTGGACATATTCCTGTCAGGACTCCAGGACGGAGTGGAACAAGCATTAAGAGTGATGGGTGGGGGTCAGAGTCCTGCATACGAGTACGCTGGATCCTCCGTGGCCTGGAAATAGAAAGGACATGTTGGAGAGTTACACTTGTTGGCCAACTTGCCGGAGTGGGGACCCAGGGCATGCTGCAACAAGCTGAATTATTTTAGAAATAAAATGCCTTTCTAATGGAATGAGTATAAAGAGTTAATAAAGCTGTGACCGATCCTCACCCATCCAGTTGTAAGAGTTACATTATTGGGTTGTCCATGAAAGGGGGGCGGTAGGGGGGCTGAGCATCTGGGTTTGGTTGGGGGTCCCCACAGTCTGCCTAGGCTAGATTAATTTAAAAATTCTTATTAGATACACAGGCGGTGCAGCTTGCTTCGCAGCTGGGCTACTACGCCCAAAGTATTGCCTAGGCTAGATGCAGTTAAAAATTCTACGCTGACTAGCAGACACTGAAGATTTGGAGCAGACCTCTGAGTAAACAGCTCTTCAGACTCAACCATCTGTATTACCCCAAGCCATAGTGTATGTAGTTTCTTACAGTTAAAAGGGGGGGGTGCGACCCAACCCACCTGGAATTGACGATGCCAACGTCACGTAAGACACAGCAAGGGGACTCCCAAAATTGTGGCACAGACACCACTTAACCCTAGAACGCATACCTGTGGCCTTGCAGGCCCGCCCAGTTAATTGTTTTCTATTTTCTGCAAGATTGCTTTAGTTAGAATTTTGAAACTCTAGGTATTCTTCATGTATATAGTTGTTTGTCATTTGAGTTTGAGTTATTCCATGTTATTTGCACACGGGCCTAAAGGGCCCCAGGTATGTGAAAGTGTAGATTTTTATGGTCATGCGTTCTAGGGTTAAGTGGCATCAATTGCCCCACTGTTGCTTAAAACGGTTGGTGAGGTGATTTTACCAAATCCCCAAGCTTTTAGTCTCCCAAGGATGACACAGGGGTAGAAATGTCCTTGCGAATCCATGATTTGATCATCTTTATGAACGTGAGTCTGTCTACATTCTCAGTGGACAGCCGCGTGCGCTTATCTGTCAGCACACCACCAGCAGCGCTGAACACACGTTCAGAGAGAACGCTGGCTGCATGGCATGACAAGATCTCCAAGGCGTGAGTGGCGAGCTCCGGCGATTTTTCAAGATTGGAATACCAAAATGAGCAAGGGTCCAGTGACACAGTCATGGCTTCGATGTTCACTTGGAGATTCTCCTGTACCATCCTCTCTAGGCATTGACTATGTGGCAGACTTCTTGTCTCCTGTGGCCTTGCAAAGGATGGTCTAAAAAAGTGGTGAAACGATTCCACAAAATTGCTGTTACCAGCAGATACTGTGTTACTGTTACTGTTTGAGTGATGAAGACTCGACAGTCCCACCGTTGGCAAGTTAGAACTGTGAGATTCACTACGTGCACCACTGGTGTTTTGTGGAAAAGCACATGTAAGATTCTGCAACAGATACTCCTGCATTCGTCAATACCTTTTTATGGCAGGAATTATTTCGGCAAATATACTTTTGTACCGGGGATCTAAGAGTGTGGCAACCCAGTAGTCGGGATTACTTCGAATTCTGACAATCCGGGGGTCATGTTGCAGGTAGTGCAGCAAGAAGGCACTCATGTGTCTTGCGCATCCAGAAGGACCAAGTCCTTGTTGTGTTGGTAGCGAGGTAAGAATCATGCTTCCTTCCTCTGCCCTCTCCCTCCAACCTCGCACAACAGAAATGTGATCAAGGTCTCTCTCATCTGATGAGTCTTCCATGCCCATTGCCAGTTCGTCCTCCACTTCTTCCTCGGCTCCTGCACCTTCCTCAACAGTTTGGCTGCTACCATGCGCCCTGGTTAATCCCTCTCCCCCACCCTCCCATGCCTGCCACCTTGGTGCTGCCAACCGTCTGGACCTTGGAGATGTTATCCCTTCCGCATAC
Source organism: Phyllobates terribilis (assembly GCF_046119375.1). Classification (NCBI taxonomy): domain Eukaryota; kingdom Metazoa; phylum Chordata; class Amphibia; order Anura; family Dendrobatidae; genus Phyllobates; species Phyllobates terribilis. The sequence goes on along the minus strand of NW_027362770.1, from coordinate 71,365,537 downwards.
GACTCCTCCTCTACTTCCTCCACCTCCTCTTGTCCCACCACCTGACTCCGAATTCTGTTTAACATGTGCTCCAGCATGTAAATCACCGTAATAGTCATGCTGATAATGGCATCGTCAGCACTAAACATCTTCGTCGCCATTTCAAGACTGTGCAGAAGGGTGCATAGGTCCCTGATCTGAGACCACTCCTCCAACATGATTTGCCCCACCTCTGGATCTCATTGGCCCAGGCTATACGTCAGAACGTATTGCACCAGGGCTTGTCGGTGCTGCCACAGTCGCTGCAACATGTGCAGAGTTGAATTCCACCGTGTCGGCACATCGCATTTCAGCCGGTGAACTGGCAGGCCCAACGACTTCTGTAGAGATGTAAGGCGTTGAACTGCGGGATGCGAACGGCGGAAGTGAGCACACAGCGACCGTGCACTCTGCAGAAGGCCATCTAGTCCGGGATAGTGGGCTAAAAATTGCTGGACAACCAGGTTCAACACATGACCAATACAAGGCACGTGTGTGACATTGCCCCGGCGAAGTGCCGCACCCAGGTTTGCAGCATTGTCGCACATGGCCTTCCCTGGTTGCAGGTCCAGTGGAGACAACCTTTCATGAAACTGGGTCTCCAGAGCTGACCAAAACTCCTCAGCTGTGTGACTCACATTTCCCAGACATTTCAAAGTAAACACTGATGCGTTGAGCCCTGCTGCCAGCATAGTAAGGAGGTGTGCATGATTCCTTCTGCGCAGTTAGAAAGCAGGTGGCATTACCAGACAGGCTTTGGGTGCAGGTGGAGGACCGAGAGGAGGTTGAGGAGGCAGAAGCAGTGGAGGAAGTTCGAGATAAAGAGGATTAACACACAACTCGTGGGGACGGTAAGACTTGGACAGCAGCCCCTTGTCCTGCTGTCACCATAGTTACCCAGTGCCCAGTCAGCGACATGTAACGCCCCTGTCCATGCCTTCTCGTCCAAGTGTCTGTGGTGAAGTGCACCCTGTTGCACACAGAGTTTCTCAAAGAAGCGGTGATGTTGTGTGCGACATGCTAGTGGAGCGCAGGCACACCTTTCTTTGAGAAGTAGTGCCGACTGGGCATCTGGTACTGGGGCACTGTGACGGACATAAGGTCTTGAAAATCCTCTGTGTCCTCCAGGTGGAAAGGCAGCATTTCTGTAGCCAACAGCTTGCAGATGGTGAAATTCAACCTCTTAGCTTTCTCATGGCTAGGAGGAAATGGTCTTTTACTTTTCCACATCTGAGGGACCGAGGGCTGGCTGTTGTGCTTAGACGGTGTTGAGTAGGGTGTCCCCGGCAACTGCCGGTCTGTGAGGAAGATGCAGGCGGACATGTTAGGTTGCCTTGATCCAAAGGTGGTGCTCTCGATGTCGGAGAGCGCTCAACACTAGCAGGTGTTTCCACTTCCCAATGAACTGACGACCTGCCAATCACACTGGCTGTTGCGGGTAGAGAGGTGGCAGGTCTGCGTCCAAAAACATGTGTGACTGCTGTCCCCCCAGTCACAGAGGATGAAGAGGCTGCGGATGCACAAGATGGGGCAGACGGTGGTTGGCCCAGCCGGCTAGGCCGCATTGTAGCACAGTGAGCTTCCCACTGCAACTTATGCTTCATATCCATGTGACGGTACATGCATGAAGTACTCAAACTATGTATTTTTTGGCCTCTACTTAGCTTTTGCTGACAAATATTACAGATAACACGAGTTGGGTCATCCTTATCGATTTGAATAAATGCCCAGGCTATGCAAGGCTTAGAGCCCATGTGACCTGAAGAGCCACTACGACTTGTGGTCAGAGGCAGAGTTGTGGTTGAGGATGCAGTTGTTGACGTGCTTCCAGTACTCCGTCTCTGTTCAGGAAGGCGCAACCTAACCTCGTCGTTAATAGCATCTGTGATGCCCCGCTGCGCTTGGTATCACAGATCCTACAAGAGTGCATTGATGGAATCCTCCACAAGAGGCCCCCATAAACATTCACACATCTCCACCTTCCACCTCAGACCAGCAGAGGGAGCCCGTTAGGGATATAAATAGGGAAGGTGGAGCTAGGCAGTTCAGTTCCTCTGAAGAGTTCCTGCAGTAGAGAAGCCTAAGAGAGGTCAGTCTGCAGTGGAGCTCAGTCTAGTCTAGAGAACGCAGTTAATAGTTCAGCAGTGGAGCACGAGGCTCCTGCTTGCTAGATTCAGGGAGCCCATATAGAGCTTAAGGTGTGCCGGTGCCGTAAGATCAGTGAAGCGCGGCAAGCTGCCGTTAGTGTGTATAGCCTAGTGAGGGCCCGAGTAGGCCGAAGGCGAGTGGCGAGTTAGTACATAAGGGGCAGAGGAGCTTAACCAGCTCACCCCGAAGCATTTACCGGACACAGGATCCGAGCTTACCGGTATCTCTATGACCCAGTAAGGCATAACCGGAATCCCTGGAGAACTACAAGTCCCAGGATCGCTAAGGTGCTGATATGTAACAGAGCCAGGAGACGCTTAGGCCCCGCATACTGGGAGCGTGAACTCCAAGAGAAGGCCCTACCACAAGGTCAGCCAGCGCAGGACAGAGGCAAAGTTAGGCCTAGCTCCAGGCAGGTCAGAAACTTACTACGCAGAAGCAAGAAACAGGAGGCCCTACACCCGCTCATTGGGGAGGATCCTGATATGCCTTATCACCGGCCTCAGTGGACTGCTGCAGCGCTGGTGCTTGTCACCAGATATCACAGGTGGCGTCATGAACTCTTATAAAATTAACAATTATCCACCCTTTTAAAGAGAGACCCCAGGGTACGGGCCAGGGAGCCGACCACCGCGACATCCCCAAGGCCAGGCAAATGCCCGGGTACCGAGTCATCCCCATCCCCAGGGCTAGTCACATCCTCCTCCACCTCCTCTGCTGACCTCATCGACTGTCTGACTGTGGGTTGACAGTAAGTGGGATCTCCAACCTCGTCATCATCACCCTGTGTGTTATCACACCCATCGCCCTCAGAGCCAACCTCTTCCTGCCCTGACCGAAAAGTCAAGTTGTCGCTCCAATCAGGTATTTGAGTCTCATCATCGTCTTCATCATTGTCTCCACCAACAGGAGTTACAGTTTGGGAACAAGGGTCTACATTATGCTCAGAACCTTCTTCATCTGGTCCTGGATCCAACTTATAAAGATTCTGGGCATCGGATCAGATCATTTCCTCATCTGGATTAACAGAAGCTCTGGAGCAGACCTCCGTTTCCCAGGCTATAGTATGAGTAAACAGCTGGGCAGACTCAGCCATCTGTGTTACCCCATACTCAGACGGGCAGCTGGAGACTTGGGAGCTGTGAGGAAGCAAGTGCGATTGGGGTGACACCTCTGAGGACTGGAGCATTTGTGATGTTGAAATTGAGGTGATGGAGAGCCCACTTGAAGGAGCACTTGATATCCATTGAAGCACCTGCTGTTTTTGTGCCTCATCTAGAATTTGTAGCGATGGGCGTGTCCGTAAGAATGGGATCGTATCACATTGTCCACGAAAAGAAGTCGACATCTTAGTTTGGCTGGAAGATGGTCTTTCTTCTGCAGATGTTACCCCCCCCCCCCACCGTGGGGGGCCTCGACCCACCGGCGGACAGGCACCAGTATTGGGATAGGGGGGCTGGCCGTCAGGGTCCACCGCGGCTCTGGCACAAACCCGGCGACACAGAGGTGGCACAGGCAGGAACGGACTGGCCGTGTCGGCTGTAGTGCCGGCGTCCCTGCCCTCTGCTAGGCAGGGACGCTGCTCCCCTCACCGCTCTGCCCCGTGCCCGGCGTCCCTCTCCCGCTCTGCTGTCAGCGCGCGCTCCTTCCCGGCGTCCTCCTCCCGCTCTGCTCTCAGCGCGCGCTCCTTCCCGGCCCCTGTGCTTAGGGCGCGCGCGCGCGCTCCCCTCCTCTTAAAGGGGCCGCGCGTGCCGTCCTAAGGAGTCCCCGGCCAATGGCCGGAGGACTTCATCATATATAAGGCACCTCCTCCAAAATGGAGGTGCCCGAGCAATGTTGTTTGCACCTGTGTCTCACCTGTGCTTCAGCCCTCAGGTCCCGTTGCCAGTTACCTGCCAGTTACCTGTCAGATTCCTGCCTGATTACTTGCTACCTGTCTGCTAGTCTGAGGTCCGACGGTCTGCCTTACTACTCCTGTCAGTCTGTCTAAGGACCAGCCTGCCCGCTCACCTGGGAGCGCACCTCAGCTACCTGCCTGCTTGCCAGAGGTCCGACGGTCTGCCTTACAACTCCGGTCAGTCTGTCTATGGACCAGCTTGCCCGCTCACCTGGGAGCGCTTCTCCGTTACCTGCCTGCTTGCCAGCCCGGAGGCTCCGCTGTCACGTGCTGTGACCACCAGCTACTCCAGACTCTTGCCCGCTCACCTGGGAGCGCTTCTCCGCTACCTGCCTGCTTGCCTGCCCGGAGGCTCCGCTGTCACGTGCTGTGACCACCAGCTACTCCAGACTCTTGCCCGCTCACCTGGGAGCGCTTCTCCGCTACCTGCCTGCTTGCCTGCCCGGAGGCTCCGCTGTCACGTGCTGTGACCACCAGCTATTCCTGAGACTCTTGCCCGCTCACCTGGGAGCGCTTCTCCGTTACCTGCCTGCTTGCCTACCTGGAGGCTCCGCCGTCACGTGCTGTGACCACCTGCAATTCCAGAGACTCTCGCTTGCTCACCTGGGAGCACACATTCTCCATCTGCCTTGCTAGCCTACCTGGAGGTTCAGCCATCACAGGTCGTACCTACCCTTTACCCAGAGACTGCCCCGATCACTTGCCGTGTCCTCCTGCCCGTACACCCAGAGACTGTCCTGGTCACCTCCTGTGACTACCTGCCTGGTCGCCACCCGCTCCCTTACAAGGACCGCCCCCTTGTATTGTAGCCCAGAGGTTCCGCCTCCCAGACCCGTTACAGTTTGCTCGGACCATGGAACCCGGTGGCACCCAAGCTCCCTCGCTCTCGGACCTCTGTCTTGAACTGTCCCGTCAGAGGTCCCAACAGGAGTCCATCATGGGTCACCTGCGGAATGTCAATACTCGCCTGAACACTCTGTCTGATCCACCAACAACCTCCGCCAGTGCCATATCTTGCAATCCGGCAGCTCCGCTGCCCACTAATACCATGGTATCCTACCCCGGACCCCGGCTTTCTGCACCTCCTCGCTTCGGAGGCGACTCCGTCCAGGCTCGGGGCTTCTTAAATCAGTGCACCCTGCACTTTGAACTTTTGTCCCACCAGTTTAATTCCGACCGGGCCAAAATTGCCTTCATCATGTCCCATCTCACCGGGGAGGCCCTGGCCTGGCTAAATCCTCTATGGGAGAGAGGAGACCCCCTGGTGTCCAACTTGCCTGCTTTTCTCACGGCTTTCCGGAAAGTCTTCGACGAACCCGGACGGAAGACCTCATCTGCATCATCGTTGCTACGCCTCCGTCAGGAGAGTCTCACCGTAGGCCAATATGCCATACGGTTCCGTACCCTTGCCTCGGAGCTGGCCTGGGATAACGACGCTCTGGTTTCCGTCTTCTGGGAGGGTCTGTCCGGCCGTAATAAAGATGAACTTGCCGGTCGGGACATTCCTACCACTCTCGATGACTTAATAACTCTTGCCACCCGGATTGACCTACGGTTCCAGGAGCGTGCCAGAGAGGTCACCCGTGAGAGGAGGTTACCACGTCTAGCTCCTACTTTTCAGAAACCCGTCACTCCTTCTGTCTCTAACCAGGTACACCCCCCTGAGCCTATGCAGGTCGACCAGACCAAGATGGTCAAGACCCGTCAGGACTTACGCCGTGCCGAGGGGACCTGCTTCTACTGTGGCAGTAAGGAGCACCGGATTCATGCCTGCCCGGAGAGGTCGGGAAACGCCTGTGTCTAGGTTCGCTCAGAGAGGTCCACCTAGACAAGAATAAATCCTCTCCATCCCTGCTGTTGTCAGTTTCAATCGTCTACGGGGAGAACCGTTATTTCGAACTGGCCCAACTGGACTCTGGAGCAGCCGGGAATCTTATTTCACAGTCCCTGGTAGAGAAATACCGCATCCCCACCAAACCTCTGGCTGTACCCTTGTCTGTGGCTGCCGTGGATGGGGGGCTCTTACCACGCCCCATCCAACTCATCACCGAGTCCATTACTCTGCAGGTGGGAATGCTGCATTCTGAAAGTATCTCCTTTCGTGTTCTGCCTGGACTCTCTCGCGCCCTCTTGCTGGGTCTGCCTTGGCTCCAGAGACATGCACCCGTGCTTGACTGGCAAACCGGAGAAGTCCTTCGCTGGGGACAAGACTGTCATAAGACCTGCCTGGTTCCCGTCCATCCCGTCCGTCCCTCTCCTGCCCCAGCTAATCTACCTTGACTTCCAATTCCTTATTGGTCTTATGCTGATGTCTTTAATAAAAAGGAGGCAGAGACATTACCCCCTCATAGACCATACGACTGTCCCATCGACCTGTTACCCGGTACTACTCCTCCCCGTGGGCGTATTTATCCTTTATCCGCTGCTGAGACCCGGTCGATGTCCGAATATATTGAGGAGAATCTGGCCAGGGGATTCATCCGGAAATCTACCTCCCCGGTGGGAGCAGGCTTCTTTTTCGTCAAAAAGAAGGACGGCTCTCTCCGTCCCTGTATAGACTATAGAGGCCTAAACCAGATCACGGTGAAGAATAAGTACCCCCTTCCGCTCATTCCAGAATTATTTGATCGTCTGAGGGGGGCTAGAATCTTCACCAAACTAGACCTCCGTGGGGCGTACAACCTGGTTCGTATCCGTCAAGGGGATGAATGGAAGACGGCATTCAACACCCGGGACGGCCACTATGAATACCTGGTAATGCCCTTTGGTCTCTGTAACGCTCCTGCCGTCTTTCAAGAGTTGGTCAATGACATCTTCCGGGACCTTCTCTACTCCTGCGTAGTGGTGTACCTGGACGACATCTTGGTCTTCTCTCCGGATCTCCAGACTCACCGGAGGGACGTTCGTCAGGTCCTGCTCAGGCTCAGGCAGAATCACCTCTTCGCTAAATACGAGAAGTGCCTCTTTGAGCAGACCTCGCTTCCGTTTTTGGGCTACATTATTTCTCAGACCGGCCTACGAATGGATCCAGAGAAACTGTCTGCCATCGAGAAATGGCCCCGACCGGAGGGGTTGAAGGCCATTCAGCGGTTCCTGGGCTTCGCCAACTACTACCGCCTCTTCATACCACACTTCTCTTCCCGGACTGCCCCAATTTCCGCGCTCACCCGTAAGGGTACTAATCCCAAAGAGTGGCCGCCCGAAGCAGAAGAAGCCTTTCTTTCCTTAAAACAGGCCTTCTCTTCCGCCCCGGTGCTGCATCGCCCGGACGGCAACAAGCAGTTTTTCCTGGAAGTGGACGCCTCCTCCTCTGGAGCTGGAGCGGTACTTACTCAAAAATCTTCTTCCGGGAGGATGGTAACTTGCGGCTTCTTCTCTAAACTCTTCTCCTCCTCTGAGCGCAATTATTCCATAGGAGATCGAGAGTTATTGGCCATCAAACTGGCATTGGAGGAGTGGCGTTACCTGCTTGAGGGGGCTCTTCACCCGGTAATAATTTACACTGACCACAAGAACTTGGCTTACCTCCAGCATGCCCAGAGACTTAACCCGCGCCAGGCCCGGTGGTCCTTGTTTTTTGCTCGTTTTGATTTTGTCCTTCATTTTCGCCCGGCTGACAAAAACGTCAAGGCGGACGCCTTGTCTCGATCTTTTCTGGTATCTGATCTCGAGGAAGATCCGAAACACATCATCGATCCCGCCAGAGTAATGCAGGTGGCTCCCGTGAGTCTAAATCGTCTCCCTCCCGGAAAGACGTTCGTATCAGTACCTGATCGGGAGAAGATCCTTCACTGGGGTCACTCGTCTAAACTGGCTGGCCACGCTGGTCAGAAGAAGACCCTCCAGCTTATTTCCCGGCACTACTGGTGGCCTACCCTGCACAAGGATGTAATAGACTTTGTTTCTGCCTGTGTGTCCTGCGCCCGCAACAAGGTTCCGAGACATCTGCCAGCCGGTCGCCTCCTTCCGCTCCCAGTACCTGCTGCCCCCTGGCAGCATATTGCAATGGACTTCATAACTGACCTCCCACTCTCTGCCGGTTGTACGGTCATTTGGGTGGTCGCTGACCGCTTCTCCAAGATGGCTCATTTCATTCCCCTGCCAGGCCTCCCGTCTGCACCCGAGCTAGCTAGAGACTTTATTCGTCACATCTTCCGTCTTCATGGCCTGCCCCTCCACATCGTGTCGGATCGTGGGGTACAGTTCACCTCACGCTTCTGGAGAGCCACTTGTAAACTACTAGACATCACCCTGGACTTCTCTTCCGCTTACCACCCACAGTCCAATGGTCAAGTGGAGCGGATCAATCAGAACCTGACCAGTTACCTCCGGCACTTCGTTAATGCCCACCATTCTGACTGGGTGGATCTCCTACCATGGGCCGAGTTCTCTTACAATAATCACGAGAGCGAATCCTCCTCCAAATCCCCGTTTTTTGTAGTCTTTGGTCAGCATCCTCGGATTCCTTTTCCTGTCTCCACCTCGGTGGACAACCCGGCTGCGGAATCTCTCGTTAGCAAATTTTCCTCCATTTGGGAGAGTACCCGATCCGCACTCCTTCAGTCGTCCGAGCGGATGAAAAGACACGCTGACAAAAAACGCCTGGATCCTCCTCAATTTCGTCCAGGAGATAAGGTCTGGCTCTCATCTAAATATGTTCGACTCAAGATACCCTCTTACAAGTTAGGGCCTCGGTTCATCGGACCTCTGGAGGTCACCAGTCAGATCAACCCGGTGGCCTATAAATTGAAACTCCCGGCCAACTTACGGATCCCTAACTCCTTCCATGTATCTCTCCTCAAACCTGTGGTACTTAACTCTTTTTCCAAGTCTACAGGTACGCCTCCTGCTCCGGTTTCTGCTGAGGACGAGTTTGAGGTAGAGAACATTCTTGCCACCAAAAGGGTAAGAGGAAAGACCTTTTTTCTGGTAGATTGGAAGGGGTTTGGTCCTGAGGAGAGAACGTGGGAGCCCCGGGAGAACATCCATGCCCCTCTCATCCTAGCTAAATTTCTGTCTGGCCTAAAAAAGGGGGGGCCTAAAGGGGGGGGTACTGTAGTGCCGGCGTCCCTGCCCTCTGCTAGGCAGGGACGCTGCTCCCCTCACCGCTCTGCCCCGTGCCCGGCGTCCCTCTCCCGCTCTGCTGTCAGCGCGCGCTCCTTCCCGGCGTCCTCCTCCCGCTCTGCTCTCAGCGCGCGCTTCTTCCCGGCCCCTGTGCTTAGGGCGCGCGCGCGCGCTCCCCTCCTCTTAAAGGGGCCGCACGCGCCGTCCTAAGGAGTCCCCGGCCAATGGCCGGAGGACTTCATCATATATAAGGCACCTCCTCCAAAATGGAGGTGCCCGAGCAATGTTGTTTGCACCTGTGTCTCACCTGTGCTTCAGCCCTCAGGTCCCGTTGCCAGTTACCTGCCAGTTACCTGTCAGATTCCTGCCTGATTACTTGCTACCTGTCTGCTAGTCTGAGGTCCGACGGTCTGCCTTACTACTCCTGTCAGTCTGTCTAAGGACCAGCCTGCCCGCTCACCTGGGAGCGCACCTCAGCTACCTGCCTGCTTGCCAGAGGTCCGACGGTCTGCCTTACAACTCCGGTCAGTCTGTCTATGGACCAGCTTGCCCGCTCACCTGGGAGCGCTTCTCCGTTACCTGCCTGCTTGCCAGCCCGGAGGCTCCGCTGTCACGTGCTGTGACCACCAGCTACTCCAGACTCTTGCCCGCTCACCTGGGAGCGCTTCTCCGCTACCTGCCTGCTTGCCTGCCCGGAGGCTCCGCTGTCACATGCTGTGACCACCAGCTACTCCAGACTCTTGCCCGCTCACCTGGGAGCGCTTCTCCGCTACCTGCCTGCTTGCCTGCCCGGAGGCTCCGCTGTCACGTGCTGTGACCACCAGCTATTCCTGAGACTCTTGCCCGCTCACCTGGGAGCGCTTCTCCGTTACCTGCCTGCTTGCCTACCTGGAGGCTCCGCCGTCACGTGCTGTGACCACCTGCTATTCCAGAGACTCTCGCTTGCTCACCTGGGAGCACACATTCTCCATCTGCCTTGCTAGCCTACCTGGAGGTTCAGCCATCACAGGTCGTACCTACCCTTTACCCAGAGACTGCCCCGATCACTTGCCGTGTCCTCCTGCCCGTACACCCAGAGACTGTCCTGGTCACCTCCTGTGACTACCTGCCTGGTCGCCACCCGCTCCCTTACAAGGACCGCCCCCTTGTATTGTAGCCCAGAGGTTCCGCCTCCCAGACCCGTTACATCGGCTTCTCACTTTTTGGATTTTAGAAGGGCATGACATGCCTATATCTGTGTCTCCCCCTCCTTTTACTCCTCCACCTCTTTTCTTTTCGCATGACTATATGTACTTGTCACTTTTCCATGTGTTAGTTGTGTCTTCTGAGCAGTTTGTCAGCTTTTGGACACCTTTGAAGGTGTTTTCTATGTGTTTCTATGTGTTTTTGTTTGCCTGCCATTGGTTTTAACGGTGTTCGAAGGTGTTCGACGAACAGTTCGACGAACAGTTCGGCGAACACACGGGTGTTCGACGAACCGAACCGAACTCGAACACTACGGGGGTGGCTCAACACTACTTGCAACTCATTCATACATCTTGGTAATTGTGATCGCCACCAAAAACGCTGTCTTTCAAGACAGATATCTTAAACCAGCATCTTCCAAGAGTTCAAACGGAGGAAGGAGAAACCAGTGGAGAACTAATGATAATTTTTGATGATTAATTTTATTATTGAACAACTACAGTGCTGTCTGTTCAAAAGCTGAAACCTGAATATTTAAGAAAGTAAAAGTGAGCTTTTGGCTTTCTAAAGAGAATATCTATGTAAGTATATTAGTGATGAGCGAGTGTATTCGTTACAATTCTCTATTCGCACGAATAGTACGGTATTCGGGTTATTTGTTATTCGGTGAGTATTTGTGTACTCGCTTCACTATATTTGCATGTCCCGCCTTGCAGTTTTGGTGCCTCCTTTGCAGTCGCTAAACATGCTTGGATTCTTAACCAATCACAGTAATGCCGCAGACATCTCGATTGTGGCATTACTGTGATTGGCTGGCCGCCCAGCGTCATGGGGTCTATTTAAGACCTGCCGCCGCCATTTTGTGCGCATTGCGTCTGGAGCCTGCGTTCTATAAGCATAGGGAGAGATCGCCGAGCTGCTAGGGAGAGTGTTTAGGCCTCTTGACCAAACAAAAGCCCTTGTAAGGGTTACCTGCAGTGTGTACTAGTTCTGTGTTAAAAGGAGCCGCTCACTAGCTCCATAATACCACCAAAAAATAGCTCTTTTCAGAGCTGAAGACTCACAACAAAATCACAGTTCAGGGGAGAGTTTGTGTATTAGCTAGGGAGAGGATAAAGTATTCTTCCAGTGTCCATCTTAAAACAGCTTTTGTCAGAGGCAAAGCAATATTCTTCCTGCACACACAGAATTAGCATTGTGTGCTGGCTTTTTATTTTTTTATTTTTTAGCACTGGTCTATTTTTCCTGCTGTTTTAGGGGTCAGAGCTTGCCTTCTGTCCATATTAGTGTACGTAAAAAATATTTGATTGCCCTGCACAAAGCAGTAGTCCAAACATTTCCTACTGCCTGCTACAAACAAGCACCAGGCTATTTTAACCGCTATTTTGGGGTGTCAGCTTTCCTTATGTCCATATTAGTCTACATAAAAAATCTTTGATTACCCTGCACAAAGCAGTAGTCCAAACATTTCCTACTGTCTGCTACAAAGCAAGCACGAGGCCATTTTAACCACTATTTTGGAAGCCACCATCCCAAAGGCCACCAATCACAAATAGTAGTTAGGCTGGAGTAGGAATGCTGTCCTGGTTTGTCCACTGCACAATCTGAGTAGGATTTGTAAAAATTAGCCCTATGGGCTGAGTCATGGTTGATGCAGGAAGCCACTATCCCAAGGGCCTCCAATCACAAATAGTAGTTAGGCTGGAGTACGAATACTGTTCTGGTTTGTCCACTGCACAATGTGCATAGGGTTTCTAAAAATTAGCCCTATGGGCTGAGTCATGGTTGAAGCAGGAAGGAAACGGGTTCTTATGGGAAGGGGGTGACGATAACAGCAGTAGCATGAATCTGCATTTCTGGTGAATTTAGGTTGGCTTGCTCTCATCTGGAGGATTTACAAACTATGATGATATCCAGTCCTTGTTGAATTTATTCAGAGTAAGTCTGTTTTCCGTGGAGAGGCGTGTGTGCCTATCAGTGATGATTGCCCAAGCAGAACTGAAAACATGCTCAGATACCACACTAGCATCCGAGCAGGCCAGCACCTCCAAGGCATATAAGGAGAGGTCAGGCCAAGTCTTCAGCTTGGACACCCAATAATTAAAGGGAACTGAAGCGTCAGAAAGGATGCACGTGTAACGGGGTGCAGGGTGGTAGTCATGGGCGAGTGGCATGTCAGTTTCAGTGATTAAATCCTCACCCTGGCCCGCTAAAGAAAAATGGGACTCTGAGAATCCCTGGGGGTGTGTATCTGTTGTGGTGCTTCTGTGGAGGAGACCTCCATACTCACTTCTGACCCGCCGTCCCGGGTGTTGAGTCTTTTGCCTTCAGAAGGAGAAAACCAGAAAGAAAAACTTCTTTACTTTGAGCCACAGTCACATACAGGGAGTAACAAGTGATACAGTCTCTTTGTGATCTCTTCACATACAGCGGCACTTTACCAGTGATGAAAGACACAGACACACAGACACCGATTTGGATATGAAGATTAATGCCTAATGCGCCAGCTCTATGGGTAACTCTATTCTCTGCCCCACTGCCTGACCTGCTTGGATCTACCTTCCTCATGTGGTAATCCTGTCTCAGCATGTAAGGTGAAGTAGAACTGCCTGACACCAGAAAATCTCTCTGTTCTTTGCTACAACTGCTCCTCCCACACTGAAGCAGCTCACAAGACTATTAACTGCTTCAACTACAAGAGTGCCCACATCTGTACTCTCATACATAACCTCTAGATGTCTCTTAACTCATCAGACATTACTTCTTATACATGCTCATATATAAACATAAAGTAAGACATCATGTGCACAAAGAGGGAAGAGGTGCATGACCGTCCCTGTCAGGAAAACACACTTGGTCAGACCTTTCAGCCCTCTGGCGCCCCCTTATCCTGCTGGTCAAACACGGTATTGACCGAGGATAAGCACGGGCGCAGCTGCTCTAATTTATGTCGACTATTGTGGCACGTGATGTGACAGGACCTATATATACCACCAGTTCCTTCCAGGAACGTATATATACCTCCGTCCAGCCACCCTCAAACCACAATATCACATAAATACTGGTATACTGCCACTACCGATCGCTTAACAGGTGGATCGGGTACCGGTTAGGTAACGTGAATTAGCGGGTGAGGAACGTGTTTGCTCGACATAGGACAAGAACAACGAAGCTGGTAAATAATAATGATTTACTCCCGAAAGTGGGCAGTGTTTACAAAAGATATACAAGATATTATAAAAGAGACAATTTACATATATGCATAAAACAGTTATTAAAATAAAAGGGATAAAGAAAAGCAAAACCTGCGCCACGAGGTGATGGTCTCAGATTCTGTGGGGGGGACAGCTCCCCGGAAATTTGATGCGATTCTTCCACACAGCGAGGAGGGCATGCGTCTGACGTCCCGGGCAAGAATGACTTAAAATGGCTGTTCTGGTTTTTAGTAAGGGGCCAAAACATTAGGAGACACCCATGTTGTTTACCTCACACGGGGGCTCGGTTTTGTGAACCCACCCAGCTGCATAAGACATAAAAATCCTTCAGATTTCATATCTTGGTATGCGGGGGTCCCACATCCAAGATAGAGACATCATGTTTGCCGTCACCACTATTCATGAAGATGGATATCAAATATGATATCTCTATGACGCTCAGAAGCTCCGAATCCATTTCCCAGGTTCCTGGTGGTCTCCCAGCCACGAAAACCACACCATCACAATTGGAAAAAGGTGAACATTAGTGTTGAGCGAGCACTAAAATGCTTGGGTGCTCGAAGCTCGGGCCGAGCTCGCCGTGATACTCGGGTGCTCGACCCGAGCAACGAGCCCAATGTTAGTCTATGGAAGACTCGAGCATTTTTGCGGTGGCACCCCCGGCAGTCTTTTAAAAGCCTAACAAGTGCCCAAAACGATAGTGACAGTGCTCAAATGACATGGGGACAGCATGGGGATCGCCCCAGGAAGCATTTCTGACCCCCAGGTCACTGCTGTCAACAACATGGTCAGAGGTATTAAGCCACTTTTACAGGCTCACAATAAAACGAAAGTGAAACTTTTTTCCTGTGAAATATGTTAAGGAACATCCTTTCCAGGGAAAAGACTAGTGTATAAGTTAAAATAAATGACCAAAAACAAAAATACTCCTCCACACCTTCGGCTATGTTCACAAGTAGCATTTTTTATGCGTTTTTGCACTTTTGTATTGCTTTCAACTATGACAAATGCATTCACCAGGAAATGTCATTTTAACATTTTACAACCTTATCTGGCCATGTGCTGTGTGACACATGCATAAAGTGCTGAAAAGACATGGGAACAGCATGGGGAAGACCCCTGGAAGCATCTCTGACTCCCAGGTCACTGTCTAAAAGTGTGCCCATCATAAGTGATCCTTGCCGCATCAGAAGATGCAGACTTGCAACTATCCCCATGCAAGTTCTAGTCCCAGGGCAGTGTTCAATTGTACCTCCCCCATTCCTTGCAATACAAGCGCAAGTATGCGGCCTGCCACCTACCCACCCCCAGGCTGCAATACCATACTGCTTGCTTGCTTGAACTTGAAATTGGGCCTTTTAGGCATGTGGAGGTGGAATCTGGCCACCACGTCATGGCTGTGTTGGCGGCCTGGAATCCATACTCAGTCCCCAGCCGCCCGGCGGCCGGGTGTCCATACTCAGTCCCCAGCCGCCCCGCGGCCGAGTGTCCACACGGTCCCCAGCCGCCTGGGGGCAGTCGGGTGTCCATAAACGGTCCCCAGCCGCCCCCATTTCTCCTTGGAACATCCCCACACACACTTTTCTTAGCCCTGCCTGCTTTAGGCAGCATTGGACAAGCCCACCAGAGAACCAGACTCCTCCGGTGGGCCCTGACTTCTCCATCGGTGGAGTTGAGAGTGCCAAGGTGAGGAGCATGATGATGATGACAGAAGTTAGCATCTGCTATGTTTTCTTTTAATGCAAGTGTAAGTGTGCAGCCTGCCACCCACCCACCCCCAGACTGCAATTCATACTGCTAGCTTGCACTTGAAATGGGGCCTTTTAGTTTAGAGGAGGCCGAAGCTGGCCTCTACCTCATGGCTGCTTCGGCAGCGAGGTATCCATACTCAGTCCCCAGCCGCCCCTATTTGTCCTGGTGTGCCTTATACATAGGATTAAGCGCGTATTCCAAAACATTACCTGTGCCCTCCCCAGTGCATTTAGTGGGAAGGAGAGCCTATCCGCTGTAGTGTGTGCATGCCAAACCCCTGTTCATGGTACATGCGAAGATGCCTCCCACCTTGCACCTGTCGTTGCAGACTTGCAACTATCCCCATTCAAGTCCTTGTCCCAGGGCAGTGTTCAATTGTACCTCTCCCATTCCTTGCAATGCAAGCGCAAGTATGCAGCCTGCCACCCACCCACCCCCAGGCTGCAATACCATACTGCTTGCTTGCTTGCACTTTAAATTGGGCTTTTT
This sequence comes from Phyllobates terribilis, assembly GCF_046119375.1. Classification (NCBI taxonomy): domain Eukaryota; kingdom Metazoa; phylum Chordata; class Amphibia; order Anura; family Dendrobatidae; genus Phyllobates; species Phyllobates terribilis. The sequence goes on along the minus strand of NW_027362770.1, from coordinate 71,349,769 downwards.
AGGCATGTGGAGGCAGAATCTGGCCACCACGCCATAGCTGTGTCGGCGGCCTGGTATCCATACTCAGTCCCCAGCCGCCTGGTGGCCGGGTGTCCCCGCTTGCTCCCCAGCCTCCAGGGGGTGGCCGGGTGTCCATACTCGGTCCCCAGCCACCCCTATTTGTACCGGTAACCTTTCTCACACTTTTCTTAGCCTGGCCTTCTTTAGGGCAGCATTGGCCGAGCCCACCGGACTATCAGACTCCTCCGGTGGGCCCTGGCTTCTCCATCAGGGGAGTTGAGAGTGCCAAGGTGAGGAGCATGATGAGGATGATAGAAGTTAGCATCTGCTTTGTTTTGTTGTAATGCAAGCGCATGTATGTAGTAGCGGCTAGGTCTGAGGAGGTCAGCGTTTTGGCGCATATCCTACCTCCTCCGAGGATTGCTGGATGTTTTCCTGCTACTATCCAAGTTCTATGACTCCCGTTAAAACAAAGCTTCAGGTGATAAATGATGGATGAGGTAGGGGCAAAGGAGAAAGAGCAGGAGGAACAGGGACCATTCACATCAATATCAGGCCAGTCAACCAGATATGTCTTGTAGGATATGTTTCTGTAACAAAAGGAGCGGTTCGGCTACACAGTTATAGGGCATACAGTGAGTGCAATGCCTACCAAAAATTTCGAGGCACTCCAATGCCCCTTGGAAATGACATGGAGGTCAGAGGGCGTTAACTAAACCTTTTTTTCCATTTATAGCAACTGGGTCTCCTGTGCACAGTTGGCCTAAGCAGTGAATGGAATGCTTTCCAAAAATTATGAGGTACTGCAATGCCCCTTACAAGAGCCATGTGTGGCACCCCAGGGGTCTGGTCACCACAGTAATAGAGATTACGTCGGAGAGCAAGTGGGAGGTTTCCTGGTCAGGATCCCTTAAACATGCAACATCCTCCTGCCCCAGTCCTGGGAGGGGAGAATTCTGCCCTTATAAACTGGATCTGGGGTGGGGTTGAGTGAGTCAGAGAACAGAGAACAGTCAGAGTCAGAGACAGAGCAAGGGAAAGTAACAGCAAGGAGCTGTGTAGGAGCTAGGAGCTAAAGACGAGGGGCTGGAAGCTGAGCAGACCTCGCCCTGGCAGAATACAATAGGAACCGGACACAGGAGTCCGAAGCTGTGGGGACTTATATATCCAGCAGCAGAAACCAGCCGGCAGGGGATTTCAGGTCCTCTGGCCATAGAAGCCCGGAGGCTCAGTCACAAGCAAGGGACCAGCACCGCCGTCGTGGAGCGGAGGCTAACAGAAGGCCCCAAGTCACCAGCCATACGGGTGAGCACTACACGGTACACTCAGGGACGTGGGCTACTTCTAACCACTTACAGCAAGGTAGCCAGGAAGAGTGCAGACAGACGGGGAGGCCTACAACTCCACCTGGCCAGGGGAACTCCTGCTTGCTCACAGACTGACCAGGCCTCTTATGCTAGCCAGTACTCCAGGGAGGGTCTACCTTATAATCATCAGTAAAGACACTGAACTGCACTGCAAAGACTCTGAGTCATTCCTGCTGCGCTCGTGCACCATCACCCCCATCATCCACACTCACTGCCCTGAGGCTATACTCCTCCCGAGGGGAGTTATCCCATTTTATGCTGCGCACACAACATCAGCCTCAGCGGTCTGCCTCGCAGCGGTGGTACTCCCTGACCACAATCCACGGGTGGCGCAGTCGGACAATTAACCTCAAAACCTAAGAAAGATTGCCACTGGTTTGACCAGCCTGAGCCACGGGACCGGGTCACCGCCACGGAGACTACAGACCCCAGAGACCCGGCACCGGGTATCCCACACACGTGTACACATGGCCCAGGGGGCGCGTCACATGCAGTACAGCATATTACAAACATAAGTCCCATTATTGGGGAGTGGGTGTCCCATAGTATTTGCTTATGCCTTGCAAGCAAAAGCTGCCAAAAATTAGGACGGAGCAACTTGCAATGCCCCTTACAAGAGCCATGCAGTACAGCATATTACAAACATAAGTCCCATTATTGAGGAGTGGGTCTCCCATAGTATTTGCTTATGCTTTCCCAGCAAAAGCTGACAAAAATTAGGACGGAGCAACTTGCAATACCCCTTACAAGAGCCATGCAGTACAGCATATTACAAACATAAGTCCCATTATTGGGGAGTGGGTCTCCCATAGTATTTGCTTATGCTTTCCCAGCAAAAGCTGCCAAAAATTAGGACGGAGCAACTTGCAATGCCCCTTACAAGAGCCATGCAGTACAGCATATTACAAACATAAGTCCCATTATTGGGGAGTGGGTCTCCCATAGTATTTGCTTATGCTTTCCCAGCAAAAGCTGCCAAAAATTAGGACGGAGCAACTTGCAATGCCCCTTACAAGAGCCATGCAGTACAGCATATTACAAACATAAGTCCCATTATTGGGGAGTGGGTCTCCCATAGTATTTGCTTATGCTTTCCCAGCAAAAGCTGCCAAAAATTAGGACGGAGCAACTTGCAATGCCCCTTACAAGAGCCATGCAGTACAGCATATTACAAACATAAGTCCCATTATTGGGGAGTGGGTCTCCCATAGTATTTGCTTATGCTTTCCCAGCAAAAGCTGCCAAAAATTAGGACGGAGCAACTTGCAATGCCCCTTACAAGAGCCATGCAGTACAGCATATTACAAACATAAGTCCCATTATTGGGGAGTGGGTGTCCCATGGTATTTGCTTATGCTTTCCCAGCAAAAGCTGCCAAAAATTAGGACGGAGGAACTTGCAATGCTGGCACCCTGGTGGTATAGTGGTGGTGGAGGCTGAGGATAAGGAGAAGAAGTTTAAACAGCTGAAACAAGGAAGCGTATACCCATGTGTGGGTGTGAAGCGGTGCATGTGAATACACCTCCCGAAATAACACAGTGGATTTGACTTTATGTTACTCTGCTGTCATTTGGTGGTGATGAGAAGTCTGGCCCAATCCAGCCCTTGTTCATTTTGATAAGGGTCAGCTTGTCAGCATTGTCAGTTGACAGGCGAGTGCGCTTATCAGTTATAATTCCCCCAGCGGCACTAAAAACACGTTCCGATAACACGCTAGCGGCAGGGCAGGCCAGGACCTCCAAGGCGTACAGAGCGAGTTCATTCCAAGTGTCCAGCTTGGATACCCAATAATTAAAAGGCACAGAGGAATCACGGAGGACGCTGGTACGATCGGAAAGGTACTCCCTCACCATCTTTTGAAACTTTCCACTCCTTGTGAGAGTACCCCGCGCCTCAGGGCCTGTAAGCTGGGCGGGTGTCAGAAAACTGTCCCAGAACGTTGACAGTGTTCCCCTGCCTCTGCTGGATTGGAGTTGCATCTCTCTCGCCTGTACGCCTTGGTTGGGCAACGAACTGTGACCTCTGCCGCTAGCGTGTTCAGATGGGAATTTTTTTAACAGTTCTGTAGCAAGGACCTTCTGGTATTGCCCCATTTTTGTAGACCTCTCCACCTCAGGAATAAGAGAGTGAAAGTTCTCGTTGTAGCGGGGGTCTACAAGTGTCACCAACCAGTAATGACTTTCACCCAACATTTTGACAACGCGAGGGTCACGGTTAAGGCAGCGTAACATAAAGTCAGCCATGCGTGCCAGACTGGTAACGGGCAAGATTTCCGTGTCCTCACCAAGATGACGACTGACCATGCTCTCCTCCTCCTCCTCCTCTTCCTCCTCCCCCCTGTCCTCAGGCCACCCACGCTGAACCGACGGTATGACACTTGTACAGGTACTACCGTCTACAACGCATGATAGCAGCTCCTGTTCTTCCTCCTCCTCCTCCTCCTCCTCCTCTCCCTCATTGTCCCCCAATGCACGTTGGGATGAGATGAGGCTGGGCTGTGTGTAATCGCCCGCTACGGCTTCTTGATCCATCTCATCATACTCTGGCTGCAATGCCTCCTCTTTAATTCTCTGCAGAGAGCATTGCAAAAGACAGACAAGTGGGATGCTGACACTAATGATGGCATCATCGCCACTCACCATCTTGGTGGCCTCCTCAAAGTTTGTCAGGATGGTACATATGTCAGACATCCAGGTCCACTCCTGAGGTCTTATGTGTGGAGTCTTACCTGAATATCGACGGCCTTGTTGCAGCTGGTACTCCACAACTGCTCTCTTCTGCTCAGAAATCCTTTGCAACATGTGGAGGGTAGAGTTCCAACGTGTGGGGACATCACACACCAGTCGGTGTGCCGGAAGCTGCAAACGCTGCTGCAACACAGCAAGGGCGGCGGAAGCTGTAGCCGACTTGCGAAAATGAGCTGACAGGCGGCGTACTTTCACGAGCAGATCTGGCAACTCGGGGTACGATTTAAGAAACTGCTGAATCACGAGGTTAAGCACCTGAGCCAGGCATGGTACGTGTGTGATCTCACCTCGCCTCAGAGCCGCCACCAGGTTACGGCCATTGTCACACACGACCATGCCGAGATGTAGGTTCAGCGGTCTCAGCCACAGATCTGCCTGCTCTTTCACAGCTGTCCACAACTCACAAGCAGTGTGAGGTTTATCACCTAAGCTTATGAGTTTCAGCACAGCCTGTTGCCGCTTGGCGGAGGCAGTACTGCAATGCTTCCAGCTTGTAACTGATGTGGTGATATCTGAGATGGAGGCTGAACATGAGGAGGAGGAGGAGGATGCGCAGGAGCTGTACACTGTGGGGGAAACTCTGACTGACATAGGGCCCGCAATCCTCGGTGTGGGGAGGATGTGTTCCGTCCCAAGGTCCGACTGGGTCCCGGCTTCCACTATGTTTACCCAGTGTGCCGTCAGAGAGATGTACCGTCCCTGGCCACAAGCACTTGTCCACGTGTCCGTTGTCAGGTGGACTCTCTCAGTAACTGCGTTGTTGAGGGCACGGCAGATGCTTTGGGACACGTGCTTGTGTAGTGCGGGGATGGCACACCGGGCAAAATAGTGTCGGCTGGGGACCGAGTACCGAGGGACGGCCACCGCCATAAGATTGCGGAAGGATTCCGTCTCCACCAGCCTAAAAGGCAGCATTTCCAATGCAAGCAGTCGTGAAATGTGCGAATTTAGGACTGTGGCCTGTGGGGCATTAGCTGCGAATTTCCGCTTTCGTTCAAAGGTCTGGGATATGGACAATTGAACGCTGCGGTGGGACGTGGACGTGGACGTTGATGCTGTTTCTTGAGAAACTGCCATAACAAGTGAAGACTGAGAGGAGGGGGCATCTTTACATGCAGTATGGACAGGGGATTGCCTTGCACACACAACAGGGGGTTCTATTGCATGCACAACAGTGGAAGAAGCAGTGGTGACACCCGCTGACACTGGTCGTGGACCCTGGGTTTCGCCCCACAAAGTCGGGTGCTTTGCTGCCATGTGCCTGATCATGCTGGTTGTGGTCAGGCTGGTAGTTTTGTCACCCCTGCTGATGCTGGCATGGCAGGTGGAACATATGGCCTTTTTGGGGTTATCAGCAGAGTCTTTAAAAAAATTCCAGACTCTGGAAGACCTACCGCTTGTACTGGCAACGTCCCTCGTGTTGGTGTTACGGGGAACGGTTGCCTGCCTTCTGTCTGCGGCCACCACACTGCTTCTTCCTGCCTGTTGGGGTACTCTGCCTCCCTCCCCCTGTGTGCTGCTGGCCTCACTCTGCATGTCCTCCTTCCATGTTGGGTCAGTTACTAGATCATCCACCACCTCCTCCTCTTCCACTTGCGCACCACGATCCTCCTCCTCACTTCCAGGCAATTGTGTCTCGTCATCGTCCACCTCTTGTGACAGATTGCCAACGTCGACTTCCTGTGGCCGTGGCTGTTCAAATATTTGGGCATCGCAACATGGGATCTCCTCTTCCTCCACTTCAAGCGTATCAGGCGAGGGGCCCAGATATGGAAATGGACCAGTGAACAGCTCTTCAGAGTGTCCAAGTGTGGGATCACTTGCTGTCTGACGACACTCGGCATGGTGGGAGGAAGGAGCATCAGGGTGAGGAGGAGTATGCGGTCGAGACTCACGGCTACTAAGAGTTGACCGTGTGGAAGACAGACCGGAGGTGGTGGTGCCCAGGTAACTGGAAGTATTGTCTGCTATCCAATTAATAACCTGTTCACACTGATCAGTTCTCAATACTGGTGTTGTTCTGTGCTTCCCTAGTAATTCGGTCAAGAAGTGGGAGCGAGAAGATGTGGCTGTTGGTTGTGGCACATTTTCACCTTGGCCACGGCCCCGTCCTCTGCACGAACCATCACCAGAACGTCCACTTCCACGTCCCTTGCCACGCGCCTTGCCCATTGTAAATGAAGTAAAATAGCTTACACTTGCACTATCAATGGAAAAAGGGTAATAAAGAGTAGATTAGAACCGTGGAAGAGGAAAACCACAGTTATTGTTTACTGGGGTATACCACACTTTTTTAAATAGAGATATTTGCGGCTGAACAGTGAGCGACACACTCAAACTGCTTTTTTTTTAGATACCAAAGGCCCAAAACTGGATAGTACAGCGATTTGACCCGTGGAACTGCGAAACCACACTGGGATGTCGGGCCTACACAAGACTATTTTCAACAGATATATTTTTGTGTCACAACAGTCAGGAGACACTACTGTTTTTCTTTACGGAAAAAACTACCAAAACCTGAATAATAGAGATTTTTTACCGTGGAACAGCAAAACCCCAGTTATAATTTACTGGTGTATACCAGGCTTTTTAAAATATATATATATTTGCGGCTGAACAGTGAGCGACACACTCAAACTGTTTTTTGGATAATACAGAGGTTTGTACCGTGAAACTGCAAAACCACACTTGTATTTCTCGGGCCTACACCAGACTATTTTCAACAGATATATTTGTGTCTGAAAAATCAGGGAGACACTATTTTTTGTTTTTTTACAGCAAAAAATGCAAAAAGCAGGATAATAGAGATTTTTTACCGTGGAACAGCAAAAGCACACTTCTGTCTCTCTGGCCTACACCAGACTATTTTCAACAGATATATTTGTGTCTGAAAAATCAGGGAGACACTATTATTATTTTTATACAGCAAAAAATGCCAAAAACAGGATAATAGAGATGTTTTAGCGTGGAACATCAAAACCACAGTAATAATTTACTGGTGTATACCAGGCTTTTTAAAATATATATATATTTGCGGCTGAACAGTGAGTGACACACTCAAACTGGTTTTTTCAGATACAAATGGCCCAAAAGTGGATAATACAGAGGTTTTTACCGTGGAACTGCAAAACCACACTTGTATTTCTCGGGCCTACACCAGACTATTTTCAACAGATATATTTGTGTCTGAAAAATCAGGGAGACACTATTTTTTTTTTTTTACAGCAAAAAATGCAAAAAGCAGGATAATAGAGATTTTTTACCGTGGAACAGCAAAAGCACACTTCTGTCTCTCTGGCCTACACCAGACTATTTTCAACAGATATATTTGTGTCTGAAAAATCAGGGAGATACTATTATTATTTTTATACAGTAAAAAATGCCAAAAACAGGATAATAGAGATGTTTTACCGTGGAACATCAAAACCACAGTAATAATTTACTGGTGTATACCAGGCTTTTTAAAATATATATATATTTGCGGCTGAACAGTGAGTGACACACTCAAACAGTTTTTTTCAGATACAAATGGCCCAAAAGTGGATAATACAGAGGTTTTTACCGTGGAACTGCAAAACCACACTTGTATTTCTCGGGCCTACACCAGACTATTTTCAACAGATATATTTGTGTCTGAAAAATCAGGGAGACACTATTTTTTTTTTTTACAGCAAAAAATGCAAAAAGCAGGATAATAGAGATTTTTTACCGTGGAACAGCAAAAGCACACTTCTGTCTCTCTGGCCTACACCAGACTATTTTCAACAGATATATTTGTGTCTGAAAAATCAGGGAGACACTATTATTATTTTTATACAGCAAAAAATGCCAAAAACAGGATAATAGAGATGTTTTACCGTGGAACATCAAAACCACAGTAATAATTTACTGGTGTATACCAGGCTTTTTAAAATATATATATATTTGCGGCTGAACAGTGAGCGACACACTCAAACTGTTTTTTTTAGATACAAATGGCCCAAAAGTGGATAATACAGAGGTTTGTACCGTGGAACTGCAAAACCACACTTGTATTTCTCGGGCCTACACCAGACTATTTTCAACAGATATATTTGTGTCTGAAAAATCAGGGAGACACTATTTATTTTTTTTTTTTTACAGCAAAAAATGCAAAAAGCAGGATAATAGAGAGTTTTTACCGTGGAACAGCAAAAGCACACTTCTGTCTCTCTGGCCTACACCAGACTATTTTCAACAGATATATTTGTGTCTGAAAAATCAGGGACACACTTATTATTTTTATACAGCAAAAAATGCCAAAAACAGGATAATAGAGATGTTTTACCGTGGAACATCAAAACCACAGTAATAATTTACTGGTGTATACCAGGCTTTTTAAAATATATATATATTTGCGGCTGAACAGTGAGCGACACACTCAAACTGTTTTTTTATATACAAATGGCCCATAGAACTGCAAAACCACACTTCTATTTCTCTGGCCTACACCAGGAGGCCAGAGAAATAGAAGGAGGAAGGAGGAAAAAAAAAGAGGATTTAGATTAAAAAAAGGATTTTTCCTGGCCCCCGGGACCTGGAGCTAAGTCCAGCAATTTCAGCAACAGGAGCAGCACACAGGACTGTAATGCAGCGTTTGCTGGTATAACCACTGCGTCTCCTATACAGCCTGTCTGCCTGCCTGCCTGATATACCTGGGATAGATATTAGTCCTGAGAAGGACTGTTTGTTTGATCAGGCAGCCTTTACAGACCCTACACTAACTATTTTGCAGGATATATCTCTCCCTAAATCAGCAGCGCTGTCCCTACACTGTCTGATCCGGAGCGACTGTGTCCAAGATGGCGGCGCCCAGTTTTAAATACTCGAGGTGACGCTGTGCGGCCAGCCCATCACTGTAATGCCCACAAACAACATGGCTGCGGCATTACAGTGACTGGCTGGCAATCCCTGCATGTTCATTGGCTCTGTAAAGAGCGCCAAACATGCAGGGCGGAGACCCGAGCTCCCGCCTGAGTAACCCGGAAATGCTCGGTGCTCCCCGAACATCCCGAGTAGCGTGATGCTCGGGCGAGTACCGAGCAGTGTCGAGCATGTTCGCTCAACACTAGTGAACATCTCAAAAATGTGGTCCCTGTGTTTGTGACAGTCATGTGCATTATTAAAATCGACATTAAAAGTTTGTATCGTTAGACAATAGGATCTGGGAGGGAATTTCCAGTTTAAACCAGAATGCTTGTTCTCTTGGCTGAGGGTTTATGGCGATCATAAAAATTCCTGGTTTTGGGGGAAGTAGAGAAAGTTCTATGGATGTCCCTTCCAAATGAACAGGGGGTGGAGATTTAAGGCATCTCTCATTTTTAAAACTAGGACAAAAATACCTTTTGCCTGACAGTCCCGGTCACCCTCTTACATTCCTCCCTCCTAAAATATGGTCATCCTGACCATAACGACACCTGTAAAACACTAATGCACGTTTCAAAACACTTAACACACATGTTTATATAAAATGCACAACAAGTTAATACACTCTTCGTCCAGTGTCTCTGATCAACCTTGACCTCGGTCCCACTCGGTTGGGACCCTGGAACACAGAATTCAAGTTCCTTCAAACATGGGTCCGTCTGACCCCGGTCCCCTTGCTCCTGGGACCCACAAAAAAAATGTCCATCACAGGCCCGTTGGCCAACAAATCCTGCTCTGGGTTTACCAAACACAGGAAGTCCTTGTTAATAACACGATGGCCCACTGGCCAACTTACATCAGCTTTGACAATCCTGGAGCAGTGACCCGGCATGATCCTCAGGTCATCCTGACAGTTTTCCCCCTACCTCCTTTTTGCTAAGTACAGTCCCTTTAAGAACCATGTATTTCTCAATAGCTCCTATACAAGAGCACAGCCCATGGAGCAGTTGCACACAGTCCTTTAGTGTGGGAGATTTAACCCTATCAGGGTTCAGTCCCGTAATCCAGCAGGGGATTGCGCAAACGTGCACAACAGAACTTGTAGAGGGGAAAAACACAAAATAAAGTCACCTCCTGCCGTCTGGCCAGCACCAACTCTGCTTGGTGCCATTAGGGCTCCTTGCCCTTTAGGAGACGCGGAACAGTCTCTTTATCAGTGGCCACGTCCTTAGCCACCTCCGGTCACCACCGGGCTGAACAGGGGCTCCTGCCCCTATGAACTGGGAGCAGTTCCTTTTGCATGTTCACAGTGCAACTAGCATAACTTGGGTGCCGGTTCACACACCGCCGGGTTGGTGTGCAGCTTCCGCATTGTGGCTGTAGTTAACCACCCCATTGTCCTTGAATACTAGGACCGTCTGTCCAGCCGATCCTGTAGAAGACGAGGAGCCTCCACTCTCTCTCCTGGTCCTCTCGCGTATGGCTGGGCAAGGTGCTGGACCAGCCACATCTGTAGAGGTACTTGTTGCGGGGGCAGCAGCCGCCGCTCCCGCTGGTTCCTGCCGCGTCGGAGCCGTAGACAGGGTCTGCAGCAGCTGAGTTACAGACTCGGATATTTGCGAGGACATCTCACTGGGGTCTGGTTCATGATCTGCAGGCACCACGATCAACTGCTGCACGACGGCCGTGGTTTCCGGCCGCACAGGACGGTTTGTGGCCTGCTGCTGCTCTGCCTCAGGTAATATGGCGACGGCCACTGCATACTGGCCTCGGGCACATACTCCTTAATAAACGTGACTCTGCTGCCCACTAGCAAGGGGCTGCGGCTGTCGATAGACCCGGCATTCACAAATACCTTCTAGCCGGTCCCTGTTTCTTGTAGGAAACCGTGGCCGCAAGGCAAGTTGAAATGTCGAACTAGGCCGCAAGTCATCCAGCTGGACATGGCTCCTCCCCCCATGCGCTGTTTTTCCTCCCATACTTGGCGCTCTCGCCACTTCTTTCTCTCTATCACCCCCGCGATCCACCATTCCTCCTCCTCTTTGGGGGTTCTCACCGCTTCCTGGTAAGTAGGGGGCGATGGGCTAGGGGCAGGAACCGGATCAAGACTCACCGCCGCCATGGTGACCGGAGCCACCTCCCTGGTATCTGCAGACACTGCCTCTGCATTTATTCCTCCGGTCGCCCAGATTTGTTCCGCCGCTTTTTCTACCTCCTGGCGCGTCATCACGGGGGCCTTCACCGCTTCTGCCAGTGGCACGATATCCCCCCGCGGATGTGCATACGGGGACCAGCCTGGTACGAGTAACATGCCGTCCTCCATTGGGTACTCGTATAGGTCGCAGAGTCCCCAGCGGCCACCGGGTCGTTTCTCTTCCTCCTGGTGCTGCCTGCGCCGCTCCCAGTCCATGTGTCCAAGGCCACCGCGATGTGACATGGTCTCAGGCTGTTGCTGCTTCACCGTCTCCATCAGCAATGGTGCTGCACTGCTTGACATGAGGGATCCTCTCTCCAGGCTTCCGGCAGCTCCTGCCACTCAGCCTCTGTCTCCGGGATCTTTAATGGTAGGCAGCGTTTCTTCTTTCTTCGCCGTGCCCACCACAGGCGGGCACTGCTCACAGAGGGCCGCAGTCTCAGCCTGGCTCGGCGTCCATGCTATACAGTTTTTTGCGCCGTTTTGCTCTCAGGATGCCCATGATGGGCGGAGCTATCGCCAGCCTCCGCTCCATCACCGCCATTTTTCCTTTCACTTAAATCTTCCCCGCATCTGTCTTATTCTCACGATGCATGATTTCGTCCTGTCGACTACGCCAAATGTAATGGGGCGCAGGGTGGTAGTCATGGGCGAGTCAGTTTCAGTGATTAAATCCTCACTCTGGCCCGCTACAGAAAAAGGGGGCTCTGAAAATCCCTAGGTGTGTGTGTGTTATGGTGCTTACATGTAGGGGACCTCCATACTCACTTCTGACCTGCCGTCCCGTGTGTTGAGTCTTTTAGCCTTCAGAAGGAGAAAACCAGACCAGCCTAAAAATGTAAAAACTTCTTTACTTGCAGCCACAGTCACATACAGGGAATAACAAGTGATACAGTCTCTTTGTGATCCCTTCACATACAGCGGCACTTTACCAGTGATGAAAGACACGGACACTGATTTGGATATGAAGATTAACGCCGAATGCACCAGCTCTATGGGTAACTCTGTTCTCTGTCCCACTGCCTGACCTGCTTGGATCCACCTTCCTGATGCGGTTGTCCTGTCTCAGCACGTAATGTGAAGTTCCCAAATTGACCTCTTCATGTACATCTGTACTAGACTGCTCGGATTCACCTTCCAGATAAGTGACGCGCCCCTGGGCCTGTGCTGAGTAGCGTCGCGCACGCGGGGGCCTACCCGGAGCCGGATCTGATAGGGGTAGTAGTCTCGTGGCGGTGACCCGGTCCGTGCCCAGGGAGTCAAACTGAGTGGCAGTATTTAGCAGAAGATGGTACGGTGTTCGACTACGCCACCCGTTGAATGCGGCTATGAAGCCGCCGCTGCAGGGCAGACCGCTGAGGCCAGTGGTAAGGTTGTGCAGCGTAGCTGGTAGAACCCCCAACGGGAGGGGTATGGCCTCAGGGCAGCCGACGTGTTTGAAGGGGGGTAGCAGGAACCACTCAGAGACGGTGCGGTGTAGTTTTGGGTCTTTACTGGTGACAAGGTAGACCCTCCCGGAGTACTGGCTAGCGATCGGGGCCTGGTCAGTCCGTGAGCTGATGGGATCTCCCCTGGCCAGGCGGAGTTGTAGGCCTCCCCAACTAATCGTACTCTTCTGGCTACCTTGCTAGAGGCGGGTAAAAGTAGCCCACGTCCCTGAGTGTACCGTGTGGTGCTCACCCGTATGGCCGGTGACTCGGGGCCTTTTGGTAACTTCCGCTCCACGTCGCGGTGCTGGTCCCTTGCGTGTGACCGTGCCTTCGGGTTTCTTGGCCAGAGGACCTGAAATCCCCTGCCGGGCGGTTTCTGCTGCTGGGTAAGGATTAGTCCCCACAGCCTCGGACCCCGGGTCCGGTAAGAACTCTTCAATCAGGGCGAGCTCTACAGCTTCCAGCCCCTGATCTCTTTTTAGCACAGCTCCCACAGAGCTCCTGATCTTTCTTGTTCCTAAAGCTGCTCCACTACAGACCAGACTGTGTCTCTGTCTGTGTTCTCTCACTCTACTCTACTAACCCTGCCTCAGCCCCAGCTTTATATAGGGGAAGTTCTTCCCCTCCCAGGACTGGGCAGGAGGTGTGGCATGCATAGGATGTCTGACCAGGAAACCTCCCACCTGCTCACAGACGTAATATTGCTATTACTGTGGGAACCAGACCCCTGGGGTGCCACATTCCCCCCTAGTGAAATTTAGTACTCCGGGACTAAACATATTTTTGTAAAACATAACAAGCTATAAACAGAAACAGCATAACAAAGAAAAACACATTATGATGGTCACGGCGTGTCCGCAACCGGGTGCAGTTTTTGAAGAAAACAAGGGTGTTCATTTCACCAAAGAACAGGGAGCCGTAACCAGGTAGGGGTCTGTCCTGCCCCGAGTCCTTAACAGTCTTTAGTCCATTCCTGGGTTACGCTCCAAACATATGTACCAAGGATTCCGGATAATCCCTAAACGACACCTATAAAATAACTAAAAATACACAATTATTTACAGGTAACAGAAAACAGATAAATACAAATAAACAGTCTAAACACTTAGATCCTCCAACGTACGGGCAACTGGCCTCTAGTGGCTCTAGTGGACCTACGGAGCTGACTGACTGGTCCTGAGCTACAGGGTGTAGGGGCTGTCAAAGGTAAACTGGGCAGCTGTCTACGGGCTCTTTGGCTCACTAGGGGCACGGCAGGCTCACTATAAGCAGAGGGTTGATCCTCCTGGTCTGCTTGTGTGGGGTCTTCTGCCTCCTGGACCGGCTGCTCTTCCAGCTCTACTTGTTTCTCCGTAGGTACTTGAGATGCTGGTTGGAGGAAGGTGAGGACGGGTACCACAACAGCGCCATTGACTTGAGTCCAAGACCGAGGGAAGTCTCCGAGCACAGTACTGACCATATCTTCCCTTTCCTCTGCGGGTCGAGGGTCTTCTTGTTCTTCTTCAGGGTTCCGTAGCTATTCGGGACACTTCTTCAGGTGATCTCGGGATACAATGGCTGTGGTTTCTCCTCCATCCTTACTGATTGTGCAGACTTTCGGGTTCTCATGGCTTGAGGGCAGTACGGTGTACGGGTCCTTCTCCCACTGGTCGTCCAACTTGTGGAGCCGTCTCTTCCTCTTCAAGACCTGCTCTCCAGGTACCAGGGGAACAGCGGGGGCATACTGGTTGTAAGTCTTCTCCTGTCTTTCTCTAGCTTGACAGAGACTTCGCTCCACGCTCTCTTGTACTTTCCGGTACTGCTGCTGCCGCTCTGTGTCCCAGTCTGCTTCTGGTGAAGTGTCCTCAGGTGTCAGGACTCCCATATCCAGGTCAACAGGCAGCTTACCAGGTCTTGCTCTCATTAGGTAAGCCGGGGTACAGTTGGTAGAACCTACCGGGATGTGGTTGTATAGGTCCACCAGATCAGGCAGTTTCTCAGGCCACAGACTGCGTTCTTCCAGGGGCAATGTTTTTAAAAGGTCTATCACCACCTGGTTCATTTTCTCACAGAGTCCATTGGTTTGCGGATGATAGGGTGTTGTTCTTATCTTCCGGCAGCCATACAGAGTGCAGAACTCCTGGAAGACTTCCGCTTCAAAGGCAGGTCCCTGGTCCGTCAGCACCTTCTCTGGGTATCCGTGTGGACGGCAGAAGTGCTGCTGGAAGGCTCTAGCTGCTGTTTGAGCCGTTAAGTCCTTGACGGGGACGACAACCAAGAACCGGGAGTAGTGATCCACGATGGTTAACGCATAGACGTAGCCACTTCTGCTGGGGGTCAGTTTTACGTGATCCAAGGCTACCAGTTCCAACGGCTGCTTGGTGACGATGGACTGCAGGGGAGTCTTCTGGCTAGCACGGTCCTTCCTTCTTAGGTTGCATGGGCCACAGTCTCTGCACCACCTCTCGATGGTTCCTCTCATGCCTACCCAGTGGAACCGCCCGCGCAGCAGGAACTCCAGCTTCTTCCATCCGAAGTGCCCAGCTCCGTCGTGGTATGCCTCCAGTACCATAGCCGCGTCTCTTCTTGGCACCACTACTTGCCAGATCAGTTCATGCGTCCGGGAGTTAACCATTCTGCGGCACAACTTCCCCTTGTAAAGGAACAGTCGACTCTTCTCAACCCACAGTTGCTTGGCCTCCTCCGGAGCGTCTGGGTCAAGGCGGGCATCTGGCTGAGTCAGCATCTCCTTCACCAGTCGGACGGCGGGGTCACTGTCTTGCGTTTCCGCCCAGTTGTAATGAGGTAAGGGGTTGAACGTAGCAGATTGCTTACCCCTTACACGGTGGGAATACTGGATAGTCCCATGACGGTGGAACGCGGGGAGTTCAACTTCTTCCAGTTCCTCTGGATCTTCCCCTACGTCCGGTAGGTTTGGCATTCTGGACAAGGCATCCGCGTTGGTATTGGAGCGTCCTGCCCGGTATTTGATCGTAAATTCATAGTTGGACAGACGGGCCATCCATCTCTGCTCCAGGGCACCGAGTCTTGCAGTGTCCAGATGTGTCAACGGGTTGTTATCCGTGTACACGGTGAACCGGGAAGAGGCAAGGTAGTGCCTAAAGCGTTCGGTGACTGCCCACACCACTGCCAGGAACTCTAGCTTGAATGAGCTGTAATTCTCAGGGTTTCTCTCGGTGGGTCGCAGTTTTCGGCTGGCGTAAGCAATTACCCGTTCTTTCCCCTGCTGGATCTGGGACAGTACGGCTCCTAGCCCGATGTTACTTGCGTCGGTGTAGAGGATAAAGGGCTGGCTGTAATCAGGGTACGCCAGGATTTCATCCCCCGTGAGGGCCATCTTCAGCTGGCGGAAGGACTCTTCTTCCAGCTTCTCCCATCTGAAGGGTGGCTTCTGGTTCTTGGCCTTCCTGGACTGGCCTATCAGGAGGTCCTGCATAGGAGCTGCCTTTTTGGTGAAACCGGGAATGAATCTTCGGTAGTAGCCTACCAACCCAAGGAACTGCCGCACTTCCTTTACGCTGGAGGGGCTTGGCCATTCCTTAATTGCGGTGATCTTATCAGGGTCGGGAGCCACTCCGTCAGCACTCACCACGTGTCCCAGGTACTGCACCTTTGGTTTCAGGAGGTGACACTTGGAGGGTTTCACCTTTAGGCCGTAGTTTGCCAGGGCTTCGAACACTTCTGCCAGGTGTTTCAGGTGGTCCTCGTAGGTCTTGGAGTAGACGATGACATCGTCCAGGTATAACAGGACCGTCTCGAAGTTTCGGTGTCCCAGACAGCATTCCATCAATCGTTGGAAGGTTCCTGGTGCGTTGCAGAGTCCGAACGGCATGCAGGTAAACTCACTAAGTCCCATCGGGGTGGTGAATGCGGTCTTCTCCCGGTCCGCCTCTGCTACAGGAACCTGCCAGTACCCGCTAGTGAGATCCAAAGTGGAGAAGAAGTTAGCAGATTTTAAAGCAGCCAAAGACTCCTCTATCCTTGGTAAGGGGTACGCATCTTTGTGTGTGATACGGTTGATTTTCCGGTAATCTACACACATTCTCATAGTGTTGTCTTTCTTTTTAACCAAGACTAGTGGAGCTGCCCAGGGGCTACAGCTATCCCTGATTACTTCAGCCTCCTTCATGTCTCTAAGCATCCCCTTGGCGTGTTGGTAGTGTGCAGGGGGTACGGGTCGGTATCTCTCCTTTATGGGAGGATGGTCTCCCGTGGGGATGTGGTGTTCTACCCCTTTTACTCGCCCGAAGTCTAACGGGTGTTTACTAAACACTCTCTATTACTCTTGAACCACCCGATAGACTCCTTGTTTCTGGTGTGAGGGAGTGGAGTCAGTACCCAGATGTAGTTGCTGACACCAGTCCTCCATTGGTTTCTTAGAGCCGTTACCTTCCTCTGGTTGAGATGGAGGCAAGGGTTCCACGGCCTGTACAGAATTCTGAATGATGGTATACAATTTGGCTAGCGTAGCATACCGGGGCAGGTACACTTCCCTCTTCCCGATATTTATTATGCGAACGGGCACCCTCCCATGGCGTACATCAACCACCCCCCGTGCTGTCAAAATGGTGGGCCTACTGTCTGAGTAGACGGGTTCTACCATTGCTTGGTAGTCTCTACCTCTTAGACCAATAGCTGCCCGGCACCAAATCATCATTTCACTTTTTGGGGGCATGGCAATAGGAAAAGGGTCACACATTCTCACGCTTCCAATCTCACCACCGGAGAGTTCCACCTGTTGCCGCCGCATCAGTGCCCGGATCTCTTTTTGGAGCACTCGCTGCTGGCCGGAGCTGGCGTTCTTGGCAACCTGCTGTAAAATGAAAATCACCTCTGCAAGACAATTTTCAATCACATTAGTTCCTAGAGTTATCTTTGGGTGACTCTCGCGCTTGTCAATGTCTACAATGATCAGTCCCTGTGCTGCCAGTTCGACTCTACCGACTTTAATGGTCATCTCTTTGAATCCGATCTGTGGCACGGGTTGACCATTGCTGGCGATGATACTCAAGTCGTCGTCAGCGTAGCGGGTTATATCCGAGTCATTCCAGTACTGCTTAAAGAGCACGTACGGGATGGTGGTGACCTGTGACCCGGTGTCAAGTAGGGCACTCATAGGAATGCCATCCAGTACCACAGGCAAGACTGGACGTCCTCCCACGTATTTGTCACGCCAGTTCGATGGGCCTGGTGATCTTATTCCTAGGGGTTGGCCCTCTACCCCAGGTTGTGCCAGTTTAAAGGACAGTACCTTGCCATATGTCCGGGTTGATTGCAGCGGCGGCAGATGGGTTGTCCGTCCTCGTTGTATCGGTCGCTGGGTCTTCCTCTGGCCGGTGGAGTCCTCCTTGGTCGACGCCACGGGATGTCCTCCGGTCCGGATGCCAGCTGGATCTTCCCTGGAGCAGAAACCTGTAAAGACTGCACAGTTCGGGTTAGCGCAGCAACGCTTTTAGCTAGCTCTTGGACCTGATGGTGCAAGTCTGGAGCCGGGTCATTGTTCAAAGCCTGCGCGTCAGCTCCCACAGGCCCTGCCGACAAGGGCGCCGCCTCCTGGTGGTAAGCGGTAGTAGGGCGCCTGTGGGTCACCACGCCACCCGGTGCCGGTTCTCGGAGCACCCGGATGGCTCTGTCCTTGAACTGTGCAAAGTCCAGATGAGGATCCTGTAAGGCCATTGCCCGCAACTGGGTTCGGTGGACATTGCAATATAGTCCCTCTATAAATTGTTCGGTCAACAGCCTGTCCTCGTTTCCCACGCCGTCAGGGTCGGTCTGCTTAATGGCTCTCAGGGCCTCTTGTAGGTTTAGTGCATAGTCCCTTATATTCTCATGTGCTTGCTGTTTGCACCCGTAGAATCTAAGCTTAATCTCGGCTGAGGTGCGGGTATCAAAGGTGTCCTTCAGCCGGGTTAATATCCCTGCGACAGTCCTCCTCCCAGGTGGCCAGGACTTTACCTCCCTTTGGGCTGCCCCGGTTAGTTGGGCCACCAGGATGCTCACTTTTTGCTCTTCTGTGAGGGGGTACACCTGGAAGAGGCTATCCAGCTTTTCTCTAAAGTCATTCAGGGTATGTGACTCCCCTGAGTACTGGGGTAGCCAGGCTGCCCCCGGGATATAGGGCATAGTGAAAGGCATGACCGCAGCAGCGGTGGCGCTGGCGGTGGCTGCGGCAGTGAAGCTCTCTTCCGTATCCGACATCTTCCTCCCCCCTAGTGGACCGTGGCCTACCTTGCGATGATCCTCTTCCGTAGGCCGCGGCTCCGCAGTGGATCGTCAGGGTCGAGGACCTTCCGTCGCGCTCCTATGACGTCGGCGTCTGCTGGGCTCCTTCCAGGACCTTACGCAACGTCCGGACGTGAGGCGGGGCTTCAGTTCTCGCGGCTTTTTGGAGTCCACGCCCCTCTTCTTCCCGCGCGGCGTCTTCAAGATGGCGTCCAACGGCGGGAAAACTCCACGGATGGCGGGAAGAAGGCAGAAGATGGCGCCGGATGGCGGGAAAACTTCACGGATGGCGGGAAGAAGGCAGAAGATGGCGCCGGATGGCGGGAATCTTCACCACAGGTAAGTTTAAAAGTCCCTTTTTCAGGCACGCAGTACCCGGTGGTTGCGGGCACGTAATCCTGCCGACTACGCCAAAGTTGACGCGCCCCTGGACCTGTGCTGAGTAGCGTCGCGCACGCGGGGGCCTACCCGGAGCCGGATCTGATAGGGGTAGTAGTCTCGTGGCGGTGACCCGGTCCGTGCCCAGGGAGTCAAACTGAGTGGCAGTATTTAGCAGAAGATGGTACGGTGTTCGACTACGCCACCCGTTGAATGCGGCTATGAAGCCGCCGCTGCAGGGCAGACCGCTGAGGCCAGTGGTAAGGTTGTGCAGCGTAGCTGGTAGAACCCCCAACGGGAGGGGTATGGCCTCCGGGCAGCCGACATGTTTGAAGGGGGTAGCAGGAACCACTCAGAGACGGTGCGGTGTAGTTTTGGGTCTTTACTGGTGACAAGGTAGACCCTCCCGGAGTACTGGCTAGCGATCGGGGCCTGGTCAGTCTGTGAGCTGATGGGATCTCCCCTGGCCAGGCGGAGTTGTAGGCCTCCCCAACTAATCGTACTCTTCTGGCTACCTTGCTAGAGGCGGGTAAAAGTAGCCCACGTCCCTGAGTGTACCGTGTGGTGCTCACCCGTATGGCCGGTGACTCGGGGCCTTTTGGTAACTTCCGCTCCACGTCGCGGTGCTGGTCCCTTGCGTGTGACCGTGCCTTCGGGTTTCTTGGCCAGAGGACCTGAAATCCCCTGCCGGGCGGTTTCTGCTGCTGGGTAAGGATTAGTCCCCACAGCCTCGGACCCCGGGTCCGGTAAGAACTCTTCAATCAGGGCGAGCTCTACAGCTTCCAGCCCCTGATCTCTTTTTAGCACAGCTCCCACAGAGCTCCTGATCTTTCTTGTTCCTAAAGCTGCTCCACTACAGACCAGACTGTGTCTCTGTCTGTGTTCTCTCACTCTACTCTACTAACCCTGCCTCAGCCCCAGCTTTATATAGGGGAAGTTCTTCCCCTCCCAGGACTGGGCAGGAGGTGTGGCATGCATAGGATGTCTGACCAGGAAACCTCCCACCTGCTCACAGACGTAATATTGCTATTACTGTGGGAACCAGACCCCTGGGGTGCCACATAAGGTTGTCCAAAAACTCCCAGAATGTGACACACACACCCTTCTCCTGTATTTTATCCTGTGTCCTGACACGTCCTCAGTAGTGATTAGCGAGCCTGCTCGCTACTGCTCGGTGCTCGCCCGAGCATCTCACTGCCGAGTATTTCCGATGTTGCTAGGTGGGAGCTCGGGTCCCCTCCCTGCATGTTTGGCTCTTTAGAGCGCCAATCAACATGCAGGGATTGCCTGCCACTCACTGTAATGCCATAGCCATGTTGGTTGTGGCATTACAGTGATTGGCTGGCTGCACAGCATCATCAGGTCTATATCAGACCTGGCGCCGCTGTGCTCGTCACAGTCACTTCGGAATCAGGCAGAATAGGGAGAGGTGCTGCTGTGTCAGGGAGAGATTTGCTTATGTATTAGGTAGTGTAGGGAGAAACAACGTACATTACACATATCCATCTTAACAAACAGTCCTTTTGAGGACTAACTAATCCATCTGCAGAGATATCAGGCAGGCAGTGTATATAGGCAGGCAGGCAGGGTATATAGCAGACTGCAGTGCATATAGCACAAGAGGCTCCATTCCAATTCTGCCTTCTGCTGCTGTTAGATATTTCTATACAAAAGCCCAGGTCTCAGGGGCCAGGAATACTTTTTTTGGATCTTAATTCTTATTATTTGCTTAAAAAGCAATCCAGAGAACACCGTTTTTCTGTGCCATTTGCTTGCTGGCACTGCAGAATACAGCCAGGTCCTTTCCATATTACAGTGCTAGAAATCCAGCTATTTAAAACTGTGTTTTCTCTGTCAAACAAATCACATATACGTTGTCAGAAAATACTGCCATTTCTGGCCTCCATTAAAAATTTCCTTTAGTGTGTCAGTGAAGCAATTCACACCAGTTTGCTGTGCAAACTACTTACCTACAGGCCAGGTATTTAAAACTCTGTTTTCTCCGTCACACGGATCACATATACGTTGTCAGAAATACTGCCATTTCTGGCCTCCATTAAAAATTTCCTTTAGTGTGTCAGTGAAGCAATTCACACCAGTTTGCTGTTCAAACTACTTACCTACAGGCCAGGTATTTAAAACTGTTTTCTCCGTCACACGGATTATATATATGTTGTCAGAAAATACTGCCATTTCTGGCCTCCATTAAAAATTTCTTTCAGTGTGTCAGTGAAGCAATTCACACCAGTTTGCTGTTCAAACTAGTTACCTACAGGGCAGGTATTTAAAACTCTGTTTTCTCCGTCACACGGATCACATATAAGTTCGCTCCAAACTCAGTCATTTGTAGTGAGCGTGGAAGATATTGGCCTCCATTTAAAATGGGCAAGGCACGTGGCAAGGGACGGGGAACTGGACGTGAAGGTGATGGTGTATGCAGAGCCCGAGGACAAGGCCGTGGGCAAGCTGAAATTGTGCCACAACAAACACCCACATCTTCTCGCCTGGCCTTCCTGTCCCAATTCCTAGGGGACCGCAGCACACCACTATTGAACCCAGAGCAGTGTCAAAAGATTGTTGTTTGGATAGCGGATAATGCTTCCAGTCACTTAGCCACCACCACCACCACCATGTCTTCCACACAGTCAAGTCTCAGTAGTCGTGAGTCTGGACCGCATATTTCTCACCCTGATCCTCCTTCCTCCCACCATGCCGAGTGCCCGGAGACAACTGATCCCACACTTGGACACTCTGAAGAGCTGTTCACTTTTCCATTTATAGATTCGGGACTCTTGCCCGGTCCACTTGAAGCGGGGCAAGAGGAGATCGCGTGTAGCGATGCCCAAATATTTGAGCAGCCACGGTTACACGAAGGCGACGGTGGGAAAGTGTCACAAGAGGTGGACGATGATGAGACACAATTTCCAGAAAGTCAGGAGGAGGACCAGGGTGCGGAAGTGGAAGACGACGTGGTGGATGATATAGTAACTGACCCAACCTGGCAGGAGGACATGCAGAGAGAGAACAGCAGCACACAGGGGGAGCGAGGCAGAGCACCCCAACAGGCAGGAAGAAGTAGTGTGGTCGTCGTAGACAGAAGGCAGGCAACTGTTCCCCTTAACACCAACACGAAGGAAGTTGCCAGTACAACTGTTAGGTCTTCCCGAGTCTGGTTGTTTTTTAAAGACTCTGCCAATAACCCCAAAAAGGCCATTTGCACCACCTGCCAGGCCAGCATCAGCAGGGGTGGCAAAACGACCAGCCTGACCACCACCGGCATGATCAGGCACATGGCAGCAAAGCTCCCGACTTTGTGGGCCGAACCCCAGGGTCCAGGAACAGTGTCTGCAGGTGGACCCATTGCTTCTTCCGCTGTTGAGCATGCAAGCCAATCCCCTGTCCATGGTGCATGTGAAGATGCCTCCTGCCCTGCACCTGTCGTTGCGCACTCTCAAGTAGCAGCATCAGGAAGCATGTCCATGTCCTTGTCCCAGTGCAGCGTTCAGTTGTCCATACCCCAGTCCTTGTAACGCAAGCGAAAATATGCAGCCAATGCCCCACAGGCCACGCTACTAAATTCTCACATTTCATGACTACTTGCGCTGGAAATGTTGCCTTTCAGGCTTGTGGAGACGGAAGCATTCCGCAACCTGATGGTGGCGGCCGTCCCTCGGTACTCGGTCCCCAGCCGCCAATATTTCTCCCGGTGTGCCGTCCCCACATTACACAAGCACGTGTCCCAAAACATTAGCCGTGCCCTCAACAACGCAGTTACCGGGAAAGTCCATCTAACCATGGACACGTGGACAAGTGCTTGTCGGCAGGGATGGTACATCTCGCTGACGGCACACTGGGTTAACATAGTGTAAGCCGGGACCCAGTCGGATCTTGGGACGGAACACGTCCTCCCAACGCCAAGGATTGCGGGCCCTAGGTCAATCAGGGTTGCCCCCACGGTCTACAGCTCCTGCACCTTATCCTCCTCAGCCACCTCCTCCTCTTCAGCCTCCATCTCCGAAATGACCACATCAGTTACAAGCTGGAAGCACTACAGCACTGCTTCGGCAAAGCGGCAACAGGCTGTGCTGAAGCTAATATGCTTAGGTGAGAAACCGCACAATGCTGAAGAGTTGTTGGCAGCTCTGAAAGAGGAGGCAGATCTGTGGTTGACACCGCTGAACCTACAGCCAGGCATGGTCGCGTGTGACAATGGCCGGAACCTGGTGGCGGCTCTGAGGCGAGGCGAGCTCACACACGTACCATGCCTGGGCCATGTGCTTAACCTCGTGGTTTAGCGGTTTCTCAAATCCTACTCAGAGCTGCCGGATCTGCTTGTTAAAGTACACCGCCTGTGTGCCCATTTTAGAAAGTCAGCTACAGCTTCCACCGCCCTTGCCGTGTTTCAGCAGCGTTTGCAGCTTCCGCACACCGACTGGTGTGTGATGTCCCCACGCATTGTAACTCTACACTGCAGATGTTGGGAACGATTTGTGAGCTGAAGAGGGCAGTTGTTGAGTACCAGCATCAACAAGGCCGTCGGTATTCAGTTCAGACTCCTACACATAAGACCTCAGGAGTGGACATCGATGTCAAACATATGTACCTGTTATGCACACGCCCGGGCTAAGCGGCGTGTGCGTGTGATTGTAGTGATTCCACTGGACCGTGCCGGAGAGTGAATGCCTGGAGGGGCGTGACTAAGTATTCACCCGATCCGACCAGGGTCGCACGACGGCATACGACGCCAGTGCACCAAGGAGGAACCGAGCAGAGGGACCAGGTGCTACTCCAGGACAGACCCCGGACACGGCTGTTGACCCACACAGGGGAATACAGGAACAGGCTGGTAGGCTGGCACACAGACTGGTGGGTATAGGCAGGCACGACTGGTATGCAGGCAGGCGGGTATGCAGGCAGGGAGGTAAAGGCAAGCACAGCTAGAGTGCAGACAGGGAGGCACTAGCAGGTAGGAACACAGGCGGGATAGGACCCAGTACACACCGGGACTCAGGAACAATACAGGCAGAGGGTTACAGGCAAGCACAGCTAGAGTGCAGACAAGGCTGAGCAGGGAGGACAGGGCTCTGTTCACACGGAACAGACAGGAAGGGAAAGACAGAGCCAGATACTCACACAGTACTTGCAGAGACAACAAGCAGGAGTTAGGTACGAGTTCAGACTCTGCAGAAAAAGGAAGGGAACGGACATAGAGGCAAAACAGGTAAAGGACAGGAGAGAGTTCAGACTGGAACTGAGTGTACGGAGGAGACCGACACTGCAGAGGGATACAGGAGCGGGTCTGGGAATACGGCCCCCAGAGAGGCGGAACGAACAGGCAAGGAGCGTGTTCAGACAGGACAGACCAGACGCAGGAGCGGGTCTAGGAAATCGGCCACTAGAAGGCGGAACGAACAGGCAAGGAGCGTGTTCAGACAGGACAGACCAGAGAACACAAAAAGGACACAGTTCAGACACGGGAGCTGATACCGCAAAGCAGGAGACATACAGGACTCAGTTCAGACACGGGAGC
This sequence comes from Phyllobates terribilis, assembly GCF_046119375.1. Classification (NCBI taxonomy): domain Eukaryota; kingdom Metazoa; phylum Chordata; class Amphibia; order Anura; family Dendrobatidae; genus Phyllobates; species Phyllobates terribilis. The sequence continues at coordinate 71,325,017 of NW_027362770.1, read as the reverse complement.
TGAAACCGCAAAGCAGGAGACATACAGGACTCAGTTCAGACACGGGAGCTGATACCGCAAAGCAGGAGACATACAGGACACAGTTCAGACACGGGAGCTGATACCGCAAAGCAGGAGACATACAGGACTCAGTTCAGACACGGGAACTGATACAAAAAGCAGGAGACAAGAGACGGGACCTGGCACCTTCAGAGTGCAAGCACACACTGAAGGAAACACTATGCTCAGGCAGGGATAGAAGGGAGCTGCTGAGCTATATACCAAGTGACAGACAGCAATAGGCTGAGGACGCACAAGGGGTGTGACCCACAGCAGGTACAAAAGGCAGGAAGTGATCGGGCGCCGCCCTTAAGCAGCAGAAACAGACACAAACAGACAGCATGGAGGGAAGCCAGAGAGACATTCTGGACAGGAGATCAAGTGCGCCCTCTTGCACAGTGGGAGATGGACCACCATGCAAGGACGCCGCCAGGTATGTTACAGTACCTCCCCCCTTACGCCCCCTCTTCTTCAGGCCTGCCAGAATCTTCCGCAGGGAATTCGAGGGCCAGTCGTTCACTGGGTTGGAGGGGGACAGAGACTTAAGGGTAATCTCTGCTTCGAGGTACATCTTGTCAAGCTCACAGGAAGAAATAGACGGGTTATCAGGTACATAATGAGGAAAAGTCACTGTCTCTTTGTTATCTGGTGGTATCCCGGAGGATTCAGGAAACAACTGGAGGTCCTCCGCCGGGTCAGAAGAGTGCAGAGGCTCAGAGAAAACAACTGCTTCAGAGTACACTAGGTCGGACTCACTGGAGGAAGCAGGCGAGGTATCGGGTACCGAGTATAGGAAAGTCTCTGTCCATTCACCACCAGGTGGCACCCTGAAGGGTTCTGGAGACAGCTGGCGGTCCTCCGCCTGGTCAGAGGGGTGTAGAGACTCACGGGTAACCTCTGCTTCAGAGTACACTAGGTCGGACTCACTGGAGGAAGCAGGCGAGGTATCGGGTACCGAGTATAGGAAAGTCTCTGTCCATTCACCACCAGGTGGCACCCCGAAGGGTTCTGGAGACAGCTGGCGGTCCTCCGCCTGGTCAGAGGGGTGTAGAGACTCACGGGTAACCTCTGCTTCAGAGTACACTAGGTCGGACTCACTGGACGAAGCAAGCGAGGTATCAGATCCAGGATATAGGAAAGTCTCTGTCCATTCACCACCAGGTGGCACCCCGAAGGATTCTGAACACAACTGGAGGTCCTCCGCCTGGTCGGAGGGGTGTAGAGACTCAGGAGTAACCTCTGCTTCGGAGTACACTAGGTTGGACTCACTGGACGAAGCGAGCGAGGTATCAGGTACAGAGTATAGGAGAGTCTCTGTCCTTTCGCTACCAGGTAGCACCCCGAAGGGTTCAGGAGACAACTGGAGATCCTCCGCCTGGTCGGAGGGGTGTAGAGACTCGGAGGTAACTACCACTTTGGGGTACCCATTGTCAGGCTCACAGGACGAAGCGGACAAAGTATTGAGTACCGGGTGTAGAGAAGTCTCTCTCCATTTGTCATCGAGTGGTATCCCGGAGGGTTCAGGAGGCAACAGGGGATCCTCCGCCAGGTAGTAGAGGTGCACAGACTCTGAGGTAACCACAGCTTTGGAGCATCCTTGGACATGCACACCGGTTAAAGAGAAAGAAGCATCTGATGCCGGGTGCAGGAAGTTCTCCTGTGTGGAGTCTGGATGGGCAGAAGTCTCTTCGGCCAGGAGAACTGGTGCACTACCCACGCACATTACCCATTGGGGTTTCTCCGGGATACAGGGAGATGAAGCTTCAGTAGGGACTTCAAGGTTAGGGTCCTCGAAGACCATACGAAAGGCCACCAGGAAGGCCTGCAGGTCAAGGATGACAGGATCCCATGCTTCCCATAGGGGGGTGACCCATTTCAAGGCATCACCCGCTAGGTAGTCAATCATAAAGGCCACTTTAGCCCAATCGGAAGGAAAATAGAGAGGGTAGGCCTTAAAGTGTAGCATGCATTGCTCCACAAATGCACGACACTGTCTTGGATCCCCATAGTAACGTGGCGGATCCGCAGGAACGAGGGCTGATAGATCCATCTGGACGGGTGCGTAATTCGCCTGGAACTCAGCTAAAGGGGGAAAAAAAATTTATTTATTTTATTTTAATGCATGTATTCGCTGGAAAAACTTCTCAAAGAGCGAAGGCCGTGGGGCTCAACGGGAACCATGGCCTGAGCATGCTGTTATGCACACGCCCGGGCTAAGCGGCGTGTGCGTGTGATTGTAGTGATTCCACTGGACCGTGCCGGAGAGTGAATGCCTGGAGGGGCGTGACTAAGTATTCACCCGATCCGACCAGGGTCGCACGACGGCATACGACGCCAGTGCACCAAGGAGGAACCGAGCAGAGGGACCAGGTGCTACTCCAGGACAGACCCCGGACACGGCTGTTGACCCACACAGGGGAATACAGGAACAGGCTGGTAGGCTGGCACACAGACTGGTGGGTATAGGCAGGCACGACTGGTATGCAGGCAGGTGGGTATGCAGGCAGGGGGGTAAAGGCAAGCACAGCTAGAGTGCAGACAGGGAGGCACTAGCAGGTAGGAACACAGGCGGGATAGGACCCAGTACACACCGAGACTCAGGAACAATACAGGCAGAGGGTTACAGGCAAGCACAGCTAGAGTGCAGACAAGGCTGAGCAGGGAGGACAGGGCTCTGTTCAAACGGAACAGACAGGAAGGGAAAGACAGAGCCAGATACTCACACAGTACTTGCAGAGACAACAAGCAGGAGTTAGGTACGAGTTCAGACTCTGCAGAAAAAGGAAGGGAACGGACATAGAGGCAAAACAGGTAAAGGACAGGAGAGAGTTCAGACTGGAACTGAGTGTACGGAGGAGACCGACACTGCAGAGGGATACAGGAGCGGGTCTGGGAATACGGCCCCCAGAGAGGCGGAACGAACAGGCAAGGAGCGTGTTCAGACAGGACAGACCAGACGCAGGAGCGGGTCTAGGAAATCGGCCACTAGAAGGCGGAACGAACAGGCAAGGAGCGTGTTCAGACAGGACAGACCAGAGAACACAAAAAGGACACAGTTCAGACACGGGAGCTGATACCGCAAAGCAGGAGACATACAGGACTCAGTTCAGACACGGGAGCTGAAACCGCAAAGCAGGAGACATACAGGACTCAGTTCAGACACGGGAGCTGATACCGCAAAGCAGGAGACATACAGGACACAGTTCAGACACGGGAGCTGATACCGCAAAGCAGGAGACATACAGGACTCAGTTCAGACACGGGAACTGATACAAAAAGCAGGAGACAAGAGACGGGACCTGGCACCTTCAGAGTGCAAGCACACACTGAAGGAAACACTATGCTCAGGCAGGGATAGAAGGGAGCTGCTGAGCTATATACCAAGTGACAGACAGCAATAGGCTGAGGACGCACAAGGGGTGTGACCCACAGCAGGTACAAAAGGCAGGAAGTGATCGGGCGCCGCCCTTAAGCAGCAGAAACAGACACAAACAGACAGCATGGAGGGAAGCCAGAGAGACATTCTGGACAGGAGATCAAGTGCGCCCTCTTGCACAGTGGGAGATGGACCACCATGCAAGGACGCCGCCAGGTATGTTACAGTACCATCTGCCTAAACTTTGAGGACTCCACCAAGATGGTGAGCGGCGATGATGCCATATTTAGCGTCACCATCCCGCTTCTCTGTCTTCTCAAACACTCTCTGCTCACAATCAAAGAGGATGCATTGCAGGCGGAGCACGATGAGATGGAGCAAGGAACCATACAGGGGGATTACACACAGCCAAGCCTCATCTCATCCCAACCAGGATTGGGTGACAATGAGGAAGAGGAGGAGGAGGAAGGACAGGAGCTAGTTTCATGCACTATAGATGGTACTACCTGCACAGCTGTCATACCGTCTGTTCAGCGTGGATGGCCGGAGGACAGAGAGGAGGAGGAGGAGAGCATGGTCAGTCATCCTCTTGGTGAGGACACAGAAGTCTTGCCTGTTGATAGTGTGGCACGCATGGCTGAGTTTATGTTACGCTGCCTTTCCCATGACCCTCGCGTTCTCAAAATTTTGGGTGACAGTCACTACTGCTTGGTGACACTTCTAGACCCACGCTACAAGGAGAACATTATATCTCTTATTCCGGAGGCGGACAGGTCTACAAAAATGGGGCTGTACCAGAAGGCCCTTGTTGCGGAACTATTAAAAAAATTCCCATCTGAAAACGCTGGTGGCAGAGGGCACACTTCGTTGGACAACCAAGAAGTACAGGCGAGAGAGACACAACTTCAATCCAGCAGAGGCACGGGAACACTGTCAAAGTTCTGGGAGAGTCTTCTCAGACCCTCCCATCGCACAGGCCCTGAGGCGTGGAGTACTCTCACAAGGAGTGCAAAGTTTTGGAAGATGCTGATGGAGTACCTTGCCGACCGCACCAACGTCCTCCATGATTCCTCTCTGCCTTATAATTATTGGGTATCCAAGTTGGATACGTGGAATGAACTGACTCTCTATGCCTTGGAGGTCCTGGCCTGCCCTGCCGCCTTCGTTTTATCAGAGCAGGTTTTTAGTGCCGCTGGTAGAAGTATAACTGCTAAGCGCATCCGCCTGTCAACTGAAAATGCTGACAGGCTGACTCTTATAAAAATGAACAAGGACTGGATTGGGCCCGACTTCTCAACACCACCGAATGATAGCAGCGTAACATTAACTCAAATCCAGTGTCTTTTCTTGGGAGGTGTATTCCCATGCACCTTTTCACACCCACACATGGGTATACGCTTCCTGATTATGGCTATTTGCTCTTGTCCTCCTCCTTCTCCTCATCCTCCACCACCATATCACCAGGGTGACCGTGGTCCGTTAGGCAACACCCACATCATTTTTTTAAAGGGTGTTTATGATGCCCGTAAAAATAATTTTTTATACAGTATGTTCATGTATACCCCCCAGGGGTAAATGTTTGTCAGCCCATACACTTGTGCATGGGCATTACAAGTATAGGAGGCCCACTCCTTTCTAATGGGAACATTTTTTTATGAGGCCCTCCTCCACATCTCTTCCAAGGGGCATTGAAGTGCCTCCAAATTTTTGGCAGCCCTTGCATTCACTGCATAGGCCAACACTATGGGAGACTCTCTCATTTCCTTTCTTTGTCGTTACTGTGGCCCTGCTCTATGTGTCTTTAAATTGTTAGTGGAGATTTTCCTAAATTTGATCAGCCATTGGACTCACTGCATACCCTATAACTGTATAGCAGACTCTCCTTTCTAATGGGAACATGTCGTACCTTGTTACTGTGGCCCTGCTTAATGTGTCTTTAAATTCTTAGTGGGGTTTTTCCTAAAATTGGTCAGCCGTTGGACTCACTGCATACCCTATAACTGTATAGCAGACTCTCTCCTTTCTAATGGGAATTTGTCATACCTTATTACTGTGGCCCTGCTCTATGTGTCTTTAAATTCTTAGTGGGGTTTTTCCTATAATTGGTCAGCCTTTGGACTCACTGTGTACCCTATAACTGTATAGCAGACTCTCTCCTTTCTAATGGGAATTTGTCGTTACTGTGGCCCTGCTCTATGTGTCTTTAAATTTTTAGTGGGACTTTTCCTAAAATTGTTCAGCCGTTGGACTCACTGCATATGACTCGCCCCCTGGGCCGTGGGGCACGCGGATCCGGGCGATAGGGGAACGATGGGGGTAGTAGTAGTGGCGGCCCGGTCCCGCGGCTTAGGGTGGTCAGGCCAATGGTAGTCTGCTACATGCTTAGATAATGTCCGACTACGCCACCCGTGGATTTGCGGTTATTAGGAACCGCCGCTGCTTGCAGACCGCTGGGGCTGATGATGGGTGCAGCTGAGGTGATATGACTCCCCACGGGAAGAGTGCAGCCCCAGGGCAGTGTAGTGGATGGTGGGAGTGATGGTAGTGAGAGTCCCAGTACCGGTAGTGCCGGAGGAGCGAAAAAGCACACAGACAACTTACTGCAGTCCAGCGTCTTTACTCACGGTTAATATCCAAGTCACTTCAGCTGGCAATGACTGCCCGAGCCGTGCTGCGTCCACCAGGTGTGGGGCTCGGTCAACTCCCAGGCAGTTCAGGAGCATGGCACAGGACCCCCTTTTATCCTTTCTCTGGCCTGCCTCACCAGTGACCCACTTTTGTCCAGCTGCCGCGGACCTGTGCGGTTAAACGTGGGCCCCGTCCTCCGCTGTCCTATATGGTGCCTTCCTAGCAGGTTTGATGAGGTGCTGCACCAATATATGATCATGACGACCGGTCTTTGGCTGAGGGTTGTTTCTCCTCCACCAACTTGGGATCCGGTACCCTTAATCTGCCTGACCCTTCACCCTGGATTCTCGTGGGTTCTTAGGGTCCCTTCCACCTTCTTGTTCCTGAGCCCTTCTGTTTCTCTGTCTCTCCTTCTTTGCAGTTCCTTTCTGCTTCTGTTCCTTTCTCTTGGAGCTGAGATGAGCTAGAATCTCAGCTCCCCTTCACCTCCTCCTCGGCCTCTTCTCCAGGCCCACTTCTCCTTCTCCTCTCAGGCTCCGGCCTCTTCTCTAGGCCTGCCTCTGGAGCTGGGCCCAGACTGAGCCACAGCTCCCTGTCAGCTCTCCTCTCACAGAACACTGATCTAAGATGGTGCCCACCTTTTATACCTCCCTCTAGCCATGAGCCCAGGTGACCAGCAACCAATGGGCTCCTACCTACGCTCAGAAACCGCCCCCTATCTGCCCCTACAGCACTGGGTGTTCCACCCCTCCCTCCCCACTCCAACAGGGACATGGTCGGTCGTGCCTGCACTTCTGTCTAGTGGGAGCACCGTTGAGCTGTCCCTGGGAAATGGGGTGTGTGTGCTGCATGCAGCTAACTGAGCCCTGGTCCATACTCCATCCTTACCCGAGAGTGGAATATCACACCTCTGGTCTGAGGTGCAATACCCCTGTAGCGGCTGAGCCCTCGGGGCGCTACACATACCCTATAGCTATATAGCAGACTCTCTCCTTTCTAATGGGAACATGTCGTACTTGTTACTGTGGCCCTGCTCTGTGTATCTTTAAATTCTTAGTGGGGTTTTTCCTAAAATTGGTGAGCCGTTGCACTCACTGCATACCCTATAACTGTATAGTAGACCCTCTCCTTTCTAATGGGAACATGTCGCACTTGTTACTGTGACCCTGCTCTGTGTGTCTTTAAATTCTTAGTGAGGTCTTTCCTAAAATTGGTGAGCGGTTGAACTCACTGCATATGTGGCACCCTGCTACACACAGGTACCACAGAACCCAAAAGGGTTCATGGACGGACTTCTCTACAAGAAGCCCTTACTACACACAGACACCTCCACCCTTCCACCTCATACCACCAGAGGGAGCCCTGTTAGGAATATATATACTGGAGGGTGGAGTTAGGTAGGGAGAGTGTGCTGGCACGGAGACCAGTGAAGAAGCAGCACGTGAACTGCTGTGCATTGAGGGCCCCAAGTGTGGCCGGAGGCAAGGAGAGAGGAGTTGAGGGGGCAGAGGAGCATCTAAAGCTCACCCCAGGACACAAGCCGGACACCAGGTCCGCGCCTACAGGGTCCTCTACACCCAGTAGGGACAACTGGCATACCAGGAGGATTCCAGACCCCTGGTCAACCTGAAGCTATCATCATTTTACAGAACTAGGAACCACGAAGGCCTCAGCGTCCAAGGATAGTGGTAGCCGGAGAAAAGTTCTATTACCAAGCAGACAGGTGAGAGAGTGAAACAGCATAGAAGCTAGGCCTAGTTCCAGGCTGGCCAGAAGCTTTAGAGAGAGGAAGAAACTTACCAGGAGGCCTACTACCCGCTCACTGGGGAGAGTCCAGAAGTGCACCCTTCCTAGTAAGTACCCTGGACCATACCTGCCGTTACACCAGTAAAGGTACTGAAGCGAATCCCCTGTGTGCGTGTCCGTCATTCCCCCTGACCCGACCGAGCCACCTCTCACCTGCATCCCTTCCATCAACCCTGCCCCTTCTAAAGAGTGACCCCAGAGTACGGGCCCGGGAGCAGACTGCCGTGACATCCCAAGGAGGTAAAGGCCCGGGTACCGAGTCTCCCCTATATCCCCCTGGGCGAGTCACATACCCTATAACTGTATAGCAGACTTTCTCCGTTCTAATGGGAATTTGTCGTTACTGTGGCCCTGCTCTATGTGTCTTTAAATACATAGTGGGACTTTCCCTAAAATTGTTCAGCCGTTGGACTCATTGCATACCCTATAAAGGTATAGCAGACTCTCTCCTTTCTTATCGGAATTTGTCATTACTGTGGCCCTGCTCTATGTGTCTTTAAATTCTTAGTGGGGCTTTTCCTAAAATTGTTCAGCCGTTAGACTCACTGCATACCCTATAGTTGTATAGCAGACCCTCTCCTTTCTAATGGGAACATGTCGTACTTGTTACTGTGGCCCTGCTCTGTGTGTCTTTAAATTCTTAGTGGGGCTTTTCTAAAAATTGTTCAGCCGTTGGACTAACTGCATACCCTATAACTGTATAGCAGACCCTCTCCTTTCTAATGGGAACATGTCATACTTGTTACTGTGGCCCTGCTCTGTGTGTCTTTAAATTCTTAGTAAGGTTTTTCATAAAATTGGTCAGCTGTTGCACTCACTGCATACCCTATAACTGAATAGCAGACCCTCTCCTTTCTAATGGGAACATGTCGTACTTGTTACTGTGGGCCCTGCTCTGTGTGTCTTTAAATTCTTATTGGGGTTTTTCCTAAAATTGGTCAGCCGTTGGACTCACTGCATACCCTATAACTGAACAGCAGTCCCTCTCCTTTCTAATGGGAACATGTCGTACCTTGTTACTGTCGCCCTGCTCTATGTGTCTTTAAATTCCTAGTGGGGTTTTTCCTAAAACTGGTCAGCCTTTGGACTCACTGCATATCCTATAACTGTATAGCAGACTCTATCCTTTTTAATTGGAATTTGTCATTACTATGTCCCTGCTTTATGTGTCTTTAAATTCTTAGTGGGGTTTTTCCTAAAATTGGTCAGCTGTTGCACTCACTGCATATCCTATAACTGTATAGCAGACTCTCTCCTTTCTAATGGTAACATGTCGTACTTGTTACTGTGGCCCTGCTCTGTGTGTATTTAAATTCTTAGTGGGGTTTTTCCTAAAATTGGTCAGCCGTTGCACTCACTGCATACCCTATAACTGAACAGCAGACCCTCTCCTTTCTAATGGGAACATGTTGTACTTGTTACTGTGGCCCTGCTCTGTGTGTCTTTAAATTGTTAGTGGGGTTTTTTCTAAAATTGGTCAGCCGTTGGACTCACTGCATACCCTATAACAGTATAGCAGACTCTCTCCTTTCTAATGGGAATTTGTCGTTACTGTGGCCCTGCGCTATGTGTCTTTAAATTCTTAGTGGGGCTTTTCCTAAAATTGTTCAGCCGTTAGACTCACTGCATACCCTATAGTTGTATAGCAGACCCTCTCCTTTCTAATGGGAACATGTCGTACTTGTTACTGTGGCCCTGCTCTGTGTGTCTTTAAATTCTTAGTGGGGTTTTTCCTAAAATTGGTCAGCTGTTGCACTCACTGCATACCCTATAACTGAATAGCAGACCCTCTCCTTTCTAATGGGAACATGTCGTACTTGTTACTGTGGCCCTGCTCTGTGTGTCTTTAAATTCTTATTGGGGTTTTTCCTAAAATTGGTCAGCCGTTGGACTCACTGCATACCCTATAACTGAACAGCAGTACCTCTCCTTTCTAATGGGAACATGTCGTACTTGTTACTGTCGCCCTGCTCTATGTGTCTTTAAATTCCTAGTGGGGTTTTTCCTAAAACTGGTCAGCCATTGGACTCACTGCATATCCTATAACTGTATAGCAGACTCTAACCTTTTTAATTGGAATTTGTCATTACTATGTCCCTGCTTTATGTGTCTTTAAATTCTTAGTGGGGTTTTTCCTAAAATTGGTCAGCTGTTGCACTCACTGCATATCCTATAACTGTATAGCAGACTCTCTCCTTTCTAATGGTAACATGTCGTACTTGTTACTGTGGCCCTGCTCTGTGTGTATTTAAATTCTTAGTGGGGTTTTTCCTAAAATTGATCAGCCGTTGCACTCACTGCATACCCTATAACTGAACAGCAGACCCTCTCCTTTCTAATGGGAACATGTTGTACTTGTTACTGTGGCCCTGCTCTGTGTGTCTTTAAATTGTTAGTGGGGTTTTTCCTAAAATTGGTCAGCCATTGGACTCACTGCATACCCTATAACTGTATAGCAGACTCTCTCCTTTCTAATGGGAATTTGTCGTTACTGTGGCCCTGCGCTATGTGTCTTTAAATTCTTAGTGGGGCTTTTCCTAAAATTGTTCAGCCGTTAGACTCACTGCATACCCTATAGTTGTATAGCAGACCCTCTCCTTTCTAATGGGAACATGTCGTACTTGTTACTGTGGCCCTGCTCTGTGTGTCTTTAAATTCTTAGTGGGGTTTTTCCTAAAATTGGTCAGCTGTTGCACTCACTGCATACCCTATAACTGAATAGCAGACCCTCTCCTTTCTAATGGGAACATGTCGTACTTGTTACTGTGGCCCTGCTCTGTGTGTCTTTAAATTCTTATTGGGGTTTTTCCTAAAATTGGTCAGCCGTTGGACTCACTGCATACCCTATAACTGAACAGCAGTCCCTCTCCTTTCTAATGGGAACATGTCGTACTTGTTACTGTCGCCCTGCTCTATGTGTCTTTAAATTCCTAGTGGGGTTTTTCCTAAAACTGGTCAGCCTTTGGACTCACTGCATATCCTATAACTGTATAGCAGACTCTATCCTTTTTAATTGGAATTTGTCATTACTATGTCCCTGCTCTATGTGTCTTTAAATTCTTAGTGGGGTTTTTCCTAAAATTGGTCAGCTGTTGCACTCACTGCATATCCTATAACTGTATAGCAGACTCTCTCCTTTCTAATGGTAACATGTCGTACTTGTTACTGTGGCCCTGCTCTGTGTGTATTTAAATTCTTAGTGGGGTTTTTCCTAAAATTGGTCAGCCGTTGCACTCACTGCATACCCTATAACTGAACAGCAGACCCTCTCCTTTCTAATGGGAACATGTTGTACTTGTTACTGTGGCCCTGCTCTGTGTGTCTTTAAATTGTTAGTGGGGTTTTTCCTAAAATTGGTCAGCCGTTGGACTCACTGCATACCCTATAACTGTATAGCAGACTCTCTCCTTTCTAATGGGAATTTGTCGTTACTGTGGCCCTGCGCTATCTGTCTTTAAATTCATAGTGGGGCTTTTCCTAAAATTGTTCAGCCGTTGGACTCACTGCATACCCTATAACTGTATAGCAGACTCTCTCCTTTCTTATGGCAATTTGTCGTTACTGTGGCCCTGCTCTATGTGTCTTTAAATTCATAGTGGGGTTTTTCCTAAAATTGGTCAGCCTTTGGACTCACTGCATACCCTTTAACTGTATAGCAGACCCTCTCCTTTCTAATGGGAACATGTCGTACTTGTTACTGTGGCCCTGCTCTGTGTGTCTTTAAATTCTTATTGGGGTTTTTCCTAAAATTGGTCAGCCGTTGGACTCACTGCATACCCTTTAACTGTATAGCAGACCCTCTCCTTTCTAATGGGAACATGTCGTACTTGATACTGTAGCCCTGCTCTATGTGTCTTTAAATTCTTAGTGGGGTTTTTCCTAAAATTGGTCAGCCGTTGGACTCACTGCATACCCTATTACTGTATAGCAGACTCTCTCCTTTCTAATGGGAATTTGTCCTTACTGTGGCCCTGCTCTATGTGTCTTTAAATTCATAGTGGGGTTTTTCCTAAAATTGGTCAGCTGTTGCACTCACTGCATACCCTATAACTGTATAGCAGACCCTCTCCTTTCTAATGGGAACATGTCGTACTTGTTACTGTGGCCCTGCTCTGTGTGTCTTTAAATTCTTATTGGGGTTTTTCCTAAAATTGGTCAGCCGTTGGACTCACTGCATACCCTATAACTGAACAGCAGTCCCTCTCCTTTCTAATGGGAACATGTCGTACTTGTTGTAAAGGGTCTGGGAGGCGGAACCTCTGAGCTACTATACAAGGGGGCGGTCCTTGTAAGGGAGCGGGTGGCGACCAGGGAAGACGGGCTGGCAGTCACAGCAGGTGACCGGGACAGTCTCTGAGTGAACGGGCTGGAGGTCACGGCAAGTGACCGGGGCAGTCTCTGGATGAACGGGCAGGAGGTCACGGCAAGTGACCGGGGCAGTCTCTGGATGAACGGGCAGGAGGTCACGGCAAGTGACCGGGGCAGTCTCTGGATGAACGGGCAGGAGGTCACGGCAAGTGATCGGGGCAGTCTCTGGGTAAAGGGTAGGTACGACCTGTGATGGCAGAGCCTCCAGGTAGGCTAGCAGGCAGATGGTAGATGTGTGCTCCCAGGTGAGCAAGCGAGAGTCTCTGGAATGGCAGGTGGTCACAGCACGTGACGGCGGAGCCTCCAGGTAGGCTAGCAGGCAGGTAACAGGTGTGTGCTCCCAGGTGAGCGGGCAGGAGTCTCTGGAATGGCAGGTGGTCACAGCACGTGACGGCGGAGCCTCCAGGTAGGCTAGCAGGCAGGTAGCAGGTGTGCGCTCCCAGGTGAGCGGGCAGGAGTCTCTGGAATGGCAGGTGGTCACAGCACGTGACGGCGGAGCCTCCAGGTAGGCTAGCAGGCAGGTAGCAGATGTGCGCTCCCAGGTGAGCGGGCAGGCTGGTCCATAGACAGACTGACAGGAGTTGGAGGGCAGACCGTCGGACCTCAGGCTAGCAGGCAGGTAGCAGAGGAGCGCTCCCAGGTGAGCGGGCAAGCTGGTCCTTAGACAGACTGACAGGAGTCGGTAGGCAGACCGTCGGACCTCAGGCTAGCAGGCAGGTAAGCAGAATATCAGGCAGGAATCAGACAGCAAACTGGCAGGAATCTGGCAGGTAACTGGCAACGGGACCTGAGGGCTGAAGCAGAGTAGTGAACAGTGCAACAACATTGCTCGGGCACCTCCATTTTGGAGGAGGTGCCTTATATATGGTGAAGTCCTCCGGCCATTGGCCGGGGACTCCTTAGGACGGCGCGCACGGCCCCTTTAAGAGGGAGGAGGACGCCGGGAAGCACAGTGGCCGGGAAGGAGCGCGCGCTGCCAGCAGAGCGGGAGGAGGACGCCGGGCTCGGAGCAGAGGGGTGAGGGGAACAGCGTCCCTGCCTAGCAGAGGGCAGGGACGCCGGCGCTACAGTACCCCCCCCTTTAGGCCCCCCCCTTTTTTAGGCCAGAGAGAAATTTAGCTAGGATGAGAGGGGCATGGATGTTCTCCCGGGGCTCCCACGTTCTCTCTTCAGGACCAAACCCCTTCCAATCTACTAGAAAAAAGGTCTTCCCTCTTACCCTTTTGGTGGACAGAATGTTCTCTACCTCAAATTCGTTTTCAGCGGAAACCGGAGCAGGAGGCGTACCTGTAGACTTGGAAAAAGAGTTAAGTACCACAGGTTTGAGGAGAGATACATGGAAGGAGTTAGGGATCCGCAAGTTGGCCGGGAGTTTCAATTTATAGGCCACCGGGTTGATCTGACTGATGACCTCCAGAGGACCGATGAACCGAGGCCCTAACTTATAGGAAGGAATCTTGAGCCGGACATACTTGGACGAGAGCCAGACCTTATCCCCTGGACGGAATTGAGGAGGATCCAGACGTTTTTTGTCAGCATGTCTTTTCATACGCTCGGATGACAGAAGGAGTGCGGATCGGGTACTCTCCCATATGGAGGAAAATTTGTTAACAAGAGATTCCGCAGCCGGATTGTCCACCGAGGTGGAGACGGGAAATGGGATCCGAGGATGCTGACCGAAGACAACAAAAAGTGGGGATTTGGAGGAAGATTCGCTCTCGTGATTGTTGTAAGAAAATTCGGCCCATGGCAGGAGATCCACCCAGTCTGAATGGTGGGCATTAACGAAGTGCCGGAGGTAACTGGTCAGGTTCTGATTGATCCGCTCCACTTGACCATTAGACTGTGGGTGGTAAGCGGAGGAGAAGTCCAGGGTGACGTCTAGCAGTTTACAAGTGGCTCTCCAGAAGCGTGAGGTGAATTGTACCCCACGATCCGACACGATGTGGAGGGGCAGGCCATGAAGACGGAAGATGTGGCGGATAAAGTCTTTAGCCAGCTCGGGTGCAGACGGGAGGCCTGGCAGGGGAACGAAATTAGCCATCTTGGAAAAGCGGTCAGCGACCACCCAAATGACCGTACAACCGGCAGAGACGGGGAGATCAGTTATAAAGTCCATTGCTATATGCTGCCAGGGGGCAGCAGGTACTGGGAGCGGAAGGAGGCGACTGGCTGGCAGATGTCTCGGAACCTTGTTGCGGGCGCAGGACACACAGGCAGAAACAAAGTCTATTACGTCCTTGTGCAGGGTAGGCCACCAGTAGTGCCGGGTAATAAGCTGGAGGGTCTTTTTCTGACCGGCGTGGCCAGCTAGTTTAGACGAGTGACCCCAGTGTAGGATCTTCTCCCGATCAGGTACTGATACGAACGTCTTACCGGGAGGGAGACGATTTAGACTCACGGGAGCCACCTGCATTACTCTGGCGGGATCGATGATGTGTTTCGGTTCCTCCTCGAGATCAGACACCAGAAAGGATCGGGACAAGGCGTCCGCCTTGATGTTTTTGTCAGCCGGGCGAAAATGAAGAATAAAATCAAAGCGAGCAAAAAATAAGGACCACCGAGCTTGGCGCGGGTTAAGTCTCTGGGCATGTTGGAGGTAAGCCAAGTTCTTGTGGTCAGTGTAAATTATTACCGGGTGAAGAGCCCCTTCGAGCAGGTAACGCCACTCCTCCAATGCCAGCTTGATGGCCAATAACTCTCGATCTCCTATGGAATAGTTGCGCTCAGAAGAGAAGAGTTTGGAGAAGAAGCCACAAGTTACCATTCTCCCGGAAGATGATTTTTGGGTAAGTACCGCTCCGGCTCCAGAGGAGGAGGCGTCAACCTCCAGGAAGAACTGCTTGTTGCCATCTGGGAGATGCAGCACCGGGGCGGAAGAGAAGGCCTGTTTTAAGGAAAGAAAGGCCTCCTCTGCTTCGGGCGGCCAGTCTCTGGGATTAGTGCCCTTACGGGTGAGCGCGGAAATTGGGGCAGTCCGGGAAGAGAAGTGCGGTATGAAGAGGCGGTAGTAGTTGGCGAAGCCCAGGAACCGCTGAATGGCCTTCAACCCCTTCGGTCGGGGCCATTTCTCGATGGCAGACAGTTTCTCTGGATCCATTCGAAGGCCGGTCTGAGAAATAATGTAGCCCAAAAACGGAAGCGAGGTCTGCTCAAAGAGGCACTTCTCATATTTAGCGAAGAGGTGATTCTGCCTGAGCCTGAGCAGGACCTGACGAACGTCTCTCCGGTGAGTCTGGAGATCCGGAGAGAAGACCAAGATGTCGTCCAGCTACACCACTACGCAGGAGTAGAGAAGGTCCCGGAAGATGTCATTGACCAACTCTTGAAAGACGGCAGGAGCGTTACAGAGACCAAAGGGCATTACCAGATATTCATAGTGGCCGTCCCGGGTGTTGAATGCAGTCTTCCATTCATCCCCTTGACGGATACGGACCAGGTTGTACGCCCCACGGAGGTCCAGTTTGGTGAAGATTCTAGCCCCCCTCAGACGATCAAATAATTCTGGAATGAGCGGAAGGGGGTACTTATTCTTCACCGTGATCTGGTTAAGGCCTCTATAGTCTATACAGGGACGGAGAGAGCCGTCCTTCTTTTTTACGAAAAAGAAGCTTGCTCCCGCCGGGGAGGTAGATTTCTGGATGAATCCCCTGGCCAAATTCTCCTCAATATATTCGGACATCGACCGGGTCTCAGCAGCGGACAATGGGTAAATACGCCCACGGGGAGGCGTAGTACCGGGTAACAGGTCGATAGGACAGTCGTATGGTCTATGAGGGGGTAATGTCTCTGCCTACTTTTTATTAAAGACATCAGCAAATGACCAATAGGGAATCGGAAGTCCAGGTAGATTAGTTGGGGTAGGAGAAGGACGGGCGGGATGAACAGGAACCAAACAAGTCTTATGACAGTCCTGCCCCCAGCGAAGGACTTCTCCGGTCTGCCAGTCAAGCACGGGTGCATGTCTCTGGAGCCAAGGTAGACCTAGTAAGAGGGCGTGAGAGAGTCCAGGCAGAACATGAAAAGAGATGCTCTCAGAATGTAGCATTCCCACCTGCAGAGTTACGGATTCGGTGATGAGTTGGATGGGACGTGGTAAGAGGTCCCCATCCACAGCAGCGACAGATAATGGTATAGCCAGAGGTTTGGTGGGAATGCGGTATTTTTCTACCAGGGCCTGTGAAATAAGATTCCCGGCCGCTCCAGAGTCAAGTTGGGCTAGTTCGAAATAACGATTCTCCCCGCAGATAATTGAGACTGACAGCAGCAGAGATGGAGAGGATTTATTCTTGTCTAGGTCGACCTCTCTGAGCGAACCTAGACACAGGCGTTTCCCGACCTCTCCGGGCAGGTACGGATCCGGTGCTCCTTACTGCCACAGTAGAAGCAGCTCCCCTCGGCACGGCGTAAGTCCTGACGGGTTTTGACCATCTTGGTCTGGTCGACCTGCATAGGCTCAGGAGAGTGTACCTGGGGAGAAACGGAGGGAGTGACGGATTTCTGAAAAGTAGGAGCTAGATGTGGAAACCTCCTCTCACGGGTGACTTCTTTGGCACGCTCCTGGAACCGTAGGTCAATCCGGGTGGCAAGAGTTATTAGGTCATCGAGAGTGGTAGGAATGTCTCGACCGGCAAGTTCATCTTTAATACGGCCGGACAGACCCTCCCAGAAGACAGATACCAGAGCGTCGTTATCCCAGGCCAGCTCCGAGGCAAGGGTACGGAACCGTATGGCATATTGGCCCACGGTGAGACTTCCCTGACGGAGGCGTAGCAGAGATGACGCGGATGAGGTCTTCCGTCCAGGTTCGTCGAAGACTTTCCGGAAAGCCGTGAGAAAGGCAGGCAAGTCGGACACCAGGGGGTCTCCTCTCTCCCATAGAGGATTTAGCCAGGCCAGGGCCTCCCCGGTGAGATGGGACATGATGAAGGCAATTTTGGCCCGGTCGGAGTTAAACTGGTGGGACAGGAGTTCAAAGTGCAGGGTGCACTGATTTATAAAGCCCCGAGCCTGAGCGGAGTCGCCTCCGAAGCGAGGAGGTGCAGAAAGCCGGGGTCCGGGGTAGGATACCATAGTATTGGTGGGCAGCGGAGCTGCCGGATTGCGAGTCATGGCACTGGCGGTGGTTGCTGGTGGAGCAGTCAGAGTGTCCAGGCGAGTATTGACATTCCGCAGGTGACCCAGGATGGACTCCTGTTGGGACCTCTGACGGGACAGTTCATGACACAGGTCCGAGAGTGAGGGAGCTTGGGTGCCACCGGGTTCCATGGCCCGAGCAAACTGTAACGGGTCTGGGAGGCGGAACCTCTGAGCTACTATACAAGGGGGCGGTCCTTGTAAGGGAGCGGGTGGCGACCAGGGAAGACGGGCAGGCAGTCACAGCAGGTGACCGGGACAGTCTCTGAGTGAACGGGCTGGAGGTCACGGCAAGTGACCGGGGCAGTCTCTGGATGAACGGGCAGGAGGTCACGGCAAGTGACCAGGGCAGTCTCTGGATGAACGGGCAGGAGGTCACGGCAAGTGACCGGGGCAGTCTCTGGATGAACGGGCAGGAGGTCATGGCAAGTGACCGGGGCAGTCTCTGGGTAAAGGGTAGGTACGACCTGTGATGGCAGAGCCTCCAGGTAGGCTAGCAGGCAGATGGTAGATGTGTGCTCCCAGGTGAGCAAGCGAGAGTCTCTGGAATGGCAGGTGGTCACAGCACGTGACGGCGGAGCCTCCAGGTAGGCTAGCAGGCAGGTAACAGGTGTGCGCTCCCAGGTGAGCGGGCAGGAGTCTCTGGAATGGCAGGTGGTCACAGCACGTGACGGCGGAGCCTCCAGGTAGGCTAGCAGGCAGGTAGCAGGTGTGCGCTCCCAGGTGAGCGGGCAGGAGTCTCTGGAATGGCAGGTGGTCACAGCACGTGACGGCGGAGCCTCCAGGTAGGCTAGCAGGCAGGTAGCAGATGTGCGCTCCCAGGTGAGCGGGCAGGCTGGTCCATAGACAGACTGACAGGAGTTGGAGGGCAGACCGTCGGACCTCAGGCTAGCAGGCAGGTAGCAGAGGAGCGCTCCCAGGTGAGCGGGCAAGCTGGTCCTTAGACAGACTGACAGGAGTCGGTAGGCAGACCGTCGGACCTCAGGCTAGCAGGCAGGTAAGCAGAATATCAGGCAGGAATCAGACAGCAAACTGGCAGGAATCTGGCAGGTAACTGGCAACGGGACCTGAGGGCTGAAGCAGAGTAGTGAACAGTGCAACAACATTGCTCGGGCACCTCCATTTTGGAGGAGGTGCCTTATATATGGTGAAGTCCTCCGGCCATTGGCCGGGGACTCCTTAGGACGGCGCGCGCGGCCCCTTTAAGAGGGAGGGAGCGCGCGCGCCCTAAGCACAGTGGCCGGGAAGGAGCGCGCGCTGCCAGCAGAGCGGGAGGAGGACGCCGGGCTCGGAGCAGAGGGGTGAGGGGAACAGCGTCCCTGCCTAGCAGAGGGCAGGGACGCCGGCGCTACACTTGTTACTGTCGCCCTGCTCTATGTGTCTTTAAATTCCTAGTGGGGTTTTTCCTAAAACTGGTCAGCCTTTGGACTCACTGCATATCCTATAACTGTATAGCAGACTCTATCCTTTTTAATTGGAATTTGTCATTACTATGTCCCTGCTCTATGTGTCTTTAAATTCTTAGTGGGGTTTTTCCTAAAATTGGTCAGCTGTTGCACTCACTGCATATCCTATAACTGTATAGCAGACTCTCTCCTTTCTAATGGTAACATGTCGTACTTGTTACTGTGGCCCTGCTCTGTGTGTATTTAAATTCTTAGTGGGGTTTTTCCTAAAATTGGTCAGCCGTTGCACTCACTGCATACCCTATAACTGAACAGCAGACCCTCTCCTTTCTAATGGGAACATGTTGTACTTGTTACTGTGGCCCTGCTCTGTGTGTCTTTAAATTGTTAGTGGGGTTTTTCCTAAAATTGGTCAGCCGTTGGACTCACTGCATACCCTATAACTGTATAGCAGACTCTCTCTTTTCTAATGGGAATTTGTCGTTACTGTGGCCCTGCGCTATGTGTCTTTAAATTCATAGTGGGGCTTTTCCTAAAATTGTTCAGCCGTTGGACTCACTGCATACCCTATAACTGTATAGCAGACTCTCTCCTTTCTTATGGGAATTTGTCGTTACTGTGGCCCTGCTCTATGTGTCTTTAAATTCATAGTGGGGTTTTTCCTAAAATTGGTCAGCCTTTGGACTCACTGCATACCCTATAACTGTATAG
The DNA here is from genome assembly GCF_046119375.1 of Phyllobates terribilis. Taxonomy (NCBI): domain Eukaryota; kingdom Metazoa; phylum Chordata; class Amphibia; order Anura; family Dendrobatidae; genus Phyllobates; species Phyllobates terribilis. The sequence continues at coordinate 71,305,547 of NW_027362770.1, read as the reverse complement.
CAGACCCTCTCCTTTCTAATGGGAACATGTCGTACTTGTTACTGTGGCCCTGCTCTGTGTGTCTTTAAATTCTTATTGGGGTTTTTCCTAAAATTGGTCAGCCGTTGGACTCACTGCATACCCTTTAACTGTATAGCAGACCCTCTCCTTTCTAATGGGAACATGTCGTACTTGATACTGTAGCCCTGCTCTATGTGTCTTTAAATTCTTAGTGGGGATTTTCCTAAAATTGGTCAGCCGTTGGACTCACTGCATACCCTATTACTGTATAGCAGACTCTCTCCTTTCTAATGGGAATTTGTCCTTACTGTGGCCCTCCTCTATGTGTCTTTAAATTCATAGTGGGGTTTTTCCTAAAATTGGTCAGCCTTTGGACTCACTGCATACCCTATAACTGTATAGCAGACCCTCTCCTTTCTAATGGGAACATGTCGTACTTGTTACTGTGGCCCTGCTCTGTGTGTCTTTAAATTCTTATTGGGGTTTTTCCTAAAATTGGTCAGCCGTTGGACTCACTGCATACCCTATTACTGTATAGCAGACTCTCTCCTTTCTAATGGGAATTTGTCCTTACTGTGGCCCTGCTCTATATGTCTTTAAATTCTTAGTGGGCTTTTTCCTAAAATTGGTCAGCCTTTGGACTCACTGCATACCCTATAACTGTATAGTAGACCCTCTCCTTTCTAATGGGAACATGTTGTACTTGTTACTGTGGCCCTGCTCTCTGTGTCTTTAAATTCTTAGTGGGGTTTTTCCTAAAATTGGTCAGCCGTTGGACTCACTGCATACCCTATAACTGTATAGCAGACCCTCTCCTTTCTAATGGGAACATATTGTACTTGTTACTGTGGCCCTGCTCTGTGTCTCTGTGTGTCTTTAAATTCTTAGTGGGGTTTTCCTAAAATTGGTCAGCCGTTGGCCTCACTGCATACCCTATAACTGTATAGCAGACTCTCTCCTTTCTAATGGGAATTTGTCGTTACAGTGGCCCTGCTCTATGTGTCTTTAAATTCTTAGTGGGGTTTTTCCCAAATTTTGGCAGCCCTTGCAGTCACAGCATGGGCATTACCACTATAGGAGACCCGCTCCTTTATAATGGGAATTTTTTTTTTACTGAGACCCTCCTCTATGTCTCTTCAAAGGGGTATAGGGTTGCGTCCAAATTTTTGACAGCCCTTGCAGTCACTGGATACGCAATAACAGTATAGGAGACCCACTCGTTAATAATGGGAACAACAAAGCATAACCGACTCATGGCTCTCTAACAATAGCGAGGGCCAACTGCTGGCCTTTTAAGAATAGTAAGGGCCGTCTGATGGCCCTATAAAAATAGGCTTTACTACTTTCAGAGTCCCTCCATCATAAATAAAACAGGATGTGTCTGATGATGTGTCACACACCACATTGCCAGATAAGGTTGTAAAATGTTAAAATGACATTTCCCAGTGAATGCATTAGTCTTAAAAAATAACGTAAAAAAAGCAAAACAATAGGATCTTTCTTTAGTATAAAAAACAGCGTCACCAATTTAACCTCACTGTAAATACATTGTTCAGCTCCTCCACCTCCTCCTCCATCTCCGAAATGACCACATCAGTCACAAGCTGACAGCACTGCAGAACTGCCTTGGCCAAGCGGAAACAGGCTGTGCTGAAGATAACATGCTTAATGCTTAATTGACAAACCGCCCAGCGCTGCAGAGTTGTTGAAAGCTGTAACACAGCAGCCTGATCTGTGGCTCTCACCACTGAACATACAGCCAGGCATGGTCATGTGTGACCATGGGCGGAACCTGGTGATGGAGAAATTACACCCAGAGTAGATAAGGTTTCCCTCTATGCCAGTCCTTTCACCGAGCTAAACACAACTCTCAGCAAAAAAAGCTGTGGACTGCCTCCGCACCGTCCCTGGCCACATTCACCTGTCCACGTGTTTGTGGGTAGGTGGTCCTTCCCAGTAAGTGCACTGGGGAGAGCACGGGTAATGTTGTCTGACACGTGCTTGTGGAAGGCGGAGACGATACCGGGAAAAATAATGGCGGCTGGGGACCGAGTATGGATACCCGGTCGCCACCGCCATAAGATTGTGGACAGCTTTTGCCTTCACGAGTCTAAAAGGCCACATTTCAAGTGCAAGCAGCTCCCCAGAAATCTGGCAGTTTAGTATTGCGGCCTGTGTTTGGCTGGCAGCATACTTGCGCTTGCATTCCAAGTAACAGAAAACTAAGCAGATGATGGCCTCTATCATCATCATGGCTTCACTTCGGCACTATGAACTCTCCTGAAGAAGAAGCCAGGGCCCACCGGAGGAGTCTCCGGTTCTCTGGTGGGCCCGTCCAACCCTGCCGAGAAGCAGTCCTGGCTAAGAAAAGTCTGGGGGAAGGTTCCCGGACACTCTATGGCTGCTTTTTTAAGGTGGATCGGACATGCTTATGCATGTTATTTCTTAAACCGCATTGTAGATCAGGCCAATGTCTAACTCTGTATTCATGAAATTAAATGCGCAAAGAAAGATGTTTGTGTGTCAAAGCACGACCGAGTTGATGTTGGACGGGCTGCCATTGCTTCTGCAACAAGCTGCATTAGAGGACTTCCTGGGAGAAATGACACCCATGGTAGATACGGTTTCCCTCTATACCAGTCCTTTCACTGAGCTAAATACAACTCTCAGCAAAAAAAAGCTGTAGACTGTCTCCGTACCGTCCCTGGCCACATTCACCTGTCCACGTGTTTGTGGTTAGGCGGTCCTTCCCAGTAAGTGCACTGGGGAGGGCACGGGTAATGTTGTAGGACCCGTGCTTGTGGAAGGCGGAGACGACACCGGGAGAAACAGTGGCGGCTGGGGACCAAGTATGGACACCTGGCCGCCGCCGGCATGAGGTTATGAAAAGCTTCTGCCTCCATGAGCCTAAAAGGCCATATTTCAAGTGCAAGCAGCTGTCAAAAATTTGGCAGTATAGTATTGCAGCCTGTGGGTGGGTGGTTACTTGCGCTTGCATTCCAAGGAATAGGGTAGGGACAACTGAACGCAGCACTGGGACAAGGACATGGATGGTGATTGTTGCATGTCTGCAATGACAGGTGCATGGCGGGAGGCATCTCCGCATGCGCCAAGGATCACTTATGATGAGCACACTTTTAGGCAGTGACCTGGGAGTCAGAAATACTTCCAGAGGTCTTCCCCATGCTGTTCCCATGCCTTTTCCACACTGTATGCATGTGTCTGATGATGTGTCACACACCACATGGCCAGATAAGGTTGTAAAATGTTAAAATGACATTTTCCAGTGAATGCATTTGTCTTTGTTGAAAGCAATGCAAAAGTGCAAAAATGCATCAAAAACGCTACGTGTGAACATAGCCCAAGGTGTGGAGGAGTATTTTTGGTTTTCGTTATTTATTTTGCCTTATATATAAGTCATTACCCAGGAAAGTATGTTCCTTAATAAATTTCCCAGGAAAATCCATTTTGTTTTTGTTTTTGTATGTTTTATTGTGAGTCCGTAAAAGTGGCATAATACTCTGACAACGTTGTTGACAGCAGTGGCCTGGGAGTCAGAAATGCTTCCAGGGGTCTTCCCCATGCTGTTCCCATGTCATTTGAGCACTGTTCCCATCGATTTGGACAATTTTTAGGCCCTCTGCAGACCGCCGGGGGGAGCCGCCTAAAAAATGCTCAAGTTTCCCATAGACTTACATTGGGCTCGTTGCTCGGGTCGCACACCCGAGTATTCCAATTTGCTCGACCCGAGCAACGAGTACCCGAGCATTTTAGAGCTCACTCATCACTAGTCCTCACTAATCACTGTCCCTCACTCAACTAGAACTGCCTGCCACCAGGAAGAGTCTCTGTTCTTTGCTACAACTGCCCCTCCCACACTCCAGCAGCTCACAAGACTATTAACTGTTTCAACTACTAGAGTGCCCACATCTGTACTCTCATACCTAACCTTTAGCTGTCTCTTAACCCATCAGACATTTGGTCTTATACATGCTCATATATAAGCATAAAGTAAGTCATCATGTGCACAAAGAGGGAAGAGGTGCATGACCGTCCCGGTCACCCTCTTACATACGTATGGTCACTTAAGTACCCCTTGACCATGTTCTGCAATTTACCCTTCCTTGGCATTGTTACAGGCACAGATAGCCTTTACTGTTGTGCTGGTCTATTGAAAATTGCCCAATTTGTGCACATTTTCCCCCCATCTCTGTTGGAGCTGGTGTTCTTGTCTCTCCCCATTATCCCTTGGTGTTGAAAGGAGACAGTACCTCTGCCACCAGCATTGTCTGAGGGTGATGTTTTCAGCAACTGATCTACAACGGCCCTCTTGAACAATTCAATTGTAAAACTCTTTTTTGACTCCAAAAGGAGAGAAGGAATTTCTCCTTGTACCATGGATCGAGAAAGGTGGCCAACCAGTATACATCGCTCTTGTCACCTGCACCTTAAAAACATCTCCAGAATCCGACCTTTTCTCACCTTTGAATCTGCTAAAACTCTTACTGTTGGTCTTATTCACTCTCGTCTGGATTACTGCAACTCTTTTCTGATCGGTCTCCCTCTTACTAAACTTTCTTCACTTCAATCCATTCTGAATGCAGCAGCCAGGGTCGTATTTCTGTCCAGCCGCTTCACCGATGCCTCCATCTTGTGCCAGTCATTACATTGGTTGCCCATTTGCTACAGGGTCCAATATAAACACATCACTCTCACCCACAAAGCTCTCCACAGTTCTGCACCACCTTATATCTCCTCTCTTATCTCTGTCTATCGCCCTACACGTGCCCTCCATTCTACAAATGACCTAAGACTAACATCCCCCCATAATCCGAACCTTGCATTTCCGTCTGCAAGACTTCTCTTGTGCTGCACCAGTTCTCTGGAATGCTCTACCCCAGACGATCCGACTGATGCCTAGCCACCACATCTTCAAGCGCGCTTTAAAAACCTATCTCTAAAAAAACAAGCCAACCACCTCAACTACTCAGTAAACTAACTTTCCCCTGTTCCCTCCTTCTAAATATTATTCTGAATCTGCACTCTACTATTCATCTGTCTCCACACCCTCAATGCACACGATAACTACACTCGATACTTGATTATTGCACTTAAACATACTGGCTGATGACCAGATCATGCAGTCTTATATGAAAATCCCTACTTATTATAATTGCCTGACCTGAAATAACAAGCACTTTTTACCTATTGTGTCCACCCATTGCCTTGTTGAATGTAAGCTTGCAAGCTGGGACCTCACTCCTAATGTAACTGCTTAAACTGAATTTATTGCATGTACATGTCTCCGCTTAATTGTAAAGTGCTGAGGAATATGTTGGCACTATATAAATAAAAATTATTATTATTATTACTGTTGGATAAAATGTGTATCACGTGAGGGTCTTGCCACAGACACTTACACATGAACGGTGCCAAGTGGGCCAAGCTGCAAAAAGGCAAATGTTCTGTGTCCCCAACAGTAGAAACAGTACCCATCCTCTCCTCACGCTGACTCGCCTCCTCCTCCTCCTCCACAGCATATCCAGGCTGGACAGACATGAAGCTTGGGTTGGGTCTGTAGCATTATGAGTCCCCTCGGTAGCATAGAAAAACAAGTCCTCTCCCTCCTCATCATCCTCCTCATTACCCAATGTTGCCTCAGAATATTGGCTAGGCTGAGTAGTATCACCCATTGGGAAATCTGGCTCCATACCAACATGCTGGGCACTCAAAGCTTCCTCTTTGAGGTTATGCATGGATTGCTTCAAGAGACACAGCAGCGGGATGGTTACGCTGATAATAGCATGATCACCGCTCACAAGGTTGGTGCAGTACTCAAAGCTCTCATGAACAAATGTCATCGATCCACACCCACTCGACAGTTGTTATGTGTGGTGGCTGACTCTCAGTCTGACCGGCATGCTGAAGCTGGTATTCTGCTACTGCCCTCTGCTGTTCACTAATCCTCGCCAACATATGATAAGTGGAGTTCCACCGAGTGGGCAGGTCGCAAATGAGTCGGTGACTTGGCCAATTCAAGCGCTTTTTCAGCGCTGTAAAAGCAGCAAAAGCAGTAGAGGAATGGTGGAAATGGGTGCTAATACGGCGCACCTTCTCAAGTAGATACGGCAAGTCACGGAAAGTTTTCAGAAATTTCTAAACAACTAGGTTCAGCACGTTAGTGTTAGAACTCTCCTGTTAGGTTTTTTTGAGTTTGCTGGTCACATGACCATTTTTGCCTATTTAATCCGGCTCCGCCCTCCTTGCCTTGCTGGACTTCATTGTATTTACTACTCTTGAGCTAGCTTGGTGCTCTGTTGCCGTTCTCTGTTAGTTTTGCTAGGTCTTCTGACCTCTATGCTTTTTGTTGTGTGTTTGTCTTTGACTGCTACTATTTCTGCTAGGAGGTGTCCAACTTATCCCAGTCCCTAGTTCTTGTAGGGATACCTCCCTCACATCTATAGGTCTTCGTACAGACTAGCCGAGGACTTTAGCGGGTCTGATCGCAGGATCAGGTTCCCCGTTACATCGTAGGGATCTAGTTTAGTTCTATTGTAGGGACAGATCTCTTGTCTTTCCTTAGTCTCTGTAGCAGATCATAACAGTAAGTCCAGCCCTAAAAGAAAAAAAAAAAAGAAAAATTTTCTCTAAGGAAAGACACCCAGTTTTCCATCATGGTCTCGGTTCAAGATTTGGCTCAACGCTTGCAGGGACTCTCTCTGGAGGTGGTCAAGCTCCAACAACACGTGAGTAGCTGTCCTGGAGCACATTTTGTTGAACCAAAGGTACGTCTGCCTGATTTATTTTTTGGCGAACAACAAGATTTTTTTTCTTTTAAAAATGCTTGTTTATTGTATTTTCATTTGAGACCCGGATCCTCTGGTGATGAATCACAGCGCATAGGGTTCATAATGTCACTTTTGCGCAAAGATCCTCAGGGATGGGCTTTCTCTCTCCAACCTAGTGATCCGTGCTTTAGATCAGTGGATAGTTTTTTTTCTGCTTTGGGTTTGTTGTACGATGATCCTGATCGTGTCTCATCTGCTGAGTCTGAATTAAGACGTTTGAGGCAGGGATCGGGTAATGTGGAAAAATATTGTTCTCACTTCCGTCGGTGGTCTGCCCAGGTGGGGTGGAACGATTCAGCTTTGAAAAGCTTGTTTCTTGCAGGGCTAGGTGAAAGGGTTAAGGATTTACTGATTGCTTATCCCACACCTGGAAACTTGCAGGAGGCAATGCAATTAGCTATACGGGTGGACAGGAGACTGCGTGAAAGGGTTAATGAGAGCAAATCCTCTGCTATGTCAGCTCCGAGTCTTGAGAGGGTCTGTGCTGACAATGGAGAGCCGATGGAGATTGGGGCGATGGCACCCCGCTCTCAGGAAAAAGACCGCAGGCTTTCTGAAGGCCTGTGCTTCTATTGCGGAAATTCTGGTCATTTTATTAAGAGCTGTGTGCTTCGTATGAAGAAAGAAAAAAAAATGGTCAGTCATGCCCGTATTGCCTGTTTAAATTCTAAGGGAGTATTCCTATCTGCCACTACTGCTGCTCAGGATGAATTAATTGAATTTCGGGTATTTTTGGATTGTGGTTCTACTCTGAATGTGATTGATGGGGGATTCTTGGAAAAACTTAGATTAGAACCTAAAACTTTGTCATCCCCTATTTCTGTGGTTTCTGTTGATGGCTCTCCCTTGAAGAGTGTTACTCACAAGGTCTGTGAATTTCCCCTCACTATTAATGGTATTCATCAAGAGAATTTGGATTTGGTGGTATTGGATAATTTGCCTTCTCCAGTAATATTGGGGTTACCCTGGTTAAAATTGCACAATCCTGTATTGGATTGGTCTACCAATGAAATTAAGTCCTGGAGCCCTAAGTGTTATGACAAGTCTTGTAACGGGCACAATGCTGCTGTGGAAAAAGGGGAATTACCTGTACCTATTCAGGATTTTTGGAGAGTTTTTTCTGAGGAGGAGTCGCAAATTTTGCCTCCCCATAGAGACTATGATTGTACCATTGAATTTGTCCCTGGAGCGACTCTTCCTAAAAGTCGTTTATTTAATCTGACTATTCCTGAGAGAAAGGCTTTGGAGGAATACATACAGACAAGCTTGGCCGCCGGTCACATTAGGCCTTCCAAGTCTCCTGTGGCTGTTGGATTTTTTTTTGTAAAAAAAGAAAGATGGCGGTTTACGTCCTTGTCTGGACTTTAGTGAGATTAATAAAATTACTGTACGCAATCCTTACCCACTGCCATTGATTCCTGATTTATTTAACCAGTTAGTGGGGACCAAGTGGTTCTCTAAAATTGATCTCCGGGGGGCATACAATTTGTTGCGCATGAAGGAGGGTGATGAATGGAAGACTGCTTTTAACACTCCTGTGGGTCATTTTGAGAATCTGGTGATGCCTTTTGGTCTTACCAATGCTCCAGCATTTTTTCAGAATCTTATTAATGACATCCTTAGACCTTTAATCGGCAAAAATGTGGTTGTGTATTTGGATGACATTCTGATTTATTCGCCTGATCTGGAGTCTCATTGGCGGAGCGTACGTGAGGTATTACAGTTATTAATGGACAATTCGCTTTTTGCTAAGCTGGAGAAATGTGAGTTCGCTGTACAGAGAATTAGTTTTTTGGGCTACATTATCTCCAGTGAAGGTTTTGAGATGGACCCGGTTAAAGTTCAAGCTGTGCAGGAATGGCCTAGGCCTATTGGTTTGAAATCGATACAGAGGTTTTTGGGTTTCGCCAATTATTACAGAAAATTCATAAAAAATTTTTCTATTATTGTCAAACCGCTGACCGATCTCATCAGGAAAGGTGCTAATGCGGTTCAGTGGACTTCTGAGGCCATTGAAGCTTTTGTGTTTCTAAAGGAGAGGTTCACCTCTGCTCCCATCCTTATGCAGCCTGATGTGACTAAGCCGTTTTTGGTTGAGGTTGATGCTTCTTCGGTGGGGGTCGGTGCGGTGTTGTCTCAGGAAAACAAGGATGGAGTACATCCCTGTGCCTTTTTTTCAAAGAAATTTTCTGAGACTGAACTTAATTACGATATTGGTAATCGGGAATTGCTGGCGATTAAACTCGCATTTGAACACTGGCGTCACCTCTTGGAAGGTGCTGAATTTCCCATTCAGGTTTTCACTGATCATAAAAATCTGATCTATCTTGATGCTGCCAAGCGCTTGAATGCCCGTCAGGCTAGGTGGGCACTTTTTTTTCTCGCGGTTTAATTTTTCCGTTACTTACATCCCGGGTACCAAGAATGTTAAAGCGGATGCTTTGTCTCGCAGCTTTTCTCCTATGGTCGGTGTTGAGGAGGAAGAGGAGACCATTTTACAAGAAGGTGTTGTGATTGCTGCTTTGGACTCCGTTTTGGAGGATGAGATTCTTAAAGATCAGGAGAATGCCCCATCTAACACTCCCCATGGGAGGTTGTTTGTGCCTAGGACCTTTAGGAGAGATTTATTTGTTGAGTGTCATGAGTCTCGGTTGGCAGGTCATCCAGGAATTTCTGAGACCAAGAGACTTGTGGGTCGCAGTTTTTGGTGGCCTGGATGGCAGAAGGAAGTCATTAAGTGGGTGCGCCAATGTACTGTGTGTGCAAGAGCCAAGTCTTCGCATGCTCCTGCTGTGGGGTTGCTTTGCCCTCTGGAGGTTCCTAGTGCACCTTGGACACATCTGGCTATGGACTATATTACTGACCTTCCCCCCTCTGAAGGTTTCACAGTCATCTGGGTGGTCGTGGACCGCTTTAGCAAGATGTGTCACTTGGTTCCCTTCATCAAACTGCCCTGCGCTAAGACACTCGCTAAGGCCTTTGTCAAGGAAATTGTCAGACTACATGGTGTTCCTACTGACATTGTTTCTGACAGGGGACCTCAGTTCGTGGCTCGTTTTTGGCGTGCCTTTTGTGACAGGTTGGGAGTTCATTTGTCGTTTTCATCCGGATATCATCCTGAGTCTAATGGCCAGATAGAAAGGAAGAACCAGGATGTTGAGCAGTTCTTGCGTTGTTTTGTGGCAGACAATCAAGAGGGGTGGTCTGAGTTTCTGCCACTTGCTGAATTTGCTCTTAAGAACCATACATCCTCTTCTGCTGGGTGTTCGCCTTTTTTTTGTTGTTCTGGGAGACATCCGTCTTTTGGGTCATTCTCCAAATTGGTTTCGGCTGTGCCTGAGGAGGAGAGTTTTTCCGGTGATTTGGAGAGAGTTTGGACGGATGTGCGTGGTAATCTTCAGGAGGCTAACAAAAAATCTAAGAGGTACTTTGATAGGAAACGGCAAGAGGTTTTGTTTGCTGTTGGTGACATGGTTTGGTTGTCCTCTAAGAATCTGCGATTGAGGATTCCTTCTAAAAAATTGGGTCCCAAGTTCGTAGGGCCCTTTAAGGTGCTTCAGATAGTTAACCAATCTGCTGTTAGGTTGGAGGTCCCTACGTCCTGGAAGATTAACCCGGTGTTTCATGTTTCTCTATTGAAAAAAGCTGATGTGTCGGATGGTGACGCCTCTGCCACTGTTCCTCCGGTGGTGGAGGACGGGGAATATGAAATTTCCCGCATCCTAAATTCTAGACGGTATAGAGGGAGTTTGCAGTATCTCGTCGCTTGGAAGGGTTTCGGACCTGAGGATAACTCATGGGTGAGGGCGGATGATGTTTCTGCTTCCAGACTTGTCAGAGCATTTCACAGGAGGTTTCCTAGTAAGCCTGGGCCTAGGGGATCCGGAGGATCCTCTTAGAAGAGGGGGTACTGTTAGAACTCTCCTGTTAGGTTTTTTTGAGTTTGCTGGTCACATGACCATTTTTGCCTATTTAATCCGGCTCCGCCCTCCTTGCCTTGCTGGACTTCATTGTATTTACTACTCTTGAGCTAGCTTGGTGCTCTGTTGCCGTTCTCTGTTAGTTTTGCTAGGTCTTATGACCTCTATGCTTTTTGTTGTGTGTTTGTCTTTGACTGCTACTATTTCTGCTAGGAGGTGTCCAACTTATCCCAGTCCCTAGTTCTTGTAGGGATACCTCCCTCACATCTATAGGTCTTCGTACAGACTAGCCGAGGACTTTAGCGGGTCTGATCGCAGGATCAGGTTCCCCGTTACATCGTAGGGATCTAGTTTAGTTCTATTGTAGGGACAGATCTCCTGTCTTTCCTTAGTCTCTGTAGCAGATCATAACAGTTAGCCATGCATGGCACGTGTACCAGCTTGCCGATCTTTAAAGCCGCCACCAGGTTACGCCCATTATCGCAGATGACCAGACCGGGTTGGAGGTGCAGCGGGGAAATCCACTGATCGGTCTGTTGTTTTAAATTTTGCCACAGCCCTGTTGCAGTGTGTGCTTTCTGACCTAAACAGATCAGCTTCAGCAGAGCGTCTCGCCACTTTGCCAATGCGCTGCTGCACAGGTCCCAGCTTTGCAGTGATGGGAAGGGTAATTCAGCAGATGATGAGGAGCAGGAGAATGGGAGAGAGGAAGTGGAATATGAAGAGGTTGAAACCCTGACAGAAGTTAGGCCCGCTATTCTTAGCGTGGGTGGGATGTGTGATGTTCCAGTTTGCGCCTTTGTCCCATCCTCCACAAGGTTTCCCCCAGTGTGCCATGACAGAAATGTATCATCCCTGTACACAACAATTTGTCCAGGTGTCTGTTGTTAGGTAGACCGTCCGGGTTACAGAGTTGGTGAGAGCACGGTTCAGATTAACACGTGCTTGTGTAACACAGGGACGGCACACCGGGCAAAATAGTGACGGCAGGGAACACTGTATCGTGGGGCAGCCACAGCTAAGAGATCACGGAAGACTCTGTTCCCACAAGCCTAAATGGCAACATCTCCAAAGCTAGCAATTTGGCAATGTGCAAGTTTAATATTTGTGCCTGTGGGTGCGTGGCTGGGTATTTACGCTTTCTTTCCAAGCTCTCAGGCATGGACAATTGGACGCTTTGCTGGCACAAGGAAGTGAATGTGGTTGATGTTTGTTGTGTGTGAGCAACCGCAGCTTGTGGGCAGGAGGTATGAGTGCATGTTTCTTGAACAGCAGATTTTGAAGGACATAACCCAGGCGACATGGCACAAGTCTCCACAGAACCCAAAAGCACTACAGATACTGGCTGATGATGAGCTCATGCAGCCTTTATCTATCCCTCATCCCCTCAAGATGGCTGAACCATCATTGTAAATAAGCCCCTCTCCTTTGTGTCACCCTAACCTCATTGTAGATCGTAAGCTCTTACGAGCAGGGTCGTCATTAGTTTTGCTTTAATTATTGTATTATCTTTAGCTATGTTACTTATGACTGTTGACTATGAACCTCTGAATTGTAAAGCGCTGTGGAATAGGTTGACGTTATATAAATAAAGAGTATTATTATTATTATTATTGGTTTGACCCGCAGACGCAGATCTGGTACCCTGGTGTTCCGCCCACCTACTGGGGTGCTTGGCTGCCATGTGGTTTCTCATACTGGTGGTGCTCATGTTGCCTTTGCCTTGGCCTCTGCTCAACTTGGTATGGCAGATGCTACAGACAACAATGTTTTTCTCTGAAGGACTTTCAGAAAAAAAAATTCCACACAGCAGCTGAGCGCCTCCTGGCCCTGACTTGGCGCAAAGCGGGAGGGGGGCTCTTGGGAACAGTTGACCCAGTTCTCACTCTGGGCAAACCACGACCCCTTGGTGCCTGTGTTGGTGCTACATATCCATCTTCCTCTGTGTTACTGTCATGGCTATGCGTGCCAACGGTCCAGGTCAGATCAGTGGACTCATCATCGACCACCCTTGTCAGGGAATCTTCCTGCACCTATGACACAGCCTCAAACCCCAGAAGTAATTTTTGGAAATACGATGCACATTCTGCACTGGACCAAGTAGTACAGTATCAAGAAGTCTTCCTTTGCTATATAATCTGAGGAATATTGACAATCAAAATCTATAAGCCATTTGGAGATGCTTCTCCAACCCATCCTGGAGGGGGGCACAATATATCCTTTGTCCATTGACTTGCACAAGTGATATATTTGAGCTCGTCATCCAGTTGACTAGTGCAGCTTTATTTTTCCGGTTCACAGAGTTCAGCCATACCTGAGGTTCGTAGGCCGCACTTACTGCTACCTTCTAGAACTCCATGTCTCTTGGCCATTTTCTCTGTAGTCTCTGCACTTAAATGGGTTAAATAATAGTGAGGGCCATACAATATGAATAAGTGAGGGCACTCTCAAATGTACACAAGAGGGACGTCCAAAATCTCTAGAGGAGGGCACTTCAAAACGTATGTTACAGGGCCACACGAGGGTTCTCACAAAACTCAGCTTTCCTGCCTACTGCAGGCCCTCTGAACATTTGAGTTTAGGGCCACAGTATCACATGGTGGTGGAGGAGGAGGAGGAGGAGGAGGGTCAAGCCCAACACTACAATGGGCACATTGTAAAACCAAAAACAAGCAAAATACCCAAATAACTGAAATTAAATGGATAGATCACACAGTGCAAAAATAATAATAAATAATAAAGGGTATTTGGTTAACATAATTTTGATCAAAATAATGTAAAAGCTATCCCGCCACGTCAAGGCAACCTTTATGGGACAGTCCTAACTAACATTAAAAACCTTACCATTTGTCAAGTGACATACATATGGATAAGGGCAGAGAGCCTGAATCCCTAGTATAAGCATAGACCTGAGGCAGAATGAGCCTTTCAGCTCAGACAGAGGGCGGCCACACTCTTTTATATGCACTGAAGCACACTGAACTACAAAGAAAAAACCTGGAAGTCTGAACTGAAATGTAAATTGATGTGCATGCAAAATGTAAATGCATGTTCACACAAGGCCAATAGACAGAGAAAAAACAAAAACAAGCAAAATACCCATATAACTGGAAGTAAATGGATAGATTGCACAGTGCAAAAATAATAATAAATAATAAAGGGAATTTGGTTAACATAATTTTGATCAAAATAATGTAAAAGCTATCCCGCCACGTCAAGGCAACCCTTATGGGACAGTCCTAACTCTAATATTAAAAACCTTACCATTTGTCAAGTGACATACATGTGGATAAGGGCAGAGAGCCTGAATCCCTAGTATAAGCATAGACCTGAGGCAGAATGAGCCTTTCAGCTCAGACAGAGGGCGGCCACATCCTATTATATGCACTGAAGCACACTGAACTACAAAGAAAAAAACAGGAAGTCTGAACTGAAACGTAAATTGATGTGCATGCAAAATATAAATGCATGTTCACACAAGGCCACTAGACAGAGAAAAACCAAAAACAAGCAAAATACCCAAATAACTGGAAGTAAATGGATAGATCGCACAGTACAAAAATAATAATAAATAATAAAGGGTATTTGGTTAACATAATTTTGATCAAAATAATGTAAAAGCTATCCCGCCACGTCAAGGCAACCCTTATGGGACAGTCCTAACTCTAATATTAAAAACCTTACCATTTGTCAAGTGACATACATATGGATAAGGGCAGAGAGCCTGAATCGCTAGTATAAGCATAGACCTGAGGCAGAATGAGCCTTTCAGCTCAGACAGAGGGCGGCCACACCCTTTTATATGCACTGAAGCACACTGAACTACAAAGAAAAAACCTGGAAGTCTGAACTGAAATGTAAATTGATATGCATGCAAAATGTAAATGCATGTTCACACAAGGCCACTAGACAGAGAAAAACCAAAAACAAGCAAAATACCCAAATAACTGGAAGTAAATGGATAGATCACACAGTGCAAAAATAATAATAAATAATAAAGGGCATTTGGTTAACATAATTTTGATCAAAATAATGTAAAAGCTATCCCGCCACATCAAGGCAACCCTTATGGGACAGTCCTAACTCTAATATTAAAAACCTTACCATTTGTCAAGTGACATACATATGGATAAGGGCAGAGAGCCTGAATCCCTAGTATAAGCATAGAACTGAGGCAGAATGAGCCTTTCAGCTCAGACAGAGGGCGGCCACACCCTTTTATATGCACTGAAGCACACTGAACTACAAAGAAAAAACCTGGAAGTCTGAACTGAAACGTAAATTGATGTGCATGCAAAATGTAAATGCATGTTCACACAAGGCCACTAGACAGAGAAAAACCAAAAACAAGCAAAATACCCAAATAACTGGAAGTAAATGGATAGATCGCACAGTGCAAAAATAATAATAAATAATAAAGGGTATTTGGTTAACATAATTTTGATCAAAATAATGTAAATGCTATACCGCCACGTCAAGGCAACCCTTATGGGACAGTCCTAACTCTAATATTAAAAACCTTACCATTGGGGGCGTGGCTTGGCTGGATATGTGAGCGGTCGCAGGACAGATCAGCTCCGTGGGCAATAGCCTGTAAAAGTCTCCACTGGGCCCTAAATAGTAATAAAACCAGAGATAACATCTCCCTCTGAGCTCCTGTAACCATGGGTGCACAACAGAGGAGTTTTTTATGGCTGGGAAAGCAGGCAGAAGGCACCGTGAGGTGACTGCAGGAGCAGACAGACAATCTCAAGATGGCGCCGAGAAACTGAAACTTTCCACATCCCTTGATGCACCAGGCAAGTCTTCTTCCATGAAGGCTGCAGTTAAACTGGCTAGTTATGCTAGGACAAACAGAGCAGCCCTCTTGAGTAATACAGTGCAGAGACAGATGAAGGGGATGGCTAATTGCATCTCTGCTCACCTAGGAGATTGCAATACAGATAACACTGACACCTCAGATAACAGTCTGCAGCTTGGCCAGAGGTTAACCCCTTCAGCACTCTCTCAACCCAGCAGACAGGAGAGCCTACAATTAAGGATGTTTTCATGGTTGTTGCACAGTATGGATCTGTCCTGTCCTCACTTAGTAATCAAATGGGTGAGATTAAGGAAGAACTTTCCTACATGAGACAGGGGCTGCAGAAAGTAACAGATCGCACCACAGCAGCTGAGAGGAGAATTGGTGATTTGGAGGATAAACAGCCTCAAATTATCAGTGACAATCGCAGACATGACCAACAGATCCTGGCATTGCTAGCTAAAACTGACGATCTGGAGAACAGACTCAGGCGGAATAATATAAGGGTAATTGGCATCCCTGAAAAAACCGAGAGCAATAACCCTACTGAGTATTTTGAGAAATGGCTGCTCTCCCTGTTTGGGGCAGAACACCTGACCCCTCTATTTGCTGTGGAAAGGGCGCACAGAGTTCCTACTTGGCTGTTACCCGGAGCCCCGCCGCGGCCAGTCCTAATGAAGCTGCTCCACTATAAGGACCGTGACGGCATACTTAAGGCAGCTCGTGATAAAGGGGACATCTCCGTCAACGGCCAAAAGGTGTCCTTTTTCCCTGACTACTCCATTGAAGTGTCAAAACGCAGGGCACAATTTGTGGATGTGAAACGCAGGCTACGCCAGCTACAAATACCATACTCCATGCTTTACCCAGCGAAACTCAGAGTGGCCGCCCTGGGAGGGACCTCCTTTTTTGAAAATCCTAAGGAAGCACTCCGCTGGCTTGATCTAAATGAACAGCAACTTCGCCAGAACCCACAACGTTGAATGAAGACGTATAACTTAAGTCATGTGCCATCAGAAGATATCTGATTGACTGTTGGAGTCATAATTCTTACCAAGTAACCCACGGCCCAGTGGAAAATGGATATTCTGTCTATTATCCTAAAATGGCAGGCTCCCAAGAAACATTTATTTTTCTCTCTTAGTAGGTTGCTCGCTTGCTTCATGTGCGGATGCGAGTTGGACTGGTACCCCCATCCATCTGATTTTTCTGGATGGATCGGTATTTTTCTGTTTGTATGTTTTTGTAAGTTGTATGTGTGGCGCCCCGAGGGTTCGGTTGCCACAGGGGTATTGCACCTTAACCAGAGGTGTGATATTTCACTCCCAGGTAAGGATGGAGTATGGACCAGGGCTCAGATAGCTGCATACACACACACCCCATTTCCGGGGGACAGCTCGACGGTGCTCCCATTTATATATATGCAGGCACAACTGACCATGTCCCTGGCAGGAGTGGGGAGGGGGGAGAGAACCCTGTGATGTAGGAGCAGAAAGGGGATGGTTTCTGGAGCATAGGAAGGAGCTCATTGGTTGCAGGTCACCTGAGCTCAGACACAGCAAAGCAGATAAAAGGTGGGGGCCATCTTAGGAGGGAGTTCTGTGAGTTGAGAGAGTGAAGGAGTTCAGCCAGAGAGGGCTGACAGGGAGCTGTGGCTCAGCCTGAGATCAGCTCCACGAGGCAGGCCTAGGGTGAAGGCCGGAGCCAGAAGGGAGAAGAGGAGAAGGAGAAAGAAGAAAGGTGGAGAGAAAGAGGAGTAGAAAGGCTCCAGAAACAAGAAGGCAGAAGGGACCCTAAGAACCCATGAGATAACGGGTGAAGGGTCGGGCAGAATAAGGGTACCGGATTCCCAAGTTGGTGGAGGTAAATCATCCCTCAGCCAAAGACCGGAGGTCGTGATCATCTATTGGTGCGACCGGCTGCTACACCCACTAGGATGGCACCACACAGGGTCAGGGAAACCGGCGACAGGTTTCACCAAGAGAAGGCCTGAGGCAGCTGGACAGAAGTGTGGTCACTGGCGGGGCACGAGAGGCCAGAGAAAGGACAGAAGGGGGTCCTGTGCCATACTCCTGAATTGCCTGGGGGTTGACCGAGCTCCTCACCTGGTGGACGCAGCTCGGCTCGGGCAGTCATTCCCTGCAGAAGTGACTCGGATAACAACTGTGAGTAAAAGACCCTGGACTGCATCACTGACTCTGTGTGATTTATGCTGCGCCTGCACCATCACCCCCAGCATCCTATTACACTGCCCTGAGGCTATACTCTTCCCGTGGGGAGTTATCCTATCCCTGTGCTGCATATCTACATCAGCCTCAGCGGTCTGCCTTGCAGCGGCGGTCCTCCCTGACCGCAATCCACGGGTGGCGCAGTCGGACATTAACATTCAAAACCCTACAAATAGACTGCCACAGCATTTGGTCTGACCACCCTGAGCCACGGGATCGGGTTGCCACTACTAGCCCCATCATCGCACTGAAGCCCGGTTCCGGGTGCCCCACGGCCCAGGGGGCGAGTCATATGTTTATAGATTGTGCTACGCAGTTCTGCCACCCGTATGGATTACAGTGATCTTGTATGGAAAAGGGGGTATTATCATAACCTTGTATTTGGGAATCGGAATTATGTTAACGCTTGTCATACGTATCCTGTCCATCCCCTATGCGTTATATCCTAATGGCTAACCAAGTAAAATTCCTTTCTTGGAACGTGAGAGGGTTGGGAGACCCCTTAAAGAGGACGGCTGTCATGGAATATATACGGGGAAATTCACCAGCAGTGGTATGTCTGCAGGAAACGCATCTAGAAAAAAGTCATATAGTGGCCCTGAAGAATTCATGGATCAGCCATAGTTTTCATTCTACCTTTTCAAGTTACTCGAGGGGCGTCAGTATTTTAGTACATAGATCTATCCCTTTTGAATTGATATCCGCCAAGGTGGAGGAGGAGGGCAGATTCATTGGGATTCATTGTAGAATATTCACCAAAGAATTATTACTAGTGGCAGTCTACATCCCCCCTCCCTATAATAATAATATTATGAAGGAAATTGCGTCACTCAGAGACAAAGTATCGGGGGTCCCTGTGCTATGCATGGGAGATTTTAACAATATTGTACACCCATACTGGGATAGATTCAGATCAGACACAGCTACAGAGGCTACCCCCATAACTAAGTTTGGTGAGCTCCTATCAGATTTATCCTTGACTGATATATGGCGTCTTAAATATCCCAAAACACAACAATTCTCCTGCTACTTTAAATCACATAACACCCTCTCCCGCATAGATTTAGTACTGGGAACAGAACACATTCTCCCTTTAGTGGAAAGGGTGGAATATTTACCTAGAGTACTGTCGGACCACTCACCCCTGATGATGAGCCTATGTCTTTTGCCCAGACTGGAAGCTACCCTTACTAGATGGTCCATGAATCCCTTTTGGTTGCAAATCATAGACATAAATTTGATTACATCAGCTCTTCAAAACTATTTTATAGAAAATAACGGCTCTGTGATGCAAAACTCACTATGGGACGCTATGAAGGCCTGTCTTAGGGGAGTCCTGATACAAGCTATAAATAGATCCAAGACTAAATCTAACCAATTTGGGGAATTCTTGCAAGACAGGGTAAGACTCACGGAAAATAAATTTGTACAATCAGGTACAGAGGAGGACCTAATGACCTGGAAAGAGGCACAGGAGGCATACTCCACACACATTAGGGAGAAGGCCAAGAATAAGCGACTATTTTCCCAAACACATTTTTATGAAGAAGGGGAAAAGGCAGGGCATTTACTGGCTATCATTGCAAGGGCTCAAATAGGGACATCCTTTATAGGCGCTTTAAAAAATAAGGAAGGTGCAATGGTTAATCAGCCAGATCAAATATGAAATACTTTCAGAGAATTTTATCAGGACTTATACAGAACCAAATTCCAATTAGAGGAATTACAAATGGCCACAGCTTCAATGGCCAATAATAAATCACCAGGGTTGGACGGGTTCCCTATGGAAATATACAAAAAATTTGAGGATATATTACTACCTCAATTGCTGTGCACCTTCCAGGAGGCAGCCAGGAAAGGCATTCTGCCCCTCTCAATGAGAGAAGCAGTTATTGTAGTGATACCCAAACCGGGTAAGGATCCATTGCTTCCCGAATCCTATAGGCCTATATCCCTGTTACCGACGGACATTAAAATTATAGCAAAAGTTCTGGCCTCCAGGTTAAATAACATAATATCTAATGTTATACATAGTGATCAATCGGGCTTTATGCCAGCTAGGTCTACAGCCTTTAATATCCGTAGACTATTTCTTAATCTTCAGCTGCCAGTGGACAATGCAGGAGACAGGGTTATTTGCTCGCTAGACGCTGCTAAAGCATTTGACTCTGTTGAATGGAAATATCTATGGGTAGTTTTGGAGAAATTTGGTATGGGCGCTGGATTTATTTCATGGATCAAGCTACTATATGAGAGGCCATTGGCACGATTAAGGGTAAATGGGCGTCTTACTTCAGCCTTTGAACTGGGGAGGGGTACCCGGCAGGGCTGCCCGTTGTCCCCTTTACTGTTCGCACTGGCCATTGAACCACTAGCTGCGGCTATCAGGATGCACCCTGGCATAATGGGATTTCGCAGAGGGAATATAGAGAAGAAAATTGCGCTTTATGCTGACGATGCACTACTATTTTTAGCGGAAGCCTCCAAAACATAATAATGTATGTAAAGCTCTGCGGAATATGTTAGCGCTATATAAAAATAAATATTATTAAAACATTATCTGTAGCTATGTAGACAATCGAGAAGTTTGGGAAATTTTCGGGTTTGGCGATTAATTGGACTAAGTCAGTACTGCTTCCAATAGATAATGGGAACATTAATGTACCTCACTATACTGACTCGGGCTTACAAGTGGTCAATGAATTTAAATATTTGGGCATTAATGTAACATCTAAAGTCACTGACTATGAGAAACTAAACCTCAACCCAATACTGGCCAGATTGAAGTGTAAACTGGACACGTGGTCTAAATTGCCACTGTCAGTGGTGGGCCACACTAACTTGGTCAAGATGATCTGGATGCCACAACTACTATATGTATTGCATAATTCTCCAATATGGCTTCCCCAGAGTTATTTCCTTAAAGTAAACAGCATGTTCAGGGACTTAATCTGGGGAAAACAAGCCCCAAGAATTAAACTGGAAACTTTGCAAAGAGATAAAACAATGGGTGGCCTTGCTGTACCAAATCCGTGGGTTTATTATATGGCAGCTCAGCTCCAGCATATTCGTGGGTGGGACGACACTGGAGGGGGAGGGGGGGGCTCATCGTCTTCTACTCCAATCACATTTTAAATCACTCAGACTCTATGAAGCATTGGAGGCTCACAAATTTAAGACACCCTCTTGTAGAACCCCAACTAATCTGTTAATACACAAACTTTGGTGGGCAGTGAGGAAATTACAGGGGATACAAGGGATCTCACAATTTACATCACTGTGGGAAACGCCATGGCTCCCTAACCTATATAAATTGGAAGGGTTTAAAAATTGGAGTCTAAAAGTACTAGAAAGATTCACTCATGTTTTAGCGGGAGATTCACTCAAGGAGTTTTCACAGATACAAAATGAATATGGACTGCCCAACACCGAATTTTATAAGTACCTTGTTACGACATGCATATCAGGCAGAGAGTCTTGTCCTAAGCCTGAATCCCTAGTATAAGCATAGACCTGAGGCAGAATGAGCCTTTCAGCTCAGACAGAGGGCGGCCACACCCTTTTATATGCACTGAAGCACACTGAACTACAAAGAAAAAACCTGGAAGTCTGAACTGAAACGTAAATTGATGTGCATGCAAAATGTAAATGCATGTTCACACAAGGCCACTAGACAGAGAAAAAACAAAAACAAGCAAAATACCCAAATAACTGGAAGTAAATGGATAGATCGCACAGTGCAAAAATAATAATAAATAATAAAGGGTATTTGGTTAACATAATAACACATTGTAAACTGCTATGGAATATGTATTCAGTGTTAATGATGGAGGGACCGCCCAAATGTCTAATTTACAGCTGTCCCTCCAAAACGCATGTTACAAAGTCACCTGAGGCCTCTCAGGTCAAAGATCAACATACCTACTGGTGCGTTCTAGCTGTGCTTGTAAAGTGCTGGCGAATAGCGAACTAAAAATGATGTATGACAGAGGAATCTACAAAATGTATAAGACAGGGCTCTCCCAATTGTTAAAGGCGATTTTAAAAAAGCCACAACAGTATGTGTGAACAAAGGCTAAAAGGGATATTTTTTTGGTTTGTCTGGTTTATTTAGCCTTATATACAAGTGATTATGCAGGAAAAACTGTTTCTTAACCTTTTTTGGCCTGTTAAATGCAATTTAGGCAAGGTTTGGTAGTTGTTTTTGTGTGTCTGTAAAAGTGGCGTAACACTGCGACAAACTTATTCCCAGAAATCATATGTGAGTCAGAAATGCATGCAGGCACATTCTCCAGGCTCTTCCCATTCTGTTTCATCACTTTCCCATCCATTTCAGCCTTTTCCTCAGGCCCCCAGACCACTTTGTAGGGTCCAGCAGAAAATTACTCGCATTTTCCATTGACTTACATTGTAATCGCTATTCACAACGAATACGCGATTATTACAAAGTACTCGTTACGAGTATAGCGAACACGAATATTATGGTACTCACTCATCACTAATGTATATTTATTGGGCAGCTGATAGTGTGCAGAAATATTATGCAATGAAAAAACATATTTTCCCATCTAGATAGTTTATTTTCGTCTGTTACATTTAGAATAATAACCAAACAAACATTTCTTGATGATTAACTTTTTGAGCAGCACCCTTCACATCCTCCCAGACACTGCCGAGAGAGGTGTACTATTTTCCTTCACCATAAATCTCACTTTTAAGAAGGACCCACAAGTTCTAAATGGAGATTTGGTCAGGTGAGGAAGGGGGGCATGTCAATATTCTTTAATCTTTAAGGCCTTTACTGATTAGCCAAGCAGTGAAGTACTTCGATGCATGTAATGGAGCATTGTCCTGCATAAAAATCATGGATTTCTTGCAGGGTCGGACTGGGGCACCGGAGAACCGGTGA
Source organism: Phyllobates terribilis (assembly GCF_046119375.1). Classification (NCBI taxonomy): domain Eukaryota; kingdom Metazoa; phylum Chordata; class Amphibia; order Anura; family Dendrobatidae; genus Phyllobates; species Phyllobates terribilis. Next base: position 71,282,841 of record NW_027362770.1, on the reverse strand, counting down.
ATCCTCTGGTGGGCCCGCCCCCAACCCAAGCACCGCAGCACTGTTGATTTGCTGTTGCACATGAGTCCTGTCCCCTTCACCTCCCTGCATGCCTGATTGCGTGCACTGAGCGGTGCGTGCTTTAGTCTATACCCAGCGAGCAGGCTGCACTGCTCATCTCCAGCAAGTGATGTGAATCAAATCACCGCTGCTGCCGGCTTCTTAGCAATGTCATCGCTGCTGAGGAAGTGGAGCGCACGGTGCAGTAGCTTTCACTTCAGCACAGGCACAGCTGACTGCCTGTGGCTGATAGGACAGCTGATCTTCCCTCATTTGTGGAGTGCAGCGCCTGCGTCTCTGGCTCCCCTTCCCTGTTTTCACTAACCTGGACAGTGGTGGCCTAGCCTAACACTGATTGATTGCAATGCAGCCAATCAGTGTTTGTTTTGTTAGTGTGACCTCACCAGCACAGCTCCTTGCAAGGAGCTATGCTGTGATTGGTCCAGCATCTGCCCCAGAACCTTCTGAAAATCATAGAGAGGAGCAGAGGGAGATAGGTGGCTGGAGGCAGTGTTTTGTGTAAGTAACATATGTGCCTAACTAGTTCTCTGGCCTCTGCCATTAAGTACCCTCAGGCAATTAGGGGAGGGGGGCCTTAGGCTATTTATAGATGACACAAGGGAAAAGGGGCCCGAGTAAATTAAAATTTCTAATGTAACTGTGGGCCCCCTTCCCCACTATCACCTCTAATGTTACTGTGGGTCCCTCTCCCCCACTGTGTCACATCTAATGTTACTGTGGGTCTCCCTCCCCCATTGTGTCACCTCTAATGTTACTGTGGGTTCCCCTCCCCTACTGAGTCACCTCTAATGTTACTGTGGGCCCCCTCCCCCACTGTATCACTCTGACAGCGGGATAATGAGTGTGCTGGATTGGGAATGCGTCAGTCTATGCTCTTTTTTTCCCCATACTGTTTGATATCGCCGTGGTCAGAAAAGTGAAATCTATTAAAACATAAAAATAACACGATTCGTACACACCATAAACAGAAAACAAATCAAAAATCCCCAAATTAATGTTTTTTTGCTTTCTGCAATATCACAAAAATGCTGTAACAAGTAGTGTTGAGCGAGGCTGCAAAATCAAACAAACAGTCGTTCTGAGGACTAATATCCATCCCAGATATCAGGCAGGCAGGCTGTATAGGAGACGCAGTGGTTATACCAGATGTTAGAACTCTCCTGTTAGGGTTTTTCTATCTTTCTGGTCACATGACCTTTTTTGCCTATTTAGTCCTGCTCCGCCCCCCTGGCCTTGCTGGACTTCATTGTAATTTCTACTCTTAAGCTAGCCTGGTACTTAGTTACCTTTCTCAGTTAGTTTAGCTAGGTCTTCGGACCTTTATGTTCTATGTTGTGTGTTTGTCTTTTACTGCTACAATCTCTGCTAGGAGGTGTCCAACTTTATCCCAGTCCCTAGTTCTTGTAGGGATCCCTCCCTTGCATCTATAGGTCTTCGTACAGAGTAGCCGAGACTTTAGCGGGTCTGATCGCAGGATCAGGTTCCCCGTTACATCGTAGGGATCTAGCTTAGTTCTATTGTAGGGACAGATCTCCTTTCTTTCCTTAGTGCTTGTAGCAGATCATAACAGTAAGTCCAGCCCAAAAATATCTCTAAGGAAAGACCTCCAGTTTCCATCATGGTGTCGGTTCAGGATTTGGCTCAACGCCTGCAGGGACTCTCTCTGGATGTGGCCGAGCTCCAACAACACGTGAGTAGCTGTTCTGGAGCACATTTTGTGGAGCCAAAGGTACGTTTGCCTGATTTATTTTTTGGTGATCAGCAAGAGTTTTTTTCCTTTAAAAATGCTTGTTTGTTGTATTTTCGTTTGAGACCCAGATCCTCTGGTGATGAATCACAGCACATAGGGTTTATAATGTCACTTTTGCGCAAAGAACCTCAGGGATGGGCCTTTTCTCTCCAACCTAGTGATCCATGCTTTAGATCAGTGGATAGTTTTTTTTCTGCTTTGGGTTTGTTGTATGATGATCCCAATCGTGTCTCATCAGCTGAGACTGAATTGAGACGTTTGAGGCAGGGATCAGGTAATGTGGAAAAATATTGTTCTCACTTCCGTCGGTGGTCTGCCCAGGTGGGGTGGAACGATTCAGCTTTGAAAAGTTTGTTTCTTGCGGGGCTAGGTGAAAGGGTTAAGGATTTGCTGATTGCTTATCCCACACCTGGAAACTTGCAGGAGGCAATGCAATTAGCTATACGGGTGGACAGGAGACTTCGTGCAAGGGTTAATGAGAGTAAATCCTCTGCCATGTCAGCTCCTAGTCTTGAGAGGGTCTGTAATGACATTGGAGAGCCGATGGAGATTGGGGCGATGGCACCCCGCTCTCAGGAAAAAGACTGCAGATCTTCTGAAGGTTTGTGCTTTTATTGCGGGAAATCTGACCATTTTATTAAGAACTGTGTGCTTCGCATGAACAAAGAAAAAAAAAAGGTCAGTTACGCCCGTATTGCCTGTTTAAATACTAAGGGGGTATTTCTTTCTGCTACTACTGCTGCTCAGGAAGAATTAATTGAATTTCGGATATTTGTGGATTGTGGTTCTACTCTGAATGTGATTGATGGGGGATTCTTGGAAAAACTTAGATTAAAACGCAAACCTTTGTCATCCCCTATTGCTGTGGTTTCTGTCGATGGCTCCCCCTTGAAGAGTGTTACTCACAAGGTCTGTGAATTTCCCCTCACTATTAATGATATTCACCAAGAAAATTTGGATTTGGTAGTATTAAATAATTTGCCTTCTCCAGTAATTTTGGGGTTACCCTGGTTAAAATTGCACAATCCTGTACTGGATTGGTCTACCAATGAAATTAAGTCCTGGAGCCCTAAGTGTTATGACAAGTGTTGTAACGGACGTATTGCTGCGGTTGAAAAAGGGGAATTACCTGTACCTATTCAGGATTTTTGGAGAGTTTATTCTGAGGAGGAGTCACAAATTTTGCCTCCCCATAGAGACTACGATTGTACCATTGAATTTGTCCCTGGAGCGACTCTTCCTAAAAGTCGTTTATTTAATCTTACTATTCCTGAGAGAAAGGATTTGGAGGAATACATACAGACAAGCTTGGCCGCCGGTCACATTAGGCCTTCCAAGTCTCCGGTGGCTGTTGGATTTTTTTTGTTAAAAAAAGGACGGCGGTTTACGTCCTTGTCTGGATTTTCGTGAGATTAATAAAATTACTGTACGCAATCCTTACCCACTGCCATTGATTCCTGATTTGTTTAACCAGTTAGTGGGGGCCAAGTGGTTCTCTAAAATTGATCTCCGGGGGGCATACAATTTGTTGCGCATGAAAGAGGGTGATGAATGGAAGACTGCTTTTAACACTCCTGTGGGTCATTTTGAGAATCTGCTTATGCCTTTTGGTCTTACCAATGCTCCAGCATTTTTTCAGAATCTTATTAATGACATCCTTAGACCTTTGATTGGCAAAAATGTGGTTGTGTATTTGGATGACAATTTGATTTATTCACCGGATCTGGAGTCTCATTGGCGGAGCGTACGTGAGGTATTACAGTTATTAATTGACAATTCGCTTTTTGCTAAGCTGGAGAAATGTGAGTTCGCTGTACAAAGAATTAGTTTTTTGGGCTACATTATCTCCAGCGAGGGCTTTGAGATGGACCCTGTGAAGGTTCAGGCGGTTCAGGAATGGCCTAATCCTATTGGTTTGAAATCGATACAGAGGTTTTTGGGTTTCGCCAATTATTACAGAAAATTCATTAAAAATTTTTCTATTATTGTCAAACCACTGACCGATCTCACCAGGAAAGATGCTAATGCGGTTCAGTGGACTACTGAGGCCATTGAAGCTTTTGTGTTTCTAAAGGAGAGGTTCAGCTCTGCTCCCATCCTTATGCCGCCTGATGTGACTAAGCCGTTTTTGGTTGAGGTTGATGCTTCTTCGGTGGGGGTCGGTGCGGTGTTGTCTCAGAAAAACAAGGATGGAGTACATCCCTGTGCTTTTTTTTCCAAAAAATTTTCTGAGACTGAACTTAATTACGATATTGGTAATCGGGAATTGCTGCCTATTAAACTCGCATTTGAACACTGGCGTCATCTCTTGGAAGGTGCTGAATTTTCCATTCAGGTTTTCACTGATCATAAAAATCTGATCTATCTTGATGCTGCCAAGCGCTTGAATGCCCGTCAGGCTAGGTGGGCACTTTTTTTCTCGCGGTTTAATTTTTCCGTTACTTACATCCCGGGTACCAAGAATGTTAAAGCTGATGCTTTGTCTCGCAGCTTTTCTCCCATGGTCGGTGCTGAGGAGGAGGGGAGCATTTTACAAGAAGGTGTTGTGATTGCTGCATTGGACTCCGTTTTGGAAGATGAGATTCTTAAAGCACAGGAGAATGCCCCATCTAACACTCCCCATGGGAGGTTGTTTGTGCCTAGGACCTTTAGGAGAGATTAGTTTGTTGAGTGTCATGAGTCTCAGTTGGCAGGTCATCCAGGAATTTCTGAGACCAAGAGACTTGTGGGTCGCAGTTATTGGTGGCCTGGATGGCAAAAGGAAGTCGTTAAGTGGGTGCGTCAATGTACGGTGTGTGCTAGATCTAAGTCTTCACATACTCCTGCAGCGGGGTTGCTTTGCCCTCTAGAGGTTCCTAGTGCACCTTGGACACATCTGGCTATGGACTTTATTACTGACCTTCCCCCCTCTGAGGGTTTCATAGTCATCTGGGTGGTCGTGGACCGTTTTATCAAGATGTGTCACTTGGTTCCTGTCATCAAACTGCCCTGCGCTAAGACACTCGCTAAGGCCTTTGTCAAGGAAATTGTCAGACTACATGGCGTTCCTACTGACATTGTTTCGGATAGGGGACCTCAGTTCGTGGCCCATTTTTGGCGTGCTTTTTGTGACAGGTTGGGAGTTCATTTGTCGTTTTCATCCGGATATCATCCTGAGTCTAATGGCCAGACAGAAAGGAAGAATCAGGATGTTGAGCAGTTCTTGCGTTGTTTTGTGGCAGACAATCTGGAGGGGTGGTCTGAGTTTCTGCCACTTGCTGAGTTTGCTATTAACAACCATACATCCTCTTCTGCTGGTTGTTCGCCTTTTTTGTTGTTCTGGGAGACATCCGTCTTTTGGGTCATTCTCCAAATTGGTATCGGCTGAGCCTGAGGAGGAGAGTTTTTCCGGTGATTTGGAGAGAGTTTGGACGGATGTGCGTGGTAATCTTCAGGAGGCTAACAAAAAATCTAATAGGTACTTTGATAGGAAACGGCAAGAGGTTTTGTTTGCTATTGGTGATATGTGCTATTGGTGACATGGTTTGGCTGTCCTCTAAGAATCTGCGGTTGAGGATTCCTTCTAAAAAATTGGGTCCCAAGTTTGTAGGGCACTTTAAGGTGCTTCAGGTAGTCAACCAATCTGCTGTTAAGTTGGAGGTTCCTACTTCCTGGAAGATTAATCCGGTGTTTCATGTTTCTCTGTTGAAAAGAGCTTATGTGTCGGATGGAGACGCCTCTGCCACTGTTCCTCCGGTGGTGGAGGACGGGGAATACGAAATTTCCCGCATCCTAAATTCTAGACGGTATAGAGGGAGTTTGCAGTATCTCGTCGCTTGGAAGGGTTTCGGACCCGAGGATAACTCATGGGTGAGGGCAGATGATTTTTCTGCTTCCAGACTTGTCAGAGCGTTTCACAAGAGGTTTCCTGATAAGCCTGGGCCTAGGGGATCCGGAGGATCCTCATAGAAGAGGGGGTACTGTTAGAACTCTCCTGTTAGGTTTTTTCTATCTTGCTGGTCACATGACCTTTTTTGCCTATTTAGTCCTGCTCCGCCCTCCTGGCCTTGCTGGACTTCATTGTAATTTCTACTCTTAAGCTAGCCTGGTGCTTAGTTACCTTTCTCAGTTAGTTTAGCTAGGTCTTCGGACCTTTATGTTCTATGTTGTGTGTTTGTCTTTTACTGCTACAATCTCTGCTAGGAGGTGTCCAACTTTATCCCAGTCCCTAGTTCTTGTAGGGATCCCTCCCTTGCATCTATAGGTCTTCGTACAGACTAGCCGAGGACTTTAGCGGGTCTGATCGCAGGATCAGGTTCCCCGTTACATCGTAGGTGTAGCATCGGCGTCTCTGCCCCGTTCTAGGCAGAGACGCCGTTCCTCTCACCTCCCCGCTCCTGGCGCAGCGTCCTCCAGCGCCTCTCTCCCCGCTGCTTCCGGCACGCGCTCCTTCCCCGGCAGTGTGCTTAGGGCGCGCGCGCGCTCCCCCTCTCTTAAAGGGACCGCGCGCGCCGTCCTAAGGAGTCCCCGGCCAATTGCCGGAGGACCTCCCATATAAAGGGCACCTCCTCCAAAATGGAGGTGCCCGAGCAATGTTGTAGCACTGTTCACTACTCTGCTTCAGCCCTCATGTCCCGTTGCCAGTTACCTGCCAGATACCTGCCAGATTCCTGCCAGTCTGCTGTCTAATTCCTGCCTGATATCCTGCTACCTGCCTGCTAGCCTGAGGTCCGACGGTCTGCCTTCCAGCTCCTGTCAGTCTGTCTAAGGACCAGCTTGCCCGCTCACCTGGGAGCGCACATCTTCTACCTGCCTGCTTGCCTGAGGTCCGACGGTCTGCCTTCCAACTCCTGTCAGTCTGTCTAAGGACCAGCTTGCCCGCTCACCTGGGAGCGCTCATCTGCTGCCTGTCTGCTAGCCTACCAGGAGGCTCTGCCGTCACGTGCTGTGACCACCCGCCTGTCCAGAGACTCCTGCCCGCTCACCTGGGAGCGCTCATCTGCTACCTGTCTGTTGGTCTTCCTGGAGGCTCCGCCGTCACATGCTGTGACCACCCGTTTATCCAGAGACTCTCGCCTGCTCACCTGGGAGCTCAAGTCTATCATCTGCCGCCACAGGTCGTACCAATCCTTTACCCAGAGACTGCCCCGGTCACTTGCCGTGACCTCCTGCCCGTTCATCCAGAGACTGCCCCGGTCACTTGCCGTGACCTCCTGCCCGTTCATCCAGAGACTGCCCCGGTCACTTGCTGTGACCTCCTGTCCGTTCATTCAGAGACTGTCCCGGTCACCTGCTGTGACTGCCTGCCCATCTACCCTGGTCGCCACCCGCTCCCTTACAAGGACCGCCCCCTTGTATAGTAGCTCAGAGGTTCCGCCTCCCAGACCCGTTACAGTTTGCTCGGGCCATGGAACCCGGTGGCACCCAAGCTCCCTCGCTCTCGGACCTGTGTCATGAACTGTCCCGTCAGAGGTCCCAACAGGAGTCCATCCTGGGTCACCTGCGGAATGTCAATTCTCGCCTGGACACTCTGACTGCTCTGCCTGCAACCACCGCCAGTGCCATGACTCGCAATCCGGCAGCTCCACTGCCCACTAATAACATGGTATCCTACCCCGGACCCCGGCTTTCTGCACCTCCTCGTTTCGGAGGCGACTCCGCCCAGGCTCGGGGCTTCATAAATCAGTGCACCCTGCACTTTGAACTCCTGTCTCACCAGTTTAACTCCGACCGGGCCAAAATTGCCTTCATCATGTCCCATCTCACCGGGGAGTCCCTGGCCTGGCTAAATCCTCTATGGGAGAGAGGAGACCCCCTGGTGTCCGACTTGCCTGCCTTTCTCACGGCTTTCCGGAAAGTCTTCGACGAACCCGCACGGAAGACCTCATCCGCATCATCTCTGCTACGCCTCCGTCAGGGAAGTCTCACCGTGGGCCAATATGCCATACGGTTCCGTACCCTTGCCTCGGAGCTGGCCTGGGATAATGACGCTCTGGTTTCCGTCTTCTGGGAGGGTCTGTCCGGCCGTATTAAAGATGAACTTGCCGGTCAGGACATTCCTACCACTCTCGATGACCTAATAACTCTTGCCACCCGGATTGACCTGCGGTTCCAGGAGCGTGCCAAAGAGGTTACCCGTGAGAGGAGGTTTCCACGTCTAGCTCCTACTTTTCAGAAACCCGTCACTCCCTCCGTCTCTCCTCAGGTACACTCTCCTGAGCCTATGCAGGTCGACCAGACCAAGATGGTCGGTTCTCGCCGAGAATCTCGCCGAGCCGAGGGAAGCTGTTTCTATTGTGGCAGTATGAAGCACTTCATCCGTTCCTGCCCGGAAAAGCCGGGAAACGCCAGTGTCTAGGACCACTCGGAGAGGTCGTCCTAGACAAAAGTAAGCCCTCTCCGTCTCTGACCTTACCGGTCTCTATTGCTTGGGGAGAGAACCGTCTCTTTGAACTCGCCCATCTGGATTCTGGAGCTGCTGGAAACCTCATCTCCCAGTCTCTGGTAGAGAGATACCATATTCCCACCAAGTCCCTGGCTGAACCATTGTCAGTCGCCTCCGTGGATGGAAGACTTCTCTCGGAGACCATCCTGCTCGTCACTGAACCCATAACCCTGCAGGTGGGAATGCTGCACTCTGAGGAGATCTCATTCCATGTGCTGTCCGGACTTTCTCACTCCCTGTTGCTAGGTCTACCTTGGCTCCAGACACATGAACCCGTATTGAACTGGCGGTCCGGTGAAGTACTCCGATGGGGTCCTGACTGCCATAGGACCTGCCTGGTCCCGGTCCGTCCACTTCGCCCTCAGCCTACTCCAGCTAACTTACCTGGTCTCCCGGATCCCTACTGGCCCTATGCGGACGTCTTCGGTAAGAAGGAAGCGGAGACGTTGCCACCCCATAGGCCATACGATTGCCCGATCGACCTGGTACCTGGCACCACTCCTCCCCGTGGGCGTATCTACCCGTTGTCTGCAGCCGAGACCCGAGCCATGTCTGAGTACATTGAAGAGAATCTGGCTAGGGGATTTATCCGAAAATCTACCTCCCCGGCTGGAGCCGGATTCTTCTTTGTCAAAAAGAAAGACGGCTCGCTACGTCCCTGTATTGACTACAGAGGACTCAATGTCATCACGGTAAAAAACAAATATCCCCTGCCACTCATCTCCGAATTGTTTGACCGTCTCAAGGGCGCCAGGATCTTCTCCAAGCTGGATCTACGAGGAGCGTATAATCTGGTCCGTATCCGTCAAGGAGACGAGTGGAAGACGGCATTCAATACCCGGGACGGTCACTACGAGTACCTTGTGATGCCCTTCGGTCTCTGTAATGCTCCCGCGGTCTTTCAGGAACTAGTCAACGACATCTTCCGTGACCTCCTGTACTCCTGCGTAGTGGTATACCTGAACGATATCTTGGTCTTCTCTCCGGATCTCCCCACACACCGGAGGGATGTTCGTCAGGTCCTGCATAGGCTTCGGCAGAACCACCTTTATGCCAAATACGAGAAGTGCCTCTTCGATCAGACCTCCCTTCCGTTCTTGGGCTATGTCATCTCCCAAACAGGTCTGCAAATGGATCCCGAGAAGCTCTCTTCCGTTCTAAAATGGCCTCGTCCAGAAGGTTTGAAGGCGATACAGCGATTCCTGGGCTTCGCTAATTACTATCGTCTTTTCATCCCACACTTCTCGTCTCGGACTGCTCCCATATCTGCACTTACCCGTAAGGGGGCTAACCCCAGGACATGGTCGTCTGAAGCCGAGGAGGCCTTCCTTTCCCTAAAGAAAGCCTTCGCCTCTGCTCCCGTCCTGCACCGTCCGGACTGTAATAAACAATTCTACCTGGAGGTTGATGCCTCCTCCTCCGGAGCCGGAGCGGTGCTCACCCAGAAGTCTTCTACCGGGAGAATGGTAACGTGCGGCTTCTTCTCCAAAATCTTCTCCTCGTCGGAGCGCAACTACTCCATAGGAGACCGTGAATTGCTAGCCATCAAATTGGCACTGGGAGAGTGGCGCTATCTGCTTGAAGGTGCTCTCTACCCGGTAATTATCTACACGGACCACAAAAACCTGGCATATCTCTAAAATGCCCAGAGACTCAATCCTCGCCAGGCCCGGTGGTCGTTGTTTTTTGCCCGCTTCGACTTCATTCTTCATTTCCGTCCGGCAGACAAGAACGTCAAAGCTGATGCCTTGTCCCGGTCCTTCCTGTCCTCCGATCAAGAGGAGGAACCTACGCACATCATCGACTCCTCCAAGGTGATGAATGTGGCCCCCTTGGATCTGACTCGTCTTCCACCCGGTAAGACGTTCGTAGCTGTGCCAGATCGGGAGAGGGTTCTTCGCTGGGGACATTCTTCTAAACTAGCTGGCCATGCTGGCCAAAAGAAGACCTGCCAACTCATTACCCGGCATTACTGGTGGCCTACCCTGCGTAAGGACGTGGTAGACTTCGTCGCGGCCTGTTCATCCTGTGCCCGTAACAAAGTTCCCCGACATCTACCTGCCGGCCATCTCCTGCCCCTTCCCGTACCTGCTGCTCCTTGGCAACACATCGCTATGGACTTTATCACCGACCTTCCAGTTTCTGCCGGTTGTACTGTCATTTGGGTTGTCGCTGACCGTTTTTCTAAGATGGCCCACTTCATTCCCCTGCCTGGTCTTCCGTCTGCACCCGAGCTGGCTAAAGACTTTATCCGCCACATCTTCCGTCTCCATGGTCTGCCCCTCCACATCGTGTCGGATCGTGGGGTTCAGTTCACCTCTCGCTTCTGGAGAGCCACATGTAAGCTGCTGGACATTACCCTGGATCTCTCCTCCGCTTACCACCCTCAGTCCAATGGTCAAGTGGAGCGGATCAATCAGATCTTGACCAGCTACCTCCGGCACTTTGTTGATGCTCACCACTCGGACTGGGTGGATCTCCTACCATGGGCCGAGTTCTCTTATAACAACCATGAGAGCGAGTCCTCTTCCAAATCCCCGTTCTTTATAGTCGGTGGCCAACATCCCCGGATTCCACTTCCTGTCTCCGTTTCTGTGGACAACCCTGCTGCGGAGTCTCTTGTCAGCGAATTTTCTACTATTTGGCAGAGCACCAGGTCCGCTCTTCTTCTCTCCTCTGAGCGGATGAAGAGATATGCTGATAAGAGACGTCTGGATCCGCCCCAATTCCGTCCGGGAGACAAGGTTTGGCTCTCATCCAAACATGTGCGGCTCAAAGTACCCTCCTACAAGTTGGGTCCTCGATTCATCGGCCCCTTCGAAGTCCTCAGGCAAATTAACCCTGTGGCCTACAAATTAAAACTCCCGGCCACCCTACGGATCCCCAACTCCTTCCACGTATCTCTCCTCAAACCCGTTGTCTTTAACTTTTTTTCCAAAGATCCAGGTGCCCCTCCTGCTCCGGTTTCCGCTGATGACATCTTTGAGGTAGAGAGTATTCTGGCCTCCAAAAGGGTAAGAGGAAAAACCTTTTTTCTGGTAGATTGGAAGGGGTTTGGTCCTGAGGAGAGAACTTGGGAACCCAGGGAGAACATCAACGCCCCGCTTCTCCTTGAGAAATTTCTTTCTGGCCAAAAAAAGAGGGGGCCTAAAGGGGGGGGTACTGTAGCATCGGCGTCTCTGCCCCATTCTAGGCAGAGACGCCGTCCCTCTCACCTCCCCGCTCCTGGCGCGGCGTCCTCCAGCGCTTCTCTCCCCACTGCTTCCGGCACGCGCTCCTTCCCCGGCAGTGTGCTTAGGGCGCGCGCGCGCTCCCCCTCTCTTAAAGGGACCGCGCGCGCCGTCCTAAGGAGTCCCCGGCCAATTGCCGGAGGACCTCCCATATAAAGGGCACCTCCTCCAAAATGGAGGTGCCCGAGCAATGTTGTAGCACTGTTCACTACTCTGCTTCAGCCCTCAGGTCCCGTTGCCAGTTACCTGCCAGATACCTGCCAGATTCCTGCCAGTCTGCTGTCTAATTCCTGCCTGATATCCTGCTACCAGCCTGCTAGCCTGAGGTCCGACGGTCTGCCTTCCAACTCCTGTCAGTCTGTCTAAGGACCAGCTTGCCCGCTCACCTGGGAGCGCTCATCTGCTGCCTGTCTGCTAGCCTACCAGGAGGCTCTGCCGTCACGTGCTGTGACCACCCGCCTGTCCAGAGACTCCTGCCCGCTCACCTGGGAGCGCTCATCTGCTACCTGTCTGTTGGTCTTCCTGGAGGCTCCGCCGTCACATGCTGTGACCACCCGTTTATCCAGAGACTCTCGCCTGCTCACCTGGGAGCTCAAGTCTATCATCTGCCGCCACAGGTCGTACCAATCCTTTACCCAGAGACTGCCCCGGTCACTTGCCGTGACCTCCTGCCCGTTCATCCAGAGACTGCCCCGGTCACTTGCCGTGACCTCCTGCCCGTTCATCCAGAGACTGCCCCGGTCACTTGCTGTGACCTCCTGTCCGTTCATTCAGAGACTGTCCCGGTCACCTGCTGTGACTGCCTGCCCGTCTACCCTGGTCGCCACCCGCTCCCTTACAAGGACCGCCCCCTTGTATAGTAGCTCAGAGGTTCCGCCTCCCAGACCCGTTACAGTTTGCTCGGGCCATGGAACCCGGTGGCACCCAAGCTCCCTCGCTCTCGGACCTGTGTCATGAACTGTCCCGTCAGAGGTCCCAACAGGAGTCCATCCTGGGTCACCTGCGGAATGTCAATTCTCGCCTGGACACTCTGACTGCTCTGCCTGCAACCACCGCCAGTGCCATGACTCGCAATCCGGCAGCTCCACTGCCCACTAATAACATGGTATCCTACCCCGGACCCCGGCTTTCTGCACCTCCTCGTTTCGGAGGCGACTCCGCCCAGGCTCGGGGCTTCATAAATCAGTGCACCCTGCACTTTGAACTCCTGTCTCACCAGTTTAACTCCGACCGGGCCAAAATTGCCTTCATCATGTCCCATCTCACCGGGGAGTCCCTGGCCTGGCTAAATCCTCTATGGGAGAGAGGAGACCCCCTGGTGTCCGACTTGCCTGCCTTTCTCACGGCTTTCCGGAAAGTCTTCGACGAACCCGCACGGAAGACCTCATCCGCATCATCTCTGCTACGCCTCCGTCAGGGAAGTCTCACCGTGGGCCAATATGCCATACGGTTCCGTACCCTTGCCTCGGAGCTGGCCTGGGATAATGACGCTCTGGTTTCCGTCTTCTGGGAGGGTCTGTCCGGCCGTATTAAAGATGAACTTGCCGGTCGGGACATTCCTACCACTCTCGATGACCTAATAACTCTTGCCACCCGGATTGACCTGCGGTTCCAGGAGCGTGCCAAAGAGGTTACCCGTGAGAGGAGGTTTCCACGTCTAGCTCCTACTTTTCAGAAACCCGTCACTCCCTCCGTCTCTCCTCAGGTACACTCTCCTGAGCCTATGCAGGTCGACCAGACCAAGATGGTCGGTTCTCGCCGAGAATCTCGCCGAGCCGAGGGAAGCTGTTTCTATTGTGGCAGTATGAAGCACTTCATCCGTTCCTGCCCGGAAAAGCCGGGAAACGCCAGTGTCTAGGACCACTCGGAGAGGTCGTCCTAGACAAAAGTAAGCCCTCTCCGTCTCTGACCTTACCGGTCTCTATTGCTTGGGGAGAGAACCGTCTCTTTGAACTCGCCCATCTGGATTCTGGAGCTGCTGGAAACCTCATCTCCCAGTCTCTGGTAGAGAGATACCATATTCCCACCAAGTCCCTGGCTGAACCATTGTCAGTCGCCTCCGTGGATGGAAGACTTCTCTCGGAGACCATCCTGCTCGTCACTGAACCCATAACCCTGCAGGTGGGAATGCTGCACTCTGAGGAGATCTCATTCCATGTGCTGTCCGGACTTTCTCACTCCCTGTTGCTAGGTCTACCTTGGCTCCAGACACATGAACCCGTATTGAACTGGCGGTCCGGTGAAGTACTCCGATGGGGTCCTGACTGCCATAGGACCTGCCTGGTCCCGGTCCGTCCACTTCGCCCTCAGCCTACTCCAGCTACCTTACCTGGTCTCCCGGATCCCTACTGGCCCTATGCGGACGTCTTCGGTAAGAAGGAAGCGGAGACGTTGCCACCCCATAGGCCATACGATTGCCCGATCGACCTGGTACCTGGCACCACTCCTCCCCGTGGGCGTATCTACCCGTTGTCTGCAGCCGAGACCCGAGCCATGTCTGAGTACATTGAAGAGAATCTGGCTAGGGGATTTATCCGAAAATCTACCTCCCCGGCTGGAGCCGGATTCTTCTTTGTCAAAAAGAAAGACGGCTCGCTACGTCCCTGTATTGACTACAGAGGACTCAATCTCATCACGGTAAAAAACAAATATCCCCTGCCACTCATCTCCGAATTGTTTGACCGTCTCAAGGGCGCCAGGATCTTCTCCAAGCTGGATCTACGAGGAGCGTATAATCTGGTCCGTATCCGTCAAGGAGACGAGTGGAAGACGGCATTCAATACCCGGGACGGTCACTACGAGTACCTTGTGATGCCCTTCGGTCTCTGTAATGCTCCCGCGGTCTTTCAGGAACTAGTCAACGACATCTTCCGTGACCTCCTGTACTCCTGCGTAGTGGAATACCTGGACGATATCTTGGTCTTCTCTCCGGATCTCCCCACACACCGGAGGGATGTTCGTCAGGTCCTGCATAGGCTTCGGCAGAACCACCTTTATGCCAAATACGAGAAGTGCCTCTTCGATCAGACCTCCCTTCCGTTCTTGGGCTATGTCATCTCCCAAACAGGTCTGCAAATGGATCCCGAGAAGCTCTCTTCCGTTCTAAAATGGCCTCGTCCAGAAGGTTTGAAGGCGATACAGCGATTCCTGGGCTTCGCTAATTACTATCGTCTTTTCATCCCACACTTCTCGTCTCGGACTGCTCCCATATCTGCACTTACCCGTAAGGGGGCTAACCCCAGGACATGGTCGCCTGAAGCCGAGGAGGCCTTCCTTTCCCTAAAGAAAGCCTTCGCCTCTGCTCCCGTCCTGCACCGTCCGGACTGTAATAAACAATTCTACCTGGAGGTTGATGCCTCCTCCTCCGGAGCCGGAGCGGTGCTCACCCAGAAGTCTTCTACCGGGAGAATGGTAACGTGCGGCTTCTTCTCCAAAATCTTCTCCTCGTCGGAGCGCAACTACTCCATAGGAGACCGTGAATTGCTAGCCATCAAATTGGCACTGGGAGAGTGGCGCTATCTGCTTGAAGGTGCTCTCTACCCGGTAATTATCTACACGGACCACAAAAACCTGGCATATCTCCAAAATGCCCAGAGACTCAATCCTCGCCAGGCCCGGTGGTCGTTGTTTTTTGCCCGCTTCGACTTCATTCTTCATTTCCGTCCGGCGGACAAGAACGTCAAAGCTGATGCCTTGTCCCGGTCCTTCCTGTCCTCCGATCAAGAGGAGGAACCTACGCACATCATCGACTCCTCCAAGGTGATGAATGTGGCCCCCTTGGATCTGACTCGTCTTCCACCCGGTAAGACGTTCGTAGCTGTGCCAGATCGGGAGAGGGTTCTTCGCTGTGGACATTCTTCTAAACTAGCTGGCCATGCTGGCCAAAAGAAGACCTGCCAACTCATTACCCGGCATTACTGGTGGCCTACCCTGCGTAAGGACGTGGTAGACTTCGTCGCGGCCTGTTCATCCTGTGCCCGTAACAAAGTTCCCCGACATCTACCTGCCGGCCATCTCCTGCCCCTTCCCATACCTGCTGCTCCTTGGCAACACATCGCTATGGACTTTATCACCGACCTTCCAGTTTCTGCCGATTGTACTGTCATTTGGGTTGTCGCTGACCGTTTTTCTAAGATGGCCCACTTCATTCCCCTACCTGGTCTTCCGTCTGCACCCGAGCTGGCTAAAGACTTTATCCGCCACATCTTCCGTCTCCATGGTCTGCCCCTCCACATCGTGTCGGATCGTGGGGTTCAGTTCACCTCTCGCTTCTGGAGAGCCACATGTAAGCTGCTGGACATTACCCTGGATCTCTCCTCCGCTTACCACCCTCAGTCCAATGGTCAAGTGGAGCGGATCAATCAGATCTTGACCAGCTACCTCCGGCACTTTGTTGATGCTCACCACTCGGACTGGGTGGATCTCCTACCATGGGCCGAGTTCTCTTATAACAACCATGAGAGCGAGTCCTCTTCCAAATCCCCGTTCTTTATAGTCGGTGGCCAACATCCCCGGATTCCACTTCCTGTCTCCGTTTCTGTGGACAACCCTGCTGCGGAGTCTCTTGTCAGCGAATTTTCTACTATTTGGCAGAGCACCAGGTCCGCTCTTCTTCTCTCCTCTGAGCGGATGAAGAGATATGCTGATAAGAGACGTCTGGATCCGCCCCAATTCCGTCCGGGAGACAAGGTTTGGCTCTCATCCAAACATGTGCGGCTCAAAGTACCCTCCTACAAGTTGGGTCCTCGATTCATCGGCCCCTTCGAAGTCCTCAGGCAAATTAACCCTGTGGCCTACAAATTAAAACTCCCGGCCACCCTACGGATCCCCAACTCCTTCCACGTATCTCTCCTCAAACCCGTTGTCTTTAACTTTTTTTCCAAAGATCCAGGTGCCCCTCCTGCTCCGGTTTCCGCTGATGACATCTTTGAGGTAGAGAGTATTCTGGCCTCCAAAAGGGTAAGAGGAAAAACCTTTTTTCTGGTAGATTGGAAGGGGTTTGGTCCTGAGGAGAGAACTTGGGAACCTAGGGAGAACATCAACGCCCCGCTTCTCCTTGAGAAATTTCTTTCTGGCCAAAAAAAGAGGGGGCCTAAAGGGGGGGGTACTGTAGCATCGGCGTCTCTGCCCCGTTCTAGGCAGAGACGCCGTCCCTCTCACCTCCCCGCTCCTGGCGCGGTGTCCTCCAGCGCTTCTCTCCCCACTGCTTCCGGCACGCGCTCCTTCCCCGGCAGTGTGCTTAGGGCGCGCGCGCGCTCCCCCTCTCTTAAAGGGACCGCGCGTACCGTCCTAAGGAGTCCCCGGCCAATTGCCGGAGGACCTCCCATATAAAGGGCACCTCCTCCAAAATGGAGGTGCCCGAGCAATGTTGTAGCACTGTTCACTACTCTGCTTCAGCCCTCAGGTCCCGTTGCCAGTTACCTGCCAGATACCTGCCAGATTCCTGCCAGTCTGCTGTCTAATTCCTGCCTGATATCCTGCTACCTGCCTGCTAGCCTGAGGTCCGACGGTCTGCCTTCCAACTCCTGTCAGTCTGTCTAAGGACCAGCTTGCCCGCTCACCTGGGAGCGCTCATCTGCTGCCTGTCTGCTAGCCTACCAGGAGGCTCTGCCGTCACGTGCTGTGACCACCCGCCTGTCCAGAGACTCCTGCCCGCTCACCTGGGAGCGCTCATCTGCTACCTGTCTGTTGGTCTTCCTGGAGGCTCCGCCGTCACGTGCTGTGACCACCCGTTTATCCAGAGACTCTCGCCTGCTCACCTGGGAGCTCAAGTCTATCATCTGCCGCCACAGGTCGTACCAATCCTTTACCCAGAGACTGCCCCGGTCACTTGCCGTGACCTCCTGCCCGTTCATCCAGAGACTGCCCCAGTCACTTGCCGTGACCTCCTGCCCGTTCATCCAGAGACTGCCCCGGTCACTTGCTGTGACCTCCTGTCCGTTCATTCAGAGACTGTCCCGGTCACCTGCTGTGACTGCCTGCCCGTCTACCCTGGTCGCCACCCGCTCCCTTACAAGGACCGCCCCCTTGTATAGTAGCTCAGAGGTTCCGCCTCCCAGACCCGTTACAGTAGGGATCTAGATTAGTTCTATTGTAGGGACAGATCTCCTTTCTTTCCTTAGTGCTTGTAGCAGATCATAACACCAGAGGTCTCAAACACGCGGCCCACGGGCCTCATGCGGCCCCTCCGGCTGCTTCTTGCGGCCCGCAGGCACAGACCCCGTAACTATCGCGGCTCTCTCCAGCTGCTGCCGACATCAGCGCTGTAATGCAGTGTATTACCGTGCAGAGACTGGCTCTCTGCACAGCAATACCAGTGTCAGCCGCCGGCCTATCAGAGGCCAGCAGCTGACCTCTGCGTCCCAGCGCAGCGGCGTATGACGTCACTGCCATGCGCAGATGTCAGCTGCTGGCCTCTGATAGGCCGGCGGCTGACACTGGTATTGCTATGCAGAGAGCCGGTCTCTGCGCGGCAATACTCTGCATTACAGTGCTGATGTCCGCGGCTGCTGGAGAGAGCCTCGATCGTTACGGGGTCTGTGCCTGCGGGCCACAGGTGCAGAAAGGACGCCGAGGGAACGGAGGACAGGTGAGAATCTTTTTTTTTACTCTGTCATGTGAAATACAGCACAGGGGACATGTGCTCAGTATAGGAGGGGGCACTGTGCGCAGTATGGGGGGGACTGGGACCCTGAGCACTTTATGGGGGGGACGGGGACCCTGAGTGCTGTATGGAGGGGACGAGGACCCTGAGCACTGTTTGGGGGGACGGGGACCCTGAGCGCAGTATGGGGGAGGACGGGGACCCTGAGCGCAGTATGGGGGGGACGGGGACCCTGAGCGCAGTATGGGGGGGAAAGGGGACCCTGAGCGCAGTATGGGGGGGACGGGGACCCTGAGCGCAGTATGGGGGGACGGGGACCCTGAGCGCAGTATGGGGGGACGGGGACCCTGAGCGCTGTATGGGGGGACGGGGACCCTGAGCGCAGTATGGGGGAGGACGGGGACCCTGAGCGCAGTATGGGGGGGATGGGGACCCTGTGCGCAGTATGGGGGGACTGGGATCCTGAGTGCAGTATGGGGGAATGGGGACCCTGAGCGCAGTATGAAGGAACGGGGACCCTGAGCGCAGTATGGGGGGACGGGGACCCTGAGAGCAGTATGGGGGGACGGGCACCCTGAGCGCTGTATGGGGGGACGGGGACCCTGAGCGCTGTATGGGGGGGACAGGGACCCTGAGCGCTGTATGGGGGGACGGGGACCCTGAGCGCAGTATGGGGTAGGACGGGGACCCTGAGCGCAGTATGGGGGGGATGGGGACCCTGTGCGCAGTATGGGGGGACTGGGACCCTGAGTGCAGTATGGGGGGATGGGGACGGGGACCCTAAGCGCAGTATGGGGGAACGGGGACCCTGAGCGCAGTATGGGGGGACGGGGACCCTGAGCGCAGTATGAAGGGTCGGGGACCCTGAGCGCAGTATGGGGGGGACGGGGACCCTGAGCGCAGTATGGGGGGACGGGGATCCTGAGCGCAGTATGGGGGGACGGGGACCCTGAGCGTAATATGGGGGGGACGGGGACCCTAGGCGCAGTATGGGGGGCAGGGACCCTGAGCGCAGTATGGGGGGCGGGGACCCTGAGCGTAGTATGGGGGGACGGGGACCCTGAGCACAGTATGGGGGGGGCGGGGACCCTGAGTGTAGTATGGGGGGCGGGGACCCTGAGCGCAGTATGGGGGAAAAGGGGACCTTGTGCGCAGTATGGGGGGGCGGCCCTGTGCGCAGTATGGGGGGGCCTGGATGGGAGACATGGCTGCAACATGGGGACCTGGATGGGGGACAAGTCTGCAACATAAGGACCAGGATGGGAGACCAGGTCTGCAATATGGGGGATCATGTCTGCAATATGGGGGACCTGGATGGGGGACCATGTCTGCAATATGGGGGACCTGGATGGGGGACCATGTCTGCAATATTGGGGACCTGAATGGGGGACCATGTCTGCAATATGGGGACCATGTCTGCAATATGAAGACCATGTCTGCAATATGGGGGACCTGGATGGGGGACCATGTCTGCAATATGGGGGACCTGGATGGGAGACCATGTCTGCAATATGAGGGACCTGGAAGGGAGACCGTGTCTGCAATATGGGGGACCTGGATGGGAGACCATGTCTGCAATATGGAGGACCTGGATGGGGGACCATGTCTGCAATATGGGGGACCTGGATGGAGACCGTGTCTGCAATATGTGGGACCTGGAGGGGAGACCGTGTCCGCAATATGGGGGACCTGGACGGGAGACCATGTCTGCAATATGGGGGACCAGGAGGGGAGACCATGTCTGCAATATGGGGGACCTGGAGTGGAGACCATGTCTGCAATATGGGGGACCTGGAGGGGAGACCATGTCTGCAATATGAGGGACCTGGAGGGGAGACCATGTCTGCAATATGGGGGACCTGGAGGGGAGACCATATTATTCATTATATATTGTTTGAATGAGCTCCTACCTCAGAATGTCACAAGTTGTTCACCCTCAGTGACATTTTCACCAGTATTGTATAATTTTGGAAGAATCTCTATCCATTTATTCCAAACTTCTCTAAAGCAGCTAGATATTAGAGAATTATTTGATGTTAGCAGAAGCCAATTTTCTTACCTGGGCAGAAGGCTACAAGTTCCAAATTACATTTTTATTTTTAGGCTGACTTGCTTGTATCGGACTGGTTGTCTTGGCATCATGTGCCTCATCAGATGCAACTTCAGATTCAGAATTCTCACAATCACTTTCCCTGCCACTTATGTGGTCCTCATCTTTGGACACTTTCTCTTAGTTGGATATCTTCTTCAGAATCTGAGTCGATGGCAAGTTTTTACAATTCAGCTTCACTCAATGCACATCTTCGCCAACCATCCAAATATTGGACACACGACTTTCACAGGATTAAATCAGCGTTGTGGAATAAAATAGCACTATATGAACAACCCCTTAAGGATGGAGCCAATTACAGTTATATGAAAAAGTTTGGGCACCCCTATTAATCTTAAGCTTAATGTTTTATAAAAATTGGTGTTTTTGCAACAGCTATTTCAGTTTGATATATGTAATAACTGTTGGACACAGTAATGTTTTTGCCTTGAAATGAGATTTATTGTACTAACAGAAAATGTGCAATCTGCATTCAAACAAAATTTGACAGGTGCATAAGTATGGGCACCTCACCAGAAAAGTGACATTAATATTTAGTAGATCCTCCTTTTGCAAAAATAACAGCCTCTAGTCGCTTCCTGTAGCTTTTAATGATTTCCTGGATCCTGGATGAAGGTATTTTTGACCATTCCTCTTTACAAAACAATTCCAGTTCAGTTAAGTTTGATGGTCGCCGAGCATGGACAGCCCTCTTCAAATGATCCCACAGATGTTCAATGATATTCAGGTCTGGGGACTGGGATGGCCATTCCAGAACATTGTAATTGTTCCTCTGCATGAATGCCTGAGTAGATTTGGAGCGGTGTTTTGGATCATTGTCTTGCTGACAGATCCATCCCCTGCGTAACTTCAACTTTATCACTGATTCTTGAACATTATTGTCAAGAATCTGCTGATACTGAGTGGAATCCATGCGTCCCTCAACTTTAACAAGATTCCCGGTGCCGGCATTGGCCACACAGCCCCAAAGCATGATGGAACCTCCACCAAATTTTACTGTGGGTAGCAAGTGTTTTTCTAGGAATGCTGTGTTTTTTTGCCGCCATGCATAACGCCTTTTTGTATGACCAAACAACTCAATCTTGGTTTCATCAGTCCACAGGACCTTCTTCCAAAAAGAAATTGGCTTCTCCAAATGTGCTTTTGCATAACTCAGCCGACTCTGTTTGTGGCATGCTTGCAGAAACGGCTTCTTTCGCATCACTCTCCCATACAGCTTCTCCTTGTGCAAAGTGCGTTGTATAGTTGACCGATGCACAGTGACACCATCTGCAGCAAGTTGATGCTGCAGCTCTCTGGAGGTGGTCTGAGGATTGTCCTTGACTGATCTCACCATTCTTCTTCTCTGCCTTTCTGATGTTTTTCTTGGCCTGCCACTTCTGGCCTTAACAAGAACTGTCTCTGTGTTCTTCCATTTCCTTACTATGTTCCTCACAGTGGAAACTGACAGGTTAAATCTCTTAGACAGCTTTTTGTATCCTTCCCCTGAACAACTATATTGAATAATCTTTGTTTTCAGATCATTTGACAGTTGCTTTGAGGAGCCCATGATGCCACTCTTCAGAGGAGATTCAAACAGGAGAACAACTTGCAAGTGGCCACTTTAAGTAGCTTTTCTCATGATTGCATACACCTGGCTATGAAGTTCAAAGCTCAATGAGGTTACACAACCAAAAAAAGTGCTTTAGTAAGTCAGTAAAAAGTAGGTAGGAGTATTTAAAACAAGAAAATGATAAGGGTGCCCATACTTATGCACCTGTCAAATTTTGTTTGAATGCAGATTGCACATTTTCTGTTAGTACAATAAACCTCATTTCAAGGCAGAAACATTACTGTGTCCAACAGTTATTACATATATCAAACTGAAACAGCTGTTGCAAAAACACCAATTTTAAGAAAACATTAAGCTTAAGATTAATAGGGGTGCCCAAACTTTTTCATATAACTGTATGTCCTTAATGATTGGGCCAAATTTTACAATTCTGACCACTGTCACTTTATGAGGTAATAACTCTGGAACGCTTAAACTGATCCCACTGATTCTGAGACTGTTTTTTCGTTTCATATTGTACTTCATGATAGAGGTAAAATTGAATCGATAAGACTAGTGTTTACTTGTGAAATAAATGGAAATTTGGTGAAAAGTTTGAAAATTTTGCAATTTTCAAACTTAGAATTTTTATGCCCTTAAATCAGAGAGATATGTCACACAAAATAGTTAATAAATAACATTTCCCATATGTTTACTTTACATCAGAACAATTTTGGAACCAACATTTTTTTTTGTTCGGAAGTTATAAGGGTTAAAAGTTGACCAGCGATTTTTCATTTTGCCAACAAAATTTACAAAACCATTTTTTTAGGGATCACATTTAAAATGACTGACGGATCTATATGACAGAAAATACCCAAAAGTGACACCATTCTAAAAACTGCACCACTCAAGGTTCTTAAAACCACATTCAAGAAGTTTATTAACCTTTCACGTGCTTCACAGGAACTTAATGTGGAAGGAGAAAATTAACATTTTACTTTTTTTCACAAAATGTTTTCTTCAGACCCAATTTTTTTATTTTCACAAGGGTAACGAGTGAAAATGAACCACAAAATTTGTTGTGCAGTTTTTCCTGAGCACGCCTATATGTGGGGGAAAACCACTGTTTGGATGCACAGCAGGGTTCGGAAGGAAAGGAAGGAAAGGAGCACCATTTGACTTTTTGAATGTAAAATTTGATTGAATAATTAGCAAACGCCATTTCGCGTTTGGGGAGTATCTGATGCGCCTAAACAGTGGAAACCCCCCACAAGTGATGCCATTTTGGAAACTAGACCCCTCAGAGAACTTATCTAGATGTTTTGTGAGAACCTTGAACCACCAGGTGCTTCACAGAAGTTTATAACGTTGAAATTAAGAAATCAAATTTTTTTCCACAAAAATGTAATTTTAGCCTCAGTTTTTTTTAACAGGGGAAAATGGACCCCAAAATTTGTTGTGCAATTTCTCCTGAGTATGGAAATATCCTATATGTAGGGGAAAACTATTGTTTGGGCGCACGGCAGGGCTTGGAAAGGAAGGAGTCACGTTTGGAACGCAGACTTTGATGGAATGGTCTGCTGGTGTCATGTCATGTTGGAAAGACGCTGATGTGCCTAAACAGTGTAAAACCCCGACAAGTAAACCCATTTTGGAAACTACACTCCTCAAGGATTTTATCCAGGGGAATAGTGAGCATTTTGAACCCACAGGTACTACACAGAATTTGATAACATTAGTTTGTCATACTGAAAATTTGCATTTTTTTCACGAAAATGTAGTTTTAGCCCCAAATTTGTAATTTTTGCAATGGATAATAGAAGAAAACGGACCCCATAATTTGTTATGCTATTTCTCCCGAGTTCGATGATGCCCTATATGTCATCAGAAATTACTGTTAGGCCACACATCATGGCTGAGAAGGAAGGATCACTATTTGGCTTTTGGAGCATCGATTTTGGTAGAATAGTTTGTAGGCGACATTTGCATAGCCCCTAAGGTGCCAGAACAGCAGAAAAACCCCAAAAGTAAGCCCATTGTATAAATTACACATCTCAATGAATTCATCTACTGCTTCAGTGACTATTATGTAACATAAAGTGTAGTACCCCCATACATTTCTCCTGGTGACACACACCCTGTAAATTTTGTGTTCTCCCCACTAAAATAATGCCAAACATGTGGCTGCTTACTGCGGTTTAGGCACAGTGGGCTCAGAAGGAGGGGGGCATTTGGATTTGGGAGCGTAGAATTCATGGGATTTTATTTGAGGGGGCAGGAGCCATGTCGCTTTTGCAGAGTCTTTGTTCTACCAGTAACGTGGGACCCCCTATAGTGACAGATGATGGACCTGAGAGGGGGCTGGTTTTGTGTGGGATAAATTAGGGGTTTTATTGGTAACATTTTGGGGTACATAATTTTTGATTTCTTCCAAAATAAGACTGGATCGCTAGTCTACGCTGAGCACTTACGACAAGGTTTCCGTGTAAATCCCACAAAAATGCGATTCAGACGAAACCCTCAACAGAACCACCCACCACAAAGAGGCAGATGGAGACACTTTGGAGCCCTTTTGACGTCTGCTTCGGTGGTCTCCATCTTTTTAGGTGCACACAGGTCTGTGGTCGTCCACACTTATGCGCCAAAAGAAAGCCTAAAATTATGGTAAGCCGTCGGAACAGAGACCAGTCCAAAGGGACTCCAGGGACTCATATAAGTGAGTGGCTCCATCTGTTTTTTTTGTCTGAATTGCAGTTTTGGTGAATTTGCACGGAGAGCGCAGGATAAATGTGAGCCGAGCCTTATCCCGATTTTTTTATAGCCAGAGTGAAGAAATAGATAGCAGTACGAGAATAGTTGCTATTTTTATTATTTTGCGGTTCGCCATGTGGTATAAGTGATAAGGCGGATTTATTCTTTGAGTCAGTGCGATTACAGCGATTCAAGATTTATATGGGTTTTTTTAGGTTTTGCTGCTAACACACAGTAAAAAATGCTTTTTTATATAAAAATTATGTTATTTTCTTTGCCATATTCTAAGAGCTGTAACTTTTTTATTTTTTTGGCAAATAGAACTGTATGATGGCTTTTTTTTGCAGGACGAGTTGCAGATTTTTTTGGTACCATTTTGGGGCACATAGTAGTTTTTGATCGCTTTTTATTCAGATTTTTCAGACAGAGAATGAACAAAAAACAGGAATTCAGTTATTGTTTTTATTTTTTATTTTTTGCGCCATTCGTCATGCGGCAAAAGTGATAAGACCGATTTGTCCGTCTGGTCAGTACGATTATAGCAATACCAGATTTATATTTTTTTATGCATTGCTATTTTTACAGACTAAAGGCAGTATTTTACAAAAAAGAATTTGATTTTCCATCGTCACATTCTGAGAGCAGTAACTTTTTTATTTTTTGGCAAATAGAACTGTATGATGGCTTATTTTTTGCGGGACAGTTTGGCGTTTTTATTTATATAAT
Source organism: Phyllobates terribilis (assembly GCF_046119375.1). NCBI lineage: Eukaryota > Metazoa > Chordata > Amphibia > Anura > Dendrobatidae > Phyllobates > Phyllobates terribilis. Next base: position 71,257,652 of record NW_027362770.1, on the reverse strand, counting down.
TTATTTTTACATACGACTTTTTGATCGCTTTTTATTCACTTTTTTGTGAGTCAGTATGATGAAAAAGCGTCATTTTTGGCATGTTTTTTTACGGCTTTCGCCAAACGGACTAAATAACGTGACAGTTTTATAGAGTGGGCCGTTCCGGACGCGGCTATACCAATTATGTGTACTTTTTTTGTTTATTTTTGCTTTATCACAAATGCTGCGTTTTGAGCGGCGAAACGGATTTTAGTGATTTGTGTGCACTTTTTGTGTGTTTTTTTAATTTCTTCAAACATTTTTTTTTTTTTTTTTACTTTTTCACCAAGTCCCACTGTGGGACATGTGTGATTGTCACTTTGATTGCCGATCTCATACACTGCAGTACCTCTGTACTGCAGTGTATGAGACCTGTCAGTGAGTCATATCTGCCTGTGAGATCCAGCTTATCACATGATCTGAGGGTACCATGGTAACCATCGGGACCCGCGATTCTCATTACGGGGTCCAATGGTTACTAAGGGGGTAACGATACAAAACCTGCAAAACCAAGCGCAGCGACCGTCTACAGCTGGATCCAGAACGACTGTCAAACTTGATACACCTGTAAAATGAGGTTGATGCGTCGGAGGTTGGGGTTGGGGCTGTATTGTCTCAAGGTCCGTCCCCTGGTAAATGGCGTCTATGTGCTTTCTTTTCCAAGAAGCTGTCTTCGGCCGACAGAAATTATGATGTGGGTAATAGAAAGCTTTTGGTGATTAAATTGGCTTTCGAGGAATGGCGACATTGGTTGGAGGGGCAAGTCCATCCTGTTACATTTATCACGGACCATAAGAACATGTCATATCTCCAGTCTGCTAAGCGTCTCAACCCAAGGCATGCTAGATGGTCTTTCTTTTTTAACTAGCTTCAATTTTGTTGGCACTTTCCGTCCAGGGGTTAAAAATATCAAGCTTGATGCGTTGTCCCGGAGCTTCCCTGGTGGTAGTGGCCATGAGAACCCTGTCCCTATTTTGCAGAAGGGAGTGGTTATTTCGGCCTTGTGCGCTGACCTAGACCTTGAGTCTTCCCTCTTGCTGCCACCCCGAATCATGGTTGATGGCAATTTAGAGTTCCAAATATCAAAGATTGTGAATTCTCATCTTCAGTGTCGCTCCCTTCTGTACTTGATGACAAGGAGCCGGGTTGAACAGTGCAAAAGAGGGCGGAGATACTCGGAACACACTGCATGCCCACGTACCACCCGACTGGCAGATATTGAAGTCGGTGATGTCATAACTTCCATGGTTTATTTATAAGGCATGTAAAGGAGGAACGGGGAGGTTCAGATGAGTAAGGTGTATCATGTGATAGTAAATTACTGTTACTAAGGATATTTAATATTACGTGTTCCGAGAATCAGTGCATAAGAGCTAATGGGAGGCATATCGGAATCCATAAATATGAATGATAAGAAAAATATACATGTGTATATACACTGAGCCAATTATAAATGACCAGTGGACTTTAATAGTATAAGATAAAATAAAAGTAAAAATAAATATACATAGAAAAGTAAATAAGTATGGGTATGAAATGAAATGGATGTAAATAAATATAAATTGATATATAATGAAAAAAATAATAATAAAAATAATATAAATAATAAGAAGTTGTTGGTGCTCGTGATCATATAAATGAATGTGTGTAAAATAAATAAATGTGAATGAACATGTATAAATAAATGTGGACATATGAAAAGGGCATACTTATGTGCATAATAAAAATTATTATATATTCAAGGTGAAAGTGTGAGTGAGAAGGTATGAAATTGAAAGTAAGTATAAATAGATGTTCATATAAATATGGAAAATAAAATGAAGAATGGAAAATAGAAACATATTAAATAAAATAAAAAATAAATAATACACAAATTGAAAAAATAATAAACAAAATAAAAAGTATATACAAATAATAATAATAATTAAATAAATAAGTACATAAATATCTATATAGTGTGAGGTTTCTGCTCACTCACAGGAAGCGTTTCTGTTTTAAATGTCCATGTCGGTTTATTACCTCATAAACCATCCACAAGCGAAAGGAAAATAAACGGCCTTTAGTGCAGGCAAAACAAAGAAAACAGTCTTTTAGGCAAAGTCTCTGGTTAGCCAGTCCTGTGGTCATACATGGGACATGGTCTGATACCAATTTAAACTTTCATCCCAACAGACAGTACCATAAGGTGTCCGCCGACCACTTTATGGCCAAGCATTCCTTTTCTATAATTGAATAATTCTTCTTACATGAGGATAGCTTCCTACTCAGGTAGAGATTAGGGTACTCCTCCCTGTGTACCTCTTGGGAAAGGACTGCTCCTAAACCAACATCTGAGACGTCTGTTTTGAGAATAAATTCCCTCTTGAAGTCGGGGGCAACCAGAATCGGTTGCTCACACAGAGCTTCTTTCATTTCTTGAAAAGCCGTCTCCGCCTCTGCAGTCCATTTGCCCATTGCTGATTTCGTCCCCTTAAGGAGGTCAGTCACGGGTGCGGCCATCGTGGCGAAATTTGGGATGAACCTCCTGTAGTATCCCATGATTCCTAGAAAGGCTCTAACTTGCTTTTTTGACAGCGGTCTCGGCCAGGTTTGGATTGCCTCCACTTTACTTATTTGCGGTTTGATCTCGCCTCTACCCACTACATATCCCAGGTATTTGGCTTCTTCTTTTCCCATGGCACATTTTTTTGGACTTATTGACAACCCCACCTTTCTTAGAGCATCAAACACTGCCTGGACCTTCTTCAAATGACTTCCTCAGTCCGGGCTGAAGATCACAATATCGTCCTGGTATGCCGCCACAAGTCTCTCGATCAGCTCATCGACACGCGGCTTCGGATATGCATCGAATTTGGAGACTTCATTCAATTTCCTATAATCGTTGCAGAATCTCAATTTGCCATCGAGTTTTGGAACCAGGACAATCGGGCTCGACCCTTATAGACGTGACTATGATCATTCTCTGGAAGACAAATGTAATAAGTAATAATAATAAATAATAATAATTTTTATTTTTATAGCGCCAACAGATATATATCTACTCTAGTGTGCCTCACACACTGCACCTTCCTCCCCTGACGAGGCCATTTTTATGGCGATACGCATGGGGTTACCATCCTCTATCTACCCATGAACTCTGCTATGGACATAGGTTCAGTATGATTGTCTAACTCTGTGCTTGCGCTCCCTTCCTTATTCACTTTGGCAGTTGTTGCTGTGTACTCGAGTGCACTATCTGAGTGCACTGTCTCAGCATTGCCCTTGGCAGGCATATAGCTCTTTATTCTGACATACAATTGCCTTTTCAGCTCTATAGTGTTTGCAGGGCCTCCGAATAAGTTGGTGTCAGTATTGTGCACAATATAAAAACCCCTTCTGTACACGCAATCTCCTCATTAAAGGGATTGGCACTTTTCTAACTAGGATGTTTACATGTATGCATTAGCACTTTAGATTTGTTCTCTTTTGGAGCCACATGGTATATTTACACATTTATCATTACTTTCTCATTGTGTCTCTGTTCTTTTTTGAGCCTTCATTATTTACCATGTACTTATTTGATTGCCTGCTCTCTTATGTCCTTTCTAGCAGGGTGGTTTAGAGGCGTCATAGCCTGATTTTGAGCTATTTGACATGTTTTTGTGGGTTTTATTTGTTTTTAACGTTTTGTGTTGTGGCTCGCTTATATAACAATAAAAATAAAAATACATTTTTCTTTTCTCGCATATGCTTTTTCATGCATATGCGAGACAATTTGCATATTCCAGGTGCCTTCTGGGAAAAGCGAAGAGTCTCCCTCAGCTAGAAGATCGTTGGGTACAGCCGGGACCAGCTGCTTGGAAAGCATCGCCATTTGTTTATCCTAGGGTAACACAAGAAAGAAGACAGACATCAAGTCAGCAGGGACAAGGAGCAGCATGGCAGATGTGACAACCTACATGGTGAGCTGCAACATGTGCTACATGTTCACAGATCGACCAGAAGATGGAACCAACTTCACCTGCCAGAAGTGTAGACTACTGGCTCTTTTAGAAGAAAAGGTGCGGGGACTGGAAGAAAGAATTGCGACATTAAAGCTCATCAAGGAAAATGAAGACTTCCTGGACAGAACAGAAGCGTCACTACTGGTCACGGAAAGTGAAGGAAGTGTCAGAGAACCTCCAGAGGCAGAAAAGTGGAGGCAAGTGACCAAAAGAAGCAAGAAGACCATGGAGACACCACCAACCACACAACTGAGAAACAGATTCCAAGGACTTGTGGAGGACGAAGATGGCACACCTAAGGATGAGGCACTACCAGAAAGCAAAAAAGAAAAGAGCACCCAAAAAAACACAGAAGCGACAAGAAAAAGGACAGCCAAGAAGGGAAGAAGAGTGGTGGTGGTGGGAGACTCACTACTGAGAGGAACAGAAGCAGCTATCTGCAGACCGGACATAACCACAAGAGAAGTATGCTGCCTCCCAGGTGCGAAGATCAAGGATGTTACTGTGACACCCCAGGGGTCTGGTTGCCACAGTGATAGAGATATTATGTCTGAGAGCAGGTGGGAGGTCCTTTGGTCAGGGATCCTGTGCATGCCACACCTCCTGCCCAGTCTTGGGAGGGGAAGAACTTCCCCTGTATAAACCCGGGGCTGAGGCAGGGTGAGTCAGACAAGGAGAGTGGAGACAAGAAGCAGCATAGGAAACAGCAGAGTTCCAAGGAGTCAGGGGCTGGCAGCTGCAGCGCTCGCCCTGACTAAGAAGATTCTTTACCGGACCCGGAGTCCGAGGCTGTGGGGACTAACTTCTACCCAGCAGCAGAATCCGTCAGGCAGGGGATTTCAGGTCCTCTGGCCCAGAAGCCCGAAGGCACGGTCACACGCGTGGGACCAGCACCGCCATCGTGGAGCGGAAGCCATTAGAAGGCCCCGAGTCACCGGCCATACGGGTGAGCACCACACGGTACACTCAGGGACGTGGGCTACTTACATCAGCTTCTAGCAAGGTAGCCAGAAGAGTACAGTCAGTTTGTGAGGCCTACAACTACGCCTGGCCAGGGGAGATCCCATCTGCTCAAAGACTGACCAGGCCCCGTTTGCTAGCAAGTACTCCGGGAGGGTCTACCGTTGTTACCAGTAAAGACCCTGAACTACACCGTACCGTCTCTGAGTGGTTCCTGCTACCCCCATCATCCACGTCGGCTGCCCTGAGGCCATACCCCTCCCGTTGGGGGTTATACTATCACGCTGCACAATCCTACCACCGGCCTCAGCGGTCTGCCCTGCAGCAGCAGCTCCCTGGCTGCACTCAACGGGTGGCGTAGTCATCAACTATTTACTACTAATAGACTGCCGTTTAGTTTGACTCCCTGGGCACGGACCGGGTCACCGCCACGAGACTACAACCCTCTACTGATCCGGCTCCGGGTAGGCTCCCGCATGCGCAACGCAGCGTGACACAGGCCCAGGGGCGCGTCAACTTTGGCGTAGTCGGCAGGATTTCGTGCCCGCAACCACCGGGTACTGCGTGCCTGAAAAGCAAAGACTGTTCAAACTTACCAGTGGTGAAGATTCCCGCTATCCGTGGAGGTTTCCCGCCATCCGGCGCCATCTTCTGCCTTCTTCCCGCCATCCGTGGAGTTTTCCCGCCGTTGGACGCCATCTTGGGGACGCCGCGCGGGAAGAAGAGGGGCGTGGACTCCGAAAGCGCGCGAGAACTGAAGCCCCGCCTCACGTCCGGACGTTGCGTAAGGTCCTGGAAGGAGCCCAGCAGACGCCGACGTCACAGGAGTGCGACGGAAGGTCCTCAACCCTGACGATCCACTGCGGAGCCGCGGCCTACGGAAGAGGATCATCGCAAGGTAGGCCACGGTCCACTAGGGGGGAGGAAGATGTCGGATACGGAGGAGAGCTTCACTGCCCCAACCCCCGCCAGCGCTACCGCTGCTGCAGTTATGCCCTTCACCATGCCCTATATCCCGGGAGCAGCTTGGCTACCCCAGTACTCAGGGGAGTCACATACCCTGCATGACTTTAGAGAAAAGCTGGATAGCCTCTTCCAGGTGTACCCCCTCACAGAAGAGCAAAAAGTGAGCATCCTGGTGGCCCAACTAACCGGGGCAGCCAAAAGGGAAGTAAAATCCTGGCCACCTGGGAGGAAGACTGTCGCAGGGATACTAACCCGGCTGAAGGACACCTTTGATACCCGCACCTCAGCCGAGATTAAGCTTAGATTCTACGGGTGCAAGCAGCGAGCGCATGAGAGTATAAGGGACTATGCACTAAACCTACAAGAGGCCCTGAGGGCCATAAAGCAGACCGACCCTGATGGGGTGGGAAACGAGGACAGGCTGTTGACTGAACAATTTATAGAGGGTTTATATTGCAATGCCCACCGAACCCAGTTGCGGGCAATGGCCTTACAGGATCCCCATCTGGACTTTGCACAGTTCAAGGACAGAGCCATCCGGGTGCTCCGAGAACCGGCACCAGGTGGCGTTGTGACCCACAGACGCCCCACTACCACTTACTACCAGGAGGCGGCGCCCTTGTCAGCAGGGCCTGTGGGAGCTGATGCGCAGGCTTTGGACAATGACCCGGCTCCAGACCTACACCATCAGGTCCAAGAGCTAGCTAAGAGCGTTGCTGCGCTAACCCGAACTGTGCAGTCTTTACAGGTTTCCACCCCAGGGAAGATCCAGCTGGCATCCGGACCGGAGGACATCCCGTGGCGTCGACCAAGGAGGACCCCACCGGCCAGAGGAAGACCCAGTGACCGATACACCGAGGACGGACGACCCATCTGCCGCCGCTGCAATCAACCCGGACATATGGAAAGGTACTGTTCTTTAAACGGGCACAACCTGGGGTAGAGGGCCAACCCCCAGGAAAAAGATCACCAGGCCCATCGAACTGGCGCGACAGATATGTGGGAGGACGTCCAGTCTTGCCTGTGGTACTGGATGGCATTCCCATGAGTGCCCTACTGGATACCGGGTCACAGGTCACCACCATCCCGTACGTGCTCTTCAAGCAGTACTGGAATGACTCGGATATTACCCACTACCCTGACGACGACTTGAGTATCATCGCCAGCAATGGCCAGCCCGTGCCACAGATCGGATTTAAGGAGGTGGCCCTCAAAATCGGTAGAGTCGAACTGGCCGCACAGGGACTGATCATTGTAGATATTGATAAACATGAGAGTCACCCAAAAATAACTCTAGGAACTAACGTAATTGAAAATTGTCTTGCAGAGGTGATTTTCCTTTTACAGCAGGTTGCCAAGAACGCCAGCTCCGGCGAGCAGCGGGTGCTCCAGAAAGAGATCCGGGCACTGATGCAACGGCAACAAGTGGAACTCTCCGGCGGTGAGATTGGTAGCGTAAGAATGTGTGACCCTTTTCCTATTGCCATGCCCCCAAAAAGTGAAATGATGATTTGGTGCCGGGCAGCTATTGGTCTGAGAGGAAGAGATTACCAGGCAATGGTAGAACCAGTTTACTCAGACAGTAGGCCCACCATTTTGACAACACGGGGGGTGGTCAATGTACGCCATGGGAGGGTGCCCATTCGCATAATAAATATCGGGGAGAGGGAAGTGTACCTGCCCCGGTATGCCACGCTAGCCAAATTATATACCACTAATCAAAATTCTATACAATCTGTGGAACCCTTGCCTCCATCTCACCCGGAGGAAGGTAACGGCTCTAAGAAAGACATGGAGGACTGGTGTCAGCAACTACATTTGGGTACTGATTCCACTCCCTCACATCAGAAACAAGGAGTCTATCGGGTGGTTCAAGAGTATGAGAGAGTGTTTAGTAAACACCCGTTAGACTTCGGGCGAGTCAAGGGGGTAGAACACCGCATCCCCACGGGAGATCATCCTCCCATAAAAGAGAGGTATCGACCCGTACCCCCTGCACATTACCAACACGCCAAGGGGATGCTTAGAGACATGAAGGAGGCTGGGGTAATCCGGGATAGCTGTAGCCCCTGGGCAGCCCCACTAGTTTTAGTCAAAAAGAAAGACAACACCATGAGGATGTGTGTAGATTACCGGAAAATCAACCGTATCACACACAAGGATGCGTACCCCTTACCAAGGATAGAGGAGTCATTGGCTGCTTTAAGATCTGCTAACTTCTTCTCTACCTTGGATCTCACTAGCGGGTACTGGCAGGTTCCTGTAGCAGAGGCGGACCGGGAGAAGACCGCATTCACCACCCCGATGGGACTTAGTGAGTTCACCTGCATGCCGTTCGGACTCTGCAACGCCCCAGGAACCTTCCAACGATTAATGGAGTGCTGTCTGGGCCACAGAAACTTCGAGACGGTCCTGTTGTACCTGGACGATGTCATCGTATACTCCAAAACTTATGAGGACCACCTGAAACACCTGGCGGAGGTGTTCGAAGCTCTGGCGAGTTACGGCCTAAAGGTGAAACCCTCCAAGTGTCACCTCCTGAAACCAAAGGTGCAATACCTGGGACACGTGGTGAGCGCTGACGGAGTGGCTCCCGACCCCGATAAGATCACCGCAATTAAGGGATGGCCAAGCCCCTCCAGCGTAAAAGAAGTGCGGCAGTTCCTAGGGTTGGTAGGCTACTACCGAAGGTTTATTCCCGGTTTCACTAAAAAGGCAGTGCCTATGCAGGACCTCCTGATAGGCCAGTCCCGGAAGGCCAAGAACCAGAAGCCGCCCTTCAAATGGGAAGAGCTAGAAGAAGAGTCCTTCCGCCAGCTGAAGATGGCCCTCACGGGGGATGAAATCTTGGCGTACCCAGACTATAGCCAGCCCTTTATCCTCTACACCGACGCCAGTAACATCGGGCTAGGAGCCGTACTGTCCCAGATCCAGCAGGGGAAGGAACGAGTAATCGCCTACGCCAGCCGAAAACTGCGACCCACCGAAAGGAACCCCGAGAATTACAGCTCATTTAAGTTAGAGTTCCTGGCCGTAGTATGGGCAATCACTGAGCGCTTTAAGCATTACCTCGCTTCTTCCCGGTTCACCGTGTACACGGATAACAACCCGCTGACACACCTGGACACGGCAAGACTCGGTGCCCTGGAGCAGAGGTGGATGGCCCGTCTGTCCAACTACGAGTTCACAATTAAATACCGGGCAGGACGCTCCAATACCAACGCGGACGCCCTGTCCAGGATGCCCAACCTGCCGGACGGAGGAGAAGATCCGGAGGGACTGGAAGAAGTTGAACTCCCTGCGTTCCACCGTCATGGGACTATTCAGTATTCCCACCGGGTAAGGAGTAAGCAGGCTGCTACGTTGAACCCCTTACCCCACTACAACTGGGCGGAAACGCAAGACAGCGACCCTGCCGTCCGACTGGTGAAGGAGATGCTGACTCGGCCGGAGGCTCGCCTTGAACCAGACGCTCCGGAGGAAGCCAAACAACTATGGGCAGAGAAGAGTCGACTGTTCCTTTACAAAGGGAAGTTGTGCCGCAGAATGGTTAACTCCCGGACGCATGAATTACTCTGGCAAGTAGTGGTGCCACGAAGAGACGCAGCCATGGTAATGGAGGCATACCACGACGGAGCTGGACACTTTGGGTGGAAAAAGCTGGAGTTCCTGCTGCGCGAGCGGTTCCACTGGGTAGGCATGAGGGGAACCATCGAGAAGTGGTGCAGAGATTGTGGCCCGTGCAACCTGAGAAGGAAGGACCGAGCCAGCCAGAAGACTCCCCTGCAGTCCATCGTCACCCGGCAACCGTTGGAACTGGTAGCCTTGGATCATGTAAAACTGACCCCAAGCAGAAGTGGCTACGTCTACGCGTTAACCATCGTGGATCATTACTCCCGGTTCTTGGTTGTCGTCCCCGTCAAGGACTTAACGGCTCAAACAGCAGCTAGAGCCTTCCAGCAGCACTTCTGCCGTCCACACGGGTACCCGGACCAAGTGCTGACGGACCAGGGACCTGCCTTTGAAGCGGAGGTCTTTCAGGAATTCTGCAATCTGTATGGCTGCCGGAAGATAAGGACGACACCCTACCATCCGCAGACTAATGGACTTTGTGAAAAAATGAACCAGGTGGTAATGGATCTTCTAAAAACGTTGCCCCTGGAAGAACGCAGTCTGTGGCCTGAAAAGTTGCCCGATCTGGTGGACCTATACAACCACATCCCGGTAGGTTCCACCAACTGTACCCCGGCTTACCTAATGAGGGCAAGACCTGGTAAGTTACCTGTTGACCTGGAAATGGGAGTCCTGACCCCCGAGGACACTTCACCAGAAACAGACTGGGACACAGAGAGGCAGCAGCAGTACCGGAGAGTACAGGAGAGCGTGGAGCGAAGTCTCTGTCAGGCTAGGGAAAGACAAGAGAAAACTTACAACCAGTATGCTCCCGCTGTTCCCCTGGTACCCGGAGAGCAGGTCTTGAAGAGGAAGAGACGGCTCCACAAGTTGGACGACCAGTGGGAGAAGGACCCGTACACCGTACTGCCCTCAAGCCACGAGAACCCGAAGGTCTGTACCATCAGTAAAGACGGAGGGGAAACCACAGCCATTGTATCCCGGGACCACCTGAAGAAGTGTCCCGAACAACTGAGGAACCCTGAAGAGGAACAAGAAGACCATCGACCCGTGGAAGAAAGGGAAGATATGGTTAGTACCGTGCTCGGGGACTTTCCTCAGTCTTGGACTCAAGTCAATGGTGCAGTTGTGGTACCCGTACTCACCTTCCTCCAACCATCATCCCAAGAACCTACGGAGCAACGGGTAGAGCTGGAAGAACAGCCGGTCCAGGAGGCAGAAGACTCCACACAAGCAGAACAGGAGAATCAACCCTCTGCTTATAGTGAGCCTGCCGTACCCCTAGTGAGACAAAGAGCCGGTAGACAGCTGCCCAGTTTACCCTTGACAGCTCCTACACCCTGTAGTTCAGGGCCAGACAGTCAGCTCCGTAGGTCCACTCGGGCCACTAGAGGCCAGTTACCCGCACGCTGGAGAATTTAAAGTGTATAAATTGTTTTATTTATGTTTTTCTGTGTCTTGTTGCTTGTGTATAATTTTGTGTTTCTAGTTATTTTTAGGAAACCTTGGTGGATTTACCGGGAATCCTTGTATATAGTTGGAGCGTAACCCAGGATGGACTAGAGACTGTTAAGGACTCGGGGTAGGACAGACCCCTACCTGGTTACGTCTCCCTGTGTTGGTGAAATGGACACCTTTGCTTTTCTTCAAAGACTGCATCCGGTTGCGGACACGCCGTAACCATCTTATGTGTTTTTCTTATAGTATTGTTATTGTTATACTTTGTTATGTTTTTCTAAATGTGTTTAGTCCCAGAGTACTAAATTTCACTAGGGGGGAATGTGACACCCCAGGGGTCTGGTTGCCACAGTGATAGAGATATTATGTCTGAGAGCAGGTGGGAGGTCCTTTGGTCAGGGATCCTGTGCATGCCACACCTCCTGCCCAGTCTTGGGAGGGAAAGAACTTCCCCTGTATAAACCCGGGGCTGAGGCAGGGTGAGTCAGACAAGGAGAGTGGAGACAAGAAGCAGCATAGGAAACAGCAGAGTTCCAAGGAGTCAGGGGCTGGCAGCTGCAGCGCTCGCCCTGACTAAGAAGATTCTTTACCGGACCCGGAGTCCGAGGCTGTGGGGACTAACTTCTACCCAGCAGCAGAATCCGTCAGGCAGGGGATTTCAGGTCCTCTGGCCCAGAAGCCCGAAGGCACGGTCACACGCGTGGGACCAGCACCGCCATCGTGGAGCGGAAGCCATTAGAAGGCCCCGAGTCACCGGCCATACGGGTGAGCACCACACGGTACACTCAGGGACGTGGGCTACTTACATCAGCTTCTAGCAAGGTAGCCAGAAGAGTACAGTCAGTTTGTGAGGCCTACAACTACGCCTGGCCAGGGGAGATCCCATCTGCTCAAAGACTGACCAGGCCCCGTTTGCTAGCAAGTACTCCGGGAGGGTCTACCGTTGTTACCAGTAAAGACCCTGAACTACACCGTACCGTCTCTGAGTGGTTCCTGCTACCCCCATCATCCACGTCGGCTGCCCTGAGGCCATACCCCTCCCGTTGGGGGTTATACTATCACGCTGCACAATCCTACCACCGGCCTCAGCGGTCTGCCCTGCAGCAGCAGCTCCCTGGCTGCACTCAACGGGTGGCGTAGTCATCAACTATTTACTACTAATAGACTGCCGTTTAGTTTGACTCCCTGGGCACGGACCGGGTCACCGCCACGAGACTACAACCCTCTACTGATCCGGCTCCGGGTAGGCTCCCGCATGCGCAACGCAGCGCAACACAGGCCCAGGGGCGCGTCATTACCGATAGGATACCGAAGCTCATCAGTTCCAAGGATGTCTACCCATTTCTTCTGATACATGTTGGCACCAATGACACGGCAAGGAAGGACCTACCGACAATCTGCAAGGACTTTGAAGCATTGGGGAAGAAAGTAAAAGAACTGGATGCGCAGGTAGTTTTTTCTTCTATCCTTCCAGTAGACGGGCATGGCGTCAGGAGATGGAACAGGATCCTTGATGTGAACAACTGGCTGAGACGATGGTGCAGACAACAAGGATTTGGATTCCTGGACCACGGTGTGAATTACCTCTATGACGAACTCCTTGCCAGAGACAGACTACACCTCAACAAACCCGGGAAACACACATTCACCAGGAGACTCGCAACACTCATCAGGAGGGCGTTAAACTAGAAGAAGAGGGGATGGGAAGAAAAACGCTGGACACGAACATGAAACCAGAGAACATACTAATGAAAGATATGAAGTGCGACAAAGAAGGTCCAAGACAAGATACTTGGAAGGGAGGTAAGAAAATTTCTAATACAATCCACAGGGAGAAGATTGGAACAAAACAAAATCGTGTAAACTGCGTGCTAGCAAATGACAGAAGCCTGACAAACAAGATGGATGAACTGGAAGCAGAAATATCTACAGGTAACTATGACATAGTGGGAATAACCGAGACATGGTTAGATGAAAGCTATGACTGGGCAGTTAACTTACAGGGTTACAATCTGTTTAGAAGGGATCGAAGAAATCGGAAAGGGGGTGGAGTCTGTCTATATGTAAAGACGTGTCTAAAGCCTACAATACTGGAGGATGTATGTGAGGGAAATGAGGAGGTCGAGTCCTTATGGGTGGAGATACATGGGGCAAAAAACAATAATAAAATTATCATAGGAGTCTGTTATAAACCACCAAATATAGCAGAAGCCATAGAAAGTCTCTTAATGAGACAAATAGACGAAGTAGCAAAAAATAACGAGGTGATTATTATGGGGGACTTCAACTACCCCGATATAGACTGGGAAACCGAAAGCTGTAGATCTCAGAAAGGAAACAGGTTTCTGTCAATTATCAAAGACAATTATTTGTCACAACTTGTGCAGGACCCAACTAGAGGGACGGCCCTTTTAGACTTAATATTAACTAACAGGCCAGACAGAATAACTGGGGTGCAGGTCGGGGGGCACCTGGGAAATAGTGACCACAACATTATACAATTCCACAGGTGCTTCAGTAGGGAGCCCAGCAAGGGAGTCACAAAAACACTGAACTTCAGGAGGGCAAAGTTTGATCAGCTAAGAGATGCCCTTCACCTTATAGACTGGGATAGTATCTTCAGTAATAGGAGCACGGATAGAAAATGGGAAATTTTCAAAACAGTCCTACATAGTCACTGTAGAAGGTACATACCTTATGGGAATAAAAGGGCTAGGAATAGGAGGAAGCCAATGTGGCTAAATAAGGAAGTCAAGAGGGCAATGAAAAACAAAAAAAGGGCTTTCGGTAAACTTAAACAAGAAGGCAGCGATGAAGCGCTAATATCTTATAGGGAAAAAAACAAAATCTGTAAGAAACAAATAAGAATAGCAAAAGAGGAGACAGAGAGACTAATTGCCAAGGAAAGTAAAACGAATCCCAAACTGTTCTTTAACTATATAAACAGTAAAAGGATTAAAACTGATGGAGTTGGCCCATTGAAAAATAACCTGGGTAAAATCATAGAGGGTGATGAGGGTAAAGCAAACCTACTCAATAGCTTCTTCTCCACTGTTTTCACAAAAGAAAACAATTTATCGGAGGAAATGCAGAGTGATAAAGTAAACCCTCCGCTAAATATCACCCACCTAACCCAGGAGGAAGTTCAGAAACGCCTAAATATCAAAATAGACAAGTCACCAGGCCCAGATGACATACACCCCCGGGTACTAAAAGAATTAAGTAATGTGATAGACCGACCGCTGTATCTTATATTCAAGCACTCTTTATGGACAGGGACTGTCCCACTAGACTGGCGCCAAGCAAATGTGGTACCAATATTCAAAAAGGGGTCTAAAAGTGACCCTGGGAACTATAGACCAGTAAGCTTAACGTCTGTTGTGGGTAAATTGTTTGAAGGATTTCTTAGAGATGCTATTGTAGAATATCTTAATGATAATAACTGTCTAACTCCATATCAACATGGATTCATGAGGGATCGCTCCTGCCAAACAAACCTGATCGCCTTCTACGAGGAGGTGAGCTCACAGCTGGACCGGGGAGAGTCAGTGGATGTTGTATACCTTGACTTCTCCAAAGCATTTGATACCGTGCCACACAAAAGGTTGGCATATAAAATGAGAATGCTTGGTCTGGGGGATAATGTGTGCAAGTAGGTAAATAGCTGGCTGAGTGATAGAAAGCAGAGGGTGGTTATCAATGGAGTAAGCTCAGGGTGTGTCAGGGTTACTAGCGGGGTGCCTCAAGGGTCTGTCTTGGGCCCTATATTATTTAATATATTTATTAATGATCTAGTGGAAGGGTTGCATAGTAAAATAGCAATATTTGCAGATGATACTAAACTTTGTAAAGTAGTTAATACAGATGAGGATAGGGCACAGCTACAGGAGGATTTAGATAAATTGGGGAGTTGGGCCAAAAAATGGCAAATGGGGTTCAATGCGTATAAATGTAAGGTCATGCACATGGGAAAGAAAAACAGCAGTCACCCATACATATTAAATGGGAAACCGTTGGGGAAATCTGACATGGAGAAGGACCTGGGCGTCTTGGTTAACCGCAAATTAAATTGGAGTGCCCAGTGTCAGGCAGCAGCTGCGAAGGCAAATACAGTCATGGCATGCATCAGAAGAAGGATAGGGGCATATGACGAGAACATTGTTCTTCCTCTGTATAAAGCGCTGGTAAGGCCGCACTTAGAATATTGTGCACAGTTCTGGGCTCCGGTGCACAGTTCTGGGCTCCGGTGCTCAGGAAAGACATATTGGAGCTAGAGAGGGTACAAAGGAGGGCGACTAAGGTAATAAAGGGAATGGAGGGACTAGAATACCCAGAGAGGTTGTCAAAATTAGGCCTATTTACGTTGGAAAAGAGAAGGCTTAGGGGAGACCTCATAAATATGTATAAATACATCAGGGGGCAGTACAGAGATCTCTCCCATGACCTGTTTATATCAAGGATGGTGACAAAGACGAGGGGGAACACTATGCGTCTGGAGGAAAGGAGGTTCCTGCACCAGCATAGAAGGGGATTCTTTACGGTCAGAGCCGTGAGACTCTGGAACTCTCTGGGAGAGGAAGTGGTGATGTCCAACTCACTTAATGAGTTCAAGAGAGGCCTGGACGCCTTTCTTGAGAACAATAAAATTACATCTTATGCTTAGTGATAGTTAAGTAATCCAGGGATTTAATCTGACTGCCAGATTGGAGTCGGGAAGTGAATTTTTCCTCAATGATGTAAATTGGCCTATACCGCATGGTTTTTTTTTGCCTTCCCCTGTATCAACGCTGCGGAATAGCTGCAGTGCACATGAAATAGGCTGAACTGGATGGACGCGTGTCTTTTTTCGGCCTTATAAACTAAACTATGTACTATGTATGCAACAGGTTGATTTCTACTAATCATATAATCGATCTTAATGGTGCCTGCCTTACTTTCTTTTTTGCCAAGTAATAATAATAATAAATAATAATAATTTTTATTTTATAGCGCCAACATATTCTGCAGCACTTTACAATTTTAGGGGGGCTTGAACAGACAAAAAGACGTTACAGAATAAGCATAACTCAGATATCAAAAGGAGTGAGGGCCCTGCTCCCAAGCTTACAGTCTATAAGGAAATAGGGGAGACACAAAAGGTAAAATGTACATATATTGTATAATACAGCCATAATATAATAAATTGGGTATGTACCTAACACTACGTGAACTGGTTGCCAGCTAGTATGTGTACAGTACAGATAGAGGCTATTCAGTGCATGGATGGTATGAGCATGATTTTGAAGAAAATTTTAATATGGGCCAAAACTGGGACAGTTAGATGAGTGTGTTGGGGTGATAGGCCAAACTAAAGAAATGGGTTTTTAGGGCACACTTAAAACTATGGGTATTGGGAATTAGTCGAAATTTCCTGAGTAGTGCATTCCAAATAATTGGCGCAGCACACGAGAAATCTTGGAGACAGGAGTGGGAGGTTTGGATTATGGAGGATTTTAGTTTTAAGTCATTAGCAGAACGGAGGGCACGGGAAGGGTGGTAGACTGTGATGATTGTAAATCTCTAGTCGCTGTACGTTGGGCAGATGTAAGATTTTCAGAAGAACATCTTGTAGACAGCTTCTTAAAATCTTTAGCCACTAGTTTTGTAAAAATTTCTACCGCAGGACTCAGGGACGGGGGGGGGACGTGTTGATTTAGGTAAAATATTTTGGGGGAACCCACCTTGGATAGTAGATGTCTGTTCATTAAGGAGGTCCTCCAGCACCTGGATGGCCTCCCTCTCGGCCGGACTCACAAGTGAAGGTGTAGTATGATGTTTATAATGTAATTTATTAAGGATCAATTTCCGGGAGAAGAGGTGCAGATCCTTCAAGACTGTAAAATAATGGAACTCATTAGTAGGTGAGAAGGTAAGGCCCTTGATCAGAACATCAAGATCATTTTTAGAGAGGACACGGGAAGACAAATTAATCACCTGTAGCCCTCCTTGTACCTCCGTCTCTAGCTGTCCACCTCCTTGTCCCTGACGTTTAGTATTCTGGTGTGTTCTAACACGGTTGGTATTATTCGTATATCCAGTGGCTGCTGAGATGGGGGACTTATTAGTGGGTTGCAAATTCTCATGTGACGATGCTGATCTTTGGGAAGATGATCTAGATCTAGAGAAGGAGTCACCCCTAGTCTGGGGTCGAGACCTATTTTGTTGGTTCCTCCATTTATAAACTTTGTTGGTTCTGAGATCATTAATGTCTCTGTGAAGTTTTCTCGTTTTATTCTTTTGTAACTCCTCAGCCAACTTTTGTGTTTCCAGGTCAATATCCTCATTAAGTTTTTTGAGGGCACCTGGTGATAGTTCTTTTTTGAGTGTGGAGAGTAACCCATCTATTTCCGTCTCCAAAGTTGCCAGACAGGAGTGGTTCCTTTCTTTTAAAAGTTGCATGAAACCCCGAGAGCTGCCCGTAGCCAGATCTTCCCATTGGTTTTTAAATGTATCGTCTTCAATGGGAAATGATGGGAAAACTTGATTGCGTAAACCTCTGGGAATAAGACCTTTCTGTAGGTATTTGTCAAAAAAAGCTTGATTCCACCATATGCGTGTGCGTTTTCTAATTAACTCTTTCAATTGTATGACCATAGCATTGGTATTAGTATTAATCTCCTCAGTGCTGTTGTCTGCACTATCCTTACACACATCATTTAACAATGAGAGCCACATGTCGTCACGGGCTCTGAAGTCCATAGTGGAGTTGGAAGAAACTGTGAGAGACACAGAAAAAACTATTAGAAACAATAAACCCAAAAACATGATTGCTGGGGACACGTTGTGACCTATGAAGTCACTGATCCCAACTGGGAAGGTGACATGCAGAGCAAGGAAAGCAGCACAGAGGGGGAGGGATTTGCAACACCACAACAGGCAGGAAGAGGCAGTGGGATCGCCAGAGACATAAGGCGGGCAACTGTTCCTCAGAACACCAACACGAGGGAAGGGTGTTGGTGTCCCACGTCACCGACGGGTGTGCGATGGCACCAAGCGTGAAACTTCCCCAGGTGTTAGGAAGGATTTGTGGGCAGCAGAGGGCAGTTGTTGAGTACCAGCTTCAACATGCCTGTCAGTATTCCAGTCAGCCTCTGTACATAACAGCTGATAAGTGGGCATGGATGTCTGACATCTGTGCCGTCCTTCAAAACTTTGAAGACTCCACCAAGATGGTGAGTTGCGATGATGCCATAATTAGCATCACCATCCCGCTTCTCTGGCTACTGAAATGCATTGCAGGCGGAGCACGATGAGATAGAGCAAGGAACTATACAGGATGATGCCACACAGCCCAGCCACATCTCATCTCAAAGCGGATTGGTTGATATATTGAGGAAGAGGAGGAAAAGGAGGATTAGGAGCTAGTTTCCTACGCTACAGACGGTACTACCCACACCACATTCATACTGTCTTTTCAGCGTGGATGGCCTGAGGAGAGGGAAAATGAGAAGGATGAGTAGGAAGAGGATGAGGAGGAGAACATGGACAGTCGTCCTCTTGGTGAGGACAGGGAAGTCTTTGCTGTTGGCAGTCTGGCACACATGGCTGACCTTATGTTTCGCTGCCTTTCCCGTGACCCTCGCATTGTACACAGTTGGGTGACAGTAATTACTGGTTGGTCACACTTCTAGACCAATGCTGCAAGGAGAGCTTTCTATCTCTCCTTCCCATGGTGGAGAGCTCTAATAAAATGTTTCAGTACCAGAAAGCCCTTGTTGAAGAATTATTTAAAAAATTTCCATCTGACAACACTTGCGGCAGAGGTCACAGTTTGTTGGACAACTAAGGAGTTGAGACGAGGGAGATACACATCAGATGTGGCAGAGGCAGAGGAACACTCTCAAAGGTCTGGGACAGTTTTCTCAGACCCTCCCAGTGCCCAGGCCCTGATGCGCAGGATACTCTGACAAGGAGGGAAATGTTTTGGAAGATGCTAAAGGAGTACCTTACCGACTGTACCAGAGTCCTTCATGATTCCTCTATGCCTTACAACTATTGGGTATCCAAGCTGGACATGTGGCATGAACTGTCTCTCTTGGAGGTCCTGGCCTGGCGCTTGTGTGACGCCTCAGACGTCCGGTGTAAGCCCTATTAGTTTACCCTGGGTGTTGGGGGACTCAAGTCGGGTCCTGTGAAGGAGAGATGGAATGCAGCCGTGGCCCGGACCCGACCCGTACTCAGGGCCGTCACATTAAAAGGAGATGGAGTGGGCTTATCTGGGTTGAGTGGCTAATTATCGACTACGCCACCTGTGGTGCCTGGTGAGGGGCCACCAGCGCCGCTGCAGTCCGCTGAGGCTTGACGTTTCAGCGGCCAACGTTCTTACTACTCCCCACAGGTGGAGCAAGGCCTCAGGGCAGAGGGACAGGATGGAGGGGGGAGAGTAGTAGTAGAGGAAGACGGGCGCCGCGTCCCGCGGTGTGGCACAGAAATAACAGTCCGGAGGCCATAGGGGTGAACTTCCAAGGCTTTACTCACATAGATGGCAAAGGAAGGCGACTCCCTGCTCCCCGTGGAGTCCTGCGCTCACCAGAGACGGGGGTCCAAAACCTCCGTGTAAGTCCAGCATTCAGTCGGGACCCTACAGCAGAGTGTTCCTGAACTACAGACTGAATCCTTTCCTGTCCGTGTGTGTGCAAATAGGCCGGGACTCCCTCTGAACTCCTCTCAGAACAAGGGTGCGGGTGGCAACTCCGCTCCGTCTTTATCAGAGTGGGTTTTTAGTGTCACAGGGGGTATTATAACTGATAGCCACATCCCTCTTTCAGCTGAAAATTTCCGACAGGTTGCCTCTTATCAAAATGATCAAGGGCTGGAAAATCCAGTGTTTTTTTGTTTGTTTGTTTTCTGGCTTATTCCCATGCACCCAATCTCACCCAAACATGGGTATGCGCGTCAGGATTTCATCTTTTTCATGTCGTCCTCTTCCTTCTCCTCCTCCACCAACATATCAACAGGGTGATCATCATGCAACCCCCCCCATAATTTTTTTTAAGGGTGTTTATGATGGGTGCATTAATAATTTCTAGAGGCTTACCTCTAACATTGTGTATGTATACAGTATGTTCATGTATACCCCCAAGCGGTAAATGTCTTTCAGCCCCTGCACTTAGTGCATGGCATTAGCAGTCTAGGAGACCCACTCCGTAGTAAAGGGAATTTTTTTTTCACTGAGGCCCTCCTTTGTGTCTCTTCAAAAGCCTATTGGGGTGCATCATAATTTTTGGCAGCTCTTGCAGTCACTGCATACACAATAACAGTATAAGAGACCCACTCCTTAATAATGGGAATGTTTTTTTTTACTGACGCCCTTCTCTACGTCTCTTCAAAGGGGTATTGGAGTGTGTCATAATTTTGGGCAGTCTTTGCAGTCACTGCATATGCAATAACAGTATAAGAGGCGCACTCCTTAATAATGGGATTTTTTTTTTACTAAGGCCCTCCTCTAGGTCTCTTCAAAGGGGTATTGGAGTATGTCATAATTTTTGGCAGCGCTTGCAGGCACTGCATGCGGAATAACAGTATAAGAGACCAACTGCTTAAAAATGGCATTTTTTTTACTGAGGCCCTCCTCTACGTCTCTTCAAAGGGGTACTGGAGGGGTCATAATTTTTGGCAGCCCCTGCAGTCACTGCATATGCATTAACAGTATAGGTGTCACGCTGTCTCTGTATACTGGAGGTAGGGGGCCTAAGCTGACCCTAAGCTGGGGCCCTGACTAATCCCTCAACCTGGAGGTACTGTTAAAGGCACAGAGGTCCAGGCCGCCAGCGTAACCCCTACCTCCTGAGGATCCCTGCACCTAAGTAATCTAGTCCTGAGAAGGACCCCGATCACAACAAAAGGGGACAAGTAATAATATGCCCACACACAGTACTTAGACGAACGAGACAGTACAAGGGAAAAACCAAAACCACCTTGCATACAAAAACTACACAACTACAACAGAGGGAACACCAACGGGAAAGGAGATAAATGATAAAGCGAGGAAGGGAAAAAACACTCCAAATACACTTATCTCTGAAACTCCAAATACCACGATCCGCTCTGTTAGTCTGCATGAAATGCTTTCACCGACACTTCCCTAACAGACCAACAGGCATTTGAAGGAGTCTCACTACAGCAGCATTGATTGCAGCTGGGCGAGGCTGGACCTCGTCTAGCACAGAGAGAGAGAGAATTAACTCCCTCACTGCCGAAAAACACAAAGCACCAAAAAGTCAGCTGCGAGAAGTCAGGCTGTGTAATCGTGACGATCTTCGTGGCGACACACCCGTGACAGTACCCCCCCTTCTACGAGGGGCCTCCGGACCCTCAGGGCCAGATTTATCCGGGTGAGTCGTGTGGAAGGCCCGAACTAATCGGTCTGCGTTAATATCCGACGCAGGAACCCACATCCTCTCCTCAGGACCATACCCTTTCCAATGAACCAGGTACTGAAGGGACCGGCGATTAAAGCGTGAATCGATGACCCTCGATACCTGGAACTCCAAGTTACCCTTGACCACCACTGGAGGGGGAGGTAAAGGTGACGGTACCACCGGCGCCACATACCTCTTAAGCAACGATCTGTGGAACACGTTGTGAATTTTAAACGTAGGGGGGAGGTCAAGACGGAATGCCACCGGATTAATAATAGAACTGATTCTGTACGGCCCGATGAACCTGGGACCCAGTTTCCAGGAGGGAACCTTAAGTTTTATATTCCTGGTAGACAACCATACCCGATCGTTCACACTAAGGTCCGGACCAGACACTCTCCTCCTATCAGCCATACGTTTGTATCGGTTCCCCATAGTATTCAGATTCTTCAGCACCCATCTCCATACTGAAGCGAGTGATGAGGAAAATCGTTCCTCCTCAGGAACCCCCGAAGAGCCCCCCCTACTGAAAGTACAAAACTGGGGGTGAAAACCATATGCCCCAAAAAACGGGGACTTACCAGTGGACTCGCTCCGCCTATTATTAAGAGCAAACTCTGCCAGAGGTAAGAAAGAAGCCCAGTCCTCCTGGTTCTCTGACACAAAACACCGGAGATATGTCTCCAAGCTCTGGTTCATACGTTCCGTCTGACCATTGGTCTGAGGATGAAAAGCCGATGAGAACGACAAATGCATCCCCCGCCGTGCACAAAACGCCTTCCAGAACTTGGACACAAACTGAGACCCCCGATCAGACACCACCTCGGAGGGTACCCCGTGAAGCCTCACAATCTCCCCAATGAACACCTGCGCAAGAGTTTTAGCATTAGGGAGAGCCGGAAGAGCGATAAAATGTGCCATCTTGCTGAACCTGTCCACTACAACGAGTATGACCGTTTTACCCGAAGACGGAGGGAGGTCCGTAATAAAGTCCATAGACAGATGAGTCCAAGGACGCTCCGGGATCTTCAAAGGTAAGAGGGCCCCAGACGGACGGGTATGTGAGGTCTTAGAGCGCGCACAAACCCCACAGGACGCGACAAAAGTTACCACCTCCTTATGTAAGTTAGGCCACCAAAACCGACGCGAGAGGAGATCCACAGTTGCTCTACTCCCTGGGTGTCCTGCAAAAACTGAGTTATGGTGTGCCTCGATCACCTTTTGTCGCAACTGATCTGGAACAAACAGTCTCCCCGGAGGTCCAACAGGGGCGTCCCCCTGAGCCTCCAATACCTCCTCCTCCAGCTCAGAGCATACTGCCGAAACCACCACCCCCTCCTGAAGGATAGGAATCGGGTCGTCCGTATTCCCGGCCCCAGGGAAACTACGAGATAAGGCATCCGCCTTTACATTTTTTGACCCAGGACGATATGTAACGACAAAATTAAATCTGGTAAAAAACAATGACCACCTAGCTTGTCTGGGATTCAGACGTTTCGCGGACTCCAGATATAGCAGGTTCTTGTGATCGGTGATGACGGTGACCGGATGGACTGCCCCCTCCAAAAAATGGCGCCACTCCTCAAAAGCTAACTTAATGGCCAAGAGTTCCCTATTGCCGACATCGTAATTCCTCTCAGCGGACGACAATTTTTTAGAGAAAAAGGCGCACGGATGCCACTTACCAGGGGACGAACCTTGTGACAATACTGCTCCCACCCCTACCTCGGAAGCGTCTACCTCTACAATGAATGGCTGTGACGCATCAGGTTGAATGAGTATGGGTGCCGAGGCAAAACATTTTTTCAAGGAGGAGAATGCTTGACAAGCCTTGTCAGACCACCTAGAAAAATCCGTCCCCTTTTTAGTCATGTCTGTGAGAGGCTTAACCATGGACAAGAAATTACGAATGAACTTCCGGTAATAATTAGCAAACCCCTGGAAACGTTGTAGTGCCTTAAGATTCTCTGGCCGATCCCACTCAAGAACTGCCCGCACTTTCCCAGGGTCCATACGAAAACCGGACGCTGAAACCAGGAAGCCTAAAAACTGGAGTTCCTGTACAGCGAACACACACTTTTCCCATTTGGCATACAGTTTATTATCCCGCAAGATCTGTAACACCTGCCTAACGTGCTCCTGATAAACCAGATCCGGCGAGTAAATTAAGATATCATCCAGATATATGACAACAAACTGTCCCACCAGGCGGCGAAAAATGTCATTAACAAAGTGTTGGAACACCGCCGGGGCATTAGTCAGACCGAATGGCATGACAAGGTTCTCATAATGCCCCTCCGGAGTGTTAAACGCCGTCTTCCACTCATCCCCCTCCTTCATCCTAATCAGATTGTACGCCCCCCTGAGATCCAACTTAGAGAACCATTTGGCGCCCACGATCTGATTAAAGAGATCGGGAATAAGTGGGAGCGGATACGGATCTCGGACCGTAATCCGATTAAGTTCACGGAAATCCAGGCAAGGGCGTAGGCCTCCATCTTTCTTCTTAACAAAGAAGAACAAAGAAGAACCCCGCAGCCACCGGTGAAGATGAAGGTCTAATATGCCCCTTAGCCAGACTTTCTGAAATATAATCCTTCATGGCCTGCCTCTCAGGACCAGAAAGGTTATACAACCTAGCTTTAGGTAACTTGGCCTCAGGGAGCAGTTTTACAGAACAGTCATACTCGCGATGAGGAGGTAGTTCCTGACACCCTTTCTCCGAGAATACATCCTCAAAGTCCGCCAGAAATGGAGACCCAAGGAGTAACCGCACCGATGACCGTGTTCATGCAGTTTTTATTACAGAATTTACTCCATTGGCTTATCTCTCTGGTTTGCCAATTAATAACCGGGTTATGCTTAGTTAACCAAGGAAGGCCCAACACTATAGGAGTGGGAAGACCCTCCAACACGTAGCAAGACAACAGTTCTTTATGTATCGCCCCCACTTGAAGTTTTACGTCATGCACAGCTTGCAAAAAACTTCCCTGACCGAGAGGCCTGGCATCGATCGAGAATATGGGGATGGGTTTAGCCAACTCACTCAATCGCATACCTTGAACCCGTGCAAACCGAGCATCAACCAGATTAGCCCCGGCCCCACTATCCAGAAGAACAGATATCCTCTCAGTTCTCGTACCCACCACCACCTCCGCCGGTACGAGAAACTGAGACGAACCTAGGGACGAAATACCTACTCCCAGATTGCCGTCCACCACACAACCTGGAATCAACAGTTTTCCGACGACTCTTCACTCTGCAAGGGACGGGATGGACACCCCCCAATAAAATGTCCCTTTCTCCCGCAGAAGAAACACCTTCCTGTCTTATGGCGCACCACCGGTCCCCTCCCCCGAAATGATGTCCCTCCTAATTGCATAGGCTCCTCTGGACTGACCAGGGGAACCACCATATGAGGGGACCTTGTAGGAGGTGGAGTCATCACAGGGGGTAGAGTTATCCCGCACCTCTCCCGAAGCCGTCTGTCAACGCGAATAGCAAGGGCCATAGCGGCTTCCAGTGACGCGGGAGAGTCATACTGTGCCAACACATCCTGTAATTTGTCGGATAAACCTTGACAAAACTGGCTCCTAAGAGCCGGGTCATTCCACTGGGTGTCCGTGGCCCACCTACGGAACTCCGAACAGAATTCCTCCGCCGGACGATCTCCCTGCTGGATCCTACGTAACTTAGACTCAGCAAGGGAGATCCGATCTGGGTCATCATATACGAGTCCCAGAGCAGCGAAAAACCTATCCACTGACTGGAGAGCCGGGGAGCCCGGGGGAAGAGAGAACGCCCAAGATTGTGGGTCCCCTTGCAGGAGCGAGATGACAATTCCCACCCTTTGTTCTTCACTCCCCGATGACCGAGGCCGCAGCCGAAAGTACAACTTGCATGCCTCCCGGAAAACAAAAAACTTGTCCCGCCCCCCAGTGAACCTGTCAGGGAGAGCTACTTTAGGTTCTGGTCCGGCTTGCTCCTGAGGATACAAAACCTTGGACCTAACGTCCGCCAGCTCCATGGACAAACGCTGCAACTGCCGAGCTAGACCGGCTACTGGATCCATGGTAGCTGGAGAAAAACTAAGTGGTCGGTGAAAATGTCACGCTGTCTCTGTATACTGGAGGTAGGGGGCCTAAGCTGACCCTAAGCTGGGGCCCTGACTAATCCCTCAACCTGGAGGTACTGTTAAAGGTACAGAGGTCCAGGCCGCCAGCGTAACCCCTACCTCCTGAGGATCCCTGCACCTAAGTAATCTAGTCCTGAGAAGGACCCCGATCACAACAAAAGGGGACAAGTAATAATATGCCCACACACAGTACTTAGACGAACGAGACAGTACAAGGGAAAAACCAAAACCACCTTGCATACAAAAACTACACAACTACAACAGAGGTAACACCAACGGGAAAGGAGATAAATGATAAAGCGAGGAAGGGAAAAAACACTCCAAATACACTTATCTCTGAAACTCCAAATACCACGATCCGCTCTGTTAGTCTGCATGAAATGCTTTCACCGACACTTCCCTAACAGACCAGCAGGCATTTGAAGGAGTCTCACTACAGCAGCATTGATTGCAGCTGGGCGAGGCTGGACCTCGTCTAGCACAGAGAGAGAGAGAATTAACTCCCTCACTGCCGAAAAACACAAAGCACCAAAAAGTCAGCTGCGAGAAGTCAGGCTGTGTAATCGTGACGATCTTCGTGGCGACACACCCGTGACAATAGGAGACCCACTCCTTAATAATGAGAAGGCCAATTCAAATTGAATCTATAATCTACAATATTACCTCTCTTATCAGCAATTCGTGTATGGGTGAGCTATCACAGTATGGATGGCATATTACAGGCATCCAGACAGGGATTATTGCCTTATACTCAGTGCTGCTGAAACTAAACAAAAAAAATTCTATTCCCTATTGATACCGCTGTTAGCTGCATTTAGAATAGGGACAGGTGCTAGGCATAATCAGCTGGAAATGAGTGTTCATTCTGGTCACATACATATCTTCCACAATGCATACATAGCTTGATTTATTTTTTCCATGCACTCATTGACCAATTCATAATTTTTAACGGTGATTTGTACTTGGAAATTCATCAAAGTAGGCAGGGTTGCTTGCGTTCATTCACAGTTTGGTGCTGCCACGTATCAAAAAAACCCTTTGGGCCCGGTTAAAATTGAATTTTTTATTGTACAATATTACCTCTCTTATCTACAATTTGTGTATGGGTGAGCTATAGCAATAGAGATAGTGTCTTACAGCCATCTAGTCAGGGATTATTGTATTATACAGGTGCTAGGTATCATTAGCTGGAAATGAGTGTTCATTCTGGTCACATACATATCTTCCACAGTGCATAACTTGATAGATTTTTTTCCATGAACTCATTGACCGATTCATAATTTTTACGGTGATCTGTACTCAAAAATTAATCAAGGTTGACAGAAATGTATCATAGAAAACAGAAAATCATCGAAGTTGGCAAAAATATTTCAAATTTGACACAAATTAATCAAAATTAAAAGAAAAATCCTGATTTATGTGTCCATTCGCAGTTTCTTTGTAGCTTCTGAATGTAAGATTTAGTGGCTTAACGCTAATGGAGCTGGAATTATCACTTCAGAACTCTCCAGTGCTTTGTTTCCATCCATTTCTGAGTGCCTCTTGAAGTATGTTTAGGGTCATTGTCCTGCTGGAAGACCCATAACCTAGAATGCAAACCCAGCTTTATGGCACTGGGCAATACATTGCAACCCAAAATCCTTTGGGAATGTTCATATTTTATGATGCCTTGCACACAGTCAAGGCACCCTGTGCCAGAGGCAGTAGAACAACCCCTAAATATATTTGAATCTCCACTATATCTTACTGTAAGTACTGTGTTCTTTTATTTGTAGGCCTCATTGCATTTACAGAAAACAGTTGAATGATGTTTGTTACCATAAAGCTCTATCGTGGTCTCATCTGTTCTCAAGGCGCCTGCTGGCCCTCTAAAAATAGCGGAGGTCACCTGCTGGCACTCTATAAATTATTAGGGCCTTCTGCTGGACATCCATAAATTGTGAGGGCCTCCTGCTGGACGTCCATAAATTGTGAGGGCCGCATGCTGGACATCCATAACCTGTGAGGGCTGCCTGCTGGACATCCATAAATTGTGAGGGCCGCCTGCTGGAAATCCATAAATTGTGAGGGCGGCCTGCTGGACATCCATAAATTGTGAGGGCCGCCTGCTAGACATCCATAAATTGTGAGGGCCACCTGCTGGACATCCATAAATTGTGAGGGCAGCCTCATGAACATCCAAATTTCAAACTTTATAGAATATGTACGAAAAAGAAAATGTTACCACCTCAGATGGATACGTTATATTGCAGTAGCAATATACGCCTATGCAAAGCATAGCTGGCTGATGGCCCTCTAACAATAGTGAGTGACAACTGCTGGCTCTCTAACAATAGTAAAGGCCGCCTGATGGCCATGTAAAAATAGGCTTTGTAACTTTCAGAGTCCTTCTTTCATAAATGAAACAGGATGTGTCTGATCATGTCTCACACAACACATGGCCAAATAAAGTAGTAAAATGTTAAAATTACATTTACTGGTGAATGTATTTTTCACCGTTGAATAGAGATGAGCGGTGTTCGACTCGAACTGTTCGCCAATCTCAAATTTGAGCTGTTTTGGGCGGTGTTCGAGCCATTCGACGAACACGAACAATTTGAAAAAAATTCGGCTGTTCGAGGTTATGTTCGATAATTGTTCGTGCACCAAAATCGTAACTGGATTTTTTCACAGTAATGCTGTTAATCAATGTTAATACACAGTTTGAGTGTACAGTGGGCGGGGGGAGGGGCAGCGGATGGATCTCTGCAGAAATAATGAAGATCTCCATTTTTTTTTTCTTTCCCGCATTTACAGTGGGGAGGTGCAGTCTGTCAGCCTATCAGCAGCGCACACACGCAGCGAAGTGCTTTTTTTCACACAAGCAAGGGCATGTGTCATTGGCTGTGTATGTCACATGTCCTTGCCCTATAAGACCCAGCCATTTTCCCCGTCGCCACCATTTTCTCACTGCTGCAGCTGAGTGTTAGACGGCACTGCTGCTACTGTTAGCGCTATATTGTGTAACTGTGAATTGCAAGCGAATTTTCTCTTAAATAGACAGAAAGGTTTAGGGAGTAGGGACTAGTTTGTAATTGCTGCCCTTTTGAGGGCTAGGTTACAGCAGTTCCTAGCACTTTTGCCAGGCAGGTCTGTGCCAGTGCTGTGCAAGTGTTTTTCACAGCATTTGGCTAAATCTAGCTAAGCAAATCCTTTTGGGCCTCTTGCAGTGTGTGTTAGTCAGTGGAATAGCCTATCTGTGTTGCAAGCTACACCACCTGTGTATGTAATACAAATTTTTTGCTGCACCTAGCCAAGTAAAACCTTTTGGGCATAGTAGCAGTGTGTGTTACTCATTGTATTAGGCCATCTATACCAAGCTCCACCAGCTTTGAAATTAATAATAATTTTTAGCTGCATCTAGCCCAGAAAATAATTTTGGGCATAGTAGCAGTGTGTGTTGCTCATTGTATTAGGCCATCTATACCAAGCTCCACAAGCTTTGAAATTAATAATAATTTTTAGCTGCATCTAGCCCGGAAAATAATTTTGGGCTTAGTAGCAGTGTGTGGTACTCATTGTATTAGGCCATCTATACCAAGCTCCACCAGCTTTGAAATTAATAATAATTTTTAGCTGCATCTAGCCCGGAAAATAATTTTGGGCATAGTAGCAGTGTGTGGTACTCATTGTATTAGACCATCGATACCAAGCTCCACCAGCTTTGAAATTAATAATAATTTTTAGCTGCATCTATCCCGGAAAATAATTTTGGGCCTGTAGCAGTGTGTGGTACTCATTCTATTAGGCCATCTATACCAAGCTCCACCAGCTTTGAAATTAATAATAATTTTTAGCTGCATCTAGTCCGGAAAATAGTTTTGGGCATAGTAGCAGTGTGTGGTACTCATTGTATTAGGCCATCTATACCAAGCTTCACCAGCTTTGAAATTAATATTAATTTTTAGCTGCATCTAGCCCGGAAAATAATTTTGGGCCTGTAGCAGTGTGTGGTACTCATTGTATTAGGCCATCTATACCAAGCTCCACCAGCTTTGAAATTAATAATAATTTTTAGCTGCATCTAGTCCGGAAAATAGTTTTGGGCATAGTAGCAGTGTGTGGTACTCATTGTATTAGGCCATCTATACCAAGCTTCACCAGCTTTGAAATTAACATTAATTTTTAGCTGCATCTAGCCCGGAAAATAATTTTGGGCCTGTAGCAGTGTGTGGTACTCATTCTATTAGGTCAACTATACCAAGCTCCACCAGCTTTGAAATTAATAATAATTTTTAGCTGCATCTAGCCCAGAAAATAGTTTTGGGCATAGTAGCAGTGTGTGGTACTCATTGTATTAGGCCATCTATACCAAGCTCCACCAGCTTTGAAATTAATAATAATTTTTAGCTGCATCTAGCCCGGAAAATAATTTTGGGCATAGTAGCAGTGTGTGTTACTCATTGTATTAGGCCATCTATACCAAGCTCCACCAGCTTTGAAATTAATAATAATTTTTAGCTGCATCTAGCCCAGAAAATAGTTTTGGGCATAGTAGCAGTGTGTGTTGCTCATTGTATTAGGCCATCTATACCAAGCTCCACAAGCTTTGAAATTAATAATAATTTTTAGCTGCATCTAGCCCGGAAAATAATTTTGGGCATAGTAGCAGTGTGTGGTACTCATTGTATTAGGCCATCTATACCAAGCTCCACCAGCTTTGAAGTTAAAAATAATTTTTAGCTGCATCTAGCCCGGAAAATAATTTTGGGCATAGTAGCAGTGTGTGGTACTCATTGTATTAGGCCATCTATACCAAGCTCCACCAGCTTTGAAATTAATAATAATTTTTAGTTGCATCTAGCCCGGAAAATAATTTTGGGCATAGTAGCAGTGTGTGGTACTCATTGTATTAGGCCATCGATACCAAGCTCCACCAGCTTTGAAATTAATAATAATTTTTAGCTGCATCTATCCCGGAAAATAATTTTGGGCCTGTAGCAGTGTGTGGTACTCATTCTATTAGGCCATCTATACTAAGCTCCACCAACTTTGAAATTAATAATAATTTTTAGCTGCATCTATCCCGGAAAATAGTTTTGGGCATAGTAGCAGTGTGTGGTACTCATTTTATTAGGCCATCTATATCAAGCTTCACCAGCTTTGAAATTAATAATAATTTTTAGCTGCATCTAGCCCGGAAAATAATTTTGGGCGTAGTAGCAGTGTGTGGTACTCATTGTATTAGGTCAACTATACCAAGCTCCACCAGCTTTGAAATTAATAATAATTTTTAGCTGCATCTACCCGGAAAATAGTTTTTGACATAGTAGCAGTGTGTGGTACTCATTGTATTAGGCCATCAATACCAAGCTTCTCCAGCTTTGAAATTAATAATAATTTTAGCTGCATCTAGCCCGGAAAATAATTTTGGGCATAGTAGCAGTGTGTGGTACTCATTGTATTAGGCCATCTATACCAAGCTCCACCAGCTTTGAAATTAATAATAATTTTTAGCTGCATCTAGCCCGGAAAATAATTTTAGGCATAGTAGCAGTGTGTGGTACTCATTTTATTAGGCCATCGATACCAAGCTCCACCAGCTTTGAAATTAATAATAATTTTTAGCTGCATCTATCCCGGAAAATAATTTTGGGCCTGTAGCAGTGTGTGGTACTCATTCTATTAGGCCATCTATACTAAGCTCCACCAGCTTTGAAATTAATAATAATTTTTAGCTGCATCTAGCCCGGAAAATAGTTTTGGGCATAGTAGCAGTGTGTGGTACTCATTGTATTAGGCCATCTATACCAAGCTTCACCAGCTTTGAAATTAATAATAATTTTTAGCTGCATCTAGCCCGGAAAATAATTTTGGGCATAGTAGCAGTGTGTGGTACTCATTGTATTAGGTCAACTATACCAAGCTCCACCAGCTTTGAAATTAATAATAATTTTTAGCTGCATCTAGCCCGGAAAATAGTTTTGGGCATAGTAGCAGTGTGTGGTACTCATTGTATTAGGCCATCAATACCAAGCTTCTCCAGCTTTGAAATTAATAATAATTTTTAGCTGCATCTAGCCCGGAAAATAATTTTGGGCATAGTAGCAGTGTGTGGTACTCATTGTATTAGGCCATCTATACCAAGCTCCACCAGCTTTGAAATTAGTAATAATTTTTAGCTGCATCTAGCCCGGAAAATAATTTTGGGCATAGTAGCAGTGTGTGGTACTCATTGTATTAGGCCATCGATACCATGCTCCACCAGCTTTGAAATTAATAATAATTTTTAGCTGCATCTAGCCTGGAAAATAGTTTTGGGCATAGTAGCAGTGTGTGGTACTCATTGTATTAGGCCATCTATACCAAGCTTCACCAGCTTTGAAATTAATAATAATTTTTAGCTGCATCTAGCCCGGAAAATAATTTGGGGCATAGTAGCAGTGTGTGGTACGCATTGTATTAGGCCATCTATACCAAGCTCCACCAGCTTTGAAATTAATAATAATTTTTAGCTGCATCTAGCACAGAAAATAATTTTGGGCATAGTAGCAGTGTGTGGTACTCATTGTATTAGGCCATCTATACCAAGCTCCACCACCTGTGTATGTAATAAAATTGTATTACTGCTTCTAACCCAGCCAATCCTTTTGGGCTAGTACCACAGTTTGGCCACTCAGCTCTGCTCGGTTTCCATCCATCGTTTTTTGTGCAAACAACTACAGAGTTGTCAATTAGTTAACCACCAAAATGAGTGGCAAAAGGCCTGCTGGTGGAAAGGGGAATAGGCGTGTTGGGAAGGGAAAAAAAGGTTGTGTCCGTGGGGTAGGTGTTAAAGCAACAGTAACATCTGCAGAAGAAAGACCATCTTCCAGCCAAACTAAGATGTCTACTTCTTTTCGTGGACAATGTGATCCGATCCCTTTCTTACGGCCACGCCCATCGCTTCAAATTCCAGATGAGGCACAAAAACGGCAGGTGCTTCAACGGATATCAAGTGCTCCTTTAAGTGGGCTCTCCTCCACCTCAACTTCAACATCACAAATACTCCAGTCCTCAGAGGTGTCACCCCAATCGCACTTGCTTCCTCACAGCTCCCAAGTCTCCAGCTGCCCATCTGAGTATGGGGTAGCACAGATGGTTGTGTCTGCAGAGCTGTTTACTCATACTATAGCCTGGGAATCAGAGGTCTGCTCCAGAGCTTCTGTGAATACAGACGAGGAAATGATCTGCACTGATGCCCAGAATCTTTATGAGTCGGATCCAGGACCAGATGAAGAAGGTTCTGAGCATAATGTAGCCCCTCGTTCCCAAACTGTAACTCCTGTTGGTGGAGACAAAGATGAAGACGATGATGAGACTCAAATACCTGATTGGAGCGACAACTTGAGTTTTCGGTCAGGGCAGGAAGAGGTTGGCTCTGAGGACGATGGGTGTGAGAACACACAGGGTGATGACGACGAGGTTGGAGATCCCACTTACTGTCAACCCACAGTCAGCCAGTCGATGAGGTCAGCAGAGGAGGTGGAGGAGGATGCTAGTGACGACGAGGTTAGGTTGCACCTTCCTGGACAGAGACGTAGTACTGGAAGCACGTCAACAACTGCATCCTCAAACACAACTGTGCCTCTGACCACAAGTCGTGGTGGCTCTTCAGCTCGCATGGCTCTAAGCCTTGCATAGCCTGGGCATTTTTTCAGATCGATAAGGATGACTCAACTCGTGTTATCTGTAACATTTGTCACCAAAAGCTAAGTAGAGGCCAAAAAATCCATAGTTTGAGTACTTCATGCATGAACCGTCACATGGATATGAAGCATAAGTTGCAGTGGGAAGCTCACTGTGCTACAATGCGGCCTAGCGGGGTGGGCCAACCACCGTCTGCCCCATCTTGTGCATCCGCGGCCTCTTCATCCTCTGTGACTGGGGGGACAGCAGTCACACATGTTTTTGGACGCAGACCTGCCACTTCTTTACCCGCAACTCCCAGTGTGATTGGCAGGTCATCATTTCATTTGGAAGTGGAAACACCAGCTGGTGTTGAGCGCTCTCCGACATCGAGAGCACCACCTTTGGATCAAGGCAACCTAACGTTTCCGCCTGCATCTTCCTCACAGACCGGCAGTTTGCCAGGGACACCCTACTCAACCCCGTCTAAGCACAACAGCCAGCCCTCGGTCCCTCAGATGTGGACAAGTAAAAGACCATTTCCTCCTAGCCATGAGAAAGCTAAGAGGTTGAATTTCACCATCTACAAGCTCTTGGCTACAGAAATGCTGCCTTTCCGCCTGTTGGACACAGGATTTTCGAGACCTTATGTCCATCGCAGTGCCCCAGTACCAGATGCCCAGTCGGCACTACTTCTCAAAGAAAGGTGTGCCTGCGCTCCACCAGCATGTCGCACACAACATCACCGCTTCTTTGAGAAACTGTGTGTGACAGGGTGCATTTCACCACAGACACTTGGACGAGTAGGCATGGACAGGGGCGTTACATGTCGCTGACTGGGCACTGGGTAACTATGGTGACAGCAGGACAAGGGGCTGCTGTCCAAGTCTTGCCGTCCCCACGAGTTGTGCGTCAATCCTCTTTATCTCAAAGTTCCTCCACTGCTTCTGCCTCCTCAACCTCCTCTTGGTCCTCCACCTGCACCCAAAGCCTGTCTGGTAATGCCACCCGCTTTCTAACTGCGCAGAAGGAATCCTGCACACCTCCTTACTATGTTGGCAGCAGGGCTCAACGTCATCAGGCGGTGTTTACTTTGAAATGTCTGGGAAATGTGAGTCACACAGCTGAGGAGTTGTGGTCAGCTATGGAGAACCAGTTTCATGAATGGAGTCTCCACTGGACCTGCAACTAGGGAAGGCCGTGTGCGACAATGCTCAGATCAGGGACCTATGCACCCTTCTACACAGTTTTGAAATGGCGACGAAGATGTTTAGTGCTGACGATGCCATTATCAGCATGACTATTCTGGTGATTTACATGCTGGAGCACACGTTAAACAGAATTCGGAGTCAGGTAGTGGGACAAGAGGAGGTGGAGGAAGTAGAGGAGGAGGAGTTGTATGCGGAAGGGCTAACATCTGCAAGGTCCAGACGGTCGGCAGCACCAAGGCGACAGGAATGGGAGGGTGGGGGAGAGGGATTAACCAGGACGCATGGTAGCAGCCAAACTGTTGAGAAAGGTGCAGGAGCCCAGGAAGTAGTGGAGGATGAACTGGCGATGGGCATGGAAGACTCATCAGATGAGGGAGACCTTGATCACATTTCTGTTGTGCGAGGTTGGGGGAGAGGGCAGAGGCAGGAAGCATGATTCTTACCTCTCCACCAACACAACAGGGACTTGGTGCTCCTGGATGCGCAAGACACATGAGTGCCTTCTTGCTGCACTACCTGCAACATGACCCTCGGATTGTCAGAATTCAAAATAATCCTGACTACTGGGTTGCCACACTCTTAGATCCCCGGTACAAAAGTAAATTTGCAGAAATAATTCCTGCCATAGAAAGGGATTCACACATGCAGGAGTATCAGCAGAGACTGTTGCAGAATCTTACATGTGCTTTTCCACAAAACACCAGTGGTGCACATAGTGAATCTCACAGTTCTAACTTGCCAACCGTGGGACTGTCGAGTCTTCAGCACTCAAACCATAACAGAAACACAGTATCTGCTGGTAACAGCAATTTTGTGCAATCATTTCACCACTTTTTTAGCCCATCCTTTGCAAGGCCACAGAGTCAACGCCTAGAGACGATGGTACAGGAGTATCTCCAAGTGAACATTGAAGCCATGACTGTGTCACTGGACCCTTGCTCATTTTGGGCTTCCAATCTGGAAAAATGGCCTGAGCTCGCCACTCATGCCTTGGAGATCTTGTCGTTCCCCGCAGCCAGCGTTCTCTCTGAACGTGTGTTCAACGCTGCTGGTGGTGTGCTGACAGATAAGCGTACGCGGCTGTCCACTGAGAATGTAGACAGACTCACGTTCATAAAGATCAACAAATCATGGATCCGCAAGGACTTTTCTACCCCTGTGTCATCCTGGGGAGAGTAAAAGCTTGAGGATTTGGTAAAATCACTTCACCAACCGTTTTAAGCAACTCTGGGGCAATTGATGCCACTTAAGTGGTGTCTGTGCCACAAATTTTTGGAAAAAATGGAGACTCTTTTTGGAGTCCCCTTGCTGTGTTTTACGTGACGTTGGCATCGTCAATTACAGGTGGGTTGGGTACCCCCCCCTTTTAACCATAAGAAACTACATACACTATGGCTTGGGTAACACAGATGGTTGAGTCTGAAGAGCTGTTTACTCAGTAGCCCAGCTGTGAAGCAAGCTGCACCGCCTGTGTATCTAATAATAATTTTTAACTGCATCTAGCCTAGGCAGACTGTGGGGACCCCCAACCAAACCCAGACGCTCAGCCCCCCTACCGCCCCCCTTTCATTGACAATACAATCATGTAACTCTTACAACTGGATGGGTGAGGTTCGGTCACAGCTTTATTAACTGTTTATACTCATGACATTAGAAAGGCATTTTATTTCTAAAATAATTCAGATTGTTGCAGCATGCCCTGTGTCTCCACACCGGCAAGTTGGCCAACAAGTGTAACTCTCCAACATGTCCTTTCTATTTCCAGGCCACGGAGGATCCTGCGTACTCGTATGCAGGACTCTGACCCCCATCCATCACTCTTAACGCTTGTTCCACTCCGTCCTGGAGTCCTGACAGGAATATGTCCAGTCCAATATCCATTAAGTGAACACCGTAGGGCCGTATGAGGCCTGCTTTATCTCCTTCCAGTTGCTGGTGTGGTATCACTACACCGCCTCTGTCTCTTATAAATTTTGCCATCCAAATATTTATTAGCCGCCTTGTCCGTTCAATGGCCGTGATGTCTCGGGCACCTTGCCATACCACTCTCAGCACAAACTCTGACCATACTATAGTTATTTTTGTGAAAAATTCTCTGAAGCGCTCAGTGTCTAGTTTCATTATTGCCATTAGTTATGCGCTCTTGTGATAACCAATGTCGTTTCCCCCGGCCTGTATAACTAAGATGACCGGACCTCTTGCCTCTCTCCCTACCTTGATTACCTCCATTAGTCCCTGTGGCCATTGCAGGCCTTTAATACCTCTCCAGTTGAAATATGTGTTATGAAACTCAAATTTCCTCCCGCCTGGGCGGACTTTCGCCCTTTTTTCTGCACAATATATATACGAGTGGCCTATCACCCACACTGTTGGCTTAGCGTCACCTGTAAAAGAAACAAACCACGTTAAGGATAACAAGTCTGGTCTTATGTATCTCGCCAAACACGTGGATCGCCATCTCCCTATCCTCTGAACTTCCGTTTCTAACAGTCCTGCTCTTGCTGCTTCCATGGCCGCGCCTATGCGGAATGAGTGTGTCCCATAATCTTTGGGGTGGTTCCCTGCCGATGTTAGGCATTTATTAAATATAGCTTGGAACTGGTATCTTGATAATGGCGTTCCATCAATGTGTGATAGGAAGAAATTACTTTGTGATCTGATGGTTATATATGTTTTTACTATTGTTACCCGACTCAGCGTACCGTTAGTGGGTTGTAGAAGTACCCAAGTGCCCCTGCCCGCTGGAACCGTTTTCGATTTGCGTATGCTTAGACGTATTGCATTATTGGCTATGACTACGTCCTGGTGTAATAAGCCTCCACTGGTGGTAATTTTGGATTGAAAGACTAATTTGCTTATGCATAGCGCCCCAAAGAAGGCGACCGCAAATGCAGTAGACAGTAGTGTTGCTTCGAATTGTGAGTGTCATGTTAATGGTGTTAGGGATATGATGTGAGAAATCAGTTTTAGTGACACGGGACGTCTACACTCCTGACTTGACTGACCCCTTTTCCACCCTTTTATGGATTGTCTGATGATGAATCTCTTTGTCACATCTCCCCAATTCAGTAGTTGGAAGTGAAATGCTACTCCGGTCAGCCACCGGTGCACTGACGCCCCTGATATGCCCCTCATCATTAGCTGGTGGAGAAATTCTATGGTGACTTGTAATCTGGCTTGTTCACATTGGTCAACCCGTCTGCCTGCTACTAGTCGTATCCACTCTGCCTTACCGTAAGCTTGCCACATCGACGGGGCAACTGACGCTCTGATTAATGGCATCAACTATTCGCCACTAGATACCATAGGGAGGCTGGGCAACTGTTGCCCGATGGGTGGGCGTTGGGGAGGAGCTCTGTGAAAATCTGCCAATTGAATTGTGATAAAGCATTAGCAGCAGCGTTAGACCCCTCAGCATCGTGGCTAGCGCGGACCCATACATTGTGTTTTAGGCACAGGAATGCTAGCCGGCATAGTAGGCCTAGCACTGGGAGAGATGATGATGCCATATTATTAATGAAGTGCGCTAGGCTGGTGTTTTTTGTTATGAAGCGTATATTTTTGTTAGCCAGGCGCGCGCCCCATATTTCTATTGCTACCACTATTGGAAACAGTTCCAGGACTGTCTGTTTTTCTTGTCAGCACTTGTTCTGCCCAATACGGAGGCCATAAGCTTGTGCACCATTGGTTATTTAGTATCGCTGCATATCCGCCTGATTCTGCTGCCCCGGTGAATAATCTTAGTTCAATGTTGGACTGTTCTGCTGACATAAATAACATGTGACCGTTGAATGATTATAAGAAGGTTTTCCACACCTCTAAATCCGCCCGGAGCTGCCTGCTGATTCTGATTGTATGACTCGGTTTAGATGCCCCTTTTGTTGCGGGCGATAAATGAAGAGAAAAAACTCTTCTTACTGGCATCACCCGGCTCGCAAACACGAGGAGACCTAGTAATACTTGCATCTGCTGTAGTGTTACTTTCCATACTGCGCAAAAAACCTAGATCAGGTGTAATGTTTTGGTATATTTTCCCATGGGAGGCGGAACAACCTTGCTGTGGTGTCGATTTCGATGCCTAAGAACGATATCTTTGTTGTGGGGCCTATGTTTTTGGTTGGGCATAATGGAACTCCAAACCGACGGGAGATGTTTGTGAATTCGTTGAGTAAGGGGCAGCGAAAGTGGATGACCAATCGCCACGGCCCGCGGAGGGGCCACCACAGTCAGTGAATCCTTCCTTATTTAGTATAGAGTCTACCAATACTTTGGGCGTAGTAGCCCAGCTGCGAAGCTAGCTGCACTGCCTGTGTATCTAATAAGAATTTTTTACTGCATCTAACCCAGCCAATCATTTGATAGTATTGCTAGTAGCAGAGTCGCATGGGCTCTAAACCTTGCATAGCCTGGGCATTTTTTGAGATGTCTAAGGATGACCCATCTCATGTTATCTGTAACATTTGTCACCAAAAGCTAAGTAGAGGCCAAAAAAACAATAGTTTGAGTACTTTATGTTTGAACCATCACATGGATATGAAGCATAAGTTGCAGTGCGAAGCTCACTGTGCTACAATGCGGCCTAGCGGGCCGGTCCAACCACCATCTGCCCCACCTGTGTCATCCTGGGGAGACTAAAAGCTTTAGGATTTTGGAAAATCACCTCACCAACCATTTTAAGCAACTCTGGGACAATTGATGCCACTTAAGTGGTGTCTGGGCCACAATTTTTGGAAAAAATGGAGACTCTTTTTGGAGTCCCCTTGCTGTGTTTTACATGACTTTGGCATCGTCAATTCCAGGTGGGTCGGGTCTCTGCCCCCCCTTTTAACCGTAAGAAAGTACATACACTATGGCTTGGGGTAACACAGATGGTTGAGTCTGAAGAGCTGTTTACTCATAATATAGCCTGGGAATCAGAGGTCTGCTGCAAAGCTTCAGTGTCTGCTAGTCAGCGGAGTAGCCACCGCCTGTAGATCTAATTACAAATTTTTAACTGCATCTAGCCCAGGCAATACTTTGGGCCTAGTAGCAGTGTCTGCTAGTCAGCGGATTATCCCAGCTGTTAAGCAAGCTACACCACCTGTAGTTTGGACACTTAATTTTTTCAAAGGAAATGCTTTGGGCCCCCGGGACACTCAGTGAAGAGCATCGGGGGAGGCACCCCAAGGCACAGGGGCTGGGACTGGCAGTAGGACGCCTTGCGGTGGACCGCCAAGCTCGATCCTTATAAAAGCTTTTTAACTGCAGCAGCTTTAGTGGACACTACTGGAGCTGGAATTACCGCGGCTGCTGGCATCAGACTTGCCCTCCAATAGATCCTTGTAATAGGATTTAAAGTGTATTCATTCAAATTAGAGAGACAATTTAAATTACAGAGCTTAGACCTGCCGCCACCTCAGGGGGGCTCGACCCACCAGCGGACAGGCACCAGTATTGGGAGAGGGGGGCTGGCTGTCAGGGTCCACCGCAGCTCTGGCACAAACCCGGCGACACGGAGGTCGCATGGGCAGGAACGGACTGGTCATGTCGGCTCCTCACTTTTTTGGTTTTAGAAGGGCATGACATGCCTATATCTGTGTCTCCCCCTCCTTTTACTCCTCCACCTCTTTTCTTTTCACATGACTATATGTACTTGTCACTTTTCCATGTGTTAGTTGTGTCTTCTGAGCAGTTTGTCAGGTTTTGGACACCTTTGAAGGTGTTTTTTATGTGTTTCTATGTGTTTTTGTTAGCCTGCCATTGGTGTTCGACGGTGTTCGACGAACAGTTCGACGAATAGTTCGGCGAACATACCAGTGTTCGACAAACCGAACCCGAACACTGCGGGGGTGGCTCAACACTACCGTTGAAAGCAATGCTAAAATGCAAAAACGCATCAAAAACGCTATGTGTGAACATAGCCCATGGTGTGGAGGAGCATTTTTGTTTTTGGTTATTTATTTTGCCTTATATACAAGTCATTACCCTGGAAAGAATGTTCCTTAACATTTTTCCCTGGAAAATCCATTTTGGCTTCGATTTTGTATGTTTTATTGTGATTCTGTAAAAGTGGTGCAATACTCTGACAACATTGTTCACAGCAGTGACCTGGGAGTCGGAGATGCTTCCAGGGGTCTTCCCCATGCTGTTCCCATGTCATTTGAGCACTGTTTCCGTTGATTTGACCAATTTTTAAGCCCCCTCCAAACATCCAGGGGAAGGGGGGGGGACAGAAAAATGCTTGAGTTTCCAATTGACTTAAATTGGGCTCGTTGCTCAGGTTGAGCGCCCGAGCATTACGATTTGCTCGACCCGAGTAATGAGCACCCGAGAGTAAATTCCTTGCTTCTTGTATCTTCTTCCCACCCAGACCCCTAATTCGCTCAATAACGGTTGGCCAATTTTTACGTCTAAGACGTCTTTGTTCTACCAACACAGACTTTGAAATACAGGCAAAAGTTCTCATTCTCAAGCTTCAATTCACGCATAGAGGTTATAGTCATCTGTGTATCAAACAGGCATACCACAAGGCGAAAAATACATCTAGGCATGAGTTACTATATTCCTCTCGTACACCAACTCTATCTAACCATACGCAATTCATTACCAATTATCATTCTCAGGCATCCCGAATGAGAAACTGTCTCAAAAACACTTGGCCAATACTCTTGGCTGATTCTATATGATTCTACACTCTCCAGCTATTTGACCAAAAAAACGAATATCACCAAAAATTTATGCAACCATCTTGTAACCAGTCATTATCAAAATGAACCACGCACCTTTTTGAATTAGACTGGCCCTTGTTGGGATTATCCACCCTGTGGTCAATGTGTAGCATGTCCCACTATCAACCGCACCAATACCTTTCACAACTCTTTGGGATCTAAGACCTTTAATATCAGCCACAATGTCACTTTTGACACAAAAGCTATGATAAATTATGCGATCTGCTCTTCCCCCTGCTCACCACCAGACAGTTCAAAGTCCATGTGAGAAAACATGTTAAGGGAATAATTTATGCCCAAAAGAAAATGATATTTCCCTGCTCAAAACAATTGTGATCCATCTTTATTGATGATAAGAGGAATTGATAAAATCATCCTTTCAATTCGTGGTGGCAATGTCAGCTAACTATTAGCTCAAAAAGAAACAAAATGGATTTGGACTTTAAATACCATACAACCACATGGCCTGAATGAAAATACTAGTTTTTCCCCCTTCCTCTGACCAACTACTGTCATCTAGCTACATTGCCATTGTAAATTTTATTTATGTATCCCTTTTTTAATAATGCTTTTGTTCAGCTTTTTACCATTCATCTGTCCCACGTGTTTTTATTAATTTTGTGTCCCTATTTATATATTTATTTTTTTAGATATCATGCATCTATGGCATTCCCATTCCATTCCGTAGATCTCATGTTTTTTTCATTCATCCTCGACACCTTTACTACCAGATGGACTCACACAATCGCTTCTCCCATGGATACAGATATAACATTACACACCAGAATTCTAGAGCCACCCGAAAGTAGAACGGGTTCAATAGCTAGTACACTATATAAAAAGACACATATGCATGTTTTTCTTAATATCTGACATGAAATCTGAATAAACCTTTCCTGTTTTAGGTCAATTAGGATTACCATAATTTTTAATACTTGCCAAATGCCAGAATCACGAGAGAGAGAATGTTTTAAGGCATTTTTATTACTTACTGCAAAGTCAAAAGTTTACATATACTAAGATTACTATGCCTTTAAACAATTCTGGACTGCCCATATGATGGTGTCATGTGTTTGGAAGCTTCTGATGGTTTGAGGTTCTGATGGATATGAGTTTTTTGGCAACATCTGAGTTAATTAGAGACACACCTGTGGATGTATTTTAATGCACACCTGAAACACAATGCTTCTTTGTTTAGCATCATGGGAAAGTCTAAAGAAATCAGCCAAGATATCAAGAGGAAAATTTTGGACTTGCACAAGTCTGGCTCATCCTTGGGTACAATTTCAAGATACCTGAAAGTGCCTTGTTCATCTGTACAAACAATTATATGCAAGTACAAAAAGATGGGAATGTCCAGCCATCATACCGCTCAGGAAGGAGACTGTGTCCCAGAGATGAATGTGTTTTGGTCTGACATGTGATGTGTACATAAACCCAAGGACAAAAGCAAAAGACCTTGTGAAGATGATGGCGGAAGCTGGTAAGATTGTTTCAATATCCACAGTGAAACGAGTACCGTATCAACATGGGCTGAAAGGCCACTATGTCAGGAAGAAGCCATTACTCCAAAAGAAACATAAAAAATCCAGATTAATGTTTGCAAATGCACACAGGAACAAAGACCTTAATTTTTGGAGACATTTCCTGTGGTCTGATGAAACGAAAATTGAACTTTTTGGGCATAATGACTATCTGTTATGCTAGGTATAGGAAGAACCCAGCATACAACGATGGGAAAAGGGGGATGCCCTGCAACTAGGGAAAGGGAGAGTGGAGACCCCTAAGCAGATCTAAGGACACCCTTACTCCCCTATCAACCCTAAATAGGTTCCTCACCAATTGCCAAGCAGGATACCTTAGCCCTGGCTGAACCTATAGCTAGGCCCTAGGTGGGGCTGGGTAGGAGTGAGCACTAGTCAGCCCCACTGCAAATGAAGACAAACAAGGGAAAAAGTCAAGGGGATACACTTATCTTTGAGAAGACACCAGAGACATCACAACTACAATCCCCAAAGGAACTCCAAGCAGAATTTAGGCCACTGCCAGAATTCAGACCTGAATAGAAGAATGAACTGTATCACCAGCACCTCTCTGGGGAAACTGAGCGTATTTAAGGATCCAGCAAGAGTGTGCTAATTAGCAGCAGAAAGTGGAGATCACCACTGGGTCCTTAAGGGAGAGGGATGATAAAAGGATCAAGAAGGTGTTTGGAAGGTCAAATGCAGTGACCTTCTACAGCCAGATCCAGTATGACTGTCTGTCAAACCTGACACACCCGTGACAGTACCCCTTTCTACAAAAGGCCTCCAGAAACTAAGGACCAGGTTTCTCTGGATGAGAGGCATGGAAAGAACGAACCAACCTAGGGGCATTCATCTCCGCTGCTGAAACCCACATCCTTTCCTCTGGACCATAACCCCTCCAGTGCACCAAGTAGTGAAGGGAACGACATTACAGACGAGAATCCACAAGCTTCGAAATTTGGAACTCCAAATTGCCATCAACCATGATTAGGGGTGGTGGCAGGGGGGAGGACTCAAGAGGTACCACATACTTCTTAAGCAGAGACTTGTGAAACACATTGTGGATCCTAAGAGCCTGAGGTAACTCAAGACAAAACGCTGCTGAGTTAATGAAGGCGGTTATTTTATAGCGACCAATAAATTTAGGTCCCAGCTTCCAGGAAGGAACCTTCAACAACACAAACTCATTCACACGTAGGTCCGGACCTGGCAAGCGTTTCCTGTCAGATATACATTTGTATCTGTCTGCCATGATTTTCAATTTACTCTGAACCTCCCACCACACAGAAGATAGCAACGAAGCAAAACGTTCCTTCTCAGGAACTCCCGAAGCTCCACCCCCACTAAAGATACAAAACTGTGGATGAAAACTGTTTGCACCAAAGAAAGGTGACCTTCCAGTAAACTCTTGGCGATGATTATTTATAGCAAATTCGGCCAACAGTAAGATGCACAATCCTCCTGATTCTAAGGAGACAAAACACCTGAGGTAAGTCTCTAAATTCTGATTAATGAGCTCAGTCTGTCCATTCGAGTGAGGATGGAAGGCAGAGGAAAAAGACAACTGCACCCCCAGTCGAGTACAGAGCGCTTTCCAGAATTTAGAAACAAACTGGGTCCCCCGATCTGACACCACATCGGAAGGAACCCCGTGTAGCTTCACAATCTCATTAATGAATACCTGAGCCAGAGTCTTGGCATTCAAAAGTGCCAGTAATGCGATGAAATTAACCATCTTACTGAACCTATCTACAACCACCAGGACTACAATCTTGCCTGCAGATACCGGTAGGTCAGTAATAAAATCCTTGGACAAGTGTGTTCATGGGCTGCTAGGGATAGGTAGCGGCAGAAGAGAACCAGATGGATAGATATGTGATACTTTAGAAAGCACGCAAATACTGCAAGCAGACACATGTTGAACCACATGTTGAACATCTGCCTTACTACCTGGATGACCAGCAAGCTATGAGTTGTGATGTTCCCTAATTACTTTACAGCGCAG
The DNA here is from genome assembly GCF_046119375.1 of Phyllobates terribilis. Taxonomy (NCBI): domain Eukaryota; kingdom Metazoa; phylum Chordata; class Amphibia; order Anura; family Dendrobatidae; genus Phyllobates; species Phyllobates terribilis. Next base: position 71,213,000 of record NW_027362770.1, on the reverse strand, counting down.
ATTACATGGTACAAATAACCTCCCCAAAGGACAGGAGGCAGGGGCGTCCCCCCTGAGCCTCCAACACCTCTCCCTCTAGGTCAGGATACAAGGCCGAAATGACTACCCCCTTCTGCAAAATAGGGCTAGGGTTCTCATGGTCACTACCACCAGGGAAGCTCTGGGACAGTGCCTCAGCCTTGATGTTTTTAACCCCTGAACAGAAAGTGACAACAAAATTGAATCTAGTAAAAAGCAGAGACCATCTAGCCTGCCTAGGGTTGAGACATTTAGCAGACTGAAAATATGACAGGTTCTAATGGTCCGTGATAATAGTAATAGGATGGACAGCCCCCTCCAACCAATGTCACCATTCTTCGAAAGCCAATTTAATCGCCAAAAGCTCCCTATTACCCACATCATAATTTCTCTCAGCCGAAGACTATTTTTAGAAAAGAAAGCACATGGACGCCATATACCAGGGAACAGACCCCGGAAACAACACATCCCCAATCCACACCTCTAATGCATCAACTTCTACAATGAAATATTGAGAAACATCAAGTTGACTGAGTATAGATGCTGTGGACAAACATCTTTTAAAGAGGAGAAAGCCTGCGAGGTGGCATTAGACCAATTAGAAAAATCGGACTCCTTTCTTGCCATGTCTGCGAGCGTTTTCACAATTAGCCAATAATTTAGGATAAATTTCAAGTAACAATGAGTAAAGCCCAGAAAGCGCTGTAAAGCCTTCAGGTTCTCGGGATAGTCCCTATCAAGTACAGCACGGATCTTCTTCGGATCCATCCGAAAACCAGATAATGACAAGAGGTACCCCAAAAATTGCACCTCCTGGACAGCGAAAACACATTTCTCTAGTTTGGCATATAGTTTTTATCTCTTAAAATCTATAATACCTGTTTAACATGACCCTGATGTGTCTCAACATCAGGTAAGTAAACCAAAATATAATCTAGATAGACCACCACAAACCTGCCCACTAAATGATGGAAAATATTGTTTATGAAATACTGGAACACCGCAGGTGCATTGGTCAGGCCAAAATGCATAACCAGACTCTCGAAATGCCCCTCAGGGGTAATGAATGCCATTTTCCATCCATCCCCCTCTCTGATTCTAATCAGATTGTAAGCTCCCCTTAAACCCAACATGGAGAACACCTTAGCTACCACAACCTGGCTGAATAAATCCAGAATCAGAGGAAGAGGATAAGGATCTCGGACGGTAATTTGATTCAATTCCTGGAACAGAGACCCCCATCTCTCTTCTTAACGAAGAAGAACCCTGCCGCCATGGACGAAGATGAGGGTCTCATATGTCCCTTCTCCAGACTCTCAACAATGAAATCCTTCATGGCTTGTCTCTCAGAGCCAGAAAGATTATACAGGCTCTCTGCAGAGACTTTACCAACGTTTTTGTCTGGTTTTGAGGATGTATTTTCTGAGAAGGGGTGTCAGGATTTGCCTATTCATCGTGCATATGTGTAACGGGTCTGGGCGGCGGAACCTCTGAGCTACTATACAAGGGGGCGGTCCTTGTAAGGGAGCGGGTGGCGACCAGGGTAGACGGGCAGGCAGTCACAGCAGGTGACCGGGACAGTCTCTGAATGAACGGACAGGAGGTCACGGCAAGTGACCGGGGCAGTCTCTGGATGAACGGGCAGGAGGTCACGGCAAGTGACCGGGGCAGTCTCTGGGTAAAGGATTGGTACGACCTGTGGCAGCAGATGATAGACGTGAGCTCCCAGGTGAGCAGGCGAGAGTCTCTGGATAAACGGGTGGTCACAGCACGTGACGGCAGAGCCTCCTGGTAGGCTAGCAGACAGGCAGCAGATGAGCGCTCTCAGGTGAGCGGGCAAGCTGGTTCTTAGACAGACTGACAGGAGTTGGAAGGCAGACCGTTGGACCTCAGGCAAGCAGGCAGGTAGAAGATGTGCGCTCCCAGGTGAGCGGGCAAGCTGGTCCTTAGACAGACTGACAGGAGTTGGAAGGCAGACCGTCGGACCTCAGGCTAGCAGGCAGGTAGCAGGATATCAGGCAGGAATTAGACAGCAGGCTGGCAGGAATCTGGCAGGTATCTGGCAGGTAACTGGCAACGGGACCTGAGGGCTGAAGCAGAGTAGTGAACAGTGCTACAACATTGCTCGGGCACCTCCATTTTGGAGGAGGTGCCTTTTATATGGGAGGTCCTCCGGCAATTGGCCGGGGACTCCTTAGGACGGCGCGCGCGGTCCCTTTAGGAGAAGGGGAGCGCGCGCCCTAAGCACACTGCCGGGGAAGGAGCGCGTGCCGGAAGCAGCGGGGAGAGAAGCGCTGGAGGACGCCGCGCCAGGAGCGGGGAGGTGAGAGGGACGGCGTCTCTGCCTAGAACGGGGCAGAGACGCCGATGCTACAGTACACCCCCCTTTAGGCCCCCTCTTTTTTTGGCCAGAAAGAAATTTCTCAAGGAGAAGCGGGGCGTTGATGTTCTCCCTGGGTTCCCAAGTTCTCTCCTCAGGACCAAACACCTTCCAATCTACCAGAAAAAAGGTTTTTCCTCTTACCCTCCTGGAGGCCAGAATACTCTCTACCTCAAAGATGTCATCAGCGGAAACCGGAGCAGGAGCGGCACCTGGATTTTTGGAAAAAAAGTTAAAGACAACGGGTTTGAGGAGAGATACGTGGAAGGAGTTGGGGAGTTAGGGTGGCCGGGAGTTTTAATTTGTAGGCCACAGGGTTAATTTGCCTGAGGACTTCGAAGGGGCCGATGAATCGAGGACCCAACTTGTAGGAGGGTACTTTGAGCCGCACATGTTTGGATGAGAGCCAAACCTTGTCTCCCGGACGGAATTGGGGCGGATCCAGACGACTCTTATCAGCATATCTCTTCATCCGCTCAGAGGAGAGAAGAAGAGCGGACCTGGTGCTCTCCCAAACAGTAGAAAACTCGCTGACAAGAGACTCTGCAGCAGGGTTGTCCACAGAAACGGAGACAGGAAGTGGAATCCGGGGATGTTGGCCACCGACTATAAAGAACGGGGATTTGGAAGAGGACTCGCTCTCATGGTTGTTATAAGAGAACTCGGTCCATGGTAGGAGATCCACCCAGTCCGAGTGGTGAGCATCAACGAAGTGCCGGAGGTAGCTGGTCAAGATCTGATTGATCCGCTCCACATGACCATTGGACTGAGGGTGGTAAGCGGAGGAGAAATCCAGGGTAATGTCCAGCAGCTTACATGTGGCTCTCCAGAAGCGAGAGGTGAACTGAACCCCACGATCCGACACGATGTGGAGGGGCAGACCATGGAGACGGAAGATGTGGCGGATAAAGTCTTTAGCCAGCTCGGGTGCAGACGGAAGACCAGGCAGGGGAATGAAGTGGGCCATCTTAGAAAAACGGTCAGCGACAACCCAAATGACAGTACAACCGGCAGAAACTGGAAGGTCGGTGATAAAGTCCATAGCGATGTGTTGCCAAGGAGCAGCAGGTACGGGAAGGGGCAGGAGATGGCCGGCAGGTAGATGTCGGGGAACTTTGTTACGGGCACAGGGTGAACAGGCCGTGACGAAGTCTACCACGTCCTTAAGCAGGGTAGGCCACCAGTAATGCCGGGTAATAAGTTGGAAGGTCTTCTTTTGGCCAGCATGGCCAGCTAGTTTAGAAGAATGTCCCCAGCGAAGAACCCTCTCCCGATCTGGCACAGCTACGAACGTCTTACCGGGTGGAAGACGAGTCAGATCCAAGGGGGCCACATTCATCACCTTGGAGGAGTCGATGATGTGCGTAGGTTCCTCCTCTTGATCGGAGGACAGGAAGGACCGGGACAAGGCATCAGCTTTGACGTTCTTGTCCGCCGGACGGAAATGAAGAATGAAGTCGAAGCGGGCAAAAAACAACGACCACCGGGCCTGGCGAGGATTGAGTCTCTGGGCATTTTGGAGATATGCCAGGTTTTTGTGATCCGTGTAGATAATTACCGGGTAGAGAGCCCCTTCAAGCAGATAGCGCCACTCTCCCAGTGCCAATTTGATGGCTAGCAATTCACGGTCTCCTATGGAGTAGTTGCGCTCCGACGAAGAGAAGATTTTGGAGAAGAAGCCGCACGTTACCATTCTCCCGGTAGAAGACTTCTGGGTGAGCACCGCTCCGGCTCCGGAGGAGGAGGCATCAACCTCCAGGTAGAATTGTTTATTACAGTCCGGACGGTGCAGGACGGGATCAGAGGCGAAGGCTTTCTTTAGGGAAAGGAAGGCCTCCTCGGCTTCAGGCGACCATGTCCTGGGGTTAGCCCCCTTACGGGTAAGTGCAGATATGGGAGCAGTCCGAGACGAGAAGTGTGGGATGAAAAGACGATAGTAATTAGCGAAGCCCAGGAATCGCTGTATCGCCTTCAAACCTTCAGGACGAGGCCATTTTAGAACGGAAGAGAGCTTCTCGGGATCCATTTGCAGACCTGTTTGGGAGATGACATAGCCCAAGAACGGAAGGGAGGTCTGATCGAAGAGGCACTTCTCGTATTTGGCATAAAGGTGGTTCTGCCGAAGCCTAAGCAGGACCTGACGAACATCCCTCCGGTGTGTGGGGAGTTCTGGAGAGAAGACCAAGATATCGTCCAGGTATACCACTACGCAGGAGTACAGGAGGTCACGGAAGATGTCGTTGACTAGTTCCTGAAAGACCGCGGGAGCATTACAGAGACCGAAGGGCATCACAAGGTACTCGTAGTGACCGTCCCGGGTATTGAATGCCGTCTTCCACTCGTCTCCTTGACGGATACGGACCAGATTATACGCTCCTCGTAGATCCAGCTTGGAGAAGATCCTGGCGCCCTTGAGACGGTCAAACAATTCGGAGATGAGTGGCAGGGGATATTTGTTTTTTACCGTGATGAGATTGAGTCCTCTGTAGTCAATACAGGGACGTAGCGAGCCGTCTTTCTTTTTGACAAAGAAGAATCCGGCTCCAGCCGGGGAGGTAGATTTTCAGATAAATCCCCTAGCCAGATTCTCTTCAATGTACTCAGACATGGCTCGGGTCTCGGCTGCAGACAACGGGTAGATACGCCCACGGGGAGGAGTGGTGCCAGGTACCAGGTCGATCGGGCAATCGTATGGCCTATGGGGTGGCAACGTCTCAGCTTCCTTCTTACCGAAGACGTCCGCATAGGGCCAGTAGGGAGCCGGGAGACCAGGTAAGTTAGCTGGAGTAGGCTGAGGGCGAAGTGGACGGACCGGGACCAAGCAGGTCCTATGGCAGTCAGGACCCCATCGGAGTACTTCACCGGACCGCCAGTTCAATACGGGTTCATGTGTCTGGAGCCAAGGTAGACCTAGCAACAGGGAGCGAGAAAGTCCGGACAGCACATGGAATCAGATCTCCTCAGAGTGCAGCATTCCCATCTGCAGGGTTATGGGTTCAGTGACGAGCAGGATGGTCTCCGAGAGAAGTCTTCCATCCACGGAGGCGACTGACAATGGTTCAGCCAGGGACTTGGTGGGAATATGGTATCTCTCTACCAGAGACTGGGAGATGAGGTTTCCAGCAGCTCCAGAATCCAGATGGGCGAGTTCAAAGAGACGGTTCTCTCCCCAAGCAATAGAGACCGGTAAGGTCAGAGACGGAGAGGGCTTACTTTTGTCTAGGACGACCTCTCCGAGTCGTCCTAGACACTGGCGTTTCCCGGCTTTTCCGGGCAGGAACGGATGAAGTGCTTCATACTGCCACAATAGAAACAGCTTCCCTCGGCTCGGCGAGATTCTTGGCGAGAACCGACCATCTTGGTCTGGTCGACTTGCATAGGCTCAGGAGAGAGTACCTGAGGAGAGACGGAGGGAGTGACGGGTTTCTGAAAAGTAGGAGCTAGACGTGGAAACCTCCTCTCACGGGTGACCTCTTTGGCACGCTCCTGGAACCGCAGGTCAATCCGGGTGGCAAGAGTTATTAGGTCATCGAGAGTGGTAGGAATGTCCCGACCGGCAAGTTCATCTTTAATACGGCCGGACAAACCCTCCCAGAAGACGGAAACCAGAGCGTCATTATCCCAGGCCAGCTCCGAGGCAAGGGTACGGAACCGTATGGCATATTGGCCCACGGTGAGACTTCCCTGACGGAGGCGTAGCAGAGATGATGCGGATGAGGTCTTCCGTCCGGGTTCGTCGAAGACTTTCCGGAAAGCCATGAGAAAGGCAGGCAAGTCGGACACCAGGGGGTCTCCTCTCTCCCATAGAGGATTTAGCCAGGCCAGGGCCTCCCCGGTGAGATGGGACATGATGAAGGCAATTTTGGCCCGGTCGGAGTTAAACTGGTGAGACAGGAGTTCAAAGTGCAGGGTGCACTGATTTATGAAGCCCCGAGCCTGGGCGGAGTCGCCTCCGAAACGAGGAGGTGCAGAAAGCCGGGGTCCGGGGTAGGATACCATGTTATTAGTGGGCAGTGGAGCTGCCGGATTGCGAGTCATGGCACTGGCGGTGGTTGCAGGCAGAGCAGTCAGAGTGTCCAGGCGAGAATTGACATTCCGCAGGTGACCCAGGATGGACTCCTGTTGGGACCTCTGACGGGACAGTTCCTGACACAGGTCCGAGAGCGAGGGAGCGTGGGTGCCACCGGGTTCCATGGCCCGAGCAAACTGTAACGGGTCTGGGCGGCGGAACCTCTGAGCTACTATACAAGGGGGCAGTCCTTGTAAGGGAGCGGGTGGCGACCAGGGTAGACGGGCAGGCAGTCACAGCAGTTGACCGGGACAGTCTCTGAATGAACGGACAGGAGGTCACGGCAAGTGACCGGGGCAGTCTCTGGATGAACGGGCAGGAGGTCACGGCAAGTGACCGGGGCAGTCTCTGGGTAAAGGATTGGTACGACCTGTGGCGGCAGATGATAGACGTGAGCTCCCAGGTGAGCAGGCGAGAGTCTCTGGATAAACGGGTGGTCACAGCACGTGACGGCAGAGCCTCCTGGTAGGCTAGCAGACAGGCAGCAGGATATCAGGCAGGAATTAGACAGCAGGCTGGCAGGAATCTGGCAGGTATCTGGCAGGTAACTGGCAACGGGACCTGAGGGCTGAAGCAGAGTAGTGAACAGTGCTACAACATTGCTCGGGCACCTCCATTTTGGAGGAGGTGCCTTTTATATGGGAGGTCCTCCGGCAATTGGCCCGGGACTCCTTAGGACGGCGCGCGCGGTCCCTTTAAGAGAAGGGGAGCGCGCGCGCGCCCTAAGCACACTGCCGGGGAAGGAGCGCGTGCCGGAAGCAGCGGGGAGAGAAGCGCTGGAGGATGCCGCGCCAGGAGCGGGGAGGTGAGAGGGACGGCGTCTCTGCCTAGAACGGGGCAGAGACGCCGATGCTACAATATGACTGTCCTATTAACTTGACCTCTAGGGCTAAACTACCAAAGTCCAGACTGTATAATCTTTCTGGCCCTGAGGGACAAGCCATGAAGAATGGAGAAGGGACATATCAAACCCTCATCTAAGCCCGTGGCGACAGGGTTCTTCTTTGTGACGAAGAAAGATGGCTGTCTACGTCCCTATTTGGTAGCATGACCAAGGAAGGGGCCTGATTTTTCTAAATGGTCTGATGCCGCCCTGCAGGCTTTTTAATCCCTAAAGAGTTGTTTTGCCACTGCACCTATACTCAGTCAACCCGATGTTTCCCCATCCTTTATCGTGGAGGTTGATGCGTCAGAGGTGGGGGTTGGGGCTGTGTTGTCTCAGGGTCCGTGTCCTGGTTAATGGCATCCATGTGCTTTCTTTTCCAAGAAATTATCTTCGGCTGACATGGGTCAACAATTATGACATGGGTAATAGGGAGCGTTTGGCGATTAAATTGGCAATCAAAGAATGGTGACATTGGTTGGAGGGGGCCGTCCATCCTATTACTGTTATCACAGACCATAAGAACCAATCAAATATTCAATCGGCTAAAGGTCTCAACTCTTGGTAAGCTAGATGGTCCCTGTTTTTTTACTAGGTTCAATTTTGTTGTCACTTTCTATCCAGGGGTCAAAAACGTCAAGGCTGATGCTTTGTCCCGCAGTTTCCCTGGTGGTAGTGACCATGAGAACCCTGCCCCGATTTTGCAGAAGGGGGTAGTCATTTCGGCATTGTACCCTGAAATGGAGGGTGAGGTGATGAAGGCTCAGGGGGGACGCCCCTGCCTCCTGCCCTTCAGGAAGGTTATTTGTACCATCTAATCCGTGCCGCAAAGCAATTAAGGAACATCACAATTTTGTGCTTGCTGGTCATCCAGGTGTTAAAGCAACTGCGGGCCTCCTTTCTCATCAGTTTTGGTGGCCAGGGTTGCATCGGGATGTGGTTGAACATGTGTCTGCTTGTAGTATTTGCGTGTGTTCTAAAGTATCGCATACCCATCTATCTGGTACTCTTCTTCCACTACCTATTCCTAGCAGGCGATGGACACACATGGATTTTATTACTGACCTACTGGCGTCTGCAGGCAAAACTGTGATTTTGGTGGTTGTAGATAGGTTCAGTAAAATGGTTCACTTTGTCACATTACCGACACTTCCGAATGCCAAGACTCTTGCTCAGGGATTTATAAACGAGATTGTGAAGCTTCACAGGGTTCCCTCTGGTGTCAGATTGGGGGACCCAGTTTGTTTCTAAGTTCTGGAAAGCATTCTCTTCTTGACTATAGGTGCAGCTGTCCTTTTCCTCTGCCTTCCATCCTGAGTCAAATGGGAAGACCGAGCGCATTAATCAGAATTTAGAGACTTACCTCCAAAAGCAAGGAGAATTGGGCATCTTACTTACTGTTGGCAGAATTCGCCATTAATAATTATCACCAAGAATCTGCCTGTATATCATTGTTCTTTGGTGCACACAGTTTCCATCCACAGTTTGGTACTTTTAGAGGGGGAGGGGCTTCGGGAGTTCCTGAGGAGGAACATTTGGCTTCTTCACTCTACTCGGTCTGGCAGGGGGTTCTGAATAATTTGAAGATCATGGGAGACCGGCAGAAACGTATGGCTGACAGGAAACGCTCGCCAGGTCCTGACCTGAGTGTGAATGACTTTGTGTGGTTGTTTACCAGGAATAAGCTGAAGGATCCTTCTTGGAAGCTGAGACCTAGATTTATTGGTCCCTCTAAAATAACTGCCGTCATTAACTTGGCAGCGTTTTGTCTTGAGCGACCTCAGGCCCTTAAGATCGACAATGTATTTCACACGTCTCTGCTCAAGAAATATACACTGTGTGCAGAATTATTAGGAAAGTTTTATTTTAGAGGATTATTTTTATTATTGATCAACAACTATGTTCTCAATCAACCCAAAAGACTCATAAATATCCAAGCTTAATATTTTTGGAAGTTGGAGTGGGTTTTTTTTTAGATTTGGCTATCTTAGGAGGATATCTGTTTGTGCAGGTAAATATTACTGTGCAGAATTATTAGGCAACTTAATAAAAACCAAATATAATCCCATCTCACTTGTTTATTTTCACCAGGTAAACCAATATCAGTGCATGAAATTTAGAAATAAACATTTCTGACATGCAAAAACAAAAACCAAAAAAATTAGTGATCAATATAGCCACCTTTCTTTATGATGACACTCAACAGCCTTCCATCCATAAATTCTGTCAGTTGCTTGACCTGTTTTCGATCAACATTGCGTGCTGCAGCCACCACAGCCTCCCAGACACTGTTCCGAGAGGTGTACTGTTTTCCCTCCCTGTAGATCTCATATTTTATGATGGACCAGAGGTTCTCTATGGGGCTCAGATCAGGTGAACAAGGGGGCCATGTCATTATTTTTTCTTCTTTTAGACCTTTACTGGCCAGCCACGCTGTGAAGTAGTTGGATGCATGTGATGGAGCATTGTCCTGCATGAAAATCATGTTTTTCTTGAATGATACGACTTCTTCCTGTAGCACTGCTTGAAGAAGTTGTCTTCCAGAAACTGGCAGTAGGTCTGGGAGTTGAGCTTCACTCCATCCTCAAACCGAAAAAGTTCCAACAAATTCATCTTTGATGATACCAGCCCATACCAGTACCCCACCTCCACCTTGCTAGCATCTGAGTCGGAGTGGAGCTCTCTGCTCTTTACTGATCCAGCCTCTGGCCCATCCATCTGGCCCATCAAGAGTGACTCTCATTTCATCAGTCCATAAAACCTTTGAAAAATCAGTCTTAAGATATTTCTTGGCCCATTCTTGACGATTTATCTTATGTTTCTTGTTCAAAGGTGGTCATTTTTCAGCCTTCCTTACCTTGGCCATATCCCTGAGTATCGCACACCTTGTGTTTTTTGAAACTCCAGTAACGTTGCCGCTCTGAAATATGGCAAAACTGGTGGCGAATGGCATCTTGGCAGCTTCACACTTGACTTTCCTCAATTCATGGGCAGTTATTTTGCGCCTTTTTTGGCCAACACGCTTCTTGCGACCCTGTTGGCTATTTGCCATGAAACGCTTGATTGTTCGGTGATCACGCTTCAAAAGTTTGGAAATTTCAAGACTGCTGCATCACTCTGCAAGACATCTCACAATTTTGGACTTTTCAGAGCCCGTCAAATCTCTCTTCTGACCCATTTTGCCAAAGGAAAGAAAGTTGCCTAATAATTAAGCACACCTTATATAGGGTGTTGATGTCATTAGTCAACACCCCTCCTCATTACAGAGATGCACATTACCAGATTTACTTAATTGGTAGTTGGCTCTCAAGCCTATGCAGCTTGGAGTAGGACAACATGTATAAAAAGTATCATGTGATCAAAATACTCATTTGCCTAATAATTCTGCTCACAGTGTATAGAATCTCTTGAGTCCTCTCTAGCGATGAACGAATACATTTGGCACTATTCGTTACTCACACAAATAGTACGCTATTTGAGCTATTCGTTATTTGACGAGTAATTAGCGATTCGCCTCGCTATATTCGAGTGACCCGCCCAGCATGTTTGGCGCTTTATTTGCAGGCGATGAACATGCTCGCCTTGCTTGCCAATCACAGTAATGCCGTTGCCATCTTTGTTGTGGCATTACTGTGATTGGCTGGCCTTACAGCGTCATAGGGGGATTTTTATGCCCTGCTGGCACCATCTTGTGCACATTACATGCGGAAACAGCGCAGTGAGAGTAAAATGTGAGCGTAGGGAGAGTGAAAGCAGTGTATAGGGATAGTGTCTGAGTCCAAAAAACTCTTTTAAGAGATACTTAGAGTGAAGATTAGTTCTCTGTTAGGTTGAGATAGTGTAGGGAGAGATTTATTACGAAGGAGAGGGAAAGGCAGGCAGGGTGTTAGCATTGCAAGTACATGCTGCAGATCTCTGCTAGGTTAAATTGTGTATAGTGTAGGAACAGATTGTGCAAGTAGGAAGAGAGGCAGTGTTTCATATCCAGTTCCATAATATACAAAACAGCTCTTTTTAGAACAAAATAATATTCCTCAGTACCAGCATATACTAAACAATTTTTTTAGAGCTAAATAATATTCTTGAGTACCAGCATATACTAAACTGCTGTATTTTTACAGCTAAATAATATTCCTCAGTGCCAGAATATACTAAGCATCTTTTTTTAGAGCTAAATAATATTCCTTGCCTATTGTTGAAATAGCGTATATTTATCTAGCAGTTGTGCGACTATCGCAAAACCTGCTGAGATACGCAAATGTGACTATTTACCAGTAATTTTCCCAAGTCTGCTGTTAGCATGTCATAAAGGCAATATAAAAAAAAATTACTCTGCTATTGGTTAAATAAATAGCGCATATTTATCTAGCAGTTGTGTGACTGGCGCAAAGCCTGCTGAGATACGCAAACGTCACTATTTACCAGTAATTTTCCTGAGTCTGCTGTTGGCATGTGTAATAAAGTTGATAGCTAAAAAAAATTACCCACACATTGCTAGATACAGGGAATTTATACATAACAACTCTGTGATGGAACTTGTGAAAAATAAAGCCAGAATTTTTTTTTTTCATAGCTCATTCAATATGCGAAAGGGTGACATTAAAGAATGGGGACGTGGATGTGGTGGTGCCCTCCAAGGCCGAGTAACAGATCAGAAGGTGACTTTATCTCGTTCTAGCTTCCTGTCAAAATTCGGTCTGCGCGCTACACCGTTGTCGAACCCAGACAAGTTTGAGGACGTTGTGGGTTGGATGGCAGACAAAGACTCCAATGTGTTGACAAGCAGCACCACCAAGTCTTCCACATGGTCCAGTCTCAGTAGCCATGAGGCTGGGCCTCACAATCCTCAATCTGGTCCTCCTTCCTCCCCCTATCAAGATTCCCAGGAGACATATGACCCCAACGCTGGCCACTCCGAGGAACTGTTTACGTTCCCTTGTAATTATTCTGGGCTCTAATGATGCACCATTAAAGAGGGTTATGAGGAGGTGGCGCACCCAAACATTTGAGCACCCATGACCAGAAAAAAAACCACATTGGGGAAGGTCAATCCATGTCTGAAGAGGTGGAGGATAATCATGATGCACAGTTGCCATCAGGTCAGCCTAAAATCGCAAATCAGAAGGAGGATCAGATTGATGAATTGGAAGACAACATGGTCGATGATGAGGCCACTGATCCAACCTGGCATGGTGGCACACATAGCGATCACAGCAGAGAGGGATGGATCCGTAGCACGAAAACAGGCAAGAAGAGGTAGTCGTTTGACCAGAGACAGAACTCAGTCAACTGTTCCACAGAGCCCCCCCACTCAGCTCGATAAAAGGCCAGGGATGCATTGTTCCCCCGTATGGCAGTTGTTTTCTGAAAGTCCATCAGACAAAACAACTGTAATTTGCAGCATCTGCCATACCAAGCTGAGAAGAGGCAAGAACACTGCCAACCTGAGCACCACCAGCATGCAGAAGCACATGGCAGCCAAGCACCCCAGTAGGTGGGTGAAACACCTGGGTACAAAATCTGTGTCTGAGGGTGAAACCACTGCCCCTTCCCCTGTGCTATGGCCTTCCCAATCTGCTGTCCAGGAAGCAGGCGCTGATGCCTCCTGCCTACAACTTGTGGTTGCCCAGACACAACAGTCAGCAACCACGTCCAGTTCATTGTCCGAGTGCAGCGTTCAGTTGTCCCTGCCCCAAACGTTTCACAGGAAGCAGAAATAGCCAAAGAGGCCCAAATGCTAAACGCCCACATTGCCAGATTGCTAGGACTGAAAATGTTGCCATTTCGGCTTGTGGGAACTGAGTCTTTCCGTGACCTATTGGCAGTGGCAGCCCCCCGGTACTCGATTCCCAGCCACCACTATTTTTACCGGTGTGCTGTCCCTGCATTACTGAAGCATGTGTTACACAATATCAGCCGTGCTATGGCCAATGCAGTCACAGGGAAGGTCCACCTAACCACAGACATGTGGACAAGTTCTTGTGGACAGGGATGCTACATTTCCCTGATGGTACACTGGGTGAACCTGGTGGAGTCTGGGACAGAGTCAGAGGCTGGGATATCACACATCTTACCCACTCCAAGAATAGCGGGCCCAACTTCCGTCAGGGTTTCAGTCTCCGCTTATGCCAGTTCCTGTCTCTCCTCCTCATTCTCAGCTGAACTAGCCTCCCCATCACTCCCCAGCTGGGAGCTCTGCAGCACTGCCTTGGCGAAGCAGCAGCACACTCTGCTGAAGCTCATCTGTCTAGGTGATAAAGCTCACAATGCAGCAGAGCTGTTGAAAGGGATAAAAGACGAGTCCGATCCGTGGCTCTCCCGGCTGAACCTCCAACCAGGTCTGGTTGTGTGCAATAATGGGCGTAACTTGGTGGCGGCTTTAAAGCTGTGCAAGCTGGTTCAAGTTCCATGAATGGCCCACATGCTGAACTTGTTGTACAGCAGTTTTTAAAAACATACCCTGACTTGCTGGACCTACTTGCCAAGATATGCCGTGTCAGCGCCCATTTCTGAAAATCATCTCAGGCTTTCGCAGGTCTGACTGCGCTGCAGCAGCTCTTTAATTTGCCTCATCACCGATTTGTGACTTGCACACCGTCTGGAATTTGACCTTTCATATGTTGGCAAAGCTTAGTGAGCAGCAGAGGGCAGTGGCTGAATTCCAGCTTCTCAATGCCCGTCAGAGTAACACTCAGCCCCCACACATAACAACTGCCGAGTGGGTGTGGATCTCTGACATATGTGAGGTTCTTCAAAACTTTGAGTACTGCACCAAGATGTTGAGCGCTGATGACTAGTGATGAGTGAGCACTAAAATACTCGGGTACTCGTTGTTCGGGTCGAGCAAATTGGAATGCTCGAGTGCTCGGTCTGAGTAACGAGCCCAATGTAAGTCTATGGGAAACTCAAGCATTTTTCAGGCGGCTCCCCCCAGCGGTCTGCAGAGGGCCTAAAAATTGCCCAAATCGATTGGAACAGTTCTCAAATGACATGGGAACAGCATGGGGAAGACCCCTGGAAGCATTTCTGACTCCCAGGTCACTGTTGTCAACAACGTTGTCAGAGGTATTACGCCACTTTACGGACTCACAATAAAACATACAAAAACGAAACCAAAATGGATTTTCATGGGAAATATGTTAAGGAACATCCTTTCCAGGATAATGACTTGTATATAAGGCAAAATAATTAGCCAAAAACAAAAATGCTACCCCACACCTTGGGCTATGTTCACACGTAGCATTTTTGATGTGTTTTTGCACTTTTGCATTTCTTTCAACCAAGACAAATGCATTCACCGGGAAATGTCATTTTAACATTTTCCAACCTTATCTGGCCATGTGGTGTGTGAAACATCATAAGACACATCTTGTTTCATTCATGAAGGAGGGATTGTGAGATTCACAAACACTATTTTTACAGCCATACTATTCTTGAAGGGCCTGCAGTCGGCCCTCGCTATTGTTAGAGAGACATAAGCCGGATGTGTTTTGTTGTTTCCATTACTAACGAGTGGGTCTCTTATACTGTTATTGCGTATGCAGTGACTACAAGGGCTGCCAAAAATTTGGACGCAACCCAATACCCCTTTGAAGAGACATAGAGGAGGGTCTCAGTAAAAAAAAATGTTCCCATTATAAAGGAGCGGGTCTCCTATAGTGGTAATGCCCATGCTGTGACTGCAAGGGCTGCCAAAATTTGGGAAAACCCCCACTAACAATTTAAAGACACATAGAGCTAGGCCACAGTAACGAGTACAATATGTTCCCATTAGAAAGGAGAGGATGTACTATTCAGTGATAAGGTATGCAGTGAGTGCAACGGCTGCCAAAATTTAGGAAAAACCCTACTAACAATTTAAAGACACATAGAGCTAGGCCACAGTAACAATATGTTCCCATTAGAAAGGAGTGGGTCTGCTATACAGTTATAGGGTATGCAATGAGTCCAACGACTGCCAAAATTTAGGAAAAACCCTACTAACAATTTAAAGACACATACAGCTGGGCCACACTAATGAGTACGACAAGTTCCCATTAGAAAGGAGAGGGTCTGATATTCAGTTATAGGGTATGCAGTGAGTCAAACGGCTGCTAAAATTTAGGAAAAACTCCATTAACAATTTAAAGACACATAGAGGTGGGACTCAGTAACGACATATTCCCATTAGAAAGGAGAGAGTCTCCCATACTGTTTGCCTATGCAGTGAAGCAACAGTTGCCAAAAATTTGGAGGAACTCCAATGCCTCTTGCAAGAGATGTAGAGTTCGGAGGACCTCCTGAAAACAATGTTCCCATTATTAGGAAGTGTGTCTCCCATACTGTTAGCCTATGCAGTGAAGCAACGGCTGCCAAAAATTTGGAGTAACTCCAATGCCCCTTGCAAGAGACATAGAGGTCGGAGGGCCTCCTGAAAACAATGCTCCAATTATTAGGAAGTGTGTCTCCCATACTGTTTGCCTATGCAGTGAAGCAACGGCTGCCAAAAATTTGGAGGAACTCCAATGCCCCTTGTAAGAGACGTAGAGGTCGGAGGGCCTCCTGAAAACAATGTTTCCATTATTAGGAAGTGTGTCTCCCTTACTGTTTGCCTATGCAGTGAAGCAACAGTTGCCAAAAATTTGGAGGAACTCCAATGCCTCTTGCAAGAGATGTAGAGCTCGGAGGACCTCCTGAAAACAATGTTCCCATTATTAGGAAGTGTGTCTCCCATACTGTTAGCCTATGCAGTGAAGCAACGGCTGCCAAAAATTTGGAGTAACTCCAATGCCCCTTGCAAGAGACATAGAGGTCGGAGGGCCTCCTGAAAACAATGCTCCAATTATTAGGAAGTGTGTCTCCCATACTGTTTGCCTATGCAGTGAAGCAACGGCTGCCAAAAATTTGGAGGAACTCCAATGCTCCTTGCAAGAGATATAAAGGTCGGAGGGCCTTCTAAAAACAATGTTCCCATTATTAGGAAGTGTGTCTCCCATACAGTTTGTCTATGCAGTGAATTAACGGCTGCCAAAAATTTGGAGGAACTCCAATGCCCCTTGCAAGAGACGTAGAGGTCGAAGGGCCTCCTGAAAACATTGTTCCCATTATTAGAAAATGTGTCTCCCATACTGTTTGCTTATGCAGTGAAGCAATGGCTTCCAAAAATTTGGAAGAACTCCAATGTCCCTTGCAAGAGACGTAGATATGTTGATATGGTACATATGGTGGTGATGTGGTGGAGGATGAGGATGCAGAAAAGGAGGAAAAGAGCAAATAGACAAAATCAGGAAGCGTATACCCATGTCTGGGTGTGAAGACAGAGGTGCATGGGAATAGAGTTAGACCTCCCAAAAAAAAGACACTTGTATTTGAGTTTATGTTATGCTGCTATCATTCGGTGGTGTTGAGAAGTCTTGCCTAATCCAGCCCTTGTTCATTTTTATAAGAGTCAGCCTGTCAGCATTCTCAGTTGACAGGCGGATGCAACTATCGGTTATAATTCCACCAGCGGCACTAAAAACCCGCTCTGACAAAACGCTAGCGGCAGGGCAGGCCAGGACCTCCAAGGCGTAGAGAGCCAGTTCATGCCACGTGTCCAGCTTAGATACCCAATAATTATAAGGCACAGAGGAATCATGGAGGATGTTAGTACGGTTGACAAGGTACTCCCTCAGCATCTTCCGCAACTTTTCCCTCTTTGATAGAGTACCCTGCTCATCAGGGCTTGTGCGATGGGAGGGTCTGAGAAAACTGTCACAGAACTTTGACAGTGTTCCTCTCCCTCTGCTGGATTGAAGTTGTGTCTCTCTTGCCTGTACTCCTTGATTGTCCAACGAACTGTGACCTCTGCCGCCAGCGTTTTCAGATGGGAATTTTTTGAATAATTCATCAACAAGGGCCTTCTCATACTGCCCCATTTTATTAGGCCTGTCCTGTGCAGGAATAAGAGACAGAAAGTTCTCCTTGTAGCGTGGGTCTAGAAGTGTCACCAACCAATAATGATTGTGAACCAAAATTTGGACAACGCGAGGGTCACGGGAAAGGCAGCGTAACATAAACTCAGCCATGTGTGCCAGACTGCAAAGAGGCAAGACTTCCGTGTCCTCACCAAGAGGACGACTGACCATGCTCTCCTCCTCATCCTCCTCTTCTTCCTCCTCCTCCATGTCCTCAGACCATCCATGCTGAACAGACGGTATGACAGTTGAGCAGGTAGTACCGTCTGTAGCGCAGGAAAGTAGTGTTCTTCCTCCTCCTCTTCCTCATTGTCACCCAATCCACATTGGGATGAGATGACGCTGGGCTGTGTTGAATCACCCTCTATGGTTCCTTGCTCCATCTCATCGAGCTATGACTGCAATGCATACTCTTTAATTGTGAGCAGAGAGCGTTTCAGAAGACAGAGAAGCGGGATGGTGCCGCTAATTATGGCGTCATCGTCGCTCACCATCTTGGTGGAGTCCTCAAAGTTTTGGAGTATGGTACATATGTCTGACATCCATGTCCACTCCTGAGGTCTTATGTGTGGAGTCTGACCTGAATACAGAGGGCCTTGTTGATGCTGGTAGTCAACAACTGCCCTTTTCTGCTCGCAAATCCTTCCCAACATCTGCAATGCAGAGTTCCAATGCATGGGGACATCGCAGATCAGTCGGTGAGCTGAAAGCTGCAAACACTGCTGAAACACGGCAAGGGTGGCGGAAGCTGTGGCTGACATTCTAAAATGGGCACACAGGCGGTGTACTTTGCAAGCAGATCCAACAGATCCGGGTAGGCTTTGAGAAACCGCTGAACCACGAGGTTAAGCACATGGGCCAGGCATGGTACGTGTTTGAGCTTGCCTCACCTCAAAGCCGCCATCAGGTTTCAGTCATTGTCACACACGACCATGCCTGGCTGTAGTGTCAGCTGTGTCAGCCACAGATCTGCCTGCTCTCTCAGAGTTGTCCACAACTCTTTAGCATTGTGCGGTTTGTCACCTAAGCATATTAGCTTCAGCACAGCCTGTTGCCGAGGCCCAGCTGCAGTGCTTCCAGCTTGTGACTGATGTGGTCATTTCGGATATGGAGGCTGAAGAAGAGGAAGAGGAGGTGCAGGAGCTGTACAATGTGGGGGCAATCCTGATTGACCCAGGGGCCGCAATCTTCGGCGTCAGGAGGACGTGTTCCGTCCCAAGGTCCAACTGGGTCCCGGCTTCCACTATATTAACCTAGTGTGCCATCAGCGAGATGTACTGTCCCTGCCCACAAGCACTTGTCCACATGTTCGTGGTTAGGTGGTGTTTCCCAGTAACTGCGTTGTTGAGGGCACGGCTGATATTCTGGTAAACGTGCTTGTGTAATGGGGGTACGGCACACCGGGAGAAATAGTGGCGGCTGGGGACCGAGTACCGGGGGATGGCCGCCGTCATTAAGTTGTGGAAAGGTTCCGTTTCCACAAGCCTAAAAGGCAACATTTCGAGAGCAAGCATTCGCAAAATGTGTGAATTTAGTAGTGTGGCCTGTGGGGCATTGGCTGCGTATTTGCGCTTGTGTTCCAAGGACTGGAGTATAGACAACTGAATGCTGAGCTGGGACAAGGACGTGGACGTACTTGTTGATGGTGCTAGTTGAGAGTGTTTAACGACAGGTGCAGGGCGGGAGGCATTTTGGCATACGCCATGGACAGGGGATTGGCTTGCACGTACAACAGCGGAACAAGCAGTGGTGTCACCTGCAGACACTGTTGCTGGACCCTGGGGTTCGGTCCACTTAGTCGGGTGCTTTTCTGCCATGTGCCTGATCATGCTGGTGGTGGTCAGGCTGCTAGTTTTGCTACTTCTGCTGATGCTGGCCTGGCAGGTGGTACAAATGGCCATTTTTTGGTTATCTGCAGAGTCTTTAAAAAATAACCAGACTCTAGAAGACCTAACAGTTATACTGGCAACTTCCGTCGTGATGGCGTTACGAGGAACGCTTTCCCGCCTTGTGTTTGCGGCCACCACACTGCTTCTTCCTGCCTGTTGTGGTGCTATGCCTCCCTCCCCCTGTGTGCTGCTGTCCTCGCTCTGTATGTCCCCCTGCCAGATTGGGTCAGTTACTATATCATCCACCACTTCGTCTTCCACTTCCGCACCCTGGTCCTCCTCCTGACTTTCTGGCAATTGTGTCTCATCATCATCATCATCCGCCTCTTGCGACAGTAATTGCACTTTCCGATCGTCGACTTCATGTGACCGTGGCTACTCCAATATTTGGGCATCGCTACACGTGTTCTCCTCTTGACTCGCTTGAAGATGGCTGGGGGAGAGGCCCGAATCTACAAATGGAAAAGTGAACAGCTCTTCTGAATGTCCAAGTGTGGGATCAGTTATCTCTGGGCACTCGGCATGGTGGGAGGAAGGAGGATCAGGGTGAGGAATATGTGGTCCAGACTCACTGCTACTGAGACTTGACCGTGTGGAAGTCAGGGTGGTGGTGGTGGTGGCAAAGTGACTGGAAGCATTATCTGCTATCCAACCAACAACCTTTTGACACTGCTCTAGGTTCAATAGTGGTGTACTGCGGTCCCCTAGTAATTGGGACAGGAAGGTCAAGCGACAATATGTAGGTGCTTGTTGTGGCACAATTTCAGCCTCGTCCTCTGCATGCACCATCACTATCACGTCCACTTCCCCGTCCCTTGCCACGCACTTTGCCCATTTTTAATTGGAGGACAATATTTTCCACGTTCACGAGAAATGGCTGATTTTGGAATCATATGTGATACATCTGACAGAGAACCACAATTTTATATATCAGGCCTGTAGTTTACTAATTTTATTCCACACAGAGACCTAGTGTGAATAGCTTGACTGACACAATGGAACAGAATGGAAATGGAAGAAATGACTGATTTTGGAACACTCTTATAGGTTTTATGTCTGCCAGAGAACCACGGTTTTAAATAGCAGGCCTGTAATTTACTAATACTATTCTACACAGAGACCTAGTGTGAGTAGCGTGTCCTACACACTGCTACGAAATGAAAATGGAAGAAATGGCTGATTTTGGAACACTCTTATAGGTTTTATGTCTGACAGAGAACCACAGTTTTAAATAGCAGGCCTGTAATTTACTAATACTATTCTTCACAGACATCTAGTGTTAATAGCTTGACCGACACACTGCAACAGAATGGAAAAGGAGGCATTCTGGATTTTTATCGCTGAAATATGGAACAGATCTGGCTTTATTCTGTAGTGAGAACAAGCACATGGAGCAGAAAAATGGTGTACTCTGGATTGCTTTTTAAGCAAATAACCAGGATTAAGATAAAAAAAATTGCCCTGGCCCCTAATATCTGGGGCTATGTCTACAAATATCTGTAATTATTACAGCAGCAGACAGGACGTTAAATGGACCCTCTTGTGCTTTATCATACACTGCTTTCTGCCACATTCACGGCCTGCCTGCCTAGCACATATCTATATATATCCATCTGAACTAACAGTCCTCAGAAGGACTGTTAGTTCAGATGGATATATACACTGTTAAAAAAAATAAAGGGAACACTCAAATAACACATCCTAGATCTGAATGAATGAAATATTCTCATTGAATACTTTGTTCTGTACAAAGTTGAATGTGCTGACAACAAAATCACACAAAAATCATCAATGGAAATCAAATTTATTAACCAATGGAGGCCTGGATTTGGAGTCACCCCCAAAATTAAAGTGGAAAAACAGACTACAGGCTGATCCAACTTTGATGTAATGTCCTTAAAACAAGTCAAAATGAGGCTCAGTATTGTGTGTGGCCTCCAGGTGCCTGTATGACCTCCCTACAACGCCTGGGCATGCTCCTGATGAGGTTGCGGATGGTCTCCTGTGGGATCTCCTCCCAGACCTGGACTAAAGCATCCGCCAACTCCTGGACAGTCTGTGGTGCAACGTGACGTTAGTGGATGGAGCGAGACATCATGTCCCAGATGTGTTCAATCGGATTCAGGTCTGGGGAACAGGCGGGCCAGTCCATAGCTTTAATGCCTTCATCTTGCAGGAACTGCTGACACACTCCAGCCACATGAGGTCTGGCATTGTCATGCATTAGGAGGAACCCAGGGCCAATGGCACCAGCATATGGTTTCACAAGGGGTCTGAGGATCTCATCTCGGTACCTAATGGCAGTCAGGCTACCTCTGACGAGCACATGGAGGGCTGTGTAGCTGAACAGTTCATTGAGGGTCTACAGTCCAGCGCCCACTGAACCCAGTTGCGTGTAATGGCCCTGCAGAACCCTGATTTGGACTTTGCGCAGTTCAAAGACAGGGCCATCCGGGTGCTCTGAGAACCGGCACCAGGTGGCGCTGTAACCCATAGGCGCCCTGCTATCACCTATCACCAGGAGGCGGCGCCCTTGTCTGTAGAGCCTGTGGGAGCTGATGCACAGGCTTTGGACAAAGACCCGGCTGCAGACCTGCACCATCAGGTCCAAGAACTGACCAAAAGCGTTGCCGCACTAACCAGAACTGTGCAGTCTTTACAGGTGTCTTCCCCAGGAAAGATCCAGCTGGCTTCCAGTCCGTAGGACGTCCCTCGGAGTCGACAGAGGAGGATCCCATCGTCCAGAGGAAGGCCCAGCGACCGCTACAACCAGGACGGACAACCCATCTGCCGCCGTTGCAATCAACCAGGACATATGGCAAAGTACTGTCATTTAAACGGGCCCCACCTGGGGCAGAGGGCCGACCCCCAGGCATAAGATCATCAGGCCCATCGAGCTGGCGTGATAAGTACGTAGGGGGACGACCGGTCTTGCCTGTGGTGCTGGATGGCATTCCTATGAGTGCACTACTGAACACCGGGTCACAGGTAACCACCATCCCCTATGTGCTTTTTAAGCGGTACTGGAATGACTCGGATATTACCCGCTACCCAGATGACGATTTGAGCATCATAGCCAGCAATGGTCAGCCCGTACCGCAGGTGGGATTCAAGGAGGTGACCATCAAAATTGGTAAAGTTGAACTGCCAGCGTCAGGACTGATTATTGTGGACATTGACCTTCGTGAAAGCCACCCTAAGATAACCTTGGGTACTAATGTTATTGAAAATTGTCTTGCAGAGATAATTGTCATATTACAACAGGTTGCGGTGAATGCCAGCTCCAGCCAGCAGCGTATCCTACAAAAAGAGATCAGAGCGCTGATGAAAAGGCAACAGGTAGAACTGTCTGGTGGTGAGATTGGTAGCGTTAGGATGAGTGACCCGTTCCCTATCGCCATGTCCCCAAAAAGTGAGATGATGATCTGGTGCCGGACTGCAATCAGGTTAAGAGGAAGGGACTAACAAGCCATGGTAGAACCCGTCTACTCAGACAGTAGGCCCACCATTTTGACAGCACGGGGAGTGGTCGATGTACGCCATGGGAGGGTACCCGTCCGCATCCTAAACATTGGGGAAAGAGAAGTATACTTGCCCCGGTATGCTACTCTAGCCAAATTGTTCACCGTTAACCAGAACTCTGTAAAGGCCGTGGAACCCTTGCCTCCATCTCAACCAGAGGAGGGTAACGGCTCCAAGAAACAAATGGAGGACTGGTGTCAGAAACTGCATGTGGGCACCGAATCCACTCCTTCACACCAAAAACATTGAGTCTACCGGGTGGTGCAGGAGTACGAAAGAGTCTTTAGCAAACACCCGCTAGACTTTGGCCAAGTAAAGGGGGTAGAACACCACATCCCCACAGGAGACCGTCCACCCATAAAGGAAAGATACCGACCTGTACCCCCTGCACACTATCAGAATGTCAAGGGAATGTTGAGAGAAATGAAGGAGGCTGGGGTAATCAGGGACAGCTGTAGCCCCTGGACAGCTCCACTAGTTCTTGTGAAAAAGAAAGATGGCACCATGAGAATGTGTGTAGATTACAGGAAGGTCAACCGTATCACACACAAATATGCGTACCCGTTACCTAGAATAGAAGAGTCCTTAGCTGCATTAAAAACTGCTAACTTCTTTTCCACTTTGGACCTTACTAGCGGGTACTGGCAGGTTCCTGTAGCAGAGGCCGACAAGGAGAAGACCGCGTTCACCATCCCGATGGGTCTCAGCGAATTCAACTGTATGCCGTTCGGGCTCTGCAACGCGCCAGGAACCTTCCAGCGGTTGATGGAGTGCTGTCTGGGGCACAGGAATTTCGAGACGGTCCTGCTATACCTGGACGATGTCATCGTGTATTCCAAAACATACGAGGACCATCTGAGACACCTGGCAGAAGTGTTTGACGCCCTGTCAGGCTACGGCCTAAAGGTGAAACCCTCCAGGTGTCATCTACGGAAGCCGAAGGTACAGTACCTGGGACACATGGTGAGTGCTGACGGAGTAGCTCCAGACCCTGATAAGATCACAGTGATTAAGGACTGGCCAAGACCCTGCAGCATAAAGGAAGTGCGGCAGTTCCTCGGGTTGGTAGGCTACTACCGAAGATTCATCTCCGGGTTCACCAAAATGGCAGCCCCTATGCAAGATCTCCTGTTGGGTCAGTCAAAGACCAAGAATCAGAAGCCGCCCTTCAAATGGGACAAGCTGGAGGATGAGTCTTTCCGCTGGCTGAAGATGGCCCTCACAGGGGATGAAATCCTGGCGTACCCTGATTACGGCCAGCCTTTTATTCTCCACACGGACGCGAGCAACATCGGGCTAGGGGCGGTGCTGTCCCAGATCCAAAAGGGCAGAGTACGGGTAATCGCTTATGCCAGCAGGAAGCTCCGACCCACGGAAAGGAATCCTGAAAATTACAGCTCCTTCAAGCTAGAGTTCCTCGTGGTGGTATGGGCAGTGACAGAGCGCTTTAAGCATTACCTTGCCTCTTCCAAGTTCACCGTGTACACGGACAACAACCCGTTGACACACCTGGACACTGCAAAACTAGGTGCCCTGGAGCAGAGATGGATGGCCCGCCTATCCAACTATGAGTTCACCATCAAATACTGGGCGGGACACACAAATGCCAACGCAGACGCCCTGTCCAGGATGCCGAACTTGCCGGACGGAGGGAAAGATCCAGAAGAACTGGAAGAGATTGAACTCCCTGCGTTCCACCGTCATGGGATTACCCAGTGTTCCCACCGAGTAAGGGACAAGCACTCTGCCACGTTCAATCTCTTACCCCACTACAGCTGGGCGGAGACGCAAGACAGTGACCTAGCCGTCCACCTGGTGAAAGAGATGCTGACACAGGCTGATGCCCGCCTTGACCCAGACGCTCCGGAAGAAACTAAACAGCTGTGGAAGGAGAAAAGTAAACTATTTCTCTACAAGGGGAAGCTGTGCTGGAGAATTGTCAACTCCCGGACGCATGAGCTAACCTGGCAAGTAGTGGTTCTGAGACGAGACACGGCTATGGTCCTGAAGGCATACCACGACGGAGCAGGGCACTTTGGATGGAAGAAGTTGGAGTTCCTGTTGCGTGAACTGTTCTTCTGGGTAGGCATGAGAGGGGCCATTGAGAGATGGCGCAGAGACTGCAGCCCGTGCAACCTAAGAAGAAAGGACCGTGCCAGCCAGAAGACTCGTCTACAGTCCATCATCACCAAGCAGTCACTAGAACTGGTAGCCCTGGACCATGTGAAGCTGGCTCCAAGTAGGTCTGGGTACGTCTACGCCCTCACCATCATAGTCCACTACTCTCGGTTCCTAGTGGTGGTCCCTGTAAAGGACTTAACAGCTCAGACAGCCGCTAGAGCCTGCCAGCAGCACTTCTGCCGTCCACACAGGTATCCGGAGCAAGTGTTGACTGACCAAGGACCAGCCTTCGAAGCGGAGGTCTTCCAGGAGTTCTGCAACCTCTATGGCTGCAAGAAGATAAGGACAACGCCCTATCACCCCCAAACCAACGGATTGTGCGAGAAGATGAACCAGGTGGTGATAGACTTGCTGAAAACGTTGCCCCTGGAAGAGCCCAGTCTGTGGCCTGAAAAACTGCCTGATCTGGTGGACTTGTATAACCACATCCCAGTAAATTCCACCAACTGCACCCCGGATACCTAATGAGAGCATGACCTGGTAAGCTGCCTATTGACCTGGACATGGGAGTCCTGACACCAGAGGACACCTCTCCAGAGGCAGACTGGGATACAGAACGGCAGCAGCAGTACCGGAAAGTACAGGAGAGTGTTGAGAAAAGTCTGTCTCAAGCAAGAGAAAGGCAAGAGAGGACTTACAACCAGCATGCTCCCACTGTTCCCCTAGCACCTGGAGAGCAGTTCTTGAAGAGGAAAAGGCGGCTCCATAAGTTGGATGACCAGTGGGAGAAAGAACCGTACACAGTACTGCCCTCAAGCCATGAAAATCCAAAAGTATGTATTATCAGTAAGGATGGAGGAGAGACCACAGCCACTGTCTCCAGAGACCACCTGAAGAAGTGTCCCGAGCAGCTGCAAAGCACTGATGAAGACCAAGATAGCCCTCAACCCGCAGAGGAAAGGGAAGAAATGGTCAGTACAGTACTCTGAGAATTTCCCCGGTCCTGGACACAAATTAACAATGCTATT
The DNA here is from genome assembly GCF_046119375.1 of Phyllobates terribilis. Classification (NCBI taxonomy): domain Eukaryota; kingdom Metazoa; phylum Chordata; class Amphibia; order Anura; family Dendrobatidae; genus Phyllobates; species Phyllobates terribilis. Next base: position 71,187,155 of record NW_027362770.1, on the reverse strand, counting down.
GTGGTACCTATCCTTACCTTCCTCCAGCCAGCCCCTCAAGGGCCTACAGAAGAACAAGTAGAGTTGGGAGAGCAACCGGCCCCGGAGGCAGAAGATTCCATACCAGCAGCCCAGGAGAATCAACCCTCTGCTAGTAGTGAGCCTGCTGTGCCCGTAGTAAGCCAAAGAGTATGCAGACAGCTGCCCAGCCTACCCAAAACATCTCCAAATACCTGTAGTGCAGACACTAGTGAGCCCTCTATACAAGGGGTAGAAACAGGGGACCCAGAAAGGACACCACCAGATAGCGTGTTACGTAGGTCCACCAGGAGCACTAGGGGTCAAATGCCCGCTCGCTGGAGAATTTAAAATGTGATATAAATACCTGTATATTGCAAATGTTAAAATGTTTGTTGCCTGCATACTAATTGTGTTTTTCTAGTTACCCGACAGGGTTCATGGACTAACAGGTTATGGACAATGAATAACCGGAACTGTACCTTGTATATAGTTGCACCTGTAAAGTGCCCCTTTTTTGTCCCAGACCACAGAACAAAAACCCGTGGAGGTGGCTGAAGACGTGGTCCAACGCTGGATCATCGATGCCCTGTAGCCACCCCAGGGCCTACGTGGAGGGTTTGGGACGGGTCCCTCAAAAGACATCTTTGGTGACATGGACACCTGGTTAAGGGAGCGCCGTGACCTAAAAAGACTAAACTTCTTGTATATATGTTGTGTTATTGCTTATACTCTGTTATGTTATGTTTTCATAAAATGTGTTTAGTCCCGGAGTACTAAAATTTACTAGGGGGGAATGTGGCACCCCAGGGGTCTGGTTGCCACAGTGGTAGAAATACCATGTCTGAGAGCGAGCATGGGTTTTCCTGGTCAGGAGCAATATTGCATGCCACACCTCCTGCCCCAGTCCAGGGAGGGGGGGAACCTGCCCTTTATAAACTGGATCTGGGGCTGGGTTAGGAAGTTGAGTCGAACTTAGTTCCAGAGAAGGGACAGAGCAGCAGCAAGGAGCTCTGTAGGAGCCAGGAGCTGAAGACCAGGGACTGGAGCAGAGCTCGTCCTGGCAGAAGACGCAGAGAACTGGACACTGGAGTCCGAGGCTGTGGGGATATCTACATCGAGCAGCAGAAACCACCTGGCAGGGGATTTCAGGTCCTCTGGCCATAGAAAGCCCGGAGGCTCAGTCACACTCAAGGGACCGGTACCGCCATCGAGGAGCGGAAGGAACCAAAGGCCCCAAGTCACCAGCCACACGGGTGAGCACCACACGGTACACTCAGGGACGTGGGCTACTACACGACTACAGCAGGGTAGCCAGGAAGAGTGCAGTCAGACGGGAAGGCCTATACCTCCACCTGGCCAGGGGAACTCTTGTTCGCTCACAGACTGACCAGGCCTCTAATGTTAGCCAGTACTCCCGGCAGGGCCTTCTTTATTACCAACAGTAAAGACCTTGAACTGCACTGCACGGACTCTGAGTCATTTCGCTGCGCCCACGCACCACAACCCTCACCATCTACCGTCGCTGCCCTGAGGCTATACTCCTCCCATGGGGAGTTATACTACCCTATGCTGTGCACACAATATCAGCCTCAGCGGTCTGCCCCGCAGCGGTGGTTCTCAGTGACCGCAATCCACGGGTGGCGTAGTCGGACATTTAAATATTACAAAACCAAAGAAACAGATCCGCCACTGGTTTGACCACCCTGAGCCACGGGAACGGGTCGCCGCCAAGGAGACTACAACCCCCAGCATTATACAGAGACCCGGCTCCGGGTATTTCCCCTATACACGCGGCCCAGGGGGCGCGTCACCTATACTAACTATAAAGAAGCAAATCTCTCACTGACGCAGCAGCACCTCTCCCTACTCTGCCTGATTTCGGGGTACACTATGACAAACATAGCAGCGCTGGGTCTTATATACACCTGATGATGATGCGCGGCCAGCCAATCACTGTAATGCCCACAACCAACATGGCTACGGCATTACAGTGCGTGGCAGGCAATCCCTGCATATTCATTGGCTCTCTAAAGAGCGCCAAACATGCAGGAAGGGGACCCGAGTTCCCGCCTGAGCAACCCAGAAATACTCACCGAGTGCCGAGCTTGTTGAGCACAGTGATGCTTGGGCGAGTACCGAGCAGTGGCGAGCACATTCGCCCATCACTACTGATGACGCTATTATCAGTGTAACCATCCCGCTGCTCTGCCTATTAAAACGATCGCTGCAGAGTGTAACGGGTCTGGGAGGCGGAACCTCTGAGCTACTATACAAGGGGGCGGTCCTTGTAAGGGAGCGGGTTGCGACCAGGCAGGCAGTCACAGTAGGTGACCGGGACAGTCTCTAGAAGAACGGGCAGGAGGTCACGGCAAGTGACCGGGGCAGTCTCTGGGTGAGCGGGCAGGAGTCACTGGACAGGCAGGTGGTCACAGCACGTGACGGCAGAGCCTCCAGGTAGGCTAGCAGACAGGCAGCAGATGAGCACTCCCAGGTGAGCGGGCAGGAGTCACTGGGCAGGCAGGTGGTCACAGCACGTGACGGCAGAGCCTCCAGGTAGGCTAGCAGGCAGGTAGCAGATGTGCGCTCCCAGGTGAGCGGGCAAGCTGGTCCATAGACAGACTGACAAGAGTTGGAAGGCACACCGTCGGACCTCAGGCAAGCAGGCAGGTAGTTGATGTGCGCTCCCAGGTGAGCGGGCAAGCTGGTCCTTAGACAGACTGACAGGAGTAGTAAGGCAGACCGTCGGACCACAGGCAAGCAGGCAGGTAGTTGATGTGCGCTCCCAGGTGAGCGGGCAAGCTGGTCCTTAGACAGACTGACAGGAGTAGTAAGGCAGACCGTCGGACCACAGGCTAGCAGGCAGGTAGCAGAATATCGGGCAGGAAACAGACAGCAAACTGGCAGGACTCTGGCAGGAATCAGGCAGGTAACTGGCAACGGGACCTGAGGGCTGAAGCAGAGTTGAACAGTGCAACAACATTGCTCGGGCACCTCCATTTTGGAGGAGGTGCCTTATATATGGTGAAATCCTCCGGCCATTGGCCGGGGACTCCTTAGGACGGCACGCGCGGCCCCTTTAAGAGGGAGGGAGCGCGCGCGCGCGCCCTAAGCACAGTGGCCGGGAAGGAGCGCGCGCTGCCAGCAGAGCGGGAGGAGGACGCCGGGCTCGGAGCAGAGAGGTGAGGGGAACAGCGTCCCTGCCTAGCAGAGGGCAGGGATGCCGACGCTACAGTACCCCCCCCTTTAGGCCCCCCCTTTTTTAGGCCAGACAGAAATTTAGCAAGGATGAGAGGGGCATGGATGTTCTCCCGGGGCTCCCACGTTCTCTCTTCAGGACCAAACCCCCTCCAATCTACTAGAAAAAAGGTCTTCCCTCTTACCCTTTTGGTGGCCAGAATGTTCTCTACCTCAAATTCGTTTTCAGCGGAAACCGGAGCAGGAGGCGTACCTGTAGACTTGGAAAAAGAGTTAAGTACCACAGGTTTGAGGAGAGATACATGGAAGGAGTTAGGGATCCGCAAGTTGGCCGGGAGTTTCAATTTATAGGCCACCGGGTTGATCTGACTGATGACTTCCAGAGGACCGATGAACCGAGGCCCTAACTTATAGGAAGGAATCTTGAGCCGGACATACTTGGACGAGAGCCAGACCTTATCCCCTGGACGGAATTGAGGAGGATCCAGACGTTTTTTGTCAGCATGTCTTTTCATACGCTCGGATGACAGAAGGAGTGCGGACCGGGTACTCTCCCATGTGGAGGAAAATTTGTTAACAAGAGATTCCGCAGCCGGATTGTCCACCGAGGTGGAGACGGGAAACGGGATCCGAGGATGCTGACCGAAGACTACAAAAAACGGGGATTTGGAGGAAGATTCGCTCTCGTGATTGTTGTACGAGAATTCGGCCCATGGCAGGAGATCCACCCAGTCAGAATGGTGGGCATTAACGAAGTGCCGGAGGTAACTGGTCAGGATCTGATTGATCCGCTCCACTTGACCATTAGACTGTGGGTGGTAAGCGGAGGCGAAGTCCAGGGTGACGTCTAGCAATTTACAAGTGGCTCTCCAGAAACGAGAAGTGAACTGTACCCCACGATCCGACACGATGTGACGGGGCAGGCCATGAAGACGGAAGATGTGGCGGATAAAGTCTTTAGCCAGCTCGGGTGCAGACGGGAGGCCTGGCAGGGGAATGAAGTGAGCCATCTTGGAAAAGCGGTCAGCGACCACCCAAATGACCGTACAACCGGCAGAGACGGGAAGATCAGCAATGAAGTCCATCGCAATATGCTGCCAGGGGGCAGCAGGTACTGGCAGAGGAAGAAGGCGACCGGCTGGCAGGTGTCTCGGAACTTTGTTGCGGGCACAGGACACACAGGCAGAAACAAAGTCTATTACATCCTTGCGCAGGTTAGGCCACCAGTAGTGCCGGGAAATAAGCTGGAGGGTCTTTTTCTGACCGGCGTGGCCAGCTAGTTTAGACGAATGACCCCAGTGTAGGATCTTCTCCCGATCAGGTACCGATACGAATGTCTTACCGGGAGGGAGACGATTTAGACTCACGGGAGCCACCTGCATTACTCTGGCGTGATCGATGATATGTTTAGGTTCTTCCTCGAGATCAGATACCAGAAAGGATCGCGACAAGGCGTCTGCTTTGATGTTTTTGTCAGCCGGACGAAAATGTAGAATAAAATCAAAGCGAGCAAAAAACAAGGACCACCGGGCTTGGCGCGGATTAAGTCTCTGGGCATGCTGGAGATAAGCCAAGTTCTTGTAGTCAGTGTAAATTATTACCGGATGAAGAGCCCCCTCGAGTAGGTAACGCCACTCCTCCAATGCCAGCTTGATGGCCAATAACGCTCGGTCTCCTATGGAATAATTGCGCTCAGAAGAGGAGAAGAGTTTGGAGAAGAAGCCGCAAGTTACCATCCTCCCGGAAGAAGATTTTTGAGTAAGTACAGCTCCGGCTCCAGAGGAGGAGGCGTCAACCTCCAGAAAGAACTGCTTGTTGCCGTCCGGACGATGCAGCACCGGGGCAGAAGAGAAGGCCTGTTTTAAGGAAAGAAAGGCCTCCTCTGCTTCGGGCGGCCACTCTTTGGGATTAGTACCCTTACGGGTGAGAACGGAAATTGGGGCAGTCCGGGAAGAGAAGTGCGGTATGAAGAGGCGGTAGTAGTTGGCGAAGCCCAGGAACCGCTGAATGGCCTTCAACCCCTCCGGTCGGGGCCATTTCTCGATGGCAGACAGTTTCTCTGGATTCATTCGTAGGCCGGTCTGAGAAATAATGTAGCCCAAAAACGGAAGCGAGGTCTGCTCAAAGAGGTACTTCTCATATTTAGCGAAGAGGTGGTTCTGCCTGAGCCTGAGCAGGACCTGACGAACGTCCCTCCGGTGAGTCTGGAGATCCGGAGAGAAGACCAAGATGTCGTCCAGGTACACCACAACGCAGGAGTAGAGAAGATCCCGGAAGATGTCATTAACCAACTCTTGAAAGACGGCAGGAGCGTTACAGAGACCAAAGGGCATTACCAGATATTCATAGTGGCCGTCCCGGGTGTTGAATGCAGTCTTCCATTCATCCCCTTGACGGACACGGACCAGGTTGTACGCCCCACGGAGGTCCAGTTTGGTGAAGACTCTAGCCCCCCTCAGGCGATCAAATAATTCTGGAATGAGCGGAAGGGGGTACTTATTCTTCACCGTGATCTGGTTAAGGCCTCTATAGTCTATACAGGGACGGAGAGAGCCGTCCTTCTTTTTTACGAAGAAGAAGCCTGCTCCCGCCGGGGAGGTAGATTTCCGGATGAATCCCCTGGCCAAATTCTCCTCAATATATTCGGACATCGACCGGGTCTCAGCTGCGGACAATGGGTAAATACGCCCACGGGGAGGAGTAGTACCGGGTAACAGGTCGATAGGACAGTCGTATGGTCTATGAGGGGGTAATGTCTCTGCCTCCTTTTTATTAAAGACATCAGCAAATGACCAATAGGGAATCGGAAGTCCAGGTAGATTAGTTGGGGTAGGAGAAGGACGGATGGGATGAACAGGAACCAAACAAGTCTTATGACAGTCCTGTCCCCAGCGAAGGACTTCTCCGGTCTGCCAGTCAAGCACGGGTGCATGTCTCTGGAGCCAAGGTAGACCTAGTAAGAGGGCGTGAGAGAGTCCAGGCAGAACATGAAAAGAGATGCTCTCAGAGTGCAGCATTCCCACCTGCAGAGTTACGGATTCGGTGATGAGTTCGATGGGACGTGGTAAGAGGCCTCCATCCACAGCAGCGACAGATAATGGTACAGCCAGAGGTTTGGTGGGAATGCGGTATTTTTCTACCAGGGACTGTGAGATAAGATTCCCGGACGCTCCAGAGTCAAGTTGGGCTAGTTCGAAATAACGATTCTCCCCGCAGATAATAGAGACTGACAGTAGCAGAGATGGAGAGGATTTATTCTTGTCTAGGTTGACCTCTCTGAGCGAACCTAGACACAGGCGTTTCCCGACCTCTCCGGGCAGGTACGGATCCGGTGCTCCTTACTGCCACAGTAGAAGCAGCTCCCTTCGGCACGGCGTAAGTCCTGACGAGTTTTGACCATCTTGGTCTGGTCGACCTGCATAGGCTCAGGAGAGTGTACCTGGGGAGAGACGGATGGAGTGACGGGTTTCTGAAAAGTAGGAGCTAGACGTGGAAACCTCCTCTCACGGGTGACCTCTTTGGCACGCTCCTGGAACCGTAGGTCAATCCGGGTGGCAAGAGATATTAGGTCATCGAGAGTGGTAGGAATGTCCCGACCGGCAAGTTCATCTTTAATACGGCCGGACAGACCTTCCCAGAAGATGGATACCAGAGCGTCGTTATCCCAGGCCAGCTCCGAGGCAAGGGTACGGAACCGTATGGCATATTGGCCCACGGTGAGACTTCCCTGACGGAGGCGTAGCAGAGATGATGCGGTTGAGGTCTTCCGTCCGGGTTCGTCGAAGACTTTCCGGAAAGCCGTGAGAAAGGCAGGCAAGTCGGACACCAGGGGGTCTCCTCTCTCCCATAGAGGATTTAGCCAGGCCAGGGCCTCCCTGGTGAGATGGGACATGATGAAGGCAATTTTGGCCCGGTCGGAGTTAAACTGGTGGGACAATAGTTCAAAGTGCAGGGTGCACTGATTTATGAAGCCCCGAGCCTGGGCGGAGTCGCCTCCGAAGCGAGGAGGTGCAGAAAGCCGGGGTCCGGGGTAGGATACCATGGTATTGGTGGGCAGCGGAGCTGCCGGGTTGCGAGTCATGGCACTGGCGGTGGTTGCTGGTGGAGCAGTCAGAGTGTTCAGGCGAGAATTGACATTCCGCAGGTGACCCAGGATGGACTCCTGTTGGGACCTCTGACGGGACAGTTCATGACAGAGGTCCGAGAGCGAGGGAGCTTGGGTGCCACCGGGTTCCATGGCCCGAGCAAACTGTAACGGGTCTGGGAGGCGGAACCTCTGAGCTACTATACAAGGGGGCGGTCCTTGTAAGGGAGCGGGTGGCGACCAGGCAGGCAGTCACAGTAGGTGACCGGGACAGTCTCTAGAAGAACGGGCAGGAGGTCACGGCAAGTGACCGGGGCAGTCTCTGGGTGAGCGGGCAGGAGTCACTGGACAGGCAGGTGGTCACAGCACGTGACGGCAGAGCCTCCAGGTAGGCTAGCAGACAGGCAGCAGATGAGCGCTCCCAGGTGAGCGGGCAGGAGTCACTGGGCAGGCAGGTGGTCACAGCACGTGACGGCAGAGCCTCCAGGTAGGCTAGCAGGCAGGTAGCAGATGTGCGCTCCCAGGTGAGCGGGCAAGCTGGTCCATAGACAGACTGACAAGAGTTGGAAGGCAGACCGTCGGACCTCAGGCAAGCAGGCAGGTAGTTGATGTGCGCTCCCAGGTGAGCGGGCAAGCTGGTCCTTAGACAGACTGACAGGAGTAGTAAGGCAGACCGTCGGACCACAGGCAAGCAGGCAGGTAGTTGATGTGCGCTCCCAGGTGAGCGGGCAAGCTGGTCCTTAGACAGACTGACAGGAGTAGTAAGGCAGACCGTCGGACCACAGGCTAGCAGGCAGGTAGCAGAATATCGGGCAGGAAACAGACAGCAAACTGGCAGGACTCTGGCAGGAATCAGGCAGGTAACTGGCAACGGGACCTGAAGGCTGAAGCAGAGTAGAACAGTGCAACAACATTGCTCGGGCACCTCCATTTTGGAGGAGGTGCCTTATATATGGTGAAGTCCTCCGGCCATTGGCCGGGGACTCCTTAGGACGGCGCGCGCGGCCCCTTTAAGAGGGAGGGAGCGCGCGCGCGCGCCCTAAGCACAGTGGCCGGGAAGGAGCGCGCGCTGCCAGCAGAGCGGGAGGAGGACGCCGGGCTCGGAGCAGAGAGGTGAGGGGAACAGCGTCCCTGCCTAGCAGAGGGCAGGGACGCCGACGCTACACAGAGTCTCAAAGAGGAAGCTTAGAATGCCGAGCTATGGAGCAAGATTTTACAGTGGCTGATACCACACAGCCCAGCCTCAGGCAATATTCTCAGGCCACATAGGGTGATGACAAGGAACAGGAGGAGGATGAGGAGGAACAGGAGTTTTTGGTCTGCGTTACCGAAGGTACTTCCAATCCAAGCTTTATCCCTGTCCAGCATGGATGGCCTCAAGAAGAGGAGAAAGAGAAGGAGGCAATGCGTCGTGAGGAGGAGAGGATGGTTAGTTTTTGTCCTGGTGGGGACACTGAACGTTTAACTCTTTGTAGTCTGCCACACATGGCACAGTTAATGTCCAGATGCCTTTCCCAAGACCCTCGCATTAAAGACATTTTGTCCACCATTAAATACTGGCAGTGCACCTTTCTTGACCCACGGTACAAGGAGAAATTTCCTTCTCTCATGTCGGAGGCAGACATGCCATTTTCAGTGCATGCATGCCACAGGGCCGTTGTTGAACAGTTGCTGAAAAGATTACCCTTAGACAATGGAAGAGGTACCGGCTCTTTTCACCGACAAGGATTACTGGGGAGGGATATGCACACCTGGTGCAACTCAGGAGGAAGGGAAATGTCCAGCAACTGGGCCATTTTCATGAAACTGCCACATCAGCAAGGGCTATCTGTGGGTGTAACTGTGAGAAGGAGGGAGAAGTTGACCAAGATGGTGAAGGAGTACTTAAGTGACCATACCAGTGTTCTTCCTTATTCTTCAATGCCCTTTAACTATTGGTTGTCCAAGCTGCACACTTTGCCCGACCTCTCCTTGTACACCTTGGAGGTGCTGCCATGCCCTGCCGCAAGTGTGTTGTCTGTGCGGGTTTTTAGTTCGGACGGTGCAATCATAATGGATAGGAGCACACGCCTGTCAACGGAAAATGCACATAAGCTGACTCTTCTAAAATTGAACAAGGGCTGGATTTCCTTCGACTTTGTAAGACCTATGAATGACAGCAACCAAACTTAAATGCAGCCTAAATGTTCTTTTTTGGAAGTTGTCTTAACGTCCATCCCTTACCATCCAAACACATTTTATTCTGGAAATCACGCCCTACTCCTCCTGCTTCTAAGTACTTAGTAGTCATATATGTATACCCCACTTGGGTAATGTTTTTCAATTTGTAAGCCTTTATACATTGTGCAATGGAGAGACTTGTACTCCCTATCTCTAGCAATTATAATAACTGCAAAATCTATTGTGAGCTCCCCATCACGGTCTGTTTCAGCGTGTATGATACAGACCCCTTAGGTAATTTTTCTAAACCTTTGTACATTGTGCAAGGGTCAATTTTCTACTCTCAATCTCTATATATTCCATTATTATAATTTTTTTATTGTGTTGCCCTTCTTACGGTCTCTTCAAGCATATATCCGGGAGCCTGTTGTTGATTTTTGAGTCTGCACTTGGACATTGTGGAACATCAATGCATTTACAAGTGCATCTCACTAAATTAGAATATCATCAAAAAGTTAATTTATTTCATTTCTTCAATACAAAAAGTGAAACTCATATATTATATAGAGTCATTATAAACAGAGTGATCTATTTCAATGTGTTTATTTCTGTTAATGTTGATGATTATGGCTTACAGCCAATGAAAACACTAAAGTCATTATGTCAGTAAATTAGAATAATTAAAAATAAAAAAAAACACCTGCAAAGGCTTCTTAAGCATTAAAAAATGTCCCTTAGTCTGTTTCAGTAGACTCCACAATCATGGGGAACATTGCTGACTTAACAGATGTCCAGAAGGCAGTCATTGACACACTCCACAAGGTCCCAGAGTTCCAATTTCCATTTGGAAATCAAGGTCCCAGAGTCTGGAGGAAGAGTGGAGACACACGCAATCCAAGCTGCTAGAGGTGTAGTGTGAAGTTTCCACAATCAGTGATGGTTTGGGGAGAGCCATGTAATCTGCTGGTTTAGGTCCACTGTGTTTTATCAAGACCAAAGTCAGCGAAGCCGTCTACCAGGAAATTACCAGGAAATTTTAGAGCACTTCATGCTTCTGACGCGCCCCCTGGGCTGTGGGGTACTCGGTAGCCAGGCCGGTCGGTGCTGGGGGGTGTCACGGTAGCAGTGACCCGGTCCGTGACCCAGGGCGGTCAATTAAAGGGAAAGATAGAAGGGGAATAAAGTTTTTATATATATTGTTTGTGACGCCACCTGTGGTATGCGGCTATATGGAGCCGCCGCTGCGGTGCAGATCCTCTGGAGCTGATGGTGATGCAGCAGAGTTGGTTCAGCTTTCCACAGGTAGAGCTTAGCTCCAGGGCAGGATGTAGTGATACTATAGGGCAGATGTTGTAGTTGCAGTGTAATGCAGGTGATGGCGCAGATAATAACTCTAGGACACAGTGGGGGTGCAGTCTTCAGATTTACTCACAGTTGTCAGACTCCAGGTTACCAGCGCCAGGGTAACCTCCCACGCCGTCCTGTGTTCACCCAGTGAGGGGTTCAGCAATCTCCCACATATCTCAGGAATATTTAACGTGACCCCATTCTGTGTGCCTTCCTCGGTCGTCTTCCTGCACTGGCTCTCACCCTCCTGCCCTGCGCCTCGCAACCAGTGTCACAAGCTGGTAGTCTCGGATTTTGATGGGCAACGTGCAGTCCCCTGAATCCTATGCGGCCACCTTTTTGGCGATATAGTTGCGGTAGTGAGCAGCTGCACCTTGAAAGTACAGTAGCCTCCAGTTCCTAGCTGAGCCTGGTTGTTCTCCACTAGTTAGTGGCCGGTGCCCTTTGCGGCCTGATCCCTCCATGTCCTCGTAGATTCGGGCACATGGGTGGCTTCCACACTCGCCGTGCCCCTGGGATCCCCTCTGTTCCTGGAGCCTTCCCTCTGCTCCCGTCCTCTTCCAGCCTGTCCTCCTGGGCCTCTCAGTCTAGGCCCACTCTTCTCTCTCTCCTCCTGAGCAGAGCTCCTACAGAGCTCCTGCTCCCACTCTTTCTTCTCTCAGACTGGACTTACTCTTCCAAAATGGTTCCCTTTTTGTACTCCTACTCAAAGTGCTCCCCTGTCAGCTTCCTCCACCCACACCCACTACATGGTTCCCCCTCTCTCGGTTCCCCCCACTTCCAACCAGGGACAGGGCTCAGCATAAGCCAGTGCATCTTGCCCCGCCTGCTGGTCTGGAATGGTGTAGTGTTGGATGCAGGTGGGTGGGTCCCGGGTAGTACTCCATCCTTACCTGAGAGTGGGATAGCACACCTCTGGGTGAGATGCAATACCTCTGTGGCGACTGAACCCGCAGGGGCGCCATACTTCCCTCTGCCGACAAGTTTTTTGGAGATGGAAATTTCATTCTCCAGCAGGACTTGGCACCTGTCCACACTGCCAAAAGTACCAATACCTGGTTTAAAAGCAACAGTATCACTGTGCTTGATTGGCCAGCAAACTCGCCTGACCTTAACCCCATAGAGAATCTACGGGGTATTGTCAAGATGAAGATGAGAGACACCATACCCAACAATGCAGACGAGCTGAAGGCTGCTATCAAAGCAACCTGAGCTTCAATAACACCTCAGCAGTACCAAAGGCTGATTGCCTCCATGCAAAGCCGCATTGATGCAGTAATTGATGCAAAAGGAGTCCTGACCAAGTATTGAGTGCATTTACTGAACATACATTTCAGTAGGATAACATTTTGGTTTTAAAAACATTTTTCAAGCTGGTGTTATAAATTATTCTAATTTACTGAGATAATGACTTTTGTGTTTTCATTGGCTGTAAGCCATAATCATCAACATTAACAGAAATAAACACTTGAAAAAGATCACTGTTTGTAATGACTCACTTTCACTTTTAGTATTTAAGAACTGAAATAAATTAACTTTTTGATGATATTCTAATTTAGAGAGATGTACCTGTATATGCGCCACACACTTCTTCATGTTTCAGCCTTACACAGAATAATATTATGAGTAACGAAGCATGCTCTATATATATGCTGCTAGTTTGAAAATCTTACCCACACATCCCTTTATAAAGGGAAATTCGACATAATACCTCTGTTAGCATACGCCATATACTGTTAACATATGCAGCACCCCAGTAGGTGGGCGGAACGCCTGGGTACAAAATCTGTGTCTGAGGGTGAAACCACTTGCCCTTCCCCTGTGTTACGTCCTTCCCAATCTGCTGTCCAGGAAGCAGGCGCTGATGTCTCTTGCCCACAACCTGCAGTTGCACATACAGTAAGAACATTCAGTAACCACGTCCACTTTTTGGTCCCAGCGCAGTTGTTGCGCCCCGAGGACTCGGTCGCTACAGAGGTATTGCACCTCTGCCAGAGGTGTGATATTCCACTCCCGGGTAAGGATGGAGTATGGGCCAGGGCTCAGGTAGCTGCATGCAGCACACACACCCCATTTCCGAGGGACAGCTCAACGGTTCTCCCATTAGACAGTAATGCAGGCACGACAGAATCTGTCCCTGGCTGGAGTGGGGAGGGAGGAGGAAAACCCGGTGATGTAGGAGCAGGAGGGGACGGTTCCTGAGCGTAGGTAGGAGCCCATTGGTTGCTGGTCACCTGGACTCATGTTCTAGAGGGAGGTATAAAAGGTGGGCACCATCTTAGATCAGGGTCAGTTCAGTCAGTGAAGTACAGAGAGAAGAGAAGACAGGGAGCAGAGGCTCTGTAGGAGCTCTGCTCAGAGGCAGGCCTAGAAAAAAGGCCGGGGCCAGAGAAGAAAAGGAACAGAGGAGAAGAGAAGGAACAGGACAAGGGAAAGAAGTGGCCAAGAAACAGAAGGGCTCAGGAACAAGAAGGTGGAAGGGACCCTAAGGACCAACGTGAATCGGGTGACAGGTCAGGCAAGAAGAGGGTTCCGGATCCCAATTTGGTGGAAGCTAATAATCTTCAGCCAAGGACCGGAGACCGTGACCATCACTTGGTGCGACCCCTTGCTAAACCTTGCTAGGAAGGCATACCATATAGGGTAGCGGGAAACGGGGCCCACGTTTGCCCGCATAGACCCGCGGGAGCTGGACAAAAGTTTGGTCACTGGCGGGGCATGAGCCGAAGGAAGGATAGGAAGGAGCTCTGAACCATACTCCTGAAGTGCCTGGGGGTTGACCAAGTCCCTCACCTGGTGGACACCGCACGGCTTGGGTGGTCACTGCTTGCGCTGAAGTGACCCGGAGCATATGAACTGTGAGTAAAAGACATTGGACTGCAGTACGTTGTCTGTGTACTCCTTGCTCCTCCAGCACTAACGGCACTGGGACTCTCTACACCATCACCCCCACCATCCTCTACACTGCCCTGGGGCTGCACTCTTCCCGTGGGGAGTAACACTACCTCAGCTGCGAACACCATCAGCCTCAGCGGTCTGCACTGCAGCGGCGGTTAGCCCTGACCACAATCCATGGGTGGCGTAGTCGGACATTATCTAAAACACATCATAGACTACCACTGGTCTGACCACCCTGAGCCACGGGACCGGGTCGCCACTACTACTCCCAGCGTTGCCCTGAAGCCCGGTCCCGAGTGCCCCACGGCCCAGGGGGCGAGTCAGAGTCACAGTGTTCCGTTTTCCCTTGTCAGCATATATGTCTCTTCCCAAATTGTTAGTTAGATAGGGCATACATATTCATTAGCACTTTACATTGTCCAGTGCTGGACAAAGACCATTCCTGGCTTTTCCAGGCTCCTAAATGAGACTTTTATCTCTTTATTAAACTGTCACTTCCCTTAAATTTTCTAAATTTTGGTTAAAAAAAATGGTGGTGGGGTACTGGCCAGTATCTGTACATTTTAAGCGAGGACCGCATAATGACATGGCAGTGGACGTGGTGGTGGTGGCCAAATTCAAATGGCCATGTTTTAGCTCGCATTGTAAAGTGCTGGGGAATATGTATTCCACTATCTAGCTAACACTTTTGAATGAATGAGAGCCCTCACAAATGTGAAAGGAAAAACTAAAGCCAAAGAGCTACGTGTGAACCGTAAAACCGATGCATAATTCTGTCAACATTATTCCCAGATACAATATGTGTGTCAGAAAGGCATGCAGGCATCTTCTCCATGCTTTTCCCATTTAGTTTTATCACTTTCCCATCCATTTCAATTTTTTCTCAGGCCTCCAGACCTGTTTATTGGGTCCAGCAGAAAAATATTCGGATTCCCATTGACTTGCATTGAATTCGTTATTTAGTACGAATACCCGAATATTAGAAATTATTTGGACCAATTTTCCCGAATCCGAATATTTCACTATTCAATCATTACTAGTCCTCTCCACTACTGCCACCTCCAATCATGGTTGATGGTAATTTAGAGTTTCAGATTTCTAGGATTGTAGATTCTTGCCTCCAGCATCATTCCCTACAGTACTTGGTGCACTGGAAGGGTTATGATCCAGAGGAAAGGATGTGAGTTTCAGCATCAGAGGTGAATGTGTGGCACCCCAGGGGTCTGGTTTTCCACAGTAACAGCAATGTTATGTCTGAGAGCAGGTGGGAGGTCTCTTGGTCAGGGATCCTATGCATGCCACACCTCCTGCCCAGTCCTGGGAGGGGAAGAACTTCCCCTATATAAACCTAGGGCTGAGGCAGGGTGAGTGAGTAGAGAAGAAGCAGAGAAAAGAAGCCAATATAGGAAGAAACAACAGGAGCTCTGTGGGAGCAGTGTTACAAGGAGTCAGGGGCTGGCAGCTGCAGAGCTCGCCCTGACTGAGAAGTTATCACCGGACCCGGAGTCCGAGGCTGTGGGGACTAACTCCTATCCAGCAGCAGAAACCGACCGGCAGGGGATTGCAGGTCCTCTGGCCCAGAAACCCGAAGGCCCCGAGTCACCGGCCATACGGGTGAGCACCACACGGTACACTCAGGGACGTGGACTACTTATACCCGCCTCTAGCAAGGTAGCCAGAAGAGTATCGTTAGTTTGGGAGGCCTACAACTCCGCCTGGCCAGGGGAGATCCCATCTGCTCAAGGACTGACCAGGCCCCAATCGCTAGCCAGTACTCCGGGAGGGTCTATCTTTGTCACCAGTAAAGACCCTGAACTACACAGTACCGTCTCCGAGTGGTTCCTGCTACCCCCATCATCCACGTCGGCTGCCCTGAGGCCATACCCCTCCCGTTGGGGGTTATACTATCACGCTGCACAATCCTACCACCGGCCTCAGCGGTCTGCCCTGCAGCAGCAGCTCCCTGGCTGCACTCAACGGGTGGCGTAGTCGTCCAACATCTACCGCTAAAACAGCGCCACTTAGTCTGACTCCCTGGGCATGGACCGGATCACCGCCACGAGACTACAACCCTCAACAGATCCGGCTCCGGGTAAGCTCCCGCGTGCGCAACGCAGCGCGACACAGGCCCAGGGGCGCGTCAACTTTTGGCGTAGTCGGCAGGATCTCGTGCCCGCAACCACCGGGTACTGCGTGCCTGAAAAAGACTGTGAAAACTTACCCGTGGTGAAGATTCCCGCCATCCGGCGCCATCTTCCGCTTTCTTCCCGCCATCGGTGGAGTTTTCCCGCCATCCGGCGCCATCTTCGGCCTTCTTCCCGCCATCCGTGGAGTTTTCCCGCCATTGGACGCCATCTTGAGGACGCCGCGCGGGAAGAAGCGGGGCGTGGACTCCAAAAACGCGCGAGAACTGAAGCCCCGCCTCACGTCCGGACGTTGCGTAAGGTCCTGGAAGGAGCCCAGCAGACGCCGACGTCACAGGAGCGCGACGGAAGGTCCTCAACCCTGACGATCCACTGCGGAGCCGCGGCCTACGGAAGAGGATCATCGCAAGGTAGGCCACGGTCCACTAGGGGGGAGAAGGATGTCGGATACGGAGGAGAGCTTCACCGCTCCAACCCCCGCCAGCGCCACCGCTGTTGCGGTCATGCCTTTTACCATGCCCTATATCCCGGGGGCAGCCTGGCTACCCCAGTACTCAGGGGAGTCACATACCCTGCAGGACTTTAGAGAAAAACTGGATAGCCTCTTCCAGGTGTACCCCCTCACAGAAGAGCAAAAAGTAAGCATCCTGGTGGCCCAATTAACCGGGGCAGCCCAAAGGGAGGTAAAGTCCTGGCCACCTGGGGGGAGGACTGTCGCAGGGATACTAACCCGGCTGAGGGACACCTTTGATACCCGCACCTCAGCCGAGATCAAGCTTAGATTCTACGGGTGCAAACAGCGGGCACATGAGAGTATAAGGGACTATGCCCTGAACCTACAAGAGGCCCTGAGAGCCATTAAGCAGACCGACCCTGACGGCGTGGGAGACGAGGACAGGCTGTTAACTGAACAATTTATAGAGGGTTTATATTGCAATGCCCACCGAACCCAGTTGCGGGCAATGGCCTTACAGGACCCTCATCTGGGATTTGCACAGTTCAAGGACAGAGCCATCCGGGTGCTCCGAGAACCGGCACCAGGTGGCGTTGTGACCCACAGACGCCCCACTACCACCTACCACCAGGAGGCGGCGCCCTTGTCGGCAGGGCCTGTGGGAGCTGATGCGCAGGCTTTGAACAATGACTCGGCTCCAGACCTGCACCATCAGGTCCAAGAGCTAGCTAAAAGCGTTGCTGCGCTAACCCGAACTGTGCAGTCTTTACAGGTTTCCACTCCAGGGAAGATCCAGCTGGCATCCGGACCGGAGGACATCCCGTGGCGTCGACCAAGGAGGACCCCACCGGCCAGAGGAAGACCCAGCGACCGATACAACGAGGACGGACGACCCATCTGCCGCCGCTGTAATCAACCCGGACATATGGCAAGGTACTGTCCTTTAAACTGGCACAACCCAGGGTAGAGGGCCAACCCCTAGGAAAAAGATCATCAGGCCCATCAAACTGGCGCGACAAATATGTGGGAGGACGTCCAGTCTTGCCTGTGGTACTGGATGGCATTCCTATGAGTGCCCTACTGGACACCGGGTCACAGGTCACCACCATCCCGTACGTGCTCTTCAAGCAGTACTGGAATGACTCGGATATTACCCGCTACCCTGACGACGACTTGAGTATCATCGCCAGCAATGGTCAGCCCGTGCCACTGATCGGATTTAAAGAGGTGACCATTAAAATTGGTAGAGTTGAACTGGCAGCACAGGGACTGATCATTGTAGACATTGACAAACACGAGAGTCACCCAAAGATAACTCTAGGAACTAATGTAATTGAAAATTGTCTTGCAGAGGTGATTTTCCTTTTACAGCAGGTTGCCAAGAACGCCAGCTCCGGCGAGCAGCGAGTGCTCCAAAAAGAGATCCGGGCACTGATGCGACGGCAACAGGTGGAACTCTCCGGCGGTGAGATTGGTAGCGTGAGAATGTGTGACCCTTTCCCTATTGCCATGCCCCCAAAAAGTGAAATGATGATTTGGTGCCGGGCAGCTATTGGTCTGAGAGGTAGAGATTACCAGGCAATGGTAGAACCAGTTTACTCAGACAGTAGGCCCACCATCTTGACAGCACGGGGGGTGGTTAATGTACGCCATGGGAGGGTGCCCGTTCGCATAATCAATATCGGGAAGAGGGAAGTGTACCTGCCCCGGTATGCCACACTAGCCAAATTATATACCATTAACCAAAATGCTATACAATCTGTGGAACCCTTGCCTCCATCTCACCCGGAGGAAGGTAACGGCTCTAAGAAAACAATGGAAGACTGGTGTCAGCAACTACATTTGGGTACTGACTCCACTCCCTCACATCAGAAACAGGGAGTCTATCGGGTGGTTCAAGAGTACGAGAGAGTGTTTAGTAAACACCCGTTAGACTTCGGGCGAGTCAAGGGGGTAGAACACCACATCCCCACGGGAGACCATCCTCCCATAAAAGAGAGGTATCGACCCGTACCCCCTGCACACTACCAACACGCCAAGGGGATGCTTAGAGACATGAAGGAGGCTGGGGTGATCAGGGATAGCTGTAGCCCCTGGGCAGCTCCACTAGTCTTAGTCAAAAAGAAAGACAACACCATGAGGATGTGTGTAGATTACCGGAACATCAACCGTATCACACACAAGGATGCGTACCCCTTACCAAGGATAGAGGAGTCTTTGGCTGCTTTAAGATCTGCTAACTTCTTCTCTACCTTGGATCTCACTAGTGGGTACTGGCAGGTTCCTGTAGCAGAGGCGGACCGGGAGAAGACCACATTCACCACCCCGATGGGACTTAGCGAGTTTACCTGCATGCCGTTCGGACTCTGCAACGCACCAGGAACCTTCCAACGATTAATGGAGTGCTGTCTGGGCCATAGAAACTTCGAGACGGTCCTGTTGTACCTGGACGATGTCATCGTATATTCTAAGACTTATGAGGACCACCTGAAACACCTGGCGGAAGTGTTCGAAGCTCTGGCAAGCTACGGCCTAAAGGTGAAACCCTCCAAGTGTCACCTCCTGAAACCAAAGGTGCAGTACCTGGGACACGTGGTGAGCGCTGACGGAGTGGCTCCCGACCCTGATAAGATCACCGCAATTAAGGAATGGCCAAGTCCCTCCAGTGTAAAGGAAGTGCGGCAGTTCCTCGGGTTGGTAGGCTACTACCGCAGGTTCATCCCCGGTTTCACCAAAAAGGCAGCTCCTATGCAGGACCTCCTGATAGGCCAGTCCCGGAAGGCCAAGAACCAGAAGCCGCCCTTCAGATGGGAGAAGTTGGAAGAGGAGTCCTTCCGCCAGCTGAAGATGGCCCTCACGGGAGATGAAATCCTGGCGTACCCGGATTACAGCCAGCCCTTTATCCTCTACACCGACGCAAGTAACATCGGGCTAGGAGCCGTGCTGTCCCAGATCCAGCAGGGGAAAGAACGAGTAATCGCTTACGCCAGCCGAAAACTGCGACCCACCGAGAGAAACCCTGAGAATTACAGCTCATTTAAGCTAGAGTTCCTGGCAGTGGTGTGGGCAGTCACCGAACGCTTTAAGCACTACCTCGCTTCTTCCCGGTTCGTCGTGTACACGGATAACAACCCGTTGACACACCTGGACACAGCAAGACTCGGTGCCCTAGAGCAGAGATGGATGGCCCGTCTGTCCAACTACGAGTTCACAATCAAATACCGGGCAGGACGCTCCAATACCAACGCGGACGCCCTGTCCAGGATGCCAAACCTACCGGACGTAGGAGAAGATCCAGAGGGACTGGAAGAAGTCGAACTCCCTGCGTTCCACCGGCATGGGACTATCCAGTATTCCCTCCGGGTAAGGAGTAAGCAAGCCGCTATGTTTAACCCCTTGCCTCACTACAACTGGGAGGAAACGCAAGACAGTGACCCTGCCGTCCGACTGGTGAAGGAGATGCTGACTCGGCCAGAGGCTCGCCTTGACCCAGACGCTCCGGAGGAAGCCAAGCAACTGTGGGCTGAGAAGAGTCGACTGTTCCTTTATAAGGGGAAGTTGTGCCGCAGAATGGTTAACTCCCGGACGCATGAACTAATCTGGCAAGTAGTGGTGCCACGAAGAGACGCAGCCATGGTGATGGAGGCATACCACGACGGGGCTGGCACTTCGGATGGAAGAAGCTGGAGTTCCTGCTGCGCGAGCGGTTCCACTGGGTAGGCATGAGGGGAACCATCGAGAGGTGGTGCAGAGACTGTGGCCCGTGCAACCTAAGAAGGAAGGACCGTGCCAGCCAGAAGACTCCCCTGCAGTCCATCGTCACCCGGCAGCCGTTGGAACTGGTAGCCTTGGATCATGTAAAACTGACCCCAAGCAGAAGTGGCTACGTCTACGCACTAACCATCGTGGATCACTACTCCCGGTTCTTGGTTGTCGTCCCCGTCAAGGACTTAACAGCTCGAACAGCAGCGAGAGCCTTCCAGCAGCATTTCTGCCGTCCACACGGGTACCCGAACCAAGTGTTGACAGACCAGGGACCTGCCTTTGAAGCGGAGGTCTTCCAAGAATTCTGCACTCTGTATGGCTGCCGGAAGATAAGGACGACACCCTATCATCCGCAAACTAATGGACTTTGTGAGAAAATGAACCAGGTGGTAATGGATCTTCTGAAAACGTTGCCCCTGGAAGAACGCAGTCTGTGGCCTGAGAAGCTGCCCGATCTGGTGGACCTATACAACCACATCCCGGTAGGTTCCACCAACTGTACCCCGGCTTACCTAATGAGGGCGAGACCTGGTAAGTTACCTGTTGACCTGGAAATGGGAGTCCTGACACCTGAGGACACTTCACCAGAAGCAGACTGGGACACAGAGAGGCAGCAGCAGTACCGGAGAGTACAGGAGAGCGTGGAGCGAAGTCTCTGTCAGGCTAGGGAAAGACAAGAGAAAACTTACAACCAGTATGCTCCCGCTGTTCCCCTGGTACCCGGAGAGCAGGTCTTGAAGAGAAAAAGACGGCTCCACAAGTTGGACGACCAGTGGGAGAAGGACCCGTACACCGTACTGCCCTCAAGCCACGACAACCCAAAGGTCTGTACCATCAGTAAAGACGGAGGGGAAACCACAACCATTGTATCCCGGGATCACCTGAAGAAGTGTCCCGAACAGCTACGGAACCCTGAAGAGGAACAAGAAGACCCTCGACCCGTAGAGGAAAGGGAAGACATGGTTAATACTGTGCTCGGAGACTTCCCTCGGTCTTGGACTCAAGTCAATGGTGCAGTTGTGGTACCCGTACTCACCTTCCTCCAACCAGCATCCCAAGCACCTACGGAGCAACAGGTAGAGCTGGAAGAACAGCCGGTCCAGGAGGCAGAAGACCCCACACCAGCAGACCAGGAGGATCAACCCTCTGCTTGCAGTGAGCCTGCCATATCCCTAGTGAGCCAAAGGGCCCGTAGACCGCTGCCCAGTTTACCCTTAACAGCTCCTACACCCTGTAGTTCAGGGCCAGACAGTCAGCTCCGTAGGTCCACTAGGGCCACTAGGGGCCAGTTACCCGCACGTTGGAGGATTTGAAGTGTATAAATTGTTTTATTTGTGGTTACCTGTTTATTGTTGCTTGTGTATAATTATGTGTTTCTAGTTATTTTTAGGAGTCCTTGGTGGATTTACCGGGAATCCTTTGTACATAGTTGGAGCGTAACCCAGGACGGACTAAAGACTGTTAAGGACTCGGGGCAGGACAGACCCCTACCTGGTTACGTCTCCCTGTTTTGGTGAAATGGACACCTTGCTTTCTTCAAAGACTGCACCCGGTTACGGACATGCCGTGACCACCTTTATGTGTTTCTTTATTGTTATTGTTATATCTTGTTATGTTTTTCTAAAATATGTTTAGTCCCGGAGTACTAAATTTCACTAGGGGGGAATGTGGCACCCCAGGGGTCTGGTTTTCCACAGTAACAGCAATGTTATGTCTGAGAGCAGGTGGGAGGTCTCTTGGTCAGGGATCCTATGCATGCCACACCTCCTGCCCAGTCCTGGGAGGGGAAGAACTTCCCCTATATAAACCTAGGGCTGAGGCAGGGTGAGTGAGTAGAGAAGAAGCAGAGAAAAGAAGCCAATATAGGAAGAAACAACAGGAGCTCTGTGGGAGCAGTGTTACAAGGAGTCAGGGGCTGGCAGCTGCAGAGCTCGCCCTGACTGAGAAGTTATCACCGGACCCGGAGTCCGAGGCTGTGGGGACTAACTCCTATCCAGCAGCAGAAACCGACCGGCAGGGGATTGCAGGTCCTCTGGCCCAGAAACCCGAAGGCCCCGAGTCACCGGCCATACGAGTGAGCACCACACGGTACACTCAGGGACGTGGGCTACTTATACCCGCCTCTAGCAATGTAGCCAGAAGAGTATCGTTAGTTTGGGAGGCCTACAACTCCGCCTGGCCAGGGGAGATCCCATCTGCTCAAGGACTGACCAGGCCCCAATCGCTAGCCAGTACTCCGGAAGGGTCTATCTTTGTCACCAGTAAAGACCCTGAACTACACAGTACCGTCTCCGAGTGGTTCCTGCTACCCCCATCATCCACGTCGGCTGCCCTGAGGCCATACCCCTCCCGTTGGGGGTTATACTATCACGCTGCACAATCCTACCACCGGCCTCAGCGGTCTGCCCTGCAGCAGCAGCTCCCTGGCTGCACTCAACGGGTGGCGTAGTCGTCCAACATCTACCGCTAAAACAGCGCCACTTAGTCTGACTCCCTGGGCACGGACCGGATCACCGCCACGAGACTACAACCCTCAAGAGATCCGGCTCCGGGTAAGCTCCCGCGTGCGCAACGCAGCGCGACACAGGCCCAGGGGCGAGTCAACTTCCCCCAGGTTAGTTTGTTCATTCCACACCTCTTATCCTGAGAATCCTGGTCCTGAGTGTCCGAAGGCCGCTCGTAGAAGTGGGGGTACAGTTATGGGTGTGTCACGTGTGACAGACAGTCGCTCTGGATCTGGCTGTAGAAGGTCAATGCGCTTGGCATTGCAGACGCCTTCTTGATCCTCTCATCTTTGTAGTATATCCTTCTTCCTTTAGGACCCAGCGGTGACCTCCACCTCCTACTGCTGATTGACACACCCTTGCTTGGTAGTTAAAAACTCTCAGTTTGCTCCAGGGAGTCTCCGGTGATAGTTCTATGTACCTCTGTGCAGGTTTGGAGCACTAGCTTCTTCTCTGGTGCCCTTGGAGAACAGTTGGCGTTATCTCTCAGGTGTCTGCTCAAAATAAGTGTATCCCCTTTGTTTGTCTACCTTGTTGTCTTTAGTTTGTAGTGGGGCCTGACTAGTGCTCACCCCGTGTCCCCAAGCTCTAGGGATATTCAGAGTTTAGGGTCATGCTCGGCGATAGGTGTGGAACCTATGTAGGGAAGGTAGGGTGATATTAGATCTCCCTAGGGGTCTACACTCCCTCTTTCCCTAGTGTTTGGGCTTCCTCCCCCTCTTCCCTTCGTGTTGCACTTAGTCTTCCCCACACCTTGCGTGTCAGCTTGGAAGCCTAAGAACACCATGCCAACTGTGAAACACGGGGTGGCAGCATCATTTTGTGGGGTTGTTTTGCTGCAGGAGAGACTGTTGCACTTCACAAAATAGATGGCATCATGAGAAAAGAAGATTATATGGCAATACTGAAGCAACATCTCAAGACTAGAGATGAGCGTTGTTCTACTCGAACTGTTCGCCAATCTCAAATTCGAGCTGTTTTGGGCGGTGTTCGAGCCGTTCGGCGAACACGAACGATTTGAGAAAAATTTGGCTGTTCGAGGTTATGTTCGATAACTGTTCGTGCACCAAAATCATAACTGGATTTTTTCTCAGCAATGATGAAAATTAATGTTAATACGCAGTTTGAGTGTACATCGGGGTGGGGGGAGGGGCAGGGGATGGATCTCTGCAGGAATAATGAAGATCTCCATTTTTTTTTCTCTTTCCCGCATTTACAGTGGGGAGGTGCAATCTGTCAGCCTATCAGCAGCGCACACACGGAGCGAAGTGATTTTTTCACACAAGCAAGGGCATGTGTCATTGGCAGTGTATGTCACATGTCCTTGCCCTATAAGACCAAGCCATTTTCCCCGTCGCCACCATTTTCTCACTGCTGCAGCTGCATGTTAGACGGCACCGCTGTTGCTGTGTGCGCTATACCTTGTTAATTTCAAGCCAATTTTCGCACAAATCTACAGATAGCTTGGGAGTAGGGAATAGTTGTGATTGCAGTCCTTTTAAGGACTAGGTTACAGCATTTCCTACGACTTTTATCAGGCAGGTCTGTGCTCTTAAATAGATAGATTGTGGGAGTAAAGACTAATTGTAATTGCAGTCCTTTTCAGGACTAGGTTACATCAGTTCCTATCAGTTTTTGCCAGGCAGG
The DNA here is from genome assembly GCF_046119375.1 of Phyllobates terribilis. Lineage (NCBI taxonomy): Eukaryota > Metazoa > Chordata > Amphibia > Anura > Dendrobatidae > Phyllobates > Phyllobates terribilis. The sequence continues at coordinate 71,162,957 of NW_027362770.1, read as the reverse complement.
TCTGTGCCAGTGCTGTGCAAGTTTTTTTCACAGCATTTTGCTGAATCTAGCAAAGCTAATCCTTTTTGGCCTATTGCAGAGTGTGTTAGTCAGTGGAGTAGCCTATCTGTGTTGCAAGATATACCACCTGTGTATAGAATACCAATTTTTTTACTGCACCTAGTGAAGTAAAATCTTTTGGGCATAGCATCATTCTATTAGTCTATCTATACTGACCTCCATCAGGTTGCAAATTGAATATAATTTTTTTCTGCATCTAGCTCTGAAAAAATATTTGGGCTTCTAGCAGTGTGTGGGACTTGTTCTATTAGTCCATTTATACTGACCTCCATCAGGTTGCAAACTGAGTATAATTTTTTTCTGCATCTAGCTCTGAAAAAATATTTGGCCTTCTAGCAGTGTGTGGGACTTTCTCTATTAGTCCATCTATACTGACCTCCATCAGGTTGCAAACTGAATATATTTTTTTTCTGCATCTACCTCTGAAAAAATATTGGGCTTCTAGCTGTGTGTGGGACTTGTTCTATTAATCCATCTATACAGACCTCCATCAGGTTGCAAACTGAATATAATTTTTTTCTGCATCTACCTCTGAAAAAATATTTGGGCTTCTAGCTGTGTGTGGGACTTGTTCTATTAGTCCATCTATGCTGACCTCCATCAGGTTGCAAACTGAATATAATTTTTTTCTGCATCTACCTCTGAAAAAATATTTGGGCTTCTAGCTGTGTGTGGGACTTGTTCTATTAGTCCATCTATACTGACCTCCATCAGGTTGCAAACTGAAAATAATTTTTTGTCTGCATCTAGCTCTGAAAAAATATTTGGCCTTCTAGCAGTGTGTGGGACTTTCTCTATTAGTCCATCTATACTGACCTCCATCAGGTTGCAAATCAAAAATAATTTTTATCTGCATCCAGCTCTGAAAAAATATTTGGCCTTCTAGCAGTGTGTGGGACTTTCTCTATTAGTCCATCTATACTGACCTCCATCAGGTTGCAAATTAAAAATAATTTTTATCTGCATCCAGCTCTGAAAAAATATTTGGCCTTCTAGCAGTGTGTGGGACTTGTTCTATTAGTCCATCTATACTGACCTCCATCAGGTTGCAAATTAAAAATAATTTTTTGTCTGCATCTAGCTCTGAAAAAATATTTGGACTTCTAGCAGTGTGTGGGACTTTCTCTATTAGTCCATCTATACTGACCTCCATCAGGTTGGAAACTGAATATATTTTTTTTCTGCATCTACCTCTGAAAAAATATTGGGCTTCTAGCTGTGTGTGGGACTTGTTCTATTAATCCATCTATACAGACCTCCATCAGGTTGCAAACTGAATAAAATTTTTTTCTGCATCTACCTCTGAAAAAATATTTGGGCTTCTAGCTGTGTGTGGGACTTGTTCTATTAGTCCATCTATACTGACCTCCATCAGGTTGCAAACTGAAAATAATTTTTTGTCTGCATCTAGCTCTGAAAAAATATTTGGCCTTCTAGCAGTGTGTGGGACTTTCTCTATTAGTCCATCTATACTGACCTCCATCAGGTTGCAAACTGAATATATTTTTTTTCTGCATCTACCTCTGAAAAAATATTGGGCTTCTAGCTGTGTGTGGGACTTGTTCTATTAATCCATCTATACAGACCTCCATCAGGTTGCAAACTGAATATAATTTTTTTCTGCATCTACCTCTGAAAAATTATTTGGGCTTCTAGCTGTGTGTGGGACTTGTTCTATTAGTCCATCTATACTGACCTCCATCAGGTTGCAAACTGAAAATTATTTTTTGTCTGCATCTAGCTCTGAAAAAATATTTGGCCTTCTAGCAGTGTGTGGGACTTTCTCTATTAGTCCATCTATACTGACCTCCATCAGGTTGCAAATTAAAAATAATTTTTATCTGCATCCAGCTCTGAAAAAATATTTGGCCTTCTAGCAGTGTGTGGGACTTTCTCTATTAGTCCATCTATACTGACCTCCATCAGGTTGCAAATTAAAAATAATTTTTATCTGCATCCAGCTCTGAAAAAATATTTGGCCTTCTAGCAGTGTGTGGGACTTTCTCTATTAGTCCATCTATACTGACCTCCATCAGGTTGCAAATTAAAAATAATTTTTTGTCTGCATCTAGCTCTGAAAAAATATTTGGCCTTCTAGCAGTGTGTGGGACTTTCTCTATTAGTCCATCTATACTGACCTCCATCAGGTTGCAAACTGAATATATTTTTTTTCTGCATCTACCTCTGAAAAAATATTGGGCTTCTAGCTGTGTGTGGGACTTGTTCTATTAATCCATCTATACAGACCTCCATCAGGTTGCAAACTGAATATATTTTTTTCTGCATCTACCTCTGAAAAAATATTTGGGCTTCTAGCTGTGTGTGGGACTTGTTCTATTAGTCCATCTATACTGACCTCCATCAGGTTGCAAACTAAATATAATTTTATTCTGCATCTAGCTCTGAAAAAATATTTGGCCTTCTAGCAGTGTGTGGGACTTTCTCTATTAGTCCATCTATACTGACCTCCATCAGGTTGCAAATTAAAAATAATTTTTATCTGCATCCAGCTCTGAAAAAATATTTGGCCTTCTAGCAGTGTGTCGGACTTTCTCTATTAGTCCATCTATACTGACCTCCATCAGGTTGCAAATTAAAAATAATTTTTTGTCTGCATCTAGCTCTGAAAAAATATTTGGGCTTCTAGCTGTGTGTGGGACTTGTTCTATTAGTCCATCTATACTGACCTCCATCAGGTTGCAAACTGAAAATAATTTTTTGTCTGCATCTAGCTTTGAAAAAATATTTGGCCTTCTAGCAGTGTGTGGGACTTTCTCTATTAGTCCATCTATACTGACCTCCATCAGGTTGCAAACTGAATATAATTTTTTTCTGCATCTAGCTCTGAAAAAATATTTGGCCTTCTAGCAGTGTGTGGGACTTTCTCTATTAGTCCATCTATACTGACCTCCATCAGGTTGCAAATTAAAAATAATTTTTATCTGCATCCAGCTCTGAAAAAATATTTGGCCTTCTAGCAGTGTGTGGGACTTTCTCTATTAGTCCATCTATACTGACCTCCATCAGGTTGCAAATTAAAAATATTTTTTTTGTCTGCATCTAGCTCTGAAAAAATATTTGGCCTTCTAGCAGTATGTGGGACTTTCTCTATTAGTCCATCTATACTGACCTCCATCAGGTTGCAAACTGAATATATTTTTTTTCTGCATCTACCTCTGAAAAAATATTGGGCTTCTAGCAGTGTGTGGGACTTGTTCTCTTAATCCATCTATACAGACCTCCATCAGGTTGCAAACTGAATATAATTTTTTTCTGCATCTACCTCTGAAAAAATATTTGGGCTTCTAGCTGTGTGTGGGACATGTTCTATTAGTCCATCTATACTGACCTCCATCAGGTTGCAAACTGAAAATAAATTTTTATCTGCATCCAGCTCTGAAAAAATATTTGGCCTTCTAGCAGTGTGTGGGACTTTCTCTATTAGCCCATCTATACTGACCTCCATCAGGTTGCAAATTAAAAATAATTTTTTGTCTGCATCTAGCTCTGAAAAAATATTTGGCCTTCTAGCAGTGTGTGGGACTTTCTCTATTAGCCCATCTATACTGACCTCCATCAGGTTGCAAATTAAAAATAATTTTTATCTGCATCCAGCTCTGAAAAAATATTTGGCCTTCTAGCAGTGTGTGGGACTTTCTCTATTAGCCCATCTATACTGACCTCCATCAGGTTGCAAATTAAAAATAATTTTTTGTCTGCATCTAGCTCTGAAAAAATATTTGGCCTTCTAGCAGTGTGTGGGACTTTCTCTATTAGTCCATCTATACTGACCTCCATCAGGTTGCAAACTGAATATAATTTTTTTCTGCATCTACCTCTGAAAAAATATTTGGGCTTCTAGCTGTGTGTGGGACTTGTTCTATTCGTCCATCTATACTGACCTCCATCAGGTTGCAAACTGAAAATAATTTTTTGTCTGCATCTAGCTCTGAAAAAATATTTGGCCTTCTAGCAGTGTGTGGGACTTTCTCTATTAGTCCATCTATACTGACCTCCATCAGGTTGCAAATGAAAAATAATTTTTATCTGCATCCAGCTCTGAAAAAATATTTGGCCTTCTAGCAGTGTGTGGGACTTTCTCTATTAGCCCATCTATACTGACCTCCATCAGGTTGCAAATTAAAAATAATTTTTTGTCTGCATCTAGCTCTGAAAAAATATTTGGCCTTCTAGCAGTGTGTGGGACTTTCTCTATTAGTCCATCTATACTGACCTCCATCAGGTTGCAAACTGAATATATTTTTTTTTCTGCATCTACCTCTGAAAAAATATTGGGCTTCTAGCTGTGTGTGGGACTTGTTCTATTAATCCATCTATACTGACCTCCATCAGGTTGCAAACTGAAAATAATTTTTTGTCTGCATCTAGCTCTGAAAAAATATTTGGCCTTCTAGCAGTGTTTGGGACTTTCTCTATTAGTCCATCTATACTGACCTTCATCAGGTTGCAAATTAAAAATAATTTTTATCTGCATCCAGCTCTGAAAAAATATTTGGCCTTCTAGCAGTGTGTGGGACTTTCTCTATTAGTCCATCTATACTGATCTCCATCAGGTTGCAAATTGAATATAATTTTTTTCTGCATCTAACCCAGCCAATAGTTTTGGCCTAATACCACAGTTTGGCCACTCAGCTCTGCTCGGTTCCCATCCATTGTTTTTTTGTGCAAACAACTCCAGAGTTGTGAATTAGTTAACCACCAAAATGAGTGGAAAAAGGCCTGCTGCTGGTGGAAAGGGGAATAGGCGTGTTGGGAAGGGGAAAAAAGGTTGTGTCCGTGGGGTAGGTGTTAAAGCAACAGTAACATCTGCAGAAGAAAGACCATCTTCCAGCCAAACTAAAATGTCTACTTCTTTTAGCGGACAATGTGATAAGATCCCTTTCTTACCGCCACGCCAATCGCTACAAATTCCAGATGAGGCACAAAAACAGCAGGTGCTTCAACGGATATCAAGTGCTCCTTTAAGTGGGCTCTCCTCCACATCAACTTCAACATCACAAATACTCCAGTCCTCAAAGGTGTCACCCCAATCGCACTTGCTTCCTCACAGCTCCCAAATCTCCAGCTGCCCGTCTGAGTATGAGGTAGAACAGATGGTTGAGTCTGCAGAGCTGTTTACTCATACTATAGCCTGGGAATCAGAGGTCGACTCCAGCGCTTCTGTGAATCCAGACGAGGAAATGATCTGCACTGATGCCCAGAATCTTTATGAATCGAATCCACGACCAGACGCAGAAGGTTCTGACCATAATGTAGACCCTCATTCCCAAACTGTAACTCCTGTTGGTGGAGACAATGAGGAAGACGATGATGAGACTCAAATACCTGATTGGAGCGACAACTTTAGTTTTTTGTCAGGGCAGGAACAGGTTGGCTCTGAGGACGACGGGTGTGATAACGCACAGGGTGATGATGATGAGGTTGGAGATCCCACTTACTGTCAACCCACAGTCAGCCAAGAGATGAGGTCAGCAGAGCAGGTGGAGGAAGATGCTAGTGACGACGAGGTCAGGTTGCGCCTTCCTGGACAGAGACGTAGTACTGGAAGCACGTCAACAACTGCATCCTCAAACAGAACTTTGCCTCTCACCACAAGTCGTGGTGGCTCTTCAGGTCGCATGGGTGCTAAGCCTTGCATAGCCTGGGCATTTTTTCAGATCGATAAAGATGACCCAACTCGTGTTATCTGTAACATTTGTCAGCAAAAGCTAAGTAGAGGCCAAAAAATACATAGTTTGAGTACTTCATGCATGAACCGGCACATGGACATGAAGCATAAGTTGCAGTGGGAAGCTCAGTGTGCTACAATGCGGCCTAGCCGGCCGGGCCAACCACCGTCTGCCATATCTTGTGCATCCGCGGCCTCTTCATCCTCTGTGACTGGGGGGACAGCAGTCACACCTGTTTTGGGGCACAGACCTGCCACCTCTTTACCCGCAACAGCCAGCGTGATTGGCAGGTCATCATTATCTTTGGAGGTGGTAACACCAGCTGGTGTTGAGCGCTGTCCGACATCGATAGCACCACCTTTGGATCAAGGCAACCTAACATGTCCGCCTGCATCTTCCTCACAGACCGGCAGTTTGCCGGGGACACCCTTATCAACCCCGTCTAAGCACAATAGCCATCCCTCGGTCCCTCAGATGTGGACAAGTAAAAGACCATTTCCTCCTAGCCATGAGAAAGCTAAGAGGTTGAATTTCACCATCTGCAAGCTCTTGGCTACAGAAATGCTGCCTTTCCGCCTGGTGGACACAGAGGATTTTCGAGACCTTATGTCCGTCGCAGTGCCCCAGTACCAGATGCCCAGTCGGCACTACTTCTCAAAGAAAGGTGTGCCTGCGCTCCACCAGCATGTCGCACACAACATCACCGCTTCTTTGAGAAACTCTGTGTGTGACAGGGTGCATTTCACCACAGACACTTGGACGAGTAGGCATGGACAGGGGCGTTACATGTCGCTGACTGGGCACTGGGTAACTATGGTGACAGCAGGACAAGGGGCTGCTGTCCAAGTCTTGCCGTCCCCACGAGTTGTGCGTCAATCCTCTTTATGTCAAAGTTCCTCCACTGCTTCTGCCTCCTCAACCTCCTCTCGGTCTTCCACCTGCACCCAAAGCCTGTCTGGTCATGCCACAAGCTTTCTAACTGCGCAGAAGGGATCCTGCACACCTCCTTACTATGCTGGCAGTAGGGCTCAACGTCATCAGGCGGTTTTTACTTTGAAATGTCTGGGAAATGTGAGTCACACAGCTGAGGAGTTGTGGTCAGCTCTGGAGAACCAATTTCATGAATGGTTGTCTCCACTGGACCTGAAACCAGGGAAGGCCGTGTGCGACAATGCTGCAAACCTGGGTGCGGCCCTTCGCCGGGGCAATGTCACACACGTGCCTTGTATGGCTCACGTGTTGAACCTGGTTATCCAGCAATTTTTAGCCCACTATCCCAGACTAGATGGCCTTCTGCAGAGGCACGGTCGCTGTGTGCTCACTTCCGCCGTTCGCATCCCGCAGCTCAGCGACTTACATCTCTACAGAAGTCGTTGGGCCTGCCACTTCACCGGCTAAAATGCGATGTGCCTACCCGGTGAAATTCAACTCTGCACATGTTGCAGCGACTGTGGCAGCACCGACAAGCCCTGGTGCAATACGTTCTGACGTATAGCCTGGGCCAACGAGATCCGGAGGTGGGGCAAATCACGCTGGAGGAGTGGTCTCAGATCAGGGACCTATGCACCCTTCTGCACAGTTTTGAAATGGCGACGAAGATGTTTAGTGCTGACGATGCCATTATCAGCATGACTATTCCGGTGATTTACATGCTGGAGCACATGTTAAACAGAATTCGGAGTCAGGTGGTGGCACAAGAGGACGTGGAGGAAGTAGAGGAGGAGGAGTTGTATGCGGAAGGGCTAACATCAGCAAGGTCCAGACGGTCGGCAGCACCAAGGCGGCAGGCATGTGAGGGTGGGGGAGATGGTTTTACCAGGGCGCATGGTAGCAGCCAAACTAGTGAGGAAGGTGCAGGAGCCCAGGAAGAAGTGGAGGACGAACTGATGGAAGGCTCATCAGATGAGGGAGACCTTGATCACATTTCTGTTGTGCGAGGTTGGGGGGAGAGGACAGAGGAAGGAAGCATGATTGTTACCTCGCCACCAACACAACAGGGACTTGGTGCTCCTGGATGCGCAACACACATGAGTGCCTTCTTGCTGCACTACCTGCAACATGACCCTCGAATTGTGAGAATTAGAAATAATCCTGACTACTGGGTTGCCACACTGTTAGATCCCCGGTACAAAAGTAAATTTGCAGAAATTATTCCTGCCATAGAAAGTGATGCACGCATGCAGGAGTATCAGCAGAGACTGTTGCAGAATCTTACATGTGCTTTTCCACAAAACACCAGTGGTGCACGTAGTGAATCTCACAGTTCCAACTTGCCAACCGTGGGACCGTCAAGTGTTCGGCACTCAAACCGTAACAGAACCACAGTATCTGCTGGTAACATCAATTTTGCGGAATCATTTCACCACTTTTTTAGCCCATCCTTTGCAAGGCCACAGGAGACAAGAAGTCTGACACATAGTCAACGCCTAGAGACGATGGTACAGGAGTATCTCCAAGTAAACATTGAAGCCATGACTGTGTCACTGGACCCTTGCTCTTTTTGGGCTTCCAATCTGGATAAATGGCCGGAGCTAGCCACTTACGCCTTGGAGATCTTGTCATGCCCCGCAGCCAGCGTTCTGTCTGAACGTGTGTTCAGCGCTGCTGGTGGTGTGCTGACAGATAAGCGCACGCGGCTCTCCACTGATAATGTAGACAGACTCACGTTCATAAAGATGAACAAATCATGGATCCGAAATGACTTTTCTACCCCTGTGTCATCCTGGGGAGAGTAAAAGCTTGATGATTTGTTAAAATCACCCTACCAACCGTTTTAAGCTTTCAAATTACTAATCATGTTTATCTATATCTTGACTGGAAAATAATTTGGGCTTTGTAGCAGTGTGCAGCACTGATCCTATTAGCCCATCTATACTAAGCTCCACCAGATTTAAAATTAATAATGATTTTTAGCTGCATCTAGCCCAGAAAATAATTTTGGGGCTCCGAGATGCGCAAGACACATAAGTGCCTTCTTGCTGCACTACCTGCAACATGACCCTCATATTGTCAGAATTCAAAGTAATCATGACTACTGGGTTGCCACACTCTTAGATCCCCCAAACTTTTCGATCAACCTTTTCATTTTAATAAAGACCAAAAAAATGGTCATTTTTGAAATTATAAGCATTAGCAGGTTATTAGAAACTGAAATCAAACAGTTTTCAACTCAAAACTTTATTCTAGGTGATGTTACATTTTCACATAGGACCCCTTGTTCGAAAGGAGCTTCTGAACTCTCTCGTCCATTGAATTTGTCAGGTTTTGGATGGTTTCTGCTTCAATTGTTTTGCATGAGGACAGAATACCCTCCCAGAGCTGTTGCTTAGATGTGAACTGCCTCCCGCCATCATAGACACTCCTTTTGATGATGCTCCAGAGGTTCTGAATGGGGTAGAGGTCAGGGGACCATGGGGGTCACACCATAAGTTTGTCCCCTTTTATGCCCATATCAGCCAGAGATGCAGATGTTTTATGTGCAGCATGAGATGGTGCATTATCATGCAAAAAAATGATCTTGCTGTGAAATACATGGTTCTTTTTCTTGAACCATGGCAGGAAGTGCTGTTTGAGAAAATCCACATACATTATGGAGTTCATCTTTAGCGCCTTCAGGGATCCTAAAGGGGCCGACAATCTCTCTCCCCATGATTCCAGCCCAAAACATTACTCCACCTCCTCCTTGTTGGCGCTGTAGCCGTGTTTGCGTGGGGTGTCCATCAACCAGCCATCCTCCACTCCATCCATCTGGACCATCAAGCGCTGCACGGCACTCATCCGTGAACAAAACAGTTTTTAAATCAGTCTTCATGTAATGTTTGGCCCACTGGAGCCGTTTCTGCTTGTGTGAAGTGGATAGAGGAGGTCGACAGGATGGCATATGCACAGCTGCAAACCTCTGAAGGACCCTGCATCTTGTTGTTCGGGGGACGTTGGAGGCACCAGCAGCTTCAAAAACTTGTCTGCTGCTATGACAAGGCTTTTTTGCCGCTGCTCTTTTAACCTGACGTAATTGCCTGTAGGAAAGAGTCCTCAATTTGCCCTTATCAGCACGCACACGTGTGTACTGTGAATCAGCTACATACTTCTTGATTGCCAAGACACTTCATCCTGATCTTCGCACAATGTTGATTGTAGTCATGCCTTGACCTAAACACTCCACAATTTGTTGCTTCTCAGCAGCCGACACATCCTTTTTCTTTCCCATTTTGGCAGAAAATGTAGGCTGCTTAATAATGTGAGACAGCCTTCTTAAGTAGTCTTGCCTTTCATTGGACACACCTGCCAAACTAATTAGCACAGGTGTCTGCAATTGCTTACAGTGATATAAAGAGCCCTGACACACATCACCATCAATGAGTTTAACTGACAAACAAACAAATTCTTCCCTTATCACTCCTAAACACTTTTTGCATAATAATTTGGAACACAGTGTACATGTGCTTTTCCACAAAACACCAGTGGTTCACGTAGTGAATCTTACAGTTCTAACTTGCCAACCGTGGTCTGTATGGAGTTGTTCAATAAAGGGCCCAAAATTAAGATAACATAGATGGGAGAGGTCTCTATGAATAGGAATTCCTAAGTATTTGATACCCTGTGAGGGCCAGGCAAAGGGAAAGTTGGACTGGATGGAATCCTATATGGATTTGGGGAGGGAGACATCGAGGGCCTCAGACTTCGCTGCATTGATTTTAAAATTTGACCATGTAACAAAGTGATCTATTTCAGCCATAACAGCATGGATGGATATATGTGATTGAGTGATATATACTAGTACATCATCAGCAAATAGAGAGCACTTGTACTCGGTGCCTCCCACCTCAATCCACCTAATATTGGGGTTATGGCGAATTGATGAGAGCAGGTGCTCCGTCACTAGGATGTATAAGAGAGGGGACAGAGGACATCCCTGCCTTGTCCCATTGGTGATTGTGAAAGGTGATGAAAATGTTCTGATGCACCCCTTGGGCCTTGGGACACCCGGAGCCGGACTCTTTTTGGTGGATGCTGGTGGTTGTAGTCTTCGTGGCGGCGACCCGGTTCCGTGGCTCAGGGTGGTCAAACCAGTGGCGGAACTATTTATGTGGTTTTGATGTTTAAATGTCCGACTACGCCACCCGTGGATTGCGGTCAGAGTGAACCGCCGCTGCAGGGCAGACCGCTGATGCTGGTGTTGTGGGTGCAGCAGAGCGTAGCATAACTCCCCACGGGAGGAGTATAGCCTCAGGGCAGTGTATGCGGAGGATGGGGGTGATGGTGCAGGGCAGCAGCAGTAACGACACGGAGTCAGTGATGCAGTCCAGGGCCTTTACTCACAGTTCTTATTATCCAGACCACGTCTGCAGGTAACGGCTGCCCACGTCGTACTGTGCTCACCAGGTGAGGGGCTCAGACAACTCCCAGATAACTTTGGAGCGCTTCACAGGACCCCCTTTGTGTGTCCTTTGTCTGGCCTTTCTTACCAACCCTTCTGTCCGGCTGCCTCGGGCCTCCTCTTGGTAAACTTGGCGCCAGTTTCCCTGACCCTATGTGCTGCCCTCCTAGCGGGTGCAGCGAGGGGCTGCGCCACATAAAATGTCACAGCCTCCGGTTTCTAGCTGAGGGTCGTTTCCTGCCTCCACTAGTTTCGGGGACCGGTCTCCCCCTTTGGCCTGACCCCTCCATGCAGGTGGATTCGGGCGTGCGGTGGCGACTCGCCCGTCCGCACCCCTGGGATCCCTTCGCTCCTCGTTCCTGGAGCCTTCTCCGCTCCTCTTCCTTCCTTCTCCCTCTTCCAGGCCTGGGCCTCTGTTACTAGGCCCGCCTCCGGAGCAGAGCTCATGCAGAGCCCCTGCTCCCTGCCACTTCTGCTCAGACTTCTCTGCACTGAACTAAGATGGTGCCCACCTTTTATACTTCCTTCTCAATGCACCCAGGAACTGCTTCCTCCCTGCTCCTGCACTACAGGGTTCCCCTTCCTCAGTGTTCCCTCCCCCCACTCCAGCCAGGGACAGGGACTGTCGTGCCCATCTCAGGGTCATATTGGTCGCCCTGCCCCACTGCAATGTGGTGTAATGCATGCAGGTGTCGGGTCCTGATCCACACTCCATTCTTACCTGAGAGTGAGATATCACACCTCTGGGTGAGGTGCAATACCTCTGTAGCAACCGAGCCCTCAGGGTGCTACAGTTCCATTTATCTTCAGCCTAGGTGACGTATTGCGATACAGGGCTGTGATTTTGGCTATAAAAGGGTCCCCTAGACCCCTACCCCAAGCTTTTTAAGAGAATCATATATGGCGTGCCAGGAGATTCTATGGAATGCTTTCTCAGCATCCAACGAGAGTATCTAATTACAAATTTTTAACTGCATCTAGCCCAGGAAATACTTTGTGCCTAGTAGCAGTGTCTGCTAGTCAGCGGATTATCCCGGCTGTTAAGCAAGCTACACCACCTGTAGTTTGGACACTTAATTTTTTCAAAGGAAATGCTTCGGGACCACGGGATACTCAGTGAAGAGCATCAGGAGGCACCCCAAGGCATAGGGGCTGGGACTGGCAGTAGGATGCCTTGCGGTGGACAGCCGAGCTCGATCCTTATAAAAGCTTTTTAACTGCAGCAGCTTTAGTGGACGCTACTGGAGCTGGAATTACGCGGCTGCTGGCATGAGACTTGCCCTCCAATAGATCCTTGTAAATGGATTTAAAGTGTATTCATTCAAATTAGAGAGACAATTTAAATTAAAAAGCTTAGAGCTGCCTCCACCACAGGGGGGCTCGCTCGACCCACCAGCGGACAGGCACCAGTATTGGGAGAGGGGGGCTGGCCATCAGGGTTCACCGCGGCTCTGGCACAAACCCGGCGACACGGAGGTGGCACGGGCAGGAGCGGACTGAACGTGTCGGCTTCTCACTTTTTGGATTTTAGAAGGGCATGACATGCCTATATCTGTGTCTCCCCCTCCTTTTACTCCTCCACCTCTTTTCTTTTCTCCTGACTATATGTACTTGTCACTTTTTCATGTGTTAGTTGTGTCTTCTGAGCAGTTTGTCAGCTTTTGGACACCTTTGAAGGTGTTTTCTATGTGTTTCTATGTGTTTTTGTTTGCCTGCCATTGGTTTTAACGGTGTTCGAAGGTGTTCGACGAACAGTTCGACGAACAGTTCGGCGAACACACGGGTGTTCGACGAACCGAACCGAACTCGAACACTACGGGGGTGGCTCAACACTACTCAAGACATCAGCCAGGAAGTTAAAGCTTGGGTGGAAATGGGTCTTCCAAATGGACAATGACATACTGCCAAAATGGTAACAAAGTGGCTTATGTATAACAAAGTCAATGTTTTGGAGTGGCCATAACAAAGCCCTGAGCTCAATCCTATTGAAAATTTCTGGGCAAAGCTGAAAAGGCAGGTGCAAGCAAGGCGACCTACAAACCTGGATCAGTTACACCAGTTTTCAGGAGGAATGGGCGCAAATTCCGACCAACTAATGTCAGAAGCTTGTGGAAGGATATTCCAAATGTTTGACCCAAGTCATTCAGTTTAAGGTCAATGGTATCAAATACTAATGAAATGTATGTAAACTTTTGACTTTGCAGTAAGTAATAAAAATGCCTTAAAACATTCTCTCTCTCATTATTCTGGCATTTGGCAAATATTAAAAATTATGGTAATCCTAATTGATCTAAAGCAGGAAAGATTCATTCGGATTTCATGTCAAATATTGAGAAAAACATGCATACAGTGGGTACGGAAAGAATTTATACCCTTTTAAATTTTTCACTCTTTGTTTCATAGCAGCCATTTGGTAAATTCTAAAAAGTTCATTTTTTTCTCATTAAAGTACACTCTGCACCCGATCTTGACTGAAAAAAAAACAGAAATGTAGAAATTTTTGCAAATTTATTAAAAAAGAAAATCTGAAATATCACATGGTCATAAGTATTCAGACCTTTTGCTCAGTATTGAGTAGAAGCATCCTTTTGAGCTAGTATAGCCATGATTCTTCTTGGGAATGATGCAACAAGTTTTTCACACCTGGATTTGGGGATCCTCTGCCATTCTTCCTTACAGATCCTCTCCAGTTCCGTCAGGTTGGATGGTGAATGTTGGTGGAAAGCCATTTTCAGGTCTCTCCAGAGATGCTCAATTGGGGTTAGGTCAGGGCTCTGGCTGGGCCAGTCAAGAATGGTCACAGAGTTGTTCTGAAGCCACTCCTTTGTTATTTTAGCTGTCATTTAGGGTCATTGTCTTGTTGGAAGGTGAACCTGCGACCAAGTCTGAAGTCCAGAGCACTCTGGAAGAGGTTTTCATCCAGGATATCTCTGTACTTGGCCGCATTCATGTTTCCTTCAATTGCAACCAGTCGTCCTGTCCTTGCAGCTGGAAAACACCCCCATAGCATGATGCTGCCACCACCATGTTTCACTGTTTGGATTGTATTGGGCAGGTGATGAGCAGTGTCTGGTTTTCTCCTCACATACCACTTAGAATGATCACCAAAAAGTTCTATCTTCGTCTAATCAGACCAGAGAATCTTATTTCTCATATTCTGGGAATCCTTCATGTGTTTTTGAGCAAACTCTATGTGGGCTGTCATATGTCTTGCACTGAGGAGAGGCTTCCGTTGGGCCACTCTGCCATAAAGGCCCAACTGGTGGAGGACTGCAGTGATAGTTGACTTTGTGGAACTTTCTTCCATCTCCCTACTGCATCTCTGGAGCCAGCTTCTTTATCTTTCTCACCAAGGCTCTTCTCCCACGATTGCTCAGTTTGGCTGGATGGCTGGGTCTTGGAAGACTTCAGGTGGTCCCAAACTTCTTCCATTTAAGGATTATGGAGGCCACTGTGCTTTTAGGAACCTTGAGTAATGCAGAAACTCTTTTGCAACCTTGGCCAGATCTGTGCCTTGCCACAATTCTGTGTCTGAGCTCCTTGAGCAGTGCCTTTGAGCTCATGATTCTCATGTGGTCTGACATGCACAGGTGTGCCTTTCCAAATCAAGTCCTATCAGTTTAATTAAACACAGCTGGACTGAAGGAGTAGAACCATCTCAAGGAGGATCACAAGGAAATGGACAGCATGTGACTTAAATATGAGTGTCTGAGCAAAGGGTCTGAATACTTATGAAAATGTGATATTTCAGTTTTTCTTTTTTAATAAATGTGCAAAAATTTCTACATTTCTGTTTTTTTCAGTCAAGAAGGGGTGCAGGGTGTACTTTAATGAGAAAAAAAATGAACTTTTTTAGAATTTACTAAATGGCTGCAATGAAGCAAAGAGTGAAAAATGTAAAGGGGTCTGAATACTTTCCGTACCCACTATATATATGCATATATATTTTCCATATATATCTTTCATATGTATAGATTCCCATATACCTCCCATTAGCTCTTATGCACTGATTCTGGGCACACATAATGTTAAATATCCTTAGTAACAGTAATTTACCATCACATGATAGACCTCACTCAGCTGACCCTCCCCATTCCTCCTTTACATGTCTTTCAAATAAACCATGGGACATCACGGGCTTCAATATTTGTTAGCCGGGTGGTACGCGGGCGTATACTGTGTCCCAGGTGTCTCAGCCCCTACTTGCACCGTTACCCCATGTGTCGCGTCACAAGATTGTTGCCATGGGGGTCACGTAGGGAGGAGGCGAGGCAATATTAGATGACCTCTTGTGCTTGCTAGCATCAAGCCACACCCCTTTTAAACTTCCCCTTCCCTAGATGAAGCCGCGCCCTGATGAAGGCAGATGACGAAACGTGCATTCTTGTGTGATCTCCTGGCTTGTGGATTCTACCCAGGCATATAAATATTTGGAATATCTACATCAACTACCTTCATAATATACTACTGGAATCACTTAGTCACATTACATATGCTAGGAGCCCTCTTTCCTTCCATGTATGTATGCACTATAGCACCTTATTTTTGCTTTGGAGGCATAAACACATGCAAACATACTACCTCATGGTTTAAATACCAGGATTTTTGCTATGCCAATGAATATTATGTTATTTTTAGACATTTGATGACGATCTTTTTATCCGCAGTGATAATCCTCTATTTAATATAAGCTATTTTGTGATACCTTGGATTCATTTTATTTGGTATATAATGTTTTTTACATACCTATTGATTATGTGACACACTGATTGGCGCCATCTTTCTTCTGGTTGTTCCCCCTCCCTATGTGCATTTATATATTGAGCTAATAAAGCTTGATATTTTTTACCACCATTTGGCCTTTTTTTTGTTTTTTCTTTCTCTCTTGGTTTTTCATGTTTTCATTGCCAATTGGTCACCATATAGTCGAGTTTATACATGCACCTATAAGAAGATACATACAAAACATATATATATATATGTGTATGTATATGTATTTATATATATATATATATATGTGTACCTTTACTTTTTCCCTTATAATGAGATTCCATTGTGTTTATTTATGCATGTGCATCATTGATTTCATTTTTTGCGTTTTTCCTAATCATATTTGAAGGGTGCCTTCTCCCAACAGAAATTTTAAGATGTTTAACGGGATTTAGATATGGACTCATTGCTGGCCACTTCAGAACTCTCCAGTGCTTTGTTTCCATCCATTTCTGGGTCTGGTCCAAGAGTGGTACACAATTTTAGTTGAGAGGTGTAAGAAGCTTGTTGATGGTTATAAGAAACGATTGATTGCAGTTGTTTGTCTCCAAAGGTTGTGCAACCAAATATTACGTTTAGGGTGCCAACAATTGGTGTAGATTTGTGTGAAATCATATCCGATTTGCCTATTTTTCTCAGTATTTTTTGTGTTGTTCCAATACGCACAAAATCATTAAACATGTGTATTAGAAAACACGTATATTTGCAAGAATTTTCTGGGATAAATATTTAATTTTCAGGAATAATTTCTAGAGTGCCAACACTTTCGGCCATGAGCGTATGTGTTCGCCCCATGTATTAATCTCCCCCCGTCTTGGCTCTTTCGTGTAATAATGTTTCCATCCTGTAATTATATCCCTATCCTGGTTCCTTCCTGTAAAAATGTTCTTTCTTCTGACTCCTTCCCGTAATAATGTCCCCATCCTGGGCCCCTTCCTTTGATACTGTCCTCCATCCTGGCCCCTTTTTGTAATAATATTCCTGGTCGTGGGCCCATCCTGTAATAATGTCCCCTTGTTGGGCTCCTTCCTGTAATACTGCCCCCTATCGTGGTCTCTTCCCTATCCTGGGCTCCTTCCTGTAATAATGTCCTCCATTCTTGGCCAGGTACTGTAATAATGTCCCCTGTCCTAGGCCCCTTGCTGTTATAATGTCCCCATCCTGGTCCATTTTCTATAATTATGTCACCCATCCTGGGCTTCTTCCTGTAATAATGTACACCATCCTGGGCCCCTTCCTGGTATAATGTCCTCCATCCTGGCCCTTTTCTGGTATAATGTTCCCAATTCTGGGCTCCTTCCTATAATAATGTCCCCCATCCTGGCCCCTTCTTATAGTAATGTTCCCGATCCCGGGTCCATCATGTAATAATGTCCCCAGTCCTGTGCCCTTTGCTATAATAATGTCCCCATCCTGGACCCCTTCATATAATAATGTCCCCCATCCTGGGCCCTTCCTATAATAATGTCCCCTATCCTGGGCCCTTCTTATAATAATGTCCCCCATCCTGGACATATTCCTGTAATAATATCGCAAGTTCTGCTGCTCTTCTACAACAAATTAAAAAAAATAAATGATTCTTCTTATCTTCCCTCACGACCATAATGTGTGGCATCCTCTTAAACAGCTGGGGCAAAGTCTGGTAGCTGATGTCAGCATGCTCTCCATGGCGGCGCATGACGTCACTGCCTTACACTGCCTGTGATAGGCACATTGACGTCAGCTGCCTCTGACTGGCCAGCGGTGTATGTTGCTGTGCATGAAGCCGGCAAATCATTTCAGCTGAATGTGCATCCTTGGACATACTGTCATGCACCGCCTGTAATGTCAGCTGCCTCAGACTGCCTGTGCATTGCTGCGCCGCAATTCATTTCAGCTGAATGTGCGTCCTCTGACACATATCCAGCTGAAATAGACGCTGGTGCCGGGGAACCCCCTACCACACGGGCCCGGTCACCACTGTCCGGCATATAATACACAACTTAAGGTGCTTTACAAGCCTGGCCCCTGGTGGATCTTATCAGTTGCTTGAGGACCAGCCCAGGGGACGTATGCCCCCCTGCCCAACCCAGTCTGCCCCTGATCTGGTTTGATTTTCTTAAGTCTTGATAGACCAATTAGACAAAGGTGTTAATATAGTTATATTGAGAAAAGCTTGTTGTCTTAGATTTAGATGGTGAGTATGTGGAGGCTGTACTGGTGGAGTAATATCCATAGTATATTATTGTTGTAATTCTTCAAAGATAGGTAAAGCCTCTCTTTCTGAATCCTGTGTTATACTAATATTATGATTGCAATTTTTGTGATATTTGTGTAATGCAAACTTCCGTTCAAACAGACTAATGTATGCCTGAGTAGATTAAACAAATGTTTTTCAGAATTCACAACAGAACATGTGCTGTGTGTGAAAATGGAAATACCGTATATATTTCTGTACCCCCACACAGGAAATCTCAACTTAACCAAAAATGCCAAACCAAGATGTAAAAATTTTTTTATGGCGTATATGAAAGTCTATAAAATGACTATATTGAATGAGGACAAAAATAGCAAACTGGAAGCAGCTAATGTTTGTACATGTATAGTATTTAGCTAAAAATTATTTATTGAATGAAAAGGAAATTTACAAAATGTACAAAAACAGATATTGGAAAGTGCAAGGAACATACATGTTTATTAGTGATGAGCGAGCGTGATCGTCACTGCTCAGTACTCGCCCGAGCATCTCACTGCTCAAGATGCTCTGCGCTCCTTGGGTATTTCCAGGATGCTTGGGTGGGAGCTCGGGTCCCCTCACCGCATGTTGAGCGCAATTAACATGCAGGGATTGCCTGACACTCACTTTAATGCTGTAGCCATATTGGTTGTGGCATTACAGTGATTGGCTGGCCGCATAGCGTCATCAGGTCTACATAAGACCTGATGACCCTGTGCTTATCACAGTGTACCCCGGAAACAGGAAGAGTAGGAAGAGCTGCTGCTGAGTGATGGTGAGAATTGTTGCTTGTTTTAGTCAAGTATTCCACAGCAAGTTAAACATCTAAACTAACAGTCCTTCTGAGGACTAATCCAGCTTCATATATTACGGGTGATAGCAGGAGTTAGGCCACGGCCCCACTATCAGTATTTGGTCAATATTCGGTCAGTATTTCTTCTCAGGAGTGGGAGCTAAAACCAGGAGTGTTTGATAAATGCAGAATTGGTGACTTGTTTCTACTATACCTTTTCTCTGATTGTTCCTCATCTGGTTTTGGCTCCCACTCCTGAGAAAAAATACTTTACCGAATACTGACCAAATACTGATAGTGGGGCTGTAGCCTTAGGCAGAGTTTGTGGCAGTGTATACAGCACAATAGGGTCCATTGTACGTTCTGTGTGCACCTGCTACTGTTACCTACATACTTGTTATTTTTTTTTGCTCTTAATCCTGATTATTTGCTTAAAAAGCAATACAGTAATCAATTTTTCTGCTCCAGTTGCTTGTTAGCAGAATACAGGCAGATTTTTTTTTATTTTATTCACATGCGGCAATAATCGTGCCATTTTTTGGAGCGTGCCAAATATTCCACTCCATTTAAAGTTAGCCATCTGTGTTTTATTGAACCTATTCACACTTGGTTGCTGATCAATACTATACTACAAGGCCACAGCCTAAAACCGTGGTCGTCACGCATCATCACATATTACTGCGGTAATAATTCAGACATTTTGTGGTGCATGCCAAATATTACAGTCCATTTAAAATGGTAAAGGCGCGTGGCATGGGACGGGGAAGTGGACGTGATCGTGATGGTGCACGCAGAGGCCAAGGCCGTGGCAAGTTGAAACTGTGCCTGCTGAGGGAGCACAACAACCACACACATCATGTCGAACTACCTTCCTGTCCCAATTACTAGGGGGCCGCGGAACACCACTCTTGAACCCAGAGCAGTGTGAAAAGGTTGTTGGGTGGATAGCAGATAGCAGATAATGCTTTCAGTCACTTTGCCGCCACCTCTACCCTGTCTTCCACACATTCAAGTCTCAGTAGCCGTGAATCTAAACCACATATTCCTCACCCTGATCCTCCTTCCTCCCACCATGTGGAGACAGCTGATCCTTACACTTGGATATTCCGGAGAGCTGTTCACGTTTCCATTTATAGATTCGGGCCTCTCGCCCACCCACTTGACGTGGGGCAAGAGAAGATCGCATGTAGCGATGCTCAAATATTTGAGCAGCTATGGTCACATGAAGGTGACGGTGGGAAAGTGCAATTACTGTTGCAAGCGGTGGATGATGATGAGACACAATTGCAAGAAAGTCATGAGGAGGAACAGGGTCATTGACCCAACCTGGCAAGGTAACATGTAGAGCGAGGACAGCAGCACACAGGGGGAAGGAGGCATAGCACCACAACAGGCAGTAACAAGCAGTGTGGTGGCCACAGACACAAGGTGGGCAATAGTTCCCTAGAACAACAACATCAGGGAAGTTGCCAGTTCAACTGTTAGGTCTTCCCGAGTCCGATTCTTTTTTAAAGACTGTCCAGATAACCCCACAAATGCCATTTGCAACATCTGCCAGGCCAGCATCAGCGGGGCAGCAAAACTAGCAGCCTGACCCCCACCGCATTTTGAAGCTTTTTTTTTTAAGCTTTTTTCACTGTTTTCAGAACATTAACAATAAGAACATGGAAGAGTCCAGGAGCCATTTGGTGAGCTGCATATCCTGCTACATGTTCACAGACTTGCCAGTGGAAAAGCCAAACTTCACATGCCAGAAATGCAAGCTTGTGTCCCTGTTGGAGGAAAAGTTGCGAAATCTAGAAGAGAGGTTAACTACCTTGAAAATCATTAAGGAAGGTGAAGAGTTCTTAGACAGAGCAGAATTATCTCTTCATGATTCAGAAAGAGAAGAAATTCGAACTGCACCTGACGAAACAGAGGAATGGAAGCATGTGACCCACAGAAGCAGGAGGATCGAGAGGCAGTCAGCACCCATACTGCTCAGGAACCAGTACCAGGCTCTCACGCAGGAGAACCATGAAGAAATACAGCAAAATAAGACTTTGCCAGCAATGAATAACCTTGTAAGCCCTCAGAATACTCCTGGATGGAGAACGAAGAATGTTGTGAAGAAAAAACGGAGAGTGGTGGTTATGGGGGATTCCCTGTTAAGAGGAACAGAGGCCGCTATCTGCAGACCAGACATAACCTCAAGAGAAATGTGCTGTCTTCCAGGAGCAAAAATTAAAGATGTGTCTGACAGGATATCAAGACTCTTCAGACCTACAGATCACTACCCATTCCTGCTAATACATGTGGGGACAAATGACACCGCAAGAAAGGACCTGGAAACCATCTGCAGTGACTTTGAAGACTTAGGCAAGAAAGTGAAAGAATTGGGAGCGCAGGTGGTCTTCTCATCCATCCTCCCAGTGGATGGCCATGGAACAATGAGGTGGAATAAGATTCTACAGGTGAACAACTGGCTACGTCGATGGTGCCGTCAACAAGGATTTGGAATTCTGGATCACGGAATGAATTACCTATACGATAGACTACTTGCTAGAGATGGGGTGCACCTTACGAAGACTGGAAAACATGTATTTGGAAGTCGCCTTGCTACACTCATCAGAAGAGCTTTAAACTAGAACAATGTGGGAAGGGAAGCAAAAGGCCAGAAAAAGCCATACAGCTGACAAATACTATTGAGATCTCTGCTACTGGAAGTGGAAAAGAAGAACAAAGACAAAACAATTTAAATAATAAAAATATGGGAGGAAGAGAAACCAATCACAAACTAAAATGTTTTTATACAAATGCACAAAGCATGGGCAACAAACAAGGAGAATTGGAACTACTAATGCAGGAAAAGGAATATGATGTCATTGGAATCACTGAAACTTGGTGGGACGATACACATGATTGGAATAAAAGGCTAAAAGGATACAACTTATTTGCAAGAAACAGACTTGATAAACGAGGAGGAGGTGTTGCATTGTATGTTAGAAAAGCGTATATCTGCACAGAGATTGAAGCTTCAGAGACTGGGAGTTCTGTGGAAACTGTTTGGGTAAGAATACAAGGAGAGAACAACGGAAAGGACACCATTGTAGGCATTTACTACAGGCCACCTGGGCAAGCTGAAGATATGGATGAACTCTTTATGTATCAAATGACCAAGTTCTCCAAAAAATATGACGTAGTGGTCATGGGAGATTTCAACTATCCAGACATTTGTTGGGAATCTCTCTCAAGTAAAACTAACAGGTCAAGCAAATTCTTATCCTCTCTTGCTGACAACTTTATCTTCCAAAAGGTAGGGGAGAAAACAAGGGGATCTGCTACTTTGGATCTAATCCTTATAAACAGGGAGGAAATGGTTGAGGAGGTAAAGGTGGCTGGGACCCTAGGAGGCAGCGATCATGCTATTATAGAATTTTGGATAACTAGAGGAGGAAGACATGTGAAGACTCAAACTTCAAGGTTAGATTTTAGAAAGGCAGATTTTAAGAGACTCAGAAAGAGAATAGGAGGGATCCAATGGCTGGATGTCCTTAAGGACAAAAATGTCCAGGAAGGATGGGAAATTTTTAAAAATGAGATTCTCAAAGCACAATCGTTAACAATCCCGAAAAGTAGGAAGAATGGGAAGCATTTAAGGAAACCAGGATGGATGAACACAGAACTTAAACACATGCTAAAAAGAAAGAAAGAAATGTTTATTAAATGGAAAGTGGGAGGCATATCTAAAGAAGATTATAATGCAGTCTGCAGATCCTGTAGGGCACGTATCAGGTTAGCTAAAGCTGACAATGAATTAAGGCTTGCAAGAGATGTCAAAAGCAATAAAAAAGGATTTTGGGGGTATGTCAAAAGTAAAAGAAAAGTCAAAGATGCTATAGGATTTTTACAGGATGAAAATGGAGAAATGGTAAGAGAGGATGTTGAGAAGGCCGAACTTTTTAATTCCTATTTTGCATCTGTTTTCTCTCAGAAAGAAAATGTAACATCAACTGATCTTCACTGTCCTTTTAAAGGAATAGAGGAATCCAAGTTATCTGTAAACCGAAAGATTGTGAGGGAATATTTAGCTAACATAAATGAGTTCAAGTCTCCAGGTCCAGATGAATTACACCCCAGAGTACTGAAGGAGATCGTAGAAGAAATTTTAGAACCACTCTCCATAATCTTTGAAAATTCTTGGAGAACAGGAGAAGTCCCAGAAGACTGGAGAAGAGCAAATGTTGTTCCTATCTTCAAAAAGGGGAAGAAGGTGGACCCAGGGAACTATAGGCCGGTGAGTCTGACTTCTATACCAGGAAAGATCTTTGAACAAATTATTAAACAACATGTATGTAAGTACATGGATAAGAATGAAGTGATTAACCAGAGTCAGCATGGGTTTGTAACTAACAAGTCATGTCAGACTAACTTAATTTCCTTCTATGACAGAATCACTGACTGGGTGGATCAGGGAAATGCTGTAGATATAGTATATCTTGACTTCAGCAAAGCATTTGACAAAGTATCTCACACCATCCTTATTGAAAAAATGACCAAGTATGCAATGGACCAGGCAACTGTTAGGTGGATTCATAACTGGCTTAGTGATCGGACTCAAAGGGTGGTTGTAAATGGCTTCACATCCAGCTGGATGAATGTCTCAAGTGGGGTACCACAGGGCTCCGTCCTGGGACCTGTATTGTTCAACATCTTTATCAATGATTTAGATGAAGGAATTGAGGGTAAGCTGATTAAATTTGCTGATGACACAAAGCTAGGAGGGATAGCTAATACTAGAGAAGAGAGAGAGAGGATTCAAAAAGACCTAAATAAACTGGAGCAGTGGGCAGCAACCAACAGAATGGTTTTTAACAGGGAAAAATGCAAAGTACTACATCTGGGCAATAAAAATGAAAAAAGCATATACAGAATGGGAGGAATAGAGCTAAGCAACAGTACATGTGAAAAAGACTTAGGTATACTAATAGATCATAGACTGAACATGAGTCAACAGTGTGATGCAGCAGCAAAAAAGGCAAATACAATTCTGGGATGTATTAACAGAAGCATACAGTCTAGATCACGTGAAGTCATTATCGGTCTTTACTCCTCTTTGGTCAGACCTCATCTGGAATACTGTGTACAGTTTTGGGCACCACATTTTAAAAAAGACATAGACAAACTGGAGCAAGTTCAGAGAAGAGCGACCAGAATGGTGACTGGTCTGCAAACCATGTCCTATGAGGAACGGTTGCAGGATTTGGGAATGTTTAGCTTGCAAAAAAGAAGACTGAGAGGAGACTTAATAGCTGTCTACAAATATGTCAAGGGCTGTCACATTGTAGAAGGATCATCTTTATTCTCATTTGCACAAGGAAAGACTAGAAGCAATGGGATGAAACTAAATGGGAGGAGACACAGATTAGATATTAGAAAAAACTTTTTGACAGTTAGGGTGATTAATGAGTGGAACAGGCTGCCACGAGAGGTGGTGAGTTCCCCTTCAATGGACGTCTTCAAACAGAGGCTGGACAGACATCTGTCTGAGATGATCTAGTGAATCCTGCTTTGAACAGGGGGTTGGACCAGATGACCCAGGAGGTCCCTTCCAACTCTACCATTCTATGATTCTATGATTCTATGCTCAGGCACATGACAGCAAAACACCCAACTAGGTGAGCCGAATGCCAGGGTCCAGAAACAGTGTCTGTGGGTGACACCCCTAGGGTCCCTTCGTTTCCTGGAGCCTTCCTGCTCCCTTTCTCCTCTCCTTTCTCCTTCAGGCTCAGGCCTCCTGGCTGGGCCTGCCTGTAGAGCAGAGCTCGTACAGAGCCCCTGCTCCCTGTCACTTTCACTCTCTCAACTCACTGAACCAAGATGGTTCCTTGCTAATATACCTTCTACTACTGTGCTCCCAGAATCTACGTCCTCCACCCCATCCACTACATAGTTCCCCCTCTCTAAGTGGTTCCTCCCCACTCCAGCCAGGGATCAGGGACTGTGCTCTCCCGTAGGAGCAATCTCGCCCTGTCCCCCGGAAATGTGGTGTAGTGGATGTAGTGTTAGGGTCCTGAGCCATACTCTTTCCTTACCTGAGAGTGAGATACCACACCTCTGGATGAGATGCAATACATCTGTGGCGACCGAACACTCAGGGGTGCCACACTAGCATTTCTAGTGGAGGCGTATGGAAGTGCACAGAACTGATAAAATGTGTTGAATTCATTAACAGGCATGTGCCTAATAATGAATTCTCTGCGCCTCATTCCTGCACGCCCCTCATTAAGACTTGTGTATGAAACAGTAGTTTAAATTAATTGGGGCTTATGTGTTTGTGCAGAATACAAACCTGGGTAATCTTTACACCGGAGCATGTAACGTTCTCTGGTTTCCTTCCAAGTCCCAAAGACATACTGATAGGGAATTTAGATTGTGAGTAGTGTTGAGCCACCCCCGTAGTGTTCGAGTTCGGTTCGGTTCGTCGAACACCCGTGTGTTCGCCGAACTGTTCGTCGAACTGTTCGTCGAACACCTTCGAACACCGTTAAAACCAATGGCAGGCAAACAAAAACACATAGAAACACATAGAAAACACCTTCAAAGGTGTCCAAAAGCTGACAAACTGCTCAGAAGACACAACTAACACATGGAAAAGTGACAAGTACATATAGTCATGCGAAAAGAAAAGAGGTGGAGGAGTAAAAGGAGGGGGAGACACAGATATAGGCATGTCATGCCCTTCTAAAATCCAAAAAGTGAGAAGCCGAGACGGCCAGTCCGCTCCTGCCCGTGCCACCTCCGTGTCGCCGGGTTTGTGCCAGAGCCGCGGTGAACCCTGACGGCCAGCCCCCCTCTCCCAATACTGGTGCCTGTCCGCTGGTGGGTCGAGAGAGCCCCCCTGTGGTGGAGGCAGCTCTAAGCTTTTTAATTTAAATTGTCCCTCTAATTTGAATGAATACACTTTAAATCCATTTACAAGGATCTATTGGAGGGCAAGTCTCATGCCAGCAGCCGCGTAATTCCAGCTCCAGTAGCGTCCACTAAAGCTGCTGCAGTTAAAAAGCTTTTATAAGGATCGAGCTCGGCTGTCCACCGCAAGGCATCCTAGTGCCAGTCCCAGCCCCTATGCCTTGGGGTGCCTCCTGATGCTCTTCACTAAGTATCCCGTGGTCCCGAAGCATTTCCTTTGAAAAAATTAAGTGTCCAAACTACAGGTGGTGTAGCTTGCTTAACAGCCGGGATAATCCGCTGACTAGCAGACACTGCTACTAGGCACAAAGTATTTCCTGGGCTAGATGCAGTTAAAAATTTGTAAGTAGATACTCTCGTTGGATGCTGAGAAAGCATTCCATAGAGTCTCCTGGCACGCCATATATGATTCTCTTAAAAAGCTTGGGGTAGGGGTCTAGGGGACCCTTTTATAGCCAAAATCACGGCCCTGTATCACAATACGTCACCTAGGCTGAAGATAAATGGAACTGTAGCACCGAGGGCTCGGTTGCTACAGACGTATTGCACCTCACCCAGAGGTGTGATATCTCACTCTCAGATAAGGATGGAGTGTGGATCAGGACCCGACACCTGCATGCATTACACCACATTGCCGTGGGGCAGGGCGACCAATATGCCCCTGAGATGGGCACGACAGTCCCTGTCCCTGGCTGGAGTGGGGGGAGGGAACACTGAGGAAGGGGAACCCTGCAGTGCAGGAGCAGGGAGGAAGCAGTTCCTGGGTGCATTGAGAAGGGAGTATAAAAGGTGGGCACCATCTTAGTTCAGTGCAGAGAAGTCTGAGCAGAAGTGGCAGGGAGCAGGGGCTCTGCATGAGCTCTGCTCCGGAGGCAGGCCTAGTAACAGAGGCCCAGGCCTGCAAGAGGGAGAAGGAAGGAAGAGGAGCGGAGAAGGCTCCAGGAACGAGGAATGAAGGGATCCCAGGGGTGCGGACGGGCGAGTCGCCACCGCACGCCCGAATCCACCTGCGTGGAGGGGTCAGGCCAAAGGGGGAGACCGGTCCCCGAACTAGTGGAGGCAGGAAACGACCCTCAGCTAGAAACCGGAGGCTCTGATATTTTATGTGGCGCAGCCCCTTGCTCCACCCGCTAGGAAGGCACCACATAGGGTCAGGGAAACTGGCGCCAAGTTTACCAAGAGGAGGCCCGAGGCAGCCGGACAGAAGTGTTGGTAAGAAAGGCCAGACAAAGGACACACAAAGGGGGTCCTGTGAAGCGCTCCAAAGTTATCTGGGAGTTGTCTGAGCCCCTCACCTGGTGAGCACAGTACGACGTGGGCAGCCGTTACCTGCAGACGTGGTCTGGATAATAAGAACTGTGAGTAAAGGCCCTGAACTGCATCACTGACTCCGTGTCGTTACTGCTGCTGCCCTGCACCATCACCCCCATCCTCCGCATACACTGCCCTGAGGCTATACTCCTCCCGTGGGGAGTTATGCTACGCTCTGCTGCACCCACAACACCAGCCTTAGCGGTCTGCCCTGTAGCGGCGGTTCACTCTGACCGCAATCCACGGGTGGCGTAGTCGGACATTTAAACATCAAAACCACATAAATAGTTCCGCCACTGGTTTGACCGCCCTGAGCCACGGAACCGGATCGCCGCCACGAAGACTACAACCACCAGCATCCACCAAAAAGGGTCCGGCTCCGGGTGTCCCAAGGCCCAGGGGGTGCGTCAGAACATTTTCATCACCTTTCACAATCACCAATGGGACAAGGCAGGGATGTCCTCTGTCCCCTCTCTTATACATCCTAGTGACGGAGCACCTGCTCTCATCAATTCGCCATAACCCCAATATTAGGTGGATTGAGGTGGGAGGCACCGAGTACAAGTGCTCTCTATTTGCTGATGATGTCCTAGTATATATCACTCAATCACATATATCCATCCCTGCTGTTATGGCTGAAATAGATCACTTTGTTACATGGTAAAATTTTAAAATCAATGCAGCGAAGTCTGAGGCCCTCGATGTCTCCCTCCCTAAATCCATATAGGATTCCATCCAGTCCAACTTTCCCTTTGCCTGGCCCTCACAGGGTATCAAATACTTAGGAATTCCTATTCATAGAGACCTCTCCCATCTATGTTATCTTAATTTTGGGCCCTTTATTGAACAATTCCATACAGACCATGGTTGGCAAGTTAGAACTGTAAGATTCACTACGTGAACCACTGGTGTTTTGTGGAAAAGCACATGTACACCGCGTTCCAAATTATTATGCAAAAAGTGTTTAGGAGTGATAAGGGAAGAATTTGTTTGTTTGTCAGTTAAACTCATTGATGGTGATGTGTGTCAGGGCTCTTTATATCACTGTAAGCAATTGCAGACACCTGTGCTAATTAGTTTGGCAGGTGTGTCCAATGAAAGGCAAGACTACTTAAGAAGGCTCTCTCACATTATTAAGCAGCCTACATTTTCTGCCAAAATGGGAAAGAAAAAGGATGTGTCGGCTGCTGAGAAGCAACAAATTGTGGAGTGTTTAGGTCAAGGCATGACTACAATCAACATTGTGCGATGATCAGGATGAAGTGTCTTGGCAATCAAGAAGTATGTAGCTGATTCACAGTACACACGTGTGCGTGCTGATAAGGGCAAATTGAGGACTCTTTCCTACAGGCAATTACGTCAGGTTGAAACAGCAGCGGCAAAAAAGCCTTGTCATAGCAGCAGACAAGTTTTTGAAGCTGCTTGTGCCTCCAACGTCCCCCGAACAACAAGATGCAGGGTCCTTCAGAGGTTTGCAGCTGTGCATATGCCATCCTGTCGACCTCCTCTATCCACTTCACACAAGCAGAAACGGCTCCAGTGGGCCAAACATTACATGAAGACTGATTTCAAAACTGTTTTGTTCACGGATGAGTGCCGTGCAGCGCTCGATGGTCCAGATGAATGGAGTGGAGGATGGCTGGTTGATGGACACCCCACGCAAACACGGCTACAGCGCCAACAAGGAGGAGGTGGAGTAATGTTTTGGGCTGGAATCATGGGGAGAGAGATTGTCGGCCCCTTTAGCATCCCTGAAGGCGCTAAAGATGAACTCCATAATGTATGTGGATTTTCTCAAACAGCACTTCCTGCCATGGTTCAAGAAGAAGAACCGTGTATTTCACAGCAAGATCATTTTTCTGCATGATAATGCACCATCTCATGCTGCACATAAAACATCTGCATCTCTGGCTGATATGGGCATAAAAGGGGACAAACTTATGGTGTGACCCCCATGCTCCCCTGACCTCTACCCCATTCAGAACCTTTGGAGCATCATTAAAAGGAGTGTCTATGATGGCGGGAGGCAGTTCACATCTAAGCAACAGCTCTGGGAGGGTATTCTGTCCTCATGCAAAACAATTGAAGCAGAAACCATCCAAAACCTGACAAATTCAATGGACGAGAGAGTTCAGAAGCTCCTTTCGAACAAGGGGTCCTATGTGAAAATGTAACATCACCTAGAATAAAGTTTTGAGTTGAAAACTGTTTGATTTCAGTTTCTAACAACCTGCTAATGCTTATAATTTCAAAAATGACCATTTTTTTGGTCTTTATTAAAATGAAAAGGTTGATCGAAAAGTTTGGGGGATCTAAGAGTGTGGCAACCCAGTAGTCATGATTACTTCGAATTCTGACAATATGAGGGTCATGCTGCAGGTAGTGCAGCAAGAAGGCACTTATGTGTCTTGCGCATCTCGGAGCCCCAAAATTATTTTCCGGGCTAGATGCAGCTAAAAATTATTTTTAATTTTAAATCTGGTGAAGCTTATTATAGATGGCCTAATAGGATCAGTGCTGCACACTGCTACAAAGCCCAAATTATTTTCCAGTCAAGATACAGATAAACATGATTAGTAATTTGAAAGCTTAAAACGGTTGGTAGGGTGATTTTAACCAATCATCAAGCTTTTACTCTCCCCAGGATGACACAGGGGTAGAAAAGTCGTTTCGGATCCATGATTTGTTCATCTTTATGAACGTGAGTCTGTCTACATTATCAGTGGAGAGCCGCGTGCGCTTATCTGTCAGCACACCACCAGCAGCGCTGAACACACGTTCAGACAGAACGCTGGCTGCGGGGCATGACAAGATCTCCAAGGCGTAAGTGGCTAGCTCCAGCCATTTATCCAGATTGGAAGCCCAAAAAGAGCAAGGGTCCAGTGACACAGTCGTGGCTTCAATGTTTACTTGGAGATACTCCTGTACCATCGTCTCTAGGCGTTGACTATGTGTCAGACTTCTTGTCTCCTGTGGCCTTGCAAAGGATGGGCTAAAAAAGTGGTGAAATGATTCCGCAAAATTGATGTCACCAGCAGATACTGTGGTTCTGTTACGGTTTGAGTGCTGAACACTTGACGGTCCCACGGTTGGCAAGTTGGAACTGTGAGATTCACTACGTGCACCACTGGTATTTTGTGGAAAAGCACATGTAAGATTCTGCAACAGTCTCTGCTGATACTCCTGCATGCGTGCATCACTTTCTATGGCAGGAATAATTTCTGCAAATTTACTTTTGTACCGGGGATCTAACAGTGTGGCAACCCAGTAGTCAGGATTATTTCTAATTCTCACAATTCGAGGGTCATGTTGCAGGTAGTGCAGCAAGAAGGCACTCATGTGTGTTGCGCATCCAGGAGCACCAAGTCCCTGTTGTGTTGGTGGCGAGGTAGCAATCATGCTTCCTTCCTCTGTCCTCTCCCCCCAACCTCGACCTCCTTTACGGCACTGCTGTACCGTGGGAATTTCTCACGATACAGCAGGGCCGTAAAGGAGCTAACCGGAGCAGCGCTGCCTGAACTCCGGCGAACCCGCTTATGCAATGACGGGGCTGCTTTACGGTCCCATCATTCTAGCGGCGGCAGCGGTTCAGAGAGGTCACATTCTATGTGGCTGCTCTAAACTGGAGATCATCGTGGGACACTCGTGGACTACTACGGAGGGGTAAGGATAAGGTTGTGGTTTATTATTTTATATTTTATTACAGGAGATCGATGGCTTCGGGGAATTAGGTGTCTAGGTGAGTATAGGTGTAGTTTTTTATTTTTTACTTTATTTTAGGTGGCGATCGGCGGGGACAGGTAATGTATAAACTAATTTATTGTAGGTAACCACTGGCCACCAAAGACATGTATTTAAAATTTATTGGGGACACAGTAGGGCAATTTATATAGCAGGATCAGGCTGATGGGAACTACTGCTCCCATCGAGCTGATCCTGCTGGCACGAGTGGACGGGGGACAGACATAGGCCGATGGGAGTAGTAGTGTCACATCGGTCTATGTCTGCCTGCACGCACACACCCGCACACATCGCACAGACACCGCACACACCCGCAGACATCGCACAGACACCGCGCACACCCGCACACATCGCACAGACACCGCACACACTCGCAGACATCGCACAGACACCGCGCACACCCGCACACATCGCACAGACACCGCACACACCCGCAGACATCGCACACACCCGCAGACATCGCACAGACACCGCACACACACCAATCATGACGGGCTGATCGTCTGGGAGGTGAGGCTGACCTGTGCGGCCGTGGGAAAGTTCATGTGAGTTCATGCAATGCAGTCAAGCATGAACTCACGTGAACCCTCTGAGGGCACCGCGGCTACTTCAAATGAACAGCTGATCAGCATCACCTGATACCTCAGCTGTTCATTTGAAATAAAAGGCGGGAAAGCGCAGCACAGAACGGGAAAGCCGGCGGTGAAGTCTTTTCACTGCCGGCTTCCCCGCCCGGGTCCTTCGCTCCCCGCTCCTTGGTGCTGCGCTCCCCGCCCGGTCCTAACTTACGATCGGGATGGGAGGTGGCGAGGGGAGTGGTGGATCGGGGTGGGAGGCTGCGGGGAAGCAGTATGGGGCTGTGTGATTGTTTAAAAGGCGGTGGCTTTTTACCGCCCGCCGGCTTTTAAACGATCAGGAGAATTCTCCCACGCTGGGATGGCATTCTGATGACAGACTGGATCGCAACTGAGCGCTGCCATCCTGCTTGTCATCCTTCAGAGACACTGCAGAGCGCAGGCATTATGGGAACTTCCGATTCCGGTATTCGATATTGTAAAAGTATCGGAATTAAGTATCGGAATTCCGATACCGCGAATATCGGCCGATACCCGATATTTCAGTATCGGAATGCTCAACACTACTAATTAGCAGAAAACTTCAATGGTGATTAAAGAAGAGCAACAAAGCAGATTTCTTCACCAAAGGTATCATTATAATCTGTTATACAGTGCCATTGCATCCATGGCTTTACTTTACACCATAAAATCATACTGACTAGTTCTATTTAAGACTGTCATACTATTATTTATTTATTTTTATTTTAGTCACTTATATAGCGCCATTAATTCCACAGGGCTTTACAGACATTATCATTACTGTCCCCATTAGGACTCACAATATAAATTCCCAATCAGTATGTCTTTGGAATGTGGGAGGAAACCAGAGAACCCGGAGGAAACCCACTCAAACACGGGGAGAACATACAAACTCCTTGCAAATGTTGTCCTTGGTGGGATTTGAACCCAGGACCCTAGCACTGCAAGGCTCCACCGTGTTT
This sequence comes from Phyllobates terribilis, assembly GCF_046119375.1. Classification (NCBI taxonomy): domain Eukaryota; kingdom Metazoa; phylum Chordata; class Amphibia; order Anura; family Dendrobatidae; genus Phyllobates; species Phyllobates terribilis. Next base: position 71,130,491 of record NW_027362770.1, on the reverse strand, counting down.
CCCTGGTTATATTTACCTGTCTTTATAATTACCCATGAGTAAACATTACACTGGTTTGTATTCTGTACAAACACATAAGCCCCAATTAATTTAAACTACTGTTTCATACACAAAAATAAATTCACCAAAATTCACCAAAAATACAGATTCATGCTACTGCTGTTAACATCACCCCATTCCCATAAAAAAAACATTTCCTTCCTTTGTCAACCATGACTCAGCCCAGGGGGCTAATTTTTAGAAACCCTATGCATATTGTGCGGTGGACACAATTAGCCCTCTGGGCTGAGTCATGGTTGAAGCAGGAAGCCATCATCACAAGGACCTCCAATCACAAATAGTAGTTAGGTTGGAGTAGGAATACTGTCCTGGACTGGTTTGTCCACTGCACAATGTGCATAGGGTTTCTAAAAATTAGCCCTCTGGGCTGAGTCATGGTTGTCGAAGGAAGGAAACTTTTTTTATGGGAAGGGGGTGATGTTAAGAGCAGTAGCATGGATCTGTATTTTTGGTGAATTTAGGTTGGCTTGCTGTTATCTGTACGGATTACAAACTGTGGAGATATCCAGTCTTTGTTGAATTTAATTAGAGTAAGTCTGTCTGCATTTTCCGTGGAGAGGCGTGTGCGCCTATCAGTGATGATTGCCCCAGCGGAACAGAAAACACGCTCAGACACCACACTAGCAGCCGGGCAGGCCAGCACCTCCAAGGCATATAAGAAGAGTGTTCAGCTTAGACACCCAATAATTAAAGGGAACTGAAGCATCAGAAAGACGCACGTATGGTCACTTAAGTACCCCTTTACCATGTTCTGCAACTTATCCCACTTTGGCATTGTTACAGGCACAGATAGCCCTTGCTGTAGTGCTGGTTTATTGAAAATTGCCCAATTTGTGCACATTTTCCCCCACCTCTGTTGGAGCTGGTGTTTGTGTCCCTCCCCATTATCCCTTGGTGTTGAAGAGAGCCTGTACCTCTGCCACCAGCATTGTCTGAGGGTAATGTTTTCAGCAACTGATCTACAACTGTCCTCTTGAACGATTCCATTGTAAAACTTTTTGGTGACTCCAAAAGGAGAGAAGGAAATTTCTCCTTGTACCGTGGATCGAGAAAGGTGTCCAACCAGTATAGGCTGTTGGATAAAATGTGTATCACGCAAGGGTCTTGCCACAGACACTTACACATGAATTGTGCCATGTGGGCCAAGCTGCAAAAAGGCAAATGCTCTGTGTCCCCAACAGTAGAAACTGTTATGATCTGCTACAGGGACTAAGGAAAGACAGGAGAACTGTCCCTACAATAGAACTAAACTAGATCCCTACGATGTAACGGGGAACCTGATCCTGCGATCAGACCCGCTAAAGTCCTCGGCTAGTCTGTACGAAGACCTATAGATGTGAGGGAGGGATCCCTACAAGAACTAGGGACTGGGATAAGTTGGACACCTCCTAGCAGAAATAGTAGCAGTCAAAGACAAACACACAACAAAAAGCATAGAGGTCAGAAGACCTAGCAAAACTAACAGAGAACGGCAACAGAGCACCAAGCTAGCTCAAGAGTAGTAAATACAATGAAGTCCAGCAAGACCAGGAGGGCGGAGCCAGATTAAATAGGCAAAAATGGTCATGTGACCAGCAAACTAAAAAAAACTGGAGAGTTCTAACAGTACCCCCTCTTCTAAGAGGATCCTCCGGATCCCCTAGGCCCAGGCTTACCAGGAAACCTCCTGTGAAACGCTCTGACCAGTCTGGAAGCAGAAACATCATCCGCCCTCACCCATGAGTTATCCTCAGGTCCGAAACCCTTCCAAGCGCCGAGATACTGCAAACTCCCTCTATACCGTGTAGAATTTAGGATGCGGGAAATTTCATATTCCCCGTCCTCCACCACCGGAGGAACAGTGGCAGAGGCATCACCATCCGACACATCAGCTTTTTTCAACAGAGAAACATGAAACACCGGGTTAATCTTCCAGGACGTAGGAACCTCCAACCTAACAGCAGATTGGTTAACTATCTGAAGCACCTTAAAGGGCCCTACGAACTTGGGACCCAATTTTTTAGAAGGAATCCTCAATCGCAGATTCTTAGAGGACAACCAAACCATGTCACCAACAGCAAACAAAACCTCTTGCCGTTTCCTATCAAAGTACCTCTTAGATTTTCCATCCGTCCAAACTCTCTCCAAATCACCGGAAAAACTCTCCTCCTCAAGCACAGCCGAAACCAATTTGGAGAATGACCCAAAAGACGGATGTCTCCCAGAACAACAAAAAAAAGGCGAACACCCAGCAGAAGAGGATGTATGGTTGTTAAGAGCAAATTCAGCAAGTGGCAGAAACTCAGACCACCCCTCTTGATTGTCTGCCACAAAACAACGCAAGAACTGCTCAACATCCTGGTTCTTCCTTTCTGTCTGGCCATTAGACTCAGGATGATATCCAGATGAAAACGACAAATGAACTCCCAACCTGTCACAAAAGGCACGCCAAAAATGAGCCACGAACTGAGGTCCCCTATCAGAAACAATGTCAGTAGGAACACCATGTAGTCTGACAATTTCCTTGACAAAGGCCTTAGCGAGTGTCTTAGCGCAAGGCAGTTTGATGAAGGGAACCAAGTGACACATCTTGCTAAAACGGTCCACGACCACCCAGATGACCGTGAAACCTTCAGAGGGGGGAAGGTCAGTAATAAAGTCCATAGCCAGATGTGTCCAAGGTGCACTAGGAACCTCTAGAGGGCAAAGCAACCCCGCAGCAGGAGCATGCGAAGACTTGGATCTAGCACACACAGTACATTGGCGCACCCACTTAATGACTTCCTTCTGCCATCCAGGCCACCAAAAACTGCGACCCACAAGTCTCTTGGTCTCAGAAATTCCTGGATGACCTGCCAACCGAGACTCATGACACTCAACAAACAAATCTCTCCTAAAGTTCCTAGGCACAAACAACCTCCCATGGGGAGTGTTAGATGGGGCATTCTCCTGAGCTTTAAGAATCTCATCCTCCAAAACGGAGTCCAAAGCAGCAATCACAACACCTTCTTGTAAAATGCTCTCCTCTTCCTCCTCAACAGCGACCATGGGAGAAAAGCTGCGAGACAAAGCATCCGCTTTAACATTCTTGGTACCCGGGATGTAAGTAACGGAAAAATTAAACCGCGAGAAAAAAAGTGCCCACCTAGCCTGACGGGCATTCAAGCGCTTGGCAGCATCAAGATAGATCAGATTTTTATGATCAGTGAAAACCTGAATGGGAAATTCAGCACCTTCCAAGAGGTGACGCCAGTGTTCAAATGCGAGTTTAATAGCCAGCAATTCCCGATTACCAATATCGTAATTAAGTTCAGTCTCAGAAAATTTTTTTTGAAAAAAAGGCACAGGGATGTACTCCATCCTTGTTTTCCTGAGACAACACCGCACCGACCCCCACCGAAGAAGCATCAACCTCAACCAAAAACGGCTTAGTCACATCAGGCTGCATAAGGATGGGAGCAGAGGTGAACCTCTCCTTTAGAAACACAAAAGCTTCAATGGCCTCAGAAGTCCACTGAACCGCATTAGCACCTTTCCTGGTGAGATCGGTCAGCGGTTTGACAATAATAGAAAATTTTTTTATGAATTTTCTGTAATAATTGGCGAAACCCAAAAACCTCTGTATCGATTTCAAACCAATAGGCCTAGGCCATTCCTGCACAGCTTGAACTTTAACCGGGTCCATCTCAAAACCTTCACTGGAGATAATGTAACCCAAAAAACTAATTCTCTGTACAGCGAACTCACATTTCTCCAGCTTAGCAAAAAGCGAATTGTCCATTAATAACTGTAATACCTCACATACGCTCCGCCAATGAGACTCCAGATCAGGCGAATAAATCAGAATGTCATCCAAATACACAACCACATTTTTGCCGATTAAAGGTCTAAGGATGTCATTAATAAGATTCTGAAAAAATGCTGGAGCATTGGTAAGACCAAAAGGCATAACCAGATTCTCAAAATGACCCACAGGAGTGTTAAAAGCAGTCTTCCATTCATCACCCTCCTTCATGCGCAACAAATTGTATGCCCCCCGGGGATCAATTTTAGAGAACCACTTGGCCCCCACTAACTGGTTAAATAAATCAGGAATCAATGGCAGTGGGTAAGGATTGCGTACAGTAATTTTATTAATCTCACGAAAGTCCAGACAAGGACGTAAACCGCCATCTTTTTTTTTTTACAAAAAAAAATCCAACAGCCACAGGAGACTTGGAAGGCCTAATGTGACCGGCGGCCAAGCTTGTCTGTATGTATTCCTCCAAAGCCTTTCTCTCAGGAATAGTAAGATTAAATAAACGACTTTTAGGAAGAGTCGCTCCAGGGACAAATTCAATGGTACAATCATAGTCTCTATGGGGAGGCAAAATTTGTGACTCCTCCTCAGAAAAAACTCTCCAAAAATCCTGAATAGGTACAGGTAATTCCCCTTTTTCTACCGCAGCAATACGTCCGTTACAACACTTGTCATAACACTTAGGGCTCCAGGACTTAATTTCATTGTAGACCAATCCAGTACAGGATTGTGCAATTTTAACCAGGGTAACCCCAATATTACTGGAGAAGGCAAATTATCCAATACCACCAAATCCAAATTTTCTTGGTGAATACCATTAATAGTGAGGGGAAATTCACAGACCTTATGAGTAACACTCTTCAAGGGAGAGCCATCAACAGAAACCACAGCAATAGGGGATGACAAAGTTTTAGGTTCTAATCTAAGTTTTTCCAAGAATCCCCCATCAATCACATTCAGAGTAGAACCACAATCCACAAATACCCGAAATTCAATTAATTCATCCTGAGCAGCAGTAGTGGCAGATAAGAATACTCCCTTAGAATTTAAACAGGCAATAAGGGCATAACTGACCATTTTTTTTTCTTTCTTCATACGAAGCACACAGTTCTTAATAAAATGACCAGATTTTCCGCAATAGAAGCACAAGCCTTCAGAAAGCCTGCGGTCTTTTTCCTGAGAGCGGGGTGTCATCGCCCCAATCTCCATCGGCTCTCCATTGTCAGCATAGACCCTCTCAGGACTCGGAGCTGACATAGCAGAGGATTTGCTCTCATTAACCCTTGGACGCAGTCTCCTGTCCACCCGTATAGCTAATTGCATTGCCTCCTGCAAGTTTCCAGGTGTGGGATAAGCAATCAGTAAATCCTTAACCCTTTCACCTAGCCCTGCAAGAAACAAGCTTTTCAAAGCTGAATCGTTCCACCCCACCTGGGCAGACCACCGACAGAAGTGAGAACAATATTTTTCCACATTACCTGATCCCTGCCTCAAACGTCTCAATTCAGACTCAGCAGATGAGACACGATCAGGATCATCATACAACAAACCCAAAGCAGAAAAAAAACTATCCACTGATCTAAAGCACGGATCACTAGGTTGGAGAGAGAAGGCCCATCCCTGAGGATCTTTGCGCAAAAGTGACATTATGAACCCTATGCGCTGTGATTCATCACCAGAGGATCCGGGTCTCAAACGAAAATACAATAAACAAGCATTTTTAAAAGAAAAAAAATCTTGTTGTTTGCCAAAAAATAGATCAGGCAGACGTACCTTTGGTTCCACAAAATGCGCTCCAGAACAGCTACTCACGTGTTGTTGGAGCTCGGCCACCTCCAGAGAGAGTCCCTGCAAGCGTTGAGCCAAATCTTGAACCGAGAACATGAAGGAAAACTGGAGGTCTTTCCTTAGAGAAAATTTTTTTTTTCTTTTAGGGCTGGACTTACTGTTATGATCTGCTACAGGGACTAAGGAAAGACAGGAGAACTGTCCCTACAATAGAACTAAACTAGATCCCTACGATGTAACGGGGAACCTGATCCTGCGATCAGACCCGCTAAAGTCCTCGGCTAGTCTGTACGAAGACCTATAGATGTGAGGGAGGGATCCCTACAAGAACTAGGGACTGGGATAAGTTGGACACCTCCTAGCAGAAATAGTAGCAGTCAAAGACAAACACACAACAAAAAGCATAGAGGTCAGAAGACCTAGCAAAACTAACAGAGAACGGCAACAGAGCACCAAGCTAGCTCAAGAGTAGTAAATACAATGAAGTCCAGCAAGACCAGGAGGGCGGAGCCGGATTAAATAGGCAAAATTGGTCATGTGACCAGCAAACTAAAAAAAACCTAACAGGAGAGTTCTAACAGAAACATTACCCATCCTCTCCTCACGCTGACTCGCCTCCTCCTCCTCCTCCACCTCCTCCTCTCCAGCCCATGCAGGCTGGACAGACATGAAGCTTTGGTTGGGTGTCCCCTCTGTAGAATTACGAGTCCCCTCGGTAGCACAGAAAAACAAGTCCTCTCCCTCCTCATCCTCTTCATCTTTCTCCTCATCATCCAATGTTGCCTGATAATATTGGCTAGGCTGGGTAGTATCACCCATTGGGAAATCTGGCTCCATACCAACATGCTGGGCACTCAAAGCTTCCTCTTTGAGATTCTGCAGTGATTGCTTAAAGAGACACAGCAGCGGGATGGTTACGCTGATAATAGCCTGATCACCGCTCACAAGGTTGGTGCAGTACTCAAAGTTCTCAAGAACCTCACAAATGTCAGCGATCGACACCCACTCGACAGTTGTTATGTCTGGTGACTGACTTCCAGTCTGACGGGCATGCTAAAGCTGGTATTCAGGTACTGCCCCTTGCTGTTTACTAATCCTCGCCAACATATGATAGGTTGAGTTCCACCGTGTGGGCAGGTTGCAAATGAGTCGGTGACTTGGCAAATTCAAGTGCTTTTGCAGTGCTGTAAGAGCAGCAAAAGCGGTAGAGGAATGGCGGAAATGGGCGCTAAGACGACGCACCTTCTCAAGCAAGTCACGGTAAGTTTTCAGAAATTTCTGAACTACTAGGTTCAGCACCTGAACCATGCATGGCACGTGTACCAGCTTGCCAACCTTTAAAGCCGCCACCAGGTTACGCCCATTATTGTAGACGACCAGACTGGGTTAGAGGTGTAACGGGGAGAGCCACTGATCGGTCTTTTGTTTTAAAGCTTGCCACAGCTCTGCTGCAGTGTGTGCTTTCTGACCTAAACAGATCAGCTTCAGCAGAGCGTGTTGCCGCTTTGCCGATGCGCTGCTGCACAGGTCCCAGCTTGGCAGTGATGGGGAGGGTAATTCAGCAGAGGATGAGGAGCAGGAGGAGGGGAGAGAGGAAGTGGAATATGAAGAGGCGGAAACCCTGACTTGGCGTGGGTAGGATGTGTGTTGTTCCCGTTTGCGCCTTTGTCCCACCCTCCACCAGGTTCACCCAGTGTGCCATGACAGAAATGTATCGTCACTGTCCACAACAACTTGTCCAGGTGTCTGTTGTTAAGTGGACCTTCCCGGTTACGGCATTGGTGAGAGCACGGTTCAGATTGTTTAACACGTGCTTGTGTAACACAGGGACGGCACACCAGGTAAAATAGTGGCGGCTGGGAACACTGTCGTGGGGCAGCCACAGCCAAGAGTTCCCACAAGCCTAAACGGAAACATCTCCACAGCTAGCAATTTGGCAATCTGCGAGTTTAGTATTTTTGCCTGTGGATACGTGACTGGGTATTTAAGCTTTCTTTTCAAGCTCTCAGGCACAGACAATTGGACACTTTGCTGGGACAAGTAAGTGAATGTAGTTGATGTTTGTTGTGCATGAGCAAACGCAGCTTGTGGGCAGAAGGTATGGGCGCTTGCTTCCTGAACAGCAGATTCTGAAGGATATAGCCCAGGAGACACGTGATTGGTTTGACCCGCAGAGGCAGATTTGGTAAACTGGTGTTTCGCCCACCTTCTGGGGTGCTTGGCTGCCATGTGATTTCGCATACTGGTGGTGCTTAGGTTGTCTTTGCCCTGGCCTCTGCTCAACTTGGTATGGCTGATGCTACAGATTACAATTTTTTTCTCTGAAGGACTTTCAGAAAAAAAATTCCACACAGCAACTGAACTCCCCCTAGCCCTGACTTGGTGCACAGCGTGGGTGCTCTTGGGAACAGCTGACCCAGTTTTCTCTCTGGGCAAACCACGACCCCTTAGTGCCTGTGTTGGTTCTACATATCCATCTTCCTCTGTGTTGCTGTCATGGCTATGCATGCCAACGGTCCAGGTCGGATCAGTGGACTCATCATCAACTACCTCGTCTTCCATTTCATCATCATTCCCAGTTGACATTGTAGGCTGACCTGATGGCAACTGTGTCTCATCATCATCAGCTTCCACCTCTGCAGACAGTAAATAATGTTCCGCCAAGTTGGTTTCTTCTGGAAGGAGAACCAGCTTCAAGATTGGATCCACAGTAGACTGTGTGGTCGTGGAAGATTTGTTGCGGCTTGACAAATGCATAGAGGCCTTGTCTGCTCTCGCTCTTCTGGCTTCCACACACGTTTACGTTCCAGACCGGGAATTTTTTCCAGGAACTGACCTGACACAGACTGAGTGCTTTTTTTGCGCACCACGGACAACACCACGTCCACGTCCCTGAACAACAGGCTTTTTTGCCATTTTGAGTTTTGTTGACAGATTTTCAGATGTTGATAGCACAAGCCAAGCTAGCTGTCACAGCCAAAATAGTGGTTAAAATGGCCTGGTGCTTGTTTGTAGCAGGCAGTAGGAAATGTTTGGACTACTGCTTTGTGCAGGGCAATCAAAGATTTTTTACATACACTAATATAGACAGAAGGCAGGCTCTGACCCCTAAAGCAGGAGGGAAAATAGACCAGTGCTAATGTGGCGCCCTGCTGCGCATTGGTGCCACAGATCCCAGAGGGATGCATGGATGGGCTTCTCCACAAGAGGCCCTCATAGCATTCACACACCTCCACCCTACCACCTCAGACCACCAGAGGGAGCCCGGATAGGGATATATATACTGGAGGGTGGAGTTAGGCAGACAGTCTAGAGAACAGTTTCCTCAGGGGACAGAGTTAGTTCCAGTTCCTGCAGAAGATGAGCCTGAGAGAGGTCAGTCTGCAGTGGAGCTCAGTCAGTTCCTCTAGAGAGAGTTCAGACTCAATGAGCTCAGATTAGTGAGCCAGGAGCGTGCCGACGCTCAGAGAGCGGTGAAGATTAGCGAGGCCTACTGCCCGTGAGAAGCCTAGTGAGGGCCCCGAGCGTGGCCGAAGGCGAGTGGAGTAAGCAAGCAACATAGGGGGCAGGGGAGCTTAACCAGCTCACCCCAAAACCATTTACCGGACAGCGGGTCCACGCCTACGGGGGGGCCTATATCCCGAGCAGGAATAACCGGAACCCCTGGAGAACTATACGTCCCAGGTTCACCAGAAGCTGACTGTTATACCAGGGTCAGGAGTCACGGAGGCCCCAGAGACCAGGGAGTGTGAACTCCAACAGAAGGCCCTACCACCAGGTCAGCAGGTGCAAGACAGAGACCAAGTTAGACATAGCTCCAGGCAGGTCAGAAACTTATCAAGGAAAGGCAAGGAACAGGAGGCCCCACACCCGCTCACTGGGGAGAGTCCTGATATGCACCCTTCACCCTGAAGTACCCTGGACCGTGCCAGAAACACCACCAGTAAAGGTACTGAAATGAACTGTTGTGTGTGTGTGTGCCTATCCTTCCTCTGACCCGGCTGGGTCCCCTCCGTCCTGCATCCCTACACTTACGCTGCCCTGAGGCCCGCTCCACCTGTGGGGAGTCGTACCAACTAAGCTGCCTAAACACCGGCCTCAGAGGACTGTCGCAGCGCTGGTGATCCTCACCAGACACCACAGGTGGCGTCACGAACATCCCTATCCCATACAACTTTCCCCCTTCTTTTAAGAGTGACCCCAGGGTACGGGCCCGGGAGCCAACCGCCACGACATCCCCCAAGATCAGGCAGCAACATGGCCCGGGCACCCAGTCGTCCCCATCCCCTGGGCGCGTCACTAAAAAAAAAAAAAAGGCAGCACACAATGCTAATTCTGTGTGTGCAGGAAAAATATTGCTTTGCCTCTGACAAGAGCTGTTTTAAGATGGACACTGGAAGAATACTTTATCCTCTCCCTACTAATACACAAGCTCTCCCCTGTACTCTGACTTTGTTGTGATTCTTCAGCTCTGAAAAGAGCTATTTTTTGGTGGTATTATGGAGCTAGTGAGCGGGTCCTTTAAACACAGAACTAGTACACACTGCAGGTATCCCTTACAAGGGCTTTTGTTTGATCAAGAGGCCTAAACACTCTCCCTAGCAGCTCAGTGATCTCTCCCTATGCTTATGTAGTGCCCCAAGGGTTCGGTCGCTACAGAGGTATTGCATCGCACCCAGAGGTGTGATATCTCACTTCCAGGTAAGGATGGAGTGTGGCTCAGGACCCTAACACCCACATGCACTACACTACATTTCTGGGGGACAGGGCAACGGTGCTCCCGGGTGAGAGCACAACTGCCCCTGTCCCTGGCTGGAGTGAGGAGAGGGAACACCTAGAAAGGGGGAACCCGGTAGTGTGTGGGTGGGGAGAGTAGATCCCGGGTGCACTGTATAGGGGAGTATATATGGTGGGCACCATCTTTGAGTCAGAGTAGAAAGTGGGAGAGAGCAGAGAGAGAAGGAGGCTGGGAGCAGGGGCTCTGCATGGGCTCTGCTCCGCAGGCAGGCCAAGTCTTAAGGCCTGGGCCTGGAGGAGAAGAAAGGAAGGGAGAGGAACGGAGGAGGCTCCAGGAGTGGAGTGAAGGGACCCCAGGGGTGCGGACCGGCCAGCCGCCACCGCACGCCCGCCACTACCAGAGTAGGGGGGTCAGGCCAAGAAAGGGAACCGGATCCCTCATCTAGTGGAGCAACTACCCTCAGCTAGTAACCGGAGGCCGTGGCATTGTACGTGCACGGCCCCTCACTACACCCGTTAGGAAGGCACCATATAGGACCCATGGGAACGGAACATACGTTTGCCCACCAAGGCCCGAGGCAGCTGGACAAAAACGTGGTCAATTGTGGGGTACGACAGGCCAGAGAAAGGACACACGAAGGGGGTCCTGAAAACCATTCCAAAGGTACCTGGGAGTTGGCCGAGCCCCTCACCTGGTGAGCACAGCACGACGTGGGCAGCCATTACCTGCAGAAGTGGCTTGGAGTGTAAAACTGTGAGAAAAGACCCTGGACTCAATCACTGGACTCTGAGTCATTACTGTTGCTCCCGCGCACCATCACCCCCACCATCTGCACTCACTGCCCTGAGGCTATACTCCTCCCATGGGGAGTTATACTACCCTCTGCTGCGCACACAACATCAGCCTCAGCAGTCTGCCCCGCAGCGGCGGTTCTCAGTGACCGCAATCCACGGGTGGCGTAGTCGAGCATTTAAACATTAAAAACCAAATAAACAGAAAAGGCCACTGGTTTGACCACCCTGAGCCACGGGACCGGGTCGCCGCCACGGAGACTACAACCCCTAGCATTACACAGGAACCCGGCTCTGGGTATTCCCCTACATACACGGCCCAGGGGGCGCGTCACTTATAGAACGCAGACTCCAGAAGCAATGTGCACAAAATGGCAGCGGTAGGGCTTAAATAGACCCTATGACGTTGGGTGGCCAGCCAATCACAGTAATGCCACAATCAAGATGTCTGCGGCATTACTGTGATTGGTTAAGAAGCCCAGCATGTTTAGTGGCTGCAAAGGAGGCGCCAAAACTGCAGGGCGGGACATCCGAATATAGCAAGGCGAGAACACAAATACTCGCCGAATAACGATTAACCCGAATACCGTACTATTCGTGCGAATAGTAATGAATACACTCGTTTATCACTAGTGAGTAGGAATGTTTTTTTGTATGAATGGAAGAACAGCAGAGCAGGCAGGATGGGGGAGCACATAACAGGATGGGGACACAAATACCAGGATGGGGGCACAAATACCAGGATGGGGCACAAATACCAGAATGTGGGAGCATATACCAGGATGGGGGAGCATATACCAGGATGGGGGACCCATAAGGGGGAGCATATACCGGGATGGTGATGCATATACCAGGATGGGGGAACCAGGATGGGAGACCATATACCAGAATGGGGGACCCGGATGGGGGAGCATATACCAGGATGGGGGACTCGGATGGGGGAGCGTATACCAGAATGGGGGACCCGGATGGGGGAGCATATACCATGATGGTGGACCCGGATGGGGGAGCACATACCAGGATTGGTGAGCATAGATCAGGATGGAGGAATAGTATGGGGGACCCGGATAAGGGGATCATATACCAGGATGGGGGGAGCATGTACCAGAATGGGAGACCAGGATGGTGAAGAATATACCTGGATGAGGGAGCATATACCAGAATGGCGGACCCGGATGGGGGAGCATATACCAGGCTAGGGGGGAGCATATACCAGGAAGAGGGAGAATATACAAAGATGGGGGACCTGGATGGGGGAGCATATACCAGGATGGTGGAGCATATACCTGGATGAGGGACCTGGATGGTGGAGCATATACCTGGATGGGGAAGCATATACCAGAGTGGGGGACCAGGATGGCAGAGCAAATACCAGGGTGGGGGAGCATATACTAAGATAGGAAGCATATACCAAGATGGGGAAAGCATATACAAGGATGGAGGAATAGGATGGGGAAGCATGTACCAGGATGGTGGAGTATATATCAGGATGGTGGAGCATATACCAGGAAGGGGGATCACAATGGGGGACCGGGATGGCAGAGCATATACCAGGATAGGGGACCAGGATGGGGGATCATATGCCAGGATGGGGGACCCAAATGGGGGAGTATATACCAGGATGGGGGAGCTTATACCAGAATGGGGGACCCGAATGGCAGAGCATATACCAAGATGGGGGAGCATGGACCATGATGGGGGTGCAAATACCAGGATGGGGGAGGATATACCAGGATGGGGGAGCATATACCAGGGTGGGAGACCAGGATGGCAGAGCATATACCAGAATGGGGGAATATATACCAGGATGGGGGATCATATACCAGGATGGGGGACCCAGATGGGGGAGCATATACCAGGATGTGGGGGGAGCATATACCCAGTAACGACCATCCTTCAATACGACCTTTTTGAGCATTGCTTTTAAAGTTTTATTAAAGCGCCCAACCAGGCCGTCTGTCTGTGGATGGTAAACAGAGGTTCGCAGCTGGGTAATCTGAAGGACTTTTTACCTTGCTCATGAACGGGGTTCCTTGGTCCGTTAGTATCTCCTTCGACAGTCCGGTTCTGACAAATATACAGTGGTTACAGAAAGTTTTCAGACCCTTTTAAATTTTTCACTCTTTGCTTTATTGCTGCCATTTGGTAAATTCTAAAAAGTTCATTTTTTTCTCATTAAAGTACACTCTCCACTCCATCTTGACTGAAAAAAAACAGGTATGAAGAAATTTTTGCACATTTATTAAAAAAGAAAAACTGAAATATCACATAGTCCTAAGTATTCAGACCCTTTGCTCAGTATTGAGTAGAAGCACTCTTTTGAGCTAGTACAGCCATGATTCTTCTTGGGAATGATGCAACAAGTTTTTCACACCTGGATTTGGGGATCCTCTGCCATTCTTCCTTACAGATCCTCTCCAGTTCCGTCAGGTTGGATGGTGAACGTTGGTGGACAGACATTTTCAGGTCTCTCCAGAGATGCTCAATTGGGTTTAGGTCAGGGCTCTGGCTGGGCAAGTCAAGAATGGTCACAGAGTTGTTCTGAAGCCACTCCTTTGTTATTTTAGCTGTGTGCTTAGGGTCATTGTCTTGTTGGAAGGTGAACCTTCAGCCAAGTCCAGAGCACTCTGGAAGAGGTTTTTTATCCATTAGCCGCATTCATGTTTCCTTCACTTGCAACCAGTCATCCCGTCCCTGCAGCTGAAAAACACCCCCATAGCATGATGCTGTCACTACCATGTTTCACTGTTGGGATTCTATTGGGCAGGTGATGAGCAGTGCCTGATTTTCTCCACACATACCGCTTAGAATTATCACCAAAAAGTTCTATCTTTGTCTCATCAGGCCAGAGAATCTTATTTGTCATATTCTGGGAGTCCTTCATGTGTTTTTGAGCAAACTCTATGCAGGCTTTCATATGTCATGCACTGAGGAGAGGCTTCGGTTGGGCCACTCTGCCATAAAGGACCGACTGCTGGAGGGCTGCAGTGATAGTTGACTTTGTGGAACTTTCTCCCATCTCCCTACTGCATCTCTGGAGCTCAGCCACAGTGATCTTGGGGTTCTTCTTTACTTCTCTCACCAAGGCTCTTCTTCCACGATTGCTCAGTTTGGCTGGACAGCTAGGTCTAGGAAGACTTCTGGTGGTCCCAAACTTCTTCCATTTAAGGTTTATGGAGGCCACTGTGCTCTTAGGAACCTTGGGAAATGCAGAAATTATTTTGTAACCTTGGCCAGATCTGTGCCTTGCCACAATTCTGTCTCTGAACTCCTTGGGCAGTTCCTTTGAGCTCATGATTTTCATTTGGTCTGACATGCACTGTGAGCTGTGAGGTCTTATATAGACAGGTGTGTGCCTTTTCAAATCAAGTCCTATCAGTTTATTTAAACACAGCTGGACTCCAATGAAGTAGTAGAACCATCTCAAGGAGGATCACATGGAAATGGACAGCATGTGACTTAAATATGAGTGTCTGAGCAAAGCAATTCTTATGACCATTTGATATTTCAGGTTTCCTTTTGTGAAAAAATTGCAAAAATTTCTACATTTCTGTTTTTTTTCAGTCAAGATGGGGTGCAGAGTGTACTTTAATGAGAAAAAAATGAACTTTTTAGAATTTACCAAATGGCTGCAATGAAACAAAGAGTGAAAAATTTAAGGGGTCTGAATACTTTCTGTACCCACTGTATGGACAAGTTCCCGGTCTATGCTCCTACTCGATGAGTTCCTCAGTGGTACCGCTTCTGGGTACCGGGTCGCACAGTCCATGACCACCAGGATGTACTGGTGGCGCCGGGCCGATTTGACTAAGGGCCCCACTAGATCCATGGCAATCCTCTCAAAGGGGATTGCTATCACAAGTAGGGGGATTAAAGAACTATGGAAGTGGGAAGAGGATGGGTTATCTGGCAGGTGGGGCAGGACCTACAATAGTTCAGGATCTCCCGTTAACACCCTGGCCAATAAAACCTCTTCAATATCCTCTCCTGAGTCTTCTTGACCCCCAGGTATCCCCCCCACAACATGTGAATGGGCCATATCTAATACCCTCTGTCGGTATGTCCCTTGAACTAATAGCTGCTCCACTATCTCACCATTCCTTGGTTTGGTCACCCGATACAATAACTCCCCATGAACTGCAAAGTGTGGGTACCTGGTGTCTGACATTGTCCCATGCCCCCTTCAAGGTCAAATCCTGAACTTGAGCAGACCCAAAGTTCTCTCCTGTCACCTCTAACTCAGGGAAGTCAGCCTCCTCATTCACAGTCTCGTCCTTGTCGCCGGCAAGGACAAACAATTGGAACTCATCCCCTTCAGATGTCGATGGGGGTATTTCCCTAGGGACCTGGATTTTGTCCACGCGACTCAGTCCAGTTCCTTTCCCCCACAAGTCCCAGAACAACGGGAAATCGCGCCCCAATATGACAGGATGTATCAGGTCCTTAACCTCGTGGGATTGGCCAACACAGTCTGTTCCCACTGTCACTCTGGCCACAGGGTAGTCCTTGGCATCCCCATGTATGCAGCGAACACCTACAGTCTTGGTAGAGATCAGCTGGTGCGGAAGGTTGGCGCTGATTAGGGTCACTAGACTCCCTGAATCCAACAGTCCAAACACCATCACCCCATTAACGGACACGGCACATGCCTGCGGCCCCTCACCAGGTTGACCATCTACGCTACAGGCTAGATAGACATAATAGGAACAACACCATCCTAGGCTGCAGTCCATTGGTTCAGGGGACACCGGGCGGCTATGTGTCCAGGATTATGACACCGCCAACACACCACATCCAACACAGAAGTCTTTGCAGGACCCTCAGTGGGATTGTGACGACCCCCGTTTGTGACACTAGACCCCTTACGTGGTGAGCCCACCCCATTTTGGTTACTCGAGTACAGGGAATTGAATATGTCCCGTTTCCCAAGAGATTTTTTGACCACTTGGTACCTCTCTACCAGAACCACGAGGTTGTCCGCATTCCGAGGGTCGCCCTGGGCAACCCAGGTCTGCACCGGCCTGGATAGGTGTAGTATGAACATGAAAAATGGCTATTTTATATTTCAAATCCATATTGAAATAAAATAGGAACCATACATGCCAGCATTTGTAGGGTCATTAGTTCAGACCTACTGAAACATAGCTTTAGTTTAAGTTTGCTAACAGTCTGAGGTTTAATCTTTATTACTGAAGGGAATTGGACTTTGTATATGCTGTGTTTGTCATTAGAGTAGAACTAGACACAGACAATTGCGCAATATTGTAAATAAGACAACAGGCATATGGCTTAAGATGGAGAAGCTTATTGTAGTACCAAAAATATAAGTGGGCATCTGAAACCCATTATGATGTATCCAACCTTTAATTAATATTCTGATTATATATTCTGTGTTAAGGTGTACTTTATCTGTGAATGTCTCGCACTGATACATAGCTTCTTAACACAATATACCGTCTGGGAAGAAAACCTTGTTCTGATTTATAACCCGGTGTAGGATTTACTCTTATCAAATGTAAACATTATGACAGAAGTAGAATGGTCCGTGAACAGGTCTTGTTCGGTATTGCTTATCTGTGATAGCTGGCCACTGTCACGGGATTGGAATGTTGGACAATAACCTATGAACTTTCATGCTTACATAATATTAGGTTGGGTAAGCCTTTTTCTAAAATATAAAAGCTGTTGAAGAATTCAGTTATGGCAGAAGCATTGTGGACCTGTGAAGAGGACGCTCTTCACAGTGTAGGACTTAGTACGCATTCTCTGCCCATCGCTGAACGCTTCTCCAGCTGCATAAGCATTTTGGCTTTATCGCTCCAAGATCAGGTTTGGCCCTGAGATGAATTCAAGAGATGGGAGGAGTGATAGATCAGGGTGATCAAGGTGAAATCAAGGTACTCCTGTTGAATAGTGGGGATAGTAACTTGTTGATCCAAAAAGGAGACAGTATAGCTCGATTATTAATTTTATCTATCCAGAAAATGAAAATAATCAAGGGAACAGCTTCTACAATAATAACAGTTGGAGGAGACCTAGGTTTTGGCTCCACTCATTTTCTGAATGATGGTGCAAAAATCTGGTGAAGCAACCTGGAGATAAAGGTCCTCCAGAACCTGCAGAGGTGATCGCCCAAGGGGCAGACAAAGTGTTAATATTGATGAAGCCAGGACGAGAGAAGTGGGAACATGTTACTGCAGACAGGTGTTATCTCAGAGACTAATGTATATATTTCCATTTTAGATTCAAAATTGGAGATGGTAGATGATCGGTGTTTCAGGTGTGGCACCCCAGGGGTCCGGTTGCCACAGTGGCATTACCTCCCTCACGGGAGGTGGTGCCATGCCTGGAAGCAAGCAGGGGTCCCCTAATCAGGTTTTACTAAGCATGCAACACTTTCCTGGCTCCAGACCAGCAAGGGGAGTTCCTCCTCTTGGCAACTGGGATCTGGAGGCGGGGTTAGTTAGACTTAGTGTGAGGAGTTGAAGTCAGGACGTCGAGGAGAGAGGAGCTGGGGAGTGGAGCTGCGCGGCAGTTCACCCCAGAGGGACACAGAAGAACCGGACACCGGAGTCTGAGGCTTTGGGCACTGAAGGCCCAGCCGCAGAAACCACAGGGCAGGAGACTGCAGGTCTCCTGGCCCCATCAGACGCCCGGAGGCTCAGCAGCACCGCAGGGTCCAGCACCGCCACATGGGAGCGACGCACCAGCAAGGCCCGAGCTGCCTGCCATACGGGTGAGCACAGAAACGTTGCACTCGGGGACGAGGGCCACCGCACAGCTACAAGCAGCAGGGCCAAAGAGTTTAGTGGAAAGGGAAGGCCTCCAGGATTCTTTACTTGCTTCCAGGTTGCCCGGACTTCCACTTCTAGCCAGTACCCTAGTCCCGGCTTGTCTAATCACCACCAGTAAAGATAAGAGGAAACCGCCATTAAGTTGTGGACTGATTATTGCAGCGCCATCAACCCCTGCATTACAACGCCCAGCACAACCTACAACATCCACACTGCCCTGGAGCTAAGCTCTACCTGTGGAGAGCCACACCATCCCTGCTGCAGTAACATCAGCTCCAGAGGACCTGCTCTGCAGCGGCGGCTTCCTTAGCTGCATACCACAGGTGGCGTCACGAACTTTATACAATCACTATAAATCCCCCTATCAATAACCCCTTTTTATTGACCGCCCTGGGTCACGTACCGGGTCACCGCCACTGTGACATCCCCCAGCATTTACTGGCCCGGCACCGGGTACCCCATGGCCCAGGGGGCGCGTCACAGGCATGGTCCTTTTGGTCTCTGTCACTACCCAACCGCTATACAGAAGGGAAAGAGAAACGCCGGACGAGGAGAATGAGGCTTTATGGAAAATTAAGAATTTATGGAGTTACTTGGCGCAAGTGACAAACATGAGCCATTTTTTGTATGGCAAAGACTTCTACGGCTACAAAAAGTGTTGGAAACTTGTATGGTAGTTATACGAACCCCCTTGCGACTGTGGACCAAATTGATAGGGGGATTTATCCAAGATGAGGAGGTGGAAGAAGGAGATGTGTTTTAGAATTATACATACAACCCGTATTATGCTTGTATAAACTGTACTGGAGAAGATTTTATTATTGAAGATATGATCACTATAAAAACTCAAAACATTGCAGCTGTTAAAGTTATTCCTTTGGGATATGGCGTTGGATATAAATAATATATGGTTTCAGATAACCAAGGGTGGATTGTAGTATGAACATGAAAAATTGCTATTTTATATTTCAAATCCATATTGAAATAAAATAGGAACCAGACATGTCAGCATTTGTAGGTATCCTACCTCAGTAGACTAGGGGTCATTAGTCCAGACATACTAAAACATAGCTTTAGCTTAAGTTTGCTAACAGTCAGAGGTTTAATCTTTATTACTGAAGGGAATTAGACTTTGTATACGCTGTGTTTGTCATTAGAGTAGAACTAGACACAGACGATTGCACAATATTGTAAATAAGGCTACAGGCATATGGCTTAAGATGGAGAAGCTTATTGTAGTACCAAAAATATAAGTGGCTATCTGAAACCCATTATGATTAGTGTTGAGCGAGTATGTTCTGTTCCGAGTATGCTCGGGCCGAGCTCCGAGTATTTAAAGCTGCTCGGTGGTGTGTTTAAATCGCTCCCATGTGCATGATTTGCAACTGTTTGACAGCTTTATTACATGTTAGAAATGTGTAAGAAATAGACACTCCTCACATGTAGTAAAACTGTCAAACAGTCGCAAATCATGCACACGGGAGTGATTTAAACATAACACCGAGCAGCTGTAAATACTCGGAGCTCGGCCCGAGCATACTCGGCGAAAGGGTTAATAGAACATACTCGCTCAACACTAATTATGATGTATCCAACCTTTAATTAATATTCTGATTATATATTCTGTGTTAAGGTATACTTTATCTGTGAATGTCTCTCACTGATACATAGCTTCTTAACACAATATACAGTCTGGGAAGAAAACCTTGTTCTGATTTATTACCCAGTGTAGGATTTACTCTTATCATATGTAAACATTATGACAGAAGTAGAATGGTCCATGAACAGGTCTTGTCCGGTATTGCTTATCTGTGATAGGCTTACCCAACCTAACATTACGTAAGCATGAAAGTTCATAGGTCATTGTCCAACATTCCAATCCCGTGACAGTGGCCAGATTTTTCTAAAATATAAAAGCTGTTGAAGAATTCAGTTATGGCAGAAGCATTGTGGACCTGTGAAGAGGACGCTCTTCACAGTGTAGGACCTAGTACGCATTCTCTTCCCATCGCTGAACGCTTCTCCAGCTGAAGTTTCCGGACAGATGATGTACATGCTACTATGGAAATCTTTTTCTTCTTCTATCTAATAGTAAGTATGTAACCTTTATAAGTATTTAACCTTTGTAACCTTTAATCTACAAAAGTGTACGCAATATCATAATATCATACTATTTCTTTGATTCTGTATTTTATCTTTCAAATTAACTATTCTAAATAAAATTGCGTTATATTACAAGTGGTTGCCTTCTTTAAAGCCATATCCGAACCTTATTGCTAAAAACTTGGCAATACAGTAGGGAATGGATGAACCTGTCCATCACCACTCGCTCAACCATCTGGGCAAGAGAGGAAGACTCTGGCTGCAACCATTTCTGGACTAGATGTAACAAGTCAAAAATCTGCAAGCGAGGGGGTTTGTCGCCAGCATACACCCAGTGGTGGACCCTTTATGCTCTGACAGACATAGTCACTCCTGAGCATGCCAGTATCTCGGTCTTTAACTTGGCATACTCCTGTGCATCCTGTAGGGTCAGGTCATAGTAGGCATTTTGGGGTTCACCTGTTAAATAGGAGGCCAGCACCTCCGTCCACTGCTCCGGCGGCAGTTTTTCCTGCTCTGCTACCATTTCAAACACAGTCAGAAATGCCTCAACATCATCCCCTGGGGTCATCTGTTGCAAAGCATGCCTTACCGCCTTCCGGACGTATGAGACATCACCTGGAGAGGCCTCTTTGCTGTGAACTTCCCCCACTAGAAGTTCCATCTGCCTTTGTTGCTGCTAAATCTGCTGCATCAGGAGTTTGTTGGTCTTTTGCTGTGCTTGCTGGCTCTGCAACTGCTGTTCTCGTTGCTGTTGTAGAAGCTCCCGATGCTGCTGTTGTAGGCTCTGCTGGCTCTGCAGACGTGTCCTCCATGCTGCCGGATACCTCTGGTTGGCTGGCGGCCTTTACTCAGGACATCCACCAATCTCTGTGGCAGGTACACGTGTTCCTGGAATCGTGCTCGCACTCTCACACCAACTGTGGTAAGACGACTTGCTTGGCCGCAACCGGAAGTAGACTCAGGAACCGGGTTTTCTCTGCAGGCTTTATTATATGGCATAAAGCCCTGCAACTCCAGCAATAATAAACACGGCCTTACTGGCAAAACGACAAAAACAAGAGATAAACGATAGCACAGTCCATATGTATGTGGAATTCGCCCACACAGGGTGTAGTCCCAGCCTTCAGCTCCGCCCTGAGCTGAAGCTTTCCCAGTCTGGAGACCTTGCCTCTCCAGACCACAGCACAGAAAAAAAAACTCGATTGAACATCTAAACCATGCACAGCCACACCCTGAGGGCAGGTATGGTGAATGACGTCCCTCCCATCTCTATGTCATTCACATAAAACCACACCCTTTAAAAGAGTTAACCCCCAGCATATAACATGCTGGCAGAAATTCAGTAGGTCTCAGTTCACACAGGAGTGCAACCTGAGTGACACATACCTCCCCTCATATATCACACCAGTGACTCTGTCATACAACATGTACCCTGGCTCAATTTTTTTTTGTACAAACTGGGCCGAAGCTCACCTTTTTTGGGCTGTTCATTTTGTTTATATAGCTTTCCATGGATGGGCAGCAAAACAGTTTGGACGTTGTCCTCCTCTGTCCTTATCTATTTTTACATCTGCTGACACATAGTGAGGTGAGCTACAAGAGTTAGGTACCATCCCGATTTGGGTGCACCTTGCCGTGGTAGGTTTCTATTTACGTTTTTTTTATCAAAACAATGCTAAGTACACTACATTATTTACATGTAAAAAAAACACAAAATTTGAGCTTAGTTTAAGTTGGTATACATGCAGCACATAAATGCATGTTTCACAATGGCCATGAATCAGAAAAACCTACAAGATGCAAAATTAACAAAAACTCTGCTGTAAATAAATAAAAAGCAAGTGCATTTAAATAAAATAGGGTTCTTAGTAGAGATAAGCGTTGTTCGACTCGAACTGTTCGCCAATCTCAAATTCGAGCTGTTTTGGGCGGTGTTCGGCGAACACGAACGATTTGAGAAAAATTCGACTGTTCGAGGTTATGTTCGAAAACTGTTCATGCACCAAAATCATAACTGGATTTTTTCTCAGTAATGATGAAAATTAATGTTAATACGCAGTTTGAGTGTACAGCGGGGTGGGGGGAGGGAAAGGGGATGGATCTCTGCAGGAATAATGAAGATCTCCATTTTTTTTTCTCTTTCCCGCATTTACAGTGGGGAGGTGCAATCTGTCAGCCTTTCAGCAGTGCACACACGGAGCGAAGTGCTTTTTTTCACACAAGCAAGGGCATGTGTCATTGGCAGTGTATGTCACATGTCCTTGCCCTATAAGACCAAGCCATTTTCCCTGTCGCCACCATTTTCTCACTGCTGCAGCTGCGTGTTAGACGGCACCGCTGTTGCTGTGTGCGCTATACCTTGTTAATTTCAAGCCAATTTTCGCACAAATCTACAGACAGCTTGGGAGTAGGGAATAGTTGTGATTGCAGTCCTTTTAAGGACTAGGTTACAGCATTTCCTACGACTTTTATCAGGCAGGTCTGTGCTCTTAAATAGATAGATTGTGGGAGTAAAGACTAATTGTAATTGCAGTCCTTTTCAGGACAAGGTTACATCAGTTCCTATCAGTTTTTGCCAGGCAGGTCTGTGCCAGTGCTGTGCAAGTTTTTTTGACAGCATTTGGCTGAATCTAGCAAAGCTAATCCTTTTTGGCCTATTGCAGAGTGTGTTAGTCAGTGGAGTAGCCTATCTGTGTTGCAAGATATACCACCTGTGTATAGAATACCAATTTTTTTACTGCACCTAGTGAAGTAAAATCTTTTGGGCATAGCATCATTCTATTAGTCCATCTATACTGACCTCCATCAGGTTGCAAATTGAATATAATTTTTTTCTGCATCTAGCTCTGAAAAAATATTTGGGCTTCTAGCAGTGTGTGGGACTTGTTCTATTAGTCCATCTATACTGACCTCCATCAGGTTGCAAACTGAATATAATTTTTTTCTGCATCTAGCTCTGAAAAAATATTTGGCCTTCTAGCAGTGTGTGGGACTTGTTCTATTAGTCCATCTATACTGACCTCCATCACGCTGCAAATTCAAAATAATTTTTTGTCTGCATCTAGCTCTGAAAAAATATTTGCCCTTCTAGCAGTGTGTGGGACTTTCTCTATTAGTCCATCTATACTGACCTCCATCAGGTTGCAAACTGAATATATTTTTTTCTGCATCTACCTCTGAAAAAATATTGGGCTTCTAGCTGTGTGTGGGACTTGTTCTATTAATCCATCTATACAGACCTCCATCAGGTTGCAAACTGAATATAATTTTTTTCTGCATCTACCTCTGAAAAAATATTTGGGCTTCTAGCTGTGTGTGGGACTTGTTCTATTAATCCATCTATACAGACCTCCATCAGGTTGCAAACTGAATATAATTTTTTTCTGCATCTACCTCTGAAAAAATATTTGGGCTTCTAGCTGTGTGTGGGACTTGTTCTATTAATCCATCTATACTGACCTCCATCAGGTTGCAAACTGAATATAATTTTTTTCTGCATCTAGCTCTGAAAAAATATTTGGCCTTCTAGCAGTGTGTGGGACTTTCCCTATTAGTCCATCTATACTGACATCCATCAGGTTGCAAATTAAAAATAATTTTTATCTGCATCTAGCTCTGAAAAAATATTTGGCCTTCTAGCAGTGTGTGGGACTTTCTCTATTAGTCCATCTATACTGACCTCCATCAGGTTGCAAATTAAAAATAATTTTTTGTCTGCATCTAGCTCTGAAAAAATATTTGGCCTTCTAGCAGTGTGTGGGACTTTCTCTATTAGTCCATCTATACTGACCTCCATCAGGCTGCAAATTCAAAATAATTTTTTGTCTGCATCTAGCTCTGAAAAAATATTTGGCCTTCTAGCAGTGTGTGGGACTTTCTCTATTAGTCCATCTATACTGACCTCCATCAGGCTGCAAATTAAAAATAATTTTTATCTGCATCTACCTCTGAAAAAATATTTGGCCTTCTAGCTGTGTGTGGGACTTGTTCTATTAGTCCATCTATACTGACCTCCATCAGGTTGCAAACTGAATATAATTTTTTTCTGCATCTAGCTCTGAAAAAATATTTGGCCTTCTAGCAGTGTGTGGGACATTCTCTATTAGTCCATCTATACTGACCTCCATCAGGTTGCAAATTAAAAATAATTTATATCTGCATCTAGCTCTGAAAAAATATTTGGCCTTCGAGCAGTGTGTGGGACTTTCTCTATTAGTCCATCTATACTGACCTCCATCAGGTTGCAAATTAAAAATAATTTTTTGTCTGCATCTAGCTCTGAAAAAATATTTGGCCTTCTAGCAGTGTGTGGGACTTTCTCTATTAGTCCATCTATACTGACCTCCATCAGGTTGCAAACTGAATATATTTTTTTTCTGCATCTACCTCTGAAAAAATATTTGGGCTTCTAGCTGTGTGTAGGATTTGTTCTATTAGTCCATCTATACTGACCTCCATCAGGTTGCAAACTGAATACAATTTTTTTCTGCATCTACCTCTGAAAAAATATTTGGGCTTCTAGCTGTGTGTGGGACTTGTTCTATTAGTCCATCTATACTGACCTCCATCAGGTTGCAAATTGAATATAATTTTTTTCTGCATCTATCCCAGCCAATAGTTTTGGCCTAATACCACAGTTTGGCCACTCAGGGAATCAGAGGTCGACTCCAGCGCTTCTGTGAATCCAGACGAGGAAATGATCTGCACTGATGCCCAGAATCTTTATGAGTCGGATCCAGGACCAGACGCAGAAGGTTCTGACCATAATGTAGACCCTCATTCCCAAACTGTAACTTCTGTTGGTGGAGACAATGAGGAAGACGATGATGAGACTCAAATACCTGATTGGAGCGACAACTTTAGTTTTTTGTCAGGGCAGGAACAGGTTGGCTCTGAGGACGATGGGTGTGATAACGCACAGGGTGATGATGATGAGGTTGGAGATCCCACTTACTGTCAACCCACAGTCAGCCAAGAGATGAGGTCAGCAGAGGAGGTGGAGGAAGATGCTAGTGACGACGAGGTCAGGTTGCGCCTTCCTGGACAGAGACGTAGTACTGGAAGCACGTCAACAACTGCATCCTCAAACACAACTCTGCCTCTCACCACAAGTCGTGGTGGCTCTTCAGGTCGCATGGGTGCTAAGCGTTGCATAGCCTGGGCATTTTTTCAGATCGATAAAGATGACCCAACTCGTGTTATCTGTAACATTTGTCAGCAAAAGCTAAGTAGAGGCCAAAAAATACATAGTTTGAGTACTTCATGCATGAACCGGCACATGAACATGAAGCATAAGTTGCAGTGGGAAGCTCAGTGTGCTACAATGCGGCCTAGCCGGCCGGGCCAACCACCGTCTGCCATATCTTGTGCATCCGCGGCCTCTTCATCCTCTGTGACTGGGGGGACAGCAGTCACACCTGTTTTGGGGCGCAGACCTGCCACCTCTTTACCCGCAACAGCCAGCGTGATTGGCAGGTCATCATTTTCTTTGGAGGTGGTAACACCAGCTGGTGTTGAGCGCTGTCCGACATCGATAGCACCACCTTTGGATCAAGGCAACCTAACATGTCCGCCTGCATCTTCCTCACAGACCGGCAGTTTGCCGGGGACACCCTTATCAACCCCGTCTAAGCACAATAGCCAGCCCTCGATCCCTCAGATGTGGACAAGTAAAATACCATTTCCTCCTAGCCATGAGAAAGCTAAGAGGTTGAATTTCACCATCTGCAAGCTCTTGGCTACAGAAATGCTGCCTTTCCGCCTGGTGGACACAGAGGATTTTCGAGACCTTATGTCCGTCGCAGTGCCCCAGTACCAGATGCCCAGTCGGCACTACTTCTCAAAGAAAGGTGTGCCTGCGCTCCACCAGCATGTCGCACACAACATCACCGCTTCTTTGAGAAACTCTGTGTGTGACAGGGTGCATTTCACCACAGACACTTGGACGAGTAGGCATGGACAGGGGCGTTACATGTCGCTGACTGGGCACCGGGTAACTATGGTAACAGCAGGACAAGGGGCTGCTGTCCAAGTCTTGCCGTCCCCACGAGTTGTGCGTCAATCCTCTTTATGTCAAAGTTCCTCCACTGCTTCTGCCTCCTCAACCTCCTCTCGGTCTTCCACCTGCACCCAAAGCCTGTCTGGTCATGCCACAAGCTTTCTAACTGCGCAGAAGGGATCCTGCACACCTCCTTACTATGCTGGCAGTAGGGCTCAACGTCATCAGGCGGTTTTTACTTTGAAATGTCTGGGAAATGTGAGTCACACAGCTGAGGAGTTGTGGTCAGCTCTGGAGAACCAATTTCATGAATGGTTGTCTCCACTGGACCTGAAACCAGGGAAGGCCGTGTGCGACAATGCTGCAAACCTGGGTGCGGCCCTTCGCCGGGGCAATGTCACACACGTGCCTTGTATGGCTCACTATCCCAGACTAGATGGCCTTCTGCAGAGGGCACGGTCGCTGTGTGCTCACTTCCGCCGTTCGCATCCCGCAGCTCAGCGACTTACATCTCTACAGAAGTCATTGGGCCTGCCACTTCACCGGCTAAAATGCGATGTGCCTACCCGGTGGAATTCAACTCTGCACATGTTGCAGCGACTATGGCAGCACCGACAAGCCCTGGTGCAATGCGTTCTGACGTATAGCCTGGGCCAACGAGATCCGGAGGTGGGGCAAATCACGCTGGAGGAGTGGTCTCAGATCAGGGACCTATGCACCCTTCTGCACAGTTTTGAAATGGCGACGAAGATGTTTAGTGCTGACGATGCCATTATCAGCATGACTATTCCGGTGATTTACATGCTGGAGCACATGTTAAACAGAATTCGGAGTCAGGTGGTGGCACAAGAGGAGGTGGAGGAAGTAGAGGAGGAGGAGTTGTATGCGGAAGGGCTAACATCTGCAAGGTCCAGACGGTCGGCAGCACAAAGGCGGCAGGCATGTGAGGGTGGGGGAGATGGTTTTACCAGGGCGCATGGTAGCAGCCAAACTAGTGAGGAAGGTGCAGGAGCCCAGGAAGAAGTGGAGGACGAACTGATGGAAGACTCATCAGATGAGGGAGACCTTGATCACATTTCTGTTGTGCGAGGTTGGGGGGAGAGGACAGAGGAAGGAAGCATGATTGTTACCTCGCCACTAGTGTTGAGCATTCCGATACTGAAATATCGGGTATCGGCCGATATTCGCGGTATCGGAATTCCGATACTTAATTCCGATACTATTGCAATATCGTATACCGGAATCGGAAGTTCCCATAATGCAATGAGACATTTTCATTTTATTCAGCCAATGAGGATCCTAAGAAGTGTGGGCACATCCTGTTAGGCATGTAGGCATCTTAACTAATGGCATGGCTGTGATTGGCTGCTGAAATGATGTCATGATGCACTATAAAAGCCACCGCCGCCATTTTGAGCTCACTCTGCTGTGAATTCAGTTAGGGATAGGACGCTGTTGTTCTGAGGGACAGTTTTAGCTACCTATTTGCTCTATACTGCTTTACCCAAGCTACTTTCTAAATCACTGTGCCTTGCAGTGCTAGTGCACAGTTCCCTGTGCTGTTCACCGCTATCTGCAAGGTCTGTGTGTGTGAGTGCAGCTCACCCTGTAGTGTGTGCTTCAGCCAAGTCTGGTTGTAGTGCACTCAGTGTGTGTCACTGCCTCATACATTGTCCTTTTTTGCCAATTCATAATTTTTCCTGATATCTCCTATTAGTGTGGTGGTTCCATCTGTATTCAGCTAAATTGGTTCCAAACACACTATATAGGAGTAGATAGAGAAATTTTTTTCCGTCTTGCAGCACTAGTGCACAGTGCTCTGCATCTGTACTGTTCACCGCTGTCTGCAAGGTCTGGTGTGTGAGTGCAGCTCACCCTGTAGTGTGTGCTTCAACCCCGTCTGGTTGTAGTGCACTCAGTGTGTGTCACTGCCTCATACATTGTCCTTTTTTGCCAATTCATAATTTTTCCTGATATCTCCTATTAGTGTGGTGGTTCCATCTGTATTCAGCTAAATTGGTTCCAAACACACTATATAGGAGTAGATAGAGAAATTTTTTTCCGTCTTGCAGCACTAGTGCACAGTGCTCTGCATCTGTACTGTTCACCGCTGTCTGCAAGGTCTGGTGTGTGAGTGCAGCTCACCCTGTAGTGTGTGCTTCAACCCCGTCTGGTTGTAGTGCACTCAGTGTGTGTCACTGCCTCATACATTGTCCTTTATTGCCAATTCATAATTTTTCCTGATATCTCCTATTAGTGTGGTGGTTCCATCTGTATTCAGCTAAATTGGTTCCAAACACACTATATAGGAGTAGATAGAGAATTTTTTTTCCGTCTTGCAGCACTAGTGCACAGTGCTCTGCATCTGTACTGTTCACCGCTGTCTGCAAGGTCTGGTGTGTGAGTGCAGCTCACCCTGTAGTGTGTGCTTCAACCCCGTCTGGTTGTAGTGCACTCAGTGTGTGTCACTGCCTCATACATTGTCCTTTATTGCCAATTCATAATTTTTCCTGATATCTCCTATTAGTGTGGTGGTTCCATCCATATTCAGCTAAATTGATTCCAAACACACTATATAGGAGTAGATAGAGGAGCCTTTCTGCAGCATTGGGCCCTGCAGCCCCAGCCAGATTAGTATTAGCCTATTTTTTGCAGCCTCATCTATTGCATTGTAGGTTACCTTCCTACATTGTAATAGCTACAAAAAGTTTGTGATACTATCGTTATTACATCTTTAGGCACATCCAGTGTCTTTTTGTGACAAAAAAAACCTAAATAAAGTTCACCAAACACTCCACTTTACAGTTGTGTAGGCCACATTAGCTCATATTAAAGTCTAGTCCACACTTTATAAAATTAGTGTTTCTTATACCTGTTAGCAGCTGTTCAGGAATAAGCACACTAAGCCCTTAGTACTTTTCTGCCTATCTTTATCAGTCTACCAAGATGAAGAAGGCAGGGAGTAAGGCATGTTGTCGTGGTCGTGGGCGTGGGCGTGGAGTTTCTGCAGGGAGAGGACGTGAGGATTCTGTGCCTGCAGGGAGAGGACGTGGGGATTCTGTGCCTGCTGCGGGCACCAGTGACTCAGCATCCCCCAGTTTTACCAGGGAACAGTCCTTTATGCGCAGCTTTGTAGGAGCTAGCCGTACCCCACTGCTGCGCGAGGACCAAATTGAAGCCGTTGTCGGATGGATGGCAGCTAACGCATCGACTTCAATTAGTTCCAGATCCTCTCAGGTCCTGAGCACTGAAGAGCACCCATCTGTCTCTTCACCACCTGCCAAATTGCCCAGGCAGTCAGAGAGCCCTGGACAGGAGCCATCTCTACTTCTGTTCTCTGAATCTCTTGGCTTGGAAAGAGGGGGCCAGCCAAGCAGAATTCGAGAATTTGAAGAAGAGGTAGTATGCAGTGATGCGCAACCGTTTTGTCTCTCTGAATCTGAAGAGGCGGGTGGGCCAGTGCCTATGGTCAGCAGCACACCTCAGTACGCATCTGATGATGAGACTCAGGTGCCACTTTCTGGTGCGTACTGTGCTGTCGAGACTACCCAGGAGAAGCAGTTGTTTGAAGAGGGTGGTGTAGATGATGAGGTCCTTGACCCATCATGGCGTGAGGGACAGGAAGGTGGTGGGAGCAGCTCTGAGGAAGAGATTCCCCGAACGGCCCAAAAAGGAGGGAGAGGGAGGGGGCAGACTTGGTTGCCTGTAGCCTCCACTTCGGCACCCATTAGGAGCATGGCTCTTCCAAAATCCAAAGCGGGCGCTCCCAAGACTTGCAGTGCCTGGTCCTTTTTTGACACAGTTGCAGATGACATTTGCTTTGTCAAATGCAAGCTGTGTAATCAGAAGGTGAAAAGAGGGAAAAGTGTCAGCAACCTCAATACCACAAATATGTGGAAACATGTGCGGACCAAGCACGTGGTGGAGTTACACAAACACACTGAAGACCTAGGCCAACCTACAGCGCCACCTACCACCTCTTCAGCTCGTGTTGTAGCCTCTTCCTCCAGCTCACACACAGCTGGTTCGGCTTCCTCACAGGATCGCCATGGAAGAATCTCTGGCACTGTTGTACAGAGACACAGTGTAATTCCACCCACAGCACCACTTTCCCAGTCATCCTCACACTCCCAGGCCAGTCTACAGCCATCGTTAGCACAGGCATGGGAGAAAAGGCGCCCATACTCGGCAAACCACCCCCGAGCACAGGCTCTGAATGCTGGCATTGCTAAACTACTGGCCCTTGAAATGCTATCATTCAGGCTGGTGGAGACTGACACATTCCGTAACTTTATGGCATTGGCAGTCCCACAATACAACGTGCCCAGCCGCTTTTATTTCAGCAGGCAAGCCGTCCCTGCCCTGCAACATCATGTGGAGGGAAAAATTAAACATGCGCTACAAAACGCCGTCAGTAGCAAGGTCCACCTGACCACTGATGCGTGGACCAGTAAGCATGGACAGGGACGATACCTTTCCCTCACTGCCCATTGGGTAAATGTTGTGGAGCCGGGTACAGATCTTGAGAGTGGCGCTGTACGTGTTCTGCCAACTCCAAGGATTGCAGGAATCCAGTCTGTACACATTGACTCCTCCTCATACTCCAGTTCCTCTGAATCAGCGCTGCAGGAGCCGTCACGGTCTACCTCCACATCGACCCGTGAACGGTTACCTGTTATGATGACCGATATGAGCACAGCCGTGGCCAAACGTCAACAGGCCGTATTAAAATTAATTTCTTTGGGGAATCGAAGCCACACAGCGCAGGAGCTCTGGAATGCCATCAAGCAGCAGAGTGACGTGTGGTTTGTGCCAGCGAATCTCCAGCCAGGCATGGTAGTGTGTGACAATGGCCGAAATCTGGTGGCAGCTCTGGGCCTAGGCAACCTCACTCACATCCCATGTCTGGCACATGTGCTCAACTTGGTCGTGCAGAGTTTTTTGAGGGACTATCCGGATCTTGATGCACTGCTTCACAAGGTCCGCATAGAGTGCGCTCACTTGCGGCGTTCCAGCAATGCAAGATCACGCATTGCAGCTCTGCAGCGCCGATTATGTCTTCCGGAACATCGCATCATATGTGACCTACCCACCAGGTGGAATTCAACGTTACATATGTTGGAGAGGTTGTGTGAGCAGCAGGCAGCAGTAATGGAGTACCAGCTGCAGCAGGCGCAAACAAGTCGCAGTGCGCGCCGTTCACACTTCACCACCACTGAGTGGGCCTCTATGAAGGACATTTGCCACGTTTTGCGTGCCTTCGATTATTCCACGCAGATGGCGAGTGCAGATGATGCACTAGTCAGCATGACTATCCCCCTTATCTGCCTGCTTGAAAAAACACTGCAAGCACTAAGGGACGAGGTTTTGGAAGAGGTGGAGGATGAGGAGTCACAAATGCCATCTGCTTCTCTACAGTCTGCGCAACGTGGTTCCTCACAAAGGCCTAGGCAGGGGACACTTTGTGAGGAGGATGAGGAGGAGTCAATGGATGAGGAAGACATCTGTCCAGAGGAGGGAGGTACACAATGCTCTAGTAGTCAGTATCTAGAGCGAGGGTGGGGTGATGCAGAGCAGGCAGAGATCACGCCTCAAGCAGGGGACAGCGTTTCTTGGCCAGTTGGCAGTCTGCAGCACATGGTTGATTTCATGCTGCAGTGCCTCAGAAACGACCGCCGCATCGCCCACATTCTCAACACGGCTGATTATTGGGTGTCCACCCTCCTAGATCCTCGCTACCGGGACAACTTACAAAGCCTCATAACACCATTGAACCGGGAGCGTAAAATGCGGGAGTACCAAGACGCACTGGTGCATTCCATCATGTTCTCCATTCCAACCGAGAGCAGTGCTGCTAGTGCTTTACAAAGCAGCTCAGTGCGTCGAGGCAGTGGAGGAAGCTCTGCACAAAGAGGGAGCAGAAGCAGCGCCTCAGCACAAGGCAAGACCAGTATGGCCGAAATGTGGCAAAGTTTTGTGTCCCCGCCGCCACAAATGTCTACACCATCACAGACAGCTCCAGTCAGCAGGAGGCAACGTTTCCGTCAGATGGTGACAGACTACATGTCTTGCCCTCTTAGTGTACTCCCAGACGGCTCTTCTCCCTTCAAGTTTTGGGTCTGTAAGCTGGATACATGGCCAGAGCTTAGTCAGTATGCACTGGAGGTGCTAGCTTGCCCTGCTGCTAGTGTATTATCGGAACGCGTCTTTAGTG
Source organism: Phyllobates terribilis (assembly GCF_046119375.1). Classification (NCBI taxonomy): domain Eukaryota; kingdom Metazoa; phylum Chordata; class Amphibia; order Anura; family Dendrobatidae; genus Phyllobates; species Phyllobates terribilis. The sequence goes on along the minus strand of NW_027362770.1, from coordinate 71,098,224 downwards.
CCGCAGGTGGTGTACTAACAGACCGTCGCATGCGACTATCCTCCGATAACGTTGACCGGCTTACTTTTCTCAAAATGAACAAGGCCTGGATCTCTCATGAATTTGACAGTCCTCTTCCAGAATAAATAATTGGTTGGCAACAGTATCCAGGTCTCCTGTTCTGTTCATGTTTCTACCACCTGAACTGTAATCCCTGAGCTCCAACACCGCCAGTTGGCGCTCGGAAGTGCCGTCTGCACAGTCAACACTTGCTGCCGTGTTATTGGGGTTCAGTAACGTCAGCTGTTCTCCTGCTGTGCGGACGGCAATTTCTCCTGATTTGTCCACATCCACTGTACTACACATTTTAAAGTTGCTCCAATTACTCCTCTGGCTCCTCTGTTTTCATTCTTATCCCTGGGCTCCAGCACCGCCAGTTGGCACTCGGAAGTGCTGTCTGCACAGTCAACACTTGCTACCATGTTATTGGGGTTCAGTAACGTCAGCTGTTCCCCTGCTGTGCGGACGGCAATTTCTCCTGCTCTGTCCACATTCTCACTACTACAGATTTTAAAGTTGCTCCAATTACACCTCTGGCTCCTCTGTTTTCAGTATTATCCCTGAGCTCCAACACCGCCAGTTGGCGCACGGAAGTGCCGTCTGCACAGTCAACACTTGCTGCCGTGTTATTGGGGTTCAGTAACGTCAGCTGTTCTCCTGCTGTGCGGACGGCAATTTCTCCTGCTTTGTCCAAATCCACTGTACTACACATTTTAAAGTTGCTCGAATTACACCTCTGGCTCCTCTGTTTTCATTCTTATCCCTGGGCTCCAGCACCGCCAGTTGGCGCTCGGAAGTGCCGTCTGCACAGTCAACACTTGCTACCATGTTATTGGGGTTCAGTAACGTCAGCTGTTCCCCTGCTGTGTTCACGGCAATTTCTCCTGCTCTGTCCATATTCACTGTGCTACTTATTTAAAACTTGCTCCAATTACACCTCTGGCTCCTCCGTTTTTAGTATTTACCCTGGGCTCCAACACCGCCAGTTGGCGCTCGGAAGTGCTGTCTGCACAGTCAACACTTGCTGCCGTGTTATTGGGGTTCAGTAACGTCAGCTGTTCCCCTGCTGTGCGGACGGCAATTTCTCCTGCTCTGTCCACATTCTCACTACTACAGATTTTAAAGTTGCTCGAATTACACCTCTGGCTCCTCTGTTTTCATTCTTATCCCTGGGCTCCAGCACCGCCAGTTGGCGCTCGGAAGTGCTGTCTGCACAGTCAACACTTGCTACCATGTTATTGGGGTTCAGTAACGTCAGCTGTTCCCCTGCTGTGCGGACGGCAATTTCTCCTGCTCTGTCCACATTCTCACTACTACAGATTTTAAAGTTGCTCCAATTACACCTCTGGCTCCTCTGTTTTCATTCTTATCCCTGGGCTCCAGCACCGCCAGTTGGCGCTCGGAAGTGCCGTCTGCACAGTCAACACTTGCTGCGGTGTTATTGGGGTTCGGTAACGTCAGCTGTTCCCCTGCTGTGTTCACGGCAATTTCTCCTGCTCTGTCCATATTCACTGTGCTACTTATTTAAAACTTGCTCCAATTACACCTCTGGCTCCTCCGTTTTTAGTATTTACCCTGGGCTCCAATACCGCTAGTTGCTGCTCAGAAGTGCCGTCTGCACAGTCAACGCTTGCTCCAGTGTTATTGGGATTCAGTAACGTCAGCTGATCCCCAGCTGTGTGTCCGGCAAATTCTCCTGCTTTGTCCACATCCACTGTAGTACGGATTTAAAACCTCCTCCAAATACACCTCTGGCTCTTCTGTTTTTAGTATTTACCCTGGGCTCCAGCACCGCCAGCTGGTTCTCGGCAGTTCCATTGGCTCTTGTACCTTCTGCTACCCATCCGGGTTCCAGTACCGTCAGCTGGTCCTCGGTAGTTCCATTTGCTCTTGTATCTTCTGCTACCCATCCGGGTTCCAGTACCGTCAGCTGGTTCTCGGCAGTGTCTTTGGCACGGGTACTCCCTCCTGCCCAGCCTGGTTCCAGCACGCCAGCTGTTTCCGGGTAGTGTCAACGTCACTTTGCCTCCAATGCGTTGTCCTGTCGTGTTGCGGTCGGGTTAGCCGACTCTATGGTGCCTGCAGTTTAGGTGACTCCTATGTGGGCTGCGGGATCTGGCAATGAAGGCTGGTTCCATAGTGCCAATAGGACAAGCACCCTCTGTAGGACTGTGGGTTTTGGTAACTGCGGCCGGCTCGCGGCCTTGAACTTTTTTTTTACATGGGTACCTTCTGCTACCCATCCGGGTTCCAGTACCGTCAGCTGGTTCTCGGCAGTGCCTTTGGATTAGGTGCCTCCTTCTCGGTATCCAAGTTCCACCAACGTCTGCTGGTCCTTGGTAGTGCTTTCTGGCACAGGTACCTCCTGCTTAGTAACCGAGTTCCAGTAACATCAGCTGGTCCTCGGTAGTTCCATTGGCTCTTGTACCTTCTGCTACCCATCCGGGTTCCAGTACCGTCAGCTGGTCCTCGGTAGTTCCATTTGCTCTTGTATCTTCTGCTACCCATCCGGGTTCCAGTACCGTCAGCTGGTTCTCGGCAGTGCCTTTGGATTAGGTGCCTCCTTCTCGGTATCCAAGTTCCACCAACGTCTGCTGGTCCTTGGTAGTGCTTTCTGGCACAGGTACCTCCTGCTTAGTAACCGAGTTCCAGTAACATCAGCTGGTCCTCGGTACTTCCATTGGCTCTTGTACCTTCTGCTACCCATCCGGGTTCCAGTACCGTCAGCTGGTCCTCGGTAGTTCCATTTGCTCTTGTATCTTCTGCTACCCATCCGGGTTCCAGTACCGTCAGCTGGTTCTCGGCAGTGTCTTTGGCACGGGTACTCCCTCCTGCCCAGCCTGGTTCCAGCACGCCAGCTGTTTCCGGGTAGTGTCAACGTCACTTTGCCTCCAATGCGTTGTCCTGTCGTGTTGCGGTCGGGTTAGCCGACTCTATGGTGCCTGCAGTTTAGGTGACTCCTATGTGGGCTGCGGGATCTGGCAATGAAGGCTGGTTCCATAGTGCCAATAGGACAAGCACCCTCTGTAGGACTGTGGGTTTTGGTAACTGCGGCCGGCTCGCGGCCTTGAACTTTTTTTTTACATGGGTACCTTCTGCTACCCATCCGGGTTCCAGTACCGTCAGCTGGTTCTCGGCAGTGCCTTTGGATTAGGTGCCTCCTTCTCGGTATCCAAGTTCCACCAACGTCTGCTGGTCCTTGGTAGTGCTTTCTGGCACAGGTACCTCCTGCTTAGTAACCGAGTTCCAGTAACATCAGCTGGTCCTCGGTAGTTCCATTGGCTCTTGTACCTTCTGCTACCCATCCGGGTTCCAGTACCGTCAGCTGGTCCTCGGTAGTTCCATTTGCTCTTGTATCTTCTGCTACCCATCCGGGTTCCAGTACCGTCAGCTGGTTCTCGGCAGTGTCTTTGGCACGGGTACTCCCTCCTGCCCAGCCTGGTTCCAGCACGCCAGCTGTTTCCGGGTAGTGTCAACGTCACTTTGCCTCCAATGCGTTGTCCTGTCGTGTTGCGGTCGGGTTAGCCGACTCTATGGTGCCTGCAGTTTAGGTGACTCCTATGTGGGCTGCGGGATCTGGCAATGAAGGCTGGTTCCATAGTGCCAATAGGACAAGCACCCTCTGTAGGACTGTGGGTTTTGGTAACTGCGGCCGGCTCGCGGCCTTGAACTTTTTTTTTACATGGGTACCTTCTGCTACCCATCCGGGTTCCAGTACCGTCAGCTGGTTCTCGGCAGTGCCTTTGGATTAGGTGCCTCCTTCTCGGTATCCAAGTTCCACCAACGTCTGCTGGTCCTTGGTAGTGCTTTCTGGCACAGGTACCTCCTGCTTAGTAACCGAGTTCCAGTAACATCAGCTGGTCCTCGGTAGTTCCATTGGCTCTTGTACCTTCTGCTACCCATCCGGGTTCCAGTACCGTCAGCTGGTCCTCGGTAGTTCCATTTGCTCTTGTATCTTCTGCTACCCATCCGGGTTCCAGTACCGTCAGCTGGTTCTCGGCAGTGTCTTTGGCACGGGTACTCCCTCCTGCCCAGCCTGGTTCCAGCACGCCAGCTGTTTCCGGGTAGTGTCAACGTCACTTTGCCTCCAATGCGTTGTCCTGTCGTGTTGCGGTCGGGTTAGCCGACTCTATGGTGCCTGCAGTTTAGGTGACTCCTATGTGGGCTGCGGGATCTGGCAATGAAGGCTGGTTCCATAGTGCCAATAGGACAAGCACCCTCTGTAGGACTGTGGGTTTTGGTAACTGCGGCCGGCTCGCGGCCTTGAACTTTTTTTTTACATGGGTACCTTCTGCTACCCATCCGGGTTCCAGTACCGTCAGCTGGTTCTCGGCAGTGCCTTTGGATTAGGTGCCTCCTTCTCGGTATCCAAGTTCCACCAACGTCTGCTGGTCCTTGGTAGTGCTTTCTGGCACAGGTACCTCCTGCTTAGTAACCGAGTTCCAGTAACATCAGCTGGTCCTCGGTAGTTCCATTGGCTCTTGTACCTTCTGCTACCCATCCGGGTTCCAGTACCGTCAGCTGGTCCTCGGTAGTTCCATTTGCTCTTGTATCTTCTGCTACCCATCCGGGTTCCAGTACCGTCAGCTGGTTCTCGGCAGTGTCTTTGGCACGGGTACTCCCTCCTGCCCAGCCTGGTTCCAGCACGCCAGCTGTTTCCGGGTAGTGTCAACGTCACTTTGCCTCCAATGCGTTGTCCTGTCGTGTTGCGGTCGGGTTAGCCGACTCTATGGTGCCTGCAGTTTAGGTGACTCCTATGTGGGCTGCGGGATCTGGCAATGAAGGCTGGTTCCATAGTGCCAATAGGACAAGCACCCTCTGTAGGACTGTGGGTTTTGGTAACTGCGGCCGGCTCGCGGCCTTGAACTTTTTTTTTACATGGGTACCTTCTGCTACCCATCCGGGTTCCAGTACCGTCAGCTGGTTCTCGGCAGTGCCTTTGGATTAGGTGCCTCCTTCTCGGTATCCAAGTTCCACCAACGTCTGCTGGTCCTTGGTAGTGCTTTCTGGCACAGGTACCTCCTGCTTAGTAACCGAGTTCCAGTAACATCAGCTGGTCCTCGGTAGTTCCATTGGCTCTTGTACCTTCTGCTACCCATCCGGGTTCCAGTAACATCAGCTGGTCCTCGGTAGTTCCATTGGCTCTTGTACCTTCTGCTACGCATCCGGGTTCCAGTACCGTCAGCTGGTTCTCGGCAGTGCCTTTGGATTAGGTGCCTCCTTCTCGGTATCCAAGTTCCACCAACGTCTGCTGGTCCTTGGTAGTGCTTTCTGGCACAGGTACCTCCTGCTTAGTAACCGAGTTCCAGTAACATCAGCTGGTCCTCGGTAGTTCCATTGGCTCTTGTACCTTCTGCTATCCATCCGGGTTCCAGTACCGTCAGCTGGTCCTCGGTAGTTCCTCAGCTTTCTTGTACCTTCTGCTACATTTCCAAGTTCAAGCTTTTTGAAATGGTTCTTGGTAATCACTCTGGATCTCCCTGACGAGGACCCTGAAGACGAGGACCCTGAAGACCAACCCTAAGAAGACGAGGACCCCGAAGACAATGACCCTGAAGACGAGGACCCTGAAGACCACCCCGAAGAAGACGAGGACCCTGAAGACCACCCCGAAGAAGACGAGGACCCTGAAGACCACCCCGAAGAAGACGAGGACCCCGAAGACGAGGACCCAGAAGACCAACCCGAAGAAGACGAGGACCCCGAAGACGAGGACCCCCGAAGACGACGACCCTGAAGACCACCCCGAAGAAGACCAAGAAGATGACCCTGAAGAAGTTGACCAAGAAGACAAAGAAGAGAAGACAAGCACCAAGATACAGAAAAACAAGAGACAGAAAACCAAGAAGCAGAAATACAAGAAGCTGCAGAACAAAAAGCGGAAGAACATTAAGCATAAGACTAAAAATCAGAGCAAAAGATAATATCTAAATTATAAGCAGAAGATGACTAAGCAGTGTATGGGGGTGAGTCCGTTCCTCCTCGTGGTGCCCCTGGAAAAGACCTGCTGCTGCAGGCCAAACTGAACGCGGACAAATCCTGTTGTAAATCTTTTGTGACGGGCAGAACGAAAGGTGTAATGTCCAACCTTTTATAGATAACAACTACAGGAATGCCTGTCACAAATAAGAATATGATGAAGAAGAAGAATATGAAGAAGATGAAGAAGTAGAATATGAAGAATGTAAAAAAAAGAATAATACGAAGAAGGTGAAGAAGAAGAAGGTGAAGAAGAAGTGGATGAAAAAGATGCTGAGGATGATGAAGGAGAAAGTGTGGGAGAAGTAAAAAAGAAGGTGAAGAGCATGGAAGTAGTGAAACATAAATATCTGACAAAATATAAAAATACTTAACATAGTTAATATTTCCGTAACTCAGAACATAATAAAAAAATATTAATTCCTGCTATTCCATTTGACTGGGCTAAACCTCTATGCCTTTATTGTCTCCCCCACCTCCCCCAATACATTCTACATTATTCTTAGTTGTTTTCCTTCATGTAGAAATAACCTACAAGGAAAGAAAGGGTTTATTTTAATTCCGATATTTATGTCCCATTGACTTGCATTGGTTTCCGGTATCGGAATCGGCGATATCCGATACTTTTTCGGTATCGGTCCGATCCAATCCGATCCGATATTTCCCGATATCGGAAGGTATCGCTCAACACTACTCGCCACCAACACAACAGGGACTTGGTGCTCCTGGATGCGCAACACACACGAGTGCCTTCTTGCTGCACTACCTGCAACATGACCCTCGAATTGTGAGAATTAAAATAATCCTGACTACTGGGTTGCCACACTGTTAGATCCCCGGTACAAAAGTAAATTTGCAGAAATTATTCCTGCCATAGAAAGGGATGCACGCATGCAGGAGTATCAGCAGAGACTGTTGCAGAATCTTACATGTGCTTTTCCACAAAACACCAGTGGTGCACGTAGTGAATCTCACAGTTCCAACTTGCCAACCGTGGGACCGTCAAGTGTTCAGCACTCAAACCGTAACAGAACCACAGTATCTGCTGGTAACATCAATTTTGCGGAATCATTTCACCACTTTTTTAGTCCATCCTTTGCAAGGCCACAGGAGACAAGAAGTCTGACACATAGTCAACACCTAGAGACGATGGTACAGGAGTATCTCCAAGTAAACATTGAAGCCATGACTGTGTCACTGGACCCTTGCTCTTTTTGGGCTTCCAATCTGGATAAATGGCCGGAGCTAGCCACTTACGCCTTGGAGATCTTGTCATGCCCCGCAGCCAGCGTTCTGTCTGAACGTGTGTTCAGCGCTGCTGGTGGTGTGCTGACAGATAAGCGCACGCGGCTCTCCACTGATAATGTAGACAGACTCACGTTCATAAAGATGAACAAATCATGGATCCGAAATGACTTTTCTACCCCTGTGTCATCCTGGGGAGAGTAAAAGCTTGATGATTGGTTAAAATCACCCTACCAACCGTTTTAAGCTTTCAAATTACTAATCATGTTTATCTGTATCTTGGCTGGAAAATAATTTGGGCTTTGTAGCAGTGTGCAGCACTGATTCTATTAGGTCATCTATAATAAGCTCCACCAGATTTAAAATTACTAATCATGTTTATCTGTATCTTGACTGGAAAATAATTTGGGCTTTGTAGCAGTGTGCAGCACTGATCCTATTAGGCCATCTATACTAAGCTCCACCAGATTTAAAATTAATAATAATTTTTAGCTGCATATAGCCCGGAAAATAATTTTGGGGCTCCGAGATGCACAAGACACATAAGTGCCTTCTTGCTGCACTACCTGCAACATGACCCTCATATTGTCAGAATTCGAAGTAATCATGACTACTGGGTTGCCACACTCTTAGATCCCCCAAACTTTTCGATCAACCTTTTCATTTTAATAAAGACCAAAAAAATGGTCATTTTTGAAATTATAAGCATTAGCAGGTTATTAGAAACTGAAATGAAACAGTTTTCAACTCAAAACTTTATTCTAGGTGATGTTACATTTTCACATAGGACCCCTTGTTCGAAAGGAGCTTCTGAACTCTCTCGTCCATTGAATTTGTCAGGTTTTGGATGGTTTCTGCTTCAATTGTTTTGCATGAGGACAGAATACCCTCCCAGAGCTGTTGCTTAGATGTGAACTGCCTCCCGCCATCATAGACACTCCTTTTGATGATGCTCCAGAGGTTCTGAATGGGGTAGAGGTCAGGGGAGCATGGGGGTCACACCATAAGTTTGTCCCCTTTTATGCCCATATCAGCCAGAGATGCAGATGTTTTATGTGCAGCATGAGATGGTGCATTATCATGCAAAAAAATGATCTTGCTGTGAAATACACGGTTCTTCTTCTTGAACCATGGCAGGAAGTGCTGTTTGAGAAAATCCACATACATTATGGAGTTCATCTTTAGCGCCTTCAGGGATCCTAAAGGGGCCGACAATCTCTCTCCCCATGATTCCAGCCCAAAACATTACTCCACCTCCTCCTTGTTGGCGCTGTAGCCGTATTTGCGTGGGGTGTCCATCAACCAGCCATCCTCCACTCCATCCATCTGGACCATCGAGCGCTGCACGGCACTCATCCGTGAACAAAACAGTTTTGAAATCAGTCTTCATGTAATGTTTGGCCCACTGGAGCCGTTTCTGCTTGTGTGAAGTGGATAGAGGAGGTCGACAGGATGGCATATGCACAGCTGCAAACCTCTGAAGGACCCTGCATCTTGTTGTTCGGGGGACGTTGGAGGCACCAGCAGCTTCAAAAACTTGTCTGCTGCTATGACAAGGCTTTTTTGCCGCTGCTCTTTTAACCTGACGTAATTGCCTGTAGGAAAGAGTCCTCAATTTGCCCTTATCAGCACACACACGTGTGTACTGTGAATCAGCTACATACTTCTTGATTGCCAAGACACTTCATCCTGATCATCGCACAATGTTGATTGTAGTCATGCCTTGACCTAAACACTCCACAATTTGTTGCTTCTCAGCAGCCGAAACATCCTTTTTCTTTCCCATTTTGGCAGAAAATGTAGGCTGCTTAATAATGTGAGACAGCCTTCTTAAGTAGTCTTGCCTTTCATTGGACACACCTGCCAAACTAATTAGCACAGGTGTCTGCAATTGCTTACAGTGATATAAAGAGCCCTGACACACATCACCATCAATGAGTTTAACTGACAAACAAACAAATTCTTCCCTTATCACTCCTAAACACTTTTTGCATAATAATTTGGAACACAGTGTACATGTGCTTTTCCACAAAACACCAGTGGTTCACGTAGTGAATCTTACAGTTCTAACTTGCCAACCATGGTCTGTATGGAGTTGTTTAATAAAGGGCCCAAAATTAAGATAACATAGATGGGAGAGGTCTCTATGAATAGGAATTCCTAAGTATTTGATACCCTGTGAGGGCCAGGCAAAGGGAAAGTTGGACTGGATGGAATCCTATATGGATTTGGGGAGGGAGACATCAAGGGCCTCAGACTTCGCTGCATTGATTTTAAAATTTGACCATGTAACAAAGTGATCTATTTCAGCCATAACAGCATGGATGGATATATGTGATTGAGTGATATATACTAGGACATCATCAGCAAATAGAGAGCACTTGTACTCGGTGCCTCCCACCTCAATCCACCTAATATTGGGGTTATGGCGAATTGATGAGAGCAGGTGCTCCGTCACTAGGATGTATAAGAGAGGGGACAGAGGACATCCCTGCCTTGTCCCATTGGTGATTGTGAAAGGTGATGAAAATGTTCTGATGCACCCCCTGGGCCTTGGGACACCCGGAGCCGGGCCCTTTTTGGTGGATGCTGGTGGTTGTAGTCTTCGTGGCGGCGACCCGGTTCCGTGGCTCAGGGTGGTCAAACCAGTGGCGGAACTATTTATGTGGTTTTGATGTTTAAATGTCCGACTACGCCACCCGTGGATTGCGGTCAGAGTGAACCGCCGCTGCAGGGCAGACCGCTGAGGCTGGTGTTGTGGGTGCAGCAGAGCGTAGCATAACTCCCCACGGGAGGAGTATAGCCTCAGGGCAGTGTATGCGGAGGATGGGGGTGATGGTGCAGGGCAGCAGCAGTAACGACACGGAGTCAGTGATGCAGTCCAGGGCCTTTACTCACAGTTCTTATTATCCAGACCACGTCTGCAGGTAACGGCTGCCCACGTCGTACTGTGCTCACCAGGTGAGGGGCTCAGACAACTCCCAGATAACTTTGGAGCGCTTCACAGGACCCCCTTTGTGTGTCCTTTGTCTGGCCTTTCTTACCAACCCTTCTGTCCGGCTGCCTCGGGCCTCCTCTTGGTAAACTTGGCGCCAGTTTCCCTGACCCTATGTGGTGCCTTCCTAGCGGGTGTAGCGAGGGGCTGCGCCACATAAAATGTCACAGCCTCCGGTTTCTAGCCTTCTCCGCTCCTCTTCCTTCCTTCTCCCTCTTCCAGGCCTGGGCCTCTGTTACTAGGCCCGCCTCCGGAGCAGAGCTCATGCAGAGCCCCTGCTCCCTGCCACTTCTGCTCAGACTTCTCTGCACTGAACTAAGATGGTGCCCACCTTTTATACTCCCTTCTCAATGCACCCAGGAACTGCTTCCTCCCTGCTCCTGCACTACAGGGTTCCCCTTCCTCAGTGTTCCCTCCCCCCACTCCAGCCAGGGACAGGGACTGTCGTGCCCATCTCAGAGGCATATTGGTCGCCCTGCCCCACGGCAATGTGGTGTAATGCATGCAGGTGTCGGGTCCTGATCCACACTCCATCCTTACCTGAGAGTGAGATATCACACCTCTGGGTGAGGTGCAATACCTCTGTAGCAACCGAGCCCTCAGGGTGCTACAGTTCCATTTATCTTCAGCCTAGGTGACGTATTGTGATACAGGGCCGTGATTTTGGCTATAAAAGGGTCCCCTAGACCCCTACCCCAAGCTTTTTAAGAGAATCATATATGGCGTGCCAGGAGACTCTATGGAATGCTTTCTCAGCATCCAACGAGAGTATCTAATTACAAATTTTTAACTGCATCTAGCCCAGGAAACACTTTGTGCCTAGTAGCAGTGTCTGCTAGTCAGCGGATTATCCCAGCTGTTAAGCAAGCTACACCACCTGTAGTTTGGACACTTAATTTTTTCAAAGGAAATGCTTCGGGACCACGGGATACTCAATGAAGAGCATCAGGAGGCACCCCAAGGCATAGGGGCTGGGACTGGCAGTAGGATGCCTTGCGGTGGACAGCCGAGCTCGATCCTTATAAAAGCTTTTTAACTGCAGCAGCTTTAGTGGACGCTACTGGAGCTGGAATTACGCGGCTGCTGGCATGAGACTTGCCCTCCAATAGATCCTTGTAAATGGATTTAAAGTGTATTCATTCAAATTAGAGAGACAATTTAAATTAAAAAGCTTAGAGCTGCCTCCACCACAAGGGGGCTCGCTCGACCCACCAGCGGACAGGCACCAGTATTGGGAGAGGGGGGCTGGCCGTCAGGGTTCACCGCGGCTCTGGCACAAACCCGGCGACACGGAGGTGGCACGGGCAGGAGCGGACTGGCCGTGTCGGCTTCTCACTTTTTGGATTTTAGAAGGGCATGACATGCCTATATCTGTGTCTCCCCCTCCTTTTACTCCTCCACCTCTTTTCTTTTCGCATGACTATATGTACTTGTCACTTTTCCATGTGTTAGTTGTGTCTTCTGAGCAGTTTGTCAGCTTTTGGACACCTTTGAAGGTGTTTTCTATGTGTTTCTATGTGTTTTTGTTTGCCTGCCATTGGTTTTAACGGTGTTCGAAGGTGTTCGACGAACAGTTCGACGAACAGTTCGGCGAACACACGGGTGTTCGACGAACCGAACCAAACTCGAACACTACGGGGGTGGCTCAACACTAGTTCTTAGTAACAAAAGGGTAAATACATATGCACCTGCCAATTTTTAGTTATTTGATCCCATAAATTAAATTTTTGCCTATATTTTTCTCACTTCACTTCACCAACACAGGTTCTAATGTAACAAAATAGGTAAAAAACCAAGGTGGGGGGAGGGGTGAATACTTTTGCAAGCCACTATATATAATTTTTGTTCTTTGCTACTTTTGCACACTAAAAACAATATTTTCCAAAAAATAATTTGTTTTTGCATGGCCATAATCTTTTTTATGTTTTCACCAACATTTTTTTCACAAACAATATAATAGCTTGCTTTTTCACAGTACAAAAAATAACATTTTCATTTATGCCATTTTTTTTTACATAAAGGTTTTGATCGCAATTTAGTCAATTTTTTTCTGTCAGTATGATGAAAATGCTACATTTATGGCATTTTTTACCATGTTTGCCATAAGGGGTAAATTGTATGACAGTTTTATAATTCGAGTTGCCCTAGAAGTGGTGATACCAATAATGCATATTTTCTTTTGTTTATTTTACATAAAAGCTGCATTTTAGTAGCCAAACAGCTTTCCATGATTGTTTCATGCCTTTGTGCTTTTGTTTTTGTCAATTTTAAAAAGTTTGCATTTTTTTAACTTTTTTATTTAATCGTACTATGGGACTAAATTTATTATTATAAATATACTACCGTTCAAAAGTTTGGGGTCATTTAGAAATGTCATTATTTTTGAAAGAAAAGCATATTTTTTTCAATGAAGCTAACATTAAATGAATCAGAAATACACGCTATACGTTGTTATTGTGGTAAATGACTATTCTAGCTGCAAGCGTCTTGTTTTTAATGCAATATCTACATAGGTGTATAGAGGCCCATTTCTAACAATGACCACTCCAGTGTTTTAATGGTACATTGTGTTTGCTAACTGTGTAAGAAGGCTAATGGATGTTTAGAAAACCCTTGCACAAGTATGTTAGCCCAGCTGAAAATGGTTTGGCTGATTTGAGAATCTGGAGCATTACATTTGTTTGTTCTATGAAACTCTCAAAATGGACAGAAAAAGAGAACTTTCATGTGAAACTCGACAATCTATTCTTGTTCTTAGAAATGAAGGCTATTCCATGCGAGAGATTGCCAAGAAACTGGAGATTTCTTAAGATGGTGTACTACTCCCTTCAGAGGAAAGCACAAACAGGCTCTAACCAGAGTAGAAAGAGAAGTGGGGGGCCCCGCTGCACAACTGAGCAACAAGACAAGTACATTAGAGTCTCTAGTTTGAGAAATCGATGCCTCACAGCTCCTCAACTGGTAGCTTCATTAAATAGTACACGCAAAACGCCAGTGTCAACGTCTACAGTGAAGAGGCGACTCTGGGATGCTGGCCTTCAGGGCAAAGAAAAAGCCATATCTGAGACTGGCAAATAAAAAGAAATATTGCCCATTACCCAAAGAACACAGACATTGGACAGAGGAAGATTGGAAAAAAAGTTTTATGGACAGACGAATCAAAGTTTGAGGTGTTTGGATCACACAGAAGAACATTTGTGAGACGCAGAACAACTGAAAAGATGCTGGAAGAGTGCCTGACGCCATCTGTCAAGCATGGTGGAGGTAATGTGATGGTCTGGGGTTGCTTTGGTGCTGGTAAAGTGGTAGATTTGTACAAGATAAAAGGGATTTTGAATAAGGAAGGCTATCACTCCATTTTGCAACGCCATGCCATACCCAGTGGACAGCGCTTGATTGGAGCCAATTTCATCCTACAACAGGACAATGACCCAAAGCACACCTCCAAATTATGCATGAACTATTTAGGGAAGAAGCAGGCAGCTGGTATTCTATCTGTAATGGAGTGGCCAGCGCAGTCACCAGATCTCAACCCCATTGAGCTGTTGTGGGAGCAGCTTGACCATATGGTGTGCAAAAAGTGCCCATCAAGCCAATCCTACTTGTGGGAGGGGCTTCAGGAAGTATGGGGTGAAATTTCTCTAGATTACCTCAGCAAATTACCAGCTAGAATGCCAAAGGTCTAAAAATCATTATTTCTAACCTTGTCAATGTCTGGACTATATTTTCTAATCATTTTGCAACTCATTTGATAAATAAAAGTATGAGTTTTCATGGAAAACACAAAATTGTCGGGGTGACCCCAAACTTTTGAACGGTAGTGTATATATCATAGTTTTTCAGTTTGATCAGTAATCTCATGCACTGCAGTACTCTTGTATTGCATAGAATGAGACTTGTCAATTTGACACTGACACAGCCCATTAGACTATGTTGATGGCAAGGCCTGTCATTACATGATCTTGGGTTATGATAGCAACTATCAGCACCTGCAATGGTGATCAATTGGTACATGTAGGATTAGAGAGGGAGCTCTCTCCCTCTTCTGACCATGTAGGAGCCACTGTCATGAATGACAGCATCATTTAAGGCTGTGTACCCACTATGCGTTTTTCAAGCGTTTTTGATGCGGAATTTCCGCAGCGTAAATGCTTCCAAAACGCTTGGTAATCCGTGCCCCATGACCCCCAATGAAAATCTACATGTTTTGTGCCCATGCTGCGAAATTTTCCGCAGCGGATTTTCCTTGCGGAAAAATCTGCAGCATGTCCATTATTTGTGCATTTCTGCATGCGGATTTAAGGTCCCAATGCATTTGAAAAACGCGTCAAATCCGCATGTAAAAACGCTTCAAAAACGCGTCAAAAACGCGTGTAAAATCTGCAAGCGTTTTTTACTGTCAAGAACATGCAGAAACGCTGCAGAAATTTTCTGCTTCATTTCTGCATCGTGGGCACATACCCTAAAGGGACTACACAGCCTCGATTGCAAAAACTGATTGGAAATGATGGCGCAGAGTGTAAGCTGTCTTATGCAGCCAACTCTCAAGGCATTTTAGCCCTTCAGGAGTTGTTATTCTCTTATTCCTCAGTGATATAAAATAGAGGAACTGAGAAATAAGGTATCTTAATGACCGATGTAAAGAGTGGTTCTTACAGGGTTGTAGGGTTTCCTGTTAAAAAAGCATAAAAACTAATAAATTTACTTGGTATGGTCATGTGCGATCTATCAAAATATAAAATTATTTAAACCGTATGTTAAACATCAAAAAGGAAAAAACGAAATTCCAGATTTGCTGTTTTTTGATCGCTGCAGTTCCAAACCAAAAAATGCAATAAAAAAGCAATCAAAATGTCCTATGTATCCAAAAATTGTATCTAAAAAATTGTCAGTTTGCTTTGCGAAAAGCAAACTTTCACACAGATTCATTCACAGAAATGTAAACTCCAAAAACCAATAGTGGAATTGTGTTTTATTTTTTACGGTTTTACCCCACTTGGAGTTTTTCATTTGCGACTACAACCTTTCCTGCAAAAAAGTCCTAACTCATCTATGTAGATGGAAAAATTTTAAAAAGTAATTGAAAAAAGTTATTGCTCTTGAAAGAACAGGAGTATCAAGCAAAAGGGCAAAAAGGAAAAATAGCCTGTTCTTTCAAAGCTTAAGCAACCATTTTAATATAAGATGCCATGAATTCTAGAAACCCAATACCATGAAAATTAAACAGAAATATAATCTCAAGACACGTTTTCAAATCTTGAGAAAACTTCATATGAACTTTGAGAACAATTGGATTTTTTGTGGTAAAGCTTTGGAACACCTGCACTAACTGCCGGTATGTCTTTTGTCATTCTCTGTAAATGTGGGTATGTTTGTGGTATATTGTAAAATATAGCTGTAGATGTGGATGGATAAGAAAGAAGATTACAGTAGGTTCCTGATAGACCCCAAAAGGTTGTCTAAAATGAAGCTTTACCATATAGTAGATAAGTATCATAGCCTTTGCCTTTTCGATAGGCTTCCCAGTTCTTCCCCTGACACCTGTATACGTTGGCTCCATTTCATAACAAGGTTGCTGTAACATTATGTCCATATTGTCATATTGCCCCATGACCACTTAGTATAAAGGACTGTTATATAAATACATTACAAATGAATCATCTCTGTGGCCTTGACAGCTAAACTGCTGATAGGAGACAGACAAATTAGATTATTTTCTCCCATCATATCTTGCAATTTCTAGATGTTTTTGACCATCTTGGTTAAAGAACTTGGCAGTACATGGTACTGAATCATTCAGTGAGACCCACAGCAAATCCTAAGCACTACCTCATTGTCCATTGACAGCTCTAAACAGAGACAGAGGACAGATTCATTAACCATATCATGTTAACAATTTCCACAGAGTAAACTTAGATTCTTCTTCTCTGTACCTCAAACAGATTAAATCTAATTTAATCTCTGAATATCCATCAGCATATATATGCTGGTAGTATAATTCCTTAAATGCCATAGTCAATAGCAACCGCTGAATTTAACGTTTTTTTAGCGAGGAAGAAGGCTTTTTTTTCAGCCTATCAGCTATTCTGCGACATGTTGGTAGGGTGCTGATGGTTTACCATGTTAGCAGGGGCCTAACAACGGAACCTAGGTCTTCAGCTTCATCTTTTTAACAGAGGCCTGAAGGTTTTAATGCAATATTGACTGATATTTGGAAATGTTCATAATTCCTTTCACCTTAATTAAAGCCCCATTTCCAGTTGCCAAAATACAACCCGACTGCATAATGCTGCCTCCACCATGCTTCACTTTGGGTATGCTGTTCTGTTGTATAAAAAGTTTGGAAAACTTCATTTATTTTCTCAAAAGAAAAATACATGCCACACTAATGTTAAAAATGGATACATGGATTAAAAAAATGGATGAATATCGGATAAAAAACAAAAAGCACTGATCAATTTTATCTGGCATAAGAAGTATAATTATATTGTTGCTGACAATGAAGCACTGTTACCCTGTGTCTCTTTCTGGCCTTGTTGCAGGGGCGTACCATCCATAGCAGCAAACTATATGGCCGCTATGGGGCTTGTGAGCTGTGGGGGCTCAGTGGGGACTGTCACTGCCCCATTATCTCCCACTCCTTTGTCAATGGTATCTGCAGCCAAGGGAAGCAGATAACATTGAATAGAATGGTGCATGAAAAAGTCATCAGCTCCCTGCTGAACCACTATGCCTGTGAGTCTGAGGGTATACTGGCATAGATTCTCTGAAGTAAGAGAAGATGGAGAACTTAAAGAGGTTGTCCACTACTTTTTCATTGATGACCTATCCTTAGGATAGGTCATCAATGTCTGATCGACTGGGGTCTGACACCCAGTATCGCCGCAGATCAGTTGCTACTGGATGCGTCGCTGGCAGCCGCCAGGCAGAAATACTCATTGCACAGCTTGCCGTCTTCTGACCCCGCCGGGTGCTACACATCCGCCTCCTATTGCTTTGCAAGTGTCATGGGTGTATCAAGTTTGACAGACAATCGTTCTGGATCCGGTTGTAGAAGGTGGCTGCGCTTGGCTTTGCAGACACCTTCTTGATCCTTTCATCTCTGTAGTGTAGTGATATCCTTATTCTCTCTAGGACCTAGCAGTGATCTCTACCTTCTGACACTAATTGACACACCGTTGCTTGATATTTAAAAACCCTCAGTGTCTCAAGAGAGTCAGCGGTTATAGTTCTACTAGATGGTGGCCCGATTCGAACGCATCGGGTATTCTAGAATATGTATGCGGCCGACCGGGCGCAATGAGCAGAACGTTGTTTAAATTTGGCGCCAATCTCTCTGATTGGTCGCGGTCGGCCGGCCACCGCGACCAATCAGCACAGCGGTGTTTAAGTTTGGCGCCAATCTCGCTGATTGGTCGCGGTCGGCCGGCCACCGCGACCAATCAGCAGAGTGGCGTTTAAATTTGCCGCCTATATCGCTGATTGTTCGCGGCCAGCCACCACGACCAATCAGCAGAGCGGCGTTTAAATTTGTCGTCCATATTGCTGATTGGTCGCGGCTGGCCACCGCGACCAATCAGCAGAGCGGCGTTTAAATTTGGTGCCAATCTCGCTGATTGGTCGCGGTCGGCCGGCAGCCGCGACCAATCAGCAGAGCAGTGTTTAAATTTGGCGCCAATCTCGCTGACTGGTCGCGGTCGGTCGGCAGACGCGACCAATCAGCAGAGCGTTGTTTAAATTTGGCGCCAATCTCGCTGATTGGTCGCGGCCAGCCATCACTACCAATTAGCACAGCGGTGTTTAAATTTGGCGCCAATCTCGCTGATTGGTCACGGCCGGCCACCGCGACCAATCAGCAGAGCGGCGTTTAAATTTGCAGCCCATCTCGTTGATTGGTCGCGGCCGACCACCGCGACCAATCAGCAGAGCAGCGTTTAAATTTTCCGCCCATCTCGCTGATTGGTCGCGTACCGACCACCGCGACCAATCAACAGAGCGGCGTTTAAATTTTCCGCCCATCTCGCTGATTGGTTGCGGCCGGCCACCGCGACCAATCAGCATCGTCTTAGTGTGGGCCCGGGAGTGGCACTGCTTGTGCGGCTCCGTATTAGTGTCGGCCCGGGAGCGGCGCTGCCTGTGCGGCTCCTTCTGCTGCGAGAAGCCGGGAGATGAGCGGCTGCTCGCAGCAGAAGCATCCCGACCAGCGGCGCCGCTCCCCGGTCCTCAGTTCACACTTGCTGTCGGGAGATCAGCGGGCCAAACCGCTGATCTTCCGATGTTAGCCGCATGGAGGTCAGTGGCGCCGGTCGGGGTAGTTCTGCTACTAGCACCACTCATCTCCCCGCTGCATCGCCGCTGACCTCCGTCCGGCAGATGAGCCGCTAACGGTCGCCATCTTTTTTCTGAAATCCCGCGTCGCTGATTGGCCGCCGCCGGACCAATGAGTGACGCGGGATTTCCTGGACAGACAGACAGACAGACAGAAAGACAGACAGACGGGATAAGACGATTATATATATAGATTTTCCTCTGTCCTTGTCTGAAGTGTTAACAGTTTGTTAGTTTCTTCTTGGAGTTCCTTGAAGGATAGTTGTCGTGATCTCTCTGGTGTCTTCTCAAGCTAAGTGTTTCCCCTTGTCTGTTTACCTTATTTGTCTTTAGTTGCAGTGCGGCTGACTAGGGCTCACCCCTCCCCCTCCCTACCTAAGGTCAAGCTTTAGGGCCAGTCAGGGTTTAGGTATCCTGCACGGTGATAGGTGCAGAACCTATTTAAGGACGATAGTGGAATCAGGGTGTTGTAAGATTTGCCTAGGGGTCTCCACTCTGCCTTTCCCTAGTTGTTGGCCTTCCCCCCATTTTCCCATCGTCGAACACTTGGTCCTTCCCTCACCTAGTGTGACATTATCACTGTCCGTTTAAAAAAAAACTGACATGTGTTTTTGGGTTTTTTTGTGTGTGTTTTTTTGGTGTATTTTTCTTTCCTCTTCTGGTTCATGGATCTTGTTTCAGTGCTGGCAGAGCAGCTTCAGAGGATGTCACTGGAGGTAACTGACCTTCGATCTGAGGTTCAGCAGCAACGGCAGTGGCTGCAGACTCCTAATGTTGGGAATTCTGTGGGTAGGCCGGTCCAGCTTGAACCCAAAATTGCCCTCTCAGACAGGTTTTCTGGAAGTAGAGACAAGTTTTTTGTATTTAAAGAAGTTTGTAAGTTGTATCTTAAACTTCGACCATACTCCTCTGGAGATGAGGAGCAGTGAGTGGGGATTGTGACTGCGTCACTCTGAGCAGGGGAATCGGTCAGTGGAGATTTACAGTTCAAAACTCCGTAGATGGGCAACCGATACCAAATGGAATGACACAGTTCTTAGTAGCCAATTTTGTCAGGGCCTTACTGAAAGGTTGAAGGATGCCTTGGCAGTGTACAAAACCCTGGAGTCTTAGGAGGCTGCCATGTCATTGGCTATACGTATGGATAGACGTCTTTGGGATAGATGGGTGAGACCACCTTCTCCTGGGCCTTCTTTTTGGGGCAATGCCCCTTTGCTGGGGGAGCAGTCTGGGGGTGAACCTGTACTTGTGGAGTTGGAGAAACTCATGCAGTTAGGGAGTGCTTCTGCATCGTATGTTTCCCCTGAGATCCGCAAGAAAAAAGGCGTGTGTTTTTTTGTGTGGTAAAAATGACATTTTATTGGGGCCTGTCTCTCTATTAATAAGCAAAAATAAACTTGATTATCCCTTGGTAGTCTGGAGTTGGATAATCAGAGGGTGTGTTTGTCTTCAACATGCAGCTCTTGATTTGTACTTACAGCAGAGGTGGTACTAGAGAGCAGGACTGAGAAAATTTCTGTTTTTGTAGACTGTGGAGCTGGTGTCAGCATGGTTGATGCCAGGTTTGTGAGAACTCTTAGCCTTGCAAGCTGTACATTAGCTAAGCCCATTCCTATTTATTACATCGACTCAGCACCTCTTGCACAGAGAGTTCTGACTCAGATTGTACATAATATAAGACTGAGGGTGGGGTCTTTTCATTATTAGGTAATTCCCTGTTTTTTCCTGGAGGGCCTTCCCACTCACACTATTGTACTTGGTCTACCCTTGTTTGGTGAAACATAATCCGTTAGTGGATTGACAATACAGAGAGATTATTGAATGGAGAGATTACTGTCATGAGAACTGCTTAAACATTTCCATCTCTGCAGTCTCTACGGAGACCTTACCTGTGTTTTTGTCTGGTTTTGAGGATGCATTTTATGAGAAGGTGTGTCTTCCCACACCGATTGTTTTGGGTAGTCCTTGGCTTGTTAAACATAATCTGTTGGTGGATTGGCAAGCCAGGGAGATTATTGAATGGGGAGACTACTGCCATGAGAACTGTTTAGATATTTCTCTTGCTACAGTCTCTACGGAAATATTACCTGCTTTTCTGTCTGGTTTTGTGGATGTTTTTTCTGAGAGGGGGTGTCAGGATTTGCCTCCTCATTGTGCATATGACTGTCCTATTAACCTGACTCCCGGAGCTAAACTACCAAAGTCCAGACTGTATAATTTCTCTGGCCCTGAGAGACAAGTCATGCAGGATTTCATTGCTGAGAGTCTGGAGAAGGGACATATCAGACCCTCATCTTCGGCCATGGTGGCAGGATTCTTCTTCGTGAAGAAGCAAGATAGCAGTCTCCGTCCCTGTTTAGATTTCCGGGAATTTATTCAAACTACTGTCCGAGATCCGTACCCTCTTCCTCTGATTCCAGATTTATTCAATCAGGTTGTGGGCGCTAAGGTGTTCTCCAAGTTGAATTGAAGGGAAGCCTACAAACTGCTTAGAATCAGAGAGAAAGATGAATGGAAAATAGCATTCAATACCCCTGAGGTGCATTTCGAGAGTCTAGTTATGCCTTTTGGTCTGATCAATGCACCTGCGGTGTTTCAGCATTTCAAAAACAATATATTCCATCATTTGGTGGGCAGGTTTGTGGTGGCCTATCTGGATGATATTTTGATTTATTCACCTGATTTTAAGACACATCAGGGGCATATTAAATAGGCACTACAGATATTAAGGGATAACAAACTATATGCTAAACTAGAGAAATGTGTTTTTGCCATCCAGGAGGTGCAGTTTTTGGGGTACATGTTGTCATCTTTGGGTTTTAATATGGATCCAGAGAAGATCTGTGCTTTACTTTATTGATACCATCCCGAGAACCTGAAGGCATTACAGCGCTTTCTGGGATTTACTAATTTTTACCTGAAATTTATCCAACATTATTCTGTAATTGTGAAACCCCTCACTGACATGACAAGGAAGGGGTCTGATATTTCTAAAAGGCCGAATGCCGCCCAGCAGGCTTTTTCTATTACGCAAGGTGTGGGAAAACTTTGTGCAACACCAAGGGAAGAGGGAAAGGAAGCCAAGACTCTAGGGAAAGGGGGGAGTGGAAACCTCCTGGCTGATAGAATATCACCCTGTCTCTTCTAACGTCCCTATATTGGCTCTTAGTCTTCACCAATTGCTGCACGCATTACTGTCTTTCCCTGGCATTTGGCTAAGGCTAGAGAAGGAAGGAGATGAGCACTAGTCAATCCCCACTGACACTAAAGACAACAAGAGTGGACAAACAAAGGAGAATTGCTTAGATTTAGATGACTCCAGACAACTGCACACATGTACTCAACACCAGAGAGGAAGAAGTACTGCTCTTGCTCAAGCCTTCACAAGAAGTAATGAATATTACTGGCACCTCCCTCTGGAACACAACAGGTTTTTATACACCCAGGTTGAAGTGTTAATTAGCCAAAGTAAGGTGGCCGCTGGGTCCAAGAGATACCCCCTAAGAAGTTGTCTGTAATACCAAACGTAGAGATCTCCTGCAACCAACTGCAGGGCGACTGTCTGTCACTTCTAACACACTCGTGACAGTACCGCGCCTCTACGAGTGGCCTACATACACTCAGGACCGGGTTTCTCAGGATAAGAGGTGTGGAAAGAATGAACAAACCTGAAAGCGTTCACCTCTGATGCTGAAACCCACATCCTCTACTCTGGACCATAGCCTTTCCCATGCACCAAGTATTGTAGAGAACGACGTTGGAGACGAGAATCTACAATCCTTGAAATCCGGAACTCCAGATTACCATCAACCATTACTGGGGGCAGTGGTAGAGATGAAGTCTCAAGAGGTTCCACATACTTTTTGAGTAAGGACCTGTGGAACACATTGTGGACCTTAAGGACCTGAGGAAGTTCAAGACGAAAAGCTGCTGGGTTAATGACGGCGGTTATTTTATAGGGATCAATAAACCTAGGTCCCAGCTTCCAAGACGGAACTTTCAATCTTATATTCCTGGTAGACAGCCACACAAAGTCATTCACATTCATGTCCGGATCTGGCAAGCGTTTTCTGCCAGCCATATGTTTATACCTGTCACCCATGATCTTTAAATTATTCAGAACACCCTGCCATACCGAGGAGAGCGATGAAGCAAACCGTTCCTCCTCATGAACTCCTGAAACTCCTCCCCCACTGAAGGTACCAAACTGTGGGTGATAACCATATGCACCAAAGAACGGTGACCTGCCAGTGAATTCTTGATGATGATTATTAATCATTCCGCCAACGGTAAGTAGGATGCCCAATCCTCCTGATTTTCGGACACAAAAAACTTGAAGGAGGTCTCCAAATTCTGATTGACACGCTTGGTCTGTCCATTCGTTTGAGGGTGGAAGGCAGAGGAAAAGGACAGCTGCACCCCTAGTCAAGAACAGAATGCCTTCCAGAACTTGGAAACAAACTGGGTTCCCCAATCTGACACCACATCGGAGGGAACCCTGTGACGCTTCACGATCTCATTTATGAATGTAACATCCCTGGCGGCGTGCTGCCATGGCTTACCATCTCACACCATGCAGGACCGCCAACTTACCTACCAATCCAGTCTGCGCAGCATGCTCCTCTACTTGCTGTGTGCATGTCTCTTGTCTGCTGGCTTAGGACAGCGGCGCTGGAACTTCCTGATTCTTAAAGTTACAGTGTGCGCAGTCCTAATGCATCCCTAGCCTATTGCTGTGAGTCACTGGATACTTAAACCACCTCCACCCAGTGGGAGGTGCCTGAGCAACACTTTCTTACAGTGTGTTCTGTGCAACTGTGAGTTGGCAGGTCCTGTCTCGTATCTTGCTTGTTTCTGCCACCCTCGGGGCTGTATACCGAGGCCTGTGTCCTGTACCTGAGACTTCTAGTCTGTTTCCACCACCCTGGGGCTGAGTACCCAGGCCCGTACCTGTATCTTGTTCCTGTACCCCGTTGCTGTCTGAACATTGTCCTAGCCCCTTACCTGATAGCCTCTTTGTCCATTCCTTCTCATATCCTGCTGTGTCTGAACCAGTAGCTAACTCCAACTCGTTGTCTTTGTACTTCTATTTGTGAGTTCTGTGTCCACTCGCTACTTCATAGCAAGTACCTTGTGTGTATCTGGCTCTGCTTATTCCCCTTCCCTGCCTCTGTACCTACCTCCTGTGTTCTTACTATCTTCCTGCGTTTTCCCGACTGTCTGTTCCTTGTGAACAGAGTCCTGTCCCGCCTGGCCCGCTCTGCAACATTCCCGCCTGGCCGCGCTCTGCGGCACTCCTGCCTGACCTCGCTCTATGGCATTCCCGCCTGGCAGCGCTCTGTGACATTCCTGCCTGGCTTTGGTCTGGTGCATTTCCGCCTGGCTCTGCCACGCTCTGCATCTGCGGCTCTGATCTGCCCTGTTCCGCTTCCCGTCCACACATGCTGCTCTGCCCTGCTCTGCTCCACTTCCCATCTGCACCTGTGGCTCTGCCCTTCTCTGCACCGCTTCCTTCCGCACCTGCAGCTCTGCCCTGCTCTGCTGCGCTTCCCGTCTGCACCTGTGGCTCGGCTCTGCTCTGTTCCGCTTCCCGTCCGCATCTGCGGCTCTGCTCTGCTCCGCTTCCCGTTCGCACCTGCGGCTCTGCTCTGCTCCACCTCCCATCCGCACCTGTGGCTCTGCTCCTGTATCCCAGTCTGTACTGGTCCCTATCCAGCCTGTCTATCCGCCTGTCTGTATACCAGCTGTACCTGCCAGTACCTGCCCACCTGTATATCAGTCGTGCCTGCTCGTACCTGCATGCCTATCTACACACCAGCCAAACCCTCCCATTCCTGCATACCCCGGTGTGGGTCAACAGCTGTGTGACTGAGGTCTGCCCTGGAGTAGCACCTGGGTTCTTGCTATCTTCCTGTGTTTTCCAGACTGTCTATTCCCTGTGAACAGAGCCCTGTCCCGCCTGGCCGCGCTCTGCGGCATTCCCGCCTGGTCACGCTCTGCGGCATTCCTGCCTGGCCGCGCTCTGTGGCATTCCCGCCCGGCTTTGCTCTGCGGCATTTCCGTCTGGCTCTGCCCCGCTCTGCACCTGCAGCTCTGATCTGCTCTGCTCCGCTTCCCGTCCACACCTGTGGCTCTGCCCTGCTCTGCTCCACTTCCCATCTTCCCGTCCGCACCTGTGGCTCTGTCCTGCTCTGCTCCGCTTCCCGTCCGCACCTGCGGCTCTGCCCTGCTCTGCTCCACTTCCCGTCCGCACCTGAGGCTCGGCTCCTGTATCCCAGTCTGTACTGGTCCCTATCCAGCCTGTCTACCAGTCTGTCTGTATACCAGCCGTACCTGCCAGTACCTGCCCGCCTGTATGTCAGCCGTGCCCGCTAGTACCTGGCTGCCTATCTACACACCAGCCAAACCTGCTGGCATAACCAGACTCTGGAAATGTCCTTCCAGGGTATTGAGCGCTGATTTCCATTCATCCCCTGCTCTGATTCTAACCAGATTGTAGGCTCCCCTTAAATCAAACTTGGAGAATAGCTTAGCTTCTACAAACTGGCTGAACAAATCAGGAATCAGATAAGAGGGTATGGATCACGGATTGTAATTTGATTTAATGCCTGGATATCTAAACAGGAACGTAGACCGCCATCTTTTTTCTTCACAAAGAAGAACCCTGCCGCCACGGGCGAAGATGAGGGTCTGATATGTCCCTTCTACAGACTTTCCGCAATGAAATCCTTCATGGCTTGTCTCTCAGGGCCAGAAAGATTATACAGTCTGGATTTAGGTAGTTTAGCTCCAGGGGGTCAGGTTAATAGGACAGTCATAAGCACGATGAGGAGGCAAATCCTGACATCCCCTCTCAGAAAAAACATCCACAAAACCAGACAGAAAAGCAGGTAATATTTCCATAGAGACAGTAGCAAGGGAAATATCTAAACAGTTCTCATGGCAGTAATCTCCCCATTCAAAAATCTCCCCGGTTTGCCAATCCACCAAAGGATTATGTTTAACAAGCCAAGGAATACCCAAAACAATAGGTGTGGGAAGATTGTCAAGGACATAGCAAGGGATTATTTCACAATGAAATGACCCCACTCTCAGTTATACATTATTTACAATCTGAGTAAATGCTTTCTGTGCAATGGCACCGAGTCGATGGCGAAGATGGAAATAGGTTTATCTAAATTACAGCAAGCAAGACCATGAGTTTTCACAAACTCAGCATCAACTATGCTGACTCCGGCTCCACTGTCAACAAACACAGAAATTTTCTCAGTTTTGCTCCCTAGCACCACCTCTGCTGTCAGTACAAAGCGGGAACTGCAGGTTGGCAACAAAGCACCCCTTGTTTATCAAACTCCAGACTATCAAGAGTTAATCGAGTCTCCTTTTGTTTAGGAATTAAAGGACAGGTCCCAACAAAATGTCCCTTCTTTCCACAAAAAAACATATGCCTTTTTTCTTGCGAATCTCCGGGGAGATGTATGATACAGATGTAGAACGAGCTAAAAAGCTTGTAACAGAACTTCAACATGACGTTTCAAGGATGGAGCGAGACTGCCATCTACTGGCCAGAGACAGTCAAGCGGAACCAAAATACACAAAGGAAGTTGCAGGCAGGGGAGATTCAGAGGCTGGACCCGATCAGGTGACTTCCAGGAAGGAGTTCAGAGAGATAAGAGGCCAGCGCGCCAAACCTGAGGGGTCTTTGGCGCCAAGCAGCAGAGAGGAGCAGACGTGCTCCCTGCGTCCTGAGAAACCCCGTGTGACAGGCCAAATCCAGAGGCCTGAGAGGTGCTCCAGCCGGGCACCGGTAAAAGAGCTCCGGATCCCTCACAGTTGTGACTCGAGTGCTGTGCCTGCTGAGGATACTAGGAACCTGATCGCTGTGCTGAGTGAGTTCGCGGAACCCGACGTCGGCCGCCGACAGACGAGGCCTGGACCCCCCTATCCAAGGCTCGAGAGACTGCCCCCAACAGCCAAGCAGAGAGGAGCTGCATACGTGAGCAGGGCCGTCACTTCCACTGCTCACCCACGGTACCGGGGACAATTGGGTTTAAGTACTCAGGTTGGGAGGGGGACGGTTGGGGCTAAAGTAGCACAACGTAATTTAATTGAATTCATCCGGAAAGAGACTCACGGCCTAGCGGGAATAACCGGTGACCCCCGCTAGGGCCAAATTCACGGTTAAAGAACTTGTGTGGTGCTTCTCATGCTTGAGGGCATCGCCTTACTTTAAGAGACTGCGCCTTACTTTAAGAGACTGCGCCTTATTTTAAGAGACTGCGCCTTATTTTGAGAAATTTCGTATTTTTCTGATATTTCAAACCACTGTTCATTACCCTTGTTGCTAATCCCTTGTTTCAGTATACCTGTTGTATAAAACTGTTTACAAACATTTCTGACTGTTCTCGCCTTGTGTCTCTGTGCATTCTGGCACCTGCATTACACAGATACACCCCCTGACTGCATGGGTTCCTCCATCTCCCCCAGTACTGGTTCACCCCCAGACCGCTCCCCCGATAGAGATACACAACCCCCACAAGAAGACCCCAGAGAGGTGGTCTCACCCGTCTATCCTGAGGGCGTCTATTAAGACGTATGGCCAACGACATGGCCGCCTCCAAGGACTGAGGGGTTTCATATACTGCCAAGGCATCTTTCATCCTTTCAGTAAGCCCCTCACACAATTGACTTCTAAGGGCTGAGTCATTCCATTTGGAATCCATTGCCCATCTACGGAATTTTGAACTGTACGTCTCCACTGAGCGATTACCCTGCTGAAGGTGACATAGCCTAGACTCAGCCAAGGTGACCAGGGTCATCATAGATGAGGGCCAGTGCCCCGAAAAAACCCTCCACAGACTGGAGACACACAGAGTCGTGTGATAAAGAAAACGCCCATGACTGAGGATCCCCCTGCAGTAGAGAGATCACAATTCCAACCTGTTGCTCCTCATTTCCGGAGGAGTAAGGACAAAGTTTAAAATATAGTTTGCAGGCCTCCTTGAATACAAAAAACTTGTCCCTACCTCCTGTAAACCTGTCCGGGTAGGCAACCTTGGGTTCAGGCTGGACAGGCCTACCTGCAGAGACCCCCACATTGGCGACCTGTAGCCGCTGATGCTGCTGCTGAACCTCACAGCGGAGATCATTCACCTCCAGAGACAGCCTGTGGAGCCACCCTGCGAGCTCTGCAACTGAACCCATACCAAGGGAGAAAGGAAAAAAGGTACATGCCCAAAAACACACAGAGAAAAAAAAAACAAAGTGTCAGTTATTTTTTTTTTCCTTTTCAAAATGTACTCGGCCAGCGATAATGTCACGCAAAGTGTGGGAAAGACTTAGTGCAACAAAAAGGGAAGAGGGAAGGGAAGCCCAGACTCTAGGGAAAGGGGGGAGTGGAGATCTCCTTGCTGATAGAATATCACTCTCTCTCCCCTAACGTCCCTATATTGGTTCTTCACCAATAGCTGCACATGTTCCTCACCCTTTCTTTACCTGGCATTTGGCTAAGGCTAGAGAAGGGAGTAGATGAGCACTAGTCAATCCACACTGACACTAAAGACAACAAGGGAGGAAAAACAAAGGGAAATTGCTTAGCTTTAGAAGACTCCAGACAACTGCGCACACGTCCTCAACACCAGAAAGGAAGAAGTACTGCTCTTGCTCAAGCCTTCACAAGGAGTAATGAATATCGCTGGTACCTCCCTTTGGAACACAGCAGGTATTTATACACCCAGGCTGAAGGGTTAATTAGCCAGAGGAAGGTAGTCTCTGGGTCTTAGAGACAGCTTATAAGAAGGTGTCGGTCAATACCAAACATAGAGACCTCCTGCAACCAACTGCAGGGCGACTGACTGTCACTTCTGACACATCCGTGACATTTTTCTTCTTAAAGAGATGTTTTGACAACAGCATCTATACTCAGTCAACCCAATGTTTCTCAATCTTTTATCATAGAAGTTGATGGTTCAGAGGTGTGGGGTTGGTGCTGTTTTGTCTCAGGGTTCGTCCCCTGGTAAATGTCGTCCATGCATTTTCTTTTCCAAAAAATTATCTTCAGCTCAGAGAAATTATGACGTGGGTAATAAAGAGTATTTGTCGATTAAATTGGTGTTCGAAGAATGGCGACATTGGTTGAAGGGTTCAGTCCATCCTATTACTGTTATCACGGACCATAAGAATCTGTCAAATTTTCAGTCTGCTAAATGTGTCAACCCTAGGAAAGCTAGATGGTCCCTCTTTTTTACTATGTTCAATTTTTTTGTCACCATCCGTCCAGGTGTTAAAAATATCAAGGATGATGCTTTGTCCCGGAGCTTCCCTGGTGGTGATGACCATGAGAACCCTGCCCCAATTTTGCAGAAGGGGGTAGTCATTTCAGCTTTGTACCCTGACCTGGAGGGTGAGGTGTTGGAGGCTCAGGGGGAGGTTATTTGTACCATCTTATCAGCACTGTAAAGTAATTAGGGAAAATCACAACTCGGTGTTTGCTGGTCATCCAGGTGGTAAAGCAACTGTGGACCTCCTTTCTCGTCGTTTTTGGTGGCCGGGGTTGCATCATGATGTGGTTGAACATGTGTCGACTTGCAGTATTTGTGCGTTCTAAAGTATTGCATACCTGTCCGTCTGGTCCTCTTCTTTCACTGCCTATTCCTAGCAGGCAATGGACACACTTGTCCATGGATTTTATTACTGATCTACCTGTATCTGCAGGAAAAACTGTGGTTCTGGTGGTTGTAGATAGGTTCAGTATAATGGTTCATTTCATCGCATTACCGGCACTTCCTTTTGGCAAGACTCTTGCACAAGCATTTATTAATGAGATTGTGAAGCTTCACGGGGTTCCCTTCGATGTGGTGTCAGATCGGGGAACCCAGTTTGTTTCTAAGTTCTGGAAAGTTTTCTGTACTTGACTGGGGGTACAGTTGTCTTTTTCCTCTGCCTTCCATCCTCACTCTAGTGGACAGACTGAGCACATTAATCAGAATTTAGAGACTTACCGCAGGTGTTTTGTCTCCGAGAACCAGGAGGATTGGGCATCCTACTTACCATTGGCCGAAAATCATCGCCAAGAGTCTACTGACAGGCCACCTTTCTTTGGTGCATATGGCTTCCATCCACAATTTGGTACGTTTGGTACTTCTAGTGGGGGAGGGTCTTAGGAAGTTCCTGAGGAGAAACGTTTTGTTTCGTCACTATCTTCTGTGTGGCAGGGGGTTCAGAGTAATTTGAAGAACATGGGAGACAGGTACAAAAGTATGGCTGACAGGAAACGCTCGCCAGGTCCTGAACTAAGTGTGAATGACTTTGTGCGGTTGTCTACCAGGAATATCAAGTTGAAGGTTACTTCCTGGAAGCTGGGACCTAGATTTATTGGTCCCTATAAAATAACCGCCGTCATTTCTCATCCTGAGAAACCTGATCCTGAGCGTCCGGAGACCACTAGTAGAAGGGAGGGTACTGTCACGGGTCTATCAAGTTTGACAGACAGTCGTTCTGGATCCAGTAGTAGAAGGTCGCTGTGCTTGGCTTTTCAGGCACCTTCTTGATCCTTTCATCTTTGTAGTGTAGTTATATCCTTCTCTCACTATGACCTTGCAGTGATCTCCATCTTTGACTGCTAATTGACACACTGTTGCTTGATATTTAAAAACCCTTAGTGTCTCCAGAGAGTAGCCAGTGATAGTTCTATTTTCCTCTGTCCTGGTCTGGAGTGCTAGCAGTCGGCTAGTTTCTTCTTGGAGTTCCTTGGTGGATAATTGTGGTGATCTTTCTGATGTCTTCTCAAGCCAAGTGTTTCCCCTTGTCGCTTTACCTTGTTTGTCTTTAGTTGCAGTGGGGCATTGGATTTTGGCCATTGGAGCTGAAGGGAGGACATCGGTAAACCAGGGGAGGAGTCCTGAGGAGATAATTTGCATATTCCCAATGCATTTTGGGATAAGTGAAGAGTCTCCGTGAGCTCAAAGAACACTGGATTTTGGCTGTTGGAGTTGAAGGGAGGACATTGGTAAACCAGGGGAGGAGTCCAGAGGTGATAATTTGCATATTCCCACTGCATTTTGGGATAAATGAATAGTCTTCGTGAGCTCAAAGAACACTGGATTTTGGCCATTGGAGCTGAAGGGAGGACACTGGTAAACCAGGGGAGGAGTCCTGAGGTGATAATTTGCATATTCCCACTGCATTTTGGGATAAGTGAAGAGTCTCCGTGAGCTCAAAGAACACTGGATTTTGGCCGTTGGAGCTGAAGGGAGGACATCGGTAAACTGATTTTCACTGTTTTTAAAACACATTAACAATAAGAACATGGAAGAGTCCAGGAGCCATTTGGTGAGCTGCATATCCTGCTACATGTTCACATACTTGCCAGTGGAAAAGCCAGACTTCACATGCCAGAAATGCAAGCTTGTGTCCCTGTTGGAGGAAAAGTTGCGAAATCTACAAGAGAGGTTAACTACCTTGAAAATCATTAAGGAAGGTGAAGAGTTCTTAGAGCAGAATTATCTCTTCATGATACAGAAAGAGAAGAAATTTGAACTGCACCTGACGAAATAGAGGAATGGAAGCATGTGACTCAGAGAAGCAGGAGGATCGAGAGGCAGTCAGCACCCATACTGCTCAGGAACCAATACCAGGCTCTCACGCAGGAGAACCATGAAGAAATACAGCAAGATAAGACTTTGCCCACAATGAATAACCTTGTAAGCCCTCAGAATCCTCCTGGATGGAGAAAGAAAAATGTTGTGAAGAAAAAACGGAGAGTGGTGGTCGTGGGGGATGACGCGCCCCTGGGCCTGTGTCGCGCAGCGTTGCGCACGCGAGAGCTTACCCGGAGCCGGATCTGTTGAGGGTTGTAGTCTCGTGGCGGTGATCCGGTCCGTGCCCAGGGAGTCAGACTAAGTGGCGCTGTATCAGCGGTAGATGTTGAACGACTACGCCACCCGTTGAGTACAGCTAAGGAGCTGCTGCTGCAGGGCAGACCGCTGAGGCCGGTGGTAGGATTGTGCAGCGTGATAGTATAACCCCCAACGGGAGGGGTATGGCCTCAGGGCAGCCGACGTGGATGATGGGGGTAGCAGGAACCACTCGGAGACGGTACGGTGTAGTTCAGGGTCTTTACTGGTGACAAAGATAGACCCTCCCGGAGTACTGGCCAGCGATTGGGGCCTGGTCAGTCCTTGAGCAGATGGGATCTCCCCTGGCCAGGCGGAGTTGTAGGCCTCCCAAACTAACGATACTCTTCTGGCTACCTTGCTAGAGGCGGGTATAAGTAGCCCACGTCCCTGAGTGTACCGTGTGGTGCTCACCCGTATGGCCGGTGACTCGGGGCCTTCTAGTAGCTTTCGCTCCACGACGGCGGTGCTGGTCCCACGCGTGTGACCGTGCCTTCGGGTTTCTGGGCCAGAGGACCTGCAATCCCCTGCCGGTCGGTTTCTGCTGCTGGATAGGAGTTAGTCCCCTCAGCCTCGGACTCCGGGTCCGGTGATAACTTCTCAGTCAGGGCGAGCTCTGCAGCTGCCAGCCCCTGACTCCTTGTAGCACTGCTCCCACAGAGCTCCTGTTGTTTCTTCCTATGCTGCTTCTCTTCTCTACTTCTTCTCTACTCACTAACCCTGCCTCAGCCCTAGGTTTATATAGGGGAAGTTCTTCCCCTCCCAGGACTGGGAAGTCGCAGGTGATATTTCTCCCAACCTAGGACCCTCCAGTAATAATAATACTAACTCTTTCCCTGTTGCATTCAGAAACCCTGCTAATCTCATTAATATTCCCTGCATATCTTCTGTCTCATTCAACTGTGCCCTTTGGAATGCACGCTCAGCTTGTAATAAACTCTCTTACATCCATGACTTTTTCCTCTCTAATTCCCTCAACCTTCTGGCTCTCACTGAAACCTGGATCCAGCAGTCGGACACCACCGCCGCTGCAGCTCTCTCCTATGGTGGCCTACATTTCTCTCATACCCCGCGACCTGACAACAGATCAGGTGGAGGTGTTGGTCTGCTTCTTTCAACAAAATGTACTTTTCAGGTTATCCCCCCTGTACCCTCCCTTATCTTCCCGTCCTTTGAGGCCCACACAGTCAGACTCTACCGGCCCTTCTCCCTGCGAGTGGCGGTTGTCTATCGCCCCCCAGGTCCCCCCCGTCAATTCCTGGATCACTTTGCTGCCTGGCTTACAAATTTTCTATCCTGCGACATCCCCACGATAATCATGGGAGACTTTAACATCCCAATTGGCGATCCTCTTTCCCCATCTGCCACGCATCTTTTATCATTAACCTCCTCCTTCGGCCTTTCACAGCTTGCTAATTCTCCTACACATGAGGACGGGAACACATTGGACCTGATCTTCTCCCGGCTTTGCTCAGTACATGACTTTACTAACTCTCCCCTTCCACTCTCTGACCATAATCTTCTTTCATTCTCTGTCAAGAACTGTGACTCTACTCAAGACACTCCCACCGTCCACACTTATAGAAATTTACGCGCCATTAACACCCAGAAATTTATAAAAAGGTTGCAATCATCATTGGCCCCAATCTCCTCCCTCTCATGTCCCGACTCTGCATTGAAGCATTATAACAAAATAATGCTATGCACCCTGGATGAAGCCGCACCTCCTACACAAAGAACAATTCGGCATAGACGGCGACAACCCTGGCACACGCCTCAAACACGTCTTCTCCAGAGGTACTCCAGGTGCGCTGAACGGCTGTGGAGAAAATCAAATCTGCCCGAAGATTTCCTCCACTATAAATTTATGCTGAAAACATATAACTCTGCCCTTCACCTATCCAAACAAACCTACTTTAACAACCTCATCATCTCACTTTCCAATAATCCTAAACGACTCTTTGACACGTTTCATTCTCTCCTCAATCAAACAGCACAGGCCCCGACCACCGACCTCAGCGCTGACGATCTGGCTAACTATTTCAAAGAAAAAATTGACCACATCCGACAGGAAATTTTCTCCCAATCCCCAAATGTTATGCATGCTCCCCCCCGCCACATTGTATCTTGCTCATTTTCAGACTTCGAACCAGTCACGGAAGATGAAGTGATCAGGCTCCTTGCATCTTCTCGCCCTACCACCTGCACCAGCGACCCTATTCCCTCACATCTCCTTCAGTTCCTTGCTCCAGCTGTCACCTCTCACCTAACTAAAATTTTCAACCTTTCCCTCTCATCTGGTATCTTTCCCTCTTCTTTTAAACACGCCAGCATACAACCATTACTTAAAAAACCATCCCTCGACCAGAACTGCACGGCCAACTACAGACCTGTTTCCAATCTTCCCTTTATCTCTAAACTCCTGGAACGCCTGGTCCACTCCCGTCTAATCCGCTATCTCTCAGACAACTCTCTTCTTGACCCTTTACAATCTGGTTTCCGCTCTTTACATTCTACTGAAACTGCCCTCACTAAAGTCTCTAATGATCTACTAACAGCTAAATCTAATGGTCACTACTCCCTGCTGATTCTCCTGGATCTCTCTGCAGCATTCGACACTGTGGATCATCAGCTCCTCCTCACTATGCTCCGTACTATTGGCCTCAAGGACACCGTTCTCTCCTGGTTCTCCTCTTATCTCTCTGACCGCTCCTTCTCTGTGTCTTTTGCCGGCTCCTCCTCCTCCCTACTTCCTCTTACTGTCGGGGTTCCTCAAGGATCAGTCCTAGGCCCCCTTCTTTTCTCCTTATACACCGCTCCTATTGGACAAACAATCAGTAGATTCGGTTTTCAGTACCATCTCTATGCTGATGACACCCAATTATACACCTCTGCTCCGGACATCACCCCTGCATTACTACAAAAGACCAGTGATTGTCTTTCTGCTGTGTCTAACATTATGTCCTCCCTCTACCTAAAACTGAATCTGTCAAAAACTGAACTACTCGTCTTTCCTCCCTCCATTAATCTACCTGTGCCCGATATTGCCATCTCCGTTTGTGGCTCAACCATTACTCCCCAGCTACAAGCCCGCTGTCTTGGGGTCATTTTTGATTCAGATCTTTCTTTCACTCCTCACATCAAATCACTCGCTCGTTCATGTCATCTACACCTCAAAAACATCTCAAGAATCAGGACTTTTCTCACCTTTGACTCGGCAAAAACTCTTACTGTCGCTCTTATTCATTCTCGTCTTGACTATTGCAACGCTCTACTAATCGGTCTCCCTCTTACTAAACTCTCCCCTCTCCAATCCGTCCTGAACGCAGCAGCCAGGATCATATTCCTCGCCAACCGCTACTCAGATGCCTCTTCCCTGTGCCAGTCATTGCATTGGTTGCCCATCCAATATAGAGTTCGTTTTAAACTTATCACGCTTACCCACAAAGCGCTCCATGCTTCAGTACCCCCCTACATCTCCTCCCTTGTCTCAGTCTACCACCCTACACGTGCCCTCCGTTCTGCAAATGACTTGAAACTAAAATCCTCCATAATCCGAACTTCCCACTCCCGTCTCCAAGATTTCTCGCGTGCTGCGCCAATTCTCTGGAATGCACTACCCAGGACAGTTCGATTAATTCCCAATACCCACAGTTTCAAGCGAACCCTAAAAACACATTTCTTTAGACTGGCGTATCACCTAAACACACTCTGTCCATCCCAGCTTTCCCCCATATTAAAATCTTCTTCAACTTCGGGTTCAAACCAACCATGCACATAATAGCCTCTGTCAGGACTGCACACATACTGGCTGGCGACAAGTCCATGTATTATTATTTATCCTATTCAGTATATCAAGGCTGCATTATTCAATATATGTACTTTTTACCTTTTGTGTCTCCCCCACTTCCTCATAGACTGTAAGCTCGCGAGCAGGGCCCTCACTCCGTTCGATATGAGATATGCTTATTCTGTATTGTCTGTATAAGTCCCCCCTAAAATTTGTAAAGTGCTGCGGAATATGTTGGCGCTATAAAAATAAACTATTATTATTATTATTATAGGACTGGGCAGGAGGTGTGGCATGCATAGGATCCCTGACCAAGAGACCTCCCACCTGCTCTCAGACGTAATATCTCTATCACTGTGGCAACCAGACCCCTGGGGTGTCACATTCCCCCCTAGTGAAATTTAGTACTCCGGGACTAAACATATTTTTAGAAAAACATAACAAGGTATAAACAATAATAATACAATAAGAAAAACACATAAAGATGGTTACGGCGTGTCCGCAACCGGGTGCAGTTTTGAAGAAAACAAAGGTGTCCATTTCACCAAAACAGGGAGACGTAACCAGGTAGGGGTCTGTCCTGCCCCGAGTCCTTATCAGTCTTTTAGTCCATCCTGGGTTACGCTCCAACTAATTGTACAAGGATTCCCGGTAAATCCACCAAGGACTCCTAAAAATAACTAGAAACACATAATTATTTACAAGCAACAAGAAAAACAGGTAACCACAAATAAAACAATTTATACATTTCAAATCCTCCAACGTGCGGGTAACTGGCCTCTAGTGGCCCTAGTGGACCTACGGAGCTGACTGTCTAGCCCTGAACTACAGGGTGTAGGAGCTGTCAAGGGTAAACTGGGCAGCTGTCTACCGGCACTTTGGCTCACTAGGGGTACGGCAGGCTCACTATAAGCAGAGGGTTGATCCTCCTGTTCTGCTTGTGTGCAGTCTTCTGCCTCCTGGACCGGCTGTTCTTCCAGCTCTACCTGTTGCTCCGTAGGTGCTTGGGATGCTGGTTGGAGCAAGGTGAGTACGGGTACCACAACTGCGCCATTGACTTGAGTCCAAGACCGAGGGAAGTCTCCGAGCACAGTACTAACCATGTCTTCCCTTTCCTCTACGGGTCGAGGGTCTTCTTGTTCCTCTTCAGGGTTCCGTAGCTGTTCGGGACACTTCTTCAGGTGATCCCGGGATACAATGGTTGTGGTTTCCCCTCCGTCTTTACTGATGGTACAGACCTTTGGGTTGTCGTGGCTTGAGGGCAGTACGATGTACGGGTCCTTCTCCCACTGGTCGTCCAACTTGTGGAGCCGCCTTTTCCTCTTCAAGACCTGCTCTCCGGGTACCAGGGGAACAGCGGGAGCATACTGGTTGTAAGTTTTCTCTTGTCTTTCCCTAGCTTGACAGAGACTTCGCTCCACGCTCTCCTGTACTTTCCGGTACTGCTGCTGCCTCTCTGTGTCCCAGTCTGCTTCTGGTGAAGTGTCCTCGGGTGTCAGGACTCCCATCTCCAGGTCAACAGGTAGCTTACCAGGCCTTGCCCTCATCAGGTAAGCCGGGGTACAGTTGGTGGAACCTACCGGGATGTGGTTGTATAGGTCCACCAGATCGGGCAGCTTCTCAGGCCACAGACTGCGTTCTTCCAGGGGCAACGTTTTCAGAAGATCCATTACCACCTGGTTCATTTTCTCACAAAGTCCATTAGTTTGCGGATGATAGGGTGTCGTCCTTATCTTCCGGCAGCCATACAGAATGCAGAATTCCTGGAAGACCTCCGCTTCAAAGGCAGGTCCCTGGTCCGTCAGCACTTGGTCCGGGTACCCGTGTGGATGGCAGAAGTGCTGCTGTAAGGCTCTAGCTTCTGTTCGAGCTGTTAAGTCCTTGACGGGGACGACAACCAAGAACCGGGAGTAGTGATCCACGATGGTTAGTGCGTAAACATAGCCACTTCTGCTTGGGGTCAGTTTTACATGATCCAAGGCTACCAGTTCCAACGGCTGCTGGGTGACGATGGACTGCAGGGGAGTCTTCTGGCTGGCACGGTCCTTCCTTCTTAGGTTGCACGGGCCACAGTCTCTGCACCACCTCTCGATGGTTCCCCTCATGCCTACCCAGTGGAACCGCCCGCGCAGCAGGAACTCCAGCTTCTTCCATCCGAAGTGTCCAGCCCCGTCGTGGTATGCCTCCATCACCATGGCTGCGTCTCTCCGTGGCACCACTACTTGCCAGATTAGTTCATGCGTCCGGGAGTTAACCATTCTGCGGCACAACTTCCCCTTGTAAAGGAACAATCGACTCTTCTCAGCCCACAGTTGCTTGGCTTCCTCCGGAGCGTCTGGGTCAAGGCGAGCCTCTGGCCGAGTCAGCATCTCCTTCACCAGTCGGACGGCAGGGTCACTGTCTTGCGTTTCCTCCCAGTTGTAGTGAGGCAAGGGGTTAAACGTAGCGGCTTGCTTACTCCTTACCCGATGGGAATACTGGATAGTCCCATGACGGTGGAACGCGGGGAGTTCAACTTCTTCCAGTCCCTCTGGATCTTCTCCTACATCCGGTAGGTTTGGCATCCTGGACAGGGCGTCCGCGTGGGTATTGGAGCATCCTGCCCGGTATTTGATTGTGAACTCGTAGTTGGACAGACGGGCCATCCATCTCTGCTCTAGGGCACCGAGTCTTGCCGTGTCCAGGTGTGTCAACGGGTTGTCATCCGTGTACACGGTGAACCGGGAAGAAGCGAGGTAGTGCTTAAAGCGTTCGGTGACAGCCCACACCACTGCCAGGAACTCTAGCTTAAATGAGCTGTAATTCTCAGGGTTTCTCTCGGTGGGTCGCAGTTTTCGGCTGGCGTAAGCGATTACTTTCCCCTGCTGGATCTGGGACAGCACGGCTCCTAGCCCGATGTTACTTGCGTCGGTGTAGAGGATAAAGGGCTGGCTGTAATCAGGGTACGCCAGGATTTCATCCCCCGTGAGGGCCATCTTCAGCTGGCGGAAGGACTCTTCTTCTAACTTCTCCCATCTGAAGGGTGGCTTCTGGTTCTTGGCCTTCCGGGACTGGCCTATCAGGAGGTCCTGCATAGGAGCTGCCTTTTTGGTGAAACCGGGGATGAATCTGCGGTAATAGCCTACCAACCCGAGGAACTGCCGCACTTCCTTTACACTGGAGGGACTTGGCCATTCCTTAATTGCGGTGATCTTATCAGGGTCGGGAGCCACTCCATCAGCGCTCACCACGTGTCCCAGGTACTGCACCTTTGGTTTCAGGAGGTGACACTTGGAGGGTTTCACCTTTAGGCCGTAGCTTGCCAGAGCTTCGAACACTTCCGCCAGGTGTTTCAGGTGGTCCTCATACGTCTTGGAATATACGATGACATCGTCCAGGTACAACAAGACCGTCTCGAAGTTTCTGTGGCCCAGACAGCACTCCATTAATCGTTGGAAGGTCCCTGGTGCGTTGCAGAGTCCGAACGGCATGCAGGTAAACTCGCTAAGTCCCATCGGGGTGGTGAATGCAGTCTTCTCCCGGTCCGCCTCTGCTACAGGAACCTGCCAGTACCCACTAGTGAGATCCAAGGTAGAGAAGAAGTTAGCAGATCTTAAAGCAGCCAAAGACTCCTCTATCCTTGGTAAGGGGTACGCATCCTTGTGTGTGATACGGTTGATTTTCCGGTAATCTACACACATCCTCATGGTGTTGTCTTTCTTTTTGACTAAGACTAGTGGAGCTGCCCAGGGGCTACAGCTATCCCTGATCACCCCAGCTTCCTTCATGTCTCTAAGCATCCCCTTGGCGTGTTGGTAGTGTGCAGGGGGTACGGGTCGATACCTCTCTTTTATGGGAGGATGGTCTCCCGTGGGGATATGGTGTTCTACCCCCTTGACTCGCCCGATGTCTAACGGGTGTTTACTAAACACTCTCTCGTACTCTCGAACCACCCGATAGACTCCCTGTTTCTGGTGTGAGGGAGTGGAGTCAGTACCCAAATGTAGTTGCTGACACCAGTCCTCCATTGTTTTCTTAGAGCCGTTACCTTCCTCCGGGGAAGATGGAGGCAAGGGTTCTACGGACTGTATGGAATCTTGATTGATGGTATACAATTTGGCTAGCGTGGCATACCGGGGCAGGTACACTTCCCTCTTCCCGATATTTATTATGCGAACGGGCACCCTCCCATGGCGTACATTGACCACCCCCCGTGCTGTCAAAATGGTGGGCCTACTGTCTGAGTAAACTGGTTCTACCATTGCCTGGTAATCTCTACCTCTCAGACCAATAGCTGCCCGGCACCAAATCATCATTTCACTTTTCGGGGGCATGGCAATAGGGAAAGGGTCACACATTCGCACGCTACCAATCTCACCACCGGAGAGTTCTAGCTGTTGCCGTTGCATCAGTGCCCGGATCTCTTTCTGGAGCACTCGCTGCTGGCCGGAGCTGGCGTTCTTGGCAACCTGCTGTAAAAGGAAAATCACCTCTGCAAGACAATTTTCAATTACATTAGTTCCTAGAGTTATCTTTGGGTGACTCTCGTGTTTGTCAATGTCTACAATGATCAGTCCCTGTGCTGCCAATTCGACTCTATCGATTTTAATGGTCACCTCTTTAAATCCAATCTGTGGCACGGGCTGACCATTGCTGGCGATGATACTCAAGTCGTCGTCAGGGTAGCGGGTGATATCCGAGTCATTCCAGTACTGCTTGAAGAGCACGTACGGGATGGTGGTGACCTGTGACCCGGTGTCCAGTAGGGCACTCATAGGAATGCCATCCAGTACCACGGGTAAGACTGGACGTCCTCCCACATATTTGTCGCGCCAGTTCGATGGGCCTGGTGATCTTTTTCCTGGGGGTTGGCCCTCTACCCCAGGTTGTGCCAGTTTAAAGGACAGTACCTTGCCATATGTCCGGGTTGATTGCAGCGGCGGCAGATGGGTCGTCCGTCCTCGTTGTATCGGTCGCTGGGTCTTCCTCTGGCCGGTGGGGTCCTCCTTGGTCGACGCCACGGGATGTCCTCCGGTCCGGATGCCAGCTGGATCTTCCCTGGAGTGGAAACCTGTAAAGACTGCACAGTTCGGGTTAGCGCAGTAACGCTTTTAGCTAGCTCTTGGACCTGATGGTGCAGGTCTGGAGCCGGTTCATTGTTCAAAGCCTGCGCATCAGCTCCCACAGGCCCTGCCGACAAGGGCGCCGCCTCCTGGTGGTAAGTGGTAGTGGGGCGTCTGTGGGTCACAACGCCACCTGGTGCCGGTTCTCGAAGCACCCGGATGGCTCTGTCCTTGAAATGTGCAAATCCCAGATGAGGGTCCTGTAAGGCCATTGCCCGCAACTGGGTTCGGTGGGCATTGCAATATAAACCCTCTATAAATTGTTCAGTCAACAGCCTGTCCTCGTCTCCCACGCCGTCAGGGTCGGTCTGCTTAATGGCTCTCAGGGCCTCTTGTAGGTTCAGGGCATAGTCCCTTATACTCTCATGTGCCCGCTGTTTGCACCCGTAGAATCTAAGCTTGATCTCGGCTGAGGTGCGGGTATCAAAGGTGTCCCTCAGCCGGGTTAGTATCCCTGCGACAGTCCTCCCCCCAGGTGGCCAGGACTTTACCTCCCTTTGGGCTGCCCCGGTTAATTGGGCCACCAGGATGCTCACTTTTTGCTCCTCTGTGAGGGGGTACACCTGGAAGAGGCTATCCAGCTTTTCTCTAAAGTCATGCAGGGTATGTGACTCCCCTGAGTACTGGGGTAGCCAGGCTGCCCCCGGGATATAGGGCATGGTGAAAGGCATGACCGCAACAGCGGTGGCGCTGGCGGGGGTTGAAGCGGTGAAGCTCTCCTCCGTATCCGACATCCTTCTCCCCCCTAGTGGACCGTGGCCTACCTTGCGATGATCCTTTTCCGTAGGCCGCGGCTCCGCAGTGGATCGTCAGGGTTGAGGACCTTCCGTCGCGCTCCTGTGACGGCGTCTGCTGGGCTCCTTCCAGGACCTTACGCAACGTCCGGACGTGAGGCGGGGCTTCAGTTCTCGCGCGCTTTCGGAGTCCACGCCCCTCTTCTTGCCGCGCGGCGTCCTCAAGATGGCGTCCAATGGCGGGAAAACTCCACGTGTGGCGGGAAGAAGGCTGAAGATGGCGCCGGATGGCGGGAAAACTCCACCGATGGCGGGAAGGAAGCGGAAGATGGCGCCGGATGGCGGGAATCTTCACCACAGGTAAGTTTGAACAGTCTTTTTCAGGCACGCAGTACCCGGTGGTTGCGGGCACGAGATCCTGCCGACTACGCCAAAAGTTGACGCGCCCCTGGGCCTGTGTCGCGCAGCGTTGCGCACGCGAGAGCTTACCCGGAGCCGGATCTGTTGAGGGTTGTAGTCTCGTGGCGGTGATCCGGTCCGTGCCCAGGGAGTCAGACTAAGTGGCGCTGTATCAGCGGTAGATGTTGAACGACTACGCCACCCGTTGAGTACAGCTAAGGAGCTGCTGCTGCAGGGCAGACCGCTGAGGCCGGTGGTAGGATTGTGCAGCGTGATAGTATAACCCCCAACGGGAGGGGTATGGCCTCACGGCAGCCGACGTGGATGATGGGGGTAGCAGGAACCACTCGGAGACGGTACGGTGTAGTTCAGGGTCTTTACTGGTGACAAAGATAGACCCTCCTGGAGTACTGGCCAGCGATTGGGGCCTGGTCAGTCCTTGAGCAGATGGGATCTCCCCTGGCCAGGCGGAGTTGTAGGCCTCCCAAACTAACGATACTCTTCTGGCTACCTTGCTAGAGGCGGGTATAAGTAGCCCACGTCCCTGAGTGTACCGTGTGGTGCTCACCCGTATGGCCGGTGACTCGGGGCCTTCTAGTAGCTTTCGCTCCACGACGGCGGTGCTGGTCCCACGCGTGTGACCGTGCCTTCGGGTTTCTGGGCCAGAGGACCTGCAATCCCCTGCCGGTCGGTTTCTGCTGCTGGATAGGAGTTAGTCCCCTCAGCCTCGGACTCCGGGTCCGGTGATAACTTCTCAGTCAGGGCGAGCTCTGCAGCTGCCAGCCCCTGACTCCTTGTAGCACTGCTCCCACAGAGCTCCTGTTGTTTCTTCCTATGCTGCTTCTCTTCTCTACTTCTTCTCTACTCACTAACCCTGCCTCAGCCCTAGGTTTATATAGGGGAAGTTCTTCCCCTCCCAGGACTGGGCAGGAGGTGTGGCATGCATAGGATCCCTGACCAAGAGACCTCCCACCTGCTCTCAGACGTAATATCTCTATCACTGTGGCAACCAGACCCCTGGGGTGTCACAGGGGATTCCCTGTTGAGAGGAATAGAGGCCGCTATCTGCAGACCAGACATAACCTCAAGAGAAATGTGCTGTCTTCCTGGTGCAAAAATTAAAGATGTGTCTGACAGGATATCAAGACTCTTCAGACCTAAAGATCACTATCCATTCCTGCTAATACATGTGGGGACAAATGGCACTGCAAGAAAGGACCTGGAAACCATCTGCAGTGGCATTGAAAACTTAGGCAAGAAAGTGAAAGAATTGGGAGCGCAGGTGGTCTTCTCATCCATCCTCCCAGTGGATGGCCATGGAACAATGAGGTGGAATAAGATTCTACAGGTGAACAACTGGCTACGTCGATGGTGCCGTCAACAAGGATTTGGATTTCTGGATCACGGAATGAATTACCTATATGATGGACTACTTGCTGGAGATGTGGTGCATCTTACGAAGACTGGAAAACGTGTATTTGGAAGTCGCCTTGCTACACTCATCAGGAGAGCTTTAAACTAGAACAATGTGGGAAGGGAAACAGAAGGCCAGAAAAATCTATACAGCTGACAAATACTATTGAGATCTCTGCTATTGGAAGTGGAAAGAAAGAACAAAGACAAAAAAATCTAACTAATAAAAATATGGGAGGAAGAGAAACCAATCACAAACTTTTTTATACAAATGCACAAAGCATGGGCAACAAACAAGGAGAATTAGAACTACTAACGCAGGAAAGATATGATATCA
Source organism: Phyllobates terribilis (assembly GCF_046119375.1). Taxonomy (NCBI): domain Eukaryota; kingdom Metazoa; phylum Chordata; class Amphibia; order Anura; family Dendrobatidae; genus Phyllobates; species Phyllobates terribilis. The sequence continues at coordinate 71,054,970 of NW_027362770.1, read as the reverse complement.
TTGGAATCACTGAAACTTGGTGAGACGATACACATGATTGGAATACAAGACTAAAAGGATACAACTTATTTGCAAGAAACAGACTTGATAAACAAGGAGGAGATGTCGCTTTGTATGTTAGAAAATCGTATATCTGCACAGAGATTGAAGCTTCAGAGACTAGGAGTTCTGTGGAAACTGTTTGGGTAAGAATACAAGGAGAGAACAACAGAAAGGACACCATTGTAGGCATTTACTACAGGCCACCTGGGCAAACTGAAGATATGGATGAACTCTATATGTATCAAATGACCAAGTTCTCCAAAAAATATGATGTAGTGGTCATGGGAGATTTCAACTATCCAGACATTTGTTGGGAATCTCTCTCAAGTAAAACTAACAGGTCAAGCAAATTCTTATCCTCTCTTGCTGATAACTTTATCTTCCAAAAGGTAGGGGAGAAAACAAGGGGATCTGCTACTTTGGATCTAATCCTTATAAACAAGGAGGAAATGGTTGAGGAGGTAAAAGTGGCTGGGACCCTATTAGACAGCGATCATGTTATTATAGCATTTTGGATAACTAGAGGAGGAAGACATGTGAAGACTCAAACTTCAAGGTTAGATTTCAGAAAGGCAGTTTTTTAAGCGACTCAGAAAAAGAGTAGGAGGGATCTAAAGGCTGGATGTCCTTAAGGACAAAGATGTCCAGGAAGGATGGGAAATTTTTAAAAATGAGATTCTCAAAGCACAATCGTTCACAATCCCGAAAATTAGGAAGAATGGGAAGCATTTAAGGAAACCAGGATGGATGAACACTGAACTTAAACACATGCTAAAAAGAAAGAAAGAAATGTTTATCAAATGGAAAGAGAGAGGCATATCTAAAGAAGATTCTAATGCAGTCTGCAGAACCTGTAGGGCACGTATCAGGTTAGCTAAAGCTGACAATGAATTAAGGCTTGCAAGAGATGTCAAAAGCAATAAAAAAGGATTTTGGGGGTATGTCAAAAGTAAAAGAAAAGTCAAAGATGCTATAAGATTTTTACAGGATGAAAACGGTGAAATGGTAAGAAAGGATGTTGAGAAGGCCGAACTTTTTAATTCCTATTTTGCATCAGTTTTCTCTCAGAAAGAAAATGTAACATCAACTGATCTTCACTGTCCTATTAAAGGAATAGAAGAATCCAGGTTATCTGTAAACAGAAAGACTGTGAGGGAATATTTAGCTAACATAAATGAGTTCAAGTCTCCAGGTCCAGATGAATTACACCCCAGAGCACTGAAGGAGATAGTAGAAGAAATTTTAGAACCACTCTCCATAATCTTTGAAAATTCTTGGAGAACAGGAGAAGTCCCAGAAGACTGGAGAAGAGCTAATGTTGTTCCTATTTTCAAAAAGGGGAAGAAGGTGGACCCAGGGAACTATAGGCCGGTGAGTCTGACTTCTATACCAGGAAAGATCTTTGAACAAATTATTAAACAACATGTATGTAAGTACCTGGATAAGAATGAAGTGATTAACCAGAGTCAGCATGGGTTTGTAACTAACAAGACATGTCAGACTAACTTAATTTCCTTCTATGACAGAATCACTGACTGGGTGGATCAGGGAAATGCTGTAGATATAGTATATCTTGACTTCAGCAAAGCATTTGACAAAGTATCTCGCACCATCCTTATTGAAAAAATGACCAAGTATGGAATGGACAAGGCAGCTGTTAGGTGGATTCATAACTGGCTTAGTGATCAGACTCAAAGAGTGGTCATAAATGGCTTCACATCTAGTTGGATGAATGTCTCAAGTGGGGTACCACAGGGCTCTGTCGTGGGACCTGTATTGTTCAACATCTTTATCAATGATTTAGATGAAGGAATTGAGGGTAAACTGATTAAATTTCCTGATGACACAAAGCTAGGAGGGATAGCTAACACTAGAGAAGAGAGAGAGAGGCTTCAAAAAGACCTAAATAAACTAGAGCAGTGGGCAGCAACTAACAGAGTGTTTTTTAACAGAGAAAAATGCAAAGTACTACATCTGGGCAATAAAATGAAAAAAGCATATACAAAATGGGAGGAATAGAGCTAAGCAACAGCACATGTGAAAAAGACTTAGGTATACTAATAGATCATAGACTGAACATGAGTCAACAGTGTGATGCAGCAGCAAAAAAGGCAAATACAATTCTGGGATGTATTAACAGAAGTATACAGTCTAGATCAGGGGTCTCAAACTCGGCTGGGTATATGGGCCGCACATGGAAAAAATTTGAATTTGGGGGGCCGCATTCTTTGTTCAATGTGACATTTTTAGTGATACCATTTTTTTTGTATACACCTTTTGAACATTTTTGCCGTGTTTTTTATGGCTTGGGTCGTTATGGATGTGTCGATAATAAATGTGCACTTTTTTGTGTTTACTTTGGTTTACATATAAAACAGCATTTTTAGTGCCCAATATTTTTTCATGCTTTATTTTATTTTTTATTTTTTTTACAATTTTATTTCCCCCAATTGGCCACATACAGTAATATTGTCTTACAATTAGCATCATATAGTAATAATGGAAAACATCTTGTAGTAATGTTCCCCATCCAAGTCCCCATCTTGTACTAATGTGCCCCATCCAGGTCCCCATCCTGTGGCTATGTGCCCCATCCAGGTCCCCATCCTGTGGCAACGTTCCCCATCCTGGCGCCCATCTTGTACTAATGTGCCTCATCCAGGTCCCCATCTTGGGGCTATGTGCCCCATCCAGGTCCCCATCCTGTGGCAATGTTCCCCATCCAGGTCCCCATCTTGTGGCTATGTGCCCCATCCAGGTCCCCATCTTGTGGCTATGTGCCCCATCCAGGTCCCCATCTTGTGGCTATGTGCCCCATCCAGGTCCCCATCTTGTGGCTATGTGCCCCATCCAGGTCCCCATCTTGTGGCTATGTGCCCCATCCAGGTCCCCATCTTGTGGCTATGTGCCCCATCCAGGTCCCCATCTTGTGGCTATGTGCCCCATCCAGGTCCCCATCTTGTGGCTCTGGTCCCCATCTTGTGGCTCTGTGCCCCATCCAGGTCCACATATTGTGGCTATGTGCCCCATCAAGGTCCCCATCCTGTGGCTATGTGCCCCATCCAGGTCCCCATCCTGTGGCTATGTGCCCCATCCAGGTCCCCATCCTGTGGCTATGTGCCCCATCCAGGTCCCCATCCTGTGGCTATGTGCCCCATCCAGGTCCCCATGTTGTGGCTCTGTGCCCCATCCAGGTCCCCATGTTGTGGCTCTGTGCCCCATCCAGGTCCCCATCCTGTGGCTATGTGCCCCATCCAGGTCCCCTCCTGTGGCTATGTGCCCCATCCAGGTCCCCATGTTGTGGCTCTGTGCCCCATCCAGGTCCCCATGTTGTGGCTCTGTGCCCCATCCAGGTCCCCATCCTGTGGCTATGTGCCCCATCCAGGTCCCCATCCTGTGGCTATGTGCCCCATCCAGGTCCCCTCTTGTGGCTCTGTGCCCCATCCAGGTCCCCATGTTGTGGCTCTGTGCCCCCTGTGCTGTTCTTCACACACATAAAATAGAAAAAAAAAAAGATGATTCTCACCTGTCCTCCGTTCCCTCGGCGGCCTTCCTGCAGATGTGGCCCGCAGGCACCACAGAGTCCGACCCCTTGACGATCCCGACCTGGTCCAGGAGGAGCCGCCGACAGCAGCGCTGCATTGCCGCACAGAGACTGTCTCCCAGCACAGCATTTTCAATGTCAGCCGCCGGCCAATCAGAGGCCAGCAGCTGGCATCTGCATATGGCAATGACGTCATACTCGCTGCGCCGACACGCAGATATCAGCTGCTGGCCTCTGATTGGCCGGCGGCTGACATTGAAAATGCAGTGCTGGGAAACAGTCTCTGTGCGGCAATTCAGCGCTGCTGTCGGCGGCTCCTCCTGGACCTGGTCGGGATCGTCAAGGGGTCTGTGCCTGCGGGCCGCATAAAGCAGCCTCAGGGGCCGCATGCGGCCCGCGGGCCGCGTGTTTGAGACCCCTGGTCTAGATCATGTGAAGTCATTATCGCACTTGACTCCTCTTTGGTCAGACATCATCTGGAATACTGTGTCCAGTTTTGGGCACCACATTTTAAAAAAGACATTGACAAACTGGACCAAGTTCAGAGAACAGCGACCAGAATGGTGACCGGTCTGCAAACCATGTCCTATAATAACGGTTGCAGGATTTTGGAATGTTTAGCTTACAAAAAAGAAGACTGAGAGGAGACTTAATAGCAGTCTACAAATATCTCAAGGGCTGTCACATTGTAGAAGGATCATCTTTATTCTCATTTGCACAAGGAAAGACTAGAAGCAATGGGATGAAACTGAATGGGAGGAGACACAGATTAGATATTAGAAAAAACTTTTTGACAGTTAGGGTGATCAATGAGTGGAACACGCTGCCACGAGAGGTGGTGAGTTCTCCTTCAATGGATGTCTTCAAACAGAGGCTGGACAGACATCTGTCTGAGATGATTCAAGAATCCTGCTTTGAGCAGGGGGTTGGACCAGATGACCCAGGAGGTCCCTTCCAACTCTACCATTCTATGATTCTATGAGTCCAACGGCTGCCGAAATTTAGGAAAAACCCCACTAACAATTTAAAGACACACAGAGCAGGGCCAGAGTAAAGACAAGTTCCCATTAGAAAGGAGCGGGTCTGCTATTGAGTTATAGGGTATGCAGTGAGTCCAACGGCTGCCAATATTTAGGAAAAATCCTACGAACAATTTAAAGACACATAGAGCTGAGCCAAAGTAATGAAATGGTCCCATTAGAAAGGAGCTGGTCTCCCATACTGTTTGCCTATGCAGTGACTGCAATGGCTGTCAAAAATTTGGAGGCACTCCAATGCCCCTTGCAAGAGACATAGAGGTTGGAGGGCTCCTGAAAACAATGTTCCCATTATTAGGAAGTGGGTCTCCCATACTGTTTGCCTATGCAGTAAAGCAATGGCTGCCAAAAATTTTGAGGAACTCCAATGCCAATTGTAAGAGACATAGAGGTCGGAGGGCGTCCTGAAAAAATGCTCCCATTATTAGGGAGTGGTTGTGAAGAATATTATAGAATAATCACATGTTCCCTGACTGTCACGTTTCCAGGCACAGTGTAACCCGACTCCCAGCTTCAGTGCAAGTGTCCCTCTGTAGCTGTGAGCTGAGCTGACAGGCAGCCTCCCTGCCGTGATCCTTTCCTTTGTTCACTAACATGTGCTGTTTTGTTAAGGTACTATATTTCAATACCGAGTTGTGGGAGAACTATATGTCCCAGCTCTTCACAAAATAGATGTTTAGCTCAGGGGGAGATAGCAAATGCCAGACTGCATCCTCGCCCAATCTAGCATGTAGGGATGAGGAGATACACGTCCCAGCCTTTTGAAACCTCCTAAAACCAGTGTGTTTGGTTTCCACACGTAGCAGGGGCTCAGCCGGGTCCATTGACACCAGAACTGGTTCCCGGGGACCTTCCAGTATGGAGGTATGGGCCCCTTTAGTTTTTGGAGTCTCTTAGCTAGGAAGGAACAGGGGTGGAGACTTGCGGTTGAGCCGGGGGGGGGCGGGAGTCTGAGTTCCAGAGAGTTTGAAGGTCTCTGTAGCCAAAAGTCTATTGTCTTTTCCTGGGGAAGCTGGTGACATCAAGACGTGTGGGAGAAGTCCAGAAACCAAGCATACCTACCCCATGTGGCCGCCCATCCACCGAGCCATGCTTTCCATCTACTGGTAACTGACTTTAAGATCTGTTATGCTTCATGAACAATGCTTTTGTATTTGTAACTCTGACCACTCCCTGGGGCCTCTCTGTACTCGTGTGGACAGTAGGTGACGGTATGAAACTGTGCCGATCTGACCTTAAGTGTCCTTGAGGGGGTGCGGAACTTCACATTGGTGCAAAGGGTAGATCCGTATCACATGCTCCGCCTGACATAGTGTGACGTCAGGCGGGTGGCGGAGTGTGGATCCACCTGAAGAAGTGGCGACAGTGGGATTCTGCGAGGCCCCCCCCGGTGCAAATTCTTCACAGTGGGTCTCCCCTACTGTTTGCCTATGCAGTGAAGCAACGACTGCCAAAAATTTGGAGGAGCTCCAATATCCCTTGCAAGAGATGTAGAGGTCGGATGGTCTCCTGAAAAAAATGCTCCCATTATTAGGTAGTGGGTCTCCCATACTGTTTGCCTATCCAGTGAATGCAACGGCTGCCAAAAATTTGGAAGAACTCCAATGCCCAATGCAAGAGACATAGAGGTCGGAGGGCCTCCTGAAAAAAACGTTCCCATTATTAGGAAGTGTGTCTCTCATACTATTTGCCTATGCAGTGAATGCAACGGCTGCCAAAAATTTGGAGAAACTCCAATGTCCCTTGCAAGAGACGTAGATATGTTGACATGGTACATATGGTGGTGATATGATGGTGGAGGATGAGGATGTGGAGAAAGAGGAGGACAAGAGCAAATAGACAAAATCAGGAAGCCTATACCCATGTCTGGGTGTGAAGAGAGAGGTGCATGGGAATAGAGTTAGACCTCCCCAAAAAAATACACTGTATTTAAGTTTATGTATTTAAGTTTATGTTACGCTGCTATCATTCGGTGGTGTTGAGAAGTCTGGCCCAATCCAGCCTTTGTTCATTTTTATAAGAGTCAGCCTGTCAGCATTTTCAGTTGACAGGTGGATGCACTTATCGGTTAAAATTCCACCAGTGGCACTAAAAACCTGCTCTGACAAAACGCTAGCGGAAGGGCAGGCCAGGACCTCCAAGGCGTAGAGAGCCCTTTCAGGCCACGTGTCCAGCTTGGATACCCCATAATTATAAGGCACAGAGGAATCACGGAGGACGTTGGTACGGTCGGCAAGGTACTCCCTCAGCATCTTCCAAAACTTTTCCCTCCTTGTGAAAGTACCCCACGCATCAGGGCCTGTGCAATGAGTGGGTCTGAGAAAACTGTTCCCAAGCTTTAACAGTGTTTCCCTGCCTCTGCTGGATTGCATTTGTGTCTCTCTTGCCTGTACTCCTTGGTCGTCCAACGAACCGTGACGTCTGCGGCCGCGTTTTCAGATGGGAATTTTTTAAATAATTCCGCAACAAGGGCCTTCTCGTACTGCCCCATTTTATTAGGCCTGTCATGCGCAGGAATAAGAGATAGAAAGTTCTCCTTGTGTCGTGGGTCTAGAAATATCACCAACCAATAATGAATGTCACCCAAAATACCCGTGACCCGCGAGGGAAAGGCAGCATAACATAAACTCAGCCATTTGTGCTAGACTGCAAAGAGGCAATACTTCCGTGTACTCACCAAGAGGATGACTGACCATGCTCTCCTCCTCATCTTCCTCCTCTTTCTTGTGCTCCCTATCCTCAGGCCATCCACGCTGAACAGAGAGTTTGACAGTTGTGCAGGTAGTACGGTCTATAGCGCAGGAAACTAGCTCCTGTTCTTCCTCCTCCTCCTCTTCCTCATTGTCACCCAATCCACATTGGGATGAGATGAGTCTGGGCTGTATGTAATTACCCTGTATGGTTCCTTGCTCCATCTCACCGTGCTCTGCCTGCAATGCATCCTCTTTAATTGTGAGCAGAGAGCGTTTCAGAAGACAGAGAAGCGGGATGGTGACGCTAATTATGGCGTCATCGCCGCTCACCATCTTGGTGGAGTCCTCAAAGTTTTGGAGGATGGTACATATGTCTGACATCCATGTCCACTCCTGAGGTCATATGTGTGGAGTCTGAACTGAATACCGACGGCCTTGTTGATGCCGGTAGTCAACAACTGCCCTTTTCTGCTCACAAATCCTTCCCAACATCTGCAATATGGAGTTCCAATGCATGGGGACATCGCAGATCAGTCTGTGAGCTGGAAGCTGCAAACGGTGCTGAAGCACGGCAAGGGAGGTGGAAGCTGTAGCTGACTTTCTAAAATGGGCACACAGGCGGCGTACTTTGACAAGGAGATCCGGGTAGGTTTTGAGAAAGGTTAAGCACATGGGCCAGGCATGGTACGTGTGTGAGCTTGCCTCGCCTCAGAGCCGCCACCAGGTTCTGGCCATTGTCACACATGACCATGCCTGGCTGTCAGTGGTGTGAGCCACAGATCTGCCTGCTCTTTCAGAGCTGTCCACAACTCTTCAGCGTTGTGTGGTTTGTCACCTAAGCATATTAGCTTCAGCACAGCCTGTTGCCGCTTGGCCGAGTCAGTGCTGCAGTGCTTCCAGCTTGTGACTGATGTGGTCATTTCGGAGATGGAGGCTGAAGAGGAGAAGGAGGAGGTGCAGGAGCTGTAGAATGTGGGGGCAACCCTGATTGACCCAGGGCCCACAATCCTCAGCGTCGGGAGGACATGTTCCGTCCCAAGGTCCAACTGGGTCCCGGCTTCCACTATATTAACCCAGTGTGCCGTCAGCGAGACGTACCGTCCCTGCCAAAAACATTTGTCCACGTGTCCATGATTAGGTGGACTTTCCGAGTAACTGAATTGTTAAGGGCACGGCTAATGTTGTGGGACACATTCTCATGTAATGCGGGGATGGCACAGCGGGAGAAATAGTGCTGGCTGGGGACCGAGTACCGTCTCCACGAGCCTAAAAGGCAACATTTTGAGCACAGGCTTTCGCAAAATGTGTGAATTTAGTAGTGTGACCTGTGGGGCGTTGGCTGTGTATTTGCACTTGCGTTCCAAGGACTGGGGTAGGGACAACTGAACGCTACCATCAAAACATAAAAAAACAAAAGCACACAATAAGGTTTTTGCACTTCATCTTAAAGAGGTAGTGTCCATTGTATACAAGAAAGGACATCTCGCGTTGGCTCTTGTAGGTAATTCTACTATCCGAAAAAGGTTTATAAATATTGTCATCTCTAGAAAAAGGACAAAGACATGGATGTGCTTGCTGATGGTGCTACTTGAGAGTGTGCAACGACAGGTGCAGGGTGGGAGGCATCTTGGCATGCACCATGGACAGGGGATTGGTGAGCACGCACAAAAGCGGAACAAGCAGTGGTGTCACCCGCAGACACTGTTGCTGGATGCTGGGGTTCGGTCCAATTAGTCGGGTGCTTTGCTGCCATGTGCCTGATCATGCTGGTGGTGGTCAGGCTGCTTGTTTTGCTACCCCTGCTGATGCTCGCCTGGCAGGTGATGCAAATGGCCTTTTTGGGGTTATCTGCAGTGTCTTTAAAAAATAACCAGACTCGGGAAGACCTAAAAGCTGTAATGGCAACTTCCATCATGTTGGCGTTACGAAGAACGCTTCCCTGCCATGTGTCTGCGGCCACCACACTGCTTCTTCCTGCCTGTTGTGGTGCTACTCCTCCCTCCCCCTGTGTGCTGCTGTCCTCGCTTTGTATGTCCCCCTGCCAGGTTGGGTCAGTTACTATATCATCCACTACCTCGTCTTCCACTTCCGCACCCTGGTCCTCCTCCTGACTTTCTGGCAATTGTGTCTCACCATCATCATCCACCTCTTGCGACAGTAATTGCACTTTCCCACCGTCGCCTTCGTGTGACCGTGGATGCTCCAATACTTGGGCATTGCTACTTGCATAGCTTGAAGCTGGCCTGTAAATTGCAGGCCTGTAATTTACTAATATTATTCTACACAGAGACCTAGTGTGAATAGCTTGACCGACACACTGCAACAGAATGAAATGAAAGAAATGTCTGATTTTGGAACAGTCTTAAAATAGCAGGCCTGTAATTTACTAATACTATTCTTCACAAACACCTAATGTGAATAGCTTGATAGCTTGACCGACACACTGCAACATAATGGAAATGGAAGAAATGTCTGATTTTGGAACAGTCTTAAAGGTGATATGTCTGACAGAGAACCATAGCAGGCCTGTAATTTACTAATACTAGTGTTGAGCGAGCATGCTCGCTACTGCTCGGTGCTCGGAAGCCAATAAACATGCAAGAATTGTCTGCCACTCACTGTAATTCGGTAGCCATGTTGGTTGTGGCATTACAATGACTGGCTGGCAGCACAGCACCATCAGATCTATATCAGACCTGGGGTCGTAGTGCTCTTCACAGTCACTCCGTAATCAGACAGTGTAGGGAGAGGTGGTGCTGAGCTAGGGAGAGATTTGCTTGTTTCTAGTTAGTGTAGGTGTACCAAACTATATTAGAGACACATATCCATCTCAACAAACAGTCCTTCTGAGGACTAATCCATCTGCAGAGATATCAGGCAGGCAGTGTATATAGGCAGTCAGGCAGTGTATATAGCAGACTGCAGTGCATATAGCACAAGAGGCTCCATTTCAGTTTTGTCTGCTGCTGCTGTTAGATATTTCTAGACATAGGCCCAGGTCTCGGGGTCAGGAATAATTTTTTTTGGGATCTTAATCCTCATTATTTCCTTAAAAAGCAATCCAGAGAACATTGTTTTTGCTTGTTGGCACTGCAGAATACAGCCAGGTCCTTTCCATATTACAGCGCTAAAAATCCAACTATTTAAAAATGTGGTTTGTCCGTCACATGGATCACATATAATTGCGCTGAAAATACTGCGATCTCTGGCCTCCATTAAAAATTTGTTTCAGTGTGTCAGTGAAACTATTGACACCAGTTTGCTGTTCAAAATAGTTACCTACAGGCCAAGTATTTAAAACTGTGTTTTCTCCGTCACACGGATCACATATAGGTTTTCAGAAAATACCGCCATTTCTGCCCTTTATTAAAAATTTGTTTCAATGTGTCAGTGAAGCTATAGACACCAGTTTGTTGTACAAAATAGTCACCTAGACGCCAGCTATTTTAAACTATGGTTTGTTCATCACACGGACCACATATAAGTTCTCTCCAAATTCAGCCATTTGTAGTGAGCGTGGAAGATATTGTTCCCCATTTAAAATGGGCAAGGCACATGGCAAGGGAAGGGGAACTGGAAGTGATGGTGATGGTGCATGCAGAGGCCAAGGCCGTGGGCAAGCTGAAATTGTTCCACAACAAACACCCATATCTTCTCGCTCGACCTTCCTGCCCAATTAATAGGGGACCACAGAACACCACTATTGAACACTGAGCAGTGTGAAAAGGTTATTGGTTGGATAGTAGATAATGCATCCAGTCACTTAGCCACCACCACCACCCTGTCTTCCACACGGTCAAGTCTCAGTAGCCGTGAGTCTGGACCGCATATTCCTCACCCTGAACCTCCTTCCTCCCACCATGCTGAGTGCCCAGAGACAACTGATCCCACACTTGGACACTTGGAATAGCTGTTCACTTTTCCATTTATAGATTCGGGCCTCTCGCCTGGTCCACTTGAAGCGGGGCAAGAGGAGATCACATGTAGCGATGCCCAAATATTTGAGCAGCCACGGTCACACGAAGGCGACGGTGGTAAAGTGTCACAAGAGGTGGACGATGATGAGACACAATTGCCAGAAAGTCAGGAGGAGGACCAGGATGCGGAAGTGGAAGACGAGGTGGTGGATGATATAGTAACTGACCCAACCTGGCAGGAGGACATGCAGAGCAAGGACAGCAGCACACAGGGGGAGGGAGGCAGAGCACCCCAACAGGCAGGAAGAAGCAGTGTGGTGGCCGCAGACAGAAGGCAGGCAACCGTTCCCCGTAATACCAACACGAAAGTAGTTGCCAGTACAACTGTTAGGTCTTCCAGAGTCCGGTTATTTTTTAAAGACTCTGCCAATAACCCCAAAAAGGCCATTTGCACCACCTGCCAGGCCAGCATCAGCAGGGGTGGCAAAACTAGCAGCCTGACCACCACCAGCATGATCAGGCACATGTCAGCACAGCACCCGACTTTGTGGGCTGAACCCCAGGGTCCAGCAACTGTCTGCGGGTAGCACCACTGCTTCTTCAGCTGTTGTGCATGCAAGCCATTCCCCTGTCCATGGTGCATGCAAAGATGCCTCCTGCCCTGCACCTATCATTGCACACTCTCAAGTAGCAGCATCAGGAAGCACGTCCACGTCCTTGTCCCAGCACAGCGTTCAGTTGTCCATACCCCAGTCCTTGGAACTCAAGCGCAAATACGCTGCCAACGCCCCACAGGCCACACTACTAAATTCCCATATTTCGCGACTGCTTGCGCTCGAAATGTTGCCTTTTAGGCTTGTGGAGATGGAAGCATTCCACAACCTGATGGCAGCGGCCGTCCCTCGGTACTTGGTCCCCAGCTGCTACTATTTCTCCCGGTGTGCCGTCCCCGCATTACACAAGCATGTGTTCCAAAACATTAGCCGTGCACTCAACAACGCAGTTACCAAGAAAGTCCACCTAACCATGGACACGTGGACAAGTGCTTGTGGGCAGGGACGGTACATCTCGCTGCCGGCACACTGGGTTAACATAGTGGAAGCCGGGACCCAGTTGGACCTTGGGACGGAACATGTCCTCCAGACGCCAAGGATTGCAGGCCCTAGGTCAATCAGGGTTGCCCCCACTGTCTACAGCTCCTGCACCTCATCCTCCTCAGCCTACTTCTCCTTTTCAGCCTCCATCTCCGAAATGACCACATCAGTCACAAGCTGGAAGCACTGCAGTACTGCCTCGGTCAAGTGGCAACAGGCTGTGCTGAAGGTAATATGCTTAGGTGACAAACCTCACAATGTGGGCAGCTCTGAAAGAGCAGGCAGATCTGTGGCTCACACTGCTGAACCTACAGCCAGGCATGGTCATGTGTGACAATGGCCAGAACCTGATGGCGGCTCTGAGGCGAGGCAAGCTCACACACATACCATGCCTGGCCCATGTGCTTAACCTCTTGGTTCAGCAGTTTCTCAAATCCTACCCGGAGCTGCTGGATCTGCTTGTTAAAGTACGCCGCCTGTGTGCCCATTTTAGAAAGTCAGCTACAGCTTCCGTCACCCTTGCTGTGTTTCAGCAGCATTTGCAGCTTCCAGCTCACAGGTGTGTGTGATGTTCCCATGCATTGGAAGTCTACACTGCAGGTGTTGGGAAGGATTTGTGAGCAGAAAATGGCAGTTGTTGAGTACCAGCATGAAAAAGGTCATTTGTATTCAGTTTAGACTCCACGCATAAGACCTCAGGAGTGGACATGGATCTCTGACATATGTACCATCCTCCAAAACTTTGAGGACTCCACCAAGATGGTGAGTGGCGATGACGCCATAATTAGCATCACCATCCCGCTTCTCTGTCTTCTGAAACACTCTCTGCTCACAATCAAAGAGGATGCATTGCAGATGGAGCACGATGAGATGGAGCAAGGAACCATACAGGGAGATTACATACAGCCCAGCCTCATCTCATCCCAACGTCAATTGGGTGACAATGAAGAAGAGGAGGAGGAGGAAGAACAGAAGCTAGTTTCATGTGCTATAGACAGTACTACCTTCACCACTGTCATACCGTCTGTTCAGCGTGGATGGCCTGAGGACAAAGAAGAGGAGGAGGAGGAGATCATGGTCACTCGTCCACTTGGTGAGGACACGGAAGTCTTTCCTGTTAGGAGTCTGGCACACATGGCTGAGTATGTTACGCTGTCTTTCCCATAACCCTCGCATTCTCAAAATTTTGGGTGACAGTCATTACTGGTTAGTGACACTTCTAGACCCACGCTACAAGGAGAACTTTCTATCTCTTATTCCTGAGGCAGATTGGTCTACAAAAATGGGGCAGTACCAGAAGGCCCTTGTTGCGGAATTATTAAAAAAATTCCCATCTAAAACTATGGCGGCAGAGGTCACATTTCGTTAGACAACCAAGGAATACAGGCGAGAGAGACACAACTCCAATCCAGCAGAGGCAGGGAAACAAGGTCAAAGTTCTGGGAGAATTTTCTCAGCCCCTCCCATCGCACAGGCCCTGAGGCGCGGGGTACTCTCACAAGGAGTGCAAAGTTTGGGAAGATGCTGAGGGAGTACCTTGCCAACTGTACCAACGTCCTCCGTGATTCCTCTGTGCCTTATAATTATTGGGTATCCAAGATGGATACGTGGAATGAACTGGCTCTCTACACCTTGGAGGTCCTGCCGCTAGTGTTTTATCAGAGCGGGCTTTTAGTGCCGCTGGTGGAATTACAACTGATAAGCATATCCGCCTGTCAACTGAAAATGCTGACAGGCTGACTCTTATAAAAATGAACAAGGGCTGGATTGGGCCAGACTTCTCAACACCACCGAATGATAGCCGCGTAACATAAACTCAAATCCAGTTTCTTTTTTGGGAGGTATATTCCTATGCACCTTTTCACACCCACACATTTGTATACGCTTCATGATTTTGGATATTTGCTCTTGTCCTCCTCCTTCTCCTCATCCTCATCCTCCACCACTATATCACAGGGTGACCGAGGTTCGTGATGCAACACCCACATCATTTTTATAAAGAGTGTTCATGATGCTTTTTATGCAGTATGTTCATGTATACCCCTCAGGGGTATATGTTTGTCAGCCCATACACTTAGTGCATGGGCATTACAAGTATAGGAGACCCGCTCCTTTCTAATGGGAACATTTTTTTATGAGGCCCTTCTTCACATCTCGTCCAAGGGGCATTGGAGTGCCTCCCAATTTTTGGAAGTCCTTGCATTCACTGCATAGACCAACACTATGGGAGACCCACTTCCTAATAATGGGAACATTTTTTCATGAGGCCCTCTATGTCTCTTCCAAGGGGCATTGGAGTGCCTCCCAATTTTTTTTCAGCCCTTGCATTCACTGCATAGGCCAACACTATGGGAGACCGACTTCCTAATAATGGGAACATTTTTTCATGAGGCCCTCTGACCTCCACGTCTCTTCCAAGGGGCATTGGAGTGCCTCCCAATCTTTGGCATCCCTTGCATTCACTGCATAGGCCAACACTATGGGAGACCCACTTCCTAATAATGGGAACATTGTTTCATGAGGCCCTCTATGTCTCTTCCAAGGGGCATTGGAGTGCCTCCCAATTTTTTGCAACCCTTGCATTCACTGCATAGGCCCACACTATGGGAGACCCACTTCCTAATAATGGGAACATGTTTTCATGAGGCTCTCTATGTCTCTTCCAAGGGGCATTGGAGTGCCTCCCAATTTTTTTTTCAGCCCTTGCATTAACTGCATAGGTCAACACTATGGGAGACCCACTTCCTAATAATGGGAAAAAAATTTCATGAGGCCCTCTGACCTCCACATCTCTTCCAATGGGCATTGGAGTGCCTCCCAATTTTTGGCATCTCTTGCCTTCACTGCATAGGCCAACACTATGGGAGACTCACTTCCTAATAGTGGGAACATTTTTTCATGAGGCCCTCTACGTCTCTTCCAAGGGGCATTGGAGTGCCTCCCAATTTTTGGCAACCCTTGCATTCACTGCATAGGCCAACATTATGGGAGACCCACTTCCTAATAAGGGGAACATTTTTTCATGAAGCCCTCTATGTCTCTTCTAAGGGGCATTGGAGTGCCTCACAATTTTTGGCAACACTTGCATTAACTGCATAGGCCAACACTATGGGAGACCCACTTCCTAATAATGGGAACATTTTTTCATGATGCCCTCTATGTCTCTTCCAAGGGGCACTTGAGTGTCTCCCTAAGTTTCTTCAAAGGGGTATTGAGGTGAGTCCAAATTTTCAAAGGGGTATTGCGGTGCGTCCAAATTTTGGGCAGACCTTCCACTCACTGCATACACAATAACAGTATAGGAGACCCAATCTTTAGTAATGGGAACAACAAAGCATAGCCGGCTGATGGTTCTCTGAGAATAGGGAGGGCCGACTGCTGGCTCTTTTATAATAGTAAAGGCTGCCTGATGGCCCTATAAAAATAGGCTTTGAGACTTTCAATGTCCCTCCTTCATAAATGAAACAGGATGTGTCTGATGATGTGTCACACACCACATGGCCAGATAAGGTTGTAAAATGTTAAAATGACATTTCCCAGTGAATGCATTTGTCATGGTTGAAAGCAATGCAAAAGTGCAAAAACGCATCAAAAACGCTACGTGTGAACATAGCCCAAGGTGTGGAGGAGAATTTTTGTTTTTGGTCATTTATTTTAACTTATATACAAGTCATTGCCCTGGAAAGGATATTCCTTAACATATTTCCCAGGAAGATCCATTTTGCTTTCGTTTTAGTATGTTTCATTGTGAGTCCGTAAAAGTGGCGTAATACCTCTGACAAAATTGTTGACAGCAGTGACCTGGGAGTCAGAAATGCTTCTAGGGGTCTTCCTCATGCTGTTGCTATGCCAATTGAGCACTGTTCCCATCGATTTGGGCAATTTTTAGGCCCTCTGCAGAATACTGGAGGGAGCCATCTGAAAAATGCTTGAGTTTCCCATAGACTTACATTGGGCTTGTTGCTCGGGTCGAGCACCCAAGTATTCCAATGTGCACGACCCGAGCAACGAGAACCCGAGCATTTTAGTGCTCGCTAGTGTTGATCGAGCACTAAAATGCTCGAGTGCTCGAAGCTCGGGCCGAGCTCACCGTGATACTCGGTTGCTCGACCCGAGCAACAAGCCCAATGTTAGTCTATGGGAGACCCGAGTATTTTTGCGGCGGCACCCCCGGCAGTCTGTAGAAAGCCTAAAAAGTGCCCAAAACGATAGTGACAGTGCTCAAATGACATGGGGTAGCATGGGGATCACCCCTGGAAGCATTTCTGACCCCAAGGTCACTGCTGTCAACAACGTGGTCAGAGGTATTAAGCCACTTTTACGGACTCACAATAAAACGTTCAAAAACTAAACTGAAACTGTTTTCCTGTGAAATATGTTAAGGAACATCCTTTCCAGGGTAAAGACTTGTGTATAAGGTTAAATAAATAACCAAAAACAAAAATACTCCTCCACACCTTGGGCTATGTTCACAAGTAGCATTTTTTTTTAATGTTTTTGCACTTTTGTATTGCTTTCAACCGTGACAAATGCATTCACTGGGAAATGTCATTTTAACATTTTACAACCTTATCTGGCCATGTGCTGTGTGATACATGCATACAGTGCTGAAAAGACATGGGAACAGCATGGGGAAGACCCCTGGAAGCATCTCTGACACCCAGGTCACTGCCTAAAAGTTGCCCATCAGAAGTGATCCTTGCCGCATCAGAAGATGCAGACTATTGAACACTGCCCTGGGACAAGGACTTGCAACTATCCCCGTGCAAGTCCTTGTCCCAGGGCAGTGTTCAATTGTACCTCCCCCATTCCTTGCAATGCAAGCGCAAATATGCAGCCAACCACGCACCCGCAGGCTGCAATACTATACTGCTAGCTTGCACTTGAAATGGGGCCTTTTAGTTTGGAGGAGGCCGAAGCTGGCCACTACCTCATGGCTGCGTCAGCAGTGAGGTCTCCATACTCAGTCCCCAGCCGCCACTATTTGTCCCAGGAACCTTCCCCACACTTTTCTTAGCCTGACCTACTTTAGGGCAGCATTGGACGAGCCCACCAGACAACCAGAGACTCCTCCGGTGGGCCCTGGCTTCTCCATCAGGGGAGTTGAGAGTGCCAAGGTGAGGAGCATGATGATGATAGAAGTTAGCATCTGCTTTGTTTTCTTGGAATGCACGCGTAAGTGTGCAGTCTGCCACCCACCCACCCCAAGGCTGCAACACCATACTGCTAGCTTGCACTTGAAATGGGGCCTTTTAGTTTGGAAGGGGCCGAAGCAGGCCACTACCTCATGGCTGCTTCGGCAGCGAGGTCTCCATACTCAGTCCCCAGCCGCCACTATTTGTCCCGGTAACCTTCCCCACACTTTTCTTAGCCTGGCCTGCTTTAGGGCAGCATTGGACGAGCCCACCAGACAACCAGACTCCTCTGGTGGGCCCTGGCTTCTCCATCAGGGGAGTTGAAAGTGCCAAGGTGAGGAGCATGATGATGATGATAGAAGTTAGCATCTGCTTTGTTTTCTTGGAATGCAAGCGTAAGTGTGCAGTCTGCCACCCACCTACCCCAAGGCTGCAACACCATACTGCTAGCTTGCACTTGAAATGGGGCCTTTTAGTTAGAAAGGTGCCGAAGCAGACCACTACCTCATGGCTGCTTCGGCAGCGAGGTCTCCATACTCAGTCCCCAGCCGCCACTATTTGTCCCGGTAACCTTCCCCACACTTTTCTTAGCCTGGCCTGCTTTAGGGCAGCATTGGATGAGCCCACCAGACAACCAGACTCCTCTGGTGGGCCCCGGCTTCTCCATCAGGGAAGTTGAGAGTGCCAAGGTGAGGAGCATGATGATGATAGAAGTTAGCATCTGCTTTGTTTTCTTGGAATGCAAGCGTAAGTGTGCAGCCTGCCACCCAGCCACCCCCAGGCTGCAATACCATAGTGCTAGCTTGCTTGCACTTGAAATGAGGCCTTTTAGGCTTGTGGAGGCAGACGCCGGTCACCATGTCATGGCTGCGTCGGCGGCCTGGTATCCATACTCAGTCCCGAGCCGCCCGGTGGCCGGGTGTCCACGCTCGGTCCCCAGCCGCCAGGGGGCGGCCGGGTGTCCATACTCGGTCCCCAGCCACCCCACGGCCGGGTGCCCACACACGGTCCCCAGCCGCCTGAGGGCGGCCGGGTGTCTATAAACGGTCCCCAGCCGCCCCTATTTGTCCCGCTGCGCCTTATACACAAGCGCGCATACCAAAACATTACCTGTGCCCTCCCCAGTGCTTTTAGTGGGAAGGACAGCCTAACCACAAACACATGGACAAGTGAATGTGGCCAGGGATGGTCCATCTCACTGACGCCTTCATACAGGGTTAATATTGTGGAAGCCGGGACACAGTTGGACACTGGGATGCAACATGTCCTCCAGACATAGAGGATTGCGGGTCCTGGGTCAATCAGGCTTCAACACAAAGTTCAGAAGGTAGACAGCAGCAGTGGTCAGGCTCCTACACAACGAGTAAATTATTCATGATCATGAGACCATCCATCTTCTTAGCTTTCTATTCCTTGGAATGCAAGCGCATGTATGTAGAAGAGGCTAGGCCTGAGGTGGTCAGCGTTTTGGCGCATATCCTACCTCCTCAGGCCTAGCCGATGTTTTCCTGCTACTATCCCAGTTCTATGACTCCCATTAAAACAAAGCTTCAGGTGATGAATGATGGATGAGGTGGTGGCAAAGGAGAAAGAGCAGGAGGAACAGGGACCATTCACATCAATATCAGGCCAGTCAACCACACATGTCTTGTAGGATATGTTTCTGTACCAAAAGGAGCGGTTTGGCTACACAGTTATAGGGCATACAGTGACTGCAATGCCTACCAAAAATTTCGAGGCACTCCAATGCCCCTTGGAAGTGACATGGAGGTCAGAGGGCCTTAACTAAACCGTTTTTTCCATTTATAGCAACTGGGTCTCCTGTACACTGTTGGCCTAAGCAGGAACTGCAATGCCCCTTGAAACAGACATGGATTACAGCGTACTAAAAACCTTCTACCCATTATTGGGGAGTGGGTCTCCCTTAGTGTTCGCGTATGCATTGAAAAGCAAAAGCTGACTAAAATTAGGCAGAAATGCAATGCCCGTTGGAAGAGTCGTGGAGGATAGAGGTAATTAAAAACAACATTTCAATGCCCATTGGAAGAGCTGTGGAGTTCAGAGTGGTTTAACAAGATGGTTTTAATGCCCCTTGGAAGAGACGTGGAGGTCACAGTAGCTTAACAAGATGGTTTTAATGCCCCTTGGAAGAGACGTGGAGTTCAGAGTGGTTTAACAAGATGGCTTTAATGCCCCTTGGAAGAGATGTGGAGGTCCCAGTGGAATAAAAATACAATATCAATGCCCCTTGGAAGAGTGGTGGAGGTCGCAGTGGAATAAAAAGACAATTTCAATGCCCCTTGGAAGAGTGGTGGAGGTCAAAGTGGAATAAAAAGACAATATCAATGACCCTTGGAAGAGTCGTGGAGGTCACAGTAGCTTAACAAGACGATTTTAATGCCCCTTGGAAGAGACGTGGAGTTCAGAGTGGTTTAACAAGACGGTTTTAATGCCCCTTGGAAGAGACGTGGAGGTCACAGTAGCTTAACAAGACGATTTTAATGCCCCTTGGAAGCGACGTGGAGTTCAGAGTAGTTTAACAAGACAGTTTTAATGCCCCTTGGAAGAGACGTGGAGGTCACAGTAGCTTAACAAGACAATTTTAATGCCCCTTGGAAGAGACGTGGAGTTCAGAGTGGTTTAACAAGACGGTTTTAATGCCCCTTGGAAGAGACGTGGAGGTCACAGTAGCTTAACAAGACAATTTTAATGCCCCTTGGAAGAGACGTGGAGTTCAGAGTGGTTTAACAAGACGGTTTTAATGCCCCTTGGAAGAGACGTGGAGGTCACAGTAGCTTAACAAGACAGTTTTAATACCCCTTGGAAGAGACGTGGAGGTCACAGTGGAATAAAAAGACAATATCAATGCCCCTTGGAAGAGACGTGGAGGTCCCAGTGGAATAAAAAGACAATATCAATGACCCTTGGAAGAGACGTGGAGGTCACAGTAGCTTAACAAGACAATTTTAATGCCCCTTGGAAGAGATGTGGAGTTAAGAGTGGTTTAACAAGACGGTTTTAATGCCCCTTGGAAGAGACGTGTGTAACATATCTGGTGGCGTCCTTGCAGAGTGGTCCATCTCCCACTGTGCAAGAGCGCGGACTTGATCTCCAGTCCAGACTGCCACTTTGGCTTCTTTCCATGTTGTCTGCTTTGCTTTGCTCTTGCTGTTTAGGGCGACGCCCGCCGAACTTCCTGATTCTTGTAGCTGCTGCAGACACACCCCTAATGCGTCCTTAGCCTATTGCTGTCTGTCACCTGGTATTTAACCCAGCTCCTCCCTGGAATCCATGCTTGAGCATCTTATTCTGTCAGTTGGCTTTTGGTCGCTGACATGCCAGGTCCTGTCTATGTTTCCTGCCTTACGGTATCAGTTCCCGTGTCTGAACTGTGTCCTGTCTGTGCACTCTAGCCAGCTGTCTCTCTGCCTTCCTGGAGGCTGTATTTCCAGGCCTGTCTGAACACGCTCCTAGCCTGTTTGTCTTGCCCTCTGGGGGCCGTATACCCAGACTCGCTCCTGTATTTGTTGCAGTACAGTTCCTGTCTGAACTGTCTCCTAGCTTCCTACCTGTTTTGTCTTTATGTCCGTTTGTTCCCTTTTTCTGCAGTGTCTGAACCAGTGCTTGGCTTTACCTAGGCTCGTTCCTGCATTTTGTTGCAGTAACTGTTCTTGTCTGAACTGTCTCCTAGCTTCTTACCTGTTTTGTCTTTATGTCCGTTTGCTCCCTTTTTCTGTAGAGTCTGAACCTGCACCTAACTTCTACTCGTTGTCATTGTACTTCCGTTTGTGAGTTGGAGTCCTTTCGCTACTTCTTTGCAAGTACCTTGTGTGTATCTGGTTCTGCTTTTCTTTTCCAGTCTGTTCCGTGTGAACAGAGCCCTATCCCTTTTGCTTTGTCTTTGTTTACCTCTTCGGCGATTTATCTCAGCCTTGTCCACCGCGTCTGCGGTTTCGCTCTGCTCAGCCTTGTCCACCGCGTCTGCGGTTTCGCTCTGCTCAGCCTTGTCCACCGCGTCTGCGGTTTCGCTCTGCTCAGCCTTGTCCACCGCGTCTGCGGTTTCGCTCTGCTCAGCCTTGTCCACCGCGTCTGCGTTTTTGCTCTGCTCAGCCTTGTCCACCGCGTCTGCGGTTTCGCTCTGCTCAGCCTTGTCCACCGCGTCTGCGGTTTCGCTCTGCTCAGCCTTGTCCACCACGTCTGCGGTTTCGCTCTGCTCAGCCTTGCCCACCACGTCTGCGGTTTCGCTCTGCTCAGCCTTGTCCACCGCATCTGCGGTTTCGCTCTGCTCAGCCTTGTCCACCGCATCTGCGGTTTCGCTCTGCTCAGCCTTGTCTACCGCATCTGTGGTTTCGCTCTGCTCAGCCTTGTCTACCGCGTCTGCGGTTTCGCTCTGCTCAGCCTTGTCTACCGCATCTGCGGTTTCGCTCTGCTCAGCCTTGTCTACCGCGTCTGCGGTTTCGCTCTGCTCAGCCTTGTCTACCGCATCTGCGGTTTCGCTCTGCTCAGCCTTGTCTACCGCGTCTGCGGTTTCGCTCTGCTCAGCCTTGTCCACCACGTCTGCAGTTTCGCTCTGCTCAGCCTTGTCCACCGCACCTGCGGTTTCGCTTTACTCTGTTTGATTACCGCATCTGCGCCTCTGAACTCGTCTCCCAGTCTGTACTGGACCCTACCCAGCCTGCGCTCTAGCCTGCCTGTTCCTGTATTCCCCGGTGTGGGTCAACAGCCGTGTCCGGAGTCTGACCTGGAGTAGACCCTGGTCACTCTACTCGGTTCCTCCCTGGTGCACTGGTGTCGTATGCCGTCGTGCGACCTTGGTCGGATCGGGCAGATACTTACTTACGCCCCTCCAGGCACTCTCCGGTTCATGGCACAGTGGAAACACTAAACACGCACATGCCAGTCAATCTGGGCGTGTGCATTACAACGTGGAGGTCACAGTAGCTTAACAAGACGGTTTAAATGCCCCTTGGAAGAGACGTGGAGGTCACAGTAGCTTAACAAGACGATTTTAATGCCCCTTGGAAGAGACGTGGAGTTCAGAGAGGTTTAACAAGACAGTTTTAATGCCCCTTGGAAGAGACGTGGAGGTCACAGTAGCTTAACAAGACAGTTTTAATGCCCCTTGGAAGAGACGTGGAGTTCAGAGTGGTTTAACAAGACGGTTCTAATGCCCCTTGGAAGAGACGTGGAGGTCACAGTAGCTTAACAAGACAATTTTAATGCCCCTTGGAAGAGACGTGGAGTTCAGAGAGGTTTAACAAGACAGTTTTAATGCCCCTTGGAAGAGACGTGGAGGTCACAGTAGCTTAACAAGACGGTTTTAATGGCCCTTGGAAGAGACTTGGAGGTCACAGTGGAATAAAAAGACAATGTCAATGCCCCTTGGAATAGACGTGAAGGTCCCAGTGGAATAAAAAGACAATATCAATGACCCTTGGAAGAGATGTGGAGGTCACAGTAGTTTAACAAGACAATTTTAATGCCCCTTACAAGAGCCATGCAGTACAGCATATTAAAAACATCATTCCCATTATTTGGGAGTGGGTCTCCCATAGTCTTTGCCTATGCCTTCCAAGCAAAAGCTGCCAAAAATAGGACGGAGGAACTTGCAATGCCCCTTACAAGAGCCATGCAGTACAGCATATTAAAAACATTATTCCCATTATTGGGGAGTAGGTCTCCCATAGTCTTTGCCTATGCCTTCCAAGCAAAAGCTGCCAAAAATTAGGACGGAGGAACTTGCAATGCCCCTTATAAGAGCCATGCAGTACAGCATATTAAAAACATTATTCCCATTATTGGGGGGTGGGTCTCCCATAATCTTTGCCTATGCCTTCCAAGCAAAAGCTGCCAAAAATTAGGACGGAGGAAATTGCAATGCCCCTTACAAGAGCCATGCAGTACAGCATATTAAAAACATTATTCCCATTATTGGGGAGTGGGTCTCCCATAGTTTTGCCTATGCCTTCCAAGCAAAAGCTGCCAAAAATTAGGACGGAGGAACTTGTAATGCCCCTTACAAGAGCCATGCAGTACAGCATATTAAAAACATTCTTCCCATTATTGGGGAGTGAGTCTCCCATAGTCTTTGCCTATGCCTTCCAAGCAAAAGCTGCCAAAAATTAGGACGGAGGAACTTGCAATGCCCCTTACAAGAGTCATGCAGTACAGCATATTAAAAACATTATTCCCATTATTGGGGAGTCGGTCTCCCATAGTCTTTGCCTATGCCTTCCCAGCAAAAGCTGCCAAAAATTATGACGGAGGAACTTGCAATGCCCCTTACAAGAGCCATGCAGTATAGCATATTAAAAACATTATTCCCATTATTGGGGAGTGGGTCTCCCATAGCCTTTGCCTATGCCATCCAAGCAAAAGCTGCCAAAAATTAGGACGGAGGAACTAGCAATGCCCCTTACAAGAGCCATGCAGTACAGCATATTACAAACATTATTCCCATTATTGGGGAGTGGGTCTCCCAAAGTCTTTGCCTATGCCTTCCAAGCAAAAGCTGCCAAAAATTAGGATGGATGAACTTGCAATGCCCCTTACAAGAGCCATGCAGTACAGCATATTAAAAACATTATTCCCATTATTGGGGAGTGGGTCTCCCATAGTCTTTGCCTATGCCTTCCAAGCAAAAGCTGCCAAAAATTAGGACGGAGGAACTTCCAATGCCCCTTACAAGAGCCATGCAGTACAGCATATTAAAAACATTATTCCCATTATTGGGGAGTGGGTCTCCCATAGTCTTTGCCTATGCTTTCCAAGCAAAAGCTGCCAAAAATTAGGATGGAGGAGCTTGCAATGCTGGCAACATGGACCACGGTTACCCTGGTGGTATAGTGGTGGAGGAGGCTGAGGATAAGGAGAAGAGCAAAAAACAGCTGAAATGAGGAAGCGTATACCAATGTGTGTGTGTGAAGCGGTGCATGGGAATACACCTCCAGAAATAACACAGTGGATTTGACTTTATGTTACTCTGCTGTCATTTGGTGGTGATGAGAAGTCTGGCCCAATCCAGCCCTTGTTCATTTTGATAAGAGTCATTTTGTCAGCATTGTCAGTTGACAGGCGAGTGCACTTTTCAGTTATAATTCCCCCAGCGGCACTAAAAACACGCTCCGATAACACGCTAGCAGCAGGGCAGGCCAGGACCTCCAAGGCGTACAGAGCGAGTTCATTCCAAGTGTCCAGCTTGGATACCCAATAATTAAAAGGCACAGAGGAATCACGGAGGATGCTGGTACGGTCGGCAAGGTACTCCCTCACCATCTTTTGAAACTTTCCACTCCTTGTGAGAGTACCCCACGCCTCAGGGCCTGTAAGCTGGGCGGTCTCAGAAACTGTCCCAGAACGTTGACAGTGTTCCCCTGCCTCTGCTGGATTCGAGTTGCGTCTCTCTCGCCTCTACGCCTTGGTTGGGCAACGAACTGTGACCTCTGCCGCTAGCGTGTTCAGATGGGAATTTTTTTAACAGTTCTGCAGCAAGGGCCTTCTGGTACTGCCCCATTTTTGTAGACCGCTCCACCTCTCAGGAATAAGAGAGTGAAAGTTCTCCTTGTAGCAGGGGTCTAAAAGTGTCACCAACCAGTAATGACTGTCACCCAACATTTTGACAACGCGAGGGTCACGGTTAAGGCAGCGTAACATAAAGTCAGCCATGTGTGCCAGACTGGTAATGGGCAAGACTTCCGTGTCCTCACCAAGATGACGACTGACCATGTTCTGCTCCTCCTCCTCCTCCTCCCCCCTGACCTCAGGCCACCCACGCTGAACCGACAGTATGACAGTTGTACAGGTACTACCGTCTACAGCGCATGATACCAGCGCCTGTTCTTCCTCCTCCTCCTCTCACTCCTCTCCCTCATTGTCCCCCAATGCACGTTGGGATGAGATGAGGCTGGGCTGTGTGTAATCGCCCGCTACGGCTTCTTGATCCATCTCATCATACTCTGGCTGCAATGCCTCCTCTTTAATTCTCTGCAGAGAGCGTTGCAAAAGACAAACAAGTGGGATGCTGACGCTAATGATGGCGTCATCGCCACTCACCATCTTGGTGGACTCCTCAAAGTTTGTCAGGATGGTACATATGTCAGACAACCAGGTCCACTCCTGAGGTCTTATGTGTGGAGTCTGACCTGAATATCGATGGCCTTGTTGCAGCTGGTACTCCACAACTGCTCTCTTGTGCTCACAAATCCTTTACAACATGTGGAGGGTAGAGTTCCAACGAGTGGGGACATCACACACCAGTCGGTGTGCGGGAAGCTGCAAACGCTGATGCAACACAGCAAGGGCGGCGGAAGCTGTAGCCGACTTCAGAAATTGAGCAGACAGGCGGCATACTTTCACGAGCAGATCTGGCAACTCGGGGTACGATTCAAGAAACCGCTGAACCACAAGGTTAAGCACATGAGCCAGGCATGGTACGTGTGTGATCTCGCCTTGCCTCAGAGCCGCCACCAGTTTACGGCCATTGTCACACACGACCATGCCCGGATGTAGGTTCAGCGGTCTCAGCCACAGATCTGCATGCTCTGTCACAGCTGTCCACAACTCACAAGCAGTGTGAGGTTTATCACCTAAGCTTATGAGTTTCAGCACAGCCTGTTGCCGCTTGGCGGAGGCAGTACTGCAGTGCTTCCAGCTTGTAATTGATGTGGTGATATCTGAGATGGAGGCTGAACATGAGAAGGAGGATGATGCGCAGGAGCTGTACACGTGGGGGCAACTCTGACTGACATAGGGCCCGCAATCCTTGGTGTGGGGAGGATGTGTTCTGTCCCAAGGTCCGACTGGGTCCCAGCTTCCACTATGTTTACCCAGGGACGTTTACGTCAGGGAGATGTAAAGTCCCTGACCAAAAGCACTTGTCCACGTGTCCGTTGTCAGGTGGTCTCTCCCAGTAACTGTGTTGTTGAAGGCACGGCAGATGTTGTGGGACACGTGCTTGTGTAGTGCGGGGATGGCACATCGGGCAAAATAGTGTCGGCTGGGGACCGAGTACCGAGGGACGGCCACTGCCATAAGGTTGCGGAAGGATTACGTCTCCACCAGCCTAAAAGGCAGCATTTCCAACGCAAGCAGTCATGAAATGTGCGAATTTAGGCCTGTGGCCTGTGGGGCGTTGGCTGCGAAATTGCGCTTTCGTTCAAAGGTCTGGGATATGGACAATTGAACGCTGCGGTGGGACGTGGACGTTGATGCTGTTTCTTGAGAAACTGCCATAACAAGTGAAGAATGAGAGGAGGGGGCATCTTTGCATGCAGTATGGACAGGGGATTGCCTTGCACGCACAACAGGGGGTTCTCTTACACGCACAACAGCGGAAGAAGCAGTGGTGACACCCGCTGACACTGGTTGTGGACCCTGGGGTACGCCCCACAAAGTCGGGTGCTTTGCTGACATGTGCCTGATCATGCTGGTGGTGGTCAGGCTGGTAGTTTTGTCACCCCTGCTGATGCTGGCATGGCAGGTGGTACAAATGGCCTTTTTGGGGTTATCAGCAGAGTCTTTAAAAAAATTCCAGACTCTGGAAGACCTACCAGTTGTACTGACAACGTCCCTCATGTTGATGTTACGGGGAATGGTTGCCCGCCTTCTATCTGTGGCCACCACACTGCTTCTTCCTGCCTGTTGGGGTACTCTGCCTCCCTCCCCCTGTGTGCTGCTGGCCTCGCTCTGTGTGTCCTCCTGCCACGTTGGGTCAGTTACTAGATCATCCAACACCTCCTCCTCTTCCACTTCCGCACCACGGTCCTCCTCCTCACTTCGTGGCAATTGTATCTCGTCATTGTCCAGCTCTTGTGACAAATTGCCAGCGTCGCCTTCCTGTGGCCGTGGCTGTTCAATTATTTGGCCATCGCTACATGGGATCTCCTCTTCCACCACTTCAAGCGGAGAAGGTGAGGGGCCCAAATATGGAAATGGACAAGTGAACAGCTCTTCAGAGTGTCCAACTGTGGGATCAGTTGCTGTCTGACGACACTCGGCATGGTGTGAGGAAGTAGCATCAGGGTGAGGAGGAGTATGTGGTCGAGACTCACGGCTACTAAGACTTGACCGTGTGGAAGACAGACCGGAGGTGATGGTGCCCAGGTGACTGGAAGTATTATCTGCTATCCAATTAATAACCTGTTCACACTGATCAGTTCCCAATAGTGGTGTTGTTCTGTGCTTCCCTAGTAATTCGGTCAAGAACTGGAAGCGAGAAGCTGTGGCTGTTGGTTGTGGCACATTTTCACCTTGGCCACAGCCCCGTCCTCTGTGCGCACCATCACCAGAACGTCCAGTTCCACGTCCCTTGCCACGTACCTTGCCCATTGTAAATGAAGTAAAATAGCTTACACTCGCACTATCAATGGCAAAAGGGTAATAAAAAGGAGATTAGAACCGTGGAAGAGGAAAACCACAGTTCTATTTCTCTGGCCTACACCAGAATCTTTTAAACAGATATATTTGTGTCTGAACAGTCAGCGAGACACTCAAACTGTTTTTTTTTTATGTAAAAAAAGGCAAAAAGGTGGATTACACCCAGATTTGAACCGTGGAAGAGGAAAACCACAGTTCTAGTTCTCTGGCCTACACCAGAATCTTCTAAACAGATATATTTGTGTCTGAACAGTCAGACATACACTCAAACTGGGTTTTTTTATGGAAAAAAGGCAAAAAGGTGGATAACTCCCAGATTTGAACCGTGGAAGAGGAAAATCACAGTTTTATTTCTCTGGCCTACACCAGAATCTTTTAAACAGATATATTTGTGTCTGAACAGTTAGCGAGACACTCAAACTGTTTTTTTTATGGAAAAAAGGCAAAAAGGTAGATAATACAGAGATTTGAACCGTCGAACTGCAAAACTACAGTTCTAGCTATCTGGCCGAAACCAGACTCTTTTAAACAGATATATTTGTGTCTGAACACTCACAGACACATTAAAAAAATTTTTGGAGGGGGGAGGGGGAAAATACCAAAAGTTTAATAAGACGGGTATTTGTACAGTCTGACTGAGGGAAAAAAAAAAAAAGAGGATTTAGATGAAAAAAAAGGATTTTTCCTGGCCCCTGAGACCTGGGGCTAAGTCTAGCAATTTGAGCAGCAGCAGCACACAGGACTGTAATGCAGTGTATGTTGGTATAACCACTGTGTCTCCTATCCAGCCTGCCTGCCTGATATCTGGGATGGATATTAGTCCTCAGAAGGACTGTTCATTTGATTTTGCAGGCTTTAGAGACCCTACACTACCTATTTTGCAGTATAAATCTCCCCCTAGCTCAGCAGCACTCTCCCTACACTGTCTGATCTGGAGCGACTGTGTCCAAGATAGCGGCGCCCGGTTTTAAATACTCGAGGTGACGCTGTGCGGCCAGCCAATCACTGTAATGCCCACAACCAACATGGCTGCGGCATTACAGTGACTGGCTGGCAATCCCTGCATGTTCATTGGCTCTGTAAAGAGCCCCAAACATGCAGGGTGGAGACCTGAGCTCCCGCCCGAGTAACCTGAGAATGCTCGGTGCTCGCCGAATATCCCGAGTAGTGAGATGCTCAGGCGAGTACTGAGCAGTGTCGAGCTTGCTAGCTCAACACTAGTGCTCGCCCATCACTAACTAATACTCTTCTTCACAGACAGCTAGTGTGAATATCTTGACCGACACACTGCAACAGACTGGAAATGGAAGAAATGTCTGATTTTGGAACAGTCTTATAGGTGATATCTCTGACAGAGAACCACGATTTTAAATAGCAGGCCTGTAATTTACTAATACTATTCATCACAGACACCTAGTGTGAATAGATTGACTGACACACTGCAACATAATGGAAAAGGAGGCCAATATCTTCCACGTTCAGTTTAAATTTCTGGATTTTTATCGCTGAAATATGGAACAGATCTGGCTTTATTCTGCAGTGCTAACAAGCAAAGGAAGCAGAAAAATGGTGTACTCTGGATTGCTTTTTAAGCAAATAACCAGGATTAAGATAAAAAATTGCCCTGTCCGCTGATATCTGGGGCTATGTCTACAAATACCTGTAAATATTACAGCAGCAGACAGGACGTTCAATGGACCCTCTAGTGCTGTATCATACACTGCAGTCTGCTACATACACAGCCTGCCTGCCTAGCACTGATTATATGCAGCTGGATTAGTCCTCAGAAGGACTGTAAGTTCAGATGGATATATATAAATATGTTGTGGAATACCTATACTAGCAGGCCATTCAATGGACCCTCTTGTGCTGTATCATGCACTGCAGTCTGCCACATACACTGGCTGCCTGCCTAACTACTGCTATCACCACTGCATATGTGCAGCTGGATTAGTCCTCAGAAGAACTGTTAGTTCAGTTGGATATATATATGTTGTGGAATACTTATACTAACTATAAACAAGCAAATCTTTCCCTAGCTCAGCAGCACCTCTCACTACTCTGCCTGTTTCTGGGTAGACTGTGACGAGCATAGCGGCACCAGGTCTTATATAGACCTGATGATGCAGTGCGGCCGGCCAATCACTGTAATACCCACAACCAACATGGTGTGTGGCATGCAATCCCTGCATGTTCATTGGCTCTCTAAAGAGCGCCAAACATGCAGGGAGGGGACCCGAGTTCCCGCCCGAGCAATCCAGAAATACTCGCCAAGCACCGTGATGCTCAGGCGAGTACCGAGCAGTGCCGAGCACGTTCGCTCATCACTAATTATTAATAGTGAGCAGTGCTGTAAAAATTTAATCCTAAAATAAAGATGGTTTCTGTTTTTTTGTTAGTTTGTTTTATTCCCATCTAAACAAATAAAAAAAGTTATTAAATACAGTTTATGGACACCAAAATTGTGTCGTTTAAATATAAGACATCCTAGAAAATGACAATCTCTCATAAGGCAACATTGACATTTGTTTATTTTATCATATAACAAAGACTCAAAGACTACGTCAAAGAAACAAGGTATTGGAACTCTGTAAGATGCTATCAAAGCTCTAACGCTTTTAAACTTATGTAATCAAATAAATTATTAAAGAATTATGGAATAATTTACCTTGAAAAAAAATCATTTATATAAGTCAGCTAAAAAAAAAGTGTAATTTTCTTCTAACTGCACACAATTTATAAACATTTCTTAACTATTTCTGGTTTATCACTGACATCTGCTGGCAACTTTTGATATAGCAAATTGAGAAAATAACTTGTATATAGCAAATGCAGCTGCATAACGACGCCAGCGCCTACTTCAGTTCCTACTTCCTCAGACGTCTAGTTGAAGTGTATTGCATTGCAGGACCCTCCGACTCCCTGCACTGCAATACATGCCACCGGCCAATCAGAGGCCGACAGCTGATCAGCATGCCAAGCATTGGCGTTGCATGACAGTGATGTAATGCGTCGCCATGGTAGGTGCTCTGATGTCTGCTACCGACCTCTGCACTCACTGCAGAAGAGGACACCACATGAAGTAGGATTGGAGGAAAGGGAGAAGAATGTCGCCCATCCTGGGCCCCTTTTTGGTATATATGTCCTCCGGTCTGCCTCTGCATATATATACCTGGATAGGGGGCATATATTCTAGGATGGAAGACATGCCAGGATGAGGGACATAAATACCAGAAAGAGGCCCATGATAGGTGTCACGCCAGCGACTCGCATGGGCGGTAAACGCCACCTACTCACTGTGGCCACTGCTCTGCTCTCCCAAGTCGCAGTCGGTCTCGCTACGCTGTCTTTTGTAACATTTCCAATACTGCTGTATCCTGTTAGGAATACCTGCTCTGGACACAATCGTCCTCCTATGGTTTCCAGACTGCTCCGCTGATCTGTCTGCACTGGGGTGGAGCTATTGCACGCACTTGGGTGGTGCAACTACACACATTGGTGCCTCATGTGTGGAAGTTGTGATCGATGCGGAAACATAGGACGCTATGCTTCCCACTTGTTTCGCGGCCCAGTAGATATGGAACGGTGTGTCTCCTGGTTGCCAGGCAATGCAGGACGCTGCCTTACCTGGTGTTAGCCAGTGGTGAGAATGTGTGCACCCTGCTGTACAGGTGAGAAGGGAGTGGCTCCCTGGACATGACTGGGAGAAATGCATCACCTGATTGTTATTCTTTAGTGTTGAGCGAACATGCTCGACACTGCTCGGCATTCGCCCGAGCATTACGCTACTCGGGATGTTCGGCGAGCACCGAGCATTTCCGGGTTACTCGGGCGGGAGCTCGGGTCTCCGCCCTGCATGTTTGGCGCTCTTTACAGAGCCAATGAACATGTAGGGTTTGCCAGTCAGTCACTGTAATGCCGCAGCCATGTTGGTTGTGGGCATTACATTGATTGGCTGGCCGCACAGCGTCACCTCGAGTATTTAAAACCGGGCGCCGCCATCTTGGACACAGACGGCTGGGATCAGACAGTGTAGGGACAGCGCTGCTGATTTAGGGAGAGATATATACTGCGAAATAGTTAGTGTAGGGTCTGTAAAGGCTGCCAGATCAAACAAACAGTCCCTCTCAGGACTAATATCCATCCCAGATATCAGGCAGGCTGGCTGTATAGGAGACGCAGTGGTTATATCAGCAAACGCTGCATTACAGTCCTGTGTGCTCCTGTTGCTGAAATTGCTGGACTTAGCTCCAGGTCTCGGGGGCCAGGAAAAATCCTCTTTTTTTTTCCTCCTTCACACTGTACAAATACCTGTCTTATCAATCTTTTGGTGCCCCACCCCCACCCCCCACAAAAAAAAAAAAAGTGTGTCTGTGACAGTTCAGACACAAATATATCTGTTGAAAATAGTCTGGTGTAGGCCAGAGAAACAGAAGTGTGGTTTTGCAGTTCCACTGTTCAAACCTCTGTATTTTCCACTTTTGGGCCATTTGTATCTAAAAAAAAAAACAGTTTGAGAGTGTCGCTTACTGTTCAGCCGCAAATATATATATTTAAAAAAGTCTGGTATACACCAGTAAATTATAACTGTGGTTTTGCTGTTCAACGGTTAAAAATCTCTATTATCCTGCTTTTGCCATTTTTTGCCGTAAAAAAAACTAATAGTGTCTCCCTGATTTTTCATACACAAATATATCTGTTGAAAATAGTCTGGTGTAGGCCAGAGAAACAGAAGTGTGGTTTTGCAGTTCCACGGTTCAAACCTCTGTATTATCCACTTTTGGGCCATTTGTATCTAAAAAAAAAACAGTTTGAGTGTGTCGCTCACTGTTCACCCGCAAATATATATACTAAAAAGTCTGGTATACACCAGTAAATTATAACTGTGGTTTTGCCGTTCCACGGTAAAAAATCTCTATTATCCAGATTTTGTTATTTTTTCCGTAAAGAAAAACAGTAATAGTTTCTCCCTGATTGTTCAGATTGTTTAAAAGAGTCGGGTGTAGGCCAGAGAAATAGAACTGTGGTTTTCCTCTTCCACGGTTCTAATCTACTCTTTATTACCCTTTTTCCATTGATAGTGCGAGTGTAAGCTATTTTACTTCCTTTACAATGGGCAAGGCGCGAGGCAAGGGATGTGGAACTGAACGTTCTGGTGATGGTGCGTGCAGAGGATGGGGCCGTGGCCAAGGTGAAAATGTGCCACAACCAACAGCCACATCTTCTCGCTCCCACTTCTTGTCTGAATTACTAGGGAAGCACAGAACAACACCAGTATTGCGAACTGATCAGTGTGAACAGGTTATTAATTGGATAGCAGGTAATACTTCCAGTTACCTGGGCACCACCACCTCCGGTCTGTCTTCCACACGGTCAAATCTTAGTAGCCGTGAGTCTCGACCGCATACTCCTCCTCACCCTGATGCTCCTTCCTCCCACCATGCCGAGTGTTGTCAGACAGCAACTGATCCCAGACTTGGACACTCTGAAGAGCTGTTCACTTGTCCATTTCCAGATTTGTGCCCCTCGCCTGCTCCGCTTGAAGTGGTGGAAGAGGAGATCCCATGTAGCGATGCCCAAATATTTGAACAGCCACGGTCACAGGAAGTCGACACTGGCAATTTGTCACAAGAGGTGGACGATGACGAGACACAATTGCCAGGAAGTGAGGAGGAGGATCGTGGTGCGCAAGTGGAAGAGGAGGAGGTGGTGGATAATCTAGTAACTGACCCAACGTGGCAGGAGGACATGCAGAGCGAGGCCAGCAGCACACAGGGTGAGGGAGGCAGAGTACCCCAACAGGCAGGAAGAAGCAGTGTGGTGGCCGCACACAGAAGGCAGGCAACAGTTCCCCGTAACACCAACATGAGGGACGTTGCCAGAACAACCTGTAGGTCTTCCAGAGTCTGGAATTTTTTTAAAGACTCTGCTGATAACCCCAAAAAGGCCATTTGTACCACCTGCCATGCCAGCATCAGCAGGGGTGACAAAACTACCAGCCTGACCACCACCAGCATGATCAGGCACATGGCAGCAAAGCACCCGACTTTATGGGGCGAACCCCAGGGTTCACGACCAGTGTCAGCGGGTGTCACCACTGCTTCTTCCGCTGTTGGGTGTGCAATAGAACCCCCTGTTGTGTGTGCAAGGCAATCCCCTGTCCATACTGCATGCAAAGATGCCCCCTCCTCTCAGTCTTCACTTGTTATGGCAGTTTCTCAAGAAACAGCATCAACGTCCATGTCCACGTCCCACCGCAGCGTTAAATTGTCCATATCTCAGACCCTTGAACGAAAGCGGAAATTCGCAGCTAATGCCCCACAGGCCACAGTCCTAAATTCGCACATTTCACGACTGCTTGCGTTGGAAATGCTGCCTTTTAGACTGGTGGAGACGGAATCCTTCTGCAACCTTATGGCGGTGGCCGTCCCTCTGTACTCGGTCCCCAGCCGACACTATTTTGCCCGGTATGCCACCCCCGCATTACACAAGCATGTGTCCCAAAACATCTGCCGTGCCCTCAACAACGCAGTTACTGGGAGAATCCACCTGACAACGGACACGTGGACAAGTGCTTGTGGCCAGGGACGGTACATCTCCCTGACGGCACACTGGGTAAACATAGTGGAAGCCGGGACCCAGTCGGACCTTGGGACGGAACACATCCTCCCCATACCGAGAATTGCGGGCCCTATGTCCGTCAGCGTTGCTCCACAGTGTACAGGACCTGCGCATCCTCCTCCTCATGTTCAGCCTCCATCTCAGATATCACCACATCAGTTACAAGCTGGAAGCATTGCAGTACTGCCTCCGCCAAGCGGCAACAGGCTGTGCTGAAACTCATAAGCTTAGGTGAGAAACCTCACACTGCTTGTGAGTTGTGAACAGCTGTGAAAGAGCAGGCAGATCTGTGGCTGAGACCGTGAACCTACATCCAGGCATGGTCGTGTGTGACAATAGCCGTAACCTGGTGGCGGCAATGAGGCGAGGCGAGATCACACACGTACCATGCCTGGCTCATGTGCTTAACCTCGTGGTTCAGCGGTTTCTTAAATCGTACCCCGAGTTGCCAGATCTGCTTGTCAAAGTACGCCGCCTG
Organism: Phyllobates terribilis; assembly: GCF_046119375.1. Classification (NCBI taxonomy): domain Eukaryota; kingdom Metazoa; phylum Chordata; class Amphibia; order Anura; family Dendrobatidae; genus Phyllobates; species Phyllobates terribilis. The sequence goes on along the minus strand of NW_027362770.1, from coordinate 71,020,035 downwards.
TCAGTTCATTTTCGCAAGTCGGCTACAGCTTCCATCGCCCTTGCTGTGTTGCAGCAGTGTTTGCAGCTTCCATCACACCGACTGGTGTGTGATGTCCCCAGACGTTGGAACTCTACCCTCCACATGTTGCAAAGGATTTGTGAGCAGAAGAGAGCAGTTGTGGAGTTCCAGCTGCAACACGGTCGTCGATATTCAGGTCAGATTCCACACAAAAGACCTCAGGAGTGGACCTGGATGTCTGACATATGTACCATCTTGACAAACTTTGAGGAGTCCACCAAGATGGTGAGGGGCGATGACGCCATCATTAGCGTCAGCATTCCACTTGTCTGTCTTTTGCAACGCTCTCTGCAGAGAATTAAAGAGGAGGCATTGCAGCCAGAGTATGATGAGATGGATCAAGAAGCCATAGCGGTCGATTACACACAGCCCAGCCTCATCTCATCCCAACGTGCATTGGGGGACAATGAGGGAGAGGAGGAGGAAGAACAGGAGCTTGTATCATGCGCTGTAGATGGTAGTACCTGTACAAATGTCATACCGTGGGTTCAGCATGGGTGGCCTGAGGACAGGGGGGAGGAGGAGGAGGAGGAGCAGAGCATGGTCAGTCGTCATCTTTGTGAGGACACGGAAGTCTGGCACGCATGGCTGACTTTATGTTACGCTGCCTTAACCGTGACCCTCGCGTTGTCAAAATGTTGGGTGACAGTCATTACTGGTTGGTGACACTTGTAGATCCCCGCTACAAGGAGAACTTTCACTCTCTTATTCCTGAGGTGGAGAGGTCTACAAAAATGGGGCAGTAACAGAAGGCCCTTGCTGCAGAACTGTTAAAAAAATTCCCATCTGAACACGCTAGCGGCAGAGATCACAGTTCGTTGCCCAACCAAGGCGTACATGCGAGAGAGACGCAACTCCAATCCAGCAGAGGCAGGGGAACACTGTCAACGTTCTGGGACAGTTTTCTCAGATCCTCCCTTCGGACAGACCCTGAGGCGTGGGGTCCACTCACAAGGAGTGGAAAGTTTCAAAAGATGGTGAGGGAGTACCTTGCCGACCGTACCAGCGTCCTCCGTGATTCCTCTGTGCCTTTTAATTATTGGGTATCCAAGCTGGACACTTGGAATGAACTCACTCTGTACGCCTGGAGGTCCTGGCCTGCCCTGCCGCTAGCATGTTATCGGAGCGTGTTTTTAGTGCCGCTGGGGGAATTATAACTGAAAAGCGCACTCGCCTGTCAACTGACAATGCTGACAAGCTGACCCTTATCAAAATGAACAAGGGTTGGATTGGGCCAGAATTCTCATCACCACCAAATGACAGCAGAGTAACATAAAGTCAAGTCCACTGTGTTATTTCAGGAGGTGTATTCACATGCTCTGCTTCACACCCACACATGGGTATACGCCTACTCATTTCGGCTGTTTTATGTTCTTCTCCTGATCCTCAGCCTCCACCACCACTATACCACCAGGGTGACCGTGGTCCATGTTGCCATTATTGAAAGTTCCTCCATCCATTATTTTTGTCAGCTTTTGCTTGGAAGGCATAAGCAAAGACTGGGAATAATATTTTTAAGATGCTGTACTGTATGGCTCTTGTAAGGGGCATTAAAACCATCTTGTTAAGCTACTGCGACCTCCACCACTTTTCCAAGGGGCATTAAAAACGTCTTGTTAAGCTACTGGGACGTCCACGTCTCTTCCGAGGGGCATTAAAAGCGTCTTGTTAAACCACTCCGAACTCCACAGCTCTTCCAAGGGGCATTGAAATGTTGTTTTTAATTAACTCTAACCTCCACGACTCTTCGAACGGGCATTGCATTTCCTCCTAATTTTTGGCAGCTTTTGCTTGGAAGGCATAAGCAAAGACTATGGGAGACACGCTCCCCAATAATGGGAATAATGTTTTTAATATGCTGTACTGCATGGCTCTTGTAAGGGGCATTGCAAGTTCCTCCATCCTAATTTTTGGCAGCTTTTGCTTGGAAGGCATAGGCAAAGACTATGGGAGACCCACTGCCCAATAATGGGAATAATGTTTGTAATATGCTGTACTGCATGGCTCTTGTAAGGGGCATTGCAAGTTCCTCCGTCCTAATTTTTGGCAGCTTTTGCTTGGAAGACATAGGCAAAGACTAAGGGAGACCCACTCCTCAATAATGGGAATAATGTTTGTAATATGCTGTACTGTATGGCTCTTCTAAGGTGCATTAAAACCATCTTGGTAAGCTACTGTGACCTCCACCACTTTTCCAAGGGGCATTAAAACCATCTTGTTAAGCTACTGTGACCTCCACCTCTTTACCAAGGGGCATTAAAACCGTCTTTTTAAGCTAATGTGACCTCCACGTCTCTTCCGAGGGGCATTAAAACCGTCTTGTTAAGCTACTGGGACCTCCACGTCTCTTCCGAGGGGCATTAAAACCATCTTGTTAAGCTACATTGACCTCCACGTCTCTTCTGAGGGACATTGAAACCATCTTGTTAAGCTACTGTGACCTCCACCACTTTTATAAGAGGCATTAAAAGCGTCTTGTTAAGCTACTGTGACCTCCACATCTCTTCCTTGGGGCAGTCAAACCGTCTTGTTAAACTACTGTGACCTCCACCACTTTTCCAAGGGGCATTAAAACTGTCTTTTTAAGCTACTGGGACCTCAACTTCTCTTCCCAGGGGCATTAAAACCATCTTGTTAAGCTACTGTGACCTCCACGTCTCTTCCGCGGGGCATTAAAACCGTCTTGTTAAGCTACTGTGACCTCCACCCCTTTTCCAAGGGGCATTAAAACCATCTTGTTATGCTACTGTGACCTCCACGTCTCTTCCGAGGGGCATTAAAACCATCTTGTTAAGCTAATGTGACCTCCACTACTTTTCCAAGGGGCATTAAAACCATCTTGTTAAGCTACTGTGACCTCCACCACTTTTCCAAGGGGCATTAAAACCGTCTTGTTAAGCTACTGCGACCTCCACAACTTTTCCAAGGGGCATTAAAAACGTCTTGTTAAGCTACTGGGACCTCCACGTCTCTTCCGAGGGGCATTTAAAGCATCTTGTTAAACCAATCTGAACTCCACAGCTCTTCCAAGGGGCATTGAAATGTTGTTTTTAATTAACTCTAACCTCCACGACTCTTCGAACGGGCATTGCATTTCCTCCTAATTTTTGGCAGCTTTTGCTTGGAAGCCATATGCAAAGACTATGGGAGACCCACTCCCCAATAATGGGAATAATGTTTGTAATATGCTGTACTGCATGGCTCTTGTAAGGGGCATTGCAAGTTCCTCCGTTCTAATTTTTGTCAGCTTTTGCTTGGAAGGCATAAGCAAACACTATGGGAGACCCACTCCCCATTAATGGGAATAATGTTTGCAATATGCTGTACAGCATGGCTCTTGTAAGGGGCATTGCAAGTTCCTCCGTCCTAATTTTTGGCAGCTTTTGCTTGGAAGGCATAAGCAAAGACTGTGGGAGACCCACTCCCCAATAATGGGAATAATATTTATAAGATGCTGTACCCTATAGCTCTTGTAAGGGGCATTAAAACCGTCTTGTTAAGCTACTGGGATCTCCATGTCTCTTCCAAGGGGTATTCAAACCGTCTTGTTAAGCTACTGCAACCTCCACCACTTTTCCAAGGGGCATTAAAACCGTCTTGTTAACCTACTGTGACCTCCAAGACTTTTCCGAGGGGCATTAAAACCGTCTTGTTAAGCTACTGCGACCTCTACCACTTTTCCGAGGGGCAATAAAAAACCGTCTTGTTAAGCTACTGGGACCTCTACGTCTCTTCCGAGGGGCATTAAAACCGTCGTTGCTAAGCTACTGTGACCTCCACCACTTTTCCAAGGGGCATTAAAACCGTCTTGTTAAGCTACTGGGACCTCCACGTCTCTTCCAAGGGACATTCAAACCGTCTTGTTAAGCTACTGCGACCTCCACCACTTTTCCAAGGGGCATTAAAACCGTCTTGTTAAGCTACTGCGACCTCCACCACTTTTCCGAGGGGCATTAAATCCATCTTGTTAAGTTACTGCGACCTCCACCACTTTTCCAAGGGGCATTAAAACCGTCTTGTTAAGCTACTGGGACCTCCACGTCTCTTCCGAGGGGCATTAAAACCGTCTTGTTAAGCTACTGTGACCTCCACCACTTTTCCAAGGGGCATTAAAACCGTCTTATTAAGCTACTGGGACCTCCACATCTCTTCTGAGGGGCATTAAAAGCGTCTTGTTAAACCACTCTGAACTCCACAGCTCTTCCAAAGGGCTTTGAAATGTTTTTAATTAACTGTAACCTCCACGACTCTTCGAACGGGCATTGCATTTGCTCCTAATTTTTGGCAGCTTTTGCTTGGAAGGCATAAGCAAAGACTATGGGAGACCCACTCCCCAATAATGGGAATAATGTTTGTAATATGCTGTACTGCATGGCTCTTGTAAGGGGCATTGCAAGTTCCTCCGTCCTAATTTTTGGCAGCTTTTGCTTGGAAGGCATAAGCAAAGACTATGGGAGACCCACTCCCCAATAATGGGAATAATGTTTGTAATATGCTGTACTGCATGGCTCTTGTAAGGGGCATTGCAAGTTCCTCCGTCCTAATTTTTGGCAGCTTTTGCTTGGAAGGCATAAGCAAAGACTATGGGAGACCCACTCTCCAATAAAGGGAATAACGTTTTTAAGATGTTGCACTGTATGGCTCTTGTAAGGGGCATTAAGACCGACTTGTTAAGCTACTGCGACCTCCACCACTTTTCCAAGGGGCATTAAAACCGTCTGGTTAAGCTACTGTTACCTCCATGTCTCTTTTGAGGGGCATTAAAACCGTCTTGTTAAGCTACTGCGACCTCCACCACTTTTCCAAGCGGCAATAAAACCGTCTTGTTAAGCTACTGTGACCTCCACCACTTTTCCAAGGGGCATTAAAACCATCTTGTTAAGCTACTGTGACCTCCACCACTTTTCCGAAGGGCATTAAAACCGTCTTGTTAAGCTACTGTGACCTCCACGTCTCTTTCGAGGGGCATTCAAACCGTCTTGTTAAGCTACTGTGACCTCCTCGTCTCTTCCAAGGGGCATTCAAACCGTCTTGTTAAGCTACTGGGACCTCCACGTCTCTTCCGAGGGGCATTAAAACTGTCTTGTTAAGCTACTGTGACCTCCACGTCTCTTCCGAGGGGCATTAAAACCGTCTTGTTAAGCTACTGTGACCTCCACGTCTCTTCAATCATCATCATCATGCTCCTCACCTTGGCACTCTCAACTCCCCTGATGGAGAAGCCAGGGCACACCGGAGGAGTCTGGTTCTCTGGTGGGCTCGTCCAATGCTGCCCTAAAGCAGGCCGGGCTAAGAAAAGTGTGTGGGGGGGAAGTTGACAGGAGAAATAGGGGCGGCTGGGTACCGTTTATGGACACCCGGCTGCCCCCAGGCGGCTGGGGACCGTGTGTGGACACCCGGCCGCGGGGCGGCTGGGGACCGAGTATGGACATCCGGCCTACCCCTGGCGGCTGGGGAACGAGCGTGGACACCCGGCTGCCGGGCGGCTGGGGACTGAGTATGGATACCTCGCTGCCGAAGCAGCCATGAGATAGTGGCCAGCTTCGGCCTCCTCCAAACTAAAAGGCCCCATTTCAAGTGTAAGCTAGCAGTATGGTATTGCAGCCTGCAGGTGGGTGGGTGGGTGGTTGGCTGCATATTTGCGCTTGCATTGCAAGGAATGGGGGAGGTACAATTGAACACTGCCCTGGGACAAGGACTTGCACGGGGATAGTTGCAAGTCTGCATCTTCTGATGCGGCAAGGATGACTTCTGATGGGAACACTTTTAGGCAGTGACCTTGGTGTCAGAGATGCTTCAAGGGGTCTTCCCCATGCTGTTCCCATGTCTTTTCAGCACTGTATGCATGTGTCACACAGCACATGGCCAGACAAGGCTGTAAAATGTTAAAATGACATTTCCCGGTGAATGCATTTGTCACGGTTGAAAGCAATACAAAAGTGCAAAAAATGCTTCTTGTGAACATAGCCCAATGTGTGGAGGAGTATTTTTTTGGGGATTATTTATTTTACCTTATACACAAGTCTTTACCCAGGAAAGGAACTTCCTTAACATATTTCACAGGAAAGCAGTTTCAGTTTCGTTTTTGAACATCTTATTGTGAGCCCTTAAACGTGGCTTAATACCTCTGACCACGTTGTTGACAGCAGTGACCTGGGGGTCAGAAATGCTTCCTGGGGCGATCCCCATGCTGTCCCCATGTCATTTGAGCACTGTCACTATTGTTTTGGGCACTTGTTAGGCTTTTAAAAGACTGCCAGGGGTGCCGCCGCAAAAATGCTCGGGTCTCCCATAGACTAACATTGGGCTCGTTGCTCGGGTCGAGCACCCGAGTATCACGGTGAGCTCGGCCCGAGCTTCGAGCACCCGAGCATTTTAGTGCTCGCTCAACACTATTTATTGTGAGTCCGTAAAACTGGTGTAATAACTCTGACAACATTGTTCACAGCAGTGACCTGGGAGTCAGAAATGCTTCCAGAGGTCTTCCCCATACTGTTCCCATGTCATTTGAGCACTGTTCCCATCGATTTTGCCAATTTTTAGGTCCTCTGCAGACCGTCAGGGGAAACCGCCTGAAAAATGCTCTGGCTTCACTGACACACTGAAACAAATTTTTAATGGAGGTCAGAAATGGCAGCATTTTCTAAAAACGTATATGTGATCTGTTTGACGGAGAAAACACAGTTTTAAATACCTGGCCTGTAGGTAACTATTTTGAACAGCAACCAGATGTCAAATACTTTGCTGACATACTGAAAAAAAATTTAATGGAGGCCAGAAATGGCAGTATTTTCTGAAAACGTATATGTGATGCGTGTGATGGGGAAAACACAGTTTTAAATATCTGGCCTGTAGGTAATTATTTTGAACAGCAATCTGGTGTCAATTGCTTCACTGACACACTGAAACAAATTTTTAATGGAGGTCAGAAATGGCAGTATTTTCTGAAAACGTATATGTGCTCTGTGTGATGGAGAAAACACAGTTTTAAATACGTGGCCTCTTGGTAACTATTTTAAACAGCAAACTGGTGTCAATTGCTTCACTGACACACTGAACCAAATTTTTAATGGAGGTCAGAAATGGCAGTATTTTCTGAAAACATATATGTGATCCGTGTGATGGAGAAAACACAGTTTTAAATACCTGGCCTGTAGGTAACTATTTTGAACAGCAAACTGGTGTTAAAAACTTTGCTGACACACGGAAAAAAAATTTTAATAGAGGCCAGAAATTTCAGTATTTTCTGAAAACGTATTTGTGATCCGTGTGACGGAGAAAACACAGTTTCGAATATCTGGCCTGTAGGTAACTATTTTGAACAGCAATCTGGTGTCAATTTGTTCACTGACACACTGAAACAAATTTTTAATGGAGGTCAGAAATGGCAGTATTTTCTGAAAACATATATGAGATCCGTGTGACGGAGAAAACACAGTTTTGAATATCTGTCCTGTAGGTAACTATTTTGAACAGCAATCTGGTGTCAATTACTTCACTGACACACTGAAACAAATTTTTAATGGAGGTCAGAAATGGCAATATTTTCTGAAAACGTATATGTGCTCCGTGTAACGGAGAAAACACAGTTTCAAATATCTGGCCTGTAAGTAACTATTTTGAACAGCAATCTGGAGTCAATTTGTTCACTGACACACTGAAACAAATTTTTAATGGAGGTCAGAAATGGCAGTATTTTCTGAAAACGTATATGTGAGCCATGTGGCGGAGAAAACATGGTTTTAAATACCTGGCCTGTAGGTAACTATTTTGAACAGCAAACTGGTGTCAAAAACTTTGCTGACACACTGAAAAAAAAATTTAATGGAGGTCAGAAATGGCAGTATTTTCTGAAAACGTATATGTGATCCGTGTGACGGAGAAAATACAGTTTTCAATATCTGGCCTGTAGGTAACTATTTTGAGCACAAAACCTGTGTCAAAAACTTTGCTGACACACTGAAAAAAAAATTTAATGGAGGTCAGAAATGGCAGTATTTTCTGAAAACGTATATGTGCTCTGTGTGACGGAGAAAACACAGTTTTAAATATTTGGCCTGTATGTAACTATTTTGAACAGCAATCTTGTGTCAATTTGTTCACTGACACACTGAAACAAATTTTTAATGGAGGCCAGAAATAGCAGTATTTTCTGAAAACATATATGTGAGACGTTTGATGGAGAAAACACAGTTTTAAATACCTGGCCTGAGGGTAACTATTTTGAACAGCAAACTGGTGTCAAAAACTTTGCTAACACACTGAAAAATTTTTTTAATGGAGGCCAGAAATGGCAGTATTTTCTGAAAACGTATATGTGATCCATGTGACGGAGAAAACACAGTCTTAAATATGTGGCCTGTAGGTAACTATCTTAAACAGCAATCTGGTGTCAATTGCTTCACTGACACACTGAAACAAATTTTTAATGGAGGTCAGAAAAATGCAGTATTTTCTGAAAACGTATATGTGATCCGTGTGATGGAGAAAACACAGTTTTGAATACCTTGCTTGTAGGTAACTATTTTGAATAACAAACCGGTGTCAAAAATTTTGCTGACACACTGAAAAAAAAATTTAATGGAGGCCTGAAAGGGCAGTATTTTCTGAAAAAGTATACGTGATCCATGTGACGGAGAAAACACAGTTTTAAATATCTGGCCTGTAGGTAACTATTTTGAACAGCAATCTGGTATCAATTTGTTCATGGACACACTGAAACAAATTTTTAATGCAGGTCAGAAATGGCAGTATTTTCTGAAAACATATATGTGATCCGTGTGATGGTCAAAACACAGTTTTAAATACCTGGCCTGTAGGTAACTATTTTGAACAGCAAACCGGTGTCAAAAACTTTGCTGACACACTGAAAAAAAATTTAATGGAGGCCAGAAATGGCAGTATTTTTGAAAACACATATGTGATCCGTGTGACGGAGAAAACACAGTTTTCAATATCTGGCCTGTAGGTAACTATTTTGAACAGCAATCTGGTGGCAATTGCTTCATTGACACACTGATACAATTTTTTTTTAATAGAGGTCAGAAATGGCAGTATTTTCTGAAAACGTATATGTGCTTCGTGTGACAGAGAAAACACAGTTTTAAATATCTGGCCTGTAGGTAACTATTTTGAACAGCAATCTGGTGTCAATTCCCTCTTACTACAGACTCTCTCATCTCTCGGCATCACAGACTTGGCCCTATCCTGGATCTCCTCATACCTAACAGACCGGACATTCAGTGTCTCCCACTCACACACCACCTCTTCATCTCGCCCCCTATCTGTCGGTGTCCCCCAAGGTTCAGTTCTAGGACCCCTGCTCTTCTCCATCTACACCTTAGGCCTGGGACAGCTCATAGAGTCTCATGGCTTTCATTATCACCTCTATGCTGATGACACACAGATCTACCTCTCTGGACCCGATATCACCTCCGTATTAACCAAAATCCCACAATGTCTGTCTGCTATTTCATCCTTCTTCTCTGCTAGATTTCTAAAACTTAACATGGACAAAACAGAATTCATCATCTTTCCGCCATCTCATTCAACCCTCCCAACTGACCTATCCATCATAGTCAATGGCTGCCCACTCTCCCCAGTCCCTCAAGCTCGCTGCCTCGGGGTAACCCTAGACTCGGAACTCTCCTTCAAACCACATATCCAAGCCCTTTCCACTTCCTGCCGACTCCAACTCAAAAATATCTCCCGGATCCGCACATTCCTAAACCATGAATCTGCAAAAACACTAGTGCACGCCCTCATCATCTCCCGCCTTGACTACTGCAACCTCCTGCTCTGTGGCCTCCCCTCTAACACTCTCGCACCCCTCCAATCTATCTTAAACTCTGCTGCTCGACTAATCAACCTGTCCCCCCGCTATTCCCCGGGCTCTCCTCTCTGTAAATCTCTTCACTGGCTCCCCATTGCTCAGAGACTCCAGTTCAAAACCCTAACCATGACATACAAAGCCATTCACAACCTGTCTCCTCCATATATCTCCGACCTAGTCTCCCGTTACATACCTGCATGCAACCTCCGATCCTCACAAGATCTCCTGCTCTACTCCTCTCTTATCTCCTCCTCCCACAACCGTATACAAGATTTCTCCCGTGCTTCTGCCCTACTCTGGAACTCTCTACCCCAACGTATCAGACTCTCGCCTACCGTGGAAACCTTCAAAAGGAACCTGAAGACCCACCTCTTCCGACAAGCCTACAACCTGCAGTAACCACCGCTCCACCATACCGCTGCACGACCAGCTCTACCCTCACCTACTGTATCCTCACCCATCCCTCGTAGATTGTGAGCCCTCGCGGGCAGGGTCCTCGCTCCGCCTGTAACAGTCGCTGTCACATTGTGTTCAAGATTATTGAAATTGTTCTTGTATTATACCCCCTTTTTCACATGTAAAGCGCCATGGAATAAATGGCGCTATAATAATAAATAATAATGATAATAATAATAATTTGTTCACTGACACACTGAAACAAATTTTTAATGGAGGTCAGAAATGGCAGTATTTTCTGAAAGCATATATGTGAGCCGTGTGACGGAGAAAACACAGTTTTAAATACCTGGCCTGTAGGTAACTATTTTGAACAGCAAACCGGTGTCAAAAACTTTGCTGACACACTGAAGAAAAAAATTAATGGAAGCCAGAAATGGCAGTATTTTCTGAAAATGTATATGTGATCCGTGTGACTGAGAAAACACAGTTTTAAACACGTGGCATGTAGGTAACTATTTTGAACAGCAAACTGGTGTCAATTGCTTAACTGACACACTGAAAAGATTTTAATGGAGGCCAGAAATTGAAGTATTTTCAGCACAATTATATGTGATCCGTGTGACGGACAAACCACGGTTTTAAATAGCTGGATTTTTAGCGCTGTAATATGGAAAGGACCTGGCTGTATTCTGCAGTGCCAACAAGCAAAAGGACCTGGGCCTATTTCTAGAAATATCTAACAGCAGCAGACAGAACTGGAATGGAGCCTCTTGTGCTATATGCACTGCAGTCTGCTATATACAATTCCTGCCTGATATCTTTGCAGATGGATTAGTCCTCAGAAGGACTGTTTGTTGAGATGGATATGACGCGCCCCTGGGCCTGTGTCGCGCTGCGTTGCGCATGCGGGAGCCTACCCGGAGCCGGATCAGTGGAGGGTTGTAGTCTCGTGGCGGTGACCCGGTCCGTGCCCAGGGAGTCAAACTAGACGGCAGTCTATTAGTAGTAAATAGTTGATGACTACGCCACCCGTTGAGTGCAGCCAGGGAGCTGCTGCTGCAGGGCAGACCGCTGAGGCCGGTGGTAGGATTGTGCAGCGTGATAGTATAACCCCCAACGGGAGGGGTATGGCCTCAGGGCAGCCGACGTGGATGATGGGGTAGCAGGAACCACTCAGAGACGGTACGGTGTAGTTCAGGGTCTTTACTGGTAACAACAATAGACCCTCCCGGAGTACTTGCTAGCAAACGGGGCCTGGTCAGTCTTTGAGCAGATGGGATCTCCCCTGGCCAGGCGTAGTTGTAGGCCTCACAAACTGACTGTACTCTTCTGGCTACCTTGCTAGAAGCTGATGTAAGTAGCCCACGTCCCTGAGTGTACCGTGTGGTGCTCACCCGTATGGCCGGTGACTCGGGGCCTTCTAATGGCTTCCGCTCCACGATGGCGGTGCTGGTCCCACGCGTGTGACCGTGCCTTCGGGCTTCTGGGCCAGAGGACCTGAAATCCCCTGCCTGACGGATTCTGCTGCTGGGTAGAAGTTAGTCCCCACAGCCTCGGACTCCGGGTCCGGTAAAGAATCTTCTTAGTCAGGGCGAGCGCTGCAGCTGCCAGCCCCTGACTCCTTGGAACTCTGCTGTTTCCTATGCTGCTTCTTGTCTCCACTCTCCTTGTCTGACTCACCCTGCCTCAGCCCCGGGTTTATACAGGGGAAGTTCTTCCCCTCCCAAGACTGGGCAGGAGGTGTGGCATGCACAGGATCCCTGACCAAAGGACCTCCCACCTGCTCTCAGACATAACATTACATTACTGTGGAAAACCAGACCCCTGGGGTGCCACATTCCCCCCTAGTGAAATTTAGTACTCCGGGACTAAACACATTTAGAAAAACATAACAAAGTATAACAATAACAACACAATAAGAAAAACACATAAGATGGTTGCGGCGTGTCCGCAACCGGGTGCAGTCTTTGAAGAAAAGCAAAGGTGTCCATTTCACCAACACAGGGAGACGTAACCAGGTAGGGGTCTGTCCTACCCCGAGTCCTTAACAGTCTCTAGTCCATCCTGGGTTACGCTCCAACTATATACAAGGATTCCCGGTAAATCCACCAAGGTTTCCTAAAAACAACTGGAAACACAAAATTATTCACAAGCAACAATACACAGAAAAACATAAATAAAACAATTTATACACTTTAAATTCTCCAGCGTGCGGGTAACTGGCCTCTAGTGGCCCGAGTGGACCTACGGAGCTGACTGTCTGGCCCTGAACTACAGGGTGTAGGAGCTGTCAAGGGTAAACTGGGCAGCTGTCTACCGGCTCTTTGTCTCACTAGGGGTACGGCAGGCTCACTATAAGCAGAGGGTTGATTCTCCTGTTCTGCTTGTGTGGAGTCTTCTGCCTCCTGGACCGGCTGTTCTTCCAGCTCTACCCGTTGCTCCGTAGGTTCTTGGGATGATGGTTGGAGGAAGGTGAGTACGGGTACCACAACTGCACCATTGACTTGAGTCCAAGACTGAGGAAAGTCCCCGAGCACGGTACTAACCATATCTTCCCTTTCTTCCACGGGTCGATGGTCTTCTTGTTCCTCTTCAGGGTTCCTCAGTTGTTCGGGACACTTCTTCAGGTGGTCCCGGGATACAATGGCTGTGGTTTCCCCTCCGTCTTTACTGATGGTACAGACCTTCGGGTTCTCGTGGCTTGAGGGCAGTACGGTGTACGGGTCCTTCTCCCACTGGTCGTCCAACTTGTGGAGCCGTCTCTTCCTCTTCAAGACCTGCTCTCCGGGTACCAGGGGAACAGCGGGAGCATACTGGTTGTAAGTTTTCTCTTGTCTTTCCCTAGCCTGACAGAGACTTCGCTCCACGCTCTCCTGTACTCTCCGGTACTGCTGCTGCCTCTCTGTGTCCCAGTCTGTTTCTGGTGAAGTGTCCTCGGGGGTCAGGACTCCCATTTCCAGGTCAACAGGTAACTTACCAGGTCTCGCCCTCATTAGGTAAGCCGGGGTACAGTTGGTGGAACCTACCGGGATGTGGTTGTATAGGTCCACCAGATCGGGCAACTTTTCAGGCCACAGACTGCGTTCTTCCAGGGGCAACGTTTTTAGAAGATCCATTACCACCTGGTTCATTTTTTCACAAAGTCCATTAGTCTGCGGATGGTAGGGTGTCGTCCTTATCTTCCGGCAGCCATACAGATTGCAGAATTCCTGAAAGACCTCCGCTTCAAAGGCAGGTCCCTGGTCCGTCAGCACTTGGTCCGGGTACCCGTGTGGACGGCAGAAGTGCTGCTGGAAGGCTCTAGCTGCTGTTTGAGCCGTTAAGTCCTTGACGGGGACGACAACCAAGAACCGGGAGTAATGATCCACGATGGTTAACGCGTAGACGTAGCCACTTCTGCTTGGGGTCAGTTTTACATGATCCAAGGCTACCAGTTCCAACGGTTGCCGGGTGACGATGGACTGCAGGGGAGTCTTCTGGCTGGCTCGGTCCTTCCTTCTCAGGTTGCACGGGCCACAATCTCTGCACCACTTCTCGATGGTTCCCCTCATGCCTACCCAGTGGAACCGCTCGCGCAGCAGGAACTCCAGCTTTTTCCACCCAAAGTGTCCAGCTCCGTCGTGGTATGCCTCCATCACCATGGCTGCGTCTCTTCGGGGCACCACTACTTGCCAGAGTAATTCATGCGTCCGGGAGTTAACCATTCTGCGGCACAACTTCCCTTTGTAAAGGAACAGTCGACTCTTCTCTGCCCATAGTTGTTTGGCTTCCTCCGGAGCGTCTGGTTCAAGGCGAGCCTCCGGCCGAGTCAGCATCTCCTTCACCAGTCGGACGGCAGGGTCGCTGTCTTGCGTTTCCGCCCAGTTGTAGTGGGGTAAGGGGTTCAACGTAGCAGCCTGCTTACTCCTTACCCGGTGGGAATACTGAATAGTCCCATGACGGTGGAACGCAGGGAGTTCAACTTCTTCCAGTCCCTCCGGATCTTCTCCTCCGTCCGGCATGTTGGGCATTCTGGACAGGGCGTCCGCGTTGGTATTGGAGCGTCCTGCCCGGTATTTAATTGTGAACTCGTAGTTGGACAGACGGGCCATCCACCTCTGCTCCAGGGCACCGAGTCTTGCCGTGTCCAGGTGTGTCAGCGGGTTGTTATCCGTGTACACGGTGAACCGGGAAGAAGCGAGGTAATGCTTAAAGCGCTCAGTGATTGCCCATACTACGGCCAGGAACTCTAACTTAAATGAGCTGTAATTCTCGGGGTTCCTTTCGGTGGGTCGCAGTTTTCGGCTGGCGTAGGCGATTACTCGTTCTTTCCCCTGCTGGATCTGGGACAGTACGGCTCCTAGCCCGATGTTACTGGCGTCGGTGTAGAGGATAAAGGGCTGGCTATAATCCGGGTACGCCAGGATTTCGTCCCCCGTGAGGGCCATCTTCAGCTGGCGGAAGGACTCTTCTTCCAGCTCTTCCCATTTGAAGGGCGGCTTCTGGTTCTTGGCCTTCCGGGACTGGCCTATCAGGAGGTCCTGCATAGGTGCTGCCTTTTTGGTGAAACCGGGAATAAACCTTCGGTAGTAGCCTACCAACCCGAGGAACTGCCGCACTTCTTTTACGCTGGAGGGGCTTGGCCATCCCTTAATTGCGGTGATCTTATCGGGGTCGGGAGCCACTCCGTCAGCGCTCACCACGTGTCCCAGGTACTGCACCTTTGGTTTCAGGAGGTGACACTTGGAGGGTTTCACCTTTAGGCCGTAACTCGCCAGAGCCTCGAACACTTCCGCCAGGTGTTTCAGGTGGTCCTCATACGTCTTGGAATATACGATGACATCGTCCAGGTACAACAGGACCGTCTCGAAGTTTCTGTGGCCCAGACAACACTCCATTAGGCGTTGGAAGGTTCCTGGTGCGTTGCAGAGTCCGAACGGCATGCAGGTGAACTCGCTAAGTCCCATCGGGGTGGTGAATGCGGTCTTCTCCCGGTCCGCCTCTGCTACAGGAACCTGCCAGTACCCGCTAGTGAGATCCAAGGTAGAGAAGAAGTTAGCAGATCTTAAAGCAGCCAATGACTCCTCTATCCTTGGTAAGGGGTACGCATCCTTGTGTGTGATACGGTTGATTTTCCGGTAATCTACACACATCCTCATGGTGTTGTCTTTCTTTTTGACTAAAACTAATGGGGCTGCCCAGGGGCTACAACTATCCCGGATTACCCCAGCCTCCTTCATATCTCTAAGCATCCCCTTGGCGTGTTGGTAATGTGCAGGGGGTACGGGTCGATACCTCTCTTTTATGGGAGGATGATCTCCCGTGGGGATGCGATGTTCTACCCCCTTGACTCGCCCGAAGTCTAACGGGTGTTTACTAAACACTCTCTCATACTCTTGAACCACCCGATAGACTCCTTGTTTCTGATGTGAGGGAGTGGAGTCAGTACCCAAATGTAGTTGCTGACACCAGTCCTCCATGTCTTTCTTAGAGCCGTTACCTTCCTCCGGGTGAGATGGAGGCAAGGGTTCCACAGATTGTATAGAACTTTGATTAGTGGTATATAATTTGGCTAGCGTGGCATACCGGGGCAGGTACACTTCCCTCTCCCCGATATTTATTATGCGAATGGGCACCCTCCCATGGCGTACATTGACCACCCCCCGTGCTGTCAAAATGGTGGGCCTACTGTCTGAGTAAACTGGTTCTACCATTGCCTGGTAATCTCTACCTCTCAGACCAATAGCTGCCCGGCACCAAATCATCATTTCACTTTTTGGGGGCATGGCAATAGGAAAAGGGTCACACATTCTTACGCTACCAATCTCACCGCCGGAGAGTTCCACTTGTTGCCGTTGCATCAGTGCCCGGATCTCTTTCTGGAGCACCCGCTGCTCGCCGGAGCTGGCATTCTTGGCAACCTGCTGTAAAAGGAAAATCACCTCTGCAAGACAATTTTCAATTACATTAGTTCCTAGAGTTATTTTTGGGTGACTCTCATGTTTATCGATATCTACAATGATCAGTCCCTGTGCGGCCAGTTCGACTCTACCAATTTTGATGGTCACCTCTTTAAATCCGATCTGTGGCACTGGCTGACCATTGCTGGCGATGATACTCAAGTCGTCGTCGGGGTAGCGGGTAATATCCGAGTCATTCCAGTACTGCTTGAAGAGCACGTACGGGATGGTGGTGACCTGTGACCCGGTGTCCAGTAGGGCACTCATGGGAATGCCATCCAGTACCACATGCAAGACTGGACGTCCTCCCACATATCTGTCGCGCCAGTTCGATGGGCCTGGTGATCTTTTTCCTGGGGGTTGGCCCTCTACCCCAGGTTGTGCCCGTTTAAAGAACAGTACCTTGCCATATGTCCGGGTTGATTGCAGCGGTGGCAGATGGGTCGTCCGTCCTCACTGTATCGGTCACTGGGTCTTCCTCTGGCCGGTGGGGTCCTCCTTGGTCGACGCCACGGGATGTCCTCCGGTCCGGATGCCAGCTGGATCTTCCCTGGGGTGGAAACCTGTAAAGACTGCACAGTTCGGGTTAGCGCAGCAACGCTCTTAGCTAGCTCTTGGACCTGATGGTGTAGGTCTGGAGCCGGGTCATTGTCCAAAGCCTGCGCATCAGCTCCCACAGGCCCTGCTGACAAGGGCGCCGCCTCCTGGTAGTAAGTGGTAGTGGGGCGTCTGTGGGTCACAACGCCACCTGGTGCCGGTTCTGTCCTTGAACTGTGCAAAGTCCAGATGGGGATCCTGTAAGGCCATTGCCCGCAACTGGGTTCGGCATTGCAATATAAACCCTCTATAAATTGTTCAGTCAACAGCCTGTCCTCGTTTCCCACCCCATCAGGGTCGGTCTGCTTTATGGCCCTCAGGGCCTCTTGTAGGTTTAGTGCATAGTCCCTTATACTCTCATGCGCTCGCTGCTTGCACCCGTAGAATCTAAGCTTAATCTCGGCTGAGGTGCGGGTATCAAAGGTGTCCTTCAGCCGGGTTAGTATCCCTGCGACAGTCTTCCTCCCAGGTGGCCAGGATTTTACTTCCCTTTTGGCTGCCCCGGTTAGTTGGGCCACCAGGATGCTCACTTTTTGCTCTTCTGTGAGGGGGTACACCTGGAAGAGGCTATCCAGCTTTTCTCTAAAGTCATGCAGGGTATGTGACTCCCCTGAGTACTGGGGTAGCCAAGCTGCTCCCGGGATATAGGGCATGGTGAAGGGCATAACTGCAGCAGCGGTAGCGCTGGCGGGGGTTGAGGCAGTGAAGCTCTCCTCCGTATCCGACATCTTCCTCCCCCCTAGTGGACCGTGGCCTACCTTGCGATGATCCTCTTCCGTAGGCCGCGGCTCCGCAGTGGATCGTCAGGGTTGAGGACCTTCCGTCGCGCTCCTGTGACGTCGGCGTCTGCTGGGCTCCTTCCAGGACCTTACGCAACGTCCGGACGTGAGGCGGGGCTTCAGTTCTCGCGCGCTTTCGGAGTCCACGCCCCTCTTCTTCCCGCGCGGCGTCCTCAAGATGGCGTCCAATGGCGGGAAAACTCCACGGATGGCGGGAAGAAGGTCGAAGATGGCGCCGGATGGCGGGAAAACTTCGCGGATGGCGGGAAGAAGGTAGAAGATGGCGCCGGATGGCGGGAAACCTTCACCACTGGTAAGTTTGAACAGTCTTTGCTTTTCAGGCACGCAGTACCCGGTGGTTGCGGGCACGAAATCCTGCCGACTACGCCAAAGTTGACGCGCCCCTGGGCCTGTGTCGCGCTGCGTTGCGCATGCGGGAGCCTACCCGGAGCCGGATCAGTGGAGGGTTGTAGTCTCGTGGCGGTGACCCGGTCCGTGCCCAGGGAGTCAAACTAGACGGCAGTCTATTAGTAGTAAATAGTTGATGACTACGCCACCCGTTGAGTGCAGCCAGGGAGCTGCTGCTGCAGGGCAGACCGCTGAGGCCGGTGGTAGGATTGTGCAGCGTGATAGTATAACCCCCAACGGGAGGGGTATGGCCTCAGGGCAGCCGACGTGGATGATGGGGTAGCAGGAACCACTCAGAGACGGTACGGTGTAGTTCAGGGTCTTTACTGGTAACAACAATAGACCCTCCCGGAGTACTTGCTAGCAAACGGGGCCTGGTCAGTCTTTGAGCAGATGGGATCTCCCCTGGCCAGGCGTAGTTGTAGGCCTCACAAACTGACTGTACTCTTCTGGCTACCTTGCTAGAAGCTGATGTAAGTAGCCCACGTCCCTGAGTGTACCGTGTGGTGCTCACCCGTATGGCCGGTGACTCGGGGCCTTCTAATGGCTTCTGCTCCACGATGGCGGTGCTGGTCCCACGCGTGTGACCGTGCCTTCGGGCTTCTGGGCCAGAGGACCTGAAATCCCCTGCCTGACGGATTCTGCTGCTGGGTAGAAGTTAGTCCCCACAGCCTCGGACTCCGGGTCCGGTAAAGAATCTTCTTAGTCAGGGCGAGCGCTGCAGCTGCCAGCCCCTGACTCCTTGGAACTCTGCTGTTTCCTATGCTGCTTCTTGTCTCCACTCTCCTTGTCTGACTCACCCTGCCTCAGCCCCGGGTTTATACAGGGGAAGTTCTTCCCCTCCCAAGACTGGGCAGGAGGTGTGGCATGCACAGGATCCCTGACCAAAGGACCTCCCACCTGCTCTCAGACATAACATTACATTACTGTGGAAAACCAGACCCCTGGGGTGCCACAGATATGTGTAACATATAGTGATGAGCGAGTATGTTCTGTTAACCCTTTCGTCGAGTATGCTCGGACCGAGCACCGAGTAGTTACAGCTGCTCGGTGTTATGTTTGAATCACTCCCGTGTGCATGATTTGCGACTGTTTGACAACTTTAATACATGTGAGGAATGTGTGAGAAATAGACAATCCTTACATGTACTAAACCTGTCAAACAGTCGCAAATCATGCACACGGGAGTGATTCAAACATAACACCGAGCAGCTGTAACTACTCGGTGCTCGGCTTGAGCATACTCGCCGAAAGGGTTAACAGAACATACTTGCTCATCACTAGTAACATACTTCTGTGATACCTACACTACCTAATAAACAAGCAAATCTCTCCTTAGCTCAGCAGCAGCTCTCCCTACACTGACTGATTCCAGAGTGACTTTGACGAGCATAGCGGCACCAGGTCTGATATAGACCTGATGATGCTGTGCAGCCAGCCAATCACTGTAATGCCACAACCAACATGGCTACAGCATTATAATAAGTGGCAGGAAATCACTGCATGTTCATTGGAAAAAGTCACTGTGTGGATTAGAGCACATGATGTCCTATTTACAACAAATGTGCATTAACCAAGTAAGCCAACAGAGCATCACAGATACAATGTGATGTCAAGAAGGGAAATGAACATTGAATCGCTAATAGGTAAGTTCAAAAGGAAATCCATTGGATTTACTATGTCATTCTTAATGCCAATCTATACAGCATAGGATGACATTTTGTTCTCTATGAACACTTAGTACAGATTCTATATCTCACAATTGCATTATCTCAAGCCCGAAGTTAATGGGAATATCAATTGGCTGGATAGAAAGCTTTCTTGTGAGGAAATGGAAAAAGGAAATACATAAATTTGAACTCATGACATCCTGTTTACAACAAAGGCAAAGCAACCCAGTAAGCCACCACAACACCACAGACACAAAGTGTTGTCAAGAAAGGCAGTGAACACTGAATCACTAATAGTAAGTTCAAGAAGAAATCCATTGGATTTACTATGTCATTCTTAATGCCAATCTATACAGCGTATGATGACATTTTGTTGTTTATGAACAATTAATACAGATTTTTTATAACACAAATGCAGGAAGTTAATGAAAATTTCCATTGGCTGGATAAAATGCTTTATTGTGAGAAAATGGAAAAATATCACTCTGTGGTTTCGAACTCATGACCTCCTGGTTATAAAACACGGACATTAACCCAGTAAGCCAATGGAACATGATAGGTGCCAAGAGTTTTCAAGAAGGGCAGTGAACATTGAATCGCTAACAGGTAAGTTCAAAAAGAAACCCATTGGATTTACTATGTCATTCTTAATGCCAATCTATACAGCGTATGATGACATTTTCTTCTTTATGAACAACTAGCTGTACTACCCGGCTTCACCCGGGTTAATAACTGCTGTTAGCAAAATAGAATGTGTTAACAAAAATGTATTCTCCACACAAAAACCACAAAAGAAATAGATAGAAATGTAATTATTAAAAGGCAAAAACTAATCTAATAGAAGTGTGGCGCCCCTGAGGGTTCGACCGCCACAGGGATGCTGCACCTCTTTAATGGGGTGTAGTGTTCCTCCTTTGAGGTAAAAACAGTGCGATGGTCAGGACCCCACCTCCACATCCAACACCACACTTCTCCCACCAGAGGGGGCTATTAGGCACTAGGTGCTGCCCCTACTGGAAGTTGGGAGACTGGGGAACCAAGAGATGGGGGAACCAATTAGTGGGTGAGGGTGGAGAATTCACATTTTAGTGACACTTTAAATTTCATATTTAATACACAGCCGTCTTGGCTCTTGGTTCTTTGGTCGTGATCTCCCTCCCTGAGCGTGGATCCTGTGTGGACCTGCAGAGGATGGAGACACGGCCCTCGTATCCTGGCCTTGGGTTGAGGGGCAGGTTGCAGATAATGTATGTCTCAGCCCGGTCAAGGACCATGACCAAGAAGGCCTGGAGCTTAGGAGTGTAGCTCCACCGCAAATGGATCCCGGGAGGGGGGGGGATGCAGACGGAGCGGTATACGCCACCTGTCCTCGCCAACCTGATCTATTCAGAGGGATTCCGGCTGCAAGAGGGGTACCGGCCACCGACACCTGACCATGCTACTCTATGTCCTGGTCAGGGAAGCCCGGTAGGCCCTGAGGATCCCACCGGGTAACGGAAGGAGAGGAGCTGCCACCCGTACCCTTTTTCTGAGTGAAGTTCAGAGGGAGACCCGGCCTATCTACACACACACAGACAGGAAAGGACTCGGTCTGAAGTTTAGGAACACTCTGGTGTGGGGTCCTGATTGAACACTGGACTTACTCGGAGGTTGTCGGACCCCCCCGTCCCTGGTGACCGCAGAACTCAGCAAGGAGCAGGGAGAAGCCTTTCAACTGCAATATCCACCGTGAGTAAAAACCCTGGAAGTTAACCCCTATGACCTCTGGACTCTTTATTCTGCATTACACCGCACTACGCAGCACCAGACATCCTAAACTACAACCCCCTCCATCCTGCCTCTCTGCCCTGAGGCCCTGCTCCGCCTGTGGGGAGTAGTACCAACGACGACTGCCATAACATCCTGCCTCAGCGGACTGCAGCATCGCAGGTGGCCTTCACCAGGTGGCGTAGTCGAGATCAGCCACTCAACCCGGATAAGCCCGTACCATCCTTTTTAATGTGACGGCCCTGGGCACGGAGCGGGTCCGGGCCATGGCTGCACCCCATCGACAACATAAGACCCGGCTCTGAGTCCCCTATCTCCCAGGGTAGAGCTTCCAGCATCACACAAAAGCATTTCACAACATATATTTCAACACCAAAGATATTCCACACAGATTTAACTAAATTGGCCAAGTAATGTGAAGTAATCTTCTACTCCTTATTCGAGAGCCTTTTGATAAATGACATTCTTAGTTCTTTCTTCAGGTGCAAACACGAACAGATTTTTGGCTGTTCCAACTCTTGAACAGGCCACATAAAGTTGACCATGAGAAAAGCATGGAGATTGTAAATCGATTCCAACTACTTTCAAGGACTGTCCCTGAGCCTTGTTGATGGACATAGCAAATGCCAGTCGAACAGGAAACTGGAGGCGCTTAAAATCAAAAGGCAAATCAGATGGAATGAGAGGAATTGTTGGAATAAAAACATCTTCTCCTGTGGCACATCCTGTCAAATTGGTTGCCTCAATTACATGTGGAAACAGGTTCTTCATCAAGAGTCTTGTTCCATTACACAGCTTTGGTGGATCCAAATTTCTCAATAGCAGAATAGGCGCTCCAGGTTTTAGAAAGAGGTTGTGAGGAGGAAGTCCTTGTGGCTCCAAGGAATTGAGGAACTCAGTTGGATAAAATAATGCTTGAGCAGGGTCTATTACTGTATCCACTGACTTGCAGGTTGTTCACACACCTGGAAGGAGATTTAGAATTTGAAGATTGATCTTGTTGATACTGTCATTTTTGGAAGCTAGAATAGCCCTTTCACACAGCCAGGTAGAATTTTTGAAGTGGAGTTGAATGTTTGGAAAAACCTTTGCTTTCAACTCCTCAATGGAAGTCACAATGCAACAAAAGTTGCTTGGGAAGGTGATCTGTCCAGTGGTTGAGTTTACTGGTTCCTTGCCATCTCCAATAGTCAACAGCTGTCTTGAAAACAGTCCAGCAGAAACATCGCCTGTCATGTAGACCCTCATGTTTGTGTTCAGTGACATTTTCTTTACTTTTCTCCAAAGGTACGATGCTTTGAGACAGGCATTCAGTTCGTCTGCAGGGGTTGAACTTGGAATAACAGGTAGTGATTGGCGGAAGTCACCTGCCAAAACAACAATTACTCCTCCCATGATATACAGTTAGGTCCATATATATTTGGACAGAGACAAAATTTTTCTAATTTTGGTTCTAGACATTACCACAATGAATTTTAAACAAAACAATTCAGATGCAGTTGACGTTCAGACTTTCAGCTTTCATTTGAGGGTATCCACATTAAAATTGGATGAAGGGTTTAGGAGTTTCAGCTCCTTAACATGTGCCACCCTGTTTTTAAAGGGACCAAAAGTAATTGGACAGATTAAATAATTGTAAATAAAATGTTCATTTCTAATACTTGGTTGAAAACCCTTTGTTGGCAATGACTGCCTGAAGTCTTGAACTCATGGACATCACCAGACGCTGTGTTTCCTCCTTTTTGATGCTCTGCCAGGCCTTCACTGCAGTGGTTTTCAGTTGCTGTTTGTTTGTGGGCCTTTCTGTCTGAAGTTTAGTCTTTAACAAGTGAAATGCATGCTCAATTGGGTTGAGATCAGGCGACTGACTTGGCCATTCAAGAATATTCCACTTCTTTGCTTTAATAAACTCCTGGGTTGCTTTGGCTTTATGTTTTGGGTCATTGTCCATCTGTAGTATGAAACCACGACTAATCAGTTTGGCTGCATTTGGCTGGATCTGAGCACACAGTATGGCTCTGAATACATCAGAATTCATTCGGCTGCTTTTGTCCTGTATCACATCATCAATAAACACTAGTGACCCAGTGCCACTGGCAGCCATGCATGCCCAAGCCATCACACTGCCCTCGCCGTGTTTTACAGATGATGTGGTATGCTTTGGATCATGAGCTGTACCACGCCTTCGCCATACTTTTCTCTTTCCGTCATTCTGGTAGAAGTTGATCTTGGATTCATCTGTCCAAAGAATGTTCTTCCAGAACTGTGCCGGCTTTTTTAGATGTTTTTTAGCAAAGTCCAGTCTAGCCTTTTTATTCTTGATGCTTATGAGTGGCTTGCACCGTGCAGTGAACCCTCTGTATTTACTTTCATGCAGTCTTCTCTTTATGGTAGATTTGGATATTGATACGCCTATCTCCTGGAGAGTGTTGTTCACTTGGTTGGCTGTTGTGAAGGGGTTTCTCTTCACCATGGAGATTATTCTGCCATCATCCACCACTGTTGTCTTCCGTTGGCGCCCAGGTCTTTTTGCATTGATGAGTTCACCAGTGCTTTCTTTCTTTCTCAGGATGTACCAAACTGTAGAATTTGCCACTCCTAATATTGTAGCAATTTCTCGGATGTTTTTTTTCTGTTTTTGCAGCTTAAGGATGGCTTGTTTCACCTGCATGGAGAGCTCCTTTGACCGCATGTTTACTTCACAGCAAAACCTTCCAAATGCAAGCACCACACCTCAAATCAACTCCAGGCCTATTATCTGCTTAATTGAGAATGACATAACGAAGGGATTGCCCACACCTGTCCATGAAATAGCCTTGTCCAATTACTTTTGGTCCCTTTAAAAGCAGGGTGGCACATGTTAAGGAGCTGAAACTCCTAAACCCTTCATCCAATTTTAATGTGGATACCCTCAAATGAAAGCTGAAAGTCTGAACTTCAACTGCATTTGAATTGTTTTGTTTAAAATTCATTGTGGTAATGTCTAGAACAAAAATTAGAAAAATGTTGTCTCTGTCCAAATATATATGGACCTAACTGTATTTGTTGCTACGCAGGTCTTGCAGCAGTCTGTCCACTGCTTCCAGAGCCCGTTTGTCTGACATGGTGCATTCATCCCAAATGATGGCACTGCATTTTTGAAGCAATTTGGCCAGTCCTGATCCCTTGGCAATATTACACACGGGGCTGTCACTATGAGACAGGTTAAGTGGTAGTTTGAATGTCAAATGTGCTGTCCTGCCAACTTTTAAAAGCGTAGCTGCAATTCCAGAAGATGCCACTGCAAGTGCAATCTTTTTTTGTTGTCGAAATTTTGCCAGGAGCAAGTTGATTACAAATGTCTTTCCTGTTCCACCTGGAGCATCAAAGAAGACAATCCCACCTTTGTTGGTTTCACTGAAACTTAAAATGTAGTTATAGGCGTCCCTTTGATCTGGTACCAATATTGGTTCGTTCTGAGACACAAATGCTGTCAGTTCATCAATATTGTAGTTTGTTTCTAGGAAAATCTCCCTACACATTTGGATGCCTTCAGGATTTCTTATTGGAGCAGGCAAACCAAGCAACTGTAAGGCTTTTCCTGACATTGCTATGCACTGATCTTCAAGGAGCATTAAAGTTTCATTGAACATTTCCTCAGTTAAGTTGATGAGTTTCTGAGGATTTTCCCTTCTAATCTGCATGAGGATGTCCTCACTGAGATCAGTTTTGTACTTTGTCCAAATCTCAAGAGGATTTGAAATGCTACAGGTTTTTAGAATAATAGCAAAGAGGTGTCTTAGTCGCTTTGGGGTTTGTGTGGCTGCTGCTTCACTGAGGGTCATGTCCCAGTGTCCATCATTTTCCAAAAGTCCTTTTCTTTGGCAAGTTTCCCTGAATGTTTCACACACATGGCCTCCGACGGTCTTCAGGTCAGAAAATGATGTAGGGAATTTGACAACATGAAGTAACATGCGCAGGTAGAAGCACTCTGCATTTGACGGATGAACAGTGTAGGCGCGACCAAGAGTATCAGTTGCTTTCACCCCTGGTTAGCCTTCAATATCAAGCCCCCGTTTCCTCCGTTCCAGTGTTTTTCTGGAGGCATTCCAAGTGTGGTACTTTGGTAAATCACAGTAGAGAATTGTTTTTGCAAAAGGGTCTTGTTGACACAGCTCAAAAAATGCCAAGAGGGTGGTCTTAGGTGGTGTTAGGAGCTGCTGCTGCAAGTTTGCTGGGTTAAAGTAAATTCTCTGTCCATTTTCCAAGTGCACACTCAGATGCACAACTGGTGGGTAGCGCTCATGAATGGAGAATCCTAGTATTCTCCAAATAGCTTCATTGCTGCTTATGTACCTGCCCATCTGGAATGCCTCCACTTCATCAATAATAGGTCCATTTTTCTGGAGTTCAAAAACTGCTTGATCACTTCCTTTGTGGACATATTTGCAGATATACTTGATTGATTTCTCAGAGTGGCAAGATTCGACATTTATGTGGGCCTGGAAGATTTTTGAGAGAAAAGGGTTGTAAGGCACTACCCACCTGTTGTCAATTTCTATCTCTTGGAGTGATGATCCAACACGCATTTTGAGCTTTGCTATGAAACCACCATCCCCTGGCTTTCTTCTTCGGTAGACTGGATATCCATCTTGTCCTGTTTGGGTTTATTGGACCAGGGATCGTGGGTAATGCTTTGAACACCTGCCATCAATCATACAGGGAGAATTTTTGTTCAGACTCCCACACGGACTATGGCTCATGTTTTTTGTGATGGTGTCAAACAGCAATGGGTCAATCTGAGGGTCAGCCAATTCGGCACTGTTGATATTGTCAATTTCGGTAGGCTGTATTTTTTGCTTCAGCCAAATCAAGATGTGGGCGTGAGGAAGGCCTCTTTTTTGCCATTCAACTGAATACATCCAGCACTGCGTCTCAATATAAATATGTGATTTGGTGATAAGATTAGTCATTTTTGAAAGTTTCTGTTTGAAAACCCGTGCAATAAGGTTATGGCGATTCACTGTTTTTTGGCCCGGCAACAGGTGCCCTCCAATTTCCTCCCAGGCAGGATTTCAAGTAAAGGTGATGAAAAGATCTGGACGGCCATACTTTCTCTCATAAGTCATTGCATCCTGTGTGTATTCATGGAAAAAAAGAGTGCAAAAAACTTCGAAAAACATCCTGAATCATAAAATTACAAAATTTTATTGGTGAAAATAAATCGGCAATGAGAATCACAAACTCAGACATCAAAAATAAAACAATGGAGGAGCACTAGTGTGGAGCAAAAAACATTTGTCAATCAAAGAAAATAGGCTGCCAAACCAAAGTATGTTCAATATCAAAATGATAGAGCATTAGAGTAGAGTGGAATTACTAAGAAAGTAAGTCATGGAAAGATCAATGGGAGGTATGATCAATAAAGATTTCTGCCCTGTAGGGATTCTAATATAGAAGCATGTGCCCGAGATATTGCCATGACACCTCAACTACAGATTGGAATGCTCACATACGTAGGAAGAATTCCAAATGGCAGCATACACAGTATGTCATACATCGTGAAAGTATACTTACAACCACAGTGGTTAAAGATATGCTACTCACTCATGCTCGCCCCGACGCGCGTTTCAGCACGGCTGCCTTCTTTTACAATTTCTGTGTTATTCACTGTGTGTATTCATGCATATGTCGTGGGCTTCCAGTGACAGTTGATGGAAGAATAACCATTTTCCCCAACTCTTTTGGATCAGCATCATTTGCAACAGCATCTCTAAGGTGAATATATTCCTCTGCCCTGAGCGTCTTTTGATTTAGTCGGATATATAAAATCTTTGCATACATGTCAACAATAAATTGGTGGAAGAGGTGTTTGCATTTCAAGATGTGATTCTCCTCTGCAAATCTTGTCATGATCCTATATGCATAGAAGTCCATGGCAGACACTTTTTTTCCTGAAGAGTTGCCTGTTGTAGGATCTATCTGAGGTATTCCAAAGTGATAGCCATCCTGTCCCTGCCAAAAGATGATTGGATATTGCAGAGCATCATAGGAACTGTGAGTTTCTGCTACTCGTTACAAACTATTGTTCCTTTTCTGAAGCACAATGTCAGGGCTTTGAAAATCATTACCTACAATCAAGCTGGCTACCTCATCAAATGAGGGAGCAATAAAACGTTGCTGATGTTCACCTTGTGGTGTTTTGTCAGCTCGAATGACAACCTTGTAATCGTCATTTGTCATGCATTCAAGTGCAGTCTTGAAAAGTTGAACATATAGATTGTTGGAGTGAAGGAACTGCTGCAAAATAGTGACAATATCAAGGCGAG
Source organism: Phyllobates terribilis (assembly GCF_046119375.1). Classification (NCBI taxonomy): domain Eukaryota; kingdom Metazoa; phylum Chordata; class Amphibia; order Anura; family Dendrobatidae; genus Phyllobates; species Phyllobates terribilis. Next base: position 70,992,276 of record NW_027362770.1, on the reverse strand, counting down.
TGTTAGGAATTAAAGAGCATCTCCGCTAAGCCTCTGCTTCTGCATTTCCCATAAAGAAGAGTTGAAGAAATTGAGGTTCTTCTCCTTGTAATGGAAGCAGTGAGCCAATTGAGTGGTAAACCTGTCCTTGAACTTTAAATGTCGGCATAAATCTTGTTGTAAACATTTCTTTTGTTGCACCAAATGATGTAATTTGGAAGCAGGAGTTGTACTTCCTAATGTCCAAAAAATGCTTTGATATTGTACTGGTACCTGTCATCAGAGACTTTAGGGGATCTAGTGGTGACAGGAGAGGTGGAAGTTTTATCTTGCCATTTGCACAGCATAAACCTGGTGGTTCATCTTTCCATTTCAGGGCACTGCAGTACATGCAGACCACATTCATTTTTCCTATCTGAACTTTAGGATTATCCTGATAGTTTATGTCTGACTGGTAACAAAAGGCAGCATGTTTCAAATCTCCAACCATTTCCTGTGCCCTGGTGGAAGAAATAGCAATTCTCTTAGTGGCAAGTTGGCCTTCTCTCTGCTGAGATGACTCATTGGCCCTTGAGGAAGCAGCTCTTCTTCTCTTATCTGCAAGCCTCGCTTCCCTCTCCTCAGAAAGTTCATTGGCTCTTGAGGAAGCAGTTCTTGTTCTCTTGTCTGCAAGCCTCGCTTCCCTCTCCTCAGAAAGTTCATTGGCTCTTGAGGAAGCAGCTCTTGTTTTCATGTCTGCAAGCCTCGCTTCCCTCTCCTCAGAAAGTTCATTGGCTGTTGAGGAAGCAGCTCTTGTTTTCATGTCTGCAAGCCTCGCTTCCCTCTCCTCAGAAAGTTCATTGGCTCTTGAGGAAGCAGCTCTTGTTTTCATGTCTGCAAGCCTCGCTTCCCTCTCCTCAGAAAGTTCATTGGCCCTTGAGGAAGCAGCTCTCGTTTTCATGTCTGCAAGCCTCGCTTCCCTCTCCTCAGAAAGTTCATTGGCCCTTGAGGAAGCAGCTCTTGCTTTCATGTCTGCAAGCCTCGCTTCCCTCTCCTCAGAAAGTTCATTGGCTCTTGAGGAAGCAGCCCTTGTTTTCATGTCTGCAAGCCTCGCTTTCCTCTCCTCAGAAAGTTCATTGGCTCTTGAGGAAGCAGCTCTTGTTTTCATGTCTGCAAGCCTCGCTTCCCTCTCCTCAGAAAGTTCATTGACCCTTGAGGAAGCAGCTCTTGTTCTCTTGTCTGCAAGCTTCGCTTCCCTCTGCTCAGATAGTTCATTGGCTCTTGAGGAAGCAGCTGCTGTTCTCATGTGTGTCAGCCTTGTTTCTTGGTCTTCACATTTTTCATTGGCCCGTAATGCAGCTTTTCTTTTCGCATCAGCTGACATTTGTGCCATGAAATTCCTTTTCTTATGAGGCATTATTGTGGTAAAAATAGTCTGTAACTGCCAGTTTCTATATCCTCTCACATAGAAGTAATGTGACTGACATCAGCCTTTTCACCAACACACCCTAACTGACATCTTATTACCTTACACACGCTTTGTTATACTGAGAATGTCCTTTGTTGCCTATATTAACCAATCACAGCTCAGATTAATTAACTGTAGCAAAATAGAAGCTGAGCTGTGATTGGTTGCTATTGGCAGCCTGATAAATCTTTGTGAGATGAGTTTTGTGTGTGCTGAGGGTGGTATATGTGTTCAAGCACGTGGTAGTGTGTGGCACATTTTGTGTGTGTGTGTTCATATCCCCATGTGTGGTGAGTATGAGTATCCCATGTCGGGGCCCCACCTTAGCAATTGTACGATATATACTCTCTGGCGCCATCGCTCTCATTCTTTAATTCTCCCCTGTTCACATGTGGCAGCTGTCAATTTGCCTCCAACACTTTTATTATGTAGATAGGGGCAAAATGGTTTGGTGAATTGGAACGCGCGGGGTCAAAATTTCGCCTCACAAAATAGCCTATGACGCTCTCGGGGTCCAGACGTGTGACTGTGCAAAATTTTGTGGCTGTAGCTGCGACGGTGCAGCTGCCAATCCCGGACATACACACATACATACATACATACATACACATACATACATACATACATACATACATACACACACACATTCAGCTTTATGTATTAGATTAATACAGATTCTTTATCTCACAATTGCACTTTCTCAATCCCGGAGTTAATGGAAATTTCCATTAGCTGGATAAAATGCTTTATTGTGAGAAAATGGAAAAAAAAAGCACTCTGTAGATTCAAACTCATAACCCCCCGTTTATAAGACAGGAATTTTAACCCAGTAAGCCACTGAAAAACACAGGTGCAAAAGGTTGTCAAGAAGGGCAGTAAACATTGAATCACTAATAGGTAAGTTGAAAAAGAAATCCATTGGATTTACTATGTCATTCTTAATGCCAATTTAAACAGCGTATGATGACATTTTGTTCTTTATGAACAATTAATACAGATTTTTTATAACACAAATGCACTATCTCAAGCAGGAAGTTAATGGAAATTTCAATTGGCAGGATAAAATGCTTTATTGTGAGAAAGTGGAAAAAAAAGTCACTGTGTGGATTCGTACTCAAGCCCTCCTGTTTATAAGACAGGAACATTAACCCACTAAGCCACTGGAACATGACTGGTGCAAAAGGTTGTCAAGAAGGGCAGTGAACATTGAATCGCTAACAGGTAAGTTCAAAAAGAAATCCATTGGATTTACTATGTCATTCTTAATGCCAATCTATACAGCGCATGAAGACATTTTGTTCTTTATGAACAAATAATACAGATTTTTTATAACACAAATGCACTATCTCAAGCCTGAAGTTTATGGAAATTTCCATTGGGTGGAGAGAAAGCTTTATTGTGAGAACATGGTTAAATTCATTGTGTGGATGATAACTCATGACCTCCTATTCACAATAAAGGCGCATTAACCCAATAAGCCATCAGAAAATCACAGAAACAAAGAGCTCTCAAGAAGTTCAATGAACATTGAATTGCTAATAGGTAAATTCAAAAAGAAATCTATTGGATTTACTATGTCATTCATAATGCCAATCTATACAGCGTATGATGACATTTTGTTCTTTATGAAAAATTAATACAGATTCTATATCTAACAATTGCGCTATCTCAAGCCCGAAGTTAATGGAAATTTTCATTGGCTGAATAGAAATCTTTATTGTGAGAAAATGGATAAAGTCAGCTTGTGGATTAGAACTCATGACCCCTATTTATGATAAAAGCACATTAACCCAATAATACACCAGAACATCACAAATACAAAGTGCAGTCAAGAAGTTCAGTGAACATTGAAACGCCAATAGGTAAGATCAAAAAGAAATCCATTGGATTTAGTATGTAATTCTTAATGCCAATCTATACAGTGTATGATGACATTTTGTTCTTTATGAACAATTAATACAGATTCTTTATCTCACAATTGCACTTTCTCAATCCCAGAGTTAATGGAAATTTTTATTGGCTGGATAGAAAGCTTTATTGTGAGAAAATGTAAAATGTCACTCTGTGGATTCAAACTTATTAACTCCTGTTTATAAGACAGGGACAGTAACCCAGTAAGCCACTGAAACATCACAGGTTCAAAAGGTTGTCAAGATGGGCAGTGAACATTGAATTGCTAATAGGTAAGTTGAAAAAGAAATCCATTGGATTTACTATGTCATTCTTAATGCCGATTTAAACAGCGTATGATGACATTTTATTTTTTATGAACAATTAATACAGATTTTTTATCTCACAATTGCACTTTCTCAATCCCGGAGTTAATGGAAATTTCCATTGGCTGGATAAAAAGCTTTATTGTGAGAAAATGGAAAAAGGTCACTCTGTGGCTTTGTACTCATGACCTCCTGTTAATAAGACAGGGACATTTACCCACTAAGCCACTGGAACATGACTGGTGCAAAAGGTTGTCAAGAAGGGCAGTGAACATTGAATCGCTAACAGGTAAGTTCAAAAAGAAATCCATTGGATTTACTATGTCATTCTTAATGTCAATCTATACAGCATATTATGACATTTTGCTCTTTATGAACAATTAATACAGATTCTATATCTAACAATTGCACTATCTGAAGCCCAAAGTTAATGGAAATTTCCATTGGCTGGATAAAATGCTTTATTGTGAGAAAATGGAAAAAATCACTCAGTGGATTCAAACTCATGACCCCCTGTTTATAAGACAGAAACATTAACCCAGTAAGCCACTGGAACATCTTAGATGACAATTGTTGTCAAGAAGGGCAGTGAGCATTGAATCGCTAATAGGTAAGTTCAAAAAGAAATCTACTGGATCCATTGGCTTGATAGAAAGCTTTACTGTGAGAAAATGGAAGAAGTTACTCTGCAGATTTGAACTCATGACATCCTGTTTATAAGACAGAGGCATTAACCCAGCAAGCCACTGGAACATTCTAGATGCTAAAGGCTGTCAAGAAGGGCAGTGTACATTGAATCGCTAATAGGTAAGTTCAAAAAGGAATCCATTGGATTTACAATGTCATTCTTAATACCAATCTATACAACGTATGATGACATTTTGTTCGTTATGAACAATTAATACAGATTTTATATCTCACAATTCAACTCAAGATCGAAGTTAATGGAAATTTCATTGTGAGAAAATGAAAAAAATCACTGTGTGGATTAGAACTCATGACCTCCTATTTACAATTAACCCACTAGGCCACCAGAACATCACAGATACAAAGTGCTGTCAAGAAGTTCATTGAACATTGAATCGCTGATAGGTAAGTTCAAAAAGACATACATTGGATTTACTATGTCATTCTTAATGTCAATCTATACAGCGTATCCAAAGTTACTCTGTAGATTTGAACTCATGATCTCCTGTTTATAAGAGAGGGGTGTAAGAAAGTCCTTACTAGGAGCTGAAAGAGCCTTGGAAAACAGTGTAGATAATTCTTCAAAGCAGAGAATGAAGTTTATTCAGAGGTACGCGGCAGAACAGTTCAGAATGCAGGCAGGGAAAATACACTTGACACTCACAGGTGTCTAGATAAGCAAAACAGCATTGGGATATCTGTCGATGGTCTGGCCATGGTGTGGCTTCAGTCTGGCAATGGTGTGGCCTTGGCGGTGGACCGCCTGTAGACTGGCGATAGCATTGCGGTGGAATGACCCCGAACAACAGTATCAGAGCCTTTTTATGCATAGCTTAAACAAAGGAACTACATATTGCGGCAAAAGGCGTATACATGATAACATCATACTGCAGGGAGGACGTGCATTTTAGAACAACAATGTGATAATGCAAAATGACAATATTCATGAGTATTTTTACCAAACTCCATTAAATCCATAAATCACCATGTCCTTACTTAAGAAATGACATATTGACAACTATATTGTCCTAATTTCTATACCACAATTACAATAACATTATTTAGTACCCTATAACACCACTTATTTACTCTCACATTGACCTGCAGCTGCTGCTATTAACCTTTGTGTATACCACTATACCTGCTAATGGCAGTGACATCATTTTAACGCTTCATTGTGATTAGGACATGTGTAGGACATGCATCTCATTAGCTGCAAAACTCTTTACTCGAACTTCTGAACAAGATGGCTGCTAGGTTTAACATGGCTGCTCAGAATATTAGGACTTCTCATTCTCTTACAAGTCCCCCTCTTGTACTCTTTCCAGAGTACAACCTTACATTGATGTAATATGCAAAGGTGAATTATTATAAACATGATTATTACGGTAATTCATCATTTTATAAACTAGTGTCTGGAGCGGCAAAATTCCCTAAAAAAAGCAAAAAAAATAATACAAAGTCATTACAGTATTAGTCTCAAGATAATAAGTCCTCTAATAGTTATGTCTTTTGATCCGTGTCTTCCTTTTTTCTTCTTATTCTTTGGATTCCGGATTTTCCTGGTCTTCTCCCCCTGTCACACTATAAGATCCCCACTGTATAGTGTGAAACACCTTCTCCTGATCATCTGGTAGGTTCATGGTCACAGGAGTCGAATATGAAAATCTTCGACTGACCTGGGGAGAAAAAAAAGTGGAGTATCAATCCTTACCAGAAATCTCAGTAAGCCAATTAAAAGTCTACACGGATCAATATGAACAATTTAACACCTTTGTACCTTGATTTGTTAACCCTGCTCACTCTTAAACCCATGGGGCCAATTACACTTTCAATTATTTTAGGGAAACCCCAATGTGAGAAGACATTTTTCCTCAAAAGTCAAGCTGTAGTCAGGGCAGTATTGTTTGTGGCTGGAAGTGCCTCTAACCATTTAGAAAAGACGTTGACTAACACAAGGGCATATGTAAAACCTCCTTTTGCTGGAGGGAACGGACCAATAAAATCAATTTGAATAGACTGCCAAGGACCCTCTGCTACTTGTATTCTTCGGAGATGGGGCTTGTTTTTTCCTTTGGGATTATTCTTTAAACAGATAAGGCATTCATCATGTATCTCATGACACAAAGCTCTCAGGTAGGGATGCCACATTTTGTGTTGTACAAGCTCTATCAAAGCCTCTGGTCCTGAATGATTACATTTAATCAGGGGCTTGATCATTGTCGTTGGTATTTAAGGCACAAGCTTGTCATTAACCCTTTTGTAGTACAGACACTCCCCTTTTTCCATGGACAGAGACTCGAGGGAATTAAACAAGGATGAGTCTCCATCCTTCTCCTGCGCCTGTATAAGGTCCTGACAAGGAGAAAAAAGAAGGGAGGGGGATCTTGAGGCTTTTTAGTAACAGCAGCACTTAATGAAGGTATTTTCCTCACCTGTAAGGGCGGCTTCCTCGGCTGCTTGTTCTACATATGCATTGCCAAGGGTGTGGGGGTCAGGAGTTAGTTTTTGGTGACCTTTGATTTTACAAAAGGGACCATAAATTTGGGAATTCTTTGCTCCACTGCGCAATTTGTCTGAGAATCTCTGCATGTTGTAAGGGCTTGTTCTGTGAATCAACCATCCTCCTCAGGGCCGTAACATTTAGATACAAAGTGAGGGAGGAAACATAGGCACTGTCACTGAAAATATTCATAGGTTCGGTGAACACTAGAATAACTTGTAGAGCTGCTTCTAATTCAGCTCTTTGGGCACAAAAGTGACCGGGGAGTCTGTACTGCAGCAAATACTGTTTATCGGGAAACCATACAGCATAACCTGTGGCGTAGCATCCATTATACCAGTATCAAGCTCCGTCAATACAGGCACAAGGGACGCCCAACTGAAAGTCTGCTCAAAAGGGGGAGGGAGTGACATTAGCCTGTTCAACTTGACAATCGTGACAATTTCCTGCATACTGCATCATCTGGGCTAAATGATATTTTTCACCCACTTCAACTTGTAAGTCTCTGGTCTCAAAGTCAATTGTCCATTGAGCCATTCTCTGTGAATTTACCCCAAGGCTTTTCCTTTCAACAGTTTTTAGACTGACGTGGGGTTTGTAGAATTAACGGAGCAAATTCCACTATGTGTCTTACTTGATTCATTGTCCAGTGACGCAGTAAGTGCTTCATGCACGGAGTAAAACCTTTTCTCCACGGGGTGAGCAACCTGGAGAGTAACCCAGGTCATACAATTGACTGGACACTTCAGGACTATCTTTGGGCCATTTTTGTAAAAGCACTGAGGAGATAGATACATCTCCGGTGTGGGCTTGAATGTAAAAGGGCTGGAAAGAGTCAGGGCTGATTAACGCAGTAGCTGCCGTAAGGGCTTGCTTCATACCTTCAAAAGCCTGTAAGGCTTCTCCCTCTACAATGACAGGGGCGTGATCGTTATCAACTTCTTTTAACAAATCATACAATGGTTTAGCCAGATGAGCAAAGTCAAATTCTCTGGAAAAATGAATAAGACCCCAAAATTTTCTAAGCTCAATAATATTAGTTGATATGAGAATAGGTTCAATATCATTAACCCTGTCATGCATTTTTTTTTTTTATCTTCTGCTGAAACTGACACACCAAAAAATATAACCTCTGACTTCATCAATTGTACTTTGTCAGGCTCACTTTGAGTCCCGCGTCAAGTTTCAAGGGTCTCTTTGTGTTCATATTCATCAACAGTTTGAATTAACAAATTATCAACATATTGTAAGACTTTGTCTCCTTAACCAAGGGGTTCTAAAACCTGAGCCAATGCCTGATGGAAATACACAGGGGAACTGTGGACTCCCATGGGCAACCGCGTGAACAAGTACTGCACATTCTCAAACATGAATGCAAAGTGGAAGGGAGATTCAGGTGTTAGGGGTACTGAGAAAAAGCCATTTGCAATGTCCAAACAAGAAAACACTTTACAATCACTCCTCAGCTGTGACATAACTTCAGGGACAGATGCAACAAGGTGGGCTGCTGAGGGAGTGTACTTATTTACAAATTTCAAGTCTACAACCATTCGAAAGCTACCATCTTCCTTTTTTTTTTTTTTACAAGTAAAATTGGACTTGTTACATGGCGAATTACCTTTTACAACAAAACCTTGTTTTTCTAATTCACTGAATGCAACCCTTATGTAAGGCATTGCATCCTCAGGAATTTGGTGCTGATGCTGGACAGGTGGTAGCTCTTCATTATCAATTTTAACTTGAGTTTGCATTAACACATAATCAGTTTTCTTTGAGATTCATAATTCAGGGAACCTTTGTTTCAATTCATTTTTAAGAACATCATTATCAACATTTTCATCATTTTCATCAGTACATGAACTTAGACTGGCAATGGGTAATTTGTGACTCTCCAACTCCTCCTCCACAGGCACAGTTACAGAACAAATATTTGGTTCTTTGTTCCACCACAGAACTTTGTTACATAAATCAACAACAATTCCCATTGGTCCCAAAACATTGGTACCCAGAATAGTGGACCATAATTGTGGATTTACCCAAAAAGTGCATCGAAGACCCCTTTTCTTCGATCTCCCTGCATCCTGAAATCTCAGGTTCACTGGACGACTTTTTACTGCTTGAATACAGAAGCCCTCAAATCCTACCAAAGTGGTAGTTTCAGGCAGTCCAGGGGGTGACTGCAATTTGTGTCCTGTTACTGAAACTGAGGCTCCTGTATCGATGAGGATGTCTTCCCACAGCAGTCGCTCTATTCTCCCCCTGACATAAGGTCTTCCATCATTGCCCAGGGAAAAAGGGACAAGGAAGGCAAGGGGAACAGGGGCAGCACATTATCAGTCGGTGTTACCTGCAGTGGGAAGCCCGAAAAATCCATCATCCTCATCTGAGAAAGTTTTCGATCCTGCAGCTCCCACCTCCACCCCAAAAAGATCTTCAGCAAGAAACCAGTCCTCATGATCCCACAGCTCCTTCATTAAAAGAGCATGGAGATGAGGAGGGGTGGTTCCTCCATGAATAACATTGATCTCCGTGCTGGACAACTGGGGGCTGCTGGAGAGAAAGCAAGAGCAGAAGGCTCCTGAGAGACAGGGTTAACCATTTGAAGACCCCTATACTGCTGATATTGCCTAGGATCATTCACAGCAGGATAAGGTGATCACTGGTTAACAAAGTCTTTACAATATCATCAATAGATTCCGCATTCTGCAAGACTCCTGACTTGAAAGCTCCCTCTAAGGGTATTTTCTAAAAAAAATTACATGAACTCTTTTCTAAACTGTTCCTCAATGCTTTCAAGATGTCTCATCACCACATTCTGTTTCTCTATTCTATTCTATTCTATTCTATTCTATGTCTCCTGTCCTCAATCTTATTCCTGTCAATCTCTGCTACCCCTCCCATCTCATCAATGACTATTTGTAAAGCCCAGTATTCATACCCATCTTTCTACTATCTCTGCTAGCTTTAGAGTTTCATCCAGCTTTTCTACTCTCTCTCTGAACACTGCCCCTCCCTGGGTGATCACATTAACATGCTGTCTTGCAGGAAATCTATCAATGGACTGAAGAAAGCAATAACTCTCTTACACAAAGCCACTGTTTGGCTATCTTTTCCTAACACCCCTTTTTCATCTAGTTCCCTGCTTTGTTTTGTTAACCACTGCAAAAAATTTAGCCAAGTGGATTTAACATTAACCCCCTCCAGCTAGGGTGTGCCCGTTTGCTTATCTGCCTGCTTTCTGTAACCACTCCATACTGGAGGACTACAAGGACGTGTTTTCTCTGTTCTGGTATTAACAAGTGCAATTTAAGCAAAAGTTAGATACTCACACCTCTCTGTCTGGAAGACCCTTTGCCGGCTTGAGTCGACCAAAAGAGGTGTGGCCGCGTTCCAAGCCTCTCTCGCTACGCTTGCCAGGCGTCTCCCTCCGCCTTTTAAAGCCTCAATGCTACCGGGTTCACAACGTCTTCTTCACGTCCCTGTAAATAACTCACATAGAGGTTTCTTCTTGGTTGCACATATATTTTTATAGTTGTTCGCTTTTATAGTTTTCTTATAAAATCGGGCAGGCTTGAAGCGCTCCACGAGATGTCCTCTATCCGGCTGGCTTACTTTGAGCGATTTACACGTGGCGCCACGCCTTTTCTGCCCTTCCAGTCTCTAGCTCCTCATCTACAATCCTCTCCTTTTGGTTCTTCTGAAGGCAGCTCCACTGAGCCGCTCCTCTTGGCTGGCTGTGCCAATTGTAAGAAAGTCCTTACTAGGAGCTGAAAGAGCCTTGGAAAACAGTGTCGATAATTCTTCAAAGCAGAGAATGAAGTTTATTCAGAGGTATGTGGCAGAACAGTTCAGAATGCAGGCAGGGAAAATACACTTGACACACGCAGGTGTCTAGATAAGCAAAACAGCATTGGGATATCTGGCGATGGTCTGGCCTTGGTGTGGCTTCAGTCTGGCGATGGAGACACTGCAGAGCGCTAGCATGCCTGCGCTCTGCAGTGTCTATGAAGGATGGCATGCTGGATGGCAGCGCTCAGCTGCGATCCAGCCTGTCATCTCAATGCCATCCCAGCGTGGGAGAATTCTCCTGCTGAAGCGCTGAACGCAGGAGAATTCTCCCACACTGTCAGTGACGTGCATGAGGTGAGCTGAGTTCATTGGACATGACCTCGGCTCATCTGGATGCCGTCACAGCCAGACACTGCAGAGCGCAAGCATGCCTGTGCTTCTCAGTGTCTGCGGCATGGCAAGCTGGATGGCAGCTTTCGGCTACGATCCAGCCTGTCATGTCAATGTAGCAGAGCTGGAGCCGTCGTGGGAACCATGGAAAGGAGGAGCGCAAGCATGCCTGCGCTTCTCAGTGTCTGCGGCATGGCAAGCTGGATGGCAGCTTTCGGCTGCGATCCAGCCTGTCATGTGAATGTAGCAGAGCTGGAGCCGTGGTGGGAACCATGGAAAGGTAAGGATGATGTTGGTTTATTATTTTACTTTTATTGCAGAAGACATTGGCTTCAGCTGGAATGGGCGTGATGGTAAGTATGGTTTAATTTAGAACAATAAAGAATTGTGTGTTTATTTCAATTAAAGGACTTTATTCTGGGTGTTTGTGGGTTTTTTTTAACTTTGACTATGGGGTTAGTAATGGGGGTGTCTTATAGACGCCTCTTGATTACTAACCTGGGCTTGATGTCAGCTGGCATTATAAGCTGACATCAACCCCAGCCCTATTACCCCACTGCCACCGCTACAGGGCAGTGGGAAGAGCGAGGCTAAGTGCCAGAATTGGCACATCCTATGGATGCGCCATTTCTGGGGCGGCTGACAGCTGGTGTTTCTAGCCTTGGAGGGGGCCAATATTCATGGCACCCTTCCTGGGCTATTAATATCAGCCCCCAGTGTCTGCCTAGCCTTTGCTAGCTATTAAAATAGGGGGGACCCCACGTCATTTTTTTGGGGGTCCCCCATTTTAATAGCTAGTAAAGGCTAGATATTCAGCTGGGGGCTGATATTAGTTGCCTGGGAAGCTCCGTGGGTATTACCCCCTTCCCAGGCTTCAAATATCTGCCCCAGCCATCTGCTTAACCTCCGCTAGAGACTAAAATTACGGGGAACCCCACGCCAAATTTTTTTTTTTTAATAAATCCTTTATTTTAACACTAAATGACAAGTACAGTAATCAACACTATCACTGTATTTCTTATATATGTGACTGACATGTTTCTATCTATCTAATCTATGTGTAATGCTCTATTCTTTCTATTCTAAATTGTCGGGTACCGATGCTGAATTGCCGGCCGGCTTTTTTAACCCCTTTACAGCCCATGCCGTATTAGTACGCACATTTGCGTACCCCCCGTTCAGTGAGGGCTGCTGCGCTGAGCCCTCACTGAACCGAGCACATGTCAGCTGATTCTTACAGCTGACATGTGCCCGCAACAGCCGCGGGTGGAATAGCGATCCACCCACGGCTGTTAACATGTTAAATGCCGCTGTCAATCTCCGACAGCGGCATTTAACGCGGGCTTCCGGGTTGCGCGTCATAAGCCCCGCCCATCGGCGACCCCGTCACGTGATCGCGGGTCACCGATGGGTGGGCATGACAACCCAGGGTCTGCAGCAGACGCCTGTGGTTGTCATGATCTGGTCGCTATGAGCGCCACCTAGTGGTCGGCGCTCATAGCACAGGACCATTTCTGCTGCATGCATGGGATCTGCTGGTCCCCTGTATGTAGCAGAGCCGATCAGACAACTGCTGCTTCTAGTCTCCTATGGAGACTATTGAAGCATGCAGTAAGTGAAAAAAAAAACGTTTTTAAAAATATAAAAAAAATAAAAAAAATATAAAAGTTTAAATTACCCCCCTTTCACCCCATTCAAAATAAAATATAAAAAAAAAAACTACATAGACATATTTGGTATCGCCGTGTTCAGAATCCCCCATCTATCAATATAAAAAAAGAATTAATCCGATCGGTAAACGGTGTAACATGAAAAAAATTCTAAACGCCAGAATTACGTTTTTTGGTCGCTGCAAAATTGCAATAACGGGCGATCAAAACATCGGATCTACCCCAAAATGTTATCAATGAAAACGTCAGCCCGGCGCGCAAAAAATAAGCCCTCACCCAGCCCCAGATCATGAAAAATGAAGACGCTACAGATCTCGGAAAATGGCTTTATTTTTAAAAAAAAAAAATTACCAAATTTTGGAATTTTTTTTCACCACTTAAATATAAAATAACCTATACATGTTTGGTGTCTACAAACTCATAATGACCTGGAGAATAAGAATGGCAGGTCAGTTTTAGCATTCGGTGAGCGTGGTAAAAAAAATAAATAAAAAACAACTGTGGTATTGCACTTTTTTTGCAATTTTACGGCACTTGGAATTTTTTTCCCGTTTTCCCGTACACGATATGGTAAAACTAGTAATGGCGTTCAAAAGTACACCTTGCCCCGCAAAAAATAAGCCCTCACACGGCCATATTGTCCAAAAAATAAAAACGCTATGGCTCTGGGAACAAGGGGAGCAAAAAACGAAAAAGCAAAAACGACAAAACCCAAGGTTGCGAAAGGGGAGACGGTGCATGAAAACACTATTATTTTTTTTAATAAATCCTTTAACACTAAATGACAAGTACAGTAAGCTGAGCGCTGCCATCCAGCTTGTCATCCTTCAGAGACACTGCAGAGCGCAGTCATTATGGGAACTTCCGATTCCGGTATTCGATATTCTAAAAGTATCGGAACTCCGATACCGCGAATATCGGTCGATACCCGATATTTCAGTATCGGAATGCCCAACACTACTTACAAGGGGCCTTAACCCAGTAAGCCACAGGAACATAGAAGAGTCAAAGAGTTGTCAAGGAGGGCAGTGAACATTGAATTGCTAATAGGTAGGTTCAAAAAGAAATCTATTGGATTTACTATGTCATTCTTAATGCCAATCTATACAGCGTATGATGACATTTTGTTCTTTATTAGTGTTGAGCGTACATGCTCGACACTGCTCGGTACTCGCCCGAGCATCACGCTACTCGGGATGTTCGGCGAGCACCGAGCATTTCCGGGTTACTCAGGCAGGAGCTCGGGTCTCCGCCCTGCATGTTTGGCGCTCTTTACAGAGCCAATGAACATGCAGGGATTGCCAGCCAGTCACTGTAATGCTGCAGCCATGTTGGTTGTGGGCATTACAGTGATTGGCTGGCCGCACAGCGTCACCTCGAGTATTTAAAACCGGGCGCCGCCATCTTCGACACAGTCGCTCCGGATTAGACAGTGTAGGGACAGCGCTGCTGATTTAGGGAGAGATATAAACTGCGAAATAGTTAGTGTCGGGTCTGTAAAGGCTGCCAGAACAAACAAACACTCCTTTTCAGGACTAATATCCATCCCAGATACCAGGCAGGCAGGCTGTATAGGAGACAGTGGTTATACTAGCAAATGCTGCATTACAGTCCTGTGTGCTCCTGTTGCTGAAATTGCTGGACTTAGCACCAGGTTTCGGGGGCCAGGAAAAATCCTTTTTTTTTCATCTAAATCCTCCTTTTTTTTCCCTCCTTCACACTGTACAAATACCCGTCTTATTAACCTTTTGGTGTGTCCCCCCCACCCAAAAAAAAAGCGTGTCTCGGATTTTTCAGACACAAATATAACTGTTGAAAATAGTCTGGTGTAGGCTAGAGAAACAGAAGTGTTGTTTTGCACTTCCACGGTTCAAACCTCTGTATTATCCATTTTGGGCCATTTGTATCTAAAAAAAAAAAACAGTTTGAGTGTGTCGCTCACTGTTCAGCCGCAAATCTATATATTTAAAAAAGTCTGGTATACCCCAGTAAACAATAACTGTGGTTTTGCCATCCCACGGTAAAAAATCTCTATTATTCAGGTTTTGGTATATTTTCCGTAAAGAAAAACAGTAGTGTCTCCTGACTGTTTTGACACAAAAATATATCTGCTGAAAATAGTCTTGTGTAGGCCCGACATCCCAGTGTGGTTTCGCAGTTCCATGGGTCAAATCGCTGTACTATCCAGTTTTGGGCCTTTGGTATCTAAAAAAAAAGCAGTTTGAGTGTGTCGCTCACTGTTCAGCCGCAAATATCTCTATTTAAAAAAGTGTGGTATACCCCAGTAAACAATAACTGTGGTTTTGCCATCCCACGGTAAAAAATCTCTATTATTCAGGTTTTGGTATATTTTCCGTAAAGAAAAACAGTAGTGTCTCCTGACTGTTGTGACACAAAAATATATCTGTTGAAAATAGCCTTGTGTAGGCCCGACATCCCAGTGTGGTTTCGCAGTTCCACGGGTCAAATCGCTGTACTATCCAGTTTTGGGCCTTTGGTATCTAAAAAAAAAAGCAGTTTGAGTGTGTCGCTCACTGTTCAGCCGCAAATATCTCTATTTAAAAAAGTGTGGTATACCCCAGTAAACAATAACTGTGGTTTTGCCATCCCACGGTAAAAAATCTCTATTATTCAGCTTTTGGTAGTTTTTTCCGTAAAGAAAAACAGTAGTGTCTCCTGACTGTTGTGACACAAAAATATATCTGTTGAAAATAGTCTTGTGTAGGCCCGACATCCCAGTGTGGTTTCGCAGTTCCACGGGTCAAATCGCTGTACTATCCAGTTTTGGGCCTTTGGTATCTAAAAAAAAAACAGTTTGAGTGTGTCGCTCACTGTTCAGCCGCAAATATCTCTATTTAAAAAAGTGTGGTATACCCCAGTAAACAATAAATGTGGTTTTCCTCTTCCACGGTTCTAATCTACTCTTTATTACCCTTTTTCCATTGATAGTGCAAGTGTAAGGTATTTTACTTCATTTACAATGGGCAAGGCGCGTGGCAAGGGACGTGGAAGTGGACGTTCTGGTGATGGTTCGTGCAGAGGACGGGGCCGTGGCCAAGGTGAAAATGTGCCACAACCAACAGCCACATCTTCTCGCTCCCACTTCTTGACCGAATTACTAGGGAAGCACAGAACAACACCAGTATTGAGAACTGATCAGTGTGAACAGGTTATTAATTGAATAGCAGATAATACTTCCAGTTACCTGGGCACCACCACCTCTGGTCTGTCTTCCACACGGTCAACTCTTAGTAGCCGTGAGTCTCGACCGCATACTCCTCCTCACCCTGATGCTCCTTCCTCCCACCATGCCAAGTGTCGTCAGACAGCAACTGATCCCACACTTGGACACTCTGAAGAGCTGTTCACTGGTCCATTTCCATATTTGGGCCCCTCGCCTGATACGCTTGAAGTGGTGGAAGAGGAGATCCCATGTTGCGATGCCCAAATATTTGAACAACCACGGCCACACGAAGTCGACGTTGGCAATCTGTCACAAGAGGTGGACGATGACGAGACACAATTGCCAGGAAGTGAGGAGGAGGATCGGGGTGCGCAAGTGGAAGAGGAGGAGGTGGTGGATGATCTAGTAACTGACCCAATGAGGAGTGAGGCCAGCAGCACACAGGGGGAGGGAGGCAGAGTACCCCAACAAGCAGGAAGAAGCAGTGTGGTGGCCGCAGACAGAAGGCAGGCAACCGTTCTCCGTAACACCAACACGAGGGACGTTGCCAGTACAATCGGTAGGTCTTCCAGAGTCTGGAATTTTTTTAAAGACTCTGCTGATAGCCCCAAAAAGGCCATATGTTCCACCTGCCATGCCAGCATCAGCAGGGGTGACAAAACTACCAGCTTGACCACCACCAGCATGATCAGGCACATGGCAGCAAAGCACCAGACTTTGTGGGGCGAAACCCAGGGTCCACAACCAGTGTCAGCGGGTGTCACCACTTCTTCTTCCACTGTTGTGCGTGCAATAGAACCCCCTGTTGTGTGTGCAAGGCAATCCCCTGTCCATACTGCATGTAAAGATGCCCCCTTCTCTCAGTCTTCACTTGTTATTGCAGTTTCTCAAGAAACAGCATCAACGTCCACGTCCAC
Source organism: Phyllobates terribilis (assembly GCF_046119375.1). Lineage (NCBI taxonomy): Eukaryota > Metazoa > Chordata > Amphibia > Anura > Dendrobatidae > Phyllobates > Phyllobates terribilis. Next base: position 70,975,494 of record NW_027362770.1, on the reverse strand, counting down.
GTCCCACCGCAGCGTTCAATTGTCCATATCCCAGACCTTTGAACGAAAGCGGAAATTCGCAGCTAACGCCCCACAGGCCACAGTCCTAAATTCGCACATTTCACGACTGCTTGCGTTGGAAATGCTGCCTTTTAGGCTGGTGGAGACGGAATCCTTCCGCAATCTCATGGCGGTGGCGGTCCCTCGGTACTCGGTCCCCAGCCGACACTATTTTGCCAGGTGTGCCATCCCCGCACTACACAAGCACGTGTCCCAAAGCATCTGCCGTGCCCTCAACAACGCAGTTACTGGGAGAGTCCACCTGACAACGGACACGTGGACAAGTGCTTGTGGCCAGGGACGGTACATCTCTCTGACGGCACACTGGGTAAACATAGTGGAAGCCGGGACCCAGTCGGACCTTGGGACGGAGCACATCCTCCCCACACCGAGGATTGCGGGCCCTATGTCAGTCAGAGTTGCCCCCACAGTGTACAGCTCCTGTGCATCCTCCTCCTCCTCATGTTCAGCCTCCATCTCAGATATCACCACATCAGTTACAAGCTGGAAGCATTGCAGTACTGCCTCCGCCAAGCGGCAACAGGCTGTGCTGAAACTCATAAGCTTAGGTGATAAACCTCACACTGCTTGTGAGTTGTGGACAGCTGTGAAAGAGCAGGCAGATCTGTGGCTAAGACCGCTGAACCAACATCCCGGCATGGTCGTGTGTGACAATGGCCGTAACCTGGTGGCAGCTCTGAGGCGAGGTGAGATCACACACGTACCATGCCTGGCTCATGTGCTTAACCTCGTGGTTCAGCGGTTTCTTAAATCGTACCCCGAGTTGCCAGATCTGCTCGTGAAAGTACGCCGCCTGTCAGCTCATTTTCGCAAGTCGGCTACAGCTTCCGCCGCCCTTGCTGTGTTGCAGCAGCGTTTGCAGCTTCCGGCACACCGACTGGTGTGTGATGTCCCCACACGTTGGAACTCTACCCTCCACATGTTGCAAAGGATTTGTGAGCAGAAGAGAGCAGTTGTGGAGTACCAGCTGCAACAAGGCCGTCGATATTCAGGTCAGACTCCACACATAAGACCTAAGGAGTGGACCTGGATGTCTGACATATGTACCATCCTGACAAACTTTGAGGAGGCCACCAAGATGGTGAGTGGCGATGACGCCATCATTAGTGTCAGCATCCCACTTGTCTGTCTTTTGCAACGCTCTCTGCAGAGAATTAAAGTGGAGGCATTGCAGCCAGAGTATGATGAGATGGATCAAGAACCCGTAGCTGGCGATTACACACAGCCCAGCCTCATCTCATCCCAATGTGCATTGGGGGACAATGAGGGAGAGGAGGAGGAGGAGGAGGAAGAACAGGAGCTGCCATAATGCGTTGTAGACGGTAGTACCTGTACAAGTGTCATACCGTCGGTTCAGCATGGGTGGCCTGAGGACAGGGGGGAGGTGGAAGAGGATGAGGAGGAGGAGAGCATGGTCAGTCGTCATCTTGGTGAGGACACGTAAATCTTGCCCGTTACCAGTCTGGCACACATGGCTGACTTTATGTTACGCTGCCTTAACCGTGACACTCGCGTTGTCAAAATGTTGGGTGACAGTCATTACTGGTTGGTGACACTTGTAGATCCCCGCTACAAGGAGAACTTTCACTCTCTTATTCCTGAGGTGGAGAGGTCTACAAAAATGGGGCAGTACCAGAAGGCCCATGCTGCAGAACTCATAAAAAAAATTCCCATCTGAACACGCTAGCGGCAGAGGTCACAGTTCGTTGCCCAACCAAGGCGTACAGGCGAGAGAGATGCAACTCCAATCCAGCAGAGGCAGGGGAACACTGTCAACATTCTGGGACAGTTTTCTGACACCCGCCCAGCTTACAGGCCCTGAGGCGCGGGGTACTCTCACAAGGAGTGGAAAGTTTCAAAAGATGGTGAGGGAGTACCTTGCCGACTGTACCAGCGTCCTCCGTGATTCCTCTGTGCCTTTTAATTATTGGGTATCCAAGCTGGACATTTGGAATGAACTCGCTCTGTACGCCTTGGAGGTACTGGCCTGCCCTGCTGCTAGCGTGTTATCGGAGCGTGTTTTTAGTGCCGCTGGGGGAATTATAACTGATAAGCGCACTCGCCTGTCAACTGACAATGCTGACAAGCTGACCCTTATCAAAATGAACAAAGGCTGGATTGGGCCAGACTTCTCATCACCACCAAATGACAGCAGAGTAACATAAAGTCAAATCCACTGTGTTATTTCGGGAGGTGTCTTCACATGCACCGCTTCACACCCACACATGGGTATACGCTTCCTCGTTTCGGCTGTTTTATCTTCTTCTCCTTATCCTCAGCCTCCACCACCACTATACCACCAGGGTGCCAGCATTGCAAGTTCCTCCGTCCTTATTTTTGGCAGCTTTTGCTTGCAAGGCATAAGCAAATACTATGGGACACCCACTTCCCAATAATGGGACTTATGTTTGTAATATGCTGTACTGCATGGCTCTTGTAAGGGGCATTGCAAGTTGCTCCGTCCTAATTTTTGGCAGCTTTTGCTTCCAAGGCATAAGCAAATACTATGGGAGACCCACTACCCAATAATGGGACTTATCTTTGTAATATGCTGTACTGCATGGCTCTTGTAAGGGGCATTGCAAGTAGAGATGAGCGTTGTTCTACTCGAACTGTTCGCCAATCTCAAATTCGAGCTGTTTTGGGCGGTGTTCGAGCCGTTCGGCGAACACGAACAATTTGAGAAAAATTCGGCTGTTCGAGGTTATGTTCGATAACTGTTCGTGCACCAAAATCATAACTGGATTTTTTCTCAGTAATGATGAAAATTAATGTTAATACACAGTTTGAGTGTACAGCGGGGTGGGGGGAGGGGCAGGGGATGGATCTCTGCAGGAACAATGAAGATCTCCATTTTTTTTTTCTCTTTCCCGCATTTACAGTGGGGAGGTGCAATCTGTCAGCCTATCAGCAGCGCACACACGGAGCGAAGTCCTTTTTTTCACACAAGCAAGGGCATGTGTCATTGGCAGTGTATGTCACATGTCCTTGCCCTATAAGACCAAGCCATTTTCCCCGTCGCCACCATTTTCTCACTGCTGCAGCTGCGTGTTAGACGGCACCGCTGTTGCTGTGTGCGCTATACCTTGTTAATTTCAAGCCAATTTTCGCACAAATCTACAGATAGCTTGGGAGTAGGGAATAGTTGTGATTGCAGTCCTTTTAAGGACTAGGTTACAGCATTTCCTACGACTTTTATCAGGCAGGTCTGTGCTCTTAAAGAGATAGATTGTGGGAGTAAAGACTAATTGTAATTGGAGTCCTTTTCAGGACTAGGTTACATCAGTTCCTATCAGTTTTTGCCAGGCAGGTCTGTGCCAGTGCTGTGCAAGTTTTTTTCACAGCATTTGGCTGAATCTAGCAAAGCTAATCCTTTTTGGCCTATTGCACAGTGTGTTAGTCAGTGGAGTAGCCTATCTGTGTTGCAAGATATACCACCTGTGTATAGAATACCAATTTTTTTACTGCACCTAGTGAAGTAAAATCTTTTGGGCATAGCATCATTCTATTAGTCCATCTATACTGACCTCCATCAGGTTGCAAATTGAATATAATTTTTTTCTGCATCTAGCTCTGAAAAAATATTGGGCTTCTAGCTGTGTGTGGGACTTGTTGTATTAGTCCATCTATACTGACCTCCATCAGGTTGCAAACTGAATATATATTTTTCTGCATCTACCTCTGAAAAAATATTGGGCTTCTAGCTGTGTGTGGGACTTGTTGTATTAGTCCATCTATACTGACCTCCATCAGGTTGCAAACTGAATATATTTTTTTCTGCATCTACCTCTGAAAAAATATTGGGCTTCTAGCTGTGTGTGGGACTTGTTCTATTAATCCATCTATACAGACCTTCATCAGGTTGCAAACTGAATATATTTTTTTCTGCATCTACCTCTGAAAAAATATTGGGCTTCTAGCTGTGTGTGGGACTTGTTGTATTAGTCCATCTATACTGACCTCCATCAGGTTGCAAACTGAATATATTTTTTTCTGCATCTACCTCTGAAAAAATATTGGTCTTCTAGCTGTGTGTGGGACTTGTTCTATTAATCCATCTATACAGACCTCCATCAGGTTGCAAACTGAATATATTTTTTTCTGCATCTACCTCTGAAAAAATATGTGGCCTTCTAGCAGTGTGTGGGACTTTCTCTATTAGTCCATCTATACTGACCTCCATCAGGTTGCAAATTGAATATAATTTTTATCTGCATCTAGCTCTGAAAAAATATTTGGCCTTCTAGCAGCGCACACATGGAGCGAAGTCCTTTTTTTCACACAAGCAAGGGCATGTGTCATTGGCAGTGTATGTCACATGTCCTTGCCCTATAAGACCAAGCCATTTTCCCCGTCGCCACCATTTTCTCACTGCTGCAGCTGCGTGTTAGACGGCACCGCTGTTGCTGTGTGCGCTATACCTTGTTAATTTCAAGCCAATTTTCGCACAAATCTACAGATAGCTTGGGAGTAGGGAATAGTTGTGATTGCAGTCCTTTTAAGGACTAGGTTACAGCATTTCCTACGACTTTTATCAGGCAGGTCTGTGCTCTTAAAGAGATAGATTGTGGGAGTAAAGACTAATTGTAATTGGAGTCCTTTTCAGGACTAGGTTACATCAGTTCCTATCAGTTTTTGCCAGGCAGGTCTGTGCCAGTGCTGTGCAAGTTTTTTTCACAGCATTTGGCTGAATCTAGCAAAGCTAATCCTTTTTGGCCTATTGCACAGTGTGTTAGTCAGTGGAGTAGCCTATCTGTGTTGCAAGATATACCACCTGTGTATAGAATACCAATTTTTTTACTGCACCTAGTGAAGTAAAATCTTTTGGGCATAGCATCATTCTATTAGTCCATCTATACTGACCTCCATCAGGTTGCAAATTGAATATAATTTTTTTCTGCATCTAGCTCTGAAAAAATATTGGGCTTCTAGCTGTGTGTGGGACTTGTTGTATTAGTCCATCTATACTGACCTCCATCAGGTTGCAAACTGAATATATATTTTTCTGCATCTACCTCTGAAAAAATATTGGGCTTCTAGCTGTGTGTGGGACTTGTTGTATTAGTCCATCTATACTGACCTCCATCAGGTTGCAAACTGAATATATTTTTTTCTGCATCTACCTCTGAAAAAATATTGGGCTTCTAGCTGTGTGTGGGACTTGTTCTATTAATCCATCTATACAGACCTTCATCAGGTTGCAAACTGAATATATTTTTTTCTGCATCTACCTCTGAAAAAATATTGGGCTTCTAGCTGTGTGTGGGACTTGTTGTATTAGTCCATCTATACTGACCTCCATCAGGTTGCAAACTGAATATATTTTTTTCTGCATCTACCTCTGAAAAAATATTGGTCTTCTAGCTGTGTGTGGGACTTGTTCTATTAATCCATCTATACAGACCTCCATCAGGTTGCAAACTGAATATATTTTTTTCTGCATCTACCTCTGAAAAAATATGTGGCCTTCTAGCAGTGTGTGGGACTTTCTCTATTAGTCCATCTATACTGACCTCCATCAGGTTGCAAACTGAATATAATTTTTTTCCGCATCTAGCTCTGAAAAAATATTTGGCCTTCTACCAGTGTGTGGGACTTTCTCTATTAGTCCATCTGTACTGACCTCCATCAGGTTGCAAATTAAAAATAATTTTTATCTGCATCTACAGTACCTCTGAAAAAATATTTGGGCTTCTAGCTGTGTGTGGGACTTGTTCTATTAGTCCATCTATACTGACCTCCATCAGGTTGCAAATTGAATATAATTTTTATCTGCATCTAGATCTGAAAAAATATTTGGCCTTCTAGCAGTGTGTGGGACTTTCTCTATTAGTCCATCTATACTGACCTCCATCAGGTTGCAAATTGAATATAATTTTTATCTGCATCTAGCTCTGAAAAAATATTTGGCCTTCTAGCAGTGTGTGGGACTTTCTCTATTAGTCCATCTATACTGACCTCCATCAGGTTGCAAATTAAAAATAATTTTTATCTGCATCTACCTCTGAAAAAATATTTGGGCTTCTAGCTGTGTGTGGGACTTGTTCTATTACTCCATCTATACTGACCTCCATCAGGTTGCAAACTGAATATATTTTTTTCTGCATCTACCTCTGAAAAAATATTGGGCTTCTAGCTGTGTGTGGGACTTGTTGTATTAGTCCATCTATACTGACCTCCATCAGGTTGCAAATTAAAAATAATTTTTATCTGCATCCACAGTACCTCTGAAAAAATATTTGGGCTTCTAGCTGTGTGTGGGACTTGTTCTATTAGTCCATCTATACTGACCTCCATCAGGTTGCAAATTGAATATAATTTTTTTCTGCATCTAACCCAGCCAATAGTTTTGGCCTAATACCACAGTTTGGCCACTCAGCTCTGCTCGGTTCCCATCCATTGTTTTTTTGTGCAAACAACTCCAGAGTTGTGAATTAGTTAACCACCAAAATGAGTGGAAAAAGGCCTGCTGCTGGTGGAAAGGGGAATAGGCGTGTTGGGAAGGGGAAAAAAGGTTGTGTCCGTGGGGTAGGTGTTAAAGCAACAGTAACCTCTGCAGAAGAAAGACCATCTTCCAGCCAAACTAAAATGTCTACTTCTTTTAGCGGACAATGTGATAAGATCCCTTTCTTACGGCCACGCCAATCGCTACAAATTCCAGATGAGGCACAAAAACAGCAGGTGCTTCAACGGATATCAAGTGCTCCTTTAAGTGGTCTCTCCTCCACATCAACTTCAACATCACAAATACTCCAGTCCTCAAAGGTGTCACCCCAAACGCACTTGCTTCCTCACAGCTCCCAAATCTCCAGCTGCCCGTCTGAGTATGAGGTAGAACAGATGGTTGAGTCTGCAGAGCTGTTTACTCATACTATAGCCTGGGAATCAGAGGTCGACTCCAGCGCTTCTGTGAATGCAGACGAGGAAATGATCTGCACTGATGCCCAGAATCTTTATGAGTCGGATCCAGGACCAGACGCAGAAGGTTCTGACCATAATGTAGACCCTCATTCCCAAACTGTAACTCCTGTTGGTGGAGACAATGAGGAAGACGATGATAAGACTCAAATACCTGATTGGAGCGACAACTTTAGTTTTTTGTCAGGGCAGGAACAGGTTGGCTCTGAGGACGACGGGTGTGATAACGCACAGGGTGATGATGATGAGGTTGGAGATCCCACTTACTGTCAACCCACAGTCAGCCAAGAGATGAGGTCAGCAGAGGAGGTGGAGGAAGATGCTAGTGACGACGAGGTCAGGTTGCGCCTTCCTGGACAGAGACGTAGTACTGGAAGCACGTCAACAACTGCATCCTCAAACACAACTCTGCCTCTCACCACAAGTCGTGGTGGCTCTTCAGGTCGCATGGGTGCTAAGCCTTGCATAGCCTGGGCATTTTTTCAGATCGATAAAGATGACCCAACTCGTGTTATCTGTAACATTTGTCAGCAAAAGCTAAGTAGAGGCCAAAAAATACATAGTTTGAGTACTTCATGCATGAACCGGCACATGGACATGAAGCATAAGTTGCAGTGGGAAGCTCAGTGTGCTACAATGCCGGCCGGGCCAACCACCGTCTGCCATATCTTGTGCATCCGCGGCCTCTTCATCCTCTGTGACTGGGGGGACAGCAGTCACACCTGTTTTGGGGCGCAGACCTGCCACCTCTTTACCCGCAACAGCCAGCGTGATTGGCAGGTCATCATTTTCTTTGGAGGTGGTAACACCAGCTGGTGTTGAGCGCTGTCCGACATCGATAGCACCACCTTTGGATCAAGGCAACCTAACATGTCCGCCTGCATCTTCCTCACAGACCGGCAGTTTGCCGGGGACACCCTTATCAACCCCGTCTAAGCACAATAGCCAGCCCTCGGTCCCTCAGATGTGGACAAGTAAAAGACCATTTCCTCCTAGCCATGAGAAAGCTAAGAGGTTGAATTTCACCATCTGCAAGCTCTTGGCTACAGAAATGCTGCCTTTCCGCCTGGTGGACACAGAGGATTTTCGAAACCTTATGTCCGTCGCAGTGCCCCAGTACCAGATGCCCAGTCGGCACTACTTCTCAAAGAAAGGTGTGCCTGCGCTCCACCAGCATGTCGCACACAACATCACCGCTTCTTTGAGAAACTCTGTGTGTGACAGGGTGCATTTCACCACAGACACTTGGACGAGTAGGCAAGGACAGGGGCGTTACATGTCGCTGACTGGGCACTGGGTAACTATGGTGACAGCAGGACAAGGGGCTGCTGTCCAAGTCTTGCCGTCCCCACGAGTTGTGCGTCAATCCTCTTTATGTCAAAGTTCCTCCACTGCTTCTGCCTCCTCAACCTCCTCTCGGTCTTCCACCTGCACCCAAAGCCTGTCTGGTCATGCCACAAGCTTTCTAACTGCGCAGAAGGGATCCTGCACACCTCCTTACTATGCTGGCAGTAGGGCTCAACGTCATCAGGCGGTTTTTACATTGAAATGTCTGGGAAATGTGAGTCACACAGCTGAGGAGTTGTGGTCAGCTCTGGAGAACCAATTTCATGAATGGTTGTCTCCACTGGACCTGAAACCAGGGAAGGCCGTGTGCGACAATGCTGCAAACCTGGGTGCGGCCCTTCGCCGGGGCAATGTCACACACGTGCCTTGTATGGCTCACGTGTTGAACCTGGTTGTCCAGCAATTTTTAGCCCATTATCCCAGACTAGATGGCCTTCTGCAGAGGGCACGGTCGCTGTGTGCTCACTTCCGCCGTTCGCATCCCGCAGCTCAGCGACTTACATCTCTACAGAAGTCGTTGGGTCTGCCACTTCACCGGCTAAAATGCGATGTGCCTACCCGGTGGAATTCAACTCTGCACATGTTGCAGCGACTGTGGCAGCACCGACAAGCCCTGGTGCAATACGTTCTGACGTATAGCCTGGGCCAACGAGATCCAGAGGTGGGGCAAATCACGCTGGAGGAGTGGTCTCAGATCAGGGACCTATGCACCCTTCTGCACAGTTTTGAAATGGCGACGAAGATGTTTAGTGCTGACGATGCCATTATCAGCATGACTATTCCGGTGATTTACATGCTGGAGCACATGTTAAACAGAATTCGGAGTCAGGTGGTGGCACAAGAGGAGGTGGAGGAAGTAGAGGAGGAGGAGTTGTATGCGGAAGGGCTAACATCTGCAAGGTCCAGACGGTCGGCAGCACCAAGGCGGCAGGCATGTGAGGGTGGGGGAGATGGTTTTACCAGGGCGCATGGTAGCAGCCAAACTAGTGAGGAAGGTGCAGGAGCCCAGGAAGAAGTGGAGGACGAACTGATGGAAGACTCATCAGATGAGGGAGACCTTGATCACATTTCTGTTGTGCGAGGTTGGGGGGAGAGGACAGAGGAAGGAAGCATGATTGTTACCTCGCCACCAACACAACAGGGACTTGGTGCTCCTGGATGCGCAACACACATGAGTGCCTTCTTGCTGCACTACCTGCAACATGACCCTCGAATTGTGAGAATTAGAAATAATCCTGACTACTGGGTTGCCACACTGTTATATCCCCGGTACAAAAGTAAATTTGCAGAAATTATTCCTGCCATAGAAAGGGATGCACGCATGCAGGAGTATCAGCAGAGACTGTTGCAGAATCTTACATGTGCTTTTCCACCAAATACCAGTGGTGCACGTAGTGAATCTCACAGTTCCAACTTGCCAACCGTGGGACCGTCAAGTGTTCAGCACTCAAACCGTAACAGAACCACAGTATCTGCTGGTAACATCAATTTTGCGGAATCATTTCACCACTTTTTTAGCCCATCCTTTGCAAGGCCACAGGAGACAAGAAGTCTGACACATAGTCAACGCCTAGAGACGATGGTACAGGAGTATCTCCAAGTAAACATTGAAGCCATGACTGTGTCACTGGACCCTTGCTCTTTTTGGGCTTCCAATCTGGATAAATGGCCGGAGCTAGCCACTTACGCCTTGGAGATCTTGTCATGCCCCGCAGCCAGCGTTCTGTCTGAACGTGTGTTCAGCGCTGCTGGTGGTGTGCTGACAGATAAGCGCACGCGGCTCTCCACTGATAATGTAGACAGACTCACGTTCATAAAGATGAACAAATCATGGATCCGAAACGACTTTTCTACCCCTGTGTCATCCTGGGGAGAGTAAAAGCTTGATGATCGGTTAAAATCACCCTACCAACCGTTTTAAGCTTTCAAATTACTAATCATGTTTATCTGTATCTTGGCTGGAAAATAATTTGGGCTTTGTAGCAGTGTGCAGCACTGATTCTATTAGGCCATCTATAATAAGCTCCACCAGATTTAAAATTACTAATCATGTTTATCTGTATCTTAACTGGAAAATAATTTGGGCTTTGTAGCAGTGTGCAGCACTGATCCTATTAGGCCATCTATACTAAAGCTTCACCAGATTTAAAATTAATAATAATTTTTAGCTGCATCTAGCCCGGAAAATAATTTTGGGGCTCCGTGATGCGCAAGACACATAAGTGCCTTCTTGCTGCACTACCTGCAGCATGACCCTCATATTGTCAGAATTCGAAGTAATCATGACTACTGGGTTGCCACACTCTTAGATCCCCCAAACTTTTCGATCAACCTTTTCATTTTAATAAAGACCAAAAAAATGGTCATTTTTGAAATTATAAGCATTAGCAGGTTGTTAGAAACTGAAATCAAACAGTTTTCAACTCAAAACTTTATTCTAGGTGATGTTACATTTTCACATAGGACCCCTTGTTCGAAAGGAGCTTCTGAACTCTCTCGTCCATTGAATTTGTCAGGTTTTGGATGGTTTCTGCTTCAATTGTTTTGCATGAGGACAGAATACCCTCCCAGAGCTGTTGCTTAGATGTGAACTGCCTCCCGCCATCATAGACACTCCTTTTAATGATGCTCCAAAGGTTCTGAATGGGGTAGAGGTCAGGGGAGCATGGGGGTCACACCATAAGTTTGTCCCCTTTTATGCCCATATCAGCCAGAGATGCAGATGTTTTATGTGCAGCATGAGATGGTGCATTATCATGCAAAAAAATGATCTTGCTGTGAAATACACGGTTCTTCTTCTTGAACCATGGCAGGAAGTGCTGTTTGAGAAAATCCACATACATTATGGAGTTCATCTTTAGCGCCTTCAGGGATCCTAAAGGGGACGACAATCTCTCTCCCCATGATTCCAGCCCAAAACATTACTCCACCTCCTCCTTGTTGGCGCTGTAGCCGTGTTTGCGTGGGGTGTCCATCAACCAGCCATCCTCCACTCCATCCATCTGGACCATCGAGCGCTGCACGGCACTCATCCGTGAATAAAACAGTTTTGAAATCAGTCTTCATGTAATGTTTGGCCCACCGGAGCCGTTTCTGCTTGTGTGAAGTGGATAGAGGAGGTCGACAGGATGGCGTATGCACAGCTGCAAACCTCTGAAGGACCCTGCATCTTGTTGTTCGGGGGACGTTGGAGGCACCAGCAGCTTCAAAAACTTGTCTGCTGCTATGACAAGGCTTTTTTGCCGCTGCTCTTTCAACCTGACGTAATTGCCTGTAGGAAAGAGTCCTCAATTTGCCCTTATCAGCACGCACACGTGTGTACTGTGAATCAGCTACATACTTCTTGATTGCCAAGACACTTCATCCTGATCATCGCACAATGTTGATTGTAGTCATGCCTTGACCTAAACACTCCACAATTTGTTGCTTCTCAGCAGCCGACACATCCTTTTTCTTTCCCATTTTGGCAGAAAATGTAGGCTGCTTAATAATGTGAGACAGCCTTCTTAAGTAGTCTTGCCTTTCATTGGACACACCTGCCAAACTAATTAGCACAGGTGTCTGCAATTGCTTACAGTGATATAAAGAGCCCTGACACACATCACCATCAATGAGTTTAACTGACAAACAAACAAATTCTTCCCTTATCACTCCTAAACACTTTTTGCATAATAATTTGGAACACAGTGTACATGTGCTTTTCCACAAAACACCAGTGGTTCACGTAGTGAATCTTACAGTTCTAACTTGCCAACCGTGGTCTGTATGGAGTTGTTCAATAAAGGGCCCAAAATTAAGATAACATAGATGGGAGAGGTCTCTATGAATAGGAATTCCTAAGTATTTGATACCCTGTGAGGGCCAGGCAAAGGGAAAGTTGGACTGGATGGAATCCTATATGGATTTGGGGAGGGAGACATCAAGGGCCTCAGACTTCGCTGCATTGATTTTAAAATTTGACCATGTAACAAAGTGATCTATTTCAGCCATAACAGCATGGATGGATATATGTGATTGAGTGATATATACTAGGACATCATCAGCAAATAGAGAGCACTTGTACTCGGTGCCTCCCACCTCAATCCACCTAATATTGGGGTTATGGCGAATTGATGAGAGCAGGTGCTCCGTCACTAGGATGTATAAGAGAGGGGACAGAGAACATCCCTGCCTTGTCCCATTGGTGATTGTGAAAGGTGATGAAAATGTTCTGACGCGCCCCCTGGGCCTTGAGACACCCGGAGCCGGACCCTTTTTGGTGGATGCTGGTGGTTGTAGTCTCCGTGGCGGCGACCCGGTTCCGTGGCTCAGGGCGGTCAAACCAGTGACGGAACTATTTATGTGGTTTTGATGTTTAAATGTCCGACTACGCCACCCGTGGATTGCGGTCAGAGTGAACCGCCGCTCCAGGGCAGACCGCTGAGGCTGGTGTTGTGGGTGCAGCAGAGCGTAGCATAACTCCCCACGGGAGGAGTATAGCCTCAGGGCAGTGTATGCGGAGGATGGGGGTGATGGTGCAGGGCAGCAGCAGTAACGACACGGAGTCAGTGATGCAGTCCAGGGCCTTTACTCACAGTTCTTATTATCCAGACCACGTCTGCAGGTAACGGCTGCCCACGTCGTACTGTGCTCACCAGGTGAGAGGCTCAGACAACTCCCAGATAACTTTGGAGCGCTTCACAGGACCCCCTTTGTGTGTCCTTTGTCTGGCCTTTCTTACCAACCCTTCTGTCCGGCTGCCTCGGGCCTCCTCTTGGTAAACTTGGCGCCAGTTTCCCTGACCCTATGTGGTGCCTTCCTAGCGGGTGTAGCGAGGGGCTGCGCCACATAAAATGTCACAGCCTCCTGTTTCTAGCTGAGGGTCGTTTCCTGCCTCCACTAGTTTCGGGGACCGGTCTCCCCCTTTGGCCTGACCCCTCCACGCAGGTGGATTCGGGCGTGCGGTGGCGACTCGCCCGTCCGCACCCCTGGGATCCCTTCGTTCCTCGTTCCTGGAGCCTTCTCCGCTCCTCTTCCTTCCTTCTCCCTCTTCCAGGCCTGGGCCTCTGTTACTAGGCCCGCCTCCGGAGCAGAGCTCATGCAGAGCCCCTGCTCCCTGCCACTTCTGCTCAGACTTCTCTGCACTGAACTAAGATAGTGCCCACCTTTTATACTCCCTTCTCAATGCACCCAGGAACTGCTTCCTCCCTGCTCCTGCACTACAGGGTTCCCCTTCCTCAGTGTTCCCTCCCCCCACTCCAGCCAGGGACAGGGACTGTCGTGCCCATCTCAGGGGCATATTGGTCGCCCTGCCCCACGGCAATGTGGTGTAATGCATGCAGGTGTCGGGTCCTGATCCACACTACATCCTTACCTGAGAGTGAGATATCACACCTCTGGGTGAGGTGCAATACCTCTGTAGCAACCGAGCCCTCAGGGTGCTACAGTTCCATTTATCTTCAGCCTAGGTGACGTATTGCGATACAGGGCCGTGATTTTGGCTATAAAAGGGTCCCCTAGACCCCTACCCCAAGCTTTTTAAGAGAATCATATATGGCGTGCCAGGAGACTCTATGGAATGCTTTCTCAGCATCCAACGAGAGTATCTAATTACAAATTTTTAACTGCATCTAGCCCAGGAAATACTTTGTGCCTAGTAGCAGTGTCTGCTAGTCAGCGGATTATCCCGGCTGTTAAGCAAGCTACACCACCTGTAGTTTGGACACTTAATTTTTTCAAAGGAAATGCTTCGGGACCACGGGATACTCAGTGAAGAGCATCAGGAGGCACCCCAAGGCATAGGGGCTGGGACTGGCAGTAGGATGCCTTGCGGTGGACAGCCGACCTCGATCCTTATAAAAGCTTTTTAACTGCAGCAGCTTTAGTGGACGCTACTGGAGCTGGAATTACGCGGCTGCTGGCATGAGACTTGCCCTCCAATAGATCCTTATAAATGGATTTAAAGTGTATTCATTCAAATTAGAGAGACAATTTAAATTAAAAAGCTTAGAGCTGCCTCCACCACAGGGGGGCTCGCTTGACCCACCAGCGGACAGGCACCAGTATTGGGAGAGGGGGGCTGGCCGTCAGGGTTCACCGCGGCTCTGGCACAAACCCGGCGACGCGGAGGTGGCACGGGCAGGAGCGGACTGAACGTGTCGGCTTCTCACTTTTTGGATTTTAGAAGGGCATGACATGCCTATATCTGTGTCTCCCCCTACTTTTACTCCTCCACCTCTTTTCTTTTCGCATGACTATATGTACTTGTCACTTTTCCATGTGTTAGTTGTGTCTTCTGAGCAGTTTGTCAGCTTTTGGACACCTTTGAAGGTGTTTTCTATGTGTTTCTATGTGTTTTTGTTTGCCTGCCATTGGTTTTAACGGTGTTCGAAGGTGTTCGACGAACAGTTCGACGAACAGTTCGGCGAACACATGGGTGTTCGACGAACCGAACCGAACTCGAACACTACGGGGGTGGCTCAACACTAATTGCAAGTTGCTCCGTCCTAATTTTTGGCAGCTTTTGCTTGCAAGGCATAAGCAAATACTATGGGACACCCACACCCCAATAATGAGACTTATGTTTGTAATATGCTGTACTGCATGGCTCTTGTAAGGGGCATTGCAAGTTGCTCCGTCCTAATTTTTGGCAGCTTTTGCTTGCAAGGCATAAGCAAATACTATGGGAGACCCACTCCCCAATAATGGGACTTATGTTTGTAATATGCTGTACTGCATGTGACGCGCCCCCTGGGCCGTGTGTACACGTGTGTGGGATACCCGGTGCCGGGTCTCTGGGGTCTGTAGTCTCCGTGGCGGTGACCCGGTCCCGTGGCTCAGGCTGGTCAAACCAGTGGCAGTCTTTCTTAGATTTTGAGGTTAATTGTCCGACTGCGCCACCCGTGGATTGCGGTCAGGGAGTACCACCGCTACGAGGCAGACCGCTGAGGCTGGTGTTGTGTGCGCAGCATAGAATGGGATAACTCCCCACGGGAGGAGTATAGCCTCAGGGCAGTGAGTGTGGATGATGGAGGTGATGGTGCACGAGCGCAGCAGGAACGACTCAGAGTCTTTGCAGTGCAGTTCAGGGTCTTTACTGATGATTATAAGGTAGACCCTCCCGGGAGTACTGGCTAGCATAAGAGGCCTGGTCAGTCTGTGAGAAATCAGGAGTTCCCCTGGCCAGGTGGAGTTGTAGGCCTCCCCGTCTGTCTGCACTCTTCCTGGCTACATTGCTGTAAGCGAGTTGAAGTAGCCCACGTCCCTGAGTGTACCGTGTAGTGCTCACCCGTATGGCTGGTGACTTGGGGCCTTCTGTTAGCCTCCGCTCCACGATGGCGGTGCTGGTCCCTTGCTTGTGACTGAGCCTCCGGGCTTCTATGGCCAGAGGACCTGAAATCCCCTGCCGGCTGGTTTCTGCTGCTGGATATATAAGTCCTCACAGCCTCGGACTCCTGTGTCCGGTTCCTATTGTCTTCTGCCAGGGCAAGCTCTGCTCAGCTTCCAGACCCTGGTCTTTAGCTCCTAGCTCCTACAGAACTCCTTGCTGTTACTTTCCCTTGCTCTCACTCTGACTCTGACTGTTCTCTGACTCACTAAACCCCGCCCCAGATCCAGTTTATAAGGGCAGAATTCTCCCCTCCCAGGACTGGGGCAGGAGGATGTTGCATGTTTAAGGGATCCTGACCAGGAAACCTCCCACTTGCTCTCAGACGTAATATCTCTATTACTGTGGTGACCAGACCCCTGGGGTGCCACACATGGCTCTTGTAAGGGGCATTGCAGTTCCTCATAATTTTTGGAAAGCCTTCCATTCACTGCTTAGGCCAACAGTGCACAGGAGACCCAGTTGCTATAAATGGATAAAAAGGTTTAGTTAACGCCCTCTGACCTCCATGTCATTTCCAAGGGGCATTTTTGGTAGGCATTGCACTCACTGTATGCCCTATAACTGTGTAGCCGAACCGCTCCTTTTGTTACAGAAACATATCCTACAAGACATATCTGGTTGACTGGCCTGATATTGATGTGAATGGTCCCTGTTCCTCCTGCTCTTTCTCCTTTGCCACTACCTCACCCATCATTTATCACCTGAAGCTTTGTTTTAATGGGAGTCATAGAACTTGGATAGTAGCAGGAAAACATCCAGCAATCCTCGGAGGAGGTAGGATATGCGCCAAAACGCGGACCACCTCAGGCCTAGCCGCTACTACATACATGCGCTTGCATTACAACAAAACAAAGCAGATGCTAACTTCTATCATCCTCATCATGCTCCTCACCTTGGCACTCTCAACTCCCCTGATGGAGATGCCAGGGCCCACCGGAGGAGTCTGATAGTCCGGTGGGCTCGGCCAATGCTGCCCTAAAGCAGGCCAGGCTAAGAAAAGTGTGGGAAAGGTTACCGGGACAAATAGGGGTGGCTGGGGACCGAGTATGGACACCCGGCCACCCCCTGGAGGCTGGGGAGCAAGCGGGGACACCCGGCCACCAGGCGGCTGGGGACTGAGTATGGATACCAGGCCGCCGACACAGCCATGGCGTGGTGGCCAGATTCCGCCTCCACATGCCTAAAAGGCCCAATTTAAAGTGCAAGCAAGCAAGCAGTATGGTATTGCAGCCTGGGGGTGGGTGGGTGGCAGGCTGCATACTTGAGCTTGCATTGCAAGGAATGGGAGAGGTACAATTGAACACTGCCCTGGGACAAGGACTTGAATGGGGATAGTTGCAAGTCTGCAACGACAGGTGCAAGGTGGGAGGCATCTTCGCATGTACCATGATCAGGGGTTTGGCATGCACACACTACAGCGGAATAGGCTCTCCTTCCCACTATATGCACTGGGGAGGGCACAGGTAATGTTTTGGTATACGCGCTTAATCTTATGTATAAGGCACACCAGGACAAATAGGGGCGGCTGGGGACTGAGTATGGATACCTCGCTGCCGAAGCAGCCATGAGGTAGTGGCCAGCTTCGGCCGCCTCCAAACTAAAAGGCCCCATTTCAAGTGCAAGCTAGCAGTATGGAATTGCAGTCTGGGGGTGGGTGGGTGGCAGGCTGCACACTTACACTTGCATTAAAAGAAAACATAGCAGATGCTAACTTCTGTCATCATCATCATGCTCCTCACCTTGGCACTCTCAACTCCACCGATGGAGAAGTCAGGGCCCACCGGAGGAGTCTGGTTCTCTGGTGGGCTCGTCCAATGCTGCCTAAAGCAGGCCGGGCTAAGAAAAGTGTGTGGGGGGATGTTCCAAGGAGAAATAGGGCGGCTGGGGACCGTTTATGGACACCCGGCTGCCCCCAGGCGGCTGGGGACCATGTGTGGACACCCGGCCGCGGGGCGGCTGGGGACCGAGTATGGACACCCGGCTGCCGGGCGGCTGGGGACTGAGTATGGATTCCAGGCCGCCAACACAGCCATGACGTGGTGGCCAGATTCTGCCTCCACATGCCTAAAAGGCCCAATTTCAAGTTCAAGCAAGCAAGCAGTATGGTATTGCTGTTAGAACCTTGCTCTTAGGTTTTTTCCTTTGCTGGTCACATGACCTTGTTGGCCTATTTAATCCTGCTCCGTCCTTCTGGCTTTGCTGGACTTCATTGTATAACTACATTCTAGCTAGCCTGTGCTCTGTATCTAACTCTGTTAGTTTGCTTGGTCTACGGACCTCTATGTTCTATATATTTTGTTTGTTCGTCTGTCTGCTACTATTTCTGTTAGGAGGTGTCCCATTTTCCTCCCAGTCCTTAGTACTTGTAGGGATTCCTTCCCCACATCTATAGGTCTCCGTACAGACTAGCTTAGGACTTTAGCAGGTCTGATCGCAGGATCAGGTTCCCTGTTACATCGTAGGGATTCAGCTGAGTTCTATCATAGGGACAGATCTCCTCTCTTTCCTTAGCTCTGGTAGCAGAACATAACAATTGCAGCCTGGGGGTGGGTGGGTGGCAGTCTGCATACTTGCGCTTGTATTGCAAGGAATGGGGGAGGTACAATTGAACACTGCCCTGGGACTAGAACTTGCATGGCGATAGTTGCAAGTCTGCATCTTCTGATGCGGCAAGGATCACTTATGATGGGCACACTTTTAGACAGTGACCTGGGAGTCAGAGATGCTTCCAGGGGTCTTCCCCATGCTGTTCCCATGTCTTTTCAGCACTTTATGCATGTGTCACACAGCACATGGCCAGATAAGGTTGTAAAATGTTAAAATGACATTTCCCGGTGAATGCATTTGTCATAGTTGAAAGCAATACAAAAGTGCAAAAACGCATAAAAAATGCTACTTGTGAACATAGCCGAAGGTGTGGAGGAGTATTTTTGTTTTTGGTCATTTATTTTAACTTATACACAAGTCTTTTCCCTGGAAAGGATGTTTCTTAACATATTTCACAGGAAAAAAGTTTCACTTTCGTTTTTGAACGTTTTATTGTGAGCCCGTAAAAGTGGCTTAATACCTCTGACCACGTTGTTGACGGTAGTGACCTGGGGGTCAGAAATGCTTCCTGGGGCAATCCCAATGCTGTCCCCATGTCATTTGAGCACTGTCACTATCGTTTTGGGCACTTGTTAGGCTTTTAAAAGACTGCCGGGGGTGCCACCGCAAAAATGCTCGAGTCTCCCATAGACTAACATTGGGCTCGTTCCTCGGGTCGAGCACCCGAGTATCACGGCCCGAGCTTCGAGCACCCGAGCATTTTAGTGCTCGCTCAACACTATTCTTTTTGAACAATTAACACAGATTTTATCTCACAATTGCACTATCTCAAGCCCAAAGTTAATGGAAATTTGACTCCTCCTCCTACCTCTCCTCCTTGTCTTCAGGCCATCTACTCTGAACAGACGGGATTAAGGTGGTGTGGGTAGTACCGTCTGTAGCGCAGGTAACCAGCTCCTGTTCCTCCTCCTCATTATCACCCAATCCGTGTTGAGAAGATGAGATAAGGCTGGGCTGTGTAACATCACTCTGTGTAGTTTCTTGCTCTATCTCAACTGGCTCTGCCTGCAAAGCCTCCTCTTTGTGAGCAGCAAGCATTTCCGTAGACAGAGAAGCAGGATGGTTACACTGATTATGGCATCTTGGTCGAGTGACAAACATTGTCACACGTGACCATGCCTGACTGTAGGTTCAGGGGAGAGAGCCACAGATCAGTCTGGTCTGTTAGACCTTTCAACAATTCTGCGGCAGTGTGCGATTTGTCACCTAAGCAGGTGAGCTTCAGCAGAGCCTGTTGCAGTTTGGCCGAGGCAGTGATGCAGTGCTTCCAGCTTGCGACTGATGTGGTCGTTTCGGAGATGGAGGATGAGTAGGAGGTGCAGGAACTGCTGTAGAAGGTGGGGGAAACCGTGAATGAACCAGGACCTGCAATCCTCGGTGTTGGTAGCACATGTTCTGTCACAGGGTCTGACTGGGTCCCTGCTTCCATAATATTCACCCAATGTGACGTCAGGAAAATGTAGCGTCCCTGACCACAAGCACTTGTCTGTGGTTAAGTGGACCTTCCCAGTAACAGTGTTGGTCGGGACATGGCTGATGTTATGGAACACGTGCTCGTCTAAGGCGGGGACGGCACACTGGAAGAAATAATGTCAGCTGGGGACCGAGTACCGAAGGACTGCCACCACCATGAGGTTGCGGAAAACTTCTGTCTTTACAATCCTAAACTGCAACATTTCCAGTGCAAAGTCTGGAAATGTGGCCATTTAGTATTGTGGCCTGTGGGAGGGTGGCTGCATATTTATGCTTGCGCTCCAAGGACTGGGGTAGAGGCAACTAAACCCTGCGCTGGGATAAGGACGTGGTTGCAAGTGTGCAGGGTGGGATGCAACTTTGTCTGCGTCATGGACAGGGGATTGGCATGCATGTAGAACAGGGGAAGAGGCAGTGGTGTCACCCTGTTTCTGGACCTGGGTGTTCAGACCAACTAGTCAGGTGCTTTGCTATCATGTGCCTGAGCATTCTGGTGGTGATCAGGCTTGTAGTTGTGCTGCCCCTGCTTATGCTGGCATGGCAGATGTTGGAAATGGCCTTTTTTGGGTTAACTGGACAGTCTTTAAAAAAGCACCAGACTCAGGAAGACCTAACCCTTGGACTGGCAACTTCCTTTCTGTTGGTGTTCTGGAGAACCGTTGCCCGCCTTGTGTCTCTGGCCACCCCGCCGCCCCTTCCTGCCTGTTGTGGTGCTATGGATCCCTCTCCCTCTGCGCTGCTGCCCTCGCTCTGCAGGTCACCTTCCATGGTTGCGTCAGTGTCTTCTTGGTCCATAACTTCCACACCCTGGTCCTCCTCCTGACTTAACAACATCACTTGTTGGCAATTGTGTCTTATCATCATTCACCACTTGTGACAGTAATTGCAGTTTTCCACTGCCACCTTCTTGTGAGCATGGCTGCTCAAATATTTGGGCATTGCTACCTGTAATCTCCTTATGTCCTGCTTAAAACAGATAGAGTGAGGGGCCAGAGTTCATAAATTGAAATATGAACAGCTATTTGGAGTGCCCAAGTGTGAGATCACTTGTCTCTGGGCACTTGGAAGGGCAGGAGGAAGGAGGATCAGGATGAGGACTATGTGGTCCAGAATCACGTCTACTGAGACTGGACTGTGTGGAAGACAGGGTGGTGCTGGCAAATTGACTAGAAGCATTATCGGCTATCCAACCAACAACCTTTTCACACTGGTCTGGCTTCAAGAGTGGTGTTCCGCACCCCCCTAAAAAGTGCGACAAGAAGCTAGGTTGACATAATGTGTGCATTTGTTGTGCTTCCTCAGCAGGCAGTTTCACCTTGCCCACGGCCTCTGCGCTCACCATCAGCATCATGTTCACTTCCCCGTCCCTTACCATGTTCCTTCCCCCATTTAAATTATGTATACTTCCCTTTTTCAAAAAAATTGCAGGATTATCATCGCAGTAAAATTTGCCCACCTCAGATAGACCTTCTTACACTGCAGTAGCAATATAGTGACGCTTTTGGTTACCGGCAGGGCTGTGGAGTAGGTAAGCCAAACCTCCGACTCCTCAATTTCCATGACACCGACTCCAACTCCCTCATACATGGCTCATGTTTAAGTGATAAATTTACTGCAGTAAAATGGTAACATAAGGCTATTAAACATTATTATGATTAAATAATCAAGCTATTTAGATATATTTAATGTTCTATTTATTGGAATATAACTTCAGAACAACGAAAAACTTTTGCATATTTACAATTTATTATACACCATGCAGTAAGTGCAAAAAAGAAGTAGTTACTTACCGGTAACAGGATTTCTCAGAGCCCATGACGGCACCACGGAAAGAGGGGATCCGCCCTTCAAGGACAGGAAACCTACAGATAAAAGGGCGGTGCCTCTCTCCCGCATCAGTTGTTTACAGAGCATGAGAGGACCCCCAGGTTAGTAACACAAAATGTTACAATTTAAGACCTCGCTAGACACACCACGTGGCTACAACAATTAACTAATAAGCGTGCGCACCCACACGTGAAGAGAGGGAATGTACGGGTGCCGTCATGGGCTCTAAGAAATCCTGTCACCGTTAAGTAACTACGTCTTTCTCCTTCCCCCATGACGGTACCATGGAGAGAATTGCAGAGAAGTGACTCATTAGGTGTAGCATCGGCGTCTCTGCCCACTGCTAGGCAGAGACGCCATCCCTCTTACCTTCCCGCTCCTGGCGCGGCGTCCTCCTGCGCTCCCCTCCTCGCTGCTGCCGGCGCGCGCTCCTTCCCGGGCTCTGTGCTTAGGGCGCGCGCGCTCCCCCTCTCTTAAAGGGACCGCACGTGCCGTCCTAAGCAGTCCCCGGCCAATGGCCGGAGGACCTTCCATATATAAAGCACCTCCTCCAAAATGGAGGTGCCCGAGCAAAGTTGTTGCACAGTTTCTGATCTCTGCTTCAGCCCTCAGGTTTCGCTGCTAGCCTGACTCCTCGCCCTGCCTGCCAGCCTGTTATCTGCCCGTTACCTGCCGAGCCTGCCAGCCTGCTCACCTGGAGCGCTCACCTGTTACCTGCCTGTTACCTGCCCTGTCTGTCTGTCTGCTCACCTGGGAGCATCCGTTTGTTACCTCCAGAGTCCGTCAGCCCGCTCACCTGGGAGCGCTCACCTGTTACCTACTGTGTCTGTCATACCGCTCACCTGGGAGCACCCGCCTGTTACCTGCTGTGTCCGTCAGCCCACTCACCTGGGAGCGCCACCTGTTACCTGCCTGTTAACTGCCTTGTCGGTCTGCCCGCTCACCTGGGAGCACCCGCCTGTTTCCTGCCAGCCTGCCTGGAGGCTCTGCCGTCACTTGCTGTGACCACCTGCCTGGTAAACCTAGAGACTACTACCTGCTCTGCTGTAACGTACTGTAACCACCTGTCAGCTACCAGAGACTTCTGCCTGCTTGCCGGGTCCATCCGTCATACCGGTCAGTCCCAGCCTTCTGACCCGTGGGAGCCACCTGCTCTCTTACAAGGTCGTCCCCAGAGTAGCACCTGGTCCCTCAGCCCGGATCCTCCCTGATCACGGTGTCGTTTGCTGCCGTCCAACCAGGGTCGGTTCGGGTTGATACTTAGTCACGCCCCTCTGGGTCCCTCCTTGCACCTCGGCACAGAGGTTCCACCACCCGGACCCGTTACAGTTTGCTCGGGCCATGGAACCCGGTGGCACCCAAGCTCCCTCGCTCTCTGACCTGTTCCACGAAGTCTCCCGTCAGAGATCCCAACAGGAATCCATCCTGAACCACCTGCGTAATGTCAACTCCCGCCTGGACACACTGACTGCTCCACCAGGTCCTGCCTCCAGTCGTACGACTCACGCCCCGGCAGCGCCGCTGCCCATCATTACCATGGTACCCGGTCCGGGTCCCCGGCTCTCTGCACCGCCTCGTTTTGGTGGAGACCCCGCCTTGGCTCGAGGCTTCATTAACCAGTGCACTTTGAACTCTTGGCACATCACTTTACCACCGACCGGGCCAAAGTGGCCTTCATCATGTCCCATCTCACTGGGGAAGCACTGGCTTGGCTAAATCCCCTGTGGGAGAGAGGGGATCCCCTGGTATCCAACTTGTCAGCTTTCCTCACTGCTTTCCGGAAAGTCTTCGATGAACCAGGACGAAAGACCTCGTCAGCCTCCTCTCTGCTACGTCTCCGCCAAGGGAGTCTCACCGTGGGCCAATATGCCATACGGTTCCGTACCCTCGCCTCTGAGCTTGCCTGGGATAACGAGGCCCTGGTGTCAGTCTTCTGGGAGGGCCTCTCCGGTCAGATTAAAGACCAACTTGCCGGTCGGGACATTCCAACCACCCTGGATGACTTGGTGACACTAGCTACCCAGATTGACATCCGGTTCCAGGAACGTACCAAAGAGACCACCCGTGAGAAGAGGTTTCCCCGCCTTGCTCCTACTTTCCAGAGACCTGTCTCTTCATCTGCCACTCCCCGGGTGCACTCACCCGAGCCCATGCAGATCGACCAGACCAAGATGGTCAAATCTCGCCAAGAGTCACGCCGAGCCGAGGGGAGCTGTTTCTATTGTGGCAGTAAAAAGCACCTGATCCGTTCCTGCCCGGAGAAGCCGGAAAACTCCAGTGTCTAGGTCCACTAGGAGAGGTCGTCCTAGACGAAAGTAAGCCCTCTCCATCTCTAACCTTGTCTGTCTCTATCTCCTGGGGAGAGAATCGCCACTTTGAAATCGCCCACCTGGACTCTGGAGCTGCTGGAAACCTCATCTCCCAGTCCTTGGTAGAGAGATACCGTATTCCCACCAAGCCCCTGGCTGAACCATAGTCAGTCGCCTCCGTGGATGGAAGACTTCTCCCGGTGACCATCCTGCTCGTCACGGAACCCATAACCCTGCAGGTGGGAATGCTGCACTCTGAGGAAATCTCATTTCATGTGCTGTCCGGACTCTCTCACTCCCTATTGCTTGGTCTACCCTGGCTACAGATACATGAACCCGTATTGAACTGGCGATCCGGTGAAGTACTCCGGTGGGGACCAGACTGCCATAAGACCGGCCTGGTTCCGGTCCGCCCAGCTCGCCCTCCGCCTACTCCAGCTAATCTACCCGGTCTCCCGGCTCCATACTGGCCCTATGCGAACGTCTTCGGTAAAAAGTAAGCAGAGACGTTGTCACCCCATAGGCCATATGATTGCCCGATCGACCTGGTACCAGGCGCCACTTTCGCCCCGTGGGCGTATCTACCCATTGTCTGCGGCCGAAACCCGGGCCATGTCTGAATACATTGAAGAGAATCTGGCTAGGGGATTTATTCGAAAATCTACCTCCCCGGCTGGAGCCAGATTCTTCTTTGTCAAAAAGAAAGACGGCTCGCTACGTCCCTGTATTGACTATAGAGGACTCAATCAAATCACGATAAAAAACAAATACCCCCTGCCGCTCATCTCCGAGTTGTTTGATTGCCTCAAAGGCGCCAGGATCTTCTCCAAGCTGGATCTTCGGGGAGCATATAACCTGGTCCGTATCCGTCAAGGAGACGAGTGGAAGGCAGCATTCAATACCCGGGACGGTCACTATGAGTACCGTGTGATGCCCTTCAGTCTCTGCAATGCTCCCGCCATCTTTCAAGAACTGGTCAACGACATCTTCTGCGATCTCCTGTACTCCTGCGTGGTGGTATACCTGGACGATATCTTGGTCTTCTCTCCGGATCTCCCCACACACCGGAGGGATGTTCGTCAGGTCCTGCTTAGGCTCAGGCAGAACCACCTCTATGCCAAGTACGAGAAGTGCCTCTTCGACCAGACCTCCCTTCCATTCTTGGGCTATGTTATCTCCCAGACAGGCTTGCGAATGGATCCCGAGAAGCTCTCTGCTGTCCTGAGGTGGCCCCGTCCGGAGGGGTTGAAGGCGATACAGCGATTCCTGGGCTTCGCCAATTACTATCGTCTCTTCATCCCACACTTCTCGTCCCGGACTACTCCTATATCTGCGCTCACCCGTAAGGGGGCTAATCCCAAGGTATGGTCGCCCGAAGCCGAGGAGGCCTTTCTTTCCTTAAAGAAAGCCTTCGCCTCTGCCCCAGTCCTGCACCGTCCGGACTGTAATAAACAATTCTACCTGGAGGTTTATGCCTCCTCCTCCGGAGCCGGAGCGGTACTCACCCAAAAATCTTCTACCGGGAGAATGGTAACCTGCGGCTTCTTCTCCAAAATCTTCTCCTCGTCTGAGCGCAACTACTCTATAGGAGACCGAGAATTGCTAGCCGTCAAATTGGCGCTGGAGGAGTGGCGCTACCTGCTTGAAGGGGCTCTATACCCGGTGATCATCTACACGGATCACAAGAATCTGGCATATCTCCAAAATGCCCAGAGACTTAATCCGCGTCAGGCCCGGTGGTCTTTGTTTTTTGCCCGCTTCGACTTCATCTTACATTTCCGCCCGGCGGACAAGAATGTCAAAGCTGATGCCTTGTCCCGATCCTTCCTGTCTTCCGATCAAGAGGAGGAGCCTATGCACATCATCGACCCCTCCAAGGTGATGAATGTGGCCCCCTTGGATCTGACTCGTCTTCCACCCGGTAAGAAGTTTGTAGCTGTACCAGATCGTGAGTAGGTTCTTTGCTGGGGTCATTCTTCTAAACTAGCTGGCCATGCTGGCCAAAAGAAGACCTTACTGCTCATTACCCGGCATTACTGGTGGCCTACCCTGCGTAAGGATGTTGCAGACTTCGTCACGGCCTGTTCGTCTTGTGCCCGCAACAAAGTTACCAGACATCTACCAGCCGGTCATCTTCTGCCCCTTCCCATACCCGCTGCTCCATGGCAGCACATTGCTATGGACTTTATCACCGACCTTCCTGTTTCTTCCGGGTGTACAGTCATTTGGGTGGTCGCTGACCGCTTTTCTAAAATGGCCCACTTCATTCCCCTGCCTGGTCTCCCATCTGCACCCGAGCTGGCTAAGGACTTTATCCGCCACATTTTCCGTCTCCATGGCCTACCCCTCCACATCGTGTCGGATCGTGGGGTTCAGTTCACCTCACGCTTCTGGAGAGCCACATGTAAGCTGCTGGACGTTACCCTGGATTTTTCCTCCGCTTACCACCCACAGTCCAATGGCCAAGTGGAGCGGATCAATCAGATCCTTACCAGCTACCTCCGGCACTTCGTTAATGCCCACCATTCCGATTGGGTGGACCTCCTACCTTGGGCCGAGTTCTCTTATAATAACCATGAGAGCGAATCCTCCTCCAAGTCCCCGTTCTTTATAGTATGTGGCCAACATCCCCGGATTCCGGTTCCCATCTCCACTTCTGTGGACAACCCTGCTGCGGAGTCTCTTGTCAGCGAATTTTCTACCATTTGGGAGAGTACTAGGTCCGCTCTTCTTCTCTCCTCTGAGCGGATGAAGAGATATGCTGAGAAGAGACGTCTGGGTCCGCCTCTATTTCGTCCAGGAGACAAGGTCTGGCTCTCCTCCAAACATGTGCGGCTCAAAGTACCCTCCTACAAGTTGGGTCCTCGATTCATCGGTCCTTTCGAAGTCCTCAGGCAAATTAATCCAGTAGCCTACAAATTAAAACTCCCGGCCACCCTACGCATTCCCAACTCCTTCCACGTATCTCTCCTCAAACCCGTTATCCTTAACACTTTTTCCAACAATCCAGGTACTCCTCCTGCTCCGGTTTCTGCTGAGGACGTCTTTGAGGTAGAGAGTATTCTGGCCACCAAAAGGGTAAGGGGGAGAACTTTTTTTCTGGTGGATTGGAAGGGGTTTGGTCCTGAGGAGAGAACGTGGGAACCCAGGGAAAACATCAACGCCCCGCTTCTTCTTGAGAAATTTCTCTCTAGCCTAAAAAAGGGGGGGCCTAAAGGGGGGGGGGTACTGTAGCATTGGCGTCTCTGCCCACTGCCAGGCAGAGACGCCGTCCCTCTCACCTTCCCGCTCCTGGCGCGGCGTCCTTCTGCGCTCCCCTCCTCGCTGCTGCCGGCGCGCGTTCCTTCCCGGGCTCTGTGCTTAGGGCGCGTGCGCTCCCCCTCTCTTAAAGGGACCGCGCGCGCCGTCCTAAGCAGTCCCCGGCCAATGGCCGGAGGACCTTCCATATATAAAGCACCTCCTCCAAAATGGAGGTGCCCGAGCAAAGTTGTTGCACAGTTTCTGATCTCTGCTACAGCCCTCAGGTTCCGCTGCTCGCCTGACTCCTCGCCCTGCCTGCCAGCCTGTTATCTGCCCGTTACCTGCCGAGCCTGCCAGCCTGCTCACCTGGAGCGCTCACCTGTTACCTGCCTGTTACCTGCCCTGTCTGTCTGTCCGCTCACCTGGGAGCATCCGTCTGTTACCTGCAGAGTCCGTCAGCCCGTTCACCTGGGAGCGCTCACCTGTTACGTGCTGTGTCTGTCATACCGCTCACCTGGGAGCACCCGCCTGTTACCTGCTGTGTCCGTCAGCCCACTCACCTGGGAGCGCCACCTGTTACCTGCCTGTTACCTGCCTTGTCGGTCTGCCCGCTCACCTGGGAGCACCCGCCTGTTTCCTGCCAGCCTGCCTGGAGGCTCTGCCGTCACTTGCTGTGACCACCTGCCTGGTAAACCTAGAGACTACTACCTGCTCTGCTGTCACGTACCGTGACCACCTGTCAGCTACCAGAGACTTCTGCCTGCTTGCCGGGTCCATCCGTCATACCGGTCAGTCCCAGCCTTCTGACCCGTGGGAGCCACCTGCTCTCTTACAAGGTCGTCCCCAGAGTAGCACCTGGTCCCTCAGCCCGGATCCTCCCTGTTCACGGTGTCGTTTGCTGCCGTCCAACCAGGGTCGGTTCAGGTTGATACTTAGTCACGCCCCTCTGGGTCCCTCCTTGCACCTCGGCACAGAGGTTCCACCACCCGGACCTGTTACATTAGGGGGGGACCACAGCTTCCAGAACCCTTCTCCCAAAAGTAAGGTCTGAAGAAGAAGTTAAGTCTAGCCGGTAGTGATTAAAGAAGGTAGAGGGGGAAGACCAGGTTGCCGCTCTACATATCTGCTCTATCGTAGCACTGGCCTTCTCCGCCCAGGAGGCTGCCACCGCTCTTGTTGATTGGGCCTTCAGTTTCTCCAGGGCAGCTTCTCCACGTGAGGAGTAAGATAATGTGATGGCCTCCCTTATCCATCTGGCCAACGTGCCCTTAGAAGCTTTCTTCCCCTTACGAGGACCCTGAAAGCAGACAAAGAGAGAACTATCCTGCCTACACTCTTGTGTTGCCTCTAGATACTGGATTAGGCACTTTCTGACATCTAGTGTATGCAAGACCTTCTCTTTCGTGTTCCTAGGGTTAGGGCAGAAAGAAGGGAGGGTGATTTCCTGGGACCTGTGAAATCTTGACGCCACTTTTTGTAGATAGGCAGGGTCAGTTTGTAGGGATGCTTCTGACAGGGATTCAAAAGGTGCCTCCGTTAGGGCTGAAAGGACCAAGTTTAAATCCCAGGGTGTAATATTTCGGGATGGGATAGGACGGGATCTAGCTGATGCCTTAATAAACCTAGATACCCATCTATCCCTGGCTAGGTCGAAATTATAGAGCGCTCCCAGGGCCGCAACTTGAACTTTTAAAGGTACTTGTGGCCAGGCCCTGCTCCAAACCCCTCTGTAAAAATTCCTGGATAGCTGTCAATGGAACCTCCCCACCCAACCTGGAACCTCAGACTGAAAGGAATTTCTTCCAGGTTTTCCCGTATAGTTTAGTGGTGACTGGTTTTCTACTTTGAAGTAGTGTGGTGATCAAATTTGGGGAGAAACCTTTGTCTTTCAGAAGAGCCCTCTCAAATTCCAGGCTGTCAAGTGTAAGCTTGACACCTGAGGATGGAGGACCGGACCCTGAGAAAGAAGGTCCGGAAGCTCCGGGAGAACCCATGGATCGGAGATTGGCAACCTCCTCAGCCATGAAAACCAGCTCTCTTTGGCCAAAAGGGGGCTATTAGGATTACCCTCGCTTCCTCTTCTCTGATTTTCCTCAGAACAGCTGGAATCAGAGCGGTCGGAGGAAAAGGGTAAGCTAGAGGGTAATTCCATGGGATCATAAAGGCATCCACGGCTACCGGGTTCCCTTTGGGATCTAGGGAGCAAAAAGAGCGTGTTTTTTTGTTCTGATTGTTGGCAAACAGATCTATGGAGGGCCCGCCCCACCTTTGTACAATCTGCCGAAAAACTGCTTGAGTTAATTCCCACTCGCCCTGCTTCAACTGAGTCCGACTCAGAAAGTCTGCGGTGCGGTTTTCTACCCCTTTTATGTGTAGAGCGGATAGGTATTGCAAGTTCTCCTCGGCTAAGTGAAAGATGACCTCTGTCGTCCGCATTAGGGAATGGGACCGTGTACCCCCCTGGTGGTTCAGGTATGCCACTACTACTCGGTTGTCTGAGAAGACCCTCACGTGATGTCCTTGTAGTGTGTGCATGAACTCCCGGAGTGCCTGCTCTAC
This sequence comes from Phyllobates terribilis, assembly GCF_046119375.1. Lineage (NCBI taxonomy): Eukaryota > Metazoa > Chordata > Amphibia > Anura > Dendrobatidae > Phyllobates > Phyllobates terribilis. The sequence continues at coordinate 70,945,785 of NW_027362770.1, read as the reverse complement.
TGCTAGGAGCTCCTTCATATTTGAGGACATTAGTTTCAGGCGTTCTGTCCAGACCCCCTGAGCTACCAGGTTGTTGAGGTGGGCCCCCCAGTCCCCGGGGCTTGCATCCATCGTCAGGACTTGCGGTGTCGGGATTGTCCAAGGAATCCCCCGGGCCAGATTGTGTATGTTCCCCCACCACTCTAGGGAAAGTGTGGTTTTTACAGATAGCGTTAACAGCCCTTCTAAACGCCCTTTTAGTGCTTTTTCTGCCTCTAGGATTTCCCACTGAAGGGTCCTGGTATGTATTTGAGCCCATTGAACGGCCGGAAAGCACGCTGTCAGGGAACCTAGCAGGGACATGGCCTTCCGAAGGGACATAGACGGGTGGGATTTTGCCCGTGATATCAGGTTTAAGATTTTTTGAATTTTCGCTGAGGGGAGATGACACTCCTGAATTTTTGAATCCAGTATGACGCCTAGGTACTCCGGTATCTGGCATGGTTCTGTCTTGGACTTTTCCAGATTCAAAAGCCACCCTAAGCGAGTCAAGGAATCCATGACCTTTTCCAGATGGGATTTTCAGTCTAGGAAGGAGCAGCCTATTATCAGGAAGTCGTCTAGGTATGGGACGACCTGGGTGTTCTACTCCCTTAGATGAGCCATCACCTCTGCAACCACTTTGGTGAAGACCCTTGGGGGGCCTTTCTGTTATCACTGGAGGGCTTGTTAAATAGGAATCCTTTGGTCTTCCTTCTCCTGTCTTCCCACCTATCCTGCTCTTTAGGGGGTTTCCTAAGCATAAATCTTCTACTCCGAAAAGGTTTCCTGTAAGCAGTATTAGACGGGACAGGAAACCGTTTCTTATTATCCCCTGCTTTATCCAGGATGTCATCAAGGGCAGGACCAAATAGAAACTCGCCCTCACAGGGGATGGAGCACAATCTGGATTTAGTTTGTAGGTCCCCGGGCCAACATTTGAGCCAGAGAGCTCGTCTAGCCGCGTTAGCAAGCCCTGCCGCTCTAGCACTTAACCTGACGGAGTCCGCCGAGGCGTCTGCCAGGAAGGCCGCTGCCCCTTTCATTATCGGGATGGCTTCAAGGATTGTGTCTCTGGATGTCTTCTGCCTCAGCTGTGATTCTAGTTGGTCCAACCAGACCATTAGAGATCTGCCTGTACACGTGGCAGCTATCGCAGGTTTTAACCCCCCAGCGGCTTCCCAGGAACCCTTTAAGAAGGTGTCTGCCTTTTTATCCATGGGGTCTTTTAAGACACCCATGTCCTCAAATGGAAGGGAGTATTTTTTTGAGGCTTTGGCTATGGCGACATCCAGCTTCGGTGATTTCTCCCAAAAGGAACATACGGGGTCCTCAAACAGGTACTTTCGTTTAGGGGAAAGGAAGCCCTTCCTCTCCGGTCTTTTCCACTCTTTCATAATCAGCGAATGAACATGTTCGTTGAGTGGAAAAGATCTCCTCTTTTTCTGTTCTAGGCCACTGAACATCATGTCTTGTATGGATTTTTTGGGCCGGGGATCTGTTAGCCTCATCAAGGCAGTCAGGTCTACCATGGGTCTATCTGTTTCCTCAACGGGAAAACAGCTCCGACCTCCTCTATCTTTAGACGAGGAAGAGGTGGAAGAGGTGGAAGTGTCCGAATCCCCGTCATCCTCAGAACTACTAGTCGTGGGCTCGGGGGATATGTTTTTAGTTTTCTTTAATCTTTTGCCCTGAAAAGATTTAATAGTGTTTTTGACTTGCGACTTAATTAGGTCTCTAAGTTCAGAGGCAAATCTCGGGGTTCCCTCGCATATAGTCTGCTCAATGCAGGAGTTGCAGAGTCTCTTTTCCCAAGTAGTGGGCAAGGCCTCAGTGCATAATGCACAAGTCCTATTTTTTGTTTTCCCTTTACTCTTTTTTCCCTACGGGAAACAAAAGAGAGAGAGAGCAAGGGCCCCTAGTTACAAAGTGGACTTTCAGGAAGCTCACTTACCAACCAGACGGAAGAGCAGGTACCAGTTCAGGAGGTGGAGCCATCTTTGCAGCCAGAGTCCTCCTGGAAGATGCCGAGGTGGAGTCCTTGCTGCGCTGCGACGATCTGCCAGAGCGCCCGCTTCCACTCCGGTCCTGGCGCCCGTCTCTTCCGGTCCCTTTTTCCGTTGGGTTGGCGGTGGTGGTGGCGACTGAGGATGTAGCTGCTGCTCCTCAGGTAGGTCCTGGTAACTCATTATTATTATTATATATGTATATATTTATTTATTTATTTATTTTCACACAGCGTGCCAGAGCCCAGAAGAGCAAATACTGGCGTCCTCTACTGTGTTTTAAGGCACTGGGAGTCCCTCCCATAGTGCCTGTAGTGACCCGGCACCCCCCCTTCCTCCCCCGCACCTGTGGGGGGACGCCCATGCCTGCGCAGACTGGTTACCCAGTCATGCATTGCGGCGCCGTGTCATCCGGGGACGCCCCCGCGCATGCGTGCGGGGGAGTTCGCCTGCGCAGACTGGCTACCCAGTCATGCATTGCGGCGCCGCGTCATCCGGGGGTGCCCGCGCATGCGCGGTGAACCCAGAAGCTTAAATGCATGCTGCCGGGCCGCGCACGCTCTCACCTCCGCAACCGGGGGGGTCTAGCACAGTCCTGGCGGCCTCCTCTTCGTACAGACCCCCCTCCGCACACCCTAAAGGCCCACTGACCTCAGCGGTGGCGCTTCAGGACACCGCACCAGCCGAGGCAGGGGGACCCCCGCTGCCTGGATCGGACTGGCCGGGCCTGGCATCCCACGACATCCATCTTCTGGCACCCCGCAGGTATGCCTCCTCCAGACAAGGATAGGAAACCAACTGATGCGGGAGAGAGGCACCGCCCTTTTATCTGTAGGTTTCCTGTCCTTGAAGGGCGGATTCCCTCTCTCTGTGGTGTCATCTTGGGGGAAGGAGAAAACAGTTTTAAAAAAAAACTTAAATGAATAACATTTGTGCAGTCTATGAATTTGTTCTGAGAAATAGTATCGCCTCCATCAGATCTTCCTCCATAGATGACCTCAAATCTGACCTAATTATTTTAAGGCTGGAGAACTCTACACTAACTTGGGTTGGTGGCAAAGCAGTAACCACATGGGCAACATCTCTAACAATTTCCGTGTATAAAGGAATTGCCTCGTGCACATTCAGTTTTGATGAACGATTGAACTCTTCTACTTCTAGAGCAAGTGACAAATTTAGCTGAAATATGGTCAGTTTTCGATGGGAGCTTTCATGCTCCATGTCATCCAAATACTTTTCAAAATTAAACTCCTCATTTGATGAGGCTGAAGAAACTTCAGCAGCAGGTCCCAAGTCCTCTTTCTCTTGGCCATCCTGGAGCCCACTCATCCTAACTGCTACCTCAAACAGAGCTTTTTTTCCTTTAATAAGCTGTTGATCATCTAGCAATATACGATGACTGGGGTCCACAAACAGCTGCCAGAAGAATTTAATATTCTAACTAGATGGGGGCCCGATGCTATCGCAACTGGAGGGTGGTAATGTCACGATGGGGGCAGGCTTTGCAGCGTTGAGAATCTCTCCCCCCCATGTGCTCACCCACCTCTCCACTCTCTCTTTCCCCCCCATGTGCTGACTGATCCCGTTTGTGCTCTCTTCTTTGACCTGTCTACCCAATGTGCTATCCCCCTTGTCTGCTGTCTCTCCACTTCCTGTGCTGTGTTCTCCCCTCATGTGCTGTCCCGTTTGAGTTGTCTCCCCCCTGTGCTCTGTCTCTCTCCCCCATCTGCTGTCTTCTCCTATCATGTGATCTCTTCTTTGACCTGTGTACCCCATGTGCTCTCCCCTTTGTCTGCTCTCTTTCTCTCGCCACCCCTGTGCTGTCTTCTTCCCTCATGTGTTCTCTCATTTGAGCTGTCTCCCCGCGCAGTAAATCAGACCACCGCCATCTCTGTGCAGGCAGATAGTGGCGGTCACATTAAAACATGCGCTCCACCTGTACAAAGATAGCGGCGGTCAGTGAATCATTCAGCTGATCCCGACAGCGGAGTGTGCGGCGTGTTCACGAAGGTGTTCCGCTGGTGGTACCGTGCAAGAGGCTGCGTACGGTGTATACAGAGTGTGTGTGTAATGAGTACGGCGTATACAGAGTGTGTGTGTGTGTGTGTGTGTGTGTGTGGTGGTGCGTACGGCGTATACAGTGTGTGGTGCGCACGGCATATAGAGTGTGTGTGGTGCGTACAGCGTATAAAGTGTAAGTGGTGCGTACGGCGTACACAGTGTGTGTGTGTGTGTGTGTGTGGGGTGCGTACGGAGTATACAGCGTGTGTGTGGTGCATACGGCGTATACAGCGTGTGTGTGGTGCGTACGGCGTATACAGCGTGTGTGTGGTGCGTACGGCGTATACAGCGTGTGTGTGGTGCGTACGGCGTATACAGTGTGTATGTGTGGTGCGTACGGCGTATACAGTGTGTGTGTGTGTGTGGTGCGTACGGCGTATACAGTGTGTGTGTGTGTGGTGCGTACGGCATATACAGTGTGTGTGTGTGTGTGTGTGGTGTGTACGGCGTATACAGTGTGTGTGTGGTGTGTACGGCGTATACAGTGTGTGTGTGGTGTGTACGGCGTATACAGTGTGTGTGTAGTGTGTACGGCGTATACAGTGTGTGTGTGTGGTGTGTATGGCGTATACAGTGTGTGTGTGGTGTGTACGGCGTATACAGTGTGTGTGTGATGCGTACGGCGTATACAGTGTGTGCGTGTGTGGTGTGTAAGGCGTATACAGTGTGTGTGTGGTGTATACGGCGTATACAGTGTGTGTTTGTGTGTGTGTGTGTGGTGCGTACGGAGTATACAGCGTGTGTGTGGTGCATACGGCGTATACAGCGTGTGTGTGGTGCGTACGGCGTATACAGCGTGTGTGTGGTGCGTACGGCGTATACAGCGTGTGTGTGGTGCGTACGGCGTATACAGCGTGTGTGTGGTGCGTACGGCGTATACAGCGTGTGTGTGGTGCGTACGGCGTATACAGCGTGTGTGTGGTGCGTACGGCGTATACAGCGTGTGTGTGGTGCGTACGGCGTATACAGCGTGTGTGTGGTGCGTACGGCGTATACAGTGTGTGTGTGTGTGTGGTGCGTACGGCGTATACAGCGTGTGTGGTGCGTGCGGCGTATACAGCGTATGTGTGTGTGTGGTGCGTACGGCGTATACAGCGTGTGTGTGTAGTGCATACTGCGTTATACAGTGTGTACGGTGTATACTGTACAGAGTGTGTGTGTTGCATATGGCGTATATAGTGAGTGTGTGGTGTGTACAGTGTATACAGTGTGTGTGTGTGTGTGTGTGTGGTACATATGGCGTATAGAGTGTGTGTCATGCATACGGTGTATACAGTGAGTATGTGTACGTCATATACACTCTGTAGGGAGTACGGCGTATACAGTGTGTGTGTGTGCGGTGCGTACGGCGTATACAGTGTGCGTGAGGTGCGTACGGCGTATACGTGTGTGGTGCGTACGGCGTATACAGCGTGTGCGTGTGTGGTGCGTACGGCGTATACAGCGTGCGCGTGTGGTGCGTACAGCGTATACAGCGTGCGCGTGTGTGATACGTACGGCGTATACAGCGTGCGTGTGTGGTGCGTACGGCGTATACAGCGAGCGCGTGTGGTTCATACTGCATATACAGTGTGTATGTGTGTACTGTGTATACAAAGTGTGTGTGTGTGTTGCGTACGGCCTATATAGTGAGTGTGTGTGGTGGTGCGTACGGCGTATACAGTGTGTGTGTGTGGTGCGTACAGTGTATATAGTGTGTGTTCTCCGTACGGCGTATATAGTGTGTGTGTTCTGCGCACGGCGTATATAGTGGGTGTGTGATGCGTACGGCGTATATAGTGTGTGTGTGTCTGTGTGTGTGATGCGTACGGCGTATATAGTGTGTATGTGATGCGCACAGCGTATAAAGTGTGTGTGGCGCATACTGCATATACAGTGTGTGTGGTGCGTACGGCGTAGACAGAGTAGACAGTGTGTGTGTGTGGTGGTGCGTACGGTGTATACAGAGTGTGTGTGTGTGTGTGTGTGTGTGTGTCTCTTGCGCGGTACCATCAGCGGTTTCCATATTGAGACACCCATCACTTGGGAGTCCCAATATGGCGGTCGGCGAAATTTCCTTGTTTGGAATTCTGGGATCTGGATGGAACAGGATGTGAAGACATTACAAGGTAAGTATATATTAGATAGCAGTGTCTCTCTCTTTCATTGAAGCAGCAATGCCACCTGCGATAAACCTCCTCTTTGAGACAGGCAAAACAAGTTCTTCCACTCATTTATAAAAATGCCAGGAATTAAATCCTCAGATTGTAATTTTTTAGTCAGGGTAAATGGGTGGTGAAGCAATTCCTTCTATTCAGCCACCTGTGTCCATTGACCTTCATTTAGTTTTACCTGAGGGTTGGCTATATCATCAAGAAATGGTTTCAGCTCAAGCAATCGCTCAATCATTAAATAGGCTGCTGCCCCACCGAGTGGCTTGATCCGCAATTGCCTCTTTTCCAGCACGTCTCTTCAAGATGGAATCAATTTTAGGGGTTCTGGCGGCAATAACCAATTTCCTCACTTTGCTAATCAGAGCTGCAGAATGTCCCTCTTGCAGACTATCTCTTATTGCCAGCTGCAGCGTGTGCACAACACAGCGCATGTGATGAATAGGAGAGAGGTGTGAAGCAGCTTCAACAAGATCATCTAATTGGAAAGAATTATTTTGCTGTTCTTCTGTAGTAATATCTGTTTGTTCCTCCGTTAAGGGAACAGGACTGTGGCCTTTCATCTCCAACATATTGAAACTAAAATGTTCTTCTAGCTGCTGTTTACCTTCATTATTCTCAGTCATCAGTTTAATTTTACTTATCATGTGTAAGGTAGTGTTGAGCCACCCCCGTAGTGTTCGAGTTCGGTTCGGTTCGTCGAACACCCGTGTGTTCACCGAACTGTTCGTCGAACTGTTCGTCGAACACCTTCGAACACCGTTAAAACCAATGGCAGGCAAACAAAAACACATAGAAGCACATAGAAAACACCTTCAAAGGTGTCCAAAAGCTGACAAACTGCTCAGAAGACATAACTAACACATGGAAAAGGTGACAAGTACATATAGTCATGCGAAAAGAAAAGAGGTGGAGGAGTAAAAGGAGGGGGAGACACAGATATAGGCATGTCATGCCCTTCTAAAATCCAAAAAGTGAGAAGCCGACACGGCCAGTCCATTCCTGCCCGTGCCACCTCCGTGTTGCCGGGTTTGTGCCAGAGCCGCGGTGGACCCTGACGGCCAGCCCCCCTCTCCCAATACTGGTGTCTGTCCGCTGGTGGGTCGAGCGAGCCCCCCTGTGGTGGAGGCAGCTCTAAGCTTTTTAATTTAAATTGTCTCTCTAATTTGAATGAATACACTTTAAATCCTTTTACAAGGATCTATTGGAGGGCAAGTCTCATGCCAGCAGCCGCGTAATTCCAGCTCCAGTAGCGTCCCACTAAAGCTGCTGCAGTTAAAAAGCTTTTATAAGGATCAAGCTCGGCTGTCCGCAGCAAGGCATCCTACCGCCAGTCCCAGCCCCTATGCCTTGGGGTGCCTCCTGATGCTCTTCACTGAGTATCCCGTGGTCCCGAAGCATTTCCTTTGAAAAAATTAAGTGTCCAAACTACAGGTGGTGTAGCTTGCTTAACAGCCGGGATAATCCGCTGACTAGCAGACACTGCTACTAGGCACAAAGTATTTCCTGGGCTAGATGCAGTTAAAAATTTGTAATTAGATACTCTCGTTGGATGCTGAGAAAGCATTCCATAGAGTCTCCTGGCACGCCATATATGATTCTCTTAAAAAGCTTGGGGTAGGGGTCTAGGGGACCCTTTTATAGCCAAAATCACGGCCCTGTATCACAATACGTCACCTAGGCTGAAGATAAATGGAACTGTAGCACCCTGAGGGCTCGGTTGCTACAGAGGTATTGCACCTCACCCAGAGGTGTGATATCTCACTCTCAGGTAAGGATGGAGTGTGGATCAGGACCCGACACCTGCATGCATTACACCACATTGCCATGGGGCAGGGCGACCAATATGCCCCTGAGTTGGGCACGACAGTCCCTGTCCCTGGCTGGAGTGGGGGGAGGGAACACTGAGGAAGGGGAACCCTGTAGTGCAGGAGCAGGGAGGAAGCAGTTCCTGGGTGCATTGAGAAGGGAGTATAAAAAGGTGGGCACTATCTTAGTTCAGTGCAGAGAAGTCTGAGCAGAAGTGACAGGGAGCAGGGGCTCTGCATGAGCTCTGCTCCGGAGGCGGGCCTAGTAACAGAGGCCCAGGCCTGGAAGAGGGAGAAGGAAGGAAGAGGAGCGGAGAAGGCTCCAGGAACGAGGAACGAAGGGATCCCAGGGGTGCGGACGGGCGAGTCGCCACCGCACGCCCGAATCCACCTGCGTGGAGGGGTCAGGCCAAAGGGGGAGACCGGTCCCCGAAACTAGTGGAGGCGGGAAACGACCCTCAGCTAGAAACCGGAGGCTGTGACATTTTATGTGGTGCAGCCCCTCGCTACACCCGCTAGGAAGGCACCACATAGGGTCAGGGAAACTGGCGCCAAGTTTACCAAGAGGAGGCCCGAGGCAGCCGGACAGAAGGGTTGGTAAGAAAGGCCAGACAAAGGACACACAAAGGGGGTCCTGTGAAGCGCTCCAAAGTTATCTGGGAGTTGTCTGAGCCCCTCATCTGGTGAGCACAGTACGACGTGGGCAGACGTTACCTGCAGAAGTGGTCTGGATAATAAGAACTGTGAGTAAAGGCCCTGGACTGCATCACTGACTCCGTGTCATTACTGCTGCTGCCCTGCACCATCACCCCCATCCTCCGCATACACTGCCCTGAGGCTATACTCCTCCCGTGGGGAGTTATGCTACGCTCTACTGCACCCACAACATCAGCCTCAGCGGTCTGCCCTGCAGCGGCGGTTCACTCTGACCGCAATCCACGGGTGGCGTAGTCGGACGTTTAAACATCAAAACCACATAAATAGTTCCGCCACTGGTTTGACCACCCTGAGCCACGGAACCGGGTCGCCGCCACGGAGACTACAACCACCAGCATCCACCAAAAAAGGGTCCGGCTCCGGGTGTCCCAAGGCCCAGGGGGCGCGTCAGAACATTTTCATCACCTTTCATAATCACCAATGGGACAAGGCAGGGATGTCCTCTGTCCCCTCTCTTATACATCCTAGTGACGGAGCACCTGCTCTCATCAATTCACCATAACCCCAATATTAGGTGGATTGAGGTGGGAGGCACCGAGTACAAGTGCTCTCTATTTGCTGATGATGTCCTAGTATATATCACTCAATCACATATATCCATCCCTGCTGTTATGGCTGAAATAGATCACTTTGTTACATGGTCAAATTTTAAAATCAATGCAGCGAAGTCTGAGGCCCTCGATGTCTCCCTCCCCAAATCCATACAGGATTCCATCCAGTCCAACTTTCCCTTTGCCTGGCCCTCACAGGGTATCAAATACTTAGGAATTCCTATTCATAGAGACCTCTCCCGTCTATGTTATCTTAATTTTGGGCCCTTTATTGAACAACTCCATGCAGACCACGGTTGGCAAGTTAGAACTGTAAGATTCACAAGGTGAACCACTGGTGTTTTGTGGAAAAGCACATGTACACTGTGTTCCAAATTATTATGCAAAAAGTGTTTAGGAGTGATAAGGGAAGAATTTGTTTGTTTGTCAGTTAAACTCATTCATGGTGATGTGTGTCAGGGCTCTTTATATCACTGTAAGCAATTGCAGACACCTGTGCTAATTAGTTTGGCAGGTGTGTCCAATGAAAGGCAAGACTACTTAAGAAGGCTGTCCCACATCATTAATCAGCCTACATTTTCTGCCAAAATGGGAAAGAAAAAGGATGTGTCGGCTGCTGAGAAGCAACAAATTGTGGAGTGTTTAGGTCAAGGCATGACTACAATCAACATTGTGCGATGATCAGGATGAAGTGTCTTGGCAATCAAGAAGTATGTAGCTGATTCACAGTACACATGTGTGCGTGCTGATAAGGGCAAATTGAGGACTCTTTCCTACAGGCAATTACGTCAGGTTAAAAGAGCAGCGGCAAAAAAGCCTTGTCATAGCAGCAGACAAGTTTTTGAAGCTGCTGGTGCCTCCAACGTCCCCTGAACAACAAGATGCAGGGTCCTTCAGAGGTTTGCAGCTGTGAGTACGCCATCCTGTCGACCTCCTCTATCCACTGCACACAAGCAGAAACGGCTCCAGTGGGCCAAACAATACATGAAGACTGATTTCAAAACTGTTTTGTTTACGGATGAGTGCCGTGCAACGCTCGATGGTCCAAATGGATGGAGTGGAGGATGGCTGGTTGATGGACACCCCACGCAAAAACGGCTACAGCGCCAACAAGGAGGAGGTGGAGTAATGTTTTGGGCTGGAATCATGGGGAGAGAGATTGTCGGCCCCTTTAGGATCCCTGAAGGGGTAAAGATGAACTCCATAATGTATGTGGAGTTTCTCAAACAGCACTTCCTGCCATGGTTCAAGAAGAAGAACCGTGTATTCCACAGCAAGATAATTTTCATGCATGATAATGCACCGTCTCATGCTGCACATAACACATCTGCATCTCTGGCTGATATGGGCATAAAAGGGGACAAACTTATGGTGTGACCCCCATGCTCCCCTGACCTCAACCCCATTCAGAATCTCTGGAGCATCATCAAAAGGAGAGTCTATGATGGCGGGAGGCAGTTCACATCTAAGCAACAGCTCTGGGAGGGTATTCTGTCCTCATGCAAAACAATTGAAGCAGAAACCATCCAAAACCTGACAAATTCAATGGACGAGAGAGTTCAGAAGCTCCTTTCGAACAAGGGGTCCTATGTGCAAATGTAACATCACCTAGAATAAAGTTTTGAGTTGAAAACTGTTTGATTTCAGTTTGTAATAACCTGCTAATGCTTATAATTTCAAAAATGACAATTTTTTTGGTCTTTATTAAAATGAAAAGGTTGATTGAAGAGTGTGGGGGATCTAAGAGTGTGGCAACCCAGTAGTCAGGATTACTTCGAATTCTGACAATCTGAGGGTCATGTTGCAGGCAGTGCAGCAAGAAGGCACTTATGTGTCTTGCGCATCTTGGAGCCCCAAAATTATTTTCCAGGCAAGATGCAGCTAAAAATTATTATTCATTTTAAATCTGGTGGAGCTTAATATAGATGGCCTAATAGAATCAGTACTGCACACTGCTACAAAGCCCAAATTATTTTCCAGCCAAGATACAGATAAACATGATTAGTAATTTTAAATCTGATGGAGCTTAGTATAGATGGCCTAATAGAATCAGTACTGCACACTGCTACAAAGCCCAAATTATTTTCCAGCCAAGATACAGATAAACATGATTAGTAATTTTAAATCTGATGGAGCTTAGTATAGATGGCCTAATAGAATCAGTACTGCACACTGCTACAAAGCCCAAATTATTTTCCAGCCAAGATACAGATAAACATGATTAGTAATTTGAAAGCTTAAAACGGTTGGTGAGATGATTTTAACCAATCATCAAGCTTTTACTCTCCCCAGGATGACACAGGGGTAGAAAAGTCGTTTCGGATCCATGATTTGTTCATCTTTATGAACGTGAGTCTGTCTACATTGTCAGTGGAGAGCCGCGTGCGCTTATCTGTCAGCACACCACCAGCAGCGCTGAACACGCGTTCAGACAGAACGCTGGCTGCGGGGCATAACAAGATCTCCAAGGCGTAAGTGGCTAGCTCCGGCCATTTATCCAGATTGGAAGCCCAAAAAGAGCAAGGGTCCAGTGACACAGTCATGGCTTCAATGTTTACTTGGAGATACTCCTGTACCATCGTCTCTAGGCGTTGACTATGTGTCAGACTTCTTGTCTCCTGTGGCCTTGCAAAGGATGGGCTAAAAAAGTGGTGAAATGATTCCGCAAAATTGATGTTACCAGCAGATACTGTGGTTCTGTTACGGTTTGAGTGCTGAACACTCGACGGTCCCACGGTTGGCAAGTTGGAACTGTGAGATTCACTACGTGCACCACTGGTGTTTTGTGGAAAAGCACATGTAAGATTCTGCAACAGTCTCTGCTGATACTCCTGCATGCGTGCATCCCTTTCTATGGCAGGAATAATTTCTGCAAATTTACTTTTGTACCGGGGATCTAACAGTGTGGCAACCCAGCAGTCAGGATTATTTCTAATTCTCACAATTCGAGGGTCATGTTGCAGGTAGTGCAGTAAGAAGGCACTCATGTGTCTTGCGCATCCAGGAGCACCAAGTCCCTGTTGTGTTGGTGGCGAGGTAACAATCATGCTTTCTTCCTCTGTCCTCTCCCCCCAACCTCGCACAACAGAAATGTGATCAAGGTCTCCCTCATCTGATGAGTCTTCCACTTCTTCCTGGGCTCCTGCACCTTCCTCACTAGTTTGGCTGCTACCATGCGCCCTGGTAAAACCATCTCCCCCACCCTCACATGCCTGCCACCTTGGTGCTGCCGACCGTCTGGACCTCGCAGATGTTAGCCCTTCCGCATACAACTCCTGATCCTCTACTTCCTCCACCTCCTCTTCTGCCACCACCTGACTCCGAATTCTGTTTAACATATGCTCCAGCATGTAAATCACTGGAATAGTCATGCTGATAATGGCATCGTCAGCACTAAACATCTTCGTCGCCATTTCAAAGCTGTGCAGAAGGGTGCATAGGTCCCTGATCCGAGACCACTCCTCCAGCGTGATTTGCACCACCTCTGGATCTCGTTGGCCCAGGCTATACGTCAGAACGTATTGCACCAGGGCTTGTCGGTGCTGCCACAGTCGCTGCAACATGTGCAGAGTTGAATTCCACCGGGTAGGCACATAGCATTTTAGCCGGTGAAGTGGCAGGCCCAACGACTTCTGTAGAGATGTAAGTCGCTGAGCTGCGGGATGCGAACGGCGGAAGTGAGCACACAGCGAAAGTGCCCTCTGCAGAAGGCCATCTAGTTCGGGATAGTGGGCTAAAAATTGCTGGACAACCAGGTTCAACACGTGAGCCATACAAGGCACGTGTGTGACATTGCCCCGGCGAAGGGCCGCACCCAGGTTTGCAGCATTGTCGCACACGGCCATCCCTGGTTTCAGGTCCAGTGGAGACAACCATTCATGAAATTGGTTCTCCAGAGCTGACCACAACTCCTCAGCTGTGTGACTCACATTTCCCAGACATTTCAAAGTAAAAACCGCCTGATGACGTTGAGCCCTACTGCCAGCATAGTAAGGAGATGTGCAGGATCCCTTCTGCGCAGTTCGAAAGCTTGTGGCATGACCAGACAGGCTTTGGGTGCAGGTGGAGGACCGAGAGGAGGTTGAGGAGGCAGAAGCAGTGGAGGAACTTTGAGATAAAGAGGATTGACGCACAACTCATGGGGACGGCAAGACTTGGACAGCAGCCCCTTGTCCTGCTGTCACCATAGTTACCCAGTGCCCAGTCAGCGACATGTAACGCCCCTGTCCATGCCTACTCGTCCAAGTGTCTGTGGTGAAATGCACCCTGTCACACACAGAGTTTCTCAAAGAAGCGGTGATGTTGTGTGCGACATGCTGGTGGAGCGCAGGCACACCTTTCTTTGAGAAGTAGTGCCGACTGGGCATCTGGTACTGGGGCACTGCGACGGGCATAAGGTCTCGAAAATCCTCTGTGTCCACCAGGCGGAAACGCAGCATTTCTGTAGCCAAGAGCTTGCAGATGGTGAAATTCAACCTCTTAGCTTTCTCATGGCTAGGAGGAAATGGTCTTTTACTTGTCCACATCTGAGGGACCGAGGGCGGGCTGTTGTGCTTAGATGGGGTTGATAAGGGTGTCCCCGGCAAACTGCCGGTCTGTGAGGAAGATGTTGGCGGACATGTTAGGTTGCCTTGATCCTAAGGTGGTGCTATCGATGTCGGACAGCGCTCAACACCAGCTGGTGTTACCACCTCCAAGAAAATGATGACCTGCCAATCACGCTGGCTGTTGCGGGTAAAGAGGTGGCAGGTCTGCGTCCCAAAACAGGTGTGACTGCTGTCCCCCCAGTCACAGAGGATGAAGAGGCCGCGGATGCACAAGATGTGGCAGACGGTGGTTGGCCCGGCCGGCTAGGCCGCATTGTAGCACAGTGAGCTTCCCACTGCAACTTATGCTTCATGTCCATGTGCCGGTTCATGCATGAAGTACTCAAACTATGTATTTTTTGGCCTCTACTTAGCTTTTGCTGACAAATGTTACAGATAACACGAGTTGGGTCATGTTTATCGATCTGAAAAAATGCCCAGGCTATGCAAGGCTTAGCACCCATGCGACCTGAAGAGCCACCACGACTTGTGGTGAGAGGCAGAGTTGTGTTTGAGGATGCAGTTGTTGACGTGCTTCCAGTACTACGTCTCTGTCCAGGAAGGCGCAACCTGACCTCGTCGTCACTAGCATTCTCCTCCACCTCCTCTGCTGACCTCATCTCTTGGCTGACTGAGGGTTGACAGTAAGTGGGATCTCCAACCTCATCATCATCACCCTGTGTGTTATCACACCCGTCGTCCTCAGAGCCAACCTGTTCCTGCCCTGACAAAAAACTAAAGTTGTCGCTCCAATCAGGTATTTGAGTCTCATCATCGTCTTCCTCATAGTCTCCACCAACAGGAGTTACAGTTTGGGAATGAGGGTCTACATTATGGTCAGAACCTTCTGCGTCTGGTCCTGGATCCGACTCATAAAGATTCTGGGCATCAGTGCAGATCATTTCCTCGTCTGGATTCACAGAAGCGCTGGAGCCGATCTCTGATTCCCAGGCTATAGTATGAGTAAACAGCTCTGCAGACTCAACCATCTGTTCTACCTCATACTCAGACGGGCAGCTGGAGATTTGGGAGCTGTGAGGAAGCAAGTGCGATTGGGGTGACACCTTTGAGGACTGGAGTATTTGTGATGTTGAAGTTGATGTGGAGGAGAGCCCACTTAAAGGAGCACTTGATATCCGTTGAAGCACCTGCTGTTTTTGTGCCTCATCTGGAATTTGTAGCGATTGGCATGGCCGTAAGAAAGGGATCTTATCACATTGTCCGCTAAAAGAAGTAGACATTTTAGTTTGGCTGGAAGATGGTCTTTCTTCTGCAGATGTTACTGTTGCTTTAACACCTACCCCACGGACACAACCTTTTTTCCCCTTCCCAACACGCCTATTCCCCTTTCCACCAGCAGCAGGCCTTTTTCCACTCATTTTGGTGGTTAACTAATTCACAACTCTGGAGTTGTTTGCACAAAAAAACAATGGATGGGAACCGAGCAGAGCTGAGTGGCCAAACTGTGGTATTAGGCCAAAACTATTGGCTGGGTTAGATGCAGAAAAAAAATATTTTTAATTTGCAACCTGATGGAGGTCAGTATAGATGGACTAATAGAACAAGTCCCACACACTGCTAGAAGCCCAAATATTTTTTCAGAGCTAGATGCAGAAAAAAATTATATTCAATTTGCAACCTGGTGGAGGTCAGTATAGATGGACTAATAGAACAAGTCCCACACACTGCTAGAAGCCCAAATATTTTTTCAGAGCTAGATGCAGATAAAAATTATTTTTAATTTGCAACCTGATGGAGGTCAGTATAGATGGACTAATAGACCAAGTCCCACACACTGCTAGAAGCCCAAATATTTTTTCAGAGCTAGATGCAGATTAAAATTATATTCAATTTGCAACCTGATGGAGGTCAGTATAGATGTACTAATAGAATGATGCTATGCCCAAAAGGTTTTACTTCACTAGGTGCAGTAAAAAAATTGGTATTCTATACACAGGTGGTGTAGCTTGCAACACAGATAGGCTACTCCACTGACTAACACACTCTGCAATAGGCCAAAAAGGATTAGCTTTGCTAGATTTAGCCAAATGCTGTGAAAAAAAATTTGCACAGCACTGGCACAGACCTGCCTGGCAAAAACTGATAGGAACTGATGTAACTTAGTCCTGAAAAGGACTGCAATTACAATTAGTCTTTACTCCCAACCTATCTATTTAAGAGCACTGACCTGCCTGATAAAAGTCGTAGGAAATGCTGTAACCTAGGACTGCAATCACAACTATTCCCTACTCCCAAGCTATCTGTAGATTTGTGCGAAAATTGGCTTGAAATTAACAAGGTATAGCGCACACAGCAACAGCGGTGCCGTCTAACACGCAGCTGCAGCAGTGAGAAAATGGTGGCGATGGGGAAAATGGCTGGGCAAGGACATGTGACATACACTGCCAATGACACATGCCCTTGCTTGTGTGAAAAAAAGCACTTCACTCCGTGTGTGCGCTGCTGATAGGCTGACAGATTGCACCTCCCCACTGTAAATGCGGGAAAGAGAAAAAAAAAAAATGGAGATCTTTATTATTCCTGCAGAGATCCATCCCCTGCCCCTCCCCCCGCCCCGCTGTACACTCAAACTGCGTATTAACATTAATTTTCATCATTACTGAGAAAAAATCCAGTTATGATTTTGGTACACGAACAGTTATCGAACAGGCGAATTTTTTTCAAATCGTTCGTGTTTGCCGAACGGCTCGAACACCGCCCAAAACAGCTCGAATTTGACGCTCATCTCTAGTGTAAGGCAGTGCTAGTCATCATGCTGGGGGACACTCGCTGCACCGGGTCAATTAAAGCACTCCAGCCACTTTTTCCAGTATTTCACAATCCAGCAGTTTATTACTCTTCATAACTGCTTATAACCAAGTCCAACTCAGTGGCTCGCTGACATATTATACATATAGTGTCCAGGAGCCTTTCAAGTGGCAGACAGGCCCACTTGGCTCCAGTTACAGCCTTCAGCAAAGTCACTTATATCAAGGTCCATATAAAGCAGTATTTTACATTTGCCGGGTTTTAGCTGCTTCAGTCAGATTTGTTCTGCCACCGCTGTGGCTTTACGGCTTCCCAGATGGGGGTCTCCAGCCCTCGTACCTTCAAAGGCTACTGGTATGTTTTCACACCTAACATCCAGCCTCTGCCTTCCAGGACTCTTGCCTTCCAAGGCTACTGGTATGTTTATACACATAACATCCAGCCTCTGCCTTTCAGGCTTCACTAGGCCTCACACTCTAACGGTGTCCCACACAGGGCACAGGCCTCACGCCTTTCACACCCTGTCTCAAAACTACCACGGTTTATATATCTTCCAGTGCACACAGGACCTGTGCTGATATCACAGTCATGTGATCAGTCCTTCTGTGCGCACAGGACCTGTGCTGATGTCACAGTCATGTGATCAGTCACCTGAGGGGGGGGGTACATGGTCAGCCAAAACACACCCTGGACCATTACAGTAATGCATTACACATGTTTGAAGCATCAGTTATAATAGCAGGATTATTTCATAATCGTGCAGAACTTTTTCCACTAAGGCCTGAAGAAACTGGTTGCTGTGATGAGTATAAAGTTTGTCAAATATGTTATTAGATAGCTTTACTCTGAACTTTCAATGTCAGGCTTGTCTCAGGGTACAGCTCACCAAATGCTTCACATCATATTTCTTCATAGTCTATGAAGAGGGGAGGAGGGAGGGAGCAAGTTTGTGCTGAATCATATTCCAGAAAAAACACACACAAAAATATATATGTCCTCATCGATCCTGTTGCTGCATTTCCGAATTTGAGATGTTAGAATATAAGGGGGAAAAACTGTTTTCTATGTATAGAGTATATACAGTGCCTACAAGTAGTATTCAACCCCCTGCAGATTTAGCTGGTTTGATAAGATGCAAATAAGTTAGCGCCTTCAAACTGCAAACGAGAGTAGGTTTTATGAACAGAAGCATAAATCTTACAAACCAAAAAGTTATATTGCTCAGTTGAATTTTATTAAATTTTAAACATAAAAGTGTGGGTCAATTATTATACAACCCCTATGTTTAATATTTTGTGGAATAACCCTTGTTTGCAATTACAGCTAATAATCGTCTTTTATAAGACCTGATCAGGCCGGCACAGGTCTGTGGAGTTATCTTGGCCCACTCCTCCATGCAGATCTTCTCCAAGTTATCTAGGTTCTTTGGGTGTCTCATGTGGACTTTATTCTTGAGCTCCTTCCACAAGTTTTCAATTGGGTTAAGGTCAGGAGACTGACTAGGCCACTCCAACACCTTGACTTTTTCCCTATTGAACCAGGCCTTGGTTTTCTTGGCTGTGTGCTTTGGGTCGTTTTCTTGTTGGAAGATGAAATTACGACCCATCTTAAGATCCTTGATGGAGGAGCGGAGGTTCTTGGCCAAAATCTCCAGGTAGGCCGTGCTATCCATCTTCCCATGGATGCGGACCAGATGGCCAGGCCCCTTGGCAGAGAAACAGCCCCACAGCATGATGCTGCCACCACCATGCTTGACTGTAGGGATGGTATTCTTGGGGTCGTATGCAGTGCCATCCAGTCTCCAAACGTCACGTGTGTGGTTGGCACCAAAGATCTCGATCTTGGTCTCATCAGACCATAGAACCTTGAACCAGTCTGTCTCAGAGTCCTCCAAGTGATCATGAGCAAACTGTAAACGAGCCTTGACATGACGCTTTGAAAGTAAAGGTACCTTACGGGCTCGTCTGGAACGGAGACCATTGCGGTGGAGTACGTTACTTATGGTATTGACTGAAACCAATGTCCCCACTGCCATGAGATCTTCCCGGAGCTCCTTCCTTGTTGTCCTTGGGTTAGCCTTGACTCTTCGGACAAGCCTGGCCTCGGCACGGGAGGACACTTTCAAAGGCTGTCCTGGCCGTGGAAGGCTAACAGTAGTTCCATAAGCCTTCCACTTACGGATGATGCTCCCAACAGTGGAGACAGGTAGGCCCAACTCCTTGGAAAGGGTTTTGTACCCCTTGCCAGCCTTGTGACCCTCCACGATCTTGTCTCTGATGGCCTTGGAATGCTCCTTTGTCTTTCCCATGTTGACCATGTCTGAGTGCTGTTCACAAGTTTGGGGAGGGTCTTAAATAGTCAGAAAAGGCTGGCAAAAGAGATCTTTAATCCACACATGTGAAGCTCATTATTCTTGGTTCCTGAACTACTTCTTAATACTTTAGGGGGACCAAACAGAATTCTTGTGGTTTGAGGGGTTGAATAATAAATGACACTCTGAATTAACTTTTTACGTTTTAAAAAAAAATAAAAATAATTTGCTGCAGTGCATTTCCCACTTCCAGGCTGATCTACAGTACAAATGTCACAATGCCAAGTTAATTCCGCATGTGTCAACCAGCTAAATCTGCAGGGGGTTGAATACTACTTGTAGGCACTGTAAGTCATCAGAGCAGCTAATTTCTCCAAACATGAGCTAAGAGGAAAAAAAAACTAAAACATCAAGCATATGGAGACAACATGCACTGGACTATTGATTTAGGCACAGTTTATTGAAAATTTAGATATGCTTTAAGAAGCACTTACCTTACTCCTGCTTTCCTGTTCACTCCAGCAGTTCTGAGATGAGTGCAGGCATTCTTTCCCTGTTTTTTTTCCTCCTTATCTGAACAGGAGGAGCTTCACTACATATCATATACATAAACTGCAGCACAGATTCATCTCAGCTAAAAGTCTAGACCCTTAGATCAAGAATAGGACAGACATTTATAGCACATTTCATAACTTTCCCAAATTCTTACAAACAATTTTCCCCACAAACTGCATTGAACTACTGTACCCAATTTATTATATATTTTAGGAGTCGGAGTCAGTCCATTTTATACCAACTCCGACCAAAATGGACACCGACTCCAACGCCACAGCCCTGGATACTGGCCAAGTCTGGATGTATGTTTTCAACTCACAACTGGCGCAGTTTAAATGGCGTATAGTATTTTGAGGTTGAGAAAACTTTGCAGTAAATGTATCGCAGCAAATTTAGCACACCTCAGATGGACTTTTACACTGTTTGCACTATATAGCAATGCTATTCCAATCAACCAACTCTGGCTGTATGCTTTTAATGCACAACTTGAGCGGTATAAATGGCGTATAATATCTCTTTTCATAACAATTTGCAGGATCAAGAGCAAAAAGAACATTAGCAGCCCTGAGAAGGGCTATTGATATGAGTTCCAGCAGCAGAAAGGACGTGCAATGAACCCTACCCTATCCTACACTCTGCCTCTGGCACAATCTCTCCCTAACTACTGCTAACAGCAGTATTAATATTGATTAGAATTGGCCCTAATGAGGGCTGTTGTTGTCAATTAAGGAAATAAAATTGTGTGTCAAACTTCGGCCTATCCGCAGCTAAAACTGTCTCTTGTTCTGCAGCACCTCTCCCTACTCTGTTTCCGGGGTAGACTGTGACGAGCATAGAGTCCTGGGTCTTATATAGACCCGATGACGCAATGCGACCAACATGGCTATCGCATTACAGTGAGTGGCAAGTAATCCCTCATGTTTATTGGCTGTCTAAGGCTACGTTCCCATTATCAGGAAGTAGCAGCACTTTGGACGCAGTGTACATTCGCTGCATCCAAAGAGCAGTGTTTTAATCACACAGTTAAATCCGCATGTGTTCACTGAACCGTGAGAATTTAACGCATCCTTTCCATTTTATTGTGGAAGTTTCTGTAGCGAAGACTAGCATCTGCGCAACAGAAATGGACATGCTGCGCCTTCTAAAGCCTCGCTGCCAGTGAGTTTACACAGCAGCAAATAGAAGCACAGTAGGCATGGGATTTCTAGAAATCCCATCCACTGTGATTCTACTGTACAACACAGCGGTTTGGACGCAGTGCAGGTGAGCTGTATCCAAACAGCTGGCACTATGGATCGTGTGAGCAGGGCTGTGGAGTCGGTAAACCTCCAACTTCTAACTCCTCAATTTCTATGACAGCGACTCCCTCATACATGGCTAATGGTTAAAGGGAACCTGTCACATCCTAGCTGCCCTCTAGACTGCCCCCATAGCATTGTTAGTGATGCAATGTGCAACACTAACAAGCTGTTTTAATCAAAATTGGTGCAGCTATAATGATTTTATAACATTTAATATAATTAGATCCTACCTGTGTTTTGTGGTGAGTATAGCCCACCTGTCGCACATCACACATTAGAACAGCTATCACAAGTGTTGTCATCTCTTAGGGATATATTGCAACCCCCTGCTGTCACTTCTATGTCATGTCAGCCAGCCAGTGCTCTGGGGCCACAGGAGTAGCCGGAGTTTGGAGGCACCTAGACAGTGGCCCAGAGACTGGCGGGGGGGGGGGGGGGGGAGCATGATTCCATAGCAACCCCATTGGCATCAGGTGTCAATGGGGTGGGTGAGGAATGTTACAAGGAGATTCTGGTATGTCCAGTCTCGCCGCTGGGATATCATTTGTCCATGACAGTTAAAGAAAAAATATGGCGTAATGAATTCATTGTTACCAGCCTCCAAGGAATTTTTGGCAAGGCTGGACAAAGACGAGGATAGGTGTAGGCCGGTACCTTGGTCCTTTAATAACTGGTTGCAGGCTTTTTGTATTTACGCCAGTGTGATGGGCGAAAAGTTTCCCAGCAAGTGCTCTGGCCTTTTCCAGCATGTCGAGATAGTGTTAGAAGCTTACAAACATTTTGGTAGCTTAAGCTGGTATTTTTATGACAAAAACTTTCGCCAGAAGAAGGCAGTATATCCATCCTTGAAATGAGGAGTTAAAGATGTAGGTTTATGGCTTAATTTAATGCTGCCAAGTAAACCTAATAATGTTCAGCATAATGTACCAGCTCAGACTAGTACCTTTAGGAAAGGAACATGTTTTACGTTTAATGAGGCACAATGTAAGTGGCCGAATAAGTGTAAATACAAGCACAAGTGCTCCTTTTGTGGAGGGTCGCACGCTATGTCCAGATGCTTTAAAAAAGCAAGTGGGCAACCTTTCACAAAGGAGTACTTGGGTAAAAGCAGTGACACCGGTAAATCTGGAGAGAATGCGGCCATGGTTAGAGCAGTACTCAAACAGCAAGATGGCCAAGTTAATAATTGATGGGTTTGCACATTTTTCAGGCAAAGGGTGCATATGGGTAAATAATTTGAAATAAGCAGAGCCGCACCCAGAGGTGGTAGAAGAAAAATTGTTAAAGGAACTAGCTGAAGGAAGAGTAGCGGGCCCCTTTAAGGAGCAGCCATTTAAAGATTTTCGGCTATCTCGTCTGGGTGTAGTTCCGAAGAAAGAGATGAATGCTTTCAGATTGATTCATCACTTGTCTTATCCATATGGTACCTCTTTGAACGATAGCAGTATAAGTACTGTTACATATACGTCTTTTGATAAGGCTGCTGAAATAGTTAGAAGTTTCGGTCCCGGGGCATTAATGGCCAAGGCCAATATAGAATCAGCCTTTAGGTTATTGCCTTTGCATCTTAGCGGTTTTAATTCATTAGGTTTTCATTTCAACGGTTTCTTTTATGTTGATAAATGTTGGCCCATGGGGTGCTAGGTATCTTGCTTTTATTTTGAGGCCTTTTCATCTTTTATAGAATGGGTGACAGCATGCCAGTGCATGAAAGGCAGTATAGCGCACTACTTCGGGCGACTCACTGGTGTCATTTCAATTAATTTGCAAGCAGTTTGGTATTCCGCTAGCGGAGGGAAAAACATTCATCCAACCAATTGTTTAGAGTATCTAGGTATAGTGATTGATACAGGTAAAGGGGAACTTAGGTTGCCAATAGCTAAGATTGTTAAATGTAGAGAAGCGTTGTTAGCAGTGATGAGTAGGAAGAAAGTGACAGTGAAGGAGGTTGAGCCGTTGCTAGGACTTTTAGCTTTTGCGTCTATAATAATGCCTATGGGCAGAGCATTTTGTAGATGCCTGTGAGCACATATTGCAGGAATCAGGAATCCTGTATTTCATGTTAGAGTCACAAAGGAAGTTAAGGAGGACCTACAAGTTTGGTTGGAGTTTTTAGAGTCATTTAATGGCCAGGCCTTGTGGCGTCAGCCCTGTTCTTCTACAGGGGTGTTGAAGAATGAAGTTTTGTTAGAACTATTTTCTATTTTAGTGGTTAAAGTAGTTTGGGGCAGTCAGCTAGCTAATAGAAATATCATCATTAAATCTAGTAGAAAAGGAGTAGTCCTTGCATGAACCATTTGTCATGCAAATGTGGTTAAGTTATTAGAGTTTTTAGGCATCTAGTGCTTGTGTTTAAAGTGGAATATTTGGCTGAAGGCGGTACAGGTTGATAATAGTGATCCTTCAGTGGCTGTTTTGCTTTCTCATTTGCAGTTCAACAGTTTCTTCAGTATCGCCCTAGGCACCCAGGAGAGGGGAGTGGAGTGTCCGGAGTATCTCTGGGCATTGATTTAGTTAGGTTAATGGAGCTGTTACAGCGGTCTATGGCCATTTCTACACGGAAAGGTTATTCGTCGGCTTGGGTTTCTTGGGTTAAATTTTGTAGGAGAATGAAAATGGATGCTAATAGGTGTTCAGAGCAGTCCGTGTTGCATTTTGTATTATCGCTTTTTGACAGAGGGCTCGCTTATTCCACGGTAATGAAAACATTATCTGGTGTGTCATTTTTTATGAAGGTTATGGGCCAGAAGGCATGCAACGATTATTTTTTAATAAAGCAGGTGCTAAAGGGTTACAAGAAAGAGAAGGTAGTTCGGGATGGCAGATGCCCCATTTCTCCAGGAATGTTGGTAAATTTATGTACAGTGTCATTCTCTTGCTGTTACGATAACTATGAAGCCCTTTTATTCTCCACAGCAACTGCACTATTGTTTTTGGAGCTCTGCGTATAATCGAGCTATTGCCGAGGGGCAGAGACGGTATTGAAGGTTTGGCTTTTCAACATATTACATTGAAGAGGGGGATATTAATAATTTTTCTTGCTAAATCCAAAACGGATCAAGCCGGTAAGGGTATGTCTTTAAAATTACAATGTTTAGCGGGTAAAGGTATTTGTCCAGTTTGCGTGGTGCAACGTTATTTAAGGTTACGTCCCCTGGGAGGTGAGAAGTTTTTAATTCACCAGTCTGGCAAGCCTTTGACTCAGTACCAATTCAGAAGCATTTTGAGTAAATGTTTGTCAAAATTGAATATGGGTAATAAATATTTCTCTACTCATTCTTTTAGGATTGGAGCTGCGACAGAGGCTGCCAGACTGGGTTTGAGTGAGGGCTTAATCAAAAAATTGGGAAGATGGAGTTCAGGATGTTATCGGGTGTATATCCGGAAGTGATGTATACTAATGTTTCTTTTTGTTTGAAGTTTTTGTAGGTATAACAGTATAGATCTTAGGTCATTCTTTCGTGCACTGGGCGGAGTGGAGAGCGCAGCAGCGGTGCTATGGTCCGAATCTATCTTTGTCTGCCGATAACGTAAGAATCTTCTGGTTTGGAATCAGGGGGCAAAGATGGGAAGGACTATTGGAGCAAGCTGCCATGATGAGTGAAGGATCTCCGTCTCCGGCTATAATCATTGTGCACTTAGGAGGGAATGATCTTGGTAAATTAGGTACAGTGGATTTACTATTCCAAATGAAAAAAAGTTTAATAGAGCTAAAGAAATTGTTTTTTGGTGTCAAAATTATATTTTCTGAGATTGTTCCCCGTTTAGTGTGGGTGAAATCTATGGATCTCAAATTTTGTGAGAAAATTCGCAGAAGGGTAAATAGGTGCATGAATAAATTTATGCCATCTATTGGAGGTTTTTCTTTTCGGCACACTGACTTGGAGGGAGGCTTGCCAGGCCTATTCAGAAGTGAGTGGACCCATTTGTCTGAAGTGGGTAACGACATTTTTAATTTAGATCTACAGGAGATGGTAGAGTTGGCCATGGGTGGGGCGGGGCCATGCTTGCCTGCTTAATCCAGGCAAGATGGCCGGGTGGGTTAGTTGTTCGGAGAACCGAATGGACAATAAGTTATAGGTAATGTAAACGGGCATAAGCTTTGGCTAAGCTGCAGTTGTTTATAATTATTACGTTATTAATTGAAGTTACCTGTATTATATGTTTTTAATAAAGGCCGTGGCCAATTAATCTTCCAAGCAAGTCAAGTGTGTCGGTGTAATTTTGTTTAATCAGAGATAAGTTTAACCCCTTTACAACCCAAGGTGGTTTGCATGTTAATGACCAGGCCAATTTTTACAATTCTGACCACTGTCACTTTATGAAGTAATAACTCTGAAACGCTTTAACGGATCCCACTGATTCTGAGACTGTTTTTTCGTGACATATTGTACTTCACGACAGTGGTAAAATTTCTTCGATATCACTTGCGTTTATTTGTGAAAAAAAACGGAAATTTGGCAAAAATTTAGAATTTTTATGCCCTTAAATCAGAGAGCTATGTCACACAAAATAGTTAATAAATAACATTTCCCACATGTCTACTTTACATCAGCACAATTTTAGAACCAAAATTTTTTTTTATTGGGGAGCTATAAGGGTTAAAAGTTGACCAGCGATTTCTCATTTTTCCAACAAAATTTACAAAACCATTTTTTTTTAGGGACCACATCATATTTAAAGTCACTTTGAGGGGTCTTTATGACAGAAAATACCCAAAAGTGACACCGTTCTAAAAACTGCACCCCTCAAGGTGCTCAAAACCACATTCAAGAACTTTATTAACCCTTCAGGTGCTTCACAAGAATTTTTGGAATGTGGAAGAAAAAAATTAACATTTAACTTTTTTCACAAAAATGTTACTTTAGACCCAATTTTTTTTATTTTCGCAGGGGTAACAGGAAAAAATGGACCCCAAAATTTGTTGAGTAAGCAGATACCCCATATCTGGGGGAAAACCACTGTTTGGGCGCACGGCAGGGTTCGGAAGGGAAGGAGCGTCATTTGACTTTTTGAATGTAAAATTTGCTTGAATAATTAGCGGACGCCATGTTGCATTTGGGGAGCACCTGATGTGCCTAAACAGTAGAAACCCCCCACAAGTGACACCATTTTGGAAACTACACCCCTCAGGGAGCTTATCTAGATGTGTGGTGAGCACCTTGAACCCCCAAGTCCTTTACAGAAGTTTATAACATGGAGCCGTGAAAATAAAAAAAAAAAATCTAACTTTTTCCACAAAAATGATGTTTTAGCCCCAATTTTTTTATTTTCACAAGGGTAAGATGAGAAAATGAACCCAAAAACCTTTTGTGCAATTTCTCTTGAGTACGCCAGTACCCAATATGTGGCTAAAATACAGTGTTTGGGCGCACGGCAGAGTTCAGAAGGGAAAGAGAACTGTGTGACTTTTTGAACGCAAAATCGGCTGGAATAGAGAGCGGACGCCATGTCGCGTTTGGAGAGCTCCTGATGTGCCTAAATAGTTGAAACCCCCCACAAGTGACCCCATTTTGGAAACTACACCCCTCAAGGATTTTATCAAGGGGTATAGTGAACATTTTGAACCCAGAGGTACGACATTAGGTCATCATATTGAATAAGTTGTCATTAGTCTTGAGCGCAAGTGCTCGCTACTTGAGTTTGCATCGGGTACTCAGGTATGCACCATGTATCGCGCGTGCTCGAGTGAAATGCTCGAGTCCCCGCCCGCATGTTTCACGGTTATTAGACACCCCAAAAGAAACATGCGGGGATCGCTCGTGCATGGCAGGCAATCCCCGCGAGTTTTTTTTGCCCGCAAAGTATATGGGGTGGAGACTCGAGCACCCACGATACTCGCGTTTAACACTAGTTGCCATATCGTCATCTTTTTTTTTTTTTACTTTTGAAAAAAAAACAACCCTAACCCCAACCCTAACATTAGCACAACCCTAACCCCAACCCTAGCGTTTATTTTTTACGCCGTTCCTAGTGCGGTATAAGTGATTAGACGACCTTATTCTTCGGGTCGGTGCTACTACAGAGATACCAGAATAATATCGGGTTTTTATGATTGACAGCTGTCACACACTAAAAGACATTTTGTAAAATCTAGTTTTTGCATCGCCATATTTTGAGAGCTATAATTTTTCCATATTTTGGCCGACAGAGTCATGTGACGGTTTGTTTTTTTGCGGGATGAGTTGACGTTTTTATTGGTGCCATTTTCAGGCACGTGACATTTTTTGATCGCTTTCTATTACAGCTTTTGGGAGGCAGAATAAACAAAAACCAACAATTCAGGAATTTTTTATTTTTTATTTTTATTCTACTCCGCGTATGGTAAAATTGATAAGGTAGCTTTATTCTTCGAGTCAGTACGTTTACAGTGATACCACATTTATATCGTTTTTCTATGTTTTGGCGCTTTTACACAATAAAAGCTATTTTATAGAAAAAAAAATTTTTCTGCATCACTTTATTCTGAGAGCTATAACTTTTTGATTTTTCGGATGATGTAGCTGTATGGCGGCTTGTTTTTTGCGGGACAAGATGACGTTTTCAGCGATACCATTTTTATTTATATTCGTCTTTTTGATCGCGTGTTATTCCATTTTTTGTTTGGCGGTATGATGATAAAGCATTGTTTTTTGCTTCGTTTTTTTTTTTTTTTTACCGTGTTCACTGAAGGGGTTAACTAGTGGGAGAGTTTTATAGGTCAGGTCTTTACGGACGCGGCGATACCAAATATGTGTACTTTTATTGTTTTTGGTTTTTTTTCATAATATTTATTGATGGGTACATTATATTTTTATTTTTGGTGGATTATTTTTTTTTTAATATATTTTTACAATTTTTTTTTTTCACTTTCTGAAAGTTTTTTTTACTTTTTTACTTTGTCCCACTCTGGGACTTTCACTTTTTTTATTCTGATCGCCTGCATAGCATAGGGATGGAGCACCCTGTGCCATGCAGGCAGTCAGCACTGCACAGTGAGAAGATTGTTTGGTCATGCACTGCGCATGACCAAACAATCTTCCTGCTGTCTGGTGACCCGGATGTTGTCATGACGACATAGGGTCGTCATGGCAACACCCGGGAAGCCGCGGCAGACAGCGCTGGAGGCCGGAAGAGGAGGTGAGTATTCCGATCACCTCCCCTTAGCCACCGCAATGCTGCGATCAACTTCGATCGCAGCATTGCGGAGGTTAATGTGCCGGCAGCGGTGCGGGACCGCTCTCTGCACATAGTACCGGGTGTCAGCAGTGACAATCAGCTGACACCTGGCGGCGATTGCGCCCGCACATCCTGTGTGCGCGCTCGATCGCGATGACGTACTAATACGGGTCAGGCTCTTAAGTCCCAGGGCACAGAGGCGTATTAGTACGTCATGGGCTTTAAAGGGGTTAAGGTATGGTTTGTGCATTGTAATGCCAAAGGAAATCTATACCTATACCATAGCAGAGGTCTGATTGTGACTCGCCCCCTGGGCCGTGGGGTACCAGGAACCGGGCTTCTGTACGACGCTGGGGGTAGTAGTGGCAACCCGATCCAGTGGCTCAGGGTGGTCAGACCAAATTGTGGCAGTCTATCAATCAGTGCTTTAAATGTCCGACTACGCCACCAGTGGATTGCGGTCAGGGATAACCGCCGCTGCAGGGCAGGCCACTGGGGCTGGTGTTGGTGTGCAGCACAGAGATAGAATAACTCCCCACGGGAGGAGTGTAGCCCCAGGGTAGTGTAGGTGGATGGTGGGGGTGATAGTGCAGGCCGCAATAGTAAGAGTTCAGAGTCCGCTTCAAACAGTTCTGGGCTTTTATTGTAGATATTATTAATGACCCAACAGTGGTACCAGTTAGGAATGGGCCTGGGTGTCTGAGAGCATTCGGGCGAGCCCCACTGGTCAGGGTGAGTGTGTAGGCCTACCGTTCTCTCTATGCTCTTTCTGACTATCCCCCTCTTCGTGGTGTAATAGCCCACGTCCCTGAGCTGGCCGTGTACTTCTCGCCTGTATGGCTTGCGACTTGGGCCTTGGGTACCTTTTGCTTTATCCTCGCTGTACTGGTCCCTCTGTGTGGCGGAGCCTCCAGGCTTCTTAGGCCAAGGGACCTGCAATCCCTTGCGAGTTGGTTCTCTGCCGCTGGGCTTACAACCCTGACAGCCTTGGACCCCAATGTCCGGTTGGGTGATTCTCTCAGCCAGGACCGGCTCTCGTCGCCTCTGTCCCTGGCTTGCAGTTCCTCCTCTGCCTCACGGACTCTTCGGCTACAGCTGAACTGTCCCTCCTTCTCTGGGACTAGTCTCAGTCCTGAGCTAGGTCGTCCAGTTCTCCCTAACCCTGCCCCCAGTTCAATCTTTTATAGGGGCAGCCTGCTCCCCCTACTGGCCTGGGACAGGAGGTGCTGTATGCTAATTGTCCCTAACCAGGGAACCTCCCTCCTGCTCTCAGACACAGCCTTTATTATTTGTGGCAACCAAATGCAGAGAAAATTTAGTTTAGAGCAGGGCCCTGTGACGTGCAGGGGAGGGGGGATATGGTAATTTAGCACAGAGGCGGCGATTTAGGGGAAAAGTAAGCAGATAGGAGGGGTTTGCTTGGCGTCCCCCCCGACACCAAGCCTCTGGAAAAGACTTTATAAAACCAGATTTCTCTGCAATCAGACCTCTGCTATGGGCCATACAGGTAAGTATAGATTTACTTTTCTATCACATGTATGGCTATAGCAGAGGTCTGATATCGCCCAGGGTGTGACACATTCCCTTTAAGTGATAAATTTACTGTAGCACAGATTCATCTCAGCTAAAAGTCTAGACCCTTAGATCAGGAATAGGACATTTCATAACCTTCCCAAATTGTTATGAAAAAATATTCCCCACAAACTGCATTGAACTACTGTACCCAATTTATTATATATTTTAGGCATCAGAGTCTGTCCACTTTTTACTGACTCCACAGCCCTGCGTGTGAGTATACCCTGAACAGTGCCAAAGACGCAGGGTGGGGACTCTGGAAGTGATGAGCACCTTGTGCACACTGAAGCTCGATCAAGTAAGAAGCAGTGACCAGCTGGCCGGCTCATCACTACACATTGCCTCTTCAGAGAAGAAGAGGACGTGAACTCTACAGCGCCACCTATTGGAAGCAGCAAGTGGTACCAGGAAGTCACAGCTAATGAGCAGACAGCAGCCTGACATTTCTTCTATCCACAGTGGACTCCATAGACTCTACACATGGTGCAGCAATTCTCTGCAGTACATGAGCCCACATAGCCCTGCTCCTCACCCAGCTCTCCATGCCCCCACACTGCAGCACGCACAGCCCTCTCAGCCGGGTAAGGAGCTCCACACACCCGCGCAGTGAGGGCAGAGATATTGCTGGACGCGCTCCCGGCAAAGCTATGCACTAAATAGGAAGAAACTGCAAACACAAGCCACGTGACTGGTTATACCACGAGACTCGTTACGTCAGGAGACTTCCCAGGAGCTGCTCCAATCCGGACGCTCCCACTAGTGCGCTGCATGGAGGAGGGGGCTGTGCGTTCCTTGCTCGGGAGGTATGTACGGACGGGGCTGTCAGTGAGTGGAGGTCTGTGTGGGGAGAGGTGAGGTTCTGCAGCAGGTCACAGAGGAGCAGGTAAGGAGGAGGCAGCTCTGCGCTCACCTACACCCAGATGCATGGGCTCCATTCTGTCCACTGCAGTCCAGCTCCCATGTCTGCCTGTTTGCCCCCTTGTGGTCAGGTTCTGCAGGAATAGGCAGTTCACGTGACATTGGCTCGTTTCCAGAATGTATAGGTCCTTTATTGGTCCGGCCCTGAACTATTAGTTGCCATGGTGACAGCACTGTTTTCTTTCTGCATCACTTTGCATATACATAATGAGAGCTCTAGTGGTCAAGACCCTTCCCTTTAGCTACTTTACAATTTGTACATGGTAGCATTCTCTTCTGGTTGGTTATGATCTGTAAGGAAGAAGTCACACAATGCCAGCAAGAGATCTAACGTGGGAGGCCATATTGTAGTTGAAGTCACTTGTCTTTTTCCTAAAGGGCTGGGGCCGGACGTCCGGCAGTCTTGGACTTGTTCTCTCTATTTCTAATGCACAGAACATACAACCATTAGGCTCCATTCCCAGGATGAGCTTTTGGTGTGTTTTTGTATTTTTGCTGGGTCAAAACCACACTGTCTTACAGGTGCACCAATGGATGGGATTTCTAGAAATCTCCTGCCCACGGTGCTTCTTTTTTACTCAGCGTAAACTGACCTGCGGTGCGGGTTTTACATCCACAACATGTCAATCTGTGCGGATCTTCCCCAAAGACTTGCAGGTAAAACACATGTGCATTTTTAGTGTATTTCCGCAGCGGAAACGCATCAAAAACGCGTGTAATCCGCACCTAAGTTTAGCAATTAAAATTTGTCAAAGCCGAATACCAGGAAGTACATGGCACATCAAAACGAATCAAAAAACACGATAAAAATGCATGTTTAAAAATCGCACCCAAAAACGCAATGAAAGCCGTAAGTAACCTAAATGAAATGATAGGTACAAAAATTCTGCAGCGTCTAAAGTTCAACAAAAGCTCATTGCGGGAACACAGCCTAAGGCTACGTTCCCATGGTAAGTGTTCGGGGAGTTTTTGACACTGTGTATTTTTGACAAATGCAAGTAATCTACCTTGCTTAATGGGTGTAAAAATGCTGCAGAAAATTTGCAACATCAAAAACTGACCAAAAGTTCACTGTGGGAACTCCGCCTTAGTTCATGTGCACACGTTGAGTATTTCTGAGCCAAAACCAGGAGTGGGTGATAAATACAGAAGTGGTGACGTTTCTGTTATACTTTTCCTCTGATTGTTCCACTGCTGATTTTGGCTTACAAATACTGAGGTAAAATACTGACCAAATACTGAAAGTGTGAACGTGGCCTAATAGTCTGTAGGGGACGTTCACATGTCTGAGTGGTTCACAAAAAATCACTGACACATGTCTGTTTTTGATCCTAGATACAGATTAAAATCACCCATACAAGTCGATGAGTCTGTGACACTCAAGCACATGAGTGACACCAGTGAGCAGTCCATGTGCAGCCCATAATTAACCCCTTCACGACATTAGACGTATGGGTACGTTAAAGGTCACGTCCCCCTGTTTGATGTAGACTCCAGCGATGAGCCTGCATGTTTTCCTGCACATGACAGCTGTCATGTGCCCCTAACAGTTCGTAATCCACCCGCAGCTGTTAACATGTTAAACACTGCTGACAAATTCCAACAGTGGCATTTAACATGGCCGCGCCGGAAGATTTTCGTAAGACCCACCCATCGGCGCACCTGTCACATGATTGCCAGCCGCCGATGGGTTGGCATGACAACTTGGGGTCTTCAGGAGACCCCTGTGGTTGTCATAGCCGATCTGCTATGAGCGCTCATTGCAAATGAGTACTTTTGTTACACATAGCCTTGCTATTTGTAACACAAGCGATCAGGTGATTGCAGCTTAAATTCTCCTAAGCAGACTATTGATACCAGTGGGAAAAAAACAAGTTTTTTTTAAAAAAAAATAAACATAAAAGTTCAAATCACCCCCCTTTCCCCCAATTCAAAATAAAACCATAAAAAAAAAAATCAAAAATACACTTCTTTGATATCGCCGTGTTATGAATCGCCCGATTTTTTTTATTTTTTTTGGTCGCCGCGACATTACAATAAAATGCAATAACGGGCAATCAAACCATTGTTTCTTCACGAAAATGGTATCAATAAAAACATCAGCTCTACGTGCAAAACATAAGCCCTCACCCAGCCCCAGATTTTAAAAAATGGAGACACTACGGGTCTCTGAAAATGGCGCCATTTTTTTTTTTTTTTACTAACTTTGGATTTTTTTTTTCACCACCTAAATAAAAAAGAACCTGTACATGTTTGGTATCTGCAAACTTGTAATGACCTGGAGAATCATATTGACAGATTGGCAGGTTTTAGCATTTAGTGAATATTTAAAAAAAAAAAAAAGCCTGTGGAATTTTTTGGGGGAATTTCACCACACTTGGAATTTTTTTCCTGTTTTCCAGTACACGATATGGAAAAACCAGTCTTGTCTTTCAAAAGTGCAACTCGTCCCGCAAAAAAACAACCCCTCACATGGCCATATTGACCAAAAAATAAAAAAGTTATGGCTCTGGGAACAAGGGGAGCAAAAAACGAAAACGCAAAAATGGAAAAATCCAAGGCGTTAAAGGGCTATATTACTATATTCCCCCATGTGAAAAAACAAAACAGCTTATACTCACTACTGGTGTCGGCGCCGTTCTAACAATGTCAGCATGGGGCCCCCTGGGCTCATGTGGTGTTATGTCACATTGAGTCCTGCAGCAATGGGCCGCTTCACTCTCACTTCCTTCAGACAAAAATGACATCTGGAAGAAGTCAGAGCTCATATGGGGGGATACAGTATTTGAAAAGTGGTTGTATGAGTAGTAGAAGATCCATTTATCATTGTAAGGAGTCATTTACACGTCTGTGTTGCATATATGTGTTGTATCCATTTTTTTCCACGGATAGAACGCATACCCATTACAATCTATTGTGCTATTCACATGTTTGTGTTTTTTCACAGACCGTGTGTCCATGCAAGACATGTCCGTTTTTTTCCGGCAGCACTGATGACAAGGGCAAGGGACAAGTCTATGGGTCCATGAAAAACACGTACAGCACATGGATGGCATCAGTGTACAGTCCGTGTGTTGTCCTTGTTTAACCGCTTTACAACCAATGACAGACATCGCACATCATGAGTGGGTGTCAGTTCCTGCACCATGACGTGCTATGTCCATCATGCATTTAAACTGTAAACACGCGGTGACCGTTCCGTGCCGACAGCTGTCACTGACAGCTGAGCGACATGGGAAGAGGTGCGAGGACCCATGGCATCGGTCCCCGCACTCAGACTGACCAATCACAGCATGATCGTGCAAAAGGTGCTGAAATATCAGCACCTCCCGCACGATCACAGATGGAGCTCACCGAAGCTAATGGCCAAATGACTGCATTAAAGGGGTTTCCCGTGAACAAAAGTTAATTTTATTCAATTAATCTTGGAATAATAATAACTTACACAATTGGGTGTTTAAATAAAATGTTCCTGTGCTGAGATAATCTTATAAATGTTCCCCTGCTGTGTACTGTGTAATGGCTGTGTCTGACCGTGCAGGAACATGGTCTGATCATACCACAGCTCCTGGGCAGGGGAGGAAGCAAGAGAGCATACAGACATTACAGCAGGGGATCACAGCTGATTCTTTCTGTGAGGTAAAACATTTCCCTGCCTGTTTTTAAGAAATGTTTTACTTCAAAGAAAGAATCAGCTGCGGTCCGATGCTGAAATATCTATATATTCTTTTGCTTCCTCCCCTGCCCAGGAGATGTGGTATGATCAGACCATGTTCCTGCACGGTTAGACACAGCCATTACACAGTACACAGCAGGGGCACATTTATAAGATTATCTCAGCACAGGAACATTTTATTTAAATACATTCAATTGTGGAAAAAAATATTATTCCAAGAACTATTGATTAAAATGAACTTTTGTTTGTGGGAAAACCCCTTTAACAGCCAGGGATGGTGCCAGTACTGCCCCTTAACTCCCTAAATGCTGCCGTCTAGAGTGATTGCAACATTTAGGAGGCCCTCCCTCTCACTTCAGATCGGCGCCAAGGCCATCATGACGACACCCAGGTCACCAAGGTATGGGATGCCTCTTGGACCATGCTTAGAGCATGATCTAAGAAGCTTCTGTCAGTGAAGAACTGACATGTATAAAACATTACAATGCTTTATACCAGTGAAAAAAGTGAAAGTCCCATAGAGGGACTAAGTAAAAAAATATATATATATATAAAAAAAGCTAATAATAAAAATATATATGCCAATGAATGCACATTTTTATGTGAAAAAAATAAACAAAAAAAGTACACATATTTGGCATCACCGCATCCGGAACAACCAGATCTATAAAACTGTCACACTAGTTAAACCCTTCAGTGAAAGACTTAAGAAAAATTTAAAAAAAGTGGCAAACTATGCTTTCTCTTCATACCACTGGAAAAAAAAAAGTGGAATAAAACGCGATAAATCAAAAAGACGAATGTAAATAAAAATGGTAATGCTGAAAATGTCATCTTGTTCCACAAAAAACAAGCCGCCATACAGCTCAATCAAAAATATTAAAAAGCTACAGCTCTCAGAATACAACGGTGCAAAAATAATAATTTTTTTATAAAAGTTTTTATTGTGTAAAACTGCCAAAACATAAAAAAAATTACATAAATGTAGTATCGCTGTAATCGTACTGATCCAAAGAATAAACCTTCCCAATCAATTTTACCACATGCGGAACAGCATAAAAAAAAAACAATTCCTGAATTGTTTTTTTGTTCATTCTGCCTCCCAAAAATCGGAATAGAAAGCGATCAAAAAATGTCACGGGCATGAAAATAGTACCAATAAAAATGGCAACTTGTCCCGCAAAAAACAAGCCATCACATGACTCTGTCGGCAGAAATATAAGAAAATTGTAGCTCTCAAAATATGGCGATGCAAAAACTAGCTTTTGCAACAAGAAAAAGCATCTTTTAGTGTGTGACAGTTGCAAAACATAAAAACTGATATAAATCTGGTATTGCTGTAATTGCACCATCCCGAAGAATAAAGCTGTCTAATCACTTATACCACACAAGGAACTTCGCAAAAAATAAATAAAACTAACTCTTCGCCTGCTGTTAATTTGTTCATTCTGCCTCACAAAGATCGTAGTAAGGCTCAGCTCACATTTATCCTGCGCTGAGTGCTTACACCAGGGCTTCCTCGTAAATCTCTGAAGTATGTGATTCAGACAGACACCTGGCGGGCATCGCGGTCACTATGGCGTCGCATGCGTCATATCCGGTGAACGCTGCAACACCATTGGCCCACAACCCCCTTTTAAATCTGTCTGTCAATGTCTATTCCACCCCCTGACGAAAGCTTCTGCCGAAACACGCATCGGGGTGACCGTGCGTGCACTCAGTGATCCCACTGCTCCATCTGACCAGATTTGAAGGTTGTACCTGCAATTCATGTATTCCTAATGCTTAATATGGGATATTTATTTGGGCCATATGGGATGTTGCAATATGAATGTGTTAAGTCATGATTTGTATTTACATTGACTATATGGCGTCTTCAATATGGGATTATATCAGTGGTGTTTATCTGTACGTACGCC
Organism: Phyllobates terribilis; assembly: GCF_046119375.1. Taxonomy (NCBI): domain Eukaryota; kingdom Metazoa; phylum Chordata; class Amphibia; order Anura; family Dendrobatidae; genus Phyllobates; species Phyllobates terribilis. The sequence goes on along the minus strand of NW_027362770.1, from coordinate 70,909,706 downwards.
CATTTTTTTGCATGTGTGCATCTTTAGTCCTTCGCCCTTTCCTTGTATTTGATCATTTTGAATAAAGTTTTCTACATTATATGAATATTTTGGATGCCTGATCGTTTTTTTGTTTCTTTGGTTTTGATATATGATAGTAGTGATTTATCCCTTTAAGATTTAGTCATATACCGTGCAAATGACAGTTGGTAAATTCTAAATTCTAGAGTCTACTATATTATAACTGTGCACACTCGGTCTGTAAATAATTACAGACATGGGAACAGCGCCGTAGATTATCATGAATAAGTGTTCTGTGTAGAGCAGACGTATGAATGAAGGATATGGATTTATTTTGCTCTCCATGATAAAGTTGATTTGGAGTTCTGGACCTGTCCGACTAGAAAGAACTAGCAAGTATTATACTAGTTTAGCCATGTTGAGTGAATGGATGTAACCTAGTCACCTAGAAATGTTTAGTTCTATACCACAGATGGAGCCTTTCCATGCATTGTTTAATTGGATGGTTTCAGGCCTTAATCACAGGACCGAAAATTGTAAAATTTTTGTTCTGAAAATTGGACATCTTGATGTCAATTTTGAGTGTATTTTTTTTCCGTATACGTGTTTTAGGTCCCTATGTCCTGCTTGGGTTCCTTTATCTTATTCTTATTACATGAGTTTCTGATGCTGAAACTCATTAGTTTATAATGGATCTATTAAATGGATCAAAAACGGACGCTTTTGGGTCATTTTAACAAATCCATTTTTCTCATCTTTATTGATAATTTTTTTTCAAAAAATATGAATCCGATTGTGCATGCTGTGACTTTTATTTTAAATTGAATTATGACTTTTGATTGTCTTTTAAATCATTAATCTGAATTAAGTCTGTTTATAATCCATTTGTTGTACAAGTATGGACCATATACAGTACAGACCAAAAGTTTGGACACACCTTCTCATTTAAAGATTTTTCTGTATTTTCATGACTATGAAAATTGTACATTCACACTGAAAGCATCAAAACTATGAATTAACACATGTGGGATTATATACTTAACAAAAAAGTGTGAAACAACTGAAAATATGTCTTATATTCTAGGTTCTTCAAAGTAGCCACCTTTTGCTTTGATGACTGCTTTGCACACTCTTGGCATTCTCTTGATGAGCTTCAAGAGGTAGTCACCGGAAATGGTCTTCCAACAATCTTGAAGGAGTTCCCAGAGATGCTTAGCACTTGTTGGCCCTTTTGCCTTCACTCTGCGGTCCAGCTCACCCCAAACCATCTCGATTGGGTTCAGGTCTGGTGACTGTGGAGGTCAGGTCATCTGGCGTAGCACCCCATCACTCTCCTTCTTGGTCAAGTAGCCCTTACACAGCCTGGAGGTGTGTTTGTGGTCATTATCCTGTTGAAAAATAAATGATGGTCCAACTAAACGCAAACTGGATGGAATAGCATGCCGCTGCAAGATGCTGTGGTAGCCATGCTGGTTCAGTATGCCTTCAATTTTGAATAAATCCCCAACAGTGTCACCAGCAAAGCACCCCCACACCATCACACCTCCTCCTCCATGCTTCACAGTGGGAACCAGGCATGTAGAGTCCATCCGTTCACCTTTTCTGCGTCGCAAAAAGACACGGTGGTTGGAACCAAAGATCTCAAATTTGGACTCCTCAGACCAAAGCAGAGATTTCGACTGGTCTAATGTCCATTCCCTGTGTTATTTAGCCCAAACAAGTCTCTTCTGCTTATTGCCTGTCCTTAGAAGTGGTTTCCTAGCAGCTATTTTACAATGAAGGCCTGCTGCACAAAGTCTTCTTTTAACAGTTGTTGAAGAGATTTGTCTGCTGCTAGAACTCTGTGTGGCATTGACCTGGTCTCTAATCTGAGCTGCTGTTAACCTGCGATTTCTGAGGCTGGTGACTCGGATAAACTTATCCTTAGAAGCAGAGGTGACTCTTGGTCTTCCTTTCCTGGGGCGGTCCTCATGTAAGCCAGTTTCTTTGTAGCGCTTGATGGTTTTTGCAACTGCACTTAGGGACACTTTCAAAGTTTTCCCAATTTTTCGCATTGACTGACCTTCATTTCTTAAAGTAATGATGACCACTCGTTTTTCTTTACTTGGCTGCTTTTTTCTTACCATAATACAAATTCTAACAGTCTATTCAGTAGGACTATCATCTGTGTATCCACCAGACTTCTGCACAACACTACTGATGGTCCCAACCCCATTTATAAGGCAAGAAATCCCACTTATTAAAACTGACAGGGCACACTTGTGAGGTGAAAACCATTTATGGTGACTACTTCTTGAAGCTCAAGAGAATGCCAAGAGTGTGCAAAGCAGTCATCAAAGCAAAAGGTGGCTACTTTGAAGAACCTAGAATATAAGACATATTTTCAGTTGTTTCACACTTTTTTGTTAAGTATATAATTCCACATGTGTTAATTCATAGTTTTGATGCTTTCAGTGTGAATGTACAATTTTCATTGTCATGAAAATACAGAAAAATCTTTAAATGAGATGGTGTGTCCAAACTTTTGGTCTGTACTGTACATAAATACAAAAAGCAAAACCACAATAGGAATTAAAATTCCCCCAAAATTGAAGAAAAAAACACAGCAAAATAATCAGCAGTATTTACCTGCTCAGATTATCAGACCAAAATGTACTACCAGGGTGCAGCAGACCTAAATAAAGATGGTGGCTACACAGGTGCAAGATACTGATGAGACAGCCATTCTCAACCTACCATTTCATGGATGGGGTGACTGCTTAGCATTTGAATTGCACACAAAAAAGCTTGGATAGGGTGCTGTTCACACTTGGTTAGTGCACAGTATCCGGCTTACAGCCTATTAGTTACGCCCATACTATTAGATTAGGCTGGCTGCCCGGTATTATACAAGTGCACCCCATGGGAACAGACACCCCAGTTTACAATGCCAGCGCATTGGACCATGATGTATGAACTGCTGCAAGTCTGACGTCTCAGTGCAGCTGGCGCGATGGCATCATTACAACACGCCCACTGTGCCAAGCAGAGAAGAGCTTCAGAGCGCTCACTGCCAAGATTGAAGCAGCGGGGGAACAGGGAGAGGTGAGTTTTTATTTTTTTTAATATGGGCCGATTATTCTGTATGGAGGAGAATGCAGGTCCCTGTTATACTCTATAAAGCACTATGTGGAGCCATTACACTGTATGGTGCACTATGTGGAGCCATTACACTGTGTGATGCACTATGTGGGGGCCATTATACTGTGTGGGGCACTATGTGGGGGCCGTTATACTGTATGGGCATTATGTGGGGCCCATTATACGCTCTGGAGCACTATGTGGGGTCCTTTGTAATGTGTGGAGCGCAGTGTCGGGATTACAGTTTGGAAATCATACTATGATTGGGTCAGCATTCCGTGCTTGTGGAGGGTACTATCGAGGAATTCACTGTGGGGGGTATCTTACCGTGTTTGGGAGCACTTTTATAAGCATCATACTTTATTATCTGTATTATTCAATGCTTTTTATCCTTTGTTATTACATATTTCAATTAGGCTATTGGGCCATGTGTTTTTTACTGCTCTTACATGGCATATTATGTTATTCCAATATTTTATTCTTGCTTTTAATAGGTGGTGTAGTCCTTTATGCTGAGCACTGTGCATGATATGTATATAGTCAATCAATTTGGAGTTTGCAGAATGCTCCTAACCCCTTCAAGACCTTGGATGCATGGGTACGTCCAAGGTCTTGTCTCTGCATTTGATGCGGGCTCCAGCGCTGAGCCTGCATTTTTCCCTGCACATGACAGCTGATCTGATCAGCTGTAATATGCCTCTAACAGCTGTGGGTGGATCTGAGATCCAACCAGTGCTGTTAAAAAGTTTAATGCCTCAGTCAGTCTCTGACAGCGTAATTTAACATGCACCAGGCGGAAGCGCTTCACAAGACCAACACATCGGCACCCCTGTGACTCGATCACAGGTTGACGATGGTTTGTCGTGACAGCCGGGGGTCTGCAGAAGACCAATGTGCCTGTCATTGTAAATCTCCTATGAACACCGGCCTGTTGTCGGTGTTCATAGGAAATCATGATTTATGCTACACATAGCAGGGCATCAGCTCTGCTATGTGTAGCACAGACGATCGGATGATCGCAATTTCAAGTCTCTGAAGCCAGTAAAAAAATTTAAAAAAAAACATAAAAGTTAAAATCACTCTCTTTTTGCCCCATTCAAAATAAAACAGATTAAAAAAATAATTGAAAATATACATACTTGGTAGAAATGTCCAATCTATCAAAATATAAAGTAAAACTCAAAACTCCAAAATTACTTTTTTTGGCTGCTGCAACATTGCAATAAAATGCAATAACGGGCAATTAAAACATTGTATCTACCCCAAAATGGTATCAATAAAATCGACAGCTCGGCGCGCAAAAAATAAGCCCTGATCTGGCCCCAGATTCCAAAATATAGAGAAACTATAGGTTTTTCTTACAAACTTTGGAATTTTTTTTCACCACTTAAAGGGAATCTGTCACCCCCTGGGACTTTTCAGACCTCTAATATGGGCATACAGGTGATAGAAATATAAATTTATACATACCTATATGTCCCATATTAGAGGTTTGTTTGCTTTGAAATTGGCTTTTATTAACTTAGTTTTGACATGGTTCCTGTCCGGGGGATGCGAAGAAATCTCCGCCTATTAACTTAATTTCCATATTTCCTCTCCCCTGCACGTCATAGTTCCCTGTGATGTGTAGTTTCCGTGGCCGGATCCTGCGCCTGCGCTATTTACCTTGTACACAAGGCGCAGTACTCCTTGCCGTTTGTGAAGCAGGTAACTTGTGCGCAGGCGCCGGGAAGGCAGAGTGACTCACCATACAAGTACAGGTGCTTCTCACAAAATTAGAATATCATCAAAAAGTTAATTTATTTCAGTTCTTCAATGCAAAAAGTGACACTTATATATTATATAGAGTCATTACAAACAGATGGATCTATTTCAAGTGTTTATTTCTGTTAATGTTGATGATTATGGCTTACAACCAATGACAAAACAAAAGTTATTATCTCAGTAAATCAGAATACTTTATAACACCAGCTTGAAAAATTATTTTAAAATCTGATATGTTGACCTACTGAAATGTATGTTCAGTAAATGCACTCAATACTTGGTGTGGGCATGGAGGCGATCAACCTGTGGCACTGCTGAGGTGTTATGGAAGCCCAGGTTGCTTTGATAGTAGCCTTCAGCTCATTTACATTGTTGGGTCTGGGGTCTCTCACCTTCCTCCTGACAATACCCCTTAGTTTCTCTATGGGGTTAAGGTCAGGCGAGTTTGCTGACCAATCAAGCACAGCGATACTGTTGTTTTTAAATCAGGTATTGGTACTTTTGGCAGTGTGGACAGGTACCAAGTCCTGCTGGAGAATGAAATTTCCATCTCCAAAAAGCTTGTCGGCAGAGGGAAGCATGAAGTGCTCTAAAATTTCCTGGTAGACGGCTGCGCTGACTTTGGTCTTGATAAAACACAGTGGACCTACACCAGCAGATGACATGGCTCCCCAAACCATCACTGATTGTGGAAACTTCACACTAGACCTCAAGCAGCTTGGATTGTGGCCTCTCCACTCTTCCTCCAGACTCTGGGACCTTGATTTCCAAATGAGATGCAAAATTTACTTTCATCTGAAAGCAACACCTTGGACCACTGAGCAACAGTCCAGGTCTTTTTCTCCTTGGCCCAGGTAAGACGCTTCTGGTGTTGTCTATTGGTCATGAGTGGCGTGACACAAGGAATGCGACACTTGTAGCCCACGTCCTGGGTACGTCTGTGTGTGGTGGCTCTTGAAGCAATGACTCCAGCAGCAGTCCACTCCTTGTGAATCTCCCCCAAATTTTTGAATGGCCTTTTCTTAACAATCCTTTCAAGGCTGCGGTTATACCGGTTGCTTGTGCACCTTTTTCTTCCACTCAACTTTCCATTAATATGCTTGGATACAGCACTCTGTGAACTGCCAGCTTCTTTAGCAATGACCTTTTGTGGCTTACCCTCCTTGTGGAGTGTGTCAATGACTGCCTTCTGGACATCTGTAAAGTCAGAAGTCTTCCCCACGATTGTTGGGGGAAGAGGGGGGACCTTTCTAAACGCGTAGGAAGCTTTTGCAGGTGTTTTTTGCTAATTATTCTAATTTACTGAGATAATGATTTTTGTGTTTTCATTGGCTGTAAGCCATAATCATCAACATTTAACAGAAATAAACACTTGAAATAGATCACTCTGTTTGTAATGACTCTATATAATACACGAGTTTCACTTTTTGTATTGAAGAACTGAAATAAATTAACTTTTTGATGATATTCTAATTTTGTGAGAATCACCTGTATGTATATATTTACATTTCTATCACCTGTATGCCCATATTAGTGGTCTGAAAAGTCACATGGGGTGACAGATTGACTTAAAAAACATCTATAGGTTCTTTTTTTAATCTGCGTACGTGTACTGACCTGGAGAATCAAGTTGTGAGTTGGCAGGTCAGTTTTAGCATTTAGTGAACATGGTAAATAAAAACCCAAAAAAACAATTGTGCAATTGCACATTTTTTGCAATTTCACCATAATGATGGAAAAATAAACAAAAATGATGACTCTGGGAAGAAGGAGAGCAAAAAACAAAAGCACAAAAGAACGGAAAATTGCAAGGTGGTGAAGGGGTTAATTGTATTTCATCAGGTAGTGCCTCCCTACCTCTCACCTTTTTTGCATATAACATTATTCTACTGACCAGTATAATCGCACAACTATGGGGTTTTTTAACATGACATCCTGCAGAATTTTTTTTTTGCTTTTTTTTCAATACATTTAATGTTGGTCAGGAAGAAGGGTGAAGATAAAAAGAAAGGGAAGGGGTAAATAGGTTGGTCCACACTTACATTTTTGATCCATTGTTTAGATAGCAAAAAAGGAACGCTTACAATTTAGTGCTAGCCGCTGGTGGCTCAGTAGTTAGCACTGTTGCTTTGCAGCGCTAGGATCCTGACTTCAAATGCCACTAAGGACAACATGTGCTAGGAATTTTCTAGATTCTCCCCATGTTTGCGTGAGTTTCCTTTGGGTACTCTGGTTTCCTTCCACACTCCAAAGATATACTGGTTGGGAATTTAGATTGTCAACCCCAATGGAGACAGTGATGATGATGTCTGTAAAGTGCTGAGAAATATGATTGCACTACATAAGTAATTAAAATAAATCAATATACCTGCTCTTAGAGAAAGATTATGAATGGTAAAGCAACATGCATGCTTGCCTTAAGAGCTGAATGCGCCTGTTAAAGCTCACCTGTCAGCAGGAATGTACTCTGTAAACTACGTACACTGTCATGTGGGCAACATTACATTGATTAAAATGATGCCTTGGTTGATGAAATCCATCCTGTGGTTCTCCTGTAATCTTTACTTTCAGTTTGGACATAATGATATTCTCGTGCTTTGGGGCTGTCTGTGGGGGGCGCTCTGTCTGAGGCTCTGCTTACATATTCATCTGTATGCTCTTATGACAGCTCACTGTGCCTTTACTGACCTGCCTCCTATTTTACCTAGCCCCTCACTACTAGATGCATGATGTAAAATAGAAGGCAGATCAGTGAACTATCAGTGAGCTGTCATAAGAGCAAGTTGGGTAAATAACAAGTTGGGTAAAAAGCCATTTCTATTGACTGTTCTGTAATAAACAAATAGGCATGTAAAAAAACATGAGAAAGCAAACAAGGTGATAATGCACACAAAAGATATAAATAAAAGGCAAGTTGAAAACTCATCTGGGAAGTTTGTTCAGTGGGCATAACACCATAAAATTGCATTAGGATAGTTATGCAGCCTCATCCTGGATCCTTAGTTGATTGTATCAAAAACAACAAGAAGGAAGGTAAACGGGATACAGATGAAGGAAAGATATTCTGTAGCCAGGAATATCCAATTGAGGCGATGGTTGTGAAATTGAAGATATTGAAGATCTTATTGGAAACAGGGCTGTGGAGTCAGTAAGCCAAACCTCCTCAATTTCCATGACTCCAACACCAACTCCAACTCCCTCATACATGGCTCATGTTTAAGTGATGAATTTACTGTAGCACAGATTCATCTCAGCTAAAAGTCTAGACCCTTAGATCAGGAATAGGACAGACATTTTTAGGACATTTCATAACTTTCCCAAATTCTTATGATAAAAATATTCCCCACAAACTGCATTGAACTACTGTACCCAAATTATTATTATGTGGAGTTGGAGTTGGTCCATTTTATACCGACTCCACCAAAATGGACACTGACTCCAACTCCAACTCCACAGCCCTCGTCTCAAATAAGAATACATTTCAGAGTACAAGGAACCCTTTTTAAAGTCACAGAGACCCAAGTCACTCTGTCTCTGACTTGAAAAACGTGTCCATGTCCCATGCATAGATAGTATTTAAGTCAGGCTGTCGATGCCCTGTGAGTACTTTCACCACAAGAGGAAAGACTTTTCACAGCTGTGGAGTCGGAGTCGTGGAGTCAGTATAAAATGGACCCACTCCGACTCCTAAAATATTTAATAAATTGGGTTCTTTAGTACAATGCAGAATGTGCTGTAAATGTTTTCATTAGAATTTGACAAAATTATGAAATGTCCTGTAAATGTCTGTTCTATTCCTGATCTAAGGACTTCAGATTTTAGTGGAGATGAATCTGTGCTGCACTTTATGTACTTGGTCACAGCGCTACTAGCCCCAGGCCTCTTCAGCTCTCTTGCTCTGCTCTGTGCACGGAAGACCAGAGCCGGGACGAGGGGCACTGAAGAAGGGGATGTAATTCAAGAAGAGAGGAACTCTGGCCAATGAAAGCTTCCCCATCAGGCTAATGAAAGCGCTCACTTTCTGGTGTATCTGTCCTCCTGTAGGGCACGCCCCAATGGTGAGTGTGTTATATACTTACTAATCTCGGATGCAAAGCCCAAAAGACACAGAAAAGTAAAGGATGCCCAGCATGACTGACCGTGTACAGTATCCTCCACTGGCTTCTTCTTAGGGTACGTTCACACAATCAGTATTTGGTCAGTTTTTTAGATGAGTATTTGTAAGCCAATCAGAGGAAAAGTATAATAGAAACACGTGCACCACTTCTGCATTTTTCACCCACTCCTGGTTTTGCCTTACAAAGACTGATGTCAAATACTTACCAAATACTGATCGTGTGAATTTGGCCTTACTCCTAGAACCTCAGCATCTTTAGGTCAAAGAGTAGAAGATCTGGGAGGGCTCAAAGCATGGAAAGCGGACAACACAGCAGGGCCAGGAAGCTGTTTTGTCCTGTTTGTGCTGTATTTTTTTATAGAGATTTCTGCAACTCCTTGCCAGCTGCTCTTATGTCTTACATGTCCTGTGAGAGTGAACAACATGTAGGATCTTGCAGGTAACCAGACTGCCTGCACAATATTTACATCATAGAGTGTGTGTGTATATATGTATAATATAAAATATTGTAATAATGCTACTCACTTGGGAGCGATCTGAGGCATCACAGGAACCATTTCTATTTAAAGTCCGGCTGGTTTATTTCAGTCCTCATAAACCACATTGGACTCACTGAAAGGGATAGTAAAATATAATCTTTATTTAAAATTTTTATAAAATCTAGATTACCTATACTTGATTCAACATGGTGCACTCATGTGTTTTAATTCGTAGAATGATATATAGAATCGACTAGACATAACACAAAGCAAGTAACCATCCCTAAGTGATCTATATTAAAACACAATATCTCTGTCTTGACGTGTTTCGTCACTCCAATTCGAGCAGCTTACCAGGAAACATACTAAATGAAGTTGGAGACAACCTGGTTCTAAAAACAATTTGCAGTGGATTCCAGCCCTATTTTAATGTCTGTATCCCAAATATAACAGATATAGGATATCCACTCTAGGGGGTAGAGATTACTGTATTTTTTGGACTATAAGACACACTTTTTTCCTCCAAAATTTTGAAGGAAAGTGACCCCCCCCACACTGGTCTTATAGTCCAGATGTACCTTTTAGTATTGCTGTGGCTGTGGGGAGGAAAGAGGGGAGTGACAGTGGAGGAGTGAATCACAGGAGGCAGGAGTTGGTAACTGCAGCTAACACTGAATATTCACTGCTCCCCACGCCCATAGTCCTGCCCAGATCTATGCACTAAAGCCAGTGCCCAGAGGTGCACTGGACTATGAAAGTGGAGAGCAGTGAGTATTCATTCTCTTTAATAGCAGGCACACGTGCTGGCCGAGCCGCTGGAGGAGCCGGCAGCTGTGGCTAACAGTGCGCCTGCTAATAAAAAGAATGAATATTCACTGCTCCACACACCCATAGTCCCGCGCGTGCGGAGCAGTGAATATACGAGCAGCTTTTGTCAGTGTGTGGGGCGCATGGCAGTGACGTCATGCGCTGCTTACAAGCTGAAATCAGCTGCTGGCATCAGGAGAGGACGCAGCGCTGCAAGGGAGCAGAAGTAAGGTGAGAATTAATTTTTTTTATGTGTGCGGCGTGATGGAGGCCCATGTCTATCAGGATGGAGGTCCATGTCTATCAGGATGGAGGCCCATGTCTATCAGGATGGAGGCCCATGTCTATCAGGATGGAGGCCCATGTCTATCAGGATGGAGGCCCATGTCTATCAGGATGGAGGCCCATGTCTATCAGGATGGAGGCCCATGTCTATCAGGTTGATGGGCCATCTCTACCAGGATGGGGATGGGATGGGGGCCGTGTCTACCCGGATGGGGATGGGATGGGGGCCGTGTCTACCAGGATGGGGATGGGATGGAGGCCATGCCTACCAGGATGGGGATGGGATGGAGGCCATGCCTACCAGGATGGGGATTTGATGGAGGCCATGCCTACCAGGATGGGGATGGGATGGAGGCCATGCCTACCAGGATGGGGATGGGATGGAGGCCATGCATACCAGGATGGGGATGGGATGGAGGCCATGCATACCAGGATGGGGATGGGATGGAAGCCATGCATACCAGGATGGGGATGGGATGGAGGCCATGCATACCAGGATGGGGATGGGATGGAGGCCATGCATACCAGGATGGGGATGGGATGGAAGCCATGCATACCAGGATGGGGATGGGATGGAGGCCATGCATACCAGGATGGGGATGGGATGGAGGCCATGCATACCAGGATGGGGATGGGATGGAAGCCATGCATACCAGGATGGGGATGGGATGGAGGCCATGCATACCAGGATGGGGATGGGATGGAGGCCATACATACCAGGATGGGATGGGGGGTGCCATGTTTACCTGGATTGGGGGCAATGTATACCACAATGGGAATCATATATCAGGATGGGGGACGTGTATATATACCAGGATGGGGTATATTAGTACAGAATTGGGGGACATTACCCCTACAACAGTGTCAGCAGCAGACCCCCATTCCCCCATAACAGTGCATCATGACCACATTTTTTGCTTACATTTTTTTTTCTATTTTCCCCCTCTAAAACTTAGGTTTGTCTTATGGTCCGGTGCGTCTTACAGTCTGAAAAATACAGTAAGCACTGTATTTATGGTTGGCTGCAGCCTGAATGATGCATCTCAATTTAATACACAAATAGTAGTAGTTTATTAAGTGGTATACTATAAGGTGCATTAGATAGAGGTTATCTTATATATACTAGAGCTCCATGTTTGTCACTGTGCAACAGAGATAGAACCTAGCAATTAGCACATGTCCAAATATCAAAATCAATGCATACCACTTCATACTAAATATAACAACACAACCCAAGATACGGGTGATCCAAGGATTAACGAAGAGATATATGCTGAAAATGTCTTAAAATTATTAATTTTATTCAAACAATATATTAAAAACAATTATTAAACATAAAGTAGCAGGGAGTGTCTGTATCAAAAAATCACATGTGAACCAGTCCAAAAATGTTGTAGCTAAAGGCTATGGGCAATATCAAAAATTGGCAATAGGTTTCCCCGAACGGTAAAGATTTGTATAATTCTGATGTGCATACAAATAAACGTCAGGTGGAGCGTGGGATGATGGGGTAGAGAGGTTATATACACAGTACAATACAGGTTAAATAAGGTGCAATGCAGCAGAAGTATATTTCAAATCAAAAATGGAATCTTGATACTAAATAACAAAGTGCCAATCTAAACTAAATAAAGTGCGTAATACTTTTGTAAACCTTTTTTCCAATTGTTGAATAAAGTATATACACCTTGATCCACCCTCACAAGCCAATATATGGTTAATAACCAGGTAAGTATAAATAGATATGATGAAAGTAGCCTAAGGTAAAGGCATTTATATGTATACCTCCTGATCTGCAGCACAGCCCAAGGTTGTGTGAACTTACTGTTTAATTCTGATTAGAATCCACGTGTGGAGAAATAACCCCGATGACACCGTTTCTCAAGTACTTTTTCCAAGGGGTTTTGGGAAGGGGAAGTGCTCCTTAAATTTATTGTGGTGGCCAATGTCTCAGCAGGAAGACTAAGGGCGGCCAATAATTGTACCGAGAGAGAGCGGCGCATGGGTCATCTGTCAATCACTGCGCTACATTAGCATATATTAATATAGGCAGCCTCAGACTACTCCAGGAACAGATATTAATGATCAGATAAAGCATTGACCACAGATAGATAATGTAATATAGGACAAGGAATTACGCTATCCCCAAATGGATATAGTTTTGGTTATAGAGGATAACAAAAGACCAGGCAGTGTGTATTGTTTATATATGTTACAAATAAACCCGAATGGGTTACAAAACGTGTCAAATTGAAACTAGACCACTAGGAGGTAATTTTTGACAGAAACAAAATGGATTAGATAAATGGTATGAATGATATAGCGTCGTTGAGACCAGACTGTTTGACTCTATTCATCCAAAATATCCCCTGTGCCTCTTTTCGTAGAACTCTATTGTCAAAGTCATCCCTCCTCACAGATGGTCTCACCATCTCTATGCCTTGAAAACAAAGACAGCTTGCATCACCTCCATGATGTGACCACACATGTTTTGCAACAGGCTTCTCCCTCCTATTGATGTCACCAACATGTTCAAGAATACGTAAATGCATTGCCCTTGTTCCCAAGAAATGTTTGACGGACAAACATCCCCTGTCATGGGGTATTGAACTGTACAGTGCCTCGACATTCAATCGTGACATCCATTTTGCAACTGTTCGTTCTGTCTCTTCCATCCTATATTCGGGACACCATGGATGTTTTGCGAAGATTGGAGGATGTGGTGGTCCCGGATCAAACCCTATTGTCAAGTTTCGATGTCAAGGCATTGTACAGTTCAGTACCCCATGACAGGGGATGTTTAGCCATCGAACATTTCTTGGAAACAAGGGCAACGCATTTACGACTGTACAATACCTTTATAATAGTTGCTTAATTTTGTACTTGGGCACAATTTTTTTCTATTCGATGGGCGTGTCTTCTATTAGCTCAGGAGTACTGCTATAGGGATTCATGTGCTCCCACATATGCAAATTTATTCGGGGACTGGTGGGAGGAGAGAATTGTCTTCTCTGAGGCCTTTGGCAGATGGATGGACTCTACCCTATTATGGCTACTTTTTATCGACGATTTCCTCATTCTTTGGACAGACAACGTGGAGGAATTTGTAGAATTTATGCAGGCATTGAACAGGAATGATATTGCTTTAAAAGGTCACTTCTGGGATTCAGGAAAGGGAGATATCATTCCTTTAAAGATTATAAAACAGAAGAATGGTACTCTGTCAACAGAGTATCTACCGAAAAGCAACTGCGACCACCAACCTCATAAGATGGGAGAGTCACTATCCTACTCCCCTCAAAAGAGGCATCCCTAAGGGGCAACTTTTGTGTCTTAGGAGGAACTGCTCATCTTTACAAGATTTAAATCTACAATCCAATAAACTTAGTGGAAGGTTCCGAAGACTGGGATACCCTGAATGGGTTCTGAACAATGCCGTCCAACATGCCTCAGAGACTCCAAGAACTGGACTCTTAACTCCATGTGAGAAGGATAGGGACATGTGTATTAGAATGATTGGTACATACAATGACAAATGGAGGGAAGTGAAGAAACTCCTTGACACCTACTGGCCCATTCTTAAAACTGATGAAGACATTGGGAAAATCATCACCGAGCATGCGTTGGTTATATATCAATGAGGCCAAAATTTTCAGGACCATCTTGTCCACAGCCACCTGAAGCCTGAGAAACCAAGAATGTCATGGTTGAATCATAATTTCCTAAAAGGCACTTACAGATGTGGGACATGTAAAGCATGCGATTATATAGGTCGTGAATCAAAATTTCTAAGTGCGTCCACCAAACAGAAGTATCAGTGCAGAGATTTCATCACCTGCAACCAGAGCCTGGTTTATTTGATTACAAGTCCCTGTCCTGCTAATTACGTGGGTAAAACAATACGCCATTTTCGAAGGCGTATTCTTTAACATGTTGGTGACATCATTAGGAGGGAGGATAAGACTGTTGCAAAACGTGTGGTCACATCACGGAGGTGATGCAAGATGTTTCCGTTTTCAAGACATAGAGATGGTGAGGCTATCTGTGAGGAAGGGTGACCTTGACAATAGAGTGCTACGAAAGGAAATACAATGGATATTTCAGATGAATAATGTCAAACCGTCTGGTCTCAATGACGCTATATCATTCGTACCATTTATCTAAAACATTTTGTTTCTGTCAAAAATTACCTCCTAGTGGTCTACACTGTGTGCAGAATTATTAGGCAAATGAGTATTTTGATCACATGATACTTTTTATACATGTTGTCCTACTCCAAGCTGCATAGGCTTGAGAGCCAACTACCAATTAAGTAAATCTGGTGATGTGCATTTCTGTAATGAGGAGGGGCGTTGACTAATGATATCAACACCCTATATAAGGTGTGCTTAATTATTAGGCAACTTCCTTTCCTTTGGCAAAATGGGTCAGAAGAGAGATTTGACGGGCTCAGAAAAGTCCAAAATTGTGAGATGTCTTGCAGAGGGATGCACCAGTCTTGAAATTTCCAAACTTTTGAAGCGTGATCACCGTACAATCAAGCGTTTCATGGCAAATAGCCAACAGGGTCGCAAGAAGCGTGTTGGCCAAAAAAGGCGCAAAATAACTGTCCATGAATTGAGGAAAATCAAGAGTGAAGCTGCCAAGATGCCATTCGCCACCAGTTTTGCCATATTTCAGAGCTGCAACATTACTGGAGTATCAAAAAGCATAAGGTGTGCGATACTCAGGGACATGGCCAAGTTAAGGAAGGATGAAAAACGACCACCTTTGAACAAGAAACATAAAATAAAACGTCAAGAATGGGCCAAGAAATATCTTAAGACTGATTTTTCAAAGGTTTTATGGACTGATGAAATGAGAGTGACTCTTGATGGGCCAGATGGATGGGCCAGAGGCTGGATCAGTAAAGGGCAGAGAGCTCCACTCCGACTCAGACGCCAGCAAGGTGGAGGTGGGTATGGGCTGGTATCATCAAAGATGAACTTGTGGGACCTTTTCGGGTTCAGGATGGAGTGAAGCTCAACTCCCAGACCTACTGCCAGTTTCTGGAAGACAACTTCTTCAAGCAGTGGTACAGCAAGAAGTCGGTATCGTTCAAGAAAAGCATGATTTTCATGCAGGACAATGCTCCATCACATGCATCCAACTACTCCACAGCTTGGCTGGCCAGTAAAGGTCTAAAAGAAGAAAAAATAATGACATGGCTCCCTTGTTCACCTGATCTGAACCCCCATAGAGAACCTGTGGTCCATCATAAAATGTGAGATCTACAGTGAGGGAAAACAGTACACCTCTCGGAACAGTGTCTGGGAGGCTGTGGAGGCTGCTTCACGCAATGTTGATCGAAAACAGATCAAGAAACTGACAGAATCTATGGATGGAAGGCTGTTGAGTGTCATCATAAAGAAAGGTGGCTATATTGATCACTAATTTTTTTTGGTTTTTGTTTTTGCATGTCAGAAATGTTTATTTCTAAATTTTGTGCACTGATATTGGTTTACCTGGTGAAAATAAACAAGTGAGATGGGATTATATTTGTTTTTTATTAAGTTGCCTAATAATTCGGGACAGTAATAGTTACCTGCACAAACAGATATCCTCCTAAGATAGCCAAATCTAAAAAAAAAAAACACTCCAACTTCCAAAAATATTAAGTTTGGATATTTATGAGTCTTTTGGGTTGATTGAGAACATAGTTGTTGATCAATAATAAAAATAATCCTCTAAAATCCAACTTGCCTAATAATTCGGCACAGTGTACATCATTATGGAATTTCACATATCAGAAATACAAATAATCCATAATTATGGTATATACACCTCCGATTCCAACCCATGGAATTGCAATAACAAAAAAGGAACCACTAGCTGCCACCACCAATCGTTTATACTGGCCGATTGAACACCTGTTACAGGTAGCGTGTGGCTTCAGGGGTGCGGTTTACAGAGCAAGAGAAACAGAGCTATTACATTTTATATTTAATCCAGAAAAATAGGCAGTGTTTATTAAAAATATACAAGATGATACAAAATGGGAACAAAACAATATGATATATACAATTACATAAAATAAAAAGGGATAACGAAAGAAACTTACTAAACCTGGTCACAGAAAGGGCTCAGAGCTTAGCGGAGGGAAGCACTTTGATTGAGAAAATGGACAAAACCTCCACAGCGAACTATGTCTTCCAATGGCTAACACAGACCCAAACCCAGTTTCTGATTTTTATTTGCTCTAAGTTACGCCCACACACCTCCCCTTCTTGACCTCATGAGGGGGCTGTTTGTGTGATGTTCTCAGCCCTTCAGGATTTAATGAGATCCCCAACATACAAGATATCTTCGCCTCTGAAGGTCCAGGCATTAGATATTAACATAATATTTTGATTTTACCTTTACATAGAGACCAAACATGACCTGGTTCACATAATGTATCTGACCAATATTAAGTTGAAGGGTTTCTAGTGGCCCCACGGTGATGTGAATGAATGTGTCATGTCCGCTACGACGCCGAAAATGTATAACCCATAAATATTGGATCACTAAAAACCCCAATATTCGTACCTGAACCGTGGAGATGGAGTGTCTATGAGAGATGCTTTGATGACAACAAAAGTTACCTTTTTGTAAACAGATCTGATTCCCAGAAAAGATTTTTCCAGTTTATTTACCTCAACACTTCAGGGAGCCACTGCTTCAAAAGGAGCTTGAAGCTTGCGCTTCCTATGTTTTAGTTTTTCTCACTTTCCCATATGTTTAATGTAAGGTCCTGCTTCCAAAAGGAGATTTAATTGTAAGCTCTCCTCCCTTCTCTGGAGATGTCTTATGAATTTAAATATTTAATTTTTTTCTATGACCGTGTATAATGAAATTGTATAAACATCATGATAAACTGCTTAACAACTTTAAATTATCATCACAAATCATGAAAAGTATAAATTATATTGATTGCTATTTACAACTGAAATGTGCATAATTGCATAAGGTAATGACTTACCCCATCATATATTGATTGTATAGCGCTGTGTTCGGCGTCTTAGAAATCAATCTGTGCATGTCTATTACATATGGACTAGAAGAAAAGAGAAAGTGCATATTGGCACATGCGTCGGGACATATTGAAATCTACAGCACCATTTCGGTGAAGTCCTTTATGCACATGTACATTTTTATCACTGGATGCGTGCGAAGTGTATAGAGCAGGGACAAGAGCTGAAGTAAATCGGGCAAATGGCGACCGAGTTTCAGAACCAGCCCTGCCACCAATAGTTTGCTCTGATCGCTGCTGTTTAACCATTCAAATGCTCTTGCCAGTCAATGGCAGCAGCATTTAAGGCTGATTTCTCTGTGAGTTTTTGACCCTGCATATTTTTGCTGTGTCAAAAACTCTTACAGTTTTAGTAAAATGGATGGGAGTTATAGAAATCTCATTCCCACTGTGCTTCTTTTTAACACAGTGTAAACTGACCTACTGTGTGTGTTTCAAATCGGAAACTTGTCAATTGTGAGTATGCCAAGTTTTGTATGAACTTATTTTCCCCATTCAGTTGCATTAGAAGCAGAAAATCTTCAGTTTAAAAAATTACATATGCTTTTATACGGGGGAAACGCACTAAAAACGCATCTAATTTGCATATGAAGTTTTGTCAAAGCCAAATACCAAGAAGTAGCAAACAGAAAGCAGCTTTTTTTAAAGCCCAACTTACCAAAAAGAAACAAAAAATGCAGCATCAAAATTGTGATAAAAACACATGTAAAAAACACACTCAAAAATCCAATGAAACTAATGAAAGTAACCTAATTTACCTAATAAGGAAAAAGGAGTAGTTACAACTCCTCACACTGAGAAAAATATTCATTCGGTTTTGGAGTTAACTGTAGGGTGCCGATCCCACTGGTGAAGGCAGCTGCAGTAAGGAATGGGAGGGGAGGTGGATTTTAGTTAAGCACAACAATCCAGGTAACAAAAAAATTTTATTTGAAGACCATTGAAAATTAGTTAAAAGCAGCACCTGAAACTTTTCTGGCTCATGAAGCGCCCTTAGTCATAGGATGAGTTGCAAAAGTGAAATCACATGATTATATATGGCAAAAGCCTGTCACTAACAAGCTAAAGGTAATTACATTACGTAGACTGAAGCTGTGTGATTCCAAATTGGTTCAAGTACAAAGAACAATACTACATGAATTCGAGAAGCAAATAAAAATAGTAATACACAGATCCATAGGAAAAACATAATGTGTTTATGACAGACAAATAAGAGGATTGGAGTCTACTATATTTAAATGTTTTTATTGTTTGTAGTCTCCATCATCTATAATTTTGTCTCCTGATGAGTTGCTGTAGATCTACGAAACGTGTCGGGACTGACAATTTGGTTTTATGATCACAGTAGATCACATTGGGCAGTTTTGGGTTGATTTTTTTTGTTTATTTTGTCTTGTTAATTCTGTATGTCACTCTAGGAATTGAAATACATGAGTGCACCATGTTGTACGTCAATTAGGTTATTTTTATTTTAAGAATGAAAGCTAAGTTTTATTTTCCCTTCCAGTGAGTCCTAGGCCAAGGAAGGAAAATTGTGATAGATCCCACTGTAAAATGTTTTACTGGCCCAGAATATGTACTGTTATTATTTATGTTTGCAATGTGCTCCTCAATTCTTTTTTGTTTTCTTATTGTACAATCAATATAATAACGTGCTTTGCAGGGACAGCACTCAATGCAATAAACAACATGATTGGAATCACAGTTGATAAGAGTTGATAGTGTGCACTGTGCCCTATGGAAGGGAGAAAGTTTTTTTTCTTGTTAATGGCAAATTCACAAATAGTACATCTACCGTTGGTGTACACTCAAAAAATATTTAGAAAAAGAAATTATCCCATGTGGCCTATGAGTAAGAAAAATCCCAACATACGTTTCTTTTCAGAGGAATTTTTATCTTTTTGGAATCACATTTTATCCCAATGTTCATTAAAATTAATGGAGCTTATTGTATCACATGATGAGACTAAATTGAACCAACTGAAGATTGACATACTGTAGACAAGGTTAATGTCAATTTGCTAAAGTTTTAACCCCCCCCCCCCCCTCCGAGTTCGAAAGTATGTCCAAAAAGATGATTGGCAACTTAAATGCTATCCTATGGATCTGTGTATTTCTGTTATTTGCTTCTCTAATTTATGTAGTATTGTTCTTTGTATTTGAACCAATTTGGAATCACACAGCTTCTGTCTATGTAATCGAATAACCTTCAGCTTGTTAGCAATTGGCTTTTGCCATATATAACCATGTTGTAACAGGTCTGGGAGGTGGAACCTCTGAGCTACTATACAAAGGGGCAGTCCTTGTAAGGAAGCGGGTGGCTCCCAGGGAAAGCGGGCAGGCAGTCACGTCAAGTGACAGGGATAGTCTCTGGGTAGAAGGGCAGGAGGTCACGGCGAGTGACGGGGACAGTCTCTTGACAGGCGGGTGGTCACGGCAAGTGACAGCAGGATAAGAGTCTCTAGACAGGCGGGTGGTCACGGCAAGTGACAGCAGGGAAAGAGTCTCTCGACAGGCAGGTGGTCACGGCCAGTGATGGCTAAGCCTCCAGGTAGGCTAGCAGGCGGGTAGCAGGTGAGCGCTCCCAGGTGAGCGGGTAAGAGTCTCTGGACAGGCAGGTGGTCACGGCAAGTAACAGCAGGGTAAGAGTCTCTGGACAGGCAGGTGGTCACAGCAAGTGACGGCTAAGCCTCCAGGTAGGCTAGCAGGCGGGTAGCAGGTGAGCGCTCCCAGGTGAGCGGGTAAGAGTATCTGGACAGGCAGGCAGGTATCAGGCAGGTATCTGGCAGATGCTTCCTGGTCCGGGGGCGGACTGATCCATAGACAGACTGGCAGGTGCTGGTAGGCAGACTGTCGGAACCGCAGGATTGCAAGCAGGTAGACAGGTATCAGGCAGGTATCTGGCAGGTGCTTCCTGGTCCGGGGGCGGACTGATCCATAGACAGACTGGCAGATGCTGGTAGGCAGACTGTAGGACCGGAGGATTGCAAGCAGGTTGACAGCACTGGAAAACAAGCTGGCAACGGGACCTGAGGGCTGAAGCAGAGTTGAAAGGCTTTGCAACAACATTGCTCCGGCACCTCCATTTTGGAGGAGGTGCCTTATATATGGTGAGATCCTCCGGCCATTGGCCGGGGACTCCTTAGGACGGCGCGCGCGTCCCCTTTAAGAGAGAGGGAGCGCGCGCGCGCCCTAAGCACAGTGACCGGGAAGCAGCGCGCGCTGCCAGCAGAGCGGGAGGAGGACGCCGGGCACGGAGCGGAGAGGTGAGGGGAACGGCGTCCCTGCCTAGCAGGAGGCAGGGACGCCGACGCTACAGTACCCCCCCCTTTAGGCCCCCCCTTTTTTAGGCCAGTGAGAAATTTATCAAGGATTAGAGGGGCATGGATGTTCTCCCGGGGCTCCCACGTTCTCTCCTCAGGACCAAACCCCTTCCAATCCACTAGAAAAAAGGTCTTTCCTCTTGCCCTTTTAGTGGCCAGAATGTTCTCTACCTCAAACTCGTTTTCAGCGAAAACCGTAGCAGGAGGCGTACCTGTAGACTTGGAAAAAGAGTTAAGTACAACGGGTTTGAGTAGAGATGCATGGAAGGAGTTAGGGATCCACAAGTTGGCCGGGAGTTTCAATTTATAGGCCATCGGGTTGATTTGTTTGATAACTTCCAGTGGGCCGATGAACCGAGGCCCTAACTTGTAGGAAGGAATCTTGAGCCGGACATATTTGGACGAGAGCCAGACTTTATCTCCAAGACGGAATTGTGGCGGATCCAGACGTCTTTTGTCAGCCTGTTTTTTCATCCGCTCGGATGACTGAAGAAGTGCGGATCTGGTACTTTACCAAATGGAGGAAAATTCGCTAACAAGAGATTCCGCAGCCGGATTGTCCACCGAGGTGGAGACCGGAAACGGGATCCGAGGATGCTGACCGTAGACTATAAAAAACGGGGATTTGGAGGAAGATTCGCTCTCGTGATTATTGTAGGAAAATTCGGCCCACGGTAAAACATCCACCCAGTCGGAATGGTGAGCATTAACAAAGTGCCGGAGGTAACTGGTTAAAATTTGGTTGATCCGCTCTACTTGACCATTGGACTGTGGGTGATAAGCAGAAGAAAAGTCCAAGGTGACCCCCAGCAATTTACACATGGCTCGCCAGAAGCGAGAGGTGAACTGAACTCCTCGGTCGGATACGATGTGGAGAGGGAGACCATGAAGACGGAAAATATGATGGATAAAGTCTTTAGCCAACTCAGATGCGGACGGGAGGCCCGGCAGGGGAATGAAGTGAGCCATCTTAGAAAAGCGGTCAGCGACCACCCAAATGACCGTACAACCGGCAGAGACAGGGAGGTCCGTTATAAAGTCCATGGTTATATGCTGCCACGGGGCAGCAGGTATAGTAAGAGGCAGGAGGCGGCCGGCTGGCAGGTGTCTAGGAACCTTGTTGCGGGCGCAAGACGCACAGGCTGAAACAAAGTCTATTACGTCCTTGTGCAGGGTAGGCCACCAGTAATGCCGGGTAATAAGCTGGAGCGTCTTTTTCTGACCAGCATGGCCAGCTAGCTTAGACAAATGTCCCCAGTGTAGGACCTTCTCACGATCAGGTACTGTTACGAACGTCTTACCGGGTGGAAGATGATTTAGATTCACGGGGGCCACCTGCATTACTTTGGCGGGGTCGATGATGTGCTTAGGCTCCTCCTCTAGATCAGAGACCAAAAAGGATCGGGACAAGGCATCAGCTTTGATGTTTTTTGTATGCCGGGCGAAAATGAAGAATGAAATCAAAGCGGGCGAAGAACAAGGACCACCGGGCTTGGCGCAGGTTAAGTCTCTGGGCACTCTGGAGGTAAGCCAAGTTCTTGTGGTCCGTGTAAATTATTACCGGGTGAAGAGCCCCCTCGAGCAGGTAACGCCACTCCTCCAGTGCCAGCTTAATGGCTAATAATTCTCGGTCTCCTAAAGAATAATTGCGCTCAGAAGAGGAGAAGAGTTTGGAGAAGAAGCCGCAGGTTACCATTCTTCCGGAAGACTACTTTTGGGTGAGTACCGCTCCAGCTCCGGAGGAGGAAGCGTCTACTTCTAGGAAGAATTGTTTGTTGCCGTCCGGAAGATGCAGCACAGGGGCGGAGGAGAAAGCTTGTTTCAAGGAAAGGAAGGCCTCCTCTGCTTCGGGCGACCATTCTTTTGGATTAGCGCCCTTACGGGTGAGCGCAGAGATAGGGGCAGTCCGGAAAGAGAAGTGCAGAATGAAGAGGCGGTAGTAGTTGGCGAAGCCCAGGAACCGCTGAATAGCCTTCAACCCCTCCGGTCGGGGCCACTTCTGGATGGCAGACAGTTTCTCAGGATCCATTCGTAGGCCGGTCTGAGAGATTATGTGGCCCAGAAACGGAAGCGAGGTCTGCTCAAAAAGGCACTTCTCATATTTTGCGTAGAGGTGGTTCTGCCTGAGCCTGAGCAGGACCTGACGAACGTCCCTCCGGTGTGTGGGAAGATCCGGAGAGAAGACCAAGATGTCGTCCAGGTACACCACCACGCAGAAGTAGAGAAGGTCACGGAAGATGTCATTGACCAACTCTTGAAAGACGGCGGGAGCATTACAGAGACCGAAGGGCATTACGAGGTATTCATAGTTGCCGTCCCGGGTGTTGAATGCCGTCTTCCATTCATCTCCCTGACGGATACGGACCAGGTTATACGCCCCACGGAGATCCAGCTTGGTGAAGATTCTAGCACCCCTCAGACAGTCAAATAATTCAGGAATGAGCGGAAGGGGGTATTTTATTTTTCACCGTGATCTGGTTAAGGCCTCTATAGTCTATACAGGGACGGAGTGAGCCGTCTTTCTTTTTGACGAAGAAGAAGCCTGCTCCCGCCGGGGAGGTAGATTTCCGGATAAATCCCCGGGGCAGATTCTCCTCGATATATTCAGACATGGACCGGATTTCAGCAGCGGACAAAGGGTAAATACGCCCACGGGGAGGAGTAGCGCCGGGTATCAGGTCGATTGGGCAATCGTATGGTCTATGAGGGGGTAATGTCTCTGCTTCTCTTTTGTTAAAGACGTCCGCATAAGACCAATAGGGAACCGGTAGGCCGGGTAGATTGGCTGGTGTAGGAGAAGGACGGGCAGGACGAACGGGAACTAAACAAGTCTTATGGCAGTCCTGCCCCCAACGAAGGACTTCTCCAGTCTGCCAATCAAGCACGGGTGCATGTCTCTGTAGCCAAGGTAGGCCTAGCAAGAGGGCGTGAGAGAGTCCAGGCAGAACATGGAAGAAGATGCTCTCAGAGTGCAGCATTCCCACCTGCAGAGTTATGGATTCGGTGATGAGTTGGATGGGATGCGGTAAGAGACCCCCATCCATGGAGGCGACAGATAAGGGTACAGCCAGAGGTTTGGTGGGAATGCGGTATTTCTCTACCAGGGACTGAGAAATGAGATTTCCGGCAGCTCCAGAATCAAGTTGAGCTAGTTCGAAGTAACGGTTCTCCCCGCAGATGATAGAGACCGACAGCATCAGAGATGGAGAGGGTTTATTCTTGTCTAGGACGACCTCTCTGAGCGATCCTAGACACAGGCGTTTCCCGACCTCTCCGGGCAGGAACGGATCCGGTGCTCCTTACTGCCACAGTAGAAGCAGCTCCCCTCGGCACGGCGTGATTCTTGACGGGTTTTGACCATCTTGGTCTGGTCGACCTGCATAGGCTCGGGTGAGTGCGCCTGGGGAGTAACAGAGGAAGTGACGAGATTCTGGAAGGTAGGAGCAAGGCGAGGAAACCTCCTCTCACGGGTGACCTCTTTGGTACGCTCCTGGAACCGGATGTCAATCCGGGTGGCAAGTGTTATTAAGTCGTCGAGAGTGGTAGGAATGTCCCGACCGGCAAGTTCATCTTTAATTCGACCGGATAGACCCTCCCAGAAGACGAACACCAGGGCGTCGTTATCCCAGGCAAGCTCAGAAGCAAGGGTACGGAACCGTATGGCATATTGGCCCACGGTGAGACTCCCTTGACGGAGGCGTAGCAGAGATGAGGCGGATGAGGTCTTTCGTCTTGGTTCGTCAAAGACTTTCCGGAAGGCCGTGAGAAAGACTGGCAAGTTGAACACCAGGGGGTCTCCTCTCTCCCATAGAGGATTTAGCCAAGCCAGCGCCTCCCCAGTGAGATGGGACATGATGAAGGCCACTTTGGCTCGGTCGGTGGAAAACTGGTGTGCCAAAAGTTCGAAGTGCTGGGTGCACTGGTTAATGAAGCCCCGTGCCTGACCGGGATCTCCACTAAAACGAGGCGGGGCGGAAAGGCGGGGACCGGGAAGGGATGCCATGGTATTGATGGGCAGCGACGCTGCCGGGGTAGGAGTCGTGCGACTGGAAGCAGGTCCCGAAGAGGTAGTCAGTGTGTCCAGGCGGGAGTTAACACTACGCAGGTGGCTCAGGATGGACTCCTGTTGGGACCTCTGCCGGGATAGTTCATGGCATAGGTCCGAGAGCGAGGGAGCTTGGGTGCCACCAGGTTCCATGGCCCGAGCAAACTGTAACAGGTCTGGGAGGTGGAACCTCTGAGCTACTATACAAAGGGGCAGTCCTTGTAAGTAAGCGGGTGGCTCCCAGGGAAAGCGGGCAGGCAGTCACGTCAAGTGACAGGGATAGTCTCTGGGTAGAAGGGCAGGAGGTCACGGCGAGTGACGGGGACAGTCTCTTGACAGGCGGGTGGTCACGGCAAGTGACAGGATAAGAGTCTCTAGACAGGCGGGTGGTCACGGCAAGTGACAGCAGGGAAAGAGTCTCTCGACAGGCAGGTGGTCACGGCAAGTGACAGCAGGATAAGGGTCTCTAGACAGGTGGGTGGTCACGGCAAGTGACAGCAGGGTAAGAGTCTCTGGACAGGCAGGTGGTCACAGCAAGTGACGGCTAAGCCTCCAGGTAGGCTAGCAGGCGGGTAGCAGGTGAGCGCTCCCAGGTGAGCTGGTAAGAGTCTCTGGACAGGCTGGCAGGCAGGTATCTGGCAGGTGCTTCCTGGTCCGCGGGCGGACTGATCCATAGACAGACTGGCAGGTGCTGGTAGGCAGACTGTCGGACCGCAGGATTGCAAGCAGGTAGACAGGTATCTGGCAGGTGCTACCTGGTCCGCAGGCGGACTGATCCATAGACAGACTGGCAGATGCTGGTAGGCTGACTGTCGGACCGCAGGATTGCAAGCAGGTAGACAGCACTGGAAAACAAGCTGGCAACGGGACCTGAGGGCTGAAGCAGAGTTGAAAGGCTTTGCAACAACATTGCTCGGGCACCTCCATTTTGGAGGATGTGCCTTATATATGGTGAGATCCTCCGGCCATTGGCCGGGGACTCCTTAGGACGGCGCGCGAGTGCCCTTTAAGAGAGAGGGAGCGCGCGCGCTGCCTGCAGAGCGGGAGGAGGACGGGGCGGAGAGGTGAGGGGAACGGCGTCCCTGCCTAGCAGGAGGCAGGGACGCGGACGCTACACATGTCATTTCACTTTTGCAAATCATCCTATGACTAAGGGCGCTTCATGCTCTAGAAACGTGTCAGGCGTTGCTTTTAACTAATTTTTAATGGTCTTCTAATAATAATAAGTTTTGTTTTATTACGTGGATGGTCATGCTGGACTAACTTACCAATTTACCTAATAGGTGCGGAAATGCTGCAGAAAATCTACAACATAAAGGCTGTGTGCCCACGATGCGTTTTTTAAGCGTTTCCGCAGCGGCAATTCCGCTGCAGAAACGCTTAAAAAAACGCTTGGTGGAAGGCCTGCCATGTTCCCCAATGATAATCCGCATGTGCTATGCACATGCTGCGGAAATTTCCGCTGCGGATTATCATTGCGGAAAAAAACGCAGCACTACCAATTATTTTGCGGAAGCGCTACGTTTTCGCCGCCATTGACTTGCATTGGAACGCATGGATTACGCATCACTTAATCTGTACATGCAGATTCCATGCGTTTCAATGTGCGGATGGTACCTGGGTGTGGAGGAGAGCAGACTCTCCTCCGGACCCGGGTACCATAGAACCTGTAAAAAAAAGAATAAAATAAAAAATAAATATTATACTTACCTTCTGATGGCCCCCAGTGTGCTTGTCTTGGCTTGCCGGCAGATCGCGGTGGACTCAAGGACCTGCGCTGACGTCATTTAGTCATGTGACGGCAGGTCCTTCAGTGTACCGCGAGCTGCCGGCAAGCCGAGACTCATCGAATCATGACTCCGGGGGCCATCAGAAGGTAGGTATAGATTTCTTTTTTATTTTTTGCCATTCTTTCGGACACACTATATAAATCCATGCCGTTTGCATGGATTTATATAGTGTGACCAAGTTGACGAGCACTTTCCAAATGATGCTAAAATCGCTTGGAAAGTGCTTGTCAACCCGCATGCGGAAATGCATGTATAGAACGCTTCACATCCGCTTGTCCGTGGCAGGAAAAACGCATGTACAATCCGCATGTACAATCCGCATGCGTTTTTTCTGCCAGAGAGATGCAGAAACGCTCAGGAAAAAATCCAGAGCATTTCTGCATCGTGGGCTCATAGCCAAAAAGCTCATCGTAGGGAAGTAATCTAAATGGCCTTCTTGCTGATTTCAACGAGCTGATGGATTACCATGCCAGCTGGGAATCTGCTGTAACTTGCCGTGGCTGTGCAGCTCAGCATTGGATTGGGCATTATAGGAGCATATCAGTTATACTCTATACTGCAATACTGTTGATTACAGGTTCAAGTCCCATAAGGAGACTAAAAAATAAATTAAGATTAAAGGAATCGAATCTCCTACACCGTCAATATGGGCATGTAGGTCATAGGAAGCTGAATAAAATGATACCTTGATAGCAGCAATCTGTTGTTTTATTACAGAGAAATCCATATTACTTTTATAGTGTATGTACATGAGCTATTCCAGGATGTGGGACGGAAACTAATTTTCATGTGAATCTGCCTCCAGAGATTATTTTAAATGATGGGGAGTTACCAGTGTGATGTGTAATGGCTGCTCTCTGCTTAGTAGGACTATCACTGACATATCTGCAGGTGTCCTCTCAGTGCTATAGCTCAATCTCGCAGGCAGCCAGTGTGGCAATATTGTTCCAATACAGCAGAGCTGTGAATTCTGCAGAAAATGTGCTTGTAAGAAGACAAAGTTCATTTCCACTGATTTGTGTTGCTTAAATTTCTCACACTGGGAACACCCCCTTTCATTAAAAATAATCCCTGGAGCCAGATTCACATGCTGATCAGTGTCCAGCCCATAGCCTGGAACAACTCATTTACATATAAAAAAAACATGGATATCTCTGGAATAAGATATCGGATCGCAGATATCTAGATATTATTTTATTCACCTTCCTATGACCTGCATGCCTATACAGATGGCTTAGGAAGGTTGAACCTACTGACTCCCTTTAGCCCCCCTCACCATCTTTGACATGACTATACGTCATGATCGGGAAGGTTTTCTTGCCCAATAATATACAGTTACGTCTTGGTGATTGTGCGGGATCAGTGGAGAAATTTAAAAAACTATATCTCTCAATATAGAGATTCAAAAACTATCTTTTCTATAAAATAGTTTTCATTGTGTTAAAGTGCCAAAACATGAAAAAAATTATCTAAGTGTGGAATCCCTGTAATCTTACTGACCCAAAGAATAAAGCTGTCTCTTATTCTGTCAATTTTACCATATGTTGAACAGCATAAATAAAACCCCAAAAATAATTCCTGAATTTCTGCTTCTTGTTCATTTTGCCTCCCCAAAATCAAAATAGAAAGTGATCAGAAAATGTTATGTGCCCAAGAATCCAGTAGGAGAAAACTAGAAGACAACAGCGCAAAATAGTGTCTTACTCGGATAGAAGATGGGAGAATGGTAGGTGCAGCGATAGCCTCCCAGGTGAGCTTGTGGGACCACAACACCATAGAAAGCTCAGAAAAATGTCTGTTGCAGATCTAAGTATACATTTAAGGAGAGGGGGGAAAAACGGACAATGAATCTTTTTCTGCTTTGCCAAAGACACCATAAGATGAAGAAAGGAATCCAGGAAGCGATGTGTGGAGAACTGCGGTTTTAATAGTCAATGCATTTCAAAGTTCAAAGACACGTATGTGGTTTTGTCCTGATGAAGAACTCAGTAGACTTTGAAATGTGTTGACTATTAAAGCTGCAGTTCTCCACACATTGCCTCCTGGATTGCTTTTTTCATCTAATGGTGTGTTCGGCAGCATAGAAAAGGATCCATTCTCCTTTTTTTTCCCCTCTCCTTGCAAGGGCCTGAAAATAATACCAATACAAAATGTCAACTTGTCCCTCAAAAAATAATCCCTCACATGACTGTCGGCAGACATATAGAAAAATTATATCTCTCAAAAAAATGACGATGCAAAAGCTTAGTTTTGCAAAAAAAAAAAAATGTTTTTTAGCATGTCATAGTAGCCAAACATAAAAAAAAACTGTATAAATCTGGTAGTGCTGTAATATCACCAACATAAAGAAGAAAGCCGTCTGATTACTTATACCTCACGGTGAATGACATAAAAAATATATAGAAAAATTCTTGACCTGCTGTTAATTTGTTCAGTCTGCCTCCCAAAGATTGTAGTAAGGCTTGTCGCACATTTATCCTGCGCTTTACGCTAAATGCTTACACCGGGGTTTCTATGTAAATCTCTGAAATACGTGATTCAGTCAGAAAATTCCCTATAATGAGGCAGTGTGGACGCTGTCTGACCTGTGATCCAGCGGTGTTCGACTTTATAAGCGTGCATAAAAGCATGGTTGACCAGTTTTGTGCACCTTTGAATAGAAGGACACCGCTGAACAGAGGCCAGATGGAGTCCAGAGTAACTTCTCTACGTCCTCATAGTGCATGGATTCCTCTGTGGTTTCATCTGAATCACGTCATTCGGAGATTTAGATGGAAACCCCGATGTAAGTTCTCAGCGTAGAACACAAGATAAATGTGATCCAAAATGTCCCCAATAAAAGCTTCACCTCAATCCACAAAAAAAAAGCAAGTCCCCACTCAGGTCCGTCATCTGCCAATGGAAAAAGTACTGTGAGGTCCATTTTTTCCTATTAGTCCTTATACAAATTAAAAACTCGAGGCTAAAACAACATTTTAGTGGTAAAAATGCAATTATTCTTTCCTCACCGCCCAATGGTATAAAATTCTGTGATGCATATGGGGTGTCAACATGCTCACTGCACCCCTAGATTAATTCATTGGGAGGGGTGTAGTTTTTAAAATGGGATCACTTATCAAGGGATTCTGCTGTCCTGGCACTTTAGGGGCTCTGCCAATGTGACACAGCAACTTCCATCCATTCCAGCAAAATCTGAACTCCAATATGGCGCTTCTTCCTTTCAGAGTTTTGTACTGTGCCTCAAAAGTTGTTTTTGACCTCATGTAGGATATTGCGTACTCAGAAAAAATGGTGTAACAAATTGTGCCATTGATTTTCTCCTATTATCCCTTTTGAAAATTTAAAACTTGGGGCCAAAGCAACATCTTAGTGGAAAAAAATGTAATTTCCCATTTGCTCAGGCCAATGTTAAACAATTCTGTGAATCACCTGAGGGTTAAAAATGCTCACCACACTCCTAGATGAATTCCTTGATAGGTGTAGTTTCCAAAATAGGGTCACTTGTGGGGGTTCTGCTGTTTTGGGTAATATCAAAAGGTCACAAGTTTATATTCTTGATCTGGTTCTTTTCATTGTATATTTGCACATTTTGCATTCTTTTAACTTTTCTATATTGGTGCTCCTTTTGTCTTGATACACTTTACATCTTGATATTTCTTTAGAAATATTTATTGCCCTTATACATTATTGCATATTTTGGAGGAGGGTGGGTGCTTATGTAGCACCCTGAGGATTCGGCTGCTACAGGGGTATTGCACCTCAACCCAGAGGTGTGATATTCCACTCCCGGGTAAGGATGGAGTGTGGATCTGAGCTCGGTAGGCTGCATGCACTACACACATCCCATTTCCGAGGAACAGGCCGACGGTACTCCCACTTAGAAATGTGCAGGTACGACCGAGTCTGTTCCTGGCTGGAGTGGGAGGGGGGTGGTACATCCCAAGTAGTGTAGGGGCAGATAGGGGGAGCAGCCTGGGTAAAGTTAGGAGCTCATTGGGTGCTGGTCACCTGAGCTCACACATAGAGGGTGTATATAAAGTGGGCACCAACTAAGAACAGGGTCAGATGCAGAGAACAAGTCAGGAGCAGAGGAGAAGGAAAGACCCAGAGTGAGAGAGGAGAGAGAGAGACCCAGAGGCATAGAAGAACAGGACTCTAAGATCCCAAATTAAAACCCCGGGTGAAGAGTCGGCATCAGGGTACCGGAACCCAAGCTGGTGGGGGTAAAAACATTCCCCAGCCAGAGACCGGAGACCGTGGGCAGCGTTTGCCACGGTCACCCACTACATCCACCCCGAAGGCACACCACATGAAGGGTCAGGGAACCCAAGGCCAAGGGTGTCCCAACAGAAGGCCCGAGGGAGCTGGACCTAGGTGGATCACTGGTGGGGACGGCCAGAGAAAGGACAGAAGGAAAGCTCAGGGTCACGCTCCGGACTCGCTTGGGGGTTGGCTGGATCCAGGACCTGGTGGATGCAGCACGGCTCGGGAGGTCACTTGAAGCTGGAGTGACCGGAACATCAGCAGTGAGTAAATACCCTAAACTGCACAACCCGACTCTGTCTTCCTTTAACATCTATGCTGCACCTCCACAACCCCCATCCTCTGCACCTGTTCCCCCTGAGGCTATACCCCTCCCGTTGGGGGTTATCATCACAAGCTGCACCTGCACCATCAGCCTCAGCGGACCCTGCTGCAGCGGCGGCCACAGTGACCGCATCACAACGGGTGGCGTAGTCGACACAAAAGAACTCTTAATAACATCTGTAGGACTGCCACATAACACTGAGCTTGACGCCCTGGGCACGGGGCCGGGTCACAGCCGCTCGGAGACTACAACCCCCCATCTGATCCGGTGCCGGGTATTCCCCCTAAAGAATATGGCCCAGGGGGCGCGTCAACTTTGGCGTAGTCGGCAGGATTACGTGCCCGCAACACCCGGGTACTGCGTGCCTGAAGAAAAGTGCAAGTTTACCTCAGAAAGAAGTCTCCCGCCGGTTCCGGAGGGTCCACACCATCGGACCCCATCACAGGTCGTGTCCCGCCGATTGTCCGCCATTTCCAGCTTGTTCCCGCCATCTGCAGAGTTTCCCGCCACTGGGCGACGCTTCCCGCCAAATCCGAAGATTTCCCGCCTTGGAAGAGCAGCGGACGCCATTATGGGCGTGCCAAAGGAGGGCGAGAGGCCGCCTCCCATCGTGGGCCGGGACAGAAAATGGCGCCAAAAGTGGAAACCGCCCCCACCAACAGAGACTGTGATGCTGGAGGTGTCTGTCAGCGTGAAAGAACTACCCCTGGAGCTGACAGTCACCGAGTTGCCCCGGGACCGCCCTCGAGGTGGGAGGAGACGAAAGGAGAGAACAAAGATGGGTGTCGCTTGGAGCAGTCTGGAGCGAGCGCACCCGGAGGCAGGAAGCCTGGAGAGGAGCAGCAAAGAAGCTCACCCGGAGATGTCCAGAGAGCAGAGCAGCACCGGCCCGCTGGCCAGGAGCCTGCTGGAAGAAGAGCAGAGCAGCACCGACCCGTTGGTCAGGAGCCTGCTAGACACCACGACCCCTCTAGGCCTAGTGGAGGTCCTTGCACAGCTCCCCCGAGACCGGGAGTGTGCACAGACTGCGCTGGAGGGCCTCGCACGGAGGATGGCCCGGGTGCAGCGAGAGACGTTGGCGGAATGGAGCCGGGAGATGGCCCAGCAAGCTGAAACCAAGACCCGGAGCACGCCAGCCAAGATGAGGAAACAGACTGCCTCTGAGGATGGCGCGGGAGGACCAAAGGCCGGAGACGGCGCCGAGAAGGGAGCCGAACGCATGGAGGCAGGTAAAGGGGACGTCTACACCCCAAGCCGGGACACCGCTCACCTGCCCCAGCTCCCCGTCGCAGAGCCCGAAAGTCCCCCTGCTGTGCCCGAAAACGCCATGTCACCGACGCAGACTAGGCCCCAACCGGAAGCCGCCGCCGCGACCCCTGTGACGTCACACGCCTCGACCCCGAGCGTGACCAAGCAGGAAGTACCACCAGCCTGGTCGCAAGGCCTAGTACCCCCGGGCGCCGCAATACCAACAGCGCCCCCTACCTCCGCGGAGCCTCCGGCCTGGCCGCAAGGCCAGGTAGCCCAGGGCGCCGCCGTATTAACGGTGCCCTTCACCTTCCAGGTGCCCCAGGCCTGGCCGCAAGGCCTGGGCAACCCGGGCGCCACCACCACCGCGCCCATAAAACCTAAAGTGCCGCATCTGGGAGAAGATCTGTTCGCCCAACACACATGGCCGGACGGGCAGCCCTTTGTCTGGCCCAGGGAGTACTACGAACAAGAGCTCCAAAAGAGGGCAAGGCCCATGTGTGAACCCCTGATCCCGGCTCCAAAGCCCGTTAAGAGGATCTCGCCCCCGCTAGCAGAAGCGCAGTTTGAGTGGGACCCCACCGGAGAAGACCTAATGGGGTTCACTCAAGAAACCAGGGCAGCTGCAGCGGAGCGTGCGGAGTGCTGCCGACAGCAGCTCGAGGAGTTTGCGAGGGAGCGGAGAGAGAGGCGGGTCCGGGAACAACAGGCCCAAATAAGGAGCGCCGAGCAGAAGAGCCGAACCAGGAGGGACCCCCGTGCAGCGCACAGTCCCCGCACCACCGGGACTGTAATTAAGTTCAACATGCAGCATGGGTGGGGCTTCATCAGAGACCACAACACCCCCGGCGACGTCTTTGTCACGCACAGAGGTCGTGACCTTTATATCGGGGACGAGGTCACCTTTACCCGGCACAAGTGTGCCAAAGGACCTTACGCCCTCCACGTACACCGCCTGACGGAGGAGGAGTTGCGGTGCGAGGAGGAGGAGCAAGAGGACCCGGACGGGTCTGAAGTTACCACCAGCTATAAGCAAAGAGCAGGAGGAAGACGCCGTTGAGTGCGGCAGAGCAGGTGCTGTAAATAAGTTACCCAATCGGGGTATAAAGAAACTGAAACTGTTACTGCAAATATAGTCCCCGTTGGGACCAGCTGAGTGAACTGTTTACCCTTAATCCCACAGGCTGAGGACTGTGAGCAGCCATTCCCTTTCCCTCCTTAACTGGCCGAGGACTGAGAGCGGCCATATCCTTGTATATAGTTGCGCGTCCTAAAGCGCCCCCTACCGGTTTTATGGGAAAACCATTTTTCTAGAAAGACTGTCGCACTTTGCCCGGTCAACAGTTGCACAGTGACCGGAGGAGGAGCCAGAGGCGACGAGAATGTTTTATCTGAAAAGTTTTATATGATGTTTTATTATGTATATGTTTTATATGTTTAAAAAAAAAAAAATTTGTATGTTTTTGGTGTTATGTCTTACAGCCCGAGGACGTGCTGTGATTTACCAGGGGGGAATGTAGCACCCTGAGGATTCGGCTGCTACAGGGGTATTGCACCTCAACCCAGAGGTGTGATATTCCACTCCCGGGTAAGGATGGAGTGTGGATCTGAGCTCGGTAGGCTGCATGCACTACACACATCCCATTTCCGAGGAACAGGCCGACGGTACTCCCACTTAGAAATGTGCAGGTACGACCGAGTCTGTTCCTGGCTGGAGTGGGAGGGGGGTGGTACATCCCAAGTAGTGTAGGGGCAGATAGGGGGAGCAGCCTGGGTAAAGTTAGGAGCTCATTGGGTGCTGGTCACCTGAGCTCACACATAGAGGGTGTATATAAAGTGGGCACCAACTAAGAACAGGGTCAGATGCAGAGAACAAGTCAGGAGCAGAGGAGAAGGAAAGACCCAGAGTGAGAGAGGAGAGAGAGAGACCCAGAGGCATAGAAGAACAGGACTCTAAGATCCCAAATTAAAACCCCGGGTGAAGAGTCGGCATCAGGGTACCGGAACCCAAGCTGGTGGGGGTAAAAACATTCCCCAGCCAGAGACCGGAGACCGTGGGCAGCGTTTGCCACGGTCACCCACTACATCCACCCCGAAGGCACACCACATGAAGGGTCAGGGAACCCAAGGCCAAGGGTGTCCCAACAGAAGGCCCGAGGGAGCTGGACCTAGGTGGATCACTGGTGGGGACGGCCAGA
Organism: Phyllobates terribilis; assembly: GCF_046119375.1. NCBI lineage: Eukaryota > Metazoa > Chordata > Amphibia > Anura > Dendrobatidae > Phyllobates > Phyllobates terribilis. The sequence continues at coordinate 70,874,891 of NW_027362770.1, read as the reverse complement.
GAAAGGACAGAAGGAGAGCTCAGGGTCACGCTCCGGACTCGCTTGGGGGTTGGCTGGATCCAGGACCTGGTGGATGCAGCACAGCTCGGGAGGTCACTTGAAGCTGGAGTGACCGGAACATCAGCAGTGAGTAAATACCCTAAACTGCACAACCCGACTCTGTCTTCCTTTAACATCTATGCTGCACCACCACAACCCCCATCCTCTGCACCTGTTCCCCCTGAGGCTATACCCCTCCCGTTGGGGGTTATCATCACAAGCTGCGCACCCACCATCAGCCTCAGCGGACCCTGCTGCAGCGGCGGCCACAGTGACCGCATCACAACGGGTGGCGTAGTCGACACAAAAGAACTCTTAATAACATCTGTAGGACTGCCACATAACACTGAGCTTGACGCCCTGGGCACGGGGCCGGGTCACAGCCGCTCGGAGACTACAACCCCCCATCTGATCCGGTGCCGGGTATTCCCCCTAAAGAATATGGCCCAGGGGGCGCGTCACTTACATGTCCACATCTTTACATTTCCTTGTATGTTTTGCAAAAACAGTTTATTCTGTGTTTTGCTTTTAAAATGCTTTTTGTGGTAAGAGTGTGCTGTTTGTTCACTTGGATTAATAAAGTATTACATTTATATTCAAAGTGTCTCTTATCGTATGGATGGTGCTATTTTTACCAAGAAAATACTTCTTGTTTTGTTCGGTTTCCTCTCCTTTCTTGGTTTCAGCACAGTGCCATTATAATTATTTTTGGGTGGTTCAGCTCTATCTATATCCTGTATACAGTTTCTCCTGTTTTGGCTTTTCAAATGCGGCATAGAATGTGCAATCTATTCCAGCCAAAATTGAGCTCCAGAATTCAATTGGCGCTCCTTACCCTCTGTCTTGCCGTATCCCCAAACAGTAGTTTTCCACCACATATAGGACATCGGTGTACTCAGTAGAAATTTTAAACAGATTGTTTGGTCGATTTTCTCCTGCTACTCTTATGAAAATGAAAAATTTGGGGCTAAAGTAAAATTTTTGTGGGAAAAAATTATTTCTTTATTTTAAATGCTCAACATTATAAAATTCTGTGAAACACCTGTATGTTCAAAGTGCTCACCATACCTCTAAATAAATTCCTTGAGGGGTGTAGTTTCCCAAATGGGGTCACTTGTAGGGGTTTTCAACTGTTTAGGCACAGCAAAGGCTCTTCAAACATGACATGGCGTCTGCTACCTATTCCAGCAAAAGTCAAATGCTGCTGCTTCCCTACCAAGCCCTGACATGCACCCAAACAGTAGTTTTTCATCATATATGGAGTATCGATGTACTCCAGGAGAAATTGCACAACAAATTGTATGGTCCATTTTCTTCTGTCACCCTTGTGAAAATTAAAAATTTTGGGATAACGCAACCTTTTTTTCTTGGTAAAATTTTCATTTTTTCCTTCAACATTGCTTTAATTCCTGTACAGCACCTAAAGGGTTAACAAACTTCTGAAATGTGATTTTGAGCACACTGAGCGGTGTGGTTTTTAAAATGGTGTCACTTTTAGGTATTTTGTCACATTGTAAATTTTGTTGAAAAAAAATGAAAAATTGATGATTAACTTTTAACTCGGTCCCCCTATACTGCCCCTCGTTCTATGCCCCCCTGCATAGCCTGTCATTTTATGCCCCCCTCCTGCACAGCGCCTTATTTTAAGCCCAAGTATTATAGAAATTAAGAAAAAAAAAGCTTGTTCACCTAATCACTCTAAAAAAACAGGAATGCCAACATCTTTGACCAATGCATGTGGCTCCTTATTTATCTATTCATTTATTTATTTATTTTTTTCCCCCATTTCATTTTTTTGAGGAAAATTTGACCTAATTGTTTCCACCTCTGAAAACCATTGCCATAATATACTTGCCTGAGAGGTATTATCCTGCTAAACGCTATTTGAGGGTATGACCATAGGTTTTCAACATAAAACACCTAGGTCAAAGGCTGATAAATCAGTGTTCTTCTTTTTGTAATATAGTGGTCAGCCCCCCTGTGCCTATACAAATTTTTTACTGCCAGCACGATTTTCATGGAGTACTGAATACTCCCATCATTTCCAGGGTGACCGTAAGCTAAGTTTCGAACGATGGAGCGCACATTCTGGAAGTTTCGCTATGGCTTGCGTTCCACCGCCCGGATATGTGGTTCACTGGCCAGAAATGCGGTCCACAGACCGGATTTGCATCACATGCCGAGGGCGGAGCGAAGATGGCGCGGTCTTGCTCAAAGAAACACATGCAATGAGTTCACTGAGCGGCAAGCACTGATCTCAAGATGCTGTCTGTATGTGACGCGCCCCCTGGGCCATATTCTTTAGGGGAATACCCGGAGCCGGATCAGATGGGAGTTGTAGTCTTCCGAGTGGCTGTGACCCGGTCCGTGCCCAGGGTGTCAAACTCAGTTGTATGTGGCAGTCCTACAGATGTTATTAAGTTCTTAATGTCGACTACGCCACCCGTTGTATTGCGGTCACTATGGCCGCCGCTGCAGCAGGGTCCGCTGAGGCTGATGGTGTTGGTGCAGCTTTTGGTGGTATAACCCCCAACGGGTGGGGTATAGCCTCAGGGGGTCAGGTGCAGAGGATGGGGGTTGTGGTGGTGCAGCATAGTTGTTAAATGAAGACAGAGTCGGGTTGTGCAGTTTAGGGTATTTACTCACTGCTGATGTTCCGGTCACTCCAGCTTCAAGTGACCACCCGAGCCGTGCTGCGTCCACCAGGTCCTTGATTCAGCCAACCCCCAAGCAAGTCCGGAGCGTGACCCTGAGCTCTCCTTCTGTCCTTTCCTCTGGCCGTCCCCACTAGTGATCCACCTAGGTCCAGCTCCCTCGGGCCTTCTGTTGGGACACCCTTGGCCTTGGGTTCCCTGACCCTCCACGTGGTATGCCTTCGGGGTGGATGTGGTGGGTGGCCGTGGCAGACGCTGCCCACGGCCTCCGGTCTCTGGCTAGGGTGTGCTTTTGCCCCCACCAGCTTGGGATCCGGTACCCTTTTGCTGACTCTTCACCCGGGGATTGAATTTGGGTTCTCAGAGTCCTCTCTTTGTCTTCTCTGGGTCTTTCTTCTCTGCTCCACTCTCTCTCTGCAGGCTCATCTGGACCTCTGCTTCTTACTCTGACAGACTGACCCTGTTCTCTGATGGTGCCCACCTTATATACACCCTCTATGTGTGAGCTCAGGTGACCAGCACCCAATGAGCTCCTATCTTTACCCAGGCTGCTCCCCCTATCTGCCCCTACACTACTTGGGATGTACCACCCCCCTCCCACTCCAGCCAGGAACAGACTCGGTCGTACCTGCACATTTCTAAGTGGGAGTACCGTCGGCCTGCTCCTCGGAAATGGGATGTGTGTAGTGCATGCAGCCTACCGAGCTCAGTTCCACACTCCATCCTTACCCGAGAGTGGAATATCACACCTCTGGGTTGAGGTGCAATACCCCTGTAGCAGCCGAATCCTCAGGGTGCTACATATGTGGCAGACCTTAATTAATTCTCCCCTGATGAGTCTACACTAGACGAAACGCGTCGGATGTAAGCTTTGAGGGCAACTTAGCCATCAGTAATTCCTGTAAATGGACAGAGTTTCTCCACAGTAGTGATCTCTGACAGTGGCCAAGATAAAATAAGGGGTGAGATTGTTCCTTATCTTATATACAAGTTTGCACAGAGTTTGCATGGGCTGTTGCCTGGTGCTATGATTATAATGTTAGGGGCATTACAAGCATGTCATGCTTCAGGATATGTAGAAACCTGTGTGGTTATCATATTTTCAGTGCGTTCTATAATGATCATTGGATGGAACAGCATGCAGAGTGAACATCCTGTATGATTTTGTGCCGTTTCTAGCATGGTATTTTGTGTTTAAGTGCATTTGGATAAACTACAGTGCATTGGTGTGGCCCATCTCACTAATCTAAGTTGGTCCTGAGTCGGATAAATAGTGGATGCATTACCTGCACTAATACATTTATTCCTTTTTCTTCTCTGTGTGCTACATGATTGTTAGTATTTTATAAACAGATGAATAAGAGGAGATAAAAAAACACTATACCATAAACTGGGAGTAAGGTTAATACTTGACTGTTTGTCTCCCTATGTTTGGCAAAAGAGGAATCAAACAGGCACCTTCCTTTTGTCTGGTCTCTGTACACAGAGATATTTGTCTCATCACGTGTGTGAGCACTATTTTTTGCACTTTAGGATTTATAAAGTTTTTTAAAGGAATTTATTAAAAGTTAGTTTTTAAGTGTTTTTTATGCGTCCTGTACCAATCGCTAGATTCTGCTATAATTAATCTTGGTAATAACTATACCCCCGCTAAAGCTGCTTCACCTAATGCAGGCTACCTGTCCTCTGTCTCCTCTTCTATGAAGTGCAGTAGTGAGTGCTTGACTGCGCGTTGATGTCACTGCATCACGCCATGCGACATCCCCTGTGTGCGCCTTCTCCAGCAAGGTGCAGGCCGGAAGTAGCCTGCATCTTGCTGGAGTTCCCGGTGGAGCAGGAGGCTGAATATATCACCTGTCATGGATACGAATACAATTGAGTGCAGGGAGGGAGCGACGGCCAGGGCGCTGGCATAGAGAGGGTGACCGGCGTCAGTGACTGAAACTACTCGACTATGTCTCTGCACCCTGGCCGTCACTGCGCTGAATGCCTGCGGTCGTAGGCATTCAGCAATATTTTTTTTTCAAAGTGCGCCCACCTTAGGCAAGAGCTAGAGCACTAGGCAGGTGTCTACCCTGTCGTCCTTAGAGCCATAGCCCTGTACAAAGTACAAAAAAACTAAAGCAAAACTAAAGAAATGAGCTGGACACACATGTTGATATAAGTGCAATGTGGAGGTGCACATTCGCACTGTGGGCATTAGTAAATAAAGAAATAATCAACAGTCTTCGCTTGCCATAACATTCTGAAGCTCTGAATATATTTTTCCATCGGGAGCATGGTTGATAAGTTTTCTGCCATGGTCAAATTATTTTTCACTTTAGTTTTTGTTTCTCCATGCTCCAAGCATTTTTTCTCCATTTTCTCTCCATGCTCCAAGAGCCATAGCTTTTTTACTTTTCAATTAAGATAGTTTTTTTGCAGGACACATTGCTGTTTTGAATGACACCTTACATTTTGCAATATAATTTACTTTTAAACTATTTTGTCATTGCTGCTAGGTTTTCTTCTTATGATATTGTGTGACAAAAAATGACTTGTTAACTTTATTCTACAGAAATACAATTACAGCTTTGCTTTGCTATTGTAATCTACTATATATACATTTATCATAGGAGCACCAAAATAGCACACACAGAGTCCTTCGGTAGTCCCCCATCTTCCATGATTACATAGACACCCTGCAAATCGAAACATTGCCGTGTTTGCTGGGAGGGTGTTGGGAAGATTTCAAGGCATTTTCTATGTACAGTATACTAATACAGAGATATGCGCCACTTAAAGAGGTCTTGTTATCAGGTCAAAAGTGGACAGTTTGCTCTAACTTTATTTCCGCTGCCAACCTCCCCTCCCCCATAGTTTTTTTTATAAGCTGCCATATGGTTACAAAGATGAAACAATATAAAAAGGTCATATCTCAAGAACAATATGGCGAAAAAAGTGAAGTACAAATGGGAGCAACAGGAAAAAAATAAAACCATGCCTAGACACTTTTGACCTAGTAACAGGTTCTCTTTAAATGGTCACATGTATAAAAAAAAACAAAGCTATCCTGCATGGTATACATTTATTTTCTGCAGAACGCCTTTGTACTTATATCAGCTTGACAGAGGCAAAGAACTATACTAGTGTGTCTTATGGATACGTTTGATATCCAGTATGTGCCACAAACTGCACACATGGCAAACAGACAGGGCAGTGTGACTTTACTCTAAACTGGATTGGTGTTTCATAACATGTTATTAAAATTATTTGAAAGTAGAATGTTATTCAGCCTTGTCTGAACACTTATTTTCAATTTTTTTGGATTACAGTTCACTATGAATTATGAAAATCCTCCACCATACACAGGGGTTAATCCACCTGGATCTTATCCGCCATATGGACAGCCACAAGGTGTCCCACCTCAGTATCCTGGTTATCCACCCGTTCCTGCAGGATATCAGCCCGGGCAACCAGGAAATCAGCCAGGGCAGCCAGAATATCAGCCAGGATACCAGTCCGGCCAGCCAGGATATCAGCCCGGCCAGCCAGGATATCAGCCAGGGCAACCAGGATATCAGCCAGGGCAACCAGATTATCAAGGATATCCTCAGTATGGCTGGCAAAGTGGTCAACCTCCAGCACCAGTGTATATGGAACCTCCAAAAAATACAGGTAAGTAAGCAATGACTTATCTTTATCACCCTAATTAATTTTTTTTCTGCGCATACATGAACAACATACCGACTATGCAGTCCTGTTGTATAATTTCAGTATAAATATCCTCCATTTAAATTAAAAAAAAAAAAAAAATCTTTATTGAAATTTCCATATTCTTAATAGACATCTGTCAATAGTTATCCTCAGAGCTGTTCCTCCAGATGAGCTCAGGGCTGAATCGTGCATCAGGGTCTGAGATGAAGGCAAGTGCTCACAGTTAGGATTAATACACATGTATTTTCGTTCATATAAAAAAGAAAGTGAATGAAGATTTTATACAGGAAGAATGATTAAAAAATAAAAGTATATAACATAAATGACTCAGAGATGACACAATATTGAATTAAATGCTCATGTGCAGTCATGCTTTGCTCTGCCCTGCTAAGGACAGTACTGTAATGTTCATGCGCCGGCTATACCACCAGGTCATTGGCGCTCTTTGACTTTTCCCGGCGCATGCGCATTACAGTACTTTGCTCTGCCCTCAGCAGGGCAGACCGAAGTACGCCCGCACAGGAGTGCTATTGGGGACACTGTGTGGATGACATGGGATGCTTTATCTACATGAAGCAAGCAGGAGGAGGCAAGACCACAAAGCAAGACCAGTCATTCCCATCGGACCAGACCACGTGGTATGGGGTGATATTTAAACATGTTTTGGGGTATGTAGAGGAGTTGGGGACTTATATACAGTGTGACTGGGTCACTGATGATGTATGTGAGGGGAGATGTGTCACAGAGGTTGCTATCTTCCGTGATGTGAAACCTAGAAGCTTGTCTCCAGCATGTTAGATGTTGAAGAGGTTAATCAGCCATCTTGGCTTGGGTTTTTTGTGAGCAGGTGTGAGATGGGTGGGACGCCTGCTCACCATATCTCCATCTCAAAGGTGTGGCTAGAGGAGTCAAATGTTCAGCTACTGTTTTTTTTTTCTCTGTGGTGTTGTTTGGGGAAGGAAGTCTCCAGACTGTGTGTGGAAGCCAGAGAGCTCCACAGAAGGATATTTTATGAACTTTGTTGTGTTACCCCGAGCAGGCGAACTCCTGCTCACTTATGAACTGTGCTATACATTATTTTTGTTTTGTTTCTCGTTATGCTGGAAAGGCCGTGTTTATTTTCTGGAACCCTGCAGTGGTTTATGCCGTGTCCTAATAAACCAGCAGGAGGTTAACCCAAGAAGTGTTCCCTTGTCTACCTCTGTGAGAGCCGAGCGAGTCAATAGCTTGCTAGACTACTATGAAAGTGCCATTAAAGGCGTTGGCAGTAGTTTATATTGGGAAAACCTGGTGACAGTTTCTCTTGAATTGTTTGTTTGTTTTTTATATACTTTGTATATTTTGCAGCTAAGCTTTAGACGACAAGAGCCAAAAGTTTATTTTGTGCAGGTCTAAGATATTTCGGACCATCAGGACAAGACACCATTTAAAGAGAATGTGTCATAAGAATTAACCCTCCTAAGCAGTATATATAGGCAAGTAATGTAGGTCATAGAAAGTTAAAGAGAACTAGTTAGCTGAAACATGTTGCCCAAACCGCAAGCAGCATGTATCAGCCACTCGCTGTATGATCACAGCCATATATTTTTGTCTCTGAAATGCTGCAGCATTTCAACATGCTGTTGATAGCCACCGGAGACCAAGCCCACTGACAGTGACTGGCAAGCCTTTGCCTATGCGCGCACTTAAGCAAAGGCTTGCTAGCCTTTGTCAGCAGGCAGGGAGAAGCCGCCGGGGACCCACCTGTATGACTAGTATACATTGTGGCTTGATTCCCAGCGGGTATTAAAAGCATGTTTTTCTCTGAAACACCGCAGCATTTCAGAGACAGACATATAAGGCTGTTCCCGGCGGTTTCTCTCTGCCCGCTGACAGTGACTGGGAAACCTTTGCCTATATGCGCACGTAGGCAGAGGCTTGCTAGTCTGTCAGTGGGCAGGGAGAAGCCGCCTGTACGACTAGTACACATTGCCTCTCAATTCCCAGCAGGTATTAAAAGCAGGTTGTTCTATGAAACGCCTACGGTTTCGGCAGCATGTATCAGCTGACAGGTTTTCTTTAAATAAACTAATCTGATGCCTTGATATCTGCGATTCAAAGATTTAAGGAGATGTGGTATGATCAGACCATGCTCCTACACTGTCAGACACAGCCATTACACAGTACATACCAGGGACGCATTTATAAGATTATCTCAGCACAGGAACATTTTATTTTAACACCTCTAATTGTGGAACTTTTTATCATTCCAAGATTTATTGATTAAAATCAACTTTATTCTTGGGAAAACCCATCTAAGGCTGCTGCTGTTCTCATACACACGGATTAGGCAGGGCACCACCATCTTATAGAAATTTAGTTAAGGAAAATGTAAAAAATGGGAATAAAAGCACTGCTGAAGTAGAGAATCATTCCAGGGTATAGTTCACCATTTTTATTGGATCAACAAAACAGGTTACAAGCAAGGCTACATGTATCAGCTTCGTAGCAACACTTTCCTTAGGCCACACATGTACAGCCATAGACAAAAGCAGTTAACAATAGGTAAAAAAATACGGGGAAACCCTAACAACAAAGGGGAGGACACATACAAATAATGCGATGTGGTAAAAATCAGAGAGTATAAATATAATAAAAGAATGCGTACAACCATTACTAATATTTATTCTTCAATGAATCATAAAGTAGTAAAACAAGGTAATAGTTTTTGTTCATAAATAGAGAGCTGTTTAAGTTAGTACGAGGTATAAAAAAAGAGGTTGCTAAGTAACCAATTGTTATAGAGACTGATAGCCAGTGAATAATACTAAACTGTGTGACGGGTGGGAAGATGGATAGGGCCGTAAACCAATGAGAAAGCACCAGGCAGTTACAGGGGTTTTAGGTGTTTGACCAAGCTGTGAAACGAGGAGGCATCTAAGTTTTACTGGGATCTAGGCAGATGTACATGGCTGTTGACTAATGAAAACACACAGGACTGCGAAGAAACAAAGAAAAGTAGATGGACATTACTGTAAACCAATGAAATAATACTGGGTTATAATAAGAGGTTGTGTGAGTAAAAATGAGTACCGTGAACAACAATAGAACTGTGGATAATACACTGAAACAGATATACTGTACCAGTGATGGCGAATCTTTTAGAGACCGAGTGCCCAAACTGCAATCCAAAACCCACTCATTTATTGCCAAGTCCCAACACAGCAACTGAACCTGAGGTTTTCGTTTAGAAAAACAACTTGTACATTAGCGCGTTCTAGAGTCTATAGCAAAGAGCTTGTAAGCACTGCACTCCGAACCTAAGATACTAGCCACCGATTGCAGAGGAGGTCTGTTCTTGAGAATGGAGAGGATTTTTGATCAAAAGTAAAATTGCAAAGTTGTTTGTTTTTACAACCTCTATGCAATTTTAATCCTTTATCATGATGAGAATAAACCTTTAAGCCAGGGATGACCAACTCAAATACACAAAGGGCCAAAGTTAAAAGCTTGGACAAAGTCGCAGGCCAACCTTGATATTTGTTAAAAAAATGTCTACAATTGAGGATGTCAAATAATAGTGGAATAATATAATATTTTATGTAAGAGCAGTAAAAAGTATATGGCCCAATGGCCTAATTTACATATATAATAACAAAGGATGAAAAATCTTGAATAAAACAGATACTTTTGTTTGCATCATACTTTATTATCATTCCCCCCACAGTGAATTCCTCCATGTGCACAGTATGATGATCCTACTGTACCCCTCTCCCTCAATCCCCCCAACAAAGAATGATGACTCCATCATAGTATGATTCTCCAACTGTAATCTCCACACAGCCCCCCATATAGTATAATGGCCACAAAAGATACTCCATATAGTATAATGGGCTCCACACAGTCCTCCATACAGTATAATGGCCACAAAAAATACTCTATATAGTATAATGGGCACCACATAGTGCTCCATACTGTATAATGGCCACAAAAAGTCCTCCGTACAGTATAATGGCCCCACGTAGTGCTCCATACAGTATAATGGCGCCACATGATATTCCATAAAGTGTAATGGGCTTGACATAGTCCTCCATATAGTATAATGGGCCTCGCATAGTGCTCTATACAGTATAATACTAACAAATAAAGTAGCACTCTGCAACGCTAAGCATGCGAACATGAAATATATGAAATATGAATAGCATTACTGCTGTAGAAAATAGAAACAACTGAGAAGTCTTGGCGCATAAATTGGCCTGCCAATGTGAACTCCTCTCTATTTTGCCTTTCCATACACATGCAGACTTTGGTCTCTTAGAAAGGAGTTCACATTGGCAGGGTCCCGGTATCGAGAAACTCCTTACCATGGCTACCAGGTACACATGAAGTAGCCAATTTATGTGCTAATATTTCTCATTTATTTCTATTTTCTACAGCAGTAATGCTATTCAAATGTCATATATTTCATGTTTGCATACTGTGCGTTGCAGAGTGCTGCTTTATTTGTTAGTTGTATATGGAGGTAGCTGCTCCTAGTAAGCACCTGTACACACTTATTTCTTGTTTTGGATGTGCCGGTTAGTTTTTTCTGTCTATACAGTATAATAGGCCCCCCATAGTGCTCCATACAGTATAATAGGCCTCACATAGTCCTCCATAAAGTATAATGGCCCCACATAGTGTGCCATACAGTATAATGGCCCCACATGATGCTCCATATGCGGTTAGTAGCGTTATTATGCTGCCCGACGCCTGCATGCAGCCTAATGCAGTGGGGAGAAAATTAACTTTATTCTCCCACCGCCAGCATTTGGTTTCAAACATGGGGTGCCACTGGTTCATTCATTGCTTTAAGAATACAGAGCAGCCGCTGTAACCACACCCCCGGTCCTGACTGGCTCTGCATTGCAGCTGACTGTCAGTCACTGCAGGGGGCGCAGTTACAGCAGCCGCTCAGTATTCTCAGAGCGGTGACTGAACCAGCGCCGATGCCGCCCCCATGACTGAAACCGAATGCTGGCGGGGAGAATACAGTTTATTTTCTCTTCCCTGCATTTGGCTGGGTGCAGGCGTCGGGCAGCATAATAGCGTTGTTAATCTGCAGGTTAAAAGCGTTATTTCTGGTGACAGATTCCCTTTAAAATAAATAGTGTATCAAAACAGCACTTCATGAGCCTGTCCTCAACATTCACCTAAAAATTTTAATCCGGAAACCTAAAGTAGATAAGTTAGATATTGCCCTTGGAAGTCCATAGGTACTTTATCACAGTCCTCCCTGTGGGCAAACACGCCATATCCTCAGCACTAGTGCCACCGCCACCCTCACCCTCCTCAGCACTAGCGCCGCTGCCATTCTCCTCTGCATGCACGCCATCCCCTCAGCACTAGCGCCACCCTCACCCTCCTCAACTTGTGTGCCGTCTGATGGGATGACGCGCTGCGTGATGGGACGATGCGCGGCATCATAGGACGCCGCGCGCAGAGGAGAGTGGCGGCAGCGGCGCTAGTGCTGAGGGGATGGCGTGCGTGCCCAAAGGGAGGGCTCTGCTTGCCACCTCTGGCACGCATGGAATAGGTTCGCCACCACTGTACTATACAATAAGGGAAAGTAATACAATATTTGCTGAATATTGTAATCAAAAACAGTTATTAACAACATAAAATAACAAAAATTGTAGAAGGACTCCTAAAATGAATATAAAACCATAATAAAAACAGTTCCAGAGGTATTACACCAAAAACTATGGTGATCAATGTTATGTACAAAAAGTTATTAATCATAAAAAAAGCAAAGGAAATTATTTTTTTATCAAATCAGATGTAGAATTGTGACCCTTTGGGGGGGGTTCTTTGGAGAGAAAGGATGGAAAATTAGCACATGTGAAAACCCATGGAAATCAGTTGGAATAGATTATCTCCAGCTGAAAGATCCTGTCACGTTACTGTTGTTGTGGTGAATGGAATCATTATCGCACAAATTGTTCAAAACTGAAGGCTAAACTGGGAGAATTGCAGACCCTAGGGGTGGAAGGAGGTAGTGCCATAGGATTAGCGCTTTCCTCCAGTAAAGATAAATTTACTCATGCCTACATCTGTTTCCTACAGTCCCTCTGTGTTCACAGGACAAGCGGGTATTGATTCCGGAGCAGCAGAGGATTTTATGGACTTCTCTCTGGCCCAAAGGCTGAAAGTGCCTTCAGTTTCTTTGCAGACGCCCCTGGATCTAACCTCCATAAATGACTTAACAATTTCAGATAGTCACATCCAATTCCGGTGTTAGGAACTGACCTGGATTGGAGTAGTGGTATTGCAACCACTAGGGGCAGCATCGGTAGGTAGCGTAGTCAGGGATGCCAGGGTAAGCAGTATAATCTTGAAGGGTTTAGCAGGTATCGTAGTCAGGGGAAGCGAGGAATCTGTACACAGGAGAACAGTAAAATCTTTGTATGAAGCAGCAGGAGAAGGGAGAGCTTGACTAGAGGCTCAATAATCTTGCAAGGAGGAGGTGCTAGGCCAGGTTTAAATAGAGTGGCTTAATCCTGTGAGTTCCTGATTGCACAACATTGAGCAACACAGGGTGGAGACGCTCCGCAACAATACAGGTACTAGAATCTATTTTAGCCAGGAACTGTCCAGCGAGCTGAATAGCTCAGAGGGAAGAGTTGCCACCTAGTGTACAAGAGCTGCTGGGTTCGAGTCCTGACAGTAATCCTCTCCTTCCGAGATGGCCTCTGGACATCTCAGGTGCTGGTTTCTCTGGAAGTCTCTGATGAAAATCTCTTGTAAGCTTGGGTGCATGGACGTTGCACTCCAGTTCCCATGAATTCTCTTCTGGTCCGTAACCCTTCCATTGCACTAAATACTGTAATATTCCTCCAGAATTTTATCCACAATGTACTTTTCTTCACCATGGACTATTTCTGGTGGAGGAGGTAGCTGAGTTCTTCCTGGAAACGAGTTCTCACTTAAAGGTTTGAGCAAGGATACATGGAACACAGATTGAATTTTCATGCTGTTAGGAAGTTTCAAACGGAAGGCAACTTGGTTAATTGTGTAGAAATTTTAAAAGGTCCTATGAATTTTTTATCCAAATTCGACGACAGTACGTTTGTTTTCAGGTTTTTTGTAGTGTAAGGTGGCTAACGGATGCATAGTTGATGGGAGGTATGTATCACAGAGATGGCTGTTCTCTTTGATGTAACACGGAGTGTTGCTCTAGTGCACATAAGCACTAAGAGGACTGTTTGGTGTACCTGGGACCGGGTTACAGGTAGTTTGAAAGATGGGCGGGTCTTGCTACCACATACCTCACCTCTGGGTGTGGTTAAAGTATAAAAAGGAGGCCATTGTTTGGCACATGGTCTGTGTGTTTGGAGGGAGAAGGCCTCCTGTGTGTTGTGGCCTCCCCACTGAGCCAGTGTACTGGACGGTATACTACGTGTGTGCCCACAGGACTGGCTAACTAGAGACTTTGTTTTAAGGACTCTTTATTTTGTTTTTGCCTGAACTAAAGGCTGTTTATACTCCTTTTGCTTTTGCCTGGTTTATGACGTAATAAACAGACATGGACATTTAAATGAACATGCCTCCTGTTTGCCTCCCGACGCACCCAAGTGAGTAGAAACCCCACAGTAGATAGCCAAACCTAGTCACCGACCTGAAGGGAAGGAGGGGCTTTGCGATGTTTATCTACTTTTTTTTTATAATCTGCTTAGGTCTTCTGTAACAGCTCAATTAATTCTTTTTGAGCTTCCTGCAACTTTGTAAACCTGTCAGAAACAGCAGGGACAGAAGTATTACATGGAAGATTAGGAAAAAATTATGGATGCAAGCCATAATTAGCAAAAAATGGACTTTGAGATGTAGAACTGTGTTTGTAATTATTGTAGGCGAATTATGCTGTTGGTAAATAGTCCACCCAGTCATCCTGCAAGTAAGAAATAAAAAAACAGCTCAGATATTGTTCAAGAGTTTGGTTAGTTCTTTCAGTCTGGCCATTGGATTGTGGATGAAAAGCAGTAGACACATTGACAGTAATTCCTAAAGCTATACAGAAAGTTTTCCAAAATTTTGAAGTAAACTGAACACCTCTATCAGAAATGTCATTGTCAGGAATTCCATGCAACCTGAATATCTCTCTGACCATTAATTCTGCGGTTTGTTCAGCGGTAGGAGTCCCTGTAGTTGGAATAAAATGGGCCATCTTTGTGAGCCGATCCACCACACTAAAGATAAGTCATTTCTTTAGATGGAGGTAGGTCCACAATAAAATCCATTGAGATTGATCCCCAAGGCCTGGATGGAACTGGAAGAGGTTTAAGGAGTCCTAAAATGAAAAGATCATGGCATCTTGTTCCATGCACATGTTAAACAGGAAGAAACATATACCGTATATTCCGGCGTATAAGACGACTTTTGAAGACTGAAAAATCTTCTGTCTAGTCTGGGGTCGTCTTATACGCCGGTAATGTTTTTGAACTTTCAGAAATTGACATGCGGGGATACTCTGGGGGTGTTAATAAGCTGCCGTGGCCGTATCCCTGCCATATGGGAGTTAATATAAGGTGGAGGGAGTTAAAATACGGCGGCGGTAGGTCCAGACAGTCAGCGCTTCTGTGCTGAAACTGACACATCGCTGCGCTGTGTCTTCTCAGGCCTGGGACACAGCGCAGCGTATTCCCAGCAGCGGAGACAGACAGAACCTAGCGAACTTTTCTGACACATCGCAGTGTCTTCCCAGCTCCGGACACAGCGCAGGGCTTCTGTGCCGACAGCTTTCACTTGTCACAGAAGCGCTGCGCTGTGTCCGGAGCTGGGAAGTTCGCATCGCTTCTGTGACAAGTAGTGTTGAGCATTCCGATACTGTAATATCGGGTATCGGCCGATATTCGCGGTATCGGAATTCCGATACTTAATTCCGATACTTTTACAATATCGAATACCGGAATCGGAAGTTCCCATAATGCATGCGCTCTGCAGTGTCTCTGAAGGATGACAAGCTGGATGGCAGAGCTCAGCTGAGATCCAGCCTGTCATCAGAATGCCATCCCAGCGTGGGAGAATTCTCCTGATTGTTTAAAAGCCGGCGGGCGGTAAAAAGCCGCCGGCTTTTAAACAATCACACAGCCCCATACTGCTTCCCCGCAGCCTCCCACCCCGATCCTCCGCTCCCCTCGCCACCTCCCATCCCGATCGTAAGTTAGGACCGGGCGGGGAGTGCAGCACAAAGGAGCGGGGAGCGAAGGACCCGGGCGGGGAAGCCGGCAGTGAAAAGACTTCACCGCCGGCTTTCCCGTTCTGTGCTGCGCTTTCCCGCCGGTTATTTCAAATGAACAGCTGAGGTATCAGGTGATGCCGATCAGCTGTTCATTTGAAGTCGCCGCGGTGCCCTCAGAGGGTTCATGTGAGTTCATGCTTGACTGCATTGCATGAACTCACATGAACTTTCCCACGGTCTCACAGGTCAGCCTCACCTCCCAGACCCGTCATGATTGGTGTGTGCGGGTGTCTGTGCGTGTGTCTGCAAGTGTGTGTGTGTGATGTCTGTGCGATGTCTGCGGGTGTGTGCGGTGTCTGTGAGATGTCTGCGAGTGTGTGCGGGTGTGCGCGGTGTCTGTGCGATGTGTCTGTGCGATGTCTGCGGGTGTGCGCGGTGTCTGGGGGTGTGTGCGGTGTCTGTGCGATGTGTGCTCGGTGTCTGTGCGATGTGTGCGGGTGTGTGCGTGCAGGCAGACATAGGCCGATGTGACACTACTACTCCCATCGGCCTATGTCTGTCCCCCGTCCACTCCTGCCAGCAGGATCAGCTCGATGGGAGCAGTAGTTCCCATCAGCCTGATCCTGCTATATAAATTGCCCTACTGTGTCCCCAATAAATGTTAAATACATGTCATTGGTGGCCAGTGGTTACCTACAATAAATTAGTTCATACATTACCTGTCCCCGCCGATCGCCACCTAAAATAAAGTAAAAAATAAAAAACTACACCTATACTCACCTAGACACCTAATTTCCCGAAGCCATCGATCTCCTGTAATAAAATATAAAATAATAAACCACAACCTTATCCTTACCCCTCCGTAGTAGTCCACGAGTGTCCCACGAAGATCTCCAGTTCAGAGCAGCCACATAGAATGTGACCGCTCTGAACCGCTGCCTCCGCTAGAATGATGGGGCCGTAAAGCAGCCCCGTCACTGCATAAGCGGGTTCGCCGGAGTTCAGGCAGCGCTGCTCCAGTTAGCTGCTTTACGTCCCCGCTGTACCGTGAGAAATTCCCACGGTACAGCAGTGCTGTAAAGGAGGTCTCCGGAGCTGCGCTGACTGAATGCACTCCGGCGACCTCAGTCAGTGGCTCCCGCTGCCGGGAGCGGATGTGTTCCCGGCAGTGTGAGCTTACAGCAGCCATGCACAGCTGTCACCATCTCCAGATGTGACAGCTGTGCATGGGAGATCAGCGCAGGAACGTGGACAGGTAACTATTTTTTTTTTAGTAAACTAAGAATTAAATAAAATGGTGTGGTTTATTTCAAATAAATTATTTTTTTCTTGGTGTAGTGTGTGTTTTTTCTTTTTAACACTTTGTAGGTTAGTAATGGGGGTGTCTTATAGACGCCCATCATTACTAACCTGGGCTTCATGGCAGCTGGCACTGACATGAACCCCAGCCCTATTACCCCCTGCCACCGCACCAGGGCAGCGTGGAAGAGTGAGGCAAAGTGCCAGAATTGGCGCATCCTATGGATGCGCCATTTCTGGGGTGGCTGACGGCTGGTGTTTCTAGCCTGGGAGGGGGCCAATATTCATGGCACCCTTCCTGGGCTATTAATATCAGCCCCCAGCTGTCTGCCTAGCCTTTGCTAGCTATTAAAATAGGGGGGACCCCATGTCATTTTTTTGGGGGGGTCCCCCATTTTAATAGCTAGTAAAGGCTAGGTATTCAGCTGGGGACTGATATTAGTAGTCTGGGAAGCTCCGTGGGTATTACCCCCTTCCCAGGCTTCAAACATCTGCCCCAGCTGTCTGCTTAACCTCCGCTAGAGACTAAAATTAAGGGGAACCCCACGCCAATTTTTTTTAAAATAAATCCTTTATTTTAACACTAAATGACAAGTACAGTAATCAACACTGTCACTGTACTTCATATATATGTGACTGACATGTTTCTATCTATCTATCTAATCTATGTATGATTCACTATTCCTTCTATTCTAAATTGTCGGGTACAGATGCTGAATTTACGGCTGGCTTTTTTAAAGAGACAGTGCACGAAAACACTATTATATTTTTTAATAAATCCTTTCCACTAAATGACAAGTACAGTAAGCAACAATGTCACTGTACTTCATATATATGTGACTGACATATTTCTATCTATCTAATCTATGTGTGAAGCTCTATTCTTTGTTTTGTAAATTGTCGGGTACCGGTGTATGCCGCTGATGAAAATGGATGATAGTAATGTTGTTGTTGTATGCCTTATGTTTATGAGTGACAGTTTTCCTGCTATATACCTGCATGTCATAAGAATTTAAATTAAAAAAGGACCATGTTAAATTCAAATCTGTTTTTTTTTAATTTTTACCGGTGTTTGGTATGCGTTGGAAAAGGGGTAGTCTTATACGGTGAATATATCCTAAACTCTATATTTTAACAGGAAAGTAGGGGGGTCGTCTTATACGCCGGAATATATGGTATTTTTTCACATCTCTCCTACAATTAGGCCACCAAAAAGATTGGAGCAATAGTTCTTCAGTTTTCATGACTCCGGGGTGTCTTACAAGTTTGGAATCATGGACAAGTTTGAGGACTTCAAGTCAAGCAGATCCGGGGACATATACTTGGTGCTTCTGCACCCAAAACCCCTCATAATAGAGAGATCAACATCTTTGGAAGGATGGTTAAGAAAAATTAGTATTTTTTTTCACAACATAAATGAAAAAAAGAACCTACATATATTTGGTATTTCCGAACTCGTAATGACCTGGAGAATAATAATGGCAGGTCAGTTTTAGCATTCAGTGAACATGGTAAAAAAAATCAAAAAAAACAATTGCGTGCGGAATTGCACTTTTTTTGCAATTTAATCGTACTTAGAATTTTTTTCCCATTTTTCAGTACACGATATGGTAAAACCATTGATGTCGTTCAAAAGTACAACTTGTTCCGCAAAAAAAAAGCTCTCACATGGCCATATTGACTGAAAAATAAAAAAGGCTCTGAGAAGAAGGGGAGCAATAAACGAAAACGCAAAAATGAAAAATGCTTCGGTCATGAATGGGGTTAATAGTGTGTGTGGAACCTCCATGGTTGGTGGATATTCGCACTGAAAGAATGACTCTTCATGTAGATTTTAACCACTTCGCGCCAGAGCCTGTCTTTGCCTTCGTGACCAGGCCAATTTTTTCAATTCTGACCACTGTCCCTTTATGAAGTAATTACTCTGGAACGCTTAAACGGATTCCCCTGATTCTGAGACTGTTTTTTTCGTGACATATTGTACTTCGTGATAGTGGTAAAATTTCTTCGATATCACTTGCGTTTATTTGTGAAAAAATGTAAAATTTTGCAATCTTCAAACTTTGAATTTTCACAAAATAGTTAATAAATAACATTTCCCACATGTCTACTTTACATCGGCACAATTTTGGAACCAAAAATTTTTTTTGTTAGGAAGCTATAAGGGTTAAAAGTTGACCA
Organism: Phyllobates terribilis; assembly: GCF_046119375.1. Classification (NCBI taxonomy): domain Eukaryota; kingdom Metazoa; phylum Chordata; class Amphibia; order Anura; family Dendrobatidae; genus Phyllobates; species Phyllobates terribilis. The sequence continues at coordinate 70,855,826 of NW_027362770.1, read as the reverse complement.
GCGATTTCTCATTTTTCCAACAAAATTTACAAAAAACATTTTTTTAGGGACCACATCTTATTTGAAGTGACTTTGAGTGGCCTTTATGACAGAAAATACCCAAAAGTGACACCATTCTAAAAACTGCACCCCTCAAGGTGCTCAAAACCACATTCAAGAAGTTGAAGGTGTTTCACGGGAATTTTTGGAATGTGGAAGAAAACAATGACCTTTTTTTTCACAAAAATGTTACTTTAGACCCAATTTTTTTTATTTTTTCAAGGGTAACAGGAAAAAATGGAATACACAATTTGTACTGCAATTTCTCATGAGTGCGCTCATACCCCATATGTGAGGGAAAACCACTGTTTGGGCGCACTGCAGGGTTCGGAAGGGAAGGAGATCCATTACACTATTTGAATGTAAAATTTGTTTGAATAATTAGCCGACGCCGTGTTGCGTTTGGAGAGCTCCTGATGTGCCGCCTAAACAGTGGAAACCCCCCACAAGTGACACCATTTTGGAAACTAGACCCCTTAGGGAACTTATCTAGATGTGTGGTGATCACCTTGCACCCCCAGGTGCTTCAAAGAAGTTTATAATATTGAGCCTATCAGGACACCATGTATGGCAGATCCGGAGGCAGTCATGTGACCTCCAGATGCCATAACAATGGCAGGTCCTGGAAGACATCAGTGGGCCGTCGGAGAGGTAAGTGAACGACCCCCTCTCCTCTCACTATCTTCTAAATGCCGCGATCACTGTAGATCGCGGCATGTAGAAGATACCAAAGGGTTAACATCATTGGGACCTGATCCAATCAGGTACCGATGATGTCCCCTGTCAGAGCTGTCGCTCTGAACCGCAACCGTAGCCCTTGCAGGACCCTGGGGATCCTGAGGGCTGCGAGACCACCAACCGTTCATAAACGTCGGCGCTGCACAGAGCCCAGGCAGCGCCGACGTTTATGTACAATGGGCGGTCGGGAAGCGGTTAAATGAGGTGTCATTGTGTATATTTTGCCCAGATGCTCTTTAGGAAAAAATTGCTTTAAAGATTTTTAACCATAATGAAAAAGATCCATAGAGCAGTAATCTGATATGTATTAAAAAATATTTTTTGGTTTTTAAAATCTAAATATTCGCAAACTCTGAACCTGCTACTCTAATTCAAACGAGAACACATTCATTGAGAGTACTTATCCTGTTATGTTTGTGTTGGCCTTAAAGTCCCTAGAACCGCCTGCGAATGTAAGTCAGCGGTGACGTAAGCACGAGAACTACAGTGAGAAAGTTCCCATCATAGACTCACATGTAAGATGGTTGTTATGCAAAGATGCAGAAACTGAAGTGGATCTGCGCGCATTACGGCCAGCGGAGGATCGTGGACTATATCCTCCGAGAATAAAGTACAGACAACAAAGAGCTATTGACTGCATCAATTAATGAGGTAATAAAAGGCTGTTATATAGTGTCATATTGAATGTGTTTAAGATGGACTGTTAGGCATTTTATATATGTACCGGAAAGGATTGAGCAATCGATTCTGATAGCATTCTCTAGTATACTTATCATTTGCTCTTATCTCAGTGCTAAAAAATTATTTTTTTAATATAGATCAGCTTTACTGCTCAATGGATCTTTTTCATTATGGTTAAAAATGTTTACAGCAATATTTCCTAAAGTGCATGTAGGCAAAATGTACACAACGACACCTCCTTTAAAATCTCACTCGAGTCATTCTTTCAGCGCTAATACCCACCAACCATGGTGGTTCCACACACTATTAACATAATCAGAGATTCAGATAACGACCCCAAAGCAGTTCAAATCGCTGACATTTTATTCACCAAAATCCAATATTATTTTACTTATATTTACGGCAATTAAAGAATTATTTGGAAATGTTCAAAATAATTTTAATCATGTATACTTCAACATATCGTTCAGTCTGGACATTTTTACTAACAGACAATGGCTGAACTTTGACATGTCATGTGCCTTTTTGGCGTTTTTTTTTTTCAAAAACGTCAGCATATACAGTATAACTGTCGATCTGGGATGAACTTTCAGTATGGTTATGTCCTCAGGAAGAAGTTGGTTAACTTTGAAACGCATTGACCTTGTAACCGTTCAATAAATATTGTATCCTGAACTCCTTCATCTCTTGAGTTCGTCCGTGTGTGTCGGCCAGTAACACTTGGAAAACCTCTTAATGTTACGTACACTAACAATTCTGGTTGCATTGATTTGGTTGTGGAAGCGGTGGTACAGCCATTTTTCAAAAGTGTCCCAGGTTCTTTTTTTAAACTTCAAGAGGTTGTCCAGAACAATTTTATTTACTATGGGTCTAAAACCTAACCACCTACCTGTTGTACCCGGTGCCAGTGATTCAGCTGGTCCATGTCAACAGAGCAGGTGTTCTTCTGGGCTGTTGATAGGCCATGACTGCCGGCGTCATTCTGATTGACAGCCAGCTTCGCACAGTTAGGCCGCAGGGAGTCAGCTGTCAATCATGACGTCGGCAGTCATGCCCTGCCAACAGCAGAGCGGAAGAGGAGCCGCTGCTCTGTTGACGTGACGTTAGCGGAAGCCGCAGAATTGCCGGCTATGACCGCTATGTGCTGGCAGAGATCAGCGCTGGACCCAACAAGCAGGTTGTTAGCAACTACCTGTCTGTTAGTTCTGAGGCAACTGGTAAAAAAAAAAAGTCCCATATAACCCATTTTATTCAAGTAAAAAAATTATAAAAATGGTCATTTTTGCCTTTAGCTACCATAAAGTGCTTTAATTTCTTAGAATGACATAGGACTCTTTAGTCTTGTTGCTCTGGAGAACCAGGCTTTTTGATAGACAATTGTGGTAGAGTCCAACCTGTTTACTCACTGTATGAAAATACCTGTTTAAGAATACTTAACCAAGCTTTACAATTTTCACTGTATAGCAATGTAATTTTAAATATTCCATTGTTATTACAATTGAATCCATTAAAGTGGTTGACCACTTTTTAATCATTTTTACAACTGTACAGAAAATAACATAGTTGTAAGAGAATAAAATGACTTAACTGAGCAATGTCCTTTATTGTAAAGAGCTGTTTTTGTATAGAAACTAGCGTATGCACAGTTCCGTGAGCATTGCTGTTTAATAAAGGTAGTTAATGACTATCTAATATACCAGGAAAAAAAGCTGACGTTTCCGGTAAAATCTTGGCAACTTTTTTACATTTAAATTAAAATCCAGTCACAAAGAGGACAGTGATCTGGTACTAACACCAGGGCACTGTCCTATTTTTGACAGGATTTTAATGTAAATGTAATAAAGTTGCCAAGATTTTACCAGAGACGCCAGCTTTTTTTCTGGTAGATTGGATTCATATGCCCAGGCTGAGGGGCTTGCTGGATCTCCGAAACCTTTGTGATGGTGGATGCCTACAACTGTGAGCTCATTCAGTTTTCTACTTAATGACTATGTCTGGTCATATGTGCCGTCCATGAACAGTCAATACTCCGGAAAGAAGTGCTGTAAGCTCAATGAATTAGACTGTACTTAAAGGGGATATCTTGGGACTTAAAACAAAAAAAAAACAAAAAGGCTTGTAGTTGCTAACAGAGTCAACTACCTGACTGTTGTACCCGGTGCCGGTCATTGACCGCTCCTGCCAGAGATTTATCTGCTCCCTGTCAAAGAGCAGCAGTTTCTCTTCCTGTTGACAGGGCGGGACTACTGGTGTCATGCTGATTGACAGCTGGCTTCCCCTAATTAGGTAGCAAAGAGACCGCTGTCAATCAGCATGACACCAGTAGTCCCGCCCTGTCAACAGGAAGAGAAACTGCTGCTCTGTTGACAGAAAGCAACTGAATCTCTGGCAGGAGCGGTCAATGACCGGCGCTGGGTACTACAGACGGGTAGTTGCCTCTGTTAGCAACTACATGCCTTTTTTTTTTAAGTCCCGGATATCCCCTTTAATGACGGCCAGCACTTTTCAAATGTTGCTCACGTAATACTGTTATATTAGTAATAGACTTTACTGGCTATTTCCTGCACATTTTTTTTAAAAACATTAGTTGCACAAATGTGTTGCACATTTGTGCAAAAATCAGAAAGTGGCGAAACCTTTTTAGTAAATTAAGAATTGAATCTACTTAGCTTCTGAAAATGTAACCTATTTTTGTTTTCTCTTCCTTTCTTAGTATACATTGTAGAAGAGAGAAGGGACGATTCTGGAGAAAATGCCTGTTTAACTGCTTGTTGGACTGCCCTTTGCTGTTGTTGCCTTTGGGACATGTTAACATGAATATATATTTATCTACACATCTGAAAAGCCAGAATTCTGTCCTTTTTGTCTTACAGCTTGGTTTAATTTTTTTTCAATAAATTATTTACTGACATGCATTAATTTAAACTAATTTATTTCTATTTATTATGTGTACCCAACTGCTTTTTCCTAGTCTAAGCAGTATGATTATCTATTGCAAGCTTTGTTCTAGTATTTGTCTTTGGTTCCTCATCTTTCTTTTTCCTTGTATTGAGCTTCAAGCGTCCGATATTCCCTAGACATGAAAAACCTGAATCTTTTCAAACTTGATAGACAAGCACAGCATGCACATGAGACTTTAACAATGCATGTATGTAACACATGCCCAATTGTGGGAGTAAATGAACACATGAGTTTGTGGTAACACTAAATTGCTAGAATTCATTCCTACTTGTGGGAATAGTCTTCGCTGCATGTGACAGCAGCATCTTAGGCCCCTATGTAGTTTGTCCCTTTTTTAGCACATATGGATAAGTCTATTAGGAATGTGTGGAATCTATGGCCTAAGTTTATTTATTTTCTCTGGCAAATAATATTGTTACTATGCAACTATTAAAGAATGATTGCATGGAAATTACTAGTTTTCTTTATTTCTTGAATTGTAACAAATTACAAATTCTTCTATTAAATCAATAGTACAAGATTTTTGTAAGAAATGTTATTACAGAAAAATGCTCCACTTTTCAAATTCCTTTTCACATACCCTTTCTTGGGCTGATCACGAACACTAAAATCATCGATCAATTCATTCTAGAGAGCGGCAGAGATGACGATGGATTATCAGAAAATAAATGTATTTCTCTCAATGAAAAAAACAAACTAATAGACTTGAGGTTATGATACTTTAAATTGCTAAATTATAAATATATAAAAAAAATATAACTACACAGTCCAAATCAGGTGGACAGACAGAATAGATGAACAACTTTTTGTTAATCAAATTACAAATTCTCCTATGGAAGTTCTTGATTCTACAGCTTTTAAAAATGAACACTCCTTGCCATATCTGTTTGCCCAAAGTGTGTCTAAAAATTGGGGAAAAATTTCAGAAAAATGTTTCTCAACTTAAAATTGCAAACACTCTGCATATCCCACAGTATACAGTACATAATATCATCAAAATTCTTGTGAAATCCAAGTTGTTGTGCTGTCTCCCTTGGGTGAGTGTGCGGTCCAGCGAAGTACACGCAATTCTCCTTTGAAGTCCTGCATTCCTTTGACTAACTATCATGCCATTTAAGGAATGGAAAATTCTATGGCGTTATACTTGGGCCAGTTTCCTGCTGCTGGATGATGATTTCTCGTTTCTTTTCCCCTCCTCCTCCCAGTTCGAGTGACTCCTCCTCTTCCCTGATGTAGCATGAAATCTGAAGTTACAAGTTGAGTTTGAATTGTTAATGGATATACTGGACATTCTGTTGTGAAATAGTTTAATTTACACCTTTAACTTTATCTTTTTACACAGAATAAGGTGTGACTTTAGTAAGACTGAAGCCTGTGTATTGATTAATATACCAGTAAACTATAATTTAATATCAGAGAACTCTGCATTGTTTTGTCTGTAATCCTTAATTTAATTCAGCATTGTAAAGTGTGGATTATATTCCCCTATTCCTATCTTTATCAAAATATAAGGGGCTGTGGACCGAGGAGAGGTCTCTTTCTGGCTTTGGGTGTTGCATGGGTTGGCGGCGCAGAGTGGCCCGACGGTCTGGAGAGCCCTGCCTGGGCTACTTCTCACCCAGTGAGTAGCGGGCGCCGTCTGAACTGTGCAACTTCCTCCATCGCCATCTTGTTAGCAGACGTGTGGCGACTGTTGTACATCTTCAAGCACTAGTCTGCAGGGATCAGCACAGACTTGTCTTTACAGTTTCCCTGCTGAGATTCCATCACCACCACACCCCTGCCCTCCCGCTCCTCTGTATGACTTTGGGAGACCTCATAAAAAGGAGATAACAGCATGAAGACAGATAGTTTTAGACTCGTATTAGATTGCCATTTTTGGCACTCTGCTACAAGTCTGAGTGCAAATCCTCAGAAATACCACTCATTGAATACAGGTACAGCCTGAATGTTTAGGTTTCCCTTAAGTAGGCAACTTCTATATCCATATCGGCTTTGTCCGAGTGATAAAGAAGGACACTTAGCATAAGTACCTCCTATAGTTTTGCATATACCCAGTGGAAGAGACCACTAATGCTTCTACCATTTACAGTTTTGCTCAAAAGTTTACAAACCCCAGCAGAATTTTTCCTTTTTTGGCCTTGTTTCAGAGAATATGAATGATAACAAAAAAAAAAATTCTCCACTCATGGTTATTGGTTGGGTGAAGCCATTTATTGTCAGACTACTGTGCTTTCTCTTTTTAAATCTTAATGACAACCAAAAACATCCAAATGACCTTGATCAAAAGTTCACATACCCTGGTGATTTTGGCCTGATAACATGCACAGAATTTGACACAAATGGGTTTGAATGGCTACTAAAGGTAACATCCTCACCTGTGACCTGGTTGCTTGTAATCATTTTGTGTGCATAAAAGCTGAGTGAGTTTCTGGGATCCAGACAGACTCTTGCATCTTTCATCCCCATGACGTTTCTGGATTGTGAGTCATGGGGAGAGCAAAAGAATTGTCAACAGATCTACGGGAAAAGGTAGTTGAACTGTATAACACAGGAAAGGGATACAAAAAAATATCCAACAAATTGATCATGAGAGCAGCGTTCAAACTGTGATTAACAAATGGAAAATCAGGGGCTCTTGAAAAACCAAACCACGGTCAGGTAGACCAACAAAAATTTCGGCCACAACTGCCTTGAAAATTGTTTGGGATGCAAAAAAAAAACCCACAGATAACATCAGCTGAAATTCAGGACTCTATGAAAACTAGCGGTGTTGCTGTTTCAAGATGTACCATAAGGAGGCACTTGAAGAAAAATGGGCTGCATGGTCGAGTCGCCAGAAGAAAGTCATTACTGCGTAAATGCCACAAAGTATCTCACCTACAATACGTCAAACAGCACAGAGACAAGCCTCAAAACTTCACTCCAAGGTAATTTGGAGTGATGAGACCAAAATTTAACTTTTTGGCCACAACCATAAACGTTACATTTGGAGAGACGTCAACAAGGCCCATGATGAAAGGAACACCATTCCTACAGTAAAGCACAGAGGTGGATCGCTGATGTTTTGGGGATGTGGGAGCTACAAAGGCACAGGAAACTTGGTAAAAGTTGAAGGAAAGATGAATGCAGCACATTAACAACAAATACTGGAGGCAAATTTGCACTCCTCAGCCCGGAAGCTGCGCATGGGACGTACTTGGACGTTCCAACATGACAACGATCCAAAACACAAGGCCAAGTCGACCTGTCATTGGCTACAGCTGAACAGAGTGAAGGTTCTGGAGTGGCCATCTTAGTCTCCTGACCTCAATATCATTGAGCCACTCTAAGGAGATCTCAAGCGCGCAGTTCATGCTAGACAGCCCAGGAATTTACAGGAACTGGAGGCTTTTTGCCAAGAAGAATGGGTAGCTTTACAATCTGAGAAATTAAAGAACCTCATCCACAACTACCACAAAAGACTTCAAGCTGTCATTGATGTTAGAGGGGGCAATACACGGTATTAAGAACTGGGGTATGTGAACTTTTGATCAGGATCATTTGGATGTTTTTGGTTGTCCTTAAGATGTAAAAAGAGAAAAAACAGTAGTTTGACAAGAAGTGGCTTTACCCAACCAATAACCATGAGTGGAGAAAAAGTTTTTTTGTTATCATTCATATTCTCTGAAACAAGGCCAAGAAAGGAAAAATTCTGCCGGGGTATGTAAACTTTTGAGCACAACTGTATACAGTTCATCTGATCAGAACTGAAAATCCCTTTCTGACTGAAGATTAAATACAATACATATATCACAGAGACTCTGGTCATTAATCTTTGCACCCAGTAAAGAAAAGTGAAAAAGTGATCACTCCTACTGAACTCATTGACTGGTGTGCTGAGGCCATCTTGTGGCCAAACCTGTGATTACAGTTAACTTCAATTCTGTGCCTGAAAGGGAATCTGTCAGGAGGTTTTGCTATGTAATCTGAAAACAGCAGTATATAGACCCTGAAACACAGATTTCAGGGATTTGTAACTTGTCAAAGTGTGTGCTGTTGTTTACTAACTGTGAAAGATTTACAGAGATTTAACATTTCCAGCAACTAAGTACTTCACTGTCTATGGACTTTGTGCACAGAGAGCCTGGTGTGGACTGAGAAAGCTCAGCTCTGCTTCATTCTAAATCTAAAAGATCTGATTGTGTTAAAACGGCGGCACCCAGTAATGTGATACATTTATTGGGTTAAGCTTATTTGCCTAAATCAGGCTAGTCTCAGGTGGGGTAGCAAAACCTGCTGACAGATTCCCTTTAAGGCAGAGAATTTAAGTTAACTGTGATCCCAGGTTGGGCCACAAGATGGTCTCAGCACACCAATCAATGAGTTCAGTAGAAGTGAGAGCTTTTCTTTACTGGGTGCAAAGATTAATGACCAGAGTCTCTGTGATACATGTATTTAATCTTCACTCAGAGATTTTTAGTTCTAATCAGAAGAACTGTATAAATGGCAGAAGCATTAGTGGTCTCTTCCACTGGGTATATGCCAGAGTATAGGTGGTGCTTATGCTAGGTGTCCTTCTTTATCACTCGTACTAAGTCGTTATGGATATACATTCAGGCTGTACCTGTATTCAATGAGTGGTATTTCTCAAGATTAGCACTTGTAGCAGAGTGCCTAAAATGGCAATCTTATATTAGAATAAAACTGATAGCTAATTTTGAGAAATACCACTCAGACCCTTTCCTTGTCATGTCAGTGAGAGGTTTCACAATTACCGAATAATAAAAATTTAGTAAAGCCAAGAAAACACTGTAAAGCCTTCAAGTTCTTGGGACTGTCCCAATCAAGGACAGCACAGATCTTCTCCAGATCCATCCGAAAACCCGAAGATGACAAAGGTACCCCAAAAACTGCACCTCCTGGACACCAAAAACACACTTTTCTAGCTTGGCATATAGTTTATCTCTTAATATCTGAAGCACCTGTTTAATGTGCCCCCGATGTGTCTCAAAATCAAGTGACTAAAGCAAGATATCATCCAGATAGACCACCACAAACCTGCCTACCAAATGATGGAAAATATCATTTATGAAATGCTGGAACATTGAAGGTGCATTGGTCAGACCGAAAGCCATAACCAGACTCTTGAAATGCCCTTCAGGGGTATTGAACGCTGTTTTCCTTTCATCCCCCTCACTGATTCTAACCAGATTGTAGGCTCCACTTAAATCCAGCTTGAAGAACACCTTAGCTTCCACAACCTGGATGAACAAATCTGGAATCAGAGGAAGAAGGTATGGATCTTGGATGGTAATTTGATTCAATTCCCGGAAATCTAAACAGGGACGTAGACCACTGTGACGCTCGCAAGCCCTGCCCTGGGAAGATGGGGTACTCGGAGCCGGGTCAGATGTTGAGAACGGGGATGCAGTCGTGGCCTGGACCCGTTCCGTGCCCAGGGCCGTCACATTGAAAATGATGTTAGGGCTTTCCGGGTTGAGTGGTAATTGTCGACTACTCCACCTGTGGTGTCTGGTGATGCGCCACCAGCGCCGCTACAGTCCGCTGAGGCCCGATGTCATGGCGACTAAAGTTCTCGCTGCTCCCCACAGGCGGAGCGTGGCCTCAGGGCAGGCAAGGCAGGATGAAGGGGGTAGTAGTAGTAGCGCGGGGAGTGCGGGCACCGCGTCGCGTGGTATGGCGCGTAATGAACAGTCCGGAGGCCATAGGGATGAATTTCCAAGGCTTTACTCACAGTTCTCATAAGCAGCGCAAGGCTTCTCCCTGCTCCTCGCGGAGTCCTGCGGCCACCAGGGACGGGGGTCCGACTACCTCCGAGGAAGTCCAGTGTTTGGTAGCGTCCCTACACCAGAGTGTTCCTGCACTACAGACTTTACCCCTTCCCCTCTGTGCGTGTGTAGATAGGCCGGGTCTCCCTCTGAGCTCCTCTCAGGTGTATGGCTCGGGGGCAATTCCTCTCCATCCCAAGCCCGGCGGGATCCTCAGGGCCTAACCGGGCTTTCCCGTCCTGGACATAGAGTGCGAGGTCGGGTGTCGGGGGCCGGTACCCCTCTTGCAGCCGGAATCCCTCTGAATAGATCAGGTAGGTGAGGACAGGGGGCATGCTCCGCTCCGTCTGCATCCTCCCCGGGACCCATTTGCTAGGGAGCCACACTCTAAAGCTCCCGGGCCTTCTTGATCCTGGTCCTTGGCCAGGTTGAGACATTCCTTGTCTGCAACCTTCCTCTCGTCCCAAAGATCGGGGTACGAGGGCTGTGTCCCATACCGATGCAGGCCCACACAGGATCTGCGCTCCCGGAGGGAAGTCACATTACACACAGTAGTTTAGACCGCTTGACAGCCCAAGAACCGCCAAAGAACCAAGATCAAAGATGGCATACTATTAAATATGAAATTAGAAGTGTAACTAACTAACTGTTCCTCCACCCACACCCACTAACTGGTTCCTACCACTTTGTGTTCCCCAGTCTCCCTGTAACCAGGGGAGCAGCACCTAGTGCATACTAGCTCCCTCTGGTGGAGAAATGTGGTGTTGGATGCAAAACTAGGTAACTACCATCGCACCGGACTTACCTCAGAGGAGGAACACCACACTCCATTAAAGAAGTGCAGCATTCCTGTGGCGGTCGAACCCTCAGGGGCGCCACACCACCATCTTTCTTTTCCAAAAAAAAAAAACACATGCCATTTTTTTTGTGGATGCATGGGTACTTCAACCTTCTTCCACCTCCCCAAGTACTGGTTCACCCCCAGACTTCTTCCCTGTCAAATAGGGCTCCGGAGAAGGTGGTCTCAGCCACCTATCCCGAAAGTGTCTATCAACACGTATAGCCAAAGACCTCCAAGGACTCTGGGGTTTCATACACTGCCAAAGCATCTTTTAACCTTTCAGTAAGGCCCTGACAAAATTGGCTTCTAAGAGCCATGTCATTCCATTTGGTATCAGTTGCCCATCTGAGGAATTCAGAGCTATATGTCTCTACTGACTGATTCCCCTGCTGAAGGCGATGCAAGCTGGACTCAGCCAAGGAGATTCAGTCAGGGTCATCATAGATGAGGGCTAGAGCCCTGAAATACCCCTCCACTGACTAGAGACAAACAGAACCTTGTGGAAAATAGAATGCCCCGGATTGAGGATCTCCTCATTTCCAGAGGAGTAAGGACGAAGTTTAAAATACAGTTTGCAAGCTTCCTTGAACATAAAAAACTTGTCCCTACCGCCTGATAATCTGATCGGGAGCACAATCTTGGGTTCTAGCTGGGCCGGCCTACCCGCAGAGACCCCAACATTAGGGACCTGCACCCACAGTTGCTGCTGCTGAACCTCATAGCAGCGAAGGTCAGTCACCTCCAGAGACAGCCTGCGCAGCTGCTTTGCCAGCTCTGCAACGGGATCCATGAACCAAGGGAGAGAGAAAAAAAAACACACCCAAAAAAACCACACACAAATAAGAACACGTGTCAGGTTTTTTTTTTTCTTATTTATGCACAGCAGTAAGGTGTGGGAAACACTAAGTGCAACACGAAGGGAAGAGGGGGAAGAAGCCCAAACATTAGGGAAAGAGGTAGTGAAGACTCCTAAGCAGATCTAATATCACCCTGCCTACTCTACCATCCTTATATAGGTTCCACACCTATCGCCGAGCAAGACCCTAAGCCCTGAATGTCCCAAGAGCTTGGCCCTACATAGGGAAGAGACGGGGTGAACACTGGTCAGCCCCCACTACAAACTAAAGACAACAAGGTAGACAAACAAAGGGGATACACTTAGCTTGAGCAGACACCAGAGAGACTATGCCAACTGTCCTCTAAGGGCACCAGAGAAGAAGCTAGCCGACTGTTAGTGCTCCAAGCCTGCACAAAGGTATATAGAACTATTACCGGAGACTCACTGGAGCTGAGAGTTTTGAACTACTATGCAAGGGTGTGTCTGTCAATCAGCAGCAGGAGGTGGAGTTTGCCGCTGGGTCCTTAAGGTAGTAGGATAAAGCTTCACTACAAAGATGAGAGGATCAATAAGGCATCTGCAATGCCAAGTGCAGTGACCTTCTACAGCCAGATCCAGAGCGACTCTGTCTCACCTGACACACCCGTGACAATAAGTCCCAGGATATAAATCTGCTATAGGTATATATATACACCTTAGAAGACAAGAGATTACCTTAGGAGATCAAGAGAAAAAACATTGACCACAGGACTCTCTCACCCCGATGCACATTTCACCTCGCTTCTTCCGGGGGCGTGTCGGGGTGAGGGGCGGTTACCTAATTATACTAACTGATGACCAATCGCGCTGCGCTCCCTGTCTGCATCAGGACTGATGTGGTGGCGCGTGATGCGTCTACCGCACCTCCCATGTGATGGAACTTCCCGGATATGCGCCATGACCCGCAAGCATGGAACGCAAGTGGCATCATATCGGCGTACCATGGGAATTTCGTGAGGGTGGAAAACAGCACATGTGCACTGACAGCCTAATACAGTATAGTGAGATTTTATGCATGACTATACATTTAACGAGTGATGTCTCTTGGAAGAAACTACACTGTAACTTGACCGGGCCCGCAAATTTAAGCCTATGAATAATTATAATAGTGAGTATATATAACAGGATCTTAAAGGGGAATATCTCTAAAAGATAATAACTAGGGATGAGTGAGTACTTAAATGCTAGGGTTCTCATTGCTCGGGTCGAGTAAACTGGAATTCTCGGGTGCTCGACCCGAGCAACAAGCTCAATGTAAGTCTATGGGAAACTCAAGCATTTTTCCGGCGGTCTGCAGGGGGCCTAAAAATTGCCCTAATCGATGGGAATAGTGCTCAAATGACATGACATGGGAACAGCATGGGGAAGACCCCTGGAAGCATCTCTGACTCCCAGGTCACTGCTGTGAACAATGTTGTCAGAGTATTACACTACTTTTACGGGCTCACAATAAAACATACAAAAACTTAACCAAAATGGATTTTCCTTGGAAAAATGTTGAGGAACATCCTTTCCATGGTAATGACTTGTATATAAGGTAAAATAAATAACCAAAAACAAAAATGCTCCTCCACACCTTGGGCTATGTTCACAAGTAGTGTTTTGATATGGTTTTGCACTTTTGCATTGTTTTCAAAAGGTGAAAAATACATTTACCAGTAAATGTTATTTTAACATTTTACTATCTTATCTGGCCATGTGATGTGTGAGACATGATCAGACACATCCTGTTTCATTTATGAAGGATGGACTCTAAAAGTCACAAAGCCTATTTTTATAGGGCCATCAGACGGCCCTTACTATTGTTAAAGGGCCAGCAGCCAGCCCTCACTATTGTTAGAGGGCTATCAGCTGGCTATGATTTGTTGTTCCCATTATTAAGGAGTGGGTCTTCAATACTGTTATATAGTACTCAGTGAGTGGCAGGGCTGGCAAAAATTTGGATGCACATCAATACCCCTTTGAAGAGACATTGAGGAGGGCCTCACTAACAAAATGTTCCCATTATAAAAGAGCGGTTCTGCTATACAGTTATTGCGTATTAAGTGACTGCAACAGCTGCCTAAATTTTGGATGCATCCAAATACCAATTTGAGACACATAAAGGAGGGCCTCAGTTAAAAAAAATATTCCTATTATAAAGGAGTGGTTCTGCTATACAGTTATTGCGTATGCAGTGACTGCAACAGCTGCCTAAATTTTGGAAAAACCTCAATACCATTTTGAAGACACAAAGAGGTGAACCTCGGTTAAAAAAATGTTCCCATTATAAAGGAGCAGTTCTGCTATACAATTATTGCGTATTCAGTGACTACAACAGCTGCCTAAATTTTGGACGCATCCCAATACCCCTTTAAAGACACATAGAGGATGGCTCAGTTAAAAAAATGTTCCCATTATAAAGGAGCGGTTCTGCTATACAGTTACTGCGTATGCAGTGACTGCAACGGCTGCCTAAATTTTGGAAAAACCCCAATACAAATTTAAAGACACATAAAGGAGGGCCTCAGTAACAAAATGTTCCCATTTTAAAGAAGCGGTTCTGCTATACAGTTGTTGCGTATGTAGTGACTGCAACGGTTGCCTAAATTTTGGAAAAACCCCAATACCAAACTGAAAACATATAGAGAAGGGCTTCAGTTAAAAAAAAATGTTTCCATTATAAAGGAGTAGTTCTGCTATACAGTTATTGCGTATGCAGTGACTGCAACGGCAGCCTAAATTTTGCAAAACTCCAATACCAATTTAAACACATATAGAGGAGGGCATCAGTAACAAAATGTTCCCATTATAAAGGAGCAGTTCTGCTATACAGTTATTGCGTATGCAGTGACTACAATAGCTGCCGAAATTTTGAACGCATCCCAATACCCTTGTGAAGACACAGAGGAGGGCCTCAGTAACAAAATGTTCCCATTTTAAAGGAGCGGTTCTGCTATACAGTTATTGAGTAAGCAGTTACTACAACAGCTGCCTAAATTTTGGAAAAACCCCAATACCAATTTGAAGACACATAGAGGAGGGCCACAGCTAAAAAAAAATATTCCCATTATAAAGGAGCGGTTCTGCTATACAGTTATTGCGTATGCAGTGACTACAACAGCAGCCTAAATTTTGCATACATCCCAATACCCCTTTAAAGACACATAGAGGAGGGCCTCAGTTAAAAAAAATGTTCCCATTTTAAAGGAGCTGTTCTGCTATACATTTATTGTGTATAAAGTGACTGCAACGGCTGCCTAAATTTTGAACACAATCCAATACCCCTTTGAAAACACATAGAGGGACTCAGTAACAAAATGTTCCCATTATAAAGGAGTAATTCTGCTATACAGTTATTGCATAAGCAGTGACTGCAACAGCTGCCTAAATTTTGGAAACACCCAAATACCAATTTCAAAACACATAGAGGAGGGCCTCAGTAACAAAATGTTCCCATTATAAAGGAGCGGTTCTGCTATACAGTTATTGCATATGCAGTGACTACAACGGCTGCCTAAATTTTGGAAAAACCCCAATATCAAATTGAAAACACATAGAGGAGTAGTGATGAATGAATATGTTCGAAATCCGATCTCAAATGTTAAGTTCGACACGAATGTGGCACATACGGATTCGTGATCGGAAAGGCAAGCAAAATTTGTTAAATTTGGGAAAATCGGAAACGTTCGGCGAATTTACGTGGTTACGTGATTGAGGGGAAACTACTGCGTTTTTTACAATTTTGCTACCATAGTGCCTGCGTATGATGAGCGGGGAGATGTGTCAGATGAATGAGGGGGCTAGTGAAAGCTCAAAACAGGTCAGATCAGCGGCGCACTGTTTTGTTTTTTTTTCCTTCCTGTAGGTGGTAACTTTAAGTCAGGAAAGCACGGCTAGCCAATCAGAGCGCAGGAAGAATCCATAGTGTGCCAGGCACAAGGGCTTCTGCAATTGGCTGCTGAAATTACATGTCCTCTCCATAAAAAAACTGGCCATGTTCCCTCAGGGCTGAAGGAGATAGACGCTGCTCAGTGTGCTCTGTCCTGTGTAATGAGAGATATTAGCTAGATAGATGGGCGCTTCTGTGGAAGTCAGATAGTGTAGATCAGTACTGTGCTGTGTACCTGTTCAATCGACCTTTATTTTTTGTTTTTGTGCAATTACTGAGATTCTCACAGAAAGAGCAGGGTCTATGGCTCAGAACAGTGCTGTGCGTCCGTTGTACTGTGCTCCATGCTGACCTTCAATCTATTTTGGCACTTGTTAATGTGATAAAGCAAGCAAGCCCTTGTAGGCCACTTTTTGTTTTTGTGGGGTTGAAAATTCAGCTATCTGTAGAGCCCAGTTTGTCATTTTTTTGGTAGACGAACTTCAACTTTATGCACAGTAAAGCAAATATTTTTTTGCTGTTGCTAGCCACAGTCCACCAAAGATTTTTTGTGTCGCAGACGTGTTACACTCTGCTATAAGCCACCTAGTGCTTTTAGTGGCGGTGAAATTCTGCTGTTTTCAGAGTAAAAAATTTTATTTTTTCTGTTGCTAGTCAGAGTCCACCAAAGATTTTTTGGTGTCACAAACGTGATACACTTTGCTAAAAGGCACATACTATTTTAGTGGCGGTGAAATTCAGCTGTATGCACAGCTTATGCAGAGTAAATAAATCTATTTTTTACTGTGACTAACGTCATACAACAGGCTAGATCTGAGTTTGAAATATCTTGGAGCATATATTCTATGTTATACAGGCCTCATCCACAGTCAAAAAATACTTTCTTTGATTCTTAACGTTATACAGCTGGGGATATCTCAGTTTGAATTAGTTTGGAGAATATCTCACATGTTATACAGGCCTCATCCACAATAAAAAAATACTTTCTTCTGTTACTAATATGATACAGTATTACTAATGTGATACAGTAGGGGACATCTCAGTTTGAAATTGTTCGTAGCATATCTCCTATGTTATAAAGGCCTCATCCACACTAAAACAATACTTTCTTCGTTACTAACGTCATACACTAGGGGACATCTCAGGGTGCCAAGGGAGGGTGGTTCACTGCGATTGAGGGGGGTTGGCTATACCAGAAAAACTATTAGTGAAGGTGTTAGTGAAGGCGAGGAACAAATCGAAGAGGAAGTGGTGATCGGCGAGCAACAGTCAGAACATGAAGAGGATAATCATCCCCTCTCTGTTCGTGTTTGGCGGTTTGGGATGGAGGAAACAAGCATCAGAATTACCCAGCCACCAACACAGCCTGGGCTTGAACCTCAGGAAAGAGGCAAACATATGAGTGCGTTCTTGCAGCACTACAACATGATCCCCATATAGGTATGATTCAAAATACGACGACTGGGTTGCCACTCTATTAGATCCACATTACAAGAGTAAATTTTGCCAGATCCTTCCCGCCCTGCAAAGGGACCCGCAAATTCTGGAGCATCGAAACACGCTTTTACACAACCTTAACATAGGTTTTCCCCAAGCCAGCAGTGAGGCACACAGAGTTCATCGCAGCTCTACACTTCCACCCTCCCGCACGTCAATTCGTCAAAGCCAAAATATTAGCAGCAGCAGTAGAGTAAGTGGCAGAAGCAATTTCTGTGAGTCCTTTCACACATTTTTTAGACCAGCCCGTGCACCTGCACAACAGAGTACAAGTCTGACACGTGGTGAACAACTGGAGAGGATGGTTCACTCCTGATTGAGTTTCCATCTGCTGGGTTGGCTGTAGTAGAAGAGATGTAGGTTCCTAACTCTACAATATCTACTGTAGTGAAATTAATGCCACTTTGCTGGTGTCTGCCACTCATTTTTTGAAATGTGGAGAATCCTGATTGGGTCTCCATCTATTGGGTTTGGCTGTAGTAGAAGCGGTGTCGGTCCCAATTATACTACTTAAACTCTAGTGAAATTCATGCCACTTTGGTGGTTTTAGGCCCTCATTTTTTTAAATGTAAACACTTCTGATTGTGTCTCCATCTATTGGGTTTGGCTGTAGTGGAAGAGGTTTCTGTCTTCATTAAACTACTTCTACTCTGGTGAAATTGATGCCACTTTGCTGGTGTCTGCCACTAATGTTTGGAAATGTAGGGAATCCTGAAAGGATCTCCATCTACTGGGTTGGCTGTAGGGGAAGAGGTGTTGTTCCTAATTGTATAATTTTTACTGTACTGGAATTGATGCCCCTTTGATGGTGTCTGCCACTAATTTTTGGGAATGTGGGGAATCATGATTGGGTCTCCATCTATTGGGTTTGGTTAGCTGTAGTGGAAGAGGTTTCTGTCTCCATTAAACTACTACTCTGGTGAAATTGATGCCACTTTGCTGGTGTCTGCCTCTAATTTTTGGAAATATGGGGAATCTTGATAGGGTCTCCATCTACTGGATTTGCTATAGAGGAAGAGGTGTCCTTCCTAATTCTACAATTTGTACTGCACTGAAATTGATGCCATTTTGATGGGTTTAGGACCTAATTTTTGGAAATGTGGAGAATCCTGATTGGATCTCTCCATCTATTGGGTTGACTGTAGTGGAAGAGGTTTCTATCTCCATTAAACTACATCTACTCTCATTAAATTGATGCCACTTTGTTGTTGTTATGCCCTAATTTAGGGAAATGTGAACACTCCTGGTTAGGTCTCCATCTCCTGGGTGTGTCGTAGTGGAAGAGGTTTTGGTCTCCATCTATTTGTATAGTTATACTGTAGTGAAATTAATTATTTGGTGCAGATATTGTTCTCCACAAATGGGTACACAAACATGATTAACTCAAAATTGGTTTTCAATAAACAACCATCAGCCGCCCCATCAAACGCATCTGCTGCTTCTTCCTCCTCCTCTGTTACCGTTGCAATTATTGTCAAGCAGGTTTCCGACCGCAGAATCTACGGTTGTATACTCGCTCCAGTCAGGCTGAGTGAGAGCCCATCAGCTGTAACAGAAGCTGACATGCATGCTTTGTTTGTTTCACTGAGCACACCACATGTTTCTCAATTCACTGTAACATCTCCGCCTGCACCTCACTCACAGTCCAGCAGTTTGTCCGTTTCACCGTACTCCGCGCTCCCTCCCATGGGTTTATTGCACTCAGCACTTTAGTCCTGTGTTCTACCTCCTCTGGTAAGGTTCTTTCTCTTAATTTATATCTACTCGGACTGTGGACTCTTAAATATTACTATGGACTCTTCTTGGTCCTGATTATCACGTATGATTGAATGTCCCCTGTCCATTCTCTTTGAATATGATGGGTGCCTTACCTTAGGAGCCCCCAGCCCGCAAACCACTTGCACAAAGCGGATGCATGGGGGGTCACAGGCTCTTTTGTGCTGCTACCACTTAATTCCTTCTGTATCCCCATTTATGTTAATGCTATGACTTGAATACTTATTTTTCATATTTATGTATGTAATAAAGACTATTTTTTATTCAAGCTACTCCAGTTTCTCTCCTGGTTCAGTCTCTCTCAGCACTGCAGCCAGCCCTCTGTCCCGCAGTTGTGGTCACGTAAAAGATTGTTTACTCCTACACATGACAAGCTAAGAGGTTGAACTCCACCATCTCCAATCTGTAGGCCAAGGAAATGGTGGTCTTAGGCTTTATTTTTTTTAAATGTGAACAGTTCTGCTTGTGTGTCCATCTGCTGGGTTGGCTGTAGTAGAAGCGGTGTCAGTCCCCATTATACTACTATAACTCTAGTGAAATTGATGCCACTTTGGTGGTGTCTGGCACTAATTTTTGGAAATGTGGAGAATCCTGATTGGGTCTCCATCTACTGGGTTGGCTTTAGGGGAAGACATGTCATTCCTAATTCTACAATTTCTACTGTACTAAAATTGATGCCACTTTGCTGTTGTCTGCCACTTATTTTTGGAAATGTGGGGAATCCTGATTGGGTCTCCATCTATTGGGTTGGCTGTAATGGAAGAGGTTTATGTCTCCATTAAACTACTTCTACCCTGGTAAAATTGATGCCACTTTGGTGGGTTTAGGCCCTAAGTTTTTGAAATGTGGAGAATCCTGATTGGGTCTCTCTCTCTATTGGTTTGGCTGTTGGCTGGAAGAGTTGTTGGTCACCATTACACTAGTTCTACTGTAGTGAAATTAATTCCTTGGTGCAGATATTTTTGTCACAGGGGTACACAAGATATGATCGAAATTGGTTTTCTTAGTACCGTGGTATATAAAGCAGGCTATATTTCATCTTTTAATTTTTCGGTGCTGATATTGTTCTCCATGCAGGGGTACACATTAGTATTGAAAGAGCACTAAATGTGCTGAACTTAGTGGTTCAGCGGTTTCTCAAAACCTACCCAGATCGGCCAGAGCTGCTTGTGAAAGTACAACGCGTGTGTGACCATTTCAGAAAGTCCACTATAGCTGTCGCCACCCTGGCAGTGCTTCAGCAGCATATGCAGCTTCCTGCTCACCGACTGTTGTGCGATGTCACCACACATTGGAAATCAACGTTGCTGATGTTGGGAAGGATTTGTGAGCAGCAGAAGGCAGTTGTTGAGTAACAACTTCAACACGCTCATTGGCATTCTGGTCAGCCTCCGCACATAAGAACTGAAGAGTGGGCATGGATGTCTGACATCTGTGCCATCCTCAAAAACTTTGAGGACTCCACCAAGATGGTGAGCGGCGATGACGCCATAATTAGCATCACCATCCCGCTTCTCTGTCTACTGAAATGCTTGGTGCTCACAGTTAAAGAGGAGGCATTGCAGGTGGAGCAAGGAACTATGCATCCCAGTCTCATCTCATCTCAATGCAGATTGGGTGATAATGAGGTGGAGGAGGAGGATGAGGAGAACATAGACAGTCGTCCTCTTGGGGAGGACAGGGAAGTCTTGGCTGTCTTGGAAGTCTTGATACCCCTCTTTCAGACTGTGGGAAAACTGTATGAGTTTCGCTTACTGACCTTCAGTGGCCTAAACCATGGCTTTGCTTATGCACGTTATTTCTCTAAATGCATTGCAGATCAAGCCATTGTCCAACTCTGTAGTGATTAAATTCAAGGCGTAAAGAAAGATGTTTGTCTGCGACTAAGCACCACCGAGAAGTGTGAGCTGATGTTGGACGGGCTGCCATTGCTTATGCAACAAGCTGCATTAAAGGACTTCCTGGGAGAAATGACAGCTGGAGTAGATGCGGTTTCCCTCTATGCCAGTCCTTTCACCGAGCTAAAGAATATGGCTGTGGTGAAATACAACTCTCGCCAAGAAGCAGTGTCAGACTGAAGAACATTGGGCCCACCAGAGGATTTGATTGTGAGGGACCACCTTTCTCCCCCACTAAAGAGCCCCATAGCAGCTGCAAGGTTTGCGCTATGAACTCTCCTGAAGGAGAAGCCAGGACCCACTGGAGGATTCTCCGGTTCTCTGGTGGGCCCGTCCAACCCTGCCGAGAAGCAGCCCTGGCTAAGAAAAGTGTGTGGGAAGGTTCCTGGACACTCTATGGCTGCTTTTTTGCTGTGGCCTGGCTCTAGTGAGAAGTACCGTCCCTGGCCACATTCACTTGTCCACATGTTTGTGGATAGGCGGTCCTTCCCACTAAGTGCACTAGGGAGGGAATGGGTAATGTTCTGGGACCCCTGCTTGTGGGAGGCAAGGACGACACCGGGAGAAATAGTGGCGGCTGGGGACCGAATATGGAAACCCGGCCAACGCTGCCATGAGGTTGTGAAAAGCTTTCGCCTCCACAAGCCTAAAAGGCAACATTTCAAGTGCAAGCAGCTGTTCATAAATGTGGCAGTTTAGTATTGTGACCTGTGGGTGGGTGGGTGGCTGCATACTTGCGCTTGCATTCCAAGTAATTGACAACTAAGGAGATGGATGGCCTAGTCATCATCACAACCTGCAAGGTTTGCGCTATGAGCTCTCCTGATGGAGAAGCCATGGCCCACCGGAGGAGTCTCCGGTTCTCTGGCGGGCCAGTCCAACCCTGCCGAGAAGAATCTCTGGCTAAGAAAATTGTGTGGGAAGGTTCCAGACACTCTATGGCTGCTTTTTTTTTTACTGTGGACCAGCTTCAGCAATCCATAAGATTGCAATCTATAAGATCCCTTCACTGGCCCCCAATTGCCCAGTGTATCCAGTTCAAACTACTAACACTGACGTACAAAGCCATCCCTAACCTTTCTTCTCCATACATCTCTGAACTAATCTCCCAATATATTCCCTTCCGTAATCTCCGGTCCTCCCCAGACCTCCTTCTTTCCACACTTATTTGTTCCTCACCCAATCACCTCCAATACTTCTACAAAATATCCCCCATCCTCTGGAATTCTGTGCCTCAATCTGTGCCGATTAGCCACCACATTCGGATCCTTCAGACACAACCTGAAAACCCATCTCTTCAAGACAGCCTACAGCCTGCCATTGTCTCTCTGCCACCACACCTCAACACCACCGGAGCTAATGCAATTCCACGACCTACTGTCTCCTTCCCCATCATCCTGTAGTATGTAAGGCCGCAAGTGCAGGGTCTATAAGACTTAAGATGCAATATGGCACCTTGGCAAAGCACAGTTATGTTCTCCCTCTGATATCTAACAATAACAAACAGGTCATGCTGGAAAAAACTTGCACCTACTGCCACTCAGTGTCTTCAGCTCCTTTGTGAGAAACTAATGTTTGCTCAGCCAGTCTACCAAATAAAATTTCTGAGGTACGGAAATTGTGGATGGCTTTGCTTCTGGTACTGGGTGCTAATACCAAACCGTGGCGTGCCATTCACTGGATATTCCTGGCTGGTTGGAGACAAGCTCACAGAAAAGTACCAGCAAGCTAAGGAGATGGTGGCCTCTATCATCATGAAGGCATTTGCTCATTGTCTAGTAGTCTGGCTTTTATACTAAAGATCCTGCTCATTTGTATAGTCTTAAGTGAGCACGCAGAGACCTTGGTTTCTGCAGCAGCGCACCCAGGCCGGGATAATGGCAGAGAAATTTCTGTACCATCAGGTTGAGGATGCGAGCCATGCAAGTCACGTGTCTGAGGTTGCCCCAACGTAGGGCCGCCACCGGGTTTGTACCGTTATCGCACACAGCCTTCCCTTGCTCCAGGTTCAGTGGAGACAGCCATTACTCAAACTCGGCCTGGAGAGCTGTCCACAACTTCAGCTGTATGACTGCGATCTCCAAGGCATATTAATTTTAACACTGCCTGATTGCGGTGAGACCTGGCTGTGCAGTACGGAGGTGGGGGGGATTCTCGCTGCAATGTTGGAACATGTGTCTCAGTAAGACAGGGGTTGAGGGAGCTGGTGGAGGCCCTGGAGGAGGTGCAGGATGCAGAAGCACTAGAGGAAGTGTTATATACAGAGGTTTGTTCCGAAAGCCTTGGGGATTCCAACAATTGCTGTGTAGTGACACTTTGGTGTCTAGTGGTTTAGTTCTCCATCCCCTGGTGTGTAGTGGTTTAGTTTTCCAACCCTAGCTGTTTAGTCAGTTAGTTTTCCAACCCCTGTTGTCTTATTAGTTTAGTTCTCCAACCCCTGTTTTCTATTAGTTTAGTTCTCCATGTTCTGGTGTGTATTTGTTTCATTCTCCAACCTTAGCTGTTTAGTAGTTTATTTCTCCAACCCCTGTTGTCTTATTAGTTTAGTTCTCCAAACTGTTACAGGTCCGGGCGGACTGGCAGGCACGGCAGGAAACAGGCAGGCAACAGGCAAGTGCTCCCAGGTGAGCGGGCTGGCAGGCACGGCAGGTAACAGGCAGGCAACAGGCAAGTGCTCCCAGGTGAGCGGGCTGGCAGGCACGGCAGGTAACAGGCAGGTAACAGGCTGGCGGGCAAGACTGGTAGTCAGGCTAGCAGCGGGACCTGAGGGCTGAAGCAGAGGTAAGAAACATTGTGCAACAACTTTTGCTCGGGCACCTCCATTTTGGAGGAGATGCCTTATATATGGGAGGATCCTCGGCTATTGGCCGGGAACTCCTTAGGACGGTTCGCACGGCCCCTTTAAGAGGGAGGGAGCGCGCGCCCTAAGCACAGTGCCCGGGGAGCTGCGCGCACCGGCAGCAGGAAGAGGAGCGCTGGAGAACGCAGAGCGGGGAGCGTGGGGAGCAAGGAGTTGAGTGGGACGGCATCTCTGCCTAGCAGGGGGCAGAGACGCCGATGCTAGAGTACCCCCCCCCCTTTACGCCCCATCTTTTTTAGGCCAGAAAGGAATTTTTCAAGGAGAAGCGGGGCATGAATGTTCTCCCTGGGTTCCCAAGTTCTCTCCTCTGGGCCAAACCCCTTCCAATCCACCAGAAAAAAGGTTTTTCCTATTACCCTCTTAGTGGCCAGAATGTTCTCTACCTCAAAAACATCCTCAGCGGAAACCAGAGCAGGGGGAGTACCTGGATTGTTGGAAAAAGAGTTAAACACAACTGGTTTGAGGAGAGATACATGGAAGGAGTTGGAAATCTGTAAGGTGGCCAGGAGTTTTAACTTGTAGGCCACTGGGTTGAATTGTTTGAGAACTTCAAATGGACCGATGAACCGAGGACCCAACTTATAGGAGGGTATTTTGAGTCGGACATGCTTGGAAGAGAGCCAGACTTTATCTCCCGGGCGGAATTGAGGCGGATCCAGAAGTCTCTTGTCAGCATGTTTCTTCATCCGCTCGGAGGACTGAAGAGTGCGGACCTAGTATTCTCCCAAATGGTGGAGAATTCGCTGACAAGAGCCTCCGCGGCAGGGTTGTCCACCGAGGCGGAGATGGGAAACGGAATCCGAGGAAGTTGACTGTAGACACGAAGAAAGGGGATTTAGAAGTAGATTCGCTGTCATGGTTGTTGTAGGAGAATTCGGCCCATGGTAGGAGCTCCACCCAATCGGTATGGTGAGCGTTAACAAAGTGCCGGAGGTAGCTGGTAAGGATTTGGTTGATACGCTCCACTTGGCCATTGGACTGTGGATGGTAGGCGGAGGAGAAATCCAGGGTGACATCCAGTAGCTTACAGGTAGCTCTCCAGAAACGTGAGGTGAAATGAACCCCTCGATCCGACACAATGTGGAGGGGTAGGCCATGGAGACGGAAGATATGACGGAAGAAATCCTTGGCCAGCTCCGATGCAGACAGGAGACCAGGCAGAGGGATGAAGTGGGCCATCTTAGAGAAGCGGTCGGCGACCACCCAAATGACTGTACAACTGGCAGAAACAGGGAGATCAGTAATAAAATTCATGGCAATGTGCTGCCACGGGGCAGCAGGTACGGGAAGAGGCAGGAGGCGACCGGCTGGAAGATGTCTGGGAACTTTGTTACGGGCACAGGACGAACATGCCGAGACGAAGTCTACCACACCCTTGCGCAGGGTAGGCCACCAGTAATGCCGGGTAATGAGTAGGAAGGTCTTCTTTTGGCCAGCATGGCCGGCTAGTTTAGATGAATGACCCCAGTGAAGAACCCTCTCACGATCTGGTACCGCTACAAATGTCTTACCGGGTGGAAGACGAGTCAGATCCAAGGGGGCCACATTCATCACCTTGGAGGGGTCGATGATGTGCATAGGCTCCTCCTCTTGATCGGAGGACAGGAAGGATCGGGACAAGGCGTCAGCTTTGACATTCTAGTCCGCCGGGCGGAAAAGTAGGACGAAGTTGAAGCGGGCGAAGAACAAAGACCACCGGGCCTGACGCGGATTGAGTCTTTGGGCATACTGGAGATATGCCAAGTTTTTGTGATTCGTATAGATGATCACCAGGTATAGAGCCCCTTAAAGCAGGTAACGCCACTCCTCCAGCGCCAATTTAACGGCTAACAGTTCTCGGTCTCCTATGGAGTAGTTGCGCTCAGACGAGGAAAAGAGTTTAGAGAAGAAGCCGCAGGTTACCAATCTCCCGGATGAAGACTTTTGGGCTCCGGAGGAGGAAGCATCAACCTCCA
Source organism: Phyllobates terribilis (assembly GCF_046119375.1). Taxonomy (NCBI): domain Eukaryota; kingdom Metazoa; phylum Chordata; class Amphibia; order Anura; family Dendrobatidae; genus Phyllobates; species Phyllobates terribilis. The sequence goes on along the minus strand of NW_027362770.1, from coordinate 70,830,061 downwards.
GGTAGAACTGTTTGTTGCAGTCCGGATGGTGCAGCACTGGGGCAGAGGAGAAGGCTTGCTTTAAGAAAAGGAAGGCCTCCTCAGCTTCGGGTGACCATTCCTTGGGATTTGCTCCCTTACGGGTGAGCGCAGATCTGGGAGCAGTCCGGGAAGAGAAGTGCGGGATGAAGAGACGATAGTAGTTGGCGAAGCCCAGGAATCGCTGAATCACCTTCAACCCCACCAGACGGGGCCACTTTAGGACAGCAGAGAGCTTCTCGGGATCCATCCGTAGGCCTGTCTGGGAGATAACATAGCCCAGGAATGGAAGAGAGGTCTGCTCAGAGAGGCACTTCTCGAATTTTGCATAGAGGTGATTCTGCCTGAGCCTAAGCAGGACCTGACGAACATCCCTCCGGTGTGTGGGAAGATCCGGAGAGAAGACCAAGATATCTTCCAGGTACACCACCACGCAAGAGTAAAGAAGATCACGGAAGATGTAATTGACCAATTCTTGGAAGACGGCGGGAGCATTGCAGAGACCGAAGGGCATCACACGGTATTCATAGTGACCGTCCCGGATATTGAATGCCATCTTCCACTCATCTCCTTGACGGATTTGGACCAGATTATACGCCCCACGTAGATCTAGCTTGGTAAAGATCCTAGCTCTCTTAAGACGGACAAACAACTCGGAGATGAGCGGCAGGGGGTATTTGTTTTTTACCGTGATTTGGTTGAGACCTCTATAGTCAATACAGGGGCGTAATGAACCATCTTTCTTCGTAACGAAGAAGAATCCGGCTCCAACCGGGGAGGTAGATTTCCGGATGAATCCGACATGGCCCTAAGCACAGTGCCTGGGGAGCTGCGCGCGTCGGCAGCAGGAAGAGGAGCACTGGAGAACGCAGAGCAGGGAGCGCGGGGAGCGAGGAGGTGAGTGGAACGGCGTCTCTGCCTAGCAGGGGGCAGAGACGCCGCTGCTACACAACCCCTATTTTCTATTCGTTTAGTTCCCCAATTTCTGGTGTGTATTTGTTTCATTCTCCAACCTTAGCTGTTTAGTAGTTTAGTTCTCCAACTCCTGTTGTCCTGTTGTACAGTATATTAGTTTAGTTCTACATGTTCTGGTGTGTATTTATTTCTTTCTCCAACCAATCCATGCCCATCCCCAGGGATCCTCACCCATCTGTGCTTCTCCACAGTCAGTTGGCCGGTTGGAGAGTTGTGACGTGGATAAAAACAAGGGTAATCAGGGTGCCATCTCTGAGGACTGTACTGTGTGTAATGTTAATATTGAGGAAGAGGAGCAGAGGCCACTTGACGCAGCGCTTGTCATCTACTGGATGCTTCCAAACCATCCAGAAACTGTTACAAATAACACAAGCACAGGAGACAGAAAGTGTTGTGCTTCAGAAGCATCCAGCAACTAGAGGGGTTAACACAGTCACAGGAGACAGGGAGTGTTTTAGCAGAGCCCCAGGGAGATTGTGGGGAACTTGTTATTGTAGTCTGGCTGTAGCCAATGAAAAAGGTGGTGATGTGCTATCTGTATCTGACAGAAGACAACTGAACAGGATTCAGAACAGAAGAAAAACTAAACACAGGTCAGATAAACTCCCTAAACTAACAGTGCAGAGTATTATCAGGCAGGAAGATAGGGACTGGAAGGAATTGTGACACAAGAATCATCTCCCTAATCAAACCTTCTCCCCTCCATCTCAATGCAGGATAAAGAATGCTGTGTACTATTGTGTCCTTTTGAATGAAAAGCCTGTGGTTGTGTATGCATAAAAGTGTGCTACTAAGAGATCTAATCTATGCTGAATTATGCTACTAAAGAGACTGTAATATTGTGCCTTGTGAGGTAACTACTATATTGTTACTGGAGCCAGTTGCTCATGAATCTCAGACTGTTCTGTAATGAAAATTGTTGATGTAATATCCCTGAATTGCATTGGCCATGCTTCAGATTAAATTCCACTGTAAAACTATTGAAAAAGACTCTTGTCAGATATGTCTGGTCAGCAATTAAATCTATCATGTGCCTGAGAGAAGCTGCAGCCTATGGTCGCCCTGAGTAATGGTTCCCCCAGGATTCCAAAGAATTCATGAAAGCTGTCTCGCACTATCTGAACTTAGCGGCATGCGTGTAACATTGGTGGCCCGTACGGGGAATCCTGAGCAGGAATTAGCATGTAGAGGGAGAAGAGGAAATGTGTCTGGAAAAACACAGCAACACAGCACCTCAATTCAACTCTGCTACACCAGTTAAAGGGGAGCAGCCCTAAACTCACTAGCAGCAATGGATGTGGAAATACAAATGGACAGAATTAGTGAGCTGCTTCTTCAGTTAACCTGTGAAGAATTGAGAACAGTAGCAGAACATATAAAGATGTCAGAAGAACAGATTTCTAAAGCACACAACCGCAGGCAACTGTTAACTGCCGTTAATGCAAAAATGAGCTGGGGGAGAAAGAAGCTGAAGACGTCATGGGGACGTTCCTCCAGGAGCTAACACAGTTTCTAACCAGATTGAAGTTGGAGGATGGAGCGCCGGCACCAATTACCAAAAGCGTGAATCTCTCTCCGCAGAAAGAACTACAGGAATTGAAAGAACAATTCAAAGCCCTAACAACAGCCCTGCAGGAATCGACCAAAACCTCACAACGGGTGACAGACTCAGGCAGAACCTTTACCCTGCTCGGGTTAGATAAATCAGTAAGACAGTCCTCTCTAACACCACAAATCACCATAAAGAAAAAATTCAAGATCCTGGGACAGATTGGAGAGTGTAAACAGAAAGAGAAACTGTCTTATATGAACTTGTTGCGCCAGATCGATGCAGGCTTATAGAAAGGCTACCAGCCAAATGAGGTCATTGAGGAGGTGGTGAAAGCGATCAGCCCAGGACTGAACCTCCGTAGTATGCTGCAAATTAAGAGTCAATTGACCTTGCAACAGCTGAAGATGATTTTAAAAGAGCACTGTAGTATCGGCATCTCTGCCCCCTGACAGGCAGAGACGCCATCCCACTTACCGCCACGCTCCCTGCCCGGTGTCCTCCAGCACTCCTGCCTCTGTTGCTGCCGGCATGCGCAGCTTCCCGGGCACTGTTCTTAGGGCGCGCGCGCGCTCGCTCCCTCTTAAAGGGGCCGTGCGCCGTCCTAAGGAGTCACCGGTCAATGGCTGGAGGCCCTCTCATATAAAGGGCACCTCCTTCAAAATGGAGTTGCTCGTGCACGGTTGTAGCTTTGTGTGTTTTACTCTGTTTCAACCCTCAGGTCCTGCTGCTAGCCTGACTACCAGTCCAGCCCGCCAGCCTGACTACAAGTCCAGCCCGCCAGCCTGACTACAAGTCCAGCCCGCCAGCCTGACTACAAGTCCAGTCCGCCAGCCTGAATACAAGTCCAGTTCGCCAGCCTGACTACAAGTCCAGTCCGCCAGCTTGTCTACTCTCCAGCCCGACAGTCTTACTACAGTCCAGTCCGCCAGTCTGTCTATGGGCTCTGTCCGCCTGCTTACCAGGAAGCACCTGCCCGTTACCTGCCGTGCCTGCCAGCCCGCTTACCTGGAAGCACCTGCCTGTTACCGACCGTGCCTGCCAGCTCTCTTATCTAGAAGCACCTGCCTGTTACCTGCCGTGCCTACCAGTCAGCCTACCTGGAGGCTCCTGCCTGAAACCTGCCGTGCCTGCCAGATGGCTTATCTAGAAGCACCTGCCTGTTACCTTCCGTGCCTACCAGCCAGCCTACCTGGAGGCTCTTGCCTGTTACCTGCCGTGCCTGCCAGCCCGCTTACCTAGAAGCACCTGCCTGTTATCTGCCGTGCCTACCAGCCCACCAGCAACTCCCCGGGCATGCTCGCCCGAACCTATGCAGATCGACCAGACCAAGATGGTCAAGTCTCGCCAAGAAACTCGCCAAGCCGAGGGGAGTTGCTTCTACTGTGGTAGTAAGGAGCACCTGATCCGTTCCTGCCCGGTGAAGCCGGGAAACTCCAGTGTCTAGGACCTCTCGGAGAGGTCATCCTGGGCAAGAGTAAATCCTCTCCGTTCTTGACTTTGTCCGTCTCTATCTCCTCTGGAGGGAACCGCTTCTTTGAGACCGCCCATCTGGACTCCGGAGCCGCTGGGAATCTCATTTTCCAGTCCCTTGTACAGAAATATCAGATTCCTACCAAATCCCTGGCTGAACCATTGGCAGTCGCTTCCCTGGATGGAAGACTCCTTCCGGTGACCATCTTGCTCGTCACAGAGCCCGTAACCCTGCAGGTGGGAATGCTGCACTCAGAGAGGATCTCCTTCCATGTGCTTTCTGGACTCTCTCACCCTCTTTTGCTAGGCCTACCCTGGCTACAGAAACACGAACCCGTTCTGAACTGGCAATCCGGTGAGGTGCTTCATTGGGGGCAGGATTGCCATAAGACCTGCCTGGTTCCGGTTCGCCCGGCTCGACCTCAATCTACTCCGGCTAATTTACCCGGTCTACCGGCACCCTACTGGTCCTATGCTGATGTCTTTGACAAGAAGGAGGCAGAGACACTGCCACCTCATAGGCCATATGACTGCCCTATCGACCTGATACCCGGTGCCACTCCACCCCGTGGGCGTATTTACCCGTTGTCGTTGGCCGAAACCTGGGCCATGTCGGAGTACATCGAAGAAAATCTGGCTAGGTGATTCATCCGGAAATCTTCCTCCCCGGCTGGAGCTGGATTTTTCTTCGTAAAAAAGAAAGACGGTTCACTACGTCCATGTATCGATTATAGAGGTCTCAACCAGATCACTATCAAAAACAAATACCCCCTGCCGCTCATCTCTGAGCTGTTCGACCGCCTTAAAGGCGCGAAGATCTTCACCAAGCTCGATCTTCGGGGGGGGCGTATAACTTGGTCCGGATCCGCCAAGGAAACGAGTGGAAGACGGTATTCAATTCCCGGGATGGTCACTATGAATACCGTGTGATGACCTTCGGCCTCTGTAATGCTCCCGCTGTCTTCCAAGAATTAGTTAACGACATCTTGCGTGACCTCTTATATTCTTGCGTGGTGGTGTACCTGAACGACATCTTGGTCTTCTCTCCGGATCTTCCCACACCCCGAAGGGATGTTCGTCAGGTCCTGCTTAGGCTCAGGCAGAATCACCTTTATGCTAAATTCGAAAAGTGCTTCTTCGAGCAGACCTCCCTTCCGTTCCTGGGCTATATTATCTCTAAGACTGGTCTACGGATGGACCCCGAGAAGGTCTCTGCTGTCTTAAAGTGGCCCCGTCCGGAGGGGTTGAAGGCGATTCAGCGATTCCTGGGCTTTGCTAACTATTACCGTATCCTCATTCCACATTTCTCTTCCCGGACTGCTCCCATCTCTGCGCTCACCTGAAAGGGAGCAAATCCTAAGGAATGGCCGTCCGAAGTGGAGGAGGCCTTCCTTTCCTTAAAACAAGCCTTCTCTTCCGCTCCTGTGCTGCACCGTCCAGATAGCAACAAACAGTTCTACCATGGGCCGAGTTCTCCTACAACAACCATGAGAGCGAATCTTCTTCCAAGTCCCCGTTCTTTGTGGTCTACGGTCAACATCCCCGGATTCCGTTTCCCGTTTCCGCTGCTGTGGACAACCCTGCTGCGGTGTCTCTGGTCAGCGAATTTTCTACCATTTGGGAGGACACTGGTAGTCAAGCTGATGGACAGGACTTGTAGTCAACCTGGCGGACAGGCAGGACTTGTAGTCAGGCTAGCAGCGGGACCTGAGGGCTGAAGCAGAGTTTAACACACAAAGCTACAACCTTGCACGGGCACCTCCATATTGGAGCAGGTGCCTTCTATAGGGGAAGTCCTCCGGCCATTGGTCTGGGACTTTTTAGGACGACGCGCGTGGCCCCTTTAAGAGGGAGGGAGCACACGCGCCCTAAGCACAGAGCCGGGGAAGCTGAGTGCACCAGCAGCAGCTGCAGGGAGGCCAGAAGACACCGGATCAAGACCGCGGCGGTAAGGGGGACAGCGTCTATGCCGGGCAGGAGGCAGAGACGCCGATGCTACAGGAAGCATGGGAAATGAGTGCGGAAGAAACTCCTGTATCCCGAAGAACCCGTGCTATCTGAGGAACAACCCACCAGGAGGATGTCAACTCGAGAAGTGAGGAGGCCCGTGATGCTGACGTATGAGACACTTGGTGAACCGAGTCAAGTGACAAAGACTGTCGATTGGAAACAGGTATCTCTGCCTATTGACAAGGTAAGCCCGTTGTAGTGGTATTCACCATCGAGAGGCAGTATGGAAGATGTTGCCTGGTGGAAAGACTTGTTTTCATGCTTTGATTTTCCTTAAAAGACTTTGTAGAAACCAAGAACTGTTAAGACCTAGTGAGAGAGAGAACTGGTTGAAGGCATACGAAAAGCTCCAGCTGAAGAGACGCTGATTGTGTTAATCGTGTTAATTGTTTATTTCTTACAGGAGTCCTACAAGAAAAAGGTAGTAAGATTAGGTTGTTATCAATGTTTAGAAATGTTATACCAATTTGACAATGACAAATTTATATATATAGTTACTAAGCTTTCAACACTGTCTCAGAGTTGGTCAGATTGACCAATAAAGACGAATGTTGAGGACGACATTCAAAAAGGAGGGAAGAGTGTGACATGCAGAAGTAGTGCTGTTGCTTCCAAAGCATCCAGCAACTGTTACAAATAACACAAGCACAGAAGACAGGAAGTGTTTTGCTTCAGAAGCATCCAGCAACTAGAGGGGTTAATGCAATCACAGGAGACAGGGAGTGTTTTAGCAGAGCCCCAGGGGGATTGTGGGGAACTTGTTATTGTAGTCTGGCTGAAGCCGAAGAGAAAGGTGGTGGTGTGTTATCTGTATCTGACAGAAGGCAACTGAACAGGATTCAGATCAGGAGATAAACTAAACACAGGTCAGATAAACTCCCTGAATTAACAGTGCAGAGTAATATCGGGCAGGAAGATAAGGACTAGAAGGAATTGTGTCACAGGGATCATCTCATTCATCAAACCCTCCCCCCTCCATCTCAATACAGGATAAAGAATGCTGTGTACTATTGTGTCCTTGTGAAGGAAAAGTCTGTGGTTGTGATTGTGTATGCATAGAAGTGTGTTGCTAAGAGATCTAATCTATACTGTATTACTGTGCCTTGTGAAGAAACTACTGTATTGTTACTGGAGCCAGTTGCTCAAGAAACTCAGACTGTACTGTAATGAAGATTGTGCTGTAATATCCCTGAATTACAGTGGCCGTGCTTCAGATTAAATTCCACTGTTAAACTGTTGAAAAAGAATCTTGTCAGATGTGTCTGGTTAGCAAATGAATCTATTGTGTGATTGAGAGAAGCTACAGCCTATGGTCGCCTTGAGTAACGGTTCCCCAGAATTCCAAAGAATTCATGAAACCCGTCTCGCCCTATCTGAACCTAGCGGCGTGCATGTAACACTAATACCATCCCACCTCATTCCAAACTATACCACAGTCTTCATCCCAAGCCTAAACCTCCTCTTCTACCTGGCACTAACAACTGGCGTCTTCCCCTCATGATTCAAACATACCTCGATCACACCCATCCTCCAAAACCCCTCCCTTGACCGATCCTATGCTTAGCTATCGCCCCATCTCACTTCTCCCCTATGCCTCCAAACTACTGGATCAACACGTCTATTTTGAACTGTCCTCCAACCTCTCCTTCCGCTCCCTCATTGACCGCTTACAATCAGGCTTCCGACCTCACCATTCCACTGAAACTGCCATTACTAAAGTCATCAACGACCTACTAACTGCCAAATCCAAGCCAGACTACTCTGTCTCCCTCCTCCTAGACCTGTCATCTGCCTTTGACACAGTAGACCATAACCTCTTACTACAAACTCTTATGTCTCGGCATCACAGACTTGGCCCTTTCTTGGATCTTTTCATACCTAATCGACAGGACATTCAGTGTCTCCCACTCACACACCACCTCCTCATCTCACCCCCTATGTGTCGGTGTCCCCTAAGGTTCATGTCACGACACAGCTGTCAGTGATCAGGGATCAGGGGCTCCTACCCTGACCCTAACACTAGGGGGCGCCCTAGCTCGCCCTATTCCTCAGGATACCTCTGAAGGTGAGGATGCTGAGACCTCCGCCCTCACCCTAACTCCTGAGTTAGCCTTCCACTTGTTTTCCTCCTTCACCCGGGGAAGAGGGGCGCTCCGAAGTACACCCACCCAACAAACAAGACAACACGGACAGGGATAAACTGAAAACTTCAGGCACACAAAATATTCTCTCACATATAATAGAGGGAAGCACCAGTGTGTGTAGGTAGGGGGAATAAACCAAAATGGAGAAGGATAAGGAATAACCACGCATACAAACCAGGCAATAGTCACAAGTTATTCTACCCAAACTCCTTCCCATAGAACTCCGCACTCTCCTTAGCCATGCAGTAAATGCTAGCATTGACAAGGACTTAGTATCAGAGCCCAGGTTATAAAGGGAAAGGGAGTTGCTAACTCAAGCACAGGGAAATCCAACATGGCCGCTTAACCCCTGCTCTACTGGAAGAAATAAATACATTTAAAATGAAAGAGAAGTGCTTCTTCTTGAAGTTGGAGCAGGATCCCTCGGGCGCAGAGGTCTCCTGGCTCCAACCTGTCGCCGTAACCCCGTGACAATACCCCCTCTTCTACGAGGGTCCTCTGGGACCTCCGGAACCTCAGGACCAGGCCTATCAGAGTGAGCTGCATAAAAAGCCCAGACCAGTCTGGCCGCATGAACCTCAGATGCTGGTACCCTCTCCTCAGGACGATACCCCCTCCAATGTACCAGATAATGAAGCGACCGATGAACAACACGAGAATTCAAGATCTTAGCAATCTGAAACCCCAAATTCCCATTGACAATGACAGGTGATGGAGGTAGAGGTGACGATACAGAAGATGCATTGTATTTTTTGAGGTGAGACGATAAAAAACATTATGGATCTTAAAGATAGATGGTAGAGCAAGACGAAACGCTACGGGATTAACGACAGCTATGATTTGATAAGAAGGACCGATAAACCTGGGACGCAGTTTCCAAGATTGAGCTTTCAACTTAATGTTCCTAGAGGACAGCCACAACAAGTCACCCACACACTGGTCCGGACCCACCAAACATCTCCGATCAGCCACACTTTTATATTTGGAGCCCATCTTTCTCAAGTTAGTAGTAACCCCCCACCATATGGTGGAAATAGAAGATGAAAACTGTTCCTCCTCCGGTAATCCAGAAGGTTGATTACCATTAAAGGAACTAATCTGAGGATGGAACCCATACTCCCCGAAAAACAGGAACTTACCAGACAATTCCTGACACTGATTATTTACAGCGAATTTGGCTAACGGTAAATAAGTGATCCAGTCCTCCTGGTTTTCAGACACAATTTACCTGAGATATGTCTCCAGATTCTGGTTAACCCGCTCCGTCTGCCCATTAGACTGTGGGTGAAAAGTGGAAGAAAATGACAAATGGATCCCCAAATGGGTGCAAAATGCCCTCCAAAACTTGGAGAGAAACTGAACCCCGCAATCAGGAACAATGTCGGTCGGGATCCCATGTAATCTAATTATTTCCCTGATGAAGACTTGCACCAAAGTTTTGGCATTCGGTAATGCCGGCAAAGCAACAAAATGAGACATTTTACTGAATCTATCAACCACTACAAGGATTACAGTATTCCCTGCCGAAACGGGTAGAGTCCAAGGTCTACTGGGAAACTCCAAAGGCTGAAGACCCCCGATGGATGAGTATGAGGGGTATTTGAATGCGCACAGACATTGCAGGTGGCTACATACTCTTGGACATCCTTATGAGCACCTGGCCACCAGAACCGCCGAGTAAGCAGATCCGCAGTGGCTTTATTACCAGGATGTCCAGCTAACACCAAATCGTGATGTTCGCTGAGGACTCTAAGATGGAGATTTACAGGAACAAACAGTTTACCAAGAGAACAGGCAGCAGGGGCATCCCCCTGAGCGTCAACAACCTCTCTTTCCAGATCGGAGCATATAGACACCATAACTACCCCCTTTTAAAGAATATTTACCGGTTCACTCTTCTAGGGCAAGCTAATGTCACAACATAGCTGTCGGGTGACCAGGGATTAGGGGCTCCTACCCTGACCTTAACACTAGGGGACCCCCTAACTTGCCCTATTCCCCAGGATACCTCTGAAGGTGAGGATGCTGAGGCCTCCGCCCTCGCCCTAACTCGGCGGAGTTAGCCCTCCGCTTGTTCTCCTCCCCCACCCGGGGAAGAGGGGTGCTAGTGTGCACTAAAGTACACCCCTCCGACAAACAAGGCAACACAGATAGGGATAAACAGAAAACTCCAGGCACACAAAATATTCTCTGACATATAACAGAAGGAAGCACCGGGGTGTGTAGGAAGGGGGAATAAAACAAAATGGAGAAGGATAAGGAATAACCACGCATACAAACCAGACAACAGTCACAATTTACTCCTCATAGAATTACTCACTCTCATTAGCCATGCAGCAAATGTTAGCTCTGACAAGGACTTAGTATTAGAGCCCAGGTTATAAAGGGAAAGAGAGTGGCTAACTGAGCTCAGCTGTGAGCACAGGGAAATCCAACATGTCCGCTTAACCCCTGTTCTGCTGGAAGAAATAAATACATTTAAAATGAAGAAGTGCTTCTTCTCGGAGTTGGAGCAAGAGTCCACCGGCGCAGAGGTCTCATGGCTCCAACCTGTCACGGTAACCCCGTGATAGTTCAGTTGTAGGACCCAGGCTCTTCTCCATCTACACCTTCGGCCTGGGACAGCTCATGGTCTCACGACTTTCAGTATCACCTCTATGATGATGACACATAGATCTACCTCTCTGGACCTGATATCACCTCCTTACTATAGAGAATCCCACAATGTGTGTCGTATATTACATCTTTCTTCTCTGCTAGATTTGTAAAAATTAACATGGATAAAACAGAATGCATCATCTTTCCACCATCTCATTCACCCCCCCCCCGGCCAACTGACCTATCTAACAAAATGAATGGCTGCCCAATCTCCCTACCCCTTTGAAGACACATAGAGGAAGGAGTCAGTAAAAAAATGTTCCCATTATAAAGAAGAGGTTCTGCTATACAGTTATTGCGTATGCAGTGGCTGCAATGGCTGCCTAAATTTTGGAAAAAACCCAATACCAATTTGAAGACACATAGAGGAAGACCTCAGTTAAAAATGTTTTTCTCATTATAAAGGAGCGGTTCTGCTATACGGTTATTGCATATACAGTGACTGCAATGGCTGCCTAAATTTTGGACGCATCTCAATACCCCTTTGAAGACAAATAGAGGAGGGCCTCAGTAACAAAATGTTCCCATTATAAAGGAGCGGTTCTGCTATACAGTTATTGCATATGCAGTGACTGCAACGGCTGCCTAAATTTTGGAAAAACCCCAATACCAATTTGAAGACACATAGAGGAGGGCCTCAGTTAAAAAAAAAATGTTCCCATTATAAAGGAGCGGTTCTGCTATTCAGTTATTGCGTATGCAGTGAATGCAACGGCTGCCTAAATTTTGGAAGAACCCCAATACCAAATTGAAGACACATAGAGGAGGGCCTCAGTTAAAAAAAATGTTTCCATTATAAAGAAGCGGTTCTGCTATACAGTTATTGCGTGTGCAGTGACTAAAATGGCTGCCTAAATTTTGGATGCATCCTAATACCCCTTTGAAGACACATAGAAGAGGGCCTCAGTAACAAAATGTTCCCATTATAAAGGAGTGGGTCTCCTATAGTGGTAATGCCCATGCAGTGAATGCAACGGCTGCCAAAAAATTGGACGTACTCCAATACCCCTTTGAAGAGATGTAGAGGAGGACCTCATTCAAAAAATTGTTAGCATTGTTAAGGAGTGGCTCTCCTATACTGATAATGAGTTTATGTTCCACTGCTATCATTCAGTGGTGTTGAGAAGTCTGGCCGAATCCAGCCCGAGTCAGCCTGTCAGCATTTTCAGTTGACAGGCGGATGCGCCTATCAGTTATAATTCCCCCGGTGGCACTAAAAACCCACTCTTACAAAACGCTAGTGGCAGGGCAGGCCAGGACCTCCAAGGTGTAGAGAGCCAGTCCATGTCACGTGTCCAGCTTGGATGCCCAATAATTATAAGGCACAGAGGAATCATGGAGGACGTTGGTATGGTCGGCAAGGTACTCCTTCAGCATCTTTGAAAAATTATCCCTCCTTGTGAAAGTACCCCACGAATCAGGGTCTGTGCGATGGGAGGGTCTGAGAAAACTCTCCCAGAACTTGACAGTGTTCCCCTGCCTCTGATAGATAGTATTTGTGTCTCTCTCGGCTGTACTCCTTGGTTGTCCAGGAAGCTGTAACCTCTGCCGTCAGCGTTTTCAGATGGGAATTTTTTAATAATTCCGCAACAAGGGCATTCTGGTACTGCACCATTTTAGTAGACCTGTCCACCGCAAGAATGAGAGATAGAAAGTTCTCCCTCTCCTCAGGCCATCCACGCTGAACAAATGGTATGACAGTTGTGTGGGTAGTATCGTCTATAGAGCAGGAAACTAGCTCCTGTTCTTCCTCCTCCTCCTCTTCCTCATTGTCACCCAATCCACGTTGGGATGAAATGAGGCTGAGCTGTGTAGAATCACCCTGTATGGTTCCTTGCTCCATCTCATCGCGTTTCAGAAGACAGAGAAGCGGGATGGTGATGCTAATTATGGCGTCATCGCCGCTCACCATCTTGGTGGAGTCCTCAAAGTTTTGGAGGATGGCACACGCCCCCTTGGAAGAAGCACTTTGCGAAACGGCGTCATCGGGGTAGGTTCCTTCCCTCCTCATGTGAGTTAATACATATATCCTCTAGTCCGGTTTTGATTCACTACTTATCTACTCATTTCTGTTTATCTACATCCAGCTGTCTCTATTCATAATAAGGAATTTCCCTGATATATGCACTTTGCACCTTTATGTCTGAGATTAGTAACTGAGTCCAGTATTGTCATTTAGTCTGCAGCTTTGGGTGTATTTACCTGGCTACTTTTGGCTGATATAGGACGTTTTGATATTGTATGGGACTATGTTATACAATTATTTTGTATTTATTTGAGAAGCTGTGCTTCCTGTTATCTATGCATGATGTTGATGGATGGAACCCGAAGGTCTCTGTTTTTTAATTATTTTTAATTATTTGTTGATTTTAAAGATTGGAAATAAAATTCATTTTTTATCTACAAATTTTATCCATCTTCCTTTTGAAGCTGGGCCACTTGAGCTTGAGCTTTTTGTGTGTTATAGGATGGCACAGATGTCTGTCATGCCCACTCCTGAGCTTTTATGTGCAGAGGATGACCTGAATACCGACGGGTGTTTTGAAATTGGTACTCAACAACTGCCCTGTGCTGCTCACAAATCCTTGCCAACATATGCAACATTGAGTTCCAACGCGTGGGAACATCACACTCCAGTCGGTGAGCTGGAAGCAGCAAACACTGCTGAAGCATGGCAAGGGCAGTGTTATGCACACGCCCGGGCTAAGCGGCGTGTGCGTGGGATTGGTAGTGATTCCACTGGACCGTGCCGGAGAGTGAATGCCTGGAGGGGCGTGACTAAGTATTCACCCGATCCGACCAGGGTCGCACGACGGCATACGACGCCAGTGCACCAAGGAGGAACCGAGCAGAGGGACCAGGTGCTACTCCAGGACAGACCCCGGACACGGCTGTTGACCCACACAGGGGAATACAGGAACAGGCTGGTAGGCTGGCACACAGACTGGTGGGTATAGGCAAGCACGACTGGTATGCAGGCAGGCGGGTATGCAGGCAGGGGGGGTAAAGGCAAGCACAGCTAGAGTGCAGACAAGGCTGAGCAGGGAGGACAGGGCTCTGTTCACACGGAACAGACAGGAAGGGAAAGACAGAGCCAGATACTCACACAGTACTTGCAGAGACAACAAGCAGGAGTTAGGTACGAGTTCAGACTCTGCAGAAAAAGGAAGGGAACGGACATAGAGGCAAAACAGGTAAAGGACAGGAGAGAGTTCAGACTGGAACTGAGTGTACGGAGGAGACCGACACTGCAGAGGGATACAGGAGCGGGTCTGGGAATACGGCCCCCAGAGAGGCGGGACGAACAGGCAAGGAGCGTGTACAGACAGGACAGACCAGACACAGGAGCGGGTCTAGGAAAACGGCCACTAAAAGGCGGAACGAACAGGCAAGGAGCGTGTTCAGACAGGACAGACCAGACACAGGAGCGGGTCTAGGAAATCGGCCACTAGAAGGCGAGAGGAACAGGCTAGGAGCGAGTACAGACAGGTCAGACAAGATACAGGAACGGGTCTAGGTAATCGGCCCCTAGAAGGCAGGAGGAACAGGCTAGGAGCGTGTTCAGACAGGTCAGACAAGATACAGGAACGGGTCTAGGTAATCGGCCCCTAGAAGGCAGGAGGAACAGGCTAGGAGCGTGTTCAGACAGGACAGACAAGAGAACACAGAAAGGACTCAGTTCAGACACGGGAGCTGATACCGCAAAGCAGGAGACATACAGGACTCAGTTCAGACACGGGAACTAATACCGAAAAGCAGGAGACATACAGGACTTAGTTCAGACACGGGAACTAATACCGCAAAGCAGGAGACATACAGGACTAAGTTCAGACAGGCCTGGAAATACAGCCTCCAGGAAAGGCAGACAAGGAAACAAAGGACGGGACCTGGCACCTTCAGAGTGCAAGCACACACTGAAGGAAACACTTATGCTCAGGCAGGGATAGAAGGGAGCTGCTGAGCTATATACCAAGTGTCAGACAGCAATAGGCTGAGGACGCACAAGGGGTGTGACCCACAGCAGGTACAAAAAGCAGGAAGTGATCGGGCGCCGCCCTTAAGCAGCAGAGACAGACACAAACAGACAGCATGGAGGGAAGCCAGAGAGACACTCTGGACAGGAGATCAAGTGCGCTCTCTTGCACAGTGGGAGATGGACCACCATGCAAGGACGCCGCCAGGTATGTTACAGTACCTCCCCCCTTACGCCCCCTCTTCTTCAGGCCTGCCAGAATCTTCCGCAGGGAATTCGAGGACCAGTCGTTCACTGGGTTGGAGGGGGACAGAGACTTGAGGGTAATCTCTGCTTCGAGGTACATCTTGTCAAGCTCACAGGAAAAAATAGACGGGTTATCAGGTACATAATGAGGAAAAGTCACTGTCTCTTTGTTATCTGGTGGTATCCCGGAGGATTCAGGAAACAACTGGAGGTCCTCCGCCGGGTCAGAAGAGTGCAGAGGCTCAGAGAAAACAACTGCTTCAGAGTACACTAGGTCGGACTCACTGGAGGAAGCAGGCGAGGTATCGGGTACCGAGTATAGGAAAGTCTCTGTCCATTCACCACCAGGTGGCACCCCGAAGGGTTCTGAACACAACTGGAGGTCCTCCGCCTGGTCGGAGGGGTGTAGAGACTCGGGAGTAACCTCTGCTTCGGAGTACACTAGGTTGGACTCACTGGAGGAAGCAGGCGAGGTATCGGGTACCGAGTATAGGAAAGTCTCTGTCCATTCACCACCAGGTGGCACCCCGAAGGGTTCTGGACACAACTGGAGGTCCTCCGCCTGGTCGGAGGGGTGTAGAGACTCGGGAGTAACTTCTGCTTCGGAGTACACTAGGTTGGACTCACTGGACGAAGCGAGCGAGGTATCAGGTACAGAGTATAGGAGAGTCTCTGTCCTTTCGTTACCAGGTAGCACCCCGAAGGGTTCAGGAGACAACTGGAGATCCTCCGCCTGGTCGGAGGGGTGTAGAGACTCGGAGGTAACTACCACTTTGGGGTACCCATTGTCAGGCTCACAGGACGAAGCGGACAAAGTATTGAGTACCGGGTGTAGAGAAGTCTCTCTCCATTTGTCATCGAGTGGTATCCCGGAGGATTCAGGAGGCAACAGGGGATCCTCCGCCTGGTAGTAGAGGTGCACAGACTCAGAGGTAACCACAGCTTTGGAGCATCCTTGGACATGCACACCGGTTAAAGAGAGAGAAGCATCTGATGCCGGGTGCAGGAAGTTCTCCTGTGTGGAGTCTGGATGGGCAGAAGTCTCTTCGGGCAGGAGAACTGGTGCACTACCCACGCACATTACCCATTGGGGTTTCTCCGGGATACAGGGAGATGAAGCTTCAGTAGGGACTTCAAGGTTGGGGTCAGGAGGTCTCAGGGAGGACAGACCCTGGCGTGACGGCTTGCCTCTAAGTCTAGCACGTCTGGACTGCCTCTTGAGGTTGAGAGAAGTATTCCGGAAAGCGTAGTCACCCTGTGAGGATTCTGGGTGGGCAGTAGTCTCATTGGGCTGGAGGACTATTGCGCTACCCACACACATTACCCATTGGGGCTGCTCCGGGATATTGGGAAGTGAAGCTTCAGCAGGAGCCTCCGGGTTAGGATCATCGAAGACCATTAGAAAGGCCACCAGGAAGGCCATTAGGTCCCGGAGGATCGGATCCTGTGTTTCATATAGGGGGTTGATCCATTCCAAGGCATCACCCGCCAGGTAAGACATCATAAAGGCCACTTTAGCCCAATCGGAAGGAAAGTAGAGAGGGTAGGCCTTAAAGTGTAGCATGCATTGCTCCACAAATGCACGACACTGTCTTGGATCCCCATAGTAACGTGGCGGATCCGCAGGAACGAGAGCTGATAGATCCATCTGGACGGTGCGTAATTTCGCCTGGAACTCAGCTAAGAGGAAAAAAATTTATTTATTTATTTTAATGCATATATTCGCTGGAAAACTTCTCAGAGGGCGAAGGCCGTGGGGCTCAACGGGAACCATGGCCTGAGCATGCTGTTATGCACACGCCCGGGCTAAGCGGCGTGTGCGTGGGATTGGTAGTGATTCCACTGGACCGTGCCGGAGAGTGAATGCCTGGAGGGGCGTGACTAAGTATTCACCCGATCCGACCAGGGTCGCACGACGGCATACGACGCCAGTGCACCAAGGAGGAACCGAGCAGAGGGACCAGGTGCTACTCCAGGACAGACCCCGGACACGGCTGTTGACCCACACAGGGGAATACAGGAACAGGCTGGTAGGCTGGCACACAGACTGGTGGGTATAGGCAAGCACGACTGGTATGCAGGCAGGCGGGTATGCAGGCAGGGGGGGTAAAGGCAAGCACAGCTAGAGTGCAGACAAGGCTGAGCAGGGAGGACAGGGCTCTGTTCACACGGAACAGACAGGAAGGGAAAGACAGAGCCAGATACTCACACAGTACTTGCAGAGACAACAAGCAGGAGTTAGGTACGAGTTCAGACTCTGCAGAAAAAGGAAGGGAACGGACATAGAGGCAAAACAGGTAAAGGACAGGAGAGAGTTCAGACTGGAACTGAGTGTACGGAGGAGACCGACACTGCAGAGGGATACAGGAGCGGGTCTGGGAATACGGCCCCCAGAGAGGCGGGACGAACAGGCAAGGAGCGTGTACAGACAGGACAGAC
This sequence comes from Phyllobates terribilis, assembly GCF_046119375.1. Taxonomy (NCBI): domain Eukaryota; kingdom Metazoa; phylum Chordata; class Amphibia; order Anura; family Dendrobatidae; genus Phyllobates; species Phyllobates terribilis. The sequence continues at coordinate 70,812,576 of NW_027362770.1, read as the reverse complement.
CAGACACAGGAGCGGGTCTAGGAAAACGGCCACTAAAAGGCGGAACGAACAGGCAAGGAGCGTGTTCAGACAGGACAGACCAGACACAGGAGCGGGTCTAGGAAATCGGCCACTAGAAGGCGAGAGGAACAGGCTAGGAGCGAGTACAGACAGGTCAGACAAGATACAGGAACGGGTCTAGGTAATCGGCCCCTAGAAGGCAGGAGGAACAGGCTAGGAGCGTGTTCAGACAGGTCAGACAAGATACAGGAACGGGTCTAGGTAATCGGCCCCTAGAAGGCAGGAGGAACAGGCTAGGAGCGTGTTCAGACAGGACAGACAAGAGAACACAGAAAGGACTCAGTTCAGACACGGGAGCTGATACCGCAAAGCAGGAGACATACAGGACTCAGTTCAGACACGGGAACTAATACCGAAAAGCAGGAGACATACAGGACTTAGTTCAGACACGGGAACTAATACCGCAAAGCAGGAGACATACAGGACTAAGTTCAGACAGGCCTGGAAATACAGCCTCCAGGAAAGGCAGACAAGGAAACAAAGGACGGGACCTGGCACCTTCAGAGTGCAAGCACACACTGAAGGAAACACTTATGCTCAGGCAGGGATAGAAGGGAGCTGCTGAGCTATATACCAAGTGTCAGACAGCAATAGGCTGAGGACGCACAAGGGGTGTGACCCACAGCAGGTACAAAAAGCAGGAAGTGATCGGGCGCCGCCCTTAAGCAGCAGAGACAGACACAAACAGACAGCATGGAGGGAAGCCAGAGAGACACTCTGGACAGGAGATCAAGTGCGCTCTCTTGCACAGTGGGAGATGGACCACCATGCAAGGACGCCGCCAGGTATGTTACAGGCAGCAGAAGCTGTAGCTGGCTTTCTAAAATTGGCACACACGCGGCGTACTTTGACAAGCAGATCAGGCAGATCCGGGTAGGTTTGAGAAACCGCTGAACCACTAGGTTGAGCACATGGGTCAGACATGGTACGTGTGTGAGCTCGCCTCGCTTCAGAGCCACCACCAGGTTCAGGCCATTGTCACACATGACCATGCCTGGCTGTAGGTTCAGCGGTGACAGACACATCTCTTTTAGAGCTGTTAACAACTCTTCAGCTGTGTGCGGTTTGTCACTTAAGCATATTAGCTTCAGCACAGCCTGTTGCCACTTGGCCGAGGCAGTGATGCAGTGCTTCCAGCTTCCGACTGATGTAGTCATTTTGGAGATGGAGGCTGAAGAGGACGAGGAGTTGCAGGAGGTGTAGAATGTGGAGGCAACCCTGATTGACCCATAACCTGCAATCCTCGGCATCGGGAGGACATGTAACATCTGGTCCTGGCTTCCACTATATTTACCCAGTGTGCTGTCAGCAAGATACACCATCCCTGCCCACAAGCACTCATCCACGTGTCAGTGTTTAGGTGGACCTTCCCAGTAAATGCGTTGTTGAGGGCACGGCTAATGTTCTGGGACACGTGCTTGTATAATGCGGGGTCGGCACACCGGGAGAAATAGTGGCAGCTGGGGACTGAGCACTGAGGGATGGCTGCCGCCATCTCCATGAGTCTAAAAGGCAACATTTCGAGCACAAGCATTCGCAAAATGTGTAAGTTTAGTAATGTGGCCTGTGGGGCGTTGGCTGCATATTTGCGCTTGTGTTCCAAGGACTGGGGTAGGGAAAACTGACGGTGGGACAAGGACGTGGACATGGTTGCTGATGGTGGTAGTTGCAAGTGTGCAACAACAGGTACAGGGTGGGAGTAATCTTCACATGCGCCGTGGACAGGGGATTGGCGTGCACTCACAACAGTGAAACAAGCAGTGGCGTCACCCGCAGACACTAGTTCTGGACCCTGGTATTCGGCCCACCTACTCGGGTGCTTTGCTGTGATGTGCCTGATCATGCTGGTGGTGGTCAGGCTGCTTGTTTTGCTACCCCTGCTGATGCTGGCCTGGCAGATGTTGCAAATGGCTTTTTTGGGGTTATCTGCAGAGTCTTTAAAAAACAGCCAGACTCAGAAAGACCTAACAGTTATACTGGCAACTTCCTTTGCTTTGGTGTTCTGGGGAACAGATGCCCTCCTTGTGTCTGTGGCCACCACACTGCTTGTTCCTGCCTGTTGTGGTGCTACACCTCCCTCCCCCTGTGTGCTGCTGTCTTCGCTCTACATGTCACCTTGCCAGGTTGGGTCAGTGACTTCATCGTCGTCTTCCATTTCCGCACCATGGTCTTCCTCCTGACTTTCTGGCAATTGTGTCTCATCATCATCCACCTCTTGTGATAGTAATTGCACTTTCCCACCGTCTCCTTCGTGTGACCTTGGTTGCTCAAATATTTGGGCATCGCTACATGCGATCTCCTCTTGTCCTGCTTGAAGCTGGCCGGGCGAGAGTCCCAAATCTATAAATGGAAAGGTGAACAGCTCTTTGGAGTGTCCAACTGTGGGATCAGTTGTCTCCGGGCACTCGGCAAGGTGTTAGGAAGGAGGATCAGGGTGAGGAATATGCGGTCCAGACTCATGGCTACTGAGACTTGACCGTGTGGGAAAAAGGGTGGTGGTGGTGGTGGCAAAGTGACTGCAAGCATTATCTGCTATCCAACCAACAACATTTTGACACAGCTCTGGGTTCAATAGTGGTGTGTTGCGGTTCCCTAGTAATTGGGACATGCTTACCATGTCGCTCTCCGCAAGGAGAAATGTTACCCCTTACATACCGGTCTGATGCCTCTCACCCAGCCAAACCAGAACTCACACTCTGCACTGACGAGGGGCAGTACCCCGAAACACTTTGTTTGCAAATTGAGTTTCTGGTTCTGGCTTATATCCTAAGTCATGTGATAAGGCTTGTTAAAGGGTCACTTTTAGGATTGCTACTTCCTGTAGGTGGCACTAGAGTTCTAGTTCTCTTCCTCTCTGAAGAGACAATTTGCATATAAATATAAATAACCCAATGGCTACAAAGTGTCTCATTAATATTAAAGTGCATAAGTGCTAAAATAAATATATATGAAAATTCAAAATATTAAGTTTATTAAAAAGTGAAAAAGTGCAACAATTATAATTAAAGTTCAATATGCAGTGTGAGAGATATAAATCTCTAGCTAAACAAAGAGTGCCAAGTGATCTACAGAAAATAGACACAATTATTGATATTATTATATTTATAAAAAAATACTAACAATAAAAAGAGCTTTCAACTGTGACAAATGCATTCACCGGGAAATGTCATTTTAACATTTTACAACCTTATCTGGCAATGTGGTGAACACATCATCAGACACATCCTGTTTCATTTATGAAGGCGGGACTCTGAAAGTCACAAAGCCTATTTTTTTAGGGCCATCAGACGGCCTTTACTATTCTTAAAAGGCCAGCAGTCGGCCCTCGCTATTCTTAGAGAGCCATCAGCCAGCTATGCTTTGTTCTTCCCATTACTAAAGGGTGGGTCTCCTGTACTGCTATTGGATATGCAGTGAATGGCAGGGCTGGCCAAAATTTTGACGCACCCCAATACCCCTTTGAAAATTTGGACGCACCCCAATACCCCTTTGAAGCGACTTAGAGGAGGGTCTCCTGAAATAAATGTTCCCATTATTAGGAAGTGGGTCTCCCAAACTGTTTGCCTATGCAGTGAATTAAAGGGCTGCCAAAAGTTTGGACCTACTCCAATGCCCTTTGGAAGAGACGTAGAGGAGGGCCTCCTGAAAAGAAATGTTCCTATTATTAGGAAGTGGGTCTCCCATTGTATTTGCCTATACAGTGAATGCAAGGGTTTCCAAAAATTTGGAGGCACTCCAATGCCCCTTGGAAGAGACGTGGAGGTCAGAGGGCCTCCTGAAACCAATGTTCCCATTATTAGGAAGTGGGTCTTCCTTTGTGTTTGCCTATGCAGTGAATGCAAGGGTTGCCAAAAACGGGGAGGCACTCCAATGCCCCTTGTAAGAGACGTAGAGGGCCTCATGAAAAAATGTTCCCATTATTAGGAAGTGGGTCTCCCATAGTGTTGGCCTATGCGGTGAATGCAAGGGCTGCCAGAAATTGGGAGGCACTCCAATGCCCATTGGAAGAGACGTAGAGGGCCTCATGAAAAAATGTTCCCATTAGAAAGGAGCCGGTATCCTATACTTGTAATGCCCATGCACTAAGTGTATGGGCTGACAAACATTTACCCCTGGGGGGTATACATGAATATACTGTATAAAAAAAATTTTTTACGGGCATCATAAACACCCTTTAAAAAAATTATGTGGGTGTTGCATCACGGACCACGGTCACCCTGGTGATATGGTGGATGAGGAGAAGGAGGAGGACAAGAGCAAATAGCCAAAATCAGGAAGCATATACCCATGTCTGGGTGTGAAAAGATGCATGGGAATACACCTCCCAAAAAAAGACACTGGATTTGAGTTTATGTTGCGCTGCTATCATTCGGTGGTGTTGAGAAGTCTGGCCCAATCCAGCCCTTGTTCATTTTAATAAGAGACAGCCTGTCAGCATCTTCAGTTGACAGGCGGATGCGCTTATCAGTTATAATTCCACCAGCGGCACTAAAAACCCGCTCTGATAAAACGCTGGCGGCAGGGCAGGCCAGGACCTCCAAGGCATAGAGAGCCAGTTCATTCCACGTATCCAGCTTGGATACCCAATAATTATAAGGCACAGAAGAATCATGGAGGATGTTGGTACGGTTGGCAAGGTGATCCCTCAGCATCTTCCCAAACTTTGCCTCAGTGCCTGTGCGATGGGAGGGGCTGAGAAAACTCTCCCAGAACTTTGACAGTGTTCCCCTGCCTCTGCTGGATTGAAGTTGTGTCTCTCTCGCCTGTACTCCTTGGTTGTCCAACGAAGTGTGCACTCTGCCGCCAGCATTTTCAGATGGGAACTTTTTTAATAGTTCCGTAACAATGGCCTTCTGGTACAGCCCCATTTTTGTAGACCTGTCCGCCTCAGGAATAAGAGATATAAAGTTCTCCTTGTAGCATGGGTCTAGAAGTGTCACCAACCAGTAATGACTGTCACCCAAAATTTTTAGAACGCGAGGGTCATGGGAAAGGCAGCGTAACATAAACTCAGCCATGCGTGCCAGACTACTAACAGGCAAGACTTCCGTGTCCTCACCAAGAGGACGACTGACCATGCTCTTCTCCTCCTCTCTGTCCTCTGGCCATCCACGCTGAACAGACGTATGACAGCTGTGCAGGTAGTACCATCTATAGTGCATGAAACTAGCTCCAGTCCTTCCTCCTCCTCCTCTTCCTCATTGTCACCCAATCCACGTTGGGATGAGATGAGGCTGGGCTGTGTGTAATCACCCTGTATGTTTCCTTGCTCCATCTCATCGTGCTCCGCCTGCAATACATCCTCTTTGATTGTGAGCAGAGAGCATTTCAGAAGACAGAGAAGCAGGATGGTGATGCTAATTATGGCGTCATCGCCAATCACCATCTTGGTGGAGTCCTCAAAGTTTTGGAGGATGGTACATATGTCTGACATCCATGTCCACTCCAGAAGTCTTCTGTGTGGAGTCTAAACTGAATACCGACGGCCTTGTTGATGCCGGTACTCAACAACTGCCCTCTTCTGCTCACAAATCCTTCCCAACATCAGCAGTGTAGAGCTCCAATGCGTGGGGACATCACACACCAGTCTGTGAGCCGGAAGCTGCAAACGCTGCAGAAACATGGCAAGGGCGGTGGAAGATGTAGCTGACTTGCTAAAATGGGCACACAGGCAGCGTACTTTAACAAGCAGATACGGCAGCTCCGGGTAGGATTTGAGAAACCGCTGAACCATGAGGTTAAGCACATCGGTCAGGCATGGTACGTGTGTGAGCTCGCCTCGCCTCAGAGCTGCCACCAGGTTTCGGCCATTGTCACACATGATCATGCCTGGCTGTAGGTTCAGCGGTTATGAGCCACAGATCTGCCTGCTCTTTCAGAGCTGTCCACAACTCTTCAGCATTGTGCGGTTTGTCATCTAAGCATATTAGCTTCAGCACAGCCTGTTGCCGCTTGGCCCAGGCAGTGCTGCAGTGCTTCCAGCTTGTGACTGATGTGGTCATTTCGGAGATGGAGGCTCAAGAGGAGGAGGATTCTGAGGAGGATGAGGTGCAGGAGCTGTAGACTGTGGGGGCTACCCTGATTGACCTAGGGCCCACAATCCTTGGCATTGGGAGGACGTGTTCCGTCCCAAGGCCCGACTGGGTCAAGGCTTCCACTATGTTAACCCAGTGTGCCTTCAGCGAGATGTACCGTCCCTGCCCACAATCACTTGTCCACGTGTCCGTGGTTAGGTGGACTTTCCCGCTAACTGCGTTGTTGAGGGTACGGCTAATGTTTTGGGACACGTGCTTGTGTAATGTGGGGACGGCACACCGGGAGAAATAGTGGCGGCTGGGGACCGAGTACCGAGTGACAGCTGCCGCCATCAGGTTGTGGAATGCTTCCGTCTCCACGAGCCTAAAAGGCAACATTTCGAGTGCATGCAGTCGTGAAATGTGAGAATATAATAGTGTGGCCTGTGGGGCGTTGGCTGCATATTTGCGCTTGCGTTCCAAGGACTGGAGTATGGACAACTGAACGCTGCGCTGGGACAAGGAAATGGATGTAGTTCCTTATGCTGCTACTTGAGAGTGCGCAACGACAGGTGCAAGGCAGGAGGCATCTTCGCATGCACCATGGACAGGGGATTGGCTTGCATGCACAACAGCGGAAGAAGCAATGGTGCCACCTGCAGACACTGTTCCTGGACCCTGGGGTTTGTCCCACAAAGTTGGGTTCTTTGCTGTCATGTGCCTGATCATGCTGGTGGTGGTCAGGCTGGTAATTTTGCCACCCCTGCTGATGCTGGCCTGGCAGGTGGTGCAAATGGCCTTTTTGGGGTTATCGGCAGAGTCTTTAAAAAACAACCTGACTCGGGAAGACCTAACAGTTGTACTGGCAACTTCCTTCGTGTTGGTGTTACGGGAAATGGTTGCCTGCCTTCTGTCTGCGGCCACCACACTGCTTCTTCCTGCCTGTTGGGGTGCCCTGCCTCCCTCTCCCTGTGTGCTGCTGTCCTCGCTCTGCATGTCTTCCTGTCAGGTTGGGTCAGTTACTATATCATCCACCACCTCGTCTTCCACTTCCGCACCCTGGTCCTCCTCCTGACTTTCTGGCAATTGTGTCTCATCGCCCACCTCTTGTGACATTTTCCCACCGTCGCCTTCGAGTGACCGTGGCTGCTCAAATATTTGGGCATCGCTACCCGCGATCTCCTCTTGCCCCGCTTCAAGTGGACCAGTCGAGAGGCCCGAATCTATAAATGGAAAAGTGAATAGCTCTTCAGAGTGTCCAAGTGTGGGATCAAGTTCCCCGTCCATTGCCACGTGCCTTGCCCATTTTAAATGGAGGACAGTATTTTCCACGCTCACTACAAATGACTGAGTTTGGAGCGAACTTATATGTGATCCGTGTGACGGAGAAAACAGAGTTTTAAATACCTGGCCTGTAGGTAAGTAGTTTGAACAGCAAACTTGGGTGAATTGCTTCACTGACACACTGAAAGAAATTTTTAATGGAGGCCAGAAATGGCAGTATTTTCTGACAACGTATATGTGATCCGTGTGACGGAGAAAACTGAGTTTTAAATACCTGGCCTGTAGGTAAGTAGTTTGAAGAGCAAATTGGTGTGAATTGCTTCACTGACACACTAAAGAAAATTTTTAATGGAGACCAGAAATGGCAGTATTTTCTGACAACGTATATGTGATCCGTGTGACGGAGAAAACAGAGTTTGAAATACCTGGCCTGTAGGTAAGCAGTTTGAACAGCAAACTGCTGTGAATTGCTTCACTGACACACTGAAAGAAATTTTTAATGGAGGCCAGAAATGGCAGTATTTTCTGACACACACAGTCGGATGTAAGCTCTCCTTGATCAGCTATGGCACAGCTCCAAGTGCCTTTATTCAACCCGAACATAGACTTATATAAACTCTGTAAAGGGGCTCAATTAGCCCTAGAATGGGAGTAACTAGATGTATTCATTGGTTAATGGATCGGGCAATTGGTTAGTCCATGGGCGGATCCATGAGGTCATCAGGGTTGGTCCATGAGGTCATCGGGGGGCGTGGTCTCGATCAGGTGTTTCCAAGTGATATGTCACTCTGTGATTGGTTTGCCCTTCTATAGAATTCATCTTCCTCCCGGAACTTCCTTGTACGATAGGGTGTAGTCATAAATAAAGTCTCCACCTTTGCCACATGTACAACAGGATGTAATCATAGGCCCAGTTGCCATCTTGCATATCAAAGCATGGTGTAATGAAACAGGAAATGACAGCCATTTTTTGATCTTAACAAGCTTATCTAAGGTAAAATAATACACTTTATGGGTCTTTTCTCTCAATCTCCTATGTCTTGAGGTTAATTAATTATTTGATCCTATGGCTCTCCTCAGCAATACATGTGACGGAAAACCACAGTTTTAAATAGCTGGCCTGTGGGTTACTATTTTTCTCAGCGACCTGGTATCAATAACTTCACTAACACACTACAACAAAATTTAAATGGAGGCCAATATTTTCCACGTTCACTACAAATTTCTGGATTTTTATCGCTGTAATATGGAAAGGATCTGGCTGTATTCTTCAGTGGCAACAAGCAAATGGAGCAGAAAGACGGTGTTCTCTGGATTGCTTTTTAAGCAAGTAATCAGGATTATGATAAAAAAAAAATTATCCCTGTCCCCTGATACCTGGGGCTATTTCTAGAAATATCTGTAACAGCAGAAGCAGACAGAAGTGGAATGGAGCTTCTTGTGCTGTATGCACTGCAGTCTGCATATACACTGCCTGCCTACCTAGCTCTGATATATATATATATATGTTGTGGAATACCTGGACTCACAGGACGTTCAATGGACCCTCTTGCTATATGCATTGCAGTCTGCCACATACTCTGCCTGCCTAACTCCCGCTGTCACCACTGATAGATGCAGCTGGATTAGTCCTCAGAAGGACTGTTAGTTCAGATGGATATATATAGATGTTCTGGTATACCTATGACGCGCCCCCGGGGCAATGGGGTACTCGGAAGCCGGGCCTATGGATGCTGGTGGGGTAAATCACGGTGGCTGGCCCGGTCCGTGGCCCAGGGCGGTCAACCAAAAAGGAGGATTTGTAACTTGGATAGGAAAATAAAATGAATAGTTTGTGATGCCACCTGTGGTACCTGGTAAGGATTACCAGCGCTGCTGCAGACCTCCGGGGGGCGATGGGATGGCAGCTGGGATGTTTCTGCTCCCCACAGGTGAGCGGGCCCCCGGGGCAGTATGGAGTTTGGTGGGTGGTGATGTTGGGGCTTGTAGTGCAGGCGGGATGGCGCAGCAGGAGTAACTGACAGAGACAGGGGATTCGCTTCAATACCTTTACTGGTGCGGATGTCAGGTACGGTCCAGGGTACTCAGTAGGATGGGTGCACTTCAGGGCTTCTCCCCAGTGAGCGGGTATAAGGCCTCCTGGTCCGTGTCCCCCTGTCTGTATGCTCCTGGCCAGCCTGCAACTGGGCCTAGCTATGTGTCATGCTGTTCCTTCACCTGTCGCTCAGTAGTAGGACCTTCTGTTGGCAACCACTCTCCCTGGACGCTGGGGCCTTGTGGTTCCTGGTCCTGTAATGGGTCTAGTTTCAGGTCAGCCAGGGACTTGTAATTCTCCTGGGATGCCGGTTATCCCTACTGGTTATAAAGGGACCCTGTAGGCGTGGACCCGGTGTCCAGTTTCTATATCGGGGTGAGCCTATGATGCTCCTCTGCCCCCTCAACTCCTCTCTCCTTTCTCCTCTTGCCTTTGGCCACACTCGGGGCCCTCAGAACTTAGCAGCAGACGAGCTGCGTCTTCGCTGCTCTCAGCGTCAGCACGCTCTCAGACTCTCTCTCAGTCTGACTGAACACTAAACTGAGCTGCCTCGCTCCACCTTCCATATATATATCCCTAACGGGCTCCCTCTGGTGGTGTGAGGTGGAAGGGTGGAGGTGTTTGTATGTAATGAGGGCCTCTTGTGGAGAAGTCTGTCCATGCACCCTGGGTCCTGTGGTACCGGTGCGCAGCAGGGTGCCACACCTACACTAACTAATAAACAAGCAAATTTCTCCCTACACTGCCTGTTTCTGGGGTAGACTGTGACGAGCATGGTGGCGCCAGGTCTTATATAGACCTGATGATGCTGTGCGGCCAGCCAATCACTGTAATGCCACAACCAACATGGCTACAGCATTACAGTGCATAGCAGGCAATCCCTGCATGTTCATTGGCTCTCTAAAGAGCGCCAAACATGCAGGGAGGAGACCGGAGCTCCCGCCTGAGCAACCCGGAAATACTCAGCCAGCGCCGAGCATCTCGAGCAGTGAGGTGCTCGGGCGAGTACCGAGCAATGACGAGCACGTTCGCTCATCACTAGTCTCTATCAATTCTGACAAAGTCACTGGTAAAGTGCTGGAGGGGAGATATGTTTCCCTGAGGCTATTAGCTTCAGTGAATTAAAACCGTTAAGTTTCCTCCAGCATGCTATTTGTTGAGAGGGGTTAAATCACCAATTTGTAAAAGGGCGTGTTTTACTGAGAACAACCATAGAGCGGGCGGGAGGTTGTTCTCCATATCTCCACCTCAGGATGTGGTCTGGGGTTTAAATACTTGGCCTTCTGAGGCAGTCAGTGTTCAGTAGGTCTAGAGAGAGGAACTCCAGATCTGTTTGTGTGGAGCTAGCCTGAACCATGTGAAGTTGCTGAACGCTGAGCAGGTGGATCTCTGCTACCACAAAGTGTGTGGTTTTGTGTTACCATTTTGCTTTGTATTCCCTGTTTTTGCCCAGTGGGCTGTGTTTTCTTTTATGGACTCAGTGTTGGTTTATGCTGCATTTTAATAAACCAACCAGATGTTTTAAACAGACAGCGTACCTGTGTCTACCTCCGTATGCAACTGAGTGAGCGATCTACCACAGGTGGCGGTAGAATAGCAGGCAAGATCCCCAGGAAATGACGACAGACAACATGTGGGACTTTATCAAGCACCCGGTGAAAGCTCAGCAGGAGACAAGCAAACTATTGCAACAGATCCACCAACAGCAGCAACACCAACAAGACCAGCTCAGGCAGCAGCAACAGCAGATGGAGTTGCTCGCAGAGACGGTTCGTGGGAGGCCGGCAGCTCCTCCCCCAACTCCTAGGTGATAACTCGTATGTCCGGAAAGTGGTAAAATGAGCCATACAAAAAATGACCCTGGGGGATGGTGTGGAAGCATTTTCGAGCGGGTAGCAGAGCGAGAGAAGCTACTGCCGGAGAAGTCGGCGGAGATACTGGCCCCTTATTTGACTGGTGAGCCCCAGAAGGCTTATAATGACCTGGTCTTACAGGATGCCCAGGAGTATTCAAAGTTAAAACCTGAGATACTTGCACACTCAGGGGTGACTATGTCTGGCCGAGCTCAAAGGGACCACCACTGGGCATATTGCGGTGATAAACCCCCTCGCTCCCAAATGTTCAATGTGCTGCATCTGGTACAGAAGTGGTTGCAACCAGATTTCTCCACCCGAGCCCAGATGGTAGAGCGGGTCATGATGAACAGATTTATTCACTTCCTCCCTAGGCCCTTGCAGACCTGGGTTGCGCAGGGAGACCCCCGGAATGCGGATGACCTTGTCGGCCTCGTAGCAAGGTACCAGGTGGTCGAGAGGTCCCTAAGGAAGCCAGGAGATGCTGAATTCCCATACTGGGGTACCCAGAAGGAGCCAGAATCCCAAAAGAGGGTTGTTAGAGCCATCATTGGGGGGGAGTCCAAGGTCCCAAGGGGTCACTGAGGGTTTGCCAAAAGTAAAGATTTGATCTACTGGAGGTGTCACGGTTCTGGACACATAGCCGCCCGTTGTCCGATGTCCTCTGAACAAATGGACTGCAGCATACGGAGGCGGTGCTCATACTATGCCTATCCCGCCTGCAGTGTGGACTATCAGCCCGGTGAGGTGCCACAGTCATATCCCATGACCATAAATGAGGTACTGGTGTCTGGACTTTTGGAATCAGGGAGTTTTGTGACTCTGGTAAGGGCTACACTCTCCCACCAGTTGATCTCTGGGAAACACCTGGGCATCCGCTGTATCCCTGGGAATGCCAAGGACTACTCCATCGCCCAACTATAAAAACGAACCGTGGTACTGAGTCCCATGAGGTCGGGGTAGTCAGAGACTTATTACACCTGGTTATAATCGGACAGGACTTCCGTCTGATCTGGGACATGTGGGGAAAGGCGGGGGGTGCTGCCTAGCTCAGACCAGAGCCAGTTCATCCATGAAGAATCCCCATTACAGCCAGAGGAGGATGAGTTCACCCAGGGTCGGACTGGGCTGGTGGGATACCGGGAATTTTCCCGCTGGGTCCCGCCCCCTACTGCAGAGGAGAGGGGGAGAAGAGAACAAAAAAAAAATCCTGGGGTTTTAAAGGGCACGGGCCCTTTAAAAGCACAGGCACAGTGTATGCAGGGACGCGCGCACACGGCGTTCATTACCTGAACCACCGCGGCGCATGTCCCAGTGAAGCAGCTGAAGCTGCGCGTCTCCCTTCGCCGGCCGGAGTATGACGTCATTGTCATGTGCCTGCTGTGAAGGAGGCGCGCAACTCAGCCCCCGGAGAAGGAGGACACCGCACGGGAGTGCAGGAAGGTAAGAGTTGTGTGTGTGTATGTAATGGTCTGGGCCCCTGGCTGGACACACAAGGGGGGGCCCAGCTGGACACACAAGGGGGGGCCCAGCTGGACACACAAGGGAGGGCCCAGCTGGACAGACACACAAGGGGGTAGCCTGGCTGGACACAAAAGGGGGGGAGCCGACTGGACACAAAAGGGGGGGTCCTGGCTGGACACACAAGGGGGGAACCCTGGCTGGACACACAAGGGGGAACCCTGGCTGGACACACAAGGGGGGCCCAGCTGGACACACAAGGGGGTAGCCTGGCAGGACACACAAGGGGGGAGCCGACTGGACACAAAAGAGGGGGGGTCCTGGATGGACACACAAGGTGGGAACCCTGGCTGGACACACAAGGGGGGGCCCAGCTGAACACACAAGGGGGGGGAGCCGACTGGACACACAAGGGGGAACCCTGGCTGGACACACAAGGGGGCCCAGCTGGACACGCAAGGGGGGACCTGGCTGGACACACGAGGGGGAACCCTGGCTGGACACATGAGGGGGAACCCTGGCTGGACACACGAGGGGGGCCAAGCTGGACACACGAGGGGGGAGCCCTGGCTGGATACACGAGGCGGGAGCCCTGGCTGGATACACAAGGGGGGGCATGGCTGGACACACAAGGGGGGGCCCTGGCTGGACACACAAGGGGGGCCCTGTCTGGACACACAAGGGGGAACCCTGGCTGGACACACAAGGGGGAACCCTGGCTGGACCCAGGCAAAGGGGGGGGGCAGGATGGGTATATGGGGGGCAGGCTGGACACATGGAGGCCAGGATGGATATATGCGGGGGCAGGCTGGACACATGGAGGCCAGGATGGATATATGGGGGGGGCAGGCTGGACACATGGAGGCCAGGCTGGATATATGGAGGACAGGATGGATATATGGGGGGGCAGGCTGGACACATGGAGGCCAGGATGGATATATGGGGGGGCAGGCTGGATACATGAAGGTCAGGATGGATATATGGGGGGGGCAGGCTGGACACATGGAGGCCAGGATGGATATATGGAGGGGGCAGGCTGGACACATGGAGGCCAGGATGGATAAATGTGTGGGCAGGCTGGACACATGGAGGTCAGGATGGATACATGGGGGGGCAGGCTGGACTCATGGACGCCAGAATGGATATATGGGAGGGGGCAGGATGGACACATGGAGGCCAGGATGGATCTATGGGGGGGGCAGGCTGAACACATGGAGGCCAGGATGGATATATGGGGGGGAAGCCTGAACACATGGAGGCCAGCATGGATATATGGTGGGGGGACAGGCTGGACACATGGGGGGGCTAGGATAGATATGTGGGGGGTCAGGCTCGATACACGTGGGCTAGCATAAATATATGGAGGGGCACGCTGGATATATGGGGGGTGTCAGGATGGATATATGCAGGGGGGGAGGGCAGGATGGATATATGAGGGGGCAGGCTGGACACATGGAGGCCAGGATGGATATGTAGGGGGAGCAGGCTGGACACATGGAGGCCAGGATGGATATATGGGTGGGGCAGGCTGGACACATGGAGGCCAGGATGGATATATGGGTGGGGCAGGCTGGACACATGGAGGCCAGGATGGATATATGGGTGGGGCAGGCTGGACACATGGAGTCCAGGATGGATATGTAGGGGGGCAGGCTGGACACATGGAGTCCAGGATGGATATATGGGGGGGCAGGATAGATATATGGGGGGGGTAGGGCAGGATGGATATATGGGGGGGAGGCTGGACACATGGAGGCCAGGATGGATATGTAGGGGGGCAGGCTGGACACATGGAGTCCAGGATGGATATATGGGGGGGCAGGCTGGAAACATGGAGGCAAGGATGGATATGTGGGGGGGGCAGGCTGGCCACATGGGGGCTAGGATGGGTATATGGGAGGAGGCAGGCTCGATACATGTGTGCTAGGATAAATATATGGAGGGGTCACACTGGACAAATGGGGGCCAGAAGGGATATATGCAGGGGGGTGTCAGGATGGATATATGCAGGGGTGGGGGGCAGGATGGATATATGGGGGGGTGGGCAGGCTCGATACACGTGGGCTAGGATAAATATATGGAGAGGCCACCCTGGACATATGGGGGCCAGAAGGGACATATGGGGGTGCCTGGCTGAACAAGGGACTTAATTACTGTTTGGGGGCCAGATTGAGGAACATACTTTATTAGTTTATGGTGGCCAGTGGGGAACATTATTACTTTAGATTCCAATTATTATTATTACATTATTACTTCTGTAATATAATTTACTTTTTAGGAAATTGTTTTCCATGGGATGGGACAAAAGAGGGCTCCTGTTACTGTGCAGGACGGCACTATGTTGCTTTTTTTCTTCAACTGGTGTAGTGTAGAAGTCGGGGGGAAAAGTGGGAATGTGCGCTAGAAGAGATCAGTTATTGATAACTGTGTGTTCTGCAGAGATGATTCCTGGCTGGAAGAAGTGATGGCTGTCTGTGCCAGATGAAGAAGAAAAGCGAAGATGAAGGACTTCACCTAGAGACGTCACTGGTGAGTCAGTGTATTACATGTACACTTACACTACACACGTGGTCAAAATTGTTGGTACCCCTCGTTTAATGAAAGAAAAACCCACAATGGTCACAGAAATAACTTGAATCTGACAAAAGTAATAATAAATTACAAATTTTTGAAAATGAACAAATGAAAGTCAGACATTGCTTTTCTGCTTCCACAGATTTTTAAAAAAAATTAAACTCATGAAATAGGCCTGGACAGAAATTATGGTTCTCTTCTTAACTTAATATTTTGTTGAACAACCTTTTGAGGCAATCACTGCAATCAAACGATTCCTGTAACTGTCAATGAGACTTCTGCACCTCTCGACAGGTATTTTGGCCACTCCTCATGAACAAACTGCTCCAGTTGTCTCGTGTTTGAAGGTTGCCTTTTCCAGACGGCATGTTTCAGCTCTTTCCAAAGATGCTCAATAGGATTTAGGTCAGGGCTCATAGAAGGCCACTTCAGAATAGTCCAACGTTTTCCTCTTAGCCATTCTTGAGTCATTATCCTGTTGCAAGACCCATGACCTGCAACTGAGACCAAGCTTTCTGACACTGGTCAGCACATTTCTCTCTAGAATCCCTTGATAGTCTTGAGATTTCATTGTACCCTGCACAGATTCAAGACACCTTGTGCCAGATGCAGCAGAGCATCCCCAGAACATAACAGCCTCCTTCCATGTTTCACAGTAGGGACAGTGTTCTTTTCATGATATGCTTCATTTTTCCATCTGTGAACATAGAGCTGATGTGCCTTGCCAGAAACTTCCATTTTTGTCTCATCTGTCCATAGTACATTCTCCAAGAAGCTTTGTGGCTTGTTAACATGTAGTTTGGCAAATTCCAGTCTGGCGCTTTTTTATTATTATTTTTTTTCAACAACGGTGTTCTCCTTGGTCATCTCCCATGAAGTCCACTTTGGATCAAACAACGATGGATAGTATGATCTGACACTGATGTTCCTTGATCTTGAAGTTCACCTTTAATCTCTTTAGAAGTTATCCTGGGCTCTTTTGTTACCATTCATATTATCCTTCTCTTTGATTTGTCATCAATTTTCCTCCTGCGGCCATGTCCAGGGAGGTTGGCTACAGTCCCATGGATCTTAAATTTCTGAATAATATGTGCACCTGTAGTCACAGGAACATCAAGCAGCTTGGAGATGGTCTTATAACCTTTACCTTTAACATGCTTTTCTATAATTTTCTTTCTAATCTCCTGAGACAACTCTTTCCTTTGCTTCCTCTGGTCCGTGTGGAGTGTGGTACACACCATGTCACCAAACAGCACAGTGAGTATCTGTAGCCCTATATACAGGCCCACTGACTGATTACAAGATTGTAGACACCTGTGATGATAATTAGTGGACACAACTTGATTTAACATGTCCCCTTTGTCACATTATTTTCAGGGGTACCATAATTTCTTTCCAGGCCTATTTCATGAGTTTAATTTTTTTTTAATTCCGTGGAAGCAGAAAAGCAATGTCTGACTTTCATTTGTTCATTTTCATAGATTTTTAATTTATTATTACTTTTGTCAGATTCAAGTTATTTCTGTGACCATTGTGGGTTTTTCTTTCATTAAACGAGGGGTACCAACAATTCCGACCACGTGTGTATATAGTATATACAGAGCTCCTGTGTATGTCACTGGGGATCACTGTATTACGTATACACTATATACAGAGCTTCTGTGTATAATGTCACTGATGACCACTGTATTACCTGTACACTATATACAGAGCTGCTGTTTATAATGTCACTGGTGATCACTGTGTTACCTGTACACTGACACTATATACAGAGTTCCTGTGTATAATGTCGCTGGTGGTAATAACAGTGTTGTTAGTATTGTGGTTTGTATTCATGATCAGTATTGTAGTATTTGGTCACTTTGGGGTGGTAATATGTGGTCTGGTCATGGTGTGGTCATATTTGTTCCTTGTATGTGGTATTATTCGGTCACTATGTGGTGGTAATATGTGATCTAGTCATGGTGTGGCGATATTTGTCCCTTTTGTATGTGGTATTATTGGTGTTGATATAGTGAACTGTGTTGTGTATGGCGGTCATTTTGTTCTTGCTGATATTAACTAGGAAAAGATTTTTTTCCATTAGGCCACAGCCCCACCATTAGTATTCGGTCAGTATTTTTTCTCAGGAGTCGCTGCCAAAACAAGGAGTGGGTGATAAATGCAGAATTGGTGTACTTGTTTCTATTATACCTTTTCGCTGATTGTTCCTCACCTGGTTTTGGCTCCCACTCCTGAGAAAAAATACTGACCGGATACTGACCAAATACTGATAGTGGGGCCGTGGCCTTAGAGATTAAATACTTGGACCAGAGCGGCAGAGATGCACTTACAGGGGTTCTCTGGTGAAAACAAGTAATCACCTCTCCACAGGATCAGTGATAATATTGATTGGTGGGGGCCTGACTGCTGGGACACAATCGGCAGAATGTGGAGCTTTTCTCCCCATTAGACTGGAGCGGCATGTGAGATGCGACCACTGATCCATTCATTCCCTCAGTGGCTGTGAGCGCTGCTCTTTTTTGGAAGCACCCCAAGAGAATGAATAGAGCTGCGGTCAAACGTCCCAGCTGTCGCAGCATTTTAAAATGGGGATAAGTGTCCTGTCAGGGATGAAACTTCCCCATTCTTCCGATAGGTGCGTTTTCCAATGTTCGGACCCAAAAGATCAATAAGTGATCACCTATCCTGTGGAGCCCATGGATCGGTGATAACTTGTTTTAACCAAAGAACCCCTTTAATGCAAACTGCCGTAATTGTACATCCCAGTTAGTGTCGCACAGTAGATGTGCAGGTGTTAGAACCTTGCTGTTAGGTTTTTTTTCCTTTGCTGGTCACATGACCTTGTTGGCCTATTTAGTCCTGCTCCGCCCTTCTGGCTTTGCTGGACTTCATTGTATTACTACTCTTTAGCTAGCCTGTGCTCTGTATCTAACTCTGTTAGTTTGCTTGGTCTACGGACCTCTATGTTCTATCTATTTTGTTTGTTCGTCTGTCTGCTACTATTTCTGTTAGGAGGTGTCCCATATTCCTCCCAGTCCTTAGTACTTGTAGGGATTCCCTCCCCACATCTATAGGTCTTCGTACAGACTAGATTAGGACTTTAGCAGGTCTGATCGCAGGATCAGGTTCCCTGTTACATCGTAGGGATTCAGCTGAGTCTCATAGTAGGGACAGATCTCCTCTCTTTCCTTAGCTTTGGTAGCAGAACATAACAGTAAGTCCAGCCAGCAAATTCTCTAAGGAAAGATTTTTCTGTTCCATCATGGTGTCGGTTCAGGATTTGGCTCATCGCCTGCAGGGACTCTCTCTGGAGGTGGCCGAGCTCCGTCAGCACGTGAGTAACTGTCCTGGAGCACATTTCTTGGAGCCTAAGGTATGTTTGCCGGATTTGTTTTTTGGTGAACACCGAGAATTTTTTTCATTTAAAAATGCTTGCTTATTGTATTTTCGTTTGAGACCTAAGTCCTCTGGGGATGAATCCCAGCGCGTAGGGTTCATAATGTCACTTTTGCGCAAAGAGCCTCAGGAGTGGGCCTTTTCTTTGCAACCTAGTGATTCATGCTTCAGATCAGTGGATAGTTTTTTTTCTGCTTTGGGACTATTATATGATGATCCTGACCGTGTCGCATCAGCTGAGACTGAGTTGAGACGTCTAAAACAAGGATCGGGTAATGTGGAAAAATATTGTACACATTTTCGTCGTTGGTCCACTCAAACAGGGTGGAACGATTCTGCTCTGAAAAGTCTATTTCTTGCTGGGCTCAGTGAAAGGGTTAAAGACCTGCTAATTGCTTATCCTACACCTGAAGATTTGCAACAGGCTATGCAATTAGCTATACGGGTGGATAGAAGACTGCGTGCTAGGGTTAATGAGAGCAAATCCTCTGCTATGTCAGTTTCTGGTTATGAGAATGTGTGTACTAACAGTGGTGAACCGATGGAGATTGGATCGGTGGCACCTCGCTCTCAAGAAAAAGACCGTCGTTTTTCGCAAGGCTTGTGTTTCTACTGCGGAAAATCTGGTCATTTGATTAAAGGCTGTGAGCTTCGTATGAAGAAAGAAAAAAAAATGGTCAGTCACGCCCGTATTGCCTGTTTAAATTCCAAGGGTATATTTTTAGCTGCTTCCACGATTGCTCAGGAAAAATTAATGGAATTTCGGGTGTTTGTTGATTGCGGGTCTACACTGAATGTAATTGATGGGGGATTCGTGGAAAAACTCAATTTAAAACCTGAACCTTTGTCATCCCCCATTGCTGTGGTTTCTGTGGATGGCTCCCCTTTGAAGAATATTACTCTCAAGGTCAGTGAATTTCCTCTCACTATTAATGGTGTTCACCATGAGAAATTGGATTTGGTAGTGTTGAATAACTTGCCTTCTCCAGTAATATTGGGTTTGCCCTGGTTAAAATTTCACAATCCTGTACTGGATTGGTCTACCAGTGAAATTAAATCCTGGAGCCATAAATGTTATGACAAGTGTTGTAACGGGCGTATTGCAGCTTTGGATAGGGGAGAATTGCCTGTTCCTATTCAGGATTTTTGGAGAGTTTTTTCTGAGAAGGAATCGCAGGTTTTGCCTCCCCATAGAGACTATGATTGTTCTATTGAATTTGTCCCTGGAGCGACTCTTCCTAAGAGTCGTTTATTTAACCTTACTATTCCTGAGAGGAAGGCTTTGGAGGAATACATACAGACAAGCTTGGCCGCCGGTCACATTAGGCCCTCTAAGTCTCCTGTGGCGGTTGGATTTTTTTTTGTAAAAAAAAAGGACGGCGGTTTACGTCCTTGTCTGGATTTTCGTGAGATTAACAAAATTACGGTACGCAATCCTTACCCACTGCCATTGATTCCTGATCTGTTTAACCAGTTATTGGGGGCCAAGTGGTTCTCTAAAATTGACCTTAAGGGGGCATACAATCTGTTGCGCATGAAGGAGGGTGATGAATGGAAGACTGCTTTTAACACTCCTGTGGGTCATTTTGAGAATCTGGTTATGCCTTTTGGTCTCACTAATGCTCCTGCATTTTTTCAGAATCTGATTAATGACATCCTTAGACCTTTGATCGGTAAAAATGTGGTTGTGTATTTGGATGACATTTTGATTTATTCGCCAGATCTGGAGTCTCATTGGCGGAGCGTGCGTGAGGTATTACAGTTATTAATGGACAATTCGCTTTTTGCTAAGCTGGAGAAATGTGAGTTCGCTGTACAGAGAATTAGTTTTTTGGGCTACATTATCTCCAGCAAAGGTTTTGAGATGGATCCGGTTAAGGTTCAGGCTGTGCAGGAATGGCCTAGGCCTATTGGTTTGAAATCGATACAGAGGTTTTTGGGTTTCGCCAATTACTATAGAAAGTTCATAAAAAATTTTTCTAGTATTGTCAAACCTCTGACTGATCTCACCAGGAAAGGTGCTGATGCGGTTCAGTGGTCTTCTGAGGCCATTGAAGCTTTTGTGTATCTCAAGGAGAGGTTCACCTCTGCTCCCATCCTTATGCAGCCTGATGTTACTAGGCCGTTTTTGGTTGAGGTTGATGCTTCCTCTGTGGGGGTTGGCGCAGTATTGTCTCAGGATAACGGGGATGGATTACATCCCTGTGCCTTTTTTTCAAAAAAATTTTCGGAGACTGAATTGAATTACGATATTGGTAATCGGGAATTATTGGCTATTAAACTCGCATTTGAACACTGGCGCCACTTCTTGGAAGGTGCGGAATTTCCCGTTCAGGTTCTTACGGATCATAAAAATCTGATATATCTTGATGCTGCCAAGCGCCTGAATGCCCGTCAGGCTAGGTGGGCACTGTTTTTCTCGCGGTTTAATTTCTCCGTTACTTACATCCCTGGTACTAAGAATGTTAAGGCGGATGCCTTGTCTCGCAGTTTTTCTCCCATAGTCGGTGCTGAGAAAGAGGAAAACATTTTACAAGAAGGTGTTGTGATAGCTGCTTTAGACTTCGTTTTGGAAGATGAGATTCTTAAAGCTCAGGAGAATGCCCCATCTAACACTCCTCATGGGAGGTTGTTTGTGCCTGAGACCTTTAGGAGAGATTTGTTTGTTGAGTGTCACGAATCTCGGTTGGCAGGTCATCCCGGAATCTCTGAGACCAAGAGACTGGTGGGTCGCAGTTTTTGGTGGCCTGGATGGCAGAAGGAAGTCATTAAGTGGGTGCGCCAATGTACTATATGTGCTAGATCTAAGTCCTCACATACTCCTGCTGCGGGGTTGCTTTGTCCTTTGGAGGTCCCCAGTGCTCCTTGGACACATTTGGCTATGGACTTTATAACTGACCTTCCCCCCTCTGAGGGTTTTACTGTCATCTGGGTGGTCGTGGACCGCTTTAGCAAGATGTGTCACTTGGTTCCCTTCGTCAAACTGCCCTGCGCTAAAACTCTCGCTAAGGCCTTTGTCAAGGAAATTGTCAGACTTCATGGCGTTCCTACTGACATTGTTTCTGATAGGGGTCCTCAGTTCGTGGCTCGTTTTTGGCGTGCCTTTTGTGACAGGTTGGGAATTCATTTGTCGTTTTCGTCCGGATATCATCCTGAATCTAATGGCCAGACAGAAAGGAAAAACCAGGATGTTGAGCAGTTCTTGCGTTGTTTTGTGGCAGACAATCAGGAGGGGTGGTCTGAGTTTCTGCCACTTGCCGAATTTGCTCTGAACAATCATACATCTTCTTCTGCTGGTTGTTCGCCTTTTTTTTGTTGTTCTGGGAGACATCCGTCGTTTGGGTCGTTCTCCAAGTTGGGATCTGCCGTGCCTGAGGAGGAGAATTTTTCCGGTGATTTGGAAAGAGTTTGGACGGATGTGCGTGGTAATCTTCAGGAGGCCAACAGAAAATCTAAAGACTACTTTGATAGGAAACGACAGGAGGTTTTGTTCGCTGTTGGTGACATGGTTTGGTTGTCCTCTAGGAATCTGCGGTTGAGGATTCCTTCTAAGAAATTGGGTCCCAAGTTTGTAGGGCCCTTTAAGGTGCTTCAGGTTGTCAACCAATCTGCTGTTAGGTTGGAGGTTCCTACCTCCTGGAGAATTAATCCGGTCTTTCATGTCTCTCTGTTAAAAAAAGCTGTTGTGTCGGATGGTGACGCCTCTGCCTCTGTTCCTCCGGTGGTGGAGGACGGGGAATATGAAATTTCTCGCATCCTTGACTCTAGACGGTATAGAGGTAGTTTGCAGTATCTTGTGGCCTGGAAAGGTTTCGGACCCGAGGATAACTCTTGGGTGAGGTCTGATGATGTTTCCGCGTCCAGACTTATCAGAGCGTTTCACAGGAGATTTCCTGATAAGCCTGGTCCTAGGGGATCCGGAGGATCCTCTTAGAAGGGGGGGTACTGTTAGAACCTTGCTGTTAGGTTTTTTTTCCTTTGCTGGTCACATGACCTTGTTGGCCTATTTAGTCCTGCTCCGCCCTTCTGGCTTTGCTGGACTTCATTGTATTACTACTCTTTAGCTAGCCTGTGCTCTGTATCTAACTCTGTTAGTTTGCTTGGTCTACGGACCTCTATGTTCTATCTATTTTGTTTGTTCGTCTGTCTGCTACTATTTCTGTTAGGAGGTCTCCCATATTCCTCCCAGTCCTTAGTACTTGTAGGGATTCCCTCCCCACATCTATAGGTCTTCGTACAGACTAGATTAGGACTTTAGCAGGTCTGATCGCAGGATCAGGTTCCCTGTTACATCGTAGGGATTCAGCTGAGTCTCATAGTAGGGACAGATCTCCTCTCTTTCCTTAGCTTTGGTAGCAGAACATAACAGCAGGAGCCGCCAGTCAATGCTCCACTATAACAGGGATAGCGAATAACAGATATTTGCATATGGCTGTAGGTGGACCCCTAGAGTCAGTTCTCCCTGTGGGCTCCAGACACCCCAGTCCGACCCTGAGTTCACCCTGTGTGTCCTTGTTGGTGACGAGAACAAGACAGGGACCCATGAGGATGAGATTCCTGAACTGGGGGTTTCTGGAGGGAATTTTGGTACGGTACAAATGCGGGATCTTACGTTGAAAGGTGCATTTGACAATGTGACTGATAAATGTGGTTGCTCAAGAGCCGGGGGCTGATACCAAGGTCCCATATTTCACCTTAAATGAGAAGCTGCTTTATCGAGTCACTAAACCAAGAGGGGAAGTGATAGAGCGGTTGGTGCCGGGTTTTTATAGAAGCAGGGTATTACTTTTGGCCCATTTGCATGTCTTTGGGGGGCATCTGGGAGTAGACAAAACCCAAGAGTGGGTTTTGCAGAAGTTCTACTGCCTGGGTGTCACCGAGACATTGTTCATTTCTGCTGGTCTTACCCTACTTGTCAGCTAGCTGCTCCCGTGTCCCACTTCCGGAGTCCCCTGGTTCCGTTACCCATTATAGAGGTCCCGTTTGACCAAATTGCCATGGACCTTGTAGGGTCCTTATTTAAGTCCACCAGGGGTCACCAATACATACTGGTTGTGCTGGACCCAGAGGCGGTACCATTGAGAAACTCCTCTGCCAGGAGCATAGCCCGAGAGCTGGTACATATTTTCTCCCGGACGGGCCTGCCAAGGTAGATCCTGACAGACCAGGGAACTCCTTTTATGTCAAAGGTAATGAGAGAGTGCACAAGATTACACAACTCAGGACATCAGTGTATCATCCTCAGACGGACGGCCTGGTGGAGACCCGAAAGTCCATGCTTAAAAAGGTCGTGGAAAAAGGATGGACGAGGCGCCTCAATCTGCTATTCTCCATTAGGGAAGTTCCCCAGGCCTCTACGGGGTTCTCAACCTTTGAGTTGCTTTACGGACGGCACCCTTGGGGACATTGCGAAGGAGACCTGGGAAGCCGAAGTAACACCCCACCGGAGGGTCATCAAGCATGTGGCCCAGATGCATTACTGGATCGTGAGGGTGATGCCGATTTTAAGAGAGTGCCTCCTTCAAGCACAAGAGGCCCAGGCAACGGTCTACAATCGGTCAGCGAGTCTGAGGCAGTTTAGCCCTGGAGACCGGGTGCTGGTGTTGATCCCCACGGTGGAGAGTAAATTCCTGGCCAAGTGGCAAGGGCCACATGAGGTGGTCGAAAAGTTGAGTGACGTCAACTACAAGGTCCACCAACCAGGAAGAAGAAAGCCGTATTAGGTGTACCACATTAACCTGCTCAAACCTTAGTGAGACAGGGAGCTGGTGGAAGCTACATGCCTGGGGGCCCATCCTGAAGCTCGAGTTGAGGATGTCACAGTGACAGAGACACTATCACCGGCCCAGAAGCAACAGTGCCGAGAGCTGCTTCAGCGGAACCGGGACCTGTTTTCAAAGCTACCAGGTTGTACACAGGTGGTCAAGCATGAAATCTTGACAAATCCGCATGTTAGGGAGAATCAAAGGCCATATCGCATTCCTGAAGCCCGCCGTGTGGTTATATCCAAACAGGTGAGGAGAATGTTGAGCCTGGGCGTAATCGTGGAGTAAAAGAGCAGCTGGTCCAGCCCCATTGTCCTGGTGCCAAAGCTAGATGGAGAATGGCGGTTCTTTAATGACTACAGGAAGTTGAATGAGGTGTCAAATTTTGAGGCATATCCAATGCCCCGCGTCGATGACCTTATTGAGAGGCTAAGGTCAGCCAGATATATCACCACCCTGGACCTAACGAAAGGGTACTGGCAGATTCTCTTGTCCCCAAGTGCCAAGGAGACACAGCCTTCTCTACTCCTGATGGATGCTTTCAGTACACCAGGATGCTGTTCTGTCTGCAGAGAGCCCCAGCTACCTTCCAGAGGGCCATGGACCGGATCCTAGTGTCTCACAAGAAGTACACCGCTGCTTACCTGGATGACATTGTAATATTCAGCCCAGATTGGGGAAGTTATTTACAGAAAGACCAGGCGGTACTGGATGTGCTAAGGAAGGCAGGGTTTACGATAAACCCAAAGAAGTGCGCCTTGGGGAAAGAAGAGGCAAAATACTTGGGCTACATCGTCGGAAGGGGCAAAATAAAGCCGCCAGTAAAAAAGGTGGAGGCTATCCAAAATTGTCCGCAACTGATCTCCAAGAAGCAAGTTCGGGCGTTTCTAGGAATTTTGAGGTATTATCGGCGATTTATCCCAAATTTCGCCAGGATAGCCGCCCCCCTGACTGATCTTCTTAAGGGCACAAAAACATCAATGGCCAAGTGGTCCCCTGAAGCGGAGATGGCATTCCAGGAGTTGAAGCTCGCCTTATGTAAATGTGGCGCCCCTGAGGGTTCAGTCGCCACAGAGGTACTGCACCTCACCCAGAGGTGTGGTATCTCCTTCTCTCAGGTAAGGAGGGAGTGCTGCCCGGAATCCCAACACCTGCATCTGACGCGCCCCCTGGGCCATGTGTGCAAGCGTGTGGGTTACCCGGAGCCGGGTCTCTAGGGGTTGTAGTCTCCGTGGCGGCGACCCGGTCCCGTGGCTCAGGGCGGTAAAACCAGTGACAGTCTTTATAGGGTTTTTGTGGTTTAATGTCCGACTACGCCACCCGTGGATTGCGGTCAGGGTGTACCGCCGCTGCGAGGCAGTCCACTGAGGCTGGTGTGGTGTGCGCAGCTAAAGATGGGTTAACTCCCCACGGGAAGAGTATGGCCTCAGGGCAGGGAATGTGGATGATGGGAGTGATGGTGTGCGGGCGTCCCAGTACTAGTAGTGCTGTATGCGGTGAGAAAGCAGGAATGACTGAGTCTTTGCAGTGCAGTTCAGGGTCTTTACTGATGATATTAAGGCAGACCCTCCCGGGAGTACTGGCTAGCATAAGGGGCCTGGTCAGTCTGCGAGCAAGCAGGAGTTCCCCTGGCCAGGTGGAGTTGTAGGCCTCCCCGTCTATCTGCACTCTTCCTGGCTACCTTGCTGTAAGCGAGTGGAAGTAGCCCACATCCCTGAGTATATCGTGTGGTGCTCACCCGTATGGCTGGTGACTTGGGGCCTTCTGATAGCCTCCGCTCCTCGATGGCGGTTCTGGTCCCTTCCTTCTATGGCAAGAGGACCTGGAATCCCCTGCCGGCTGGGTTTTGCTGCTGGACTTAGAGGTTCCCACAGCCTCGGACTCCGTTGTCCGGTAGCAGTCTCTTCAGCCAGGACGAGCAATATATCTGCTTCCAGTCCCTGGCACTCAGCTCCTGCTTCTACAGAGCTCCTGCTGTTTCTTGCCCTGTGTCTGGAACTTCACTCCAGGCTCTGTCTGACTAACCCCGCCCCAGACCCAGTTTTTATAGGGCAGATTCCTCCCCTCCCAGGTCTGGGCAAGAGGTGTTGCATGCTTAAGGGCTCCTGACCAGGAAACCTCCCACTTGCTCTCAGACGTAATATTTCTATTACTGTGGTAATCAGACCCCTGGGGTGCCACACATCCAACACTACACTGCTCCAGGCCGGCTGGAAGGGCAACATGCACGTGCGCAGCTGCTGAGCCCTGTCCCTGGCTGGAGTGGGGGGAACCCAAAGGTAGGGGGAACCAGTAGTGGGTGTGGCTGGAGGAAGCAGTTTAGGGGAGCACTATAGAGTGAGATATAAATGGGAGGCCATCTTAGGGTGGCAGAAGGAATCAGATCAGTCAGTGAGGGAAGACAGTCAGGGAGCAGAGTCTCTTTAGGAGCTGTGCTCCACAAGCAGGGCCCGGTCCTAGTGGCCCAGGTGGGGAGCAGAGGAGTAGGCTCCGATCTACAGAAGGGATCCTAGGGGGTACGGCAAGTGCGGGACAGCACCCGTACGCCACGGATCTGTCAGAAGACAGAGGGATCGTAGGCCCCAAGAAGGGGGCCGGCACCTGGTCCAGCCGTGTTACTCTAAGTCTCGGCTGGGAAAACCGGAGGCTTCTGGCTTATATAGTCAGTTGCCGAAGCCTCATTCTAATCCCCGTGAGGGTCAAGCAGGTCCAGGAACTCCAACAAGACAGGAGGGACTTCAGAGCACCCGAGCGGGATTGAGAGTGGGAAGCGCAGAGCAGGAGAGAGAAAGACCCAGCGTGAAGAAGGTCTAGCTAGAAACACAAGAAAGTGGGGTTCCGTCAGGTGCTCCTAATCTGCCGGAGGAAGTACTGAACCCCTGCCTGGTGAACGCAGCGCGACGTGGGAGGCTGACACCTGTAAAGTGCACCAGTGGAACTGTCATAAGAACTGTGAGTAAAAACTCGGATGACTGCACCGTACTGCCTCCGTCCATTCTTTCATCTGCGCCATCCTTCCCTCCCGGCACTACAACGCCCAGCGCAACCTACACTGCCTACACTGCCCTGGAGCTAGCTCTACCTGTGCAGAGCCACACCATCCCTGCTGCCGTAACACCAGCTCCAGAGGACTGCTCCACAGCGGCGGCACCCCTTTAGCCACAATCCACAGGTGGCGTCACGAACACTTTCCAAATCCCCTATTAAATAATCCCCCCTTTTGAGTGACTGCCCTGGGCCACGGACCAGGCCAGCCACCGTGATATCCCCCAGCAACCAGAGGCCCGGCTGCCGAGTACCCCAAGGCCCTGGCGGCGCATCATAAACAGCCAGTCTTAGTTGCGCCTGACTTCACTAAGGAGTTTATGGTTCAGACTGACACCTCCGAGGTCGGTTTGGGAGCTGTGTTGTCCCAGGAAATAGATGGGAACAAACATCCAGTCCTATTCCTAAGTAGGAAACTCCTCCTGTGAAAATAACTATGCCATCGTAGAGTACTTGGCCATCAAATGGGCAATTGAGACAACAAGATATTATCTGATAGGCCAAAAGTTCGGGCTAGTATCAGATCATGTGCCCCTGAGATGAATGAGGAAAAGGAAGGGGAAGACTGCCCGGGTGACTAGGTGGTTTCTAGAACTCCAGGATGACCCATCCCAGGTCTAGCTTCTGAGCGTCAGGCAAGTTATGAGGACCATTTATCTGCTTCCTCACCTTGTGGACTCTGATAATGTCTCTCCCCAGCAAAAGGACCAACTTGGTTTGAGGATTTAGTGCAGGAATGAAATGCGCTATGTTTCTCAAGTGAGGATGATGTAAAGCTGCTTCTGGTGTGGGGATTTCTTCTCTACTGTTCGGGATAGAATTACACTCTTTTAATGTAGGAAGGGGTAAGGACGTCTGTCCATCTAGAGATTTGATTTGATAACCTGAGGCTCTCCTCCCAGATTCTTCATGTTACACGCACGCCGCTAGGTTCAGATAGGGGCGAGACAAGTTTCATGAATTCTTTGGAATCCTGGGGGAACCGTTACTCAGGGCGACCATAGGCTGCAGCTTCTCTCTGGCACACGATTAACTCACTTGCCGACCAGACACATCTGACAAGCGTCCTCATAAAAGGTTGAACAATGGAGTTTAATGAAGTACGGTCAGTACCATTTAACTCTTTTGAAGCAACAGGCTTCTCAACAGTGCAGTCTATTAAAGCAGGCACAGTAACATCTGTTACGCTCACGCCCGGACTAACTGGCGTGAGCGTGGTTAGTGATCCCACTGGACCATGAACCGAGGAGTGCCTGGAGGGGCGTATCTAAGTATCAACTATGTCCGACCAAGGTCACACGGTGGCTCAGTCGACTCTGTGAACCAGGGAGGAACCGAGCAGAGGGACCAGGTGCTACTCCAGGTCAGACCCCGGTCACAGCTGTTGACCCACACCGGGGAATGCAGGAACAGGCAGGTTAGGCTGGCATACAGACAGGTGGGTACTGGCAGGCACGGCTGGTATGAAGTCAGGTGGGTATTGGCAGGCACGGCTGGTATGCACACAGGTGGGCACTGGCAAGCACAGCTGGCATGCAGACAGGTGGGCACTGGCAGGCACAGCTGGCATGCAGACAGGCTGGTACTGGCAGGTAGGAACGCAGGCAGGATAGGGACCAGTACAGACCTGGACACAGGAACGGAGCCGCAGGTGCGGTGGACAGCAGAGCAGAGCAAAACCGCAGATGCGGTGAACAAGCAGAGCAGAGCGAAACCGCCAGTGCGGTGAATAAGCAGAGCAGAGCAAAACCGCCGGTGCGGTGAATAAACAGAGCAGAGCAAAACCGCAGGTGCGGTGAACAAGCAGAGCGGAGCAGAACCGCAGGTGCGGTGAACAAGCAGAGCGGAGCGGAACTGCAGGTGCGGTGAACAAGTAGAGCAGAGCGGAACCGCAGGTGCGGTGAACAAGCAGAGCGGAACCGCAGGTGCGGTGAACAAGCAGAGCAGAACCGCAGGTGTAGTGAACAAGCAGAGCAGAGTGGAACTGCAGTTGCGGTGAACAAGCAGAGCAGAGCGGAACCGCAGGTGCGGTGAACAAGCAGGGCAGAGCGGAACCGCAGGTGCGGTGAACGAGCAGAGCAGAGCGGAACCGCAGGTGCGGTGAACAAGCAGAGCAGAGCGGAACCGCAGGTGCGGTGAACAAGCAGAGCGGAACCGCAGGTGCGGTGAAAAAGCAGAGCAGAGCGGAACCGCAGGTGCGGTGAACAAGCAGAGCAGAACAGAGCAGAAGGTGCAGGCAGACAGGACAGGGCTCTGTTCACATGGAACAGACTGGAAAATACAGGAAGATAGTTAGAACACAGGAGGTAGATACGGAGGCAGAGAAACGGGACAAGCAGAACCAGATACACACAAGGTACTTACAATGAAGTAGCAAGTGGACACAAAACTCACAAACAGAAGTACAGAGACGAGTTGGAGTTAGGTGCAGGTTCAGACACTACAGGAAAAGGGAAGGTTCGGACCTAGAGACAAACAGGTAAAGGGCTAGGACACTGTTCAGACAGGAACTGAACCAGGAACAAGATACCGGAACGAGCCTGGGAACTCAGCCCCCAGGGTGGCGGAAACAGACTAGAAGTCACTTATACTGGCAACAGGCCTGGGTATACAGCCCCCAGGGTAGCGGAACAGAGAAGATACAGGACAGGACCTGGCAACTCAGTTGCACAGAATACACTGAATGAAAGTGTTGCTCAGGCACCCCCTACTGGGTGGAGGGGGTTTAAGTATCCAGTGACTCACAGCAATAGGCTGGGGAGGCATTAGGAGTGCGCACACAGTAATTATAAGAATCAGGCAGTAGCCCCGCCGCCGCACTAAGCAATCAGACAAGAGACACAGCAGGTACTGGAGCAAAGTGTGCAGCCTGGATTGATAGGTAAGGTGGCGGTCTTGCATGGTGGGAGGTGGTAAGCCATGCCAGCACACCGCCAGGGATGTCACAACATCAGTCTCTTCAGTAGCATAAGTCAGAACAGATCACATCTCTTTGTAAAACACCTCTATTCATACACAACAGCAGCGCTCCCATCAGCAGTCCCCGGTCCACAGTGTCACAGGCTTTAACTTCTAGTGCAGTGAGGTACGAGGTGGGGTTAGAACAGAAGGTTGAGTCCAGTCCTCAGACATGGTGTTCAATCCTTGCTTCTGCTAGACAACAGTTGACTCCTTTCTTCACTACTTTCTCCTGTAGCTACCACTAGCAACCAGACGGTAGTTGCAGTGAGAGAGTCCCAGGCCCCTTATCAGCCTGGTGAAGAGGTCTGCATCTTTTTAGCTGGCTCCCCAACTCAGAACTGACTTTCCTCAGTCTCTCTCTGAGGCAGGCCTGGCCACTCCCAACTAGCTGCACCCTGTTAACCCCTCTAGTTGCTGGATGCTTGACAACACCATGTGTGGTGTCTACCCATCACACTCGCCCCTCCTTTTTGAATGTCGTCCTCCACATTTGCCTTCTACCTGGTTACCTTAACCAGCCCCTTGGAGTTGTGGTAGTTCTCCCCTAACTATCCTCGGATAGTGTTCCTCAATACTGCCCCTTTACTTAAAGGTGAGGTGTTGGTTGGACACTGTGGGCCCCTTTTTAGCACTTTACAAAAGCAACATATTTACCTTGTCTGACTCTATTGTTGGTTGTCCGCCTGCAAGGAAAAAGCATTTATCACCACATTTTAAACTAACAGTCACTTCTTCAGCCAGAGCTTTTCACACCTCTTCAACCGGCTCTCCCTAACTTCCACTAAACAATTTTATCAAATTCAAGTGTAATATATTTAAATTCTGGAACAGTCTTTGGTAAAATACTTGACAACCACTAAAACACATATTCAATACAGTCAATGTTCCTGAGAAGGTTTGTGCCATTTAAGAAAACAGTCCTTTTCAGCTTCCTCGGTCCTTCTGGGTAAAGACCCTGGAACAGGCAAAAGGGGACAGTCCTTTTAACAGGGGCAGAAACCATGTCTGTTTCTTGTAAACAGTTCAAGGCACAGTCCATAAAGTGCAATTTCAAGTAACAATCCCTGGCCAGGGTACGGCACAGTCCATAAGTTGAGAGTGAGGACTCCCCAACTTGGCTTGATGTGCCTGCATATCCAGCAGAAAGGGGCACAACAGGTGCAAATAAAAAAAATAAGGCAAACTTGTCCAGCTATTGAATAGTACTTTTCACACAATGGCCTTTCCAGCCCAACATGGAACCAAAAACAAAGCAGCAACAATAGTCCTGTTACTGTAACAGTCCTTAATGGCTTTCCAGCCTTGAACAGTAGTAGTGCATGGGCCAGGGACCTGATCCCTTTTTGGGAAGTGTCAGCTTCTCTCTGGCACACGATGAACTCACTTAATGACCAGACACATCTGACAAGAGTCCTCATAAACAGTTGAACAGTGGAGTTTAATCAAGTACGGCCAATACCAATTAACTCTTTTGAAGCAACAGGCTTCTCAACAGTGCAGTCTATTAAAGCAGGCACAATAACAACAGTCTATTCAGTAGCACAAGTCAGCACAGATCACATATCTTTGTAGCACACCTCTATTCATACACAACAGCAGCGCTCCCAACAGCAGTCCGCGGGCCACAGGCTTTACCTTCTAGTGCAGTGAAGTACGAGGAGGGGGTTAGAACACAAGGATGAGACCAGTCCTCACTACTTCCTCCTGTAGCTACCACTAGCAACCAGACAGCAGTTGCAGTGAGAGAGTCCCAGGGCCCTCATCAGCCTGGTGAAGAGGTCTGCATCATTTTAGCTGGCTCCCCAACTCAGAAGTGACTTTCCTCAGTCTCTCTCTGAGGCAGGCCTGGCCACTCCCCCCAGCTGCACCCTGCTAACCCCTCTACTTGCTGGATGCTTGACAACACCATGTGTGGTATTTACCCGTCACATTCACTCACTCCTGTGCATGTTTTAAGTGAGTAGGATGAGCTGAGTCCCTCGATTTTAAAGATGTCAAAGAAAGCTGACCTGACAAGTCATCTATTACTTTGGTTGTCATAGATAGCATAGAGTTTAACAGCCTTTTCTCTGTGACCTGTAGGGTAACCTGTAACAAGACAGATCTTTGAGCAGGATTTGTTACAAAGACCTTCTCCGCAAACTTGAGTGCACTGGGGTAACACTTCAGGAGGTGTGCTGTCTTTCCCCTCCCCGCCGTTCTCTGTAGGTCGGTCTATAGGTGAGGGAGTCTGTGGCACTGGTCCTGGGTATAGAGCTGTATTGTGCTCTTGGCTGTTACAATCCGAACAAATAATACTGGCTTTGCGGGTTCTAGCTAAGTGAGATATACTGTAGATGTGCAACAGCTGTAGCAAATGTTGTTCTCTCTGAGGAAGATTCTACGTTCTTTAAGGGATTTTTCCCTAAAACTCCTGCACTTTTGTAGTGGATGAGGCCTTTTATGTAGGAGGCACTCCCTGTGTGGGTCTTTCGTTAGTAACCTTTCAGTCTTGGCTGTACTGTAGGTCTTGTGTGATGAATCTGTAGAAGACAAATTTGTTTTGTGCACAGTGATAGGTGAGCCTCTGGGGTTACTGACTGGAGCCGGTTTACCTGTTTTGGGTTGACAAGATCTACAGTGGAAAGGTCAAAGCTGGGATCATTCCCGATCTTAGCCTGCTGACGCACGAAGTCTACGGAGAAGCAGAATGGAGGCAACAGCACGTTGTGTCGCGGTTTGTAATCTACGCCCCAGTTGATCCATTTGTCTTGCAAACTGTAATGTAGTTTCTGCACTATGGGCTTGATGCCCCTAGCTGTGTCTAGGGATGTGAGGCCCAGCAGGTCTCCTTCAGTCTTGGCGACTTGGAGTTCTACCAAGAGGTTGCTCAATTCCCTTAGCATGTGAACGCTCTCATTACAGATTTTAGTAAAGTCCTCCTACCTTTTAAAGAGGGATTCTTCTATCATCTCTGAGGAGCCATAGCACTCGTCGAGCCTCTCCCATAACATGTACAAGCCTCTGTTCGGGTTGTTGATATTAAAGGGGTTGTACACTAATATTCAAAATATGCCAAAGTGTTTTTATGATGAAAAGCAACTTCTTTATAATTACCTTTCCTGCATGTGAGCGGAGCTATCACTGGCCGCTCACAGGCAGCACGTGACTCCGCGCTGACGTCACCACAAGTGAGGCTTGACTCAGCGCTGAGGTCCCCGCGGTGGCTGCTGAGTTGTGGTCGGGGTTACCCCACCGCGTCACACCCAGCATCCATGGTGCGCTTTCCCAATGAATGGGGAGAGGGAGAGCGCGTGGTGGATGCTGGGTATGACGCACTGGGATAACCACGCCCACAACCCAGCAGCCACCATGGAACGCGGAAGAGAGAGACCCCTGGCTGCAGCCTGGACTTGTCGTGACATTAGCGGATGTCAGAGCCAGTTGCAGCCGGGGGTCACATGATGCCTGTGAGCGGCCAGGGATAGTGCCGCTCAAGGCAGAAAAGGCAGAGGGAGGTAATTACAAAGAAGCTGCTTATTATCATAAAAACGCTTTGGCATATTTTAAATAGTAGTGGACAACCGCTTTAATATCTCTGATGCGTTTTGCATGTTCTGCAGATTAATTTCCTAGCCACTTAACCAAGAACAGTCGTTAAACTTTGAGAGACCTTTGGTGAGTAACTCACAGCATGCAAATAACTTGAGAAAAGCTGGTAGCGCTTGATCTCTGAGACCTGGGTGTGCATTGCTGTGGTGAGGTCTCAGTGAGCTATTGCTGCTGTAAAAACACGTTTTCAGCGCGATAGTCACCATCGGCGTCTTTTTTCTTGAAAGAGTTCCTTGTGTAGTAGGAATCTTCAGGCTTGGGTGCAGGTCGCACTGATGATCACAGTTGGACGGAATTACCTTCCTGCTTGACGTGGGATGATTGATGGATGATGGTCGATGACTGAATGGCAGGATTATTTATCGCTGATGATCGGCAGGGTTTGTTCTCACTCTTGTAGCTGAATGTAGGTTGTCATCTAATGGGGCGTGCTGTAGCACGTAGACTGAAGTGCGTTGTGAGATATCACGATGACCAAGTTCCGGTCCGAGTGTTATGCTGAAACTTTCACTATTGCAGCGTCCGTGAAGCCAAGAGATGATAGAGTCTGTAGTAAGAGGGAATGGTCCACTGTGGCAGATGACAGGTCCAGGAGTAGGAGGATGGTGTAGTGTTGCTTGGATTTGGCGGTTAATAGGTCATTGGTGACTTTAGTCAGGGCAGTTTCAGTGAAGTTATGCGGTCGGTAGCCAGATTTTAAGCGGTCAAAGAGGGAGCATGAAGAGAGTTGGGAGGATAGTTCAAGGTGGACGTGTTGTTCCAGTAGTTTTGAGGAATAGGGGAGAAGTGATATGGGGTGATAGCTAGTCAGAGAGGATGGGTCGAGGGAGGGCTTTTTGAGGATGGGTGTTATTCAGGCATGTTTGAAACATGAGGAGAAGACACCGGTTGTAGGTGACAGGTTGAAGAGGTGGGTTAGGGATAGGATAAAAACTGTGGTAAGGTTAGGAATGACATGGGACGGGATTGGGTCAAGTTCGCAAGTGGTGAGGTGTGGTTTGGAGAGTAAAGAGGAAATGTGATCTTTGTAATGATGGAGAAGTTGGTTTTGGAAGAGGAGGGTTGAGTAGATATGAGGAGGGCATAGGCGGATTATAATGAGGTCAATCCGGGCCCCCGCCCGGGGCTGCCATGGGGCCCGGGGCTCCCAGGGGCCTGTGGCCGGATTGACCTCATTATAATGTGTGACAGGAGGGCCCGGGAGTCGGAAGATGGAATCTGCTCTGCTGTGTCCGGCGGCGCTGCGAGGATGACTCACCAGCAACTGACTGTGTAAGTGCAGGAGAGGAGGCTCCACCCACCTGCTCCGGCCTCCAGCAGAGCACAAAGCCAGCTTACAGCATGGCCACTGCTCTCCCTGCCCCCTCCCCTGCTCTGAATGTTGCCTCTCCGCTCTCCCCCTCCTGCCCTGCAATTACACCAGAGCTCTGCAGTCGGGCCTCAAGAGGAGGGGAGGCTGCCCCACAGAGAAGATGGAAGAACCTGCATCATGTACAGAAAGGGTAAGTCCATGTGCAGTGTGTGTGTGTTATATATATATATATATATATATATATATATATATATATATATATATATATATATATGTATATACACTGTGTTCCAAATTATTATGCAAATAATATTTTCTCAGATTTTCCCAAATTACCTATATGAATTGCAGTCATTGTAATTTTCCAGTCAAATAACTATTAGAGTACAATTGAAAGGTTTTTGTACAAACTGCCTATGATAACAGTATATTTTTAAAAAAATAAAAAACTCAAACTGCACTCAAAATGCATGTTCCAAATTATTATGCACAGCAGAGTTTTCAACCTTTTCATTTTAATAAAGAACAAAAAAATGGTCATTTTTGAAATTATAAGCATTAGCAGGTTATTACAAACTGAAATCAAACAGTTTTCAACTCAAAACTTTATTCTAGGTGATGTTACATTTGCACATAGGACCCCTTGTTCGAAAGGAGCTTCTGAACTCTCTCGTCCATTGAATTTGTCAGGTTTTGGATGGTTTCTGCTTTAATTGTTTTGCATTAGGACAGAATACCCTCCCAGAGCTGTTGCTTAGATGTGAACTGCCTCCCGCCATCATAGACACTCCTTTTGATGATGCTCCAGAGGTTCTCAATGGGGTTGAGGTCAGGGGAGCATGGGGGCCTATGCGTGTATGTATTTGTCTTTGTATATGTCTGTATATGTTTGTTTGTGTGTGCGGCCTCCTGCTGTATCTGGGGGGGGCGCCGAGCGTCCTCTGGCTGTATCTGGGGGGGCACCATGTGTCCTCCGGCTGTATCTGGGGGGGCGCTGTGCGGCCTCCGGCTGTATCTGAGGGGGTGGGGCCGTGCGGCCTCCGGCTGTATCTGGGGGGGGCGCCGTGCGGCCTCCTGCTGTATCTGGGGGGGCCGCCATGCGGCCTCCTGCTGTATCTGGGGGGGCGCCGTGTGGCCTCCGGCTATTTCTGGGGGGGTGCCGTGCGGCCTCCTGCTGTGTATAGGAGGATTATGTGAAAGCTCATATTATACAGTATGAGACCCTACATACATAGGGGGATGTCAGCATACTTAATTGTGCTCAATATTAAGTAATACAATTAATATAAAAAAATAATTATAATTAATATTGTGCAGAATCAATTTCACATGAACCATCACATGATCTATCAAAGGGGGATCATGTGACAAGTCATGTGATACATCAGGTGTGTGTGTGTTCGTGGGGGGGGGGAAGCATGCCGTCTAAACTGCCCGGGACCCTTGCTACTCTTAATCCACCCCTGGAGGAGGGGCCTTTAGGCAAAAGCTTTGTCTGATGTTGTCGATCTTCTGCTTGAAGAATGAGGCAAACTCTTCAGCTGAGATGAGAGGAAAGGGAGGAGGCGCTGGGGGACGGAGGAGAGAATTGAAAGTGTTGAATGGCTGTTTGGGGTTGTGGGACAGGGAGAATATGAGAGATGAGAAGTAGGTTTGTTTTGCTGCAGTGAGTTCGGACTTGAAAATAGTGAGGGATTGTTTGAATGCGATGAAGTGGTCGTTTGAGTTAGACTTTTTCCATCTCTGCTCAGCAACCCTGGAGGCCCATCGCAGTTCTTTAGTCAGGTTGGTGTGCCAGGGTTGCCTATTGCATGTGCGAGCTTTGGTATGTGAGAGGGGTGACCAAATAGAGAGCTGCAGCTGTTGTGGCATTATATAAAGCAGCAGCAACATCTGCGTAGTGTAAGTAATTTATGTCTGTAAGAGGGAGGAGGGATTCAGAGAGTGAGTGTAGGTCAAGTGTTTGAGATTTCTGCGAGGGTGTGCAAGTTTGTGAAGTGGGAATTTTGGACCTGGAGAGGAGAGGGCAGAGAATGTAAGTAGGTGGTGGTCAGAAAGAGGGAAAGGAGAGTTAGAGAGGTTAGATAGGGAACAGAGACGGGTAAAGATGAGGTCTAGTGTGTGGCCATCTTTGTGAGTGGCTGCAGAAGACGATTGAGCAAGGCCAAAGGAGGAAGTGAGGGATAAGAGCTTAGAGTCAGATGAATGGGAAGTGTCAATGGGGATGTTGAAGTTATCCATTATGATAGTGGGGATGTCAGTGGAAAGCAAGTGAAGCAGCCAGGTGGTGAAGTGGTCGAAGAAAGTGGTGGCTGGCCCTGGGGGGGCGGTAGATGACAGCCTGTTAGAGGTTGGAGGGGGAGTAGATGCTCACACAGTGCACCTCAAAAGAAGGAAGAGTAATGGAGAGCGGTAGTGGGATTTGGGTGAATGCGCAGATATCTGACAGGAGAAAACCTACACCTGCACCATGTTTGCCGCTGGGGCGGGGGGTGTGAGAGAGTTGGAATCGGCCATATGAAAGTGCGGCTGGAGAGGCCGTGTTAGAGGAGGTGATGTCGAGGAAGGAAAGTTTGTTAGTAATGAAAAATCATGAATGTAGGAAAGTTTGTTGCAGACAGAGCGAGCGTTCCATAGAGCTCTTGTTAGGGCAACTGGGGAAGGGGGGCTGGGTGGATGGGTATGAGGTTAGAAAGGTAGCGAGAGTTTGTGGTAGATCGTGGATAGGAGATAGAAGTGAATGTGGGGATGTGGTGAGGAGGACCAGGATTTGGAGAGATGTCGCCGGCAGTGAGGAAGAGGAGAGAAAATGTTAGTAGGTGGGAGTAGGAGAGGGCATGAGGTGGCTGTCTGTGTTTGGAGACACAGGATTGAATGTTGAGGAATAGTTTTGAGGAGGAGGTGAGATGGATGGGGAGGATGGAGGGAGAGATGAAGAGTTCATTACTGGGTGTAGGAATTAAGGGGGTTAGTAGAAAGTGGAGGACTAAACTGGAAAGAGTGGAAACTAACAAAAACATAGTTAAAGAGAGTAAGCATTCAAAGTGTGGGTTACCTGGCTCCTGCCCTGACTAACTGCCACAGAAATAACAGCCACTTATCGCCGAAGACACTTTGCACAAGAAGACGCGTGCAACTACCCCACATACGTGCACCCCTTAGGCAGCTTCTGATTTTATAGGGCAGACTATAGCATTAAGTGAGGGGCATTGTGGGAGCGGCTTGTGGCTAAATTAGCAGCTGATCAGCACACCAGGAGATAGCTCAATGATCAAAGACAGAGCAAAGGCCATGTAGGCTACACAGAGTAACATCTTCTGCCATCAGATAATGTCTGCAGTAAGGAAGGGACAGACATGTATCAGTGAGTAATGAATGGAATGTAACAGATTGCATGGCAGAAATACAGCAAGAAGAGGAATTTTGCAGCAAGCAGATATTGTACCTTTAGGTTGTTTCAGGGAAGCAGAGCAATAGATGACACGTACAGAATGCAGAGGAATTTTGCAGCAAGCAGAGATTGTACCATTAAGTTGTTTCAGGGAAGCAAAGCAATAGATGACATATACAGCAGGCAGAGGAATTTTGCAGCAAGCAGAGATTGTACCCATTAAGTTGTTTCAGGGAAGCAGAGCAATAGATGACATGTACAGCAAGAAGAGGAAGTTTGCAGCAAGCAGAGATTGTACCATTAAGTTGCTTTAGGGAAAAAGAGTGTGACATGCAGAAGTAGTGCTGTTGCAGAGTGTGACATGCAGAAGTAGTGCTGTTGCTTTAAAAGCATTTATCAACTATTAGAAGTAACACAAGCACAGGAGACAGGAAGTGTTGTGCTCCAGAAGCATCCAGCAACTAGAGGGGTTAACACAGTCACAGGAGAAGGGGAGTGTTTTAGCAGAGCCCCAGGGGGATTGTGGGGAAGTTGTTTACTGTCTGGCCGGAGCCAAAGAGAAAGGTGACTTATGATCTGTATCTCACAGAAGTCAAAGGAACAGAAATCAGGTCAAGAGGCAAGCTAAAGAAAGGTCAGTTAGACTCCCTGAGCTAACAGTGTGGAGTATTATTGGCCAGGAAGATAAGGACTGGAAGGAAGCCTGTCATATAGATCATCTCCCTCATCACACCCTTCCCCCCTCCATCTCCATGCAGGATAAAAAATGCTGTGTACTATTGAGTAATTGTGAAGGAAAAGCCTGTGGTTGTGTATGCATTAAAACTGTGCTGTACTGTGCTACCGGATAATAGACTGTGTACTGCTGTTCTGCAAAGGAGACTGTACTGTTATTACTGGAGCCTGTTGCTCAAAGAGACATTTGCATTGCACTGGCCGTGCCTCATTAAATGTTACTGTTCTACCGTTTTTGAAGACTCTTGTCTGATGTGCCTGGTCAGCAACTGAATCTATCGTGTACCTGAGAGAAGCTGCAGCCTATGGTCACCCTGAGTAACGGATCCCCCAGGATTCCAACAAATTCATGTAACCGATGTCGCCCCTATCTGAACTTAGGTGGCATGCGTGTAACAAGAGCAATAGATGACATGTACAGCAAGAAGGGGAATTTTGCAGCAAGCAGAGATTGTACCATTAAATTTTTTCAGGGAAGCAGAGCATTAGATGACATGTACGGCAAGCAGAGGAATTTTGCAGCGAGCAGAGATTGTACCATTAATTTGTTTCAGGGATGCAGAGCAATAAATGACATGTACAGCAAGCAGAGGAATTTTGCAGAAAGCAGAGATTGTACCTGTGTGAAGAGAAAAGAAGACGGGTGTTAGTCCATGGCTTCTGAAATAACTGCCACTTATCGCCGAAGACACTTTGCGCAAGAAGACAAGTGCTACTACCCCACACGTGTGCACTAGTGTTGAGCGAGCACTAAAATGCTCGGGTGCTCGAAGCTCGAGTCGAGCTCACCGTGATACTCGGGTGCTCGACCCAAGCAACGAGCCCAATGTTAGTCTATGGGAGACCAGAGCATTTTTGCGGCGGCACCCCCGGCAGTCTGTAGAAAGCCTAAAAAGTGCCCAAAACGATAGTGACAGTGCTCAAAAGACATGGGAACAGCATGGGCATCGCCCCAGGAAGCATTTCTGACCCCCAGGTCACTGCTGTCAACAACGTGGTCAGAGGTATTAAGCCACTTTTACAGGCTCACAATAAAACGTTCAAAAACGAAACTGACTGAAACGGTTTTCCTGTGAAATATGTTAAGGAACTTCCTTTCCAGGGTAAAGACTTGTGTATACGTAAGGTAAAATAAATAACCAAAAACAAAAATACTCCTCCACACCTTGGGCTATGTTCACAAGTTGCATTTTTTATGCATTTTTGCACTTTTGTATTGCTTTCAACCGTGACAAATGCATTCACCGGGAAATGTCATTTTAACACTTTACAATCTTATCTGGCCATGTGCTGTGTGACACATGCATACAGTGCTGAAAAGACACGGGAACAGCATGGGGAAAAATCCTGGAAGCATCTCTGACACCCAGGTCACTGCCTAAAAGTGTGCCCATCAGAAGTGATCCTTTCCGCATCAGAAGATGCAGACTTGCAACTATCCCCGTGCAAGTTATTGTCCCAGGGCAGTGTTTAATTGTACCTCCCCCATTACTTGCAATGCAAGCGTAAGTATGCAGCCTGCCACCCACCCACCCCCAGGCTGCAATACCATACTGCTAGCTTGCTTGCACTTGAAATGGGGCCTTTTAGTTTGGAGGAGGCCGAAGCTGGCCACTACCTCATGGCTGCTTTGGCAGCGAGGTATCCATACTCAGTCCCCAGCCGCCCGGCGGCCGGATGTCCACGCTCCGTCCCCAGCCGCCAGGGGGCGGCCGGGTGTCCATACTCGGACCCCAGCCGCCCCGCGGGCGGGTGTCCACACATGGTCCCCAGCCGCCCCTATTTCTCCTTGAAACTTACCCCACACTTTTCTTAGCCTGGCCTGCTTTAGGGCAGCATTGGACGAGCTCACCAGAGAACCAGACTCCTCCGGTGGGCCCTGGCTTCTCCATCAGGGGAGTTGAGAGTGCCAAAGTGAGGAGCATGATGATGATGATAGAAGTTAGCATCTGCTTTGTTTTCTTGGAATGCAAGCGCATGTATGTAGTAGCAGCTAGGCCTGAGGTGGTCAGCGTTTTGGCGCATATCCTACCTCCTCCGAGGATTAAAAACCAAGCAATGTGAACTGAGGTCTAAGATGGTAGACATGCAAGAAATAGGAGCATGTTCACACTAGCAAAAGGAAGCAAAACCTACAAAAGACAAAAATATATCTCATACCCTACCATCATTATATATAAATGTAAAGCAAAGTTGCATAATAAATATAGGGTACTTAGTGAACTATTTTTGATCAAAAAAAGTATACAAGCCGTCCCACCAGCGGCAAGGTGACCCTAAATTGGGACGGTACCTATACTGTCTATATTAAAAACCTTACTGTATATCAAAGTTGAAGTAATGCATATAAAAGGGTAGACAAATAGGACCGGGTCCCAACTCCAGACCACCTAGGCCCGTGGTAAGATACATATATACTGATCAGCTCAACAAAGGGGATGCCACACCCTTAAATTGCACAGAATGCAAACAAGACAAAAAAACAAGCAATGTGAACTGAGGTCTAAGATGGTAGACATGCAAGAAATAGGAGCATGTTCACACTAGCAAAAGGAAGCAAAACCTACAAAAGACAAAAATATATCTCATACCCTACCATCATTATATATAAATGTAAAGCAAAGTTGCATAATAAATATAGGGTACTTAGTGAACTATTTTTGATCAAAAAAAGTATACAAGCCGTCCCACCAGCGGCAAGGTGACCCTAAATTGGGACGGTACCTATACTGTCTATATTAAAAACCTTACTGTATATCAAAGTTGAAGTAATGCATATAAAAGGGTAGACAAAAAGAAGAAAGAGCAGGAGGAACAGGGACCATTCACATCAATATCAGGCCAGTCAACCACACATGTCTTGTAGGATATGTTTCTGTACCAAAAGGAGCGGTTCGGCTACACAGTTATAGGGCATGCAGTGAATGCAATGCCTACCAAAAATTTCGAGGCACTCCAATGCCCCTTGGAAGTGACATGGAGGTCAGAGGGCCTTAACTAAACTGTTTTTTCCATTTATAGCAACTGGGTCTCCTGTGCACTGTTGGCTTTCCAAAAATTATGAGGAACTGCAATGCCCCTTGAAACAGACGTGGATTACAGCATACTAAAAACCTTCTACCCATTATTGGGAAGTGGGTCTCCCTTAGTGTTCGCCTATGCATTGAAAAGTAAAAGCTGACTAAAATTAGGAGGAAATGCAATGCCCATTGGAAGAATGGTGGAGGTCGCAGTGGAATAAAAAGACAATATCAATGGCCCTTGGAAAAGTGGTGGAGGTCGCAGTGGCTTAACAAGACGGTTTTAATGCCCCTTGGAAGAGATGTAGAGGTTGCAGTAGCTTAACAAGACGGTTTTAATGCTCCTTGGAAGAGACGTGGAGGTTGCAGTAGCTTAACAAGATGGTTTTAATGCCCCTTGGAAGAGACGTGGAGGTCGCAGTGGAATAAAAAGACAATATTAATGCCCCTGGGAAAAGTGGTGGAGGTCGTAGTAGCTTAAGACGGTTTTAATGCCCCTTGGAAGTATGGTGGAGGTCGCAGTAGCTTAACAAGACGGTTTTAATGCCCCTTGGAAGAGACGTGGAGGTCGCAGTGGAATAAAAAGACAATATCAATGCCCCTGCGAAAAGTGGTGGAGGTCGCAGTAGCTTAACAAGACGGTTTTAATGCCCCTTGGAAGAGACGTGGAGGTTGCAGTAGCTTAACAAGATGGTTTAAATGCCCCTTGGAAGAGCCATGCACTATAGCATCTTAAAAACATTATTCCCATTATTGGGGAGTGAGTCTCCCATAGTCTTTGCCTATGCCTTCCAAGCAAAAGCTGCCAAAAATTAGGACGGAGGAACTTGCAATGCTGGCAAACAAGAGCCATGCAGTGCAGCATCTTAAAAACATTATTCCCATTACTGGGGAGTGGGTCTCCCATAGTCTTTGTCTATGCCTTCCAAGCAAAAGCTTCCAAAATTAGGACGGAGGAACTTGCAATGCTGGCAACACTGACCAAGGTCACCCTGGTGGTATAATGGTGGTAGAGGCTGAGGATAAGGAAAAGAGCAAAATACAGCTGAAATGAGGAAGCGTATAACCATGTGTGGGTGTGAAGCAGTACATGGGAATACACCTCCCGAAATAACACAGTGGATTTGACTTTATGTTACACTGCTGTCATTTGGTGGTGATGAGAAGTCTGGCCCAATCCAGCCCTTGTTCATTTTGATTAGGGTCAGCTTGTCAGCATTGTCAGTTGACAGGCGAGTGCACTTATCAGTTATAATTCCCCCAGCGGCACTAAAAATGCGCTCCGATAACACGCTAGCGGCAGGGCAGGCCAGGACCTCCTTGTCGTACAGAGCGAGTTCATTCCAAGTGTCCAGCTTGGATACCCAAAAATTAAAAGGCACAGAGGAATCACGGAGGACGCTGGTACGGTCGGCAAGGTGCTCCCTCACCATCTTTTGAAACTTTCCACTCCTTGTGAGAGTACCCCGCGCCTCAGGGCCTGTAAGCTTGGGCGGGTCTCAGAAAACAGTCCAGAATGTTGACAATGTTCCCCTGCCTCTGCTGGATTGGAGTTGCATCTCTCTCACCTGTATGCCTTGGTTGGGCAACGAACTGTGACTTCTGCTGCTAGCGTGTTCAGATGGGAATTTTTTTAACAGTTCTGCAGCAAGGGCCTTTTGGTACT
Source organism: Phyllobates terribilis (assembly GCF_046119375.1). Taxonomy (NCBI): domain Eukaryota; kingdom Metazoa; phylum Chordata; class Amphibia; order Anura; family Dendrobatidae; genus Phyllobates; species Phyllobates terribilis. The sequence goes on along the minus strand of NW_027362770.1, from coordinate 70,768,410 downwards.
GCCCCATTTTTGTAGACCTCTCCACCTCAGGAATAAGAGATTGAAAGTTCTCCTTGTAGCGGGAGTCTAAAAGTGTCACCAACCAGTAATGACTGTCACGCAACATTTTGACAACGCGAGGGTCACGGTTAAGGCAGCGTAACATAAAGTCAGCCATGCGTGCCAGACTGGTAACGGGCAAGACTTCCGTGTCCTCACCAAGATGACGACTGACCATGCTCTCCTCCTCCTCCCCCCCTGTCCTCAGGCCACCCACGCTGAACCGACGGTATGACAGTTGTACAGGTACCACTGTCTACAGCGCATGATACCAGCTCCTGTTCTTCCTCCTCTCCCTCATTGTCCCCCCAATGCACGTTGGGATGAGATGAGGCTGGGTTGTGTGTAATCGCCCGCTACGGCTTCTTGATCCATCTCATCATACTCTGGCTGCAATGCCTCCTCTTTAATTCTCTGCAGAGAGCGTTGCAAAAGACAGACAAGTGGGATGCTGACGCTAATGATGGCATCATCGCCACTCACCATCTTAGTGGAGTCCTCAAAGTTTGTCAGGATGGTACATATGTCAGACATCCAGGTCCACTCCTGAGGTGTGGAGTCTGACCTGAATATCGACGGCCTTGTTGCAGCTGGTACTCCACAACTGCTCTCTTCTGCTCACAAATCCTTTGCAACATGTGGAGGGTAGAGTTCCAACGTGTGGGGACATCACAGACCAGTCAGTGTGCCGGAAGCTGCAAACGCTGCTGCAACACAGCATGGGCGGCGGAAGCTGTAGCCGACTTGCGAAAATGAGCTGACAGCCGGCGTACTTTGACGAGCAGATCTGGCAACTCGGGGTACGATTCAAGAAAGCGCTGAACCACAAGGTTAAGCACATGAGCCAGGCATGGTACGTGTGTGATCTCGCCTCGCCTCAGAGCCGCCACCAGGTTTCGGCCATTGTCACACACGACCATGCCTGGCTGTAGGTTCAGTGGTCTCAGCCACAGATCTGCCTGCTCTTTCACAGCTGTCCACAACTCACAAGCAGTGTGAGGTTTATAACCTAAGCTTATGAGTTTCAGCACAGCCTGTTGCCGCTTGGCTGAGGCAGTACTGCAGTGCTTCCAGCTTGTAACTGATGTGATATCTGAGATGGAGGCTGAACATGAGGAGGAGGAGGAGGAGGATGCTCAGGAGCTGTACACTGTGGGGGCAACTCTGACTGACATAGGGCCCGCAATCCTTGGTGTGGGGAGGATGTGTTCCGTCCCAAGGTCCGACTGGGTCCCGGCTTCCACTATGTTTAACCAGTGTGCCGTCAGGGAGATGTACCGTCCCTGGCCATAAACACTTGTCCACGTGTCCGTTGTCAGGTGGACTCTCCCAGCAACTGCGTTGTTGAGGGCACGGCAGATGTTTTGGGACACATGCTTGTGTAGTGCGGGGATGGCACACCGGGCAAAATAGTGTCGGCTGGGGACCGAGTACCGAGGGACGGCCACCGCCATAAGGTTGCGGAAGGATTCCGTCTCCACCAGCCTAAAAGGCAGCATTTCCAACGCAAGCAGTCGTGAAATGTGCGAACTTAGGACTGTGGCCTGTGGGGCGTTGGCTGCGAATTTGCGCTTTCGTTCAATGCTCTGGGATATGGACAATTGAACACTGCGGTGGGACGTGGACGTTGATGCTGTTTCTTGAGAAACTGCCATAACAAGTGAAGACTGAGAGGAGGGGGCATCTTTGCATGCAGTATGGACAGGGGATTGCCTTGCACGCACAACAGCGGAAGAAGCAGTGGTGACATCCGCTGACACTGGTCGTGGACCCTGGGGTTCGCTCAACAAAGTCGGGTGCTTTGCTGCCATGTGCCTGATCACGCTGGTGGTGGTCAGGCTGGTAGTTTTGTAACCCCTACTTATGCTGGCATGGCAGGTGGTACAAATGGCCTTTTTGGGGTTATCAGCAGAGTCGTTAAAAAAATTCCAGACTCTGGAAGACCTACCGGTTGTACTGGCAACGTCCCTCGTGTTAGTGTTATGGGGAACTGTTGTCCGCCTTCTGTGTGCGGCCACCACACTGCTTCTTCCTGCCTGTTGGGGTACTCTGCCTCCCTCCCCCTGTGTGCTGCTGGCCTCGCTCTGCGTGTCCTCCTGCCACGTTGGGTCAGTTACTAGATCATCCACCACCTCTTCCTCTTCCACTTGCTCACCACGATCCTCCTCCTCACTTCGTGGCAATGGTGTCTCGTCATCGTCCACCTCTTGTGACAAATTGCCAGCGTCGACTTCCTGTGGCCGTGGCTGTTCAAATATTTGGGCATCGCTACATGGGATCTCCTTTTCCACCACTTTAAGCGGAGCAGGCGAGGGGCCCAAATCTGGAAATGGACCAGTGAACAGCTCTTCAGAGTGTCCAAGTGTGGGATCAGTTGCTGTCTGACGACACTCGGCATGGTGGGAGGAAGGAGCATCAGGGTGAGGAGGAATATGCGGTCGAGACTCACGGCTACTAAAACTTGACCGTGTGGAAGACAGACCGGAGGTGGTGGTGCCCAGGTAACTGGAAGTATTATCTGCTATCCAATTAATAACCTGTTCACACTGATCAGTTCGCAATACTGGTGTTGTAGTGTGCTTCCCTAGTAATTCGGTCAAGAAGTGGGAGCGAGAAGATGTGGCTGTTGGTTGTGGCACATTTTCACCTTGGCCACGGCCCCGTCCTCTACAAGCACCATCACCTGAACGTCCAGTTCCACGTCCCTTGCCATGCACCTTGGCCATTGTAAATGAAGTAAAATAGCTTACACTCGTACTATCAATGGAAAAAGGGTAATAAAAAGGAGATTAGAACCGTGGAAGAGGAAAACCACAGTTCTATTTGTCTGGCCTACACCAGAATCTTTTAAACAGATATATTTGTGACTGAACAGACAGGGAGACACTATTACTGTTTTTTTTATGTAAAACAGGACAAAAGCTGGATCATATGTGACGCTCTAGCCCTCCCTGGGAAATGGGGTTACTCGGTCAGTGTAGGGGTAGCGGGGGAGGCAGTCGTGTCCTGGACCCGTTCCGTGCCCAGGGCCGTCACATAAAAATATTGGGCTTTCAAGTAAGAGTGGTATTTCGACTACACCACCTGCGGTTTCCGGTGATGGACACCAGCGCTGCGACAGTCCAGTAGTCCAGCAGTGAGTGAAGGAATGGTGGGTGCAGTGCCGTGCAGGAAATAACAAGCTGAGGCGGTGTGTGAAGTCATCCAGGTCTTTACTCACTTTCAGATGAACTTTCAGCCGCAAAGCTTCTCTCTGCTACACACGGCGTACTGCGGCCACCGGGAAGGGGGTTCAGCACTTCCCAGGTAGATCAGGAGCACCTGTCGAAACCCCTCTGGTGTGTGTTCCTCTCCTTGGTAAGTTCTCCCACTAAGTCTTCTCCTGACTGTGTGTGGTTAGAACGTGGTGTAAGGCCAGGTCCCACTGGATAAACGCAGTGTGAGAGATAGAGGTGGCGACTCCGCTCCGTCCGTATCCCCCTGGGATCCACTAGGCCTCCGGGCTTTTCTGACTGAGATGTGAAGTAACAGAGTCAGATATCGGGGGCCGGTCACCCCTCTTGCAGCAGGAATCCCTCTGACTAGGCCAGAGTAAAGAATACAGGTGGCGACTCTGCTCCGTCCGTATCCCCTGGGATCCTTTTGCCTGTGGAGCCTATCTCCTCCGCTCCCCTCCAAGGGCTTCTTAGGTCAGGACCTTGACCGGGTACAGACAGTGGTTAACTCTGACCCACTCCACGTCTCAAGGCCAGAGTACGAGGACCGTGTATCTTCAGTCAGTTGCAGACTTTTGCTGGACCCTGGCAGAAGACCTCAATCAAAGACGTTGAACTTAAGATGGCCGTAGATTAAATATGAATGAATAAGTGTTTCCTAAAAGTGTGTCCTCCACCCTCACCCACTACATGGTTCCCCCTATCTTTGGTTCCCCCCATCTCCTCTATCCCAGGCCGGGGCAGCACCCTGGTGCATTTAGGCTCCCTTCAGGACAGGAGTGGTGTAGTGTTGAGTGGTGAAGTGGGGTCCTGAGAGATGCTCCATCCTTACCTGGAAGAGGAGATACCACACCTCGAACTGAGGTGCAGTACCCCTGTGGCGACTGAACCCTCAGGGGCACCACAAATACAGAGATTTGAACCGTGGAACTGCAAAACCACAGTTCTAATTTACTGGCATATACCAGACTTTTTTAAATAGATATATTCGGGGCTGAACAGTCAGCGACACACTCAAACTGTTTTTTTAATGTAAAAAAGACCCAAAATTGGATAATACAGAGATTTGACCCGTGGAACTGCAAAACCACAGTTATAGTTATGTGGCGTACACCAGAATCTTTCAAACAGATATATTTGTGTCTGAACAGTCAGGGAGACACTATTACAGTTTTTTTTTACGGCAAAAAATGCCAAAAGCAGGATAATACAGAGATTTCACCCGTGGAACTGCAAAACCACAGTTCTATTTTTCTGTCCTACACCAGACTCTTTTAAACAGATATATTGGTGTCTGAACAGTCAGGGAGACACTATTACATTTTTTTTTACGGCAAAAAATGCCAAAAGCAGGATAATACAGAGATTTGACCCGTGGAACTGCAAAACCACAGTTATAGTTATGTGGCGTACACCAGAATCTTTCAAACAGATATATTTGTGTCTGAACAGTCAGGGAGACACTATTACAGTTTTTTTTACGGCAAAAAATGCCAAAAGCAGGATAATACAGAGATTTCACCCATGGAACTGCAAAACCACAGTTCTATTTTTCTGTCCTACACCAGACTCTTTTAAACAGATATATTGGTGTCTGAACAGTCAGGGAAACACTATTACATTTTTTTTTACGGCAAAAAATGCCAAAAGCAGGATAATACAGAGATTTGACCCGTGGAACTGCTAAACCACAGTTCTATTTTTCTGGCCTACACCAGACTCTTTTAAACAGATATATTGGTGTCTGAACAGTCAGGGAGACACTATTACTGTTTTTTTTTACGCCAAAAAATGCCAAAAGCAGGATAATACAGAGATTTGACCAGTGGAACTGCAAAACCACAGTTATAGTTATGTGGCATACACCAGACTCTTTTAAACAGATATATTGGTGTCTGACCAGTCAGGGAGACACTATTACAGGTTTTTTTTACGGCAAAAAATGCCAAAAGCAGGATAATACAGAGATTTGACCCGTGGAACTGCTAAACCACAGTTCTATTTTTCAGGCCTACAGCAGACTCTTTTAATCAGATATACTGGTGTCTGAACAACCACAGACGCACTCAATTTTTTTTGGACAGTCTGACTGAGGAAAAAAAAATACAGGATTTAGATGGAAAAAATAATAATTTTTCCTGGCCCCTGAGACCAGGGTCTCAATTCTAGTCTAGCAATTTGACCAGCAGGAGCACACAGGACTGTAATGCAGCGTTTGCTGATATAACCACTGCGTCTCCTATACAGCCTGCCTGCCTGCCTGATATCTGGGATGGATATTAATCCTGAGAAGGACTTTTTGTTTGATTTGGCAGGCTTTAGAGACCCTACACTAACTATTTCGCACTATATATCTCTCCCTAACTCAGCAGCACCCTGTCTACACTGTCTGATCCGGAGCGACTGTGTCCAAGATGGCGGCACCCGGTTTTAAATACTCGAGGTGACGCTGTGCGGCCAGCCAATCACTATAATGCGCACAAACAACATGGCTGCGGCATTACAGTGACTGGCTGGCAATTACTGCATGTCCATTGGCTCTGTAAAGAGCGCCAAACGTGCAGGGCGGAGACCCGAGCTCCCGTCCGAGTAACCGGAAATGCTCGGTGCTCGCCGAACATCCCGAGTAGCGTGATGCTCGGGCAAGTAACGAGCAGTGTCGAGCGTGCTTGCTCAACACTAGTGTGCACCCCTTAGACAGCTTCTGATTTTATAGGGCAGCATTAGGTGAGGGGCATTGTGGGAGCTGCTTATGGCTAAATTAGCAGCTGATCAGCACACCAGGAGATGGCTCATATCTGAAGCATATCTGAAGTAAATAGCATTACGTATGGTACAGTACACACAGATAATTACACAGCATGGCGAATAGTGAAAATAGCTATTACAGCAGAAGAGACTACTCAATAAGAAAACATGTAGAACAGAGCAACTACATTATACAATATGGTGAGCTCTAACAAGGGGATTATAATAACTCACAGACTGTGCTATGTAGAGGTAAACAACCAGATGTGCTGAAATCCAGAGAAACATTTTTTCCAGGGTCATGACTTATATATAAGGCAAAATAAATAACAAAAAACAAAAATTCTCCTTCACACATTGGGCTATGTTTACACGTAGTGTTTTGGATGCGTTTTGCACTTTTGCATTTATTTCAACGGTGAAAAATATGTTCACTAATAAATGTAATTTTAACATTCTACTACCTTATCTGGCCATGTGGTGTGTGAGACGTGATCAGACACATACATACAGTGTTGAAATGACATGGGAGCAGCATGGGGAAGACCCTGGAAGCATCTCTGACTCCCAGGTCACTGCCTAAAACCGTGGTCATCAGACGTGATCCTATATTACTGCGGTAATAATACAGACATTTTTTGCAACGTGACAAATATTAAACTCCACTTAAAATGGGCAAGGCGCGTGGCAAGGGAAGGGGAAGTGGTGATGGGGATGGTGCATGCAGTGGCCACGGCAGTGGGCAAGATGAAACTGTGCCTGCTGAGGGAGCACAACAAGAACCCACATCCCACATCATGTCGACCTAGCTTCCTGTCCCACTTTCTAGGGGGCCGCGGAATACCACTTTTGAAGCCAGACCAGTGTGAAAAGGTTGTTGCTTGGATAGCAGATAAATAGATAATGCTTCCAGTCAGTTTGCAACTACCACTACCATCTCCCACACGATCCAGTCCCAATAGCCATGAGTCTGGACCACATTATTATTATTATTTATTATTATAGCACCTTAGATGTGAAAAAGGGGTATATACAGCAAAAACAATTACAATAATCTTGAACAAAAAAGTGACGGCAACTGGCACAGGAGGAGAGAGGACCCTGCCGCGAGGGCTCACAGTCTACAAGGGATGGGTGAGGATACAGTAGGTTAGGATAGAGCGGGTCGTGCAGCGGTATGGTGGAGCGGTGGTTACTGCAGGTTGTAGGTTTGTCAGAAGAGGTAGGTCTTCAGGTTTCATTTGAAGGTTTCCACAGTAGGCGAAAGCCTGATATGTTGAGGTAGAGTGTTCCAGAGTAGGGGGGGGATGCACAGGAGAAATCTTGTATGCGATTGTGGGAAGAGGAGATAAGAGGGGAGTAGAGAAGGAGATCTTATGAGGATCAGAGGTTGCATGCAGGTAAGCACCGGGAGACTAGGTCACAGATGTATGGAGGAGACACGTTGTGAATGGCTTTGTATTCCAAGATTAGGGTTTTGAACTGAGTCTCTGGGTAATGGGAAGCCAGTGAAGGGATTGACAGAGAGGAGAGGCAGGGGAATAGCGGGGGAACAGGTGGATCAGTCGCATAGCTCCCAACTGTCCCGGTTTCCGCGGGACTGTTCCTCTTTGAGGGCTCAGTCCCGCATCCTGTCATGGCTCAGCTGTTCTTCCGGCTGTGGAGGGTGGTGGGGCAGGTTGCGGCGGTGGAGCAGCGGGCACAGGTAGTAGCCGGCAGCTGCAGCTACCACATGTGCCCGCTGCTAAAGAAAATGAATATTCACTCCTCTCCATGCCCATGGGAGTGGAGAGGCGTGAATATTCATTCTCCTTAATAGCGCACACTGTCAATCGCAGCCGCCGGCTTCCTGCTGCGGCTCCGCGATCCTGTGTGCCTGCTATTAGAAAGAATGAATATTCACTCTTCTCCACTCCCATGGGCGTGGAGTAGAGTGAATATTGTTACGGGTCCGGATGGTGGAACCACTGTGCCGTGGTACAAGGAGGGACCAAAGGGACGTAACTAAGTGCCCACCCGGACCGACCCTGGTTACACGGTGGCTTAGTCCACTCTGTGAACCAAGAAGGGACCGGGAGGGTGGACCAGGTACTACTCTGGGACCAACCTCGTGCGAAAGAAGGCGACTCCCACGGAGCTGACAGCTGAAGCTGACAGGCACGGCGGAGGACTGGCAGGGCAGAGAGACAGACAGGCGGTAACAGCTGGTAGTCCGGCAGGCGGAGGAGGTGCCATTTTGGAGGAGGTGCCTTAAATAGAAGCTGTCATCTGGCCATTAGCCAGGGACATATTAGGATGGCGCACATGGCCCCTTTAAGAAGCAGGGAGCGCGCTCGCACCCTAAGCACAGTGTCCGGGGATCTGCGCGCGGTGCACGCACCCCGGGCATTCACAGCCAGTGGAGCGGAGGGCACCGGACCCGGGCCACGGCAGTAAGGGGATCTGCGTCTTTGCCAGGCAGGAGGCAGAGACGCTAGCGCTACAGTACTCACCTTTATGCCCCCTCTTCTTCAAGCCCGCAAGAAATTTTTCCAGAAGAAGAGGAGCATTAATGTTCTCCCTGGGTTCCCATGACCTCTCCTCAGGACCAAACCCTTTCCAATCCACAAAAAAAAAGGTATTTCCTCTTACCCTCTTGGTAGCCAAAATGTTCTCTATCTCAAAAACGTCCTCAGCGCTGACTGGAGCTGGAGCAGTACCCAGAGAAAGGATTGAGAACAACAGGCTTGAGGAAAGACACATGGAAGGAATTGGGGATCTGTTACGAGGCAGGAAGTTTCAACTTGTACGCCACTGGATTAATTTGGCACAGAATCTCAAACGGACCAATGAACCGCGGACCCAACTTGTAAGAAGGCATCTCGAAATGAATATACTTGGAGGAAAGCCAGACCTTGTCCCCTGGACGGAATAGAGGCGGGTCCAGACGCCTCTTATCAGCATATCTCTTCATCCGCTCATAGGATTTTAGCAATGCCGTCTTAGTGTCCTCCCAAATCACCAAAAAGTCTCTGATGAGGGACTCCGCAGCAGGATTGTCAACAGAAGCAGAAACAGGAAACGGAATATTGGGATGCTGACCGTACACCACAAAGAAAGGAGATTTAGCTGAGGATTCACTCACATGGTTATTGTAGGAAAATTCGGCCCAAGGTAGGAGCTCCATCCAGTCGCTATGATGAACGTTGACGAAATGCCAAAGGAAACTAGTGAGGATCTGATTGATATGCTCAACCTTACCATTCGACTGAAGATGATAGGCCGAAGAGAAGTCCAAAGCGACATTCAGCAGCTTACATGTGGCTCTCCAGAAGCGTGAAGTAAACTGAACCACTCTATCTGAGACAATATGGAGAGGTAAGCCGTGTACACGGAAGATGTGAAGGATGAAGTCTTTGGCTAGCACTGGCGCAGAAGGAAGACCAAGAAAGGGAATGAAGTGAGCCATCCTAGAGAAGCGGTCAGCGACCGCCCAAATGACAGCACAACCAGCCAATACAGGAAGATCCGTGATGAAATCCATTGTGATATGTTGCCAAGGAGCAGAAGGCAAGGGAAGAAGAAGAAGTCGACCAGTCGGAAGTTGTCTAGGTATCTTGTTACGGGCACAGGAAGAGCAAGCAGAGACAAAATCCGCAACGTCCATGTGAAGAGTCGGCCACAAATAATGTCAGGAAAATAGCAGAAAAGTCTTCCTCTGACCGGCATGTCCAGCCAGTTTGGAAGAATGACCCCAGAGTAAGACCCTCCTCCTATCCGGAGCTGCCACAAAGGTCTTACCAGGAGGAAGATGAGACAGGTCAAGCGGGGCGACAGTCATTATTCTGGAGGGGTCAATGATGTGCAGGAGTTCCTCACCTTCATCGGAAGACAGGAATGAGCGGGAGAGTGCGTTTGTCTTAATATTCTTGTCAGCTGGATGGAAATGGAGAGTGAAGTTGAAGCGAGCAAAGAATAGGGACCATCTAGCCTGACTAGGATTGAGTCGTTGAGCGGATTGCAAGTAGGAGAGATTTTTGTGATCCGTATGACCACTGGGTGCAAAGCCCCCTCTAGCAAGAACCGCCATTCCTCCAATGCTAGTTTAATAGCAAGCAGTTCTTGATCACCAATGGAGTAATTGTGCTCCGAAGGAGAGAAGAGCTTGGAAAAGAAGCCGCAGGTTACCATACGCCCAGATGAGGAATTCTGGGTGAGAACTACTCCGGCCCCAGAGGAAGAAGCGTCAACCTCCAGGAAGAACTGCTTGTTATAGTCAGGACAATGAAGCATCGGGGCAGAGGAGAAGGCTTGTTTCAAGGATACAAAAGCGTTTTCCGCCTCGGGAGTCCATTCCTTGAGGTCAACTCCTTTGCGGGTCAGAGCAGAGATGGGAGCTGTCTGGGAGGAGAAATGAGGAATGAACAGGCGGTAATAATTAGTGAAACCCAGAAACCACCAAATAGCCTTCAACCCCTCCAGTCGGGGCCACTTAAGAACTGCAGACATCTTTTTGGGATCCATCTTAAGCCCGGTCTCTGAGATTATGTACCCCAGGATGGGAAGAGAAGTCTGTTCAAAGACGCATTTCTCGAATTTGGCATACAGACGATTCTTCCTGAGCCTCTGCAGCACCTGTCGAACGTCTCTTCGATGCGAGGGCAGATCAGAAGAGAACACCAGGATGTCGTCCAGATACACTACCACGCACAAGTACAGAAGATCTTGGAAGATATCATTCACCAGTTCTTGGAAGACTGCCGGTGCATTGCAGAGTCCGAAGGGCATCACGTGGTACTCATAGTGGCCATCCCGGGTGTTGAATGCCGTCTTCCACTTGTCACTCTGGCAAATACGGATAAGATTGCACCACGGAGATAGAGCTTAGTAAAGACCTTGGCACCCTTGAGGCAGTCAAACAACTCAGAGATGAAAGGCAGAGGATACTTTTTTTTGATAGTGATTCAGGCCCCTATACTCGATACACGGGCGAAGAGAACCATCCTTCTTCTTGACGAAGAAGAATCCTGCTCCAGCCGGAGAGGTGGATTTCTGAATAAATCTCCTAGCAAGATTCTCTTCAATGTACTTGGATATGGCTCGGGTCTCGGCCACCGACAGGGGGTAAATTCGACCTCGGGGAGGTGAAGCACCAGGGATGAAGTCAATAGGACAGTCATATGACCTATGTGTTGGTAGTGTCTCAGCCTCCTTCTTGTCAAAGACGTCAGCATAAGACCAGTAGGGTGCCGGCAAGCGGGGCAAATTTGCAGGAGTGGACGGAGGTCAAGCAGGACGGACAGTAACCAAGCCGGTCTTGTGACACTCCTGACCCCAACGGAGCACCTCTCCCGAACTCCAATTCAGAGCCGGCTGTGTTTGAAGCCATGGAAGACCAAGCAGTAAAGAGTGGGAGAGGCCGAACAGCACGTTGAAGGAGATTTTCTCAGAGTGTAGCATTCCTACCTAAAGAACTACAGGCTCGGTGACAAACAAGATGGATTCTGAAAGAAGCTTCCCATCCACGGAGGAGACCGCTAACGGATCCGCAAGACGATGAATAGGGATTTGATACTGCTACACAATGGCCTGTTGGATGAGATTCACAGCGGCACTGGAATCCAGATAGGCAGTCTCGAAAACGTGTGTCTTACCGCAAGTGATCGATATAGACAGAGTCAGAGTTGGAGAGGAAGAATTTTTGCCCAGGATGACCTCTCCAAGTGATCCTAGGCACTGGGGTTTCCCGGTCTCTCTGGACAAGCGCAGATAAGATGTTCCGGGCTTCCACAGTAAAACCATCATCCCTCAACGCGGCGGGCCTCCTGGCGAGACTTGCCCATATTAACCTGGTCTACCTGCATAGCTTCAAGGGTCGAAGGCAAGGTGGAGGCCTGTAGAGAGACTAGCCTTTGGAAGGTTGGTGCAAGGCGCAGAGATTTTCTCTCATGGATCACTTCCTTAGAACACTCCTGGAACCGGACGTCGATCTGAGTGGCCAAAGAAAGACACCAGGTCGTCCAGAGAGGTGGGTATGTCACAACCGCAAGTTCATCCTTGATCCATCCAGAAAGGCTCTCCCAAAAGGTAGACACCAGGGCTTCGTTGTTCCAGGCCAGTTCAGATGCGAGGGTACGGAAACGCACAGCGTACTGGCCTACAGTGAGACTCCCTTGGCGTAGATGAAGAAGACAGGAGGCAGTTGAGGATGTGCGGCTTTGTTCATCGAAAATCCTCCGGAAGGTCATGAGAAAAGCCCGGAGGTCAGACACCAGAGGATCCCCTCTCTCCCAGAGGGGGTTGAGCCACGCCAATGCCTTTCCATTGAGATGCGACATGATAAATGCCACTTTAGCCCGGTCTGAAGTGAACTGATGAGCCATTAGCTCAAAGTTCAACGTGCACTGGTTGATGAAGCCCCGACATAGAGTGGGTTCACTGCCAAAGCTTGGTGGAGCAGATAGTCGGGGTCCTAAGCTGGATGTCACAGCGTCACTGGGTTCAAGTGCCACCGAAGCGGATGCCGCTTGGTTAGAGGCAGACACAGCCGGGGTGGACAGTGCGTCCAAGCGGGTGTTAACAGTCCGCAGATAGGACAGGATCATATCCTGTTGAGATCTCTGGCGGGAGACCTCTTGGTACAGGTCAGAGAGCGAGGGAGCCTGAGAGCCACTGGATTCCATAGCCTGTGCAAACTGTTACGAGTCCGGATGGTGGAACCACTGTGCCGTGGTACAAGGAGGGATCAGAGGGGCGTAACTAAGTGCCCACCCGTACCCACCCTGGCTACACGACGGCTTAGTCAACTCCATGAACCAAGGAGGGACCGGGAGGGTGGACCAGATGCTACTCTGGGACCGTCCTCGTGCGAGAGCAGGCGACTCCCACGGAGCTGACAGCCAAAGCTGACAGGCACGATGGAGGACTGGCAGCACAGGAAGACAGACAGGCGGTAACAGCTGGTAGTCCGGCAGGCAAGCACGGCTGGTAGTCAGACTAGCAGGCACGGCTGATAGACAGGCTGGCGGGCACGGCTGATAGACAGGCTGGCGGGCACGGCTGATAGACAGGCTGACGGGCAGCATGGTGACCTGAGAACTGGAGAGGCCGTTTCATGCAAGCAAACAACACCATTGCACAGGCACCTCCATTTTGGAGGAGGTGCCTTAAATATCAGCTGTCCTCTGGCCATTGGCCAGGGACATATTAGGACAGCGCACATGGCCCCTTTAAGAAGCAGGAAGTGCACGCACATGCGCCCTAAGCACAATGCCCGGGGATCTGCGCGCAGTGCGCTCACCCCGGGCACGCACAGCCAGTTGAGGGGAGGACGCCGGACACGGGCTGCGGCGGTAAGAGGATCGGTGTCTCGGCCGAGCAGGAGGCAGAGACACCGGCGCTACAAATATTCATTCTCTTTAGTAGCGGGCACAGAGGATCGTGGAGCCACAGCAGGAGCGCGGCCGCTGCTGTGTGCGCTATTAAGGAGAACTATTGACTCCTCTCTACGCCCATAGTACTGGCGTAGAGAGGAGTGAATATCCCCGCAGCTCACCTAGGCATCTGAGGGCACATTGTAGTGACGTCATGCACTGCTCAGATGCTGACATGAGCTGTACTCGTGTTCTCTCACTCTCTATTGAAAGAACATGCTGTAAGACTTTCAGGTGGGGTACTGTAGGTGGTGGAAGTTGACCACAGGTGTTACACCCTGGTAATGGCTGGGACCAGTAGGAAGAGATAGAGGAGTCTGACTCTTGTGGAGCGTAAATAAAGGAAACACTGTAAGGGCACAATTCTGGCTGGTGTGATGCTACTAGCCTGACAATCCCTTTGTCCCCACCATCTCTCCACTATTTCACCATTCTGGATTCTGTACAGTAAGTATAACACTTGCAATGTGTATATGCAAAAGCCCATGCAACTCTCTCAATGCTAGTTTCCATCAGTGTCTAAAGCACACAGATGATCACTAGACCTTAGGGCTAGTTTCAGGTCTTCAATTGGTGTCGTGGTCGTATCAGCTTAGGCTGGTCTGCATGAAGCTTACTCATGACCTCGCTCTACTGGTTATTTTATCTTCTGTTATTAGGGCAACTAGTTAGTCATTTTAAGGCCACATTTGGTCAGTATTTTACCTTGTAAGCTAAAACCAGGAGTTGGACAGTCAGAGGAAAAGTATAATAAAAACACGTCACCACTTCTGTATTTATCACCCACTCCTGGTTTTCGCTTACAAATACTGATGTAAAATACTGACTAAATACTGAACCTGTGAACGTGGCCTAAAAAATACACTCACACTTGATTCTTTATTATTTAGTCTTTATTCTACACTATTAAAACAGCTGTTTATCTGCAAAGCTGTGCGTCCGTTAGCACTGCAGTCAATTTGAAAAACACCAATTTTCAGTCAAAGACCATGATCGTGACTAGCCATGTTGCAGGCCTCACGTTAATAGCAAATGAGCTTTTAAACATAAGTAATTCATATGTTATCCATAGACAAATATTAACATGAGCTCAATTCCTGATGGGACTTATAAATACTTAAGTGAGAAGTGTACATTATAATGGTAAACAACAAAGGTCAGTATTTCGGTATGAAACTCCACCCCCCTAAGTCTTCACATTCCAAATCTAAAAATGGAAGTGCTATTTGAAGAAGAGCATACGCATTCCAGTCCAATGAAAATCAGTTCATAAACAAACCTTTTTTTACTAGTTTTTCAGTAACTAGTATATTAGATTAGGAACAAGCCTTACAAATGGACCCATCTGGGTTTATACACCAGTATATTCCATTAACGAAAATTGATTCAGTAAAATAAAGGATTTATGTGAAAATGAGAGTAAAATAAGAGAATCATGCGTCTCCTTGACATGGTTAACCAGTTCAAGACCAGGCTATTTTTCCTCCTTCCTGATGAGGCAAATATATTTTTTTCATACATGCAGTTTAAAGCACTGTAACATTTTTCCTAGTTTGCATATTCGGATAATTTTTGTATCTTTTTTTCGTTATAGATGGGGCTTCATATCTATGTTATTGTAACACTTTTTTGGCTGATATCGGGCAATATAGATAGGGAAAATAAAGGAAACATGTTTTTGTTATTCACGTTTTTAATTTTTTTTATAGTCATGTAGAACAACTTAGATACATTTAAAAATGTTAGCGATAATTTATTGGATAGGTATTTTTTTTTCAATGTTTCAGGGCTTTGAATTGGCAGTGTCTTTTTTTGTTTATTTTTTACCTGCTTTTTATTTGTTTTTCATATTTATTTATTTTTAATCTATTACACAAAGTGTGAAAATCTTTGGGTGGGATTTCAATACTTAAAGACTTAACTGCAAAGTAGAACGCAGACTACCTGGACATTTAGAGTCTATGAATATTCCTGTAGAAATACAATTTAAGCCACTAAGAAACATTTGTGTGTTTTTCTGTAACCCTAAGTTTGCCTCCTCTATATATCAGAATGAACTGTCTAGGCATTATAAAAACAGGGAAGAAGCCAGAGGAATTAACTCCTAATGCTTCTATCCTGTTCTTATGATTGCAACTATCATGTAGAATAAAACATGAGGAGTATGGGAAATGAGGGGGAGGGAAGAAATTAGAGGAGGCTGAACTAAAAAATGTCAAGCATGTGATGAAGCAGGAAAGGATGTATGAGCTCAGTAAGTGGGGAAGAATGAGGAAATGAGGAAGTGCCGGGACAGAGAAGAGAACATTTCAAGCATTCTGTAATGCCTACACCTATTCCTCAACAGTGGCTGGTCATTAATGCTGGCTTTTAAGAAGCTGCAGTGTCCAAACTGCCTTGAAGCCATGGATGTGAAACGCATTCATGTTTGGTAGCTGACATAATCTGGGTCCCACTAATATAATTATAAGCAGTATTTCTTGGAAGTGGTGTTAGCCTTGGCTGACATTAGTTACTGCTTGTGGCATGTGGGAACGCAGCTAATGGAGGCATTTTAGGTACGGTACATCACAAATGTATCAGCGCCTGGAAATAGTGATGAGCGAGCATACTCGCAAGTACTCGGTACTCGCCCGAGCATCTCAGTACTCGAGATGCTCGGAGCTCGCCGAGTACTTGCGAGATGCTCGGGCGGATGCTCGGGTCCCCTCCATGCAGGTGTGGCGCTCTTTGGAGCGCCAGTCAACATGCAGGGATTGCCTGCCACTCATTGTAATGCCACAGCCATGGTGGTTGTGGCATTACAGTTATTGGCTGGCCACACACAGCGTCATCAGGTCTATATCAGACCTGGCGCTGCCATGCTCGTCACAGTCACTCCGGAATCAGGCAGAGTAGGGAGAGGTGCTGCTGAGCTAGGGAGAGATTTGCTTGGGAGACAAACAGTCCTTCTGAGGACCAATCCATCTGCAGAGATATCAGGCAGACAGTATATATAGGCAGGCAGTGTATATAGCAGACTGCAGTGCATATAGCACAAGAGGCTCCATTCCAGTTCTGCCTTCTGCTGTTAGATATTTCTAGATAAAGGCCCAGGTCTCATGGGCCAGGAATACTTTTTTTGGATCTTAATACTCATTATTTGCTTATATGCAGACTGCAGTGCATACAGCACATGATGCTCCATTCCACTTTTGTCTGCTGCTGCTGTTACAGATATTTCTAGAAATAGCCCCAGGTATGAGGGGACAGAGATATGGGATTTTTTTTTATCTTAATCCTGATTACTTGGTAAAAAGCAATCCAGAGAACACAGTTTTTCTGCGCCATTTGCTTGTTAGCACTGCATAATACAGCCAGGTCCTTCCCATATTACAGTGCTAAAAATCCAGCTATTTAAAACCGTGTTTTCTCCGTCACACGGATCACATATACGTTTTCAGAAAATACTGCCATTTTTGGCCTACATTCAAATTTTTTTTCACTGTGTCAGCGAAGGTTGTGACACCGGTTTGCTGTTCAAAATAGTTACCTACAGGCCTGGTATTTAAAACTGTGTTTTCTCCATCACACATACGTTTTCCGAAAATACGCCGTTTCTGACCTCCATTAAAAATTTGTTTCAGTGTGTCAGTGAAGCAATTGGCACCAGTTTGCTGTTCAAAATAGTTACCTACAGGCCAGGTATTTAAAACTGTGGTTTATTCGTCACACAGATCACATATAAGTTTGCTCCAAATTCAGTCATCTGTAGTAAGCGTGGAAGATATTGTCCTCCATTTAAAATGGGCAAGGCACATGCAAAGGGATGGGGAACTGGACGTGATGGTGCTGGTGCATGCAGAGGCCGTGGGCAAGCTGAAATTGTGCCACAACAAACACCAACATCTTCTCGCCCGACCTTCCTGTCCCAATTCCCAGGGGACCGCAGCACACCACTATTGAACCCAGAGCAGTGTCAAAAGGTTGTTGGTTGAATAGCGGATAATGCTTTCAGTCACTTAGCCACTACCACCACCCTGTCTTCCACACGGTAAAGTCTCAGTAGCCGTGAGTCTGGACCACATATTCCTCACTCTGATTCTCCTTCCTCTCACCATGCCGAGTGCCCAGAGACAACTGATCCCACACTTGGACACTCTGAAGAGCTGTTTACTTTTCCATTTATAGATTCGGGCCTCTCGCCCGGTCCACTTGAAGCGGGGCAAGAGGAGATCACATGTAGCGATGCCCAAATATTTGAGCAGCCACGGTCACACGAAGGCGATAGTGGGAAAGTGTCACAAGAGGTGGACGATGATGAGACACAATTTCCAGAAAGTCAGGAGAAGGACCAGGGTGCGGAAGTGGAAGACGAGGTGGTGGATGATATAGTAACTGACCCAACCTGGCAGGAGGACATGCAGAGCGAGGAGAGCAGCACACAGCGGGAGGGAGGCAGAGCACCCCAACAGGCAGGAAGAAGCAGTGTGGTGGCCACAGACAGAAGGCAGGCAACCATTCCCCATAACACCAACACGAAGGAAGTTGCCAGTACAACTGTTAGGTCTTCCTGAGTCTGGCTGTTTTTAAAGACTCTGACAATAACCCCAAAAAAAGCCATTTGCACCACCTGCCAGGCCAGCATCAGCAGGGGTGGCAAAACTAGCAGCTTGACCACCACCAGCATGATCAGGCACATGGTAGCAAAGCACCCGACTTTGTGGGCCGAACCCCATGGTCCAGGAACAGTGTCTGCGGGTGGCACCATTGCTTCTTCCTTTTGGCTGTGCTGGACTTCAATGTTTGACTGTTTCTCTAGCCAGGTGCTTCTGTGCCTTTCTCTGTCAGTTTGCTTGGTCCTTCTGTGACCTCTAGTACTTTTTGTCAGTTTGTCTTTTTGTGTTTTTCAACTACTTTTCTGTTTAGGAGGTGTCCCATTTTTGTCCCAGTCCTTATTTCTTTTAGGGACCCCTCCCTTAATGCTATAGGTCTTCGTTCAGACTAGCCGAGGACTAAGGTGGGTCTGTTCGCTAGGAACAGCCAGCCTGCTACATCGTAGGGATTCAGCTTAGTCTTACTGTAGGGACAGCTTTCCCCTATCTTTCCTTAATTCATGTTGCAGATCATAACAAATAGAAAGCGATCAAATATGTAATTTGCCCGAAAATGGTACCAATAAAAAGGTCAACTAGTCCCGCAAAAAAACAAGCCATCACATGACTCTGTAGGCAGAAATATAGAAAAATTATAGCTATCAAAATATGGCGATGCAAAAACTTGTTTTTACAATAAAAAGTGTCTTTTAGTGAATGACAGCTGTCAATCATAAAAGCCCGATATAAATCAGTAATTGCAACGGCCTGCAGAATAAAGTCGTTTAATCACTGATACTGCTGCCTCATTATAGTGAATGGTTGTGTTAGGGTTGTGTTAGGGTTAGGGCTAGGGGTGTGTTAGGGTTAGGATTAGGGTTGTGTTGGGGTTAGGGTTGTGTTGGGGTTGGGGTTGTGTTGGGGTTAAGGTCGAGTTAGGGTTACAGTTAGAATTAGGGTTGTGTTAGGGTTGTACTAGGGTTAGGGTTGTATGAGGGTTGGTTTTAGGGTTGGATTGGGGTTGGGATCTTTTCAAAAGTAAAGAAAAAAAAATATGATGATATGGAAACTTGTGTTGAGCGCAAGTGCTCGCTACTTGAGTTTGCATAGGGTGCTCGGGTATGCACCGAGTATCACAAGACCTTGAGTAACATGCTCGAGTCTCTGCCCCATATGTTTCAAGGCGGTTATAAAGCTAAAAAAAACACGGGGATTGCCTGCCATACGCGAGCAATCCCTGCATGTTTTTTTGGGTGTCTAACAATCGTGAAACATGTGGGGAGGGGCCTCGAGCATGTCACTCGAGCACCCACGATACTTGGTGCATACCCAAGTACCCGATGCAAACTCAAGTAACAAGCACTTGCGCTCAAGACTAATGACAACTTAGTCAATATGATGACCTAATGTTATCAAATTCTGTGTCATACCTCTGGGTTCAAAAAGGTCACTGTACCCCTTGATAAAATCCTTGAGGAGTGTAGTTCCCAAAATGGGGTCACTTGTAGGGGGTTTCCACTGTTTAGGCACATCAGGGGTTCTCCAAATGCGACATGGTGTCTGCTCTTGATTCTAGCCAATTTTGCTTTCGAAAAGTCACACAGTGCTCCTTCCCTTCTGAACCCTGACGTGCCCAAACAGTGTTTCTTCCCCACATATGGGGTATCGGCATACTTAGGAGAAATTGAACAACAGTTTTTGGGGTCCATTTTCTCCTCTTACCCTTGTGAAAATAAAAAATTTGGGGTTAAAAGATCCTTTTTGGATCAAAAGTCTGATTTTATTTTTATTTTCACGGCTCTAGGTTATAAATTTCTGTGAAGCACCTGGAGGTTCAAGGTGTTCACCACACATCTAGATCCCTGAGGGATCTAGTTTCCAAAATGGAGTCACTTGTGGGGGGTTTCCACTGTTTAGGCACATCAGCGGCTCTCCAAACGCAACATAGTATCAGCTAATCATTCCAGCAAATTCTACATTCAAAAGTCAAATGGCGCTCCTTTAGTTTCAAGCCCTGCTGTGCGCCCAAACAGTAGTTTTCCTCTATATATTGGGTATCTGCATACTCAGGAGAAATTGCAAACAAATTGTATGGTGCAATTTTTCATGTTACCTTAGTGAAAATGCTAAATTTTGGGATAAAAAACATTTTTGTGGAAAAATTTGATTTCTTTATTTTCACGGCTCAACATTATAAACTTCTGTGAAGCACCTGGGGGTTCAATGTGCTTACTACACATCTATACAAGTTCCCTGAAGTAGTTTCCAGAATGCTGTCACTTGTGGGGGTTTTCCACTGTTTAGGCACATCAACGGCCCTCCAAACGTGACATGGCGTCCGTTAATTATGACAGCTAATTTTACATTCAAAAAGTCAAATGCTGCTCGCTCCCTTCCGATTCCTGCTGTGCGCCCAAACAGTGGTTTTACCCAACATATTGGGTATCGATGTGCTCAGGAAATGTTGCACAACAATTTTGGGGGTCCATTTTCTCCTGTTGCCCTAGTGAAAGTAAAAGAAAATGGGTTTAAAGTAAAATTTTTGCGAAAATAAGTTCAATGTTTATTTTTTCCTTCCACATTCTATTAATTCCTCTGAAGCACCTGAAGGGTTAATTAAGTTCTTGAATGTGGTTTTGAGCACCTTGAGGGGTGCAGTTTTTAGAATGGTGTCACTTTTGGGTATTTTCTGTCATATAGACCTCTCAAAGTCACTTCAAATGTGATGTGGCCCCTAAAAAAAATGGTTTGGTAAATTTTGTTGTAAAAATGAGAAATCACGGGTCAACTTTTAACCTTTATAACTTCCTAACAAGAAAAATGATGTTTCTAAAATTGTGCTGATGAAAAGTAGACATGTGGGAGATGTTATTTATGAACTATTTTGTGTGACATGAGTCTCTGATTTAAGGGCATAAAGATTAAAGTTTGAAAATTGCAAAATGTTCACAATTTTTGCCAAATTTCAGACTTTTTCACAAATAAACATAAGTCATATCAAATAAATTTTACCACTATTATGTAGTACAATATGTCATGAAAAAACAAACTCAGAATCACGTGATACATTGAAGCGTTCCAGAGTTATTACCTCTTAAAAAGACACTGGTCAGAATTAAAAAAATTGGCCTGGTCAGGAAGGTGAAAACAGGCTTCAGGGTGAAGGGCCCCCACATTAGCTCCCATACTGTATGAGGGCCCCCACAATATATGATGGCTCCCACATTAGTCCCCAAACTGTATATTGGCCCCCACATTAGCCCCCATACTGTATGAGGGCACTCCACAATAGTCCCTACAGTATATGATGACCCCCAAGTAATCATTCATACTGTATGATCGCCCCCACATTAGTTCCCATGCGGTATAATGGCCCCTATACTTTTAGGTGCCCCAACACTAGCCCCAAAAATGTATAAGAGCCCCCCTCCCAACTGTATGAGGGACTGCCATACTCTATGATGCCCCCACAGTCACACCAAAAGTTTTAAGCAAAATAAAAAACTTTATATATTCACTTAATCCAGGATCCCAACGAGCACACTGGGAAAACCAACGTGTTGATGTCCCTGCACTACCGCTTTCAGCCACGGCAGGAAGATGCAATAGCCGAGTTGCCGGTGCATGCACAGGGCATCAGAGTCCCAACGTGGCACGATGAAGTATCTACGCTGGGATTTTGACCTTCCTGTGTGTGCAACGGCATCTTGGTCATTGCATCATCCTGCCGGGGCTAAGAGCGGTAGTGCAGAGAGATCGTCTCTCCCTTCTTTACAACAGAGTTTAACTGTATCGGCGTGCTGCAGAACCTCCCCCATAATATACAGTACATTGCTGAAGAACCTCCCCCATAATATACATTGCTGCAGAACCTCTCCCATAATATACATTGCTGCAGAACCTCCCCCAAAATATACATTGCTGCTGAACTTCCCCCATAATATACATTGCTGCAAAACCTCCCCAATAATATACATTGCTCCAAAACCTCCCCCATAATATACAT
Source organism: Phyllobates terribilis (assembly GCF_046119375.1). NCBI lineage: Eukaryota > Metazoa > Chordata > Amphibia > Anura > Dendrobatidae > Phyllobates > Phyllobates terribilis. Next base: position 70,746,416 of record NW_027362770.1, on the reverse strand, counting down.
TGTTGCAGAACCTCTACCATAATATACATTACTGCAGAACCTCCGCCATAATATACATTGTTGCAGAACCTCTACCATAATATACATTACTGCAGAAACTCCCCCATAATATACATTGTTGCAGAACCTCCCCCATAATATACATTGCGGCAGAACCTCCCTCATAATATACATTGCTGCAGAACCTCCCCCATAATATACATTGCGGCAGAACCTCCTCCATAATATACATTGCTGCAGAACCTCCCCATAATATACATTGTTGCAGAACCTCCCCCATAATATACAATGCTGCAGAACCTCCCCATAATATACATTGCTGCAGAACCTCCCCCACAATATACAATGCTGCAGAACCTCCCCATAATATACATTGTTGCAGAACCTCCCCCATAATATACATTGCTGCAGCCCCCATAATACATTGCTGCAGAACCTCCCCCATAATATACAATGCTGCAGAACCTCCCCATAATATACATTGCTGCAGAACCTCCCCCACAATATACAATGCTGCAGAACCTCCCCATAATATACATTGTTGCGGAACCTCCCCATAATATACATTGCTGCAGCCCCCATAATACATTGCAGCAGACCCCCCACAATAATATACACTGCTGGGGCTCCGACAACAATATACACTGCTGCGACCCCGACAACAATATACACTGCTGCGGCCCCCACAACAATGTACACTGCTGTGGCCCCGACAACAATGTACACTGCTGTGGCCCCCACAACAATATACACTGCTGCGGCCCCGACAACAATGTACACTGCTGTGGCCCCGACAACATTATATACTGCTGCGGCCCTGACAACAATATACACTGACTGCGGCCCCCGACAACAATATACACTGACTGCGGCCCCCGACAACAATATACACTGGCTGCGGCCCAACAATAATATACATTGACTGCGGCCTCAACAACAATGTACACTGTTGCAGCCCCGACAACAATATATATTGCGGCAGCCCCCACAACAATATACATTGCTGCAACCCCCACAACAATATACACTGCTGCAGACCCTTATAATATTAGCCCTCCAAACAGCCCACCACAGTGCACAGTACATACCCTGCCCCTGTGACCACCTGTCACTACACATCCATCTTACCAGTAATTCACAGGCCAGGAGCTCCTTGTGAAGCATGAGGGAAGCTCTGAAACAGCACAGAAAGGAGGCAGAGCCAGCAGTCCTGCTCCGCATGGGGCCTGGATTGCAGAGAGAGAGGCAGCCAGGAATCCCCTCCTCTCTGTGACAGGACGTGGCCACGCACAGCGTGCTGCGTAGGCACGTCTGAGGCGACCAGGCAGTAAAACTGAAAAGTACAGTGCCGCCCAGTGCCTGATGAAGTAGCAGGCGGCCCTAAACAGCCGCTGAGTGACTGGCCCGGGGGGCATTTGCCCCGCCTGCCACCCCGGCCCAGCCCGCCACTGATCGTATCATTCTGGAAATTCATACCATTGAGCTGCTTTGTATTCATAATTAGAATACAACACATTTCTCTTAATAGGATTTTTTTTTACACTTTCCCCCTCTCGCAGGACAGCTCACCATTTTGATTCCGTGAGGTGTAAAACAACTTGTATAATTTTTGTGTGTATCTACAGTGTTTAGTTGCATCAGAATATGCATTATTGCCTATGTTGATGTTATACATTGCCTTGAAAAAGTATTCATACCCTGTGAACTTTTCCACATTTTTTCACCCACAAACTTAATTGCATTTTATTGGGATTAATGTGATATACCAACACAAAGTAGCAAGTATTTGTGAAGTGTAAAGAAAATGATACATAGTTTTCTAAATATTTTAAAAATATATACAGTATCTGAAAATTGTGATGTGCATTTGTATTCCTTCCCCGAGTCAATACTTTGTAGGACCACTTTTCGCTGCAATTACTGTGGCAAGTCTTTTGGGGTATGTATCTATCATTTTTGCACATTTAAGAGCTGACATTTTTGCACATTCTTCTTTGCAAATTAGCTCTATCTCAGTGAGATTGGATTGAGATCATCTGTGAACACCAATTTTCAAGTCTTTCCACAGATTTTCAATGGGATTTAGGTCTGGACTGTGACTGTAGCATTCAAACACATTATTATTATTTATTATTATAGCGCCATTTATTCCATGGTGCTTTACATGTGAGTAGGTGTATACATAGCAAAAACAATTACAATAATCTTGAACAATACAAGTCAGCGACTGGTTCAGGAGGACAGAGGACCCTGCCCGCGAGGGCTCACAATCTACAAGGGATGGGTGAGGATACAGTTGGCGAGGGTAGAGCTGGTTGTGCAGGGGTGTGGTGGAGCGGTGGTTAGTGTTAGAACCTTCCTGTTTATTTTTCCATCTTGTGTTTTGCGGTCATGTGACCATCTGCCTTTATATTCCAGCTCTGCCCTTTTGGCTGTGCTGGACTTCAGTGCTGTTTGACTGTTTTGCTAGCCAGGTGCATTTGTGCCTTTCTCTGTCAGTTCGCTTGGTCCTTCTGGGACCTCTAGTACCTTTTTGTCAGTTTATCTTTTTGTGTTCTGCAACAACTTCTCTGTTAAGGAGATGTCCCTTTTTTTGTTCCACTCCTTAGTCCTTTTAGGGACCCCTCCCCTTTATGCTATAGGTCTTCGTTCAGACTAGCCAAGGACTAAGGCGGGTTCGCTAGGAACAGGCAGCCCGCTACATCGTAGGGATTCAGCTTAGTCTTACTGTAGGGACAGCTTTCCCCTTTCTTTCCTTAGTACTTGTTGCAGATCATAACAGTAAGTCCAGCCCAAAAAAACTAAAAGGAGAGAAATTTGGGGATCAGTATGGCTTCCGTCCAGGTTTTGGCTCAACGCTTGCAGGGATTGTCTCTGGAGGTGGCCGAGCTCCAGCAACACGTGAGTAGCTGTTCTGGAGCGCATTTTGTGGAACCCAAGGTAGGACTGCCTGATGTTTTTTATGGTAAACAGCAAGATTTTTTGCCCTTTAAAAATGCTTGTTTGTTATATTTTCGTTTGAGACCAAGGTCCCCTGGGAAAGAATCACAGCGCATTGGTTTTATTATGTCACTTTTGCGCAACGAACCACAGGGGTGGGCCTTTTCTCTCCAACCTAATGATCCATGCTTAAGGTCTGTAGAAAAATTATTTTCTGCTATGGGTCTATAATATGACGATTCTGATCGAATCTCATCTGCTGAGGCAGAACTCAGGCGTTTGAATCAGGGGTCAGGTGATGTTGAAAATTATTGCACACACTTTAGAAGGTGGGCTTCAGAAGTCAAATGGAATGATCCTGCTCTGAAATGTCTATTTCTTGCTGGTCTGAGTGAAAGGGTTAAGGATTTGCTAATTGCATTCCCAGCACCTGAGAATCTGCAGGATGCCATGCAATTAGCTGTTCGTGTGGATAGGAGACTGAGATCTAGGCAGAATAAGGTAAAGACTCCTGTGATGCCAGGTCCTAGTCCTCAGAAAATCTGCTCAGACGGCGGAGAACCGATGGAGGTTGGGGCAAAGTCGCTCCCCTCTCAGGAAAGAGACCGGAGGTTCGCCGAGGGATTGTGTCTTTATTGTGGTAAAGCTGACCATTTGATTAAGTATTGTGAGCTTCGTTTAAGTAAAGAAAAAAAAAAGGTCAGGTACGTCCGTATAGCTTGTTTACGCTCTGCAGGAGTATTTCTTTCAGGGAGTACTACTTTGCAGGAAAATTTGATTGAATTTCAGGTATTTGTGGATTGTGGTTCAACACTTAATGTGATTGATAAAGGGTTTTTGGAAAAACTTGAATTGAAATCCAAACCTTTGTCATCACCTATTTCTGTGATTGCAATTGATAACACTCCCTTGAAATGTATTACTCACAAGTTTGCTGCATTTCCCCTCACTATCAATGGACTTCACCAAGAAATTTTGGACTTGGTTGTATTAAATAATTTACCCTCTCTGGTCGTTCTACGATTGCCTTGGTTAAAACTGCACAATCCTTTGCTGGACTGGTCTACTAATATGATAAAGTCTTGGAGTCCGAAGTGCTATGATAAATGTTGTAATAGTCGCATTAAGGCTGTGGAAAAAGGGGAATTAGCTGTACCTATTGAAGATTTTTGGAGGGTTTTTTCGGAGGAGAAGTCGCAAGTTTTACCTCCTCATAGGGATTATGATTGCGCCATTGAGTTTGTTCCGGGAGCTACTCTTCCCAAGAGTCGCTTGTTTAATCTGACTATCCCTGAAAGAAAGCCCTTGGAGGAGTACATACAGACTAGCCTGGCAGCTGGTCACATTAGACCTTCTAAGTCGCCTGTGGCAGTTGGATTTTTCTTTGTTAAAAAAAAGGACGGGGGTTTACGTCCATGTCTGGATTTTCGTGAAATTAATAAGATTACCGTACGCAATTCCTACCCATTGCCGTTAATTCCTGACATGTTTAACCAGTTAGTGGGGGCCAAGTGGTTCTCTAAGATTGATCTCCGGGGGGCATACAATTTGTTATGAGTGAAGGAGGGCGATGAATGGAAAACCGCTTTTAACACTCCGGTAGGTCATTTTGAGAATCTGGTGATGCCTTTTGGTCTTACCAATGCACCTGCATTTTTTTAGAACCTTATTAATGACATCCTGAGACCTTTGATTGGTAAGAATGTGGTTGTATATTTAGATAACATTTTGATTTATTCGCCAGATCTGGAGTCCCATTGGCAGAGTGTACGTGAAGTTTTGCAGTTATTGAGTGATAATTCACTCTTTGCTAAGCTGGAGAAATGTGAGTTCGCTGCTGCAGAAAATTAGTTTTTTGGGCTACATTGTCTCCAGCGAGGGCTTTCAGATGGACCCGGTGAAGGTTCTGGCTGTTCAGGAATGGCCTAGGCCTATTGGTTTGAAATCTATAAAGAGATTTTTGGGTTTTGCCAATTATTACAGGAAATTCATTAAGAATTTTTCTGTAATTGTTAAGCCTCTAACCGATCTCACCAGGAAAGGTGTAAATACGGTCCAGTGGACTACTGAGGCCATTGAAGCGTTTAAGTATCTCAAAGAGAGGTTCAGTTCTGCCCCTATCCTTATGCAGCCTGATGAGACCAAGCCTTTTTTGGTCGAGGTCGATGCTTCATCGGTGGGGGTTGGAGCAGTTTTGTCTCAGGAGAACAGGGATGGAGTACATCCTTGTGCCTTCTTTTAGAAAAAATTTTTGGAAACCGAACTGAATTATGATGTTGAAAATCGGGAGTTGCTGGCTATTAAACTCGCGTTTTAACACTGGCGTCATTTTTTGGAAGGCGCTAGATTTCCTATTCAGGTTTTCACAGATCATAAGAATTTGATCTATCTGGATGCTGTCAACCGCTTGAATGCCCGTCAAGTTAGGTGGGCACTTTTTTTTTCTCAGTTTCATTTTTCTGTTACCTATATCCCTGGTACTAAGAATGTTAAAGCCGATGCTTTATCTCGCAGCTTCTCTCCTACGGTCGGTGCCGAGGAGGAGGAGAGCATTTTACAGAAAGTAGTTGTGGTGGCGGCATTGGACTCCGTTTTGTAGAATGGGATTCTGAAAGCTCAAGATGATGCTCCATCTAACACTTCCCATGGGAGGTTGTTCGTGCCTAGAACCTTTAGGAGAGATTTGTTTGTGGAGTGTCAGTCGCAGTTTTTGGTGGCCTGGATGGCAGAAAGAAGTCATGAAGTGGGTGCGTCAATGTACTGTGTGTGCTAGGTCAAAGGCTTCACATCCTCCTGCTGCGGGTTGCTTTGCCCTCTGGAGATTCCTAGTGCACCTTGGACACATCTCACAATGGATTTTATTACTGATCTGCCTGTGTCGAGGGTTTTACTGTCATGTGGGTGGTCGTGGACCGTTTTAGTAAGATGTGTCATTTGGTTCCATTCATTAAGTTGCCCTGCGCCAAGACTCTCGCTAAGGCGTTTGTTAAGGAGTTTGTTAAGCTTCATGGCGTTCTCACGGATATTGTTTCTGATAGAGGACCTCAGTTTGTGGCTCGCTTTTGGCGTGCTTTTTGTGACAGGTTGGGAGTCCATTTGTCATTTTCGTCTGGGTATCATCCTGAGTCTAATGGACAAACTGAAAGAAAGAACCAGGATGTAGAACAGTTTTTGCATTGTTTTGTGGCGGACAATCAAGAGGTGTGGTCTGAGTTTCTGCCTCTCGCAGAATTTCCTGTTAACAATCATACATCCTCCTCTGCTGGGTGTTCTCCTTTTTTTTGTTGTACTGGGAGACATCGGTCTTTTAGTTCGTTCTCCAAATTGGGGTCGGCGGTGCTGGAGGAGGAGAATTGTTCCGGTGATTTGGAGAGAGTTTGGACTAATGTACGTTGCAACCTTCAAGAGGCTAACAAGAAGTCCAAGAAGTATTTTGACAGGAAACGTAACGAGGTTTTGTTTACTGTGGGTGACATGGTTTGGTTGTCCTCAAGTAACTTGCGGTTGAGGATTCCCTCTAAAAAACTGGGTCCTAAGTTTGTGGGTCCATTTAAAGTGCTTCAGGTTATTAACCCGTCTGCGGTTAGGTTGGATGTCCCTACTTCCTGGAAGATTAATCCTGTGTTTCATGTTTCCTTGTTGAAAAAGGCTGATGTATCAGATAGGGATGCCACAGTTCCTCCTGTGGTGGAGACGGTGAATATGAAATTTCTCGTATCTTGAATTCTAGATGGCATAGAGGGAGATTACAGTATCTCGTCTCCTGGAAGAGTTTCGGTCCCGAAGATAACTCCTGGGTAAGGGTGGATGATGTCTCTGCTCCTAGGCTTGTTAGAGCTTTCCACAAGAGGTGTCCGGATAGGCCTGGGCCTGGAGGATCCGGAGGATTCTCATAAAAGAGGGGGGCACTGTTAGAACCCTCCTGTCTGTTTTTTCAATCTTGTGTTTTGCGGTCACGTGACCATCTGCCTTTATATTCCAGCTCCGCCCTTTTGGCTGTGCTGGACTTCAGTGTTGTTTGTTTTGCTAGCCCGGTGCTTCTGTGCCTTTCTCTGTCAGTTCGCTTGGTCTTTCTGGGACCTCTAGTACCTTTTTGTCCGTTTATCTTTTTGTGTTCTGCAACAACTTCTCTGTTAAGGAGGTGTCCCTTTTTTGTTCCAGTCCTTAGTCCTTTTAGGGACCCCTCCCCTTTATGCTATAGGTCTTTGTTCAGACTAGCAGAGGACTAAGGTGGGCATGTTCGCTAGGAACAGGCTGCCTGCTACATCGTAGGGATTCAGCTTAGTCTTACTGTAGGGACTGCTTTCCTCTTTCTTTCCTTAGTACTTGTTGCAGATCATAACAGTTAGTGCGGCTTGTAGGCTTGTCGGAAAAGGTAGATCTTCAGGTTCCTTTTGAAGGTTTCCACAGTAGGCGAGAGTCTGATGTGTTGGGGTAGAGAGTTCCAGAATAGAGGGGATGCGCGGGAGAAATCTTGTATGCGATTGTGGGAAGAGGAGATAAGAGGGGAGTAGAGAAGGAGATCTTGTGAAGTTCGTAGGTTGCGTGTAGGTAAGTATCGAGAGACTAAGTCACAGATGTATGGGGGAGACAGGTTGTGGATGGCTTTGTATGCCAGGGTCTTGAACTTGAGCCTCTGGGCAATGAGGAGCCAGTGAAGTGATTGACAGAGGGGAGAGGCCTGGGAATAGCGGGGGGGACAGGTGCATTAGTAGGGCAGCAGAGTTTAGAATAGATTGGAGGGGAGCGAGAGTGTTAGAAGGGAGGCCACAGACTTGGAGGTTGCAGTAGTTGAGGTGGGAGATGATGAGGGCATGCGCTAGTGTTCTTGCAGAGTCTTTGCTGAGGACTGAGCGGATCCGGGAAATATTTTTGAGTTGGAGTCGACAGGAAGTGGAGAGAGTTTGGATATGAGGTTTGAAGGAGAGATCAGAGTCAAAGGTTACCCCGAGGCAGCGAGCTTGTGGGACTGGGGAGACTGGGCAGCCATTAACTTTGATGGATAGGTCAGATGGGGAGGTTGAGTGAGGTGTGGGAAAGATGATGAATTCAGTTTTATTCATGTTAAGTTTTAGAAATGTAGCAGAGAAGAAGGATGAAATAGCGAACAGACATTGTAGGATTCTGGTTAGTAAGGAGTTGATATCAGGTCCAGAGAGGTAGATCTGTGTCATCAGCATACACTGTGATACTGAAAGCCGTGAGACGCTATGAGCTGTCCTAGGCCAAAGGTGTAGATGGAAAAGAGCCAGGGCCCTAGAACAGAGCCTTGAGGGACACCGACAGATAGGGGGCGAGAGGAGGAGGTGGTGGTGTGTGAGTGGGAGACGCTGAATGTCCGGTCTGTTAGGTATGAAGAGATCCAAGATAGGGCCAAGTCTGTGATGCCAAGAGATGAGTCTGTAGTAAGAGGGAATGGTCCACTGAGTCAAAGACAGATGACAGGTCCAGGAGTAGGAGGACGGAGTAATGTCGCTTGGATTTGGCGGTTAGTAGGTCATTGGTGACTTTAGTCAGGGCAGTTTCAGTGGAGTGATGCAGTTGAAAGCCAGATTGTAAGTGGTTGAAGAGGAAGCATGAGGAGAGGTGGGAGGACAGTTCAAGGTTGACGTGTTGTTCCAGTAATTTTGAGGCATAGGGGAGAACTGATATGGGGCGATAGCTAATCAGATAGGATGGGTCAAGGGAGGGCTTTTTGAGGATGGGTGTGATTGAAGCATGTTTGAAACATGGGGAAGACAACAATTCTTAGTGACAGGTTGAAGAGGTGGGTTAGGGTTGGGATGAAAACTGTGGTAAGGTTAGGGATGAGGTGGGACAGGATTAGGAGTTTAAGATTTCTGCGAGGGTGTGCAAGTTTGTGGAGTGGGGATTGTGGACCTGGAGAGGAGAGGGCAGAGAATGTAAGTAGGTGGTGGTCAGAAAGAGGGAGAGGAGAGTTAAAGACATTAGATAGGGAACAGAGGCGGTTGAAGATGAGGTCTAGTGTGTGGCCATCTTTGTGAGTGGCTGCAGCAGACCATTGAACAAGGCCAGAGGAGAAAGTGAGGGATAGGAGCTTAGACACAGATGAGTGGGAAGTGTCAATGGGGATGTTGAAGTCACCTATGATGATAGTGGGGATGTCAGTGGAAAGGAAGTGAAGTAGCCAGGTGGTGAAGTAGTCGAAGAAAGTGGTGGCTGGTCCTGGGAGGCAGTAGATGACAGCCAGTTGGAGGTTGGAGGGGGAGTAGATGCGTACACAATGCACCTCAAAAGAAGGGAGAGTAACAGAGGGCGGTAGTGGGATTTGGGTGAAGGCAGAGTTATCTGACAGGAGAAAACCTACGCCTCCACCATGTTTGCCTCTGGGGCAGGGGGTGTGGGAAAGGTGGAATCTGCAATACGAAAGTGTGGCTGTAGAGGCCGTGTCAGAGGGAGTGAGCCAGGTATCGGCGATGGAAAGGAAAAAAAGCTTGTTAGTATTGAAAAAATCATGAATGTAGGAAAGTTTGTTGCAGACGGAGCGAGCATTCCATAGAGCTCCTGTTAGGGCAACTGGGGAAGCGGGGACTGGGTGGATGGATATGAGGTTAGAAAGGTTTCGAGAGTTTGTGTTAGATCGTGGACAGGAGGTAGAAGTGACTGTGGGGATGTGGTGAGGAGGACCAGGATTTGGAAAGATGTCGCCGGCAGTGAGGAGCAGAGAAAGTGTTAGTAGGTGGGAGTAGGAGAGGGCATGAGGTGGTTGTCTGTGTTTGGAGACACAGGATTGAATGTTGAGGAATAGTTCTGAGGAGAAGGTGAGATGGATGGGGAGGATGGAGGGAGAGATGAAGAGCTCATTACTACGTGTAGGAATTAAGGGGGTTAGTAGAAAGTAGAGGACTATAGGGGAAAAAGTGTAAACTAACAAAAACATTGTTAAGAGAGAGTAAGCATTCAAAGTGTGGGTTACCTGACTCCTGCCCTGACTAACTGCCTCTGAAATAACTGCCACTTATCGCCAAAGACACTTTGCGCAAGAAGATGCGTGCAACTACCGCACACGCATGCACCCCTTATACGCCCACCGATCACAAGCTATTTGCAGTGCATTTTGTATATTTAACAAAAAATTGCTATAATACTAAATAAAATGACTGGTACACTTTACAGAACTATATTAATTTTAATGCCGATCTCTGCTGGCAGACAGCAATCACAGACGGCTCCTGCCAGTGATTCATTGGCTTCTGCAGGGAGAAGCCCCCTGTCAATCATCAGGATGTTGGCAGTGATCTCCCATCAACAGAGCAGCCTGGGAAAAAAAAGATGCTCTGTTTATGTGAAGCAGCAGAATCACATACCAAAGCCTTCTGTGACCCCTCTATGCTAGCACTGGGTAGGACAGGCAGGAAGTTAGCAACAATCTGCCTTTTAGCTGATAGGCCCATATTTAAAAAAAAAGAAACAGTTCCTGATAATCCCTTAGAGTTTTGAAAAAAAAAATCAATTTCTCCTAACTACAGTATTATTACCTCCAATATGTAAAGTATTGAGAGTCTGGACCCCTTGATAAGTGATAGGCCGCGATAAGCACATCCAAATATGACGTATCAATGGCATAACTGCTTTGTGTTATATTTAGTTCTTAAATACCGAACTTACATTTATTGTTTAGATTTTATAATTGTGTTCTAAAATAGTAATAAATATAACAATCTATATCTTTACATAACATTGTTGCATTAAGACGGTGAGGGGCCCAGAAATATTTCTTGCACAGGGGCTCTCTGCAGTCTGTGTCCGCCCCTGCATAGGGTCCTGGGTCTTATATAGACCCGATGACGCTATGCGGCCAGCCAATCACTGTAATGCCACAATCAACATGGCTACGGCATTATACTGAGTTGCAGGCAATCCCCGCATGTTTATTCGCTGTCTAAAGAGCGGCAAACATGCGGGGTGGGGCCCCGAGCATTATCACTATATACGACCAATAGTTATCCTGTGGACAGATTCTCCCACTTGAACTGTGGATCTCTGCAGTTCTTTCAGAGTGACCATGGATCTACTAGCTGCTTCTCTAGTTAGTGCTTTCCTTGTTTGGGATGTTAGTTTAGATGAACGGCCATGTCTTGATAGATTTGCATTTGAACCATACTCTTTCCATTTTTGGATGATGAATTGAGCAGAGCTCCATAAAATGTTCATAGCTTGGGCTATTTTTTTTATAACCGAACCCTGCTTTACTCTCCTCCACAACTTTATCCCTGACCTTTCTGGTGTGTTCCAGGTTTTTCGTGATGCTGTTTGATCCCCATTCTCAAACCAACCTCTGAGGCCTTCACAGAACAGCTGTAGTTATACTGAGAAAAAATTACACGCAGGTGGACTCAATTTACTAATTATGTGACTTCTACCAGCAATTGCTCACTCAGGATTTTATTTAGGGGTATCAGACTAAAAGGGGCTGAATACAAATGCCCATCACAATTTTCAGATTTATATTTTTAAAATAATTAGAACACGAAGTATCATTTCCTTTACATTTCCCAGATGCTCGCTAATATGTGTTGCTATATCAGATAGAATCCCAATAAAATACATTTAATTTTGTGGGTGTAATGTGAAAAAATTCATAAGGTATAAATATTTTTACAAGGAACTGTATATATTATATACAGTGCATTGTGAAAGTATTTGGGCCCCCTTGAACTTTTCTACCTTTTGCCACATTTCTGGCTTCAAACATAAAGATATAAAATTCAAATTTTGGGGGGAAGAATCAACAACAAGTGGGACACAATCGTGAAGTGGAACGAAATTTATTGGATATTTTAAACTTTTTTAACAAATTAAAAACTGAAAAGTGGGGCGTGCAATATTACAACCCCTAGCAAAAATTATGGAATCACCGGGCTCGGAGGATGTTCATTCAGTTGTTTGATGTTGTTAAAAAAAAGCAGATCACAGACATGGCACAAAACTAAAGTCATTTCAAATGGTAACTTTAGGGCTTTAAGAAATACTAAAATAAATCTAGATTAAAAATGTGGTACTCAGTAAGGGTAATTTTTTTCAGACCAAGCAGAGGGAAAAAATTATGGAATCACTCAGTTCTGAGGAAAAAAATATGGAATCACCCTGTAAATTTTCATTTCCAAAACTAACACCTGCATCAAATTAGATCTGCTCATTAGTCTGCATCTAAAAAGGAGTGATTACACCTTGGAGAGCTGTTGTACCACGTGGACTGACATGAATCATGGCTCCAACATGAGAGATGTCAATTGAAACAAAGGAGAGGATTATCAAACTCTTAAAAGAAGGTAAATCATCACGCAATGTTGCAAAAGATGTTGGTTGTTCACAGTCAGCTGTGTCTAAAATCTGGACCAAATACAAACAACATGGGAAGGTTGTTAAAGGCAAACATACTGGTAGACCAAGGAAGACATCAAAGCGTCAAGACCGGAAACTTAAAGCAATATGTCTCCAAAACAGGAAATTCACAACAAAATAAATGAGGAACGAAAGGGAGTAAACTGGAGTCAATGTCTGTGACCGAACTGTAAGAAACCGCCTAAAGGAAATGGGATTTACATACAGAAAAGCTAAACAGAAAAGCAAAACATAAGCCATCATTAACACCTAAACAGACAAAAACAAGGTTACAATGGGCTAAGGAAAAGCAATCGTGGACTATGGATGCCTGGATGAAAGTCATATTCAGTGATGAATCGCGAATCTGCATTGGGCAAGGTGATGATGCTGGAACTTTTGTTTGGTGCCGTTCCAATGAGATTTATAAAGATGACTGCATGAAGAGAACATGCACATTTCCACAGTCATTGATGATATGGGGCTGCATGTCAGGAAAAGGCACTGGGGAGATGGCTATCATTACATCTTTAATAAATGCCCAAGTTTACATTGACATTTTGGACAGTTTTCTTATCCCATCAATTGAAAGGATATTTGGGGATGATTACATCATTTTTCAAGATAATAATGCATCCTGCCATAGAGCAAAAACTGTGAAAACATTCCTTGAAAGAAGACTCATAAGGTCAATGTCATGGCCCGCAAATAGTCCGGATCTCAATCCAATTGAAAATCTTTGGTGGAAGTTGAAGAAAATGGTCCATGACAAGGCTCCAACCTGCAAAGCTGATTTGGCAACAGCAATCAGAGAAAGTTGGAGCCAGATTGATGAAGAGCACTGTTTGTCACTGATTAAGTCCATGCCTCAGAGACTGCAAGCTATTATTAAAGCCAGAGGTGGTGCAGCAAAATACTAGTGATGTATTGGAGTGTTCTTTTGTGTGTTTGTTTTTCATGATTCCATATTTTTTTCCTCAGAATTGAGTGATTCCATATTTTTTTTCCCTCTGCTTGGTCTGAAAAAAAATTACCCTTACTGAGTACCACATTTTTAATCTTGATTTCATTTAGTGTTTCTTAAAGCCCTAAAGTTGCCATTTGAAATGACTTTAGTTTTGTGCCCTGTCTGTGATCTGCTTTTTTTCAACAACATTAAACAACTGAATGAGCATCCTCCGAGCCCGGTGATTCCATAATTTTTGTCACGGGCTGTATTCAGCCCCCTTGAGTTAATACTTTGTAGCGCCACCTTTTGCTGCGATTACAGCTGCAAGTCGCTTGGGGTATGTCTCTATCAGTTTTGCACATCTAGAGGCTGAAATTCTTGCCCATTCTTCCTTGCAAAACAGCTCGAGCTCATTGAGGTTGCATGGAGGGCGTTTGTGAACAGCAGTTTTCAGCTCTTTCCACAGATTCTTGATTGGATTCAGGTCTGGACTTTAACTTGACCATTCTAACACCTGGATACATTTATTTTTTAACCATTCCATTGTAGATTTTGCTTTATTTTTGGGATCATTGTCTTGTTGGAAGACAAATTGCCATCCCAGTCTCAGGTCTTTTGCAGACTCCAACAGGTTTTCTTCCAGAATGGTCCTGTATTTGGCTCCGTCCATCTTCCCATCAATTTTAACCATCTTCCCTGTCCCTGCTGAAGAAAAGCAGGCCCAAACCATGATGCTGCCACCACCATGTCTGACAGTGGGGATGGTGTTTTGAGGGTGATGAGCTGTGTTGCTTGTATGCCAAACATATCGTTTTGCATTGTGGCCAAAAAGTTCAATTTTGGTTTCATCTGACCAGAGCACCTTATTCTACATGTTTGGTGTGTCTCCCAGGTGGTTTGTGGCAAACTTCAAACGAGACTTTATATGGATATCTTTGGATATCTTTGAGAAATGGCTTTCTTCTTGCCACTCTTCCATAAAGGCCAGATTTGTGCAGTGTACGACTGATTGTTGTCCTATGGACAGACTCTCCCACCTCAGCTGTAGATCTCTGCAGTTCATCCAGAGTGATCATGGGCCTTTTGGCTGCATCTCTGATCAGTCTTCTCCTTGTTCGAAATGAAAGTTTAGAGGAACGGCTGGGAGATGTTTAAAACTTGGGAAATCTTTTTGTATCCAAATCCAGCTTTAACCTTCGCCACAACAGTATCTCGGACCTGCCTGGTGTGTTCTTTGGTCTTCATGATGCTCTCTGCACTTGAAACAGAACCCTGAGACTATCACAGAGCAGTTGTATTTATACGGAGACTTGATTACACACAGGTGGATTCTATTTATCATTACCAGTCATTTAGGACAACATTGGATCATTCAGAGATCCTCATTGAATTTCTGGAGTGAGTTTGCTGCACTGAAAGTAAAGGGGCCGAATAAAATTGCACGCCCCACTTTTCAGTTTTGAATTTGTTAAAAACTTTTAAAATATCCAATAAATTTCGTTCCACTTCATGATTGTGTCCCACTTGTTGTTGATTCTTCCCCCCAAAATTAGAATTTTATATCTTTATGTTTGAAGCCAGAAATGTGGCAAAAGGTAGAAAAGTTCAACGGGGCCAAATACTTTCACAAGGCACTGTATGTTAAGAGCCTGGATTCAGAACTGGAAATTCCAGTAGGTTTCTCTGGTAATTGATGTCCGCTGATGTTATCCTCCTCCAGCTGGAGCACAGTACCTTCATATAGTTCCAAACAAAACACACAGTACAAATAACTATTACTGCAAATAATATCATTAAACTAGGTCTAAATAGTAACACCACACCATGACCACTACATTGTGATCAAATATTAATACCTTATTCCTATGGAACAAAACACACTACACAAATACCAATATTACCAATAATATGCCTCTATATACTATCTACCACTACAGAGTGACTGAATTGTATCACTAAACTATTAGACTGTGTGCCCACGATGAGTTTTTTAAGCGTTTCCGCAGTGGCAAAAACGCTGCAGAAATGCTTAAAAAGTGAATGGTAGAAGGCCTGCCATGTTCCCCAATGATAATCCGCATGTGCTGTGTACATACTGCGGAAATTTCCGCTGCGGGGTTATCATTGTGGAAAAAACGCAGCACTACCAATTATCTTGCGGAAGAGCTGCGTTTTCGCCGCCATTGACTTGCATTGAATCGCTTGGATTCAGCATCACTGCATCTGTAGATGCGGAATCCAAGCGTTTCAATGTGCGGATGGTACCCGGGTCTGGAGGAGAGGAGACTCTCCTCCAGACCCGGGTACCATAGAACCTGTAAAAAAAAGAATAAAATAAAAAATAAATATCATATTTACCTTCTGATGGCCCCCTGTGTGCTTGTCTTCATTTGCCGGCGCTGACGTCATTTAGTCATGTGACGGCAGGTCCTTCAGTGTAGTGTACCGCGAGCTGCTGGCAAGCCAGGACGGAGAGAAGCAAGACTCTGGGGGCCATCGGAAGGTAAGTATAGATTTATTTTTTTATTTTTAAACATTCTTTAAGGTTACACTATATAAATCCATGCCGTTTGCATGGATTTATATATTGTGACCAAGTTGACAAGCACTTTCCAAGTGATGCTAAAATCGCTTGGAAAGAGCATGTCAACAGCATGCGGAAATGCATGTGAAGAAAGCTCCACATCCGCATGTCCCTGGCAGGAAAAACGCATGTACAATCCGCATGCGTTTTTTCTGCCAGGGAGATGCAGAAACGCTCAGGAAAAAATCCTGAGCATTTCTGCATCGTGGGCACATAGCCTTACAGTATAGTGGTAATATCGGTCTTTTAATAGTGGCTTTGTTTATTTAGTGAGCATATAGTTGTAGATTATGGCTCTACAGACTGTAAAAGAATATTACAGCACAGCTATAATAATTTAAGGTCCATTTACAATGCACAATATTCATGATAGAGCTATCCTAGTTACGCTAATCTTATGGTAAACTTGCAGTTTAAACAGGCTGACAATCACTCGACGAATAAGCAAAATCTTTAGTCGAGTGAAATTATCTTTTGGTTTGGCCAAATCATCATTCACAGCAGCACATTGTCCCATGTAAACAGAACCTGTAATGTCAAGAGCAACATCATAGTATACGTGCTGAACGATCTATTTCTGATCATTCAGTGTGCATCTGAAGTGGAAAAACGTCTTTTCATTATTTGTGTGTGCTTTTTTGTGTATTTTTTTGCACATTTAATTTTACTTTCTTTGCTTTTTCACTTAGTCACACTCTGGGACAAGAATATTTTTCACTTTTATTGCTGGTCACGTGCATTGTAGTGCTCATGCACTGCAATGCATGAGACATGTCAGTTCTTCACTGACCCAGCTTGTTAGACCCTGCTTGTAGCTGGACCTAATAGGCCACCATTGCCTGAGGTCACCAGATGACCTTGGGGTGCTATGGCAATTATCGACACCCGAGATTACGATCACCAGGAGCCAGTAGTGTAAAGGGGAGCCCCCTACTCCTTTTAACCACTTAGATTCAACTTTCGAGATTGACAGCTGCATGTAAGGGGTTAATCGTCCACGATCGATTCTAAAACTGGTCGGCGTCGATGCCACAATGTGTCAGCTCTCATATACAGCTGTTGACCATAGGATTTTCGCCCACTGGGGTCGCTACACACTTATTCCTCAGTACTGGGAAAAAGAAGCACTAAGGAATAAGGCCCCTTAACAGCTGCCATGAAAAGGCACATCGGCAGTCGAAAACAGGTTAAAACGTTACTCAGGTTAATACTTTGTAGCGCCACCTTTTGTGCGATTACAGCTGCAAGTCGCTTGGGGTATGTCTCTATCAGTTTTGCACAACTAGAGGCTGAAATTCTTGCCCATTCTTCCTTGCAAAACAGCTCGAGCTCATTGAGGTTGGATGGAGGGCGTTTGTGAACAGCAGTTTTCAGCTCTTTCCACAGATTCTCGATTGGATTCAGGTCTGGACTTTGACTTGGCCATTCTAACACCTGGATACGTTTATTTTTTAACCATTCCATTGTAGATTTTGCTTTATGTTTGGGATCATTGTCTTGTTGGAAGATAAATCTCCATCCCAGTCTCAGGTCTTTTGCAGACTCCAACAGGTTTTCTTCCAGAATGGTCCTGTATTTGGCTCCGTCCATCTTCCCATCAATTTTAACCATCTTCCCTGTCCCTGCTGAAGAAAAGCAGGCCCAAACCATGATGCTGCCACCACCATGTCTGACAGTGGGGATGGTGTTTTGAGGGTGATGAGCTGTGTTGCTTGTATGCCAAACATATTTTGTTTTGCATTGTGGCCAAAAAGTTCGATTTTGGTTTCATCTGACTAGAGCACCTTATTCTACATGTTTGGTGTGTCTCCCAGGTGGTTTGTGGCAAACTTCAAACGAGACTTTATATGGATATCTTTGAGAAATGGCTTTCTTCTTGTCACTCTTCCATATAGGCCAGATTTGTGCAGTGTACGACTGATTGTTGTCCTATGGACAGACTCTCCCACCTCAGCTGTAGATCTCTGCAGTTCATCCAGAGTGATCATGGGCCTTTTGGCTGCATCTCTGATCAGTCTTCTCCTTGTTAAAAATGAAAGTTTAGAGGGACGGCCGAGTCTTGGTAGATTTGCAGTGGTCTGATACTCCTTCCATTTCAATATGATCGCTTGCACAGTGTTCCTTGAGATGTTTAAAACTTTGGAAATCCTTTTGTATCCAAATCCAGCTTTAAACTTCACCACAACAGTATCTCGGACCTGCCTGGTGTGTTCCTTGGTCTTCATGATGCTCTCTGCACTTGAAACAGAACCCTGAGACTATCACAGAGCAGGTGCATTTATACGGAGACTTAATTACACACAGGTGGATTCTATTTATCATTACCAGTCATTTAGGACAACATTGGATCATTCAGAGATCCTCACTGAATTTCTGGAGTGAGTTTGTTGCACTGAAAGTAAAGGGGCCGAATAATATTGCACGCCCACTTTTCAGTTTTTAATTTGTTAAAAACGTTTAAAATATCCAATAAATTTCGTTCCACTTCACGATTGTGTACCACTTGTTGTTGATTCTTCCCCAAAAAATTAGAATTTTATATCTTTATGTTTGAAGCCAGAAATGTGGCAAAAGGTAGAAAAGTTCAACGGGGCAAAATACTTTCACAATGCACTGTATGTTAAGAGCTCGGATTCAGAACTGGAAATTCCAGTAGGTTTCTCTGGTAATTGATTTCCGCTGATGTTATCCTCCTCCAGCTAGAGCACAGTACCTTCATATAGTTCCAAACAAAACACAGTACAAATAACTATTACTGCAAATAATATCATTAAACTAGGTCTAAATAGTAACACCACACCATGACCACTACATTGTGATCAAATATTAATACCTTATTCCTATGGAACAAAACACACTACACAAATACCAATATTACCAATAATATGCCTCTATATACTATCTACCACTACAGAGTGACTGAATTGCATCACTAAACTATTAGACTGTGTGCCCACGATGCGTTTTTCAATAGTTTCCGCAGCGGCAAAAACGCTGCAGAAACGCTTAAAAAGCTAATGGTAGAAGGCCTGCCATGTTCCCCAATGATAATCCGCATGTGCTATGCACATGCTGTGGAAATTTCCGCTGCGGGGTTATCATTGCGGAAAAAACGCAGCACTACCAATTATTTTGCGGAAGAGCTGCGTTTTCGCCGCCATTGACTTGCATTGAATCGCTTGGATTCAGCATCACTGCATCTGTAGATGCGGAATCCAAGCGTTTCAATGTGCGGATGGTACCCGGGTCTGGAGGAGAGGAGACTCTCCTCCGGACCCGGGTACCATAGAACCTGTAAAAAAAAGAATAAAATAAAAAATAAATATCATATTTACCTTCTGATGGCCCCCTGTGTGCTTGTCTTCACTTGCCGGCGCTGACGTCATTTAGTCATGTGACGGCAGGTCCTTCAGTGTAGTGTACCGCGAGCTGCCGGCAAGCCAGGACGGAGGGAAGCAAGACTCTGTGGCCATCGGAAGTTAAGTATAGATTTATTTTTTTATTTTTAAACATTCTTTAATGTCACACTATATAAATCCATGCCGTTTGCATGGATTTATATAGTGGGACCAAGTTGACAAGCACTTTCCAAGTGATGCTAAAATCGCTTGGAAAGAGCATGTCAACCGCATGTGGAAATGCATGTGAAGAACGCTCCACATCCGCATGTCCCTGGCAGGAAAAACGCATGTACAATCCGCATGTACAATCCGCATGCGTTTTTTCTGCCAGGGAGATGCAGAAACGCTCAGGAAAAAATCCTGAGCATTTCTGCATCGTGGGCCCATAGCCTTACAGTATAGTGGTAATATCGGTCTTTTAATAGTGGCTTTGTTTATTTAGTGAGCATATAGTTGTAGATTATGGTTCTACAGACTGTAAAAGAATATTACAGCACAGCTATAATAATTTAAGGTCCATTTACAATGCACAATATTCATGATAGAGCTATCCTAGTTACGCTAATCTTATGGTAAACTTGCAGTTTAAACAGGCTGACAATCACTCGACGAATAAGCAAAATCTTTTGTCGAGTGAAATTATCTTTTGGTTTGGCCAAATCATCATTCACAGCAGCACATTGTCCCATGTAAACAGAACCTGTAATGTCAAGAGCAACATCATAGTATACGTGCTGAGCAACATCATAGTATACATGCTGAACGATCTATTTCTGATCATTTAGTGTGCATCTGAAGTGGCGAAACGTCTTTTCATTATTTGTGTGTGCTTTTTTTGTGTATTTTTTTTTGCACATTTAATTTTACTTTCTTTGCTTTTTCACTTAGTCACACTCTGGGACAAGAATATTTTTCACTTTTATTGCTGGTCACGTGCATTGTAGTGCTCATGCACTGCAATGCATGAGACCTGTCAGTTCTTCACTGACCCAGCTTGTTAGACCCTGCTTGTAGCTGGACCTAATAGGCCACCATAGCCTGAGGTCACCAGATGACCTTGGGGTGCTATCGCAATTATCGGCACCCGAGATTAGGATCACCAGGAGCCAGTAGTGTAAAAGGGAGCCCCCTACTCATTTTAACCACTTAGATTCAACTTTCGAGATTGACAGCTGCATGTAAGGGGTTAATCGTCCACGATCGATTCTAAAACTGGTCGGCGTCGATGCCACAAGGTGTCAGCTCTCACATACAGCTGTCGACCATGGGATTTTCGCCCACTGGGGCCGCTACACACTTATTCCTCAGTACTGGGAAAAAGAAGCACTAAGGAATAAGGCCCCTTAACAGTTGCCATGAAAAGGCACATCGGCAGTCGATAACGGGTTAAAACGTTACTCAGGTTTTCTAGGTATTGTGACAAAGTCACTAGCAGAATACTGGAGGGGAGATATGTTTCACTGAGGCTGTTAGCTTCAGTGATGTGAAACATGGAAGTCTTCTCCTGCATAGTATGTGCAGAGAGGTTTAAGAAGCTATATTTAAAAAGGTATGTTTTATAGGTGAATGACCAGAAGTATGGACGGGAGGTCATTCACCATATCTCCACCCCAGGGTGAGATCTGGGGGCTTTAAATAGTCAGCCTGTTCACTCAGATGTTGTTCAGCATCTGGAGGTCAGCTCCAGAGAGAGCAGCTTGTGTTTGTTTCTGCTAACCTAAACTTTGTGGTTTTTAGCTAATCCTGAGTGGCCGGACCCCAGCCGGTGCAAGGACTTTGCTGGACACTTTATTATATTATTTTGCCGTTATGCCAGATGGGCTGTGTTTATTTTTCAGAACTCTACATTGGTTTATGCCTCTTAATAAACCAACTGAAAATTTGGTCTGGTGCCTAGTCGAGGACCAGGTGAGTACCTCTGCTAGAACCCCAGGAAGTGAAACCATAAGAGAAAATAAGAAAACCCTGCTAAGATAGCAAAACCTAATGCTAGCACCACTCACCACCAAGCACATAGGGAACTACAATAAACAGCAAAGGACTGAGCACGGAGCAGGATTATATAGCCCGCCTAATGAACAGATGTTGATTACCTCCCAATCCTGCCCAGACAGCCACTCCCTGCTAGCTTCAACAGCAGACTGGACAAAATCCCACCATTGCTTATTGCCAAACAAAGCAGCGTCCTACGCTACTTGGCAACCAGGGAAGACAGCGTCCCATCTTCCCCGAGCAGAGAATCAGTGAGGGAAACGGTGTACCGTGTCCCCACACATCCCACAACACCAGAACTCAACGCTCAACAAGATTGGGACAGTTTCCCTAAACACGTGGTACCTGCGCCTCCAGGTTTAGGACAATGGCGGCGCTTGCGACTGAAGTAGCGCAGTTCGGATCTGCTCCATTACCAGGTGGCGCACAAAACCACGATTGTTAATATCAACCTATTTAAATCCAAATTATGTGTGACTATAAATATGTATAATTACTACAAATACTACTCATAATGTGAGCTGACTTACCATTCTGAACTGCATATAAAAATATACATCATATCATTCTGGAAATTCATACCATTGAGCTGCTTTATATTCATAATTAGAATCCAACACATTTCTCTTAATAGGATTTTTTTTTACACTTCCCCCCTCGCTCAGGACAGCTCACCCTTTCGATTCCATAATGTGTAAAACAATTTGTATAATTTTTGTTTGTATCTACAGTGTTTAGTTGCATCAGAATATGCATTATTGCCTATGTTGATGTTATACAATGCCTTGAAAAAGTATTCATACCCTGTGAACTTTTCCACATTTTTTCAAGTTACGAGCACAAACTTAAATGCATTTTATTGGAATTTTATGTGATATGCCAACACAAAGTAGCAAGTATTTGTGAAGTGTAAAGAAAATTATATAGTTTTCTAACTATTTTAAAAATATATACAGTGGTGACCAAACGTTTTGCTTTTTTTTTTTCAAGTGTGATTACTTCTGTCTAGTTGTTGTGATGCCATTTTCCTAGTGATGAATTGAAAGTGCATGAAGTTGTCATCATGTGAGACCTTAATTTTAACCAAAATGCTTTTGAATATAGGTATGGTCATTTAATTAAAGAAAACTGACTGCCAAAAGTTTTGCATATACTATTTATTGATCACAACATAGAGAGTAATTCATTGTTTACTATAACTTAGTATTTTGTAGCATAACCTCTTGCTTTAATTACTGCACCACACCGACGGGGCATTGAAGCTACTAGAGTATTCAAGACATTTTGAGAGATCTTGCTCCATTCTATTTGCAAACAATTCATCTTTATGGCTATGGGTATGGGCTCCATCTCGTCGCCCTAACTCATCCCAAAGGTGCTCTATAGGGTGTAAATCAGGTGATTGGCTTGGCCGTTGCAACGGGCGATCATTTTTCTTTGCTAACCAATTTTTGACTAAATTGGATGTGTGCTTAGGATCATTGTCTTGCTGGAATTTTCATCCCCTGTGTAACGGGTCTGGGAGGCGGAACCTCTGAGCTACTATACAAGGGGGCGGTCCTTGTAAGGGAGCGGGTGGCGACCAGGCAGGCAGTCACAGCAGGTGACCGGGACAGTCTCTGGGTGTACGGGCAGGAGGTCACGGCAAGTGACCGGGCAGTCTCTGGATGAACGGGCAGATGGTCACGGCAAGTGACCGGGGCAGTCTCTGGGTGAACGGGCAGATGGTCACGGCAAGTGACCGGGGCAGTCTCTGGGTGAACGGGCAGATGGTCACGGCAAGTGACCGGGGCAGTCTCTGGGTAAAGGGTTGGTACGACCTGTGGCGGCTGATGGTAGACGTGAGCTCCCAGGTGAGCAGGCGAGAGTCTCTGGATAAACGGGTGGTCACAGCATGTGACGGCGGAGCCTCCAGGAAGACCAACAGACAGGCGGCAGATGAGCGCTCCCAGGTGAGCGGGCAGAAGTCTCTGGACAGGCGGGTGGTCACAGCACGTGACGGCAGAGCCTCCAGGTAGGCTAGCAGACAGGCAGCAGATGAGCGCTCCCAGGTGAGCGGGCAGGAGTCACTGGACAGGCAGGTGGTCACAGCACGTGACGGCAGAGCCTCCAGGTAGGCTAGCAGGCAGGTAGCAGATGTGCGCTCCCAGGTGAGCGGGCAAGCTGGTCCATAGACAGACTGACAAGAGTTGGAAGGCAGACCGTCGGACCTCAGGCAAGCAGGCAGGTAGTTGATGTGCGCTCCCAGGTGAGCGGGCAAGCTGGTCCTTAGACAGACTGACAGGAGTAGTAAGGCAGACCGTCGGACCTCAGGCTAGCAGGCAGGTAGCAGAATATCAGGCAGGAATAAGACAGCAAGCAGGCAGGAATCTGGCAGGTATCTGGCAGGTAACTGGCAACGGGACCTGAGGGCTGAAGCAGAGTAGTGAACAGTGCAACAACATTGCTCGGGCACCTCCATTTTGGAGGAGGTGCCTTATATATGGTGAAGTCCTCCGGCCATTGGCCGGGGACTCCTTAGGACGGCGCGCGCGGCCCCTTTAAGAGGGAGGGAGAGCGCGCGCGCGTGCCCTAAGCACAGTGGCCGGGAAGGAGCGCGCGCTGCCAGCAGAGCGGGAGGAGGACGCCGGGCACGGAGCAGAGAGGTGAGGGGAACAGCGTCCCTGCCTAACAGAGGGCAGGGACGCCGGCGCTACACCCTGCCTACTTTGGTTTTACCATGTGGCAGCATTACATTCTCCAGTATATCCGTGTACATGGTAGCATTCATATTTCCATCAATTCTATGCAGAGGGCCAATGGCAGATGCAGAAAAGCAGCCCTAAACCATGACATTATCACCACCATGTTTCACTGTAGGTGTTTTATACCTTACATCAATACGTTTTCCAATTGGGTGGTATAGATAGTGCTTACCATCATTACCAAACAGATTGAGCTTGGATTCATCAGACCACAACACCTTAGTCCAATCTGTCTCTTTACATTGGCTGAGCCAGTGAAGGCAGTGGCAGAGAGGGGAGGCCGGGTAGCGGGGGGACAAGTGGATTAGTAGTGAAGCAGAGTTTATCATAGATTGGAGGTTTGCGAGCGTGTTAGAAGGGAGGCCATAGAGCAGGAGGTTGCAATAGTCAAGACAGGAGATGATGAGGGCGTGCACTAGTGTTTTTGCAGATCCTTGGTTAAGGAATGTACGGATCCAGGAAATAGTTTTGAGTTGGACTCTGCAAGAGGTTGAAAGGGCTTGGATATGTGGTTTGTAGGAGAGAGCAGAGTCAAGGGTTACCCCGAGGCAGCGAGCTTGCTGGACTTGGATAGAGTGGGCAGCCATTGACTTTGATGGATAAGCCTGTTGGGGGGGTTGAGTGAGATGGAGGAAAGATGATGAATTCTGTTTTTTCCATGTTAAGTAGAAATCGAGTAGAGAAGAAGGATGAAATAGCAGACACTCATTGTGGGATTCTGGTTAGTAAGGAGGTGTTATCGGGTCCAGAGAGGTAGATCTGTGTGTCATCAGCATAGAGAGGATATTGAAAGCTGTGGAACTCTAAGAGCTGCCCAGGCCGAAGTTGTAGATGGAGATGAGTAGGGGTTCTAGAACTGAACCTTTGGGGACATCGACAGATAGGGGCGAGATGAGGAGGCGGTGTGTGAGTGGGAAACACTGAATGTCTGGTCTGTTCGGTATGAAGAGATCTAAGATAGGGCATAGTCTGTAATGCCAAGAGATGAGAGAATCTGTAGTAAGAGGGATTGGTCCAATGTGTCAAATGCTGAGGACAGGTCCAGGAGGAGGAGGACAGAGTAGTGTCGCTTGGCTTTGGCAATAAGTCATTTTAGTTAGGGCAGTTTCGGTTGAATCATAAGGTCGGATGCCAGATTGTAACCGGTCAAAGAGGGAGCAGGAGGAGAAGTGGGAGAAACGTTCAAGATAGACATGCTGTTCCAGTAGCTTTGAGGCATAGGCGAGAAGTGATATGCGGCGATAGCTAGACATAGAGGATGGGTCAACGGAGGGCTTTTTGAGGATGGGTGTGATCGAGGCATGTTTAAAGCATGAGGGGAAGACACCAGTTGTGATAGCTTGAAGAGATGGGTTAACGTGGATGTCATAAGAGTGCAGTCCGATGACTTCCACACACCCATAGACTTGAATGGGTATGCAGCATTCGATTTGCGCTGTAAATCAGAGCCTTGATGCAATTTTTTTCTCATGCTCAAATGGTATGTGAAAAAAAACGCTGATCAGCACTGCCCTATAGAAGACTATTGGTACGAGTGCTACCACATAAAACATTGGATAGCACTCATTTGATGTATACGCTCGTGTGAGCGAGCCCTAAATCTCACAGAGCCTAGGCACAGTGAACACAGACAAGGACCCACAATACAAGGTCCCACCGGGAGTTATCAAAAAATGAGCAACATTCTGCCACCTCCTCACTACAGAAAGAGCAAGGCCTACCGTTCCATCACTATCTGGAGCTCATACTTACTGATGTCTACTTTCCCCTTTTGTGGGAAGAAGCAGCCAGGTGCACTCCCTCTGATCAGCAGACGCCTGCGCACATGGTGCAGTGTGGGCATGTCTGCTTTACTGTAATGTGGCTGAGCCGGCACATATATACAACTTAAAGTTTGTGCATATGTGCCAGGCCCCTTGAATTTAAAATAAGCTCTGAAGGCTGATTCTCAGGGAAATCTATGTCCGGCCAATTGATCTTAATAGCTAATTTACGTATTAAGAAAAACGTGGCTTTTTCTAGAATAAGACATAGATTGTAGATATCAAGGTATCATTTTAGTGAGCTTTCTATGACCTACATGCCCATATAGATGGCTTAGGATGGTGGATATTGCTGACAAATTCCCTTTAAGGTACAGTATCTGTCCCCTGGTGACCCTAAATAGCTGCTTGGGAACCAGTCGAGGGATATATGCCCCACTGCCTTAGTCTGCCCTAGTAATCACACTTATGTCTACCTACTCTGGACTCTTTGTAATCACACACAGCTCTGTAGTGAGATTCAGGAGAGCAGGCTGTCAGTCATTATGTGTCTCACACTGGTGATGCCCCTTTCATTTAAAAAAAAAAAAAAAAGCTCTGGAGGTAGATTCTCATGTAGATTTGTGTACAGCTGATAGATCTTAATAGCCCATTTACATATGAAGAAAAATGTGGCTTTCTCTGGAATAAGACAATGGATCGCAGATATCAAGGTATCATTTTAGTCAACTGCCTATGACCTACTCCCCCATACAGACATCTTAGGAGGGATAATCCTACTGACAGATTCCCTTTAAGAGTATATACACTGGTTGATCAATGTGAACTCGATGCTAGCATCACTCATTTCCCAATAATTGGCCATTGTTAACAGTCTGCCAGTTACCAGACAAACGAGAAAAATTCCTCTTTGCAGCACATTGTAATGTGTAAACAGGACATGTGCTGCCAAGAAAAATGAGTCTATGTGAACATAACGATCTTTAACAAACTGCTCTGAATGCATAGCAAATAACTGCTGACGGCTCACAAGTAACCAATTGGTGGTCGCTTAATGCCCTCAGGTCCTGCAGTGTAAGTGCTCCCTTATTCATCAAGAAAGGGGGTGATTGTAGGAGGCTTCGGTCAGCAGGGCAGCATATTGGATCTTTTTGTAGGAACTCTGCATCCAGCTGACCTAAGCTACAGACAGAACCTTATTTACTACCAAAACTAAGAAGGCTGAAGTTATTCCTTCAGGTACAGATTTAGGTGTTTTTAAGGTGGGGGCTACATGGCAGTGTAATGCAGGTGAACGGAGTGCATTGCAGCCCTTAGACTACTGCGACAAGCAATCAGATATTTTACCTCTTGTTGATCATGGTACCTTATAGGGCGCAGTGTGACCCCATTCTCCTACAATGAGAATGTAGCATAGCGATCAGTGCCAATACCACTAGTGCCAAAATCTCTGTGTAGCCCCAGCCTTATGCACGGTATGCATCTATAAGTCCCCATTCATACGCTCAGTATTTTACATCAGTATTTGTGGCCAAAACCAGGAGTGGGTGAGAAATACAGAAGTGGTGATGTGTTTCTATTGTACTTTTCCTCTGATGGTTCCACTCCTGGTTTTGGCTTATAGATCTGGATTAAATACTGAAGGTGTGAACATGGGCTAAGTGTAATAACAGGATGAGAAGTGTCAGTACACAGAGGACAGGGGAAGAATGCCGCTCACACAAGGCTGTTGTGAATAGGAGCTTCGTGTGAACCCCAGCATAGGGCTGCTGTCAGCGGGCTGCACCTTCCGCCGTGGAGCGCTGGTTTCTCTACTTCACCAGTCAGGACACCTCAGGGAAAGAACGGAGCGCGGCCACACAAGCAACCGGCTGAACCGGGGAAGCCGGCAGTGGGAACGCCCGGCCGCCCTGCTCGGCACCGACTAGAGCAAACAAGCTCTCCTCAGATAACAGCCACCCCGCCGTCACCAATCACCGAGCTCCGGGACCCTGCGTCCACACCTTAGCGACGACGTCACGTAACGTGAGCCGCTGCCAGGAGCTCACAAGTGCTCAGCACCTTCTCCAGCACAGACCGGACGGGCGGCCGGCGGAGTCTACGTGCACGGGTAATGTGCTCACACAAGCCTTCCTTCTTGGTGTGCGTGCCGTGGAGCTGGGTGTGGGGACATGTCAGGGAGTGGACGAGAGGCGGCTACACCATGTTATTAGGGACGAGGGCGGCAGCGCGGTCCTGCTGTGCATCTGCTGCTGTGCGCTGGGCGGGTGTGAAGGCTACTGCTTCCTCACAGCAGAGCTGTACTGTGCGAGAGAAGCCGCTGGGCATCCACTGGCAGAGGTAACACGGCGGGGCCGCTGTCAGCGAGGGCGCATACAGACATCACACCGCGGCACATCACACCGCACACTGCCGGCACATCACACCGCACACTGCCGGCACATCACACCGCACACTGCCGGCACATCACACCGCACACTGCCGGCACATCACACCGCACACTGCCGGCACATCACACCGCACACTGCCGGCACATCACACCGCACACTGCCGGCACATCCCACCGCGGCACATCACACCGCACGCTGCCGGCACATCACACCGCACACTGCCGGCACATCACACCGCACGCTGCCGGCACATCACATCGCACCGCACGCTGCCGGCACATCACATCGCACCGCACGCTGCCGGCACATCACATCGCACCGCACGCTGCCGGCACATCACATCGCACCGCACGCTGCCGGCACATCACATCGCACCGCACGCTGCCGGCACATCACATCGCACCGCACGCTGCCGGCACATCACATCGCACCGCACGCTGCCGGCACATCACATCGCACCGCACGCTGCCGGCACATCACATCGCACCGCACGCTGCCGGCACATCACATCGCACCGCACGCTGCCGGCACATCACATCGCACCGCACGCTGCCGGCACATCACATCGCACCGCACGCTGCCGGCACATCACATCGCACCGCACGCTGCCGGCACATCACATCGCACCGCACGCTGCCGGCACATCACATCGCACCGCACGCTGCCGGCACATCACATCGCACCGCACGCTGCCGGCACATCACATCGCACCGCACGCTGCCGGCACATCACATCGCACCGCACGCTGCCGGCACATCACATCGCACCGCACGCTGCCGGCACATCACATCGCACCGCACGCTGCCGGCACATCACATCGCACCGCACGCTGCCGGCACATCACATCGCACCGCACGCTGCCGGCACATCACATCGCACCGCACGCTGCCGGCACATCACATCGCACCGCACGCTGCCGGCACATCACATCGCACCGCACGCTGCCGGCACATCACATCGCACCGCACGCTGCCGGCACATCACATCGCACCGCACGCTGCCGGCACATCACATCGCACCGCACGCTGCCGGCACATCACATCGCACCGCACGCTGCCGGCACATCACATCGCACCGCACGCTGCCGGCACATCACATCGCACCGCACGCTGCCGGCACATCACATCGCACCGCACGCTGCCGGCACATCACATCGCACCGCACGCTGCCGGCACATCACATCGCACCGCACGCTGCCGGCACATCACATCGCACCGCACGCTGCCGGCACATCACATCGCACCGCACGCTGCCGGCACATCACATCGCACCGCACGCTGCCGGCACATCACATCGCACCGCACGCTGCCGGCACATCACATCGCACCGCACGCTGCCGGCACATCACATCGCACCGCACGCTGCCGGCACATCACATCGCACCGCACGCTGCCGGCACATCACATCGCACCGCACGCTGCCGGCACATCACATCGCACCGCACGCTGCCGGCACATCACATCGCACCGCACGCTGCCGGCACATCACATCGCACCGCACGCTGCCGGCACATCACATCGCACCGCACGCTGCCGGCACATCACATCGCACCGCACGCTGCCGGCACATCACATCGCACCGCACGCTGCCGGCACATCACATCGCACCGCACGCTGCCGGCACATCACATCGCACCGCACGCTGCCGGCACATCACATCGCACCGCACGCTGCCGGCACATCACATCGCACCGCACGCTGCCGGCACATCACATCGCACCGCACGCTGCCGGCACATCACATCGCACCGCACGCTGCCGGCACATCACATCGCACCGCACGCTGCCGGCACATCACATCGCACCGCACGCTGCCGGCACATCACATCGCACCGCACGCTGCCGGCACATCACATCGCACCGCACGCTGCCGGCACATCACATCGCACCGCACGCTGCCGGCACATCACATCGCACCGCACGCTGCCGGCACATCACATCGCACCGCACGCTGCCGGCACATCACATCGCACCGCACGCTGCCGGCACATCACATCGCACCGCACGCTGCCGGCACATCACATCGCACCGCACGCTGCCGGCACATCACATCGCACCGCACGCTGCCGGCACATCACATCGCACCGCACGCTGCCGGCACATCACATCGCACCGCACGCTGCCGGCACATCACATCGCACCGCACGCTGCCGGCACATCACATCGCACCGCACGCTGCCGGCACATCACATCGCACCGCACGCTGCCGGCACATCACATCGCACCGCACGCTGCCGGCACATCACATCGCACCGCACGCTGCCGGCACATCACATCGCACCGCACGCTGCCGGCACATCACATCGCACCGCACGCTGCCGGCACATCACATCGCACCGCACGCTGCCGGCACATCGCACCGCACGCTGCCGGCACATCGCACCGCACGCTGCCGGCACATCGCACCGCACGCTGCCGGCACATCGCACCGCACGCTGCCGGCACATCGCACCGCACGCTGCCGGCACATCACATCGCACCGCACGCTGCCGGCACATCGCATCGCACCGCACGCTGCCGGCACATCGCATCGCACCGCACGCTGCCGGCACATCGCATCGCACCGCACGCTGCCGGCACATCGCATCGCACCGCACGCTGCCGGCACATCGCATCGCACCGCACGCTGCCGGCACATCACATCGCACCGCACGCTGCCGGCACATCACATCGCGGCACATCACATCGCACCGCACGCTGCCAACTGCTGCCGCCGCCCAGGCATTCCATGTGGAAAGTTGCACTTTGGGACAGTCTGCAGGTTTCTGGGGTGGCAGATGAGATATTTTGGAAATTGGCTTTTAGTAAATTATGATTCTGACAACAGGTAGCACATGATTCTATGACTAAGGGCAAATCTGCCCAAAAAGCACATGTCCACTGGGAGCCCCCACTGATGGCTTATCCACACTAGCCATTGCTATAGTCACTTCCTAATATCGCTAATTTGATGCCCTATAGCAAACCCCGGCACAGTCCTCCAAGGCTCCTATATTTACAGAGGCCCCCCTTCTGTAATTAGGAGGTAGATATTAACCCCATAGTGACCAGGCCCCATTTTTCATTCTACCATGTCACTTAAAGTGGTGATAACTCTGGAATGGTTACACACAACGCAGTGATTTTATTTTCCTGACACATTGTACTTTGTTAGTGGTAAATTTAGGTCAATATGTTTTGTGTTTCTGAAAATATTTGGATATATGATAAATTTTAAAAAAATATTGCAATTTACTGACTTTGCTTATGTTCTTAAAGCACCACTCCGGATTATTATATATATATATATATATATATATATATATATATATATATATATATATATATATATATATATATATATATATTTTAACCCCTAGAGTGGTGTTACAAATATCTTCCCTGCCCATAGTAAAATACCAGCCGCCATCGTCTGTTCTTCCCAGCGCCACTCCGGGCCTGTTCCGCCATCTTGTGACTGGGAGTCAGTGGTAATGTGCACAGAAGGAGGCCAGCTCACCTGTTGCAGCTCAGTGTGCAGGAGCACGGAAATTTCATCTTGACAGACCTAAACCTTGGCAAGGGACACCGGAGTGCGTCTGAAACGCGTTGCATTATGTCTGTCGTACCTATGACCTTCTCTTCCATGCAAAGGATGTTTTAATCTAAGTTTTTTTTTTTCAATAAATTAACCTTTTCAACCAGAACTGGAAACATCCCATTTTTATCCTTAGCGGTAACGGTCACAAGCTCTCAGTGTAAGTCTATGAAAGCCTCGTTCTGGCTCTCATAGACTTGCATTGAGTTTTGACTTCCAGTCCACCCAGGAAACACTGGAGCTATCCTGCTAGACACAACTAGCTGACCTGGACCGGATTGGCACTGAGAACAGCAGAAGACAGAGGCTGGTAATTATTCTACTACAGGAATGGAACATACATTAGAGATACCTGTCACGGGGATACCATCACAGAGAGGGTCCAGAAGATCACGGCGTCTGGTTACTCGAACTGTTTCACCATTGTTCTAAACCGTGCAGGTTTTCTTTGCTCTGGCATTGCTAGGGTTAAATCAGTTCAGTTGATCTCCTGAAGCTCTCTATCATGGATTTCTTCAGCTGTTCAGTGCTGGCCACTCTCCTCTGGTATATATGCTCGCCACTGGCATTTGGGAATTGCCAGTGATAGTTCATTCTGCCTGGTTTAGAGTTGGAGGAATTGCTCGGTGTTTTGCGGTGGTGTTTGGAGAGTTGTTCTGGAGATTTCTGCATGGAATTTGCGTGTTCATCTTCTCCAATTTGGTTTCACCTTCCTATACCTCCCCTGTGTTCCACTCTGTTCGGTGAGTGTAATTTGTATGATTGTAGGTTTCATTTATCCCTGTCTGTCTTCCCTTGTCTGTCTGGTTAGTGTAATCCTATACACTTCGGCCTCACACCTTCCTGAGGAAGGGGGGGGGGGGGGGGCATAAGGATAAGTCAGGAGCTAAGCAAGGCACCTTCCAGGGAACAGGGATAGACTAGGGCGCCACCTAGTGTGAGAGATAGGGAAGGAGCTCCTTTTTCCTTAAACTGTAAACTGCCCCCATTGCATTGTTAGTGATGCAATGTGCATCGCTAACATGCATTTTTCATTTAATTTGGTGCAAATATAATGAGTATATAACATTTTATATACTTATCCTACCAGCTCATTCAGTCATAGTGGTGTGATTCTCCCATTCAGTCAGGACTGATGCCGCCCACGTATTTGAATTTTGCTCCTGATGAGCGCTGAAGTTATGGGGTGCGTGCGCAGTGGCAGTGAGGCTGTGTGGCTTCCAGCTTGCGCGCGCCGTGAGGCTGTGTGGCTTCCAGCTTGCGCGCGCCGTGAGGCTGTGTGGCTTCCAGCTTGCGCGCGCCGTGAGGCTGTGTGGCTTCCAGCTTGCGCGCGCCGTGAGGCTGTGTGGCTTCCAGCTTGCGCGCGCCGTGAGGCTGTGTGGCTTCCAGCTTGCGCGCGCCGTGAGGCTGTGTGGCTTCCAGCTTGCGCGCGCCGTGAGGCTGTGTGGCTTCCAGCTTGCGCTCGCCGTGAGGCTGTGTGGCTTCCAGCTTGCGCGCGCCGTGAGGCTGTGTGGCTTCCAGCTTGCGCGCGCCGTGAGGCTGTGAGGCTGTGTGGCTTCCAGCTTGCGGGCGCCGTGAGGCTGTGTGGCTTCCAGCTTGCGGATGCCGTGAGGCGCTGTGGCTTCCAGCTTGCGCGCGCCGTGAGGCTGTGTGGCTTCCAGCTTGCGCGCGCCGTGAGGCTGTGTGGCTTCCAGCTTGCGGATGCCGTGAGGCTGTGTGGCTTCCAGCTTGCGCGCGCCGTGAGGCTGTGTGGCTTCCAGCCTCACTATTCATGCACGGGCAGCCGCGTGTCATTGCATCACTAACAACGCGATGGGGGCAGTTTACATAGTAGATAATACATGACAGGTTCCCTTTAAGAAATCCTGCCTTGACAATACCATTACCATGTGAAATTTAAAAAAAACAAACAAAAAAACAGTGATGCTTCAAATATGACAGCTATGCAACACAAGATGTTAATAAATAACCTTGCCCATACATCTACTTAATGTCAACATAATTTTTCTAACGTCATTTTATTTTCTTCAAAGGTTTATTAAGAAATTTTCACTGTTTTCAAAGAAATGTACAAAGCTTGTATTTTTTTATGAACCTATTCAGATTTGAAGTGACTATGAGAAGCCTTTATATTGGACAATTCATCAAAATTGAATACCATTTTCAAAATGGCACCCCACAAAGTATTTAAAACTGCTCTGAGGTAGTTTAACTGTTCCGGTGCTTCACGTGAATTAACTCAAAATGGAATAAATAGAATAAAAAATAGTTTTCTTCTAAAATGTTGCTAACATACTAAAGGGCACCCTATCTGGTAGACCCTGAGGCCATTATTTGACCTCAAATTGCAATACCAACCATTGAGACAACTCAGTTGCTATATCAGGGTGCCAGTTGGGTTAAAGAGGTAGCTCACTCCCTATCTTGACCACTGTCGCTATTGATGGCAACCTCTAGGGGGTTAAACACCATGATCAATGGCAATTCCAATGCTGCAGCATGTCAGCTGTACTGTACAGCTGGGTTATAGGAAGTTTCGCCCCCAGGTACTTTTCGCCCCTATCATTTCGCCCCCAGGAAGATTCGCCCCCGGACGGGGGCGAACTGGGGGCGAAACATGCTGGGAGCGAAATGTACCCGGGGGCGAACTCCTGGGGGCGAAACATCCAATTCCCGTACAAGCTGACACCTCCAGCATTTTCACCCATCTGTGGATGCCAGTCTTTTATTCCTCAGGTTAGTAAAAAGGTGTGTTTGCAGTCATTAAGAGGTTAAAGTTATAAAACCAACACTCAACACTTTCAGCAGTCATCTGGGCACCACTGCAGTGCTCACTAGTCAGTTTTCCTGCTGTTAGCACACCTGCTATTTTTAGATGGACATTTTGTATATTACTAGCTGGCCAAGCCGGAATAATTTTTTATGCCTATATATTGTTCAACATGCTCCAGTGTAATATCTGTGACTTAAAGGAGTATTTTCAAGTTATTAAATTGCTTTAATTAGTTAAACAGCTTTAAAATAAGCAAGTTTCAATTGACTAGCTTTGTATATTTACTGCCATTCTCCTGCAATGTCAGTTTTTATCTTACATGTTGTACAGCTGATTTCCATGGAGCTCCACCACTAGTGCATGTCCAGAACATGGGAGAGTATGCAGTAAATACATTACAGAAGAGATATTAACTCCTAATATCCATGGCAATTCTCTCCAGCCAGTTGTTGATTTTTATACCACAGGTGCTCGCCTTCCCCTACGTCTGTTCCTGACCTAGCTGCTATTAGGCTAAGTGCCACGATGCTGAAATGCTCCGGATTTTTTCCTGAGCGTTTCTGCATCTCCCTGGCAGAAAAAACGCATGCGGATTGTACATGCGTTTTCCTGCCAGGGACATGCGGATGTGAAGCGTTCTTCACTTGCATTTCCGCATGCGGGTTGACAAGCGCTTTCCAAGAGATTTTAGCATCACTTGGAAAGTGCTTGACAACTTGGTCACACTATATAAATCCATGCAAATGGCATGGATTTATATAATGTGACCGAAAGAATGGCAAAAAATAAATATTATACTTGCCTTCTGATGGCGCCCGGAGTCTGTATTCGATCCGTCCTGGCTTGCCGGCAGCTTGCGGTACACAGGTTCTATGGTACCCAGGTCCGGAGGAGAGTCTCCTGTCATCCACACCCGGGTACCATCCGCACATTAGAACGCATGGAATCTGCATGTACAGATCCAGTGATGCGTAATCCATGCGTTCCAATGAAAGTCAATGGCGGCGAAAACGCAGCGCTTCCGCAAAATAATTGGTAGTGCTGCTTTTTTTCCCGCAATGATAATCCGCAGCGGAAATTTCCGCAGCATGTGCATAGCACATGCGGATTATCATTGGGGAACATGGCAGGCCTTCTACCAAGTGTTTTTTAAACGCAAAACACATCGTGGGCACACAGCCTTATATCTCACTCTTATCAATTCTGTAGAATCACAGTCCCAGAAATTCCCTGTTATCTGTGTGCAAATACAGTGATAGCAGTACACTCACTCCAGAACAAGCCACTGATTTTTGAATGTGTTATTGCTGAACTTGTACTGAGTTTTATAGTTCTACTGTTAACCAGGTCTGTTACTTAAAGGGGTTGTCTCATATTAAATATTTTTTAGTTTAGTTAAGCTACAAATTCTTAACCGCAACACCAACAAGTTCTTGAGGCTTTTAATACATTTCTAACAAGCCCACTAGGTTTCCCAAGCAATGCCATATACCTTTAAAAAATAAATAAATAAATAGTTTTTGAAATTGTTTGTTGTTGCATTGAGCACACAGTGGTCCAATGGGCATCTCTGGACCGTGCTCGGCGGCCCCTGTCTTCTTTATGACGTTGCCCTGTTGATATGGATTACGTTTTGTTCTTCATCCACACAGCCGACAAAGCCTCCTGTCTGTGCTTGTGCAGGCTCTCTGCTGGTTGTGTACATCAGTCATAAGTAGAGGGTGGCATTAGAAAGAAGTCCGAGACGGGGCGCCTAGCACGATCAAGACCATTGGACTGTTCGTGCACATTAGATGCCTGTGAGCGGCCAGTGATAGCGCCTATCACAGGCAGAAACAGCAGAGGAAGGTATTTATAAAGAAGCTTCTGTTCATCATAAAAATATATTGCGCTATTTTCAATAGTAGTTGACAACCCCTTTAATATATTGCAATCATATTATATTGCACTGTATCCTTATAATTGCTCATTTTGCCCTCTCACGCAGCTAATTCTTCTCTTTTCCATTTGGTCTATGACTTCATGTGATTAAAAACTGATTAGCTGAATCCTTCTAAGCTCTTTGTAGAAACTGGTATATTTTACCTGCATGAGTCTCAAGTCCCTGCAAATGTCTCGGGCAGGGGAAGATCACTCACTCAGCAGCAGACAGAAGTAGACACAGGTACGCTGTCTCTTTTAAATTTCATGTTTATTTATTAAAGTGCAGCATAAACCAACATTAAGTCCATAAAAGGAAACACAGCCCGCTGGGGAAAAAACAGGAAAACCAAAACAAAATGGCAACACAAAGCACAGTCCTTGTGGTAGCAGGGATCTGCCTGCTCAGAGTTTAGCAACTCCACCTGGTTCAGGTCAGCTCAACACAAACATGTCTGGAGTTTGCCTCCCCAGACTTGCTGAACACTGAATGCCTCAGCAGGCATAGTATTTAAAGAAGATGTCCATTATTTTTTATTATCCCCCCCCCCCAATGTATTCCCCCTGGGCCTATAAAGGTTTTTGTAATTACCTTGCGTTGCAGTTACTGCCTGTGAGCGGTGCTATCGCGATCCGCTCACAGGCATCACGTGCCTGCCACTGATGTCACGTCAAGTGAGGCGTGACATCAGTGACACGGTCCCCGTGGTGGATGCTGGGTTGTGGGCGTAGTTTCCCCACGCGTCACCCTCAGCATTCACCGCACGCTTTCCCAGTGAATGAGGAGAGGGACAGCGTGCGGTGGATTCTGGGTGTGATGCTCAGGGTAACCCTGCCCACAGCCCAGCATCCACCATGGAAAGCAGAAGTCACCCCCGGCTGCAGCCGGAACTTGACGTGGCATCAGCAAATGTCAGAGCCGGCTGCAGCCGGGGGTCACGTGATGCCTGTGAGCGGCCAGCGATAGAGCTGCTCACAGGCAGTAACTGCAACGCAAAGTATTTACAAAAACTCCTGGGCCCTAGGGGAATACATTAGGGGGATAATAAAAAGTATTGGACAACCAATTTAAACCCCAGACCACATCCTGGGGTGGAGATATGGTGACTGGCCCCCCCGCACTATAGCCATTCACAAAAAACTGGCTCATTTAAATATGTCTGATTAACTCTCTCAGCACATATCATGCAGGAGAAGACTTCCAGTTTCACATCACTGAAGCTTAGCGGCCTCAGTGAAATATATCTCCCCTCCGACACTCTGCCAGTGACTTTGTCACAGTACACAGTGCAATATAGTATGATGATTGCAATATATTAAGAGGATAAAAACTTTGATGCGAGTGCTTCTTTAACATGCTCAGTATATGGTTGTATCAGTTTCTATGCTACTGTAACAAGGTCACCGCAACATGCATTGGTAGATTTATATCGTTTTGCTAAAAGGCTCTGATCAATTTAGTTTATTGCATTGTCTATGCTATACTGACAGGCAGCCGGAGGCAGCTTTTGATGGCCTTCTGTACATGGTAAAACTGGAGGCCATTGTTAGGATTCCAACTGCCAAATCTAAACCCATTGGCACTGAATGATCGCATTTCAGGGGTGTTATGGATTGACAGAGAAACTTACTTTCTCTGTCACATTTCTTAGATATCACAGTCCATATTGACCTCGACTTCAAAATGGTTAAATGGTCATTGAAACTTATTGCAGATTGTCTTGTCTCAGCTCCTAAGTTCATGCCATAGATGTCAAATTCAAACACACAGATGGCCAAAATGAAAAACTTGGACAAAGTCACGGGCCAACCAGTATACTGTATAATGGTCCTCACATAGTCCTCCATACAGTATTATGGGCCCCACATAGTCCTCCATACAGAATAATGGCTCCACAAACAGGTGGTGGTTCTGGTGTCGTGGGCTAAATAAAACCACCCTGTGGGCCTGATTTGGCCCTCTGGCCAGTGTTTAACATGTATGCTATAGAGGATGAACCGGATTGCCCTGTTATCCAGATGATCAGGTGGTTGTCCAACTTCTAGCACCCTAAAGATGGTCCATCAATATTAAATCCAAGTAAAACCCTTTCTAGTGCTTCTTCACTTACATTGCTCATTTTGGGGACCGTGTTCAAGTGGTGTATTCTCTACATAAAGATGCAATATTTTCCTTGTGCCACTTTGGTTAATAGAAGAGCGGCTCTGTCCCTGTACTATGCTACCCTTACATATTGCAACAAAGTCTGATGACAAATCTCCTGTAAACCATTATAGTGAGCACAGACCTCTGAGTGTTGATGAAGCTGGAATACAACGCCAAAAAGCTGATGTTTTACAATTTTTTTTTTTTTTTAAGTTTAGCCTAAACAAGGACAAATTAAAAGCATAATGCATGTGTTTGTCATTGGAATAGATTTTCCATAGCCATGTAATGTAATCATTAACTGCTGGCCTCATTCTATGATCACTATTTGCCTAGGTAAAACAGTGCTACACCCAGTACTGAGCAGGTGACTCATTGATGTGTAATATCATTATAAGGCTGTTATCATCTGCATGTGACTGATAAAGTGCTCCTTAAAACACTCATTATGTGATACTGATTTAATCTGCTACTTATTAAATTATTTATTACTCTGGGAGTAAAAGTACCCCTACACCTTCTATAGCTCATTCGCCGCTATTCCTGCAACCCATCTTATAACTGCATACTCTGTAATGTGTGCATGTGTTTTCAATATGGACAGAGGAGTAAGCAATTTGCAGACACCTCTTGGAAGAATAAATTCATCATGCTCAACCCAGTCATATATATTTATTACAACAACAGAGCTATGAAAAGGGGAATGTCTTTACAGGTTTTACATTACCTAACGCTGCAGATATTTTAATTCGGTAAAGAGAGCATTTTAATTGGAAATAACAGTCGTCCTTGAAAGCCCACTCTGTCTAATTAGGTATACTTTACAGACGAACATGTAACAGGCAGCTGTATATTACATACAAATGCTGTTATCGCTTTTATGAATAACACTTATAAAGCTAATATTAAATTATCAAATATACAGATTGGTCCAAAATTAGGTGGACAGAAAGTGCAATAAGGTTATGAAGGGGGAGATTTATCAAACATGGTGTAAAGTGATGAAGCTTCTTTCAAATTCTCCGGCCATATTAACAGACATAATTGTATTTACTGGTATAATGAGAACATGCATTTAACATTAGAGCAACAACTAAATGAGCCTGGTGTCAATGTTTGGGGTATTTCAAGTTTTGGTGATGTAGGACCAATATTTTTTGATGGAACAGTCACAGGAGATAAGTATCTCAAAATTCTAATGAATCAAGTTGTTTCCCAGTTACAGCAACAGCCTAATTCAAATGACCTTTACTTCCAACAAGATGGGACCCCTCCACATTATTCAAGAGTAGTCAGCGAGTATCTTGATGAAACATTTCCTAATAAATGGATTGGCCGAAGAGGCCCACGTGATTGGCCGGCACGTTCACCAGATTTGACCCCAATGGATTTTTTCTTTTGGGGAGTACTCAAGGACAAAGTTTATAGTCAAAAACCAAGAAGTGTCAGTGATTTGAAAAATTACATAAGAGATGCATTTCAAGAAATTAATACCCAAAGAGACTTGTGCAAAAAAGTTTGTCGAAGCGTAAGAGGCAGACTTCAAAGCTGTGCAAATTGTAATGGAAACAGTTTGAGCACCTGCGTTGATAAAATTTAAGGGCTTTTGTATTATTGTTCAGAATAAAATTTAATTGTCAATGTTATGCATGTGTTAGTAAATATAATTTTATATATAAATCAAAATAAATGTTATTTTCTGGCCACCTACTTTTGGACCACCCTGTATATATGTAGATTTGTCTAAAATAATAATCAAAACCAAAGTATAAATATTTACAGACAATTTATCCATCAGCTACTTCCCCATGCTATGGGAGCCTGGAGGGGACAAATTCCGTTCACTGAAAGATAGCTTGTTTGTAAATCTCATATGTAATGAAAGGGTAAATGCATATAGTCTTTCACAAGTCTGGGCCGAATCTGTAAACCACAACTTGTTATTGTCCAAATTTCCATGGTTGTTTTCCTGAAAACATTGAACATCAAAAATCATAGAAGTGCTTTCACACCCTTCCTAGTCCTCGGAGTGTGAGCATCACAGGCTTTATTGGAATCTCACCTACTGGAAACTTCTTAGCACTGTGTGTTATAAAATGTTATAAATGTTTTAAGCTACCCTTGAGATTTATCTGTAACCATGGACTCTGCACCCACCCCACAGTCTGTACCGGTGCCACATGGCTGCTGGTGAGGTTTCATCCTTCGTAATGGGCAGTATCAAAAGTCTCTTTATGGAAGCAGCTATAGTTGAAATCCTCATATGGGGATAGGGGCATTGCGAGACATGTCGTTGTAACAGAGGATATTGGGCTATGGGTGCATATCCAGCAGCTTTAGGAACGTCTTTAAGATAAGATAAGATAAGATATACTTTATTTATCCCGGAGGAAATTGCGGTATCACAGCAGCAGAACACAGATCTCGAACATGACACATATGATAACAAAACATTTGGAATACTTTAGACATTGCTTTTCAGACATTTGTTAAACACCCCCATAGCTGTTGGAACAAACGATCTCCTGTATTTTTCCTTTTTACACCTTAGTTGTATTAGGCGATTGCTGAATGTGCTCTTCTGTTTCGCAAACAGTTCATAAAGCGGGTGTGTGTTGTTGCCCATTATAGCTCTGCACTTCTTCTTAATCCTATCCTCTACCACCTCTTCAAAAGTCCCAAGCTGTAGGCCCACCGTCGCGCTAGCCTTCTTTATAAGTTTGTTGAGCTTGTTGGCGTCAGCAACACGCACACTGTTACCCCAGCAAATTATTGCCGCAAAGGTGGCACTAGCCACAATGGATTGGTAGAACACCTCAAGCATTTTGCCACACACATTAAAAGACCTTAACTTCCTTAGGAAGTACAATCTACTCATCCCCTTCTTGTAGACCTTCTCCATGTGGCACTTCCAGTCTAGCTTGCTATCCAGGTAAACCCCCAAATATTTGAAACTGTCCACCATCTCCACATCCTGACCGTCAATGGTAACAGGTAGGCATACCTTCTTGCACCTTCCATAGCTCATCACCAACTCCCTGGTTTTCTTAACATTTAGTTCTAGATGGTTAGCCTGGCACCATACTACAAAGTCCGCAACCACCCTTCTATATTCCTCTTCGTCCTGGTCCTTCCCAATACCGCCAACTATCACAGAGTCATCCGAGTACTTCTGGAGGTGACAACGGTCTGATTTATACTGAAAGTCAGCTGTGTACAATGTAAAGAGGAATGGCGACAGCACTGTTCCCTGCGGGGCTCCGACACTGCTCAGTACACTATCTGATGTAGCCGTCCCCCACCTAACAAACTGTGGCCTATCCGACAGGTAGTCAATTATCCAATTCACAAGTCCCTTTAGAAACTTTGTCTCGCAGCAGGACTTGGTGGTACTTATTAGTTTGTTTGTCCCAGTCCTCTCCTCTTTTAGTACATAATTGAGAGTTAGGGCAAGGGATGCAATTGCCATCAGCATGGTCCAAAGGGGCAGGGTCATCATCTTTGCTGCTGCTGGAGATCAGGACCTTTTTCAGTGGCTGGTGTGGATCCAAGTATCTTTGCCTTGGAGCTTGACAGAAGTGGCAGTGGTCAGTAGTACTTAAAATGTCTCACTGTATCTGGGCTCAGTGGTCTCCTCATATGTCTCTTTACCACGACCCAGTCTCCTGGTACCAATGTGTGTGTCGCTTATGCAGTTGGCATCTGGGTTGGAGGTAAGAACACTGTTAGAAGTAACAGTCAAATGTTTGTGCAACTCCAAGAGATATTCAGCGAGATAACTGTAGGTGGCCTGCAGCTGCTGTGAGAAATACCACCCTGTCTCAGGGACACCACCAAACAGTATTTCATCTGGGACAGCTTCTCTCTATACCTTGGGGCGGTCTTCACTGAATATAATGCAATGGGCAAGGAAATCTACCCAGGACAAGTGTGTTTCCTCCATGCACTTCTGTATTTTTAATTTCAGAGTACTATTAAGGCGTTCCACCTTCCCACTACTTTGTGAGTGATAGGGACCACGGAAAATCTGTTCTATCCCCAGAGTGGCCATGATCTGTATATCAGTTCTCCAGTGAAGTGTGTGTCTCTGTCACTCTCTATTGTTTTGGTTACCCCATATCTACAAACCACCTCACTTATCAAAATTTTGTTTTGAACTTTGGTCATGGCTCAAGCTTCAGGCAACCAAGGGAAGAGATCGATGCATACCAGGACGTATTCATAAGTACCCACCTTAGGTAGCTGTATGTAGTCCTCCTGCAGTTTCTGAAACGGGTAATCTGGTTTTGGCGTGCATTTTGTGGGACTCGAATAGGTCTACCAGGGTTATGTTTCACACAAACGAAACATACTTTGAAGCCGTGTTCGGGAACCCTGGGGCGCACCAGTTTTGTAGCACC
This sequence comes from Phyllobates terribilis, assembly GCF_046119375.1. Classification (NCBI taxonomy): domain Eukaryota; kingdom Metazoa; phylum Chordata; class Amphibia; order Anura; family Dendrobatidae; genus Phyllobates; species Phyllobates terribilis. The sequence continues at coordinate 70,703,494 of NW_027362770.1, read as the reverse complement.
TCTGCACACATAACACCCTTTGAGTTGTGCACCGGGGAAATGTGCTAGGGCAACCATCATGGGGAACAGGCAGCGTGTGAGGCAAATCCTGGTGTTTACCTACCATACCCCTGCCTCTGACCGTACTGCACCCGCTTTGGCCCATGCGTTTTGTTTGTGTGGGGAGCCTGGGTCTGAAAGACCTGCAGCAGTTCATGATCAACGGCCACTGAGGCCGGTGCGGTGACAGGAGACTGTGAAAAGGTAGCTTCCTGCACTCTCGGTCACTGAGTACCCTAGCTGGGCCGTGTCTGCTATGGCCAGTATTCTAGTCAGAGGTAGTCATGCTGCTTCCTTAGCCGCCTGGTTGGCCAAGGCAATCCCTACAGCAAGGGGAGTTTGTTCCCATGTGTGCGCCAATAGCTGCCCTTCGGGGAAGGGTGAGTGCTGTGAGTAGCTGCTCTACCACCTCATAGGTTTGCCAGCAGAGGTCAGAAAATTATGGCTCTGCCAAATGGCACCAAAGTAATGTGTGGCCTTTTAAAACATATCTCGAGTCCGAAAATACATGAATCTCTTTACCTTTTCCCAGATTGCACGCTGCAGCGAGTGCCTTCAGCTCAGCCTCTGACTTAGAACCGCTGTAGGAGACTGGTTCATGTATTACTGCCTTACCATTGTGGACTACTGCATACCCTGTGATGAACCGTCCTTGATCACTGTCCTGTACATCACTGAGCCTAGATATGTGGCCCGATATGCCTCCTCAATACCATGGAGACGCATTCTAAAGCCCCCGTCTCACATAGCGAGATCGCTGCTGTGTCACGGTTTTGGTGACGCAACAGCGACCTTACCAGCGATGTCGCTATGTGTGACACTTTGCAACGATCAGGCCCCTGCTGTGAGGTCGCTGAAAGCTGCAAAGTGTCCTGGACCATTTTTTGGTCGTTGCCCTCCCGCTGGTCAGCACACATCGCTGTGTGTGACCAGCGGGAGCAGCGATCAGGCTGGTAACCATGGTAAACATCGGGTTACTAGGGGCACACGCGCACCTAGTAACCCGTTGTTTATCATGGTTACCACTCTGCTACAGTGAGCGGGAGGTTACCACTCACTTTAGCAGGCTCGTAACCATGATAAACAACGGGTTACTAGGTGCGCTTGTGCCCCTAGTAACCCGATGTTTACCATGGTTACCAGCCTGCTCCTGCTTCAGCAGGCTGGTAACCAGGAGTAGGACATCGTGGAAAGATTCTTTCCACGATGTCGCTGCTCCCCTGATCGTTGGTGAGCCTGCCTGTTTGACACCTCACCAGCGACCACATAGCGACATAGCAACGATCCCTGACAGGTCGTATCGTTGTCGGGATCGTTGCAGCGTCGCTAAGTGTGACGGGGCCTTAAATGTTAGGGAGTCCAGGAGCTGGGTACAAAGAGCGATGAGCTCAATGGGGGACCAGGCCATTGTATTATTGGCTATACCTATGGTGGATCATGTACCAGCAAGTTATTTTCTATCCTTGGAGGTAGAAAGTGTACATGACTCATGGTCCTCATAGGGGCAGAGGCACCTTGGGCATCCATGGAAATGGGGACCCACAGGACACAGTAATTAACCCCAGGGTGATTCTGTACACTATCTGCAATTCCTGCATAAGGCAGCAGTGTCACAAAGGATGTAAGTTTTACATCAAGTACAGAGACTACAGGGATCTCTGTGTTTTCAGACTATCATAGATTACATACACAGTTCTATGTCTATTTTCTCTGATTTATGTTCGCTCATTGAGAGATGCTTTGAATACTTCTAACCAAATCCTAGCCAGCTCAAGTCTGCTAACATCTAGCTTCCAGTAATCATTTCCAATTGCAAATACACTTCTCCCATTCCTTCTTTAGTCTTTTCACTATATCGCATGCATGGGCAAAGGTGGTACCTCTCAGATTGCTTATTTCCTTTCAGTTGCCAGTCCTCATGACTGCAACTTTAATGCCCACAGTTAACCGAAGAACTGAATGGGCCCACAGAGTCTTAACCGTAGAAGACTCTACTCTACTCCCAGCTTCCATTAGCTCACAAGAGAAGGAATAGGACATTTTAGGAAATATCAACATCAGGTAACAGCCCTATGTACCCATGCAACTTTGATACATAAACAAACAAATAACAATCCAAAAACTATACTACAAATAGTTATTACAATTACTTCCACTATTCAACATAACATGTCATGGGAGAATAAGTTCTTTTTCTACAAAACCTTTGTCCACCTCTGATTCAGACAGATTACATCTAGGACAAAAGAGTAGGGGTTACTTAGATCAGAGCATCATGGCAGGTTTTAAGTACTTTGAAGTTCCCTTCAACATCCTGCAGGGGGCACAGCTTGACAATGAAATCTTTGTTGCGTCTTCCCACTCTGGATATACTTGCTTGATGGACTACAACTCCTCCTAATATTACATTTTCCCTCTTGAGTTCACACAGCACGGACACCAAGGATGATGATTCATCAGAACTAGTTCATAAAACAAAGCACAGGCACTGAGAACAATGATTCTGATTCATCAACACAACTTTACAGTGCAGCACTATCTCTTTAAAAAACCCCATAGATTTCTCAGCACAGAAAAGTTCCACACAGCTAAAGCAAATTCATCCCTGCATGCAGCAGCACCAGCCCCTCCCTTCAACACAGCTCGGAGATAAGAATGCAGCAATTATGTCAGTTTCTTAACAGAGTTATTACATTTGTTCAGCATAAACACAGAAACTCCAAAATTTCCACATGAAACGCCTGTAGTACTCATGCCTGGCATACTACACTCAGGGTACCACTTCTGTGAATTTTTACCAGAATAACAAGTGAAAATTCTTTTTTTTTTTTCACGTAGAATCCCGTATCCCAATCACTCCGCCTGTTTCAACTCACGCCTAATGGGACTTATTTCAATCCAGCACTTATTTGTCCCTTTATACTCGGTTACTCATCCAACTTCATTCAACAATTGTTATATATATCTCTGAAATCACATTGAACCACATAATAAACAACAAATTATCTTATAACTCTATAGGTTCAATCATACACTCAAAATCCAAACAATGGCAGAGGTTTGATAACAATGGTCTTGTAGGACCACTACGTACCCGTGTTGAACCACCAGAAAGCGGTGAAACTTTGTAACACAAAGGGCTACTCACCGCGGAATTATTTCAGTGATTTATGGAAAGATCCGTGCAGTCGGGTCACAGAGAGGTCCAGTTAACCATCCCTGTTTTCAGCACCATGTAATGTCGTGGTAGCCCTTCCAAGAAGAGATAATTTGGATTGAGATAAATTATCTCCTAAATCTGTCTGCCATTTTTGGTTCTAATTGGATATATAGAATCAATACGATGCATCAGAGAAAAGAAAACACACAGCCAGTGTCTGAGTGTACAATTCTTGTCTGAGTCTCAGAAACCCAGTCACATATATCTATTACAACAACATAAATATGAAAAGGGGAATGTCTTTAAAGGCTTTACATTACCTAACGCTGCAGATATTTTAATTGGGGAAAGGATGCATTTTAATTGGAAATAACAGTCGTCCTTAAAAGCCCGCTCTGTCTAATTAGGTATACTTTACAAAAACAGACGAACATGTAGCACAAAGGCAGCTGTATATTACATACAAATGCTGTGTTATCGCTTTTATGAATAACTCTTATACAGCTAATAATAAATTATCAAATATATATATATATATACATACATACATACGTACGTACGTGTGTGTAGATTTGTCTAAAATAATAATCAAAACCAAAGTATAAATATTTACCACAACATGAGGCAGTCAGGAGCTTTACACCTTAGATCAGACCTGGGCTAAATGTGTCCTTCTGGATGTTCCAGTCTGCCCTGCAGACCGAGACAGCCGAAGGCCTGAAGACAGTGGCCCATGGGCTGCACTATGCCATCTGCCTCCAGGGTCCCAAAATCACTGCTATCTGTGCCGTCGGGATGTCTATACCAGTGAATACATTGATGCAGGACAGAGCTGCTGACTCCTTCTTCCACCGGCCAGCATGTGCGACTGAGACAGCAGACGTGATGACGTCATTACATCGTGTCTACTGTGTGAAGAGTCAGTGCATCAGAGCAGAGCACCAGGGGAACGGGAGCAAGGTGAGTATTGTCAGGGAGTCCCATGATCCCGATTAATCACAGAAATCACCCACTGTGATCTCAGGGGTGAACAGCTCTCTGCTGCCCCCTATCATCTGGACAATTGCACAATTTGCTGACGATCAACAAAGGGGGCCACAGGCTGTTTTCACTAATGAGTTATCAGAAGGCTAACAGTGCGCGTATGGCAACAGAAAAAACTGACGGCACTTCCAAAACAAGAAATGGGTGCGAACAGGTGCTTACTAGGAGCAGCTACCTCCATATAAAAATAACAAAGCAGCACACTGTAACTCTAAGTATGCAAACATGAAATATATACTTAGCGTTACAGTGTGCTGCTTTGTTTGTTATTTGTATATTGAGGAAGCTGCTCCTAGTAAGCACCTGTTCACACCTATTTCTTGTTTTGGAAATGCCTTTAGAAACAAAAAAAGCTATGTTTAAGCTTTGACTGAGACTGCACCCCTACCACAGGTGGTTTTAATTGCAATAGGATCTTACTTTCCCACATATAAGCAGATGTATTTTGTGGGACGCATTAACATGGCTACTAGGTACACATGAATTAGCCAATTTATGCACTAAGATTTCTCATTTATTTCTATTTTCTACAGCAGTAATGCTATTCAAATTTCATATATTTCATGTATACTTGGCGTTCCAGTGTGCTGCTAGTGAGCGTATGGCATACACACCTCCGGATTCCAACACATGGAATATCTATAATATAATCGGCTAAGCGTGTCTGTCTGAAGCCTTTATAGACTGCGCATGCGTGACGTGCAGTCTGGCTCCAGACAGAAGACCGCATCCAGCCGTTACAGGTAAGAGGAGTGTATGGCGCCGGAGATCCCGGTATACGTAGACACTGAACGCATACCGCGATCTCCGGCGCCATACTTGCATACTTACCTGAGGAGTGTTGCCGCGGCGCCTCTCTCTTCGCCGGAGACCGAGGCAGGAGTGAGGCGTCGGATCGGCGCATGCGCATAGCGCTATCCGGCGCAATTTTACTGAAGACACATTTGCAGTGTGTCTTCAGCAAAATGGCGTCGGACAGCGCGGTGCTCCGGTGCCTCACTCATTCCCCGGCCTCTGGCAGAACAGGACACAGAAGCGCTGGAGCACAAAGAAGAAAGGTGAGTATAAGTGTTAATTTTTATGTATGTGTGTACAGCGTGAAAGGGATGAGGGGGACCATGCATACCAGGATTGAGGGGGTGAGGGGGCCACGCATACCAGGATTGAGGGGGTGAGGGGGCCACGCATACCAGGATTGTGGGATGAGGGGACCATGCATACCAGGATTGGAGGGTGAGTGTTAGAACCCTTCTGTTTGGTTTTTCCATCTTGTGTTTTGCAGTCATGTGACCATCTGCCTTTATAGTCCAGCTCTGCCCTTTTGGCTGTGCTGGACTTCAGTGTTTTTACTGTTTCTCTAGCCAGGTGCTTCTGTGCCTTTCTCTGTCAGTTTTCTTGGTCCTTCTGGAACCTCTAGTACCTTTTTGTCAGTTTGTCTTTTTGTGTTCTGCAACAACTTCTCTGTTTAGGAGGGGTCCCATTTTTTGTCCCAGTCCTTAGTTCTTTTAGGGACCCCTCCCTTTATGCTATAGGTCTTCTTTCAAACTAGCCGAGGACTAAGGCGGGTCTGTTTCATAGGAACAGGCAGACCACTACATCGTAGGGATTCAGCTTAGTCTTACTGTAGGGACAGCTTTCCCCTATCTTTCCTTAGTTCATGTTGCAGATCATAACCATGAGGGGACCATGCTCACCAGGATTGTGGAGTGAGAGGACCATGCATACCAGGATTGAGGGGTGAGGGGGCCACACATACCAGGATTGTGGGGTGAGGGGATCATGCATACCAGGATTGGGGGATGTGGGGACCATGCATACCAGGAATGGGGGTGAGGGGTGCCATGCATACAAGAATTGGGGATGAGGGGTGCCATGCATTCCAGACTGAGGGGTACCATACATACTAGAATAGGGATGAGGGGCGCCATGCCAACTGGGATTGGGGGATGAGGGGCGCAATGCCTACTGGGATTGGGGGATGAGGGGCGCCATGCCTACTGGGATTGGGGGATGAGGGGTGCCATGCCTACCGGGATTGGGGGATGAGGGGGACAGGAAGGGGGTAGCACATACCAGCATGGGAGACCATATACCAATAAAAATGCTCGCCACCCGGGCGTAGAACGGATTCAATAGCTAGTATGTATATACCCTCATATGATCACTGCTAACACCACTATAACACAGGAAAGATTATTAGCTGCCACCACCAATCAGTTTCTTAAAAATCTAGGCCTATTGGACGCCTTATAGGTAGCGTGTGGCTCTGGGACGAGGCACGATTACAGAGCAAAATAAACAACTAATAAATTTTATATTTAATCCAAAGGGAGGCAGTGTTTTTGAAAAATATTCAAAATATTTTACAAAGGGGACAGAACAATACAGCATATACAGTTACAGAAAATAAAAGGGATTAGCAGAAGAACTTACTATACGGATCGCAGAGACGATTCAGTTTAGCCGAAGGAGAGCACTTCGATTTTGCCGTTTTTGTTAACTGGGTCCCTGCATACACGAAAAAATGGATCTCTCGGCACAAACCCAGATCATAATTCGGCTGGATCTTTTATGCGGAATTGGGCCCTGCCCACACATACTCCCTGTGATGACCTCACATGGGCTGGGTTGTGGGTTGGTCTCCGCCCTTCATGGTTTTATTAAATCCACAATTTCTGCGATAACTCCTTGCTGGATGATCGCAGAAGTTAGCAAGTGACGTCATGTTTCTTCATTGGGATTTTACCTTTCCTTAGAGATCATACATGACCCGTCTGCTGTCAGTTTTCTTTTCACTGTTTTGAGTTATAGCTCACCGGCAGGGCTCACAGATATGAAAAAATATGCATACTGTTCCCCAATTAGCCCTTGCGCTAAAAATATATATCCCATTACAATCGTAATTATAGAAATTCCACTATTCTATGTTTTCCTTTGTTGCCTCATTGTCCGGCAGATGTCTAGGGATGAAAGGAATGTTCATGAGTGTGATACATTCCCTTTGATGCTTAACGAGATGTTTATCTGTTTCAGGTTTTGTACACTTTATCTCTAATCAAATACACAACTCATTCAGTCCCTGGCCCATATGTTGAAAGGAGTCTATTTGTCACACATGTCTCTATTACTAGGCACAATGTACATCTTTCTAGTCTTTGTGCTACCATGGGATAGGGGAGGGGGACGAGGTGTTTAGTGAAAGGTATTTCAGAGATTTGTAATATTTTCTAACAAGTATGTATTACTAGATGGTGGCCCGATTCTAACGCATCAGGTATTCTAGAATATGTATGCGGCCGACCGGGCGCAATCAGCAGAACGTTGTTTAAATTTGGCGGCAATATCGGTGATTGGTCGCGGCCGCCACCCACGACCAATCAGCAAACTGTGTTAGTGAGGGCCGGAGAGCTTGTTTAAATTTGGCGATAAAATCGCTGGTTAGTCGCGACCACGACCACTCATCAGAGCGTTGTTTAAATTTGGCGCCAATCTCGCTGATTGGTCGCGGCTGGCGGTGGCGACCAATCATCAGAGCGTTGTTTAAATTTGGCGCCAATCTCGCTGATTGGTCGCGGCTGCCAGCCGCGACCAATCAGCGAACCGTGTTAGTACTGCAGAGCGAGTTAAAATTTGCCGCTCATGTCGCTGATTGGTCGCGCCTGGCGGCTGCGACCAATCAGCGTCGTATTAGCGAGGACCGGGGAGCGGCGCTGCCTGTGCTGGTACTTCCGCTGCGAGGAGCTGGGAGATGAGCGGCTGCTCGCAGCAGAAGCATCCTGACTGGCGGCGCCGTTCCTCCGATCTTCCGACGTTAGCCGCATGGAGGTCAGCGGCGCCGCTGGTCGGGGTAGTTCTGCTGCTAGCGCCGCTCATCTCCCGGCTGCATCGCCGCTGACCTCCGTCCGGCAGATGACCCGCTAACGGCTGCCATCTTTTTTCTGAAATCCCGCGTCGCTGATTGGCCGCGGCCAGACCAATGAGCGACGCGGGATTTCCTGGACAGACAGCGGCCGGGCCAATGAGCGACGCGGGATTTCCTAGACAGACGGACGGGATAAGGCAATTATAGATAGATTATTTTATGTGTATAGGATGTGTGCCTGTATATAGGGTAGCTATTTGCGGTCTCGTACTGTATGTGGGAGTCTATATGGGGATTCATACTGTATATAGAAGCCCATACTGGAGATGGGGGGGGTTATATGGAGGATCATACTGTATATAGAGGGGATATGTGGGGGCTCATACTGTATATAGGGGAGCTGTATGTGGACTCTAATGGTATTTTGGGGGCTGTCGGCATACTTAATTCTGCTTAATATCAAGTGATAGAATTAATATAAAGATGATGATTATTATTGTGAATTAATTTCAGCCTATTGTTTCGGCCATCCACAACAGTCACTGTTTCTCATGTGGCCCCTTGGGAAAATCAATTACCTGCCCCTCTGGTAGATAGTAACCGTCTTCTCAACTTTATGACAAAAAAGTATAGGTATAAATTTCAGTATTCATCCTGCTATTTATATTCACAGCTGCATTACCAGCAGCCACCTGCGACCCATTTACATTGACAGCTATACATGCCCGTACCCCAACCCTGTCTACCACATTTGACATCTGCTTTGGAACCCTTTATCATCTTCATACTGTTTTGATTCTCATCATTCTAGTTTATAGGGAACCTGTCAGCAGGTATTTTACACCCCATATTGTCCTCTCTGTAAAGTCGCTTTAATGTTCATTAAATCCATACCTTTGTTTTAGAAAACTTTGTTTCCATTTTTTAGAAATAGATATGTGAATTTTTATGCAAATGAGCTGTAATTGCAGTGGGATTGGCATCGGAATTACTGCTCTCCAGCCTCTCTTCCTATTTCCCTGCCTTGGCTTCTGTCAGTAACTAACGGGTCACTCTTGTCTCCATTCCTCCTCCTCATCCCGAGATCTTGAGCAGGCTGCATCATTCCCTTCAGCGGTGCATGTGCAGATCAATAGTCCCGCTCTCACAACATCAGGACCTTGCCTTACTGCGCATGCAGTGACCCAGGGAATGACAGTACCTGCATGAGATTTCACTAGGGAGAGACAAGAGTGACCTGTTAGTTGGGAAAATAAGGGAAGAGGCCGTAGCCCAGTGCCAACCCCGCTCATTTACTTAAAAATTTGCTGATGATTTCTCAAACATTAAACTAGAATTTCCAAGTCAAAGGTATGGATTAAATTAACATTACTGCGACTTTACATAGATGACATTAGGTTGGGATGTGTAAACCTGCTGACAGGTTCCCTTTAATATGTGCATAGAATATTTTTATAAAACTGAGCAGGTTTTTTTGCGTTTCTGCTTAAAGTCAAATCTAAACTTCTTGTTCTTGCTTGTTGCACACTTGATTTACATTCATAAAGGCAGCTCTTGATTGTAGACATACGCTGATCCAACAGTGAAAAGTTGCGTTTTAAAGTTGTCTGGAAGTGCCTTTTTATGTGACTGTGCACTTCGAGCTTCTTAGCCTCACCCTATATTTCCTACATAGCAGCACACACCCCTGGCTCATTGACCAGTCAGAGGCCGTGAACCAGAGCAAATGATCAATCCGCTAGGGCTGCTAGGTAGAAAGTACAGTGAGAAGCTAGAAGTGCGTTGCCATGTCCCAAATCACTTCGAGAAACTCTTTCAAAACGCAATCTTGCGCTGCTTGAACAATGTTTTTGGGTTTTATAGGGTTTCAGTGGCTTATCTTTTAACGAGTTACATAATTATATTAATGGCTTGTGTGATAGGGGGGAAATTAAAGGGAATCTGTCACCACTTTGGAGTTATCAGACCTCTACTATGGCCATACCGGATATAGAAAAGTAAATCTATACTTGCCTGTATGGCCCATAGTAGAGGTTTGATTGCAGAGAAAAGCGCTTTAATGAACTCTATTTTGTACAGACTTGGCATCAGGGGCACGTCAAGCAATCCCCGCCTATGTGCTTATTATTCCCCCAAATCCCCACCTATATGCTTAATTAACATATTCCCCGCCCCCCCTCCCCTGCAGGGCCCTGTGACTGGCACTGTGACGTGCACTGTGCTCCCTGACTTTCTGGGCATGCACAAAGCGCCGCTCACATAAAGCGCGCTTTGCTTCATCGCAGCCTGTCTCTCCGTGCACTGCTCCGCAGGGTTCTATTGCGCAGGCGCCAGGGAGTCACTGTCACTTCCTGGCGCCTGCGCAATAGCACCCTGCAGCGCAGTGCACAGGCAAATGGGGCCAGGATGAAGCTTTTACATATTGGACTAAAGTCGACAAAATGCTGATTATTGGAAGGATAGCCGACAGACCGTAGATTCTGGGAGAGAACGCATTCGACTAGTGGCTAATCCTGCCAATATCAGCATATTTGGCTGACTTTTAATGGGTATAGAGGGCCTTTTCCTAGCTGTTGTGCAGGACTTTTTCGCTGCAAAGTAAGGTATTCTGCATTCACTTAACCCACCCAAATTTTAAAATCTGATGTGTTGCTAACTGTGTTTATCTATCCAAGTGATTCTGAGACTGTTTGTTTTTTTCCTGACAGGTAAGTTGTTAGTGGTAAATTTTGTTTTAATATGTTATATTCATAATTGCAGAGTTTACCAAAAAAAAGGATAAATTTGAACTTTTAAACAACATTCCATTTTTTTTTTTTTTTTTTTTTTTAAATTTAAGGTGATAAAAACAGTTGTAATAGAAAGTTATAAATTTAGGAGCAGCTTTTCCCATGCCCAAGAAAATTTCCTAAACCCATTTTTTTTTTTTTTTAGGGTCCAATTCTCTGTTCTGAAGTAACTGCAGTTCATATTAAAAACCCACAATCAACGGTAGGTACGGGGGAGGTTCATTGCGAAGATGTCAAATGCTTTAATCTATCTGCTAAAACGAGGGGCACATTTTCTTACCTTAAACACCAGCATTGTAATTAAATCAAAGGAGTTGTCAAACACCATCTCATAACGGGTAATAAAATCGCAATGACAGGATTTTTTTATATGTGATAAAAAAAAAAATTCTAAATATCTGTTGAAATACTCAGGTGGATGTGGTTATGTTGACCAGCCTGGTAAAAAAAACAACTGAATGAACTTAAATCTACTACTAGATTGTATAAAACCACATGATGAAAATATTAGTTAGTCATCAACAAAAGTTTGGGGGTACATCTGTGGCTTGGCATTTTTATGAATGCCGACATAATGTGAATGAACTTTCGTTGATGGGCATTAGAAGAAATTTCTACGATGTGGGATATGGCCACCAATAAGAAAAAATTGTTGCAATGTGGAGTATATTGGACAGCCCAGCTTGAAGTTTTGTAACCAAAATGGTTAAATGAATGCTGCAATTTCTATGTTCTTCTAGCATCACTTCTATTTTGCTGGGGATTTGATGTGGTTATAATATATAAAACTGTTTTGATATTGTATTTGTACTTAATAATGTTTATTGTCCTGTGAAATCGTGTAAGACTCTGCATATCAACGGTTACCGCTTTTTGGCTTAATTAGTAACGAATGAGAACTATGTCCATTGAAGATTGTGAGATGTAAGTAGTCGTTCCTTAAAGGATATATCCAGGACTTTAAGGAAAAAACAGAAAATGAGACTAGGCACTAACAGGCAGACAATTGGAACTTACCTGTGCGTTTGTGCACGGCACCGTTCTTCCCCGACACAGAGCGGTCTGTCCGCTCCAGCCGGAGATTCAGCTGCATCTGTGACGCATCAAGGTGTAACTTCCGACATCATTCTGACTGCCGGCTCCCCCAGTTGGGCAGTGAGGATCCAGCTGTCAATTAGAATGACATCAGAAGTTCCACCCCGTTTACAAAGCGAAGCGGAAAAGAAGCCCTTGCTATGTACGCTTGCCGTCAAGAAAGATACAAGAAGCAAAATGAACATAAACCCTGCTGTAAATGAATAAAAAGCAAGTGCATTTAAATAAAATAGGGTTCTTAGTAACACTGTTTTTTGATCAAAAAATAGTATATAAGCCATCCTACCATCGACCAGGTAAACCCGTACGGGACAGTCCTACACTGTCTAATATTAAAAACCTTACCATGTGTCAAAGTTGACCTCAATGTGTGAATAAGGGCAGAGAAAGGACTGGGTCCCAAACTGTGAACACCATCCTAGGAAAGCTTTAAATGTATTATCCAGCTCTAGGAAGGGAGGCCACACCCAGGTTTGCACAGAATGCAAAAAATACAAAGAAAAAGCACAAAATTTGAGCTTGGTTTAAGTTGGTATACATGCAGCACATACACGCGTGGTCAAAATTATTGGTACCCCTCGTTTAATGAAATAAAAACCCACAATGGTCACAGATTTAACTTGAATCTGACAAAAGTAATAATAAATTAAAGATCTATGAAAGTCAGACATTGCTTTTCAGCCCTGCTTCCACAGAATTTAAAAAAAAAAATTAAACTCATAACATAGGAAAATAGGCCTGGACAGAAATGATGGTTCCCCTGAAAATAATGTGACAAAAGGAACATGTTAAATCAAGTTGTGTCCACTAATTAGCATCACAGGTGTCTACAATCTTGTAACCAGTCAGTGGGCCTGTGTATAGGTCTGCTGATACTCACTGTGCTGTTTGGTGACATGGTGTGTACCACACTCAACATGAACCAGAGGAAGCAAAGGAAAGAGTTGTCTCAGGAGATTAGAAAGAAAATTATAGACAAACATGTTAAAGGTAAAGGTTATAAGACCATCTCCATCAGCTTGATGTTCCTGTGACTACAGTTGCACATATTATTCAGAGATTTCCGATCCATGGGACTGTAGCCAACCTCCCTGGACGTGGCCTCAGGAGGAAAATTGATGACAAATCAAAGAGACTGATAATACGAATGGTAACAAAAGGGCCCAGGATAACTTCTAAAGAGATTAAAGGTGAACTTCAAGCTCAAGGAACATCAGTGTCAGATCGCACCATCCGTCGTTGTTTGATCTAAAGTGGACTTCATGGGAGACGACCAAGGAGAACACCATTGTTGAAAAAAAAATAATAAAAAAGCCAGACTGGAATTTTCCAAACTACATGTTGACAAGCCACAAAGCTTCTAGGAGAATGTCCTATGGACAGATGAGACAAAAATTGAAGTTTTTGGCAAGGCACATCAGCTCTATGTTCACAGACAGAAAAATGAAGCATATCAAGAAAATAACACTGTCCCTACTGTGAAACATGGAGGAGGCTCTGTTATGTTCTGGGGCTGCTTTGCTGCATCTGGCACAGGGTGTCTTGAATCTGTGCAGGGTACAATGAAATCTCAAGACTATCAAGGGATTCTAGAGAGAAATGTGCTGCCCAGTGTCAGAAAGCTTGGTCTCCATCACAGCTCATGGGTCTTGCAACAGGATAATGACCCAAAACACACAGCTAAAAACACCCAAGAATGGCTAAGAGGAAAACTTTGGACTATTCTGAAGTGACCTTCTATGAACCCTGACCTAAATCCTATTGAGCATCTTTGGAAAGAGCTGAAACATGCCGTCTGGAAAAGGCAACCTTCAAGCACGAGACAACTGGATCAGTTTGTTCATAAGGAGTGGACCAAAATACCTGTCGAGAGGTGCAGAAGTCTCATTGACAGTTACAGGAATCGTTTGACTGCAGTGATTGCCTCAATAGGTTGTTCAACAAAATATTAAGTTAAGTACCATCATTTCTGTCCAGGCCTATGTCATGAGATTAATTTTTTAAAAAATTCTGTGGAAGCAGGGTTGAAAAGCAATGTCTGACTTTCATTTGTTCATTTGTATAGATTTTTAATTTATTACTTTCGTGAGATTCAAGTTATTTCTGTGACCATTGTGGGTTTTTCTTTCATTAAATGAGGGGTACCAACAACTTTTACCACGTGTGTAAATGCATGTTTCACAATGGCCATGAATCAGAAAAACCTACAAGAAGCAAAATGAACATAAACTCTGCTGTAAATAAATAAAAAGCAAGGATCTGGCTGTCGATCAGAATGACGTCACTCAGAGATTTAGATGTAAACCCCGATGTAAGTGCTTTGCGTAGAGCACCGGATAAATATGATCTCAAACATTATGTAAAATGTTCCGAATAAAAGCTTCAACTAAATCCACAAAAAAAAGCAAGTCCCCACTCAGGTCTGTCAATGGAAATATAGAGGGCTTCCACGTTACTGGTAGTACAAAGGCTCTGGCTCTGGAAAAGCGCTATGCCTCCTCGGCCTCCAAAAGAAATCCACAAATTCTGTGCTCCCAAATCCAAATGCCCCCTCTCTTCTGAGCCCCAGTGTGCTTAAACCACATTTAGCATCCAAATGTTAGGCATTTCTGTAACGTTGAGAGCCTGCCTAATTTACGGGTGCATGTCTTCAGAAGTACGAGCTGGGCACTACAACGTGCTGGTCACTACAACAGCAGTTTGCAATTTTCACCCAGCAACAACCACTGCTGCTTGTTTCTGGAAAGAGCCTATGGAGTCAAAATTGTCACTATACCTGTAGATAAATTCCCAGAGGGGTGTAATTTCCAACATGGGGTCACTTAAGAAGGGGATTCTGCTCTTCTGGCACTTAGGGGCTCTGTATATAGAGTCCACAAACTATTCTACAATAATTTGTTCTCTGAGAGTCAAATAGCGCTCCGTCCCTCCTGAGTCTCGCCGTGTGGTTAAGCAGTACTGTGCAGCCAATTATTATTATAAATAATAATATAATATTATTATTTATAGCGCCATTCATGCCATGGCGCTTTACATTTTTGAAAGGTATATGTGGCAAACAACAAGTACATAATTTGAACAAAAACGAGTCGGCGACTGGTACAGGAGGAGAGAGGGCCCTGCCCGCAAGGGCTCACAATCTACAAGGGATGGGTGAGGATACAATAGGTGAGGGTAGAGCTGGTCATGCAGCAGCATGGTGGAGCGTAGGTTGCTGCAGATTGTAGGTTTGTCGGAAGAGGTGGGTCTTCAGGTTCCTTTTGAAGGTTTCCACGGTAGGCGAGAGTCTGATATGTTGGGGTAGAGAGTTCCAGAGTAGGGGGGATGCATGGGAGAAATCTTGTATGCGATTGTGGGAAGAGGAGCTAAAAGGGGAGTAGAGAAGGAGATCTTATGAGGATCGGAGGTTGCGTGCAGGTAAGTATCGGGAGACTAGGTCACAGATGTATGGAAGAAACAGGTTGTGAATGGCTTTATACGCTATGGTTGGGGATTTGAACTGGAGTCTCTGGGCAATGGGGAGCCAGTGAAGGGATTGACAGAGAGGAGAGGCTGGGGAATTGCGGGGAGACAGGTGGATTAGTCGGGCAGCAGAGTTTAGGATAGATAGGAGTGCGAGAGTGTTAGAAGGGAGGTTGCAGTAGTCGAGAGGTTGCAGTAGTCGAGGCGAGAGATAAGGGCGCATATTGGGTATTGCCAAGTTTAGTAGAAATTAAAAAAAAAATCACTACTCCCCCAAGATGAATTCCTTAAGTGGTGTAGTTTACAAAATGGGGCCACTTGCAGGGGCTTCAGCTGTTTTGGCATGTCAAGGGCTTATCAAATGTGACATTGTGTCCTCAAGCTATTCCAGCCAAAATAGCGCTCCTTCCCTTCTGAGCCCTACAGTGCTCCTTTTTTTTTAAATTTCTCGGCTCAACATTCTATAATTCTGTGAAGCCCCTGAGGGTTCAAGGTGCTCACCACACATCTAGATAAATTTCTTGTTGTATAGTTTCCAAAATGGGGTCACTTGTGGGGGTTTGCCACTGTTTAGGGACCTCATGGGCACTCCGAATGAGACATGGTGACCGCTGTCGATTCCAGACAATTTTGCAGTCAAAAAGTCAAATGGTGCTCGTTCACTTCTGCGCCCTGCCATGCGCCCAAGAAGTAGTTTTTCACCACATATGGGGTATGGGAGTACTCAGAAGAAATTGCACAACACATTTTGGGGTCCATTTTTTTTTCTTGCTACCCTTGTGAAAATTAAAAAAAATTGGGGTTAAAATAACATTTTTGTGGGGAAAAAGTTAAACTTTCATTTTTTCCTTCCACATTAAATTGAAAACTTTGTCCTGGTCAGGAAACATGAAAACAGACTTTTGTGGGAAGGGGGCACACAAAGCTACTTTGTTTTTGATATTTCCTGATACTTGACTTTGACAACTTTTTGATACAGTTATGTGTGATTTATATGCAGTGTTAATGCTTTTCAACAGCGGAAACTCAATAAAAAAACATGAACAAGGCTCCATAGCCTTTGGACATCGGATTTGGGAATAGTCATGGGAATGCCATGGACTACGTTTGACCTGCTTGGTGTTATTTTTTTTCAGAAATAATTTTATGAACCAGGGAAAGTATAGGGAAGTCTTTATTCAAATAACATTTTTTTTATTTTTTTCATTAGTGGGTTAGTAGTGATGGTGTCTGATGGCGACTCTCCATTACTAACCACAGGGCTTGATGGCAGATGTAATTTTTAACAATTCACAGCTGTCATCAACCCCAACTATCATTATCTTGATTGCCACCGCACCAGGGCAATCGAGAAGGGGCAGGCAAAGCGCGATCTAATATGATGCATCAATTTTAGGGCCGCTGCGGGCTGGTATTTTTAGGCTGGGAAGGGCCCAATAACCAGGGACCGTTACAGCCTGATAATATCAGCCCGCAGATCTCTGCTTTACCTTGCCGGGTTACGAAAAATAAGGGGGGGGGGGGGCGGGCACCACATCTGTATTTTATTTTTTTTTTTCATTTATTAGCGTAAACACCCTTTAGTGCCACATAAACTTGCACCCTTTAGTCCCTTTTATTATATGTAGTATAGAAGTGGACGGAGTGCTGTCACCGGAAGCGTAGCTAGGGTTTTGGTTTGGGATAGTGAAACTTCTGAGTGGGCCCCTAACCAGGTAACCCTGATTACAACTACGGTGGTGCACCCTAATAGTACATTTAGGAGAACCTCAGGAGATGACTGCACTGGTACTAAAAATATAAAATACTCCATATAGTCTAATGCACTCCCCATTGGACTCCATATAGTCTAATGCACACCCCATTACGCCATACAGTATAATGCACTCCCCATCGGACTCCATACAGTATAATGCACTCCTTGTTCTCCCACTGCTTCGGTCTCTGTAGCGAGCGCCTGCACATCTCAGCACAGTGGGCTCGATGTAGTGACGTCATTGTGCCCGCTGTCAGTGTCTGCATCAGTGACGTCAGATGCAGGGGGGGATTGATGGGAGCATCACGCTCCCTCACTCAACATTGCTTTCAACTGTATCGGTAACCAGTCAATACAGTTGAATTTGCGAGGACGGGCGGGGCGCCCGGAGCTGGGCCCCTCCTCCCACATCGGCCACGTGGCAGTGCAGGGAGATCATGTCCCCTGCTCTGCCGCAGAGTTTAACTGCATCGATGCAAGTCGATACAGTTTACAGTAGTGTAGCTCCGGGTGAGCCTCTCAGAGTGTGGGGCCCGAGGCAACCGCCCACTCAGTACACCCCCCCCAACTGGATGTCACACACTACGCCACTGCTCCCATAGATAGTGGATGGAGTGGGGTTGCTGAGCTCAATATTTAATCCCATCATGTGATACACTACATTGAGCCCTATATCTAATCTCGGCATGTTCCTCTACGCGTATCTAATCACACACACACTCCGCGTATCTAATCCCAGCTTATGATACAGCTAGCAGCACCATCTAACAAAATCTGCGCTGCCGGCCGTCCTCAGTGACACTGTACTTGTCATCAGTATCACTGGCAGTCACCAGCAAAATGGCTCCACAATGTGATCCTAAACTTCATCCTCTCTTATCCTGTTTACAAACACCCAGAAGGGGAGGGGAGGAGAGGAGGAGACGTCGCGCATGTGAGCAGATCCTGGTAACATTTACTGCAGACGTAATGTGAGCTAGTTGTACACTAGGTTTTCATGGCAAATTTCAGTAGCTGCTCCCCCTAGTGTGTAAAAGTGGAAATACCAAACCTTTTTTCATATTTTACTTCATTAAAAACAAATGATAATATTTAAAAAAAAAATTCCATTGTTGAATTTTTTTTTTTTTTCATGCCACCTTCCTTTCAGGCCACAGCCCCACTAGAAGTATTTGGTCAGTAATTGGTCAGTAATTTTTCTCAGGAGCCCAAACCAGATGAGGAACAATCAGAGAAAAGATATAATGGAAACAAGTCACCAATTCTGCATTTATCACCCACTCCTGGTTTTGGCTCCCACTCCTGAGAAAAAATACTGACCAAATACTGATAGTGGGGCCGTGGCCTTAAAAGCAGCATTGGCGCATAAACTGAACCAGGCCACATACCATATCCCCCACTTCCTTCCTAACATACTTCATCACTGTGCAGAAGAGGGAAAATAAGTGTTACCACGTATAATCACCTAAGTACATGGTCATAGGCAGATGAATACTCCTCTTTAGCCTTTAGTCTCTGTGCACATGGTGTGTTTTTGATACGTTTTTCCACGCAGAATTGGCCCCAAAAACGCATTGGAAACCTTTATGCCATCAATGTCTATAAACATTCTAAAGAGCTGTGCACATCAGGAATTTTTCTATCAGGATTTGCAGTGCGTTTTAATCTGTAGAAGTGAATTCTTTGTGCGTTTTTTGCCTGTGTTTTCCCTATTGAATGCATTGGAAAAAATGCGTGGAATTTGCGCAGCGTTTTTGCTGCCAAGACGTGCAGAAACACTGCAAGAATTTCTGCACAAAATACTCATCTTGCGCACATACCCTTAAAGGCAACCTCTCACCTGAAGAAACGCTATTAAGCTGGAACTCTCTGGGAGAGGAAGTGGTGATGTCCAACTCACTTAATGAGTTCAAGAGAGGCCTGGACGCCTTTCTTGACAACAATAAAATTACATCTTATGCTTAGTGATAGTTAATTAATCCAGGGATTTAATCTGACTGCCAGATTGGAGTCGGGAAGTGAATTTTTCCTCAATGATGTAAATTGGCCTATACAGCATGTTTTGTTTTTTTTTGCCTTCCCCTGGATCAACGCTGCGGAATAGCTGCAGTGCACAAGAAATAGGCTGAACTGGATGGACCCTTGTCTTTTTTCGGCCTTATAAGCTATGTAACTATGTAATCTGCGGGTTTATAGCACTGTGAACCAGCCCAGCGCCAGCACTTAGACCTCCCGCTGCTAGGAGGAAATTAAATTTTATTCCTGCATTCAGGTCCCAGTCATAGGGGAGGCGACGGCGCAAATTCAGTCACCACTGTGCATGGAGAGCGACTGCTGTAACCTCGGCCCCCGGCACTGACTAACAGCCAGCTCAGTATTAGGGCCGGCTGTCAGTCAGTGCTGGGTCGCAGTTACAGCCACCCGCTCACTATGCACAGAGCTGTGACTGAACCTGCTGATTGGAACCCGAACGCTGCCTTGAGGAATAAAGTTAATTTCCTCCCAGCAGTTTCCCGCTAAGTGCCGGCACCGGGTAAATTTACAACACTGTTGACCTGCAAATTAACCCCATATCTGCAGGTTAATACCGTTTTTTTTAGGTGACAGGTTTACATTAACTTTTCAACAAAAATTTATAGCAAGCCAAAAATTAGATCAAACCAGATCCCTAAACCAATTCAGACCCCAAAAAGATTTTTAACCCCTTAAGCCCCGCGGGTGGTTTGCACGTTAATGACCGGGCCAATTTTTACAATTCTGACCACTGTCACTTTATGAGGTAAGTACTCTGGAACGCTTCAACGGATCCCCCTGATTCTGAGATTGTTTTTTCGTGACATATTGTACTTCATGATTGTGGAAAAATTTCTTCGATATCACTTGCGTTTATTTGTGAAAAAAACGGAAATTTGGCGTAAATTTTGAAAATTTAGCAATTTTCAAAATTTGAATTTTTAAGCCCTGAAATCAGAGCGATATGTCGCACAAGAGTTAATAAATAACATTTCCCACATGTCTACTTTACATCAGCACAATTTTGGAACCAAAATTTTTTTTTGTTAGGGAGCTATAAGAGTTAAAAGTTGACCAGCGATTTCTCATTTTTCCAACAAAATTTACAAAACCATTTTTTTAGGGACCACATCACATTTGAAGTCACTTGGAGAGGTCTTTATGACAGAAAATACCCAAAAGTGACACCATTCTAAAAACTGCACCCCTAAAGGTGCTCAAAACCACATTCAAGAACTTTATTAACCCTTCAGGTGCTTCACAGGAATTTTTTGAATGTGGAAGAAAAAAATGAACATTTAACTTTTTTCACAAAAATGTTACTTTAGACCCAATTTTTTTTATTTTCACAGGGGTAACAAGAAAAAATGGACCCCAAAATTTGTTGTGCAATTTACCCTGGGCACGCAGATACCCAATATTTGGGGAAAAAACACTGTTTGGGCGCACGGCAGGGCTCGGAAGGGAAGGAGCGCCATTTGACTTTTTGATTGTAAAATTTGCTTGAATAATTAGCGGACGCCATGTTGTGTTTGGAGAGCCCCTGTGTGCCCAAACTTTGGTGCTCCCCCACAAGTGACCCCATTTTGGAAACTAGACCCCCCAAGGCACCTTTATAGATGCATAGTGAACACTTGGAACCCCCAGGTGCTTCACAAATTGATTCGTAAAAATGAAAAAGTGAAAAAAAAAACACTTTTTCATTTTTATGAATCAATTTGGGAAGCACCTAGGGGTTCCAAGTGCTCACTATGCATCTAGATAGGTGCCTTGGGGGGTCTAGTTTCCAAAATGGGGTCACTTGTGGGGGAGCTCCAATGTTTGGGCGCACAGGGACTCTCTAAATGCAACATCGTATCCGCTAACAAATTGAATGGAAAATCGGCTCAAATTGTTAGCGGACACCACGTTGCATTTGGAGAGTCCCTGTGTGCCCAAACATTGGAGCTCCCCCACAAGTGACCCCATTTTGGAAACTAGACCCCCCAAGGCACCTATCTAGATGCATAGTGAGCACTTGGAACCCCAGGTGCTTCCCAAATTGATTCATAAAAATGAAAAAGTGTTTTTTTTTTCACTTTTTCATTTTTACGAATCAATTTGTGAAGCACCTGGGGGTTCCAAGTGCTCACTATGAATCTAGATAGGTGCCTTGGGGGGTCTAGTTTCCAAAATGGGGTCACTTGTGGGGGAGCTCCAATGTTTGGGCACACAGGGACTCTCCAAATGCAACGTGGTGTCCGCTAACAATTTGAGCCGATTTTCCATTCAATTTGTTAGCGGATACCATGTTGCATTTGGAGAGCCCGTGATGTGCCTAAACAGTGGAGCTCCCCCACAAGTGTCCCCATTTTGGAAACATGCTCGAGTCCCTGCTCCGCATGTTCCACGGTTATTAGACACCCCAAAAAAAACATGCGGGGATCGCTCGTGCATGGCAGGCAATCCCCGTAAAGTTTTTTGGCCGCGAAGCATATGGGGCAGAGACTCGAGCATGTCACTCAAATACCCACGATACTCAATGCATACCAGAGCACCCGATGCAAACTCAAGTAGCGAGCACTTGCTCTCAACACTAGTCGCCATATCGTCATCTTTTTTTCTTACTTTTGAAAAAAATCCCAACCCCAGCCCTAACCCTAGCACAACCCTAGCCCTAGCACAACCCTAGCCCTAGCACAACCCTAGCCCTAGCACAACCCTAGCCCTAGCACAACCCTAGCCCTAGCACAGCCCTAGCCCTAGCCCCAGCACAGCCCTAGCCCCAGCACAGCCCTAGCCCCAGCACAGCCCTAGCCCTAGCCCCAGCCCTAGCCCTAGCCCCAGCCCTAGCCCTAGCCCCAGCCCTAGCCCTAGCCCCAGCCCTAGCCCTAGCCCCAGCACAGCCCTAGCCCCAGCACAGCCCTAGCCCCAGCACAGCCCTAGCCCCAGCACAGCCCTAGCCCCAGCACAGCCCTAGCCCCAAGAGTTTACTTTTGACGCTGTTCCTTGTGCGGTATAAGTGATTAGACGACTTTATTCTTCGGGTCGGTGTGATTACAGCAATGCCAGAATCATATGGGGTTTTTATGACTGACAGCTGTCACACACTAAAAGACGCATTTTTTGTAAAATCTAGTTTTTGCATCGCCATATTTTGAGAGCTATAATTTTTCCAGATTTTGGCAGACAGTCATGTGACGGCTCGTTTTTTGCGGGATGACTTGACGTTGTTATTGGTGCCATTTTCAGGCACGTGACATTTCTTGATCGCTTTCTATTCCGATTTTTGGGAGGCGGAATAAACAAAAACCAACAATTCAGGAATTGTTTTTTTTTTTTTTTTTTTTTAATTCTGTTCCGCGTGTGGTAAAATTGATGAGGTATCTTTATTCTTCGGGTCAGTACGTTTACAGCGGTACCATATTTGTATCATTTTTCTATGTTTTGGCGCTTATACACAATAAAAGCTATTTTATAGAAAAAATTATTTTTTAGCATCGCTTTATTCTGAGAGCTATAACTTTTTTATTTTTCGGCTGATGGAGCTGTATGGCAGCTTGTTTTTTGCGGGACGAGATGACGTTTTCAGCGGTATCCTTTTTATTTATATGCGTCTTTTTGATCGCGTGTTATTCCACTTTTTGTTTGGCGGTATGGTGATAAAGCATTGTTTTTTGCTTCTTTTTTTTTTTTTTTTTTACCGTGTTCACTGAAGGGGTTAACTAGTAGGACAGTTTTATAGGTCAGGTTGTTCCGGACGCGGCGATACCAAATATGTGTACTTTTATTGGGTTTTTTTTGTTTTTTTTTTATAATAATATTTATTGATGGGTACATTATATTTTTATTTTTGCAAATTTTTTTTAAATTTTTTTTTCCACTTCACACAGTTTATACACTTTATTACTTTGTCCCCCCCTGGGACTTTCACTTTTTTTTCTCTGATCGCCTGCATGGCACAGGAATGCAGCACCATCCCTATGCCATGCAAGCTGTCAGAAATGCACAGTGTGAAGATTGCTTGGAGATGCACTGCGCATGTCCAAGCAATCTTCCTGCTGTCTGGTGACCCGGATGTTGTCATGACGACATCGGGTCGTCATGGCAACACCCGGGAAGCCTTTGCAGACTGCGCTGGAAGCCGGAAGAGGAGGTGAGTATCGGCGATCACCTCCCCTTGCCCCCGCAATGCCGCGATCGACTTCGATCGCAGCATCGCGGGGGTTAATGTGCTGGGAGCGGTGCAGGACCGCTCCCTGCACAGAGTACCGGGTGTCAGCTGTGACAATCAGCTGACACCCGGCGGCGATCGCGCCCGCACAGCCTGTGTGCGCGCGCGATCGCCATGACGTACTAATACGGGTCTGGCTCTTAAGTCCCAGGGCACAGACGCGTATTAGTACGGCAAATGTTGTTAAGGGGTTAAAGAGAAACGGTCGCTATGATTTTTATTCCATAAATCAATAATACACATGAAAATAAGCAACTTTGTAATACATCTTATAAGAGAAATCTGCTTCTTTCTGCGCCAGGACTGATCATTCTCTAAATTCTGAGCTCATGTGTAAAAATCTTTGTTCGTTGAAGACAGACTTTTACATTATTGAGATGACTGTTGTTTTTTTTTTTTTTTTTTAAAGATTCTATGTAAATGGGAGGAGCTCTGCCTCTAGCTCCTCCCATCTATATTGGAGATGACAGTTGCTAATAAGATCCTATCTCAGTAATGTAACAATCTGCTTTCACTCAGTACAGATTTTATCCATGAATTAAGAATTTTAAAAATTAAATGGAGTCCTGGAAGAGAGAAGCAGATTTCTCTGACAAGATATCTTACAATGTTTCTTGTTTTCACATCTACTATTGATTTATGACCTAAATGTGATGATGACTGTTGTTCTTTAAATTAATCCTAAATTTAAATGAACAAGTCTCAAAAAGAAAAAAAAAAAAAATCATGAATTGAGATATTGATCTGTGTATAATAAACTTAAATTTCTCAATTTTTAGGACAATATTTGTAGCTGGCTCTAGTGTATGGTCTCAGCAGAGTGCATATTATGTGGGGGGATACTATGTTGCTGACACTAGTGTCTGAATATTATCTGTTATTGTTTAGGCTATGCTTCTGTCCCAGTACCTTTATATAACTGGCTCTAACTTGATATTTCTGATGCTGGCTTCACACAGTTCATTTGTCATATGCCCTGGAATGATAAACTTACCCTTAGGGCTGGTATGTGTCCGTTTACCTTTTTTTCTGAAGTACAAAAAATAATTTTTCTATATTGAAGTATCAATTATGGAAAAAAGTCAACTTGGTAGTAGACATTTGTTTTGTACATGGGAATCTGAGTGCCATATCCTGCTATATACATATATAGCAGCATCTATTAGAGGAATGCCTCATGAAATCCTCCTGATCTATATCTGAGCATTTCTATGTAGCCAGTACTGTTGTATCAACATTTACAGCTTGTTACTCTTCAGGCACTCCTTTATTGCTGGCATAATATTGTGTGTACTGCTATGTAGCTTGCTTTAACCCCTTTACCCTACCCCGAAGGCTGTTTGCACGTTAATGAACAGGCCAATTTTTACAATTCAGATCAGTGTCACTTTGAGGTAATAACTCGAACGCTTCAACGAATCCCACTGATTCTGAGTGGGTTTTTTTGTGACATATTGTACTTCATGATAGTGGTAAAATTTATTCGATATAGCTTGCGTTTATTTGTGAAAAAATTGGAAATTTTGGCGAAAATTTTGCAATTTTCAAACTTTTAATTTTCATGTCCTTAAATCAGAGAGATATGTCACACAAAATAGTTAATATATTACATTTCCCACATGTCTACTTTACATCGGCACAATTTTGGAGCCAAATTTTTTTTTTTGTTAGGAAGTTATAAGGGTTAAAAGTTGACCAGTGATTTCTCATTTTTCCAACAAAATTATCAAACCATATTATTAGAGACCACATCACATTTGAAGTGACTTTAAGGGGCCTTTATGACCTAAAATACCCAAAAGTGACACCTGTCTAAAAACTGCACCCCTCAAGGTACTCAAAACCACATTCAAGAAGTTTATTAACCTTTTATGTGCTTCACAGGAATTTTTGGAATGAGGAAGAAAACAATGAACATTTAACTTTTTTTTCACAAAAATGTTAATTTAGACCCAATATTTTTTATTTTTGCAAGGGTAACAGGAAAAAATTGACCCCGAAATGTGTTGTACAATTTCTGCTGACCACGCCAATACCCCATATGTGGGTGAAAACCACTGTTTGGGCACACGGCATGGCTCGGAAGGGAAGGAGCGCCACTTGGTGTTTGCTAATTATTCAAGCAAATTTTACATTCAAAAAGTCATGTCGCATATGGAGAGCCCCTGATGTGCCTAAACAGTGGAAACTCTCCACAAGTGACACCATTTTGGAATCTAGACCCCGTAAGGAACTTGTCTAGATGTGTGTTGAGCACTTTGAACCTCCAAGTGTTTCACAAAAGTTTTATAACTTAGAGCCGTGAAAATAAAAAAAATCACTATTTTTTCCACAAAACTGATCTTTTAGCCCCAATATTTTTATTTTCACAAGGTTAACAGGAGAAATTGGACCCCAAATATTATTGTGCATTTTCTCCTGAGTATGCTGATACCCCATATGTGGGAGAAAGCTACTGTTTGAGCGCACGTCAGGCATCGGTAGGGAAGGAGTGACGTTTTGGAATTCAGACTTTAATGGAATGGTCTACGGGCATGGGCGTCATGTCGCGGTTGCAGAGTCCCTGATGCACCTAAACATTGGAAATGCCCAACAAGTGCCCCCTTTTTGGAAGCTAGACTCCCCAATGAATTTATCTAGATGTGCGGTGAGCACCTTGAACCCCCCTGGTGCTTCACAGAATTTTACAACATGGATCTGTAAAAATTAAAAAATATATACACTGCTCAAAAAAAATAAAGGGAACACTTAAACAGAGTATAACTCCAAGTAAATCAAACTTCTGTGAAATCAAACTGTCCACTTAGGAAGCAACACTGATTGACAATCAATTTCACATGCTGTTGTGCAAATGTAATAGACAATAGATGGAAATTATTGGCAATTATCAAGACACACTCAATAAAGGAGTGGTTCTGCAGGTGGGGACCACAGACCACATCTCGGTACCAATGCTTTCTGGCTGATGTTTTGGTCACTTTTGAATGTTGGTTGTGCTTTCAGACTCGTGGTAGCATGAGATGGACTCTACAACCCACAGAAGTTGCTCAGGTAGTGCAGCTCATCCAGGATGGCACATCAATGCGAACTGTGGCAAGAAGGTTTGCTGTGTCTGTCAGCGTAGTGTCCAGAGGCTGTAGGCACTACCAGGAGACAGGCCAGTACACCAGGAGACGTGGAGGGGGCCGTAGGAGGGCAACAACCCAGCAGCAGGACCGCTGCCTCTGCCTTTGTGCAAGGAGGAACAGGAGGAGCACTGCCAGAGCCCTGCAAAATGACCTCCAGCAGTCCACAAATGTGCATGTGTCTGCACAAACTGTTAGAAACCGACTCCATGAGGGTGGTATGAGGGCCCGACGTCCACAGATGGGGGTTGTGTTCACAGCCCAACACCGTGCAGGACTCTTGGCATTTGCCACAGAACAGCAGGATTGGCAAAGTCGCCACTGGCTCCCTGTGCTCTTCACAGATAAAAGCATGTTCACACTGAGCACATGTGACAGACGTGACAGAGTCTGGAGACGCCGTGGAGAGCCATCTGCTGCCTGCAACATCCTTCAGCATGACCTGTTTGGCAGTGGGTCAGTAATGGTGCGGGGTGGCATTTCTTTGTAGGGCCACACAGCCCTCCATGTGCTTGCCAGAGGTAGCCTGACTGCCATTAGGTACCGAGGTGAGATCCTCAAACCCCTTGAGACCATATGCTGGTGCAGTTGGCCCTGGGTTCCTCCTAATGCAGGACCTCATGTGGCTGGAGTGTGTCAGCAGTTCCTGCAATATGAAGGCATTGAAGCTATGGACTGGCCCGCCCATTCCCCAGACCTGAATCCAATTGAGCACATCTGGGACATCATGTCTCGATCCATCCACCAACGTCGCGTTGCACCACAGAATGTCCAGGGGTTGGCGGATGCTTTAGTCCCGGTCTGGGAGGAGATCCCACAGGAGACCATCCGCAACCTCATCAGAAGCATGCCCAGGCGTTGTAGGGAGGTCATACTGGCACGTGGAGGCCACACACAATGCTGAACCTCATTTTGACATGTTTTAAGGACATTACATCAAAGTTGGATCAGCCTGTAGTGTGTTTTTCCACTTTAATTTTGGGGGTGACTCCAAATCCAGGCCTCCATTGGTTAATAAATATGATATCCATTGATGATTTTTGTGTGATTTTGTTGTCAGCGCATTCAATTTTGTACAGAACAAAGTATTCAATGAGAATATTTCATTCATTCAGATCTAGGATGTGTTATTTGAGTGTTCCCTTTATTTTTTGAGCAGTGTATTTTTTAAATCAACATGATTTTATTAGAGACACCAAAAGGGACAAAACATATTAAAGTACTGTGAGGCAGTGAGGGGAATTACAGGTGCTTCTCGCAAAATTAGAATATTATCAAAAAGGTCATTTATTTCAGTTTTTAAATTCAAAAAGTGAAACTCATATTATTTAGTCATTACAAACAGAGTGATCTATTTCAGGTGATTATTTCTGTTAATGTTGATGATTATGGCTTACAGCCAATGAACACACAAGTCATTATCTCGGTAAATTAGAATAATTTGCAAAAAACACCTCCAAAGGCTTCCCATGCATTTAAAAAGGTCCCTTAGTCTGTTTCAGTAGGCTCCACAATCATGGGGAAGACTGCTGATTTGACAGATGTTCAGAAGGCAGTCATTGACACACTCCACAAGGAGGGTAAGCCACAAAAGGTCATTGCTAAACAAGCTGGCTGTTCAGAGTGCTGTATCCAAGCATATTAATGGAAGTTAAGTGGAAAGAAAAAGTGTGGTAGAAAAAGGTGCACAAGCAACCGGGATAACCGCAACCTTGAAATGATTAAGAAAAGGCCATTCAGGCATTTGGGGGAGATTCACAAGGAGTGGGCTGCTGCTGGAGTCATTGCTTCAAGAGCCACCACACACAGACGTATCCAGGACATGGGCTACAAGTGTCGCATTCCTTGTGTCAAGCCACTCATGACCAATAGGCAGCGCCAGAGGCTTCTTACCTGGGCCAAGGAGAAAAAGACCTGGACTCCAGTGCTTTCTCTCAAACCATTTTATAGTGCTTTTGGAAGTGTGTTTTGGGTCATTGTCCTGCTGGAAGACCCATGACCTCTGAGGGAGACCCAGCTTTCTCACACTGGGCCCTACATTATGCTGCAAAATTTGTTGGTAGTCTTCAGACTTCATAATGCCATGCACACGGTCAAGCAGTCCAGTGCCAGAGGCAGCAAAGCAACCCCAAAACATCAGGGAACCTCCGCCATGTTTGACTGTAGGGACCGTGTTCTTTTCTTTGAATGCCTCTTTTTTTTTTCCTGTACACCCTGTTGATGCTTTTTCCCAAAAAGCTCTACTTTTGTCTCATCTGACCAGAGAACATTCTTCCAAAACGTTTTAGGCTTTCTCAGGTAAGTTTTGGCAAATTCCAGCCTGGCTTTTTTATGTCTCGGGGTAAGAAGTGGGGTCTTCCTGGGTATCCTACCATGCAGTCCCTTTTCATTCAGACCCCGACAGATAGTACGGGTTGACACTGTTGTACCCTCGGACTGCAGGGCAGCTTGAACTTGTTTGGATGTTAGTCGAGGTTCTTTATTCACCATCCGCACAATCTTGCGTTGAAATCTCTCGTCAATTTTTCTTTTCCGTCCACATCTAGGGAGGTTAGCCACAGTGCCATGGGTTTTAAACTTCTTGATGACACTGCGCACGGAAGACACAGGAACATTCAGGTCTTTGGAGATGGACTTGTAGCCTTGAGATTGCTCATGCTTCCTCACAATTTGGTTTCTCAAGTCCTCAGACAGTTCTTTGGTCTTCTTTCTTTTCTCCATGCTCAATGTGGTACACACAAGGACACAGGACAGAGGTTGAGTCAACTTTAATCCATGTTAACTGGCTGCAAGTGTGATTTAGTTATTGCCAACACCTGTTAGGTGCGACAGGTAAGTTACAGGTGCTGTTAATTACACGAATTAGAGAAGCATCACATGATTTTTCAAAGGGTGCCAATACTTTTGTCCACCCCCTTTTTTAGGTTTGGTGTGGAATTATATCCAATTTGGCTTTAGGACAATTCTTTTTGTGTTTTTTCATTGAAGACAAATTAAATGAAGATAATACCAAAGAATTTGTGATTGCAATCATTTTCAGGAAGAAACTGAGTATTATCTGACACAATTGCAGGGGTGCCAATACTTTTGGCCACCACTGTAGCTGTGGTTGCAGAATAAAAGTAAGTTTGGACTTGGTCAAGCCATTTGACCAAGGCTGATTTAGTAAAACCCGGCATGGGCTTTTATTGTTGGAGTAGACTACAGGATGGCCCTGGGGCGGTTCACTCTCTCCAGTCGGGTCTTGCATGTGGCTCATGTCCACAGTTTTCATTTAAAAACCTGCAGCATAGGTTTGGGTGTGTCAGTTTTGTGTTTGCAAGCTGCAGAGCTGGAGGCTCTGCAATACTGGCCTGTGTGACAGGAACACAGAGCCCAAGAAGGCAAAACTCTGATGCACCTCAGAGTGATATGGCAGTGCAGTCGCCCACTGCAACGGGTCTGGAAACGGACTGTACTTCGACGGCCCGGCTGCGATCTGGCGGATACCAATTACCGTTACTTTGTGAGTTTCTGGAGAAAAAAGACATTTGATTTAAACTTTTCCTGGGTCACTGCCTCATTACCGCACAGTGTGAACACCGCCGCACTACAATACACAGAATGACATGACATAAAAACCATATGATTGAAAAAGGAGGCCGTGCACACAAGCAGCAAAAATCAATAGATATAAAGTGCAAATGCACAATGGCCTTAATTCAAACACAAAAATAATAAGCTTTACATAAAGTGCAGTGCACAATAAAGAGGACGACTTCATCGTTACTCTTGTTGTCTATGGTGACTTACCTTTATTGATGGACTTTATGATAGCTGTCTGTTGGTATATAATGCACCTTAATTATTATTGATTTTTTTTCTTGCATATCTTTGTTTGTTCACTTATTTAAATTTTTGAACAAATGTGTTTTTTTGTTTTCTTTGCTTCACTCATTCACTATTCTCAGCACATGCACTTTTTCTTTTCACAAATCTGACTTTTAACCCTTTAGCTTCTCTTATATGTACATTTGCGATATTTACATTGATACATATATTTTTTTAAATGGCGCACTTCACCTATTTACCCATCTTCACATACATTTTCACTTATTTCATAGCCGACATGGAGACCATTGTTGACTCTCCGGTTGCCAAAGCAACCCATGATCGCACTGCAGATGTGCCAATGTGCTGGCAGAAAGAGTGATCTCCCTCTGTCAAACTCCTCACATGCCACCGTCACTTGTGCTAGAGACATGTAAAGGGTTTAAGAGATGTAATTTAAGACATGTAAGAGATCTCAGCCAGCTTTGGTCCCAGCACTAGCAGCAAAAGTTTTGTTGTGTATTACAGCTGACTTGTGCTGTGGAATGCATGGACACCACTCCTTTGCCTGAAATATTTTTGGGAAATGTTTGTACACCCAATTGTGGTAAACTACTTGCAGTCTGGATGTACAGTTATGCCCTTTTGCAGTAGGGAGCTGAATGGCATGGAAATAAAGAAGTTATCCTTTTTTAAATTGCCCTATGTATTCAGCATGTGGGCATAAGTATATTTGTAAATACCTTGTGTTGCTGATAGAGCGGCTCACAGGCATTATCGGTGGCCGCTCACAGGCATTACATGACTCCGCACTGACGTCACGACAAGTGAGGCGTGACTCAGCTCTGGGGTCCCCGCTGTGGCTGCTGGGTTGTGGGCGGGGTTATTCCCTGCGTCACACTCAGCATCCACTGCGCGCTTTCCCAATGAATGGGGAGAGGGAGAGAGTGCAGTGGATGCCGGGTGTGACGCAGGGGAATAACCCCGCTCCCAACCTAGCAGCCACTGGTGGAATGCGGAAGAGGGACCCCCGGCTGCAGCCTTGACTTGTCGTGACGTCAGCGGATGTCAGAGCCGGCTGCAGCCGGGGTTCACATGATGCCTGTGAGCGGCCAGTGATAGCGCCGCTCACAGGCATTATCTGCAACAGAAGGTATTTACAGAGATACTTATGTCCACATGCTGAATACATTGGGCAGCTTTAAAAAAAAAATAAAAAAAAGTACCCGACAACCTCTTTAAGAAACCTTTCTGACACACACAGGGCACTAACTCAATTTTTGACTCTAATTCATAGCTATACTGAGGTTCCTCTTCAGCACGCTGACTCTCACTTAGCTTATACAAGTCCCTTTTGGATGCCAGTAATCTTGTAATTGTCTCCACTAGTCACACGTTCACTAGGTCCATAGTTCACTTGCCTTCTGCAGTACACAAACGGCACTTTCCTGATGTGAGCTCTACCTCCTGGAGTTTTCTAGAAATGTGTGGTGCCCAGGTCCTATTGAACCATGTTTTTAGGTCGTTCTCTAGTGCCCTCAAGCCTCCCATCATTATATAATTTTCCGAATTACTTTTTTTTTTTTTTTAAATCAGATATTTTTTATTAAAAAACTTTTTATAACATTATACATAAACAGTGAGGCATCACTAAACTAGCAGTGCCTCTTAAGACCCACCCGTTCCCCTTCCCCCCACCCATAACAGCCCCAAGAACCATATGGCAAAAGCAAATTTTTGTTACAGACGTATACCATCATAAAGCTTATCCGACTGTTAAAGCATTAATAATTTGATCCATGGGTACAGAGCTTAATATCTGATAATCAGTAATTAGTTATACAGAACATGAGAGACCACAACATTTCAGACTCAAGTGATATTTAAAATGGACATAATATGATAACCATGAAACATATTCCATTTACCCCAGATTTTATCAAATTTACGTATAGCCTTCCGCTTTTTGTACACTCCCTCTTCTAATCTCAATAAAAGACGCATTCTATCCAAAAATTCCTGGAGCCTGAGAGGGATCCAACCAATGTGCAGCTATAAGCTTTCTGATCTGGTATAGAGTCCTCTTAACAGCTATTATTTCATCCTCTTCACATCCTATTATTTCTACAAGGCCTAATACACACACTTTAGGATATAGGGGTAAATTACGCTCAAACACATCATTAATGTATTGCACACACTCATTCCAGAATACAGCGACCTTTCTACACGTCCACATCATATGCATAAGATCTGCTCCTTCCTCTCCACATTTCGGACACATACTGTCATTCCTTACCCCAATGCGCTGTAGAAATTTGGGGGTTCTATATACCCTATGTAATAAGTACAACTGTGAAAGTCTATGTGCCTCACATGTAGATAGTATCGGAACGCTCCCCACCACATCTTCCCATTCTTCCGAGGTTATAGTACCAATGTCGCGTTCCCACCTCTCCTTAACATTTAAGGGTCTGTCCCACTGAAATTGCTGCATAAGTATCCCGTAAATTCTGGAAATCAATCCCTTCCCACCTCTATGGCATAATAATGTGTTAAACAGTAGATGATGTTGGATTTTACTTTGCATATGTCGCGGCTGTACAAACCATGCATGCCTCAATTGGAGATAAAAGTAAAAACTAGTTTGTGGAATACAATATTCTTCTTTTATCTGTTGGAACGATTTAAATATTTCCCCCTCTAATATTTGCGCCACATTAGTTATTCCCAATTTTTCCCATATTCCGAATCCTTTCAATTTATGGATCTCTGGAAGGCCCACATTATGCCACAACGGGGTAAACGGGGTAAAGCCTTTTATTCCCAACAACAATTTGATTTTCTGCCACGTTTTCCCCATAAGTGTTAGGGTCGGGAGGTGTCGCCTAGCATCCCACCCCGAGGTTCCTATTTCTAGAAAGGAGGTAATTGGCAGATTGTGTGAGAGTAGACGTATCAGTTTATCTAGGTTCCCCTGGATTAACCAGAGCTGTTGCATTTGAGAAGCTAGAAAATATATCCATGGATTAGGTGCGGCTAGTCCCCCCTGATCTTTGGGCCTTTGAAGTGTATCCAAACTGATTCTGGCCACCCCTTTTTTCCAGATCAATTCCCGAAATAGTGCCTGAAATTTATAAAATATTCTCATGGGGATCCAAACCGGTGAATTATGAAGGATATATAATAATTGGGGCATTAACACCATTTTAATTAAGTTAGTTCGACCTACCATTGATAGGGGAAGTTTGCTCCAAGTATTGGCCTTTTGTTGAAATTTAGTAAGCAGTTCAAGTAAATTTAAAGGAATATAATCTCCGATAGATGTGGTCACTCTAACTCCGAGATATTTAAATTCTCGCACCACCTTCAAGCAAGTACTCCCTACCCTAGTATTCTGAGACAAACCATCAACCGGCATAAGAACTGATTTGTCCCAATTAATCCGTAAGCCAGAATGATCTCCAAACTCCCTTATTAAATTCATAGCTGTCATCAGAGATTGCTCCGTGTCACCCAAAAACAACAGAAGGTCGTCAGCGTATAGGGCCACCCGCTCCTCCAGTGTTTTGTAGCGGAAACCCTGAATTTCACTGCTGGAACGAAGCTTAACAGCCAATGGCTCCACAGCCAGGGCGAACAGTAGGGGAGACAACGGGCAGCCCTGACGCGTGCCCCTGCCCATTTCAATGCTACCAGAAAGATTACCATTAATTCTAATCCGAGCTACCGGATTGTTATATAGAAGCCGTACCCAGGCCCGAAATCCAGTACCGTGCCCCATTTTTCGCAAAACAGCCCATAAATACTCCCATTCGACACTATCAAAAGCCTTAGCGGCATCAAGTGATAGTACTGCCCTACCACCTGCATTTTGTGACTGCATTTGTAGATTAAGAAAAAGCCGACGCAAGTTAATTGCCGTCGACTTGGCCGGTATAAACCCAGTCTGGTCTTCTTCAACCAGATGTGTAATAACCACCACCAATCTGGTAGCCAAGACCTTAGCTAAAATTTTTACATCTACCGAGAGTAAAGATATTGGCCTATATGATTCGGGGTTTAGTGCATCCTTTCCAGGTTTTGGCAAAAGAACTATGTTAGCCTCCCTCATTGAAGCCGGCAAGGCCCCCCCCCCTCCCTCGCTTCTTTAAACACTTCCAGTAACCTGGGAAGTAAAACCCCCCCCCCCAGCCTCCTTATGAATTTCCGCGGGGATCCCATCAGCACCAGGGGCTTTGTTATTTTGAAAATCTTTTAAAGCTTCCTGCATCTAGTTGCTCTCTCTGGCTATCTGTTAGGCATGGTATTTGCATATCATGAAGGTATAGACCTATGTCCCTTTGCGCCTTAGTCAGTTTGGAAGCATATAATTGTCTGTAGAACTGAAAAAAATCTTCCATTATAGCCTTTGAATCAGTAATTACCGCACCCCTAGTATCCCTGATAGCTGCAATCATAGGAGCCCCAGTCTGGGCCTTTGCTATAGTGGCCAGCAAGTGCCCTGCACTCTCTCCCTCCACATAAAATTGCTGTTTAAGAAAAAACCGTTTATGTTCTGCTTGTTTCAATATATGGTCATTTAGTGTAGCCTGTGCCCGTGTCCAGTGTTCCCTATTCTCTATGATTGGAGACCCAACATACCTCTGTTCCAATATGTCTACTTCCCTCCGCAACTCCTGAGTACGAGCCCTATTTTTGGATTTGATCATGGAAATTTCCTTAATCAGGATCCCCCTTAAGAACGCCTTCATGGCTTCCCATACCGTATTTAAAGGAGCAGAGCCTATATTGTCTTTAAAGAAATGCTCCAATTTACCTGCTAAATCTAACTGTTCCCCGAATACGTCCAGCCAGTAGGGATTAAACCTCCACAGTGCCCTTCTGTTTATGGTGCCAGGATCGACCCCCAGAACAACCAATAATGGGGAATGATCAGATAACAATCTCGTGCAGTATTCTACTTTAGTGACTAGAGGGACTAGATGACTATTTCCCAGAGCCAGGTCAATTCTGGACAGAGGAATAGGATGCTGAATAACACGAATACTGCTTAACATTTGGGAAACGAACCCGCCACACATCTACCAGACTGATTTCCTGCAGGACCCTTGCCAACGATGTCTCTTGAGCAGCCCCTCCCCCCACATTACCCCTATACTTATCAAGCTCAGCATGTAGATACATATTAAAATCACTGATAACTAACAGGGGTATGGTAGCAAATTCCGTTATCCACGGGAATAGTTGGCGCAAAGTCTGTATAGAGAAAGGTGGAGGAATATATAGAGCAATTAGGCAAATTCTAAGCCCAGCCACTCTGCACACTAGACATACATACCTACCCTCCCTGTCACAAATACTTCTCTCACATTCAAAGGGTAAATTAGGATGAATCAATATACTAACCCCCCTAGAGTAAGTACTATGTATAGAATGATAGGCCGGCCCCCTCCAAAGCTTGCTCAGTGCCGCAGCGGCCCCCGTATTGCAATGCGTCTCTTGCAGACAGATTATCGACTCCTGATATTCCTTAAGATATTTAAGTGCCGCAAATCTTTTGTTGTGATCTCCCATACCTCTAACATTCCAGGATACTACATTAATCTGCTTAACCATGTTTTAACGATTGAAAATGAACTGTCACATGCCCCCCTCTGTACACACTTGTGTGTCTGATCATCAAGATTATGGTATTGTAATAATACACAGTCTGCACCAATCAAAGTAAGTTCTGTTCTTTTACCCCCCATCGCTACCTCATTTAACACCCCCCCCCCCCTTAATCAAATGAATACCATCAGCCGTAACATGAGTCTGGTGTTTAGCCTCATGCAGCCTAGTAGGCCTTAAGCACACGAGGCGCCCCGACATAAGTTGCATCACAGACTCCCTCATTTCCCCCCCACACAACGTTCCCAGAACATTCAAACGGCAGAGTGTCTTAACCCTGCCTATACATTGTAGGTGAAACCAGTACCTCAACAACCATATAAGTATATTGGCCTGCCCGAGGTATATATGAGAGCCAGGTTATAAGCAGTATACAAAAACTGAAAAATAATAATCATAACATTTATAAACAGAGATTCATTAGCCAACAGCAGAGTATTATCCACTAGAATTCAAATTTCTTGAATTATTATATTATATTCTGTCAAGAATCTTCTCAAAATTGGCGTCAGCCCGTCCGGATTTGTCTCTCTTTTAAGTCCATCCACTTTGCAGCCTCCTTTGGTGAATCAAAGAAATGAGTTTCACCCAGTGCTGTGACCCGCAGCCGTGCAGGATATAGCATTGCATAGGGTACTTGAAGTGCTCTCAATCTGCGCTTGATATCTTGAAATTGGGCTCGTCTCCTTTGAACCTCCACCGAAAAATCAGGATAGAAGGACACTCTCGCCCCCTCTATACATAAGTCATTAGCCGACCGCGCCAATTGTAGGATTTTATCTCTGTCACGAAAATGCAGCATTTTGATTAAAACTGTACGTGGCAGTGCCCCAGGCGGTGGAGGTCTGGTGGGGACCCTGTGTGCCCTCTCAATAGCGAACATTTTAGAGAATTTATCTTTTCCAAAGGATTGCAGCAGCCATTTCTCAAAAAAGTCCACCACCTCTCTGCCCTCTGCTTTCTCAGGCACACCCACAATACGCACGTTATTTCTTCTTAGGCGATTTTCAAGATCATCCGCTTTGTTGAGTAAATAGTTAATAGTCAGTAGCTGTTTTAAGTGTTTTAGTCATAGGAGACACGGTATCCTCCAAATCCCCCACTCTGCCTTCTGTTTCAGTGAGGCGCTCCCTCATTTTCTGCATGTCATGGCGTATATGAGATATGTCCACTTTCACAGACCCTATGTGTTCAGTGAGATCTGCTTTACTATGTGAGATGGCCAGCAGCACATCCTTTAAAGTAGGCTCATCATCCTCTGCCAGTGAGTCAGCACCACTGGTAACCTGAGCCTCTCTGCTGGGGGTAGTTGTTGTTTTAGCAGCCTGCACATTCGTCTCATGTGCCTCCCCCGCTGCCTTCTCCACATCCCCCTCAGTTACTGTGCTTTTTAACCCCTTACTTACCGGGGACGTATTAGTACGCATATTTGCGTGCCCCGGGTTCAGTGAGGGCTGCTGCGCTGAGCCCTCACTGAACGGAGCACATGTCAGCTGATTCTTACAGCTGACATGTGCCCGCAACAGCTGCGGGTGGAATAGCGATCCACCCGCAGCTGTTAACATGTTAAATGCCGCTGTCAATCTCCGACAGCAGCATTTAACGCGCGCTTCCGTGTAGCGCGTCATAAGCCCCGCCCACCGGCGAACCCGTCACGTGATCGCGGGTCGCCGATGGGTGTGCATGACAACCCAGGGTCTGCAGCAGACGCCTGTGGTTGTCATGATCTTGTCGCTATGAGCGCCACCTAGTGGTCGGCGCTCATAGCACAGGACCATTTCTGCTGCATGCAGGGGACCTGCTCGTCCCCTGTATGTAGCAGAGGCGATCGGATAGTTGCTGCTTCTAGTCTCCTATGGAGACTATAAAAGCATGCAAAAAGTAAAAAAAAAAAAAAAAAAAAAGTTTTTAAAAATATAAAAAAAAAAATAAAAAAATAAAATATGTAAAAAAAAACCCACATACACATATTTGGTATCGCCGCGTTCAGAATCGCCCGATCTATCAATATAAGAAAAGAATTAATCTGATCGGTAAACGGCGTAACGAGAAAAAAATTCTAAACGCCAGAATTACGTTTTTTGGTCGCCGCAAAATTGCAATAAAATGCAATAACGGGCGATCAAAACATCGGATCTACCCCAAATGTTATCAATAAAAACGTTTGCCCGGTGCGCAAAAAATAAGCTATCAACCAGCCCCAGATCACGAAAAATGGAGACGCTACGGGTCTTAGAAAATGGTGCTATTTTTTTATTTTTTTTTTTTACCAAATTTTGGAATTTTTTTTCACCACTTAAATATAAAAGAACCTATACATGTTTGGTGTCTATGAACTCGTAATGACCTGTAAAATAAGAAGGTCAGGTCAGTTTTAGCATTCAGTGAACGTGGTAAAAAAAATAAATAAAAAACAACTGTGGTATTGCACTTTTTTTGCAATTTTACCGCACTTGGAATTTTTTTCCCGTTTTCCCGAACAGGATATGGTAAAACTAGTAATGGCGTTGAAAAGTACAACTCGTCCCGCAAAAAATAAGCCCTCACATGGCCATATTGACCAAAAAATAAAAACGCTATGGCTCTGGGAACAAGGGGAGCAAAAACGAAAATGCAAAAACGGAAAATGCTCCGGGGCTTAAGGGGTTAATGACTGCACATTCCGGTCAGGTGTAAGCTCCTCCGCCATGCGCATATTTGGAGAGCCTGTTCACCACCTCCATGCGCTTCTCCCGCTGCCTTGGAGTTTCAGTTCCCGCCTCAGAGGCCACGACACCATTTTGGCCCTCATGCTGTGATGAGCCAGCCGCCTGCCTCTGCTTGCTATCTCGCCGGGTCATCTCGTTCTGCACCACCGACTGCTCCCCCGCACTCCTGAGACCCCAGGCCACCTGGTGAGATCTTTTAGAAGCAATGATTCCCTCGGGCAGGAAGGATTACAGGACAGGGTTATAGGAGCTCTTCTGCCTCACTTCTACTCACGTGCCCGGCCAGGCCACGCCCCCTCCGAATTACTTTACTAGTAAACTATACATGCCTATCACGTATTGGTGTGTGTTTTTGCAATGATCTTTTACGTTATTTTTTTACATTACATTAACACCTTACCGACCACCGATATGCATTAAAATTCCAGCTGCTAAGGGGCCTTATTCCCTCATCGTTGTTTTAAAATGACGATCGGGAATTGTCTATAGCGCTCCCCAGAGTCCGAAAATCTCCAGGGTCTCGGCTACCAAAACATGCGGGGTGGGGACTCGAGCATCTCACTCGAGCACCCTCGATACTTGGTGCATACCTGAGCGTCCCATGAAAACTTGAGTAGCTTAAACTTGCACTCAACACTAATGGCGACATATTCAGTATGATAACCTAATGTTATCAAATGCTGTGTAGTACCTTTTGGGTTCAAAATATTTACTATAACCCCGGATAAAATCCTTGAGGGGTAGTTGACAAAATGGGGTCAGTTGTTGGGGGTTTCTGCTGTTTA
Source organism: Phyllobates terribilis (assembly GCF_046119375.1). Taxonomy (NCBI): domain Eukaryota; kingdom Metazoa; phylum Chordata; class Amphibia; order Anura; family Dendrobatidae; genus Phyllobates; species Phyllobates terribilis. The sequence continues at coordinate 70,663,960 of NW_027362770.1, read as the reverse complement.
AGCACCTTAGGGGCCCTGAAAAATATTAAACCAATAAATCCGTATATTTATGCAAAAACAAAAAAAGTACACATATTTAGTATCGCCGCGTCCGTAACAACCAGATCTGTAAAACTGTCACACTAATTAACTCCTTCTGTGCACACCGTAATAAAAATAAATAAAAAACGGAGCAAAAAACTATGCTTTTTCATCATATCGCCAAACAAAAAGTGGAAAAAAATGCAATCAAAAAGCAAAATGGAAATAAAAATGGTACCGCTGAAAACGTCATCTTGTTCCGCAAAAAAAAAGCCGCCATACAGCTCCATCAGCCGAAAAATAAAAAAGTTATAGCTCTCAGAATAAAGCGATGCAAAAAAATATTTTTTCTATAAAATTGTTTTATTGTGTAAAAGCGCCAAAACATAAAAAAATGTACAGTAAGTGTAGTATCGCTGTAAACGTACTGACTCGAAGAATAATGCTGCCTTATCACTTTTACCACACGCAGAATGGCATAAAAAAAACCTCAAAAAAAACAATTCCTGAATTGTTGGTTTTTGTTGATTTTACCTCCCAAAAAACGGAATACACTGTTCCAAATTATTATGCAAATAATATTTTCTCAGATTTTCCCAAATTACCTATATGAATTGCAGGCATTGTAATTTTCCAGTCAAATAACTATTAGAGTACAATTGAAAGGTTTTTGTACAAACTGCCTATGATAACAGTATATTTTTAAAAAAATAAACTCAAACTGCACTCAAAATGCGTGTTCCAAATTATTATGCACAGCAGAGTTTTCAACCTTTTCATTTTAATAAAGAACAAAAAAATGGTCATTTTTGAAATTATAAGCATTAGCAGGTTATTACAAACTGAAATCAAACAGTTTTCAACTCAAAACTTTATTCTAGGTGATGTTACATTTGCACATAGGACCCCTTGTTCGAAAGGAGCTTCTGAACTCTCTCGTCCATTGAATTTGTCAGGTTTTGGATGGTTTCTGCTTTAATTGTTTTGCATGAGGACAGAATACCCTCCCAGAGCTGTTGCTTAGATGTGAACTGCCTCCCGCCATCATAGATAATGCCCCGTCTCATGCTGCACATAACGCATCTGCATCTCTGGCAGCTATGGGCATAAAAGGGGACAAACTTATGGTGTGGCACCCATGCTCCCCTGACCTCAACCCCATTGAGAACCTCTGGAGCATCATCAAAAGGAGTGTCTATGATGGCGGGAGGCAGTTCACATCTAAGCAACAGCTCTGGGAGGGTATTCTGTCCTCATGCAAAACATGAGGACAGAATGGACGTCTTCAAACAGAGGCTGGACAGACATCTGTCTGAGATGATCTAGTGAATCCTGCTTTGAGCAGGGGGTTGGACCAGATGACCCAGGAGGTCCCTTCCAACTCTACCATTCTATGATTCTATGATTCTATGAATTGAAGCAGAAACCATCCAAAACCTGACAAATTCAAAGGACGAGAGAGTTCAGAAGCTCCTTTCGAACAAGCGGTCCTATGTGCAAATGTAACATCACCTAGAATAAAGTTTTGAGTTGAAAACTGTTTGATTTCAGTTTCTAACAACCTGCTAATGCTTATAATTTCAAAAATGACCACTTTTTTGTTCTTTATTAAAATGAAAAGGTTGAAAACTCTGCTGTGCATAATAATTTGGAACATGCATTTTGAGTGCAGTTTGAGTTTTTTATTTTTTTAAAAATATACTGTTATCATAGGCAGTTTGTACAAAAACCTTTCAATTGTACTCTACTAGTTATTTGACTGGAAAATTACAATGACTGCAATTCATATAGGTAATTTGGGAAAATCTGAGAAAATATTATTTGCATAATAATTTGGAACACAGTGTAGAAAGCGATCAAAAAATGTCACGTACCCAAAAATGGTACCAATAAAAATGTCAACTCGTCTCGCAGAAAACAAGCCATCACATGACTCTGTCGGCCGAAATATGGAAAAATTGTAGCTCTCAAAATATGGCGATGCAAAAACTAGATTTTGCAAAAAAAGCGTCTTTTTAGTGTGTGACAGCTGTCAGTCATAGAAACCCGATATAAATCTGGTATCTCTGTAATCGCACCGACCCGAAGAATAAAGTAATCTCATCACTTATACCGCACGAGGAACAGCGTAAAAAATAAATAAAACCAGTTCTTCACCTGCCACTGATTTGTTTATTATGTCTCCCAAAGATCGCAGTAAGGCTCTGCTCACATTTATCCTGCGCTTTGCGCTGAGCACTTACACCAGAGTTTCCGTGTAAATCTCTGAAATACGTGATACAGACGGCAAAAGATTCCCTGTAATGAGGCAGATATAGGCTACTGTGGATGCCGTCTGGCCTGTGATCCCCACTGTGTTAGGTTTTTTTAGGCGTGCATAAAAGTGCGGTTGGCCACAGTTTTGTGCACTTCTGAAAAAAAGGACACCGCTAAACAGAGGCCAGACGGAGTCCAGAGTAACTCTGCTGCCTCATTACAGTGAATGGATCCCGCAGGGGTTTCATCTGAATTACATCACTTGGAAATTTAGATGGAAACCCCGATGTAAGTGCTCAGCCTAGAGCGCCGGATAAATGTTACGTAAAATGTTCCCAATAAAAGCTTCAACTCAGTCCTCAAAAAAAGCTAGTCCCCACTCAGGTCCGTCATCTGTTAAAAATATAAGGGACTTCCAAGTTACTGGTAGCAGAAAGGCTCTGGAAAAGCAAAATGGCCCTTGCCCCCCAAAAGAATTTCTGAAAATTTTGTGCTCCCAAATCCAAATGCCTATTCTACAATAATTTGTTCTCCAATTGTGAAATAGCGCTCCGCCCCCCCCCCCCCCCCATATCTCGCCGTATGGCTGAGCGGTACAATACAGCCACATATGGGGTATTGCCACTTTTAGAAGAAATTGTGTGACACATTCCAGCACCATTTTTACCCATTGCCCTGTGTGAATATGTAAAATCTGAGGGTAAAACATTTTTTGTGGTAAAAATATAATTGTTTTCTTCACTGCCCAATGGTATAAATTTAAAAATTAAAAAATACTCACTACTTCCCTAGATGAATTCCTTGAGAGATGTAGTTTACAAAATTGGGTCACTTGTGGGGGTTTCTGCTGTTTCGGCATGTCAGCGACTTTTCAAATGTGACATGGTGTCTGCAACCTATCCCAGCCAACATAGCGTTCCTTTCTCTTCCTGCCGTACACCAAAGCAGTGGTTTTCCCCCACATATGGGGTATCGGCGTACTCAGGAGAAATTGCACAACAAATTTCATGGTGCAATTTCTCCTGTTATCCTTATGATAATGCAAAATTAGGGGATGAAAAACATTTTTTGTGGGAAAAATGTGAAAATTTTATTTTTATGGCTCAATATTATAAACTTCTGGGGGTGCAAGGTGCTCACCGCATATCTAGATAAGTTCCCTAAGGGGTCTAGTTTCCAAAATTGTGTCACTTGTGGGGGGTTTCCACTGTTTAGGCACATCAGGAGCTCTCCAAACGGAACATGACGTCCGCTAATTATTCAAACAAATTTTACATTCAAAAAGTCTAATTGCGCTCCCTCCCTTCCGAACCCTGCAGTGCGCCCAAACAGTGGTTTTCCCTCACATATGGGGTATCAGCGTTTTCATGAGAAATTGCACTACAAATTATATAGTCCATTTTTTCCTGTTACCCTTGTGAAAATAAAAAAATTGGGTCTAAAGTAACATTTTTGTGAAAAAAAGTTAAATGTTCATTGTTTTCTTCCACATTCAAAAATTCCCGTGAAACATCTGAAGGGTTAATAAACTTCTTGAATGTGGTTTTGAGCACCTTGAGGAGTGCAGTTTTTAGAATGGTGTCACTTTTGGGTATTTTCTGTCATAAAGGCCCCTCAGTCACTTCAAATAAGATGTGGTCCCTAAAAAAAAAAAAAAAAAAAAAAAAAAATGTTTTTGTAAATTTTGTTGGAAAAATGAGAAATCGCTGGTCAACTTTTAACCCTTATAGCTTCCTAACACAAAAAAATTTTGGTTCCAAAATTGTGCTGATGTAAAGTAGACATGTGGAAAATGTTATTTATTAACTATTTTGTGTGACATATCTCTCTGATTTAAGGGCATGAAAATTCAAAGTTTGAAAATTGCAAAATTTTCAACATTTTCGCCAAATTTCAGATTTTTTTCACAAATAAACGCAAGTGATATCGAAGAAATAAGTGACCGTGGTCAGAATTGAAAAAATTGGCCTGGTCACGAAGGCAAAAACAGGCTCTGGCGCGAAGTGGTTAAGGATATAAAGATTAAAAGTGTGAAAATTGCGGTGTTTTTTGTTTAATTCCCAAAAGTTTTCTCAAAATAGCGATATTTTCACAAATAAACCCAAGTCATATCAAACAAACAAATTTTATCACCATTATGAAGTACAATACATCACGAAAAAACAATCTCAGAATTACTGGGATACATTGAAACTTTCCAGAGTTATTACCACATAAAGTGACACTGGTCAGATTTAAAAAATTTGACCTGGTCATTGAGGTCAAAATTAGCTTGGTCACTAAGGGATTAATCAACCAATTTTCCTCCTGTTTTGACTCTAAACAGGCCTAGCCTGTTATAATGTGAGTTCTATCTGTTATGATCTGCAACATAAACTAGGGAAAGATGGGGAGAGCTGTCCCTACAGTAAGACTAAGCTGAGTCCCTACGTTGTAGCGGGCAACCTGTTCCTTGTGAACAGACCCGCCTTCGTCCTCGGCTAGTCTGAATGGAGACCTATAGAGAAAGGCAGGGGTCCCTAAAAGAACTAAGGACTGGGACAAAACTGGGACACCTCCTAACAGAAGCTGTTGCAGAGCAAAAGTACTAGAGGTCCCAGAGGACCAAGCAAACTAGAGATAGATAGGAACAAAAGCACCTGGCTAGAGAGACAGTCAAAACAACACTGCAGTCCAGCAAAGCCAGAAGGGCGGAGCTCGAATATATAGGAAGATGGTCACATGACTGCAAAACACAAGATAGAAACAAAAACAAACAGGAGGGTTCTAACAGTACCCCCTCTTTTATGAGGATCCTCCGGATCCTCCAGGCCCAGGCCTATCCGGAAATCTCCTGTGGAAAGCTCTGACAAGTCTAGGGGCAGAGACATCATCCGCCTTTACCCAGGAGTTATCCTCGGGACCGAAACCCTTCCAAGCGACTAGATACTGCAATCTCCCTCTATGCCCTCTGGAATTCAGGATACGAGAAATTTCATATTCGCCGTCTTCCACCACCAGAGGAACTGTGACAGTGGCCTCCCTATCCGATACATGAGCCTTTTTCAACAAGGAAACATGAAACACAGGATTAATCTTCCAGGAGGTGTGAACCTCCAACCTAACAGCAGACTGGTTAACCACCTGAAGCACCTTAAATGGCCCCATAAACTTCGGACCCAATTTTTTAGAGGGAATCATGTCACCCACAGTAAACAAAACCTCTTTACGTTTCCTGTTAAAATACTTCTTGGACTTCTTGTTAGCCTCTTGAAGGTTACAACGTACATTAGTCCAAACTCTCTCCAAATCACCGGAAAAATTCTCCTCCTCCGGTACCGCCGACCCCAATTTGGAGAAGGAACAAAAAGACGGATGTCTCCCAGTACAACAAAAAAAAGAACACCCAGCAGAGGAGGATGTATGGTTGTTAAGAGCAAATTCTGCGAGTGGCAGAAACTCAGACCACCCCTCTTGATTGTCTGCCACAAAACAACGCAAAAACTGTTCAACATCCTGGTTCTTTCTTTCAGTCTGTCCATTAGACTCAGGATGATAACCAGACGAAAATGACAAATGGACTCCCAACCTGTCACAAAAAGCACGCCAAAAGCGAGCCACAAACTGAGGTCCCCTATCAGAAACAATGTCGGTGGGAACGTCATGGAGCCTGACAATTTCCTTAACAAACGCCTTAGCGAGTGTCTTAGCGCAGGGTAGCTTAATGAATGGAACCAAATGACACATCTTGCTAAAACGGTCCACGACCACCCAGATGACAGTGAAACCCTCGGACACAGGAAGGTCAGTAATAAAATCCATTGCCAGATGCGTCCAAGGCGCACTAGGAACTTCCAGAGGGCAAAGCAACCCCGCAGCAGGGGTATGTGAAGCCTTTGACCTAGCACACACCGTGCATTGACGCACCCACTTGATGACTTCCTTCTGCCACCCAGGCCACCAAAAACTGCGACTGATAAGTCTCTTAGTCTCAGAAATTCCTGGATGACCTGCCAACCGAGACTCATGATACTCCACAAACAAATCTCTCCTAAAGGTTCTAGGCACAAACAACCTCCCATGAGGAGTGTTAGATGGGGCATCCTCTTGGGCTTTCAGAATCCCATCTTCCAAAACGGAGTCCAATGCTGCTACCACAACTCCTTCCTGTAAAATGCTCTCCTCCTCCTCCTCGGTACAAACCATGGGAGAAAAGCTGCGAGATAAAGCATCGGCTTTAACATTCTTAGTACCAGGGATATAGGTAACAGAAAAATTAAACTGAGAAAAAGTGCCAACCTAGCTTGACGGGCATTCAAGCGTTTGGCAGCATCCAGATAGATCAAATTCTTATGATCTGTGAAAACCTGAATAGGAAATTTAGCACCTTCCAAGAAATGACGCCAATGTTCAAACGCGAGTTTAATAGCCAGCAATTCCCGATTACCAACATCGTAATTAAGTTCGGTTTCTGAAAATTTTTTCGAAAAAAATGCACAGGGATGTACTCCATCCTTATTCTCCTGAGACAAAACCGCACCGACCCCCACCGAAGAAGCATCAACCTCGACCAAAAAAGGCTTGGTCTCATCAGGCTGCATAAGGATAGGGGCAGAACTGAACCTCTCCTTGAGATACACAAAAGCTTCAATGGCCTCAGTAGCCCACTGGACCGTATTTGCACCTTTCCTGGTGAGATCGGTCAGCGGCTTAACAATTATAGAAAAATTCTTAATGAATTTCCTGTAATAATTGGCGAAACCCAAAAATTTCTGTATCGATTTCAAACCAATAGGCCTAGGCCATTCCTGCACAGCCTGAACCTTCACTGGGTCCATCTCAAAGCCCTCGAGGCCTAGGCCATTCCTGCACAGCCTGAACCTTCACTGGGTCCATCTCAAAGCCCTCGCTGGAGATAATGTAGCCCAAAAAACTAATTCTCTGCACAGCGAACTCGCATTTCTCCAGCTTCGCAAAAAGTGAATTATCACTCAATAACTGCAACACCTCACGTACGCTCTGCCAATGGAACTCCAGATCTGGTGAATAAATCAGAATGTCATCCAAATACACAACCACATTCTTACCAATCAATGGTCTCAGGATGTCATTAATAAGGTTCTGTAAAAACGCGGGTGCATTGGTAAGACCAAAAGGCATCACCAGATTCTCAAAATGACCTACCGGAGTGTTAAAAGCAGTTTTCCATTCATCACCCTCCTTTATTCGTAACAAATTGTATGCCCCCCGGAGATCAATTTTAGAGAACCACTTGGCCCCCCACTAACTGGTTAAACAAGTCAGGAATTAACGGCAATGGGTAGGAATTGCGTACGGTAATCTTATTAATTTCACGAAAGTCCAGACATGGACATAAACCGCCGTCCTTTTTTTTAACAAAGAAAAATCGAATGGCCACAGGCGACTTAGAAGGTCTAATGTGACCAGCAGCCAAGCTCGTCTGTATGTATTCCTCCAAAGCCTTTCTTTCAGGGATAGTCAGATTAAATAAGCGACTCTTGGGAAGAGTAGCTCCAGGAACAAACTCAATGGTGCAATCATAGTCCCTATGAGGAGGTAAAACTTGCGACTCCTCCTCTGAAAAAAACCTTCCAAAAATCCTGAGTAGGTACAGGTAATTCCCCTTTTTCCACAGCCGCAATGCGATCATTACAACATTTATCATAGCACTTAGGACTCCAAGACTTAATCTCATTAGTAGACCAGTCCAGTAAAGGATTGTGCAGTTTTAACCAAGGCAAACCTAAAACGACTGGAGAGGGTAAATTATTTAATACCACCAAATCCAAATTTTCTTGGTGAATGCCATTGATAGTGAGGGGAAATGCCGCAACCTTGTGAGTAATACATTTCAAGAGTGTTATCAATTGCAATCACAGAAATAGGTGATGACAAAGGTTTGGATTTCAATTCAAGTTTTTCCAAAAACCCTTTATCAATCACATTAAGTGTTGAACCACAATCCACAAATACCTGAAATTCAGTCAAATCTTCCTGCAATGAGGTACTCCCTGAAAGAAATACTCCCTTAGAGCTCAAACAAGCAATACGGGCGTAACTGACCTTTTTTATTTTTTCTTTACTTAAACGAAGCTCACAGTTCTTAATCAAATGGTCAGTTTTACCACAATAAAAACACAGTCCCTTGGAAAACCTGCTGTCTCTTTCCTGAGAGCGGAGTGACATCGCCCCAACCTCCATCGGTTATCCGCCGTCCGAGCAGACCCTCTGGGGACTAGGAGCTGCCATTGCAGGAATTTTTTCATCATTAACCCTGGCACGCAGTCTCCTGTCCACACGTATAGCTAATTGCATGGCTTCCTGCAAGGTCTCAGGTGCAGGAAATGCAATCAGCAGATCCTTAACCCTTTCACTTAGACCAGCAAGAAAAAAACATTTTAACGCTGATTCATTCCATTTCACTTCTGAGGACCACCTTCTGAAGTGTGTACAATAATTTTCAACATCACCTGACTCCTGATTCAAACGCCTCAGTTCTGTCTCAGCAGATGAGACTCTATCTGGATCGTCATACAATAGCCCCATAGCAGAAAAAAAATCCTCCACTGACCTAAAACACAGATCATTAGGTTGGAGAGAAAAGGCCCACCCCTGTGGTTCCTTGCGCAAAAGTGACATGATAAACCCAATGCTCTGTGATTCATTCCCAGAGGACCTTGGTCTCAAACGAAAATATAATAAACAAACAAGCATTTTTAAAGGAAAAAAAATCTTGCTGTTTACCATAAAAAATATCAGGGAGTCCTACCTTGGGTTCGACAAAATGCGCTCCAGAACAGCTACTCACGTGTTGCCGGAGCTTGGACACCTCCAGAGACAATCCCTGCAGGCTTTGAGCCAAATCTTGAACAGCAACCATACTGATCCCCGGATTTCTTTCCTTAAGATTTTGGTTTGGGCTGGACTTACTGTTATGATCTGCAACATAAACTAGGGAAAGATGGGGAGAGCTGTCCCTACAGTAAGACTAAGCTGAGTCCCTACGTTGTAGCGGGCAACCTGTTCCTTGTGAACAGACCCGCCTTCGTCCTCGGCTAGTCTGAATGGAGACCTTTAGAGAAAGGCAGGGGTCCCTAAAAGAACTAAGGACTGGGACAAAACTGGGACACCTCCTAACAGAAGTTGTTGCAGAGCAAAAGTACTAGAGGTCCCAGAGGACCAAGCAAACTAGAGATAGTTGGGCACAAAAGTACCTGGCTAGAGAGACAGTCATAACAACACTGAAGTCCAGCAAAGCCAGAAGGGCTGGAATATATAGGAAGATGGTCACGTGACTGCAAAACACAAGATAGAAACAAAAACAAACAGGAGGGTTCTAAAGCCCCCGTCTCACATAGCGAGATCGCTGCTGTGTCACGGTTTTGGTGACGCAACAGCGACCTCACCAGCGATGTCGCGATGTGTGACACTTTGCAGCGATCAGGCCCCTGCTGTGAGGTCGCTGATCGCTGCAAAGTGTCCTGGACCATTTTTTGGTCGTTGCTCTCCCGCTGGTCAGCACACATCACTGTGTGTGACCAGCGGGAGCAGCGATCAGGCTGGTAACCATGGTAAACATCGGGTTACTAGGGGCACACACGCACCTAGTAACCCGTTGTTTATCATGGTTACGAGCCTGCTAAAGTGAGCGGTAACCTTCCGCTCACTGTAGCAGAGTGGTAACCATGATAAACAGGTTACTACGTGCCCGTGTGCCCCTAGTAACCCGATGTTTACCATAGTTACCAGCCTGCTCCTGCTTCAGCAGGCTCGTAACCAGGAGCAGGACATCATGGAAAGATTCTTTCCACGATGTCGCTGCTCCCCTGATCGTTGGTGAGCCTGCCTGTTTGACAGCTCACCAGAGACCACATAGCGACGCAGCAACGATCCCTGACAGGTCGTATCGTTGTCGGGATCGTTGCAGCGTCGCTAAGTGTGACGGGGCCTTAACACTATCAGTAAACAAACATTGTTCTCAAATCTCCAGGGATTTGGTGGTTTTTGTTTTTTTTTTAACGATTTGTCCACAGTTGTTGCAAGAGGTTATGCCAAAAGAACCAAAGTGATTTACAGTGCTGGTCACCATTATTGGCATCCCTTAATTTTTTCATAAGACTATACAATATCTTCAGAAGTAAATGGGAATGTACCAAAGTTGTACCCTCAGGATTTTTTAATTAGTGGTACAAAGTAATACAACAATAAAAAATTGTTTTTTCAACTTCCATATTGCAATTTCAAAGAAGAAACAGAATAAACGGCATGTGCAGCAATAAAGGCACCCCTAATTAATACTTGGTTGCACATCCTTTGGCATTGCTGACAGCCTTCAAACGTTTCTTGGAGCAATCTATAAGCTTCTTGCACTTCTCAGCTGGAATTTTCTCCCACTCTTCCTTTGCAGTTTGTTCAAGCTCTTGAATGTTTGCAGGGTTCTTTTTCTCAATAGCAGTTTTCAGCTCACCCAAAAAATTTTCAGTGGGATTAAGGTCAGGACTCATTGCTGGCCATTGTAAAACAGTCCATTTTTTTTTCTTTTTCAACCATTTCTTTATACTTTTTGGATGTGTGCTTTGGGTCATTGTCTTGCTGGATCTTTGACTCAAACCAAGTTTTCTTACACTAGGTAGGACATGTCGCTGTAAAATCTCTTGATAATTCTATGATTTCATGATTCCTGTGATACGGTGTACCCCTACAGTACCAGACACCGCAAAGCAACCCCACAGCATTATGGATTATCCACCATGCTTAATGGGGTTGTCCACTACTATTAATAATTGGCCATTCTATTTTTACGTTGAAAATAAGTATCTTTGTAAACACCTTGCTTTGCAGTTACTGCCTGTGAGCAGCTCTATCGCTGGCCGCTCACAGGTATCACGTGACCCCCGGCTGCAGCCGGCTATGACATCCGCTGATGTCATGTCAAGTTCCGGCTGCAACCGGGGGTCTCTCTCTTTTGTGTGGGTGCTGGGTTGTGTGTGGGGTTACCCCCCGCATCACACCCAGCATCCACTGCGTGCTCTCCCACTCCTCATTCATTGGGAGCGTGCCACTGATATCACGCCTCACTTGACGTGACATCAGCGGGGGGTCACGTGATGCTTGGGAGCGGCCAAGGATCGCGCCACTCACAGGCAGTAACAGCAACGCAAGGTATTTACAAAGATATTTATTTTCAACATAAAAATAGAATGTCCAAATATTAAAAGTAGTGGACAACCCATTTAACTATTGGTAAGGTGTTATTTTCCTTATAAGCTTCATTGCGCCGTCTGTAAACAAACTATTGCTTTGTATTGCCAAAAAGTTCTATCTTTGTTTGATTTGTCCACAGAACATTTTCCCAGAGGGATTGTGGTTTGTCAAGGTACTCTTTGGCAAATATCAGTCGTTCCTTTTTATGTCTTTTCTTCAGCAATTGTTTATTCCTTCTCATTCACCCGTAAAACTCTGCTTGGTTTAGGGTGCATCATATGATAATTGAAACCATGACCCCACACTGTTCCAGGTTGGCCTTAAGGTCTTTGGATGTTTGATGTTTAGAGATGAGAAAATATGTTTGAAAAACGATAGCCAATTTCAACGGCACAAATATGGCACATTCGGATTCGTGATCGGAAACACAAGCAATTTTTCTTAAATCTGTACAATTCGGTAAAAGTTTGGGAAATGATTGCTTTGTCACTCAAGTATTTTTAGCACTTTAGCTAGGATAGCGGTGGTGTATGACGAGCAGGGGGGACGTGTTTGATGAGGGGAGGGGTTGTGGAGAGCACAGAGGAGCAATGTGCTTGTAATCTTTTTTTTTTTTTTTTTTTTTTTTTTTTTTTTCCCCCCCATGTTGTGTGCTAATGGTGGCTAGCTAATCAGGGCGCAGGAAGCATCCACACTGACCAGACACAAGGGCTTGTGCCATTGGCTGCTGAAATCACATGTCCCTCTCTCTATATAAAGAGCGGACATGTTTTAGCCCCATTTTGTCAGTATATCAGCTCAGAGAGGATACTTCTGACACTGGTCACGATACTGAGAGATTTTATCTAGTTAGCTAGGCGGTTGCCTCCAAGTCAGATAGTTTAGGTAACTAATGTCCTGTGTGGCTGTGAAATCGACCTTCCAGCAGATTTTGTATTTCTTGTGCCATTAGTGAGGTCCAGACAAAGACAGAAGTGCACATTTCATAGAAGTGTGCTCTGCACTGCTTCTATTGTGCTCCATGCACGAGTACACCTTTTTAAAAATTTTTTTTTTTTTCAGTTGCTAACATGATTAAGCTAGCCATATTTAACCTTGTCATTTAGTGACTTTGAAATTCAGCTGTGTGCAGAGCTGGTGCAGAGTAAAAAAATCTAATTTTTGTTGCTAATACCACACTATCTGAGCAACATGAGTGGGGGAAAAAGGTCGTAATGAAAGGGAGAATAGGCTTGGTGTTCAAGGTATACTTGGGGTAGGTGGTAATGTTAATGAAAGTTCTAGTGAACCGACACTGTCACGTCCTATCCAAAGACAACTGACAACTTCTGTTACATTGGCTTTAGTAGATTAGGTGTTAGGGGAGTATACTGTGTTTTGTATTTTTAACTAAATGAATAAAACCGTGTGGACTTTTATTTCAAATAAAGGATTTTTTTCAGGCTGTGTGTTTACTTAAAAACCTTTACTATGGGGTTAGTAATGAGGTGTGTTATTGACGCCTCTCCATTACGAACCTGGGCTTCATGTCAGCTGCCAATACAAGGCTGACATGAACCTCAACCGTATTACCCCACTTGCCAATGCTCCAAGGCTAGTGGGGAGAGCGAGGCTAAGCACCACATTTGGCGCATGTTAAGGATGCTCCATTCCTGGGGCCGCTGAGGGATGATATTAGCCTCAAGTATCCATTGCCCCTTCCCTGGCTATTGATATCAGTTCACAGCTCTCTGTTTAACCTTTGTTGGTTAGAATTTATAGGGGGACCCCATGTCCCTTTTTTTTCTGGAGCCCCCTGTAATCTAGCAAGTAAATGCTAAGCAAACAGCTGTGAACCTTTAGGAATAGTCAGGGAACATTTTTGGCTAATGGCCCCTTCCCTGGCCAGTAATATCAGCCCCCAGCGCTCGGCTTTCCCTCTGCTGGTTATGAAAATGACGCTATTTTTTTTTTATTTAATTCTTCATTTTCTTTCATTTAGAAGAAATCCCTTGCCCACTCTGCTTGTTTTTGACACTGTGTAGACTCACCCGCAGCATGTCAATTTCTTGGTCTCCACTGCAGATTTTGACTGATTGAAATGTCATTACATGCTTTGGATACGCATGTATTGACAAAACATTAGAATGCTGAGTTTTGGACGCAGCGGAAATACACTGCGTCCAAAGCGCTGCTGTTTGCTAATCGTGGGGACGTAGCCTAAAGGCTAACCAAACAGCTGTGAGCTGTTAATAGCCAGGAACATTTTGGCCTAATGGCCCCTTCCTAGGTTAAAAATAGCAGCCCTCAGCAGATATGACCCTTTATATTTGAATGGGTTTAGGGGTAATGGGATTAGGTGTTGCTGACACCAAGCCCTAGGTTTAGTGATGAAGAGGTGTCAGCTAGACACCCTCACTACTAAACTTGTAAGTAAAGAGTTAAATAAGCACACACACGGAGAATAAAACACTTTATTTGAAAGACAACAGACACCTTCCTTAATCATTTAAATTAACCAATATACTCTGTAATCCAAGGGTTAAAGCGATGTCCCATGTTTCATTTTTCAAATATCTTTATTCCTCTCCAAAAAGCATTTATTGCTGTACAAAAACGCATGCAATAACGCATCAAAATCGCTACAAAACGCAATATTTTTTTTCTGCAACTGTAGATGTAGAAACCTTGCAAAAATTTCTGCAACCAAATACTCAACGTGCACACACAGCCTTAAACATTTAGAGAAACCGCTTTTAACTGTTAAAGTTTAAAAACTTTGTAATATACCTGATCAGCGAAATCTGTTTCTTTCTCTACTGGTACTGATCTGTCATTATCAAAATTCTCAATTCCCAACTAATCTGTATTCAGTGAAGACCAATTATTACATTATTGAGATAGGAGATGGCAGTTGTTACTAGTGAGATTCTATGTAGACTAGAGTAGCTCTGCTTCTTGCTTGTTCCTGCTTCTCCTCTCTACATAGAAAATTATCAGCACCAACTGCTTTCTCCTGTCTCAGTAATGTAAAAATCTGTCTTCACTGAATACAGATTTAAGAAGGAAATTGAGAATTTTGAAAATGAATGATCAGTCCTGTCTGAAATTTAAGCTGATTTCTTATTTTCTAAAATAAAAATGAAAATGACAGGTCCTTTTAAAGAGTAACGATCACCAGGTAAAAAGTTTTAGTTTTTGCTGTTATTTTACTCCTGCTGCTCCCCTGGGTATTCGGATTCCAGAGATGTGGGCCTTTTTATTTCGTGCTAATTTTTATGTTGCTCACAGGGTGATATAGAGCAGCCTGAATACATGTCTCAAGAGAATCCAGTGAGCCCCCCTGGTAAAGACCACAAAATTAGCACTGAACAAATATACCCATATTTCTGAAACAGTGTGGCAAATTTAAATGAATAAACAGAATACTCAGTGGAGCAGCAAGAATAAAATAAGAGCAAACACTGACCACTTTTCTGATGACAGATCCTCAGATTTTATTTTAGATTTTCGCTTCACAAGTAGACTTGAACATGCAATCATTTGATCACATTGATAATGCTCTGAAGTACTTATGTAGTGCAGAGTATTATCAAACCTGTCCGTCTTATACTGACAGGCAGATTAATAAACTGTGCCTTTGATCTATGGCAGAACTGCAGGCCAGTGTTAGGCCATGGCAACCATTGGCATCCCACAATTTAACTGTGGGAAGCTGAGGAAGTGACAGAAGGAGCAATCTTCCTCTGTCATACTCGCATGCAGCAGTTGCTATTGACTGTGGCATGTAAGGAGTTAATTGAGCTATTGCAGACACTGACTGAACTCAAGTTCGTTTGTTCAGTTCCTCCTATCAACAAAGGTACAGCAATGTCAGCAAGTGGTAACCCAGGGTAAAGTGCCACTGGCCTTTTTATGTCCTAATTGAAAATGGCACATTAGAAAGCCAGTGAGATGACGGGTTGTAGTTAAAAAGC
This sequence comes from Phyllobates terribilis, assembly GCF_046119375.1. NCBI lineage: Eukaryota > Metazoa > Chordata > Amphibia > Anura > Dendrobatidae > Phyllobates > Phyllobates terribilis. Next base: position 70,648,523 of record NW_027362770.1, on the reverse strand, counting down.
ATGATTAAGACATTAATGAACTGTTTGAAATTTTGCTAAATGGCAATAATTAAAGATGTCTTCCACTTTTATTTTGATGACCTATTCTATGGTCTGATCTGCAGTACCCGGTAGTAGGATAGGCTATGAAAATAAAAAGAACCTGATAACCCTTTTAACCTTGGTTAGCACTTTGGAAAATGTTATAAGTTATTTGAAAGTATAATTCCGTAAGAACTCTTAAAATTCTAATATTCAATTTATGGATTACAGTTCATCATGAATTATGAAAATCCTCCACCATACACAGGAGTTAATCAACCTGGACCTTATCCACCGTATGGACAGCCACAAGGTGGCCCAGCTCCATATCCTGGTTATCCACCTGGTCCTGTAGGATATCAGCCCGGGCAGCCAGGTTATCAAGGATATCCCCAGCCTGGTTGGCAAAGTGGTCAGCCTCCAGCACCAGTATATATGGAAGCTCCAAAAAACACAGGTATGCAAGATATGAATAAGACACCCAAAATTGTATTTCTCTTAGAAGGCACAAATACACAATATACTGACTATGTAGTATTTTTTTTAACTTGGTCCTAAATGTCACCTTGTGTGTACAGTACATACTTTTCATTTCAAGACAATGCTGCTCTTTATTGGTGCCTCACTAATATGAACTAAAATTTATATGCCTAGGTGTCAGAATTCTTGTTGTCCTTCTATAGTTTGACCATTAGCGGCTGCTATTCTTCTCCTTAATTGTGCTGCAATCCCACTCCTTACCACTGGAGGCTGCTGTTGGGTTCTACAATTGCCCTTTGCTAAAATGGCAGATTCTGAACCTGTGGTATCCATCTTGTTTCCTGTTTGGGACTACTTAAAGCCGCATGGATCTCTCACTCAATGCTTGTGTATTGTTTCTAGCTGTTAGCCTAGTTCCAGTCTCCACTCCAGCTCCTGAACATTCTTACCCAGTCTGTTCTCACCTATCTACAGATTGTTTCCTCCCTTTGCTAACTCCAAGAACTTCTACTACCGCTTGCTGTTCCTGCTCGTGCTCCTTCGGCCACTGGTTTCCAGCAGTACTACGCCAGTATCGCAACAGGATACTCAAGCCTTCATCATGGATACCACTGAGGGAAATTTGGAGGTTCCTGTAAATAAGATGAACTGTTTGCATATCTGCATATATGTTGGTAAGCAAACACTAAAAACAAAATACATTGAAACTCAGACATCTAATACCATTCAAATATTTGGGAAAGCTACACAGGATCTTCAGAATATTGTGCAAGATCTAAGCAATAAAATTACAATGCAGTCTGAACAGATCCTTTCAATTACAAAATCAACATATTGCTCTGGCCCCTCCACCCACCCTTAAATTCCCACCTTTCAGGTTTGGTGGAGACCGTGAATCAACCAGTGCAGATTGTACTTTGGTGCACACCCTACTTAATTCCATACTGACAGATGAAAAGTATTGTGTATCATTATGCTACTGACACATAAAGCTTTAGCTTGGGCCAGCCCCCTTATTGAAACTCATGATGATCTGATCGACTTAATGATCTGGAGGCTTTCCTAGTAGCCATGAGCCGGATGTTTGATGGCTCTAATCGTTGTGCAACAGCTTCAGCTATACTGATGGTGCTACGTCAGAGTAAATGCTCTGTTGCAGAGTACGCCACAGAATTCAAACGGTGGGTGATTGATACTGAATGGAATAATGCTACAAAATTATAATTTTTTAAGAACTGGCTCTCCAGGGAACTCAAAGATCATAGAATCATAGAATGGTAGAGTTGGAAGGGACCTCCTGGGTCATCTGGTCCAACCCCCTGCTCAAAGCAGGTTTCACTAAATCATCTCAGACAGATGTCTGTCCAGCCTCTGTTTGAAGACGTCCATTGAAGGGGAACTCACCACCTCTCGTGGCAGATGAACTAGCCTAAGCCTATGCTCCCAAAAATTTTAGTGACTTCATTCACCATTGTATTTGTATAGACAACTGATTATCAGAGAGAAGATTGGAAAAGTGGAATTCAAACTGGTCTCGCAACAGTAATAGTTATCCACCGGTTTCAACCACCAGTCCCAGAGATAGTCCTCACATATCTGAAGTTCAATCCATGCAGGTTGACAGCCTGTTAAAACATGAAAGTGCTGAGAGAAAAGAACAGAGACTTCGGGAAAATCAGTGTTTTTATTGTGGCAAGACTGACCACTTTATTGTCAATTGTCCTTCTCGACTTCGTAAAACAGAGGCAGTGGTAGCGAATCCCAACTTTTCTGGCGAAGAATCAGTCTTGTCAACCAACACCTCCAGTGAATGTTGTCATCCATTCAATTTTTTTCTATTGCACCCAACATTAAAAAAGAAAACAAGGACTCTCATTGCTTCATTTCTTTTCAAAATTCTTTTTATTATCAAAGAATAAATTACATATACAGGTTTGAGACTTAAGGCTCCGTCACACATAACGAGATCGCTAGCGAGATCACTGATGAGTCACGTTTTGGTGATGCAATAGCGATCTCGTTAGCGATCTCGTTATGTCTGACAGGTAGCAACGATCAGGCCCCTGCTGTGAGATCGCTGATCGTTACAAAGCTTCCTGGACCATTCCTGGGTCGTTACGCTCCCGCTGGGCAGGGTGCATCGCTGTATTTGACACTTTGTCAACGACCTCACTAGCGATTCAGAACTGAAACACGTAGAGGTGCATAAATTGGACTTTTCTGCGTTCATCGTCCCCGATTGGTGGTCGCTACTGCGTCCTTGTTTTTTCAGATCCCACCAGCGTTCTCCGGCTGTGACTCCACTTTGAACAAATCAGACATCTTTAGCGAAGTAGGTATTGTTTGGGGTCTCAAATGAGTTTCCATTTTTAATTCATTTATAGGACATCTACCAATTATCTGCTATCATTGCTCTTCAGGGAGGGAGGGCTTGGCTTCTATCTGTATATATATGCTTTTGCATGGGCAGATATTTTAGGGGTCTCGTGCACACACACCCACACAGCACGTTTTCTGACACGCTGTCGTGGCCAACCGCTTCAGAGTTTTTCATACGCCAATTAACATGAAGCTTAAATCAATAGACTCTGTTCTTTTGGCCTGTTGCACACTTCAAAACTTTCTTCGTCGACGTGATGCAATTACGTACTGTCCGCCTGGCTTTGTGGACTCTGTGGACCGAGCCAATGGGGAAGTGGAGCTCGGTGAATAGCGTGCAAACAATCCTGCAATTGCAGGCCTTCAACCAGTGGGACATGGCAGAAACACCCATGATGCGAAGACCTGCCGCGACAACTGCTGCCAGTATTTTAACGGTCCTGGTGCCCCGTCACACATAACGAGATCGCTAACGAGATCGCTATTGAAGCCAAGCCCTCCCTCCCTGAAGAGCAATGATAGCAGATAATTGGTAGATGTCCTATAAATGAATTAAAAATGGAAACTCATTTGAGACCCCAAAACAATACCTACTTCGATAAAGATGTCTGATTTGTTCAAAGTGGAGTCACAGCCGGAGAACGCTGGTGGGATCTGAAAAAACAAGGACGCAGTAGCGACCACCAATCGGGGACGATGAACGCAGAAAAGTCCAATTTATGCACCTCTACGTGTCTCAGTTCTGAATCGCTAGCGAGGTCGTTGACAAGGTGTTAAATACAGCGATGCACACTGCCCAGCGGGAGCGCAACGACCCAGGAATGGTCCAGGAAGCTTTGTAACGATCAGCGATCTCACAGCAGGGGCCTGATCGTTGCTACCTGTCAGACATAACGAGATCGCTAGCGAGATCGCTATTGCATCACCAAACCGTGACTCATCAGCGATCTCGCTAGCGATCTCGTTATGTGTGACGGGGCCTTTACTCATGGAATAAAGTTAAGTACAGAATAATAAATGATTATTAAGCAATATGGTAACAAGCAAGAAGAAAAATAGAGCTCGCACTATGACATTATTTCAGATCTCGGAAAACCAGACGAGCCGGTTGTATTGCGGGTTGTAAGTCTAATTCAAGGGTGGAGTAGAACATATAAAGTCCACTTATGCGTTCTAAACTTGCCTGAAAAAACAAGGTATTTAGAGTCAGCAAAAAGCATAAATTTAAATAGATATTAATAGAGAGTAAGATAAAGGAGAGAAAAGAGATGGAGGGTAGATACAGTAAGGGGGGGGGAAGAGAGGGATATGGGAAGGAGGTGGGAAGGGGGGGGGAGGCACAATGTGTCATGGAGTGTGACAAAATAAAATTAAGTTAATTTATTGGGAGAGGGATCTATAGGTAATCCACGGTTGCCAAATGTCTATGAAGGAAGCCGGAGTGTGGTTCATCAGCGATATTGTTTCTGAAACGTGATAAAGCAAATGAACTTTGTCCTGGTGGTGCAGTAAAGTGGGAAGGGTAGTGGTTTTCCAGTGAATCGGTATTAACAGTTTGGCCGCGGCAATAATATGTTGGGCCAAAATCGATGTCTTTCTATGATCAGGCCAGATCAAAAAGTTCAACAAAACGGTCTCTGGTTTCAGACGCAAGGTTTTCTTTACCACAATGTGGATAAGGTTCTCAACTTGTTGCCAGAAATTGAGGATGATGGGGCATTGCCACCAAATGTGAAAATAGCTACCAGAACCAGTTCCGCATCTCCAGCACGAAGTTGATGTTTTTGCACTCCAGCCAGAACTCCGAAGAGGTGTATGAAACCATCTCGTGACTATTTTGAAAGAATTCTCTTGTGCACGTACACACTAGATCGGGCCATGGGAATGCTTATAGATATAGAGAGTCTGGGCCGGTGTGAAATGGTAACCTAAGTCTCGTTCTCAATGAGAAATATATGCTCTCTTTGGGCAGGTGTCAGAGGTTAGTAGGGTCTGGTAGATGGTAGAGAATATTTTTTGGGGTCTAGTGGTCCTAGTGCAAAGCATTTCATAGTTGGTTAGAGCTCTGGAAAGATTGGAATGCTTAATATGTCGTTTAATAAATTCTTTAATGGAATCGTATTGGATAAAGTTTAGCGACGCTAAGGATGGATTAAGCTGTAAATCCGATAGTGGGGCTAGCGAACCATCCCATAGTAAATGTTCGATAGAGATGTTAGAGTATTTTAGACGGTCTCTAGTTTGCCCTGAGCGTGGCATTAAATGGTTAGAATGTCTGAGAGTCTAAGTATGAGACGGGGTTAAAATGTCACTGGAATCTTGCCAAACTTTGAGCGTCACCCTAGTATGAGGGTTTGGTATAGAGGTGTTAGGTCAGATGTGAGACTGTGTTAGAAAAAGGGATCTAAGAGGGAGAGGGGCGAGTGCTTCCTCCACCTCAACCCATTGCTTATCAGAGCATCTAACTATGTCCACCGTTCTAGTCAGAATTGCGGCTCTATAGTAGCGCCTGATGTCTGGTGCACCCATTCCCCCACATGTCCTTGGTAGGGCCAACAAGCGGTAAGAGATGCAGGCCTTTTTACTCCTCCAAATGTATGAAGAGAAAAGATCCTAGTTACTTACCGGTAACGGGATTTTACAGAGCCCATGACAGCACCACCTGAGAGAGTATCTGCCCACCAAGGAAAGGAACCTACTGAATAAAAAGGCGGTACCTCTCTTCCGCATTAGTTTTTGTTTCAGAGCATGAGAGGGCCTCCGAAAACAGGTTAATACATAACTGCCACCTCAACATTTGTAATAGACACCTTAAAAAGTGCACACCATAGTGATAAAGGGGAGGGAATTAATAGGGTGCTGTCATGGGCTCTGTAAAATCCCGTTACCGGTAAGTAACTAGGATCTTTTCCCCTTCTCCCATGACAGCACCACCTGAGAGATTTATAGAGATCAGACACCAGAGGGGAGGGATCACCGCTTGCAACACCTTCCTACCAAAGGACAGATCAGTAGAAGAGGAAAGGTCAAAACGGTAATGTTTGTAAAATGTAGCGGGGGATGACCAAGTTGCCGCCTTACATATGATGTCGATGGGCACATCCGCTTTCTCCGCCCAGGAAGCAGCTACCGCCCAGGAAGCAGCTACCGCTCTGGTGGAGTGGGCCTTCAGGTTCTCAGGAACCGGCAGATTGCTAGAAGAGTAGGCTAAGGTAATAGTATCCCTGACCCATCTAGCTATGGTCCCTCTTGTAACCTTAAGTCCTTTCCTAGCCCCCTGAAAGGATATAAATAAGGCGTCACTCTTCCTCCAGGCTTTTGTCACCTCCAAATACTGGACTAACACCCTCCTAACATCTAAGGTGTGAAGCTTATGTTCCTCAGAATCCCTAGGATTAGGATAGAAGGAAGGGAGAGTGATTACTTGTGTCCTATGGAATTTGGAGGCTACCTTCGGAAGATAGGCTGGGTCTGGTCTTAAGATTACTCTATCCGTACATAGTTGAGTGAATGGATGGTTAACAGTGCGTTTAAGTCACTGACTCTACGAGCTGATGTCAGGGCTACCAGTAGGGCAGTTTTTTAAAGTTAGGATGTTTTTCTGAAACTTCCTCTAAGGGCTCGAAGGGAGGTTTGGTTAGTGCCTCCAGAACCAAATTAAGGTCCCAAGGAGGCATCCTTGGAGTAGGAATAGGCCTGGACCTATCACAAGCTTTAATAAACCTAATGATCCACCTATTCGCCGCCAAGTCATAATTATATAATGCCCCCAGAGCTGATACTTGTACCTTAAGAGTACTGGTGGCTAGACCCATGCTTAGCCCCTTCTGGAGGAATTCTAGTATGGCCCCGATAGGAACCCTCCCTTTGGCGGACTGACCCGAGGTAGACAGGAACTTAGCCCAGGTTCTACCATAGATCCTAGTTGTTATCGGCTTTCTACTTGTCAGTAGGGTAGTAACCAGATCCGGAGAAAACCCCCTTTGTGTCAATAGCGACCTTTCTAAATCCAGGCTGTCAAATGCAGGCCCGATCTTTGGGGATGACAGACTGGGCCCTGCCTGAGGAGATCTGGGATGTCCGGAAGAACCCATGGATCTGCTTGGGACATTCTCTTCATCCAAGTGAACCATGGTCTCTTGGGCCAGAACGGGGCGATCAATATAACCCTCGCCCTTTCCTCTCTTATCTTCCTCAGGATAGTAGGGATCAGTATTAAAGGGGGAAAGGCATAGGCTAGAGTAAAATTCCAAGGAATCTGCAGCGCGTCCACCACAAATGCCCCCTCTTTTGGATTCAGGGAGCAAAAGATTTCGGTCTTTCGATTGAGTCTGTTTGCAAACAGATCTATTTGGGGCTGTCCCCATCTGCCCACAATCTGCTGAAATACAGCTGGATTCAATTCCCACTCTCCTTGTTTTAAGATGTGACGACTCAGGAAATCGGCAAACCTGAAGATCTGATCCGCTACTAACATCAGAGGGAGAGACCTGGTACCCCCCTGATGATTGATGTAGACGACTGTCGATCTGTTGTCTGACATTATCCGGATGTGATGACCCCGAAGAACAGGACTGAACTTTGTTAGAGCATTTTTGGCTGCCAACAGCTCCCTCATGTTGGAAGAGAGACTTGAGTCGCTGTCCGACCAGAGGCCTTGTACAGCATGATCTCTTAGGTGAGCTCCCCAGCCTTCTGCACTTGCATCTGCTGTAATTGTATCCGAAACCTGGAAGGTCCAAGGAACCCACAAAGATAGATTGACTGGAGATCTCCACCAGTCCTGGGAGTTGATTACAACTTCTGGAAGAGATATTTTGCCATTCAGGCGACCTTTGAGCCGCCTGTCCGCTGCCAGGATCTCCTGCTGAAGACATCTGGAATGGTACTGGGCCCACTGAACCGCCGGGATGCAAGATGTCATTGTACCCAACAGAGACATTGCCTTCCTCAGGGTCATGGTCGGATTGCTGATAACCCGAGATATTAGGGATCCGATCTTCAGCTTCTTTTCCTCTGGTAGAAGACAGGTTTGGTTTTCTGAGTTCAGAATGAGACCCAGGAAAGACTGGACCCGCTTTGGTTCCAGCCTTGACTTCTCTAAATTTAACATCCAACCCAGGCTTTTTAGACTGGCCATGACGTCCGCCAGGGCTAGAGCACAGAGTTGTCTTGATCTGCCCACTACTAGGAAGTCGTCCAGATAAGGGATGACCAGAATATCTCTTTCCCTCAAATGTGCTGTGACCTCCAGGATAATTTTTGTGAAGACTCTCGGCGCCATGGAAATGCCAAAGGGAAGAGCTGCGAACTGAAAATGCCTTACGTGCTTGCCGAACTGTACAGCCACCCTCAGAAACTGTTGATGATCTGCCAAGATCGGGACGTGGTAGTAGGCGTCTTTCAGATCGAGGACGCACATATAACAGTCCGGAAATAGCATCCTTATGGCCAACTTTGTTTCCATTTTGAACGGCCTGTAGATTAAATGGTTGTTCAGCTTCTTCAAGTTGGCAATGATCCTGAAGGAGCCGTCCGGCTTCTTTATTAGGAAGAGAGTTGAATAGAATCCCCTTCCTTGCTCGGGTGCAGGCGTTTCCACCAGAACCCCCTTCACAAGCAGAGAGAGAACTTCCTGCTGTAAGGCTATCTGCTCCGCTAGACCCCTGGGGGCTGAAATTTTGACAGTGTTCCTGGGACTGCTCTTGAACTCCAATGTGAGCCCCCTCCTGATTATCCCTAAAATCCAAGAATTGGATGAAAATTTTCTCCCAGGCGGGCAGGAAGTGGAACAACCTTCCTCCCACCTGGGGGGGACTGTCACTTACGGGCCTTCTTATTCTCGGAGGAGGGACCCCCGAACATGAAGCCTCTGTTATACGGCTTCCTGTCTTTCCAGGTACCTTGGTCTCTAGGAGCTTTACTGCGACTGTACTTCCTCTTCCGAAAGGAGCTTTTAAACTGGGAACCAGACACCGTGGGAAACCCATGTTTTTTGTCTCTGGCCTTATCCAGGATCTCATCTAGACCTTTGCCGAACAGAAAGTCCCCCTCACAAGGGATTGAGCATAGCTTAGTCTTTGATTGCACATCCCCTGGCCAGCTCTTGAGCCATAATGCCCTACGAGCTGCATTAGAGAGATTTGCAGACCGGGCAGCCAGCCTCACTGAATCTGCCGATGCGTCTGCCAGGAATGCAGCCGCCCCCTGCACAAGAGGAAGGTCCGACAAAATCTTCTCCCTCGAGACATTCCCCCTAATCTGGTCTTCCAATTGTTGAAGCCAGATCATCATAGATCTAGCGGTGCAGGTGGCTGCCACCGCCGGTTTAAGGGCCCCTGCTGACGACTCCCAGGCTTGTTTAAGGAAAGACTCCGCATTTTTATCAAGCGGGTCTTTCAAGGCCCCTAAATCCTCAAAGGGCAGAGTGTATCTTTTTGAGGACTTTGCAATGGCCACATCAATCTTAGGGGTTTTGTCCCATTTAGCCGCATCCTCTTCCTCCAAAGGGGTATCTCCGCTTAGAGGAGGAAGGCAGCTGACCCTTCTCCGTTTTTTTCCATTCCTTTTCTATAAGCGATTTGATCCTCTCATTAACCGGGAATGTGCGTCTCTTCCTCTGGTCCAAGCCCCCGAACATAACATCCTGGACTGTTCTGGGAACTTTGGTATCAGTAATACCCATAGTCACTCTGACGGCTCTAACTAGTCTCTCAGTATTATCTACCGGAAAACAAGGCCTACCCCCCCCCCCCCCCCATCATCATCCGAAGATTCCGATGATGATGAGGAGGGATTAGAGGAGGAAGGCAGTTCTCTTGTAAACCGGGACTCTACAGATTCCTCTGATTCTGAGGAAACTAGCTTCTGCTTCTTCTTCCTGCGTGAGGTTAAGCTTTTTAAAGAATCCCTGACTTCTGTCTGGATCAGATTCTTTAATTCCATAGAAAACCTGGGGGACTCTTCCGCTATGGTTTTCTGAATACAGTCCGCACACAGGTTTTTGACGTAGGAGGTGGGAAGACTGATTTTACATAAAGCACACTCCTTGTTTTTACTCTTAGCGCTACACTTCTTTGGCTCCTAACACCCCAAGAATTGAAAGGAGAAAAAGAAGAATACAGAGAAGAGCACATTACTCAAGGTGAGACTTTCACGAAGATCACTCACCACACTGCCGTTCAGACTAGGGTACCGGAGGCGGTGGCTGCCGTTCACATGAGGGCTCCCATCTGGCGGAGGTGGACTGACGAGGTCTTTTCTGACCGGTTCTGCCGGAACTCGTACGCCCTCCACTGCTGTGGCTTTGGTGATGGGAAGATTCTTGAACCAGTTTCTTAAGCTGCTTGTGCTGCTTTGGCGGCTGTGGCTGCTGCTGTACCTCCTGCGGTGGTGACAGCTGCTGCCCAGGTGACTGCGGCTCCTCACTCATTATGACGGGGATGCAGACGCCGCCATCTTGATTCCTCCCCATCCTTTAAAAAGCAGTAGGGCTCCACCTCCTTTAGGCTCCTCCCCTTCCGGCAGCGTGCTCATTCTTTCTTTTTTTTTTTTTTTTTTTTTCAAATTTGGCCACCCGGCGCGCTTGCAGCGGGATGTCGGCCTCCCACCCGCGCATGCGCAGACCCGGCTTCCGGCGCACTCTGTGATAGGGCGCATCACCACCCTGCGCGTGCGCAGCCCGGACTTCGGCGCGCTCCGTCACAGGGTGCGACGCGACCCCCACGTGCGCAGACCCGGAAGTCCTGCCAGCCGGCACGCGCTCAGTTTAGTCCATTGTGAGGCACAGGACCCGGCGCACGCGGGGAGGACTCCGGAAGGCAGCCCCCCCACACGCAGACCCGGGCAGCAGCCAGATGGGCTGAGAACAGGGGCCTTCTGCTGCTTCCACGGCCTCCAGGCCGCACCGACCCCGGAATCCATGGTCCAGGTACGTGAGGTACCACCTGGCGAGGCTCCCATCAAGGACAGGAACCAAAAACTGATGCGGAAGAGACGTACCGCCTTTTTATTCAGTAGGTTCCTGTCCTTGGTGGGAGGATACTCTCTCAGGTGGTGCTGTCATGGGCTCTGTAAAATCCCGTTACCGGTAAGTAACTAGGATCTTTTCTCTTCATACATTTGGAGGAGTAAAAAGGCCTGCATCTCTTACCGCTTGTTGGCCCTACCAAGGACGTGGGGGAATGGGTGCACCAGACATCAGGCGCTACTATAGAGCCGCAATTCTGACTAGAACGGTGGACATCGTTAGATGCTCTGATAAGCAATGGGTTGAGGTGGAGGAAGCACTCGCCCCTCTCCCTCTTAGGTCGGATGTGAGACTGTTAGAAAAAGGGATCTAACACCTCTATACCAAACCCTCATACTATGGTCACGCTCAAAGTTTGGCAAGATTCCAGTGACATTTTAACCCTGTCTCTCTCCCCCATACTTAGACTCTTAGACATTCTAACCATGGGAGAAGGGGAAAAGAGAATTTACCCTCTGAAGATAGGACAGAGGTATTTTTATGGGCAGCATCTGAAATAAGTAGGTAAATTTAGGCAGAATCAAACTTTTCAATATATTTTTCCTCCCCATCCATGATAGATAGGTGTCTCTCCATTGCTTAATGAGATTTACTGAGGAGTCAAACAGACGGGGAAAGTTCAATTTTAAATAAATCTCCGTCCGTTCTGCCCATCTTCACCCGAAGGTATGTGATATGGGTCTTAGGCCAAGTGAATGGGTATAAGTTTTTCAATTTTGCTAGGGAGTGTGTGGGGACATGAAAGTCCAGAGCTTCCGATTTGGAGAGATTTATTTTGAAATTAGAGAGACTGCCATATCGCTCCATCAGCACCATCAAGACAAGGAGACCCTTTAGAGGATTGGTTAAGAGGACCAGAGGTTCATCAGCAAAAGCTTCCGTTTTAAAATTTGAGTTGTGAATTATGATGCCCTCTATCTTCTGATTTTCTTGTATTGAGATTAATAAAGGTTCCATAGCCAAGACAAACAGTGGAGACAACGGGCAGCCTTGTCTGGTCCCATTATGTATGGTGAATGTGTTTGACAAGGAATCGTTGATTTTGATGCATGCAGTTGGGTTATGGTACATAGCCATAATGGCAGTAACCAGTGCTGGTGATAAGCCGAAGCGTAGAAGTGTCTCCTTTAAGTAGATCCAGTCCACCCTGTCGAAGGCTTTCTCAGCATCTGTACCCAGTAATACCAAAGGGGTCTTGTGGGCTTTGGCATATTGAAGGAGGTGCAAAATTTTGTGAGTATTGTCCTTTCCCTCTCTCCTGCCCACAAATCCAGTTTGATTCAATGAGATAAGATTTGGCAAGAACTCGGCAATCCTACGTGCAAGCATACTGGCCAGCAGTTGCAGGTCAACATTCAATAGGGATATAGGTCTGTAGCTGCCACAAAGGGTCGGATCCTTGCCATCTTTATGTATTAATAATATTTTGGCTTCGAGCATTTGCTGTGGAAGGGGTTGACCCTCTAATGTTTCATTACATATCGTCAGAAGATGGGGCAAGAGGAGAGGGGCGAAGGTTTTGTAGTATTGCGCAGAGAATCCATCTGCACCAGGGGCTTTGCCTTTCGGGCACTTCGACAGGGTGGACTGAAGTTCTCCTAGTGTGAAGGGTTTAGATAGTTAGTTAGTTAGTTTGTTTTGTTGAGATGTTGTTAATATGGAGAGATTCAATGTATGCAAAAAGTGAACAGTATCTGACTTTCTTTGTATCTCATGAGCTTCTGTGTCATTTGGTCGAAGATTGTATAACTGAGAATAGTATTCCAGAAAGGCCGCCTCAATGTGGGTGGGGTTCTGTGCTGTAACACCTCTGGAGTTCATAATGGAGTGGATGTGGGTGCGGGCTTGCCTTTTGCGAGCCGGGATAAAAGAAATTTGGAGGCCTTATCTCCGTTTACAAACATCATGTTTTTCCACGACGCATACAATTTCGCAAAACTGACATTAAGAATATCTTTCAATTTTTGTCTCTTACTAGTGATGGTGGCCAAAGTTATATTGTCATTGTTTTTTTTTGTGGTTCAGCTCCAGCTCTGCTATATCGTCGTATAAGTTTTGAACTTCCTAATGTCTCTTCTTATTATAGTAAGATGCAATGGAAATAAGTTCGCCTCTTAGCACAGTTTTATGTGCTTCCCATTGCTTCATTTCTATCAAGTTTCAAGTTGATTCTCAATGGATTTCTACATCTGCCATGGTTCAGGAGCAAACGGAAATTTTCTGGACATCTCTTTCGCAAAGGAACATGGGGTAAAACTTTCATCCATTATCATGGAAACTGTTGACATATCTCTACTAAATTTGGGACCAGTGAATCAAGAGACTGAACCCCTAGAGATAGTTATGGAACCTAATCAGCATGAGGTTTTATCCTTCCTACTAATCCAGGGGTCGACAAAGTTGTTCAGAATCTAGGAGCCAGCCAAAAAATTTAGGAGCCAGAATTTTTTTTGTTGACAAACTGTACATATAGACCCCCTCACACACGGCGTCTCCCCGGGGAGCACGGCCTTTGTATGTACTTACACAGGTAGCGGGAGATGAGAACGGGCCCCCGGCCACAGCGATCCTTCCCCCCCAGAGCCGGCTCCAGGTTTTTCTGGGCCCCGGGCGAAAGAGTCTCAGTGGGCCCTTTTAACACATACACGATTCATGATGCACAGATACGGCGGAGAAATATATAATATTTATTACACATGGCCCAGCCTGCCCCCTCATCCTTCACATACGCAGACATATGCGCGCGCACACACGGTACGCAGACATACACATAGATAAAACAGACAAATATATATACACAGTCATATACACTGACATTCACATACATGCACTCACACAGACCCATTACTAATATTTTTAATATGGGGATTGGGGAAGCCTCACTCACCTGTCCCCGGTCCAGTGTCCTGTCCAGCAGCTCCTCGGGTATGGGGCAGTGCAGGGCCCCCGGCGTGTCACAGACTTCATGGCCCTGGAACATCAGAGGGGCCCACTTGCGGTCGGGTCCGGGCCCCTCCCGCCCATCTGTGCAGGACCTCCGCTCCGATGGTGTTTGATTGCCGGCACTCCCCCAGACATGGCCGCGCGCTGTCCGACTGTGTCTGCTAGTAATGACGCGGCAGGAGCGACACACAAGCACATTTAAAGGTGCAGTGCCGTCGACCCTGCCGTGTCATTACTAGCAGACACAGCCGGACAGCGCGCGGCCATGTCTGGGGGAAGTGCCGGCAATCAAGCAGCGCCTGCGTCCCTGAACAGGTGCCGAGGAAGCGGCCAGGGCCCCGACAGTGAGTGGGCGGGTGGGTGGGTGTGTGGGCCCGGCCCCGACAGTGAGTGGGCGGGTGGGTGTGTGGGCCCGGCCCCGACAGTGTGTGGGCCCGGCCCCGACAGTGAGTGGGCGGGTGGGTGTGTGGGCCCGGGCCCCGACAGTGAGTGGGCGGCTGGGCCCCTCTGATTTTCCAGGGCCCCGGCACTTGCCCGGGTACGCCGGGTGCTGACGCCGGCCCTGCTTCCCCCGTAACCCAACTCTCCCTGTCCAGTCCCGGAGCATAAGGGGGGCGGAGCAAAGTGGAGAAGGCGGCCTGAGCGATACTGTCCCTGCTTCCTCCGATTGGATGACTCCGTGCAGGAGGTGGGATTGGATTGAGAGTATTTTTTTTTCTTCTCAACTCCTCAACTCCTCAAGCACCAGGCAACATTTTCTAGGCGCCACTGGCGACCAGGCGTCTGGGTTTGTCGAGCCCTGTACTAATCGCCTCTTCAGATTTTCCAATAATCCTGGGGTTGCCATGGCTACAAACTCCAAATCCCACAATCAATTGGGAAACCTGAGAAGGGTCTTTTCAATGTACTGTACACTTCCCACATGCTTTACCAAATTAAGAGGTTGTAGAGGATCCTGAACAATCTTCTAAACTACCATCTATGTATAAGGAATTTGATGATGTATATGACAAGAAAAACTCCTACAAACTCCCTCCTCATCGGCTATGATTGCCCAATTGATCTACTACCTGAAGCCGCAATACCGTTTAGAAGCATTTACCCATTGGCAGAGCAGGAATTAGACACTCAAGGAATACATTGATGAAAATTTAGCTAAAGGGTCTATTCTTCCATCTTCATGACCAGCAGGTGCGCCTATATTTTTGGTAAAAAGACTGTTCCTTAAGACCCTGCGTTGCTTACAGAGAATTACTGTAAAGAATAGTTACCCTCTGCTTTTGATCCCTGAATTGCTGGACAGAGTTTGTCATGCAAAGTTGGTCACAAAACTGGATCTTCGAGAGGCATACAACTTCTTTCATGTAAGACCAGGTGATGAATGTAGAACTGCATTCAGATCACATTATGGACACTCAGTATTTAGTCATGTTGTTTGGACTGTGCAATGCTCCTGCAACGTTTCAGCATTTTGTTAGACATTTTCAGAGACTTGCTTGATCAATTTGTAGTCATTTATCTAGATGATATACTAATCTTTTCTAATTCTGTAGAAGAGCATCAGAATCCTTTGAAAACTGTACTAGAGCGTCTAAGAACCCATCATATTTATATTAAGCTGGAAAAATGTACGTTCCATCAAACAGAGATCCAGTTCTTGGGCTATATAATCTCTACTCAAGGATAGTAAATGGACTCAAGCTATCACGGAGTGGCCAACACCAAAGAACGTAAAAAGTCCAACAATTTGTGGGCTTTGTCAATTTTTACAGATGTTTCATTAAGAATTTTTCAGGTAGAATTGCACCAATCACCAAATTAACAAAGCAAGGCATATTGTTTGTTTGGTCTCCTCAAACACAAGATGCTTTTTCTTGCCTGAAGACGAAGTTCACCACAGCTCCTTTACGAATTCATCCCAATCCTGAACATGCCTTTTTTTTGTAGACATGGATGATTCAGACTGTGCAGTAGGGGCCATTCTATCACAAAGAACAAGAACAAAAGATTTGCTACATCCTTGTTTTATTTCTCCAGAAGTTTGATCGTGCCAGAGAAGAATTGTGGGGAACAAAGAGCTCTTAGCTATCATTGCTGCTTTCAAGGAATGGAGACATCATCTAGAAGGAGCAGCTCAACAAATTGTTGTTCTAACTGACCACCGTAACCTTGAATTTATCAGGTCTGCCAAATGTTTGTCCCCCGCCAAGCTCGATGGAGTCTTTCTTAAACGATTCAACTTTATCTCTTACAGACCTGGCTTCCATAACTGTAACACTGCTGCTTTGTCTAGGATCGTTTCCAAAGATCCTTCTACAGCAGCACCACCAACCACTATTCTGCCAGAGTCCAATTTCCTGGGGGTGATCCATAACGAAGACTTGCTTGAAGTTATACAGGAAGCATACGAGACAAACCCAATTCTTCTGCATCCACCAGATGATATATCTCTTACCTTTCAAAATAAAGTATGGACTCCTAATCATTGCATCTGTGTTCCAGAAACTGTGAGACTTAAAATATTAAAACTAATCCATGACTCCAAGTTAGCAAAACACAAAGGAATTAAAAAAACACAAGAATTTGTCTCGTTTCTTTTGGTGGCCCAATTGCCAAAAAGATGTTAAACCATATGCATCTTCCTGTAGCACCTGTGCCATGTAGAAAACTCCCCGCACATCACCAAATTCCATTTCGTACTTGGGGCTCTATATCTATGGACTTCATTGTGGAACTACCAGTTTCAAGGGGAAAGGGTTCAATCCTAGAAGTGGTGGACCGACTCGCCAAAGCTGCACATTTTGTCCCCTGCACTGGTTTACCTTCTGCTAAAATGCCTGATATTGTAATTCAAAATGTTTCGTCTTCATGGGGTTCCAGACGAAGTCGTTTCTGATCGTGGAACACTGTTTACATTGAGATTCTGTAAGAATTTTTGTGCAGCATTGGCCATTGCTTATTTTCTGCATTCCATCCTCAAAATAATGGTCAGACTGAACGCACAAACTAAACCTTAGAGCAATATCTCAGCTGCTACAATTGTTGTCTCCAGGATGACTGGGTTAATTTGCTTCCTATGGCAGAATTTTCATACAACAATTCTCAAAATGCTTCGAATTAACAAACACCATTCTTCGATAAGTCTGGGTACCATCCAAGTATCCTTCCTAATTTTCCAAGAGAAACGCCTAACCCTGTTATCATCGACATAATACAATCCCTGCAACAGAATCTGGAAATACTAAAAGACACTTTAAGAAATGCCCAAGCTTACAAGTGGGTGGTGTAGTATGGCTTTCCATGAAGAATTTGAAACTCCATAATACCCTCACCAAAACTGGGTCAAAAATGTATGGGTCCTTTTTAAAATAATTTGGACAAGTTAGCTCCGTAGCTTTTCGCCTTCAACTGCCCAGAACAATGAAGATACATACAGTGTTCCATGTCTCCTTCCAAATCCTTTTCTAGGGCGTCGTCTACCTCCTCCTGATCTTATTCAAGTGGATAGGCAAAAACATTACACAGTTGAAAAGGTCCTCGATTCCAAAATATTCAGAAACAAGTTGTAGCACTTAATAAAGTGGCAAGGGTAGGGCCCTGAAGATAACTCCTGGGAACCTGTAGAAAATATCAGTGCTCCTCGACTGGTTAAAGAGTTTCACCAAAAATACACATATAAGCCAAGCCGAGCATCGTCCGGAGGCCGCTGTTGAAAAGGGGGGAGTAATGTGAGCGTTCATGTTGTCCTTCGACAGTTTGACCATTAGTGGTTGCAATTGTTCACCTTTTAATAATTGTTCTGCAATCCCACTCCTTACCACTGGAGGCTGCTGTTGGGTTCTGCAATTGCATTTTACTAAGATGACAGATTCTGAACCTGTGGGATCCATCTTGTTTCCTGTTTGGGCCTACTTAAAGCCGCATAGATCTTTCACTCATTGCTTGAGTATTGTGTCTAGCTGTTAGCCTAGTTCCAGTCTCCACTCCAGCTCCTGAACATTCTTACCCAGTCTGTTCTCACCTATCTACAGATTGTTTCCTCCCTTTGCTAACTCCAAGAACTTCTACTACCGCTTGCTGTTCCTGCTCGTGCTCCTCCGGCCACTGGTTTCCAGCAGTATTATGCCAGTATCGTAACACTATTTGACCAACAATTTATCCCCAAAATAAGTTACCAAAGATGTTTAAAAAATAATAAATGGCCTAAACAAGTTAAACTATTTTGTCTTTAGAATATGATTTATTAAGAGGTTATCCGCTACTTTAAAATCCCATTCAAACTGGGCCCATTATGGTGGTAAGAATAAATAAATCTATATTCACCTGCCAGATCAGCACTGCTCCTATGTAATCTGCACTGTATCCTCTGCCAGTCTCCTGGCCTATTCCAGCTGTGCGTGTCACGTGATCGCTGTAGCCATTCAATGAACTGGAGTAGTTGCATCCTTCACATTCCAATCAAGCCAGACGAAACAATTGCTGTTCCAACTTGGGTGCAATCTAATGGCTGCTGACAATCAACAGCCTCTGATTGCCTGCAGTGGTCACGTGATGCCCTTTTGTCTGTGGACTGAATTAGAACATAGTGCAGAGTACGGAGGAGTGGCAACTGGGAAGTACTTTTTATTTTTTTCACCACCAATACCATTTAGAATGGTCACTACTGTAACACCCCTTAATCACCGCCAATACAACTTAAAAGTGACCTGCGATATAAAAGACTATCATCCTCTGACAGGTGACAATCCATCAGCTATCAGCTGTACACTATAGCTGACAACTTGCTGCATCAACCACGATCATTGTCCGCACCGACCATGGCCATTTAACTCCTTAAATACTGCTGGCAATAGTGACTACAGCATCTAGATGATTAACAGAGTGTGGGGGCTCCCTCTTTAACCCCATTGGCACCCTGAGATCTTGATCGTGTAGTCCTGATGTTTGCCATGGCAATTTAAAGCCAAATAACTGCCTTAAAGTGTTCCAGCTATAGTGGCCTGTTAAGAAGATAGAGACATTTAAGTGGTTAAAAATACATTTTTTTTCATTCCTTTCATGTCACTTTGCATTAATTCCTGAAAAGCACCTCAAGGGTTAATAAACTACTCGACAGCAGTTTTGAATACGTTGAGGGGTGCTGTTTTTAAAATGGTATCCCTTTTTGGGATTTCCAATATATAGGACTCCCAAGTGATTTCAAAACTGAATAGGTCCCTAAAAAAAAAAAAATATTGTAAATTTCCTTGAAAAAAAATGAAGACTTACTGCTACATTTTTAAGCTTTAAAAAATGTTCACAAAGTAAAACCACATCTACCTGGCTGAATCCTTCGCTGGAGATTTTTTTTTTCTTTGGAAACATTTTACAAATGATACTGTTGTAAAGGAGACATGAGGGAAATGTTATGTAAATGTTTTTTGTGTGGTATGTCTATTCAAAGTTTGAAAATTGCAAATTTTTTGAAATGTCACGTTTCTGATATTTTTAAAAATAAGCACAAAACATGTCAACCTAAATTTATCACTATAATAAAGTATAAAGTGTCCCGTAAAAACAATCTCAAAATCAATGGGATATGTTGAAGCATTCCAGAGTTATTACTACATAAAGTGACACATGTCAGATTTCAAAAATTTGTCTGGCCTGGTCATTAAAGGGAAGGTGCCCTAAAAAAAAAAATTCAACAATGGAAAATTTTTCAAGTATTTAATATTTTATTTTTTAAAATATTATTTGTCTTTAATGAAGTAAAATATGAAAAATGATTTAAAAAGGTTTTGGTATTTCCACTTTTTGAACACTAGGGGAAGCAGCTGATGAAATTTGCCATGAAAACCTGGTGTACTGGCTCACATTACGACTCCAGTAAATGAGGGCTGTATCTGCTCACATGTGTGAAGTTTCCTACTCTCCTCCCCTTTGTGGAGCCATTTTGTTGGTGACTGCCAGTGATACTGACAAGTACAATGTCACTGAGGACGGCCGGCAGCGCAGATTGTTAGATGGTGCTGCTAGCTGTATCATAAGCTGGGGTTAGATACGCGGAGTATATCACGTGTGTGATTAGATACTTAGAGGAACATGCCGAGATTAGATATAGGGCTCAATGTAGTGTATTACATGATGGGATTAAATATTGAGCTCAGCGAAGTGCACGCAGTATCTAACGTATGTAAGATGTGACCCTACTCTGTCCACTGTGCTGTAATGTGTGACACCCAGTAGAGAGGGCAGAGTGGGCGTTTGCCTCGGGCCCCACGCTCTGAGGGGTTCACCCAGGGCTACTGTAAATGTATTGACTTGCACCAAAGCAGTTAAACTCTGCGGCAGAGCAGGGGGTCATGATCTCTCTGCACTGCCGCGTGGCCAATGTGGGACCCGTGAGCCGCCTCCAATCCTCGCAAATTCCACTATATCGACTGGTTGCCGATACGGTTGAAAGCAATGTTGAGTCAATCAATTCTCCCCCCCCCCCCTCCCCCCCTGCATCTGACGTCACTGATTCAGACACGGTCAGCGGGCACGATGACGTCACTACATGGAACCACTCTGCTGAAATGTGCGGTTCCTCGCTACAGAGACCGTTGCAGTGGAAGAACAAGGATTGCATTATGCTGTATGGAGTCCGATGGGGAGTGCATTATACTATATGGAGTCCGATGGGGAGTGCATTATACTATATGGAGTCCGATGGGGAGTGCATTATACTATATGGAGTAATTTTATATTTTTAGTAACAGCGTGGTCATCTGCTGAGGTTCTTCTAAATGTACTATTAGGGTGCACCACCGTAGTTGTAATCAGGGTTACCTGTTTAGGGGCCCACTCAGAAGTTTCACCATCCCAAACCAAAACCCTAGCTATGCTTCTGGTGAGACCACGCTGTCCACTTCTATGGGAGTAGTGGAGCAATGTGTGACCTACGCTCCATCCATCATATTATTACTCCCATAAAAGTGGACCGAGTGGGTTCACACATTACACCACTGCTCCCTTTAGAAATGTGTAACTTTGCTCTGTCCACTTATATGGGAGTAGTGGAGCAATGTGTGACCCACGCTCCATCCATCATATTATTACTCCCATAGAAGTGGACCGAGTGGGTTCACACATTACACCACTGCTCCCTTTAGAAATGTGTAACATTGCTCTGTCCACTTCTAAGGTAGCAGGGGTGTAATTGAATAAACGTCCAGTAGATATAGAATTTCACAATAATACATACTACATATAATAAATTTGCACCCTTTAGTGCCTTGTATGTGGCACTAAAGGGTGTTTACTCTAATAAATGAAAAAATCAGATGTGATGTCCCCCCCCCTATTTTTCATAATCCGGCAAGGTAAAGCAGACAGCTGCGGGTTGATATTATCAGGCTGCAAAGGTCCCCATAGTGCCTCACAGTATAATTGCCACATATAGTGCCCCACAGTATAATGGTCCCATATAGTGCACCACAGCGTAATTGCCCCATATATTGCTCCACAGTATAATGGCCCCATATAGTGCATCCTGGTATATGCCCCCCCATCCTTGTATATGGCCCCCCATCTTGGTATATGGAATATGGCCCCTCCATCCTGGGTATATGGCCCCATATATTCAATGCAAAGAAAAAAAAAAGAAACGCTTCTACTCACCTTCCACGCTCCCACGCAGCGCTGTGTCTGTGTGGCCTAAAGATGTGAGCGGTGATAACACCTGACAGGCTGAGATCACCGCAGCAGCCACAGATACTCACCTGGACCTCCACTCCAGGCACGTCCTCCCCAGCAGCTCCTGTCATGGCACACATTGCTTGTGCGTGCAATGACGGGAAATGTGCAGCTCGCAGCTTACACTGCGAGCTCAACAAAGATGGCCACGATCTCCTCCCACGACTGCGACCTGGACAGCCCAGGGAGTGTGCCCAGGTTGCAGCTAGAGGCAGGAGGAGCGGCCTCTAATGCTAGAGATAGGGTGGGTGTCCGACCGCAGTCTCTCATGGCAGGGGCTGCCCTAAGTGAGGTGTGTAAAAGTGCTTCTGTGCTTCAGACCCCACAAATAAAAATGGCAGCCCCCAGTAGCCAATGTAAAAATTAATGAATAAATGTACCACTTTATTAGTTTATTTTAATACAAAATTAAAAAATTGATTACATAAATTCCGCCATATATTATGTATCTTTTAGAACAATGCCCTGTAAAAGACTATTAAGAAATAGACTGACATTTCCTCTTTTTTTTGTTACTTTTACATTTTTTTTATTTTATTTTTGGTGATTACTGGTAATTTTAAGCAGTTAACTGGAACATCACTGGAGATATCGTAATTAAGGGGAACATTTATGAATAGCTGGTGTCCAAAGAGTACTTTTTTTTTTTTTTTTTTTAAATCCGATACATTTTTATTCATTTAAAGAAAAAATAATGAAATACAACTTCAACACAACAATTTTCCATTTTCTTATTAGCAAAAAGAACCCCACCCTCAACCCCCCCCCCTTAACGGACAACAATAATCCATCAACTTTATATAAGATATGGTCCAATATCACACAAAGCATTCTATAACCATTTCAATGCATTTCGTAGTGTATTCACCGGAATCTTCCCTTCAATAGCATTAATCACACCTTCCATGGCGCCCATAGGTTGTCACTGAGTTTGGCATTTTTCCTTTTGAAATAGATTTTCTCCTCCATCCATACCACATAATCCACCTGCCTTATACACTATTGTCTATAGGGAGGTCCCATTCGCACCCAATACCTATCTATTACCTTTCTAGCTGCATATAAGAGTCTGGCAATTGCCAATTTTGCAACATCATTCCCCACAAGTTCCTCTACATATCCCAACAAGCAAACCATTGGATCTCTAGGAATTATACAGTGATAACGCCCTTCAATTAGGGCAGCTACTTCAGACCAATAGTTTGCAAGTTTTGGGCAACTCCACATAACATGTAGTATACCTGCAGCTTCTGACCCACATCTCTGGCAATCCGAAGTCTCCCGTACCCCTATTCTGAACAAAAAATCGGGCGACCTATACGCTCTGTGAACAAGAAGTAGTTGAGACATTCTGGCAGGTTCACTTAGAGACAACTTGGGGATATATTCTAATATGGATTCCCATTTTTCATCTTCAATGGTACCAACACCTGCTTCCCACTTTCCCTTCGCCAAGACAGGATAATTCAGTAGAAAAGTGTGAAGCAGATCAGCATACACAGTAGATATGACGCCTGTTGTACATCCCCCCCCCCCCATACAAATATAATCAATGACGATATCCCTTTGAACAGATAGGTTCCTCATTTTCCCTTGTTTAATAAACGCATGTTTAACCTGTGTATACTGATAGCTGTGTCCGACCGATAAGTGAAATTCCTCTTTCAACATCTCTAGGGTTTTGATTATCCATCAGTTGGTAGATGTATTGTACACCCCTTGCCACCCAGCCTCTCAGCTCACTTATTTTGTAAAATTCACATAGGTTTTCGTTATCCTAAATAGGAGTATACATAGTTAGCCCCACTAACTATGCCTCTAATCCTCTTCACCCTTGTCCACAATTTATGGACTAGGCCACAGGTCGGGTATGACTTGCCCATCTTCCCAAAAAGTCCTGTCTCTAGACCCATTACCAATGGACTCTTTTTAAGATGAAGTTCCAGAACCGCCTGAATAGTCCCCTTCACTGCCCTCTGCGCCCACCCTCTAATATGCTGGGACTGTGCTGTCAAGAAATATACCCATGGGTTTGGTAGGGCGAGACCCCCCTCTTTCGGCCTCTGGAGAGTCTCCAGCTTAATCCTAGGCTGCCCTCCACCCCAGACCAGCTCTCTAAATATTGCATTGATGCACTGGAACACCGGCTGAGGAATCCACACAGGGGAGTTATGTAAGACATACAACAATTTGGGCATCAGCACTATTTTAAGATTGGTGCGTCCCACCACCCAGAGGCGCATTTTGCTCCATGTAGATGCTTTATCTTTTAATTTCCCCAGTATCGGGTATACATTCAACTGAAGGTACTCCTTTACTGGTAATGTTATTATAATTCCAAGATGCTTAAATTCTCGTACCAATTTAAGTTGTGTACGCTCCACCTGTTCAACATCTAAACTATCCAGGGTATCTATTTCCATAATATGAGATTTATCCCAGTTAGTTTGTAACCCAGATAACAAGCCAAATCTACTGATGATAGCTATTGCACCGTGTAGTGACATCTGCGGGTCCAGTAAGATTAATAAAATATCATCTGCGTACAGCGCTATCTTCTCCTCCGCCACACCATACCGGAATCCCCTCACCACATCTGACTGTCTCAGTACAGCAGCCAACGGCTCTATGGCCAGGGCAAATAACAGCGAGGAGAGGGGGCAGCCCTGTCTGGTTCCTCTTGTCATATCAAATTTATCTGACTGTTCCCCATTTACTCTCAACCTGGCCACCGGGCGTGTATATAATAGTTTTATCCATGCCACAAAAACCGGACCAATTCCCATCAACTGGAGAACACGCCAGAGATGGCTCCACTCCACACTATCAAAGGCTTTCCGTGTGTCCAATGAGACCACAACTCTATGCCCAGCATTATCAGCGGCCAATTGCATATTAAAGAATTGTCGCCTCAAGTTAATGACCGTCGATCTATCCGGCATAAATCCTGACTGATCCGGGTGTATAACACCAGAAACCACCCGGCTTAGTCGGTTAGACAATACTTTAGCTAAAATTTTAATATAAGCCGGTAGTAGGGATATGGGTCTATACGAATCTGGCTGTGTCCGGTCCTTATCTGCCTTGGGCAAAACCACCACCGTAGCCTCCCGCATTGACTCCGGTAATTCTCCCACCTCCAGGGCCGCCAAAAACATATCTTTCAATTTTGGCAATAGTACATCTCTAAGATGTTTATAGAATTCTGTTGGTAGACCATCTGCTCCTGGGGCTTTATTATTTGCCATTGAAGCCAAAGCTTCCTCCAACTCCTCCACAGTCAGGGGGTCCTCCAAGCTATCCCTATCCTCCTCACTAAGCCTAGATATCGGAGTTCCCCTCAAAAATTGGTCTATATCATCTCCTGTGTTCCTTAATTTAGAGTTATATAGGTCGCTATAGAAGTCCCTAAACACCCTCAAGATATCTCGCGTTTCAGTGACTAGGGTGCCAGTTGGATCCAAGAGACCATATACAAATCCCGGTTCTCTCTGCGCTGCCGCTATAGTAGACAACAGGTGACCAACTTTTTCACCTTCTTCATAAAATGCAATTTTTTGGAATTCCCTCTTCTTTTCCCCATTGGCTAGAAATATTTTATCCACCCCGTTTTGAGCTTCCTTCAGGTTCTGTTGGGCCTCTACGGTGGGATTAAGCACCAACTCCTCCTCTGCCCTCCTCAGCGCAGCCAATGCCTCTCTTTCCTCCACTCTGCTCTGACTTTTGCATCTGGAGATATCTCGAATCAGTAAACCCCTAGCATAGGCCTTCATTGTGTCCCACGCAGTTCCTATGGCTGTACTTCCCACGTTATTCTGGAAGAATTCCTCCACCTCTCCTGCTATTTTCTGAATATCTACCGCTTCCAGCCATACCGGGTGAACCTTCCACTCTTTCAGTCTACCGTCTCCACACATACCGAACCTCAGCTCCACCAACAAGGGACTATGATCAGAGAGTATCCTAGGCAAATATTCAATATGAGCAATGCTTTGGTCCACCATCCCATTTCCCAAGGCTAAGTCTATTCTAGACATAGATTTGCGGAGAGTGAGACTCTATCAGACCCACCTCTGACACATATTTAGCAAATGGTGTCTCCCCCTCTCCGTCAGTTCTTCCCGGTTGCCTACTAGTTTTGTCCCAAATTTTATTCATTATATTGTTAACATCTCCAGTCAGCAATACAGGAGTCCCTGTCCAATGCCTCGTGAGCCCTATAATCTCTTGCAGTTTCGTCCCAGTAAATGGCGGTGGAAAATACACTGCCACCACACAATATAATTTGCCATAAAGTCTGCAGACTAGAAAAACGTACTGCCCATCTTTATCTATTTTAATCTCAACCTCCTCAAATGGAGTCCCAACAT
This sequence comes from Phyllobates terribilis, assembly GCF_046119375.1. Taxonomy (NCBI): domain Eukaryota; kingdom Metazoa; phylum Chordata; class Amphibia; order Anura; family Dendrobatidae; genus Phyllobates; species Phyllobates terribilis. The sequence goes on along the minus strand of NW_027362770.1, from coordinate 70,622,582 downwards.
GCACCATGATGGAAACCCCCCTCGCATATGCAGAGTAAGTAGAGTGGTATGCTTTTTGAACCCATTTCCTCGCCAAGAGCCCAATTTTGTCCCTCGTCAGGTGTGTTTCCATGAGGCAGATAATGGAAGGCCCTTGGGCCATAATATTTTGGAGAACAGTGGCCTGTCTGTTACGGTCCGCCAAACCACGTATGTTCCAGCCTAACGCCTTAACCATACCCGCCATTGTTTATCAGATTCAACATCTGTGTATATGACCATATCATAAAGTGTCCCCCATTCCGTCCCTCTCCGCCCCCCCCCCCCCGCATCCAACGCCCACCCCTCATACCCCAAACCAAAACTCCTCTGACCACCCCTATCTCCCCCAATCCACCTCCAAATTTGTCGTTCTGTTCTCTCTATCCGAGAGTGGGTGAATGAAACCGGCCTATTCCACCAGATGATCTCTCCCGCCTAAACTGCAGAAAAACAAAAATCCATTGTCTTCCCCAAGGCCTCTCCCGCCTTATGAAAAACATATTATATAAAAGGTATATAAAGTGTATGCACCACCAGTACGCCGCTCCAGTCCATGATCAGACTTGTATCCTGCAACAAATAGTTAAATGCAACCGAAAAAGGGTAACAAAGGATAAATATAAATCACATGCACAAAAACACAGTCTGCATCTCTTCAGCTGTCCTTGTGCTCCCGCACTCGTCTAGAATTCTTTTCAATCCAGTCCAATGCTTCTTCTGGAGATTGCAGGAAGTGTATTCTACCCAGTGCAACAAGTCTCAACTTGGCCGGATACATCATAGAAATACGCAAGTCCCATGTCTCTCAATTTTTTTTCTTTACATCTCTATAATTCATGCGCATTCTTTGCACCGTGGGTGAATAGTCTGAGTAGAACGAGATGTCTTGTCCATCAGTTGTTAAATCCTTGATCTTCCTCGCCGTACGCAGGATAGTGTCTCTATCCCTGTAATTTAAGAGCCTAGCCAACCTGGCTTGGGGAGCTGCTCCTGGAGGCTGGGGTCTCAGTGGGACTCTGTGAGCTCGTTCTACAACAAAGACCTTTGACAGTTTATCAGCTCCAAATTTTTCCAGCAGCCAATTCTCAATAAACTCTGTAGGGTTTGATCCCTCTGCTTTTTCCGGGACCCCCACTATCCTGACATTATTACGTCGCGACCTGTTTTCCAAGTCATCATTTTTAGCAATGACATCTGTTAATTGCTTGTCCTGCTTTTTCTGAGCAGCTTGTAAAGATATTATAGTGTCCTCAGCCGTGCTCACTCTTTCCTCTACCTCTCCTGTGTGGACATCAGCTTTCTGCATGGCAGCTTTAATATTAGTAATTTCTGCTTGCACACCAGTAACCTGTTTTGACAACTTTGTAAGCGCCTGTTTGCAATATGACACCACAGTGAACACATCTTTCAAAGTGGGCTCCCCCACAGCAGGATCAGCAGCTGACTCCACATTTTTGTCCTGTACATCATCTCCAGAGTCATCAGCCTCACAGTCCACGGTGTTCACCTGATCCTCCATAACATCTTCTGCCCCAGCCTCCCGCTCTAAGAGTCCAGCACTGTGCTTACCCACTTCCACTCTCGCAAACCTCTCAAGGCGTGCAGCAGCCGACATCCTCCTGGAGCACGCCGCATTTTCTCTGGCCGCCTCCTCCTGGGCCTCGGCGCCATCTTGGCCCCTTCCTCCTCTGCCAGGGCCGGGATCTCGCTGCCTGGTGCGGGTCATTACTACTTTCCTGCTCGCCAGAAACTCTCCCTAGGGCGGCAGGAGAGCTTCCCACAGGATGTGGCGGTGTTTGAAGGGCTCGGCGGTACACCGGCTCGGTGCACACAGCGATAGTCGGTGGGAAAGCTCCGGACCACGTCTGCCTACATCCCTAGCTAGGCCACGCCCCCGTCCAAAGAGTACGCTACTCATTTGGTTCTAACATTGACTGTTGCTCCGATTGGTCTACAGTTAGGATGGCTAGAGCTAAGTGTGCAGGAAGCAGGCATAGGCGGACTAGTATGCATATAGACTTTCTGGACAAGCCAACAGTCTATTTGTTTGAGGGCCTCCTGACTCTTCCAACAGATGATGTTGGGCGAGATAAGGATAAAGCATTGTCAATCTTTACACTTAACCCTTATTGGTAGGCAGTGGATTTTTCCAGTTTCCCTTTAGAAAAATTATGAAAGTATGTGGGAGTTGAGTGATGGCTGAGTGCAGAATGAGCACCAGTCATCCGGTTTCACATATGTATGGCTGCCTTTACACTTGTTACATGTGCACATGACTACAGAATATACACACTATATGAGAAATGGTATAATAAGCAAAACACATTGAGGATTGCTTTTCTAGATCAGTTAGTACAAAAAAAGTGTGTTTTTTTTTTTTTTTTTTTTTTTTTATGGGCATTGTCCCATTCTGTTCTGAAGTAGAGTGTAACACGGTGTTTCGGTTCCACCTGAAGTGTTTCTTTATTTCTAGTACTGGTCCTGAGGAAACAGTACAGTAATTACCTTTATTCACTGCCTCGCAGCAATAGGCATATTATGGTATACAGTCATAGCCGAAAGTGTTGGGACCCTTGAAATTGGTCCAGAAAATTAAGTATTTCTCCTAGAAAATTATTGCCGTTACACATGTTTTGTTACACACAAAGGAAATATGTTTATATTGGAACAACACAAAAAAAAGAAAGCAGGAAAGGCGAATTGAACATAATTTCACACTAACCCCAAAAACGGGCAAGACTAAATTGTGGGCTCCCTCAACTTCATATTTGGTTTCAGACACTTGTGAATGAATAACTAGAATCGAACGCTTCCTATAACAATCAACAAGCTTCTTACAACTCTCAACTGGAATTTTGGGCCGCTCTTCTTCTTCTTTTGCAAACTGCTCCAGGTCTCTCATATTTGAAGGGTTCCTTCTCCCAACAGCAATTTTAAGATCTCTCCACAGGTATTCAATAGGATTTAGATCCTGACTCATTGTTTGCCATGTTAGAACTCTCCAGTGCTTTGTTTCCATCCATTTCTGGGTGCTTTATGTTTGGGGTCATTGTCCTGCTGGAAGATCCATGAGTGAGGACACAAACCCAGCTTTATGACACTGGGGACTACATTGTGACCCAAAATACTTTTGATAATTTTCAGATTTCATGATGCCTTGTACACAGACAAGGCACCCAGTGCCAGAGGCAGCAAAACAACCCCAAAACATCTTTGAACCTCCACCATATTTGACTGTTGCTACTGTGTTCTTTTCTTTGTAGGCCTCATTCCGTTTTCGTTGTGCTTTACGAAACCGCTCTATTTTGGTCTCATCTGTCCACAAGACGCTTTTGCAGATGAATTTTGGCAAACTACAGTGTAGCTTTTTTATGTCCGTATCAACAGTGGGGTCCTCCTGGGTATCCTGCTGTAGGATTTAATTTCATTCAAATGTCGACAGATAGTTCGCGCTGACATTGATCCACCCTGAGGCTGCAGGACAGCTTGAATTTATTTGAAACTTGATTGGGGCTACTTATCCACCATCCGGCTGCAACCTTTCATCAATTTTTTTTCTGTCCATGTACAGGGAGAATAGGTACAGTGCCATGGGTTGTAAACTTCTTGATTATGTTGCGCACAGTGGACAAAGGAACATCAAAATCTCTGGAGATGGACTTGTAACCTTGAGATTGTTGATTATTGTTCAACAATTTTGGTTCTCAAGTCCTTACAGTTCTCTTATTCTCTTTCTATTCTCCATGGATAGTGTCACACACAGACACACAATGCAAAGATTGAGTCAACTTCTCCCCTTTTTATCTGGTTTCAGGTGTTATTTTCATTTTGCCCACGCCTGTTACTTGTCACATGTGCGTTTGAACGAGCATCACATACTTGAAACAAAGTTGTTCACCCACAATTTTGGGACATTACCAACAATTTTGTCCTGCCAATTTTTGGGGTTTAGTGGGAAATTATGTCCAATTTGCCTTTTCAGTTTTTTGTGTTTATTTCAACATGCATAAAGGACATTAAACATGTGTATAACAAAATGTGTAATTTCAATAATTTTATGGGAGAAATACCTCATATTGTGGAACAATTTCAAGGGTGCCAACACTTTCGGCCATGACTGAATGTTTTGTATGTGGGTAGAGGAAGGGGAGCTGTGGGGTCCATAATGTTGTATGTGGTGGGGGGTCTGCGTCCATTATGCGGTGTGTGTGTGTGTGTGTGTGTGTGTGAGCTGTGGGGCCCATTATGCTTTGTGTGTGGAGGGGGGATCTGTGAGGCCCATTATGCTATGTGTGTTTGTAGTTGGGGTGGACCTCTGTGTTCCATTATGCTGTGTGTTTAGGGGGAACTGTGGGGTCCATTATGCTGTGTGTGTGTGGGGGGGTAGCTATCAAGTCCTTTTGGTTGTGGGGTGGGCGAGGAGGCTGCGAGGTCCATCATACTGTTTGTGTACTCGAACTGTGGGAGAATGCTATTGTTTGAGGGATGCTGTGGGTTCTATCATCCTGTATGTAAGTTGTGGGACATCATACAGTGTGGGCGTGACTTAAGGGCATCATATTGTGTATGTGGGCATCATGCTGTGTAGGGGAAGCATTTGATCAAGGTACACGGGCTACATTATAGGAGCAGAATAATTTTCTGCTTTTTATAAACTTTATAAAAAGCAGTAAATTATATGGTTTTGATAATCTGCTAATGGTAAGTATACATATTACAATGGGAACTTTCATAACTTGTATTAGTCATCAACAGACATAATTGTGCTCAATATTAAGTGATACAAATAAATATAATCTAATAATAACCAGAATTAAGTACAGTGGTTTGGTTCAGCACTCCATAAGGCTATGTGCCCACGTTGCGGAACTGAAGCATATTTTTTACGCTTCTCCCTGGTGGGAAAATCGCATGCGGATTTTACATGCGGTTTTCCCGCCAGGTAGAAGCGGTTGTGAGGCGTCTTTGCAGCGTTTTTGCATGCATTTCCGCATGCGGGTTATCAAGCGCTTCTCCAAGTGATTTTAGCATCACTTGGAAAGTGCTTGACAACTTGTTCACACTATATAAATCCATGCAACCGGCATGGATTTATATAGTGTGACCAAGTAATAGTTAAAAAAAAAAAAAAAAAAAAAAGTTTATACTCCCCTTCCGATGCATTCTCTGCCCCGTCCGGAGTCTTGAGCGGCTCACGCTGTTGTGTGCAGGACCTGCGGTGACTTCATTGAGTCATGTGATGACACAACAGCGCGACGGCGGGAAAACACCGGGAAGACATCAGAAGATAAGTATAAACTTTATTTTTTCTTTTTTTTACAGGTTCTTTGGTACCCAGGTCTGGATGAGAGTCTCCTCTCATCCAGACTTGGGTACCATCCGCACATTGATTCCGCTGCGCTTCCGCAAAATTAATGAACATGCTGCGGATTTTTGACCGCAGCATATACGCTGCTTAAAAATCCGCAGCATGGGCATTGACATTGCGGAATGCCATTGGGGACCATACATGCGTTTTACAAGCGTTTACACTGCGGAAATTCTGCAGCATATACGCTTGTAATACGCAACTTGGGCACGCAGCCTAACAGTTTGTCTCGTGGCTCAGTGGAAAAATGAATTGCCTGCCCCTGCTTTACAATATATAGGGTGGGCCATTTAAATGGATACCCCTAAATTAACTGAGAATGGTTGGTGATATCAACTTCCTGTTTGTGGCACATTAGTATATGGGAGGGGGGGAACTTTTCCAGATGGGTGGTGACCATGGTGGCCATTTTGAAGTTGGCCATTTTGGATCCAACTTTATTTTTTTCAATGGGAAGAGGGTCATGTGACACATCAAACTGATTGATTGAGAATGTCATAAGAAAAACAATGGTGTGCTTGGTTTTAATGTAACTTTATTCTTTCATGAGTTTTTTACAAGTTTATGACCACTTATAAAATGTGTTCAAAGTGCTGCCCATTGTGTTGGATTGTCAATGCAACCCTCTTGTCCCACTCTTATCACACTGATAGCAACACCACAGAAGAAATGCTAGCACAGGCTTCCAGTATCCGTTGTTTCAGATGCTGCACATCTCGTATCTTGATGGTATGGTGTGTTATATGGGGTACAAAGATAGTGGGGACATTCTTCATCAATGGAAACCTCAATGCCACTGGATATCTGAAATTGCTACATGATGATGCACTGAAGATGGCACGTTCCCTGAGTTTTTCCAACAAGATGGTGCACCACCACATTATGGGTGTCAGGTCCGAGCATTCCTACATGAACAGTTTCCTGGAAAGTGGATTGGTCAACATGGGCCAGTTGAATGGCCACCAAGGTCTCCCGATCTGACCCCCTTAGACTTTTATCTTTGGGGTCATCTGAAGGCAATTTTCTATGCTGTGAAGATACGAGATGTGCAGCATCTGAAACAACAGATACTGGAAGCCTGTGCGGCGGTGTTGCTATCAGTCTATCAAGAGTGGGAGAAGAGGGTTGCATTGACAATTCAACACAATGGGCAGCACTTTGAACACCTTTTATAAGTGGTCATAAACTTGTAAAAAACTCATGAAAAAATAAAGTTACGATAAAACCAAGCACACCATTGTTTTTCTTATGAAATTCTCAATAAGTTTGATGTCACATGACCCTCTTCCCATTGAAAAAAAATAAAGTTGGATTCAAAATGGCTGACTTCAAAATGGCCACCATGGTCACCACCCATCAGGAAAAGTTTACCCCCTCCCACAAACAGGAAGTTGATATCACCAACCATTCCCATTTATGTGTATCCATATAAATGGCCCACCCTGTATAGTGGGTGTAGTGAATCACAACACTTGGAGTTGATTAGATAATCATTTTAAGACCAGGTTCACACGAGCGTATAAATCTGATGAGGGCTATCCAATTTTTTATTGGATAGAACACTGACCCATGTTATTCAGTGAGGCAGTGCAGATGACCGATTTATTTTCACTGACAGAATCTGCCCTGAAAAAATCTCAGCATGCTGAAATTCCACTCTGTAATAGGATGCTACTTGCACATTAAAGTCTATGGGTGCGTGGAAAACATCAGACTGCACTCGGATGACATCTGAGTGCAGTCTGATTTACGCCTACTCACACGATAAAGAAGATGGAGAAATGATGTTCTCCATCTGCTACTCGCCATGTGCTACTGTTCACTCATCTGAGAGAATTAGATCACAGTATGATGACACTCTGAGCAAGCTTGGATCGGAGTTTGATCAGAGTGTTGTTCGCATAATCGACCCGATTCTCTGGCATGAGAGAATCTATGGTCTTGTGACCCTGGCCTAAAGCTGAGCTTTAAAATAAAACCAAAATTGCCATTGAATTTATGTCCCAGCCCGCGATATCCAAGATTAAAGCACCACTCCAGTGTTTTTTCATTTGTATTATTTCACTGGAGTGGTATCCCTAATCTATGACCCCTGCCCCCAGTTCCTAAGTACTAACAGGCAGGTAGTTTCTACCTATCTGAATGTTGTGCCTTGTGCCGTTCTCCACAGGCACAGAGCGGTCACAGACTTATGCTGATGTCACCTTAAAAGAGTGACAGTTTCTTTTCCTGTTGACGGGGTGGGACTATTGGTGTCATGCTGATAGGCAGCAGGGAGCCAGCTGTCAAATTGGGGGAAGCCCGCTGTCAATCAGCATGACTCCAGTAGTCCCGCCCTGTCAACAGGAAGAGAAACTGCTGCTCTGTTGACAGGAAGCAACTGAATCTCTGGCAAGAGCGGTCAATGACCATCACTGGGTACAACAGGCAGAAGGTTGCCTCTGTTTGCAACTACATGCCTGTTGGTGCTTTTTTTTTTTAAACCCCTTTACCCCTGAGCGTGGTTTGCATGTTAATGACCATACCAATTTTTACAAATCTGACCACTGTCACTTTGAGGTAATACCTCTGGAATGCTTCAACGGATCCCGCTGATTCTGAGATTTTTTCGTGACATATTGTACTTCATGATTGTGGTAACATTTCTTCAATATAACTTGTGTTTATTTGTGAAAAAAACGGAAATTTGGCGAAAATTTAGAAAATTTCGTAATTTTCAAAATTAGAATTTTTATGCCCTTAAATCAGAGAGATATGTCACACAAAATAGTTAATAAATAACATTTCCCACATGTCTACTTTACATCAGCACAATTTTGGAACCAAATTTTTTTTCATTAGGGAGCTATAAGGGTTAAAAGTTGACCCTTGATTTCTCATTTTTACAACAAAATTTGCAAAACCATTTTTTAGGGACCACATCACATTTGAAGTCACTTTGAGGGGTCTTTATGACAGAATATACCCAAAAGTGACACCATTCTAAAAATTGCACTCCTCAAGGTGCTCAAAACCACATTCATGAAGTTTATTAACCCTTCAGGTGCTTCACAGGAATTTTTGGAATGGGGAAGAAAACAATGAACATTTAACTTTTTTCACAAAAATGTTATTTTAGACCCAATTTTTTTTTATTTTTGCAGGGGTAACAGGACCCCAAAATTTGTTGTGCAATTTCCCCTGAGCATGCAGAAACCCCATACGTGGGGAAAAAACACTGTTTGGGCGCGCGGAAGGGAAGGAGCGCAATTTGACTTTTTGAATGTAAAATTTGCTTGAATAATTAGCGGACGCCATGTTGCGTTTGGAGAGCCCCTGATATGCCTAAACAGTGGAAACCCCCCACAAGTGACACCATTTTTTAAACTAGACCCCTCAGGGAACTTACCTAGATGTGTGGTGAGCACCTTAAATCCCCAGGTGCTTCACAGAAGTTTATAACATGGAGCCGTGAAAATAAAAAAATCTAACTTTCTCCACAAAAATGATCTTTTAGCCCCAAATTTTTTATTTTCACAAGGGTAAGAGGAGAAAGTGAAACCTAAAAACTGCTGTGCAATTTCTCCTGAGTATGCCAATACCCCATATGTGGGGAAAGTACACTGTTTGGGCGCACGTCAGGGTTCAGAAGGGAAGGAGCACTGTGACTTTTTGAAAGCAAAATTAGCTGGAATCAAGAGCGGACGCAATGTCGCATTTTGGGAGTCCCTGATGCATCTAAATAGTGGAACCCCCCACAATTGACTCCATTTTGGAAACTAGACCCCTCAAGGATTTTATCAAGGGGTATAGTTTACATTTTGAAGGCACTACAGAATTTGTTAACATTAGGTCATCATATTGAATAAGTTGTCATTAGTCTTGAGCGCAAGTGCTGGCTACTTGAGTTTGTATCGTGTACTCGGGTATGCACCATGTATCACGGGTGCTCGAGTGACATGCTCGAGTCCCCGCCACGCATGTTTCACGGTTGTTAGACACCCAAAAAGAAAAACATGCGGGGATCGCCCGTGCATGGTAAGCGATCACAGCAACATTTTTTGGGGCAGAGACTCGAGAATATTACTCGAGCACCCGCGATACTCAGTGCATACCCGAGCACCCGATGCAAACTCAAGTAGCGAGCACTCTTCGCCATATCGTCATCGTTTTGTTTTTTTTTCTTTACTTTTGAAAAAAATCCCAACCCTAGCTCTCAACCCCAACCCTAGCTCAACCCTCAACCCTTTTTTTGACACCGTTCCTCGTGTTGTATAAGTGATTAGACGACTTTATTCTTCGGGTCGGTGCGATTACAGCCATACCAGATTCATATCGGTTTTTATGATTGACAGCTGTCACACACTAAAAGACGCTTTTTTTTTTTTTTTTTTTTTTTTTTTTGCAAAAACTAGTTTTTGCATCGCCATATTTTGAGAGCTATAATTTTTCCAGATTTTGGCCGACCTAGGCATGTGACAGCTTGTTTTTTTGCGGAACAAGTTGACGTTTTTATTGGTACTATTTTCGGGCATATAACATTTTTTGATCGCTTTCTATTCCAATTTTTGGGAGGCCGAATAAACAAAAAACAGCAATTCTGGAATTGTTTTTATGCCGATCCGCTTATTGTAAAATTGATAAGGCAGCTTTATTCTTCGGGTCAGTACGTTTACAGCAGTACCGCATTTATATAATAGGTCAGGTCTTTCTAGACGCGGCGATACCAAATGTGTACTTTTATTGTTTTTTTTGTTTTTTTTTCATAATAAAAAAATATGGGTTCAATATATTTTTATTTTTTGGGGAATATATATATATATAATATATTACAATTTTTTTATTTTTTTTTTTTCACTTTTACACATTGTCCCACTATGGAAATTTTCACTTTTTGCAGCCTGATCCGCTGCATGGCATAGAGAGCAGCTGCACACAGGGGAGACATTACTTTGGTCATGCACTGCGCATGACCAAAGTAACGTCCTGCCTCCTGGTGACCCGGATGTTGTCATGACGAAATCCGGAAGCCGCCGCAGACCTCACTGGACGCCAGCAGGAGAGGTGAGTATAGCGATCACTTCCCACCCCTTACCCCCGCATGCTGCGATCGACTTCGATCGCAGCATTGCGGGGGTTAATATGCCGGGAGCGGTGCAGGACTGCTCCCTGCACATAGCATCGGGTGTCAGCTGTGACAATCGGTTGACACCCGGCGGCGATCGCCCCGCACCGTTTGTGTGCGGGCGCGATCGCCGCACGCGTAATAGTACGTAGCTGGTCCATAAGTCCCAGGGCGCAGCTACGTACTATTACTGACCTCTTCAGAAAGGGGTTAAAGTCACAGATATCCCCTTTAACAGCCACTGTGTTCTTCTTTTCCTGACGCCACTATGGTCCTGCTGCGCCATCTTAAGACCGCATCTTCTAACTGTCCGTAAGTCAGAGGTAACGGTCACAAACTCTAAATATAATTCTTATAGACTTACATTGAGAAGTAAATACTGGAGCATTCTGACAGGTCACAAACAGTAGAATATGACAGGAGCGACGCAGATAACAGAAGAAGACTACGGCTGGTAAGTATATTGCTAGGGGTAGGGAACTTTTATTAGTGACACCACTCCAATGGAGAAATAAAAAAAAAACGCCAGATTGGTGATTTAAAGTGAAAGTTGGGTGTGCGAGCTGCCATACACCTGCAGCTCTCACTTTAACCCCTGATATTTCAGGCTTTCAGGCAACTAGAGCTGTAATTCTAGTCTTATTTTAATTCTAAAGGACCCCCTGTGAATTTAAAAGCCAGCCTCAGGCTGGTGTTCATAGGAGACCCATAAGGGGACTAACCAATACAGTGAAAAGTGTTTTTTTTTTTTAAATATAAAAAAAATCAAAAATTTCAAATCTTCTCCCTATAAAAATAATGAAATAAAAAATACACATGTAGTATCGTTACGTCCGTAAAAGTCAGATCTATCAAAATGATAACATTAATTAACCCGTTTGGTAAACAGCGTAATGAGAAAAAATTTTAATTACAGGATTTTTTGGCCGCCGCCGCAAAACTAAAAATTGTATCTACTCCAAAATGGTATAAGAAAAAAAAATTGTCTCGTGCACAAAAATAAGCCCTCACGCAGCCTCATCAACCAAAAATGTAAAATGTTGCAGGTCTTGGATAATGGTGACATAAGGAAAATGTATTATTTATTTTTACAAATCTACGAATATTTTTTTGACACTTAAATTAAAAATTTAAAAAAAAAATCGTACTGAACTGGAAAATTATATTGCTAGGTAAATTTTGCAATAACAGTGAACATGGTAAATAAAAATATATATATATTGCAGAATTGCAGTTTTTTATTGCAATTTCACCGTACTTGGAATATTTTTTCTCGGTTTCCAATACATCACATGATAAAATGAACGGTGCTTTCAAAAGTTCTAACTCTTATAAGAAGAGGAAAACGCAAAAAAAAAAAATGGAAAATAGCCATGTCATGAAATGGTTAAGGAAATCAATGAGACAGATCAACCCCTGTAAGCATTCTGTATGGCCATGTAGGTCATAATACCATATCTGCAATTCGATGGCTTATTCCAGAAATATCCACATTTTCTTATATGTAAATGAGCTGTTCAGATCATGTTATTCCCTTTAATTTTAAGATCAGCAAGTCATTGAGATTCCCCACTATGTATTCCTTAGCGATGCAATAGGTACAAGACTGAGATTAATGTACATAGTATAGGATGACTGAGATCTGACAATTTACCTCAATGGGGCGAAGATATTGGCACTTGAGTGAAAAAACAATTGGTGTTACAAAGCACAAAAATAATGGAAAAATATTTTTTAAAACATACTGTAGTGACTGTGGGATTTCATGGATGGCACAAACATACACATTTAATGCATTTTAAAACGTTTGATGCATCTGATGGTTATTTAAACAGCCAAAGAAAAAGGAGCCATATTACATTTCCGAGTTCTGATTACATTTAAATAATTAGGAAATAGTACTGCTTTCTAGATTGTGTTTGCAATAGAATATGCTGTGTATTGTGTTCTGTTCTTCACTTTGTACTATAAATAATGCCCTTAATATGCTGTGGAAAATGCTGTGCACTCAATAATCTTAAATAAACATTGCCTTTTAAAACCATTCTTGTTAATGTGAAAGTAAATATGAAAGGGTGTTTAAATGTCTGCTTTAAAAACTTTACCAAAATGATAGAAGCTTTGTAAGAAGTTGTAAGTATGCTAACTAAAGCTTGTGGGTAGAACAACCATTTAGTAATTTGAAATAATGTATATCAGAAAATGAATGAATTATTGATTAATGCAAATAAAATATATATACGATAACTATATACTATGAAGAAGACAATGTCTTTCCAAAAACTCCTTCCTATATAGACTAGATTTTTCTGTGACTGCAATAATAGTATCCTGCTAAGAGATTCCCTTTAACATGAATACTACTCTGCTCATGTTATAAAGGGGTTGTCCGGTACGAATCGATAGGTCTGCAGTCGCTCAGTGTGACTGCAGACTTATGAATCCCCCCAGCTCATGCACTGTGCGCTGCTGGGTTTCGCCCGTTTCTGACCTGAGACCAGATGGGTATGTATGCGTTATACATAAGAAGTGTATGGCTTGCTTTTACACTTGTATTGACTACATTAACACCCTTAGCATTGTAACAAAGCATTTTTTATTGCTGTATTCTAAGAGCCATAACTCTATTACTTATCTTCGAACATAAGCGTGTGAGTTGTTGTCTTTTGCAGGATGAGCTGTTTGTCAGTGACACTAGTATGAGATTTATATAGCTGATTTCCTATTATTAACTTTCTCTAGGGAGGAATAGTTTAAAAAAAAAACAGCAATTCTGCCATTTTGTAGAATTTACAATCATGAATTTGTATTGCGCGCTTGGCAATACCTAGATACGCTTGAGCTGCACCCAATTTTCTAAAAGATAGACTGGCATAAAAATGTCAAAGGTTGCAATATTTTTGCGCAACTTAGAGTTACACAAACATTTGGTGACATTTCAAGCATTTACATATGAGAATTCTTTATGAATTGGCCCCATTGTGTACTAATGTGTAGTATGTGTCTCATATTTACCTTCCTTTTGCTGATATTAGGTACGGACTTTAGGAGGCAATATATTGTTTGTCCAATTTGTTTTGTTTAGGTTTTCTTTTTGTTAGGGTATAGTAAAACATCAGACTGGCTAAAAGAACATATACTTTTACCCATAAAACATATTTTATGTTTTTTTTTATTTTGTAATTATAATTTTTTGATGAACTCTGCACATAGTATATAATAAAATATGAGCTTATATAGCTGTTTCTTCCCAACAATTTTTAAAGTGCCTTTTTTTTAAAATTCACATTATCATATTTTTCAGGAACTTGTGAAAAATGGGCTTCATTTATTAAAACAAACAAAAGGGCCTCATTCAGACGTCTGTGTATCATAGCTTGGGTACAGTCTGTGATGTACGAGCTGGCCACCGGTCTCCTGTCCCGAACTTAAAGGCATATATTTAAGTTTTGGTCAATAGATCTGTGGCCAGTCTGTGTGAGACCTAAGCGCTCATCATTCATTTCTTAAAATGTACTGTGGTTGTCACTCTTTGGCTTTAATAAAAGGCCCTGTACATTTAATAATAGACATTTTAGATATACATTATGTATAATGTTAATTTGGTTGGAAATTTAGATTTTATTTTGGCGACCTAAAGTTAGAATTATGATTTTGTTTTCTTGTCATTACAAATAATTGAAGCACTTCACCTCAATGGTTTCTAGCAACTGAACTGTTGTTTTCTTTTCTTAGTGTATGTTGTGGAAGAGAGAAGAAGGGACAATTCTGGAGAAGGGACCTGCTTAACTGCTTGTTGGACTGCGCTTTGTTGTTGCTGCCTTTGGGACATGTTAACATAAAAATTAATATTTTGATCGAGGCCAGAATGCAGAAATCCTATACTTTTTGTTTTACAAATTGATTCATTTTTTATTAGATCAGTTAAGAAATTACATGCATTATATAAATCTAATTTATTTTGCTATTGCTTTTACTAATTATTAGATTTTAAGTGCACACAACTGCCACATCTTCTGGGCAATGTGATGATCCACTCTGTGGTGTTTATGTTCTGGAGATTTTTTCAGTTCATTGTTCTGTATCCATTTCTTGTATTGCCTACTATTCCAAATGACTGAAGCATGTGAATCAAACCTCAGCATAGTAAACAAGTAAAGGATGGACCAGACACTTGATACTTTTGAACACTTACTACTTACATTGCATGTATGCTTTGCCTTTAATATGTTATTGCTGGTAAATCAAGAAACCGTGTCCTTAAAGAAACGCAGCAAGCAAAACTAAAGCATGTTGTGCCTAAAAGGAGATGGTACTTGACACACAAATTGAAAAAACACCAAATAAAGAATATTTGTTAAGCAGTTTTACCTCTTGGGTTCCATTTTTTAAACATATACAGATATATTTAGTAGGAATGTGTGAAATCCTGTGTCTCAAGCAAACAAAATTGTTACTGTGCAACTATTAAAGAGATTGATTGCATGGAAAATCATGCCAGTTTGCAGTCTTTCTTTTGTGTAAAATTCAAAACTGTACCAAAATATGATCCATTTACATTAGTCATTAATTACATGTGTTATACAAGAGAAGAACATTGTCTGTCCTCCAGGTCTGAGTGATATTTTAACTTGGCACTATTCACTTTTATGGAGCTGAACTGGAACCTATAGACAGGTGCATACACATGCCTTATAATTTATCACTATACACGATAGTCTTAGGCTGTGTGCCCACGGTGCGTTTTTTAAGCATTTCCGCAGCGGCAAAAACACTGCAGAAACGCTTAAAAAATGCTTGGTAGAAGGACTCCCATGTTCCCCAATGATGATCCGCATGTGCTGTGCACATGCTGCGGAAATTTCCGCTGCGGATTATCATTGCGGAAAAAAACCCAGCACTACCAATTATTTTGCGGAAGTGCTGCGTTTTCGCCGCCATTGACTTGCATTAGAACGCATGCATTCCGCTTCACTAGATAAGGACATGCGGAATGCACGCTTTCCAATGTGTGGATGGTACCCAGGTCTAGAGGAGAGGAGACTCTCCTCTGGACCCGGGTACCATAGAAACTATGAAAAAAAGAATAAAATAAAAAAAAGATTATATTTACCTTCTGGCGGCCCCCGGTGCACTCCTCCTCTCATGCCAGCAGATCGCGATGGACTGAAGGACCTGCGCTGACGTCATAGTCATGTGACGGGTCACGCGACGCTGACATCGGCAGGTCCTTCAGTGTACCGCTGTCAGCAGCCGGGACGGAGGGAATCAAGACTGCGGGGCCATCGGAAAGTAAGTATATTATTTTTTTATTTTTTGACATTCTTTTGGTCACAGTATATAAATCCATGCCGTTTGCATGGATTTATATAGTGTGACCAAGTTGACAAGCACTTTCCAAGTGATGCTAAAATCGCTTGGAAAGCGCCTGTCAACCCGCATGCAGAAATGCTAGTGAAGAACTAGTTGAACCAATCTACCTTTAAAAGGGTGTCATGATACAGTTATCCCTTCAAGCTCATCAAGGTCTTAATTAATGTGAATGCTTCATCATCTTGATACCTTCTAGTGTATATTTGTGCCTGCTTGTGATCTAGTGTGTAGGTCTCACTGATGCGCAGCACACATTACCCGAGACACATTATACGCTGGCTTCAGCTTCATTTAAGGAGACCTCTGGTTAAGAGTATATGCAACTTAAGTACATTTCCTAGAATTCTAGCTACACAGTGAAATAAAACCATTACATGCCGATCCTCAGAGGCAGGGCTTTTCTGTGGGAGTAGCTCTCTTGAACACTTGAGACATTCAGCACTGGAACCATGGTTTCAACCTATCTATTCTACAAAACTTATAGTTATCCAAAAGTCCATATTTTTAAGAGCAATGAGTCTTTTGGTGAAGGGCAAATAGATTTTGAAAACCATCATATTATGGCTCCCAAACGGCAGGAGTCCACACAACGGGCACAAGTACTTGAACAGAATAACTGGGGTTAACGTGTAAAACCAGAAAGACCATGAACAGGGTGCTTTCCAGTGAAAAACAGGATCACTGGGAGCTCAAATAGTCTTTTCCCCTGGCACAGGGCTTCAAACAGCTTAACGGTGGTTGTCGATAGAGGTATCCTCACCAGGATCTGCGGCAACAAGGACAATTGAAGCTAGTGACGTAAAGACCTCTTGAAGGGAGACCCCCTTAAAGAAGACTATGGCCCAGTTGGCTCACTTTCTCTTGATAGTTGCTGAGGATTGGGCTGTTGCATGCACTTTTTCAGCCAGTTACGGTGAACGTTTTGGGTACCTCGATCCTCTCGATAAATCAGGTAGACTTCAGGAGAGAGACTGTCCCCAACTACATATGGCTCACACTCCCATCTGCTATCTAGCTTACTCATAGGGTGATTGTTCTTTAGCCACACTTGATCCCCTGACTGCAAGGGCTCGGCACTGGCATGGAGGTCAAATTTTTGCTTCTGTTTTTGTTGGGCCTTTTCAATTCTAGAGTCCACAATTCCTCTGGCATCTTCCAAGCGTCTCTGGTGCTCTTTGACCCAGTCAGACTGAGGAAGGAGAGGCTCCAAGTTTGGTCCACAGATATCCAAAGCAATGTCATCGGGAAAGTGTCCATGCCTCCCAAACATCAGATACTAAGGGGTGTGGAGCAGTGCATGGTATTATTGTAAAGATACACCAGTTCCAGCAGAAGTCTTGGCCAGTCCGTTCGCGGGTGTGTGGGGACCGAATTGAGCATAATAATTAGGGTTTGGTTCAACTTCTCACACAGACCATTTCCCTGTGGATGATAGGCTGTAGTTCTCAGCTTCTTGCAATTATATAGTGCACACAGCTCCTGAAACAACTGAGACTCGAAGGCTGACCCTTGATCGGTAAGAATCTTTCTAGGGCTCACATAGGGTAAGATGAAACTTTTCCACAAGGCAGCCACGTAAGTCTTGGCGGTAAGGTCTGTTACGGGGACAGCCACCACGAACTTTGTGTAGTGGTCAATGATCGTCATAGCATATGTCTACCCAGATCGACTAGGCTCCAGCTTGACATGGTCAATGGCTACCAGCTCCAAGGGGCTGTTGCTCACGATGGGAGGAAGAGGAGCACACTGATTGTCTTTAAACTCTGGCCACAGCACAGGTGGGGCACTCTCGACACCAAGCCTCAATGTCAGCTCTCATGTTGATCCAATAGAACCATTGCCTGATGGTGGCCTCTGTCTTTTGGATCCCAAAGTGACCAGATTGGTTATGATATATGTACAGAACTATTTTAGTATCTCTTCTGGGGACCACCACTTGGAAAATTCTCTCAGAAGTTATTGGACCCACGGTTCTTCTATGCAATAGGCCCTGTTGGATGAAGAGCTGTTTTCTCTGTCACCAGAGACATCCCAGCTCTGCATCAACTCTCTTCCTTCGGATTCTTTCTGGCACCCACCCACTGGAAAAGTATTCCAGTAGTTCTCCAATTACTGTGCTCTCGACCTGGAGATTCTTCCAGAGCTCCTTTTCAACGGGATGCCGAAGACTGTCTGGCTGGGAAGCACTAATAGTCCTTGGAATCTGCTGTCTGATCTGCAGGGCTTCGTGCCGGGCGAACCGGGTATAAAAAGCGGGCATCTCCACATCTTCCCACTGATCGTCTGGGGATTTGAGTTCCGTCTGAGCAGGCAGCCTGAACAAGGCCTTTGTTTCCATACGTGTCCATTATAACTGATGCCCTCTCCTGCTCCCACCTAATAACGCTTTCTCTGCTCCTCCTTACTGCCGGCGACATCTCTCCAAATCCCGGCCCTCCTCACCACATCCCTACAATCACTTCCACCTCCTACCCACGATCTATCCCAAACTCTCGTAACCCTTCTAACCTTATACCCATCCGCCCAGCCCCCGCTTCCCCAGTTCCACTAACAGGAGCTCTATGGAACGCTCGCTCTGTCTGCAATAAACTTTCCTACATTCACGATCTCTTCATCACGAACAAGCTTTCCTTCCTCGGCATCACTGAAACCTGGCTCACCCCCTCCGACACAGCCTCTCCTGCTGCACTTTCGTATGGCGGATTCCACCTCTCCCATACCCCACGCCCCACCGGCAAGCACGGTGGAGGAATAGGTTTCCTCCTCTCAGAAAACTGCTCCTTCACCCATATCCCACTGCCGCCCGCAATTACTCTCCCCTCTTTTGAAGTGCACTGCGTGCGCATCTACTCTCCATCCAACCTCCAACTAGCTGTCATTTACCGCCCCCCAGGATCAACCACCACTTTCTTTGACCACTTCACCACCTGGCTACTTCATTTCCTCTCCGTTGACATCCCCACTATCCTCATGGGCGACTTTAACATCCCCATTGACACTTCCCTCTCAGCTGCCTCTAAGCTTCTATCCCTCACTTCCTCCTTTGGTCTTACTCAGTGGTCTTCCACACCCACCCACAAAGACGGCCACACGCTGGACCTCATCTTCACCCGCCTCTGTTCCCTATCTAACCTCTCTAACTCACCTCTCCCTCTTTCTGACCACAACCTACTCACATTCTCTTCTCTCTCCTCCCCAGGGCAACAATCCCCACTCCACAAACTTGCATACCCTTGTAGAAATCTCAAACACCTTGACCTACACTCTCTCTCTGAATCCCTCCTCCCTCTTACAGACATTAGTTCCTTACATGATGCAGATGCTGCTGCCACTTTATACAACACCACAACAGCTGCAGCTCTCGATTCGGTTGCCCCCCTCACGCATACCAAGGCTCGCACAATCAACAGACAACCCTGGCACACCAGCCTAACTAAAGAACTGCGACGGGCCTCCAGGGTTGCTGAACGTAGATGGAAAAGGTCCCACTCCCATGAGCACTTCATCGCATTCAAACAGTCCCTCACTACCTTCAAGTCCACACACACTGCAGCAAAACAAACATACTTTCCATCTCTCATATCCTCCCTGTCTCACAAACCTAAACAACTATTCAATACCTTCAATTCTCTTCTCCGTCCCCCAGTGCCTCCTCCCTCTCCTCTTATTTCAGCCGAAGACTTTGCCTCATTCTTCAAGCAGAAGATTGACACCATCAGATAAAGTTTTTGCCTAAAGCCCCCACCGCCCCTCCCCACACCTACTCAACCCTCCTCCTCCAAAACTACATTCTCCACCATTTCTGAAGATCAACTTTCCTCCTTACTCTCCAAATCACACCTCACCACCTGTAAACTTGACCCAATCCCGTCCCACCTCATCCCAAACCTTACCACTATCTTCATCCCAGCCCTAGCCCACCTCTTCAACCTGTCACTAACAACTGGTGTCTTCCCCTCATGCTTCAAACATGCCTCAATCACACCCATCCTCAAAAAGCCCTCCCTTGACCCATCCTCCGTGTCTAGCTATCGCCCCATATCACTTCTCCCCTATGCCTCAAAACTACTGGAACAACATGTCCATTCTGAACTGTCCTCCCACCTCTCCTCCTGCTCCCTCTTTGACCGCCTAGAATCTGGTTTCCGACCGCACCATTCTACTGAAACTGCACTGACTAAAGTCACAAACGACCTACTAACCGCAAAATCTAAGCGACACTACTCTGTCCTCCTCCTCCTAGACCTGTCATCTGCCTTTGATACAGTAGACCATTCCCTCTTACTCCAGACTCTCTCATCTCTCGGCATCACAGACTTGGCCCTATCCTGGATCTCCTCATACCTAACAGACCGGACATTCAGTGTCTCCCACTCACACACCACCTCCTCATCTCGCCCCCTATCTGTCGGTGTCCCCCAAGGTTCAGTTCTAGGACCCCTGCTCTTCTCCATCTACACCTTAGGCCTGGGACAGCTCATAGAGTCTCATGGCTTTCATTATCACCTCTATGCTGATGACACACAGATCTACCTCTCTGGACCCGATATCACCTCCTTATTAACCAAAATCCCACAATGTCTGTCTGCTATTTCATCCTTCTTCTCTGCCAGATTTCTAAAACTTAACATGGACAAAACAGAATTCATCATCTTTCCGCCATCTCATTCAACCCTCCCAACTGACCTATCTATCAACGTCAATGGCTGCCCACTCTCCCCAGTCCCTCAAGCTCGCTGCCTTGGGGTAACCCTGGACTCGGAACTCTCCTTCAAACCACATATCCAAGCCCTTTCCACTTCCTGCCGACTCCAACTCAAAAATATCTCCCGGATCCGCACATTCCTAAACCATGAATCTGCAAAAACACTAGTGCACGCCCTCATCATCTCCCGCCTTGACTACTGCAACCTCCTGCTCTGTGGCCTCCCTTCCAACACTCTCGCACCCCTCCAATCTATCCTAAACTCTGCTGCTCGACTAATCAACCTGTCCCCCCTCTATTCCCCTTCCTCTCCTCTCTGTCAATCTCTTCACTGGCTCCCCATTGCTCAGAGACTCCAGTTCAAAACCCTAACCATGACATACAAAGCCATTCACAACCTGTCTCCTCCATATATCTCCGACCTAGTCTCCCGTTACATACCTGCACGCAACCTCCAATCCTCACAAGATCTCCTGCTCTACTCCCCTCTTATCTCCTCCCACAACCGTAAACAAGATTTCTCCCGTGCTTCCGCCCTACTCTGGAACTCTCTACCCCAACATATCAGACTCTCGCCTACCGTGGAAACCTTCAAAAGGAACCTGAAGACCCACCTCTTCCGACAAGCCTACAACCTGCAGTAACCACCGCTCCACTATACCACTGCACGACCAGCTCTACCCCCACCTACTGTATCCTCACCCATCCCTTGTAGATTGTGAGCCCTCGCGGGCAGGGTCCTCGCTCCTCCTGTACCAGTCGCTGTCTCATTGTGTTCAAGATTATTGTAATTGTTCTTGTATTATACCCCTTTTTCACATGTAAAGCGCCATGGAATAAATGGCGCTATAATAATAAATAATAATAACTGATTAGCCACAGTCATGACCAACACCAGGAGTGGCTCAATGGAGCAGGGAAAATATGCAGTTCCCTGCTATGCTACCAAACTTCCTGACCAGTGCCAGCGTCAAGACTTACTTTGTGGGCGGAGTTAGTGCACAATCTCTACAGCCCCCGGTATAAATATCCAAATGGCCCTTGGCAGAAAAAATGTTCCCCACCCCTGATTTACACAGTACCTGAAAGAAACCTAGGGAAACTGTGCACACCATCAACCACTTTTCCCCTGGTCCTGTAACAACCTCTACATATTTATTATCCCTAATTGTGCCTAGTAAAAGTCCTTTCTCTGTATAGTCACATAGTAAGGCCACATTCACACGTTCAGTATTTGGTCAGTATTTGTAAGCCAAAACCAGGAGTGGGTGATAAATACAGAAGTGGTGACGTTTCTATTATACTTTTCCTCTGACTGTTCCGCTCCTGGTTTTGGCTTATAGATACTGAGGTAAAATACTGACCAAATACTGAACGTGTGAACGTGGCCTAATACTGCCCCTCTGCACTTTAATATAGTACTAGTGCCTCGTGTGACCACATAGTACTAATTCTGCTCTATGTCTTTTACATAATACCAGTGTCCTCTCTGTGCTTCCACAAAGTAATTCTGCCACGTCTGCACAGAAATAGTGCCTTCCTCTGTGCATCCACATAACAATAGTGCCACCTCTATTTCTCTACAAAGTATTATGTAAAGGCTGAGAGCTGGGCATACTCACATCATAAAAGTGCCCCATCTGTGCCTCCACATGGTAATACCGACATTTTTGTGCTTCAATATACACTGCTCAAAAAAATAAAGGGAACACTTAAACAACACAATGTAACTCCAAGTTAATAACACTTCTGTGAAATCAAACTGTCCAGTTATGAAGCAGCACTGATTGACAATCAATTTCTCCTGCTGTTGTGCAAATGGAACAGACAACTGGTAGAAATGAGCAATTAGCAAGATACCCCCTATAAATGAGCGGTTCTGCAGGTGGTGACCACAGACCATTTCTCTGTTCTCATCCTTTTTGGCTGTTGTTTTGGTCACTTTTTCATTTTGCCATTGCTCTCACCCCTAGAGGTACAGTAGCATTAGGCAGTGTCTACAGTACAACCCACAGAAGTTGCACAGGTAGTGCAGTTCATCCAGGATGGCACATCAGTGCAAGCTGTGGCAAGAAGGGTAGCTGTGTCTGTCAGCACAGTGTCAAGAGCATGGAGCAGATACCAGGAGATGTGGAGGGAGCCATAGGAGGACAACAACCCAGCAGCAGGACCGCTACCTCCTCCTTTGTGCAAGGAGGAACACTGCCAGATCCCTGCAAAATTACCTCCAGCAGGACACAAATGTGCATGTGTCTGCACTAACGGTTAGAAACCGACTCCATGAGGGTGGTATGAGGGCCCGACATCCACAGATGGGGGTTGTGCTCACAGCCCAACACCGTGCAGGACGCTTGGCATTTGCCACAGAACACCAGGATTGGCAAAGTGTGCGCTTCACAGATGAAAGTGGGTTCACACTGAGCACATGTGACAGACGTGACAGAGTCTGGAGATGCCGTGGAGAGCGATCTGCTGCCTGCAACATCCTTCAGCATGACCGGTTTGGCAGTGGGTCAGCAATGATGTGGGGTGGCATTTCTTTGGAGGGCCGCACAGTCCTCCATGTGCTCGCCAGAGGAAGCCTGATTGCCATTAGGTACCGAGGTGAGATCCTCAGACCCCTTGTGAGACCATATGCTGGTGCGGTTGGCCCTGGGTTCCTAATAATGCAGGACAATGCCAGACCTCATGTGGCTGGAGTGTGTCAGCAGTTCCTGCAAGATGAAGGCATTGAAGCTATGGACTGGCCCGCCCGTTCCCCAGACCTGAATCCGATTGAGCACATCTGGGACATCATGTCTCGCTCCATCCACCAACGTCACGTTGCACCACAGACTGTCCAGGAGTTGGCGGATGCTTTAGTCCAGGTCTGGGAGTAGATCCCACAGGAGACCATCCACAACCTCATCAGGAGCATGCCCAGGCGTTGTAGGGAGGTCATACAGGCACGTGGAGGCCACACACAATACTGAGCCTCATTTTGACTTGTTTTAAGGACATTACATCAAAGTTGGATCAGCCTGTAGTGTGTTTTTCCACTTTAATTTTGAGAGTGACTCCAAATCCAGGCCTCCATTGGTTAATAAATATGATTTCCATTGATGATTTTTGTGTGATTTTGTTGTCAGCGTATTCAACTTTGTACAGAACAAAGTATTCAATGAGAATATTTCATTCATTCAGATCTAGGATGTGTTATTTGAGTGTTCCCTTTATTTTTTTGAGCAGTGTAGCAATATTACCTCTCTTTGTACCTACTGTACACATTGTAATAATAGTCCTCTGTGCCTCAACATAAAAATGGTCCCTCCATTGTGTCTCCACAAATGAATAGTGCTTTCTCTGTGCTTTCACTTAGTCATAGTGCCCCCTCTCTACCTCTGCATACTTATAGTCCTCCTATTGTGCCTCCACATGGTAATCCTCTGTGCCCCTTATTGTAATAGTGACCCCTCTGCATATTAATCCCCCCACGTATTGTACCTGCTCACACTAATAGAGCCCCTGCCTGGTAACTTTTAAAACATAAAAGTGTCCAATCTACGCCTCTAAAAAGTAAGTGGTAGAGGCACTCGAGAGGAAAACCTGTACATATTATTCACTTTCCATTGGCATCTCCACATAATAATGGGGCACCTCTAACCTACAGATGCCAAATGTGTGCTCCTTTGGACAACATATTGCAATAGAGCTCCCTCTGTTCCTCCACGTAGTATTAGTGCCCCCTGCTGCTAAATAGTAGTATTGCCTCCACAATAAAAATGACTAACTTAACGTTTCTGGGATTCAGAACAGAAGAAACACTTAGCCATGTGATTTCCAACAATCTCTAGGGGCACGTCAGACGGTTAGTTGATTTTAATCACTTCATGAATATAAATGTTCCATACATAAATTTAGGCAGTTCGTATTGGACAGCAAATTGCAGAATTCATACCTACATAATAAAAGTAAAATACAATGCGAATAGAATTACTCCCATGAGAAAAATGAACAGACATAGCAAATATGCATAAAATCACGTAAAGGAGTCACACTGCAGAGAAAAACTGGGTAACTATATGGGTGTTTTCACATTGCGTTAGTGCAGTCCGTCTAACGTATATGTTATAAACCACTGTAAACGTAGCCAAACGTATATTTAAATGCATCCATACACTTTAATCAAGTGAACGGATGTTAACGTATATTTAAATAACCATACGTTTGGTGAATATATGTTTTTTAAACTCACATTAAAATGTATACTGCTACGTTTTTCTGTCCTTTCAAAATAACATATAGTAGACATTAACTTTTTTTAACATTATAGTCTATTGGAAACGCATTGTAATGTAATGCAATGCGTTTCAACATATTTTTAGTATAGAGTACAGACCAAAAGTTTGGACACACCTTCTCATTTAAAGATTTTTCTGTATTTTCATAACTATGAAAATTGTACCTTCACACTGAAGGCATCAATTTACTAATTTATTACTAAATGACATGAACAGTAAGGTACACACACAAAGCACTGATCATATATATCACATATTGATATCTATCTGTGTATCTATCTATTATCTATCTATCTATATAGCTGTCCATATATCTATCTATCCATATATCTATTATCTATCCTTATATATATATATATATATATATATATACAGTACAGACCAAAAGTTTGGACACACCTCATTTAAAGGTGGCTACTTTGAAGAACCTAGAATATAAGACATATTTTCAGTTGTTTCACACTTTTTTGTTAAGTATATAATTCCACATGTGTTAATTCATAGTTTTGATGCCTTCAGTGTGAATGTACAATTTTCAAAGTCATGAAAATACAGAAAAATCTTTAAATGAGAATGTGTGTCCAAACTTTTGGTCTGTACTGTACATTACATTGTTTCTTCACAGACCTTGTGTAGCGTCGGCGTCCCTGCCTCCTGCTAGGCAGGGACGCTGTTCCCCTCACCTCTCCGCTCCGTGCCCGGCGTCCTCCTCCCGCTCTGCTGGCTCCCCCTCTCTTAAAGGGGCCGCGCGCGCCGTCCTAAGGAGTCCCCGGCCAATGGCCGGAGGACTTCACCATATATAAGGCACCTCCTCCAAAATGGAGGTGCCCGAGCAATGTTGTTGCAAAGCCTTCACTCTGCTTCAGCCCTCAGGTCCCGTTACCAGTTACCTGCCAGTCACCTGCCAGATTCCTGCTTGTTTCCCGCCAGTCACCTGCCAGATTCCTGCTTGAAACCTGCCTGATATCCGCTTACCTGCTTGCAAGCCTGCGGTCCGACGGTCTGCCTTCCGACACCTGTCAGTCTGTCTATGGACCAGCCTGCCCGCTCACCTGGGAGCGCTCACCTGCTACCTGCCTGCTAGCCTACCTGGAGGCTCTGCCGTCACTTGCCGTGACCACTTGCCTGTCCAGAGACTCTTACCCGCTCACCTGGGAGCGCTCACCTGCTACCTGCCTGCTTGCCTACCTGGAGGCTCTGCCGTCACTTGCCGTGACCACCTGCCTGTCCAGAGACTCTTGCCCGCTCACCTGGGAGCGCTCACCTGCTACCTGCCTGCTAGCCTACCTGGAGGCTCTGCCGTCACTTGCCGTGACCACCTGCCCGTCCAGAGACTCTTGCCCGCTCACCTGGGAGCGCTCACCTGCTACCTGCCTGCTAGCCTACCTGGAGGCTCTGCCGTCACTTGCCGTGACCACCTGCCCATCCAGAGACTCTTGCCCGCTCACCTGGGAGCGTCCACCTGCTACCTGTCTGCTAGTCTACCCAGAGACTGTCCCTATTACTTGCCGTGACTACCTGCCCTTCTACCCAGAGACTGTCCCTGTCACTTGCCGTGACTACCTGCCCTTCTACCCAGAGACTGTCCCTGTTACTTGCCGTGACTACCTGCCCTTCTACCCAGAGACTGTCCCTGTCACTTGCCGTGACTACCTGCCCTTCTACCCAGAGACTGTCACTGTTACTTGCCGTGACTACCTGCCCTTCTACCCAGAGACTGTCCCTGTCACTTGCCGTGACTACCTGCCCGTCTTCCCTGGGAGCCACCCGCTTCCTTACAAGGACCGCCCCCTTGTATAGTTGCTCAGAGGTTCCGCCTCCCAGACCCGTTACACCTTGGCAGTGTTCAGTCAGCCATTTCCAAGCACATTTCTCAAGGAATTAGGAGCTCCCTCCATAATGTATGTATTTATATTCATATATATATATACAGGTGCATCTCACTAAATTAGAATATCATCAAAAAGTTAATTTATTTCAGTTCTTCAATACAAAAAGGAAATCTCATATATTATATAGAGTCATTACAAGCAGAGTAATCTATTTCAAGTGTTTATTTCTGTTAATGTTGATGATTATGGCTTACAGCCAATGAAAACACAAAAGTCATTATCTCAGCAAGTTAAAATAATTAACAAAAAACACCTGCAAAGGCTTCCTAAGTGTTTAAAATGGTCCCTTAGTCTGTGTCAGTAGGCTCCACAATCATGGGGAAGACTGCTTACTTGACAGATGTCCAGAAGGCAGTCACTGACACACTTCACAAGGTCCCAGAGTTCCAAATTTCATTTGGAAATCAAGGTCCCAGAGTCTGGAGGAAGAGAGGAGAAGCACACAGTCCAAGCTGCTTGAGGTCTAGTGTGAAGTTTCCACAATCAGTGATGGTTTGGGGAGCCATGTCATCTGCTGGTGTAGGTCCACTGTGTTTTATCAAGACCAAAGTCAGCGCAGCCATCTACCAGGAAATTTTAGAGCACTTCATGCTTCCCTCTGCCTACAAGCTTTTTGAAGAAGAAAATTTCATTCTCCAGTAGGACTTGGCACCTGTCCACACTGTCAAAAGTACCAATACCTGGTTTAAAAACAACAGTATTACTGTGCCTGATTGGCCAGTAGTGATGAGCGAGCATGCTTGCTACTGCTCAGTGCTCGCCCGAGCATCTCACTGCTCGAGATGCTCGGCGCTCGCCGGGTATTTCTGGGGTTGCTTGGCGAGAGCTCGGGTCTCTTCCCTGCATGTTTGGCGCTCTTTACAGAGCCAATGAATATGCAAGGATTGGATGCCACTCACTATAATGCCGCAGCCATGTTGGTTGTGGCATTAAAGTGATTGGCTGGCCGCACAGCGTCATCAAGTCTATATCGGACCTGGCGCCGCCATGCTCGTCACAAGTCACTCCGGAATCAGACAGTGTAGGGAGAGGTGCTTGCTGAGCTAGGGAGAGATTTGCTTGATTCTAGTCAGTGTAGGTATACCAGACTATATTAGAGACACATATCCATCTCAATAAACAGTTCTGAGAACTAATCCATCTGCAGAGAAGGCTGGCAGGCAGTGTATACGCAGGCAGGGTCTATAGCAGACTGCAGTGCACATAGCACAAGAGGCTCCATTCCAGATTTGTCTACTGCTGCTGTTAGATATTTCTAGAAATAGACCCAGGTCTCAGGGGCCAGGAATAATTTTTTGGGGGATCTTAATCCTCATTATTTGCTTAGAAAGCAATCCAGAGAACACCGTTGTTCTGCGCCATTTGCTTGTTGACACTGCAGAATACAGCCAGGTCTTTTCCATATTACTGCGCTAAAAATCCAGGTATTTAAAACTGTGGTTTGTCCATATACGTTTTCAGAAAATACTGCCATTTCTGACCTCCATTAAAAATTTGTTTCAGTATGTCAGTGAAGCAATTGACACCAGTTTGCTGTTCAAAATAGTTACCTACAGGCCAGCTATTTAAAACGGTGGTTTGTCAGTCACACGAATCACATATAAGTTCGCTCCAAATTCAGTCATTGTAGTGAGTGTGGAAGATATTGTCCTCCATTTAAAATGGGAAAGGCGCGTGGCAAGGGACGGGGAACCGGATGTGATAGTGATGGTGCATGCAGAGGCCGAAGCGGTGGGCAAGCTGAAATTGTGCAACAACAAACACCCACAGCTTCTCGCTCGACCTTCCTGTCACAATTAATAGGGGACCTCAGAACACCACTATTGAACACAGAGCAGTGTGAAAAGGTTATTGGTTGGATAGCGGATAATGCTTCCAGTCAATAAGCCACCACCACCTTGTCTTCCACACGGTCAACTCTCAGTAGCTGTGAATCTGGAACGTATATTCCTCACCCTGAACCTCCTTCCTCCCACCATGCCGAGTGCCCAGAGACAACTGATACCACACTTGGACACTCTGAAGAGCTGTTCACTTTTACATTTATAGATTCGAGCCTCTCGCCCAGTCCACTTGATGCGGGGCAAGAGGAGATCGCCTGTAGCGATGCCCAAATATTTGAGCAGCCACGGTCACACGAAGGCGACGGTGGGAAAGTGTCACAAGAGGTGGACGATGATGAGACCCAATTGCCAGAAAGTCAGGAGGAGGACCAGGGTACGGAAGTAGAAGACGAGGTGGTGGATGATATAGTAACTGACCCAACCTGGCAGGAGGACATGCAGAGCGAGGAGAGCAGCACACAGGGGGAGTGAGGCAGAGCACCCCAACAGGCAGGAAGAAGCAGTGTGGTGGCCACACAGTGTCTTTAAATTGTTAGTGGAGTTTTTCCTAAATTTGGTCAGCCGTTGGACTCACTGCGTATCCTATAACTGTATAGCAGACCCTCTCCTTTCTAATTGGAACATGTCGTACTCATTACTGTGGCCCTGCTCTATGAGTCTTTAAATTCTTATTGGGGTTTTTCCTAAATTTGGTCAGCTGTTGGATTCACTGCATACCCTATAACTGTATAGCACACCCGCTCCTTTCTAATGGAAACATGTCGTACTCGTTACGGTGGCCCTGCTCTATGTGTCTTTAAATTGTTAGTGGGTTTTTTCCCAAATTTTGGCAGCCCTTGTAGTCACAGCATGGGCATTACCACTTTATAATGGGAACATTTTTTCTGAGACCCTCCTCTATGTCTCTTCAAAGGGGTATTGGGTTGCGTCCGAATTTTTGGCAGCCCTTGCAGTCACCGCATACGCAATAACAGTATAGGAGACCCACTCGTTAATAATGGGAACAACAAAGCATAGCCGGCTGATGGCTCTCTAACAATAGCGAGGGCTGAATGCTGGCCTTTTAAGAATAGTAAGGGCCGCCTGATGGCCCTATAAAAATAGGCTTTGTGGCTTTCAGAATCCCTTCATCATAAATAAAACAGGATGTGTCTGATGATGTGTCACACACCACATTGCCAGATAAGGTTGTAAAATGTTAAAATGACATTTCCCTGTGGATGCATTTGTCTTAAAAAATAATGTAAAAAAAAAACCAGTAGGATCTTTCTTTAGTATAAAAAACAGAGTCGCCAATGTAACTTCACTTTAATCACATTGTTCAGCTCCTGCACCTCCTCCTCTATCTCCGAAATGACCATGACCATATCAGTCACAAGCTGAAAGCACTGCAGCACTGCCTTGGCAAAGCGGCAACAGGCTGTGCTGAAGATAACATGCTTAATGCTTAGGTGACAAACCCCCCAGCGCTGCAGAGTTGTTGAAAACTGTAACACAGCAGCCTGATCTGTGGCTCTCACCACTGAACATACAGCCAGGCATGGTCATGTGAGACAATGGGCGGAACCTGGTGACGGAGAAAAGACGGTCGGAGTAGATACAGTTTCCCTGGGCTCACCAGAGGATTTGATTCTGAGGGCTCACCTTTTTCCCCGGCTAAAGAGCCCCATAGCAGCTGCAAAGTTAGCGCTATCATGAACTCTCGTGATGTAGAAGCCAGGGCACACCAGAGGATTCTCTGGTGGGACCGTCCAACCCTGCCGAGAAGTCCTGGCCAAGAAGGGTGTGTGGGAAGGTTCCTGGCCACTCTATGGCTGTTTTTTTACTGAGGTGCAAACCTGCGCAAACACTGGGAGAACATACAAAATCCTTGCAGATGTTGTCCTTGCTGGGATTTGAACCCAGGATCCCAGCGCTGCAAGGCTTCAGTGCTAACCACTGATCCAATGTACTGCCGTTCACCCTCTTATATCTAACAGGCTGAAGAAACTTGCACCTACTGCCACTGTATCTTCAGCTCCTTTGTGAGAAACTAATGTATTTGGGCAGCCACTCAGTCTACCAAATAATATTCCTGAGAAGGAAATTGGGAATGGCTTCGCTACTGGTACTGGGGGCAGTGCTAATACCATGGCGTCGTACCATAGTTTACTGGAAATATTCCAGGCTGGTAGGAGGCAAGCAGATTCCCACAAAAAAGTACCAGCTGTAATGTTCACTGACCCGCATTTGTAGAAGGCGAAGACGATACCGGGAGAAATAGTGGCGGCTGGGGACCGAGTATGGACACCCGGCCATCCGGCATGAGGTTGTGAAAAGCTTCCGTCTCCACGAGCCTAAAAGGCCACATTTCAACTGCAAGCAGCTGCCCAGAAATCTGGCAGTTTAGTATTACGGCCTGTCGGTGGGTGGGTGGCTGGCTGCATACTTGCGCTTGCATTCCAAGTAACAGAAAACTAAGCAGATGGTGGCCTCTATCATCATCATGGCCTCACCTCAGCACTATGAACTCTCCTGAAGGAGAAGCCAGGGCCCTCTGGAGGAGTCTCCGGTTCTCTTGTGGGCCCGTCCAACCCTGCCGAGAAGCAGCACTGGCTAAGAAAAGTGTGTGAGAAGGTTCCCAGACACTCTATGGCTGCTTTTTTAATGTGGATTGGACGTGCTTATGCATGTTATTTCTCAAACCGCATTGCAGATCAGGCCATTGCCCAACTCTGTAGTCATGAAATTAAAGGCGCAAAGAAAGATGTTTGTGTGTCGAAGCACCGCCGACAAGTGCGAGCTGATGTTGGACGGACTGCCATGGCTTCTTCAACAAGCTGCATTAGACCAGTTTATACGTGACTATAAAAAAATATGAATGCTTCAAGTGGATCATCCAGAAATCGTAGTACAACATATAATTAACTCATATTTCTCCAACGATGCATAAAGATACGAGAGTAAGTAATGTTAATGTTACTTAATTGTTTTGTTGAAAGAATATAACAATTCATTTAGAACAAACATAGTTATTTACTATTTTTTACTGTTTACCTATGTTGAGTTCATGTAATGAATATACATTATAAATATGAAACTTAAAGGGGTATTCCCATCTCTAAGATCCTATTCCAATATGTAGTTGGTGTAAAATAATAATTTTATCAAATACCTGGAATTAGAGATATAGAAAACACTTCGGCCCACATAATGAAATTCACGGATAGGCAGTGTGGAGGAAATACAACTCACACCCCATAGCCGTGTATTGTTGCCTACTCAAAGAAATATGTGTAAGGACAGAGAAAAGCGAGTATAATGGCATATAAAGGCTTTATTAGTTAAAATTTTCAGTATACAATATCACAAAAGTCATTACAAAATGTGCAAATATGCAAAGCAAGGGACCCCACCGTATCATAAAGCCCAAGAAAGAAGAAAAAATGCAGAGTAAATAGATACAGAGAAGAAATACAGGAGCATGAAAAAAATGGGCAAAGAGCTCCCCCGAGAATCCCTAGGAGCACAATATGGTAATAATAAGGACTTGAGTAAGTGTGTGTCTCACATGCATAGATGGACAGTCATAGTCCTAAATGTAAAGAGACAAGGGCAACTCAGCCTGAAGATGACAGAGAATAACACTCACAATGAAAAAAAGGGACAAGAGAAAAGGGGGAGAGACAGAAAAGGGAGGGGGCAAGGAAGGGTGGCAGAAGCAAACATCACAGTACAGCAACAGATGGAGATGGGATAGAATCAATCTAAATCACTAATCCACTGGTAAATCCCTATCGTTCATTTCAAAGGTGTGACAAAAGATAACTCACCCAAAGGTAACAGGATGTCGCTAATGAAGAGGGACAGCGGGGGACAGGTAGCTGTAGTAGAAGACAAGTCTTCCTGACCAGGAAACTCCTGTTTTGCTCCCAGACATGGTATTACTACCACTGTGGCAACCAGACCCTCTGGGGTGCCACATTCCCCCCTAGTAAATTTCAGTACTCCGGGACTGAGCATATTTTGCAAAAATATAAGAGATAACAATACATGAACATGTTTACAAGCATTACTGTCTTTTTAGGTCACGGTGTCATCCGTAACCAGGTGTCCATTTCACCCAACAAGGTGCACTTCTTGAGGGACCTATCCCAAACCCTCCACGGAGGCCCTTGGGTGGCTACAGGGCATTGATGATCCGGATGTTGGACCACGTCTTCAGCCACCTCCACGGGTTTTTGTTCTGTCGTCTGGCACAAAGGGGCACTTTATTGGTGCAACTATTTACAGGGTAAGTTTTTGGCTACTCACTGTCCATAACCTGAAAGTCTTTGGACCCTGTCGGGTAACTGGAAGAGCATAATTAGTACATACATATAAAACACTTCAACATTGGCAATACTACAGTTGTAGGTTACATCTAAATCCTCCAGCGAGCAGGGATTTGATCTCTGGTGCTTCTGGTAGATCTGTGTAACACACTGTCTATCTGTGTTCTACCTTGGTCCCCTGTATTTACCCCTGGTGTGGTGGGCTCAATGTTCACCTCACTACAGGTGTTTGGAGGTGTCTCTGGTAGGTTGGGCAGCTTCCTACGGATCCTTTGGCTTACCGTGGGTACGACAGGCTCGCTACTAGCAGAGGGTAGATTCTCCTGGTCTGCTGATGAGGAATCTTCTGTCTCCGGGGCCAATGGTTCTTCCAACTCTACTGGGACTTCTACAGCT
This sequence comes from Phyllobates terribilis, assembly GCF_046119375.1. Classification (NCBI taxonomy): domain Eukaryota; kingdom Metazoa; phylum Chordata; class Amphibia; order Anura; family Dendrobatidae; genus Phyllobates; species Phyllobates terribilis. The sequence continues at coordinate 70,589,286 of NW_027362770.1, read as the reverse complement.
CCATGAGGGGCTGGTTGGAGAAATGTAAGGACTGGCGCAACAATGGCATTATTCACTTGCGTCCATGACCGGGAAAATTCTCCGAGTACTGTGCTGACCATTTCTTCCACTTCCTCTGCGGGTTGAGGGATATCTTGGCCTTCTTCAGCATGCTGTAGCTGCTCGGGACAATTCTTCAGGTTGTCTCTGGAAACTGTTGCTGTCGTTTCTCCTCCATCCTTACTTATGAGGTACATCTTGGTGTTATCATGACTTGATGGTAGAATGGTGTACGGCTCTTTTTCCCACTGGTCATCCAATTTATGGAGCTGCCTTTTTCTCTTTAGGACTTGCTCTCCCGGTGACAAAGGGGCAGCAGGTGCATGTTGATTGTAAGTCTTCTCTTGCCTTTCTCTTGCTTGGGACAGACTTCAACACTTTCCTGTACCTTACGGTATTGCTGTTGCCGCTCAGTGTCCCAATCCGCATCCGGTGAGGCGTCCTCTGGTGTCAGAACTCCCATATCCAGATCGATGGGCAGCTTACCAGGTCTCGCTCTCATCAGGTAAGCTGGTGTGCAGTTGGTGGAATTTACTGGGATGTGGTTGTAGAGATCCACCAGGTCTGGCAACTTTTCTGGCCACAGGCTGCGTTCCTCCAGGGGCAACGTCTTCAGTAGGTCTATCACCACCTGATTCATCTTTTCACACATCCCGTTGGTCTGGGGGTGATAATGGGTTGTCCTGATCTTCTTGCAGCCGTACAGGTTGCAGAATTCCTGGAATACTTCTGCTTCAAAGGCCGGACCTTGGTCAGTTGGGCACACGTTCTGGGTAACCATGCAGGCGGCAGAAGTGCTGTTGGAAAGCTCTGGCTGCTGTCTGAGCGGTCTGGTCCTTTACTGGCACTACTACCAGGAACCGGGAGTAGTGGTCTACGATGGTGAGAGCGTAGACATAGCCTGACCTGCTCGGGGATAGCTTCACATGGTCCAGGGCTACCAGTTCGAGTGGCTGCTTGGTGATGATGGGCTGCAGGGGAGCCCTCTGGCTGTCACGGTCTTTTCTTCTCAGGTTGCATGGTCCGCATTCTCGACACCACCTCTCGACTGCTTTCCTCATGCCAACCCAATAGAACCGTTCACGTAGCAGGACTTCCAGCTTCTTCCATCCAAAATGTCCCGCTCCATCGTGGTACGCTTCCAGGACCATAGACGCATCTCGCCTCGGAACTACCACCTGCCAGACCAGCTCATGTGTCTGGGAGTTGACAGTTCTTCGACACAGCTTCCCTTCATAGATGAACAGCTTACTCTTTTCTTTCCACAGCTGTTTGGTCTCTTCTGGAGCATCTGAATCAGGGTATGAGTCAGCTTGTGTCAGCAACTCTTTGACTAGGCGAACAGCTGGGTCACTGTCTTGTGTTTCTGCCCATCCATGGTGGGGCAATGTATTGAACGTGGCTTTTCTGTTGGCAGAGCACCTGTTCTTCACACAATGGGAGCACTGCTTTATCCCATGGCGGTGGAATGCAGGGATTTCTATCTCTTCCAGCTCCTCTGGGTCTTCTCCCCCGTCTGGCAAGTTAGGCATTCTGGACAGTGCATCTGCGTTTGCATTCTTGTGCCCAGCCCGGTACTTGATGGTGAATTCGTAATTTGACAGTCGGGCCATCCATCTTTGTTCCAGGGCACCAAGTTTTGCAGTGTCCAGGTGTGTCAGCGGGTTATTATCCATGTACACAGTGAATTTGGAAGAGGCAAGATAATGTTTGAAGCGCTCAGTCACAGCCCAGACGATGGCAAGGAACTCCAACTTGAAGGAGCTGTAGTTTTCTGGGTTTCTTTCTGTGGGCCGGAGCTTCCTGCTGGCGTAGGCTATCACCCTTTCTCTGCCTTGCTGGATCTGGGACAGCACCGCTCCTAATCCCACGTTGCTCGCGTCCGTGTGAAGGATGAAGGGTTGGCCGTAATCAGGGTAGGCCAGGACCTCGACTCCTGTTAGGGTCATCTTCATCCTGGTGAAGGACTCATCTTCCAGCTTGCCCCATTTGAATGGTGGTTTCTGGTTCTTGGCCTTCCTGGACTGGCCTATCAGGAGGTCCTGCATGGGTGCCGCCATCTTGGTGAAGCCTGGTATAAACCTTCGGTAGTAGCCTACCAACCCGAGGAACTGCCGCACTTCTTTGATGGTGGAAGGTCTCGGCCAGTCCTTGATTACGGTGATCTTATCGGGGTCTGGTGCTACACCGTCAGCGCTTACCACATGTCCTAAGTACTGTACTTTGGGCTTCAGCAGGTGGCACTTAGACGGCTTCACCTTCAGGCCAAAGCCACCCAGGGCTTCAAACACTTCCGCCAGGTGCTTCAGATGATCCTCATATGTCTTGGAGTATACTATGACATCATCCAGGTACAGCAGGACTGTCTCGAAATTCTTATGCCCTAGACAGCACTCCATCAACCGCTGGAAGGTTCCTGGGGCGTTGCAGAGCCCGAATGGCATGCAGTTGATCTCGCTGAGGCCCATCGGGGTGGTGAATGTGGTCTTTTCCTTATCCGCCTCTGCTACAGGAACCTGCTAAGACCCACTATTAAGATCCAAAGTAGGGAAATAATTAGCAGATTTTAACGCAGCTAGTGACTCCTCAATCCTGGGTAGCGGGTATGCATTTTTATGTGTTATGCGGTTAATTTGCCTGTAGTCTACACACATTCTCATTGTGCCATCCTATTTCTTTACAAGAACTAATGGAGCTGCCCAGGGGCTACAACTGTCTCTTATTACCCCAGCCTCCTTCATCTCTCGCAACATCCCTTTGGCATTTTGGTAGTGTGCTGGCGGTACAGGCCGGTACCTTTCTTTAATGGGTGGATGGTCTCCCGTGGGGATATGGTGTTGAACCCCCTTTACCTGCCCGAAGTCGAGCGGGTGTTTACTGAAGACCCTTTTGTACTCTTGGACCACCGGGTATACTCCTTGTTTTTGGTGTTGAGGGGTGGAGTCAGTGCCCACATGCAACTTCTGACACCAGTCCTCCATCTGTCCCTCGGAGCCATTACCCTCTGCCTGTTTGGATGGAGGCAAGGGTTCCACTGTCTTTATAGAATTGTGACTGACGGTGAATAGTTTGGCCAGGGTGGCATACCGGGGCAAATGGACTTCTTTTTCCCCAATGTTCAGGATACGGACTGGCACTCTCCCATGGTGAACATCAACCACCCCCCTGGCTGTCAAAATGGTGGGCCTACTGTCGGAGTAGACGGGCTCTACCAGGGCCTGGTAATCTCTACCCCTGAGACCGATTGCTGCCCGGCACCATATCAGCATTTCACTTCTTGGGGGCATGGCAATAGGGAATGGGTCACTCATCCTGACACTGCCAATCTCACCACCAGACAGTTCTACCTGTTGTCTTTTCATCAGGGCTCTGATCTCTCTTTGTAGAACCCACTGCTGGCTGGAACTGGCGGTTTCTGCAACCTGCTGTAACAAGACAATTATTTCTGCAAGACAATTTTCAATGACATTAGTGCCTAGGGTTATCATGGGATGACTTTCTCGGCGATCAATGTCGACAATAATCAGTCCTTGTGCTGGCAGTTCAACTTTGCCAACCTTTATGGTCACTTCTTTATACCCCACCTGAGGTACGGGTTGACCATTACTAGCATAAATACTCAAATGTTCGTCTGGACGGCGGGTAATGTCCGAATCAGTCCAGTGCCGTTTGAAAAGAATGTAGGGGATAGTGGTCACCTGGGACCCAGTGTCCAGCAACACGCTCATTGGAAAGCCGTCCAGCACGATAAGTAGGACTGGTCGTCCTCCCACATATTTGTCTCGCCAGCTTGATGGGCCTGGTGGTCTTACGCCTGGGGGTTGGCCCTCTGCCCCAGGTTTTGCTCGTTTAAATGACAGTACCTTGCATAATGTCCTGGCTGGTTGCAGCAGCGGCAGATGGGTTGTCCGTCCTGGTCGTAGCGGTTGCTGTTCCTCCCTCTGGATGGTGGAATCCTCTTCTGTCGGCGCCACGGGACATCCTCCGGACTGGAAGCCAGCTGGATCTTTCCTTTGGGATACACCTACAAGGACTGCACAGTTTTGGTTAGCGCAGCTACACTTTTAGTTAACTCTTGGACCTGATGGTGCAGGTCTGTAGACGGGGCATTGTCCAGAGTCTGTGCATCAGCTCCTACAGGCTCCGGGGAAAAGGGTGCCACCTCCTGGTGGTAGGTGATAGCTTGGCGCCGGTGAGCTGTAGCGCCACCTGGTGCTGGTTCCCGTAGCACCCGGATGGCCCTGTCCTTAAATTGAGCAAAGTCCAAGTCAGGGTTTTGCAGAGCCATTATGCGCAGCTGGGTTCGGTGGGCGCTGGATAGTAAACCCTCAATAAATTGCTCAGTTAACAGTCTGTTTTCATCACGCACACTGTCAGGGTCTACCTGTTTGATGGCCCTCAGCGCCTCCAGCAGGTTTAAAGCATAGTCCCGTACACTGTCCTGTGCCAGTTGTTTGCACCTGTTGGAATAATACATATTAATCTGTATGTGTATTGCAACAACTACTGTGCTGTTTCATATGTTGTGCATATTGTGAGGTTGTTAACAAAGTTTAGTTAAAAAAAAAAAAAAAAACTCCCACAGACAGGATGCCCCCTCCTTCTCTTCCTGTGTTGTTGTTATATATGTATTTGATTTCCTCATGCTGCAGTAACATCAGACTCCATGCTGTGCCTATGCTGGATATGAATAAACCTACATTCTGTGTTCTAAACTCTGGATGTCACGTGGATTAATCCTCTGCTAACAGGTTATGGGCCCAGATGTACCTGAGTCCCAGAATCACAGATCCCCAGAACACAGAGGAAAGAAAAGAAAGAAAGACAGCAAACTGAGAAGAAGCAAAGATGGCCACCAGCAGCAGCTCCATGAAATTTACAGTGCCAAGTCTCACTAACCAGAATTATCAATCCTGGAAATTCAAAGTGAAAATGCTGCTGATAAGAGAAGGTACGTGGAAATACACATAGGAGCCTAAACATGACCCAGTGCCACAGGAGTGGACAGAGATGGATCAGAAAGCACAAATTACCATATCACTCAGTATAGATGATGACCAGATTGTGCATGTGTGTAAATGTAATACTGCAAAGGAAATGTGGGAGCAGTTGCAAAAGGTACATGAGAGGATACATTTAAGCAATAAGCTCTATCTCATGAGAAAGCTGAACCAGTCTAAGCTACAGAAAGGCCAGGATATGCAGGATTACATAAGAAGTGTTCTGGAAATTGTAGAACGCCTGAGAGGCATTGGGGAAGATCTAAAGGACTTTCATGTGGCTGCATTACTGCTTAGTGGCCTTCCAGAGAGCTATGATACGTTTGTAACCGCACTAGATGCGCGTCCAGATGATGAGCTTACACTGGAGTATGTCAGGGGGAAGCTCATAGATGAATATAAGCGAAAGGCAGAAGGTGTAAACAGTAGGACATGCAACACAGAATCTGTTTTACAGACACAAAACCTAACTGATAACAGGAAGCACATAAAAGAAACACGTGAATGTTTTGTTTGCAAGAAATCAGGACATTTGAAAGCTGACTGCAGAGTCTGGAAAGCTAGAATGAATCAGCTGAAAAAGCAAAGCAGTCATCAAAGGGTTAAAAGTGCTGTATCTGGAGAAAATGATTTTGTGAATACTGAAACTGCATTTACTGTCAGTGCAAATACATCAAAGCATGCATGGTGTATAGACTCTGGCGCAACTAGTCACATGACTAATAACAGAGACTTCTTTTCTAAGCTTGACCAAAGTAAATCAGAGAAAGTGATTATGGCTAATGGTCAGTACATGACTTCAGAAGGCATAGGAGATGGTTATATTGATTGTCAAATCTCACCAACACAAAGCAGGAAGATCCCAGTAAAGGATGTGCTGTATGTGCCTAGTCTTGAAAGTAATCTACTATCTGTGAAGAAACTCACAAAACAAGGAAATGAAGTTACATTTAAGCATGATAGCTGCATCATCTCAAAGGAAGGTCACACACTAGCAGAGGGAAACATCACAGATGAACTTTATCAGCTGAAATGCAAAGAGTGTGTGTATACAGCGCAACAAGAAAAGCATAAAAACTGTATTCATGTGTGGCATAGGCGTCTGGCACACAGAGACCCAGAAGCAATAAGAAAGTTAGTCCAAAAGCAACTAGCTGAGGATATTACAATTGATCTATGTAACCAGACAATGAAGTGTACTAGCTGCATCAAAGGGAAAATGTCTAGGAAAGCTTTTCCTAAGAGAATTAGTACAACAACAGCACAGCCACTAGATTTAATACACACAGATGTCTGTGGTCCAATGAGCACTCGGACTCCAGGGAAGAAGAGATATTTTCTCACATTTATTGATGATCATTCAAGATATACAGTTGTCCACCTGCTTCACAGCAAGAAGGAAGTTCCAGAGAAACTTGAAATATACCTAGCTGAAGTATATAATAAATTTGGAAGAATGCCAAAGATTCTACGTGCAGATAATGGGACTGAATATACAAGTAATGAGACACAGAGCATTTTAAAGAAAAATGGAATCCTATTTCAGACCACTGTACCGTACAGCCCAGAGCAAAATGGTGTCGCGGAAAGAAGGAACCGAACACTATGTGAAAGTGGAAGAAGCATGTTATTTGATGCAAATCTGCCCACAGCATATTGGGGTGAAGCAATCATGACAGCTTGCTATCTTCAGAACAGACTACCAGGTAAAGCTACAGAGAAAACTCCATTTGAGCAATGGAATAGCAGAAAGCCAAAACTACATCACATAAGAATATTCGGAAGTAAAGCATTTGTACATGTTCCCAAAGAAAAGCGAACTAAGTGGGAATATTACGCTAAAGAAGGTATCCTGATAGGCTACAGCGAAACCCAGAAAGGTTATAGGATTCTACACCCAGAAACAAACAAGATCACAATAAGTAGAGATGTAGTGATTGATGAGAACTTTGTATCACCCAAGTTTTGTGACATCACGCCAGTAGTCCAGCTGAAGTCACAATTACAAGACAGCAACAAGGAGGATGTAGAGGTCTGGCTGGATTCTTCAACTAATGAAGGAACAACAGAAAAATCAGGTGAATCTGAAATAAGGAGATCGTCAAGATCAAATAAAGGTATACCAGCTAAACGTCTATCCTACATTGTCAAGACACTACCTGAGTCAGAGCCGCAGTCATGGGATGAAATGCAAGCACTACCTGTCCATGAAAGAACAAAGTGGATCGATGCCGCTAATGAGGAAATCAAATCGCTTCATCAACTCCAAACTTGGAAACTCACCAAGCTACCACAGGGCAAAAAGGCAATCAAGTGCAAGTGGGTCTTCAAAACCAAATATGACTCTGAAGGTAAAGTCCACAGATTCAAAGCAAGGTTGGTCGCAAAAGGATATTCTCAAAAGTATGGCGAAGATTACGATGCTACATTTGCTCCAGTCGCTAAACAGACCACGTTCAGAGCTTTGTTAGCTGTAGCTGCTGTACAAAAGATGTATGTCAGACATTTGGATATAAAAACTGCCTTTTTAAATGGTGACATTGAGGAGGACTTATACATGACTCAACCTGAAGGTTATGTAAAAAGAGGTGAAGAGAATCTTGTTTGCAAACTACAAAAATCTCTCTATGGTCTTAAGCAATCAGCAGGAGCATGGAACACCAAGATGAATAAAGTCTTGTTGGAAGAAGGATTTAAAAGAGGTCAAGCAGATCCGTGCTTATACACAAAATATACAGATGGAAAGTGGATGTATATTCTCTTATATGTGGACGACGTGATTGTTGTTCATCAAGACGACGCAGAAATTGGAAAAATGACTGAAATTCTGAATCAGCACTTTGAAACAAAAGACCTTGGAAGTGTGACATATTATCTAGGAATCCAAATCCAGAGAGAGGAAGATGAAAGTTTTCTTCTAAACCAAAGTGCAAAAATTAATTTGATTCTGAATCAGTTTAAAATGTCAGAGGCCAAAGGTATATCAACCCCAATGGAACCATCCTACCTGAAGCTGGAAGGAGAAGATGACCTGTTGCCTAACAATGAGAAATATCGTCAGGCAGTGGGGGCACTTCTATATATATCAACTATGACTCGACCGGATATCATAACAACAGTTGGAATCCTTTGCAGATATGTGGAAAAACCGCGCCAAAGAGACTGGAATGCTGTTAAGAGACTTCTCCAATATTTGAAAGAAACGCAAGATGTAAATTTAAAACTATCTGCAGCAGGAGATCTAGAACTTACTGGCTATGTAGATGCAGATTGGGCTGGTGATTCGCGTGATCGTAAATCCACAAGTGGATACTTGTTTAAAGTTGGAGAAAGTTCAATCTCCTGGTCTAGTAGGAAACAAATGTCTGTTGCCTTGTCATCTACAGAAGCGGAGTATGTGTCCGCAGCCTATGCAAGCCAGGAGGTTGTTTGGCTAAGACAATTGATGGACGATCTTGGCAAACCGACAACTCAGCCGACGGTGATTTATGAGGACAACCAAGGATGCATTAAACTTGCATGCAGTGAAAAGATCAGTGCTAGAACCAAGCACATTGACGTCAGACATCATCATCTACGTGATTTGATAGATCGTGGGATAATTCAGTTTGTCTATTGTGAAACTGATAAGATGGTAGCTGACATTATGAAAAAGCCATTGCCACGAGCTAGGTTCCAAGAATTGAGAACCACAATGGGACTAAGAGGATAAGTAGTTGTTGAGTGGGGGTGTTGGAATAATACATATTAATCTGTATGTGTATTGCAACAACTACTGTGCTGTTTCATATGTTGTGCATATTGTGAGGTTGCTAACAAAGTTAGTTAAAAAAAAAAAAACTCCCACAGACAGGATGCCCCCTCCTTCTCTTCCTGTGTTGTTGTTATATATGTATTTGATTTGCTCATGCTGCAGTAACACCAGACTCCATGCTGTGCCTATGCTGTATATGAATAAACCTACATTCTGTGTTCTAAACTCTGGATGTCACGCGGATTAATCCTCTGCTAACAGCACCCATAAAACTTCATCTTTAACTCGGCCGTAGTACGGGTGTCAAAAGTGTCCTTTAGGCGGGCCAGTATCTCTTTTACAGTTCCTTTTTCTCTGGCTGACCAGGATTTTACTTCTCTCTGGGCTGCACCGATTAGCTGGCCTATGAGGATGCTCACTTTCTGCTCCTCGGACAGGGGGTACACTTTAAATAAACTGCTTAGTCTCTCCTTGAAGTCACTCAGGGTGTGCGACTCTCCTGAGTACTGGGGCAACAACGCTGCCCCCGGTATATATGGCATGGAGAATGGCATTACCGCGGCAGCGGCCGCGCCGGTGGTTGAAGTTCCCTCCATATCAGGCGTCTTCCTCCCCCCTAGTGAACCGTGGCCTACCTTCCTTCTCTTTTCTTCCGTAGGCCGCAGTTCCGCAGGCGATGGTCTCTGTCGAGGACCTGGCGTCGCACGCTTCTGACGTCAGCGTTCGCTGTGGCTCCTTCCAGGACCTGGCACTGCGTCCGTGCGTGGGGCGGGGCTTTGGACTTAGCGCGTTTCCAGCGATCACGCCCCTCTTCTTCCCGAGCAGCGACTCGAAAATGGTGGACAATGGCGGGAAAACGGCGACAAATGGTGGGAAATCTTCACCACGGTATGCGACACAGTCTGTGAAGGCGCGCAGTACCCGGTGGTAGCGGGCACGCAATCCTGCCGACTACGCCAAAGTTGACGCGCCCCCTGGGCCGTGGGGTACCCGGAGCCGGGCCTGTAGATGCTGGGGGTTGTAGTCACTGTGGCGGCGACCCGATCCGTGACCCAGGGCGGTCAAACCAGGGTAGTCTATGTGTACAAATGTTAATGTCCGACTACGCCACCTGTGGAATGCGGATATTGGGAACCGCCGCTGCGGAGCAGTCCACTGAAGCTGGTAGTATGTGCAGCAAGGTGATGTAACTCCCCACAGGAAGAGTGGAGCTTCAGGGCAGGGTGTATGGATGATGGTGGTAGTAGTGCAAGGTATCAGTAATGACAACATGGAGTCTTTGCAGTGCAGTCCCAGTGTCTTTACTGTTGGCAATTATATGGGCCCCAACGGGAGTACCGGCTAGTGATGAGGGCCTGATCAGTCTGGGAACAATCCTAGAGTCCTCCTGGCCAGGTGGGCCTGCCGTTCTGACTATACTCTTTGGCTATCCTGCTTATAGTCGTGTTGTAGCCCACGTCCCTGAGTGTAACGTGCTGCGCTCACCCGTATGGCTGGCAACTCGGACCTTGTGTATTCCTCGCTCTTCTGTGGCGGTACGGGTCCTTTCGTGTGGCTGAGCCTCCGGGCTTCTGTTGGGCCAGGAGACCTGCAATCCCCTGCCTTACGGTATCTGCTGCTGGGTATGCAATTCCCACGGCCTCAGACTCCGGTGTCCGGTCCTCTGTAGATACTATCCAGGACGAGCTAACTCCAGCTCCAGTCCCTGGCTCTTTACTCCTTCGTGTCCTACTTGACTCCACACACTGAGCTCTAGACTCAGACTCCGACTCAGACTGACTAACCCCGCCTCCAGATCCAGTTATAAAGGGCAGGATCCTCCCCTTTCTGGTCTGGGGCAGGAGGTGTTGCATTTAATGTGTTCCTGACCAGGAAACTCCTGTTTCGCTCCCAGACATGGTATTACTACCACTGTGGCAACCAGACCCTCTGGGGTGCCACACCTGTGTTACTAAAGAAATTATTAATTCTGACAAATCGCATCGGTTTAAAATAAAAAATTATATAAATTGTAAAACCCATAATGTATTATTTATTATACAATATATGTGGGTTCTACAATTCAGAAATGAAAGTACGTATCTCCGAGCACATCTTAGTAGTGATGGGCGAGCACGAAAATGCTCGGGTGCTCGATACTCAGGTTGCTTTGATAGCAGCCTTCAGATCGTCTGCATTGTTGGGTCTGGTGTCTCTCATCTTCCTCTTGACAATAGAGAATCTATGGGGTTAAAGTCAGGTGAGTTTGCTGACCAATAGTGATGGACGAGCACTAAAATGCTCGGGTGCTCAATGCTTGGGTCGAGCAAATTGGAATACTCGGGTGCTCGACCCGAGCAACGAGCCCAATGTAAGTCTATGGGAAACTCGAACATTTTTCAGGCGGCTCCCCCCGGTGATCTGCAGACGGCCCAAAAATTGCCCAAATTGATGGGAACAGTGCTCAAATTACATGGGAAGAGCATTGGGAAGACTCATTGTCAGAGGTATTACGCCACTTTTACGGACTCACAATAAAACATACAAAAACGAAAGCAGGCCAGGACCTCCAAGGCGTTGAGAGCCAGTTCATTCCACATATCCAGCATGGATACCCAATAATTATAAGGCACAGAGGAAGCACGGAGGACGTTGGTACGGTCGGCAAGGTACTCCCTCAGCATCTTCCCAAACTTTGCACTCCTTGTGAGAGTACCCCACGCCTCAGGGCCTGTGTGATGGGAGGGGCTAAGAAAATTCTCCCAGAACTTTGACAGTGTTCCCCTGCCTCTGCTGGATTGAAGTTGTGTCTCTCTTCCTTGTACTCCATGGTTGTCCAACGAACTGTGACCTCTGTCGCCAGCGATTTCAGATGGAAATTTTTTTAATGGTTCCGCAACAAGGGCCTTCTGGTACTGCCCCATTTTTGTAGACCTGTCCGCCTCAGGAATAAGAGATATAAAGTTCTCCTTGTAGCGTGGGTCTAGAAGTGTCACCAACCAGTAATGACTGTCACCCAAAATTTTGAGAACGCAAGAGTCATGGGAAAGGCAGTGTTACATAAACTCAGCCATGTGTGCCAGACTGCTAACAGGCAAGACTTCTGTGTCCTCACCAAGAGGATGACTGACCATGCTCTCCTCCTCCTCCTCTCTGTCCTCAGGCCATCCACGTTGAACAGACAGTATGATAGTTGTGCAGATAGTACCGTCTATAGCGCATGAAACTAGCTCCTGTTCTTTCTCCTCCTCCTCCTCTTCCTCATTGTCACCCAATCCACATTGGGATGAGATGAGGCTGGGCTGTGTGTAAAAACCCTGTATGGTTCCTTGCTCCATCTCATCATCCTCCGCCTGCAATGCATTCTCTTTGATTGTGAGCAGAGAGCATTTCAGAAGACAGAGAAGCGGGATGGTGATGCTAATTATGGCGTCATCGCTGCTCACCATCTTGGTGGAGTCCTCAAAGTTTTGTGAAAATGGTACATATGCCTGACATCCATGTCCACTCCTGAGGTCTTATGTGTGGAATCTGAACTGAATACCGACAGCCTTGTTGATGCTGGTACTCAACAACTGCCTTCTTCTGCTCACAAATCCTTCCCTACATCTGCAGTGTAGAGTTCCAACGCGTGGGGACACCACACACCAGTCTGTGAGCTGGAAGCTGCAAACGTTGCTGAAACACAGCAAGGGCAGCGGAAGCGGTAGGTGACTTTCTAAAATGGGCACACAGGCGGCGTACTTTAACAAGCAGATCAGGCAGCTCCGGGTAGGACTTGAGAAACTGCTGAACCACGAGGTTAAGCACATGGGCCAGGCATGGTACGGCAGGTTCCGGCCATTGTCACACACGACCATGCCTGGCTGTAGGTTCAGCGGTGTTAGCCACAGATCTGCCTGCTGTTTCAGAGCTGTCCACAACTCTTCAGCATTGTGCGGTTTGTCACCTAAGCATATTAGCTTCAGCAAAGCCTGTTGCCGCTTGGCCGAGGCAGTGCTGCAGTGCTTCCAGCTTGTGACTGATGTGGCCATTTCGGAGATGGAGACTGAAGAGGAGGAGGAGGCTGAGGAGGATGTGGTGCATGAGCTGTAGACTGTGGGGGCAACTCTGATTGACCTAGGGCCCGCAATCCTTGGCGTCGGGAGGACATGTTCCGTCCCAAGGTCTGGCTGGGTCCCGGCTTCCACTATGTTAACACAGTGTGCCGTCAGCGAGATGTACCATCCCTGCCCACAAGCACTTGTCCAAGTGTCCGTGGTTAGGTGGACTTTCCCGGTAACTGCGTTGTTGAGGTCACTGCTAATGTTTTGGGACACGTGCTTGTGTAATGCGGGGACGGCACACCGGGAGAAATAGTGGCTGGAAACCGAGTACCGAGGGATAGCCACCACCATCAGGTTGCAGAATGCTTCTGTCTCCACAGCCTAAAAGGCAATTTTTCTAGCACAAGCAGTCGTGAAATGTGGGAATTTAGTAGTGTGGCCTGTGGGGCATTTGCTGCGTATTTGTGCTTGCTTTCCAAGGACTGGGGTATGGACAACTGAACGCTGCGCTGGGACAAGAACAAGGACGTGCTTCCTGATGCTGCTACTTGAGAGTGTGCAACGACAGGTGCAGGGCAGGAGGCATCTTCGCTTGCACTATGGACAGCGGATTGGCTTGCATGCACGACAGCGGAAGTAGCAGTGGTGCCTCCTGCAGACACTGTTCCTGGACCCTGGGGTTCGGCCCACATTGTCGGGTGCTTTGCTGCCATGTGCCTGATCATGCTGGTGGTGGTCAGACTGCTAGTTTTGCCACCCCTGCTGATGCTGGCCTGGCAGGTGGTGCAAATGGCGTTTTTGGGATTATCGTCAAAGTCTTTAAAAAACAACCTGACTCGGGAAGACCTAACAGTTGTACTGGCAACTTCCTTCGTGTTGGTGTTATGGGGAACTGTTGCCTGCCTTCTGTCTGCGGCCACCCCACTGCTTCTTCCTGCCTGTTGGGGTGCTCTGCCTCCCTCCCCCTGTGTGCTGCTCTCCTTGCTCTGCATGTCCTCCTGCCAGGTTGGGTCAGTCACTATATCATCCACCACCTCGTCTTCCACTTCCGCACCCTGGTCCTCCTCCTGACTTTCTGGCAATTGTGTCTCATCATCGTCCACCTCTTGTGACACTTTCACACCGTCGCCTTCCTGTGACCGTGGCTGCTCAAATATTTGGGCATCACTACATGCGATCTCCTCTTGCCCCGCTTCAAGTGGACAGGGCGAGAGGCCCGAATCTATAAATGGAAAAGTGAACAGCTCTTCAGAGTGTCCAAGTGTGGGATCAGTTGTCTCCGGGCACTCGGCATGGTGGGAGAAAGGAGGATCAGGGTGAGGAATATGCAGTCCAGACTCACGGCTACTGAGACTTGACCGTGTGGAAGACAGGGTGGTGGTGGTGGCAAATTGACTGGAAGCATTATCCGCTATCCAACCAACAACCTTTTCACACTGCTCTGGGTTCAATAGTGGTGTGCTGCGGTCCCTAAGAATTGGGACAGGAAGGTTGGGCGAAGAAGATGTGGGTGTTTGTTGTGGCACAATTTCAGCTTGCCCACGGCATCGGCCTCGACCTCTGCAGGCACCATTACCATCACATCCAGTTCCCCGTCCCTTGCCACGCGCCTTGCCTATTTTAAATGGAGGACAATATCTTCCACACTCACTACAAATGGCTGAATTTGGAGATAAGTTATATGTAATCCGTGTGACGGAGAAACCACAGTTTTAAATAGCTGGCCTGTAGGTAACTCTAGTATCAGCGTCTTTGCCCCCTGACAGGCAGAGACACCGACCCCTTACTGCCGCGCTCCTGACCCGGCGTCTTCCGGCTCTCCTACTGCTGCTGCTGCTAAGGAGTCCCCGGCCAATGGCAGGAGGACTTCTAATATAAAAGGCACCTCCTCCAAAATGGAGGTGCCCGTGCAAGGTTGTAGCTCTGTGTTCTAACTCTGCTTCAGCCCTCAGGTCCCGCTGCTAGTATGACTACCAGTCCAGTCCGCCAGCCTGACTACCAGTCCAGTCTGCAAACCTGATTACCTGTCCAGTCCACCAGCCTGACTACCAGTCCAGTCCGCCAGCCTGACTACCAGTCCAATCCGCCAGCCTGACTACCTGTCTCCGACAGCCAAGTACCTCTCCAGACCGACTTTCTGCCTACGGTCCAAACCCGCAAGTCTGTCTATGGGCCAGGCTTGCCTGCCTACCCGGAGAACATACCAGTTACCTGCCGTGCCTACCAGCCAGCCTACCTGGAGGCTCCTTCCAGTTACCCATGGTGTCTGCCAGTCTGTCTACCCGGATCACCCATCAGCCTGCCTGCCGTGCTCATCTGCTGTACCGGTCAGTCCCTGCCTTCTGACCCGAGGGAGTAACCTGCTTTCATACAAGGACTGGCCCAGAGTAGCACCTGGTCCCTCTGCTCGGTCCTTCCCTGGTTCACGGAG
The DNA here is from genome assembly GCF_046119375.1 of Phyllobates terribilis. NCBI lineage: Eukaryota > Metazoa > Chordata > Amphibia > Anura > Dendrobatidae > Phyllobates > Phyllobates terribilis. The sequence continues at coordinate 70,574,037 of NW_027362770.1, read as the reverse complement.
TCGATTGAGCCGCCGTGCGACCTTGTTCAGTCCGAGTTGATACCTAGTTACGCTCCTCTGGTCCCTCTTTGCACCGCAGCACAGAGGTTCCACCACCCGGATCCTTAACAGTTTGCACAGGCCATGGAACCAGGTGGCCCCCAGACTCCTTCGCTTGCTGACCTGTACCAGGAGGTTTCTCACAGAGATCCCAACAGGAGACCATCCTGACCTACCTGCGGTCTGTCAACTCTCGCCTGGACACGCTGTCCGTCCCACCTGTGTCCGCCTCGAGCCGAGCGACACCCGCTCCGGTGGCGCCTCTGCCTACCAGTGCCACGGCATCCAGCTCTGGACCCCGGCTCTCTGCGCCTCCTCGCTTTGGGGGTGACCCCGTCTTATGTCGGGGTTTTCTGAACCAGTGCACGCTGCACTTTGAACTACTGGCACATCAGTTTCCCTCCGACCGGGCCAAGGTGGCGTCCATCATGTCTCACCTCACCGGGGAAGCATTGGCATGGCTAAACCCTCTATGGGAGAGAGGGGATCCCCTGGTGTCCGATCTTCCGGCTTTCCTCACGGCCTTCCGGAAGGTCTTCGATGAGCCCGGACGAAGGACTTCTACTGCCTCCTCATTGCTCCGTCTCCGCCAAGGGAGTCTCACCGTGGGCCAGTATGCCATACAGTTCCCTACCCTCACTTTTGAGCTTGCCTGGAACAACGAGGCCCTGGTGTCCACCTTCTGGGAGGGTCTTTCCGGACGGATCAAGGACGAGCTACCCGGGAGAGAAGATTTCCTCGTCTTGCTCCTTTTTTCCAGAAACCTGCCTCCCAACCAGCAGCTCCCCGGACACGCTCGCCCGAACCCATGCAAATCGACCAGACCAAGATGGTCAAGTCTCGTCAAGAAACACGCCGAGCCGAGGGGAGCTGTTTCTACTGTGGTACTGTAGTAAGGAGCATCTGATCCATTCCTGTCCGGTGAAGACGGGAAACTCCATTGTCTAGGACCAGTCGGAGAGGTCGTCCTAGGCAAGAGTAAATCCTCTCCGTTCTTGACTTTATCCGTTTCTATTTCCTGTGGAGAGAACCGCTTCTTTGAAACCACCCACCTGGATTCCGGAGCCGCTAGGAATCTCATTTCACAGTCCCTTGTAGAGAAGTATCAGATTCCCACCAAACCTCTGGCTGAACCATTGGCAGTCGCTTCCGTGGATGGAAGACTCCTTCCGGTGACCATCTTGCTCGTCACAGAGCCTGTAACCCTTCAGGTGAGAATGCTGCACTCGGAGAGGATCTCCTTCCATATGCTATCCGGACTCTCTCACTCCCTTTTGCTAGGTCTACCCTGGCTACAGAGACATGAACCCGTTCTGAATTGGCGATCCGGTGAGGTGCTCCGTTGGGGGCAGGATTGCCATGAGACCTGCCTGGTTCCGGTTCGCCCGGCTCGACCTCTGTCTACTCCAGCTAATTTACCTGGTCTACCGGAACCTTACTGGTCCTATGCAGATGTCTTCGACAAGAAGGAAGCAGAGACACTGCCACCTCATAGGCCATATGATTGCCCTATCGATCTGGAACCCGGTGCCACTCCACCCCGTGGGCATATCTACCCCTTGTCGCTGGCCGAAACCCGGGCCATGTCGGAGTACATTGAAGAAAATCTGGCTAGGGGATTCATCCAGAAATCTACCTCCCCGGCTGGAGCTGGATTCTTCTTCGTAAAAAAGAAAGACGGTTCACTATGCCCCTGTATCGATTATAAACTGGACCTTAAAGTCCAGTGATTAACACATAAAGTCCACAAAAGTGGACAATTGACAAGACAAAAAAAAGTCAGCAACCAGCCTGACATCACATAATAGGGCTGATGCCCGGGTATAGAGTAAAACTAGAAGATTACACCAGAGCCTGGTTGCGATAGAGTGAAAGATCTACCCGCTGGATGAGGAAATGTTGCCTTTTTCTGGCAGCTCTTTGTCCACGCTGGTTGGAGGAGAAATCTCTCACATTTGGAAGTGCAGATGACGGAGGAGGTGCAGGAGTTTCAGAATATAAGTCTGCATATTCTAAGAAGGACTTGTCCAGCAGATAAGCTTTTAGGTAATCTACCGTGGGGAAAGCATGGAGTTTCCTATCATGTGTGATTCTCAATTAAAAGGATAGCCCCACTCATAGTGAATGTCGGCCAAGCTTAAAGGCATTTCTTTTCTGAAGAGGGATTGGAGCCAGGCCAGCAAAGATTTGGTAGCAATGGGATTGGAAGACTAGACCTGAACCTTTATAATGGATTGATTGGTGCAGAAGAAGATAATTTTAATAGCAATGTCCCTATGTTACGCCTCCCTTCAAAGTAAGGAAATGTTAAGCCAATTTATTAATGCAATTTTTTCTAGAATTCTACTCCAGTTCTTGACTGGAGTACAATTCTGGTGGCAGTGCACACCAGTTAACAGATGTACCTAATTCATTAAGTGGTGTGCGCCTCTTAATGAATTAAGCAAATCGTACTCTAGTGAGTCTCTTCATTAAGGAAGTCACTAAGTGGATCAGCCCCTAATATGTATTACGCTATTTATGTAGAATATAGCAGAGATGCTATGTTGAGTAGAATGACACAAACTGTGGCTCAGTAATCGCTCCAGATGAGATGTAATTACAGAGTAACACCAGTAGGTGGAAGCAGAGTATTACGTATAGCCAGGCAAAATGTGATTCCATTTTACACAGAGCTGAGCAGATTGGAGAGGAAATGACTTTAGCAAGACCAGCAGACCCAAGATGATAGAAATCAGCAATATCTGACACCTGACACCACTACAGACATCTCCCACTGGAGTTGAGTCTGGCTGGAAATGATGGTCATGGAGGTTGCTTACCACAGGAATTGCTCTGGGTCTTGGTTAGCGCCACTCATAGGGCACCCAGGCTTTGCTAGACAGCGGCCAGAGGAGGGAATAGACTGCACTGTTCGCTTGCCATCCACAAGACTAGATTTCTTTTTTTCATACAACTATTCCCTGTGTCACATATCTCTGTTAAACTTTTTTCTCCATGTTTTTAAGTAAACTGTTTGATTGTTTTAACCTCTTGTCTTGATACTTTTGATACATGTACTCACCAGCTTCTGTAGCACCCTGAGGATTCGGCTGCTACAGGGGTATTGCACCTCAACCCAGAGGTGTGATATTCCACTCCCGGGTAAGGATGGAGTGTGGAACTGAGCTCAGTTAGCTGCATGCACTACACACATCCCATTTCCGGGGAACAGACCGATGGTACTCCCACTAGAGAAATGTGCAGGTACGACAGTGTCTGTTCCTGGCTGGAGTGGGAGGGGGGTGGAACATCCCAGTAGTGTAGGGGCAGATAGGGGGAGCAGTCTGGGTAGTGCTAGGAGCTCATTGGGTGCTGGTCACCTGAGCTCACACATAGAGGGAGTATATAAGGTGGGCACCATCTTAGGACAGGGTCTTTTGCAGAGTGAGGTCAGTCTGTCAGTCTTTTGCAGAGTGAGGTCAGTCTGTCAGAGCAGAGGAGAAGAGCAGCTCCAAGGCCAAGAGAGAGAGAGAGGAGAAAGAAAGACCCAGAGGGGGAGAAAGAAGGAACTCCAAGAGCCCAAATTAGACTAGAGGGTGAAGAGTTGGCAACAGGGTACCGGATCCCAAGCTGGCAGAGGCTACAGCACACCTTAGCCAGGAACCGGAGGTCGTGGGCAGGATCTGCCACGATCACCCACTAAATCCACCCGGAAGGCAGACCAGGAATAGGGTCAGGGAACCCAGAGACAAGGGTTTACCACCAAGAGGCCCGAGGGAGCCGGACATAGGTGGATCCCTGGTGGGGAAGGCCAGAGAAGAGGACAGGACAGAAAGGGAGCTCAGGACCACGCTCCAGAATCACCTGGGGGTTGGCTGAGTCCAGGACCTGGTGGACGCAGCACGGCTCGGGTGGTCACTTAAGGCCGGAGTGACCAGAACAACTGCAGTAAGTAAACAAACCCTGAACTGCACAGCCCGACTCTGAGTCTCATTTCCATCCCCGCTGCACCACCACAACCCCCATCCTCTGCAACTGACCCCCTGAGGCTATACCCCTCCCGTTGGGGGTTATACTACCTGAGCTGCACATACATCACCAGCCTCAGCGGACCCTGCTGCAGCGGCGGCCGTACTGACCGCAATTCAACGGGTGGCGTAGTCGACACAAAAGAACATCTAGTAACATCATAAGGACTGCCACACACTGAGTTTGACACCCTGGGCACGGACCGGGTCACAGCCACTCGGAGACTACAACCCCCATCTGATCCGGCTCCGGGTATCCCCAAACAACACTGGCCCAGGGGGCGCGTCAACTTTGGCGTAGTCGGCAGGATAACGTGCCCGCAACAACCGGGTACTGCGTGCCTGAAGAAAAGTTCACCGTTACCTCAAAAAGAAGTCTCCTGCCGGTTCCGGAGGGTCCCCGCCATCGGGCCCCATCACAGGTCGTTTCCCGCCGGTTGTCCGCCATTTGCAGCTTTTTCCCGCCATCCATGGAGTTTCCCGCCACTGGGAGACGATTCCCGCCATTTCCGAAGATTTCCCGCCTTGGGAGAGCGGACGCCATTATGGGCGTGCCAGAGGGTGGCAAGAGGCCACCTCCCATCGTGGGCCAGGTCGAAGAATGGCGCCAAAAGCGGAAACCGCGCCCACCAACAGAGACTGTGATGCTGGAAGTGTCCATCAGCGTAAGAGAACTGCCCCTGGAACTGAAGTTGCCCCGGGACCACCCTCAATGTGGGCGGAGACAGAAGAAGAGAACAAAGATGGGTGTCGCCTGGAGCAGTCTAGAGAGAGCGCACCCGGAGACAAGACGTCTGGAAGAGAGTCCAGAGAGAGCCTACCCGGAGATGGAGGGAGAGTCAGGCAGCACCGACCCAGTGGTCAGGAGCCTGTTGCAGGTCGCCACTCCAGAAGGCCTGCTGGAGATCCTAGCACAGCTCCCCCGAGACCGGGAGTGTGCACAGACCGCGCTGGAGGGCCTCGCACGGAGGATGGCCCGGGTGCAGCGAGAGACGTTGGCGGAGTGGAGCCGAGAGATGGCCCAGCAGACCGAAACCCGTCAGCGGAGCACGCCGCCCGAGACGAGGAGACAGACCGCCTCTGAGGATGGCGCAGGAGGAATGAAGGCAGGAGACGGCGCCGAGAAGGGAGCTGAACGGACGGAGGCAGGTAAAGGGGACGTCTCTACCCCGAGCCGGGAAACTGCGTGCCTGCCCCAACTCCCCGTCGCAGAGCCCGAAGTTCCCCCTGCCGTGCCCGTCGCTGCATCGTCACCGCCGCCGACTAGGCCTCAACCGGAAGCCGCGGCCGCGACCCCTGTGACGTCACACGCCTCGACCTCGAGCGTGGCCAAGCAGGAAATACCACCGGCCTGGTCGCAAGGCCTAGTACCTCCGGGCGCCGCAATACCAACAGCGCCCCCTACCTCCGCGGAGCCACCGGCCTGGTCACAGGGCCGAATAACCCAGGGCTCCGCCGTTCTTACGGTGCCCTTTGCCTTTAAGGTGCCCCAGGCCTGGTCGCAAGGCCTGGTCAACCCGGGCGCCGCTACCATCAACGCGCCCTCAACATCTAGAGTGCCGCACCTGGGTGAAGACCTATTCGCCCAGCATACGTGCCCGGATGGGCAGCCCTTCATATGGCCCCAGGAGTACATTCAGCTGGAACTCCAGAGAGCAAGGCCCATGTGCGAGCCCCTGATTCCGGCTCCGAAGCCCGTAAAGAGGACCTTACCCCCGCTGGAAGAGGCACAGTTTGAGTGGGACCCCACTGGAGAAGACCTCATAGGGTTCACTCAGGAGACTCGGGCGGCCGCAGCAGAGCGTGCAGAGTGCTGCCGGCAGCAGCTCGAGGTCTTCGAGAGGGAGCGGAGAGAGAGGCGGGTCCGGGAACAGCAAGCGCAGATAAGGAGCGCGGAGCAGAAGAGCCGGACCAGGAGGAATCCCCGTGCAGCTCATGGTCCCCCTTCCACCGGGACTGTGATAAAATTCAACATGCAGCACGGATGGGGCTTTATTAGAGACCATCATACCCCCGGCGACGTCTTTGTGACCCGCAGAGACGTAGAAAGCCATCTGCCGGAGGGACACAGAGGTCGTGACCTTTACCTGGGTGATGAGGTCACCTTCACCCGGCACAAGTGTGCCAAAGGACCCTACGCCCTCCATGTGCATCGCCTGACGGAGGAGGAGCTGCGGTGTGAGGAGGAGCAAGAGGACCCAGACGGGTCTGAAGAATCTAAAGAAGGAGCAGGAGGACGCCGTCGTTGAAGTACGGTAGAGAGAGACTGTATAAAGTTGCCCGTCGGGGTACCAAGAACTGTTGCTGCTTTAAATATGTCCCCGTTGGGACAAGAGTGAACTGTTAACCCCGTGTGTCCCTATTCCCATTACCTGGCCGAGGACTGAGAGCGGCCATACCTTCCCTTTGTATATAGTTGCGCTTCCTAAAGCGCCCCCTACTGGTTTTTATAGGAAAACCGTGTTTCTTCAAGAGACTGTCGCACTTTACCCGGTCACAAGTTGCACCGTGGCCGGAGGAACAAGAGTGTTATTTATGATAAGTTTTATATGAAAAGTTTATGCTGATAATATATGATGTTTTATATGTTTATATGTTGATGTTTTATGAAAAAAAATTGTATGTTTTGGATGTTTTTATATCTTACAGCCCGAGGACGTGCTGTGATTTACCAGGGGGGAATGTAGCACCCTGAGGATTCGGCTGCTACAGGGGTATTGCACCTCAACCCAGAGGTGTGATATTCCACTCCCGGGTAAGGATGGAGTGTGGAACTGAGCTCAGTTAGCTGCATGCACTACACACATCCCATTTCCGGGGAACAGACCGATGGTACTCCCACTAGAGAAATGTGCAGGTACGACAGTGTCTGTTCCTGGCTGGAGTGGGAGGGGGGTGGAACATCCCAGTAGTGTAGGGGCAGATAGGGGGAGCAGTCTGGGTAGTGCTAGGAGCTCATTGGGTGCTGGTCACCTGAGCTCACACATAGAGGGAGTATATAAGGTGGGCACCATCTTAGGACAGGGTCTTTTGCAGAGTGAGGTCAGTCTGTCAGTCTTTTGCAGAGTGAGGTCAGTCTGTCAGAGCAGAGGAGAAGAGCAGCTCCAAGGCCAAGAGAGAGAGAGAGGAGAAAGAAAGACCCAGAGGGGGAGAAAGAAGGAACTCCAAGAGCCCAAATTAGACCAGAGGGTGAAGAGTTGGCAACAGGGTACCGGATCCCAAGCTGGCAGAGGCTACAGCACACCTTAGCCAGGAACCGGAGGTCGTGGGCAGGATCTGCCACGATCACCCACTAAATCCACCCGGAAGGCAGACCAGGAATAGGGTCAGGGAACCCAGAGACAAGGGTTTACCACCAAGAGGCCCGAGGGAGCCGGACATAGGTGGATCCCTGGTGGGGAAGGCCAGAGAAGAGGACAGGACAGAAAGGGAGCTCAGGACCACGCTCCAGAATCACCTGGGGGTTGGCTGAGTCCAGGACCTGGTGGACGCAGCACGGCTCGGGTGGTCACTTAAGGCCGGAGTGACCAGAACAACTGCAGTAAGTAAACAAACCCTGAACTGCACAGCCCGACTCTGAGTCTCATTTCCATCCCCGCTGCACCACCACAACCCCCATCCTCTGCAACTGACCCCCTGAGGCTATACCCCTCCCGTTGGGGGTTATACTACCTGAGCTGCACATACATCACCAGCCTCAGCGGACCCTGCTGCAGCGGCGGCCGTACTGACCGCAATTCAACGGGTGGCGTAGTCGACACAAAAGAACATCTAGTAACATCATAAGGACTGCCACACACTGAGTTTGACACCCTGGGCACGGACCGGGTCACAGCCACTCGGAGACTACAACCCCCATCTGATCCGGCTCCGGGTATCCCCAAACAACACTGGCCCAGGGGGCGCGTCACTTCCATCAGTCTCCCTGTGATGCAGTTGAAGGTTTCTGATGGGTTTCCATGTGATGCTGCCATGTTGGTTGTTCTATGAGGCCCAGCCTGAGGTTGGGCTCCTTGGAAGATGTCATAATTAGTGATGGATGAATGCGTCACTGTTCGGGTTCGGCTAATATAGCCGAACAACGAACAGTTTTTTTAAAGTTCGGGTTCGGGTACCAGAACAGTACCCGAACCCCGAACCTGAACATTGACCCTATTCCTGTGAATGGGGGACCCGAATTTACCTGGTTTCCTGCACTGTCATTTGCATGACAGCGCAGGAAACACAGGCTCTGATCGTGGTAATTGCATTACCACGGTCAGAGCGCTGTGGCATCATGCTGACAGGTGTCAGCATGATGCCACAGCTGTGACAGGTGACCCGGCGGTAAATAGCTTACCGCCATAGGAAACAGCGGGCACAGGCGCCGCTGGATGGGAGCAGTAGTCTCCCATCCACCGGCGTCTGTGCTGTACTGAGTGTAAAAAAAGAAATGTTAAAATTAATAAAAAAATATTAAAATAAAAATAAAACACACTATATTCACCTACACCTTGTACCTGATGTTCTCCGCACCTGCAAAAAATAAAAAAACACCATATACTCACCTTACAGCTAATCCCCAGAGCCCACAATCACCTGTAATAAAAGTGAAATAATAAACAAACCTCATTCTTACCTTTCTGACGCAGTCCAAATAACGAGTGACCCACGAAGATTCCATGCACAGAGCGGCCACATAGTATGTGACCGCTCTGTTCATTCACCGGCAATACACTGACTCAGCGTGCTGCCGGCAAAAGAGGTCTGCGCATGCGCAGTGAGTACTTTCCCACGCATGCCAATGAGTTGAACTCAGTTGTACTCATTGCATACGTGGGAAAATACTCACTGCGCATGCAGTGACCTGAGTCAGTGTATTGCCAGCAAATGAACAAAACACTCACATACTGTGTGGCTGCTCTATTCGTATAATCTTCGTGGGACACTCTTTATTTGGGTAAGGTAAGGATTAGTGATGAGCGAGCACTAAAATGCTCGGGTACTCGTTGCTCGGGTCGAGCAAATTGGAATACTCGGGTGCTCGTCCCGAGCAACAAGTCCAATGTAAGTCTATGGGAAACTCGAGCATTTTTCAGGCGGCTCACCTCGGCAGTCTGCAGAGGGCCTAAAAATTGCAAAAATCGATGGGGACAGTGCTCACATGACATGGGAACAGCATGGGGAAGACCCCTGGAAGCATTTCTGACTCCCAGGTCACTGCTGTCAACAACGTTGTCAGAAATGTTACGCCACTTTTACGGACTCGCAATAAAACATACAAAAACTAATCCAAAATGGATTTTCCTGGGAAATATGTTAAGGAACATCCTTTCCAGGGTAATGACTTGTATATAAGGCAAAATAAATAACCAAAACCAAAAATACTTCTCCACACCTTGGGCTATGTTCACACGTAGCGTTTTTGATGCGTTTTTGCACTTTTGCATTGCTTTCAACCAAGATAAATGCATTCACTGGTTAATGTCATTTTAACATTTTACAACCTTATCTGGCCATGTGGTGTGTGACACATCATCAGACACATGCATACAGTGCTGAAAAGACATGGGAACAGCATGGGGAAAACCCCTGGAAGTATCTTTGACTCCCAGATCACTGCCTAAAAGTGTGCCCATCATAAGTGATCCTTGGCGAATGCGAAGATGCCTACCGCCATGTACCTGTCGTTGCAGACTTGCGACAATCACCATCCACGTCCTTGTCCCAGTGCAGTGTTCAGTTGCCCTTGGAACGCAAGTATGCAGCCAGCCACCCACCAACCCACAGGCTGCAATACTATACTGCCAAATTTTGGACAGCTGCTTGCACTTGAAATGTGGCCTTTTAGGCTTGTGGAGGTGGAAGCTGTCCACAATCTTATGGCGGCGGCGACCGGGTATCCATACTTGGTCCCCAGCCGCCACTTTTTCTCCCGGTATCGTCTCCACCTTCCACTAGCACGGGTCCCACAACATTACCCGTGCCCTCCCCAGTGAACTTACTGGGAAGGACCGCCTAACCACAAACACGTGGACAGGTGAATGTGGCCAGGGACGGTACGGAGCCGTCCACAGCTTTTTTTGCTGAGAGTTGTATTTCACCACAGCCATATTCTTTAGCTCGGTGAAAGGACTTGGGAAACCATATCTACTCCAGCTGTCATTTCTCCCGGGAAGTCCTCTAAAGATGCTTTCACTTGAAATGTGGCCTTTTGTAACGGGTCTGGGAGGCGGAACCTCTGAGCTACTATACAAGGGGGCGGTCCTTGTAAGGGAGCGGGTGGCGACCAGGCAGGCAGTCACAGCAGGTGACCGGGACAGTCTCTGGGTGTACGGGCAGGAGGTCACGGCAAGTGACCGGGACAGTCTCTGGAAGAACGGGCTGGAGGTCACGGCAAGTGACCGGGGCAGTCTCTGGGTGAACGGGCTGGAGGTCACGGCAAGTGACCGGGGCAGTCTCTGGGTGAATGGGCTGGAGGTCACGGCAAGTGACCGGGGCAGTCTCTGGGTGAACGGGCTGGAGGTCACGGCAAGTAACTGGGGCAGTCTCTAGGTAAAGGGTAGGTACGACCTGTGATGGCTGAACCTCCAGGTAGGCTAGCAAGGCAGATGGAGGATGTGTGCTCCCAGGTGAGCAAGCGAGAGTCTCTGGAATAGCAGGTGGTCACAGCACGTGACGGCGAAGCCTCCAGGTAGGCAAGCAGGCAGGTAGCGGAGAAGCACTCCCAGGTGAGCGGGCAAGAGTCTCTGGAATAGCTGGTGGTCACAGCACGTGACGGCGGAGCCTCCGGGCAGGCAAGCAGGCAGGTAGCGGAGAAGCGCTCCCAGGTGAGCGGGCAAGAGTCTCTGGAATAGCTGGTGGTCACAGCACGTGACGGCGGAGCCTCCGGGCAGGCAAGCAGGCAGGTAGCGGAGGAGCGCTCCCAGGTGAGCGGGCAAGCTGGTCCATAGACAGACTGACAGGAGTAGAAAGGCAGACCGTCGGACCTCAGGCTAGCAAGCAGGCAGGTAGCTGATGTGCGCTCCCAGGTGAGCGGGCAAGCTGGTCCTTAGACAGACTGACAGGAGTTGTAAGGCAGACTGTCGGACCTCAGGCTAGCAAGCAGGTAGCAGGAATAACTGGCAGGAAACAGACAGCAAACTGGCAGGACTCTGGCAGGAATCAGGCAGGTAACTGGCAGGTAACTGGCAACGGGACCTGAGGGCTGAAGCAGAGTAGAACAGTGCAACAACATTGCTCGGGCACCTCCATTTTGGAGGAGGTGCCTTATATATGGTGAAGTCCTCCGGCCATTGGCCGGGGACTCCTTAGGACGGCGCGCGCGGCCCCTTTAAGAGGGAGGGAGAGCGCGCGCGCGCGCCCTAAGCACAGTGGCCGGGAAGGAGCGCGCGCTGCCAGCAGAGCGGGAGGAGGACGCCGGGCACGGAGCAGGGAGGTGAGGGGAACAGCGTCCCTGCCTAGCAGAGGGCAGGGACGCCGGCGCTACAACTTTTAGGCTCGTGGAGGCGGAAACTTTTCATAACCTCATGCCGGCGGCTGCCGGGTGTCCATACTTGGTCCCCAGTAGAGATGAGCGTTGTTCTACTCGAACTGTTTGCCAATCTCAAATTCGAGCTGTTTTGGGCGGTGTTCGAGCCGTTCGGCGAACACGAACAATTTGAGAAAAATTCGGCTGTTCGAGGTTATGTTCGATAACTGTTCGTGCACCAAAATCATAACTGGATTTTTTCTCAGTAATGATGAAAATTAATGTTAATACGCAGTTTGAGTGTACAGCGGGGTGGGGGGAGGGGCAGGGGATGGATCTCTGCAGGAACAATGAAGATCTCCATTTTTTTTTCTCTTTCCCGCATTTGCAGTGGGGAGGTGCAATCTGTCAGCCTATCAGCAGCGCACACACGGAGCGAAGTGCTTTTTTTCACACAAGCAAGGGCATGTGTCATTGGCAGTGTATGTCACATGTCCTTGCCCTATAAGACCAAGCCATTTTCCCCGTCGCCACCATTTTCTCACTGCTGCAGCTGCGTGTTAGACGGCACCGCTGTTGCTGTGTGCGCTATACCTTGTTAATTTCAAGCCAATTTTCGCACAAATCTACAGATAGCTTGGGAGTAGGGAATAGTTGTGATTGCAGTCCTTTTAAGGACTAGGTTACAGCATTTCCTACGACTTTTATCAGGGAGGTCTGTGCTCTTAAATAGATAGGTTGTGGGAGTAAAGACTAATTGTAATTGGAGTCCTTTTCAGGACTAGGTTACATCAGTTCCTATCAGTTTTTGCCAGGCAGGTCTGTGCCAGTGCTGTGCAAGTTTTTTTCACAGCATTTGGCTGAATCTAGCAAAGCTAATCCTTTTTGGCCTATTGCAGAGTGTGTTAGTCAGTGGAGTAGCCTATCTGTGTTGCAAGATATACCACCTGTGTATAGAATACCAATTCTTTTACTGCACCTAGTGAAGTAAAATCTTTTGGGCATAGCATCATTCTATTAGTCCATCTATACTGACCTCCATCAGGTTGCAAATTAAAACTAATTTTTATCTGCATCTACAGTACCTCTGAAAAAATATTTGGGCTTCTACCTGTGTGTGGGACTTGTTGTATTAGTCCATCTATACTGACCTCCATCAGGTTGCAAACTGAATATATTTTTTTCCTGCATCTACCTCTGAAAAAATATTGGGCTTCTAGCTGTGTGTGGGTCTTGTTCTATTAATCCATCTATACTGACCTCCATCAGGTTGCAAACTGAATATAATTTTTTTCTGCATCTAGCTCTGAAAAAATATTTGGCCTTCTAGTAGTGTGTCGGACTTTCTCTATTAGTCCATCTATACTGACCTCCATCAGGTTGCAAATTAAAACTAATTTTTATCTGCATCTACAGTACCTCTGAAAAAATATTTGGGCTTCTAGCTGTGTGTGGGACTTGTTGTATTAGTCCATCTATACTGACCTCCATCAGGTTGCAAACTGAATATATTTTTTTCTGCATCTACCTCTGAAAAAATATTGGGCTTCTAGCTGTGTGTGGGACTTGTTGTATTAGTCCATCTATACTGACCTCCATCAGGTTGCAAACTGAATATATTTTTTCCTGCATCTACCTCTGAAAAAATATTGGGCTTCTAGCTGTGTGTGGGTCTTGTTCTATTAATCCATCTATACTGACCTCCATCAGGTTGCAAATTCAAAATAATTTTTTTCTGCATCTAACCCAGCCAATAGTTTTGGCCTAATACCACAGTTTGGCCACTCAGCTCTGCTCGGTTACCATCCATTGTTTTTTTGTGCAAACAACTCCAGAGTTGTGAATTAGTTAACCACCAAAATGAGTGGAAAAAGGCCTGCTGCTGGTGGAAAGGGGAATAGGCATGTTGGGAAGGGGAAAAAAGGTTGTGTCCGTGGGGTAGGTGTTAAAGCAACAGTAACATCTGCAGAAGAAAGACCATCTTCCAGCCAAACTAAAATGTCTACTTCTTTTAGCGGACAATGTGATAAGATCCCTTTCTTACGGCCACGCCAATCGCTACAAATTCCAGATGAGGCACAAAAACAGCAGGTGCTTCAACGGATATCAAGTGCTCCTTTAAGTGGGCTCTCCTCCACATCAACTTCAACATCACAAATACTCCAGTCCTCAAAGGTGTCACCCAAATCGCACTTGCTTCCTCACAGCTCCCAAATCTCCAGCTGCCCGTCTGAGTATGAGGTAGAACAGATGGTTGAGTCTGCAGAGCTGTTTACTCATACTATAGCCTGGGAATCAGAGGTCGACTCCAGCGCTTCTGTGAATCCAGACGAGGAAATGATCTGCACTGATGCCCAGAATCTTTATGAGTCGGATCCAGGACCAGACGCAGAAGGTTCTGACCATAATGTAGACCCTCATTCCCAAACTGTAACTCCTGTTGGTGGAGACAATGAGGAAGACGATGATAAGACTCAAATACCTGATTGGAGCGACAACTTTAGTTTTTTGTCAGGGCAGGAACAGGTTGGCTCTGAGGACGACGGGTGTGATAACGCACAGGGTGATGATGATGAGGTCGGAGATCCCACTTACTGTCAACCCACAGTCAGCCAAGAGATGAGGTCAGCAGAGGAGGTGGAGGAAGATGCTAGTGACGACGAGGTCAGGTTGCGCCTTCCTGGACAGAGACGTAGTACTGGAAGCACGTCAACAACTGCATCCTCAAACACAACTCTGCCTCTCACCACAAGTCGTGGTGGCTCTTCAGGTCGCATGGGTGCTAAGCCTTGCATAGCCTGGGCATTTTTTCAGATCGATAAAGATGACCCAACTCGTGTTATCTGTAACATTTGTCAGCAAAAGCTAAGTAGAGGCCAAAAAATACATAGTTTGAGTACTTCATGCATGAACCGGCACATGGACATGAAGCATAAGTTGCAGTGGGAAGCTCAGTGTGCTACAATGCGGCCTAGCCGGCCGGGCCAACCACCGTCTGCCATATCTTGTGCATCCGCGGCCTCTTCATCCTCTGTGACTGGGGGGACAGCAGTCACACCTGTTTTGGGGCGCAGACCTGCCACCTCTTTACCCGCAACAGTCAGCGTGATTGGCAGGTCATCATTTTCTTTGGAGGTGGTAACACCAGCTGGTGTTGAGCGCTGTCCGACATCGATAGCACCACCTTTGGATCAAGGCAACCTAACATGTCCGCCTGCATCTTCCTCACAGACCGGCAGTTTGCCGGGGACACCCTTATCAACCCCGTCTAAGCACAATAGCCAGCCCTCGGTCCCTCAGATGTGGACAAGTAAAAGACCATTTCCTCCTAGCCATGAGAAAGCTAAGAGGTTGAATTTCACCATCTGCAAGCTCTTGGCTACAGAAATGCTGCCTTTCCGCCTGGTGGACACAGAGGATTTTCGAGACCTTATGTCCGTCGCAGTGCCCCAGTACCAGATGCCCAGTCGGCACTACTTCTCAAAGAAAGGTGTGCCTGCGCTCCACCAGCATGTCGCACATAACATCACCGCTTCTTTGAGAAACTCTGTGTGTGACAGGGTGCATTTCACCACAGACACTTGGACGAGTAGGCATGGACAGGGGCATTACATGTCGCTGACTGGGCACTGGGTAACTATGGTGACAGCAGGACAAGGGGCTGCTGTCCAAGTCTTGCCGTCCCCACGAGTTGTGCGTCAATCCTCTTTATGTCAAAGTTCCTCCACTGCTTCTGCCTCCTCAACCTCCTCTCGGTCTTCCACCTGCACCCAAAGCCTGTCTGGTCATGCCACAAGCTTTCTAACTGCGCAGAAGGGATCCTGCACACCTCCTTACTATGCTGGCAGTAGGGCTCAACGTCATCAGGCGGTTTTTACATTGAAATGTCTGGGAAATGTGAGTCACACAGCTGAGGAGTTGTGGTCAGCTCTGGAGAACCAATTTCATGAATGGTTGTCTCCACTGGACCTGAAACCAGGGAAGGCCGTGTGCGACAATGCTGCAAACCTGGGTGCGGCCCTTCGCCGGGGCAATGTCACACACGTGCCTTGTATGGCTCACGTGTTGAACCTGGTTGTCCAGCAATTTTTAGCCCACTATCCCAGACTAGATGGCCTTCTGCAGAGGGCACGGTCGCTGTGTGCTCACTTCCGCCGTTCGCATCCCGCAGCTCAGCGACTTACATCTCTACAGAAGTCGTTGGGCCTGCCACTTCACCGGCTAAAATGCGATGTGCCTACCCGGTGGAATTCAACTCTGCACATGTTGCAGCGACTGTGGCAGCACCGACAAGCCCTGGTGCAATACGTTCTGACGTATAGCCTGGGCCAACGAGATTCAGAGGTGGGGCAAATCACGCTGGAGGAGTGGTCTCAGATCAGGGACCTATGCACCCTTCTGCACAGTTTTGAAATGGCGACGAAGATGTTTAGTGCGGACGATGCCATTATCAGCATGACTATTCCGGTGATTTACATGCTGGAGCACATGTTAAACAGAATTCGGAGTCAGGTGGTGGCACAAGAGGAGGTGGAGGAAGTAGAGGAGGAGGAGTTGTATGCGGAAGGGCTAACATCTGCAAGGTCCAGACGGTCGGCAGCACCAAGGCGGCAGGCATGTGAGGGTGGGGGAGATGGTTTTACCAGGGCGCATGGTAGCAGCCAAACTAGTGAGGAAGGTGCAGGAGCCCAGGAAGAAGTGGAGGACGAACTGATGGAAGACTCATCAGATGAGGGAGACCTTGATCACATTTCTGTTGTGCGAGGTTGGGGGGAGAGGACAGAGGAAGGAAGCATGATTGTTACCTCGCCACCAACACAACAGGGACTTGGTGCTCCTGGATGCGCAACACACATGAGTGCCTTCTTGCTGCACTACCTGCAACATGACCCTCGAATTGTGAGAATTAGAAATAATCCTGACTACTGGGTTGCCACACTGTTAGATCCCCGGTACAAAAGTAAATTTGCAGAAATTATTCCTGCCATAGAAAGGGATGCACGCATGCAGGAGTATCAGCAGAGACTGTTGCAGAATCTTACATGTGCTTTTCCACAAAATACCAGTGGTGCACGTAGTGAATCTCACAGTTCCAACTTGCCAACCGTGGGACCGTCAAGTGTTCAGCACTCAAACCGTAACAGAACCACAGTATCTGCTGGTAACATCAATTTTGCGGAATCATTTCACCACTTTTTTAGCCCATCCTTTGCAAGGCCACAGGAGACAAGAAGTCTGACACATAGTCAACGCCTAGAGACGATGGTACAGGAGTATCTCCAAGTAAACATTGAAGCCACGACTGTGTCACTGGACCCTTGCTCTTTTTGGGCTTCCAATCTGGATAAATGGCCGGAGCTAGCCACTTACGCCTTGGAGATCTTGTCATGCCCCGCAGCCAACGTTCTGTCTGAACGTGTGTTCAGCGCTGCTGGTGGTGTGCTGACAGATAAGCGCACGCGGCTCTCCACTGATAATGTAGACAGACTCACGTTCATAAAGATGAACAAATCATGGATCCGAAACGACTTTTCTACCCCTGTGTCATCCTGGGGAGAGTAAAAGCTTGATGATTGGTTAAAATCACCCTACCAACCGTTTTAAGCTTTCAAATTACTAATCATGTTTATCTGTATCTTGACTGGAAAATAATTTGGGCTTTGTAGCAGTGTGCAGCACTGATCCTATTAGGCAATCTATACTAAAGCTTCACCAGATTTAAAATTAAAAATAATTTTTAGCTGCATCTAGCCCGGAAAATAATTTTGGGGCTCCGAGATGCGCAAGGCACATAAGTGCCTTCTTGCTGCACTACCTGCAGCATGACCCTCATATTGTCAGAATTCGAAGTAATCATGACTACTGGGTTGCCACACTCTTAGATCCCCCAAACTTTTCGATCAACCTTTTCATTTTAATAAAGACCAAAAAAATGGTCATTTTTGAAATTATAAGCATTAGCAGGTTGTTAGAAACTGAAATCAAACAGTTTTCAACTCAAAACTTTATTCTAGGTGATGTTACATTTTCACATAGGACCCCTTGTTCGAAAGGAGCTTCTGAACTCTCTCGTCCATTGAATTTGTCAGGTTTTGGATGGTTTCTGCTTCAATTGTTTTGCATGAGGACAGAATACCCTCCCAGAGCTGTTGCTTAGATGTGAACTGCCTCCCGCCATCATAGACACTCCTTTTAATGATGCTCCAAAGGTTCTGAATGGGGTAGAGGTCAGGGGAGCATGGGGGTCACACCATAAGTTTGTCCCCTTTTATGCCCATATCAGCCAGAGATGCAGATGTTTTATGTGCAGCATGAGATGGTGCATTATCATGCAGAAAAATGATCTTGCTGTGAAATACACGGTTCTTCTTCTTGAACCATGGCAGGAAGTGCTGTTTGAGAAAATCCACAAACATTATGGAGTTCATCTTTAGCGCCTTTAGGGATCCTAAAGGGGCCGACAATCTCTCTCCCCATGATTCCAGCCCAAAACATTACTCCACCTCCTCCTTGTTGGCGCTGTAGCCGTGTTTGCGTGGGGTGTCCATCAACCAGCCATCCTCCACTCCATCCATCTGGACCATCGAGCGCTGCACGGCACTCATCCGTGAACAAAACAGTTTTGAAATCAGTCTTCATGTAATGTTTGGCCCACTGGAGCCGTTTCTGCTTGTGTGAAGTGGATAGAGGAGGTCGACAGGATGGCGCATGCACAGCTGCAAACCTCTGAAGGACCCTGCATCTTGTTGTTCGGGGGACGTTGGAGGCACAAGCAGCTTCAAAAACTTGTCTGCTGCTATGACAAGGCTTTTTTGCCGCTGCTCTTTCAACCTGACGTAATTGCCTGTAGGAAAGAGTCCTCAATTTGCCCTTATCAGCACGCACACGTGTGTACTGTGAATCAGCTACATACTTCTTGATTGCCAAGACACTTCATCCTGATCATCGCACAATGTTGATTGTAGTCATGCCTTGACCTAAACACTCCACAATTTGTTGCTTCTCAGCAGCCGACACATCCTTTTTCTTTCCCATTTTGGCAGAAAATGTAGGCTGCTTAATAATGTGAGAGAGCCTTCTTAAGTAGTCTTGCCTTTCATTGGACACACCTGCCAAACTAATTAGCACAGGTGTCTGCAATTGCTTACAGTGATATAAAGAGCCCTGACACACATCACCATCAATGAGTTTAACTGACAAACAAACAAATTCTTCCCTTATCACTCCTAAACACTTTTTGCATAATAATTTGGAACACAGTGTACATGTGCTTTTCCACAAAACACCAGTGGTTCACGTAGTGAATCTTACAGTTCTAACTTGCCAACCGTGGTCTGTATGGAGTTGTTCAATAAAGGGCCCAAAATTAAGATAACATAGATGGGAGAGGTCTCTATGAATAGGAATTCCTAAGTATTTGATACCCTGTGAGGGCCAGGCAAAGGGAAAGTTGGACTGGATGGAATCCTATATGGATTTGGGGAGGGAGACATCGAGGGCCTCAGACTTCGCTGCATTGATTTTAAAATTTTACCATGTAACAAAGTGATCTATTTCAGCCATAACAGCATGGATGGATATATGTGATTGAGTGATTTATACTAGGAAATCATCAGCAAATAGAGAGCACTTGTACTCGGTGCCTCCCACCTCAATCCACCTAATATTGGGGTTATGGCGAATTGATGAGAGCAGGTGCTCCGTCACTAGGATGTATAAGAGAGGGGACAGAGGACATCACTGCCTTGTCCCATTGGTGATTGTGAAAGGTGATGAAAATGTTCTGACGCACCCCCTGGGCCTTGGGACACCCGGAGCCGGACCCTTTTTGGTGGATGCTGGTGGTTGTAGTCTTCGTGGCGGCGACCCGGTTCCGTGGCTCAGGGCGGTCAAACCAGTGGCGGAACTATTTATGTGGTTTTGATGTTTAAATGTCCGACTACGCCACCCGTGGATTGCGGTCAGAGTGAACCGCCGCTACAGGGCAGACCGCTGAGGCTGGTGTTGTGGGTGCAGCAGAGCGTAGCATAACTCCCCACGGGAGGAGTATAGCCTCAGGGCAGTGTATGCGGAGGATGGGGGTGATGGTGCAGGGCAGCAGCAGTAACGACACGGAGTCAGTGATGCAGTTCAGGGCCTTTACTCACAGTTCTTATTATCCAGACCACGTCTGCAGGTAACGGCTGCCCACGTCGTACTGTGCTCACCAGGTGAGGGGCTCAGACAACTCCCAGATAACTTTGGAGCACTTCACAGGACCCCCTTTGTGTGTCCTTTGTCTGGCCTTTCTTACCAACACTTCTGTCCGGCTGCCTCGGGCCTCCTCTTGGTAAACTTGGCGCCAGTTTCCCTGACCCTATGTGGTGCCTTCCTAGCGGGTGTAGCGAGGGGCTGCGCCACATAAAATGTCAGAGCCTCCGGTTTCTAGCTGAGGGTCGTTTCCTGCCTCCACTAGTTCGGGGACCGGTCTCCCCCTTTGGCCTGACCCCTCCACGCAGGTGGATTCGGGCGTGCGGTGGCGACTCGCCCGTCCGCACCCCTGGGATCCCTTCATTCCTCGTTCCTGGTGCCTTCTCCGCTCCTCTTCCTTCCTTCTCCCTCTTCCAGGCCTGGGACTCTGTTACTAGGCCTGCCTCCGGAGCAGAGCTCATGCAGAGCCCCTGCTCCCTGCCACTTCTGCTCAGACTTCTCTGCACTGAACTAAGATGGTGCCCACCTTTTATACTCCCTTCTCAATGCACCCAGGAACTGCTTCCTCCCTGCTCCTGCACTACAGGGTTCCCCTTCCTCAGTGTTCCCTCCCCCCACTCCAGCCAGGGACAGGGACTGTCGTGCCCATCTCAGGGGCATATTGGTCGCCCTGCCCCACGGCAATGTGGTGTAATGCATGCAGGTGTCGTGTCCTGATCCACACTCCATCCTTACCTGAGAGTGAGATATCACACCTCTGGGTGAGGTGCAATACGTCTGTAGCAACCGAGCCCTCAGGGTGCTACAGTTCCATTTATCTTCAGCCTAGGTGACGTATTGCGATACAGGGCCGTGATTTTGGCTATAAAAGGGTCCCCTAGACCCCTACCCCAAGCTTTTTAAGAGAATCATATATGGCGTGCCAGGAGACTCTATGGAATGCTTTCTCAGCATCCAACGAGAGTATCTAATTACAAATTTTTAACTGCATCTAGCCCAGGAAATACTTTGTGCCTAGTAGCAGTGTCTGCTAGTCAGCGGATTATCCCGGCTGTTAAGCAAGCTGCACCACCTGTAGTTTAGACACTTAATTTTTTCAAAGGAAATGCTTCGGGACCATGGGATACTTAGTGAAGAGCATCAGGAGGCACCCCAAGGCATAGGGGCTGGGACTGGCAGTAGGATGCCTTGCGGTGGACAGCCGAGCTCGATCCTTATAAAAGCTTTTTAACTGCAGCAGCTTTAGTGGACGCTACTGGAGCTGGAATTACCGCGGCTGCTGGCATGAGACTTGCCCTCCAATAGATCCTTGTAAATGGATTTAAAGTGTATTCATTCAAATTAGAGAGACAATTTAAATTAAAAAGCTTAGAGCTGCCTCCACCACAGGGGGGCTCGCTCGACCCACCAGCGGACAGGCACCAGTATTGGGAGAGGTGGGCTGGCTGTCAGGGTTCACCGCGGCTCTGGCACAAACCCGGTGACACGGAGGTGGCACGGGCAGGAGCGGACTGGCCGTGTCGGCTTCTCACTTTTTGGATTTTAGAAGGGCATGACATGCCTATATCTGTGTCTCCCCCTCCTTTTACTCCTCCACCTCTTTTATTTTCGCATGACTATATGTACTTGTCACTTTTCCATGTGTTAGTTATGTCTTCTGAGCAGTTTGTCAGCTTTTGGACACCTTTGAAGGTGTTTTCTATGTGTTTCTATGTGTTTTTGTTTGCCTGCCATTGGTTTTAACGGTGTTCGAAGGTGTTCGACGAACAGTTCGACGAACAGTTCGGCGAACACACGGGTGTTCGACGAACCGAACCGAACTCGAACACTACGGGGGTGGCTCAACACTAGTCCCTAGCCGCCACTATTTCTCCCGGTATCGTCTCCGCCTTCCACAAGCACGGGTCCCACAACATTACCTGTGCCCTCCCCAGTGAACTTACTGGGAAGGACCGCCTAACCACAAACACGTTGTCAAGTGAATGTGGCCAGGGACGGTACGGAGCCAGTCCACAGCTTTTTTTGCTGAGTTGTATTTCACCACAGCCATATTCTTTAGCTTGGTGAAAGAACTTGGGAAACCATATCGACTCCAGCTGTCATTTCTCCCAGGAAGTCCTCTAAAGCTGCTTTCACTTGAAATGTGGCCTTTTAGGCTCATGGAGGCGGAAGCTTTTCACAACCTCATGGCGGTGGCGGCCAGGTGTTCATACTCGGTCCCCAGCCGCCACAATTTCTCCCGGTATCGTCTCCGCCTTCCACAAGCACGGGTCCCACAACATTACTCGTGCCCTCCCCAGTGCACTTACTGGGAAGGACCGCCTAACCACAAACACGTGGACAGGTGAATGTGGCCAGGGACGGTGCGAAGCCGTCCACAGCTTTTTTTGCTGAGAGTTGTATTTCACCACAGCCATATTCTTTAGCTCGGTGAAAGGACTGGCATAGAGGGAAACCTTATCTACTCTGGGTGTCATTTCTCCCAGGAAGTCCTCTAATGCAGCTTGTTGCAGAAGCAATGGCAGCCCGTCCAACATCAGCTCGGACTTGTCGGTGGTGCTTTGACACACAAACATCTTTCTTTGCGCATTTAATTTCATGACTACAGAATTTGGCAATGGCCTGATCTGCAATGCGGTTTGAAAAATACCATGCCTAAGCACATCCGATCCACATTAAAAAAGCAGCCGTAGAGTGTCCGGGAACCTTCCCCACACTTTTCTTAGCCAGGGCTGCTTCTCGGCAGGGTTGGACGGGCCCACCAGAGAACCGGAGACTCCTCCAGTGGGCCCTGGCTTCTCCTTCAGGAGAGTTCATAGTGCCGAGGTGACGCCATGATGATGATAGAGGCCACCATCTGCTTAGTTTTCTGTTACTTGGAATGCAAGCGAAAGTATGCAGCCAGCAACCCACACACCCACAGGCCGCAATACTAAACTGGCAGATTTCTGGGCAGCTACTTGCACTTGAAATGTGGCCTTTTAGGCTTGTGGAGGCGGAAGCTTTTCACAACCTCATGCCGGTGGTGGCCGGGTCTCCATACTTGGTCCCCAGCCGCCACTGTTTCTCCCGATGTCGTCTCTGCCTTCCACAAGCACGGGTTACACAACATTACCCGTGCCCTCCCCAGTGAACTTACTGGGAAGGACCGCCTACCCACAAACAAGTGGTCAAGAGAATGTGGCCAGGGATGGTGCAGAGCCAGTCTACAGCTTTTTTTGCTGAGTTGTATTTCACCACAGCCATAATCTTTAGCTTGGTGAAAGGACTTGGGAAACCATATCTACTCTAGCTGTCATTTCTCCCAGGAGGTCCTCTAAAGCTGCTTTCACTTGAAATGTGGCCTTTTAGGCTCATGGAGGCGGAAGCTTTTCACAACCTCATGCCTCATGTCTCATGTCTATACGTGGTCTCCAGCCGCCACTATTTATCCCGGTGTTGTCTCCGCCTTCTACAAGCACGGGTTCCTGAACATTACTGCTGGTACTTTTCTGTAGGAATCTGCTTGCCTCCTACCAGCCTGGAATATTTCCAGTAAACTATGGTACGACGCCATGGTATTAGCACTGACCCCAGTACCAGTAGCGAAGCCATCCCCAATTTCCTTCTCAGGAATTTTATTTGGTAGATTGAGTGGCTGCCCAAATACATTAGTTTCTCACAAAGGAGCTGAAGATAGCGTGGCAGTAGGTGTAAGTTTCTCCAGCCTGTTAGATATCAGAGAGTGAATGGCAGCACATTGGGTCAGTGGTTAGCACTGAAGCCTTGCAGCGCTGGGATCCTGGGTTCAAATCCCAGCAAGGACAACATCTGCAAGGATTTTGTATATTCTCCCCGTGTTTGCATGGGTTTCCACCTCAGTAAAAAAGCAGCCGGGAACCTTCCCACACACTTTTCTTAGCCAGGACTGCTTCTCGGCAGGGTTGGATGGTCCCACCAGAGAATCCTCTGGTGTGCACTGGCTTCTACATCAGGAGACTTCATGATAGTGCTAACTTTGCAGCTGGTATGGGGATCTTGAGCGGGGGAGAGAGGTGAGCCCTCAGAATCAAATCCTCTGGTGGGCCCAATATTTTTCAATCTGAAACAGCTTCTCAGTGGGAGTTGTATTTCACCACAGCCATATTCTTTAGCTCTGTGAAAGGACTGGCATAAAGGGAAACCGTATCTACTCCGGATGTCATTTCTCTGTCACCACGTTCAGCCCATTGTCACACACGACCATGCCTGGTTGTATGTCCAGCGGTGAGAGCCACAGATCAGGCTGCTGTGTTACAGTTTTCAACAACTCTGCAGCGCTGGGCGGTTTGTCACCTAAGCATTAAGCATGTTATCTTCAGCACAGCCTGTTGCCGCTTGGCCAAGGCAGTGCTGCCGTGCTTTCAGCTTGTGACTGATGTGGTCATTTCGGAGATGGAGGAGGAGGTGCCGAAGCTGAACAATGTGATTACATTGATGTTACATTGGCGACTCTGTTTTTTATACTAAAGAAAGATCCTACTGTTTTTTTTTATTTTACGTTATTTTTTAAGACAAATGCATTCACTGGGAAATGTCATTTTAACATTTTACAACCTTATCTGGCAATGTGGTGTGTGACACATCATCAGAACCATCATCAGAACCATTTATGATGGAGGGACTCTTAAAGTCACAAAGCCTATTTTTATAGGGCCATCAGGTGGCCCTTACTATTCTTAAAAGGCCAGCAGTCGGCCCTCGCTATTGTTAGAGAGCCATCGGCCGGCTAATCCTTGTTGTTCCCATTATTAACGAGTGGGTCTCCTATACTGTTATTGCGTATGCAGTGACTGCAAGGGCTGCCAAAAATTCAGACGCAACCCAATACCCCTTTGAAGAGACATAGAGGAGGGTCTCAGTAAAAAAAATGCTCCCATTATAAAGGAGCGGGTCTCCCATAGTGGTAATGCCCATGCTGTGACTGCAAGGGCTGCCAAAATTTGGGAAAAACTCCACTAAGAATTTAAAGACACATAAAGCAGGGCCACAGTAACGAATACGACAAGTTCCCATTAGAAAGGAGAGAGTCTGCTAAACAGTTATAGGGTATGCAGTGAGTCCAATGGCTGACCAAATTTAGGAAAAACCCCACTAAGAATTTAAAGACACATAGAGCAGGGCCATAGTAACGAGTACGACATGTTCCCATTAGAAAGGAGAGAGTCTGCTATACAGTTATAGGGAATGCAGTGAGTCCAACGGCTGACCAAATTTAGGAAAAACCCCACTAAGAATTTAAAGACACATAGAGCAGGGCCACAGTAACGAGTACGACATTTTCCCATTAGAAAGGAGAGAGTCTGCTATACAGTTATAGGGTATGCAGTGAGTCCAACAGCTGACCAAATTTAGGAAAAATCCCACTAAGAATTTAAAGACACATATAGCAGGGCCACAGTAATGACAAATTCCCATTAGAAAGGAGAGGGTGTCCCATAGTGTTGGCCTATGCAGTGAATGCAAGGGCTGCCTAAAATTGGGAGGCACTCTTAGAGGGTCTCATAAAAAAATGTTCCCATTACAAAGGAGCGAGTCTCCTATACTTGTAATGCCCATGCACTAAGTGTATGGGCTGACAAACATTTACCCCTGGAGGGTATACATGAACATACTGTATAAAAAAAATTTTTTTTACGGGCATCATAAACACACTTTAAAAAAATTATATGGCTGTTGCATCACGGACCACGGTCACCCTGGTGATATGGTGGTGGAGGATGAGGAGAAGGAGGACAAGAGCAAATAGTGAAAATCAGGAAACGTATACCCATGTGTGGGTGTGAAAAGGTGCATGGGAATACACCTCCCAAAAAAAGACACTGGATTTGAGTTTATGTTACGCTGCTATCATTCGGTGATGTTGAGAAGTCTGGCCCAATCCAGACCTTGTTCATTTTTATAAGAGTCAGCCTGTCAACATTTTCAGCTGACAGGCGGATGCACTTATAAGTTATAATTCCACCAGCGGCACTAAAAACCCGCTCTGATAAAGCTGGCGGCAGGGCAGGCCAGGACCTCCAAGGCGTGGAAAGCCAGTTCATTCCACGTATCCAGCTTGGATACCCAATAATTATAAGGCACAGAGGAATCACGGAGGACGTTGGTACGGTCGGCAAGGTACTCCCTCAGCATCTTCCCAAACTTTGCACTCCTTGTGAGAGTACCCTGCGCCTCAGGGCCTGTGCGATGGGAGGGGCTGAGAAAATTCTCCCAGAACTTTGACAGTGTTCCCCTGCCTCTGCTTGATTGGAGTTGTGTCTCTTTCGCCTGTAGTCCTTGGTTGTCCAACGAACTATGACCTCTGCCGTCAGCGTCTTCAGATGGGAATTTTTTTAATAGTTCCACAACAAGGGCCTTCTGGTACTGCCCCATTTTTGTAGACCTGTCTGCTTTAGGAATAAGAGATATAAAGTTCTCCTTGTAGCATGGGTCTAGAAGTGACACCAACCAGTAATGACTGTCACCCAAAATTTTGAGAACACGAGGGTCATGGGAAAGGCAGCATAGCATAAACTCAGCCATGCGCGCCAGACTGCTAACAGGCCCGACTTCCATGTCCTCACCAAGAGAACGAGTGACCTTGCTCTCCTCCTCCTCCTCTCTGTCCTTAGGCCATCCACGCTGAACAGACGGTATGTCAGTTGTGCAGGTAGTACCATCTATTGCGTATGAAACTAGCTCCTGTTCTTCCTCCTCCTCCTCTTCCTCATTGCCACCTAATCCACGTTGGGATGAGATGAGGCTGGGCTGTGTGTAATCACCCTGTGTGGTTCCTTGCTCCATCTCATTGTGCTTCGCCTGCAATGCATCCTCTTTGATCGTGAGCAGACAGCGTTTCAGAACACAGAGAAGCGGGATGGTGATGCTAATTATGGCGTCATCGCTGCTCACCATCTTGGTGGAGTCCTCAAAGTTTTGGAGGATAGTACATATGTAGCGCCCCGAGGACTTGGTCGCTACAGAGGTATTGCACCTCATCCAGAGGTGTGATATCCCACTCCCGGGTAAGGATGGAGTATGGATCAAGGCTCAGTAGGCTGCATACAGCACACACACCCCATTTCCGTGGGACAGCTCAACGGTGCTCCCACTAGACAGAAGTGCAGGCACGACAGCATCTGTCCCTGGCTGGAGTGGGGAGGGGGGTGGAATACCCAGTGCTGTAGGGGCAGATAGGGGTTGGGTCCTGAGCATAGGAAGGAGCCCATTGGTTGCTAGTCACCTGGGCTCATGGTCAGAGGGAGGTATAAAAGGTGGGCACCATCTTAGATCAGTGTTCAGTCTGAGAGAGGAAGTGACAGAGCAGGGCCTCTGTGGAGCTCTGCTCAGGAGGCGGGCCTAGCCTGTGAGGCCCAGCCAGCACTGAGAAAGAAGAAGAAGTTCAGTCTGTGAGGAGAAGTGGAGAAGGCAGGGAGCAAGGCTGCTGCATGGGCTCTGCTCCCTGGGCAGGCCTAGCACAGAAGCCGGGGCCAGAGAGAGAGAGAGAGGAGAAGGAACAGTGGAAAGGAAAAGGGAACAAGACCAGAACAGAAGTAACAAGTGAAACAGAAAGGCGCAGGAACGAGAAGGAAGAGAGAACCCTAAGGACCCAGGAGATTGCAGGTGACGGGTTGGCAGAACAGGGTACCGGATCCCAAATTGGTGGAAGCAAATCATCTTCAGCCAAGAACCGGAGGTCGTGACCAGCCCTTGGTGCGACCCCTCGCTACACCTTGCTAGGAAGGCATACCATATAGGGTCAGGGACGTGGGCATGTAGCCCTCCCAAGAGAAGGCCCGCGGGAGCTGGACATGAGCTTGGTCACTGGTGGGGCACGAGCCAGAGAAAGGACGGAAGGGAGCTTTGAGACATACTCCAGAAAGACCTGGGAGTTGACCGAGTCCCTTGCCTGGTAGACGCAGCACGGCTTGGGTGGTCATTGCTTCGCAAGAGTGACCTGGAGAATACAAACTGTGAGTAAAGGACATTGGATTGCAACACGTTGTCTGTGACTTCTTGCTCCTCCGGCACTATTGGTATTGGGACTATCTCCACCATCACTCCCATCATCCACGCTAACTGCCCTGAGGCTGAACTCCTCCCGTGGGGAGTCATCCCATTCTTAGCTGCACACATAACACCGGCCTCAGCGGTCTGCCTTGCAGCGGCGGTCCCCATTGACCGCAATCCACGGGTGGCGTAGTCGGACCTTATCACACTAAAAAGACTGCCACTGAATTGACCACCCTGGGCACGGACCGGGTCAGTGCCACGGAGACTACAACCCCCAGCGATCCGGCTCCGGGTATTCCCTGCACAACACAGGCCCAGGGGGCGCGTCACATATGTCTGACATCCATGTCCACTCTTGAGGTCTTATGTGTGCAGTCTGAACTGAATACCGACGGCCTTGTTGATGCTGGTACTCAACAACTGCCCTCTTCTACTCACAAATCAGTCCCAACATCTGCAGTGTAGAGTTCCTAGGCGTGGGGACATCACACACCAGTCTGTGAGCCGGAAGCTGCAAACGCTGCTGAAGCACGGCAAGGGCGGTGGAATCTGTAGCTGACTTTCTAAAATGGGCACACAGGCGGCGTACTTTGACAAGCAGATCTGGCAGCTCCGAGTAGGATTTTAAAATCGCTGAACCACGAGGTTAAGCACATGGGCCAGGCATGGTACATGTGTGAGCTTGCCTCGCCTCAGAGCCGCCACCAGGTTCCAGCCATTGTCACACATGACCATGCCTGGCTGTAGGTTCAGCGGTGTGAGCCACAGATCTGCCTGCTCTTTCAGAGCTGTCCACAACTCTTCAGCATTGTGCGGTTTGTCACCTAAGCATATTAGCTTCAACACAGCCTGTTGCCACTTGGCCGAGGCAGTGCTGCAGTGCTTCCAGCTTGTGACTGATGTGGTCATTTCGGAGATGGAGGCTGAAGAGGAGGAGGAGGCTGAGGAGGATGTGGTGCATGAGCTGTAGACTGTGGGGGCAGCTCTGATTGACCTAGGGCCCGCAATCCTTGGAGTCGGAAGCACATGTTCTGTCCTAAGGTCTGGCTGAGTCCCGGCTTCCACTATGTTAACCCAGTATGCCGTCAGCGAGATGTACCGTCCCTGCCCACAAGCACTTGTCCACGTGTCCGTGGTTAGGTGGACTTTCCCGGTGACTGCATTGCTGAGGGCACGGCTAATGTTTTGGGACACGTTCTTGTGTAATGCGGGGACGGCACACCGGGAGAAATAGTGGCGGCTGGGGACCGAGTACCGAGGAACGGCCACTGCCATCAGGTTGCGGAATGCTTCTGTCTCCACGAGCCTAAAAGGCAACATTTCTAGCGCAAGCAGTCGCGAAATGTGGGAATTTAGTAGTGTGGCCTGTGGGTCCTTGGCTGCGTATTTGTGCTTGCGTTCCAAGGACTGGGGTATGGACAACAGAACGCTGCGCTGGGACAAGGACGTGGACGTGCTTCCTGATGCTGCTACTTGAGAGTGTGCAACGACAGGTGCAGGGCAGGAGGCATCTTTGCATGCACCATGGACAGGGGAAAGGCTTGCATGCACAACAGCGGAAGAAGCAGTGGTGCCACCCGCAGACACTGTTCCTGGACCCTGGGGTTCGGCCCACAAAGTCGCGTGCTTTGCTGTCATGTGCCTAATCATGCTGGTGGTGGTCAGGCTGGTCGTTTTGCCACCCCTGCTGAAGCTGGCCTGGCAGGTGGTGCAAATGGCCTTTTTGGGGTTATCAGTCTTTAAAAAACAACCAGACTCGGGAAGAACTAACAGTTGTACTGGCAACTTCCTTTGTGTTGGTGTTACAGGGAACGGTTGCCTGCCTTCTTTCTGTGGCCACCACACTGCTTCTTCCTGCCTGTTGGGGTGCTCTGCCTCCCTCCCCCTGTGTGCTGCTCTGCTCGCTCTGCATGTCCTCCTGCCAGGTTGGGTCAGTTACTATATCATCCACCACCTCGTCTTCCACTTCCGCACTCTGGTCCTCCTCATGACTTTCAGGCAATTGTGTCTCATCATCGTCCATCTCTTGTGACTCTTTCCCACCGTCACCTTTGTGTGAACATGGCTGCTCAAATATTTGGGCATCGCTACAGACGATCTCCTCTTGCCCCGCATCAAGTTGACTGGGTGAGAGGCTCAAATCTATAAATGTAAAAGTGAACAGCTCTTCGGAGTGTCCAAGTGTGGGATCAGTTGTCTCCGGGCAATGGTGGGAGGATGGAGGTTCAGGGTGGGGAATATGCGGTCCAGACTCACAGCTACTGAGACTTGACCGTGTGGAAGACAAGGTGGTGGTGGTGGTGGCTAAGTGACTGGAAGCATTATCTGCTTTCCAACCAATAACCTTTTCACACTGCTCTGTGTTCAATAGTGGTGTTCTGCAGTCCCCTATCAATTGGGACAGGAAGGTCGAGCGAGAAGATGTGGGTGTTTGTTGTGGCACAATTTCAGCTTGCCCACAGCCTCGGCCTTTGCATGCACCATCACCATCACGTCCAGACGGAGAAAACACAATTTTAATTACCTGGCCTGTAGGTAACTATTTTGAACAGCAAACTGGTGTCAATTGCTTCACTGACACACTGAAACAAATTTTTAATGGACGTCAGAAATGACAGTTTTTTCTGAAAACGTATATGTGATCCCTGTGGAGGAGAAAACACAGTTTTAAATAGCTGGTCTGTATGTAACTATTTTGAACAGTAAACTTGTGTCAGTTGCTTCACTGACACACTGAAACAAATTTTTAATGGACGTCAGAAATGACAGTTTTTTCTGAAAACGTATATGTGATCCCTGTGGAGGAGAAAACACAGTTTTAAATAGCTGGTCTGTATGTAACTATTTTGAACAGTAAACTTGTGTCAGTTGCTTCACTGACACACTGAAACAAATTTTTAATGGACGTCAGAAATGACAGTTTTTTCTGAAAACGTATATGTGATCCCTGTGGAGGAAAAAACACAGTTTTAAATAGCTGGTCTGTATGTAACTATTTTGAACAGTAAACTTGTGTCAGTTGCTTCACTGACACACTGAAACAAATTTTTAATGGAGGTCAGAAATGGCAGTATTTTCTGAAAATGTATATGTGATCCGTGTGACGGAGAAAACACAGTTTTAAATAGCTGGCCTGTAGGTAACTATTTTGAACAGCAAACTGGTGTCAATTGCTTCACTGACACACTGAAACAAATTTTTAATGGATGCCAGAAATGACAGTATTTTCAGCGCAATTATATGTGATCCGTGTGACGGACAAACCACAGTTTTAAATAGCTGGATTTTTAGCGCAGAACAACGGTGTTCTCTGTATTGCTTTTTAAGCAAATAATGAGGATTAAGATCCAAAAAGAAATTATTCCTGGCCCCTGAGTCCTGGGCCTATTTCTAGAAATATCTAACAGCAGCAGCAGACAAAACTGGAATGGAGACTCTGCTATATACCCTGCCTGCCTGCCTATATACACTGCCTGCCTGATATCTCTGCAGATGGATTAGTCCTCAGAAGGACTGTTTGCTGAGATGGATATGTGTCTCTAATATAGTTTGGTACACCCACACTAACGAGAAACAAGCAAATCTCTCCCTAGCTCAGCAGCACCTCTCCTTACACTGTCTGATTCCAGGGTGACTGTGATGAGCATGGCGGCGCCAGGTCTGATATAGACCTGATGATGCTGTGCGGCCAGCCAATCACTGTAATGCCACAACCAACATGGCTACGGCATTACAGTGAGTGGCAGGCTATCCCTGCATGTTCATTGGCTCTGTAAAGAGCGCCAAACATGCAGGGAGGAGACCCGAGCTCCCGCCGAGCAACCCCGAAAATACTCGGCGAGTGCTGAGCATCTCGAGCAGTGAGTTGCTCGGGCGAGCACCGAGCGGTAGCGAGCATTCTCGCTCATCACTAGTAAGGATGAGGTTGGTTTATTATTTTATTTTTATTACAGGTGATCAAGGGCTTCAGCTGGAATGGGCGTGACGGTAAGTATGGTTTAATTTAGGATAATAAAGGAATAGTCTTTATTTAAAATAAAATAATTAATTCTGGGTGTGGATGTTTTATTTCACATTTTACTTACACTATGGGGTTAGTAATGGGGGCATCTTATAGACGCCTTTCCATTACTAACCTGAGCTTGATGTCAGCTGGCATTATAAGCTGACATCAACCCCAACTCTATAACCCCACTGCCACCGCTACAGGGCAGTGGGTAGAGCGAGGCTAAGTGCCAGAATTGGCGCATCCTATGGATGCCCCTTTTCTGGGGTGGCTGAGGGCTCCTGTTTCTAGCCTTGGAGGGGGCCAATATTCAAGGCCCCTTCATAGGCTATTAATATCAGCCTCCAGCTGTCTGCAAATCCTTTGTTAGCTGTTAAAATAGGGGGACCCAACGTCATTTTTTGGGGAGGGTCCCCCATTTTAATAGCCAGTAAAGGCTATGCATACAGCTTGGGGTTGATGTTAGTAGCCTGGGAAGCTCCATGGGTATTACCCCCTTCCCAGGCTAAAAACATCCGCCCCAGCTGTCCGCTTTCCCTCTGCTGGTTAATAAAATTACGGGGGACCCCACGCCATTTTCTTTCCAGAAATGTACTCATTTATTAATAAATTACATGAACAGTAAGGTACACACGCAAAGCACTGATTATATATCACATATTTATATCTATCTGTATATCTATCTATTATCTATCTATATATATTTGGCTATCCTTGTATCTATTTATTATCTGTTGACCTATCTAATTACAGTGGGGGAAATAAGTATTTGATCCCTTGCTGTTTTTGTAAGTTTGCCCACTGACAAAAACATGAACAATATATAATTTTAAGGGGAGGTTTCTTTTAACATTGAGAGATAGAATATCCCCCCAAAAAATCAATAAAATCACATTGTATTAATTAGATTTTTTTTTTTGCATTTTGCAGTGAGAAATAAGTATTTGATCCCTCTGGCAAACAAGACTTAATATTGGTGGCAAGACCCTTGTTGGCAAGCACAGCAGTCAGACGTTTTTTGTAGTTGATGATGACGTTTGTGCACATGTCGGGAGGAATTTTGGTCCACTCCTCTTTGCAGATCATCTCTAAATCACTACGATTTTGAGGTTGTCGCTCAGCAACTCAGAGCTTCAACTCCCTCCTTAAGTTTTCTATGGGATAAAGGTCTGGAGACTGACTAGGCCACTCCATGACCTTACTGTGCTTATTTTGAGCCACTCCTTTGTTGCCTTGGCTGTATGTTTTGGGTCATTGTCTTGCTGGAAGACCCAGCCACAACCCATCTTCAATGCTCTTACTGAGGGAAGGAGGTTGTTGGCCAAAATCTCGCAATACATGACCTCATCCATCTTCCCTTCAGTACGGTGCAGTCATCATGTCCCCTTTGCAGAAAAGCACCCCTAAAGTATAATGTTTCCCCCACCATGCTTCACAGTTGGGACGATGTTCTTAGGGTTGTACTTATCCTTCTTCTTCCTCTAAACACAGCAAGTTGAGTTAATGCCAAAGAGCTCAATTTTTTTCTCATCTGACCACAGCACCTTCTCCCAATAACTCACAGAATCATCCAGGTGTTCATTGGCAAACTTCAGACGGGCCTTCACATGTGCTTTCTTGAGCACAGGGACCTTGCGGGTACTGCAGGATTTTAAACCTTTAAGGTGTAATGATTTACCAATAGTTTTCTTGGTGACTGTGGTCCCAGCTGCCTGGAGATCATTAACAAGTTCTCCCCATGTAGTTTTAGGCTGTTCTCTCACTTTCCTCATGATCAAAGATATCCCACGAGGTGAGATTTTGCATTGTTCCTCAGATCGATGTCGATTGACAGTTATTTTGTATTTCTTCCATTTTCTTACTATTGCACCAACAGTTTTCTCCTTCTCATCCAGCGTCTTACTTATGGTTTTGTAGCCCATTCCAGCTTTGTGCAGGTCTATGATCTTGTCCCTGACATCCTTAGAAAGATCTTTGGTCTTGCCCATGTTGTAGAGGTTACAGTCTGACTGATTAATTGAGTCTGTGGACAGGTGTCTTTTATACAGGTCACTATGTAAGACTGCTGTCTTTAATGCAGGTAACGAGTTGATTAGGAGCATCTAACTGGTCTGTAGGAGCCAAAACTCATGTAGGGGATCAAATACTTATTTCTCACTGCAAAACGCAAAAAAATTATCTAATTTATACAATGTGATTTTATTGATTTTTTTTGGATATTCTATCTCTCAACGTTAAAATTAACCAACCCTTAAAATTATGGACTGTTCATGTCTTTGTCAGTGGGCAAACTTACAAGAACAGCAAGGGATCAAATACTTATTTCCCCCAAAGTATATATCTAAGATAGATGCTAGATAGATATATGGATATATAGATATATTTATTTATAGATAGATAGATAATAGATGGATAGATAGATGGATAGATAGATGGATAGATATATAAATAGATAGATATATTGATAGATAATAGATATATGGATAGATACATAAATAGATTAATAGATATATGGATAGATATATAGATACATATATAATAGATATATGGATAGATATTTAGATAGATAATAGATATATGGATAGATAAATAGATAGATAGATATATGGATAGATTAATCAATTTATAGATAGATAATATATATATATATATATTGATAGATAATAGATTAATAGATATATGAATAGATAGATAATAGATACAGTATATGGATAGATAGATAAATAGATTAATAGATATATGGATAGATAGATAATAGATATATGGATAGATAGATAAATAGATTAATATATATATGGATAGATAGATAATAGATATATGGATAAATAGATTAATAGATATATGGATAGATAGATAATAGATATATGGATAGATAGATTAATAGATATATGGATAGATAATAGATATATGGATATCTATACAGTACAGACCAAAAGTTTGGACACACCTTCTCATTTTAAGATTTTTCTGTATTTTC
Source organism: Phyllobates terribilis (assembly GCF_046119375.1). Classification (NCBI taxonomy): domain Eukaryota; kingdom Metazoa; phylum Chordata; class Amphibia; order Anura; family Dendrobatidae; genus Phyllobates; species Phyllobates terribilis. The sequence continues at coordinate 70,539,352 of NW_027362770.1, read as the reverse complement.
ATGACTATGAAAATTGTACATTCACACTGAAGGCATCAAAACTATGAATTAACACATGTGGAATTATATACTTAACAAAAAAGTGTGAAACAACTGAAAACATGTCTTATATTCTAGGTTCTTCAAAGTAGCCACCTTTTGCTTTGATGACTGCTTTGCACACTCTTGGCATTCTCTTGATGAGCTTCAAGAGGTAGTCACTGGAAATGGTCTTCCAACAATCTTGAAGGAGTACCCAGAGATGCTTAGCACTTGTTGGCCCTTTTGCCTTCACTCTGCAGTCCAGCTCACCCCAAACCATCCCGATTGGGTTCAGGTCTGGTGACTGTGAAGGCCAGGTCATCTGGCGTAGCACCCCATCACTCTCCTCCTTGGTCAAATAGCCCTTACACAGCCTGGTGGTGTGTTTGGGGTCATTGTCCTGTTGAAAAATAAATGATGGTCCAACTAAACGCAAATCGGATGGAATAGCATGCCGCTGCAAGATGCTGTGGTAGCCATGCTGGTTCAGTATGCCTTCAATTTTGAATAAATCCCCAACAGTGTCACCAAAAAAGCACCCCCATACCATCACACCTCCTCCTCCATGCTTCACGGTGGGAACCAGGCATGTAGAGTCCATCCGTTCACCTTTTCTGCATCGCACAAAGACACGGTGGTTGCAACCAAAGATCTCAAATTTGGACTCATCAGACCAAAGCACAGATTTCCACTGGTCTAATGCCCATTTCTTGTGTTCTTTAGCCCAAACAAGTCTCTTCTGCTTGTTGCCTGTCCTTAGCAGTGGTTTCCTAGCAGCTATTTTACCATGAAGGCCTACTGCACAAAGTCTCCTCTTAACAGTTGTTGAAGAGATGTGTCTGCTGCTAGAACTCTGTGTGGCATTGACCTGGTCTCTAATCTGAGCTGCTGTTAACCTGCGATTTCTGAGGCTGGTGACTCAGATAAACTTATCCTCAGAAGCAGAGGTGACTCTTGGTCTTCCTTTCCTGGGGCGGTCCTCATGTGAGACAGTTTCTTTGTAGTGCCTGATGGTTTTTGCAACTGCAGTAGGGGACACTTTCAAAGTTTGCCCAATTTTTCGGACTGACTGACCTTCATTTCTTAAAGTAATGATGGCCACTCGTTTTTCTTTACTTAGCTGCTTTTTTCTTGCCATAATACAAATTCTAACAGTCTATTCAGTAGGACTCTCAGCTGTGTATCCACCAGACTTCTGCACAGCACAACTGATGGTCCCAACCCCATTTATAAGGCAAGAAATCCCACTTATTAAACCTGACAGGGCACACCTGTGAAGTGAAAACCATTTCCGGTGACTACCTCTTGAAGCTCATCAAGAGAATGCCAAGAGTGTGCAAAGCAGTCATCAAAGCAAAAGGTGGCTACTTTGAAGAACCTAGAATATAAGACATATTTTCAGTTGTTTCACACTTTTTTTGTTAAGTATATAATTCCACATGTGTTAATTCATAGTTTTGATGCCTTCAGTGTAAATGTACAATTTTCATAGTCATGAAAATACAGAAAAATCTTTAAATGAGAAGGTGTGTCCAAACTTTTGGTCTGTACTATATATATATATATTTATGTATATATATATATATATATATATATATATATAAAAAAGGATAGATAATAGATATATGGATAGATAGATATATGGACAGCTATATAGATAGATAGATAATAGATAGATACACAGATAGATATCAATATGTGATATATATGATCAGTGCTTTGTGTGTGTACCTTACTGTTCATGTCATTTAGTAATAAATTAGTACATTTCAAAAAAAAAAATGGCGTGGGGTCCCCTGTAATTTTATTAACCAGCAGAGGGAAAGCGAACAGCTGGGGCGGATGTTTTTAGCCTGGGAAGGGAGTAATACCCATGAAGCTTCCCAGGCTACTAATATCAACCCCCAGCTGTATAATAGTCTTTACTGGCTATTAAAATGGGGGACCCCAAAAAAAAATTATGTGGGGTCCCCCTATTTTCACAGCTAGCAAAGGCTATGCTGACACCTGGGGGCAGTGAATATTTTCTCCGCTTGCCAATGAGTCAGTGTATTGCCGGTGAATGAACAGAGCGGTCACATACTGTGTGGCGGCTCTGTTCATGGAATCTTCATGGGTCCCTTGTTATTTGGACTGCATCGGAAAGGTAAGGATGAGGTTGGTTTATTATTTTACTTTTATTACAGGTGATCGTGGGCTTCGGGGATTAGTTGTAAGGTGAGTATATGGTGTTTTTTTATTTTTTATTTTTTGCAGGTGCGGAGAACATCAGGGACAAGGTGTAGGTGAGTTTAGTGTGTTATATTTTTATTTTAACATTTTTTTAGAGACTACTGCTCCCATCCAGCGGCGCCTGTGCCCGCTGTTTCCTATGGCAGGAGGCGCCGGTTGATGGTGGTAGTAGTATCATCCGCCGGCACCTATGACCCGCAGTAAGCTATTTACCGCCGGGTCACCTGTCACAGCTGTGGCATCATGCTGACACCTGTCAGCATGATGTCACAGCGCTCTGACCTTGGTAATGCAATTACCGCGATCAGAGCATCTGTTTCCTGCGCTGTCACGCAAATTCTGGTCCCCCATTCACATGAATGGGGTCCGTGTTCAGGTTCGTAGTTCGGGTACTGTTCTGGTACCTGAACCCGAACTTTAAAAAAACTGTGACAAGTTCACCCATCACTATCCAAAACGCGTCGCATCTCATGACACCGTTCATTGAATGTTGTGATAAAACTCACGATAAACTTGGATGGATTTTTCACTTTAGAAAAAAGAAGATCATTTTGTTTAGAGTGTAATGCTCTCTGATGCCCCCTCTTTATACTTTTTCTGGAGTAACCTCTCTCATTAAAGCAATTTGCCAAGTTTTCTGCCTGTGTCTAAAAGGATTGATCGGATGAACAAATTTGCCTAGTGCGAAGAAATTGGACTACAGGGATATCATTAATAAGGTGTCGTGGGTGAGAGGAAGATGCATGTAGTAGTGCATTAAAAGCTGCACTTCTCCTAAAAACCTCAGTGTGCAGGTAGCCATCCTCACCTTTTAAAATTGTAATGTCCAGGAATTCAATTGGTGATTGATTGTAGGAAGAAGTCAGTCGGATGTTTCTGTCATTCTGTGAAAGGGTAACGTCTTCAACTCATCCTCAGAGCCTTGCCAGATAAAGAAAATGTCATCTATACAGCGTGACCAAATCAGAACTTTCTCAATGGAGGGTAGTGGATGAGTGCAAAAGTTTTCCCTTTAGGGGCCGTGCAAAATATTGTCTTCCATTTACAGTTTGACAGCAGTGTGTTGTTGAAGCTATTCATATTCACAAGTGGTCGCTGCCAATAATAGTAAACTACAAGGCCGGTATTTAAAACCGTGGGCATCCGTCAGACGTATCACATACTACTGTGGTACAAATCCAGCAATTTGTAGGGACCGTGCAAAATATTATCCTCCATTTAAAATAGGCAAGGTGCATGGCAAGGGATGAGGAAGTGGATGTGATGGTGATGGTGCATGCAGAGGCCGAGGCCGTGGGCAAGCTGAAATTGTGTCACAACAAGTACCCACATCTTGTCGCCCTACCTTCCTGTCCCAATTACTAGGGGACCACAGCACACCACTATTGAACCCAGACCAGTGTCAAAAGGTTGTTGGTTGGATAGCAGATAATGCTTCCAGTCACTTTGCCACCACCATCACCACCCTGTTTTCCACACGGTCAAGTCTCAGTAGCCATGAGTCTGGACCGCATATTGTTCACCCTGATCCTCCTTCCTCCCACCATACCGAGTGCCTGGAGACAACTGATCCCACACTTATACACTTCGGAGAGCTGTTAACTTTTCCACTTATAGATTCGGGCCTCTCGTGTGGCCAGCTTCAAGCAGGGCTAGAGGAGATCGCATGTAGCGATGCCCAAATATTTGAGCAGCCACGGTCACATGAAGGCGATGGTGGGAAAGTGCAATTACTGTCGCAAGAGGTGGATGATGATGATAAGACAATTGCCAGAAAGTCAGCAGGAGGATCAGGGTGCGGAAGCGGAAGACGAGGTGGTGGACGATGAACTCACTGGCCCAACTTGGCAAGGTGACATGCAGAGCGAAGGCAGCAGCAAGCAGGGGGAGGGAGGCGTAGCACCACAATAGGCAGGAACAAGCAGTGTGGTGGCCACAGACACAAGGCGGGCAACTGTTCCCCGGAACACCAACACAACGGAAGTTGCCAGTACAACTGTTATGTCTTCCCGAGTCTGGTTGTTTTTAAAGACTGTCCAGATAACCCCAAAAAGGCCATTTGCAACATCTTTCAGGCTAGCATCAGCAGAGGAGGCAAAACTACCAGCCGGACCACCACCAGCATGCTCAGGCACATGACAGCAAAGCACCCTAGGTGGCCGAACGCCAGGGTCCAGAAACAGTGTCTACGGGTGACACCACTGCTTGTTCCGCTGTTGAGCGTGCATGCCAATCCGCTGTCCATGGCGCATGCAAAGATGCCTCCCACCCTGCACCGTCGTTGCACACTCACAACTACCACCATCAGATTCCACGTCTTTGCTCGAGTGCAGCGTTCAGTTGTCCCTACCCCAGTCCCTGGAACGTAAGCACTAATACGCAGCCAATGCCCCAGAAGCCACAATATTAAACTCACACATTTCTCAAATGCTTGCGCTCGAAATGTTGTATTTTAGGCTCATGGAGATGGAAGCTTTCCGCAACCAGATGGTGGCTTCCGTCCCTCAGTACTCTGTCCCTAGCCGCCACTATTTCTCCCGGTGTGCTGTCCCCGCATTACACAAGCACATGTCCCAGAACATTAGCCAAGCCCTCAACAACGCAGTTACTGGGAAGGTCCACCTCACCACGGACATGTGGTCAAGTGCTTGTGGCCAGGGACGGTACATCTCGCTGACCGCACACTGGGTTAATATAGTGGTAGCCAGGACCCAGTCGGACCAAGGGACGGAACACATCCTCCCGACGCCGAGGACTGTGGGCCATGGATCAATCAGGGTTGCCCTCAGATTCTACAGCTAGTGCAACTCCTCCTCTTCATCCTCCATCTCCGAAATGACCACATCAGCCGGAAGCTGGAAGCAGTACAGCACTGCCTCGGCCAAGCGGCAACACCTAATATGTTTAGGTGACAAACAGCTCACTGCTGAAGAGTTATTGAGAGCTCTAAAAGATCAGGCAAATCTGTGTCTGTCACCGCTGAAACTATAGCTAGGCATGGTCGTGTGTGACAATGGCCCGGTACCTGGTGGCCCATGTGCTCAACCTAGTGGTTCAGCGGTTTCTCAAAACCTACCTGGATCTGCCTGATCTGCTTGTCAAAGTATGCCGCGTGTGTGCCAATTTTAGAAAGTCAGCTACAGTTTCCGCCGCCCTTGCCATGCTTCAGCAGCGTTTGCAGCTTCCAGTTCACCGACTGGTGTGCGATGTCCCCACGCATTGGAACTCAACGTTGCATATGTGGGGAATGATTTGTGAGCAGCACAGGGCAGTTGTTGAGTACCAGCTTCAAAATGTCCATCGGTATTCAGGTTAGCCTCCGCACATAAGAGCTCAGGAGTGTGCCATCATCCAAAACTTTGCGGTCTCCACCAAGATGGTGAGCAGTGATGCCACCACAATTAGCGTCGCCATCCCGCTTCTCTGTCTTCTGAAACGATCGCTGCTCACAATTAAAGAGGAGGCATTGCAGGCGGAGCACGATGATATGGAGCAAGGAACCATACAGGGTGATTCCACACAGCCCAGCCTCATCTCATCCCAACGTGGATTGGGTGACAATGAGGAAGAGGAGGAGGAGGAAGAATGAGAGCTAGTTTCCTGCGCTATAGACTGTACTACCCACACAACTGTCATACCATCTGTTCAGCGTGGATGGCCTAAGGAGAGGAAGGAGGATGAGGAGGAGAGCATGGTCAGTTGTCCTCTTGATGAGGACACAGAAGTCTTGCCTGTTAGCAGTCTGGCACACATGGCTGAGTTTATGTTACGCTGCCTTTCCCGTGACCCTCACCTTCTCCAAATTTTAGGTGACAGTCATTACTGGTTTGTGACACTTCTAGACCCACTCTACAAGGAGAACTTTCTATCTCTCATTCCCGCGGCGGACAGGTCTGCTAAAATGGTGCAGTACCAGAAAGCCCTTGTTGCGGAATTATTAAAAAAATTCACATCTGAAAACGCTGGTGGCAGAGGTCACAGTTCATTGGACAGCCAAGGAGTACAGGTGAGAGAGACACAACTCCAATCCAGCAGAGGCAGGGGAACACTGTCAAAGGTCTGGGAGAGTTTTCTCAGATCCTCCCATCGCACACGCCCTGATGAGCGGGGTACTCTCACAAGGAGGGATAATTTTTCGACCGTACCAACGTCCTCCGTGATTCTTCTGTGCCTTATAATTATTGGGTATCCAAGCTGGACACGTGGCATGAACTGGCACTTTACGCCTTGGAGGTCCTGGCCTGTCCTACCGCTAGCGTTTTGTCAGAGCGGGTTTTTAGTGCCGCTGGCGGCATTATAACTGATAGGCGCATCCGCCTCTCAACTGAAAATTCTGACAGGCTGACTCTTATAAAAATGAACAAGGGCTGGATTGGGCCAGACTTCTCAACACCACCGAATGATAGCAGCGGAACATCAACTCAAATCCAGTGGTTTTTTTTGGGAGGTCTATTCCCATGCACCTCTTCACACCCAGACTTGGGTATATGCTTCCTGATTTTGTCTATTTTCTGTTGTTCTCCTCCTTCTCCAACTCCTCATCCTCCACCACCATATCACCAGGGTGACCATGATGCAACACCCACATAATTTTTTTTAAGTGTGTTTATGATGCCTGTAGGGAATTTTTTTAGAGGCCTACCTCTAACATTCTGTATGTTATACAGTATGTTCATATATACCCCCCAGGGGTAAATGTTTTTTAGCCCATGCACTTAGTGTATGAGCATTACTAATATAGGAGAGCCGCTCCTTGACAATGGTAACAAGTTTTTGAATGAGGACCTTCTCTACATCTCTTCAAAGGGGTATTAGAGTGCATCCAATTTTTTGGCAGCCGTTGCATTCACTGCTTGGGCATTACCACTATAGGAGAGCCACTCCTTTATAATAAGAACATTTTTTTTTACTGAGGCCCTTTTCTATGTCTCTTCAAAGGGGTATTGAGATGCATCCAAATTTTTGGCAGCCCTTGCATTCACTGCATGGGCAATAAGAGTATAGGAGACCCACTTCCTAATAATGAGAACATTTTTTTTATGACTCTTCAAAGAGGTATTGGAGTGTGTCCTAATTTTTGGAAGCCCTTGTAGTCACTGCCTACGCAATACCAGTATAGGAGACCTGCTCCTTTATAATGGGAATATTTTTTTTACTGAGGCCCTCATCTATGACTCTTCAAAGGGGTAATGGAGTGCGTTCTAATTTTTGGGAGCCCTTGCAGTCACTGCATACGCAATACCAGTATAGGAGACCCGCTCCTTTATAATGGGAACATTTTGTTACTGAGGCCCTCCTCTATGTGTCTTCAAAGGGGTATTGGGATGCGTCCAAAATTTAGGCAGCCATTGCAGCTACTGCATATGCAATAACTGTATAGCAGAACCACTCCTTTATAATGGGAACATTTTGTTACTGAGGCCCTCCTTTATGTCTCTTCAAAGGGGTATCGGGATGCATCCAAAATTTAGGCAGCCTTTGCAGTCACTGCATACGCAATAACTATATAGTGGAACCGCTCCTTTATAATGGGAACATTTTGTTACTGAGGCCCTCCTCTATGTCTCTAATTCTAATTTTTGGGAGCCCTTGAAGTCACTGCATATGCTATAACAGTATAGGAGACCAGCTCCTTAATAATGGGCCGACTGCTGACTCTTTTACAATAGTAAGGGCCGCCTGATGGCCCTATAAAAATAGGCTTTGTGACTTTCAATCCCTCCTTCATAAATGAAACAGGAGGTGTCTGATCATGTCTCACACACCACATGGCCAGATAAGGTAGTAAAATGTTAAAATGACATTTACCGGTAAATGTATTTTTCACCGTTGAAAGCAATGCAAAAATGCAAAGACGCATCAAAAACGCTATGTGCGAATATAATCCAAGGTGTGGAGGAGCATTTTTGGTTTTGGTTATTTATTTTGCCTTATATACAAGTCATTACCCTGGAAAGGATGTTTCTTAACATTTTTCCCAGGAAAATCCATTTTGGTTTTGTTTTTGTATGTTTTATTGTGAGTCTGTAAAAGTAGTGTAATACTCTGACAACATTGTTCACAGCAGTGACCTGGGAGTCAGAGATGCTTCCAGGGGTCTTCCCCATGCTGTTCCCATATCATTTGAACACTGTTCCCATCGATTTGGGCAATTTTTAGGCCCCCTGCAGACTTCCAGAGGTGGAGCAGCCAGAAAAATGCTCGAGTTTCCCATAGACTTACTGTACATTGTGCTCGTTGCTCGGGTCGAGCACCCGAGTATTCCAATTTGCTCGACCCGAACAATGAGCACCCGAGCATTTTAATGCTTGCTAATCACTATTAATGAAGTTCTTATATTCATTTTGTTGTGTATTCTATTAGGTGGTCTTCCTGAAAGATGGAATGTTGTTACTCTTTGAGTAGCACCCATTCTATATATATGTAATAGTCTTTTGCCATCGGCATCTGCTATCTATTCAGGGGCCAACTCTTTATCAGTCTCTCGAACAGATGGTCCTGTGAGTATTTTTTTCCATATTTTCTTCTTGACTAGACCGACTGACTGACTTTGTTACCCTTTTTCTTTTCTTATTTTCCTTTGTAGGGGCAGTACTGCCATATACTGATGTGATTGTACCAACTTATCTATTGTGTTTAATTAAAACCTCCTTTGCAACATGCAGTTTTGTTGGTCTGTCTTCACTTCATGGTTGAGGGGCATTTGATCCTCCATTGCACGTGTACTTTCACCGTCTGACTTGCTCAGATATTCATCTTTCAGATGTCACGCTCTACATCTACACTGATCTGTCGTTATATTATTGTACGTGTATACATTTGCTGCTAACTACACTATTGCACTTGCACTTTCACATTTTATTAACACAGATTTTACTCTTGGAAATATTGTATCACTTTTGATTTATGTATAGGTGCATATGTTTTAAGGCATGTGGGTATAGGTATGTACATTTGTATACTATTATATAGTAACATACATCACATTCCAGTGATATATTCACTTCTATGCACTTTTCCTTATGGTTGTCCATGGTTTGTGAAAAACATTCCTCACATTGTATTCAGTACCATGGATGGGTATTGTTGCAAGGTTTCTTGCACACACTACTGTTCTATTTGTATTAATAATTCATTGTATTCACTAACTCTACACTTCCTTTGTGTAAGCATATGTGCACACACAGGTGTGTATATATGTGTGTATATGTATGCACTTACTTTTTTTCCCATCCAATCTTCTTTTTATGTGGTCATCCAGATTAGGTTAACATAATTTTTTTATTTCATTTATTATTTACTGCTTTCTTCATTTAGCATATGTGCACACGAAGCGTTTTTGCTGCGTTTCCTCGGCGGCTTTTCTGCCGCGGAAATGCTGCGAAAACACTTGCCAATCGGTGTGCCAGCTATTGCAATGGTAATCCTGATGTGCAGTGCACATGATGCGGAAATTTCCGCTCAGGATTACCATTGCGGAAAAGAACGTAGCATATCCATTCTTTGCGCGTTTCCACCGCAAATTCGCGCCCATTGACTTGGCTAATGACCCCTTCCCCGGCTACTAATATCAGCCCCCAGCGGTCGGCTTTCCCTCTGCTGGTTATAAAAATGATGCAGGAGCCCACGCCAATTTTTTTTTACATTTTAGGCTCTATGCCCACGATCCGGACGTAGCAGCGGACGTAGCAATTTCTGTTGCAAAGACTAGCGACTCTGCAAGAGAATTTAACATGTTGCGGTCCAGAAAGACCACGTCATGTCAGTGTCCACGGGTGATCCACAGTCTCTGATGCACGCATAGTGGACATCGGATTTCTAGAGATCCCATCCACTATGCTGTAACATCTGGACGTCGCTGGTTTGACGCTGTATAAACACGCAGCGTCAAACCTGCAGCGGCTCCTGACCGTGGCCACGTACCCCAACTCACCCGCAGCATGTCAATCTCTGTAGCGGACACGCTAGTCTCCGCTGCAGATTTTGACCGATTGCAGAGTCATTACATGCGGTGGATTCACTTGTACCAGCAACAAAAGTGCGGGATTAGAACACCGCGTTTTGGACGCAGCAAAAATACGCTGTGTCCAAAGCGCTGCTTGTTGCTGTTCATGGGGATGTAGCAGCTAATAAAACAGCTGTGAGCTGTTTTATTGTTTTATTATATGCAAATATAATAGTGCATATAAAGTGCAAATGAAGTGCATACAGTGCGGATCATAATATAAGTGAGTGTAAAAAGGTGTAAAGATACTGATTGTGCATACGGTGCAGTCATACGAGTATATACAGTAAGTATGTGTTGTGTCTATTGAAGCACAACAAACGTGTGCTGTGTCTCACAAAGGCAAAAAAAAAACAGAAAGGAAGATGAAATAAACGGCTATTTATTTTGTCACTTTTACGGTATCTCAATGGTAGAAGGAAAAAACAAACACCAACAAATTATGTGTGCAACCACAAGGAGCCCAACATTTATAGATGAGAATATAACACCACATATTACAATATACGTATGTATATACTATACATATATAATAGGGTTTGGTACTCACTCAGCTGCGGTTGAGATAGGTACAGGAAGCGGTTTCATAAAAATGTTCAAGCAGGTTTATTCAGACTTCATAAACCGCTCAGCATAAGCAAACAAAAACAGCCTTTTCCGGCACAGAGTGGAAATAGAAAATAAACAGTTCATACAATATGTGGGTTCGCCCGCTCAGGTCAGTGTCCTTCAGCAAACCAGACGGGAGATCTCCACACCTCCAGCCACAGATCAACACACTGGAGATCCACACATTTCCAGACACAGACACTGAATGAGTGTCACGCAAGGTGAGGGAAGGAACAAGTGTACAACAATGGGAAGAGGGGGAAGGGAGCCCAACAACTAGGGAAAGGGGGAGTGGAGACCCCTAGGCAGATCTAATATCACCCTGACTACCCTATTGTCCCTATATAGGTTCCGCATATATCGCCGAGCAGGAAACCTAATCCCTGAATGTCCCTACAGCTGGGCCCTAGGTAGGGAGGGGAAGGGGTGAACACTAGTCAGGCCCCACTGTAACTAAAGACAACAAAGGGGATACACTTAGCTTGAGAAGACACCAGAGATAATGCCAACTGTCCTCCAAGGGAAGTCCCAGAAGAAACTAGCCAACTACTAGTACTCCAGGCATGGACAGAGGAACATAGAACTATCACCGGTGACTCTCTGGAGATACTGAGAGTTTTTAACTACCAAGCAAGGGTGTGTCAATTAGCAGCAGAAGGTGGAGGTCGCTGCTGAGTCCTAAAGGAAGAAGGATATCATTACACTACAGAGATGAGAGGATCAAGAAGGTGTCTGCAATGCCAGACACAGTGACCTTCTACAGCTGGATCCAGAGCGACTGTCTGTCACACTTGTCACACCTGTGACAATAAGACACTTGGTCTCCATTTTATTTACCAAATCACCCCCCCCCCCCCGAGGTGGGGATATGTGTGCAGACATTCCCACCCATCTCTTATGACTGCTTGTAAAACCGGCCTTGATAAGCCCCATTAACCCTCTCAGCACTATACGTGTTGGAGTATGCTTTCCCAGGTTTACTTCGCCAAAGCTACCAACTTCGATGATACATATCTCCCCATATATATATACACTACTTTTCAAAAGTTTGGGGTCACCCAGACAATTTTGTGCTTTCCATGAAAACTCATACTTTTATTTATCAAATGAGTTGCAAAATGATTAGAAAATATAGTCCAGACATTGACATGGTTAGAAATAATGATTTTTATTAGATAGAATAATTTTCTCCTTCAAACTTTCCTTTTGTCAAAGAATGCTCCCTTTGCAGCAAATACAGCATTGCAGACCTTTGGCATTCTAGCTGTTAATTTGCTGAGGTAATCTTGAGAAATTTCACCCCATGCTTCCTGAAGCCCCTCCCACAAGTTGGATTGGCTTGATGGGCACTTTTTGCGTACCATACAGTCAAACTTCTCACACAACAGTTCAATGGGGTTGAGATCTAGTGAGTGCACTGGCCACTCCATTACAGATAGAATACCAGCTGCCTGCATCTTCCCTAATTAGTTCATGCATAATTTGGAGGTGTGCTTTGGGTCATTGTTCTGTTGCAGGATGAAATTGTCTCCAATCAAGCGCTGTCCACAGGGTATGGCATGGGGTTGCAAAATGGAGTGATAGCCTTCCTTATTTAAAATCCCATTTACCTTGTACAAATCTCCCACTTTACCAGCACCAAAGCACCCCCAGACCATCACATTACCTCCACCATGCTTGACAGATGGCGTCAGGCACTCTTCCAGCATCTTTTCAGTTGTTCTGCGTCTCACAAATGTTCTTCTGTGTGATCCAAACACCTCAAACTTTGATTCGTCTGTCCACAAAACTTTTTTCAAATCTTCCTCTGTCCAATGTCTGTGTTCTTTTGCCCATATTAATCTTTTCCTTTTATTAGTCAGTCTCAGATATGGCTTTTTCTTTGCCACTTTGCCCTGAAGGCCAGCATCTCGGAGTCGCCTCTTCACTGCAGACGTTGACACTGGCGTTTTGCGTGTACTATTTAATGAAGCTGCCAGTTGAGGAGCTGTGAGGCGTTGATTTCTCAAACTAGAGACTCTAATGTACTTGTCTTGTTACTCAGTTGTGCAGTGGGGCCTCCCACTTCTTTTACTACTCTGGCTAGGGCCTGTTTGTGCTCTCCTCTGAAGGGAGTAGTACACACCGTTGTAGGAAATCTTCAGCATGGAGTAGCTTTCATTTCTAAGAACAAGAATAGACTGTCGAGTTTCACATGAAAGTTCTCTTTTTCTGGCCATTTTGAGAGTTTCATAGAACAAACAAATGTAATGCTCCAGATTCTCAGCTAGCTCAAAGGAAGGTCAATTTTATAGCTTCTCAAATCAGCCAAACTGTTTTCAGCTGGGCTAACATACCTGTGCAAGGGTTTTCTAGAGTTAACTAAACATCCATTAGCCTTCTTATACAGTTAGCAAACACAATGTACCATTAAAACACTGGAGTGTTGGTTGTTGGAAATGGGCCTCTATACACCTATGTAGATATTGCAATAAAAACAAGACGTTTGCAGCTAGAATAGTCATTTACCACATTAACAATGTTTAGAGTGTATTTCTGATAAATTTAATGTTAGCTTCATTGGAAAAAAATTTGCTTCTCTTTCAAAAATAATGAAATTTCTAAATGACCCCAAACTTTTGAATGGCAGTGTGTGTATATATATATATATATATATATATATATATATATATTGCTCAAAAAATAAAGGGAACACTTAAACAACAGAATATAACTCCAAGTAAATCAAGCTTCTGTGAAATCAAACTGTCCACTTAGGAAGCAACACTGATTGACAATACATTTCACATGCTGTTGTGCAAATGGAATAGACAATAGATGGAAATTATTGCCAATTATCAAGACACACTCAATAAAGGAGTGGTTCTGCAGGTGGGGACCACAGACCACATCTCAGTACCAATGCTTTCTTGTTGATGTTTTGGGCACTTTTGAATGTTGGTTGTGCTTTCACACTCGTGGTAGCATGAGACGGACTCTACAACCCACAGAAGTTGCTCAGGTAGTGCAGCTCATCCAGAATGGCACATCAATGCGAGCTGTGGCAAGAAGATTTGCTGTGTTTGTCAGCGTAGTGTCCAGAGGCTGGAGGCGCTACCAGGAGACAGGCTAGTACACCAGGAGACGTGGAGGGGGCCGTAGGAGGGCAACAACCTAGAAGCAGGACCGTTACCTCCGCCTTTGTGCAAGGAGGAACAGGAGGAGCACTGCCAGAGCCCTGCAAAATTACCTCCAGCAGGCCACAAATGTGCATGTGTTTGCCCAAATGGTTAGAAACCGACTCAATGAGGGTGGTATGAGGGCCCGACATCCAGAGATGGGGTTGTGCAGGACGCTAGGCATTTGCCACTGAACACCAGAATTGGCAAAGTCGCCACTGTTCAAATGAAAGCAGGTTCACACTGAGCACATGTGACAGACGTGACAGAGTCTGGAGACACCGTGGAGAGCAATCTACTGCCTGCAACATCCTTCAGCATGACCGGTTTGGCAGTGGGTCAGTAATGGTGTGGGGTGGCATTTCTTTGGAGGGCCGCACAGCCCTCCATGTGCTCGCCAGAGGTAGCCTGACTGCCATTAGGTACCGAGATGAGATCCTCAGACCCCTTGTGAGACCATATGCTGCTGCGGTTGGCCCTGGGTTCCTCCTAATGCAGGACAATGCCAGACCTCATGTGGCTGGAGTGTGTCAGCAGTTCCTGCAAGATGAAGGCATTGAAGCTATGGACTGGCCCTCCCATTCCCCAGACCTGAATTCGAATGAGCACATCTGGGACATCATGTCTCGCTCCATCCACCAACGTCACGTTGCACCACAGACTGTCCAGGAGTTGGCGGATGCTTTAGTCCAGGTCTGGGAGGAGATCCCACAGGAGACCATCCGCAACCTCATCAGGAGCATGCCCAGGCATTGTAGGGAGGTCATACAGGCACGTGGAGGCCACACACAATACTGAGCCTCATTTTGACTTGTTTTAAGGACATTATATCAAAGTTGGATCAGCCTGTAGTGTGTTTTTCCACTTTAATTTTGGGGGTGACTCCAAATCCAGGCCTCCATTGGTTAATAAATTTGACTTCCATTGATGATTTTTATGTGATTTTGTTGTCAGCACATTCAACTTTGTACAGAACAAAGTATTCAATGAGAATATTTCATTCATTCAGATCTAGGATGTGTTATTTGAGTGTTCCCTTTATTTTTTTGAGCAGTGTATATATATATACACACAGTGGTGTGAAAAAGTGTTTCCCCCTTCCTGATTTCTTATTCTTTTGCATGTTTGTCACACTTAAATGTTTCAGATCACAAAACAAATTTAAATATTTGTCAAACGTAACACAAGTAAACACAAAATGCAGTTTATAAATTAAGGTCTTTATTATTAAGGGAAAAAGAAATCCAAACCTATAGGGCCCTGTGTGAAAGAGTGATTCCCCCCACCCATAAAACATAAATAATTTGTGGTTTATCACATCTTTGGGAAGCTGAGTTCACTTTCCCTAGCCACACACAGGCCCAATTAGTGCCTTATCTAGTCTGAATCAAGAAATCCCTTAATTAGGACCTGCCTGACAAAGTGACGTAGACCAAAAGATCCTCAAAAGCTAAACATCATGCTGTAATCCAAAGAAATTCAGGAACAGATGAGAAACAAAGTAATTGAGATCTATCAGTATGCAAGAGGTTATAAAGCCATTTCTAAAGCTTTGGAACTCCAATGAACCACAGTGAGAGCCATTATCCACAAATGGCAAAAACAAGGAACAGTGGTGAACCTTCCCAGTAGTGGCCGGCTGACCAAAATTACCCTAAGAGCGCAGTGACAACTCACCCAAGAGGTCACAAAAGACCGCAAAACAACAACATCCAAAGAATTGCAGGCCTCACTTGCCTCAGTTCAGATCAGTGTTCATGACTCCACCATAAGAAAGAGACTGGGCAAAAATGGCATGCATGGCAGAGTTCCAAGACAAAAACCACTGCTGAGAAAAAGAACATAAAGGCTCATCTCAGTTTTGCCAGAAAACATCTTGATGATAGACAAGATTTTTGGGAGATTACTCTGTGGACTGAGGAGACAAAAGTTGAACTTTTTGGAAGGTGTATGCCTCATTACATCTGGCGTAGAAGTAACACAGCATTTCAGAAAAGGAACATAATACCAACAGCAAAATATGGTGGTGGTAGTGTGATGGTTTGGGGCTGTTTTGCTGCTTCAAGACCTGGAAGACTTGCTGTGGTAAATGAAACCATGAATTCTGCTGTTTACCAAAAAATCCTGAAGGAGAATGTCCGGCCATCTGTTCGTGACCTCAAACTGAAGTGCAATTGGGTTATGCAACAGGACAACTTGATTACAGTTGTTGCTGCTAAGGGTGGACCAACCAGTTATTAGGTTTAGGGGGTAATCAATTTTTCACACAGGGCCCTGTAGGTTTGGATTTCTTTTTCCTTAGCAATAAGGACCTTCATTTAAAACTGCATTTTGTGTTTACTTGTGTTATCTTTGTGTAATATTTACATTTGTTTTGTGAACTAAAACATTGAAGTGTGACAAACATGCAAGAGAATAAGAAATCAGGAAGGGGGCAAACACTTTCACACCACTGTATGTATATATATATATATATATATATATATATATATATATATATAAAATAACTGGTAGGGGATATGCGATGTGTACTGACAATACAGCCATACATGATCTATAAAGTAAACTTGTAATGGATCTGAATATTGCCGTGAAGATAAAGATGTTTATTGGAGACCAAAAGTCAGACAGCACATCAGAGGCATAGAGTCCAAAATCTTGGTACAAATATCAATCTTAGTCCAAGTTAAGTATGTAATGATTTAATAGTCCCATAGTTTAAAGTAGAATGGGATGTCTTTCCGAATCCTCCTCAGGTTTCAAACTTCTGTAATTAGTGACCTTGTCTCTAAGGCTATGTGCCCACGATACAGAAATGTTGCGGATTTTTCTTGAGCATTTCTGCTTCTCCCTGGCAGAAAAAACGCATGCGGATTTTACATTCGTTTCTTCTGCCAGGTAGAAGTGTTTGTGAAGCATTTTTAACATGCGATTTCGCAAGCGGGTTGTCAAGCGCTTTTCCAAGCGATTTTAGCATCACTTGGAAAAGTGCATGACAACTTGGTCACACTATACAAATCCATGCAACCAGGAAGGATTTATATAGTGTGACCAAGTCACGATGCTGCAAATGCAGCATCAATAGTAAAAAAATAAAAAAAAAACATTATACTCACCTTCAGATGGCCCCCGGTCTCCTCAGCGATGCGTCCGGTACCTTCAGCGGCTCCTGGTGCTCTAAAAGGGACCTCCATGACGCCATTTAGTCTTGTGCTGGTCACGCGACCATCACCTGACCACTGACGTCAGCGGTCGCGTGACTGTCACATGACTAAATTACGTCACGGAAGGTCCTTTCAGACCATCGCCGGAAGTGAAGGAGACAGCAGAGACCGGGGGACGCCGGAAAGGTGAGTATAAGGTTTTTTTTTATTTTAATTCTTTTTTAACTACAGGTATACCCGGGTCTGGAGGAAAGTCTCCTCTTCTCCAGACCCGGGTACCATCCGCACATTAAACCGCATAATATCGGCATGTGTACGTGTAGTCATGCAGATGTTATGCGGTCCAATGCAAGTTAATGGCGGCTAAAACGCCGCGATTCCGCAAAATTAATGGTAGTGCTGCGGATTTTTTCCGCAATGATAATCCGCAGCAGAAATTTCCGCAGCATGTGCACAGCACATGCGGATTATCATTGCAGACTTTCTAGCAAATGTTTTTTAAGCGTTTCCACAGCGGAATTGCCGCCACGGAAACGCTTAAAAAACGCATAGTGGGCACACAGCCTTACACATCAGATGTCATCCAGAAACAATCTGTTACGGATCCGGGTGGTGGAACCTCTGTGCCGCGGTGCAAGGAGGGACCCAGAGGGGCGTAACTAAGTATCAACTCAGACCGACCCTGGTCGTACGGCGGCTAACGACTCCGTGACCAGGGAGGGACCGAGCAGAGGGACCAGGTGCTACTCTGGGGATGACCTTGTAAGAGAGCAGGTGGCTCCCACGGGTCAGCAGGCTGGGACTGACCGGTATAGCGGATGGACACAACAGGCAGGCAGAAGTCTCTGGATAGTTGACAGGTGGTCACGGCACGTGACGGCAGGGCAGGTAGAAGTCTCTAGGTAACAGACAGGTGGTCACGGCAAGTGACAGCAGGACCCTCCAGGTAGGCTATCAGGTAACAGGCAGGTAACAGGCGAGTGCTCCCAGGTGAGTGGGCTAGCAGGCACGGCAGGTAGCAGGCAGGTAACAGGCAGGTGCTTCCTGGTAAGCAGGTGGACTTGCCCATAGACAGACTGGCGGGTAGAACGGAAGGCAGACTGTCGGGCAGGAGACTAGTCAGACTGGCGGACTGGAACAGTAGTCAGGCTGGCAACTGGACCTGAGGGCTGAAGCAGAGGTAAGTATACTGTGCAACAACTTTTGCTCGGGCACCTCCATATTGGAGGACGTGCCTTATATATGGGAGGACCCTCGGCTATTGGCCGGGGACTCCATAGGACGGCGCGCGCGGCCCCTTTAAGAGAGAGGGAGCGCGCGTGCGCCCTAAGCACAGTGCCCGGGAAGCTGCGCGCGCCGGCAGCAGCAGGAAGAGGAGCGCAGGAGGACGCCGCGCGGGGAGGTGAGAGGGACGGCGTCTCTGCCTGGCAGGGGGCAGAGATGCCGATGCTACAGTACCCCCCCCCACTTTAGGCCCCCCCTTTTTTAGGCCAGAAAGAAACTTTTCAAGGAGAAGCGGGTCATGGATGTTCTCCCTGGGTTCCCAAGTTCTCTCCTCTGGGCCAAACCCCTTCCAATCCACCAGAAAAAAGGTTTTTCTCTTACCCTTTTGGTAGCCAGAATATTCTCTACCTTAAAAACGTCCTCAGCGGAAACTGGAGCTGGGGAAGAACCTGGATTGTTCGAAAAAGAATTAAAGACAACTGGTTTGAGGAGAGATTCGTGGAAGGAGTTGGGAATCCGTAAGGTGGCTGGGAGTTTTAACTTGTAGGCCACTGGATTGATTTGTTTAAGGACTTCAAATGGACCGATGAACCGAGGGCCCAACTTGTAGGAGGGTATTTTGAGCCGAACATGTTTGGAGGAGAGCCAAACCTTGTCTCCCGGACGGAATTGAGGCGGATCCAGACGTCTCTTGTCAGCATATCTCTTCATCTGCTCGGAGGACTGAAGAAGTGCGGACTTAGTACTCTCCCAAATGGTGGAAAATTCGCTGACCAGAGACTCCGCAGCAGGGTTGTCCACAGAAGCGGAGACGGGAAACGGAATCCAGGGATGTTGACCATAGACTATAAAGAACGGAGACTTGGAAAATGACTCGCTCTCATGGTTGTTGTAGGAGAATTCGGCCCATGGCAGGAGATCCACCCAATCAGTATGGTGAGCGCTAACAAAGTGCCGGAGGTAGCTGGTAAGGATCTGGTTGATCCGCTCCACTTGACCATTGGACTGTGGATGGTAAGCGGAGGAGAAATCCAGGGTGACATCCAGCAGCTTACACGTAGCTCTCCAGAAATGTGAGGTGAACTGAACCCCTCGATCCGACACGATGTGGAGAGGTAGGCCATGGAGACGGAAGATGTGAAGGAAGAAGTCCTTAGCTAGCTCTGATGCAGACGGGAGACCAGGCAGAGGGATGAAGTGAGCCATTTTAGAAAAGCGGTCGGCGACCACCCAAATGACTGTACAACCGGCAGAGACAGGGAGATCTGTAATAAAGTCCATAGCAATGTGTTGCCACGGGGCATCAGGTACGGGAAGAGGCAGGAGATGACCGGCTGGTAGGTGTCTGGGAACTTTATTGCGGGCACAGGATGAATAGGCTGAGACTAAGTCTACCACATCCTTGCGCAGCGTAGGCCACCAGTAATGCCGGGTGATGAGCAGGAAGGTCTTCTTTTGACCAGCATGGCCGGCTACTTTAGAAGAATGACCCCAGCGAAGAAACTTCTCACGATCTGGTACCGCTACAAACGTCTTACCGGGTGGAGGACAAGTCAGATCCAAGGGGGCCACCTTCATCACGTTGGAGGGGTCGATGATGTGCATAGGCTCCTCCTCTTGATCGGAGGACAGGAAGGATCGGGACAAGGCGTCGGCTTTGACATTCTTGTCCGCCTGGTGGAAATGTAGGACGAAGTCGAAGCGGGCGAAGAACAAAGACCACCGGGCCTGGCGCGGGTTGAGTCTTTGGGCATTCTGGAGATATGCCAGGTTTTTGTGATCCGTATAGATGATCACCGGGTATAGAGCCCCCTTCAAGCAGGTAACGCCACTTCTCCAGCGCCAATTTAATGGCTAACAGTTCTCGGTCTCCTATAGAGTAGTTCCGCTCAGAGGAAGAGAAGAGTTTGGAGCTGAAGCCGCAGGTTACCATTCTCCCGGAGGAAGACTTTTGGGTGAGCACCGCTCCGGCTCCGGAGGAGGAAGCATCAACCTCCAGGTAGAACTGTTTGTTGCTATACGGACGGTGCTGCACTGGGGCAGAGGAGAAGGCTTGCTTTAAGGAAAGGAAGGCCTCCTCAGCTTCGGGCGACCATTCCTTGGGATTTGCTCCCTTACGGGTGAGCGCAGATATGGGAGCAGTCCGAGAAGAGAAGTGCGGGATGAAGAGACGATAGTAGTTGGCGAAGCCCAGGAATTGCTGAATCGCCGGCAACCCCTCCGGACGGGGCCACTTTAGGACAGCAGAGAGCTTCTCAGGATCCATTCGTAGGCCTGTCTGGGAGATAACATAGCCCAGGAATGGAAGAGAGGTCTGCTCGAAGAGGCACTTCTCGTATTTTGCATAGAAGTGGTTCTGTCTCAGCCTAAGCAGGACCTGACGAACATCCCTCCGGTGTGTGGGAAGATCCAGAGAGAAGACCAAGATATCGTCCAGGTATACCACCACGCAGGAGTAAAGAAGATCACGGAAGATGTCGTTGACCAATTCTTGGAAGACAGCGGGAGCATTGCAGAGACCGAAGGGCATCACACGGTAGTCACAGTGACCGTCCCGGGTATTGAATGCCGTCTTCCACTCATCTCCTTGACGGATTCGGACCAGGTTATATGCTCCACGAAGACCCAGCTTGGAAAAGATCCTGGCGCCTTTAAGGCGATCAAACAACTCGGAGATGAGCGGCAGGGGATATTTGTTTTTTACCGTGATCTGATTGAGTCCTCTATAATCAATACAGGGGCGTAGCGAACCATCCTTCTTCTTGACAAAGAAGAATCCGGCTCCAGCGGGGAAGGCAGATTTCCGGATGAATCCCCTAGCCAGATTCTCTTCAATGTACTCAGACATGGCTTGGGTTTCGGCCGCCGACAACAGGTAAATACGCCCACGGGGTGGAGTGGCGCCAGGTACCAGGTCGATCGGGCAATCATATGGCCTATGAGGTGGCAGTGTCTCTGCTTCCTTTTTACCGAAGACATCTGCGTAGGACCAGTAAGGAGCCAGTAGACCGGGTAAATTAGCTGGGGTAGGTGGTGGACGAGTAGGGCGAACCAGGATCAGGCAGGTCCTGTGGCAGTCCTGCCCCCACCGGAGTACTTCACCGGATTGCCAGTTCAGAACGGGTTCATGTGTCTGGAGCCAGGGGAGACCTAGAAATAGGGAGTGAGAGAGTCCGGACAGCACATGGCGATTTTCTCTGAGTGCAGCATTCCCACCTGCAGGGTTAGGGGCTCAGTGTCGAGCAGGATGGTCAGTGGAAGGAGTTTTCCATCCACGGAGGCGACTGACAATGATTCAGCCAGAGGTTTGGTGGGAATTCGGTAACTCTCTACCAGGGACTGGGAAATGAGGTTTCCAGCAACTCCAGAATCCAGATGAGCAATTTCAAAGAGACGGTTCTCTCCCCAGGAGATAGCGACAGACAAAGTCAAGGATGGAGAGGGCTTATTTTTGCCTAGGACGACCTCTCCGAGCGGTCCTAGACACTGAAGTTTCCCGGCATCTCCGTTCAGGAATGGATCAGGTGCTCTTTACTGCCACAATAGAAACAGCTCCCCTCGGCTCGACGTGACTCTTGGCGAGATTTGACCATCTTGGTCTGGTCAATCTGCATGGGTTCGGGCGAGTGCGCCCGGGGAGTGACTAGTTGAGAGGCATGTCTCTGGAAAGTAGGAGCGAGGCGGGGGAACTTTCTATCCCGAGTGGTCTCTTTGGTGCGTTCTTGGAACTGGATGTCAATCCGGGTAGCGAGTGACACCAGGTCATCCAGGGTGGTAGGAATGTCCCGACCGGCTAGCTCATCCTTAATACGACAGGAAAGACCCTCCCAGAAGACGGACACCAGAGCCTCGTTATCCCAGGCAAGCTCAGAAGCGAGGGTACGGAACCGTATGGCATATTGGCCCACGGTGAGACTCCCTTGGCGGAGACGTAGCAGAGAGGAGGCTGAAGAGGATTTTCGTCCTGGCTCATCGAAGACTTTCCGGAAAGCAGCGAGGAAAAACGACAGATCGGACCCCAGGGGATCCCCTCTCTCCCACAGGGGATTTAGCCATGCCAGTGCGTGCTTCCCCAGTGAGATGGGACATGATGAATGCCACTTTGGCCCGGTCGGAGATGAACTGATGTGCCAAAAGTTCAAAGTGCAGGGTGCACTGGTTTATGAAACCCTGAGCTAGAGCGGGGTCGCCTCCAAAACGAGGAGGTGCAGAAAGCCGGGGTGTTGCTCGACTAGGGGCGGACACAGGTGGTACGGACAGCGAGTCCAGGCGAGTGTTGATAGACCGCAGGTAGGTCAGGATGGTTTCCTGTTGGGATCTCTGACTAGAAACCTCCTGGTATAGGTCAGCAAGCGAAGGAGCCTGGGGGCCACCGGGTTCCATGGCCCGAGCAAACTGTTACGGATCCGGGTGGTGGAACCTCTGTGCCGCGGTGCAAGGAGGGACCCAGAGGGGCATAGCTAAGTATCAACTCAGACCGACCCTGGTCGTACGGTGGCTAATGACTCCGTGACCAGGGAGGGACCGAGCAGAGGGACCAGGTGCTACTCTGGGGACGACCTTGTAAGAGAGCAGGTGGCTCCCACGGGTCAGCAGGCTGGGACTGACCGGTATAGAGGATGGACACAACAGGCAGGCAGAAGTCTCTAGGTAACAGACAGGTGGTCACGGCAAGTGACAGCAGGAGCCTCCCAGGTGAGCGGGCTAGCAGGCACGGCAGGTAGCAGGCAGGTAACTGGCAGGTGCTTCCTGGTAAGCAGGCGGACTTGCCCATAGACAGACTGGCGGGTAGAACGGAAGGCAGACTGTCAGGCTGGAGAGTAGTCAGACTGGCAGACTGGAACAGTAGTCAGGCTGGCAACTGGACCTGAGGGCTGAAGCAGAGGTAAGTATGCTGTGCATCAACTTTTGCTCGGGCACCTCCATTTTGGAGGAGGTGCCTTATATATGGGAAGACCCTCGGCTATTGGCCGGGGACTCCTTAGGACGGCGCGCGCGGCCCCTTTAAGAGAGAGGGAGCGCGCGCGCGCCCTAAGCACAGTGCCCGGGAAGCTGCGCGCGCCGGCAGCAGCAGGAAGAGGAGCGCAGGAGGATGCCGCGCTGGGAGCGGGGAAGTGAGAGGGACGGCGTCTCTGCCTGGCAGGGGGCAGAGACGCCGATGCTACACAATCCACATTGCAGTTCATTCAAGGATGGGAATGGACCCCAATGGTAAGCCATCAGAAGACCACCGATGCTGTGCGAATGAAGATAGGAAAATTAATACACAATAAAATAAAACACAACGAATGAAAGGGAGGATAAAATATGTTAACACTATGATAAAAATAAAATATGGTTAGATGACATGGTGACCAAAGGAAAGAAGTTTTCTCATGACCTCATCCTCAAAGTTTAATGCCATCCAGCGCTTCATGGGTTTCGACAATTTCAACAGGCAATTTATTAATTTATTCCACACTTTTCGTCTCTCATCGCACCAATTTCTGCATTAACCAAACAGGTAGCTAATGCCAAGTTCAGATCTGAGTCAGCCGTGTCAGCCTTCCAACACTTGAAAGTGGTCTTCGCGAGAGCAAAGGTGCTGCACCACCCCAATCCTAACAAGCAGTTACTCCTGGAGGTAGAAGCCTTTTCTATCAGTGCTGGAGCAGTCCTTCTGCAAAGGACTTCTTCACAGAGGTCTGTTTCCTGTGATTTTTTTCTCCAAGCTGTTCTTTTCGGCCGAGTGAAACTATACAATCGAGGATCGTGAACTACTGGCCATTAAGATAGCGCTTGAAGAATGGAGACATCTATTGGAAAATGCCAGCTCTCCAGTGATAATTTACACGGACCATAAGAATTTAACCTTTCTACAGTCCACCCACCCCAAGCCAGATGGGTGCTCTTCTTTGCTCAGTTCAACTTGGAGTTGCACTTGCGTCCTGTGGAGAAGAATGTGAAAGCCGATGCCTTGTTTCGGTCCTTCGATGTGACTGATTCTCAGGAGGAACCACAGAACATGATTAAGCCAACTAAGATTGTCAAAAGTGGCAACAGTCCTTTTAAAAGACATTCTTCCAGATAAAACCTTTTTCACTTCCGTGAAGAGGAGGAGAATTCTGTCCTGGGGACATGAATCAAAGCCTGCTTGCCAAATAGGCATACGCAAGTCCACACAGCTGATTGCTCGATGCTTCTGGTGGTCTTTGCTGGTCAAGGATGTTCGGGACTTTGTAACTGCTTGTCTACAATGTGCCAGAAGCAAGACCAAAGCACAGACCTCACAGAACAAAGCTACAGCTGACAGAGACAAGAGGACCTACCTTCACCATTTTATCTCTGCCCGTCAGGAGTGAGTGAATATGTTCGAAATCCGATTTCCAAACTTAAGTTTGACACAAATGTGGCACATTCGGATTTGTGATCGGAAAGGCGAGCAAAATTTGTTACATTCGGGAAAATCGGAAACGTTCGGCGAATTGCCGTGGTTACTTGATTGCAGGGCAACTACAGCGTTTTTAACAGTTTTGCTAGCATAGTGCTTGTGTATGATGAGCGGAGAGATGTGGTAGATGAGTGGGTGGACTGGTGATAGCTCAGAACAGGAAAGATCAGCGGCGCGCGTTTTTTTGTTTTTATTTCCTGTAGGCAGTGTAAGGGGGTTGGTACTCACTCAGCCGTTTTCAAGGTAATCACAGGAGTCAGTTTCTTTAAAAATGTCCAAGGCGGGTTTATTCAGACTTCATAAACCGCACTCTCCAGGCAAATGAAACATAGCCTTGTCCGTCACAAAGTAACAAAACAAGCAAAACAGTCCACACAGTGCTGCGGGTTCACCCGCTACCAGTCAGTGTCCTGTAGCAGAGACACGCTGGAGGTCTCCACACCTCCAGCACAGACACTGAAAGAGACACTCGGTCTCCATTTTATACACACGCCCTGGGTGTGGGGATATATGAGCAGCCAATCCCACCCGACTCTTATGACTGCTCGCAAAAATCGGGTCTGATACGCCCAATTAACCCTCTCAGCACTATGTGTGCTGGAGCATGCTTTCCCGGTTTTACATCACTGAAGCTGCCAACCTCAGCGATACATATCTCCCGTAAAGGACATGTCCGGCAGCCATCTTACAGTGGTAACTTTAAGTCAGGAAAGCGCGACGAGCCAATGAGAGCGCAGGAAGCATCCACAGTGTCCCAGACACAAGGGCTTCTGCAATTTGCTGCTGAAATCACATGTCCTCTCCATATAAAAACCGGCCATGTTCCTTCAGTGCCATTTTATGCATGTCACTCGTGTTAGACGCTACTCCTGCACCCAGCTCCTGTGTAATGAGAGATATTAGCTAGATAGATGGGCGCTTATGTGGAAGTCAGATAGTGTAGATAAGTCCTGTGCTGTGTACCTGTTCAATCGACCTTGCTGCACTTTTTTTTGTTTTTTTTGTGCAATTACTGAGATTCTGACAGAAAGAGCAGAGCCTATGGCACAGAACAGGATTGTGCACCGGTTGTACTGTCTGTACTCCATGCAGGGGTATACCTTCAATCTATTTTTGCACTTGCTAATGTGATAAAGCAAGCAAGCCCTTGTAGGCCACTTTTTGATTTTGTGGGGTTGAAATTCAGCAGAGCTTGTCAGTGCAGAGCACAGAACCTTTTTTTTTTTCATTTGCTAATATGATCATGCAAGCAAAATTATCCCAGTTTGTCATTTTTTTGGTGGATGAATTTTAGCTTTATGCACAGTAAGAGCTCTTTCACACTTCAGTATCTCCGGTACGAGTAGTGACAGTTTCCACATGTACCAGAGACACTGACACACGAGGAACCATTCAAATGAATGGGTCTGTGTACACCTCAGTGCATTTTTGCGGACCGTCAGTCCATGTGCTCCACACGGAGACAAGTCCATTTTTTTGCGGACACACGGTCCACTACACGTACCACACGGATGACATCTATGTGTCATCCATGTGACAAGTACTGGCGCCTGGGAATCACGCTGTTCCCAAGCTCCGGTACTGAATGCTGCCCTCATCATGGTTTCCTGCCGACGCTGTGATCAGCACCAGCCGGGACCATGATGAGGGTAGTAGTAGTGTACTGTCAGTGTCCCCACCTGTAAAATTAAGAATAAAATAATAAAATCCTTATACTCATCTCTCCTAGGTGTCCCCCACTGTCATCCATGCGACCG
Source organism: Phyllobates terribilis (assembly GCF_046119375.1). Classification (NCBI taxonomy): domain Eukaryota; kingdom Metazoa; phylum Chordata; class Amphibia; order Anura; family Dendrobatidae; genus Phyllobates; species Phyllobates terribilis. Next base: position 70,512,752 of record NW_027362770.1, on the reverse strand, counting down.
CTGCTGCCGAGGAGCCGGGGAGAATGAGCCGCTCTGGAGTTGGAGCTCAGGAGCGGTGTCCTTTCACTCACTGAGCGCAGCACCGGCAAGTCATCATGATGAGGGCAGCGTTCAGCACCGGTGCCTGGGAACAGCGCTACCTGTAGCACTGATTCCCAGGCGCCTGTCCATGTGATCCAGATGAAGCACACGTATGCCACAGGTAAAACACACACGGACACATGGGCACACGGGGCACGGATATCTCCGGCACCATTTTATCCGGTACTGGAAATATCCGGATGTGTGAAACCGGCCTAAAACAACATTTTTTTTGCTGGTGCTAGCCACAGTCCACCAAAGATTTTTTGGTGTGGCAAACGTCCTACACTCTGCTATACGTCAGCTACTACGTTAGTGGCGGTGAACTTCAGCTGTTTTCAGAGTAAAAAAAAATTATTTTTTCTGTTGCTAGGCAGAGTCCAAAAAATTTTTTTTTCTGTCGCAAACGTGTTACACTCTGCTATAAGCCACCTAGTCCTTTTAGTGGCGGTGAAATTCAGCTGTATTCAGAGCTTGTGCAGAGTCAAAAAATCAATTTTTTTGCTGTTGCTAACGTTATACAGCAGGCTAGATCTCAGTTTGAAATAGTTTGGAGAATATCTCCTTTGTTATACAGGTGTCATCCACAGTAAAAAAAATACTTTGTTCGGTTCCTAACGTTATACAGCAGGGACATCCCAGTTTCAAATAGTTTGGAGAATATCTCGTATGTTATACAGGCCTCATCCACAGTAAAAACATACTTTGTTCGGTTCCTAACACTATACAGCAGAAACATCTCAGTTTGAAATAGTTTGGAGAATATTTCCTATGTTATACAGGCGTCATCCACAATAAAAAAAATACTTTGTTTGGTTCCTAACGTTATACAGCAGGGACATCTCAGTTTGAAACAGGTTGGAGACTACAGTATCTCCTATGTTATACAGGCATCATCCACAATAAAAAAAAATACTATGTTCGGTTCCTAACACTATACAACAGGAACATCTCGGTTTGGAGAAAATCTCCTATGTTATCAGGTATCATCCACAATAAAAAAAATATTTTGTTCGGTTCCTAACACTATACAGAAGGGACATCTCAGTTTGAAATAGTTTAGAGAATATCTCGTATATTATACAGGCCTCATCCACAGTACAAAAAAATACTTTGTTCGGTTCCTAACAATATACAGCAGGAACATTTCAGTTTGAAATAGTTTGGATAATATCTCCTATGTTATACAGGCATCATCCACAGTTAAAAAAATACTTTGTTCGGTTCCTAACGTTATACTGCAGGAACATCTCAGTTTGAAATAGTTTGAAGAATATCTCGGATGTTATACAGTCGTCATCCACAGTAACAAAATACTTTGTTCGGTTAGTAAAGTTATACAGCAAGCCATATCTTACCTTGTCATTTAGTGCTGCTGAAATTCAGGTGTGTGCAGAGCTGTTGAAGAGGAAAAAAATCTAATTTTGTTTTGCTAATAGCGTGCTCCTACTACAGTATCTGAGCAACATGAGTGGGAAAAAGAGAGGTTGTGGTGGAAGGGGGAATAGTCTTGGTGTTCATGGTGTAGGTCGTAATTTTACTGAAAACACTAGTGAACCAACACCATCATGTCCTATCCAAAGACAACTGACAACTTCTGTTACTGGACAGGCTACTCCACTCCCTTTCTTTGGCAGCCGCACAGCAATACGCCTTGTTGATAAGAGCCAGAAAGAGCAGGTGCTCCAGTGGATGGCAAGCGCTGCTTCAAGTGGCCTCTCCTCTTCTTCCTCCACCTCAACAACACACACAGTACAGTCCACAGAGGTGGCACCCCAATTACCCTTGCTTCCACCCATGTCACAACTGTCCAAGTGCCCAAATGACAGTAGCGAACCACAGATGGGCGAGTCTGTAGAACTGTTCACCCATTCTATACCATGGGCATCAGAATGTACCAAAAAAAGAACCAGACTTTGATATAAATCATGCTAACTCCATTATTAAGCATTTTACTTAGAGAGACAGAGTAATTACACATGCAGCAATTTTTATGAAAAAGTATAAATCCATTTATTTTACATATATGCTGACAAACAATTAAAAACAATTATTTAGCAGACAGTGAGCCATAGTAAATAATGAACCGATCAATTGGGGTGGTTTGCACGTTTACAAATATATATCCTGAGTGGTATTAACATCAGTTAAATCACATTGCAGTAAACAGTTTAACACCAGTCTTTTTAGTAATCAGAAGGGCTTTATCTTCCCCTCTCCACGGGAGGTAGCAAACAGAGCAGAGAAAACACAAGTCACAGTTTAACAGCACACCATTATGTGTATATATATCTCAGTCTATGCCTCAGGTGCAATCATAAATACAGGCTGCAGACTATCAATGCTCATGTGCCCAGTACACAGTTACCCTGTGCTGAAATCTCAGACCCCAGTTAGTGTCACCTCACTGAATCAAGCAAGAATATCTCATTTTGTGGTGTTAGCAGTGTTGAATCATGCTATTACCAGTCAGGAAGGCTGCTAGGACCCACTTACCACGTGACCCCCTGGCCCCTGGACCATGGGCATCAGAAGTGTACTCCAAACATTCACAGAGTCAAGAAGAGGAGGAAAGCATCTACACCGATGCCCAAATTTTTTTAGGATGGATTCGGGCAGGACGGAGTAGAATCCGAGTAGGTTCCTGACCCTCGTCACCAGACGTTAACCACCGGGGAGGTGGATCCTGATAAGTCTCAGATACTTAAGGCTCACGTCGACTGTACTGTGCTGTCAGGGCAACAAGAGGAGAAGGGTCACTCTGAGGGCGAAAAATGGGATAACATATTAGATGATGACGAGGTTGAAGATACTACTTGGTGTGAACCCAGAGTCACGCAGCCGAGTAGCTCATCTGAGGAGGTGGGGGAGGAAGACGAGGGGGTTACCTTCCGCCCTATGGTGCAGACACGGATTGATGTAATACGAACACATGGGCCATGCACACAGTGAACAAGCCTGTAGGACAGTGTTCACACCACCAAAAGACTAGAAAACACAAGGACACAGTAAAACAAACGTATAAAAATACTGTGTTGTAAAAAAGGCCATGCACATAAATGCCATTCTCTGCAGCGTGTCCACATGGACATTACCTGTCAGATCTGCTCATATACAGTACAGACCAAAAGTTTGGACACACCTTGTCATTTAAAGATTTTTCTGTATTTTCATGACTATGAAAATTGTACATTCACACTGAAGGCATCAAAACTATGAATTAACACATGTGGAATTATATACTTAACAAAAAAGTGTGAAACAACTGAAAATATGTGTTATACTCTAGGTTCTTCAAAGTAGCCACCTTTTGCTTTGATGACTGCTTTGCACACTCTTGGCATTCTCTTGATGAGCTTCAAGTGGTAGTTACCAGAAATGGTTTTCACTTCACAGGTGTGCCCTGACAGGTTTAATAAGTGGGATTTCTTGCCTTATAAATGGGGTTGGGACCATCAGTTGTGTTGTGCAGAAGTCTGGTGGATACACAGCTGATAGTCCTACTGAATAGACTGTTAGAATTTGTATTATGGCAAAAAAAAAACAGCTAAGTAAAGAAAAACGAGTGGCCATCATTACTTTAAGAAATGAAGGTCAATCAGTCTAAAAAATTGGGAAAACTTTGAAAGTGTCCCCAAGTGCAGTTGCAAAAACCATCAAGAGCTACAAAGAAACTGGCTCACATGAGGACCGCCCCAGGAAAGGAAGACCAAGAGTCACCTCTGCTTCTGAGGATAAGTTTATCTGAGTCACCAGCCTCAGAAATCGCAGGTTAACAGCAGCTCAGATTAGAGACCAGGTCAATGCCACACAGAGTTCTAGCAGCAGACACATCTCTTCAACAACTGTTAAGAGGAGACTTTGTGCAGCAGGCCTTCATGGTAAAATAGCTGCTAGGAAACCACTGCTAAGGACAGGCAACAAGCAGAAGAGACTTGTTTGGGATAAAGAACACAAGGAATTGACATTAGACCAGTAGAAATCTGTGCTCTGGTCTGATGAGTCCAAATTTGAGATCTTTGGTTCCAACCACCGTGTCTTTGTGCGATGCAGAAAAGGTGAACGGATGGACTCTACATGCCTGGATCCCACCGTGAAGCATGGAGGAGGAGGTGTGATGGTGTGGGGGTGCTTTGCTGGTGACACTGTTGGGGATTTAATCAAAATTGAAGGCATACTGAACCAGCATAGCTACCACAGCATCTTGCAGCGGCATGCTATTCCATCCGGTTTGCGTTAAGTTGGACCATCATTTATTTTTCAACAGGACAATGACCCCAAACACACCTCCAGGCTGTGTAAGGGCTATTTGACCAAGAAGGAGAGTGATGGGGTGCTACGCCAGATGACCTGGCCTCCATAGTCACCAGACCTGAACCCAATCGAGATGGTTTGGGGTGAGCTGGACCGCAGAGTGAAGGCAAAAGGGCCAACAAGTGCTAAGCATCTCTGGGTACTCCTTCAAGATTGTTGGAAGACCATTTCCGATGACTACCTCTTGAAGCTCATCAAGAGAATGCCAAGAGTGTGCAAAGCAGTCATCAAAGCAAAAGGTGGCTACTTTGAAGAACCTAGAATATAAGACATATTTTCAGTTGTTTCACACTTTTTTGTTAAGTATATAATTCCACGTGTTAATTCATAGTTTTGATGCCTTCAGTGTGAATGTACAATTTTCATAGTCATGAAAATACAGAAAAATCTTTAAATGAGAAGGTGTGTCCAAACTTTTGGTCTGTACTGTAGGTACTATACACATGATCAGTTTTTAAATACATCAGATAGGGACTGCTCTGATGTGGGTTACCTTGACATTGGTAGAGCGGCTTAGTATACATTTTTTGCAAAAAACGTGTCAACCAAATACCCTGTTTTTATCACCTTTTTACTAGCACTTGCTGTTTACTGTTACTTTTTTACAACAGAGTATTTTTATACGTTTGTTTTACTGTGTCCTTGTGTTTTCCAGTCTTTTGGTGGTGTGAACACTGTCCTACAGACTTGTTCACCGTGTTCATAGCCCATGTCTTCGTATTCAATTTGTTTCTTAGTTTACTTTTGCAAGATTAGGGAGGTCTCCACCCCTCCCTTGTGGGCCATGCACATAAATGCCGTTCTCTGCAGCGTGTCCACATGGACATTACCTGTCAGATCTGCTCATATAGGTACTATACACATGATCAGTTTTTAAATACATCAGATAGGGACTGCTCTGAAGTGGGTTACCTTGTCGTTGGTAGAGCGGCTTAGTATACATTTTTTGCAAAAAACATGTCAAGCAAATACCCTGTTTTTTATCACCTTTTTAATAGCACTTGCTGTTTACTGTTACTTTTTTTACAACAGAGTATTTTTATACGTTTGTTTTACTGTGTCCTTGTGTTTTCCACGGATTGATGTAAGCATGAGAAGCACTGCATCCTTAGCCACAACTGTGGCTGTGGCCAGCAGCGTTCGCGGGTCTGTAACTCGCAGGGGTGGCAAGGGTTGCCTAGCCTGGACCTTTTTTGAGACCGCAAAGGATGAGCCAACTCATGTTATCTGCACACTTTGCAAGAGAAAACTCAGTAGAGGGAAAAACTGCAATAATTTGACTACTACATGCATGAACCTTCACATGCGCACACAACATGCTTTACGCTGGGAATCTCACTGCGCTAAAATGCTGGCCAGCGGACCTCAACAACCATCAGCTGCCCCATCAACCGCATCCGCTGCTTCTTCCTCCTCCTCTGTTACCGTGCCAAGTATTGCCACGCTGGTTTCCCACCGCAAAACTTGAGTGTGAGCCCGTCAGGTGTAACCAAAGTGGACATGCCTACTGTGTTTGTTTCACCGAGCACACCACACGTTTCTCAATCCACCGTAACATCTGCGCCTGCACCTCACTCACGGTCCAGCAGTTTGTCCGTTTCACCGTACTCCTCCCTGTCTCATCACTGCAGCTAACCCTCGGTCCCGGAGTTGTGGTCACGTAAAGATTGTTTCATCTTACACAAGACAAAACTAAGAGGTTGAACTCCATCATCTCCTATCTTTTAGCATGGAAATGCTGCCTTTCTGCCTCGTAGATACAGACGGCTTCCGAAAGCTCATGGCCGTCGCAGTCCCCAGTACCAGTGGCCCAGTCGCCATTACTTCACTAAGAAAGCTGTGCCTGCGCAACACCAGCATGTCACAGACAAAATCACCCGTTCCATGACTAAATCTATGTCTGCCAGGGTGCATTTCACCACAGACACCTGGACGAGTAAGCATGGCCAAGGGCGTTACATCTTGCTGACTGGGCACTGCGTGACTCTGGTGGCTGTGGGGGCAGGCGGAGAAAGGGGCTGCTCCCAAATCTTGGAATCCCCAAGGCTTGCAGAACAAACCTCTGTATTTCACACTTTCTCCACTGCTTCTGCCTCCTCCACCTCCTCTAGGGCCTCAACCTGCGCACTCAACCTCTGCCTTAATGAGACACGCGTTTCAACAGTGCAGAGCTTATCCACACCACCACCATACTGCGCAGCCAGGGCTCACCGCAATCAGGCAGTTTTCAAATTAATATGCCTTGGAGATCGCAGCCATACAGCTGAAGAGTTGTGGACAGCTCTCCAGGCTCAGTTTCAGCAATGGCTGTCTCCACTGAACCTGGAGCCAGGGAAGGCCGTGTGCGATAACGGTGCAAACCTGTTGGCGGCCTACGCTGAGGCGAACTCACACACGTGCCTTGCATGACTCACGTCCTTAACCTGGTGGTACAGCGATTTCTCCGCCATTATCCTAGCCTGGATGAGCTGCTTCAGAAAGTACGGAAGCTGTGGGCTCACTTCCACCCTTCGCATCCCTCATGTCATCAACTTGCATCGATACAGAGGTCTTTGTCCTTGCCAGTTAACAGGTTTATGTGCGATGTTCCGATGCGGTGGAATTCCACTCTGAGAATGTTGCAGCGACTGTGGCAGCAGCAACGAGCCCTGACGCAGTATGTCATGTCGTAGGCCTGGGCCAACGCAGTACGGACATGGGGCATATCACGTTTATGGAGTGGGAACATATTAAGGACCTCTGCACCCTTTTGCACAGTTTTGAAATGGCTACTAAACTAGATAGCGCTGACGATGCCATCATCAGCATCACTAATCCACTCATCTACATTCTGGAGCAGACTTTGAATAGTGTACGGCAGGAGATGGTTGTCCCAGAAGAAGAGGAGGATGCGGAACAGTTCTAGACTGTCGTCACACAGGCGGATGCCAAGTGACGGTGGCTTCCTGTGATCGAGGGGGTTTGGTGATACCAGACATACTGTTAGTGAAGGTGCAAGAGCCAAGGAACAAATGGAGGAGGAAGAGGTGATAGGCGAGCAACAGTCAGAAGATGAAGAGGATAATCATCCTCTCTCTGTTGAACGTGGTTGGCAGGAGGGGGGCTGAGGAAACATGCATCAGTGTTACGCAGTCAACAATAGTGTCTGGCTTTGGACCACCTGGAAGAGCCCGACATATGAGTGCCTTCTTGCTGCACTTTCTGCAACATGATCCCCGTATAGTTAGGATTATAAATAATGCTGACTACTGGGTTGCCACTCTGTTAGATCCACGTTATAAGAGTAACTTCCCGCCCTGGAAAGGGAACCGATAATGTTGGGGTATCGAAACAAGCTTTTAAGCAACCTTAATAGAGCTTTTCCCCAAGATAGAAGTGAGGCACACAGCGTGCACCACAGCTGTAGTCTTTCAACCTCCGACACTTCAGTTCGTCAACGCCAAAACATTAGCAGCAGCAGAGTAAATGGCAGAAGCAATTTCTGTGAGTCCTTTCACACATATTTTAGACCAGCTCGTGCACCAGCACAACAGAGTACAAGTCTGACACGTGGTGAACGACTGGAGAGGATGGTGAAGGACTATCTAGAGCTCAATATGAATACTATCTGTTACGGATCCGGGTGGTGGAACCTCTGTGCTGCGGTGCAAGAAGGGACCCAGAGGGGCGTAACTAGGTATCAACTCGGAGCGACCTAGGTCGTACGGCGGCTCAATCGACTCCGTGACCAGGGAGGGTCCGAGCAGAGGGACCAGGTGCTACTCTGGGGACGACCTTGTAAGGGAGCAGGTGACTCCCACAGTACAGATGGCAGGGACTGACCGGTATAGCAGATGGGCACAGCAGGCAGGCTGACGAGTGATCCGGGTGGATGGACTGGCAGACACGGCAGCCTCTAGGTAGGCTGTCAGGTGGTCACGGCAGGTGACAGGCAGGAGCCTCTAGGTAGGCTGTCAGGTGGTCACGGCAAGTGACGGGCAGGAGCCTCCAGGTAGGCTGACTGTTAGAACTCTCCTGTTAGTTTTTTTTCTATTTTGGTCACGTGACCTGCTGCTTATTTTTCCAGCTCCGCCCTTCTGGCTTTGCTGGACTTCAGTGTTATTTGACTCTCTATCTAGCCAGGTGCTTTTGTACCTATCTCTCTAGTTCGTTTGGTCCTTTGGACCTCTAAGTACTTTTTGTCTGTTTGTCTTTTTGCTCCGCTACAACATCTGCTAGGAGGTGTCCAATTTTGTCCCAGTCCTTAGTTCTTTTAGGGACCCCTCCCTTTATTCTATAGGTCTGCGTTCAGACTAGCTGAGGATGAAGGCGGGTCTATTCACAAGGAACAGGTCGTCCGCTGCAACGTAGGGAATCAGCTTAGTCTTATTGTAGGGACAGATTCCCTTTCTTTCCTTAGTTCTTGTAGCAGATCATAACAGCAAGTCCAGCCAAAACTAAACTTGGAAAGAAATCTAGGGATCAGTATGGTGTCTGTTCAAGAGTTGGCTCAACGCCTGCAGGGATTGTCTCTAGAGGTGGCCGATCTCCAGCAACACGTGAGTAGCTGTCCTGGAGCGCATTTTGTGGAACCAAAGGTAGGACTGCCTGATATTTTTGATGGTAAACAGCAAGATCTTTTTTACCTTTAAAAATGCTTGTTTATTATATTTTCGCTTGAGACCCAGGTCCTCTGGGAACGAATCACAGCGCATTGGGTTTATCATGTCGCTTTTGCGCAAGGAACCACAGGGGTGGGCCTTTTCTCTCAAACCTAATGATCCGTGTTTTAGATCAGTGGAGGATTTTTTTTCTGCTATGGGGTTATTGTATGACGATCCAGATCGAGTCTCATCTGCTGAGACAGAACTGAGACGTTTGAAGCAGGGGTCAGGTGATGTCGAAAATTATTGTACACACTTCAGAAGATGGTCTTCAGAAGTGAAATGGAATGATTCGGCGTTAAAATGTTTGTTTCTTGCCGGTCTAAGTGAAAGGGTTAAAGATCTGCTGATTGCATTTCCTGCACCTGTGACATTGCAAGAGGCCATGCAATTAGCTATACGTGTGGACTGCGTGCCAGGGCTAATGATGAGAAAATTCCTGCAATGGCAGCTCCTAGTCCTCAGAGGGTCTGCTCGGACGGCGGAGAACTGATGGAGGTTGGGGCGATGTTACTCTGCTCTCAGGAAAGAGACCGCAGGTTTTCCAAGGGATTGTGTTTTTACTGTGGTAAATCTGACCATTTAATTATGAACTGTGAGCTTCGTTTAAGCAAACAAAAAAAAAAGGTCAGTTACGCCCGTATTGCTTGTTTGAATTCTAAGGGAGTATTTCTTTCAGGGAGTACCTTATTGCAGGAAGATTTGATTGAATTTCAGGTATTTGTAGATTGTGGTTCAACACTTAATGTGATTGATAAGGGGTTTTTGGAAAAACTTAAATTGGAATCCAAACCTTTGTCATCACCTATTTCTGTGATTGCTATTGACAACACTCCTTTGAAATGTATTACTCACAAGGTTGCTGAATTTCCCCTCACTATCAATGGTATTCACCAGGAAAATTTGGATTTGGTGGTATTAAATAATTTACCTTCTCCAGTAGTTTTAGATTTGCCTTGGTTAAAACTGCACAATCCTTTGCTGGACTGGTCTACTAATTAGATTAAGTCATGGAGTCCTAAGTGCTATGATAAGTGTTGTAACGGTCGCATTGCGGCAGTGGAAAAAGGGGAATTACCTGTACCTATTCAGGATTTTTTGGAAGTTTTTTTCAGAGGAGGAGACGCAAGTTTTACCTCCTCATAGGGACTATGATTGCACCATTGAGTTTGTTCCTGGAGCTACTCTTCCCAAGAGTCGCTTATTTAATCTTACTATCCCTGAAAGAAAGGCCTTGGAGGAGTACATACAGACGAGCTTGGCCGCCAGTCACATTAGACCTTCTATGTCACCTGTGGCTGTTGGATTTTTTTTTGTAAAAAAAAAGGACGGCGGTTTACGTCCATGTCTGGACTTTTGCGAAATTAATAAAATTACCGTAAGCAATTCCTACCCATTGCCGTTAATTCCTGACTTGTTTAACCAGTTAGTGGGGGCCAAGTGGTTCTCTAAAATTGATCTCCGGGAGGCATACAATTTGTTACGAATAAAGGAGGGTGATGAATGGAAAACTGCTTTTAACACTCCGGTAGGTCATTTTGAGAATCTGGTGAGGCCTTTTGGTCTTACCAATGCACCCGCTTTTTTCAGAACCTTATTAATGACATCCTGAGACCTTTGATTGGTAAGAATGTGGTGGTGTATTTGGATGACATTTTGATTTATTCGCCAGATCTGGAGTCTCATTGGCAGAGCGTACGTGAGGTATTGCAGTTATTAAGTGACAATTCACTTTTTGCTAAGCTGGAGAAATGTGAGTTCGCTGTGCAGAGAATTAGTTTTTTGGGCTACATTATCTCCAGCGAGGGCTTAGAGATGGACCCGGTGAAGGTTCAGGCTGTGCACGAATGGCCTAGGCCTATTGGTTTGAAATCGATACAGAATTATTAATATTAATTCATTAAGAATTTTTCTATAATTGTTAAGCCGCTGACTGATCTCACCAGGAAAGGTGCGAATACTGTCCAGTGGACTACTGAGGCCATTGAAGCTTTTGTGTATCTCAAGGAGAGGTTCAGTTCTGCCCCTATCCTTATGCAGCCTGATGAGACCAAGCCTTTTTTGGTCGAGGTTGATGCTTCTTCGGTGGGGGTCGGTGCGGTTTTGTCTCAGGAGAATAAGGATGGAGTACATCCCTGTGCATTTTTTTCGAAAAAATTTTCAGAAACCGAACTTAATTACGATGTTGGTAATCGGGAATTGCTGGCTATTAAACTCACGTTTGAACATTGGCGTCATTTCTTGGAAGGTGCTAAATTTCCGGTTCAGGTTTTCACTGATCATAAAAATTTGATTTATCTGGATGCTGCCAATCGCTTGAATGCCTGTCAGGCTAGGTGGGCACTTTTTTTTTTCGGTTTAATTTTTCTGTTACTTACATCCCTGGTACCAAGAATGTTAAAGCCGATGCTTTATCTCGCAGTTTTTCTCCCATGGTTGGTACCGAGGAGGAGGAGAGCATTTTACAGGAAGAAGTTGTGGTAGCAGCATTGGACTCCGTTTTGGAAGATGGGATTCTGAAAGCCCAGGAGGATGCCCCATCTAACACTCCCCATGGGAGGTTGTTTGTGCCTAGAACCTTTAGGAAAGATTTGTTTGTGGAATATCATGAGTCTCGGTTGGCAGGTCATCCAGGAATTTCTGAGACTAAGAAACTTATAAGTCGCAGTTTTTGGTGGCCTGGGTGGCCGAAGGAAGTCATCAAGTGGGTGCGTCAATGTACGGTGTGTGCTAGGTCAAAGGCTTCGCATACCCCTGCTGTGGGGTTGCTTTGACCTCTGGAGGTTCCTAGTGCGCCTTGGACGCATCTGGCAATGGATTTTATTACTGACCTTCCTGTGTCCGAAGGTTTCACTGTCATCTGGGTGGTCGTGGACCGTTTTAGCAAGATGTGTAATTTGGTTCCTTTCATTAAACTACCCTGCGCTAAGACACTCGCTAAGGCGTTTGTTAAGGAAATTGTCAGACTCCATGGCATTCCCACCGACATTGTTTCTGATAGGGGACCTCAGTTTGTGGCTCTCTTTTGGCGTGCTTTTTGTGACAGGTTGGGAGTCCATTTGTCATTTTCATCTGGGTATCATCCTGAGTCTAATGGACAGACAGAAAGAAAGAACCAGGATGTTGAACAGTTTTTGCGTTGTTTTGTGGCAGACAATCAAGAGGGGTGGTCTGAGTTTCTGCCACTCGCTGAATTTGCTCTTAACAGCCATACATCCTCTTCTGCTGGGTGTTCTACTTTTTTTTGTTGTACTGGGAGACATCCGTCGTTTGGTTCGTTCTCCAAATTGGTGTCGGCTGTGCCGGAGGAGGAGAATTTTTCCAGTGATTTGGAGAGAGTTTGGACTGACGTACGTTGCAACCTTCAAGAGGCTAACAAAAAGTCCAAGATGTATTTTAACAGGAAACGTAAAGACGTTTTGTTTACGGTGGGTGACATGATTTGGTTGTCTTCAAAGAATCTGCGGTTGAGGATTCCCTCTAAAAAATTGGGTCGGAAGTTTCTGGGGCCATTTAAGGTGCTTCAGGTGGTTAATCAGTCTGCTGTTAGGTTGGAGGTCCCCACCTCCTGGAAGATTAATACTGTGTTTCATGTTTCCTTGTTGAAAAAGGCTGATGTATCGGATAGGGATGCTACTGTCACAGTTCCTCCGGTGGTGGAAGACGGCGAATATGAAATTTCTCGTATCCTGAATTCCAGAGAGCATAGAGGGAGATTGCAGTATCGCGTCGCTTGGAAAGGTTTTGGTCCTGAGGATAACTCCTGGGTTAAGGCGGATGATGTCTCTGCCCCTAGACTTGTCAGAGCGTTCCACAGGATGTTTCCTGATAGGCCTGGGCCTGGAGGATCCGGAGGATCCCCATAGAAGAGGGGGTACTGTTAGAACTCTCCTGTTAGTTTTTTTTCTATTTTGGTCACGTGACCTGCTGCTTATTTTTCCAGCTCCGCCCTTCTGGCTTTGCTGGACTTCAGTGTTATTTGACTCTCTATCTAGCCAGGTGCTTTTGTACCTATCTTTCTAGTTCGTTTGGTCCTTTGGACCTCTAAGTACTTTTTGTCTGTTTGTCTTTTTGCTCCGCTACAACATCTGCTAGGAGGTGTCCACTTTTGTCCCAGTCCTTAGTTCTTTTAGGGACCCCTCCCCTTATTCTATAGGTCTGCATTCAGACTAGCTGAGGACGAAGGCGGGTCTGTTCACAAGGAACAGGTCGCCCGCTGCAACGTAGGGAATCAACTTAATCTTATTGTAGGGACAGATTCCCTTTCTTTCCTTAGTTCTTGTAGCAGATCATAACACTGACAGGTGGTCACGGCAAGTGACAGGCAGGAGCCTCTAGGTAGGTTGTCAGGTGGTCACGGCAAGTGACGGGCAGGAGCCTCCAGGTAGGCTGACAGGTGGTCACAGCAAGTGACAGCAGGAGCCTTCAGGTAGGCACGGCAGGTAGCAAGCAGGAGCCTCCAGGTAGGCACGGTAGGTAGCGGGCAGGTGCTTCCAGGTAAGCAGGCGGGCAAAGCCCATAGACAGACTGGCGGACTGAACCGAAGACAGACTGGCGAACTGAAGAGTAGTCAGGCTGGCAGACTAGACTGGTAGTCAGGCTGGCGGGCAGGACTAGTAGTCAGGCTAGCAGCGGGACCTGAGGGCTGAAGCAGAGGTAAGTACACTGTGCAACAACTATTGCTCGGGCACCTCCATTTTGGAGGAGGTGCCTTATATATGGGAGGACATCCGGCAATTGGCTGGGGACTCCTTAGGACGGCAGCAGAAGGAAGAGAAGCGCTGGAGGACGCCGGGCGGGGAGCGCAGCGGTGAGAGGGACGGCATCTCTGCCTGGCAGGAAGCAGAGGCGCCGATGCTACACCATCAATGAGGATTTTGACCCTTTTACATTTTGGTCTTCAAAAATGGATGAATGGCATGAGCTTGCCTGTCACGCCTTGGAGGTTTTATCATGCCCGGTAACCAGCATTCTCTCAGAACGTGTGTTCAGCACTGCTGGTGGTGTCCTGACAGATAAGCGCACCCGGCTGTCCCATGAAAGTGTTGACCGACTAACTTTCATTAAGATGAACAAGTCATGGATCTCAAAGGACTTTTGTACCCCAATTGCAGAGTGTACAGAGTAGGCGATGTTGTAGTTTTTAGTGTGCTGCATTGATCTTGCGGATTTGCAGTCTGTGATATGGCTTGTGTGCCTGCTCTTACTGCGACTGCAGGTTTTAGGCCCTAATTTTTTGAAATGTGGAGAATACAGATTTGGTCTCTCAATACATTGGGTTGGCTGTACTGGAAGAGTTTTCGTTCCTAATTGTACAATTTCTACTGTACTGAAATTGATGCCACTTTGTTGGTGTCTGCAAGTAATTTTTGAAAATGTGGGGAATCATGATTGGGTCTCCATCTATTGGGTTGGCTGTAGTGGAAGAGGTGTCGGTCCCCATTATACAGTAGTACTTATACTCTAGTGAAATTGATGCCACTTTGGTGGTTTTAGGCCCAAATGTTTTCAAATGAGAACAGTCCTGATTGGGTCTCCATCTACTGGGTTGGCTGTAGTGGAAGAGGTGTCGGTCCCCATTATACTACTTATACTCTAGTGAAATTGATGCCACTTTGGTGGTTTTAGGCCCAAATGTTTTCAAATGGGAACAGTCCCGATTTGGTCTCCATCTACTGGGTTGGCTGTAGAGGAAGAGGTGTCAGTCCCCATTATACTACTTATACTCAATATAAATTAGTTGTTTGGTGCAGATATTATTCTGACAGGCGAACACATGATAAAATAGGAATTGGTTTTCTTTCTACCGTGGTATATAAAGCAGGCTACATCTCCGCTTAAAATTGTTTGGGGCAGATATTCTTCTCCACAAAGGGGTACACAGACCTGATAAACTAAAAATGGGTATATAAAGCAGACTGCATCTCAGCTTAAAATTGTTTGGGTCAGATATTCTTCTCCACACAGGGGGGGAAAAAAAGTTTGGGTACGAGCAGTTCCTGACCCTGGACTGTACTGTGCTGTCAGGGCAAGATGGGGAGGAGGGCGACTCTGAGGGCGAGGAATGGGATAACATATTGGATGATAATGAGGTTGCAACTTGGTGTGAACCAGAGGCACTCAGCTGACTAGCTCATCTGAGGAGGTGGAGGAGGAAGACGAGGAGGTTACGTTGCATCCTATGGCGCAGACACGGAGTGATATAAGCACGAGGAGCACTGCATCCTTAGCCACAACCGTGGCAGTGACCAGCAGCGGTCGTGGGTCTGCAGCTCGCAGGATCGGCAAGGGTTGCCTAGCCTGGGCCTTTTTTGAGACCGCAAAGGATGAATCAACTCACGTTATCTGTAAACTTTGCGATAAAAAACTCAGTAGAGGAAAAAAGTGCATGAACCTTCACATGCGCAATCAACATGCGTTACTCTGGCAACCTCACTGCGATAAAATGCGGACCAGCGAACCTCAGTAACAATCAGCTGCCCCATCAACCGCATCCGCTGCTTCTTCCTCCTCCTGTGCTACCATGCCAAGTATTGGCACGCAGGTCTCCAAACCTCTGTTTCTTTACCCGCTCTAGTCAGGCTGAGTGAGAGCTCGTCAGCTGTAACAGAAGCGGACATGCATGCTGTGTTTGTTTCACCGAGCACACCACATGTTTCTCAATCCACCATAACATGTCCCCCTGCACCTCATTCACGCACGGTCCAGCAGTTTGCCCGTTTCACCCTACTCCGCCCACTCTCAGCACTGCAGCCAGCTCTCGGTCCTGCATTTGTGGTCACTTAAAAGATTATTTCTTCCCACACATGACAAAGCTAAGAGGTGGAAATCCGCCACCTCCAATATGTTTGCCATGGAAATGGTGTTGTCAGGCCCTAATTTTTTGAACTGTGAACACTCCTGTATGGCTGCTTTTTTACTGAAAAGGTTACCGGAGAACCTGGAGAAAACCACCGCAAACACGGGGAGAACATACAAACTACTTGCAGATGTTGTCCTCTATCATCATAAAGGAGTTAGCTTGTTGTCTAGGAGACTGACCACCGCTGCTGTCTACCTTGTGAACATTGTGTTGAAGCTTGCAAGGTGTCACGAGTTTACTGTGACAGAGAGAAGCCAGAAGACCAAAGCGTCTGATTCCTCCCACTCCTGCAGTCATTAGAAAGAACCCTTTCACCTTCATATTAATCGGTGCAGGGGTTAATCTGCTCAGTTGTGAGCTCCTGGAAGCTTATCGTGATTTAGGCTCTTGACAGGTTTGCATTTCCCCTACTGTGATAACGTTGTACCCCAACACATCAGATTGTCGCCTACCGTGGAAATCTTGAAAAGGAAGCTGAAGACCCACTTCTTGTGACAAGCGTACAATCTGCGGTAAGCCTCGCTCCAGCATACCGCTGCACGACTAGCCACACCCTGCCCTACTGTACCCTCACCCATCCCTTGTAGATTGTTTGTGTACCCTCGCGGGCAGGGTCCTCTCTCCTTTTGTACCAGTCGGTGAGTCACCGATGGTGACTCACATGTAAAGCGCCACGGAATAAATATTGTTTGATGTGTTTTGGCAGCTTTTTGGCCCGTTTGAAGGTGTGGTGTATGCATTTTTTTGTCCCCCCATTGAATCCTATGTCGTTCGGTAACGCTCGACGAACATTCAATGAATAAATTGGCAAATATTGCAAATTCGGCGATCATAATCCGAATCGAATATTGAAACATTCGCTCATCTCTAGTCAGGATGACTGGGTACAACTACTCCCCATGGTGTAGTAGTTGTACCCAACAACCCCATTGGGGAGTCTTCTGGAGTGTATCCATTCTTTGTGGTATACGCCCAGAATCCTCAAGTACCCTCTCCTATGTCTACTTCCTCCAGGGAACCAGCAGCTGATTCCTCATACGGTGACTTCTTCCAGATCTGGTGGCAAACTCAAGCCTTCCTCCTTAAGGCCGTGTCTCAGATGAAGACTCATGTGGATAAGAAGAGAGGTTTACTGCCTCAGTACCACCCTGAAGGCAAAGTCTGGCTGTCATCCCGAAATATTCGCCTGAAGGTGCCCTCGTACAAATTTGCTCCACGGTACTTCGGTCTGTATAAAATCCTTAGGCAACTTAATCCGGTGGCCTACCGTCTTCAACTCCCTGCGAATCTACAGATTCTTAACTCCTTTCATATCTCGCTCCTGAAGCTGGTGATCCTGAATTGCTTCTCCAAGGTCCATACTCCTCTACTTTATTCCTGAGGGGTCTTCAGATGTGTTCGAGGTCAAAGACATTCTGGATTCCAAGAGGGTCAGAGGGAAGACATTCTATTTAGTTGACTGTTAGGGTTTTGGTCCGGAAGGGAGATCTTGGGAGCCTGGAGAGAACATCTGCGCCCCTCCCTACCGACCTTAAAAGATTTCTTTATTGGTCTGGCCAAAAAAAGAGGAGGCGTAAGATGGGGATACTATTACACCAGCCACGTCTTCTAACCGCTGCCCTACTCACTGTGAGCTTTGCGCTGCTCCACCCAGGACTTCACCATCACTCTGAGCTGCCTTGTACTTCAATTCCAGCTTTGCTGTTTGTGAATCATAGGGTGGCGTGGTCAAATGCTGCAGGAATTTGCATCTATTCTGTCCTGCAGGGATCTGATTCCCTGGCCAGCAGGTGATATATCAAGCGATCCACCCTCCATTCCTTGCCTGAACTTAGGTTTCTAGTAGCTTCATGTATTGGTGTAGTTGTGTTTTGTCTCACCTGTTATCGATACGGCTTGCTTTCTCATTTATCCTGATCTCTCTGCTCTTGCCCTCGGCTATTAATTCTAAACCTATGCTGCCTTCCCCGACCTCGGACCATCTGAATACGCTTCTGTCTCGCCCACCTGTACCCGGTACCCAAGTTTCTGACTCACACCAGTGAATACCTGGTGGACACTTTGTCACGCCCCTCCAGGGTAAGGCCAGTACTGTGGGTCCACACGCACCAGTGTTACACAATCACAGTTGACGCGCCCCCTGGGCCGTGGGGTACTCGGTAGCCGGGCCGGTCGATGCTGGGGGATGTCACGATGGCAGTGATCGGGTCCGTGACCCAGGATGGTCAATTAAAGGAAAGGGTAAAAGGGGAATAAAGTTCTTAGAGAAAATGTTCATGATGCCACCTGTGGTATGCGGCTATATGGGGCCACCGCTGCGGTGCAGATCCTCTGAAGCTGATAGTGACACAGCAGAGTTGGTTCAGCTCTCCACAGGCAGAGCTTAGCTCCAGGGCAGTAGATGGTGATTTTATGAGGTAGATGTGTTTTGGTGTGGTGTAATGCAGGTGATGGCGCAGATAATGACCAGTCCACAGCTTAGTGGCGGTTTCCTCTTATCTTTACTTGTGGTTTGTTAAGCAGACTGGAGCACGGGTACTAGCTGGTAGTAGAGGTCCGGGCGGCCTGGGAGTAACTTGGGAATCCACATCGCCAGGTGGAGTTGTAGGCCTTCCCTCTGAGCTAATCTCTTTGGCACTGAAGCTATGCTGCGGCCCTCGTCCCTGAGTAAAATGTCTTTTCCCTCACTCGTATGGCAGGCAGCTCGGGCATTCCTTAAGTGTCGCTCTCACGTGGCGGTGCTGGGCCCTATGGTACTGCTGTGTCGCCGGGCGTCTGGTGGGGCCAGGAGACCTGCAGTCTCCGCCCTCCGGATTCTGCTGCTGGGCCTTCAGTTCCCCACAACCACAGACTCCAGTGTCCGGTTCCTTTGCGCTTCTCTCCTCTGGGGCGAGCTTGTACACAGCTCCCTTCCCCAGGTCCTTCCTCTTCCTTCACTCTCCTGTCTCCAACTCCTCTCTACTCACTCTTACTAACCCCACCTCCAGATTCCAGTTTGAAGGGGAGCAGCTCCCCTTTCTGGTCTGGAGCCAGGAAAGTGTTGTATGCTGTTAAACCTGATTAGGGGACCCCTCCTTGCTTCCAGGCATGGCATCACCCACTGTGAGGGAGGCTATGCCACTGTGGCACCGGACCCCTGGGGTGCCACACATTTAAACTCATTAAATAGTAGTAGTCAGTACAGAGCTGCCATCATTTAAAGTTATTCTAGTTAACCTCATATAAAGTTTAGCTGTTCTAGAAGGATTTTCCTGACATTTCTTAGTTGGATTTTACAAAAAAAGCCATGGTCCATAAACAGGTTACAACACAGCAAATGAATCTCATTGTTGAAAGGTATCAGTCAGGAGAAGAATACAAAAACATTTCCAAGGCATTAGATATACCATGGAACACAGTTAACAAAAAGTGGTGTAAATTTATACTATAGTGACATCACCTAGATTTGGACGTCCCTCAAAAGTTGATGAAAAGACAAGAAGAAAATTGGTCCTGGAGGCTGTCAAGAGACCTATAGCAAAATTAAAGGAGTTGCAGGAATTTCTGGCACGTACTGGTTGTGTTCTGTATGTGACAATAATCTCCGGTATTCTTCATATGTTTGGCCTGTGCGCATGGTGAAGCATGGTAGAGGTTATTATGCTTTGGGGCTATTTTTCGACAGCTGGAACTGGGGCTTTAGTCAGGGTGGTGAGTAGTGATGAGACAGCACTAAAATGCTTGGTTGCTCGTTACTCGTATCGAACACGATGTACTGCTCGAGTGCTCGTCTTAAGTAACAAGTATAATAGAAGTCAATGGGAAACTCAAGCATTTTTGCAGCCAGACCCTCACAGGAGGTCTGGGGGGCATTCAAATTGCTTCAATGGATGGAAAAAGTGCTCAAATGGAATGGGAACAGCATGGGTAAGATGGCTGGACACATCTCTGCCTCTCAGGTCACTTCTGGGAACAATGTTGTCAGAGTATTACGTCACTTTAACGGACTGGCAATAAAACATACAAACCCGAAGCAAATATGGATTTACAGGAAAATATGTTAGGAATCATTGTTTCCTGTATGATGACTTGTATATAAGGCAAAATAAAAAAGAGAGAAAAAAAGCCTCCACCACCCGTTTAGGCTATGTTCAAAAGAGTAAAAATATACCGTATTAATCGTTGTCTACTATGGTATTTTTTACTGAATTGAGTTAGAGTTATTGTCAGAATGTAAAGAGTAAAAACCGTTTAGGCTATGGTCACACCAGTTTTGCTACGTTTTTGAACTTTCTCATTGCTTTCAATGGTGAAAAAACTATCTAGCGGTAAATGTAATTTTAACATTTTACTACCTTATCTGGGCATGTGGTATGTGACATGGTGAGACATATCCTGTTTAATTTATGAAGGAGGGACTCTGAAACTCACCAAGCCCATGCAGACAATGCAAGAACTGCCAAAAATTAGAAGGAGGAGGGACTCCGATACACCATGTATTAGACATAAAGGAGGGCCTCCTATATATTCTGTTAAAATTCTTAGGTACTATGATTCCCACACTCATAAAGCCAATATGTGGCGCGCCTGCGGGTCCAGTTGCCACAGAGGTACTGCATCTCAGCCAGAGGTAAGGAGAGAGCACTACTAGGGACCCAACCACTCACATCCAACACTACACCACCTCATAAAGGGAAGGTCCAGATAGCTCCTAAGGGAGAGCACAGGCCTGGTCCCTGTCAGGAGGGTGGAACTAAGTAGAGGAGGTGGGTGGAGGAAGTAGTTTAGGGGAGCACTGAAAGAAGAGTATAAAAGGAAGTGTAGAAACATCTAGAAGGGTCCATTCCTGCTTCCAGTCCATGGAGCAGGAGTTCAGTTGAGTCTGGTCCTAGGAGTGAGAGAGGAAGGGAGGACCGTGGAGGAGTAGGGCCCAGTCAGAGAGGCCCTGGAGGAGAGTGAGGAGAGAACACCAGAGCAGTGAGAGGGGCTCCAGAGAGAGAAGGGATCCTAGGGGCACGGCGAGTGCGGGATGCCACCCGTGCGCTCAAGTTCACGCTGATCGTGGAGGGATCAAGGCCGCAGTAGGGGACCGGCCCCAGACTAGTGGAGTACTTTAAGGCTCAGCTAGCAAACCGGAGGTTTCGGTATCTTCATGTGCCGTAGCCAAAATTCACACATAATCGCTGGAAAGGAGGCCATATAGGACCAAGGAGACAGTCTGGACGTCGCCCGACAAGGCCCGCGGCCACTGGCTCGGGACACTGTGTGTGAGGCGCAGGGCAGGAGGGAGAGAGCCAGCGCACAGAGAGATGACCTGGAAAGGTACATAAGAAAGGGGTCCCGTTCAAGTGCACCCAAGTTATCTAAGAGTTGGCTGGATCACTTCCCCGGAGGACACAGGACGACGTGGGCGGTTATAATCCGGCGGTTGTAACCTGGAGCAGCTTGACAACTGTGAGTAAATACTTGAAGACTGAACCTCAGTGTGTCCTTGCCTAATTGTTGCACCACCTGCCTTGCACAACACCAACAATATCTACCTCATCAATAACTATAACTGCCTTCAGGCTTAGCTCTGCCCGTGGAGAGCTGCACTATCTCTGCTGCGTCACCATCAGCCCCAGTGGATCTGCACCGCAGCGGCGGCCCCATATAGCCGCATACCACAGGTGGCGTCATAAACTTTATTCCCCAAATTGACTTTCCCTTTTCTTTATTTGACCGCCTTGGGCCACGGACCGGGTCACTGCCACCGTGACTACCCCGAAAAGGACCGGCCTGGCTACCGAGTACCACACGGCCCCAGAGGGCGCATCAACTTCACTATGTGCAAGAGCTGTCAAAACATAGAAGAAGGTTCTCCAATACACCCTGCAAGACATGCAGGTGAGAGGCTCAGACACATAGACACGTAGATGAGGGACTCTGATTCAATTCTGGTACTATCACACAAGGTGTGGGAAAGACTTGGTGCGACACAAAGGGAAGAGGGAAAGGAAGCCCAGACACTAGGGAAAGGGAGAAGTGGAGACCTCCTAGGCTGATTTAATATCACCCTGTCTCCACTAACATCCCTTTATTGGTTCTTCACCAATCACCGCATGCGAACCTCGCCCTGTCTTTCCCTGGCGTTAGGTTCTGGTTAGGGAAGGGAGGGGGATGAGCACTAGTCGATCCCCACTGACAACTAAAGACAACAAGGGGGAACAAACAAGGGAAGATAGTTTATCTTTAGTCGACTTTGAGAGATGAACACCCGTCCTCATAGCTCCAGAGAGGAAGAGGTAATGCACTTGCTCCGAGCCTTCACAGGGGGTAATGTGAGTATCGCCGGCACCTCCCTCTAGCAGACAGCAGGTATTTATATACCCAGGCCAGGGTGTTAATTAGCCATAGGAAGGTAGCCGCTGGGTCCTGGAGAGACAGCCTCTAAGAAGGTGTCTGTAATGCCAAATGTAGAGATCTCCTGCAGCTAACTGCAGGGCGACTGTCTGTCACTTCTGACACACCCGTGACAGGTACTATTTTAAAAAGATTCTGACTCCAAAACTGGCAAAGGCTATGCAGTCACTGCGAGATTTAGCTAAACTTACAAGGAGGCATTGCAATACAGCCAACAAGACACGTAGAGGGGGGACTCTGAATAAATTGTTTGGACAATTATAAAAAGATTGTGAATTGGATGAAGAATACATTTTTGGATAATTTTAAAATGATTTTGACTCCGAGACTGGTTAATATCTGCCATCCACCATCATATGTGACTCGCCCCCGGGGTCATAGGGTACTCGGTAGCCGGGCCGGTCGTTGCTAGGGGAGATGTCACAGTGGTGGTGACCCGGTCCGTGACCCAGGGCGGTCAATAAAAGGGATCTTTGGGAAAGGGGATTATCAGTTTTATATAATGTTCGTGACGCCGCCTGTGGTATGCGGCTATATGGAGCCGCCGCTGTGGAGCCGGTCCTCTGGAGCTGATGTTAATGCAGCAGAGTTGGTTCAGCTCTCCACAGGTAGAGCTAATCTCCAGGGCGGTGCGGTGATGGTAGATGATGAAGTAACTGTGGTTGTGCAGTGTGGTGCAGGGGATGATGGCACAGCAATGATTCACAGAGACAGTGGGGTGCAGTCTTCAGGGTTTACTCACAGTTCTCTCTTTGCTCCTGGTAACAACTGCCAGCTTATAACCACCCACGTTGTGCAGCATTCACCGGGCAGGGGTTCAGCAATCCCTCAGGTTATTCCAGAGTGCCTGACAGGACCCCGTTCTAGATGTCTTTCTCAGCCGTCTTCCTGCGCTGGCTCTCACCCTTCCTGCCCTGCGCCTCGCAAACAGAGTCCCAAGCCGGTATCCTCGGATCTTTCTGGGCAACCTGGAGTTCCCTGGATCCTATGTGGTTACCTTTTTGGTGACTTGAGTGCGGATGCGGCAACTACTCCCTGAAAGAGTAGAAGCCTCCTGTTTCTAGTTGAACATTGTAATTCTCACTAGTTAGGGGCTGGTCCCCTTCTGCGGCTCAATCCCTCCACCGCCTGGTAGATTCAGGTGTACGGGTGGCCTCCAGCACTGCCCATACCCCTGGGATCCCTTCTTCACTCCTGGAGCCTTCCCTGTGCTCCCGTTCCTTCCTCCTCTCCTTCTCCTGGGCCTCTCTCACTCAGGCACGCGCTTCCCTGAGCAGAGCTCCCGCAGAACTCCTGCTCCCAACTCTTCCTCTGACTTAATCCCCCTCTAGAACCTTCCACCCTCTATTTTATATCGCTTCTTACTGAGCTCCCCTGAACTACCTCCACCACCCACACCCACTACATGGTTCCCCCTACTTTGGTTCCCCCCACTCCAGCCAGGGATAGGCCTCAGCAGAGGAGCAGCGCATCTAGCCCCTCCTGCCGGTCTGGAATAGTGTAATGTTGGATGCAGGTGTTAGGGTCCCGGGCAGGACTCTTACCTGAG
Organism: Phyllobates terribilis; assembly: GCF_046119375.1. Taxonomy (NCBI): domain Eukaryota; kingdom Metazoa; phylum Chordata; class Amphibia; order Anura; family Dendrobatidae; genus Phyllobates; species Phyllobates terribilis. The sequence goes on along the minus strand of NW_027362770.1, from coordinate 70,488,922 downwards.
AGTGAGATACCACACCTCTGGGTGGGATGCAGTACCTCCGTGGCGACTGAACCCGCAGGGGCGCCACATATGCTTAGATTGGTAAAGTCAATGCACTATGTGCAAGGAGTGACAAAAATTCGAACGAGGCACACCAATACACCCTGGAAAACATGCAGATGAGGGCCTCAGAAAACCTTTTTTTACCCTTATTAAGGGAGTGGGACTCCTAGACTGGTAAAGCCAATGCACTATGTGAAAGGCCTGAAAATAATTTTAGCCACTTTACGACCTTTGACGTATCCATGTGTCCAAGTCGCTTTGTACTTAATGACCTTGGATGTATGGATACATCATATCTTTAATGCAGCACCGTGACAGCGCTATCTTGCAGCTGGCAACATGCAGTTGTCGTCCAGGGGGGTGGCGATGCAACTACGATCGCTGTGATTGGCTGTTCAATTCTGAACAGCCAATCACAGCATTTCTGAGTGTTTCAGACAATTGCCTGAAACACTGATGCCTGAAACACTGATCAGATTGCCTGAAACACTGATGTCGAGCCAAGGATCGGTGCTGTGAGAGCAACGATCATATGCTGGAGCTTAGCAACGCTGGTGTCACCAGCGCCAGCTATGATTGGTGCGATTGACGATGACATTGATCGCACCAATCTGAGCACACAGACGCAGTGTGACCTGGCTGGACTTCCTCATTCTAGCTGCAGAATAGTAGAGGGCGGTCACACTGCCTCTCTGTGCAACGTGCTGGGCCTTCTGATGCCACAAAAGCCTGTGCTATCACAGTTATTGCTGCTGCCTGTGCTCCTGCTGAACAAGAAGAAAAAAGAAGAGTTCCTGATCCTTGCCTGTTCCTTGCCTGATTTTTTGTAATCCACCCCAATCCCCCTCTCCCCCCTTTTTTTCCCTCTCCCCCCCTCCCCACCCAGCCCTTCTACCGCCGAGCACTGATTAGTACTTGATCGCTGATCAGTACTTGATCGCTCGATTTTTGGCAGTTTTTTTCTTTTTCGTGAGTAATGCAGCCGCCGCACTGATCAACATCCGTGCTTTGTTGTTTTCCAGGACTTTTTTTTCTCCCTGTCCACCCCCCATCCTCCTTTGCACCACTCCATGTGTGCGTCCAACAGCCGCCGAGACAGTGATTGATTAGCACTAGTGTTGAGCGAGCACTAAAATGCTCGGGTGCTCGAAGCTCGGGCCGAGCTCGCCGTGATACTCGGGTGCTCGACCCAAGCAACGAACCCAATGTTAGTCTATGGGAGACCCGAGCATTTTTGTGGTGGCACCCCCGGCAGTCTTTTAAAAGCCTAACAAGTGCCCAAAACGATAGTGACAGTGCTCAAATGACATGGGAACAGCATGGGGATCGCCCCAGGAAGCATTTCTGACCCCCAGGTCACTGCTGTCAACAACGTGGTCAGAGGTATTAAGCCACTTTTAAAGGCTCACAATAAAACGAAAGTGAAACTTTTTTTCCTGTGAAATATGTTAAGGAACATCCTTTCCAGGGAAAAGACTTGTGTATAAGTTAAAATAAATGACCAAAAACAAAAATACTCCTCCACACCTTCGGCTATGTTCACAAGTAGCATTTTTTATGCGTTTTTGCACTTTTGTATTGCTTTCAACTATGACAAATGCATTCACCGGGAAATGTCATTTTAACATTTTACAACCTTATCTGGCCATGTGCTGTGTGACACATGCATAAAGTGCTGAAAAGACATGGGAACAGCATGGGGAAGACCCCTGGAAGCATCTCTGACTCCCAGGTCACTGTCTAAAAGTGTGCCCATCATAAGTGATCCTTGCCGCATCAGAAGATGCAGACTTGCAACTATCCCCATGCAAGTTCTAGTCCCAGGGCAGTGTTCAATTGTACCTCCCCCATTCCTTGCAATACAAGCGCAAGTATGCAGCCTGCCACCCACCCACCCCCAGGCTGCAATACCATACTGCTTGCTTGCTTGAACTTGAAATTGGGCCTTTTAGGCATGTGGAGGCGGAATCTGGCCACCACGTCATGGCTGTGTTGGCGGCCTGGAATCCATACTCAGTCCCCAGCCGCCCGGCGGCCGGGTGTCCATACTCAGTCCCCAGCCGCCCCACGGCCGAGTGTCCACACGGTCCCCAGCCGCCTGGGGGCAGTCGGGTGTCCATAAACGGTCCCCAGCCGCCCCCATTTCTCCTTGGAACATCCCCCCACACACTTTTCTTAGCCTGGCCTGATTTAGGCAGCATTGGACGAGCCCACCAGAGAACCAGACTCCTCCGGTGGGCCCTGACTTCTCCATCGGTGGAGTTGAGAGTGCCAAGGTGAGGAGCATGATGATGATGACAGAAGTTAGCATCTGCTATGTTTTCTTTTAATGCAAGTGTAAGTGTGCAGCCTGCCACCCACCCACCCCCAGACTGCAATTCATACTGCTAGCTTGCACTTGAAATGGGGCCTTTCAGTTTAGAGGAGGCCGAAGCTGGCCACTACCTCATGGCTGCTTCGGCAGCGAGGTATCCATACTCAGTCCCCAGCCGCCCCTATTTGTCCTGGTGTGCCTTCTACATAAGATTAAGCGCGTATACCAAAACATTACCTGTGCCCTCCCCAGTGCATTTAGTGGGAAGGAGAGCCTATTCCGCTGTAGTGTGTGCATGCCAAACCCCTGTTCATGGTACATGCGAAGATGCCTCCCACCTTGCACCTGTCGTTGCAGACTTGCAACTATCCCCATTCAAGTCCTTGTCCCAGGGCAGTGTTCAATTGTACCTCTCCCATTCCTTGCAATGCAAGCGCAAGTATGCAGCCTGCCACCCACCCACCCCCAGGCTGCAATACCATACTGCTTGCTTGCACTTTAAATTGGGCCTTTTAGGCATGTGGAGGTGGAATCTGGCCACCACGCCATGGCTGTGTCGGCGGCCTGGTATCCATACTCAGTCCCCAGCCGCCTGGTGGTCGGGTGTCCCCGCTTGCTCCCCAGCCTCCAGGGGGTGGCCGGGTGTCCATACTCGGTCCCCAGCCACCCCTATTTGTGCCGGTAACCTTTCCCACACTTTTCTTAGCCTGGCCTGCTTTAGGGCAGCATTGGCCGAGCCCACCGGACTATCAGACTCCTCTGGTGGGCCCTGGCTTCTCCATCAGGGGAGTTGAGAGTGCCAAGGTGAGGAGCATGATGAGGATGATAGAAGTTAGCATCTGCTTTGTTTTGTTGTAATGCAAGCGCATGTATGTAGTAGCGGCTAGGCCTGAGGAGGTCAGCGTTTTGGCGCATATCCTACCTCCTCCGAGGATTGCTGGATGTTTTCCTGCTACTATCCAAGTTCTATGACTCCCGTTAAAACAAAGCTTCAGGTGATAAATGATGGATGAGGTAGTGGCAAAGGAGAAAGAGCAGGAGGAACAGGGACCATTCACATCAATATCAGGCCAGTCAACCAGATATGTCTTGTAGGATTTGTTTCTGTAACAAAATGAGCGGTTCGGCTACACAGTTATAGGGCATACAGTGAGTGCAATGCCTACCAAAAATTTTGAGGCACTCCAATGCCCCTTGGAAATGACATGGAGGTCAGAGGGCATTAACTAAACCTTTTTTTCCATTTATAGCAACTGGGTCTCCTGTGCACTGTTGGCCTAAGCAGTGAATGGAATGCTTTCCAAAAATTATGAGGTACTGCAATGCCCCTTACAAGAGCCATGTGTGGCACCCCAGGGGTCTGGTCACCACAGTAATAGAGATTACGTCGGAGAGCAAGTGGGAGGTTTCCTGGTCAGGATCCCTTAAACATGCAACATCCTCCTGCCCCAGTCCTGGGAGGGGAGAATTCTGCCCTTATAAACTGGATCTGGGGTGGGGTTGAGTGAGTCAGAGAACAGAGAACAGTCAGAGTCAGAGTGAGAGCAAGGGAAAGTAACAGCAAGGAGCTCTGTAGTAGCTAGGAGCTAAAGACGAGGGGCTGGAAGCTGAGCAGAGCTCGCCCTGGCAGAAGACAATAGGAACCGGACACAGGAGTCCGAAGCTGTGAGGACTTATATATCCAGCAGCAGAAACCAGTCGGCAGGGGATTTCAGGTCCTCTGGCCATAGAAGCCCGGAGGCTCAGTCACAAGCAAGGGACCAGCACCGCCGTCGTGGAGCGGAGGCTAACAGAAGGCCCCAAGTCACCAGCCATACGGGTGAGCACTACACGGTACACTCAGGGACGTGGGCTACTTCTACCCGCTTACAGCAAGGTAGCCAGGAAGAGTGCAGACAGACGGGGAGGCCTACAACTCCACCTGGCCAGGGGAACTCCTGCTTGCTCACAGACTGACCAGGCCTCTTATGCTAGCCAGTACTCCCGGGAGGGTCTACCTTATAATCATCAGTAAAGACCCTGAACTGCACTGCAAAGACTCTGAGTCATTCCTGCTGCGCTTGTGCACCATCACCCCCATCATCCACACTCACTGCCCTGAGGCTATACTCCTCCCGAGGGGTTATCCCATTTTATGCTGCGCACACAACACCAGCCTCAGCGGTCTGCCTCGCAGCGGTGGTACTGCCTGACCGCAATCCACGGGTGGCGCAGTCGGACAATTAACCTCAAAACCTAAGAAAGATTGCCACTGGTTTGACCAGCCTGAGCCACGGGACTGGGTCACCGCCACGGAGACTACAGACCCCAGAGACCCGGCACCGGGTATCCCACACACGTGTACACACGGCCCAGGGGGCGCGTCACATGCAGTACAGCATATTACAAACATAAGTCCCATTATTGGGGAGTGGGTGTCCCATAGTATTTGCTTATGCCTTGCAAGCAAAAGCTGCCAAAAATTAGGACGGAGCAACTTGCAATGCCCCTTACAAGAGCCATGCAGTACAGCATATTACAAACATAAGTCCCATTATTGGGGAGTGAGTCTCCCATAGTATTTGCTTATGCTTTCCCAGCAAAAGCTGCCAAAAATTAGGACGGAGCAACTTGCAATGCCCCTTACAAGAGCCATGCAGTACAGCAGAGGTCCCCAACCTTTTTTGCACCAGGGACCGGCTTTAAGCAAGACCAGTTTTCCATGGCCCGGTGGGGGTGGGGGTGGGGCTTTGGTCATATGGGGGTGGAGTTATGGAGGGGTGGAGCTGTATGGGGAGGATGCTGGCGGGACCTCGGTGTACAGCGCTGCTAAGTAGCAGCATTGTACATTGAGCGTCAGTGTATACAGCGCTGCTGCTTAGCAGCGCTACACACTGAACACCGGTACCGGGAGCCGTGTCACTGAAGCCAGTCTGCTGCCCCAGCACGCCCCACATAACATGTTCTGCCGGGGGCGTGTCAGTGAGGAGAGCCTGCCGCCCCACCCCGTCAGGAACACACCATGCTGTGCAGGAGGGCCGCGTCACTAAGACCCGCCCCGTGACGTACAACAGGTACCATGCTGTGCTGTGGAGGGCTGCGTCACTAAGACCCGCCCGACGCCCCACCCCGTCCTGCATAATGTTCTCTGCCGGGAGCTGCGAGCTGTCACGGCTATGGCAGAAAACATTATAAATCCACACAGAGCGAGCTCTGACCAGGCGCAGGGCCGCGGAGCTAGCTGTCAGCGGCGCCGCGGACCGGCTGAAAAACCCCAACGGCCCGGTCCTGGTCCGCGGACCGGCGGTTGGGGACCTCTGCAGTACAGCATATTACAAACATAAGTCCCATTATTGGGGAGTGGGTGTCCCATGGTATTTGCTTATGGTTTCCCAGCAAAAGCTGCCAAAAATTAGGACGGAGGAACTTGCAATGCTGGCACCCTGGTGGTATAGTGGTGGTGGAGGCTGAGGATAAGGAGAAGAAGATTAAACAGCCGAAACGAGGAAGCGTATACCCATGTGTGGGTGTGAAGCGTGTGAAGCGGTGCATGTGAATACACCTCCCGAAATAACACAGTGGATTTGACTTTATGTTACTCTGCTGTCATTTGGTGGTGATGAGAAGTCTGGCCCAATCCAGCCCTTGTTCATTTTGATAAGGGTCAGCTTGTCAGCATTGTCAGTTGACAGGCGAGTGCGCTTATCAGTTATAATTCCCCCAGCGGCACTAAAAACACGCTCTGATAACACGCTAGCGGCAGGGCAGGCCAGGACCTCCAAGGCGTACAGAGAGAGTTCATTCCAAGTGTCCAGCTTGGATACCCAATAATTAAAAGGCACAGAGGAATCACGGAGGACGCTGGTACGATCGGCAAGGTACTCCCTCACCATCTTTTGAAACTTTCCACTCCTTGTGAGAGTACCCCGCGCCTCAGGGCCTGTAAGCTGGGCGGGTGTCAGAAAACTGTCCCAGAACGTTGACAGTGCTCCCCTGCCTCTGCTGGATTGGAGTTGCATCTCTCTCGCCTGTACGCCTTGGTTGGGCAACGAACTGTGACCTCTGCCGCTAGCGTGTTCAGATGGGAATTTTTTTAAGAGTTCTGCAGCAAGGGCCTTCTGGTATTGCCCCATTTTTGCAGACCTCTCCACCTCAGGAATAAGAGAGTGAAAGTTCTCCTTGTAGCGGGGGTCTACAAGTGTCACCAACCAGTAATGACTGTCACCCAACATTTTGACAACGCCAGGGTCACGGTTAAGGCAGCGTAACATAAAGTCAGCCATGCGTGCCAGACTGGTAACGGGCAAGATTTCCGTGTCCTCACCAAGATGACGACTGACCATGCTCTCCTCCTCCTCTTCCTCCTCCCCCCTGTCCTCAGGCCACCCACGCTGAACCGATGGTATGACACTTGTACAGGTACTACCGTCTACAACGCATGATAGCAGCTCCTGTTCTTCCTCCTCCTCTTCCTCCTCCTCCTCTCCCTCATTGTCCCCCAATGAACGTTGGGATGAGATGAGGCTGGGCTGTGTGTAATCGCCCGCTACGGCTTCTTGATCCATCTCATCATACTCTGGCTGCAATGCCTCCTCTTTAATTCTCTGCAGAGAGCGTTGCAAAAGACAGACAAGTGGGATGCTGACACTAATGATGGCGTCATCGCCACTCACCATCTTGGTGGCCTCCTCAAAGTTTGTCAGGATGGTACATATGTCAGACATCCAGGTCCACTCCTGAGGTCTTATGTGTGGAGTCTGACCTGAATATCGACGGCCTTGTTGCAGCTGGTACTCCACAACTGCTCTCTTCTGCTCACAAATACTTTGCAACATGTGGAGGGTAGAGTTCCAACGTGTGGGGACATCACACACCAGTCGGTGTGCCGGAAGCAGCAAACGCTGCTGCAACACAGCAAGGGCGGCGGAAGCTGTAGCCGACTTGCGAAAATGAGCTGACAGGCGGCGTACTTTCACGAGCAGATCTGGCAACTCGGGGTACGATTTAAGAAACCGCTGAACCACGAGGTTAAGCACATGAGCCAGGCATGGTACGTGTGTGATCTCACCTCGCCTCAGAGCCGCCACCAGGTTACGGCCATTGTCACACACGATCATGCCGGGATGTAGGTTCAGCGGTCTCAGCCACAGATCTGCCTGCTCTTTCACAGCTGTCCACAACTCACAAGCAGTGTGAGGTTTATCACCTAAGCTTATGAGTTTCAGCACAGCCTGTTGCCGCTTGGCGGAGGCAGTACTGCAATGCTTCCAGCTTGTAACTGATGTGGTGATATCTGAGATGGAGGCTGAACATGAGGAGGAGGAGGAGGAGGAGGATGCGCAGGAGCTGTACACTGTGGGGGCAACTCTGACTGACATAGGGCCCGCAATCCTCGGTGTGGGGAGGATGTGTTCCGTCCCAAGGTCCGACTGGGTCCCGGCTTCCACTATGTTTACCCAGTGTGCCGTCAGAGAGATGTACCATCCCTGGCCACAAGCACTTGCCCACGTGTCCGTTGTCAGGTGGACTCTCCCAGTAACTGCGTTGTTGAGTGCACGGCAGATGCTTTGGGACACGTGCTTGTGTAGTGCGGGGATGGCACACCGGGCAAAATAGTGTCGGCTGGGGACCGAGTACCGAGGGACGGCCACCGCCATAAGATTGCGGAAGGATTCCGTCTCCACCAGCCTAAAAGGCAGCATTTCCAATGCAAGCAGTCGTGAAATGTGCGAATTTAGGACTGTGGCCTGTGGGGCGTTAGCTGCGAATTTCCGCTTTCGTTCAAAGGTCTGGGATATTTACAATTGAACGCTGCGGTGGGACGTGGACGTGGACGTTGATGCTGTTTCTTGAGAAACTGCCATAACATGTGAAGACTGAGAGGAGGGGGCATCTTTACATGCAGTATGGACAGGGGATTGCCTTGCACACACAACAGGGGGTTCTATTGCACGCACAACAGTGGAAGAAGCAGTGGTGACACCCGCTGACACTGGTCGTGGACCCTGGGTTTCGCCCCACAAAGTCGGGTGCTTTGCTGCCATGTGCCTGATCATGCTGGTGGTGGTCAGACTGGTAGTTTTGTCACCCCTGCTGATGCTGGCATGGCAGGTGGAACATATGGCCTTTTTGGGGTTATCAGCAGAGTCTTTAAAAAAATTCCAGACTCTGGAAGACCTACCGCTTGTACTGGCAACGTCCCTCGTGTTGGTGTTACGGGGCACGGTTGCCTGCCTTCTGTCTGCGGCCACCACACTGCTTCTTCCTGCCTGTTGGGGTACTCTGCCTCCCTCCCCCTGTGTGCTGCTGGCCTCACTCTGCATGTCCTCCTTCCACGTTGGGTCAGTTACTAGATCATCCACCACCTCCTCCTCTTCCACTTGCGCACCACGATCCTCCTCCTCACTTCCTGGCAATTGTGTCTCGTCATCGTCCACCTCTTGTGACAGATTGCCAATGTCGACTTCCTGTGGCCGTGGCTGTTCAAATATTTGGGCATCGCAATATGGGATCTCCTCTTCCACCACTTCAAGCGTATCAGGCGAGGGGCCCAAATATGGAAATGGACCAGTGAACAGCTCTTCAGAGTGTCCAAGTGTGGGATCACTTGCTGTCTGACGACACTCGGCATGGTGGGAGGAAGGAGCATCAGGGTGAGGAGGAGTATGCGGTCGAGACTCACGGCTACTAAGAGTTGACCGTGTGGAAGACAGACCGGAGGTGGTGGTGCCCAGGTAACTGGAAGTATTGTCTGCTATCCAATTAATAACCTGTTCACACTGATCAGTTCTCAATACTGGTGTTGTTCTGTGCTTCCCTAGTAATTCGGTCAAGAAGTGGGAGCGAGAAGATGTGGCTGTTGGTTGTGGCACATTTTCACCTTGGCCACGGCCCTGTCCTCTGCACGAACCATCACCAGAACGTCCACTTCCACGTCCCTTGCCACGTGCCTTGCCCATTGTAAATGAAGTAAAATAGCTTACACTTGCACTATCAATGGAAAAAGGGTAATAAAGAGTAGATTAGAACCGTGGAAGAGGAAAACCACAGTTATTGTTTACTGGGGTATACCACACTTTTTTAAATAGAGATATTTGCGGCTGAACAGTGAGCGACACACTCAAACTGCTTTTTTTTTAGATACCAAAGGCCCAAAACTGGATAGTACAGCGATTTGACCCGTGGAACTGCGAAACCACACTGGGATATCGGGCCTACACAAGACTATTTTCAACAGATATATTTTTGTGTCACAACAGTCAGGAGACACTACTGTTTTTCTTTACGGAAAAAACTACCAAAACCTGAATAATAGAGATTTTTTACCATGGAACAGCAAAACCACAGTTATAATTTACTGGTGTATACCAGGCTTTTTAAAATATATATATATTTGCGGCTGAACAGTGAGCGACACACTCAAACTGTTTTTTTTAGATACAAATGGCCCAAAAGTGGATAATACAGAGGTTTGTACCGTGGAACTGTAAAACCACACTTGTATTTCTCAGGCCTACACCAGACTATTTTCAACAGATATATTTGTGTCTGAAAAATCAGGGAGACGCTATTTTTTTTTTTTTTTTACAGCAAAAAATGCAAAAAGCAGGATAATAGAGATTTTTTACAGCAAAAAATGCCAAAAACAGGATAATAGAGATGTTTTACCGTGGAACATCAAAACCACAGTAATAATTAACTGGTGTATACCAGGCTTTTTAAAAAATATATATATTTGCGGCTGAACAGTGAGCGACACACTCAAACTGTTTTTTTTAGATACAAATGGCCCAAAAGTGGATAATACAGAGGTTTGTACCATGGAACTGCAAAACCACACTTGTATTTCTCGGGCCTACACCAGACTATTTTCAACAGATATATTTGTGTCTGAAAAATCAGGGAGACACTATTTTTTTTTTTTTACAGCAAAAAATGCAAAAAGCAGGATAATAGAGATTTTTTATCATGGAACAGCAAAAGCACACTTCTGTCTCTCTGGCCTACACCAGACTATTTTCAACAGATATATTTGTGTCTGAAAATCAGGGAGACACTATTATTATTTTTATACAGCAAAAAATGCCAAAAACAGGATAATAGAGATGTTTTACCGTGGGACATCAAAACCACAGTAATAATTTACTGGTGTATACCAGGCTTTTTAAAATATATACAGTGCCTACAAGTAGTATTCAACCCCCTGCAGATTTAGCTGGTTGACACATGCGGAATTAACTTGGCATTGTGACATTTGTACTGTAGATCAGCCTGGAAGTGGGAAATGCACTGCAGCAAATTTTTTTTTTTTTTTTAAAACGTTAAAAGTTAATTCAGAGTGTCATTTATTATTCAACCCCTCAAACCACAAGAATTCTGTTTGGTCCCCCTAAAGTATTAAGAAGTAGTTCAGGCACCAAGAATAATGGGCTTCACATGTGTGGATTAAAGATCTCTTTTGCCAGCCTTTTCTGACTATTTAAGACCCTCCCCAAACTTGTGAACAGCACTCAGACATGGTCAACATGGGAAAGACAAAGGAGCATTCCAAGGCCATCAGAGACAAGATCGTGGAGGGTCACAAGGCTGGCAAGGGGTACAAAACCCTTTCCAAGGAGTTGGGCCTACCTGTCTCCACTGTTGGGAGCATCATCCGTAAGTGGAAGGCTTATGGAACTACTGTTAGCCTTCCACGGCCTGGACAGCCTTTGAAAGTGTCCTCCCGTGCCGAGGCCAGGCTTGTCCGAAGAGTCAAGGCTAACCCAAGGACAACAAGGAAGGAGCTCCGGGAAGATCTCATGGCAGTGGGGACATTGGTTTCAGTCAATACCATAAGTAACGTACTCCACCGCAATGGTCTCCGTTCCAGACGAGCCCGTAAGGTACCTTTACTTTCAAAGCGTCATGTCAAGGCTCGTCTACAGTTTGCTCATGATCACTTGGAGGACTCTGAGACAGACTGGTTCAAGGTTCTATGGTCTGATGAGACCAAGATCGAGATCTTTGGTGCCAACCACACACGTGACATTTGGAGACTGGATGGCACTGCATACGACCCCAAGAATACCATCCCTACAGTCAAGCATGGTGGTGGCAGCATCATGCTGTGGGGCTGTTTCTCTGCCAAGGGGTCTGGCCACCTGGTCCGCATCCATGGGAAGATGGATAGCACGGCCTACCTGGAGATTTTGGCCAAGAACCTCCGCTCCTCCATCAAGGATCTTAAGATGGGTTGTAATTTCATCTTCCAACAAGACAACGACCCAAAGCACACAGCCAAGAAAACCAAGGCCTGGTTCAAGAGGGAAAAAGTCAAGGTGTTGGAGTGGCCTAGTCAGTCTCCTGATCTTAACCCAATTGAAAACTTGTGGAAGGAGCTCAAGAATAAAGTCCACATGAGACACCCAAAGAACCTAGATAACTTGGAGAAGATCTGCATGGAGGAGTGGGCCAAGATAGCTCCACAGACCTGTGCCGGCCTAATCAGGTCTTATAAAAGACGATTATTAGCTGTAATTGCAAACAAGGGTTATTCCACAAAATATTAAACATAGGGGTTGTATAATAATTGACCCACACTTTTATGTTTAAAATTTAATAAAATTCAACTCAGCAACATAACTTTTTGGTTTGTAAGATTTATGCTTCTGTTCATAAAACCTACTCTCGTTTGCAGTTTGAAGGCTCTAACTTATTTGCATCTTATCAAACCAGCTAAATCTGCAGGGGGTTGAATACTACTTGTAGGCACTGTATATATTTGCGGCTGAACAGTGAGCGACACACTCAAACTGTTTTTTTTAGATACAAATGGCCCAAAAGTGGATAATACAGAGGTTTGTACCGTGGAACTGCAAAACCACACTTGTATTTCTCGGGCCTACACCAGACTATTTTCAACAGATATATTTGTGTCTGAAAAATCAGGGAGACACTATTTTTTTTTTTTTTACAGCAAAAAATGCAAAAAGCAGGATAATAGAGATTTTTTACCGTGGAACAGCAAAAGCACACTTCTGTCTCTCTGGCCTACACCAGACTATTTTCAACAGATATATTTGTGTCTGAAAAATCAGGGAGACACTATTATTATATTTATACACCAAAAAATGCCAAAAACAGGATAATAGAGATGTTTTACCGTGGAACATCAAAACCACAGTAATAATTTACTGGTGTATACCAGGCTTTTTAAAATATATATATATTTGCGGCTGAACAGTGAGCGACACACTCAAACTGTTTTTTTTAGATACAAATGGCCCCTAGAACTGCAAAACCACACTTCTATTTCTCTGGCCTACACCAGACTATTTTCAACAGATATATTTGAGTCTGAAAAATCAGAGGCATACTTTTTTTTTTTTTTGGGGGGGGGGGGGGCACCAAAAGGTTAATAAGATGGGTATTTGTACATTGTGAAGGAGGAAAAAAAAAAGAGGGTTTAGATAAAAAAAAAGGATTTTTCCTGGCCCCTGGGACCTGGAGCTAAGTCCAGCAATTTCAGCAACAGGAGCAGCACACAGGACTGTAATGCAGCGTTTGCTGGTATAACCACTGCGTCTCCTATACAGCCTGCCTGCCTGATATACCTGGGATGGATATTAGTCCTGAGAAGGACTGTTTGTTTGATCTGGCAGCCTTTACAGACCTTACACTAACTATTTTGCAGGATATAGCTCTCCCTAAATCAGCAGCGCTGTCCCTACACTGTCTGATCCGGAGCGACTGTGTCCAAGATGGCGGCGCCCGATTTTAAATAATCGAGGTGACGCTGTGCGGCCAGCCAATCACTGTAATGCCCACAAACAACATGGCTGCGGCATTACAGTGACTGGCTGGCAATCCCTGCATGTTCATTGGCTCTGTAAAGAGCGCCAAACATGCAGGGCGGAGACCCGAGCTCCCGCCCGAGTAACCCGGAAATGCTCGGTGCTCGCCGAACATCCCGAGTAGCGTGATGCTCGGGCGAGTACCGAGCAGTGTCGAGCATGTTCGCTCAACACTAATTAGCACCCGTGCTCGTTTTTGGCAAGGACTTTTTTTTCCTGTCTACGTTTTATCCACTTTTTTCACCACGTCCATGTGTGCATCCTACAGCCGTCGAGAGCTGGTCAGTGACGAACATTACTGACAGGCCTCCAGTTGTTTTTTGTGAAAAAGAATTGAGTAAAAAATCATTTCAATTAGTTGATGGGACTAGATTAGGGACAGTAAAAAATATACTGTAGTAATCGTCGTCTACTACAGTATTTTTTACTGAATTGAGTTAAGCTATGTTCGCACATTGCGTTTTTCAGTGTTTTTTTCTGCAGCAAAACCTAATCTCTTGCCAGGAAGGTTGGTTCAGGATTTTTCTTGTTTTTTTCCTTGTTTTTTTGCTGTGTATTTTCTGCATTCTTTTGTGCGTTTTTGCTGCGTTTTTCAGGATCCCAAAGTTCAGCTTTGCTTCCACCACAGAAGCATGAACACAGGTCATCAATGCAAGACATATATGAAACTATATTAACCAGAATTTCAAATGTAACAGTGGGGGGAGGTGATTTGTCTGGAATAGTTTAACTAAGACACTGGCAGTGTATTGAGTTTGTAGGACTCTATTTATTTTCCCACTAAGATCTGCCATTGAATTGCTTAGGCATTGTTCAATTTCACACCTCCCTGAGCCACAGGTATTGCTCAATCTCACACATAGCTCAGCCAATGTTTACTGTGTGCGCATCACTAATTTAATTAAACTGTACTATCCAAGCTGCCATATTGGGTGATCAAGACAAGATGGTAAAATCACAAAAATAAATGAGTTTCACATACTGCTCTGCTTGCTATTTTTCACTAAAAATGCACAAAACCTGATAGCTATGTTCACACTAGGCATTTTTCCAGCGTTTTTTAACCACCCATTACTTCCTATGGGTGAAAAATGCTCAAAAAACGCTGAAAGAAGTGACACGCTGCAAAAAACATGCAAAGCACAAAATACTGATCAAACAATAACCAAGGTGTGTGCATGAGATTTATGTAATCTCATAGACTTTGCTGGTACTGTAAAACACAGCAGAAAACTTTCATAAAAAAACGCATAAAAAAAGCTGAAAAAACGCAATGTGTGTAATAGCTTTAGAGTTAGCGTCAGATAGAAAAATAGTAAAAATATAACGTAGTAATTGTCATCTACTATGGTATTTTTTACTGAATTGAGTTAGAGCTAGTGTCATAAAGTAAAGAGTAAAAATATACCGTAGTAATCGTCGTCTACTACGATATTTTTACTGAATTGAGTTAGAGTTAGTGTCAGAAAGTAAAGAGTACAGGGTGGACCATTTATATGGATACACCTAAATAAAATGGGAATGTTTGGTGATATCAACTTCCTGTTTGTGGCACATTAGTATATGGGAGGGGGAAAACTTTTCCAGCTGGGTGGTGACCATGGTGGCCATTTTGAAGTCGGACATTTTAGATCCATCTTTCTTTTTTTCAATGGGAAGAGGGTCATGTGACACATCATACTTATTGAGAATTTCATAATAAAAACAAGGGTGTGCTTGGTTTTAACGTAACTTTATTCTTTCATGAGTTATTTACAAGTTTCTCTTTGTTTACAGCCATTGACATGTCGCAGAGGTTAACACGTGAGGAGCGGATAGAAATTGTGTTGATGTCTGGTGAACACAGTACCTGGGTCATTGCAGCAGATTTCAATGCAAGACACCCTACGAGACCACCCATCTCCCATGCTACAGTTAGCAAACTGCTTGCCAAATTTCGTGAAACAGGTTCAGTGTTGGATTGGCCAAAATGTGGACGCAAGAAAACTGTCACTAATGAAGAAACATCAGTGGTTGTCCTAGCTTCACTCAGCAAAAGCCCACAGCGTAGCACTCGCCGCATGTCACTGGAGAGTGGCATCAGTCGAACATCCCTTCGGCGGATATTAGCTACTCACAAATGGCACCCTTAGAAAATCCAGCTGCTGCAGCATCTCAACGAGGATGACCCAGATCGGCGCACTGAATTTGCAGAATGGGCAAAACAAAAATTGGAACAGTTTCCACAGAACATTATGTTCAGTGATGAGGCAAACTTTTTTGTGAATGCTGAAGTTAACAAACAAAACCACCGCTATTGGTCTGACACTAACCCACAGTGGATAGATCCCTCCAAGACTGTTGGAACTCAAAAATTGATGGTATGGTGTGGTATATGGGGTACAAAGATCGTGAGGCCATTCTTCATCAATGGAAACCTCAATGCCACTGGATATCTGAAATTGCTACATGATGATGTGTTGCCCTCTTTATGCACTGAAGATGGCACGTTCCCTGAGTTTTTCCAACAAGATGGTGCACCACCACATTATGGGTGTCAGGTCCGAGCATTCCTACATGAACAGTTTCCTGGAAAGTGGATTGGTCATTGTGGGCCAGTTGAATGGCCACCAAGGTCTCCCGATCTGACCCCCTTAGACTTTTATTTTTGGGGTCATCTAAAAGCAAATGTCTATGCTGTGAAGATATGAGATGTGCAGCATCTAAAACAATGGATATTGGAAGCCTGTGCTAGCATTTCTTCTGGGGTGTTGATATCAGTGTGTCAAGAGTGGGAGAAGAGGGTTGCATTGACAATCCAACACAATGGGCAGCACTTTGAACACATTTTAAAAGTGGTCATAAACTTGTAAATAGCTCATGAAAGAATAAAGCTATGTTAAAACCAAGCACACCATTGTTTTTCTTATGAAATTCTCAATAAGTCTGATGTGTCACATGACCCTCTTCCCATTGAAAAGAATAAAGTTGGATCCAAAATGGCCGACTTCAAAATGGCCACCATGGTCACCACCCATCTAGAAAAGTTTTCCTTCTCCCATATACTAATGTGCCACAAACAGGAAGTTGATATCACCAAATATTCCCATTTTATTTAGGTGTATCCATATAAATGGCCCTCCCTGTAAAAATATACAGTAGTAATCGTCTACTACAGTATTTTTTACTGAATTGAGCTAGTGTCAGCGTGGAAAAAAAGGAATCAACCATACGTCCTACAGCCGTCGAGCGCTGATCACTGACGCACATCAAGCACTCACACACACACCTGAATGAAATTTGGTACTCACACGAACACCACATATGTAAAAAAATGTCCTGTTCGTCCCAATCACTGTATTCAGCGGAGGAGGCATACACCTTCCCTGCCTCCGACACTCAAAGTGAGGGAGGTGATCCCACATTCCTTTATTCTTCCTCCTCTTCCTCAAATGATGCTTAACCGCCACACAGATGCCCCAGGACAAAAACAAAACCAGCACCCACCGTTACTGACCCCGTATGGACTTAACCCCCTGAAGATTATGAGCCACTGATTCTTGATTTTGTGGCGCAATAAGAAATCAAATTTGACATCACTGGCCTCACAGAAATTGATTTTTTCTAAGTCTTTTTCTCTGAGGATTTTGTAAACCTCATGGTGGCCCAGACAAATTTGTACGCTCAGCAATTTTTGGCACAAAACTGCCCTTCATCACTTTAAATGCAGTACAAATTATGACATTTTGAGGCCTGGCCCTTCACATGGGGATAGTGAAGAAGCCAGAACTTCAACAATATTGGAGTGTTGACGTTTTATACAACACTTCAGTGTTCCGAATGGCCACGACCCGTAAATGTTTTGAGGCCATCAAAAATTTTTTGCACTACATTGATAATGCACGGTGTCCTCCCTGAAATGACCCCAACTTTGACCATCTTTTCAAAGTTCGGCCGGTCACTGATTGATCACTTCAGCAACAAGTTTGCTGAGGTGTACTTGCCCCAAAGGGACATCTGTGTGGATGAGTCCCTAATCAGTTTCAAGGGGAGGCTCAAATTCCAGTAATACCAGCCCAGCAAGAGGGCCAGGTATGCAATTAAGCTGTTCAAACTGTGTGAGAGTACATCAGGGTGCACCCACAAGTTTAGGGTTTATGAAGGGAAGGACTCACGGATTGAGCCGCGTGAATGCCCCCCTGTCCTGCGAATGAGTGGGAAAATTGTGTGGGATTTGGTGCACGCTGCATCAAGGTTGTCACCTCTATGTAGATAACTTTTATACCAGCATCCCTCTCTTTAAGTTCCTCTCTGCGCGAGCTACCACAGTGTATGGAACTGTCTTCAAAAATCAGAGATTCCTTCCTAGAAGACATTAATTGGGCAGCTGCTCAGAAAGGATGAGAGCAGAGCCCAATATAGCGCAACATGCTGGGTCAAATACAAGGACAAAAGGGATGTTCCTTTCTTGACCACCATACATGGTAATGACAGAATCCCCAGCACTGTATGAGGTACCTCTAAACAGGTTCACAAACCACATTGTGAACTGGGATACAACAAGAACATGGGGGGAGTTGATCTCTCTGATCAAGTCCTCAAGCCATACAGTGCCATGAGAAAAGCCAAGGTGTGGTACAAGAAGCTGGCCATGTACATCGTACAGATGGCAATGCACAACGCTTTCGTGCTATCACGATGTGCAGACCAGACCGGTATGTTGCACCTTTAGTTTCATTAGGAACTAATCTTTGGAGATCAGGAAGGAGAGGGCTCCAGTACTCCCGGAACTGAAGGTGCTTGTATCGTACCAGGCCAACATTTTACCGGGGAGGTCCCTCAAAGCACAAAAAAAGGAAGGTCACAAAAGAGGTGCCGAGTGTGTTACAGAAGGGGCATACGCAAGGACACCACTTATCAATGCGATACCTTCCCCGACAAACCTGGCGTGTGTATACAGTCCTGATCATTGTTATTGGCACCCCTTCATTTTTTTCATAGATTGTACAATATCTTCAGAAA
Organism: Phyllobates terribilis; assembly: GCF_046119375.1. Classification (NCBI taxonomy): domain Eukaryota; kingdom Metazoa; phylum Chordata; class Amphibia; order Anura; family Dendrobatidae; genus Phyllobates; species Phyllobates terribilis. The sequence continues at coordinate 70,470,754 of NW_027362770.1, read as the reverse complement.
TAAATGGAAATGTACAAAAAATATATCCTCAGGATTTTTCAATTAGTGGTCCAGAGTAATACAACAATAAAACATAGTTTGTCTTCTTCCATGTTACACTTTCAAAGAAGAAACAGAAGAAACAGAATAAACAGCATGTGCAGCAATAAAGGCACTCCTAATTAATACTTGGTTGCACTCTCTTTGGCATTGATGACAGCCTCCAAGCATTTCTTGTAGCCATCTATAAGCTTCTTGCACTTCACAGCTGGAATTTTCTCCCACTCTTCCTTTGCAGTTTGTTCAAGCTCTTGAATGTTTACAGGGATCTTTTTGACAATGGCAGATTTCAGCTCACCCCAAAGATTTTCAATGGGATTGAGGTCAGGACTCATTGCTGGTCATTTTAAAACAGTCCATTTTTTCTTTTTCAACCATTCCTGTGTACTTTTGGATGTGTGCTTTGGGTTTTGGAGAACCCATGATCTTCGACTCAAACCAACTTTTCTTACACTGGGCAGGACATTTCGCTCTAAAATCTCTTGATAATTCTCTGATTTCATGATTCCTATGATACGGTCAAGCCCTTCATCACCAGACACAGCAAAGCAACTCTACAGCATTATGGATCCTCTATTATGGATGCTGTTGGTAAGGTGTTTTTTTCCTTATAAGCTTCATTGCGCCGTCTAAAACAAACTGTTGCTTTGCATTGCCAAAGAGCTCTATCTTTGTTTCATCTGTCCACAGAACATTTTCCTAGAAGGTTTGTGGTTTGTCAAGATACTCTTTGGCAAAGATCAGTCATTCATTTTCATGTCTTTTCTTTAGCAATGGTTTCTTCCTTGGTCTTCGCTAATAAAGCTCTGCTTGGTTTAGTGTGCGGCATATGGTACTTGTTGAAACCATGACCCCAGACTTTTCCAGGTTGCCCTTCAGGTCTTTGGATGTTTGACGTGGTGTTTTTTCCACCATTTGCACCAACCTCCGAAGACATCTCTTGTCAATTTTCCTCTTTCCCCCACGTACAGGGAGGTTCTTGATAGTTCCATGCTTGGCAAACATTGCACACTGTTGAAACTGGGATACAAAGGTCTTTGGAGATAGCCTTATACCCTTTGTAAGTCTTGTGTTTGCTAATAATAGCAGTTCTGATGTCCTCAGACAGCTCCTTTGTCTTTATTATTATGACAAAGGATCAGGGCCTACCATGTGGCTTTTTAAAACAGTGAAGTCATCATTTATTGGCTAATTCATGTCACATGGGCATCGACAATTAATCACAGGAGAATCTCTTTTGTGATTTACCACAGGTGAGTCAAAATGTGTTTCCATGCTAAATTAATGTAAAGGGTGCCAATACCAGTGACACAGCAAGCTTTAGGTTTTTCTATTTTTCCTTACCATTCTTTTTGGTTTTAAATTATTGTTTATTATTTGCTCTTTTGTATCTAACACAAGTGCTCTATACAAAATACTATTTTACTTGATTAATTTTTTTCAGGAGCTATTCCACATTATGCAGGACTGTAAAAGAATGCTTCAGACTGTACCACACATGCATGGACTACCAAATTCATTTCTGACTTACACAACTCGCGTATGTCAACCTGATGAACACTACACAACTCACGTATGCCAACTTGACAAGCACTACACAACTCATGCATGCCAACCTGACAAACACTGCACAACCCACGTATCCCAACCTGACGAACGCTACACACCTCATGTATGCCAACCTGATGTACTCTACACTACTCATGTATACCAACCTGATGCACTCTACACAACTTGCGTATGCCACTACATTATAAAATTCACATAGCAGGAAACAGTACATGAGTTCCAAAATGGGGTCACTTGTAGGGCATTTCCACTATTTAGATCCAGTTGGATGAACAGGTAAGTGGGCTGCGCTGCTGGAGTAAATCAATTCTTCAGAGATAATGATGAGGAAAAGACTTTTTATTGACAACTGTTTTCAACACCGAACCGGTGTTCAAGTGAAAGAACTAAATGTGCAAAACATGACAACGGATGGGCTTTTAATGGCCAAAAATGGATGCCAATTACATAGGGAACACCCACAGGAACACTTAAACCAATAGGGAAATTAGGAAGGGGAGGGAAGTTCATCTGGCAATTTCAAATTGATTAAAGTTAGAGAGAAAAAAAAAGGAAAAGAAAAAAAAAGAACCATACTTAATGTGACCCTATGCAGTGATAAAATATTGTGTACATAAATAGAATAAAATAAATAATGAAATAGAAATCTCAGTAATTTCATTACGTCCATAGGGTTTAAGGGTACTGATCCTGTATATCCAATATATTTATTTTCTCTTCAAAGTTTCCATGGGATTTCGGAGATCAAGGGAAATTGATTCTATTGGTGTGATGGAGATGGCTGTGTTATTCTTACCGTGTACCAACGCGCAATGACGGGATAAACCATACTTCATGAAACCTTTTACAATATTGGACCGATGAGAATTAAGCCATCGGTGTAGTGTCTGGGTGTTCCTTCCCACATATTGCAGGCCACATTGGCATTCTATGAGGTATATAATGAAGCGAGATTGACAGCTCATATTTGACTTGATAGAAAAAAACTTCAGTTGTGTTGTTAGATTTAAAAGTTTGGGTGTTATGTTTAATGCTTTTACAACAAAGGCATTTTCTTGCAAAGCATTTAAAACTCCTATTTTTTGTGAAAGTTTATTGGTGCGTGTACCACTGGGGGTATTGTGTTTCAGGCGGCTTGGGGCTAGGATGTTTCACAATGTAGGGGTTCATCTGAAGGTAACTGTTTAGGAATGACATTTCCACTGTTTAGGCACATCAGGGGCTCTCCAAACACGACATGACGCCCACAGACCATTCCATTAAAATCTGTATTCCAAAACGTCACTCCTTCCCTTCCGAGCCATGCCGTACGCCCAAACAGTGGTTTTCTTACACATATGAGATATTAGCGCACTCAGGAGAAATTGCACAACAGATTTAGGGGTCCGTTTTCTCTTGTTACCCTTGTGAAAATAAAACAATTTGGGGCTAAAAGATCAATTTTGTGGAAAAAATGTAATTTTTTTATTTTTACAACTCAACGTTATAATTTTGTGTGAATCACCTGGGAGGGTTCAAGGTGCTTACCACACATTTATATAAATTCCTTGGGGGGTCTAGCTTCCAAAATGGTGCCACTTGTGGAGGGTTTCCACTGTTTAGAAACATCAGGACTTCTCCAAATGCGACATGACGCCCGCAGACCATTCCATCAAAGTCTGCATTCCAAAACGTCACCACTTCCCTTCCGAGCCCTGCCTTGCGCCCAAACAGTGGTTTTCCCCCACATATGGGGTCAGCGTACTTGAAAAATTGCGCAACAATGTTTGGGGTCTATTTTCTCCTGTTACCCATGTGAAAATAAAAAAATTGTGGCTAAAAAATAATTTTTGTGGAAAAATGTGATTTTTTATTTTCACGGCTCTACATTATAAACTTTTGTGAAGCACCTGGGGTCTTAAGGTGCTCACCGCACACCTAGATAAGTTCCTTGATGGGTCTAGTTTCCAAAATGGGGTCACTTGTGGGGGATTTCTACTGTATAGGCACATTAGGGGCTCTCCAAACGCGACATTGCATCCACTCTGATTTCCAGCCAACTTTGCATTCAAAAAGTCAACTGGCGCTCCTTCCCTTCCGAGCCCTTCCGTGTGCCCAAACAGTGGTTTTCCCCCACATATGTGGTATCAGCGTATTCAGGAGAAATTGCACAACAAATTTTGTGGTCAATTTTCTCCTGTTACCCTTGTGAAAATAAAAAAAATTGGGTCTAAATTAATTTTAAGTTAAATGTTCATTTTTCCCTTCCACATTGCTTCAGTTCCTGTGAAGTACCTGAAGGGTTAATAAACTTCTTGAATGTGGTTTTGAGCGCCTTGAGGGGTGCAGTTTTTAGAATGGCATCACTTTTGGGGATTTTCTGTCTTATAGACCCCTCAAAGTCACTTCAAATGTGATGTGGTTCCTAAAAAATTGGATTTATAAATTTAGGTGGAAAAATAAGAAATCGTTGGTCAACTTTTAACACTTATAACTTCATAACAAAATAAATTATGTTTCCAAAATTGTGTGATGTAAAGTAGACATGTGCGAAATATTATTTATGAGCTATTTCGTGTGACATAACTCTCTGATTTAAGGGCATAAAAATTAAAAGTTTAAAAATTGCTAAATTTTTGCCAAATTTCAGTTTTTTTCACAAATAAGCGCAATTCATATAGAAGAAATTTTACCAATATTATGAAGTACAATATGTCATGAAAAAACAGTCTCAGAATCAGTTGGATCTATTGAAGCATGCCAGAGTTATTACCTCATAAATTGATGCTGGACAGAATGGTAAAATTTGGCCTGTTATGAAGGGGCAAACAGACTTGGTGGGGGGAGGGGTAGGGGTTAAAGAAGTACAGCAATACACCCTGGAGGACATGTAGATGAGGGCCTCAGAAAAACCTTTTTTACCCTATTTAAATGAGTGAGACTCCTTTATTGTTAAAGCCAATGCACTATGTGCAAGGCCTGACAAAAATTGGAAGGAGAGACAGCAATACACCCGGGAAGACATGTAGAGGAGTACAGGAGGGACTCATATTTACTTTTGGTACAACTTTACAAAGATTCTGACTCCAAAACTGGGAAAGTCTAAGCACTCAGTGCGAGGCCTAGCTAAAATCACAAGGACTCAGGAGTAGTGTTGAGCGAACATGCTCGACACTGCTCGGTACTCGCCCGAGCATCACGCCACTCGGGATGTTCGGCGAGCACCGAGCATTTCCGGGTTACTCGGGCGGGAGCTCGGGTCTCCGCCCTGCATGTTTGGCGCTCTTTACAGAGCCAATGAACATGCACGGATTGCCAGCCAGTCACTGTAATGCTGCAGCCATGTTGGTTGTGGGCATTACATTGATTAGCTGGCCGCACAGCGTCACCTCGAGTATTTAAAACCGGGCGCCGTCATCTTGGACACAGACGGCTGGGATCAGACAGTGTAGGGACAGCGCTGCTGATTTAGGGAGAGATATATACTGCAAAATAGTTAGTGTAGGATCTGTAAAGGCTGCCAGATCAAACAAACAGTCCTTCTCAGGACTAATATCCATCCCAGATATCAGGCAGGCAGGTAGGCAGGTTGTATAGGAGACGCAGTGGTTATACCAGCAAACGCTGCATTACAGTCCTGTGTGCTCCTGTTGCTGAAATTGCTGGACTTAGCTCCAGGTCTCGGGGGCCAGGAAAAATCCTTTTTCTTTTCATCTAAATCCTCTTTTTTTTTCCTCCTTCACACTGTACAAATACACGTCTTATTAACCTTTTGGTGTCCCCCCCCCCCCCCCAAAAAAAAAAAAAAGTGTGTCTGTGACAGTTCAGACACAAATATATCTGTTGAAAATAGTCTGGTGCAGGCCCGTGAAATAGAACTGTGGTTTTGCAGTTCCACCGGTCAAATCTCTGTATTATCCTGCATTTTTTGCCGTAAAGAAAAACAGTAATGGTGTCTCCTGATTGTTCAGACACCAATATATCAGTTTAAAAGAGTCTGGTATACACAAGTAAATTATAACTGTGGTTTTGCTGTCCCACAGTAAAAAATCTCTATTATCCAGCTTTTGGTATTTTTTCCGTAAAGAAAAACAGTAATAGTTTCTCCCTGATTGTTCAGATTGTTTAAAAGAGTCGGGTGTAGGCCAGAGAAATAGTACTGTGGTTTTCCTCTTCCACGATTCTAATCTACTTTACCCTTTTTCCATTGATAGTGCGAGTGTAAGCTATTTTACTTCCTTTGCAATGGGCAAGGCGCGTGGCAAGGGACGTGGAACTGGACGTTCTGGTGATGGTGCGTGCAGAGGACGGGGCCGTGGCCAAGGTGAAAATGTGCCACAACCAACAGCCACATCTTCTCGCTCCCACTTCTTGACCGAATTACTAGGGAAGCACAGAACAACACCAGTATTGCAAACTGATCAGTGTGAACAGGTTATTAATTGGATAGCAGATAATACTTCCAGTTACCTGGGCACCACCACCTCCGGTCTGTCTTCCACACAATCAAATCTTAGTAGCCGTGAGTCTCGACCGCATACTCCTCCTCACCATGATGCTCCTTCCTCCCACCATGCCGAGTGTCGTCAGACAGCAACTGATCCCACACTTGGACACTCTGAAGAGCTGTTCACTGGTCCTTTTCCAGATTTGTGCCCCTCGCCTGCTCCGCTTGAAATGGTGGAAGAGGAGATCCCATGTAGCGATGCCCAAATATTTGAACAGCCACGATCACAGGAAGTCGACGCTGGCAATTTGTCACAAGAGCTGGACGATGACGAGACACAATTGCCAGGAAGTGAAGAGGAGGATCGTGGTGCGCAAGTGGAAGAGGAGGAGGTGGTGGATGATCTAGTAACTGACTCAACGAGGCAGGAGGACATGCAGAGCGAAGCCAGCAGCACACAGGGTGAGGGAGGCAGAGTACCCCAACAGGCAGGAAGAAGCAGTGTGGTGGCAGCATACAGAAGGCAGGCAACAGTTCCCCGTAACACCAACACGAGGGACATTGCCAGTTCAACCTGTAGGTCTTCCAGAGTCTGGAATTTTTTGAAAGACTCTGCTGATAACCCCAAAAAGGCCATTTGTACCACCTGCCATGCCAGCATCAGCAGGGGTGACAAAACTACCAGCCTGACCACCACCAGCATGATCAGGCACATGGCAGCAAAGCACCCGACTCTGTGGGGCGAACCACAGGGTGCACGACCAGTGTCAGCGGGTGTCACCACTGCTTCTTCCGCTGTTGGCCGTGCAATAGAACCCCCTGTTGTGTGTGCAAGGCAATCCCCTGTCCATACTGCATGCAAAGATGCCCCCTCCTCTCAGTCTTCACTTGTTATGGCAGTTTCTCAAGAAATAGCATCAACGTCCACGTCCACGTCCCACCGCTGCGTTCAATTGTCCATATCCCAGACCTTTGAACGAAAGCGGAAATTCGCAGCTAACGCCCCACAGGCCACAGTCCTGAATTCGCACTCTTCACGACTGCTTGAGTTGGAAATGCTGCCTTTTAGGCTGGTGGAGACGGAATCCTTCCGCAATCTTATGGCGGTGGCCGTTCCTCAGTACTCGGTCCCCAGCCGACACTATTTTGCCCGGTGTGCCATCCTCGCACTACACAAGCACGTGTCCCAAAACATCTGCTGTGCCCTCAACAACGCAGTTACGGGGAGAGTCCACCTGACAACGGACACATGGACAAGTGCTTGTGGCCAGGGACGGTACATCTCCCTGACGGCACACTGGGTAAACATAGTGGAAGCCGGGACCCAGTCGGACCTTGGGACGGAACACATCCTCCCCACACCGAGGATTGCGGGCCCTATGTCAGTCAGAGTTGCCCCCACAGTGTACAGCTCCTGCACATCATCATCCTCCTCCTCCTCATGTTCAGCCTCCATCTCAGATATCACCACATCAGTTACAAGCTGGAAGCACTGCAGTACTGCCTCCGCCAAGCGGCAACAGGCTGTGCTGAAACTCATAAGCTTAGGTGAGAAACCTCACACTGCTTGTGAGTTGTGGACAGCTGTGAAAGAGCAGGCAGATCTATGGCTAAGACCGCTGAACCTACATCCAGGCATGGTCGTGTGTGACAATGGCCCTAACCTGGTGGCGGCTCTGAGGCGAGGCGAGATCACACACGTACCATGCCTGGCTCATGTGCTTAACCTCGTGGTTCAGCGGATTCTTAAATCGTACCCCGAGTTGCCAGATCTGCTCATCAAAGTACGCCGCCTGTCAGCTCATTTTCGCAAGTCGGCTACAGCTTCCGCCGCCCTTGCTGCGTTGCAGCAGCGTTTGCAGCTTCCGGCACACCGACTGGTGTGTGATGTCCCCACACGTTGGAACTCTGCCCTCCACATGTTGCAAAGGATTTGTGAGCAGAAGAGAGCAGTTGTGGAGTACCAGCTGCAACAAGGCCGTTGATATTCAGGTCAGACTCCACACATAAGACCTCAGGAGTGGATCTGGATGTCTGACATATGTACCATCTTGACAAACTTTTAGGAGTCCACCAAGATGGTGAGTGGCGATGACGCCATCATTAGCGTCAGCATTCCACTTGTCTGTCTTTTGCAACGCTCTCTGCAGAGAATTAAAGAGGAGGCATTGCAGCCAGAGTATGATGAGGTGGATCAAGAAGCCGTAGCGGTCGATTACACACAGCCCAGCCTCATCTCATCCCAACGTGCATTGGGGGACAATGAGGGAGAGGAGGAGGAGGAGGAGGAGGAAGAACAGGAGCTTGTATCATGCGCTGTAGACTTTAGTACCTGTACAACTGTCATACCGTCGGTTCAGCGTGGGTGGCCTGAGGACAGGGGGGAGGAGGAGGAGAGCATGGTCAGTCGTCATCTTGGTGAGGACACGGAAGTCTTGCCCGTTACCAGTCTGGCATGCATGGCTGACTTTATGTTACACTGCCTTAACCGTGACCCTCGCGTTGTCAAAATGTTGGGTGACAGTCATTACTGGTTGGTGACACTTTTAGACCCCCGCTACAAGGAGAACTTTCACTCTCTTATTCCTGAGATGGAGAGGTCTACAAAAATGGGGCAGTACCAGAAGGCCCTTGCTGCAGAACTGTTAAAAAAATTCCCATCTGAACACGCTAGCGGCAGAGGTCACAGTTCGTTGCCCAACCAAGGCGTACATGCGAGAGAGACGCAACTCCAATCCAGCAGAGGCAGGGGAACACTGTCAACGTTCTTGGTCAGTTTTCTCAGACCCTCCCTTCGGACAGACCCTGAGGCGCGGGGTACTCTCACAAGGAGTGGAAAGTTTCAAAAGATGGTGAGAGAGTACCTTGCCAACCGTACCAGCGTCCTCCGTGAATCCTCTGAGCCTTTTAATTATTGGGTATCCAAGCTGGACACTTGGAATGAACTCGCTCTGTACGCTTTGGAGGTCCTGGCCTGCCCTGCCGCTAGCGTGTTATCGAAGCGTGTTTTTAGTGCCGTTGGGGGAATTATAACTGATAAGCGCACTCACCTGTCAACTGACAATGCTGACAAGCTGACCCTTATCAAAATGAACAAGGGCTGGATTGGGCCAGACTTCTCATCACCACCAAATGACAGCAGAGTAACATAAAGTCAAATCCACTGTGTTATTTCGGGAGGTGTATTCACATGCACCGCTTCACACCCACACATGGGTATACGCTTACTCATTTCGGCTGTTTTATGCTCTTCTCCGTATCCTCAGCCTCCACCACCACTATACCACCAGGGTGACCGTGGTCCGTGTTGCCATTATTGAAAGTTCCTCCGTCCTAATTTTTGGCAGCTTTTGCTTGGAAGGCATAGGCAAAGACTATGGGAGACCCACTCTCCAATAATGAGAATAATGTTTGTAATATGCTGTACTGCATGGCTCTTGTAAGGGACATTGTAAGTTCGTCTGTCCTAATTTTTGGCAGCTTTTGCTAGGAAGGCATAGGTAAAGACTATGGGAGACCCACTCCCCAATAATGGGAATAATGTTTGTAATATGCTGTACTGCATGGCTCTTGTAAGGGGCATTGCAAGTTCCTCCGTCCTAATTTTTGGCAGCTTTTGCTTGGACGGCATAGGCAAAGACTATGGGAGACCCACTCCCCAATAATGAGAATAATGTTTGTAATATGCTGCACTGCATGGCTCTTGTAAGGGGCATTGCAAGTTCCTCCGTCCTAATTTTTGGCAGCTTTTGCTTGGAAGGCATAGGCAAAGACTACAGGAGACCCACTCCCCAATAATGGGAATAATGTTTGTAATATGCTGTACTGTAAGAAGCTACTGGGACCTCCACGTCTCTTCTGAGGGGCATTAAAACTGTCTTGTTAAGCAACTGTGACCTCCACCACTTTACCAAGGGGCATTAAAACCGTCTTGTTAAGCTACTGTGACCTTCACCACTTTTCCAAGGGGCATTAAAACCGCCTTGTTAAGCTACTGTGACCTCCAGCACTTTTCCAAGGGGCATTAAAACCGTTTTGCTAAGCTACTGTGACCTCCATGTCTCTTCCAAGGGGCATTAAAACCGTCTTGTTAAGCTACTGTGACCTCCACCACTTTTCCAAGGGGCATTAAAACCATCTTGGTAAGCTACTGGGACCTCCACGTCTCTTCTGAGGGGCATTAAAACCGTCTTGTTAAGCTACTGTGACCTCCACCACTTTTCTAAGGGCATTAAAACCATCTTGTTAAGCTACTGTGACCTCCACCACTTTTCCAAGGGGCATTAAAACCATCTTGTTAAGCTACTGTGACCTCCACCACTTTTCCATGGGGCATTAAAACCGTCTTGTTAAGCTACTGGGACCTCCACGTCTCTTCTGAGGGGCATTAAAACCGTCTTGTTAAGCTACTGTGACCTCCACCACTTTTCCAAGGGGCATTAAAACCGTCTTGTTAAGCTACTGGGACCTCCACGTCTCTTCCGAGGGGCATTAAAACCGTCTTGTTAAGCTACTGTGACCTCCACCACTTTTCCAAGGGGCATTAAAACCGTTTTGTTAAGCTACTGTGACCTCCACGTCTCTTCCAAGGGGCATTAAAACCGTCTTGTTGAGCTACTGTGACCTCCACCAGTTTTCCAAGGGGCATTAAAACCGTCTTGTTAAGCTACTGTGACCTCCACGTCTCTTCCGAGGGGCATTAAAACCGTCTTGTTAAGCTACTGTGACCTCCACCACTTTTCCAAGGGGCATTAAAACCGTCTTGTTAAGCTACTGTGACCTCCACGTCTCTTCCGAGGGGCATTAAAACCGTCTTGTTAAGCTACTGTGACCTCCACCACTTTTCCAAGGGGCATTAAAACCGTCTTGTTAAGCTACTGTGACCTCCACCACTTTACCAAGGGCCATTAAAACCATCTTGTTGAGCTACTGTGACCTCCACCACTTTTCCAAGGGGCATTAAAACCATCTTGTTAAGCTACTGTGACCTCCACGTCTCTTCCGAGGGGCATTAAAACCGTCTTGTTAAGCTACTGGGACCTCCACGTCTCTTCCGACGGGCATTAAAACTGTCTTGTTAAGCTACTGGGACCTCCATGTGTCTTCCGAGGGGCATTAAAACCGTCTTGTTAAGCTACTGTGACCTTCACCACTTTTCCAAGGGGCATTAAAACCATCTTGTTAAGCTACTGTGACCTCCACGTCTATTCCAAGGGGCATTAAAACCGTCTTGTTAAACCATTCTGAACTCTACTGCTCTTCCAAGGGGCATTGAAATGTTGTTTTTAATTAACTATAACCTCCATGACTCTTCCAACGTGCATTGCATTTCCTCCTTATTTTAGTCAGCTTTTGCTTTTCAATGAATAGGCGAACACTAAGGGAGGCCCATTCCCCAATAATGGGTAGAAGGTTTTTAGTATGCTGTAATCCACGTCTGTTTCAAGGGCCATTGCAGTTCCTCATAATTTTTGGAAAGCCTTCCATTCACTGCTTAGGCCAACAGTGCACAGGAGACCCAGTTGCTATAAATGGAAAAAATGGTTTAGTTAAGGCCCTCTGACCTCCATGTCACTTCCAAGGGGCATTGGAGTGCCTCGAAATTTTTGGTAGGCATTGCGCTCACTGTATGCCCTATAACTGTGTAGCCGAACCGCTCCTTTTGGTACAGAAACATATCCTACAAGACATGTGTGGTTGACTGGCCTGATATTGATGTGAATGGTCCCTGTTCCTCCTGCTCTTTCTCCTTTGCCACCACCTCATCCATCATTCATCACCTGAAACTTTGTTTTAACGGGAGTCATAGAACTGGGATGGTAGCAGGAAAACATCCAGCAATCCTCGGAGGAGGTAGGATATGCGCCAAAATGTTGACCACCTCAGGCCTAGCCGCTACTACATACATGCGCTTGCTTTCCAAGGAGCAGAAAGCTAAGGAGATGGATGGCCTCATGATCATGAATAATTTACTCGTTGTGTAGGAGGCTGACCACTGCTGCTGTCTACCTTTTGAACTTTGTGTTGAAGCCTGATTGACCCAGGACCCGCAATCCTTTATGTCTGGAGGACGTGTTACATCCCAGTGTCCAACTGTGTCCCGGCTTCCACAATATTAACCCAGTGTGAAGGCGTGAGATGGACCATCCCTGGCCACATTCACTTGTCCGAGTGTTTGTGGTTAGGCTGTCCTTCAAATAGGGGCAGCTGGGGACCGTTTATGGACACCCGGCAGGGGACTGAGTATGGATACCAGGCCGCTGACGCAGCCATGACATTGTGGCCAGATTCCGCCTCCACATGCCTAAAAGGCCCAATTTGAAGTGCAAGCAAGCTAGCAGTATGGTATTGCAGCCTGGGGGTGGGTGGGTGGCAGGCTGCACACTTACGCTTGCATTCCAAGAAAACAAAGCAGATGCTAACTTCTATCATCATCATGCTCCTCCCCTTGGCACTCTCAACTCCCCTGATGGAGAAGCCAGGGCCCACCGGAGGAGGCTGGTTCTCTGGTGGGCTCGTCCAATGCTGCCCTAAAGCTGGCCGGGCTAAGAAAAGTGTGTGGGGGTAAGTTGACAGGAGAAATAGGGGCGGCTGGGGACCGTTTATGGACACCCGGCTGCCCCCAGGCGGCTGGGGACCGAGCGTGGACACCCGGCCGCAGGGCGGCTGGGGACTGAGTATGGATACTAGGCCGCCAACGCAGCCATGATGTGGTGGCCAGATTCCGCCTCCACATGCCTAAAAGGCCCAATTTGAAGTGCAAGCAAGCTAGCAGTATGGTATTGCAGCCTGGGGGTGGGTGAGTGGCAGGCTGCACACTTACGCTTACATTCCAAGAAAACAAAGCAGATGCTAACTTCTATCATTTTGCTCCTCCCCTTGGCACTCTGAACTCCCCTGATGGAGAAGCCAGGGCCCACCGGAGGAGTCTGTTTCTTTGGTGGGCTCGTCCAATGCTGCCCTAAAGCAGGCCAGGCTAAGGAAAGTGTGGGGGAAGTTCAGCGGAGAAATAGGGGCGGCTGGGGACCGTGTGTGGACACCCGGCCGCCGGGCGGCTGGGGACTGAGTATGGATACCAGGCCGCCGGCGCAGCCATGACATGGTGGCCGGCGTCTGCCTCCACATGCCTGTGCAAGCTAGCAGTATGCTATTGCAGCCTGGGAGTGGGTGGGTGGCAGGCTGCATACTTGTGCTTGCATTGCAAGGAATGAGGGAGGTACAATTGAACACTGCTCAGGGAGAAGGACTTGCACGGGGATAGTTGCAAGTCTGCATCTTCTGATGCGGCAAGGATCACTTCTGATGGGTACACTTTTAGACAGTGACCTGGGAGTCAGAGATGCTTCCAGGGGTCTTCCCCATGCTGTTCCCATGTCTTTTCAGTACTGTATGCATGTGTCACACAGCACATGGCCAGATAAGGTTGTAAAATGTTAAAATGACATTTCCCGGTGAATGCATTTGTCACGGTTGAAAGCAATACAGAAGTGCAAAAACACATAAAAAATGCTACTTGTGAACATAGCCCAAGGTGTGGAGGAGTATTTTTTTTTAGTTATTTATTTTGCCTTATACACAAGTGTTTACCCTGGAAAGGAATTCCTTAACATATTTCACAGGAAAGCACTTTCAGTTTCGTTTTTGAACGTTTTCTTGTGACCCCGTAAAAGTGGCTTAATACCTCTGACCACGTTGTTGACAGCAGTGGCCTGGGGGTCAGAAATGCTTCCTGTGGCGATGCCAATGCTGTCCCCATGTCTTTTAAGCACTGTCACTATCGTTTTGGGCACTTTTTAGGCTTTCTACAGACTGCCGGGGGTGCCGGCGCAAAAATGCTCGGGTCTCCCATAGACTAACATTTTAGTGCTCGCTCAATACTACACCGCGTGCCAAATTATTAGGCAAATGAGTATTTTGATCACATGATATTTTTTATACATGTTGTCCTACTCCAAGCTGCATAGGCTTGAGAACCAACAACCAATTAAGTAAATCTGGTGATGTTCATTATTATTATTATTATTAATAATTTATATAGCGCCATTGATTCCATGGCGCTGTACATAAGGGGGTTACATACAAAATAAGAATATCACTACAGTAAACAAAGTAACAATGATAGACTGGTACGGAGGGAAGAGGACCCTACCCTTGCGGGCTTACATTCTACGGGAATAGGGAGGAGACAGTAGGTTGGGGGGTTGCAGTAGTAGTAGCTTCGGCGTTGTTGAGGAGGCAGTGGGGTCATTGCAGGCTGTAAGCTTTCTTGAAGAGATGGGTTTTCAGGTTCCATCTGAAGGATCCGGATGTGGTGGATAATCGGACGTGTTGAGGCACAGAATTCCATAGGATGGGGGATATTCGGGAGAAATCTTGGAGGCGATTGCTTGAGGAACGGATAAGTGTGGAGGAGAGAAGGAGGTCGTGGGAGGACCAGAGGTTACGTGAGGGAATATATCGGGAGATTAGTTCAGAGATGTACGGAGGAGAGAGGTTATGGATGGCTTTGTAGGTCAGTGTTAGTAGTTTGAACTGGATGCGCTGGGCAATTGGGAGCCAGTGAAGTGATTTGCAAAGGGGCTTAGCAGAGGAGTAGCGAGGCGAGAGATGAACGAGTCGTGCAGCAGAGTTGACGATGGACTGGAGGGGTGCGAGAGTGTTAGCAGGGAGGCCACAGAGGAGGATGTTGCAATAGTCGAGGCGGGAGATGATGAGGGCATGCACAAGCAGTTTAGTAGAGTTAGGGTTGAGGAAAGGACGGATTCTGGAAATGTTTTTGAGCTGGAGGCGACAGGAGGTGGCGAGAGCTTGGATGTGGGGTTTGAAGGACAGGGCAGAGTCAAGGGTTACTCCGAGGCAGCGGATTGTCGGTACAGCGGAAAGAGTGATGTCGTTTATTGTGATAGATAGATCAGGTGGGGAAGATATGCGAGATGGGGGAAAGATAATGAGTTCAGTTTTGTCCACATTGAGCTTGAGGTAGCGGGAGGAGAAGAAGGAGGATATGGCTGCTAGACATGCTGGGATTCTGGACAGCAGAGAGGTGACGTCTGGGCCAGAGACGTAGATCTGGGTGTCATCAGCGTACAGATGGTACTGGAAGCCATAGGATTTTATGAGCTGTCCCAGGCCAAGGGTATAGATTGAGAAGAGTAGGAGTCCTAGGACAGAGCCTTGAGGGACTCCAACAGAGAGGGGGATGGGTGAGGAGGTAGCGTGGGAGTGGGAGACGCTAAATGTGCGGTTAGAAAGGTATGAGGAGATCCAGGATAGGGCAAGGTCTTTGACGTCAAAGGAAGAGAGGATCTGCAGTTGGAGGCAGTGGTCAACTGTATCGAAAGCAGAAGACAGGTCAAGTAGAAGGAGTACAGAGAATTGTCTGTTAGCTTTGGCTGTAAGTAGGTCATTGGTGATTTTGGTAAGGGCAGTTTCGGTGGAATGGTGGGGGCGGAAGCCGGATTGTCGGTTGTCGAAGAGAGAGTTAGATGAAAAGTGGGAGGAAAGTTGAGCGTGAACGTGTTGCTCAAGGAGTTTGGAGGCAAATGGGAGCAGCGATATGGGGCGATAGCTGGACAGGGCGGTTGGGTCGAGGGATGGCTTTTTGAGGATGGGTGTGATTGTGGCATGTTTGAAGGCAGCAGGGAAAGTACCAGAGGATAGTGATAGGTTGAAGAGATGGGTTAGGGATGG
This sequence comes from Phyllobates terribilis, assembly GCF_046119375.1. Classification (NCBI taxonomy): domain Eukaryota; kingdom Metazoa; phylum Chordata; class Amphibia; order Anura; family Dendrobatidae; genus Phyllobates; species Phyllobates terribilis. Next base: position 70,455,030 of record NW_027362770.1, on the reverse strand, counting down.
GACGAGTGTGGGGGGTGATGTTAGGGAGGAGGTGGGATGGGATGGGGTCGAGTGCACATGTGGTGAGGTGTGATTTGGAGAGGAGACGAGTAAGTTCTCTTTCCGTGATGTTGGGAAGGGAGGTTATAGGGGTGGGGAAGTGGTGTGGAAGACAGAGGGGTTGTGGTGGTCGGACAGTAAAGACTTGCCCTGTTTGGTCAATCTTGTTTTTGAAGTGTGTTGCAAATTCCTCAACAGAGATGATGGAGGTTGGAGGGGGCAGTGGAGGGCGGAGGAGAGAGTTGAAAGTGTTGAATAGTTGTTTGGGGTTGTAGGATAGGGAAGATATGAGGGTTGTGAAGTAGGCCTGTTTAGCAGAGGTGAGTGCTGATTTGAATGCGAGTGTTGCTTGTTTGAATGCAGTGAAGTCATCTTGAGTATGTGTTTTCTTCCAACGCCGCTCCGCAACCCTGGACGCTTGTCGAAGCTGTTTAGTGAGGTTGTTGTGCCAGGGTTGCCTGTTGACTCGTCGCGCTCTGCCATGCATAAGAGGGGAAACCGAGTCAATAGCTGATGCGAGAGTGGCATTGTAGAAAGCAGTGGCGCTGTCTGTGTCATGGAGTGAGGATATGGATGTCAGTGGTAGAACAGAGTCAGAGAGTGTGTGAGTGTCTAGATGTGCAAGGTTTCTGCGGGGGTGTGTTAGTTGCTAGACATGGGTGACAGGTGAGGAGGACAGGGATGAGAATGTGAGTAGGTGGTGGTCAGATAGGGGTGGGGGGGAGGTTGTGAGGTTAGATAGGGAGCAGAATCGGGTGAAGATGAGGTCTAGTGTGTGTCCGTCTGTGTGGGTGGCTGAGGAGGACCACTGAGTAAGTCCAAAGGATGAAGTAAGCGACAAGAGTTTTGATGCTGCTGACTGGCGAGTGTCAGTGGGGATGTTGAAATCGCCCATGATGATTGTGGGAATGTCAGCCGAGAGAAAGTGAAGAAGCCATGTGGAGAATTGGTCGATAACGGCAGTGATCGGGCCCGGGGGTCAGTATATGACAGCCACTTGGAGGTTGGAGGGAGAGTAAATGAGGACGGAGTGGACTTCAAAAGAAGGGAGAATAAGGGAGGGAAGAGAAGGAGTAGGGCTAAAGGTGCAGTTGTTAGAGAGGAGAAGACCCACTCCTCCACCATGTCTGTTTCCAGGGCGAGGAGTGTGGGTGAAGTGGAGGCCGCCATAACACAGCGCAGCAGGGGAGGCAGTGTCAGAGGGTGTTAGCCATGTCTCTGTGATGCCCAGGAAGGAGAGATGACGAGAGGTAAAGAGGTCGTGGACAAAATGGAGCTTGTTGAAGACAAAGCGGGCATTCCACAGTGCTCCAGAGAGAGGGAGCAGCGGGGTGGGCGTCAGGGGGACAGGTTTTGCGCAAGAGAGGTTGTGGTACTTTGCAGTTGGTTTTATTCGACGGGTGGGAGAATTGGTGGAAGGTGCAAGCTGTGGGGGTCCAGGATTGGGAGATATGTCGCCAGCAGTGAGGAGAAGCAGAGAGAGGGACAGCAGGTGGGAGAAAGAGAGTGACCGGCTTGTTTTATGTTTTGGGAGGATTGATCTGAGGTTGAGGAGCAGGTCTGTAGATGAGGTTAGGTGGGGAGGAAGGAGGGAAGGAGAGATGATGATTTGGTTAGAAGGTGCTGGGGTGTGGGGAATACGAAGCATAGTGAGGATTAGAGGGGCAAAAACAGTTAAAGCATATGTAAGCATGTTGAAAGGGTAAGGGAGAATGAGAAGGAGAATCTAAGTGTAAGTAGTAAATAGTTCTTTGTACCTTCTGGTCACTTCTGGCATATTTCATTTTAGCCCCTTAGAAAGCGACCCTTTGAAAGCCAGACCGTCTGTCTGGGCCAGACCTGCCTCCCTTAATAGATGGAGTTCAGGCCAGCACATTAGGAGGGTCAGGTGTGCAGGAGGGGAGGAGTCGCAGGGGCGCTGCTCACAACATGGGTGGAGGGGGGGACTAATTAGAACACAGAGACTAGATGAATGCAGGAAACAGATAGCTAGGGACCAGTGTGTATTGAGATCAAAGGTTTGTGTTGTTGAATATGCCGATTGAGACAAACAGACCAAGGACAGATAGAATGAAATTAGCAGGGGTCAGTGTATACACAGCAGGAAACATACCAGGGTACAAATACAGTTATGAAAGTCAGATATGCGGCATGGAGTGTGCAGGGAGATTCAGATGAGACGTACCAGGGTACAAATACAGTTATGAAAGTCAGATATGCGGCATGGAGTGTGCAGGGAGATTCAGATGAGACGTACCAGGGTACAAATACAGTTATGAAAGTCAGATATGCGGCATGGAGTGTGCAGGGAGATTCAGATGAGACGTACCAGGGTACAAATACAGTTATGAAAGTCAGATATGCGGCATGGAGTGTGCAGGGAGATTCAGATGAGACGTACCAGGGTACAAATACAGTTATGAAAGTCAGATATGCTCATCTCTGTAATGAGGACGGGTGTTGACTAATGACATCAACACTATATAAGGTGTGCTTAATTATTAGGCAACTTCCTTTCCTTTGGCAAAATGGGTCAGAAGAGAGATTTGACGGGCTCTGAAAAGTCCAAAATTGTGGGATGTCTTGCAGAGGGATGCAGCAGTCTTGAAATTTCCAAACTTTTGAAGCGTGATCACCGAACAATCAAGCGTTTCATGGCTAATAGACAACAGGGTCGCAAGAAGCGTGTTGGCCAAAAAAGGCGCAAAATAACTGCCCATGAATTGAGGAAAATCAAGCGTGAAGCTGCCAAGATGCCATTCGCCACCAGTTTTGCCATATTTCAGAGCTGCAACGTTACTGGAGTATCAAAAAGCACAAGGTGTGTGATACTCAGGGACATGGCCAAGGTAAGGAAGGCTGAAAAACGACCACCTTTGAATAAGAAACATAAGATAATACGTCAAGAATGGGACAAGAAATATCTTAAAACTGATTTTTCAAAGGTTTTATGGACTGATGAAATGAGAGTGACTCTTGATGGGCCAGATGTATGGGCCAGAGGCTGGATCAGTAAAGGGCAGAAAGCTCCACTCCGACTCAGACGCCAGCAAGGTGGAGGTGGGGTACTGGTATGGGCTGGTATCATCAAAGATGAACTTGTGGGACCTTTTCGGGTTGAGGATGGAGTGAAGCTCAACTCCCAGACCTACTGCCAGTTTCTGGAAGACAACTTCTTCAAGCAGTGGTACAGGAAGAAGTCGGTATCGTTCAAGAAAAACATGATTTTCATGCAGGACAATGCACCATCACATGCATCCAGCTACTCCACAGTGTGGATGGCCAGTAAAGGTCTAAAAGAAGAAAAAATAATGACATGGCCCCCTTGTTCACCTGATCTGAACCCCATAGAGAACCTGTGGTCCATCATAAAATGTGAGATCTACAGGGAGGGAAAACAGTACACCTCTCGGAACAGTGTCTGGGAGTCTGTGGTGGCTGCTGCACGCAATGTTGATTGAAAACAGATCAAGCAACTGACAGAATCTATGGATGGAAGGCTGTTGAGTGTCATCGGAAAGAAAGGTGGCTATATTCATCACTAATTTTTTTGGGTTTTGTTTTTGCATTTCAGAAATGATTGTTTCTAAATTTTGTGCACTGAAATTGCTTTACCTGGTGAAAATAAACAAGTGAGATGGGATTATATTTGGTTTTTATTAAGTTGCCTAATAATTCTGCACAGTAATAGTTACCTGCACAAACAGATATCCTCCTAACATAGCCAAATCGAAAAAAAGCCTACTCCAACTTCCAAAAATATTAAGCTTGGATATTTATGAGTCTTTTGGGTTGATTGAGAACATAGTTGTTGATCAATAATAAAAATAATCATCTAAAATACAACTTGCCTAATAATTCTGCACACAGTGTACTCAGGAGGCATTGCTATACAACCAGCAATAGATGTAGAGGGGGCCTGAGACCAAATTTTGTGACAATTTTAAAAAATATTGTGGATTGGATTGCATTGGAAGAATACATTTTGTGATGATTTTAAAATGATTGTGAATTGGATTGCCTTCTTTTTGGGAATTTCGGTCTACACATGACCATAAAGAGACAGAATCGGGCAATGAATGCATGGAAAGAAGGCCTCATGGTGTGGACTGTGGAGTGGAGGAGTCCAAAACAAAAAGGTGGTAGGACATGCCTCCAAAAAAAATGTTTTCTCAAGTCAGGAAACCTCATCCCTTACTAGATCCATATGTAAATGTTCAAATAAAAAGTCACATAGAGTTAATGAGAAGAACTACCGGAAAGGAAAAAGGTGCTGCTAACACTTTAGAATTGTTGATGAAAACATTATGAAAAATTTTGCAAAAAGCCAGTGAAACAGATTCTTTAAAATCATTGCAACACTGTAAACTGATGTGACAGAAAATGATTCCTGCTTTCATTACAGCTTTTGAAAGAAGCAACACTCTGTTTTGGAAATTTCCCCCACACAGCCTGGTGCACAGTGCCCACACAGAGGCTGCTTTACAATTCCACCCACAGAGCCTGACACTGCCCCTCACTGGAGCCACGTCTTGTACCTACACTCATCAGAACCGGTGATAAGGTGGTTAAGCTGGACCTGTCAAAATTATGAGTGAGAATTTTTAAACCAGTGGAACTTCTACACTGCTAAAGCCTGTGCACTTAGTGCAAGTCCTAAGAAATATTTGAAGGAGGGTGTTACGGATCTGGACGGCAGAACCACTGTGCCGAGATGCAAGGAGGGACCAGAGGGGCGTGACTAAGAGCCTACCCGGACCGACCCTGGCTGCACGGCGGCTCAGTCGACTCCGAGAGCCAAGGAGGGACCGGGAAGGTGGTCCAGGTGCCACTCTGGGACCGACCTTGAGAGAGCAGACGACCCCCATAGGACTGGCAGCTGAAGTGGACGGGCACGGCAGATGGTCTGGCAGATGAGCACGACTGGTAGGCAGGCAGGTAGTGCAGGAAGACGGAAAGGCTCGGCTGATAGACAAGCAGGCAGACACGGCTGGTAGACAGGCAGGCGGGCACGGCTAATAGACAGGCTGGAGGGCACGGCTGATAGACAGGCTGGCGGGCACGGCTGATAGACAGGCTGGCGGGCACGGCTGATAGACAGACTGGCGGGCACGGCTGATAGACAGACTGGCGGGCAAGCACTGGGACCTGAGGGCTGGAGAGAGCGTTTAGACAACAGACTACAACATTGCGCAGGCAACTCCATTTTGGAGGAGGTGCCTCATGTCGTAGATGTCCTCCGGTCATTGGCCGGGTACATTTTAGGACGAAGTGTGCGGCCCCGTTAAGAAACAGTGAGCGTGCTTGCGCGTGCCCTAAGAGCAGTGCCTGGGGTGGGAGCAGACACGGCGTGGGAGCAGGAGGACGGAGCAGGAGACGCCGGACCGTGGTCGTGGCGGTAAGGCGAGCGGCATTTCTGCCGGGCAGGAGGCAGAGACGCCGACGCTACAGAGGGATTGCAGTACACCCTGGAAGAGATGTAGAGAAGGGCCTGAGGAAATTTTATTTTTACATTACTAAAGGAGTGGGACTCATAGACTGTTAAAGCATATGCACTATGTGCAAGGGCTGCCAAAAATTAGAAGGAGGCACTGCGATACACCCTGGAAGAGACGTAGAGGAGGGCCTCAGAAAACATTATTCTAACATTTGGAAGGAGTAGGACTCCTAGACTAGTAAAAGCGTATGCAATATGTGCAAGTGTTGCCAAAAATTAGGAGGCACTGCGATACACCCTGGAATAGATGTAGAGGAGGTCCTCAGAAAACATTGTTTTACCATTGGTAAAGAGTGGGACTCCTAGAGTGGTAAAGCCGATACAGTATGTGCAAGGGTGGACCAAAATTAGAAAGAGGCTGTCTGATACTCCCTGGAAGACATGCAGGTGAGGGGCTCAGAAAAACCTTTCTGTGACCTTTTTAAATGAGTGGGACTCCTAGATTGGTAAATGCACTGTCTCTCCAAATCACCAATGATAATGGCCAGATAAAGTAAAAACTTTAAGGACATTCTTGTCAATAGCCACTATGTGGCAAAATCTCCAGACTTTTTTAAGGCGAGCAGACAAAAATGGGGTTGCTACCCTTGTGGCGATCAGCAGACGGCCTTAGAGAATTTAAAATCAACGACTATATCACGTGTACGTAATACAACTCATGTGGTATATTATGCAAAATGCTCGTGCAATCTTATTTATGTTGGCCTCACATCCCGGAAACTACGTGTTAGAACACGTTAACATATGAGGGACATTATGGCCGTGGATGATGTGAGCACTTTAAAGACAATTCCTAGGCATTTTAAGGCATTCCATAACTGTAACCCTAACTAACTAAAAGTCTGGGGTATTGACAGAACACGTACTGGCATATGTGAGGGAGACAGTAAACACCTACTAGCCCAAAAGGAAAGGTAGGTGGATTTCAGTTCTGGGCACGATGGTACCAAATGGTTTGAATGAACAGTTAAGTTTCGCTACATTTTTATAATATCATGTTTGTGGATTTGGCTTTTAATTTGTGTGCCTTTTATTATTATTTTTAGTTTCGTTTTGTAACAATTTTCTGATGACTCCTTACCACCGACAATGATAATCTCCTTTTCAAGCATGAATGACCACATATGAATAGGATTCTTCTACATTGATGGATCCTTGTGCTCTTGGAGAAGAATTCTAAGCTGATGATCCACTGTGTTTTCTTCCTTAGAAATAGAGCTTAAGACATAATATATATTATGACTCACAGTCTGGCTATATTTATCACTACGCAAGGTATACTCATATTGGAGTGGCTGTGTACACGTTGTATGCAATGATAAATGGTTGTACAGGGTCGGACTGGGGAGTCTGGGGCCCACAGGAGGAATTGACCCTAGGGGCCCACCCTACAGCTATATGCAAAGACCTGTTAGCCGTTATCCCTGTTATAGAGGAGCGACAGCTGTAAAACACAGGCGACTCCTGCACATCTATTGTGTGACACTATAACTGGGATGTACAATTATGGTAGTTTGCATTAAAGGGGTTCTTTGGTTAATACAAGTTATCATCACCGATCCATGGGCTCCACAGGATAGTTGATAACTTATTGATCTTTTAGGTCAGACCATTGGAAAACGCACTGATTAGAAGAATGGGTACGTTTTATCCCTGACAGAACACTTATCCCCATTTTAAAATGGAGCTGCAGGTGGGACGTGTGACCGCAGCGTCATTCATTCTCTTGGGGGCTTCCAAAAAAGAGCAGCGCTCACAGCCACTGAAGGAATGAAGGGATCAGTGGTCGAGTCGCACATGCCGCTCCAGTCTAATGAGGATAAAAGATCCACATTCTGCAGATTGGTGCAGGTACCAGCAGTCAGACCCCCACCAATCAATAATTTATTACTTATCCTGTGGGAACGTGATTACTTGTTTTCACCGGAGAACCCTTGTAAATGCATCTCTGCCGCTCTGATCCAAGTATTTAATCACTGCCACGGCCCCACTATCAGTATTTGGTCAGTATTTTTTCTCAGGAAAGGGAGCCAAAACCTGGTGAGAAACAATCAGAGAAAATGGTGTAATACAAACAAATGCACCAATTCTGCTTTTATCACCCACTCCTGGTTTTGGCTCCCACTCGTGAGAAAAAATACTGACCGAATACTGATTAAATACTGATAGTGGGGCTGTGGCCTAATGGAAAAAACCTTCTAGTTAATATCAGCGAGAAGAAATGACCGCCATAGACAACACAATCCACTATACAAACACCAATAATACCACTTACAAAAGGGACAAATACCACCACACCATGACCAGATCACATATTACCACCACATAGTGACCGAATAATGCCACATACAGTACAGACCAAAAGTTTGGACACACCTTCTCATTTTAAGATTTTTCTGTATTTTCATGTCTATGAAAATTGTACATTCACACTGAAGGCATCAAAACTATGAATTAGCACATGTGGAATTATATACTTAACAAAAAAGTGTGAAACAACTGAAAATATGTCTTATATTCTAGGTTCTTCAAAGTAGCCACCTTTTGCTTTGATGACTGCTTTGCACACTCTTGGCATTCTCTTGATGAGCTTCAAGAGGTAGTCACCGGAAATGGTTTTCACTTCACAGGTGTGCCCTGTCAGGTTTAATAAGTGGGATTTCTTGCCTTATAAATGGGGTTGGGACCATCAGTTGTGTTGTGCAGAAGTCTGGTGGATACACAGCTGATAGTCCTACTGAATAGACTGTTATAATTTGTATTATGGCAAGAAAAAAGCAGCTAAGTAAAGAAAAACGAGTGGCCATCATTACTTTAAGAAATGAAGGTCAGTCAGTCCGAAAAATTGGGCAAACTTTGAAAGTGTCCCCAAGTGCAGTTGCAAAAACCATCAAGCGCTACAAAGAAACTGGCTCACATGAGGACCGCCCGAGGAAAGGAAGACCAAGAGTCACCTCTGCTTCTGAGGATAAGTTTATCCGAGTCACCAGCCTCAGAAATCGCAGGTTAACAGCAGCTCAGATTAGAGACCAGGCCAATGCCACACAGAGTTCTAGCAGCAGACACATCTCTACAACAACTGTTAAGAGGAGACTTTGTGCAGCAGGCGTTCATGGTAAAATAGCTGCTAGGAAACCACTGCTAAGGACAGGCAACAAGCAGAAGAGACTTGGTTGGGCTAAAGAACACAAGGAATGGACATTAGACCAGTGGAAATCTGTGCTTTGGTCTGATGAGTCCAAATTTGAGATCTTTGGTTCCAACCACCGTGTCTTTGTGCGACGCAGAAAAGGTGAACGGATGGACTCTACATGCCTGGTTCCCACCGTGAAGCATGGAGGAGGAGGTGTGATGGTGTGGGGGTGCTTTGCTGATGACACTGTTGGGGATTTATTCAAAATTGAAGGCATACTGAACCAGCATGGCTACCACAGCATCTTGCAGCGGCATGCTATGCCATCCGGTTTGCGTTTAGTTGGACCATCATTTATTTTTCAACAGGACAATGACCCCAAACACACCTCCAGGCTGTGTAAGGGCTATTTGACCAAGAGGTAGAGTGATGGGTTGCTACACCAGATGACCTGGCCTCCAGTGTCACCAGACCTGAACCCAATCAAGATGGTTTGGGGTGAGCTGGACCGCAGAGTAAAGGCAAAAGGGCCAACAAGTGCTAAGCATCTGTCACGCTGTCTCTGTATACTGGAGGTAGGGGGCCTAAGCTGACCCTAAGCTGGGGCCCTGACTAATCCCTCAACCTGGAGGTACTGTTAAAGGTACAGAGGTCCAGGCCGCCAGCGTAACCCCTACCTCCTGAGGATCCCTGCACCTAAGTAATCTAGTCCTGAGAAGGACCCCGATCACAACAAAAGGGGACAAGTAATAATATGCCCACACACAGTACTTAGACGAACGAGACAGTACAAGGGAAAAACCAAAACCACCTTGCATACAACAACTACACAACTACAACAGAGGGAACACCAACGGGAAAGGAGATAAATGATAAAGCGAGGAAGGGAAAAGACACTCCAAATACACTTATCTCCGAAACTCCAAACACCACGATCTGCTCTGTAAGTCTGAATGAAATGCTTTCACCGACGCTTCCCAAACAGACCAGCAGGCATATGAAGGAGTCTAACTACAGCAACATTGATTGCAGCTGGGCGAGGCTGGACCTCGTCTAGCACAGAGAGAGAGAGAATTAACTCCCTCACTGCCGAAAACACAAAGCACCAAAAAGTCAGCTGCGAGAAGTCAGGCTGTGTAATCGTGACGATCTTCGTGGCGACACACCCGTGACAGCATCTCTGGGAACTCCTTCAAGATTGTTGGAAGACCATTTCCGGTGACTACCTCTACTTTGAAGAACCTAGAATATAAGACATATTTTCAGTTGTTTCACACTTTTTTGTTAAGTATATAATTCCACATGTGTTAATTCATAGTTTTGATGCCTTCAGTGTAAATTTACAATTTTCATAGTCATGAAAATACAGAAAAATCTTAAAATGAGAAGGTGTGTCCAAACTTTTGGTCTGTACTGTACAAGGAACAAATACTGCCACACTATGACCAGACCACATAATGCCACCACATAGATACCAAATACTACAATACTGATCATGAATACAAACCACAATACTAACAGTTATTACCACCAGTGACATTATACCTAAGGTAAATAAACAAAAAAGCAGCCTCACCGTGTCCTATTTATATGACTCAGTCCGTCTTACAATGTTGTGGGTCTCCAACCAGTAGCGAATAATTAGCATAATCACAAGGAAAACCAGAAGAAGGAAAAAAAAACCTGCATTCAAATCCCTAAAATTTAATATAGGTAAAGAGTATCATTCCTATGGTTCATGCCGTTGGGGTATTTTGTATCAAGTTTAATGATCCAAAATAATTCTCTTAGGAGGAGTTTTTTCCTCTAATCTCCTCCTCTAATAGGAATATCCACTTTTTCTAGCCCATAGAATGAAAAATTGTTTAATTCCCCTTTATGTCTCTCTACAAAATGCTTGCATGCTCCTGAATAGGATGCGTTTTTATTTTTGATGTTAGTAACATGTTCTGCCATCCTTTTCTTTAATTTACGTATTGAGCAGCTAATGTATTTTATTTTACATTCCTGGGAAAATATGCAATACAGAACATAATTTGTATTGCAATTAATAAATCTTTTAATATCATTGGCTGCATCAATTTTTTGAGTTTGCAATGTATATTGGCACATCGTACATTTGGAACATGCACATTTAAAAAAACCTTTACAACTTAACCAGGTTTTTTTATCACTTTTTTGTGGCATGTATAGACTTGGGGAAAGAGTAGCACCTATTGATCTTCCTTTTCTCGGCACACATACTAATCCTTTTTTCAGGATTTTATTTAAGTCCCGATCTTGGAATAATACAGGAACATATCTGTTTATAATATTTTTTATTTCCTGAAATTGGCAACTATATGGGGTACTGAAGATGTTTTTTTGTCCATATTATTCTATTTTATTGTTATTGGTTTCTTGCTGTTATTAATACCATCATCTCTGTTGTTTAAATGAGTATTTCTTACAAGAACTTTTTTTAATGCTGAATCAATATGTTTTTTCTTATACCCCCTTTCCATTAATCTAGATGTTGCTACCTTTGCTTGTTCATTGAATAGTGTGATATCAGAGCTACTTCTATAAATTCTATTTAATTCACCATAGGGGATTGAATTCACAGTATGGGCGGGTGGCAGCTGTTTGCTCTAAGTGTAATGTTCCCACTAATAGGTTTTCTATAGTTGCGATATCTAACCTTTTGTTGTTTTACATCCCCCATGAGATACAAATCCAAAAAGCTGATTTTATCCTGCGGTTCAGTATAAGTAAATTTTAAATTTACATCATTAGCATTGATATAGGATAAAAAATATGGGATTTTTTCCACTTCTCCTACCCATATTAGTAAAACATCGTCCATTGTGGGAAGAAAGCACTATTTTCGCAGACAAAAATACTTTTAAAAATGACTTTGAACTATATGTTAGATATTTGGACGGGGAATTAAATAATTTTTCAGTCTATGGGCTAGAAAAAGTGGATATTCCTATTAGAGGAGGGGATTGAAGGAAAAAACTCCTCCTAAGAGAATTATTTTGGATCATTAAACTTGATACAAAATACCCCAACGGCATGAACCATAGGAATGATACTCTTTACCTATATTAAATTTTAGGGATTTGAATGCAGGTTTTTTTTCCTCCTTTTGGTTTTCCTTCTGATTATGCTAATTATTCTCTAATGTGATTGATTGTAATTTGTTAACATATGTGTTTATTGATCAGCGGTTGGTTACCATTTGTTTTTATACCAAGTATCATAAGGAATCTGTATCTCAGTGAATAAGGGCTTTTTGCCAGAAACGTGTTGAGATGTATTCCCAACCTGTATGATCTTTTAAATTATTTTGTAATAAATTGAAGATTTTAATTATTTTTGGGATTCACCAAAATTATTTTCTGACATTATACATAGGAGCTCTGTATATAGTGTCAGTGTACAGGTAATAAATTGATCATGAGCGACATTATACACAGGAGCTCTGTATTTAGTGTACAGGTAATACAGTGATCACCAGTGACATACACAGGAGCTCTGTATATGCTATATAGTGTATAGTGTAAGTGTACATGTAATACACTGACTCACCAGTGACGTCTCTAGGTAAAGTCCTTCATCTTAGCTCTTCTTCTTCTTCATCTGGCACAGACCGTCATCACTTCTTCCAGTCAGGACTCATCTCTGCAGAAAATAACACACAGTTATCAATAACTGATGTCTTCTAGAGCACATTCCACACTTTTTTCCCAGACTTCTACAATACTCCAGATGAAGAAAAAATGTGACATAAAGCCACCCTGCACAGTAACAGGACCCCCCTTTTGTCCCCACTCCCATGAAAAACCGTTTCCTAAAAAGTAAAATTATTTTACAGATGTAATAATGTCCCTAATTGAACCCAAAAGTAATAGTTTCCCACTCGCCACCATAAACTAATAATGTATGTTCTTCAATCTGGCCCCCAAACAATAATTAAGTCCCTTGTCCAGCCTGGCCCTCCCCCCAATGGTCCAGCCTTGCCTCCTCAACCTTATATCCATCCTGCCCCCCTCCCGCATATATCCATCCTACCCCCCACCCACCCATATATCCCTTCTGGCCGCCATATGTCCAGTCTGGCCCCTCCATTTATTTGTCCTGGCCCCCATATGTCCAGCCTGCCCCCTCCATTTATTTGTCCTGGCCCCCATTTGTCCAGCTTGCCCCCCCCCAATATATCCATCCTGGCTCCCATGTGTCCAACCTGCCTAACTTCAATATATCCATCCTGGCCCCCATGTGTCCAACCTGTCCCCCCTCACCAATATATCCTTCCTGGCCCCCATGTGTCCAGCCTGCCCCCCCCCAATATAGCCATCTTGGCCCCCCATGTGTCAAGCCTGCCCCCTTCATATATCCATCCTGCCCCCCTAGTGACCAGCCTGCCCCCTCCAATATACCCATCCTGGCTCTCTTGTGTCCAGCCTGCCTCCCCCACTTTATCCATCCTGGTCCCCATGTATCCAGCCTGCCCCCCCATGTATCCATTCTAGCCCCCATGTGTCCAACCTGCCCCCCCCCAATATATACATCCAGGCCCCCATGTGTCCAGCCTGCCACCCCAATATATCCATCCTGGCCCCCATGTGTTCAGCCTGCCCCCATCATATATCCATCCTAGCCCCCATGAGTCCAGCCTGCCCCCCCAATATATCTATCCAGGCCCCCATGTGTCCACCCTGCCCCCCCAATACATCCATCCAGGCCCCCATGTGTCCAGCCTGCCCCTCCCAATATATCGATCCAGGCCCCCATGTGTCCAGCCTGCCCCCCCAATATATCCATCCAGGCTCCCATATGTCCAGCCTGCCTCCCAATATATCCATCCATGTTCCAATGTGTCCAGCCTGCCCCCCCAATATATCCATCCAGGCCCCCATGTGTCCAGCCTGCCCCCCAATATATCTATTCAGGACCCCATGTGCCCAGCCTGCCCCCCATATACTCATCCAGGCCCCTATGTGTCCATCCTGCCCCCCCATATATCCATCCAGGCCCCATGCGTCCAGCCTGACCCCCCCTATATATCCATCCAGGCCCCCATGTGTCCAGCCTGCCCTCCCCATATATCCATCCAGGCTCCATGTATTCAGCCAGCCACCCCATATATCCATCCAGGCCCCATGTGTCCAGCTTGCCCCCCCCATATATCCATCCAGGTCCCATGTGTCCAGCCTGCTCCCCCCCATATATCCATCCAGGCTCCATGTGTTCAGCCAGCCCCCCCATATATCCATCCAGGCCCCATGTGTACAGCTTGCCCCTCCCCCCCATAAATCCATCCAGGCCCCATGTGTCCAGCCTGCCCCACCATATATCGATCCAGGCCCCATGTGTCCAGCCTGCCCCCACCCCCATATATCCATCCAGGCCCCAAGTGTCCAGCTTGCCCCTCCCCCCCATAAATCCATCCAGGCCCCATGTGTCCAGCCTGCCCCACCATATATCGATCCAGGCCCCATGTGTCCAGCCTGCCCCCCCCATATATCCAACCAGGCCCCATGTGTCCAGCCTGCTCCACCCATGTGTCCAGCCTGCACCCCCCATGTGTTCAGCCTGCTCCCCCCATGTGTCCAGCCTGCTTCCCCCATGTGTCCAGCCTGCACCCACACACAGAAAAAAAAAAAAGATTCCGCTTACCTTCCTGTGCTCCCGGCAGAATTATCGGGATATGAAGAAGCATCAAACATTAAATGCCCAGTTGCACTATAAGCAGATGTGGCGCCCCTGAGGGTTCAGTCACCACAGGGGGACTGCACCTCAGTTCGAGGTGTGGTATCTCCTCTTCCAGGTAAGGATGGAGCACTTGTCGGGACCCCACTTCACCACTCAACACTATACCACTCCTGTCCTGAAGGGGGCCTGAATGCACCAGGGTGCTGCCCCGGCCCGGGATAGAGGAGATGGGGGGAACCAAAGATAGGGGGAACCATGTAGTGGGTGAGGGTGGAGGACACACTTTTAGGAAACACTTATTCTTTCATATTTAATCTACGGCCATCTTAAGTTCAAGGTCTTTGATTGTGGTCTTCGTCTTTGATTGAGGTCTTCTGCCAGAGTCCAGGAAAAGGCTGCAGCTGACTGAAGATACACGGTCCTCATACTCTGGCCTTGAGACGAGGAGCGGGTCAGAGTTAACCACTGTCTCTACCCGGTCAAGGTCCTGACCTAAGAAGGCCTGGAGGGGAGCAGAGGAGATAGGCTCCACAGGCAAAAGGATCCCAGGGGATACGGACGGAGCGGAGTCGCCACCTGGCCTAGTCAGAGGGATTCCTGCTGCAAAAGGGGTGACCGGCACCCTACATCTGACTTTGTTACTTCACGTCTCAGTCAGAAAAGCCCGGAGGCTTAGTGGATCCCGGAGGGATACGGACGGAGCGGCCTACGCCACCTGTATCTCTTACACTGCGTTTATCCAGTGGGACCCAGCCTTACACCACGTTCTAACCACACACTGTCAGGAGAAGACTTAATGGGAGAACTTACCAAGGAGAGGAATACACACCAGCGGGGTCTCGACAGGTGCTCCTGATCTACCTGGAAAGTGCTGAACCCCCTTCCCGGTGGCCGCAGTACACCGTGAGTAGCAGACAGAAGCTTTCCGGCTGAAAGTTCATCCCAAGTGAGTAAAGACCCAGATGACTTCATACACCGTCTCAGCTTGTTATTTCCTGCACTGCACTGCACCCACCATTCCTCCTCACACTGCCTGCTCCACGTGTGGGGAGCCGTCCCATCTTAGCTGCCTGTAACACCGACCTCAGTGGACTGAAGCAGCGCTGGTGCCCATCACCGGAACCGCAGGTGGCGTAGTCGAAATACCACTCTCACTTGAAAGTCCAATATTTTTATGTGACAGCCCTGGGCACGGAACGGGTCCAGGCCACGACTGCATCCCCCGTAACACCTACACTGACCCGGCTCAGAGTAACCCCAATTCGCTCAGGGAGGGCGTCACACCCAGAGTATTCATATTTTCCGCTCCAAAAGAAACAAATGTGAATATCTCCGCAAAAGAGCAAGGCAGTGGAAAGCAGAAAAGAAGAATAATCAGGGGAGCGCAGGGATTTTTTCAAGGTATTTTATCAATTTGAGGAACTGACAGGTCCTCTTTAAAACATGATCTTTTTCCCATAATTGTGCACAAATTGCGCAAAGAGCTACAATTTTGTGGTAACAGCACTTGAATAAATTCCTAGAACTGCTTTTACCGAATACTGCATTACTACTGAATGTAAAACACGTTTTTTTTTTTACCTTAGTCATAAGCTTCTACTATAGAAACTAAATTATAAAATAGAAAAATGAGCATGCCATGATTAAAAAATAGAGAGGCAAATTTATAAAACTGTACAAGGATACCTTCACATGCAGCGTAAGGGCTCATTAAGTCTTCAGTTTTTCTGCTACGAGTGCTATCCGTGTGCACTCATACCTTTAATAGTCTATGGGGGAGTTTGCATGTCCGGTCCTAGTCTATGGGGGAGTTTGCATGTCTGGTCCGATTCTTTTCTTCAGACCAAGTGCTTCCCACAAAAGCTCGGAGACCTGTCTGATACTGATCCAAGTGTTGGATATCCTTGCCAATGCAAGTCTATGGGTCCGTGAAAATATCCGTCAGCACTCTGACACCTTCCATGTGCTGTTTTTCATAGACTGCTTGATAGGAGAAACATGATAAACCTCCATTAGGTTTTTTTTTCATTCGAGAAAAACTGTTGAAATTCTGATAAAACTCGATCATTTTTTGCGCACAGAAAAATCACTGACATCTGAATGAGTCCATAGCTGCAGCTAGATGTTAGCTGGCAATCAGTATGGAATAATACAAGGCAGTACAAACAATGCAATTTGGGGTGCTTTTTTAAGCCTTTTTAGCATATTTTTCCATTTTTTTATTACTGCCATTTTTTCAGACATCTTGCCGTTGACTTGCTTAAAGGAAATGAAAAAAAAAGCATGAAAAAAAATCGTGAAAATCGTGCTGTTATTTACAAGCAACAAAAATAGACCAGAAAAAGATGTGTAAAAGAGATTAAAAGGAAAACAATCTTTGTTGAGAATAAAAACCAATCACAGCACAGCTTTTCTCAAAAACATTCCGGCCCCAATTCATTAAGACTAGCATTTAGTACACCAGGCTTAATGAAAGGAGCCCTAGATTAAGGCCATGACCCTACTATCAGTATTTGGTCAGTATTCGGTCAGTATTTTTTCTCAGGAGTGGGAGCCAAAACCAGGTGAAGAACAATCAGAGAAAAGGTATAATAGAAACAAGTCACAAATTCTGCATTTATCACCCACTCCTGGTTTTGGTTCCCACTCCTGAGAAAAAATACTGACCGAATACTGACCAAATACTGATCGTGGGGCTGTGGCTTAAGATGCACCAAATTCATTAAAGCACCAGTTCAGAGTTTTTATTATTTCAGCGCTGGAGTGCTACTAACGTAAGATCTGTGCACCTAATATTATACTCACGAACTGCCGTCTTCAGCTCTTCCCGTCACTGCTCCGGTCCCGGGTTGCCATCTCGTGACTGCAACGTCTGACTGTCCAAAAGTCAGAAGCAATGGTTACGTCTGTCAGAACGAGTCTCTCATCAAGTTGCATTGAAAAGTGACCTCTAGCTCACTGAAGCAAACAGTGAAGTGATCTGATAGGTCACAAACTGCGGGAGACCGATGGGAGCGGTGTAGATTAAAGATGGAGACGGTGGCTGGGAACTTACATTAGTAACACCACTCCAGTGCTACAGTTAAAGAAAATGCTCAAGTGATTTGAAAGGTGGTGTGCCTATTTAATGTATTTGGTGCATCTCTCAACTGTTGTGTCACTTCCAGGAATGTATGACATGCAGTGGCTGACATACATATTTGTGGTATCCCACAAAGTGGCCATTTCTATGGGATACCGGATATCTAGTATGTTTTCATATAAATGCTGTGTTTTTTTGTGTAAACTGTGCATTTTAAATACATTGTGAGACCTGCTGACAGGTAGCACAAAAAAGGGTTAATCTTCCTCTCATAGACTTGATCATGTGACCCAGCTCTGTTTAGTGTGCAGAAGCTTCTGGAACAAACGCCTCTGGGCAGTCAGCCAATGACTGCAGCTCTAACAGTCACATGGGAGTGGGAGGAGCTAAATCCTGTGAGGTAGTTAAGGATTGAAGTGGCAGTTGGTGGCCAGACATTTTGAGAAGAGGAAGCCATTTTGTAGGTGAAGGAGCTACCTACCTTACCCCTGACTGCTGCGCTTAAAAAGGGGACGAATACAATAAAGGGAATTTATAGTCTTCACATTAGGAAGATTACAATTCCACCTCTAGGAGGAAGAATTACCTCAGGGCAGGAACAGAGCACAGTGCTGAGGAAGACATATTCAGATTTGATTAAACCAGAGGTTACCAAGATCTGCCTGTCTGCAGGTGCACAGCAGTCTTCATCCGTGAGTGTAATCCTGCACCTCAGTTTCCTACCGTTTGTGAATAAGATTTTGCCCAATTATCCTCAGTAAAGAGACTTCTGTTTAAGTTCTTAAGGCTTCTTTATAACTGGGGCTTGGGTGCACAGACTACTACCACCATCATCACCCTCTACCTGGAGGAATTTACTGGAAAAACATTATATTGTGGAGTTTCATGTGGATGTGTAATTTGAGAAGAAAGGACTCTTCTGACAGAAAACTTGCCACAGCGAGATACATTGTACACTGCCAGGAGTACAACATCCTACCATACATCACATGAGATTGCCACATATTTGTCGTAATTTATGTAATTAATTTGCTAAAAAATATGATGGACTTGTCGGGTGCTCTTGGCCAAGCCTCATTCTGTCTGAGCTCCATATTTTTTTCAAAACCTTGATGGAGCTGGCTGGGACTGGTGTAAGAACTTTGGGTTGCACAAATATTTTGTGACGTTTCATCCAGGTTTAACCCCATTCCGACATGAGCCGTATATGTACAGCGCTGCAGGAGCTGCGTTCCTGCAAACCGCAGCACATATACTTATTTTCAATTGTGTGGGCTCACACTGAGCGCCGCGCACGATTGAGTGCTGGTGTCAGCTCTATATGAGAGCTGACACCCTGCGGCAACGCCCATGATCTGGGGGGGAGGTCAGGGGGAGATCTTTTTCACACAACCTGCTCCATGGATCCAACAGGTCCAATTTTGAGGCATGTTTATTGATGATTTTCTACTAATTTGGCAGGGTTCAAAAAATGAACTGGATCAATTTATGCTTGGTCTCAAAGGGAAGGTGCCATCAAAAACATTTTTTTCTCAACAATTACAAAAATGTAAAGTATTAAGGTTTTGATTTTATTTTTACATATTATCATTTTTAACAAAGTAAAATAAGAAAAATACTTTTAAAAGGTTTGGTATTTCCACTTTTAAACAATAGGGGGAGCAGCTTTTGAAATTTGCCATGAAAACCTAGTGTACAACTAGCTCACATTACAACTGCAGTAAATGTGGGCTGGATTGGCTCACACGTGTGTGACGTCACTCCTCTCCTTCCCTTCTAGGTGTTTGTAAAAGGATAAGAGAGGATGAAGTTTAGGATCACAGTGTGGAGCCATTTTGTTGGTGACTGCCAGTGATACTTACAAGTAGACAGTGTCACAGAGGACGGCCAGCAGCATCGATTCTGTTAGTTACTGCTGCTTGCTGTATCATAAACTGAGATACGCAGAGTGTAACACACACTGGAAGCACATGATAAACAACATGTATCTAGATACGTGGATCGCATGATGGGATTAGATACACCAGTTTGGGGCACATAGCACATGATGGGATTAGATACACCTGTCAGGGGCATATCACACATGATGGGATTAGATACACCGGTCTGGGGCACATAGCACATGATGTGATTAGATACACCTGTCTGGGGAATATTGCACATGATGGGATTAGATACACCAGTCTGAGGTATACTGCACATTATGGGATTAGATACACCGGTCTGGGGAGTATCGCACATGATGGGATTAGAAACACCGGTCTGGAGAGTATCGCACATGATGATGGGATTAGATACACTGGTCTGGGGAGAATCGCACATGATGATCTGATTAGATACACTGGTCTGGGGAGTATTGCACATGATGGGATTAGATACACAGGTCTGGGGAGTATCGCATAAAATGATGGGATTAGATACACCGGTATGGGGATATCACACATGATGATGGGATTAGATACACCGGTCTGGGGAGTATCACACTTTATAATGGGATTAGATACAACGGTCTGGGGAGTATCACACATGATGATGGGATTAGATACACCAGTCTGGGGAGTATCGCACATGATGAGATTAGACACACCGGTCTGGGGAGTATCGCATATGGTGATAGGATTAGATACACTGGTCTGGGGAGTATCACACATGATAATGGGATTAGATACACCGATCTGGAGATTATCGCACATGATGATGGGATTAGATACACCGGTATGAAGATTATCGCACATGATGAGATTAGATACACCGGTCTGGGTGGTATCACACATGATAATAGGATTAGATACACTGGTCTGGGGAGTATCGTGCATTTTGTTGGTGACTGCCAGTGATACTGACAAGTATACAGTGTGACCAAGGTTGGCCAGCAGGTCTGATTCTGATAGTTGGTGCTCATTGTATCATAAACTGGGGTTAGATACATGTAGTGTATCACGTGCTTGATTAGATACGCTTAGTGTAGCACACGCCTGAATTAAATACAGGGCTCAGTGTAGTGTATCACATGATAGGGTTAGATATTGAGCTCAGAAGAGTGTATCCCACAGGATGGGATTAGATACACAGTAGATAATGTATGGAGCAGGGTCACACATTTCTAAGGGAGCAGGGGTGTAATACGTGACCCCACTCCGTCCACTATATTACTGCTCCCATACAAGTGGAAGGAGCAGGGTCACACATTACACCACTGCTCGCATAGAAGTGGATGGAAGGGTGTCACACATTACACCACTACTCCCTTAGAAATGTGACTCCGCTCCATCTACTTCTATAGGAGCAGTGGTGTAATGTGTGTGACCCGCTCCATACACTTCTATAGGAGCAGTGGTGTAATGTGTGACCTCCACTCCGTCCACTTCTATAGAAGCAGTGGTGTAATGTGTGACCCCGCTCCATCCGCTTCTATAGGAGGAGGGGTGTAATAGAATGGATAAACATCCTGTAGATATATAATTTCACAAGCCCCTTCATATAATAGACTTGCAACCTTTAGTGCCTTTCATTCAGTAATAAATGAAAAAAAAAACCCAGTGTGGGGCCCCCCTCGCCTATTTTTGGTACCAGGCAAGGTAAAGCAGACAAGCTGCGGGTTCATATTATCAGGCTGGAAATGTCCCTGGTTATTGGGCCCTTCCCAGCCTAAAAATACCATCCACAGCAGCCCCAGAATTGGCACATCAAGTTGACAATAAACGCACCCCTTGCTTATCCAACTCCAAACTACCAAGGGTTAATCGAGTTTCTTTTTGCTTAGGCATCGAAGGACAGGTCCCAATAAAATGTCCCTTTTTTCCATAGAAAAAAACACGCCCTTCTTTTTGCGGATCTCCGGGGAAATATACAATGCAGAGGCACCCCCTAACTGCATGGGTTCTTCCACCTCCCTCCGTACTGGTTCACCGCCAGACCGCTCACCTAGCAAAGGAGCATTACCCCGAAAAGAAGGTTCGGAGAATGTGGTCTCACCCACCTATCCCAAAAGCGTCTATCAACACGTATAGTCAATGACATGGCAGCTTCCAAGGACTCTGGGGTTTCATACACTGCCAAAGCATCTTTCAACTTTTCAGTAAGACCCTGACAAAATTGGCTTCTAAGAGCTGGGTCATTCCATTTTGAATCAGTTGTCCATCTGCGGAATTCGGAGCTGTATGTCTCCACTGACTGATTCCCCTGATGAAGGCGATGCAACGTGGACTCAACCAAGGAGATTCGGTCTGTGTCATTATAAATGAGGGCTAGGGCCCTGAAAAAATCCCTCCACAGACTGGAGACAAACCAAACCCTGTGGCAAAGAGAAAGCCCAGGATTGAGGATCCCCGTGCAGCAGTGAGATCACAATTCCCACTCGTTGCTCCTCATCTATGGGAGGAGTAAGGACGAAGTTTAAAATACAGTTTGCACGCTTCCTTGAACACAAACACTTGTCCCTACCTCCTGAAAACCTGTCTGGGAGGCCAACCTTGAGTTCAAAGTTCAAACTAGACCAGTCTACCTGCAGAGACCCCAACATTAGGGACCTGAAGCTGCTGTTGCTGCTGCTGAACCTCATAGCGGAGGTCAGTCACCTCAAGAGACAGCCGGTGCAGCTGGTCTGACAGCTCAGCAATGGAATCTATGAACCAAGAAAAAAAAAAAAAACACACAAAAACACATGTCAGTTTTTTTTTCTCTATATACACATGGTCGGGAAAGGGGGAGTGGAGACCCCTAGGCAGATCTAATATCACCTACCTGTCCTACCGTCCCTATATAGGTGCCGCACGTATCGCCGAAGAAGACTGAGAGTTTATAAACACCCAGACCATGATGTGTCCATCAGAGCAGGAGGGAGGTTGCTGCTGGGTCCAAAAGTAAGAAGGATTAAGAAGGCGCATGCAATGCCAGACGCAGTGACATTCTGCAGCCAGATCCAGAGCGACTGTCTGTTACATCTGACACTTGCTCACCAAAAACAGTATATCCGGATCTGAGTTCTCTCCACACACTAGCCTTGAGTCCTAACTTCTTCTGCAGTCCTGCAGACAGAATGTAACCCTAGGTCCACGACGACTCTCTCGAGGTTCTCAGGCCGGCTAAGGGGACTCTTGTGAAGAGATTCTTGCGTCTGATGATCCACTGTCTGGGATACTAAGGCCCACGTCTACCCTAGCAGCCAGTATATGGAGCCTGTCACTTTCCTGAAGTTCTGTACACTACTGAACTATACACTTCCTTTGCCCTACAATAGCACTAAGTTCCCCCTCACTCTACTGGGCTGGATTATCAAAGCTAACCCCTTCACTGGAACTAAATGCAGCCCAGAGAGATCTAAGTTTCAGGAACATACTCTTTAACCCTTTTAGTGCCAGAGGGAAGCTACTTCCTTCACTACTACTAAATCCCCCCATGCTTTAATTATGACTACATACTAGACAACCAATTAAGTATTAACATTTACAATATTATAACACATTATCAAAACATTTTAGTAAGAGACTGGTCCTGATAGGAACTGGCCCTTCTCGGTTAAAGGCCCTGGAACACCCATCAGGACAGTTCATTGTTATAACATTTGAAACTCTTCAGTAGCACCAGTCCTTCTCAGTAAAGACCCCGGAAGCACAGTGTCCATGTCCATTTTATCAGCACAGATCAACTCAACAATAGTCTTTCATTTTCTGAAGGATATAATCCTGAGGCACAAAGTTGTGGGAGTCACCACACGAGTTCTTTCTGTTCTTCCCGCTAGGCCGCAAGTCTCTTAGTGGTAGAGGATAGCAATCCTCAAGTTTGCTTCAGTGCTGTAAATTTCAGCAGAAAAAGTCGCAACAGGGGAAACAAAAATAAAAATAAAGGAGAGCAGCTCACAGGAAAACGCAACTTTTTGCTGCTTGAGGCCTCCCTGACCCTGGAGGTAAAAGAACAGTCCTCTGACTTTTCTTTATCTGTAACAAAACTCTGGCAATATGGGGTGATCCGCCCCCATCGGGAATCAGTCCCGGACAGGAACCACCATCAGTGGTTGTTATTTAAACAAAACCAGGAGATCAACGGACCTTAATACGATCACCTTATTTCCTCTTCCGGGACTCCCTCTTCTCCTTCATGAACGCGACCCAAGAAGTGGATGAGGGGGGTTTCTTCCATCGCCAGGGCTGGTCAGGGTACCTGCTAGGCCCAGGGTCCTCATCCGAGGACGTAGCACTCCCACAGCCAACCTCGGTAGGGCCATCACTCGAGACCCTTAAGTTTTGGACCACATGACTGGTGCTGGTTTGCAAGTCCCCAGCGGCCCCATGACCAGTCACCTCTACCTCCTCCGGCTGTTTGGGCGGGAAGCCGACAGCTTGCGCATCGCTGGGAGAGTCAGCTGCACTGCAGCTCTCGAAGCCCTCATCTTCATCTTCAGACCCTTCTCATTGGCGCCTCACCAGCTGTTCCTCCACATGTGGGCCATCTGCTTTTGGAGGTGGCAGGAAGCCCTTGGGAGCTTCCCTGGCCCACCGCTGCTGAGCTTCCCATTTGGTCCTCTTCTGGAGGACCTCCTGGTCCCTTTCTAAGATATCCTCCCACTCGTAGGGATGGGTCAATGCAGCCGCATACTTTACCTTCCCCAGGTACACTTGCAGTTGACCAAATGCACGATGTACCCAACGTGCAAGTTATGGAGATGGGAGGGCAAATATTTGCGTTTCACGAAGTCCCGCCTGAAGTATACTTCATCACCCGTCCACTTTTCCTCCAGGAACCCGTAGCCCTTCATGATATAAAATTCAGTCACCCGCCCCCAGGTCTGGGAATTCTCCATCGACTCCCACCGAGCCGCGTTAGAACCTTCCTGCCACCCCCCACAGGAAAGTGTCCGTCCACTTCCATCTCTCCCCTGGTGTCATCGGAGGGGAAAGCACCGCCAAACACTTCGGTTTATACCCGGGGTGTCTCTTGACGGGAGGTGTGCGCATGATGTCCCGCTCAATTCCCCACCAATTGATAGCAGAGACCTTCCGCTTGGTAACTCTAACCCCCAACTCGCCACCTACGGGCCCCAGAGTGCTCATCGCCATGATGTGGATCGCTGCTGCTTGTTCCGAAAGTGGGACCAGCCATGAGGGGAAGCGTTCCTCACCTTCTTCCGGCCGTGTTGCAGTTGCTGTATCGGCTTCGCCTGGAGTTCCTCCTCCCACAGCCGAGGAGGAATTTCAATCTTGCATCTGGCTCCAGCACCATAGCCGGAGCCCACATCTAGTTGGGGCATGGTGGACCATCGCACAGTGACCAGTGGTAACGGTGGTGGTCCATGGGTGGCGCCCGTTGATCGTGACCCCCGGTTGCGACCCCTGGGTTGATGATCTCTGGGATGTCCTCCTCATCGCTCACCTACATGGGGTAATCGGGCTCACAAGCTGCCAATTTCTGAGAGACTCTGCTACTGCATCTCCTTATCCTCACGTGCCGGACAGAAAATGGCACTGGTCGCTTCCTGCGCAGCCAACTGCTCCTCCTTCTGGGCCGATCTTCTGATGCGACCGCCACGTCACACTTCACTCTCGGGGGCTCCACCTTTAGCCGTGCTTCCTCTCTTGACTTGCTGATACTCACTGGGCTGGACTTCACTCTGCACCCAGCCCTCTTCATCAACGTACATACCATCATGGGACGGATCTTGACTGCTGGGACCATCCTTCTTTGGGCCGGAACTCATGGGGGCTGGACACCTTTTTGCGCTCTAGGGCGCCGTCGACTCCCACGATAGGCGGTTCTTCTGCTATTCTTTACCACTGTCACCATTTTGGAATCCATGCTTCGGGCCGCCATCTTGGGCCGCATGTCTTCCAACACTTTTTCTTCTGCGTTCTGAGTCAGCTCTTTCCTGTTTTCTTTGTGCGAGTAGCTTGCATCCTGCTGACTATGCCAAATGTAAGGTGCCCCAGCGAGGTAGTCGTGGGCGAGCTGTGGCCCATGCTCACTCCGGCACCCTACAGACTAATTGTGTCCTCCCTCTGATGTGCTGCTTTCCACTTATTTCTGACCAGCCGGTCTCTTCTGTCTCGAGGGAGTTCTCTCCTGGAACCAGGGCAGCAATGAATTCAGAGGACACAAAGTTCATAACAATAACTGTGACTTTACTGGGTAACTGGGAGTATGTACAATATTTACAGGCAGGTATAATGGATAAGGCCCAACGGGTTCTCATCTTTCCCACAGGTACTTGATACAAATTCAGCCCTGGTTCCCAATTAAGGTGAAGCATCTCTGTTGCTCTGTTCTCTAGCCCTAGAGAAACTTCCTCACCAAAGACAATATATGCGGATCTGAGTTCTCTCCACACATTAGCCTTGAGTCCTAACTTCTTCTGCAGTCCTGCAGACAGAATGCGCCCCTAGATCCCCGACGACTCGCTTGAGGTTCCCTAGGCCGGCTAAGGGGACTCTTGTGAAGAGATTATTGCGTCTGATGATCCACTGTCTGGAATACTAAGGCCCACGTCTACCCTAACAGCCAGTATATGGAGCCTGTGACTTTTCTGAAGTCCTGTACACTACTGAACTATTCACTTCCTGTGCCCAACAATAGCACTAAGTTCCCCCTCCCTCTACTGGGCTGGATTATCACAGCTAACCCCTTAACTGGACCTAACTGCAGCCCAGAGAGATCTAACTTTTGGGAACATACTCTTTAACCCTTTTAGTGCCAGAGGAAAGCTACTTCCTTCACCACTACTACATGAACAAAAATTATCTTTGGAACAATTAGCAGCAAGAACTGACATCGTAATTAAACTGTCAGATAAAGGGGGGAATACTGAAGTATGGCCATGTGAGATGTACGAAAAAGAGGCATACAGACAATTACGGGATACTAAATGTTATCAAAAACTTACTTATAACCCTATGCTATCTTTTTCCTCACAATTAAGGACTTTGTTGGACACAGCAGTGGACTCCGACATTATTACCAAGAAACAAATGGAATACCTTATGATTGATCATCCTACAGTTGCGACCTTTTAGATGTTACCAAAGGTACACAAGAACATCATATGTCGACCTAGCCGACCAATCGTGTCTGGTAACAATAACTTGAGTGAGTCGGTATGCAAACTAATTGACTATGTCCTTCATGCCATTGTGGAAACACTACCATCTTTTCTGAAGGACACAAATAATGTACTACACAAAGTAGATGGTTTACATCTTGAGTATGATATGATCCTGGTAACCTGCGACATTGAGTCATTATACTCCTCAATAAGACTTAAAGATGGCCTTGAGGCAGTGAAACAGTTTCTTCTCATGTCAAACATGGATAGTGAGTTTAATCCATTTATTCTCATCCTCCTTGAATTTGTGCTTGCCCACAACTTTGTCCTATTTGGTGACCATTTTTTCCTCCAGCTCCAGGGGACAGCACTGAGGGTGGCCTGTGTGCTCTTATATGCAAATCTGTCCCTGGGGCTATGGGAGAGAAAAATATTCATTACAGAACCGGCACCACTTCTGGAAAAAGTACAATATTGGGCAGATACATTGACGACATTCTGTGTATCTGGCAGGAATCCATGGAAGACCTACATTTCTTCATGAACCATCTAAATGAGAATGATATTATCCTGCGGTTAACTTGTAAAGTAGGAACATCTAACATTGAATTCTTGGATATTATGCTATCTGTGGACGATTTGGGTCTAATCCACATAGATCTTTTCCGCAAACACACATCGACCAATACTTTGTTGCATGCATCATCGTCTCATCAACATAGCCTGATTAGAGGTATTCCAGTGGGGCAATTTCTGCGGATGCGTAGAATTTGCTTGGATGATGAATCATTTCAAAGACAGAGTACTGCCCTCAGTAGGAGATTTCAAGAAAGAGGCTACTCATCGGTAGAGATAAGCGAATCACCAATTTCAAATTTGGCATGAATATGGCACATTGGATTCGTGATCAAAAATCGGTAAAATTCGGTAAAAGTGCGGGAGATGATTGCGTTGCCACTAAAGTATTTTTAGTACTTTGGCTAAGATAGTGGTGGTGTATGAATACTTTCTTCTGTTACTAACGTGATACACTAGGGGAGGTCTCAGTTTAAAATTGTTTGGAGCATATATTTTATGTTATACAGGCCTCATCCACAGTAAAGAAAATACTTTCTTCTGTTACTAACGTGATACAGTAGGGGAGACCTCAGTTTGGAATTGTTTGGAGCATATCTTCTATGTTATACAGGCCTCATCCACAGTAAAAAAAAAATACTTTCTTCTGTTACTAATGTGATACAGTAGGGGAGATCTCAGTTTGAAATTGTTTGAAGCATATCTTCTATGTTATACAGGCCTCATCCACAGTAAAAAAAATACTTTCTTCTGTTACTAATGTGATACAGTAAGCCATATCTAACCTTGTCATTTAGTGCCGCTGAAATTCCGCAGTGTGCAGAGCTGTTGCAGAGTGCAAAAAACTATTTTTTCAGTTGCTAACGTGATACAGCAAGCCATATTTCACCTTGTCATTTAGTGACTCTGAAATTCAGCTGTGTGCAAAGCTGGTGCAGAGTAAAAAATCTCATTTTTTGTGCTAAAAGCATGCTCCTACCACACTATCTGAGCAACATGAGTGGGAAAAAGAGAGGTCATGGTGGAAGGGGAAATAGCTTTGGTGTTCAATGTATATGTGGGGTAGGTGGTAATGTTAGGGAAAGCAGTAGTGAACCAACACTGTAACGTCCAAACCAAACACAACTGACAACTTCTGTTACTGGATGGATTAATCCACTCCCTTTCTTTGGCAGCCGCACAGCGGTATGCCTTTTGATGATGGTCAGAAAGAGCATGTGCTCCAGTGGATGGCAAGCGCTGCTTTAAGTAGCCTCTCCTCCTCTTCCCCAATTACCCTTGCTCCCCCCCTGCGTCACAACTGTCCAACCGTCCAACTGACTGTAGGGAACCACAGATGGGTGAGTCTGCAGAACTGCTCATGCATTCTATGCCATGGGCATCAGAAGTGTACTCCAAAGATTCACAGAGTCAAGAAGTCTGCACCGATGCCCAAATTTTTTTTAGGTTGGATTCGGGGCAGGACGAAGTAGGGTCTAAGCAGCTTCCTGACCCTCATCACCAGACATTAACCCACGGGGTGGGAGGTGATCCTGATGAGATTCAGATACCTGAGGCTCACGCGGACTGTACTGTGCTGTCAGGGCAAGAAGAGGAGGAGGGTGACCCTAAGGGCGAGGAATGGGATAACACATTGGATGATGATGAGGTTGTAGATCCCATTTGGTGTGAACCCAGAGGCACGCAGCTGCGTAGCTCATCTGAGGAGGTGGAGGAGGAGGAAGACAAGGAGGTTATGTTGCGCCAGACACGGAGTGATGCAACCACGACGAGCACTGCATCCTTAGACACAACTGTTGCAGTGGCCAGCAGCAGTTGTGAGTCTGCAGCTCGCAGAGGCGGCAAGGGTTGCCTAGCCTAGTCCTTTTTTTTACACCGCAAAGGATGAGCCAACTCACATTATATGTCAACTTTGCAAGAAAAAACTCAGTAGAGGGAAAAAGTGCAATAATTTGACTACTACATGCATGAACCTTCACATGCACAATAATAATAAAAATAATAATCTTTTAATCAACATGCGTTACTCTGGCAATCACACTGCGATACAATGCAGACCAACGGACCGCGACAACCATCAGCCGCCCCATCAACCGCATCTACTGCTTCTTCCTCCTTCTCTGTTACTGTGCCAAGTATTGTCACGCAGTTTTCCGACTGCGGAACCTCTGGTTGTTTACCAGCTCCAGTCAGGCTGAGTGAGAGAGAGCCTGTCAGCTGTAACATAAGCGGACATGCCTGCTGTGTTTGTTTCACCAAGCACACCACACTTTCCGCCTGGTAGATAAAGAGGTCTTTGTCCATGCCAGTTAACAGGTTGATATGCGATGTACTGACATGGTGGAATTACACTCTGCACATGTTGCAGCGACTGTGGCAGCAGCAACGGGCCCTGACGCAGTATGTCATGTCGTATATCCTGGTCGTCCAATCAACATGCGTTAATCTGGCAATCTCACTGCGGTAAATGTGGACCAACAGACCTCAACAACCATCAGCCGCCCCATCAACCGCATCTGCTGCTTCTTCCTCCTCCCCTGTTATCATGCCAAGTATTGTCACGCAGGTTTCCGACTGCAGAACCTCTGATGGTTTACCCGCTCCAGTCAGGCTGAGTGAGAGCCTGTCAGCTGTAACGGAAGCGGACATGCCTGCTGTGTTTGTTTCACCAAGCACACTACATCTTTCTCAATCCGCCATAACATCTCCGCCTCCACCTCACTCACGGTCCAGCAGTTTCTCCGGTTCACCGTACTCGGCCCTCTCTCACTACTGCAGCCAGCCCTCGGTCCCGCAGTTGTGGTCACGTAAAAGATTGTTTCATCCTACACATGACAAAGCTAAGAGTTGAACTCCACCATTTCCTATCTGTTGGCCACGGAAATGCTGCCTTTCTGCCTGGTAGATACATACGGTTTCCGAAAGATGATGTCGGTCGCAGTCCCCCAGTACCAGTTGCCCAGTCGCCATTACTGCTCTGAGAAACCTGTGCCTGCGCTACACCATCATGTCGCAGACAGCATCATCTGTTCCTTGACTAAATCTATGTCTGCCAGGGTGCATTTCACCACAGACACCTGGACGAGTAAGCATGGCCAAGGGCTTTACATCTCGCTGACTGGGCACTGGGTGACTCTGGTGGCTGTGGGGGCAGGCAGGGAAGGGGCTGCTCCACAAGTCTTGGAATCCCCAAGGCTTGCAGAACAAACCTCTGTATTTCACGCTTCCTCCATTGCTTCTGCCTCCTCCACCTCCTATAGGGCCTCCACCTGCGCACTCAACCTCTGCCTTAATGAGACACGCGTTCCAACAGTGCAGAGCGAATCTACACCACCTCCGTACTGCACAGCCAGGGCTCACCGCAATCAGGCAATGTTAAAGTTAATATGCCTTGGAGATGGCAGCCATACAGCTGAAGAGTTGTGGACAGTTCTCCAGGCAGAGTTTGAGCAATGGCTGTCTCCGCTGAACCTGGAGCCAGGGAGGCCGTGTCCGATAATGGTACGAACCTGGTGTTGGCCCTACACCGAGGCAAGCTCACACACGTGCCTTGCATAGCTCACAAGCTCAACATGGTGGTACAGCGATTTCTCCACCACTATCCTGGCCTGGATGAGCTGCTGCAGAAAGCACAGAAGCTGTGTGCTCACTTCCGCCGTTCGCACCCCTCAGGTGATCAACCTGCATCGATACAGAGGTCTTTGTCCATGCCAGTTAACAGGTTGATATGCGATGTGCCGACACGGTGGAATTCCACTCTGCACATGTTGAAACGTCTGTGGCAGCAGCAACGAGCCCTGATGCAGTATGTCGTGTAATATAACCTGGGCCAATGCAGTATGGACGTGGGGCATATGATGTTTAAGGAGTGGGCACAGATGAAGGACCTCTACACTCTTCTGCACAGTTTTGAAATGGCTACTAAGATTGTTAGCTATGATGATGCCATCATCAGCATCACTATTCCAGTCATCTACATACTGGAGCAGACTTTGAATAGCGTGCAGAAGGAGGTGGTGGTCCCAGAGGAAGAGGAGGATGCGGAAGGGATAACAATGTCTCAAAGTTCCAGACTATCATCACACAGGCGGGTGCCAAGGGAGGGTGGATTACTGCGATCGAGGGGGACTGGTGATACCAGACAAACTTTTAGTGAAGGTGCAAGAGCCGAGGAACAAGTGGAGGAGGAAGAGGTGATAGGCGAGCAACTGTCAGGCAATAAAGAGGATAATCATCCCCTCTCTGTTGTTTGTGGTTGGAGGGAGGGGAAGGAGGAAACAAGCATCAGAGTTACACAGCCACCAACACAGCATGGGCTTGGACCTCATGGAAGAGCCCGACATATGAGTGCCTTCTTGCTGCACTATCTGCAACATGATCCCCGTATGGTTATGATTCGAAATAGTGCTAACTACTGGGTTGCCACTCTGTTAGATCCACGTTAAAAGAGTCAATTTTGCCAGATGCTTCCCACCCTGGAAAGGGATCCTCAAATGCTGAAGTATCGAAACATGCTTTTACACAACCTTAAGAGAGGTTTTCCCCAAGACTGCAGTGAGGCCCACAGTGTGCATCGCAGCTCTACACTTCCAACCTCAGGCACATCAATTCATCAATGCCAAAACATTAGCTGCAGTAGCACCAGTGTAAGTGGCTGAAACAATTTCTGGGAGTACAAGTCTGACACGTGGTGAACTACTGGAGAGGATGGTGCAGGAGTATCTAGAACCCAATATAAATACTATCAGGGGGGATGTGGACCCTTTGACATTTTGGTCTTCAAAAATGGATGAGTGGCCTGAGCTTGCCTGTCACGCCAGAGTACTATCAGAATGTGTCTTCAGCATTGCTGGTGGTGTCTTAATAGATAAGCGAAGCCAACTGTCCCCTGAAAGTGTAGAGCACCTAACTTTCATCAAGACGAACAAGTCATGGATCTCCAAGGACTTTTGCACCCCAATCGCAGACTATACAGACTAGGTGACGATGTAGTTTTTAGTGTGCTGCATTGATCTCACGTAATTGCAGTCTGTGATATCCTTAGTGTGGCTTCCGTGCCTGCTGTTGCTGCTGCAGATGTTAACACTAATTTTTGGAAATGTGAACACTCCTGGTTGGGTCTGCATCACCTGGGTTGGCTGTAGTGGAAGAGGTGTAGATTCCTATTATAGTAGTTCTACTCTACTGAAATTGATGCCACTTTGGTGGTGTTAGGCTTTAATTTTTGGAAATGTGGAGACTCCTGATTGGGTCTACATTTGCTGGGTTGGCTGTAATAGAAGAGGTGTCGGTCCACATTATACTAGTTCTACTCTACTGAAATTAATGCCACTTTGATGGTGTCTGCCCATATTTTTTTTAAATTTGAAGGCTCATGATTGGGTCTCCATCTGCTGGGTTGGCTGTAGTGGAAGAGGTGTCTGTTCCCATTATACTACACTGCTCAAAAAAATAAAGGGAACACTTAAACAACAGAATATAACTCCAAGTAAATCAAACTTCTGTGAAATCAAACTGTCCACTTAGGAAGCAACACTGATTGACAATCAATTTCACATGCTGTTGTGCAAATGGGATAGACAATAGATGGAAATTATTGGCAATTATCAAGACATATTAAAAAAAGGAGTAGTTCTGCAGGTGGGGACCACAGACCACATCTCAGTACCAATGCATTCTGGCTGATGTTTTGGTCAATTTTGAATGTTGGTTGTGCTTTCACACTCATGGTAGCATGAGACGGACTCTACAACTCACAGAAGTTGCTCAGGTAGTGCAGCTCATCCAGGATGGCACATCAATGCGAGCTGTGGCAAGAAGGTTTGCTGTGTCTGTCAGTGTAGTGTCCAGAGGCTGGAGGCGCTACCAGGAGACAGGCCAGTACACCAGGAGATGTGGAGGGGGCCGTAGGAGGGCAACAACCCAGCAGCAGGACCGCTACCTCCACCTTTGTGCAAGGAGGAACAGGAGAAGCACTGCCAGAGCCCTGCAAAATGACCTCCAGCAGGCCACAAATGTGCATGTGTCTGCACAAACGGTTAGAAACCGACTCCATGAGGGTGGTATGAGGGCCCGATGTCCACAGATGGGGGTTATGCTCACAGCCCAACACCGTGCAGGACACTTTGCATTTGCCACAGAACACCAGGATTGGCAAAGTCGCCACTGGCGCCCTGTGCTCTTCACAGATGATGGCAGGTTCACACTGAGCACATGTGACAGACATGACAGAGTTTGGAGACACCATGGAGAGCGATCTGCTGCCTGCAACATCCTTCAGCATGTCCGGTTTGGCAGTGGGTCAGTAATGGTGTGGGGTGGCATTTCTTTGGAGGGCCGGACAACGCTCCATGTGCTCACCAGAGGTAGCCTGAATGCCATTAGGTACCGAGATGAGATCCTCAGACCCCTTGTGATACCATATGCTGATGGGGTTGGCCCTGGGTTCCTCCTAATGCAGGACAATGCCAGACCTCATGTGGCTGGAGTATGTCAGCAGTTCCTGCAAGATGAAGGCATTGAAGCTATGGACTGGCCCGCCCATTCCCCAGACCTGAATCCGATTGAGCACATCTGGGACATATGTCTCGCTCCATCCACCAACGTCACGTTGCACCACAAACTGTCCAGGAGTTGGCGGATGCTTTAGTCCAGGTCTGGGAGGAAATCCTACAGGAGACCATCCGCAACCTCATCAGGAGCATGCCCAGGTGTTGTAGGTAGGCAGGTCATACAGGCAAGTGGAGGCCACACACAATACTGAGCCTCATTTTGACTTGTTTTAAGGACATTACATTAAAGTTGGATCAGCCTGTAGTGTGTTTTTCCACTTTATTTTTGGGGGTGACTCCAAATCCAGGCCTCCATTGGTTAATAAATTTGATTTCCATTGATGATTTTTGTGTGATTTTGTTGTCAGCACATTCAACTTTGTACAGAACAAAGTATTCAATGAGAATATTTCATTCATTAAGATCTAGGATGTGTTATTTGAGTGTTCCCTTTATTTTTTTGAGCAGTGTAGTTCTACTCTACTGAAATTGATGCCACTTCGGTGGTGTCAGCCCCTAATTTAGGGAAATGCGAACACTCCTGGTTGGGTCTCCATCTGATGAGTTGGCTGTAGTGGAAGAGGTGTCGGTCCACATTATACTAGTTCTACTCTGGTTTTTTATTCTGCCTCCTTAAAATCGGAATAGAAAGCGATCAAAAAATGTCACATGCCCGAAAATGGTACCAAGAAAAACGTCAACTTGTCCCACACAAAACAGGCCCTTACATGACTCTGTTGGCTGAAAATGGAAATATTATCGTTCTCAAAATATGGCGATGCAAAAACTAGTCTTTACAAAAAAAAAAGTTTTTTTAGTGGTTGACAGCTGTTAGTCCTAAAAACCCGACATACATCTGGTATCGCTGTAATCTCACTGACCCGAAGAATAAAGTCGTCTAATCACTTATGCCGCACAAGGAATGGCGTAAAAAATAAATGCTAGGGTTAGGGTTGTGCTAGGGTTAGGGTTGTACTAGGCTTAGGGTTGTGCTAGGGTTATGATTGTGCTAGGGTTATGGTTGTGCTTGGGTTAGGGTTGTGCTATGGCTAGGGTTGTATTAGGGTTGGGGTTAGAGTTGTGTTAGGGTTGGGATTTTTTCAAAAGTAAATTTAAAAAAAATGACGATATGGCGACTAGTGTTGAGCACAAGTGCTCGAGTGACATGCTGGAGTCTCCGCCCCATATGCTTCATGGCTGTTATACAGCCAAAAAAAATACGCGGGGATTGCCTGCCATGCACGGGCAATCGCTGCATGTTTTTTTGGGGTGTCTAACAACTGTGAAACATGTGGGGTGGGGACTTGAGCATGTCACTCGAGCACCCGTCATACTTGGTGCATACCCGATGCAAACTCAAGTAGCGAGCACTTGCACTCAAGACTAATGACAACTTATTCAATATGATGACCTAACGTTATCAAATTCTGTGTCGTACCTGAGTTCAAAATGTTCACTATACCCCTTGATAAAATCATTGAGGGGTCTAGTTTCCAAAATGGTGTCACCTGTGGGGGGTTTCCACTGTTTAGGCACATCGGGGGCTCCCCAAACGCGACATGGCGTTCGCTAATTACACTGGTCAGCACAAAAAAATCATCTGCAAAGGTAATATGTCTGTTATAGAGTTTGATGTGATGATTCCAAAAATAAGCTTAGTTTTGCTTTATCACATACAGTTTCTGATATAGAAGCATTTTTGTTATTACGTTATTTCTACATTTTCAATGTATATGGTTTTTCTATGTTATTCCCATTTCTTTGCTTGTCATACTTAATTGTGAATTTTCTTACAGGGACAACATCAGTAAAGTTTTTAGTGAGTTTTATGGGAAGGAGTATTGACAGTGCAGTCAGCCAATGACTGCTTCTCGGAAAGTCACATGTTATGGGGAGGAGCTAACTGTTATGAGGTGGTAAGATTTGAGTCAGTCAGAAATGGATGGTGATGGCAGCAAGGACTGGTATGTGAGACTGTGACAGGACACCGGCCTCTACAGGCCTCTTACACTGAGGTGTAGCTGAGTGAGGGTCTCCACAGAGAGAGAACCTGAAAGCAGCCAATATCACACTGAGAAACTGCCTGTCTGCAAGTGTTCATCTGAAAGGAATAGGCTGACCCGTTTACCTCACACCTGTATATAGTTATCTACCAGATTACCTCCAGTAAAATCAGTTCTAAATACAACCTGCCTCTGTCATCTCTGAGGAAATATCTACATACCGGCCCATTGCATTTTTTTTTTAGTTTGTCACCACCATTGAACTGAACTTACTCTACTGTTTGATCTGATTTAAAGGAGAAAAATGTATCAATCATCCGGACAGATTTTGCTATGTGTGTGGTTCTTTTACACCAAAAGGCCAAGTACATTCAATCACTCATGACATTAAAATGATGTACCAGATGTACTTTAACTGTCCACTTGGTGATCAAGACAAAAGCTGGGCCCCTCATGTGATATGCTCAAGTTGTTCAAATGGTCTTCATGACTGGTTGAATATGAGGAAAGTGGCTATGCCATTTGCTGTTCCCATGATTTAGAGACAACCCAAAAATCATAGTGATGACTGCTACTTTTGTTTTGTCA
The DNA here is from genome assembly GCF_046119375.1 of Phyllobates terribilis. Taxonomy (NCBI): domain Eukaryota; kingdom Metazoa; phylum Chordata; class Amphibia; order Anura; family Dendrobatidae; genus Phyllobates; species Phyllobates terribilis. Next base: position 70,418,830 of record NW_027362770.1, on the reverse strand, counting down.
AACTGAAGGGCTTTTATACAAAGAACAAACATAAGATTAATTACCCTGAACTTGAATCTGCGACTAGGCCAGTTCCACATGATGATACCTGGCCAGTTCCTATACCACCATTGTCTGGATTAGATGAAATTGAAGTAGAATATGGAGCTGAAGCTACTAGCGAAGGCATGTAGACCTCAAGTCAAGATGAGTATGTACCTGATGGAGCAGCTGAGCAGCCAGAATGCTTTACTCAACATGAATTAAATTATCTCATCACAGACCTGTCATTGTCAAAAGATAAAGCTGAACTTCTTGCATGTAAGTTGAAACAGAAGAATCTTCTTCATGATGATGTCAAAGTGTGTTATTACCGAAACAGAAATAACAGTGTAACACAATTTTTCACAGTTGATGGACCAATGGTGTACTGTAACAATGTGAATGGCCTCTTTGAAGAACTGAATCAAGAGTATTTTGTTGCAGATTGGCGATTGTTTATTGACTCATCCCAGAGAAGTTTGAAAGCAGTGTTGCTTCACAATGGAAATAGGAAACCATCATTCCCTATTGCTCACTCATGTCATCTAAAGGAAAGTTATGAAAATCTGTCAGTTCTTTTGGATGCTATACAATATAAGCATCATCAATGGCATATCAGTGGAGATTTGAAACTGATTGGTCTGCTAATGGGAATGCAAGGAGATTTCACAAAATATTGCTTCTTGTGTTTATGAGACAGTAGAAATACAGTAGAGCATTATGTTCGACGTGTTTGGGGACAGAGAAACATCTATGCTTCAGGTAGACGCAATGTACAGCATAATCCTTTAGTTGCTCCAACAAAAATCTTTCTTCCTCCACTACATATAAAGTTGAGATTGATTAAAAACTTTGTGAATGCCATGGCAAAGACAAATTCACAAGGGTTCCAGTACATTTCACAGAAATTCTCCAGCATTTCACCAGCAAAATTGAAGGAAGGGGTATTTGTTGGTCCTCACATCAGGGAGCTTATGAGAGATGTGTTTGAAGGAACTCTAAATGATAAGGAATTGAGAGCTTGGAAAAGCTTCAAGTGGATCTGTGAAAACTTCTTAGGAAAACATAGATCTCCAGAATACGTTGAAGGTGTTAAGGAACTGCTAAATGCATACCAGTGTCTTGGATGTTGCATGTCTCTGAAAATGCACTTTTTGCATTCACATTTAGATTTCTTCCCTCCAAATCTTGGGGATGTAAGCAATGAACAAGGCGAGCGATTTCACCGGGACATTAAAGTAATGGAACACCAGGGTTTTAGGAATGACTCAATGATGGCAGATTACTGTCGTCGGATGTTATATCGGGACAACCCTGAAAAATCGTATCAACGACAGTCTAATGTCAAGAACTTTTAATTTTTGCTCATATTTTGGTTTCTATTTTGCATGTGAAGTTATTTTGGTTCAATAAAATCTGTTTAGTAAGGTCAAGCATTTTTTTCTGATATGTAGATTACTGTTTTCTTAATGTTGCCAGTATATTTCCTATACCTTATAATAATGATGCTGCTCCGTGGAAACTATATCTGCTACAGAAAAACTATATACATTTTTGAAATCAGAACAAAAAAATTATTCAGAAAAGTACAAGGTCAACTGCGATGATTACAAAAAATATTTTTTTGTAGACCTGTGTTATTCAAGCAAATTTTACATTCAAAAAGTCAAATGGCACTGCTTCCCTTCAGAACCCTGCCGTGTGCCCAAATAGTGGTTTTCTCCCACATATGGGGTATCCGCTTACTCAGGAGAAATTGCACAACAAATTACATGGTGCAATTTCTCCTGTTATCCTTATGAAAATGCAAAATTGGGGGCTGAAAAATATTTTTGAGGGAAAAATGTGCAAATGTTATTTTTACGGCTCAATGTTATAAACTTCTGTGAAGCACCTGGGGGGTCAAGGTGCTCACCACACATCTAGATAAGTTCCCTGAGGGGTCTAGTTTCCAAAATGGTGTCACTTATGGTAGGTTTCCACTGTTTAGGCACATCAGGGGCTCCCCAAACGCAACATGGTGTCCTCTAATTATTCAAGAAAATTTTACATTCAAACAGTGGTTTTCCCCCACATATGGGGTATCGGTGTGCTCAGGAGAAATTGCACAACAAATTTTGGGGTCCATTTTTTCCTGTTACCATTGCGAAAATCAAAAAAATTGGGTCTAAAATAATATTTTTGTGAAAAAAAGTTAAATGTTCATTTTCATTTTTTTCTTCCACATTCCAAAAATTCTTGTGAAGCACCTAAAGGGTTAATAAACTTCTTGAATGTGGTTTTGAGCACCTTGAGGGGTGCAATTTTTAGAATAGCTCACTTTTGGTATTTTCTGTCATAAAGACCCCTCAAAGTCACTTTAAATGTGATGTGGTCCTTACAGCCAAAGCTAACAGACAATTATCTGAACTCCTTCTTCTTGACCTGTCCTCTGCTTTCGATACAGTTGACCAGTGCCTCCTACTACAGATCCTCTCTTCCTTTGGCGTCAAAGACATTGCCCTATCTTGGATCTCCTCATTCCTTTCTAACCGCACATTTAGCGTCTCCCACTCCCACACTACCTCCTCACCCTGCCCCCTCTCTGTTGGAGTCAAGGATCTGACCTAGGACCCCTACTCTTCTCAATCTATACCCTTGGCCTGGGACAGTTCATAAAATCCCATGGCTTCCAGTACCATCTGGACGCTGATGACACCCAGATCTATCTCTCTGGCCCAGATGTCACCTCTCTACTGTCCAGAATCCCAGCATGTCTAGCAGCCATATCCTCCTTCTTCTCCTCCCGCTTCCTCAAGCTCAACGTGAACAAAACTGAACTCATCATCTTTCCCCCATCTTGCATATCTTTACCACCTGATCTTTCTATCACAATAAATGACATCACTGTTTCCCCTGTACTGACAATCCGCTGCCTCGGAGTAACCCTTGACTCTGCCCTGTCATTCAAACCCCACAGCAAAGCTCTCGCCACCTCCTGTCGCCTCCAGCTCAAAAATATTTCTAGAATCCGTCCTTTCCTCAACCATCAATCTACTAAACTGCTTGTGCATGCCCTCATCATCTCCCGCCTCGAGTACTGCAACATCCTCCTCTGTTGCCTACCTGCTAGCACTCTCGCACCCGTCCAGTCCATCCTTAACTCTGCTGCACGACAGGTCCACCTCTCGCCTCGCTACTCCTCTGCTACCGCCCTTTGCAAATCCCTTCACTCCCAATTGCCCAGCGTATCCAATTCACTCTACTAATACTGATCTACAAAGCCATCCATAACCTCTCTCCTCCGTACATCTCTGAACTAATCTCCCGATATATTCCCTCACGTAATCTCCAGTCCTCCCAATACCTCCTTCTCTCCTCTACACTTATTTGTACCTCACGCAATCGCCTCCAAGATTTCTCCCGAATATCTCCCGCCCTATGGAATTCTGTGCCTCAACACATCCGATTATCCGCCACACTTGGATCCTTCAGATGGAACCTGAAAACACATCTCTTAAAACAAGCTTACAGCCTGCCATGACCTTGCTTGCTGCCACAGCAACAACACCGGAGCTACTGCAACTACTCAACCTACTGTCTCCTTCCCCATTCCTGTAGAATGTAAGCCCGCAAGGGTCCTCTTCCCTCCGTACCAGTCTATAATTGTTAGTTTGTTTACTGTGATATCTGTATTTGATATGTAACCCATCCTTATGTACAGCACCATGCAATCAATAGCGCTATATAACTAAAAAATAATAATAATGTGGTCCCTAAAAAATGGTTTTGTAAATTTTGTTGGAAAAATGAGAAATCGCTGGTCAATTTTTAACCCTTATAACTTCCTAAGAAAAAAAAATTTTGGTTCCAAAATTGTGCTGATGTAAAATAGACATGTGGGAAATGTTATTTATTAAATATTTTGTGTGACATATCTGTCTGATTTAAGGACATGAAAATTCAAATTTTGAAAATTGTGAAATTTTCAAAAATTTCGCCAAATTTTACCACTATCATGAAATACAATATGTCATGAAAAAACAATCTCAGAATCAGTGGGATCCGTTGAAGTGTTCCAGAATTATTAACTCATAAATTGATAGTGGTCAGAATTGAAAAAATTGGCCTGGTCATTAATGTGCAAACCACCTTCGGGGTAAAGGGGTTAACCTAGTTCTACTCTACTGAAATTGATGCCACTTTGGTAGTGTCTGCCCCTATTTTTTTAAATTTGAAGACTCCTGATTGGGTTTCCATTCTCTGGATTGGCTGTAGTGGGAGAGGTGCCTGTCCCCATTATACTAGTTCTACTCTACTGAAATTGATGCCACTTCGGTGGTGTCAGCCCCTAATTTAAGGAAATGTAAACACTCCTGATTGGGTCTCCATCTGCTGAGTTGGCTGTAGTGGAAGAGGTGTCGTTCCCCATTATACTAGTTCTACTCTACTGAAATTGATGCCACTTTTTCTGGTGTCTGCCCCCATTTTTTTCAAATTTGAAGACTCCTGATTGGGTCTCCATCAGCTGGGCTGGCTGTAGTGGAAGAGGTGTCGGTCCCCATTTTACTAGTCCTACTCTACTGAAATTGATGCCACTTCGGTGCTGTGAGCCCCTAATTTAGGGAAAGGTGAACACTCCTGGTTGGATCTCCATCTTCTGGATTGGCTGTAGTGGAAGAGATGTCGTTTCTCATTGTACTATTTCTACTCTGGTGAAATTGATGCCACGTTGGTGGTGTCTGCCCCTAATTTGTTTAAAATTTGGAGACTCCTGATTGGGTCTCCATCTGCTGGGTTGGCTGTAGGGCAAAGGGGTTAAACTAGTTCTACTCTACTGAAATTGATGCCACTTTGGTGGTGTCTGCCCCTATTTTTTTTAAATTTGAAGACTCCTGATTGGGTTTCCATCTGCTGGGCTGGCTGTAGTGGAAGAGGTGTCGGTCTTCATTATACTAGTTCTACTCTACTGAAATTGATGCCACTTCGGTGGTGTCAGGCCCTAATTTAGGGAAATGTGAACACTCCTTTAGGGGAAGAGATGTCGGTCCCCATTATATTTTTGCTCTGGTGAAATTGATGCCAATTTGGTGGTGTCTGCCCCTATTTTTGTTAAATTTGAAGTCTCATGATTGGGTCGCCATCTGCTGGGTTGACTGTAGTGGAAGAGGTGCCTGTCCCCATTATACTAGTTCTACTCTACTGAAATTGATGCCACTTCGGTGGTGTCAGCCCCTAATTTAAGGAAATGTAAACACTCCTGATTGGGTCTCCATCTGCTGAGTTGGCTGTAGTGGAAGAGGTGTCGTTCCCCATTATACTAGTTCTACTCTACTGAAATTGATGCCACTTTTTCTGGTGTCTGCCCCCATTTTTTTCAAATTTGAAGACTCCTGATTGGGTCTCCATCAGCTGGGCTGGCTGTAGTGGAAGAGGTGTCGGTCCCCATTTTACTAGTCCTACTCTACTGAAATTGATGCCACTTCGGTGCTGTGAGCCCCTAATTTAGGGAAACGTGAACACTCCTGGTTGGGTCTCCATCTTCTGGATTGGCTGTAGTGGAAGAGATGTCGTTTCTCATTGTACTATTTCTACTCTGGTGAAATTGATGCCACGTTGGTGGTGTCTGCCCCTAATTTGTTTAAAATTTGGAGACTCCTGATTGGGTCTCCATCTGCTGGGTTGGCTGTAGGGCAAAGGGGTCAAACTAGTTCTACTCTACTGAAATTGATGCCACTTTGGTGGTGTCTGCCCCTATTTTTTTTCAAATTTGAAGACTCCTGATTGGGTTTCCATCTGCTGGGCTGGCTGTAGTGGAAGAGGTGTTGGTCTTCATTATACTAGTTATGCTCTACTGAAATTGATGCCACTTCGGTGGTGTCAGGCCCTAATTTAGGGAAATGTGAACACTCCTGTAGGGGAAGAGATGTCGGTCCCCATTATATTTTTGCTCTGGTGAAATTGATGCCAATTTGGTGGTGTCTGCCCCTATTTTTGTTAAATTTGAAGCCTCATGATTGGGTCTCCATCTGCTGGGTTGACTGTAGTGGAAGAGGTGTCGGTCCTAACATTTCTACTCTGGTGAAATTGATGACACTTTGGTGGTTTCAGCCTTTAATTTTTGGAAATGGGGAGACTCCTGGTTGAGTCTCCTTCATGTGTGTTGCCTGTCTTAACCACTAAAAAATACCAACCACAAACACAGGACAAGGTACGATTCATTTATTCATATAATTCTAGATGGAGAGAGGTACAGGAGAATCTTGTCCCGACATTGGAAGATGTTACAGTTGGACCCCATCTTACTCAAGTACTTACCTTCTAGACCAGCCATCACCTACAGCCGCTCCCAAAATTGTCATGACATTCTAGTCCATAGTCACCACAATAAGAAATCTATGAATATGTTTTGATCCCAGGGCCCTGTGTTGGGCTGCTGTCCGAGCGTGACAAGATTTTGCATACAATTACCTGCACGACAGCAGTAATATACTGCGCAATGTGTCTGTGTAATTTAAAATATATCGCACTTAAATCTAGAGAGTTGCAACGCTGAGTGAGAGAGCATGTTTTGGACATTAGAGCAGCCCTATCAACTATGGACATGGAATCTTTAAAAATGCTACCTAAACATTTCAGGTTAGTCCATAATTGTAATCCATCTGGTTTAAAAGTAAAGGGGATTGACCATATTGTTCTGATTTCAACAGGTAGTGATATAAAATAAAGTCTTTCACAAATTGAGGCAAAAGTGGATCTTTAGTTTAAATACACTTGCACTTAATGGTCTAAACGAACAACTTAGCTTTAATGCTTTTCTCTAAGTTTTGTTTCTCTTTTCTTTTAACATTAGTGTTTAAAATGCTTTTAATGTTTTATTCTTTCCTCTCTTTTTTAGCTCATCTGATGTCTCGCTATTCCAACATTTGAGGAATATCACATCAAACATCTATAATATCCTAACAATATTGTAATGTAGGAGCATGCTCGCAGGCAGTAATGTAGGCGCATGCTCGCAGGCAGTAATGTAGGAGCAAGCCCGCAGGCAGTAATGTAGGAGCATGCCTGCAGGCAGTAATGTAGGCGCATGCTCGCAGGCAGTAATGTAGGAGCATGCTTGCAGGCAGTAATGTAGGCGCATGCTCGCAGGCAGTAATGTAGGAGCATGCCCGCAGGCAGGACTGGTGGAAAGTTGCATGTTTTTCCCAGCACTTTGCAATGTTACCCATTTATGAACTTGAGACAACCCCTCTAAGAGAAGCTCGGGGTATGGACGTCGTGGTCACATGATCCGGTGCGTCTGATACTAGGACATTACTTGGTAACAATTCGATGTTGTTGTTTGGAGCCGCTGACGGTTCTGGTCCTGGGGTCCTTGTCCAGAAGATAAAATGCGACCTTATTAAAGGTAAGGCGGCCATGTTCCTGCTCATGCCCAGGTCTGCCCCTGACAAGCCTGAATGCACAGACTAGAAGGCAGGAGCAGGGACACTAGTCACATTAGGATCTGTAGGCCTCCCATACAAGCATACACCGACTGCGCCGTACAACCCTACAGCCCTCCGCCACGCCATTCTGCTCGCGGGTCACACAATGAAGCGCCCTATGGCAGTTCCATTCTATCACAAAGCCTTAGCAACGAGCTCCGCACCATCCACCGCGCTAGTTACAGTCACGTGACGCCCACGTCATCACGCTCGTGCGTCGAGCTTCCGCCTGCTTTTGCTGCGTTTCTCGGGGTGGGGGGAAGGGGAGACTCTCAGCTTCGGTGTTGGAGACCATGGAGCCTGACTCGGTTATAGAGGATAAAACCATTGAGCTGATGGTGAGTACCGGACGCGCTGCCTGGCCGCCTCATGTACCGGGCGGCTGTGAGCTGCTGAGCAGTGCGGCGCCTTGTGCCCTGGGCTGTGCTCCGAGGAAGCAGACAGTTTCCGCCTTCCTCCATCTCACACAGCCGTCATGTCTGCCGAGTGTGTGCCTGCCTGTAGCAGCGGAGTGCTGGGCTGAGGGGCCGGGGAGAGGCCGCCTGCCGGGCTCCATCCTCCCACAGGAGGGGCCGGCCTCCCCTGCCCAGACTGCCGCATAGCGTCCACAATGGATGGCGGCTGGTGACGACACGAGCGGTGCTGCGACTTCATTGCTCCGGGCTTGCCTGTGCTCTGTACAGTCCGCCATTGTCTGTCATAGACGTGAGCACGGAGCGGTACCGCGAGGAGAGGCAGAGTGTAACCGCACCGTGTGTATAATCATGTACACTGTCATTACCGGCTGTACATGCGAGCTGTTCCTATAACATAGTGTCCTATGTGGCCGACTCCGTGTCAGGACATAGAGATGAGCTCAGGGAGAAGCTCTCAGGGCCTCGTCCATCACTTGCGCTGTACTATGTGGGGTGCGGAGGGGAAACCAGCTTTTGGCCCCATACACATTACAGATACATACATTACAGGCTTATTTCCGCTGATTACTCACCTTTTATTACTTATAATCTGCCATATGGTGCCGGAGATGGGGGTCTTTTTATTTGGTGCTGATTATTATGTTCTTTACCAAAGGGGCGTGGCTGATGGTAATGATGAGAGCTGCCTAAAGACACAACATGAACACTAAATAAAAAGGCCCCGTCTCTGCAATGGGATTTTTTAATGTAATACACAGGGAAGCAGTGGGAATAAGCAAAGACCGGGCACTTCTGAGCTGGTGACAGCTCCTCTTTAAAAGGGTTGTCCAGTACTTTAAAAATATGCCAATGTGTTTTAATGATAAATAGAAGCTTCTTTCTAATTACCTCCTGGTGCTGTTTCTGCCTGTGAGCGGCGCTATCGGTGGCCGCTTACAGGCAGCATGTGACCCCCCCCCTGCTGACATCACGTCCAAGTGAGGCGTGACTCAGTGCTGGGGTCCCAGCGTCCACCGCACGCTTTCCCAATGAATGGGGACAGGGTGAGCATGCTTTGGATGCTGGGTATTAGGTGCGGGGTAGCCCCTCCCACAACCCAGCAGCCACCGTGGAACGCGGAAGAGGGACCCTTGGCTGCAGCCTGGACTTGTAGTGACGTCAGCAGGGGGGGGGGGGGGGGTCACGTGCTGCCTGTGAGCGGCCACTGATAGCGCCTCTCACAGGCAGAAACCGCACCAGGAGGTAATTAGAACGAAGCTTCTGTTCAGCATAAAAACACATTGGGCTATTTTTTAAAAGTACTGGACAACCCCTTTAAGTGTCCACAACCATCTCTCTGGACTCCCACGCACACATCAATGAGAGCTGCTGCCAGGCTCCTCTGCCCCCCAGACTCCTTTTAGTAGTAGCCTTTCTCGTGGATAACAAAAGGATCAACCCTTCAAAATCGAATGTCCTGCATCCCTCTCTCTCCTTGATCTGTTGGGAGATAGTCAGGAGACCCTCCATACACATTATAGGGTTTGTCTGTCTTTAGGCTACAAGTTTGTAGTCACACTCTAACTGCAGACTTGTGAATCCTCACATCACGCATACTGCACGCTGCAAGGATTCCGCTGCCATGGGTGGGTGTGTGACTGCAAGTATGCATACATGCGGTCACATTCTGACTAGATGTGTGCAATCTTGCTCAATGTAAATGTATTGAGTGAGGCTGGATACAGTCTAGTCAGAATGTTGGCAGAAGGAGGCAAACTGCATACTTGTGGTCACAGGACTGCCCGCTCCCATCATTTGCCTATCCTCACAGTGTGTATGCTTGCAATGTAAGGATTCACAAGTCTGCAGTCATTCTAAGGCCAGACAACCCCTTTACAGGGAATCTGTCTTTATGATCAACATTCTAAGCAGTCTATATGGGCACACGGGTTATAAAGGTTGAATAAAATATCTGCAATCCAATGTCTTATTTCCAAGTAATCCATGTTTTTCTTATATGTAAATTATCTGTTAAGGTCTTTGGACCAGACACTGATCTGTATGAGAATCTGTCTCCAGAGCTTATCATAGATGAAAGCAGTATTACCAGTGTGAGACATTTAAAGACTGACAGTCTGCTCTCCTGAGCTACATGTTTCACACTGGTAACACCCCATGTCATTTAAATTAAGCTCTGGTGGCAGATTCTCTTATGTCCGGCCCATAGATCTTAACAGCTCGTTTACATATTTAGTAAAATGTGGATTTTTCTGCAATAAGATATCAGATTGCAGATATCAAGGTATCATGTTGTTAATCTTTCTACGTGCCCTTACAGACAGCTTAGAAGGGTAGACCCTACTGACAGGTGCCTTTTAAGCCTTATTCAGATGTCAGTGTATCATGGTCAGAGTACAGACAGCGATACACGGACTGCCACTGGTCTCCTGATCCAAACTTGACATTTTCATGTATACCTATGAGGTCGTTGAGTTCAGGTCTTTGACCGTGATACACAAACATCTGAGTGAACCTGTTATGTAAAATAACGCAAAAAACCTGCAGGTATGGGGTTAATCTGCAGGTTAATAGTGTTTTGACACTGTTCAGTGTCTTTACTGAGAGTTCCGCTGCTGGTAGGAAATTAACTTTTTTCCCCACACCAGCTTTTGGCTTCCAGTCATAAAGGTGGCACTGGAACGATTTGTCAGTGGTCGGTGTATAGAAAGTGGTGGCTGTAACCACACCCCTGGCACTGACTGTGGGTGCAGGGTCAGCAGTAGACCTGGCTGTCAGTGCTGGTGGGCGCTGTTACAGCCACTGCACATTAGAGACTGAAACCATGCTTGCGCCACCCCTATAGCTAGAAGCCAAACGCTGGCGTGGAGAATAAACTTCATTTCTTCCTGGCAGCGGGGCTTTCAGTGCTGGCGCCTCACTGTGTCAGAATGCCATTAACCTGCAAGTTATCCCCATAGCTGCAGATTAATAGTGTTAATTTTACATGACAGGTTCCCTCTAAGACTTTGTGCCAATCCTGCCAATATAAGTAAGTTTGATTTACTTTAGTCTTACGTGTATTGGAGTCCTTAACGCGCACTCCTCTTCCTGCTTAATATTTGTTGACATGCTGCAGGCAACCACAACTGCAGTCTCGTGCTATCAACATTGGCATGACCACACCGTGACTGGCTGCAGTCAGTCATTTATGCTGTAATTATGATGTCCTCACAGCGCTCGAGCAGCTTTGGGTGAGTCCTCTGCTTGGAAACCCTTTATTAATTGGCCCAGGGAGGTGTGAATGCCTATCCCAATTAGTCATATAGTTTCAGTTTCAACTAAGATAATTAGGGATTTATTTTTTGACGCAGTTGTCATGCTAAAAAGACGTTAAGATATAGAAAAAAGGCCCCCAATAAGTGGTATGGTACAACAATATTGTAGTTACTCATGCCCATGAGGGCAAAAATTACCTAAAAACTTCCACCTATAAAAATGATCGCAATTGAATAAGAAATCTCTAGTGCTGGTTAAAATAACAGTGAAAAAGTTTCTCCTAAGAAAAGCACAATGGTGCATAAAAGAGCAGTGTTGTGGCAGTGCTTTGCAGTATCCAGCACCTTCACTACAGTTTGATAGGCATCTGTCTCAATGAAGTGAAAATGCCTTCCCTACACGTTTCACTGATGTTGTTGCTTCATCAGGAGAAGAAATGGGGTACCACTCTTTGCCCTTTTTTGCTTATTTAGTAAAGATTTTTTACTGTAAAAGGAAGCTGGTGAGTTATTTTAGCTCTCGTGTGCATTAGTAAATAAAATATGGGTGAAAAGAGAGACCACCGGAAGTGGGGAGGTAGGGAGTAAAATGGTGTTTAAAGTTTCACTTTTCTGACTTCGATTACCTCACTGAAGTTAGTGGATCTGTTGGGAGTAGTGTTGAGCGAGCACTAAAATGCTCGGGTGCTCGAAGTTCGGGCCGAGCTTGCCGTGATACTCGGGTGCTCGACCCGAGCAACGAGCCCTATGTTAGTCTATGGGAGACCCGAGCATTTTTGCGGCGGCACCCCCGGCAGTCTTTTAAAAGCCTAACAAGTGCCCAAAACGATAGTGACAGTGCTCAAATGACATGGGGATCGCCCCAGGAAGCATTTCTGACCCCCAGGTCACTGCTGTCAACAACGTGGTCAGAGGTATTAAGCCACTTTTAAGGGCTCACAATAAAACGTTCAAAAACGAAGCTGAAACTGCTTTCCTGTGAAATATGTTAAGGAAGTTCCTTTCCAGGGTAAAGACTTGTGTATAAGGTAAAATAAATAACCCCCCCAAAAATACTCCTCCACACCTTGGGCTATGTTCACAAGTAGCATTTTTTATGCGTTTTTGCACTTTTGTATTGCTTTCAACCGTGACAAATGCATTCACCGGGAAATGTCATTTTAACATTTTACAACCTTATCTGGCCATGTGCTGTGTGACACATGCATAAAGTGCTGAAAAGACATGGGAACAGCATGGGGAAGACCCCTGGAAGCATCTCTTACACCCAGGTCACTGCCTAAAAGTGTGCCCATCAGAAGTCATCCTTGCCGCATCAGAAGATGCAGACTTGCAACTATCCCCGTGCAAGTTGTTGTCCCAGGGCAGTGTTCAATTGTACCTCCCCCATTCCTTGCAATGCAAGCGCAAGTATGCAGCCTGCCACCCACCCAACCCCAGGCTGCAATACCATACTGCTTGCTTGCTTGCACTTGAAATTGGGCCTTTTAGGCATGTGGAGGCGGAATCTGGCCACCACGTCATGGCTGCGTTGGCGGCCTGTTATCCATACTCAGTCCCCAGCCGCCACGGGGCGGCCGGGTGTCCACACACGGTCCCCAGCCGCCAGGGGGCGGCCGGGTGTCCACACACGGTCCCCAGCCGCAAGGGGGCGGCCGGGTGTCCACACACGGTCCCCAGCCGCCAGGGGGCGGCCGGGTGTCCACACACGGTCCCCAGCCGCCTGGGGGCAGCGGGTGTCCATAAACGGTCCCCAGCCGCCCCTATTTCTCCTTGGAACATCCCCCCACACACTTTTCTTAGCCCGGCCTGCTTTAGGGCAGCATTGGACGAGCCCACCAGAGAACCAGACTCCTCCGGTGGGCCCTGGCTTCTCCATCAGGGGAGTTGAGAGTGCCAAGGTGAGGAGCATGATGATGATGATAGAAGTTAGCATCTGCTTTGTTTTCTTGGAATGCAAGCGTAAGTGTGCAGCCTGCCACCCACCCACCCCTAGGCTGCAATGCCATACTGCTAGCTTGCACTTGAAATGGGGCCTTTTAGTTTGGAGGAGGCCGAAGCTGGCCACTATCTCATGGCTGCTTCGGCAGCGAGGTATCCATACTCAGTCCCCAGCCGCCCCAATTTGTCCCGGTGTGCCTTATACATAAGATTAAGCGCGCATACCAAAACATTACCTGTGCCCTCCCCAGTGAATTTAGTGGGAAGGACAGCCTATTCCGCTGTAGTGTGTGCATGCCAAACCCCTGTTCATGGTACATGCGAAGATGCCTCCCACCCTGCACCTGTCGTTGCAGACTTGCAACTATCCCCGTTCAAGTCCTTGTCCCAGGGCAGTGTTCAATTGTACCTCTCCCATTCCTTACAATGCAAGCGCAAGTATGCAGCCTGCCACCAACCCACCCACCCACCCCCAGGCTGCAATACCATACTGCTTGCACTTGAAATTGGGCCTTTTAGGCATGTGGAGGCGGAATCTGGCCACCACGTCATGGCTGCGTTGGCGGCCTGGTATCCATACTCAGTCCCCAGCCGCCCGGCGGCCTGGTGTCCACACTCGGTCCCCAGCCGCCAGGGGGCGGCCGGGTGTCCATGCTCTGTCCCCAGCCGCCTGGGGGCTGCCGGGTGTCCATAAAAGGTCCCCAGCCGCCCCTATTTCTCCTTGAAACATCCCCCCCCCCCCCACACACTTTTCTTAGCCCGGCCTGCTTTAGGGCAGCATTGGACGAGCCCACCAGAGAACCAGACTTCTCCGGTGGGCCCTGGCTTCTCCATCAGGGGAGTTGAGTGCCAAGGTGAGGAGCATGATGATGATGATAGAAGTTAGCATCTGCTTTGTTTTCTTGGAATGCAAGCGCATGTATGTAGTAGCGGCTAGGCCTGAGGTGGTCAGCGTTTTGGCGCATATCCTACCTCCTCCGAGGATTGCTGGATATTTTCCTGCTACTATCCCAGTTCTATCACTCCCGTTAAAACAAAGCTTCAGGTGATAAATGATGGATGAGGTGGTGGCAAAGGAAAAAGAGCAGGAGGATCAGGGACCATTCACATCAATATCAGGCCAGTCAACCGCATATGTCTTGTAGGATATGTTTCTGTAACATATTACACAGTTATAGGGCATACAGTGAGTGCAATGCCTACCAAAAATTTTGAGGCACTCCAATGCCCCTTGGAAATGACATGGAGGTCAGAGGTCCTTAACTAAACCGTTTTTTCCATTTATAGCAACTGGGCTCCTGTACACTGTTGGCCTAAGCAGTGAATGGAAGGCTTTCCAAAAATTATGAGGAACTGCAATGCTCCTTGAAACAGACGTGGATTACAGCGTACTAAAAACCTTCTACCCATTATTGGGGAGTGGGTCTCCCTTAGTTTTCGCCTTTTCATTGAAAAGCAAAAGCTGACTAAAATTAGGAGGAAATGCAATGCCCGTTGGAAGAGTCGTGGAGCTTAGAGGTAATTAAAAACAACATTTCAATGCCCCTTGGAAGAGCTGTGGAGTTCAGTGTGCCTTAAGAAGACGGTTTTAATGCCCCTGGGAAAAGACGTGGAGGTCTCAGTAGCTTAACAAGACGGTTTGAATGCCCCTTGGAAAAGTGGTGGAGGTCGCAGTAGCTTAACAAGACGGTTTTAATGCCCCTTACTAGAGCCATACAGTACAGGATATTACAAACATTATTCCCATTATTGGGGAGTGGGTCTCCCATAGTCTTTGCTTATGCCTTCCAAGCAAAAGCTGCCAAAAATTAGGATGGAGGAAATTGCAATGCCCCTTACAAGAGCCATACAGTACAGCATCTTAAAAATATTATTCCCATTATTGGGGAGTCGGTCTCCCACAGTCTTTGCTTATGCCTTCCAAGCAAAATCTGACAAAAATAAGCACGGAGGAACTTTCAATAATGGCAACACGGACCACGGTCACCCTGGTGGTATAGTGGTGGTGGAGGCTGAGGATAAGGAGAAGAACATAAAACAGCCGAAATGAGGAAGCGTATACCCATGTGTGGGTGTGAAGCGGTGCATGTGAATACACCTCCCGAAATAACACAGTGGATTTGACTATGTTACTCTTCTGTCATTTGGTGGTGATGAGAAGTCTTGCCCAATCCAGCCCTTGTTCATTTTGATAAGGGTCACCTTGTCAGCATTATCAGTTGACAGGCGAGTGCGCTTATCAGTTATAATTCCCCCAGCGGCACTAAAAACACGCTTCGATAACACGCTAGCGGCAGGGCAGGCCAGGACCTCCAAGGCGTACAGAGCGAGTTCATTCCAAGTGTCCAGCTTGGATACCCAATAATTAAAAGGCACAGAGGAATCACGGAGGACGCTGGTACTGTCGGCAAGGTACTCCCTCACCATCTTTTGAAACTTTCCACTCCTTGTGAGAGCACCCCGCGCCTCAGGGCCTGTAAGCTGGGCGGGTCTCAGAAAACTGTCCCAGAACGTTGACAGTGTTCCCCTGCCTCTGCTGGATTGGAGTTGCGTCTCTCTCGCTTGTACGCCTTGGTTGGTCAACGAACTGTGACCTCTGCCGCTAGCTTGTTCAGATGGGTACTTTTTTAACAGTTCTGCAGCAAGGGCCTTTTGGTACTGCCCCATTTTTGTAGACCTCTCCACCTCAGGAATAAGAGAGTGAAAGTTCTCCTTGTAGCGGGGGTCTAATAGTGTCACCAACCAGTAATGACTGTCACCCAACATTTTGACAACGCGAGGGTCACGGTTAAGGCAGCGTAACATAAAGTCAGCCATGCGTGCCAGACTGGTAACGGGCAAGACTTCCGTGTCCTCACCAAGATGATGACTGACCATGCTCTCCTCCTCCTCAGGCCACCCACGCTGAACCAACGGTATGACAGTTGTACAGGTAGTACCGTCTACAGCGCATGATACAAGCTCCTGTTCCTCCTTCTCCTCCTCTCCCTTATTGTCCCCCAATGCACGTTGGGATGAGATGAGGCTGGGCTGTGTGTAATCGACCGCTACGGCTTCTTGATCCATCTCATCATATTCTGGCTGCAATGCCTCCTCTTTAATTCTCTGCAGAGAGCGTTGCAAAAGACAGACAAGTGGGATGCTGACGCTAATGATGGCGTCATCGCCACACCCCATCTTGGTGGACTCCTCAAAGTTTGTCAAGATGGTACAGATGTCAGACATCCAGATCCACTCCTGAGGTCTTATGTGTGGAGTCTCACCTGAATATCGACGGCCTTGTTGCAGCTGGTACTCCACAACTGCTCTCTTTTGCTCACAAATCCTTTGCAACATGTGGAGGGTAGAGTTCCAACGTGTGGGGACATCACACACCAGTCGGTGTGACGGAAGCTGCAAACACTGCTGCAACACAGCAAGGGCGGCGGAAGCTGTAGCCGACTTGCGAAAATGAGCTGACAGGCGGCGTAGTTTGACGAGCAGATCTGGCAACTCGGGGTACGATTTAAGAAACCGCTGAACCACGAGGTTAAGCACATGAGCCAGGCATGGTACGTGTGTGATCTCGCCTCGCCTCAGAGCCGCCAACAGGTTACGGCCATTTACACACGACCATGCCTGGATGTAGGTTCAGCAGTGTCGGCCACAGATCTGCCTGCTCTTTCACAGCTGTCCACAACTCACAAGCAGTGTGAGGTTTCTCACCTAAGCTTAGGAGTTTCAGCACAGCCTGTTGCTGCTTGGCGGAGGCAGTACTGCAGTGCTTCCAGCTTGTAACTGATGTGGCGATATCTGAGATGGAGGCTGAACATGAGGAGGAGGATGATGCGCAGGAGCTGTACACTGTGGGGGCAAATCTGACTGACATAGGGCCCGCAATCCTCTGTGTGGGGAGGATGTGTTCCGTCCCAAGGTCCGATTGGGTCCCGGCTTCCACTATGTTTACCCAGTGTGCCGTCAGGGAGATGTACCGTCCCTGGCCACAAGCACTTGTCCACGTGTCCGTTGTCAGGTGGACTCTCCCAGTAACTGCGTTGTTGAGGGCACAGCAGATGTTTTGGGACACGTGCTTGTGTAGTGCGGGGATGGCACACCGGGCAAAATAGTGTCGGCTGGGGACCGAGTACCGAGAGATGGCCACCGCCATAAGGTTGCCGAGGGATTCCGTCTCCACCAGCCTAAAAGGCAGCATTTCCAACGCAAGCAGTCGTGAAATGTGTTAATTTAGGACTGTGGCCTGTGGGGGTGTTAGCTGCGAATTTCCGCTTTCGTTCTAAGGTCTGGGATATGGACAATTGAACGCTGCGGTGGGACGTGGACGTTGATGCTGTTTCTTGAGAAACTGCCATAACAAGTGAAGACTGAGAGGAGGGGGCATCTTTGCATGCAGTATGGACAGGGGATTACCTTGCACACACAACAGGGGGTTCTATTGCATGCACAACAGCGGAAGAAGCAGTGCTGACACTGGTCGTGGACCCTGGAATTCACCCCACAAAGTCGGGTGCTTTGCAGCCATGTGCCTGATCATGCTGGTGGTGGTCAGGCTTTTAGTTTTGTCACCCCTGCTGATGCTGGCATGGCAGATGGTACAAATGGCCTTTTTGGGGTTATCAGCAGAGTCTTTAAAAAAATTCCAGACTCTGGAAAACCTACCGGTTGTACTGGCAACGTCCCTCGTGTTGGTGTTACGGGGAACTGTTGCCCGCCTTCTGTCTGCGGCCACCACACTGCTTCTTCCTGCCTGTTGGGGTACTCTGCCTCCCTCCCTCTGTGTGCTGCTGGCCTCACTCTGCATGTCCTCCTGCCACGTTGGGTCAGTTACTAGATCATCCACCACCTCCTCCTCTTCCACTTGCGCACCACGATCCTCCTCTTCACTTCCTGACAATTGTGTCTCGTCATCGTCCACCTCTTGTGACAAATTGCTAGCATCGCCTTCTTGTGGCCGTGGCTGTTCAAATATTTGGGCATCGCTACATGGGATCTCCTCTTCCACCATTTCAAGCAGAGCAGGCGAGGGGCCCAAATCTGGAAATGGACCAGTGAACAGAGTGTCCAACTGTGGGATCAGTTGCTGTCTGACGACACTCGGCATGGTGGGAGGAAGGAGCATCAGGGTGAGGAGGAGTATGCGGTCGAGACTCACGGCTACTAAGAGTCAACCGTGTGGAAGACAGGCCGGAGGTGGTGGTGCCCAAGTAACTGGAAGTATTATCTGCTATCCAATTAATAACCTGTTCACACTGATCAGTTCGCAATACTGGTGTTGTTCTGTGCCTCCCTAGTAATTCGGTCAAGAAGTGGGAGCGAGAAGATGTGGCTGTTGGTTGTGGCACATTTTCACCTTGGCCACGGCCCCGTCCTCTGCACGCACCATCACCAGAATGTCCACTTCCACGTCCCTTGCCGCGCGCCTTGCCCATTGTAAAGGAAGTAAAATAGCTTACACTCGCACTATCAATGGAAAAAGGGTAATAAAAAGTAGATTGGAACCGTGGAACAGGAAAACCACAGTTCTATTTCTCTGGCCTACACCCGACTCTTTTAAACAATCTGAACAATCAGGGAGAAACTATTACTGTTTTTCTTTACGGAAAAAATACCAAAAGCTGGATAATAGAGATTTCTTACCGTGGAACAGCAAAACCACAGTTATAATTTACTGGTGTATACCAGACTTTTTTAAATATATATATTTGCGGCTGAACAGTGAGCGACACACTGAAACTGTTTTTTTTAGATACAAATGGCCCAAAAGTGGATAATACAGAAGTTTGAACCGTGGAACTGCAAAACCACACTTCTGTTTCTCTGACCTACACCACACTATTTTCAACAGATATATTTGTGTCTGAAAAATCAGAGACACACTTTTTTTTGGGGGTGGGGGGACACCAAAAGGTTAATAAGACGGGTATTTGTGTGAGGAGTAAAAAAAAAAATAAGAGGATTTAGATGAATAAAAAGGATTTTTACTGGCCCCCGAGACCTGGCGCTAAGTCCAGCAATTTCAGCAACAGGAGCACACAGGACTGTAATGCAGCATTTGCTGGTATAACCACTGTGTCTCCTATACAGCCTGCCTGATATCTGGGATGGATATTAGTCCTGAGAAGGACTGTTTGTTTCATCTGGCAGCCTTTACAGACCCTACAATATTTTGCAGGATATATCTCTCCCTAAATCAGCAGCGCTGTCCCTACACTGTCTGATCCGGAGCGACTGTGTCCAAGATGGCGGCGCCCGGTTTTAAATACTCGAGGTGATGCTGTGCGGCCAGCCAATCACTGTAATACCCACAAACAACATGGCTGCGGCATTACAGTGACTGGCTTTCAATCCCTGCATGTTCATTGGCTCTGTAAAGAGCGCCAAACATGCAGGGCGGAGACCCGAGCTCCCGCCCGAGTAACCCGGAAATGCTCGGTGCTTGCCGAACATTCCGAGTAGCGTGATGCTCGGGTGAGTACCGAGCAGTGTCGAGCGTGCTCGATCAACACTAGTTGGGAGGTTCCATCTGAATGCCTGAAAGATAAAATTCATAAGGAAGAGCCCCAACACAGTCATGACTGGAGGCAAAGGCGGTGTAAATTCGGCCTTGGTGGGTATAGCTCCTAGGCCGATATAGGTCTCAGGATCCAAACTAACAGCTTCATGTCTGCCTATGACATTGTTAGTTTGGGTCACAAGATCAGAGCTAGGATTAGCATTCTACACCTAAGGCTGTGTGCCCACGTTGCGGATTACAAGAGTATTTGATGCGGAATTTCCGCAGCGGAAACGCTTGTAAAACGCTTGTCAATCCGCACCCCATGGTCACCAATGAGAATCCGCAAGTTCTATGCCCATGCTGCGGACTTTTCCGCAGCGTTTTTGATGCGCACAAAAATCCGCAGCATGTCCATTAATTTTGTGTTTCCGCATGCGGAATTGCCTTTTCAATGTAATAAAAAACGCAAGGCAATTCCGCATGTGGAATACGCGCGATAAACGCTTTCGAAATTCCGCATGCGTTTTTCTGGGCAAGGAGATGCGGAAATGAAGCGCAAATTTTCTGCTTCAATTCCGCAACGTGGGCACATAGCCTTAGGGTATGTGCCCACAATGCGTCCGGGCCTGCTGCTTCTGCTCATTTTATGCAAATGAGCGGCGGCCATTTTTTTTTTCCACATGCGAACTTTCCTCATAGAGGTTAGGTCTATGGGGAAATCCTGCATCTGGACCTGCCAGAAAAATTGACATGCTGCGGTCTGAAAAGATGTGCCACATGTCAGTTTCTGCGGGTGATCCGCAGACGCATGGTGGACATTTATACAAATCCCATCCACTATGCTGTAACATCTGGACGCTGCGAGTTTGACGCTGCATAAGTTCACAGCGTCAAACCCGCAGCGGCTCCGGATCGTGGACACACAGCCTAATACGTACGAAAAAATACAGCCGCATTACAGCCTTGTAAAACTATTTTTTCTTTGAAACCTGCAGAAGAATTGACATGTTGCAGATTACAGGTTTGTTCCTCTACAGTTTACAAACCCATTCACATTCTCTGGAATAAATCCCCGCAAAAGTGAGAGGATAATGTGGATTTTTAATTATGCAGTATGCTCCTTCTTGTGCGGCTTTTGGCCTCTACAATGCTTTCTGATGCAGTAAGGTGAAATCTACACCTAAAGCCGCAGAGTCAATTTTCTGTACTATGTAAACATGCTCTTCAAATATGTACTATGGACCGATCCATTAAGGTGTTTTGCCAGAATTCTAGAGTAACACACCTTAAAGAGTTACTTTTCTGCCCAACAAGAAGATCTATATAAATATTGCAACTTTTCGTGTTCTCATGCGCCACTCCTGGCCAGCTTTGCCAAAATGAGCGGCACTTGGACAGGGTGTGGTTGAGCGCACCCATTAAAGAAGTTGTCCACTAGTTTTACATTGATGCCCTATCCATAGGATAGGGCATCAATGTCTGATTGGCCAGGGTCCCACAGGCGGCACACCCGCCCATCAGCTGTTGGTGCCAGCGGCGGCTCGGGCCGGAAGTCATTACTTGCAGAGCTTCACCGTCTAGCTGTAGTGGCCACAGCAGGGTACTGCACATCCGCCTCCCATTGAATTGAATAGGAGGCGGATGTGCAGTACCCCGCAGCAGCCACTACAGCTAGATGGCCAAGCACCGAAAGTAAGCACTTGCGTCCGCTGGCACCGATAACAGCTGATCGGTGGGGGTGCCAATCAGACATTGATGCCCTTTCCTACGGATAGCTGTAGTGGCTTATGTGGGGTTCCGCCTCCCATTGAATTGAATAAGAGGCTTATGTTCAGTATCCCGCAGCGGCCACTACCGCTAGATGGCCTAGCCCCTCAAGCGTGGGCGGCCACTTCGGCCGGCACCAATCGGCGGGGGTGCCATCTGCAGGACCCCGATCAGACATTGATGCCGTATCCTACGGATGAGGCATCAATGTAAAAGTAGTGAACAACTTCTTTTAAATTCTTGAAAATTCATGCCATTTTAGTGGCCTGAACATTGCCGGAAATGTACTTTGATTTCTGATTGGAGTACATTCATGGCAGTGGCACACAGCGCTAGTAAGATGCACCTCTTAGGCCTCATTCAGACGTCCGTGTTTAAACATGTACAACCCCTGGCAAAAATGATGGAATCACCGGGCTCGGAGGATGTTCATTCAGTTGTTTAATGTTCTTGAAAAAAAGCCGATCACAGAGATGGCACAAAACTAAAGTCATTTCAAATGGCAACTTTAGGGCTTTAAGAAACACTGAAAGAAATCAAGATTAAAAATGTGATACTCAGTAAGGGTCATTTTTTTTCAGACCAAGCAGAGGGAAAAAATTATGGAATCACTCAATTCTGAGGAAAAAATTATGGAATCACCCTGTAAATTTTCATTTCCAAAACTTACACCTGCATCAAATTAGATCTGCTTGTTAGTCTGCATCTAAAAAGGCGTGATCACACCTTGGAGAGCTGTTGCACCAAGTGGACTGACATGAATCATGGCTCCAACACGAGAGATGTCAATTGAAACAAAGGAGAGAATTATCAAACTCTTAAAAGAAGATAAATCAACACGCAATGTTGCAAAAGATGTTGGTTGTTCACAGTCAGCTGTGTCTAAAATCTGAACCAAATACAAACATGGGAAGGTTGTTAAAGGCAAACATACTGGTAGACCAAGGAACACATCAAAGCGTCAAGACCGGAAACTTAAAGCAATATGTCTCCAAAACAGGAAAAACACAACAAAACAAATGAGGAACGAATGGGAGGAAACTGGAGTCAATGTCTGTGACCGAACTGTAAGAAACCGCCTAAAGGAAATGGGATTTACATACAGAAAAGCCAAACAAAAGCCATCATTAACACCTAAACAGAAAAAACAAGGTTACAATGGGCTAAGGAAAAGCAATCGTGGACTGTGGATAACTGGATGAAAGTCATATTCAGTGATGAATCGCGAATCTGCATTGGGCAAGGTGATGATGCTGGAACTTTTGTTTTGTGCCGTTCCAATGAGATTTATAAAGATGACTGCATGAAGAGAACATGCAAATTTCCACATTCATTGATGCTATGGGGCTGCATGTCAGGTAAAGGCACTGGGGAGATGGCTGTCATTACATCTTCAATAAATGCCCAAGTTTACATTGATATTTTGGACAGTTTTCTTATCCCATCAATTGAAAGGATGTTTGGGGATTATGACATAATTTTTCAAGATGATAATGCATCCTGCCATAGAGCAAAAACTGTGAAAACATTCCTTGAAAGAAGACACATAAGGTCACTGTCATGGCCTGCAAATAGTCCGGATCTCAATCCAATTGAAAATCTTTGGTGGAAGTTGAAGAAAATGGTCCATGACAAGGCTCCAACCTGCAAAGCTGATCTGGCAACAGCAATCAGAGAAAGTTGGAGCCAGATTGATGAAGAGTACTGTTTCACTGATTAAGTCCATGCCTCAGAGACTGCAAAATGTTATTAAAGCCAGAGGTGGTGCAACAAAATACTAGTGATGTATTGGAGTGTTCTTTTGTGTGTTTGTTTTTCATGATTCCATAATTTTTCCCCCAGAATTGAGTGATTCCATAACTTTTCCCTCTGCTTCGTCTTAAAAAAAAAAAAAAACCCTTACTGAGTACCACATTTTTAACCCTTTCGCAACCTTGGGATTTTTCGTTTTTGCATTTTAGTTTTTTGCTCCCCTTGTTCCCAGAGCCATAGCGTTTTTATTTTTTGGACAATATGGCCATGTGAGGGCTTATTTTTGGGGGGGATTAGTTGTACTTTTCAACGCCATTATTAGTTTTACCAGATCGTGTACGGGAAAAAAATTCCAAGTGCGGTGAAAATTGCAAAAAAAAGTGCAATACCACAGTTGTTTTTTATTTTATTTTTTTTACCACGTTCACTGAATGCTAAAACTGACCTGCCATTCTTATTCTCCAGTTCATTACGAGTTCGTAGACACCAAACATGTATAGGTTCTTTTTTATTTAAGTGGTGAAAAAAAGATTCCAAAATTTGGTTAGAAAACGGCGCTATTTTTTATTTTTTTTTTAAGACCCGTAGTGTCTCCATTTTTCGTGATCTGGGGCCGGATGAGGGCTTATTTTTTGCGCGCCGGGCTGCCGTTTTTATTGATAACATTTGGGGTAGATCCGATGTTTTGATCGCCCGTTATTGCATTTTATTGCAATTTTGCGGCGACCAAAAAATGTAATTCTGGCGTTTAGAATTTTTTTTCTCGTTACGCCGTTTACCGATCGGATTAATTCTTTTTTTATATTGATAGATCTGGCGATTCTGAACGCGGCGATACCAAATATGTCTATGTAGGTTTTTTTTTAAAATTATTTTATTGTCAATGGGGCGAAAGGGGGGTGATTTAAACTTTTATATTTTTTTAATTTTTTTTATATTTTTAAAAACTTTTTTTTCTTCACTTTTTGCATGCTTCTATAGTCTCCATAGGAGACTAGAAGCAGCAACTGTCCGATCGCCTCTGCTACAGCCGATCCCCTGTATGCAGCAGAAATGGTCCTGTGCTATGAGCGCCGACCACTAGGTGGCGCTCATAGCGACCAGGTCATGACAACCGCAGGCGTCTGCTGCAGACCCTGGGTTGTCATGCCCGCCCATCGGCGACCCGCGATCATGTGATGGGGGTCGCCGATGGGCGGGGCTTAGAACGCGCTTCCCGGAAGCGCGCGTTAAATGCCGCTGTCGGGGATTGACAGCGGCATTTAACATGTTAACAGCCGCGGGTGGATCGCGATTCCACCCGCGGCTGTTGCGGGCACATGTCAGCTGTAAGAATCAGCTGACATGTGCTCGGTTCAGTGCGAGTTCACCGCCGGAGCCCTCACTGAACAGGGGGAGGTAGCCTGTGACGTACTAAGACGTCACAGGTTGTAAAGGGGTTAATCTTGATTTCTTTTAGTGTTTCTTAAAGTCCTAAAATTGCCATTTGAAATAACTTTAGTTTTGTGCCATGTCTGTGATCTGCTTTTTTTCAACAACATTAAACAACTGAATGAACATCCTCCGAGCCCGGTGATTCCATAATTTTTGCCAAGGGTTGTATGTGGAAAAAATACCGGTGTCATCAGTGTTTTGGATCAGTCATCAGGGTACGGTCCGTGTCTGTTTTTTCCATCAGTGTGTCATCAGCTTTTTTCACAGATGGAAAAATAATTTTCAAAGCTTCTACTATACTTTGCAATGTTGAATACAGACAACACACAGAGTATACACTGATGCCATCTGTGTGCTGTAAGTGTTTTTCACAGACCCATAGACTTGTATTGGCCCTTTTCATCCGTGATGTAATACCGGAATAAAACGGACATGTCTCCGTGAGTCTTGCACGGACACGCAACAATGAAAAAACACAGCTCTATGAATAGCCTGAAAGGTTTTAATAGGTATGTGTTCTATCTATGAAAAAGAAAATGAATGCAACACGGACGTCGGAATGAGGCCTAAATGAAGTAGGCACATCTTACACCTCATTGTCCCTTCGTTATAGCACCGCTCCAGCGTTTTTTGTTTCATTGCATTGCTGGAGTGGTGCATCTAATTGATGTTCCTTGCCCCTAATTTTATACTTACCTGCCGCCCTCTGCACCTTCTATCAGCGCCGCTTTGATTGGTCTCCAGCAGTTTGTGACCTGTCGGATCGTTTCAATGTTAGTTGGAGCGAGCCGGAGGTCGCTTTTCATTGTAAGTCTATGAGAGCCTCGTTCTGGTTCTCATAGACTTACATTCAGCGCTTGTGACCATTACGTCTGACTTCCGGTCAGTCAGAAGTTGTGCTCACAAGTTGGCTGCGTGGGACCGGCGTGGCGCCTATGAAACATGAAAATGACAGTGGGTAATTATAATACTGGGTGCAGACACCTTAGATTAGTAGCACCACTCCAGAGCTGTAAAAACAAACCAAAAAAAAAAAACAACGATGCTGGAGTGGTGCTTTAAGACTGGTGTGCACAACTCCAGAGCTAATTTTTTTTTTTCACAGGATTTACATAAAATTTGTCAAAATCTCTTCCATATTTTTTTCTACCGTAATACCCTGCTGACTATCCACCTGCAAATCCAGATGGAATATCCACTGTATATCTGCTAATTTGCCCACAGAAAAAAAAAATTGAGAAAATCATTTTTGGTCATCTGATGGAGTAGTCTGCAGTAGGCACGTTCTTTGCACGCCCTATTCAGGTAAATGAGACAGCCACAACATTTTTTTGCTATTTTTCAATTCATCATAAAAAGATGTTTTGGGCAGTGTTTAGAATCCACTACTTTTGCAGGAAGTCCGAAGGGCTTAGCCAACACTTCCCTCATTATTATTGTTATTTTTTTTTTCAATAGCTACAAGCTTTAGAAAACCCAGACTAATCTGCTGTCCTCCATGTTTATTACCTCCTTGTTTATACACAGCCTGCATGTGACTGCAGCAACCAATCAGTGGCCTCAGCTGTCACATGTAATACCAGTAAAGTACGACAAATACTGTCTTTTGCTATTTTTTTTATTAGTCATTGCAGTGAATGAGTCATCAGAAACTGACCTAGTACTTAAATCAGGTTTTCGTGGTTTTTTTATTGCAATATTTTGCCAATGGTTTTTTTTGTCATTATCTTTATTAAAAAAAAAAAAAAGCAAAATTAGTATTGTTTCAATTTTCACCTGGCCTCTTGTGATATTATAGACTCATATTTCCTGTCCTTTCAGGAAGAGTTTTCAGCAGACTCCTTTTCAAAAGCAGGATTACAATGACTGCTGATTTACATAGCTAACAACAAAGGATCAACTAATCACAATAGATGATTTTGCAGTTTCCCCCTGCTACTCTTCCCTACACAATGACCTTGGCACATGCTTACTAGATGCTTCAATACAAAACATGGGGGCCGACTCTGTTCATTGTGGCTTTGTATGTTTGGATTTCCTGAAACAAGAAATCAAAGCCTAAAAAAGACAAGTGGCACTGGCCAATGTGAAAATTGCAAGTTTTCTTTTTTTTTTTTCTTTTTGGTACATACTGTGAGATGGAGAAAAAAATTGCCACAAATGTATGTATTTATTTTTAACACAAACTAATTTAAACAATAGATTGATGTATGATGACCAGGGCTGTGGAGTCAGTCGGTGTCCACTTTGGTGGAGTCTGTATAAAATGGACCAACTCCAACTGCTAAACTATATAATAAATTGGGTAGAGTAATTCAATGCAGTTTGGGGGGAATATTTTTTCATAAGAATTTGGGAAAGTTATGAAATGTCCTATTCCTGATCTAAGGGTCTAGACTTTTAGATGAATCTGTGCTACAGTAAATTTATCACTTGCACATGAGCCGCGTATGAGGGAGTCGGAGGTTTGGCTTACAGACTCCACAGCCCTGATGATGACGCATTCCCTTTAGTGGACCTTTAGTGGATTCTACAGCGCCAGCTTTTTACAGCTGTACTGTAGAACCAGTGCTAAAATCACTATGCCCAAACACACTGATCCATTACAATAAACAGATTTGTGAATGTTTTCATTAAACTCTGTGGGTCAGTCATTGTGCTGTTAATTTTAAAAATACAAGTTACAAACAAGAAAAATGTAAGTGTAAATGTAGCCTAAGACTGTTTTCACAGGTCCGATATCAATGGGCCAAGTATGGACCTGCAGTGTCCAGACTGACCGCTGGTCTGACAACTCAACAGTCTCATATCCATACATGAGACTGTTGAATTTTGGTCAGAAAACTCGCTGTCGGTCCAGACATTGTGATCCATACTTGGACCATGAATTATTGGTATTTAAAACTGGCCTAACTAATTTTTGCTGGTAAGAAAAACCGCAATGGGCCTTTAATTAGAGCAGTTGAAAGGTGTGCAATGTCAGCTGCCCTTCTTGGAGCAGTAGCCTGATGATCCATAAAATCATGCACCGTAAAACGAAGGCCTCATTCAGACGTCGTCTTTTCATGTATGGGCTCTGTTTGTGTATTTCATAGATGGTTCTCATACCAATTATAGTCCATGGTGCTTTTCACATGCTTGTGTTCTGCGGAACGAGTGGTCTGCAGCTGAACCCGGTGACATGTTTGATTTTCTTCAGTCACAGATCAAATTCTTCAATGCAAGTCTTTGGGCCTGTGAAAATAATCAGATGGCAACTGTGTTCAGTCCAATTTTCATGTTAGTTTGATAGGAGAAGCTTGTGAAAACTTCTCGTATGCAAAAAAAAAAAAAAAAAAACCTGGTGAAAAACTGATGGCAAAAACTGACACACTGAGCAATTTTCATCAGTGTTTTGGATCAGATCTTCAGTTTTTTGCATATGTAAAAAAAATCACTGTAAGGGTATGTGCATACGGTCATGAGCCGCCTGCGGCCCCGAAAATGCGGAATAGTCACACGGCTTCTGCTCATTATGCAAATGATCACGCCATTTTTTATTTTTTTTCACATGTGGACTTTCCTCGTAGAGGTTAGTCTATGGTGAAAGTCCACAGGCGGACCTTCAAGATAAATTGACATGCTGCGGGTCAGAAAGATGCACCGCATGTCAGTTTCCACGGGTGATCCCCAGGTGCCCAGATACGCATAGCGGACATGGGATTTCTAGAAATCCCATCCACTATGCTGTAACATCTGGACGCTGTGGGTTTGACACTGCATAAATACACAGCTTCAAACTCGCAGCGGCTCCTGACCGTGTGCACATACCCTAAAAGAATCACTTATGATCCGTTTAAACGGACCAATCAGCAGCACTAGACGACCACTGATTGTTTGCCTGTGATAAACAGCCAATGTGCTCTGAAACAGATCGCTCAGTGCATATAGGCAGCCATTGTTCTCGGCAGAGCGAGTCCTTACACAAGATGATGCACGGCCGGGAGCCATTATCTTCTGAAAAAATCATTTCACCCAGTGAATGAGAATTTTGCTTTCCGACCTTTCTATTTTTCTTACAAACTTTAGTTATGTTTCAGTTCTGCCAGATGCTTTATAGTGGCGTTGGTTTTATTATCAACTCTGGGTTTATTGAGGAGTGGTCCAATATACATTTAAAGCGCATCTGTCAGCAGGATTGTGCTCAGGTGGGCGACATTACACTGATTAAAATAATACCTTGGTTGATTAAATCCATCCTGTGGTTCTTGAGTAATCTTTACTTTAAGTTTAGAGATAATAATATGCCCGTGCTTCGGGGCGGCTTGTGGGGGCGCTCTATCTGATGCTCTGCTTATATATTCACCTGTATTCTCTTATGACAGCTCACTGTCCCTTCACTGACCTGCCTCCTATTTTACCTAGCCCCGCACTACTGGATACATTATGTAAAATAGGAGGCAGGTCAGTGAACTATCAGTGAGCTGTCATAAGAGCATATAGATGAAAATGTAAGCAGAGCACCACATAGAGCGCCCCCCACAGGCCACACCGAAGCATGGGCATATCATTATATCCAAACTGAAAGTAAAGATTACACAAGAACCACAGGATGGATTTCATGAACCAAGGTGTCATATTAATCAGTGTAATGGCGCCCACATGACAGTGTATGTGGTTTACTGAGCACAATTCTGCTGACAGGTGTGCTTTAAAGGACATGCACATTGATGACCGTTTCCTGGTACTGCTGTTCGGCTCTTATTCAAGTGAATTGCAGATATGGGGCAGTACTTAGCTACTAAGCAATGTATGGGGCTGCTGCTGTACATTGTTTATATCTAGCAGTTGATGGCACAGATAATGGCTGATTGGTGTGATTGTTGGGTTTTGACCCTCTCTGATTTTATATTGTTGGCCTGTCCTAATGGATACGTCATCACTATCTAAGTCCCAGACAACCCCTTTAAATCCCTATTCATTGAAAGTATGTTGTAAAACTGCTGTGTCCTCATGATGTTTCCTGTTCTTATTTTTGTCAGCCAGTGTTGTCCGAAGGACTTTATTGATTTAAGTCTGCAAATTAAAATTCTGGCTAACTTAAAGTACTCATATTTCCGCATAGATGTGCACACAGAAATAGCTGTCAATATGTAATAACTTGTCAGGAAAAGCCGGATGCGTGTGTTAGGCTATGTGCCCACGATGCAGAAATGCTCAGGATTTTTTCCTGAGCGTTTCTGCATCTCCCTGGCAGAAAAAAACGCATGCGGATTGTACATGCGTTTTCCTGCCAGGTACATGCGGATGTGAAGCATTCTTCACTTGCATTTCCTCATGCGGGTTGACAAGCGCTTTCCAAGCGATTTTAGCATCACTTGGAAAGTGCTTAACAACTTGGTCACACTATATAAATCCATGCAACCGGCATAGATTTATATTCTGTGACCGAAAGAATGGCAAAAAATAAAAAAATAAATGTATACTTACCTCCCGATGGCCCCCAGTGTCTTGCTTCACCGTCCCGGCAGCGGTGGATTGAAGGACCTGCCGACGTCAGCGTTGCGTGACCCGTCACATGACTCAGACGTCAGCGCAGGTCATTCATTCCATCGCGAAGTGCCTGGAAGCAAGGAGGAGCACACCGCAGGCCGTCAGAAGGTAAGTATATATTTATTTTTTTTATTTTATTCTTTTTTTTTACAGCTTTTTTGATGGTACCTGGGTATGGAGGAGACTCTCCTCTCCTCTACACCTGGGTACCAACCGCACATTAGAACGCGCCAATTCTGCAAGTACAGATGCAGTCTTGCGGAAATGGCACGTTCTAATGCAAGTCAATGGCAGCGAAAACGCAGCACTTCCGCAAAATAATTGGTAGTGCTGCGTCTTTTTCCGCAATGATAACCCGCAGCGGAAATTTCGGGGAACATGGCAGGCCTTCTACCAAGCGTTTTTTAAGCGTTTCTGCAGCGTTTTTGCCGCTGCGGAAACGCTTAAAAAATGCATCGTGGGCACAGCCTTATAGACCTGCAAATGAAGTGCAACGTGGACCATTTTCCCATTTAAGCCCACTAAAAAACAGTGCATATACTGCTTTATCAAACTTCAATACGCAAGGCCCGATTACAATGCATTAGCAAAAGAATACTAAATAAGTGTGATTGAGGTCTATGGACAAAATGGCAGTGACCCCAAGCAATATTCTCATTAAACCGTACCTTCCATTTTCCATAAGAGATCGTTGAGAGCTATGCAGATCTTGCCACTCACAATGATGGTGTTGACACAAAAGTTGCCAATTTAAATATTCAGCCCCTGTGTTTCAAAGTATCGGCACTATCAGTGCAGAGGACAGTGAAGTCTGTCATCCGAGCCTGCCTATGCTTGGTGCAGATTGATCCTGCCCATGCTGTAGTGCAGGTGCTGCACCCTTCAGTTGACAAGTGATGCTATGTTCTTACGGATGCCCAGATAAGGGGTGTATTGAAGTCATGTCGGCATGACAACAAAGCATTACATTGCCCATGCTGAGATGTGCTCATAGAAGAAGCGCAGGTAATTAAAGTATATTTGAAAAGTGATTGTTATGAAGAGAGAAGACCTATGAAAGAGAGTCAAATCGTATTCGAAATCTCCTCCAAGGTGTTTAACAACATATTCGATATACTCCTGAGATATTGGTTTGTCTTGGTCAGAGAATTGGGAAGATCATTTGGGGGGTTAATATGGGATCTAGGATTTTGTAAGACTTTGTTGATTGTGAGAGTTGTTAGGGTTCAATTTTAGGATATACCATAGTTATGGTCTAATCACACACATGACATGTTTGGATTTGGGCTAAACACGTATGATTTTCATTTCTTCAGTGTTTGGTCAGTGTCTGTTTTTACCATCAGTTTTTCTTCAGTGATTTTCTCATATGCAAAAGAAAAAAAAAATTACAAAGCTTCTCCTAACCATTGCAATGTTAACCCCTTAACGACCGCCGATATGCATTAGAACGGCGGCTGCTAAGGGGCCTTATTCCCTAAACGGCGATCGGGACTAAGTGAATAGCACGTTATGAAAATAATTTCTCTTCTGACATGATATAGCATGTCAGAGAAGAGAAAAATGATGTCCCCAAGCACTCCACCTGTTGTTCATGAAGAAAAATAGTCGGCACAGTGCGCCCGTCGAGATCTGCCGTCCGACACCCGGCAAAAGCAGGGATTTTTCTTATTGGTTCCTGACTTTTGATCACTGTGATAGACCCCATCACAGTTGTCAAAAACCCAATAATTAGCAAATCATCCCCCCCGACCCCTCACCGTGTCATCCCATTAGTCAGATTAATATTTTTTTCTTTCTTTCATTTTTTGCCTTTAAGGTCTGGGATGGGCTTGGGGTGTGGGTTGTTGTTAGGGTAGGGCTTAGTATTGGGATTTTTTCAAAAGTTAAACAAAATGATGATGATATATTTAATATGACAACCTAATGTTTTCAAGTTCTGTGTAGTAAATTTGGGTTTAAAATCCTCACTATACCCCTGGATAAAATCCTTAAGGGGTGTAGTTTCCAAAATGGAGTCACTTGTGGAAGGTTTTTGCTGTTTAGGCACCATACAGGCTCTGCAAATGTGACATGGTGCCCGCAATCTATTTTAGCCAATTTGTGTTCCAAAATTCAAATATTGCTTCTTCCGTTCCAAGCCCTGCCGTTTGTCCAACCAGAGCTTTTTGACTACATGTGGGGTATCGTTGCACTCGAAAGAAAGTGGGTAATAAACTGTGGGGTCCACTTTTTGTGTTACCTCTTGCAAAAGTGAAAAAATTAGGGCTAAAGCAACATTTTAGAAGTAAAATTTAAGTTTATATTTTTTTCATTCCACTTTGCATTACAAAAAAAATCATTAATGACCAGGCCAAATTTTTGAAATCTGAGCTGTGTGCCTACGATGCGTTTCTTAAGCGTGTCCGCAGCGGCAATTCCGCTGCAGAAACACTTAAAAAACGCTTTGTAGAAGGTCTGCCATGTTCCCCAATGATAATCTGCATGTGTTGTGCACATGCTGTGGAAATTTCCGCTGCGGAAAAAAACGCAGCACTACCAATTATTTTGCGGAAGCGCTGCGTTTTCACCGCCATTGACTTGCATTGGAACACATGGAATCCGCATCACTGGATCTGTACATGCGGATTCCATGCGTTTCAATGTGCGGATGGTACCCGGGTGTGGAGGACAGGAGACTCTCCTCCGGACCCAGTACCATAGAACCTGTAAAAAAAAAGAATAATATAAATGATACTTACCTTCTGATGGCCCCCGGTGTGCTTGTCTTCGCTTGCCTGCAGATCACAGTGGACTGAAGGACCTGCGCTGACGTCATTTAGTCATGTGACGGCAGGTCCTTCAGTGTACCGCGAGCTGCCGGCAAGCCAGGACGGATCTAATCAAGACTCCGGGGGCCATCAGAAGGTAAGTATAATATTTATTTTTTGCCATTCTTTCGGTCACACTATGTAAATCCATGTCGTTTGCATGGATTTATATAGTGTGACCAAGTTGATAAGCACTTTCCAAGTGATGCTAAAATCGCTTGGAAAGCGCTTGTCAACCCACATGCGGAAATGCAAGTGAAGAACGCTTCATTTCCGCATGTCCCTGGCAGGAAAAACGCATGTACAATCCGCATGGGTTTTTTTCTGCCAGG
This sequence comes from Phyllobates terribilis, assembly GCF_046119375.1. Lineage (NCBI taxonomy): Eukaryota > Metazoa > Chordata > Amphibia > Anura > Dendrobatidae > Phyllobates > Phyllobates terribilis. The sequence goes on along the minus strand of NW_027362770.1, from coordinate 70,385,612 downwards.
GAGATGCAGAAATGCTCAGGAAAAATCCAGAGCATTTCTGCATCGTGGGCACATAGCCTAATTCTGGAATGCTTGAACATATCACATTTGATTTTGAGTTTGTTTTTTCGTGACACATTATACTTTGATAGTGGTAAATTTAGATTGATATGTTCTGTGTTTATTTATAAAAAATATCATAAATGTGACAAAAAATTAAAAAAATTGGAATTTTCAAACTTTGAATGATTATCCCTTCAATCCAGCTAGTGATACCACACAAAAACATTTACATAACATTTCCCTCATGTCTCCTTTACATCAGCACCATTTGTAAAAAAAAATATATATTTTGTTACATTTTTAAATCTTCTAAAATATTAACAGTATTTTTTCAAGGAAATTTACAAAACTTATTTTTTTAGGGACCTACTCAGTTTTGAAATGACTTTGGGGGTCCTAAATATTGGAAATCCCCAAAAGTGATACCATTTTAAAAACTGCATCCCTCAACGTATTCAAAATGGCTTTCAGGTAGTTTATTATCCCTTCAGGTGCTTTTCAGGAATTAATGCAAAGTGACATGACAGGAATGAAAACATGTATTTTTACTACCTAAATGTTTCTATCTCCTGAACAGGCCACTATAGCTGGAAGACTTTAAGGTTGTTACTTGACCTTGAATTGCCATGGCAACCAACAGGGCCACATGATTAAGATCTCAGGGTGCCAATGGGGTTGAAGAGGGAGCACCCACACTCTGTTAACCATTTAGATGCTGTAGTTACTATTCCCAGCAGTATTTAAGGGGTTAAACGGCCATAGTCGGTGCCACCACTGATCGTGGCTGATGCAGCAAGTTGTCAGCTATAGTGTACAGCTGAGAGCTGCTGGATTGTCACCCGTCGGAGGATGATAGTCTCTTATATCGCAGGTCAGTTTTAAGTCGTATTGGCAGTCATTAATGGGTTAATTCATGTGTAGCACTTGAATGGTTCAAAACTGTTGTCCGGAAAAATTTTTAAGTATTTGAGGGATGCGGTTTTTAAAATGGTATCACTTTTTGGGAGTTTCTAATATGTAGGCCCCTCAAAGTCCAATGAAATCTTAATAGGTACCCGGGGTGTCGTCATTATCTGACAGAGCAAGACATAAATTAGTGCACAGATCCGCCCAACATGTGTTACCGCATGTGTGGCATCATCAAGAGAAGGAACAATGGCATGAAAAGCACCTTTTATTATACTCACCTGTGGGTCGGTCGGGTCCAATGTCTGTCCTGGTCCAGCGCCTCCTTTCTTCTTACGATGCCGTCCTCTTTCTGTGCTTCGTGTGGATGACGCGTGCTAAGTCATCCACACAGTGTTCCCCGTCATCTCGCTCCTGCATAAGTGTATTTCTCTGCCCTGCAAAGTAAAGTACTGCAGTGCTCATGCGCCAAGGCTCTTTGACATTTCCCGACGCACGCGCACTGCATTACTTCACTCTGCCCCGCTGTGGGCAGAGAAGTACGCCTGTACAGGAGTGCAATGCCAGGGAACACTGTGTGTATAACGTAGCACTCGTCATCCACATGAAGCACAGAAAGAGGACGGCATCAAAAGAAGAAGGCAATCGCAGGACCAACAACACCCATTGGACCAGACTGCCCCACAGGGAAGTATAATAAAAGGTGGTTTTCTTTTCCTGCAGGCCGAATCGGGGGCATATGCACAACATATTAATATGCTGTATATGAGGGCTGAAAGGTGGTGGCAGTTTCTCATATGGGGCAAACCTGGTGACAGGTTCCCTTTAATTAAAAATTCCCTATCCTTCCCTCACTACACTAACTGCTTTATTTTATTTTTTTTACTACTTTTTTATGATGCTTTGAGAATCCCGGTGCATGCTGCGATATTCAAACGAAGCATCATGCTGTTACTGTTGCAGCTTCTGCCCCATCCCTGAAAAGAAGCGTTATCAGTGACCTTCATTTCAGGGACTGGGCTAGTTATTGGGATTTTTTGTGATATACCAACACAAAGTAGCAAGTATTTGTGAAATCTAAAGGAAATTATACATTGTTTTCTAATTAGTTATAAATATAAATCTGAAAACTGTGAAATGCATTTGCCCCCCCCCCCCTGTAGTCTGATCCCTAAATAAAATCCGGAGTGACCAATGTCCTCCGGGAAGTCACATAATTAGTAAATTGACTCCACCTGTCTGTAATTTATTCTCAAGTTGACTACAGCTGTTTTATGAAGGCCTCATAGGTTTGTTTGATAACATTATGGATCAAACAGCATCATGAAAACCAAGGAACACACCAGACAGGTTAGGGATACAGTTGTGGAGAAGAGAAAAGCAGGGTTAGGGTATAAAAAAATAGCCCAAAGTCTGAACATCTCATAGAGCCATGTTCAATCCATCATCCAAAAATAGAAGTATGGCACAACTGTAAACCTACAGAGACATGGCCTTCCATCCCAAGGAAGGAGAGCACTAATTGGAGAAGCAGCCAAGAGGGCCCATGGTCACTGTGGAGAAGCTGCTGAGATCCACAGCTTGAGTGGGAGAATCTTTCCTCAGGACGACTATTACTCCACAAATCTGACCTTTATAGAAGAGTGGCAAGAAGAAAGCCATTTTTGAAAGCAAGCCATAAGTCTTGTTTGTAGTTTGAAGAAATCCATTTAGGGGACACAGCTAGCATGTGGAAAAAGGTGCTCTGCTCAGATGAGACAAAAGTAAAATGTTTTGGCTAAATACAAAACAATATGTGTGGCGGAAAACAAACACTGCACATCAACCTGAATACACCACCCCCCACGGTCAAACATGGTGGTGGCAGATGTTTTTCTTCATCAGACAGTGAAGCTAGTCAGAGTTGATGGGATTATGGATGACGCTAAATACAGGGCAATCCTGGAGCAAAACCTGGAATAGAAGAGAAGCGGGGGCTTTGAATATCGCTGCCAAAGGTACAAAACTATTGGGTACCAATATAGGTAAAATATAGTATACAAAATATGCACCGATCCAAATTACTTTCACATGCCCCTATTCATGTACAGTATTTTAACTATCTACGCTCAAACCAGATGGTTTAAATGTGTATAGACAATACTGTACATGAATAGGGGGCATGTGATGGTAATTTGAATCGGTGCACTTTTTGTATACTAGATTTTACAATTGTATTTATTATTTTTTTATTTTCTAATGCTGTTTTATGGATTTCTTATATTTAGTTTTATATATTCATATACTGTTGTGAATTAGTTGATCTGACCAGTCATGTTGCTCAGGAGTTGCATGTTAAAGGTGCTAATTAATCATAAGGACAAACCTGTTTGGTGACGCCATTTTGGAGTGTATATAACTACCAGGATGCATTGTGTATGTATACATGTCTGAAGAAGGAGCTAGATCAACTCTGAAATGCTTAGCATTAATAAAACTTATCTGCATGGTAATCCCTCAGTGGTACCTAATTGTTCATTACTTTTGGCAGCGCTATCCAGAGCCCCTGCTTCTCTCCTTTTTTGTTCTGGTTGCTTTTCTGGACCCACGACGGGATGCAGTGGGTGGAGCAGCAGCCATCGGAAAATACGTTATTGCCTTTCCCAGTGTTGTGCCTGGAGCCGAACAACTCACCCAGGTGAGGGAATCAACCACTGAGATTGGTGTTGTCCCGTTTCACCTGCGCAAGGTGCGTTCTGTTTCTTCTTCTTTTTTTTTCTGGAGGAAAACCTGTTCGAGTCTGCAGACTCAAGACTTGAGGCTGCTGCACAGGTTCTCCTTCCAGCAGGATAATAACTCTAAACATACTGTACTGCCAAAGCTACAATTGAAAGGTTTAGATCAAAGCATATTCATGTGTTTGGCCCAAAGTCCAGACCTAAATCCCATTGAGAATCTGCGGCAAGACTTGAAAATTTCTTTTTACACTCACTCTCCATCCAAACTGACTGAGCTAGTGCTAGTTTGCGAATAAGAATGGGAAAACATTTCAGCCTCTACATGAGCAAAGCTGGTAGAGACATGTCCCAAAAGACTTGCAGCAGGAATTACAGCAAAAGGTGGTCCTACAAAGTATTCATTCAGGGAGGCTGAATACAAAAGCACGTCACAATTTTCAGATTTGTATTTTTAAAATAATTAGAAAACCACGTATCATTTCTTTTATACTTCAGAAATACTTGCTACTTTGTGTTGGTATATCACATAAAATCCCAATAAAACATATTTCATTTTGTGGATGTAACGTGAAAAAAATGTGCAAAAGTTCACGGAGTATAAATACTTTTTCAAGGCGCACTGAAAATGGAAGAGTTGGGGAAAAATCAGATAAACGTACGAAGGACCTCGGCTTATATTTTAATATGAGACCTGACATTAATACTAAGAACATTATGGTGCGCTTGATAAAATCGATTAGAAATACTAGTGAATGGAGGCCAAGCAGATTCAATGTGTAAGTCTTATCCAATCTGTAAATTAAGAAACACTAGGTTAGACAACTGAAGTCTACTTAACTGGAAGAGAGTATAACAGGCTCGTGTTCCAGCTACTGATGTACGCATGATCTGCCAGTGGTCATCCAGGTGCGGACAGGACCTTGGGAGAGAAAAGTGCTCGAGACTGGACTGCTTTCATGGGGATTCTACAGATTAAAGGGCCCATTTGCCATCATCTAAAGTTTATATCACATGGAAACAAATGTGCTAGAAATCTGCAGTGTAAGGTAAGTTTCATCTGTGTTATGTATTGGCCATTTGGAGATTCATCTAGATGGAGTTGAAAATTGCATCTTTTCAAAAGGGCCAGTGAGGCAAAATATTTCTAGAAGCCACTAGGAGAGGAGACGTACTTGACCACTGAATCACTTTCTCCCTGTTCTTCAGAAATAATATAGTGGCTCTAAATGTGCGTTTTGAATCATTATCACGTTGGAAAAGTGAACGTCTACCAAGGGCACAGAGTGATGGTAGCATCTTCTCTTTCAATAGAGAGCAGTGCATTTGTGAATTTATAATCCCATCAATAAAATGTAGATCCCTGATGTCAGCAGAACTCATGCAGCCCCACATAAAGACACTGCCACCACCATGTTTCACTGTAGGCACCATGCATTTCTCTTTGTACTCCTCACCATTTTGATGCCTTACATTTCTGAATCTGGAGTGATGAGATTAAGATAAATGTTTTTGGACCTCTGAGTATAGAGTCCCTTTAGACTTTATATTTTTCAGCATGGGCCTGCAAATTGTAGGTGGGCTTTTTAGTGCATAGACTTTGAGAGGCTTCTTTTGTGGATGACACCCATGCATGCCATTCCTCTGCAGTGTACAATGTACAGTATTGTGGTACGGGAAACACCCCAGTTTGACTTTCTACTTTGGCTAACTGCAGTGAACTTGCATATAGATTTTATTCAACCTTTCTCATCAGAATTGCCACTGCTTGACGGCATAAAATGGATAGTGGTTTTCTTTAAGTAACACCCTTATAGTCCACTGTCTACTGGAAGCCTGGTTAATGAATAATTAGACTTGCGTCTGGTTGAATTGGTTGGGAACCAAATGAGCCAGCTTTTTTTGGTGAGCGAAGCGAAATGCTCCAGCTCACCAAAGAGCCTGACTGCCTATCGCTACTTATTGTAGCCTTCGCCTTTCTTGTGTAAAGAAATTTTCTTTCTTGTGACATTTCTCTTCCATGTGGTGCCATTGCCCGTGAGACATCCTAACATGGTTAACCATATATCTGCAGGTAAATGGTGTTTCTGGACATGACAGGTTCCCTTTAAACTGTTGTGTATGGGTGCCTTTGGAGCGAATCTTCAGCCTCAACTGTAGTTGTCATTGAGGATTGTTTTTTCCTTCTGATCTTTTCGGTTCTCATCTGACAACTAATGAGGTAGATCTTGGCAGTTATGGTCTCAGGCAAGGTTTGGAGTGGCTGTTTTCCTGAGACTCATACAGAAAACTCTTCTAATATTATGTTAAGCAGAGGAAGATATTAACCCTTTGAAACTGCCCATATGTGGTTTAATTGTGGTTATTAGTGGGCCTTAGTCTTCATAGTTACAGACAGTGCACATCCTGCTATAATAATATAGTAAGCAGTCAGTCACCTGTTTGTGGCACTGTGTTGACATACCAAAATGTATGGTGACCGGTTTTCTAATTAGCATGATCAATCATTTCTTGCTGCGATCAATCATTTCTTGCTGCTATCAATCACCTGATTGGGTGGCTAAGAGCCATGCCTATGCTGCTATTACTATATAATGTGGTGGTCAGTGGCTCCCTAAGCACCCTTATAACAGCAAGGATCCCAGAATGTTATGTTCATCTCTATTTTTAGCCCTAGAAAGCCATTTAATGGAGATACTGCCATATTGATGTTACTATGGAACCTTTGTGTTGTAATCATCTGGGAGAACCTGTCACTAGGTAAAAAGTTGCCGGTGCTCTTATTTTATTCCTGCTGCTCCCCTTAGCATACCATTTTTTTTAATCAGCCATATGGCTCTATAAACATTGGCACTTATTATTTTGAGCACCCAATATGCTATTTTTCATGGTCTTTACCAAGGTGGGTGTTGCTGACTGGATTCTTTTTGCATGGGTGTCTTTAGGCTACTCTGTATATTTACCCTATGAGCAAACACCTCTTGATAATTTTTATGGTCTTAAACATATTGGGCGCACTAAAGGGTCATGCAGAGTGCAAATCTGTCGGATCTGAGACTGCAGTGCACGGACTTGCCATGTCTCTCCTGACTGTAGCGTTACAGCCTCCTAGAAATACATGAAGCTGCCATGCTCCGTTCTGGAGACTCGCGGTCAGACCATGCCATGTGGTCCAAGATCAGACAGATTTGCTCTGACATCTGCATGAGCCATAAGACACGAAACACCCAGTCCGGCAGCGATGATCTCCTGCTGATAAAATACTGATTTTATTGAAACAACAACACAGTCTAGTAAGTGACACATTGCAGGAACCAGGCACTCAGCCCTTATATTATTCTCCTCTCAGATTACACAGCAAAAACCTGCTGACCGATTCTCTTTAATGTCTTTTATTTTATGTGTTATGGCATCTGAATTAAATATAATGGCATGGGAAATAAAAGTGAAGAAAATATAACTTTAAATGGAGACTATAACACACACGACGTACTCATTATGATTGCTAACTCATATTGGACAAGTTGTGTAAAATACATGCCAGCAAAGTACTTTTTGCTAAATGGTATAGCAGAGAATGCAATTATGAAACATGGTAAATGGCATTTATGTGGTGATGGTGTAGTGTTCAATATGCCCATTTTAAATAAGTGGCGTTGATACAGAACCACAATGACTAAAACTGCTGCCATACAGGTTCTATATACAGTACATTTGTTCTAAAGCTGTTCTATTACTGGGATGTTGGCACCAACAATTTGGGCGACACATGGAGGAGATGTTGCCAAAAATTGTGAAGGTATAAAACTTTGTTGTGTCCCAATGTGTTCAAGTGGCCCAGAAGCCCCTTGAGGTCCTCGATCAAATTTGACTGAAGAACAGTAGGTATTTGTGGTTCTTACACTTAAGTACATGATCTCCTTTAGGACTGGCTGCTGCTGTCCATGAAGCTGACTGTGGAAATACCTGACTGTTACAGTTCTGGCTCATCATATCTAATATAGAGGGGCAGTAGTGTGTCTGATAGCCCATGCAAAGTCTACATTTGTTCATGGGTTCTCAGGGGAGCAAACATGGACCTGATTCATAAAGACATGTGGTTTTCACACTTGGGTGATGAGGGGACATGCTGGAGGTAAACCCTTCTGATTCATTAACCTCTTCACGACCTTTGATGTACCTATATGTCATGGTGGAGTAAGGGTTCCCTGCCCTTGATGTATAGATAAGTCATGGTGATTGTGCGCGGCACAGGAGCTGTGTCCACTCTATCGCCGCCAGGAGCTCCCCTTACATGATAGCAGAGCCCTGGTTGCCCTAAGCAAGAGCAGTGCCCACACCGACACCTGACTGTTTAACCTGCTAAATTCCACAATCAATATTGATGCAGAATTTGCAGTATTTGGGAGGCTAGGAAACGACCTACGGGTCTGCCATTTACGGTAGCCTGTTTAGACCATGCCAGGAGCATGATCTAAGAGGCTTCTTTCAGTGCAGCACTGACCGGTATAATGTATTTCAACGCTGTAGCATTGCAGTAAATTATATCAGCGATCAGACAAATAAAAGTCAAAGTTCCATAGAGGGACTAGGTAAAAAAAAAAAAATTGTAAAAATGTTTTAAAAAATCCCCACAAAATAAAAATATTTTTTAAACTATTATACCAATAAATAGGTATATTTATGTTAAAACAAAAGTAAAAAAATACACATATTTGCAATCACTGCTCCCGGAACAACACGACCTATGAAACAGTCTCGCTAGTTAACTCCTTCAGCGAACACAGTAAAATTGAATAAAAAAGTGGCAAAAAATGATGCTTTTTTCATCATATTGCCGAACAAAAAGTGGAATAAAACGCGATCAAAAAGTCAAATGGAAATAAAAATGTTATAGCTAAAAACATCATCTTGTCCCGCAAAAGACCAGCTGCCATACAGTTCCTTCAGCGGAGAAGTAAAAAAGTTACAGCTATGAGAATAAATAGATGCAAAAATAATTTTTTTTCCTATAAAATAATTTTTGTGTGACAGCGGCAAAATTATAAAACAAAAACTATAAATGTGGTATCGCTGTAAACGTACTGACCTGAAGAATAAAACTTTACCACTTGTGGAACTGCATAATCCCACCCCCATCCAACCTCCCCTAAAAAAAAAAACCTATTCTTGATTTGTTGGCTTTTGTTCATTCTGTCTCCTAAAAATCGGAATAGAAAGCGATCAAAAAATGTCATGTGCCTGAAAATGGTACCAATATAATCGTCAACTCAACCCGCAAAAAGCAAGCCCGTACATGACTGTCAGCAGAAATATTGGAAAATTATAGCTCTCAAATTATGGCGATGCAAAAACTTTATTTTCCAAATAAAAGCGTGTTTTAATGTGTGACAACTTATATCTCATGAGAAACGGCGTAAAAAATGAATTAAAAACATTTTTCACCTGCTGTTGATTTGTTCATTTTGCTTCCCAAAGATCGCAGTAAGGCTTGATGCACATTTATCCTGCGCTGAGTGCTTACATCGGGGTTTCCTTGTAAATCTCTGAAATATGTGATTCAGATTGATTTCCCCCCAACCCCCCACGGAAGATTCCATATAATTAGGCAGGTGTATACACTTAGGACTCTGGCCTTTGATCCGGCAGGGGCCTTTTTTTTTTTAAATCATATCATTTGTATTGAGATTTTAAAGTTCTATATAACATTAACCACAACAAACAAAACCTCGCTTGCACAAAGATGGCCGTAACATAGGGGTTTTGTACATAGATCATTCCCCAAGGGAACTACTAGACCAGCTCGCTCTGTATAGTCCAGAAAGAAATAATGTGAATAGCATAAGCAGCATATTGTTCCATATTTGGTGGTCTTAAAATCCTTTAGATAACAGATTTTATTACTACATAAAGAGCTTAATGTTGAGGTGAGTCCAGAAAAACATCAGCTAACGTTGGAGCGATAACCCCCGTTGTGGTTGAAGACTACGATTAAAAGGGAACATTTTCCTATTGAGTTTTTAAATGGCTTAACCCCATCAGGCATGCTAAGTCATTGCCTTAGACTTAAGGTGGGCAGCATTATTATGTTATTGAGAAATTTGAATACAAAACGAGGACTCTGCAATGGTTCATGATTAGTTGTAACATTATTGAATAGAAGTGTTCTTGAAGCAGAGATTTTAACATTTTAACAGAAAGAGATTTCCACGCGATCTGCCCTGGGCAATAAACTTTTTGAATTGGCGGAAGTATCTGTAATCTTCTAAATTTTATTTTTGTTTTCCGTAATGCCATTTACTAATTTATTAATTATGTCAATTTTGTTTATTGTGTAAAAAAGCTGAAAGTAAATAGACATGGGTAATTTGAGTTAGTTTTTATTATGTAGAGCACACTTTTCTAGCTGCCTAAACTTATTTGTTTCAGAACTCGGGCTGCTAGTATTAACATATTACATGCACTACAGTCGTTTAAATGGGCAAGCAATGACATTTTTTTTAAAAGACATTAAATATTTCTAAAATAATATGTCACATTAGCATCAGGTAAAACATTCCCAAATAAGTCAAGCTGTCTCTAATAGCAGCTCTCTTAACAGCAGACCAGGAGTATCCAAGCATGGATCCCATATTTTTTCAAATTTGTTCAGTGCATTAAGTTTGATGTACAGTATATACCTTTTTTCAATCTAATGATTGCTGGCTGACCCAGGTCGCCTTGACAACGATCGGGCCCTCGCGATGAAGTCGCATAGGTGCCGATCAGACAGGTGGCCCCTACCTCTCCTATCCTCCCAAATGCTGCGATCTATATCTTTAGCGGCATTGAGGGGGTTAAACAGCCGGGGCAACTGTGGACACCGTTCCTGGCTGTGTCAGCTGGGGTGCGAATAGCACGTAAGCCGAGCTCCCAGCAGCGTTCGCACAGGCATAGCTCCTATGCCACGCACGATCGCCATGACGTACCTATTCGTCAAAGGTCGTGAAGGGGTTAAAAAAAATTATTTTCGAAGAATAGCTTTGTTTTAGGCTAGGGTTACGTGACCGTTTTTCTCTCATCTGAGAAAACCGGTCTGACTATGCTAATCACATTCCGATCAGGTGTCATCCGAGTGAAATTTTTTTTCACTAACCAATAGACTTGAATGGGCCATGTGGTCCGTAGAAAAAATTGGACATTGAGATAAAAAAAAAATACCAGTGACCCAGATTAGTACCCAAAACAAACGCACAATATCTCCTATTTCTCTACAGCTATATGGCTGCAAAATACAACCACTATTTTTCGTACGAGTGTTGTGTTTTTCGAGGAGAGCACGCATACCCATGATAGTCTATGGGTACGTCACATGTCCAACTTTTCTTTTTTTTTTCTTCCTTCAGCCAACTGATCCACCCAAAAGCACGGATATTTGTCTGATAGTGATCAGAGTATCAGATCACAGTCCCCAATGCATGATTATGGATCCGTGAAAAACTTTTTGATAGGAGAAGCTTGAGAACCTCCTATCAGTCGATGTTTTTTTTTTTTTTTTCGTTCTTTAAATCCGAGAAAAAAGTTGGTGAAACACTGACCTAACACTAATGGTAAAAACTAACACACTGCCCAAACTCTGACCAAAATCACAGATGAAATTTGAACAGTTTTTTTTTTTGCGTACAAGAACAATCACTGACGTGTGCCGGAGCCCTCATACCACTTACACAGTCAGTATTATAAATCTGTATTTTAGACTAAACCAGGAAGGGGTCAAAACCCCTTAGCGTTGACTTGCACGTGCTGAGGCAATAATCTTGTCACTTTATTGTAAGTACAATGAAACTTGTCCAAAAAAAATCACCTCTTTGAGAAGAAGTTTTTATATCCACTCAATCTCTTGTCACAAATAATCAGTTTCACCATTTAATATATACACTGGCCTCTTTTTTGAGACCATTAACCTAGTGGGCAACTTCTCAGTGCAGTTTTGGTTTGTAGACTTGGGTTTTCCTGAATTTCTAAATCTTTTTCTGTGAATTTAGATCTAGTGATGGCAGTTTTAATAGATGTATGTTACAACTCTTCTGTAAGTGTAAATGCATGCATTGCTCGTCCATTCTTACATACATTTAATATTCTCATAAGTTGCCTGCCTGAAATTTTTTTGTGGCATCTAACGGCTTCTTTTCTCCTTCCTTTTTGTCACCCTGCAGTGTTCTGTGCCAAGGTCTTTGTGGCTAGGCTGCTCCAACCTGGTAGAGAGCATGTGCGCACTGAGATGCCTGCAGAGCATGCCCAGTGTCAGATGTCTCCAGGTGCCTTTCTTCTTTCTTGTTGTACTGTTATCTGTATGCTTTGTCTATGCACGACCCATCACTTTTTATGTTTTGACATGAAGGCCTGAACCGTAAATTCATTTTGCATGACTTTGGTTTGGTATGTGATTTGGTGTGTTCGTGTAAATGTGAAACCCATAGAGCATGGTATTTTTTTTTTTCCCCCTTTTAAACAAAAAAAAAAATGGCATGCCTTTAAGTTCTCTGCATGAGAATAACGTGAACCAATTTCTTTTAGAATGAACTATGGTCTGTTTTGACTCCAAAATCATGTTCGTCCATTCTGACTTTGTACCACCTTTCTAGCTTTCTTATAGCACGTCTTTTAGTAGTGTTTATAAGCGCCAATTCTGGCTACATGCGGTGACACATATTACAGGCTATTTTCTCACCCATGAAGTTGTCTATCAGTTTCCCCCTCGTTCTTGCTCTTCGCTGTTCTCTTAGGCAGGTGAAGGGTTTTCCCTCTTACTCCAAAAAGTTCCTTGGTAGCTGGTTGAGATCTATTCGTGGCTTTTTTCTCGGTATCTGTAAAAGTCACTTATACTCATATATTTTCAACCTTTTTACCTTTAGTAAGGTTGCTTTTAAGTAGCCATCGTAACGCATCCTCTGTAACTTCATGTACTCTACCCAGCTGATCTATACATCATGTGGGTTGGAGCTGATGAGCTCAACAGACACCTATTTGCTCATACCAAGACATTCTGCAGCAGTATATTTGCTGTCAGGATGCATTCATACATTGCTTTTGAGAAGTAAGTTTAAAAAAAAAACATAATTTTACTGAAAATTTTGCAATGTAGTTATTGGTTGTTAGGTTTTTAAAGGTGAAACACATTTTACATCTTTCATCTGTAGAAATAAAATGCAGTCAGTAACTGTTGCAAGACAGCAGCAACTGCAATGAGTCTGTGTGCCTGCATAACTTGGATTGCTCCGTTATCTGTAGAAGCAGCAGCCATAGTGTGAAGGGAGCCTACAGCTATTTATTTCTTTATTTACGTGCAATAACCGGATTCAACAGCATTTTAGCAAAATGGTGACCACCTTCTGTGTCCTTTAGTTTTTATGTAATGTACATGATTAAGACCACGTTCGGATGGCTGTATTTAAAAACAAGCTAGTCATGTCCACCTCTGGATGGACGCCGCAGCTGCCTGAACGTTGTAGGCGTTATTCTATGATAGTACATGCTGAGCTTTTTTTCCATGCAGACAATCCGTTACTGGGAAAATCGACCATGTACACTGGCACATTGGCTATAATGTGTTTGTGAAGCCAAAAGAGTGTGTCCTTGGCTTTTGTCTGGTCATGATACCTTCTTTTTCTTCTGTACTGATTGCTGTAGTTGGTTGTGCTTTTCTATACAGATATTCCATAGAAGACATGGGAGGCTACAGATAGTGTATGCCTGTGCAGTGTCATCTGTTGGATGGTATATGGTGGGGAATGATCCTCCGCCATGCAGCATCTTCTCTCGTTCTTTCGCACAGCATTAGCATTCTCTCAGTAATGCTGTAGTTTAGCGATGATCTCTTTATAGCCTATACCTTGTGTAATGTGGTATAATTACTAGAAAGTTTGATCAGTTTATGTTCAGCAGCTATTCCTAAATACTTTTTTGTATATCCGGCTGTAAAATTTACCCTCAATTTTAAGGCCACGTTCACATGTTGACAATTTTCGGTGCGGATTCTGCGCTGTAAATTCACAGCAATTTATGGTACAATATAAGTAGATGGGATTTTAGAGATCTCCATCACGTGTTGCGGTAAAACATTCGCACGCATGTGAAAGCATGGTGTGGATTTCATATCTCCAGCATGCTTATTATTTTACAGATTTCCATTGCGACTTTCACCCTATTCAATGCTTAGAAAATGGAGCAGGGAGAAATCTGCATCGAATTCTTCATGTGTTACTTGAGCACTTCATTGCGTATTTGTAACCAAATCCACTGATCTTTTCTGCTAGGTGTGAAGCTTTAAGGGTAACTGTACAGCCTTTCAGAGTTATCTATTGTGTGTGTTTGTCCATATACATGAGGAATTACTGTATTTTCACCAGTTTTCCTCTTTAGGCTCTCTCATAATGTGCAATTGACGCTTAGCTGTTGGGAGGAGATGAGAGTATTGGAGTTCTGGCTCCTGCCCTGTTATCTATGTTTCTGCTATGGCTAGGATATAAAAAATGCTAGCATGTTTTTTTGTGGACATTTATGCAATTATTTTTTTTTTTTAATTTGGACTAAAAATCCCTCTAATACGGACTTTCTTTTGGATGACCTTTTTGGCTACGCTGGCCGTACAGTTGCTCAAATGACTGCTGTTTAGCGATCATCTATGGTGCTCGAAACCTCTATAAACGTGTGTTTTGGACAGCTTACTGTCCATATTTATTGCTCTAACATAAGAAGTGGCAAATGAGTCTTCCTTCCTTACCTGGAGCCTCTTACAGTTGGTGCCATGATTTTTTACAAAATCACAGGAGGTGGCTGAAACAAAGCCATGATGTGTGAATAAGCACTAATGTGCATCATTCGCGTTTCCTTTACAGCAAAAGTTCGGAGGTTGAGTAGATATTTATATTTGCTGTGACCAGGGTTCCTAATTTTCATTGTATTTAGCATGTAAGCACACGAGGCGGTACTGCGAGTGCTGCTCACCTGCGTTGCTGAACTCCATCCCATGTTGCTTCTCCACTCCTGATATTTCAAGGATGGCAATATAATGGCACGTGTGGGCGGTCTGCTCTGCGCTTGGTTTTTATACCTTGAGAAAGGTGCAGAAATGCGTTCGTATTAATAAAAAGTGTTTTGGAATCCCAAGGCTCTTTATTCCCGCAGTGCAGGCCGCCTAAACGTGCCAGCTTCCATTTTCGCCATTATAGACCTGGAAGAACCGTTCTCTCCGGCCACGGGGCAGCAGCGGCTTTCCATGTCTGTATAGGTGGTGTGCCTGCGCAGAACATCCTTAGGTGAGTGCTACCATCGCTTAAAACCTGTCCTTCACCAGACGGTATTGTCCTATTTTGTGCGCGCTTCTGTCCCTTTTCAGAGCTTCTCAAAGGTGCCAACATGTGAAGTCTTGTGTCTAACGTCATTAGATATATGGCCTGCATCATCACACAGTATAAGAGTACCTGCCCACGATCAGGAGCTGCTGCGGGTTTGAAGATGCGTGTTATACAGCGTCAAACCTGTAGAGTCCAGATGTTACAGCATAGTGAATGGGATTTGTAGAATTCCCATGTCCACTATGTGTCTCTGTGCACCCGCGGATCACCCTCGGAAACTGACATGCGGCGCATCTTTCAGACCCGCCGCATGTAGACTTTCCCCATAGACTAACATCAATGAGGAAAATCCGCGTCAGAAAAAAAGAAATAGATTGCGCCGTTCATTTGCCTAATGAGGGCGGAAGATGTGCGGCTATGGATCCATATCCTTACTGTACTCCTGTACTATATGTTACTGGTCCTTGAATCCCCCCCCCCCCCCCCCCCAAAAAAAAAAAAGGGAACTTTTATTTTAAAGCAGTTTTCCAGCTTTTGGGTGCATTGCTGTATCACTAGGATATGCAATCTTTTCTTGTACCGCAATGATGTTAGAATGGCATCAGTTGGGAAGTGGAATCACAGAATACTACATTCATTTCTATTGAGTGGCATTGCTATTCCCGGGACAGCAAGTGATTGAAGTGCCAGAGGGAATGTCTGGAGTCCTGATGGCTGCATGTATTAGCAATCTGCCGTAATGTTGTAAGAACAGAGTACCCTTTTAATACTTCTCATTCTAACTATTATTTTTTCTTTTGAAAACTATCAATATGAATGATTTTGAGATGTTTCCAGGTTAATTTATTTGGAAATGGATCTCCATTATGCTGTTTTCTCATACGTTTGCTTGTGAACATGCTTTTGCACCCACTAAAGCTGGATGTAGGCTGTTGACGGTCATTAGACCACCATACACAGTAGATGGTGAAATCTGACCTACAGAGTGTGTGGATGAACTGTATAGGTACCCATTGGCTTGAAGAGGAACTGAATAGATTAGCCCCCTTCTAGTAGCGGCAAACTAGCAGGAGTTTATGCATATATATTGTACTACGTAGTAAGAAAATGTTGGAAAGATGGAAGTAAATCACTAGTATTTGGCATACTGCTAAACACACGATTGTCCTCTGCTTTCCTAATTTGATAAAGCATTTGATTCCAATAGAACTTTGTTTTTGTAAGTGAAAACTCTGCAGTGATATTTTTTTATTTTGCATGCTAGTTGTCTTTTTTTTTTTAATGTAATGCAAGATTTTACTATAATTATCTTCTCTTTTCTTTTATTAGACAACTTCTGTTATGGATGATCAAAATGAAGATGAATCTCCAAAGAAAAACACTTTATGGCAGGTAGGAACAAGGAATTGTTTTTCAAGTATGTTTTGTTTGTTATTGAATTTACATTTAATTTCCTGTGATGGAAGTTGTCCTATCACAAGGACCTAAGGACAGATCATCAATATCTGACCTGGAGGGTTCTGACACCCAGCGCCACCACCGGTCAGCTGTTATTTGCTCCAGCAGCGGCCAGGTGTAAACACATGGAGCGGAGGTGCTCTGTGCAACTCCAGTCAATGTGAGGCAGTCGCTGCAGGGTACAACAGAACGACTCCTGTTCAAGAGTAGGAGCTGTTCTGCAGTACCCAGCTGCACATTAAATGTGTTGTAGCTCCATTCAGTGACCCCGATTCATCAAGACCTGCGATGTTCTTGACTTGTTGGAGTCAGAGGCTCCTAATTCATTAAATGGCGAATGAAGTAAGATTTGTGTCATAACTACCGAAGAACTGGTCATGAATTAGATGGGCTTTGACGTCATGCCAATATCACGCCTCTGCTCTGCCCATTTTGGTAGAGCTGAGGCGATACTGTATTTTGCGCAACTCCACATTGCAACTTTTCAAAGCAAATTACACTAGAATGCAGGCATGATCGCTTTGATGAATTGGGCCCAATGTGTTTACATCTGGCCACTGCCAGAGCCTACAGCAGGTGATCGGTTGGCGGTGCGTGCTAGGTGTCAGACCCTACTAATCTGTCATTGAAGACTTATGCTTTATATTCTGACTGGACAACTCCTCCCTTAATTCCCAATTGACTTGCATGAAACTGATAGAACTTTCTTGTTAAAGGGAAGGTGCCATCAAAATGTTTTTTTTTTAATAATTGAACAAATGTTAAGTATTACTGTTTTAATTATTTTTAAATTATTTGTTTTTGATGCATCAAAATATGAAATATAATTGTAAAAGTTTTGATATTTTCCACTTTTATAGATTAAGGGACGCAGCTGCTGAAATTTGCCATGAAAACCTACTGTACAACTAGCTTGCATTGCGACTAGTAAACGTGGGCTGGATCTGCTCACGTGTGTGATATCCCTTCTCTCCTCTCCTTCTGGGCGTTTGCAAAAGAATAAGGGAGGATGAAGTTTAGGATCCTAGTGTGGAGCCATTTTGTTAGTGACTGTAAAGTGATACTGAGATGTAGCAATGTCACCAAAGACGTCTGGCAGCGCAGATTCTGTTAGTTGGTGCTGCTCGCTGTATCATAAGCTGGGGTTAGATACGCATAGTGCATCATGTGAGCAAGTTAGATATGCACAGTGTAATACACGCTGGAATTAGATACAGGGCTCAGTGTAGTGTATCACATGATGGGATTAGATATAGAGCTAACTGGACTAGATCACACAGGATTGGATTAGATACGCAGTATCTAATGTATGTAACGTGTGACACCGCTCTGTCCGCTTCTCTGGGAGCAGTGGTGTAATATGGGCATTAGATACACTGCTCTTGGGCATATCATGTATGATAGGAATTTGATACAAGGCTCTCGGGCGTCTCATGCATGATGGGCATTTGATACAAGGCTCTCGGGCATATCGTGCATGATGGGCATTTAATACAAGGCTCTCGGGCGTACCACGCATGATCGGCATTTGATACACGGCTCTCGGGCCTATCATGCAAGATGAACATTTGATACACGGCTATGGGGCCTATTACGCGTGATGGGCATTAGATACACTGCTCTTGGCTGGAACTCACATGATGGGATTAGATACATGGCTCTGGAGTGTGTCACGCACAATGGGTATTTGATACAACGCTCTGGGGTGTATCGCACATGATGAACATTTGATACAAGACTGGGGCGTATCGCGCCTGATTGGCATTAGATACACTGCTCTTGATTGTCTCATGCATGATGGGATTAGATAAACAGCTCTGGGGCGTAGCCCGTGTGATGGACATTTGATACAAGGCTCTGGGGCATATCATGCATAATGGACATTAGATAAACGTCTCTGGATTGTATCACGCATGATGGGATTACATACACTGCTCTGGGGCCCAGGGGGGTTCCTAGGTCACAGCTGGAGGCAGCCAGAATGCAGGAAATGCAGTCAGAGACTGACCGCAGTCTCCTATATACAGGGTCTGACGAATTTCAGGTGTGTAAGTGTCATGCTCAGACACTTACACACCAGCAAATGTAAATTGCTGCCCCCAGTGGTTGAAGAAACCATTAATAAATAAAAAAAAGTTAAAGTAGTATATTTAATTTTGTATTAAAAATAATTGATTATTAATCACGACACCCTCCCTTTAAGCTGTTTTAATCATATGTTGGAAATTGACAT
Organism: Phyllobates terribilis; assembly: GCF_046119375.1. Taxonomy (NCBI): domain Eukaryota; kingdom Metazoa; phylum Chordata; class Amphibia; order Anura; family Dendrobatidae; genus Phyllobates; species Phyllobates terribilis. Next base: position 70,366,923 of record NW_027362770.1, on the reverse strand, counting down.
CTACCGTATTTTTCGGACTAGAAGACGCACCGCAGAGGGTGGGGGTCTGCTGCTGACACTGTTATAGGGGTAATGTCCCCCAATTCTGTTAATATCCACCATCCTGGTATATATGGCCCCCTCCTTCCTGGTATGCATGGCACCCCTCAGCCCCCATCCTGGTATGCATGGCACCCCTCAGCCCCCATCCTGGTATGCGTGGCACCCCTCAGCCCCCATCCTGGTATGCGTGGCACCCCTCAGCCCCCATCCTGGTATGCGTGGCACCCCTCAGCCCCCATCCTGGTATGCGTGGCACCCCTCAGCCCCCATCCTGGTATGCGTGGCACCCCTCAGCCCCCATCCTGGTATGCATGGCACCCCTCAGCCCCCATCCTGGTATGCGTGGCACCCCTCAGCCAACTTCCTGGTATGCGTGGCACCCCTCAGCCAACTTCCTGGTATGCATGGTCCTCCCCATCCCTTTTCCTGGTATGCTTGGCACCATTTGATCCCCCCCATCACGCCGCACAAAAAAAAATAAAGAATTATACTCACCCCTCTTTCCTGCAGCGCTACGTCCCGCTCTGCGGCCGACAGAGATCTCACTGTGTGAGCTGAGCATGGCATAACTGCCATCCGCCCTCACCTTGTGAGATGCTGTGCTGGAATAGTCACTGCTCCCCACGCCGGGACTGTGTGCGTGAGGAGCCGTGACCATTCACTCACCTTTAATTGTGCGCACACTGTACCTGCAGCGCGGCTCCTGCTGCCGCTGGCGGTCACGTGTGCCCGCTGTTAACCCCTTTAAAGCCCATGACGTACTAATACGCGTCTGTGCCCTGGGACTTAAGAGCCTGACCCGTATTAGTACGTCATCGCGATCGCGCGTGCACACAGGCTGTGCGGGCGCGATCGCCGCCGGGTGTCAGCTGATAGTACCGGGTGTCAGTTGTGACAATGTGCAGGGAGCAGTCCCGCACCGCTCCCGGCACATTAACCCCCACAATGCTGCGATCGAAGTTGATCGCAGCATTGCGGTGGCTAAGGGGAGGTGATCGCAATACTCACCTCTTCCGGCCTCCAGCTCTGTCTGCCGCGGCTACCTGGGTGTTGCCATGACGACCCGATGTCGCCATGACAACATCCGGGTCACCAGATAGCAGGAAGATTTTTTGGTCATGCGCAGTGCATGACCAAACAATCTTCTCACTGTGCAGCGCTGACTGCCTGCATAGCACAGGGATGGTGCTTCATCCCTATGCTATGCAGGCGATCAGAATAAAAAAAGTGAAAGCCCCAGAGTGGGACAAAGTAAAAAAAACTCTCAGAAAGTGAAAAAAAAAAAATAAAAAAAAAATTGTAAAAATATTTAAAAAAAAATAAAAAAAATAATCCACCAAAAATAAAAATATAATGTACCCATCAATAAATATTATGAAAAAAAAAAAGGAAACCAATAAAAGTACACATATTTGGTATCGCCGCGTCTGGAACGACCTGACCTATAAAATTGTCCCACTAGTTAACCCCTTCAGTGAACACGGTAAAAAAAAAAAATAAACAAAGCAAAAAACAATGCTTTATCATCATACCGCCAAACAAAAAATGGAATAACACGCGATCAAAAAGACGAATATAAATAAAAATGTTACCGCTGAAAACGTCATCTTGTCCCGCAAAAAACAAGCTGCCATACAGCTCCATCATCCGAAAAATCAAAGTTATAGCTCTCAGAATAAAGCGATGCAAAAAAATTTTTTTTCTATAAAATAGCTTTTATTGTGTAAAAGCGCTAAAACATAGAAAAACTATATAAATGTGGTACCGCTGTAAACGTACTGACCCGAAGAATAAAGCTGCCTTATCAATTTTACCACACGCGGAATGACATAAAAAAAAAAAAACACAATTCCTGAATTGTTGTTTTTTGTTTATTCTGCCTCCCAAAAGCTGGAATAGAAAGCGATCAAAAAATGTTACATGCCTGAAAATGGCACCAATAAAAACGTCAACTCATCTTGCAAAAAACAAGCCGTCACATGACTGTCAGCCAAAATATGGAAAAATTATAGCTCTCAAAATATGGCGATGCAAAAAGTAGATTTTACAAAAAATGTGTCTTTTAGTGTGTGACAGCTGTCAATCATAAAAACCCGATATCATTCTGGTATCTCTGTAGTCGCACCGACCCGAAGAATAAAGACGTCTAATCACTTATACCACACGAGGAACGGCGTAAAAAATAAACGCAAGGGCTGGGGTTGGGGTTAGGGTTGTGCTAATGTTAGGGTTGGGGTCAGGGTTTGGCTAGTGTAGGGTTAGGGTTGTTTTTTTTTTTTTTTTTTTTTCAAAAGTAAAAAAAAAAAAAAAATAAGAAATGACGATATGGCAACTAGTGTTGAACGCAAGTGCTCGCTACTTGAGTTTACATCGGGTGCTCGGGTATGCATTGAGTATCGCGGGTGCTTGAGTCTCCGCCCCATATGCTTCGCGGCCAAAAAAACCTTGCCTGCCATGCACGAGCGATCCCTGCATGTTTTTTTTTTGGGGTGTCTAATAACCGTGAAACATGCGGGCGGGGACTCGAGCATTTCACTTGAGCACCCGTGATGCATGGTGCATACTTGAGTACCCGATGCAAACTCAAGTAGCGAGCACTTGCGCTCAAGACTAATGACAACTTATTCAATATGATGACCTAATGTCATCAAATTCTGTGTCGTACCTCTGGGTTCAAAATGTTCACTATACCCCTTGATAAAATCCTTGAGGGGTGTAGTTTCCAAAATGGGGTCACTTGTGGGGGATTTCAACTATTTAGGCACATCAAGGGCTCTCCAAATGCGACATGGCGTCCGCTCTCGATTCCAGACTATTTTGCGTTCAAAAAGTCATACAGTGCTCCTTCCCTTCTGAACTCTGCCGTGCTCCCAAACACTGTATTTTCCCCACATATGGGGTATTGGCGTACTCAGGAGAAATTGTAAAAAAAGTTTTTGGGGTCCATTTTCTCCTCTTGCCCTCGTGAAAATAAAAAAATTGGGGCTAAAACATCATTTTTGTGGAAAAAGTTTGATTTTTTTTATTTTCACGGGTCCATGTTATAAACTTCTGTAAAGGACTTGGGGGTTCAAGGTGCTCACCACACATCTAGATAATTTCCCTGAGGGGTCTAGTTTCCAAAATGGTGTCACTTGTGGGGGGTTTCCACTGTTTAGGCACATCAGGGGCTCCCCAAACGCAACATGGCGTCCGCTAATTATTCAAGCAAATTTTACATTCAAAAAGTCAAATGGCGCTCCTTCCCTTCCGAACCTTGCCGTGCGCCCAAACAGTGGTTTTCCCCCACATATGGGGTATCTGCTTACTCAGGAGAAATTGCACAACAAACTTTGGGGTCCATTTTTTCCTGTTACCCCTGCGAAAATAAAAAAAAATTGGGTCTAAAGTAACATTTTTGTGAAAAAAGTTCAATATTAATTTTTTTCTTCCACATTCCAAAAATTCCTGTGAAGCACCTGAAGGGTTAAGAAAGTTCTAAATGTGGTTTTGAGCACCTTGAGGGGTGCAGTTTTTAGAATGGTGTCACCTTTGGGTATTTTCTGTCATAAAGACCCCTGAAAGTGACTTTAAATATGATGTGGTCCCTAAAAAAAATGGTTTTGTAAATTTTGTTGGAAAAATTAGAAATCGCTGGTCAACTTTTAACCCTTATAGCTCCCCAATGAAAAAAAAAATTTTGGTTCCAAAATTGTGCTGATGTAAAGTAGACATGTGGGAAATGTTATTTATTAACTCTTTTGTGTGACATATCTCTCTGATTTAAGGGCATAAAAATTCAAATTTTGAAAATTGCAAAATTTTCGCCAAATTTCCGTTTTTTTCACAAATTAAACGCAAGTGATAGCGAAGAAATTTTACCACAATCATGAAGTACAATATGTCACGAAAAAACATTCTCAGAATCACGGGGAACCGTTGAAGCGTTCCAGAGTAATTACCTCATAAAGTGACAGTGGTCAGAATTGTAAAAATTGGCCTGGTCATTAACGTGCAAACCACCTTGGGTTGTAAAGGGGTTAAAGGCCATGAATATTCACTACAACCCATGGGAGTGAATTGTACTGAATATTCATGGTCTTTAATAGCGGGCACACAGACCGCAGAGCCGCTGCAGGAGCCGTGCTGCGGGTACAGTGTGCACGCTATTAAGGTGAGTGAATAGTCACTGCTCCCCACGCACACAGTCCTGGCGTGCGGAGCAGTGACTATTCCAGCACAGCATCTCACAGGGTGAGGGCACATGGTAGTAACGCCATGCGCGGCTCACACAGTGCGATCCCCGTCGGCAGCAGAGCAGAACGCAGCGCTGGAGGAGAGAGGAAGTGAGCATAATTGTTTATTTTTTGGGGTGCAGTGTGATGGGGATCAGGGGTTGCCAAGCATTCCAGGAAGAGGGATGAGGGGGGCCATACATACCAGGAGCTGCACTGCAGGTACAGTGTGCGTGCTATTAAGGAAAATGAATATTCACTGCTCCGCTCACCCATGGGCGTGGGGAGCAGTGAATATTCATTTTCTTTAGTAGCGGGCACAGTGTAGCCTGCAGCAGGCGGCTCCTGCCTCCCGTGCCCCGCTCCGCCACCGCTGCAAAAAAGTGCGTCTTATAGTCCGAAAAATACAATATATATTTTGTAACTTGCATTTCTAGGTTCATAACAAATGTAATTTTTTATATTCAGTAGCGGCATGTATGGCAATGATATGATATACTACTTTAATTGAGTTTTCTCCCTTTTAACCAGATTTGCCCATCACATTCATAGCCAATCCACAGGATATGGTTGTATGCAGTTAATCTTCATTTTTATATGCTGTATAGATGTGTGTATGTACATGTCTATACATAGAATAAAGGCATGATGGTAAACACAGTGGATGTAATGGCAATGCCTAATACACGTGCCTTCTGTTATGTCCACTGTGTTTACCACCATGTCTTATTTTTACAGTTGTGCATAAGCAGATTCTCTGCAGAAAATTATGTTCAGTAATGGAATTGTTGAGAATAATTTTCTATCTGAAACTGTTGGGACGGACACCAGAGACTTAGTGGTCACAGGTTTTAGCCAATTATGTCCTTAATGACTAGGCCAATTTTTCGCTTCAACGGATCCCCCTGATTCTGTTTTTTCGTGACATATTGTACTTCATGATAGTGGTAAAACTTCTTCAATATCACTTGCGTTTATTTGTGAAAAAAATGGAAATTTGGCCAAAATGTTGAAAATTTTGCAATTTTTAAACTTTGATTTCTTATGTCCTTAAATCAGAGAGCTATGTCACACAAAATAGCTAATAAATAACATTTCCCACATGCCTACTTTACATCAGCACAATTTTTGAAACACAATTTCTTTTGTTAGGAAGTTATAAGGGTTAAAAGTTGACCAGCGATTTCTCATTTATCGCAAAACTTACAAAACCATTGTTTTAGGGACCACATCACATTTGAAGTGACTTTGAGGGATCTATATGAAAGAAAATACCCAAAAAGTGACACCATTCTAAAAACTGGCACCCCTCAAAGTGCTCAAAATCACATTCAAGAAGTTTATTAACGCTTCATGTGCTTCACAGGAGCTGAAGCAACGTGGAAGGAAAAAATTAACATTTAATTTTTTTTTCACAAAATGTTTACTTCAGACCCAATTTTTTTATTTTCACAAGGGTAACGAGAGACAATGGACCACAAAAATTTGTTGTGCAATTTCTCCTGAGTACCCTGATACCCCATGTGGGGTAAAACTACGGTTTGGGCACACGGCAAGGTTTGGAAGGGAAGGAGCACCGTTTGACTTTTGAATTCAAAAATGGCTAGAATAGAGAGCAGACGCCATGTTGCGTTTGGAGAACCCCTGATGTGCCTAAACAGTGGAAACCCCCCACAAGTGACCCCATTTTGGAAACTAGACCCCTCAAACAATTTATCTAGATGTGTGGTGAGCACCTTGAAACGCCAGGTGCTTCACAGAAGTTTAGAACGTAGAGCCGTGAAAATAAGAAATCAAATTTTCTCCCACAAAAATGTACTTTTAGCCCCATTTTTTTTTTGCTTTCACAAGTGTAACAGGAGAAATTAGACTCCAAAATTTGTTGTACAATTGCTCATGAGTACAGACATACCCCATATGTAGGGGGAAACTATTGTTTGGGTGCACGGCAGGGCTTGGAAAGGAAGGAGTAACTTTTGTAATTCAGACTTTCATGGAATGGTCTGCGGGTGTCATGTCGCGTTTGGAGAGTCCCTCTTGCTTAAACCATGGAAAACCACACCAAGTTACCCCATTTTGGAAACTACACCCCTCAAGGATTCAAAGGTGTCAGAACAGCAGAAAAACCCCAAAAGTGACCCCATTGTAGAGATTACACATCTCAATGAATTAATCTACTGCTTCAGTAACTATTATGTAACATCCACGCCATGCTTTATTCTGGAGAATTGCAAATATGCCAGTTTAGTGCCCATACATTGTGCCCCCGTATATTGTAGCGCCCCCATACATTTCTCCTGGTGACACACAACCCGTAAATTTTTAAGTACTCTTCCCGCTATAATAATGCCAATGTGGCCTCTTACTGCAGTTTAGGCACAGTGGGGCATTTGGATTTGGGAGCGCAGAATTCACTGGATTTTATTTAAGGGGGTGGGAGCTGTTACTTTTCCAGAGTCTTTGATCTACCAGTGACATGGGACTCCCTATAGTTCCAGTGACAGATGATGGACCTGCGAGAGGGTTAGTTTTGTGGGGGATAAATTAGGTGTTTTATTGGTAACATTTTGAGGTATATAATTTTCAATTGCTTCCAGAATAAGACTGGATCGCCAGTCTACGCTGAGCACTTACGTCGGAGTTTCTGTGTAATTTCCACAAAAATGTGATTCAGACGAAACCCCCAATGGAACCACCCACCACAGAGAGGCAGATGGAGACACTTTGGAGTCCGTTTGACGTCTGCTCCTGTGGTATCCATCATTTTAGGCTTGCACAGATTTGTGGTCGTCCATATTTGTGCTCTAAAAAAAATCCTAAAATGATGGTACGCCGCCGGATCACAGACAAGTCCAAAGGGACTCCATCTGCCTCATAAGTGAGTGGCTCCATCTGGGTTTTTTGTTTGAATTGCGGTTTTGGTGAATTTACACGGAAACCCTGACATAAGCGCTCAGCGGAGAGCTCAGGATAAACGTGAGCTGAGCCTTATTCCAATGTTTTTGGAGGCAGAATGAAGAAATAGCAGTATCAGAATAGTTCTTATTTTTATTTTTGCACAGTTCACCGTGCGATATAAGTGATGAGGCGGATTTATTGTTCGGGTCGGTTCGATACCAGATTTATGTGGGTTTTTTAGGTATTGCTGCTGTCACACAGTAAAAATGTGTTTTGGTTTTTTTTTTTTTTTTTTTTTTTAATAAAAAGTAGTTATTTTTGTTTCCATGTTCTGAGAGCTGTAACTTTATTTTTTGGTGAACAGAGCTGTATAATGGCTTATTTTTTGCGGCACGAGTTGCAGATTTTTTAGTACCATTTTGGAGCACATAGTAATTTTTGATCGCTTTTTATTCAGATTTTTCAGACTCAGAGTGCACAAAAACCAGCAATTCAGTTATTATTTTTATTTTTTGCGCCGTTCACCATGTGGTAAAAGTGATAAGACCGATTTGTTCATCGGGTCAGTACGATTACAGCGATACCAGATTTATATATATATTTTTTATGCTTTGCTATTTTTACACACTAAAAACAGTATTTTAGAAAAAAGAATTTGATTTTGCATCATCATATTCTGAGAGCTGTAGCTTTTTTATTTTTTTGCCGTATGTGCCATATTATGGCTTGTTTTTTGCGGGACAGTTTGACGTTTTTATTTATGTATTTTTTTTTTTTTTTTTTTTACATACGACTTTTTGATCGCTTTTTATTAACTTTTTTGAGAGTCAGTATGATGAAAAAGCGTAATTTTTGTCGTGTTTTTTATTTATTTTTTTTTTTACACCGTTCGCCAAGCGGAATAAATAACGTGACCGTTTCATAGAGACGGTCATACCAATTATGTGTAAATTTTTTCATTTATATTTTATCACAAACGCTGCGTTTTGAGTGGCGAAACAGATTTTAGTGATTTTGTGTGCAATCTTTTGTCCTTCCTTTTTTTTTTTTTTTTTTTTTTTTTTTTTTAACCTTTTTGCTAAGTTCCACTGTGGGCCATGTGTGATTGTCACTGTGATTGCTAATCTCATGCACTGCAGTACATGAGACCTGTCTGTGAGTCACTGACTCTGCCTGAGAGACCCAGCTTATTGCTGGATCTCACAGGCCACCGTACCCTAGGATCATCACATGATCTCAAGGTACCATGGTAACCATCGGGACCCGCGATTCTCATCACGGGGGTCCGATGGTTACGAAGGGGGTCACTTTAATTACTTTAAAGTGCTGTCACGCTTGACAGCGGTATTGAAGGGGTTGATCAGCCACGATTGGCATCGAAATCGGCCGGGACCGATACTTCAGGGTGTCGGCTGTCATACACAGCTGACATCGCAGAGGATTCATTTTGTGAGGTAAAATATTGTTTAAAAACAGGCAGTGAAATGTTTTACCTCACAAAATGAATCCTCTGTAATGTCTGTATTGTCTTTTGCTTCGTCCCCTGTCCAGGAGATGTGGTATGTTCCGTACATGGTCAGACACAAACAATTCTTAAAATTAACTTTTGTTCATGGGAAACCCCCTTTAATGACCGCCGTAAAAATGTGTTACGGCGGTGGTTTAGGGGTTAAAATGTGGTGTTACATTTTTAAGGTTGATGTGTTGCCAGATTTTACAATACAAACTGCATATGTTATTAAACAGATCTTAAACCTGTTGAAACTGATGTGTTTACTTTGAAAACCACGTCAGAGTGGTTGCTAAAGGCTATTTGCATACAGAGTCTTTTTACCACATTTTCGGAGCAGAAACTGAGTGGACACTCCATGTTTTTGAGGCGTTTCCGCTCAGTTTCTACTCTAAAAACTCATGGAAAAACTGTGCTCATAGCCTAATGCGGATATTAGGATGAGCATTTAGTGAGCCCAGCTATAGAATGAAATGACTTATGAGTCCACGTGTATTTAATGTCCGCCCAGCCTGACAAATTGCAGCTCGCGCTGCACAATGTAGACACTGAGGTGCTGTCAATCATGCTAAATGGGAGGAGATAGTTTGTTTCATGAAGTATTATACAGCCATTCAGACATGGATCTTCAAAGTAAATACTGCATCTATATCAGGTCCAAGAGAGAGATTTAGTAATGTATGCAGTTTGTACTGTTAAATAATGGTGACCAACCCCTTTAAGCACCAGATGACTGTCTCTATATATGAGTGATGTGAACTTGTAGCATATTTGGCTGAATAATGGCGCCAAAACACGCTGAAGATGGCACCCAAGTAGGGTTGAGCGAGTATGTTCTGTCCGAGTATGCTCAGGCCGAGTTCCGAGTATTTATAGCTGCTCGGTGATATGGTTGAATCGCTCCCGTGTACATGATTTGCGACTGACAGTTTTATTACATGGGAGGAATGTCTGTTTCTTACACATTCCTCACATGTAATAAAGCTGTCAAACAGTCGCAAATCAGGAGCGATTCAACCATATCACCGAGCAGCTATAAATACTCGGAGCTCGGCCCGAGCATACTCGGACAGAACATACTCACTCAACACTACACCCAAGCCATCACGGTGCCATAAGATTCCAGTGATCCATGGGAAACCAAAAAATACTACTGGAGTGTAAGAAGAGTTCTAGGAAACTTATTTAAAAAAAAATTGGAAGTTTTTATGATGCCCACACCATTCCCCAATTCAAGTAATTATCTGACATGTTTGTCCAAGTAATTGTAGTAAAGCAGATCTCTGCTGTTTCTGTTCACACAATCACTGTCCTCATAGCAGTGGCGGACACAGACAGAAGAGGGCCCATGTGCAAGAACAATATATTGCCCCACTTTGTGTCTGTGACAAAAGCGACTTGCTGTTTTTGAGGTGCAAATGGGTCCCTTTACACCTTGGACCCCTGTGCAGCTGCACAGATTGCACCAATGGTATGTCTGCCCCTGTCTCAAGGTCATGTAAAGAGATTAAAATAATCCAGACAATTACGATTTTTGAAAAATAACTATAGTGTTTTGGAAATTTTAAGAGTGATGGACTCCCTGTCACCAGGTACCCCATCTGAGAACAGCATGATTTTAGGGCAGGGGTGGGGAATTTCTTTTTTACCAAGAGCCATGTGTATACTTATACCATCCTTTGGAGGCCGCCCAGATTGTAGGAGGAGTTTGCGCACAAAGTACATCCTGACACTGGTACTGGGGTCAGGACGTAATCTTTCATTGCACGCGCCTCAGCATTTAATAGTGAACATTGTGTGTGCGTGCTCAGAGAACAAGGGATTAAAAGGTGGCGATCAAAACACAGCTGCCCAAGCACTGCGGTCCCCGGGAATCTGCCCAGCGGCCGGATAAAAGCTCATCAAGGAGGGCCTGAGGTTCCCCACCCCTGATTCTCGGGCAGAGATCCTGTTTCCAGCTATGTGTCACATAGCTGGTTGCTGCAGATTTGGTTAAAAACTGCTTTATCTGCTTCAGCTCTACTTTTTCTCTGAAAATGGAGTTCTGTATACCCCTGCCCACACCACTGATTAGCAGCTTTTGTGTACACTGTTCATGGGCGGAAGGCTGCCAATCAGTGGTGGTGGTGTGGTTGGACTACCCGGCAACAGGTTTACTATTTAGTCCTCTAATAATAATCTCTTGATGATAAAACAGTGATTTTTATAAGAAATTCAGCAAGAAGCCCAGTAAGTGACATGTTGCTGGAGTCGGGTCTAGGTCTCTACATTATGCTGCTTTCAGATTAGGTAGCCATAGCCCGGTGACAGATTCCCTTTAAACTTGGTTAGCTAAACCAGATATACAGCATTTAAAGCTTACTGGTTTCTGGGACCTTTTAGCATTCTGCTTTCACTTTGACACAAGAGTTTGGAATTTTACAGTGTATAAGAGTATGTCTAATCAGTCAGTGATACCCATGTCTAATTGTATACACAGCCTTATTACAGATGTCAATTATTCCCCCTTCCTTTTACAGATAACTAATGGAACATCATCAGTGATTGTATCCAGAAAGCGCACATCTGATGGAAATTATGAGAAAGAGAAGGACTTGTGTATAAAATTTTTTGATCAGTGGTCTGAATCAGATCAGGTTGAATTTGTTGAACATCTTATTTCTCGAATGTGTCACTACCAACATGGCCATATTAATTCTTACTTGAAGCCCATGTTGCAACGAGACTTCATTACGGCACTACCAGGTAAATAAAGACGTATGGTGAAATGCTCCACAACATCAGTAACGAGCAATGATGTTAATGTTCAAAAATGTCTATTGAAAACTCCTAAAAATATCACCACATTCATTTTCATCACTTGTTCTTAAACCCTTTCCACAAGAGGACATTTATGTCCGTCCTGATGGCGTGTAGCTTACCACATCAGGATGCATGTCCCAGAGATGGCGCAGCTATAGGAGTTGCTAGCTATGATTCCAGCAGTATAAATCCTCCACCATAGTACCGCTGCATTGATGGGTTGCTACGGCAACTGGAGGCCTAACAATGGGCTCTGTGTCTGCCTAGGAAAAGAAGGGAAGACCGCACTACCGAGCTTCAATGCAAAACAAGTGTTTGTGATCCAATATACAGCATTTCGGCTGACCTCCCAGCCTTTCAGAATTGCTTCAAAAAGACTCGGGAGGTAAGCTGAAACATTGCAGATTGGATCACAAATACACTTGTTGTGAAGCTCAGGAGTGCTGCCCTTGTATCTTTCCTCAGTTACTTTGCCCGACGTTTTAGCTAGAGGATAATTCACCGCCAAGGTGTGCTGATCATACTCTCCCTTTTACTAATAGGCTTCCTGTCATTAAGACACTGTGAAAAGATAAAACAAATGGACAAAGCACTTTACTATAGTCTCACATATAGTGCGCAAAATTCAACAATTCAGGGACTCCTCTTTAGCAAAGCCGTCCAAATAGATTAAAGTCAAAGTATCAGCTGTGGTAAAAGAAAGTGAAAAACGTCTATTCGCCAGCATCTTACACCAGCAGTGTTGGTGCTTGAGAAAAACATCTGTGCGAGTCACAATGTCATAGTTACATGATTTTTTGAGGAATAAAGTTTTCCCCCTGCATCGCTCCAGTGGGCGCTGTCATTTCTACTATTTGTCATTAGTAGAGCTGGATTCACACATCCCTATTTCACTGGGAACAAACTGATTGTGGGTCTCCTGATACAAACCCAAGAGCCTCTTATATACTTGTGAGGCTAACGGCCAGTCTGTACTTGGACCATGAAACATATGAAAGCTGACAGGCAAGGCAAATTACACTACACTACATAAATTTTACATTGTATTATCTAAGGAGCACATATTCAAGTCCCCTTGTGGGAGGGATAAATATTGCGAAAATTAAAAATATTTAAATAGTACGCAAAAATGAAAAAAATGTATCAGTGAAAATTGGCTTATTTTGGAAAATATAAATTGCCGCCCAAAAGACACATTTCTTGTCGGTTCGTTCAGAACGACCCTTACTAAGCAACCATTTCATTATGTATCCTGCACAATCAACACCTTTTTTTAAAAAAACAAAACAAAAACAAAACTCCCAAAAAATGTTATAAAAACTGATCAAGAAGTCATATGTATGCCAAAATGGTGCCAATAAGAAAAAAACTTCTGGCTGTTATGCATAAAAAATCAACATGAAAAGTAAGTTGTGTGTCAGAATATGGAAAGTGCAAGGGAAAAACTTTTTTTTTTTTTTAAGTCAAAGAACTAAAATATAATTGTTGGCATGGCTGTAGTGATGCCGTTATAACATACATGTGACCACTGCAGCCAGTCGTTGGGCACAGCGGTGCCAATGAGTAATCTGCATCACTGATCAGCCCAGTGATTGGCTGCAGCTGTCACATGCTGCAGTCTTGTCAGCATCTGACAGTCTGCTGCGCACATGACAGAATTCACTGAGACTCACTCTGTTGTATAAATCAAATGGAATACGCTAAAACTCTATGTACATCACACAGGATACGCTGAGACCCTGCCGGACACGTCACATAGGATACCCTGAGACTGCTGTATATATCATAGAATACACTGAGAGTAGACTGAGAATGCTGTATACATCACAGAGGATACACTGAAACGCTGCTGTATACATCACATAGGATACACTGAGACTGCTGTATGCATCACATAGAATGCACTGGCACTGTATGAAACTTGTTGGTAGTACTTAGCAGTAAGGAGATGGCAAATGTGAGCTTTTTTAGATTTTCGTATTAGATAGACATAAGGTGCTTGTGGCCTCCTGGAACTTTATAAGAATGCCTTGTCAGTGGTTTATTTTATACAAAAGTTTGATAGATCTGGCATGTTTCTTTTATATTGTAAATGGTCCTTTAAAATGTTAACCTGATTTGACATTTCTTGTTGGTTATCTTCACTTACAGAACAGGGCTTGGAGCATATTGCAGAAAATATACTGTCCTACTTGGATGCTCGATCACTGTGTGCAGCAGAACTTGTATGCAAAGAATGGCAAAGGGTGATTTCAGAAGGCATGCTCTGGAAGAAGCTTATCGAGAGAATGGTCCGTACTGATCCATTGTGGAAGGGGTTGTCAGAAAGAAGACAATGGTATGTGTTCCTCTTACTTCATTCAGTTCAGTCATTCCCCAGTGCTTTACTACAGACTGAAATTGATTTTATTCATTTTCCCTCTAGGGATCAATATCTTTTTAAAAACAGACCTACTGATGGCCCACCAAATTCATTTTACAGATCACTTTACCCAAAAATCATTGAAGATATTGAGGTAAGTAATGGTTGCCCTTGTGTTTTAATTTATATTTTGTAAAAAAAAAAAAAAAATTGGGCATGTGTGTGGCATAAAGAGATGGTCATAGTACCCAATACTTTGATGAAGTGAGGCATCATGCATGATCTTCCTGATGTAAAGGTGTTGTCTTACACTCGTCTGACCCCGGCCTAAAAGTATGTTCTCATATGCGAGATACTCTGCTCAACTCTGTCAGAGTTTGATCCTAGTGTCAGTTTACTGTGATCTGATTCTCTTGCATAAGAGAATCGCAGCACAGCTGTGGAGAAGATGGAGAACTTAATTTCTCCATTGCCTGACTTTGCAGATGTTGGACTGCACTCGGATGACATCCAAATGCAGTCCGATGTTTCACACGCACCCTTGGAATCTGTGCACGTGATCTGAATTGCAGAGCCACTCCGCAGCTTGCTGCAATTTTTTTTTTCTACAGACCGAATTGGGCCTGTATTAAAAAAAAAAAAAAAAATAATAATTGAAAATGTTCACTGCCCCATAGTATAACATTGCTCCGAGTGCTATCCGATAAAACATCGAATAGCACTCAACCGTGTTACACTCTTGTGTGAGCGAACCCTTAATCGTCAGGAGCTCACTGCTCCTCTACCTCCCAGCTTCCTGCTTTCTGGGGAATGATGCTCGCCCTCGCGCTCTTTGGCCCTCGCGCTCTTTGGCCCTCGCGCTCTTTGGCCCTCGCGCTCTTTGGCCCTCGCGCTCTTTGGCCCTCGCGCTCTTTGGCCCTCGCGCTCTTTGGCCCTCGCGCTCTTTGGCCCTCGCGCTCTTTGGCCCTCGCGCTCTTTGGCCCTCGCGCTCTTTTGCTATTATCAATGTAGTTTCTGCTGTAAACACTGGGGGCCTTTAATACCATGTTCCCACCATGAGCTTTTGGTGAGTTTTTACGCTGCATATTTTCGCTGCAGCGTAAACGCAGCGTCGTACAGTTCCGGTTAAGTACATGTGATTTATAGAAATCTCATACCCACGGTGCTTCTTTTTTGCTTGGCGTAAACTGACCTGCGGTGCATATTTAAAATCCACAGCATGCAAATTTCTCTTGCTGGTACGCTGAGTTTTCAGTGCAGATTTTCCCCATAGACTTGCATTAGGTGCAGAAAATGCACAGGTAAAAAGAGCACAGGTGTTTTTAGTGCCTTTCCGATGTCGAAACCTATCAAAAACCGCATGTAATCCACAAATAAGTATGTCAATAAAGTTTTGTCAGATTTGTATACCAGGAAGTATCAAAAACACTGCAGCTTTATTTTAAGGCTGACACACAAGAGACAAAAACTGCAGAGTCAAAAACGTACACAAACTCAATGAAAAACGCAAGTAACCGAATTTAAATAGGTTCAGAAATTCTGCAGCATAAAAATTGCCAAAAGCTGATCTTGGGAACGTAGTCGAAGGGAGTGGGGGCCCTACGCAATTGCCCAGTTTGCCGCCCTCCCGTAACATCAACCCTGGGAACACCCCATGCTGTTTACAAACTTTGCATTACGTTTATCTCCCATTCTGTTGGCTTTTGGTTTACGTTTCCATCCGGTGTTGGAGAGGTGGCATTGGTCATTTCTGTTGGATGCTTATTCTGTTATTTGTACAGAGTTTTGTTTTTTTTCCCAATTAGACAATAGAAGCAAACTGGAGATGCGGAAGGCATAATCTTCAGAGAATCCAGTGCCGTTCTGAGAACAGCAAAGGTGTTTACTGTCTTCAGTATGACGATGAGAAGATAATCAGTGGACTGCGGGATAACTCCATTAAGGTAAGATGTGGTCAGTGATGAAACAAGGATTCTGCTGATCAGTGGCAGGGCGTGTGGAGTTGGACCCCGCATTCTGATATGAAAGGGAATCAGTCACCAGGTTTTGGTATATAATCTGATGGCAGCATAGCATAAGGCAAGAAAGCCTGATTCCAGGGATGTATCACTTACTGACTGCTTGGTGTAGTTTCCATAGAATACACGTGTTGTCTGATGGCGATGTAACTGAGCTAAGAGTTAAGCTGTGTATACCCCTGTCTACACCCCTGACCGGCAGCTTTCTGTGCACACTGTGCATTGTGAGCAAGCTACTACTCAGAGGTGACCGCTCTGCAGGCTAATCTGATGAACTGTAGTCTCCATAGTGTTAATTTCCTGCTGATTGCATTGAAACTACAACAGACAGTCTAATAAGTGACACATCCCTGGAATCAGGATCTTGGTGGCTACATTATGCTGCCCTCAGATTAAATAGCAAAAAAAACTGCTGACAGATTCCCTTTTGTGGCCCACCCAAAGGATTTTAACCATGTTTGAAGTGCTCAGAATATGCTTTAGAAATGTGTCTAGATTTTCTGTTGTATAAAATGGCATGAAATGTAATAAAATAATTCATCACAATATGGCACAAACTCCTTTAAAAAATACAGTGGAAATGATCCAGGCTTAAAGAACAACACGTCATGTTATAATTGGTACAGGGTTTGGCTGAAACTACTAAACATTTAGAGAACCTGTCATGGAAAGTCACCTGGCATTTTTATTCAAAGAAGCACTCCTCCTCCCATCAAAGTTTTTATCCTCTTAATATATTGCTGTCGTCATATTATATAGCACTGTATACCTACAATTTCTCTCTGCTCTATGTAGAAACAGGAAGTCTCTTGTCCCTGCATTTATCATTCCCCTCTTCAACACCTGACCTAGCTGCTCGCCTCCTACCTGCCATTGACTTTTTTCAGTGACTGATGACTCGTACAGTGAAAATTGTCCTCCTGTTTCTACATGGAGCTTAGAAGGATTCAGCTAGTCAGTTTGTGATCACATGATGTCATAATTCTTCTGCTTTCTATTAGGTCTAAGTGGGTAGAAAGGCAAAATGAGCAATTGTAAGTACACAGTGCTATATAATATGATGAATGCAATATATTAAGAGGATAAAATCTTTGCTGGGAGTGCTTCTTTAAACCCTTCTCTCCCATTCATGTATTACTACGTCATAGGCGGGTGGGATTTAATGCTATCTGCAGTGCAGTTGTGCTGGCTCAGGAGCTGAGCACACTCTTGAAGGAGCAGGTATCGGCTATTATATGCAGCTGCTGAGGTCAATGGTAACACCTATCTCGACAATTAACACTTTAGAAGCTGTATTTTCATGGTTGACAGTGAAAGGGGGATCCTTCTGTACCTCCATCGGTGGTCTCCTACTTCCCACCACACAATGCCTACAGTTACCAAGGCAACATGAGGCTTAAAGGAGTTTTCCCACGAACAAAAGTACATTTTAATTAATAGATCTTGGAATAATAATAACTTCCACAACTGGATGTGTTTAAATAAAATGTTCCTGTGCTGAGATAATCTTATAAATGTGCCCCTGCGGTGTACTGTGTAATGTCTGTGTCTGACCGTACAGGAACATGGTCTGATCATACCACAGCTCCTGGGCAGGGGAGGAAGCAAGAGAGCATACAGTCATTACAGCAGGGGATGACAAATTATTCTTTCTGTGTAGTGAAACATGGTCTCACAGAGAATCAGCTGTGATCCCCTGCTGTAATGTCTGTGTACTCTTTAGCTTCCTCCCCTGCCCAGGAACGCTGCGGGGAGAAAATGTATTACCCTAGTAGCATTTGTTTCACCAAAGCTAGACCTAATGTCCTGTACAGAGGAAGGAAACCGCCAAACTGTGAACTGGACAATAATTATGTTTTGTGTTTGGGTGTTTTATTCCTGAAAGAAAAAAAATCAAAGTATAAATTTAATATCGCTGCATCCATAATAATCCACAAAAAATAAGCCCGCTCTCTGCCTTAACCCCAGGGAATTTTGACAACGTTATTAAAAAAATAAATAACGGGAGGCAGTTCACATCTAAGCAACAGCTCTGGGAGGGTATTCTGTCCTCATGCAAAACAATTGAAGCAGTAACCATCCAAAACCTGACAAATTCAATGAATGAGAGAGTTCAGAAGCTCCTTTCGAACAAGGGGTCCTATGTGAAAATGTAACATCACCTAGAATAAAGTTTTGAGTTGAAAACTGTTTGATTTCCGTTTGTAATAACCTGCTAATGCTTATAATTTCAAAAATGACCTTTTTTTTGCTCTTTATTAAAATGAAAAGGTTGAAAACTCTGCTGGGCATAATAATTTGGAACATGCATTTTGAGTGCAGTTTGAGTGTTTTATTTTTTAAAAAATATACTGTTATCATAGGCAGTTTGTACAAAAACCTTTCAATTGTACTCTAATAGTTATTTGACTGGAAAATTACAATGACTGCAATTCATATAGGTAATTTTGGAAAATCTGAGAAAATATTATTTGCATAATAATTTGGAACACAGTTTATGTGTGTGTATATACACACACACACACACATACATACATACATACATACATACATACATACATACATACATACATACATACATACATACATACATACATACATACATACATACATACATTACATTACATACTAACCACTTTACAGCCTGGGACGTATTAATACGCACCAGGCTGTCACCCCCTGTTCAGTGCGGGCTCCGACGCTGAGCCCGCACTGAACCGAGCATATGTCAGCTGATTATTACAGCTGACATGTGCCCGCAACAGCCGCGGGTGGAATCGCGATCCACCCGGGGCTGGTAACATGTTAAATGCCGCTGTCAATCTCTGGGGAAAAAAAAAAAAATAGTGGCCAGCCTCTTAAATTATTAAAGCATAATGTTAAGGTGTTCTATATTAATTATTTTTATAGAGAAGTACATTGAAAATCAAGATGTCTGTTCTGTGGTCTTTGGCTTCTATTGTTTAAAACAGAAATAAACCTTTTATTTTTTGTTTTGGCTGGACAGACAAACAGCCTGTTACATATTTAGCATATTCTGTTATAGATTAGTTCATTACAATTAACTGTACTTAGTGTGCAAAAAAAGAGATATGAAAATTGTAGATTCATTTTTTAAAATGAGTTGTGAAATGTTTTCGATAGATATGGGACAAAACCTCCTTGGAGTGTCTAAAAATCTTAACGGGACATACAGGGTCAGTCCTGTGTTTACAGTACGATGAAAGAGTCATAGTTACTGGTTCTTCGGACTCCACTGTCAGGTACGTTCTGGTGTTTAATAATAACTGCAAAATCTCTTCAAATCTGTCAACTGATTTGTGTTCATTGTGGGATCAAATTGCGCTTTCTACCTATAGAATCTATGGAGATAAGTGGGAGAAGCTACACTATGAAAAACGGTCAAAGCTTTTGGTTTCTAGCAGTGTACGAAAAGACAATTACTGCTATGGCTGAACGTCAGCTCAGTGGTTAGCATTGTTGCTTAACAGCTTTGGGGCCCAGGGTTTAAATCCCACCAGGGACAACCGCTGCATTGACTTTGTGTGTTTTTCCCTTGTTGGTGTAGGTTTCCTTCCACCCTTCAAAGCAGGACTGTGGAGTCGGAGTCAGTATAAAATGGACTGACTGACTTTTAAAAAATATAATAAATTGGGTTCAGCAGTTCAGTGTAGGATGTGCTGTAAATGTTTTCATAAGAATTTGGCAACGTTATGAAATGTCCTATAAATGTCTGTCCTATTCCTGATCTAAGGATCTCGGCTTTTAGCTGAGATGAATCTGTGCTTCGCTTTATGTACACCTCAGGAGTGACCAATGCTGTGGGGTCGGTGGTTTGGCTTACCAACTCCACAGCCCTGCTTCAAAGGCATTGTGATGGGGAATTTAGATTGTGAGCCCCAATGGGAACATATTGTTTGTAAAACAATATGGAATGTGGTAGTGCTATTTAAGTAAAATAAATTAAAGCATGCAGAATACATAGAATGGGCAGCAATTGGGTCACTTCTATTCACACGACAACCTATTCTCAAAACTGCAGTTACACTTTAGGCAGAGGTCACACTGCCTGTTTTCAGCAGGGTAAAAAGCAGTGTGCTCCCAAAGATGAAGCTTTAGAACAACCCATTTAACTCCTTCCTGACATGGTCAGTAATAGTACATCCCTGTGCCCTAGGCCAGGGATGTACTATTGTTGCATAATGAGATCGCGCCCGCACACAAGCGGTGCGGGGTGATTGCCGCTAGATGTCAGCTGATTGTCACAGATGAAACCCGGTACTATGTGCCAGGAGTGGTCCCGCACCGCTCCCGGACATTAACCCCCGCAATGCTTCGATCGCAGCATGCGGTGGCAAGGGGAGGTAAGCGCAGATACTTACCTCGTCACTGGCATCCCGCACTGTCTGTGCAGGCTCCCGGTGCTTGTCATGGTGACCCGATGTCGTCATGACAACATCTGAGTCACCAGACAGCAGAAAGTTAAACAGACCGTGCTCAGTGCGCTGTCTAACTAACTTGTGTGTGCAGGGCTGCAGCATTTCTATACTATACAGGCGATCTGGGTGAAAAAAATGAAAGTCCCATAAATTTTTTTTTTGTAAAAATCTAAAAAAAAAAAAAAAAATCCCCCAAAAATATTGTACCCATGAATAAACATTATTCTGAAAAATAACAAAACAATAAAAGTACACGCATTTGGTATCGCCGTGTCCGGAACGACCTGACCTATAAAACTGTCCCACTAGTTAACCCCTTTAGTGAACACGGTAAAAAATTAAATAAAAAAACGAAGCAAAAAACGATGCTTTATCATACCGCCAAACAAAAAATGGAATAAAACGTGATCAAAAAGACGAATGGGAATAAGAATGGTACCGCTGAAAACTTCATCCTGTCCCGCAAAAAACAAGCTGCCATACTGCTCCATCATCCGAAAAATAAGTTATAGCTCTCAGAATAAAGCGATGCAAAACATTTTTTTTTTCTAGAAAATAGCTTTTATTGTGTAAAAGCGCTAAAACATAGAAAAACTATATAAATGTGGTACCGCTGTAAACGTACTGACCCGAAGAATAAAAGCTGTCTTTTCAATTTTACCACAAAAAAAAATAATTCCTGAATTGTTGTTTTTTGTTTATTTTGCCTCCCAAAAATCCGATCAAAAAATGTCACGCGCCCGAAAATGGTACCAAGAAAAACGTCAACTCGTCCCACAAAAAACCAGCCGTCACATGACTGTCGGCCGAAATCTGGAAAAATTATAGCTCTCAAAATATGGCGAT
The DNA here is from genome assembly GCF_046119375.1 of Phyllobates terribilis. Classification (NCBI taxonomy): domain Eukaryota; kingdom Metazoa; phylum Chordata; class Amphibia; order Anura; family Dendrobatidae; genus Phyllobates; species Phyllobates terribilis. Next base: position 70,345,792 of record NW_027362770.1, on the reverse strand, counting down.
GCAAAAACTAGTCCTTGCACAAAAAAAAAAAAGCGTCTTTTAGTGTGTGACAGCTGTCAATCATAAAAACCCGATATGAATCTGGCATTGCTGTAATCGCACCGACCCGAAGAATAAAGCCGTCTAATCACTTACGAGTATACCGCACAAGGAACGGCGTAAAAAATAAACTCTAGGGTTAGAGTTGTGCTAGGGTTAGGGATTTTTTCAAAGGTAAAGAAAAAAAAAATGATGACGATATGGCGACCATTGTTGAGCGTAAGTGCGCACTACTTGAGTTTGCAGCGGGTATGCACCATGTATCGCGCGTGCTCGAGTCTCCGCCCCATATGCTTTATGGCCCAAAAAAATTTGCGGGGATTGCCTGCCATGCACGAGCGATCCCTGCATGTTTTTTTTAGGTGTCTAATAACCGTGAAACATACGGGCGGGGACTCGAGCATATCACTCGAGCACGCGCGATACATGGTGCATACCTGAGTACCCGATGCAAACTCAAGTAGCGAGCACTTGCGCCCAAGGCTAATAACAACTTATTCAATATGATGACTTTCAATATTATCAAATTCTGTCTCGTACCTCTAGTTTCAAAATGTTGATTATACCCCTTGATAAAATCCTTGAGGGGTCTAGTTTCCAAAATTGTGTCACTTGTGGGGGGTTTCCACTATTTAGGCACATCAGGGGCTCTCCAAACGCGACATGACGTCCGCTGTCCATTCCAGCCAATTTTGTTTTCAAAAAGTCACACAGTACTTCTCTTCTGAACCATACCTTGTTCCCAAACAGTGTATTTTCCCTACATATGGGGTATCTGCGTACCCAGGAGAAATTGCACACAAGTTTTTGGGGTCCATTTTCTCCTCTTACCGTTGTGAAAATAAAAAATTTGGGGCTAAAACATCATTTTTGTGGAAAAAGTTTGATTTTTTTTATTTTCACGGCTCCATGTTATAACCTTCTGTGAAGCATCTGGGGGTTCAGGGTGCTTACCACACATCTAGATAACTTCTCTGCGTGGTCTAGTTTCCACTGTTTAGGCACATTAGGGGCACATCCGCTAATTATTCAAGCAAATTTTACATTCAAAAAGTCTAATGGCGCTCCTTCCCTTCCGAACCCTGGCGTGCGCCCAAACAGTGGTTTTTCCCCACATATGGGGTATCACCATGCTCAGGAGAAATTGCACAACAAATTTTGGGGTCTATTTTTTTCCTTTTACCCCTGCAAAAATAAAATATTGAGTCTAAAAAAAACATTTTTGTGAAAAGAAAAATGTTCATTTTTTTCTTCCACATTCCAAAAATTCCTGTGAAGCACCTGAAGGGTTAATAAACTTCTTGAATGTGGTTTTGAGGACCTTGAAGGGTGCAGTTTTTAGAATGGTGTCACTTTTGGGTATTTTCTGTCATAAAGACCCCTCAAAGTGACTTCAAATGTGATGTGGTCCCTAAAAAAAAAATTGTTTTGTAAATTTTGTTGTAAAAATGAGAAATTGCTGGTCAACTTTTAGCCATTATGACTTCCTAACAAAAAAATTTTGGTTCCAAAATTGTGCTGATGTAAAGTAGACATGTGGGAAATGTTATTAACTATTTTGTGTGACATATCTCTCTGATTTAAGGGCATAAAAATTCAAAATGTGAAAATTTCAAAATTTTTGCCAAATTTCCGTTTTTTTTTTCACAAATAAACCCAAGTGATATCGAAGAAATTTTACCACTGTCATTAAGTACAATATGTCACGAAAAAACAGTCTCAGAATCAGGGGGATCCGTTGAAGCGTTCCAGAGTAATTACCTCATAAAGTGACAGTGGTCAGAATTGTAAAAATTGGCCTTCTCATTAACGTGCAAAACACCCTCTGGGTAAAGGGGGTTAAAGTCTTAACATTTTAGAGTGCTGGGGGATGTGGCTCCCCAATTGGTCTCATAGCCCTATCCTTGGTCAGCATTGTACTTGGAAATCTAAACTGAAATACATTTCCTAGTCTTAAAATCTTGTCTAATGCTCACAAGAATTATTTTCTGTTTCATTATTAATATTTGGAACATTTTTATATTCTTTTCATCAATACTGTGATATCTTGGTGTGCTGCTTAAAATGTGGTTTGAAAATAATTAGCAGTGATTACAATCTGATGACGTACTATGTAATAGGCTGTCATAGATCCTTTTTTATTTGATTGAACCCAGTTTTTCTTTGTTGCAGAGTTTGGGATGTGAACAGTGGGGAGGTGCTGAACACCCTCATCCATCACAATGAAGCAGTACTTCATCTTCGATTCTGCAATGGTTTGATGGTTACCTGTTCTAAGGACCGATCTATTGCTGTCTGGGATATGGCGTCTCCTACAGATATCACGCTAAGGCGTGTTCTAGTTGGCCATCGCGCAGCAGTAAATGTTGTTGATTTTGATGATAAATATATTGTATCAGCATCTGGCGATAGGACAATTAAGGTGAGTGGAATAATTTTGCTTTCGAACCCTGAAAATGGCTGAGATTTCTGATATGTCTACCTAGAACTGAACCACTCAAATGTCATATTACATGTGTAACACCACTAAAAATGGGCAACTTGTTTCACCCTTTTCTCAGATTTGCCTTTTCACAACTTTAATGAAAGAATATTTTCCTGTGCCAATTACGTAGCCAAAAGGGACTTTTAAACCTGGCAATTATTTGCCTAAAGCACTTTACAACCATGGAGGTGTCTGGTTGTACTGCCAGACACAATCTTATGTAGATAAAACTCACAAACCAGAAGATTCAAGCTGTATCTATACAGGGACAAGACAACGATGCTGTATTCTATGGCTAATGGTTCACAGGACCAAGCACCTTCATTTTTAGCACTTGTTTTAAGAACAAAAAAAATAGGAATGCAGATATTTTCTAATGCCAAAAGGTTGGGGTTTGACCTGGTGACTTAGATTTGATATTTGTGAATCTAATTTTTGAATAATCCCATTTAAACGTCCATCAACAAAAGACAGTGGGGTCATGAAAGGGTTCACAACATATGCCAGTATATGATACACTGGGATAAAAGAAAAAAAGGGAAAAAGAGATCAAATTAAACAGCAAAAATTGGGTCCTCTGTTTTTTTCTTCTTCTTTTGTGGGCACATAAATATTGTGGAGCGGAAGGGTAAAATGGCTACTCTCCAGGAATGCACATTCAAAATGTCTTTGTTTTAACCATTTCAATGCCAAAGACGTATCTTGTAGGGATGTTCTGGCTACCAAATGGCCATTTCTCGCCTTGATCTCCGGTACAGGAATAATAATTCAGAACTTTTTTTTTTAAAACTGAGATTCTGAGAGCACAGAATAATCACTGTAGGCGTGACCCGTCCAAAATATTAGGGTTTCTGTAGGTTCAAAAGGGCATATAAACAATCATTCAGCGTATCAGCCAGAAAAGTGTGACAATTTTTCTCACGTGTCATCCGTATACAATCCATTTTTTACAGCATCATCTATTAATCATTTACAAGACCATTTACAGTTTCCTATTTTACAGAATTGCAATGTACCTGTAAGAATCGGAAGTTATACTGTGTGTTTGTATAGCTTGCAATTTTTTTGTTTGTTTTTCACCCACCCATAGACTTAAATGGGTGCAGTGAATCTCATCTGATTTACATAAGAAACTAGTGCACGGTGCAATTATTCCTTCACACACATGTAGATTCGGTTAGTGGGGAAAAAAATCACTCATCTGCAGTGCCCCATTGAATAACACTGGTCCGTTTTTGTTTTTTTCAAGGACCGCACTCGGACTGAAAATATGGTCATGTGAACAAGCCCTAAAGCTGAGATTCTGAGTACAGAATCACCACTTTAATCACAACCCTGCTTTAAAGGAGCTGGAGCTGGTTACCAGAGAAAATGCTATTAACCTGCAGATATGGGGTTATTCTGCAGGTTAGCTTTAGGCTATGTGCCCACGTAGCAGATTTGATGCAGAGCGTTTTTGCCTCTCTCTGGCAGAAAAAAACGCATGCAGATTTACATGCTTTTTTACATGTGTTTTCGCATGCGTTTTTTCGAGCAGTTTTCCAAGCGATTTTGAGCATCACTTGGAAAGTGCTTGACAAGTTGGTCACACAATATAAATCCATGCAACCGGCATGGATTTATATACTGTGACCAAGTAATAGTTAAAAAAAAGAATAAGAATGGTAAAAAATAATAAAAGATTATACTCTCCTTCCGGTGTCTTCCTGGTGTCATCTCTGCTGCGTCCGGTCTCTTGCAATGCTCGCGGTGGTGTGAGGGACCTGCGGTGACGTCATTGAGTTATGTGATGGGTCACATGACTCAGTGACTTCATGGCAGGTCCTTCACAACAGCGCGAGCATTGCAAGAGACCGGACGGCGTGGACTAAACACCGGGAAGACACCGGAAGGTGAGTATAAACTTTATTTTTTATTTTAAATTCTTTTTTTTTAACAGATTCGATGGTACCCAGGTCTGGATGAGAGTCTCCTCTCCTCCACACTTGGGTACCATCCGCACATTAGAACGCGACAATTACGCAAGTACAGATGCAGTCTTGTGGAATTGGCGTGTTATAATGCAAGTCAATGGCGGCGATTACGCTGCTTGGCCGCAAAATTAATGGACATGCTGCGTATTTTTGAGTGCAGCATAAACGCTGCGGAAAAATACGCAGCATGGGCATTGAAAGTGCGGAATTGCTTTTTTTTCTTCAGTTTTTGCCATCTTCTGCATATTAATTTCTTATAGATACTTTTGGTAAAATAGTCGCTTACACCTCTTAATGGGTATAGTTTTCAAAAATGAGGTCACTTCTATGGGGTTTCCACCGTACGAATATCGCAGGAGCTCTGCAAATGCGATATGGTGACGGCAAACCATTCAAGGAAAAGCTGAGCTTCACATTACGCTCCTTCCGTTCTGTGGTGTACCATGCACCTAATCAGTAGTGTATGACCACATAATGGGTATTTCCATACTCTGAATAAATTGGGTAGAAAATACAAATTTTTTTTTTTTTTTTTGCCTATTAAAATGTAGTTTTAGCCGAAATGTTTAATCTATTCATCCCACTTTGTATTAATTCATATGAAGCACCCGATGGTTGCATTATTTAAAATGGTGTAATTTGTGGAGGGACATTTATGGGCGAGGAGGGGTTGAGGGGATGGTATTACTATGTATGTCTTTCGAAAGGCACCTAAGAATTAAGATTTTCTGAAAGTTCCTTGATACTTTGATAAAGCCCTACTAAACTAAGCCGTGTAATAGCATATTAGATTTTTGGGGGGGACAACATAAAGTAAACATGTGGGAAATGTCAATTAACTGTTGTGTGTGATATGACAGATGACAGATTGAAATTTTCTTATGGAAAAACAGATATTTGCTCTCTTCAGTACTGGTGATTTTATAAAGGTATATACAATGTAGACCTGGGCCTATGTGGTATATATGGATGCTGCACATGATAAACTTTTAGTTTATGGAGATGTGTTGTATTTCATTTTCTGTTTGGGTCAAACTTTTTCCCATCAATAAATTTTTTTACAAAAAATGTCACTGTACTTTATAAATTGCTGAGTGATATACTGAGTGGGCCAGTATACATAGAAAATACATAATTGCCTACCAGATGTGCAAAATGTCAAGAAATCCCTGGCAGTGAAAAGGTTAATCGTAAATATGGTGTGTGTGTGTGGGGGGGGGGTATCCCAAATATCTTAGTTTTGAGCCTTTTTCTTTTCTCAGACTAGTATACTTTTAAATAAAGTATGAAAGTGAGAATCTTTTATTCTACTTCTTTCCTTTCCTTTATTCTAGGTTTGGAGCACTAGTACTTGTGAGTTTGTTCGAACACTAAATGGGCACAAACGTGGGATTGCTTGTCTACAGTATCGGGATCGTTTAGTTGTAAGTGGCTCTTCAGATAATACCATAAGGTAAGGTGCTGCATATTATTTATTTATTTTAGGTAAACACATTTAAAACTATAGGTCTACAGGCTTAAAACACGAGTTGGACAGCTCCTTCAGCTGAGAAATAAGTTATAGCTCCCAGAATATACCGATAAAAAAAATATTTTTTCTATAAACTAGTTTTTGTGTAAATGTGGCAAGGCATAGAAAAAAATAAAATGTGGTATTGCTGTAATTGTACTGACCCGAAGGTTAAAGCTGTCTTGTCACTTTTCCCTTATGGTGAATGGGATAAAAAACAAAACCAAAAAGCAGTTCCTGAATTGCTGTGTTTTGTTCATTCTGACTCCCAAAAATCAGAATAGCCTGGGAAGGTGCCATTTGCAAACATGGTCCGTGGCCATAATTAACATCTCACAGCTGGTTCGTTAGCCGCTACATCCCCCGATCAACAGCAGTGATTTGGATGCAGCATACATCTGTTGTGTCCAAAATGTGGTGTTCTAATGCAACACTTTTGTTGTCGGTACATGTGAATCCACCGCATATTATGACACTTCAATCAGTCAAAATCTGCAGCGGAGACTAGTGTGTCCGCTACAGAAATTAACATGCTGAGGGTGAGTTTGGGTACGTGGCCACGGTCAGGAGCCGCTGCAGGTGTGATGCTGCGTGTTTATACAGATTCAAACCCGCAGCGTCCAGATATTACGGTTTAGTGGATGGGATCTCTAGAAATCCCATGTCCACTATGTGTGCATCTGAGGCTGTGGATCACCCTGGACACTGACATACGGCGCGTCTTTCAGGACCGCAGCATGTCAAATTCTCTTGTGGAGTCGCTTGTCTGCGCAACAGAAATTTGATGACTAGAAAGTATTGAATGCGGTAAATCCACATGATTTAGTGAACACATGTGGATTTACCTGCGTTTAATAGAATGCAACGTTTTAGACGCAGCAAAAAATATGCATCCAAAGCGCTGCTACGTCCGAATCGTGGGCACAGAGCCGAAAATTTAAAAAAAAAAAATGGCATGGGCTCCCGCATCATTTTTATGACCAGCAGAGGGAAAACCGACCGCTGGGGAAGGGGCCATTAGCCAACAATGTTCCCTGGCTATTAGTATCATCCCACAGCTGTTTGTTTAGCCTTTACTAGCTAGATTACAGGGGGACCCAAGAAAAAAATTGACTTGGGGGTCCCCCTATAAAATCTAACAAGAAAAGGCTAAACTAGACAGCTGCGGGCTGATATTAATAACCAGGGAAGGGGCCATGCATACTAGCCCCCTCCACGGCTAAAAAATATCACTCCTCAGCAGTCCCAGAAATGGCACATCCATAAGATGCGCCAAATCTGGCGCTTAGCCTCCGCTCTTCCCACTGCCCTGTAGCGGTGGCGAGTGGGGTAACGGGGTTGGGGTTTACGTCAGCCTTGTATTGTATTGGCGGCTGACGTGAAGCCCAGGTTAGTAATGGAGGGCGTCTACAAGATGCCCTCATCACTAACTGCGTAGTGAAATGGTCGCTGCCTTTTCAATAAAAACACGGCCAGAATAAAGTGTTTTAATGAAATAGAAAAACAGTTTAAAAAAAAAAAAAAATTTATTGCACGGGTCCGCGAAGCCCTCGATCTCCTGAAAAAAAAACGTAAAAAAACAACCATATCCCTCACCTGTCCGCCGTCAAAGACGCAGTCCACCTACCGCAGAGTGTCCCACGACGATCCATGTCACTTCTACAGCAGTGACATCAGCAATCATGATGTCACTGCTGTAGAAGACTGATCTAGATCGCGGTAGAAATGGTCCTGCTGCATTTTTTAACGCAACGCGAATCCGGAGTGGAAATTTCCGCATCATGTGCCCAGCACATCCGGATTAGCATTGCTATGCATGGCAGACCTACTAACAAGCGTTTGTCTTTTTAAGCGTGCATAAAAGTGCAGTCAGCCACAGTTTTGTACACCGTTGAACAGAAGCCAGATGGAGTCCAGAGTAACTCTGCTGCCTCATTATAGTAAAGAATCTACAGAGAAAAGCCAAACCTTTGGTCATGAAATGACAGGACAATAGATGCTAATTAAAAAACCTTTATTACAACCCAATGGTTAATGGATAACAATGCATTGAGGAGTGCACAGACACATTTACATAATAAGATATAAAAACCGGACTAAAGCCGTGACCTAAATATCCACAAATTCAATAAATATGTAGCAAATCAAAAATTCAAATTGTGTGGACAAGAAAATATGCAATATGGCTATATCATATATAGTAACCATCACACTATGCACATGATGTTATTGCCTATCAAATGTAATTAAATTAATGTAAGTGTGAATAAATAAATTAGTCACACCAATACCGGAATGTTAGTGCTTTCTAAAAAAAGATATAAGTACTCCACTAGGAGGCTGCAGACTGTATATAGTATGAGTACAAGTACTCTACTAAAATAATGCAATCAGCCATTAATGTTGACATTGCATGCCTACACTAATATGATGCAAAGGAGGCATGCATATTAACCGGGAAACAAAGTAAGCCACAAGATTTGCAACCATATGTACAGTTGTGCTCAAAAGTTTACATACCCTGGCAGAATTTTTCCCTTTTTAGCCTTGTTTCAGAGAATATGAATGATGACAAAAAAACTTTTTCTCCACTCATGTTTATTGGTTGGCTGAAGCCAGTTATTATCAAACTACTGTATGTTCTCTTTTTAACTCTTAATGACTACCAAAAACATCCTAAAGACCATGATCAAAAGTTCACATACCCTGATGATTTCGGCCTAAGAACATGCACAGTATTTGAAATAAGTGGGTTTGAATGGCTACTAAAGGTAACATCCTCACCTGTGACCTGTTTGCTTGTAATCAGTGTGTGTGCATAAAAGCTGAGTGAGTTTCTGGGATCCAGACAGACTCTTGCATCTTTCTTACAGCCACTGACATTTTTGGATTGCGAGTCATGGGGAAAGCAAAAGAATTGTCAACGGATCTATGGGAAAAGGTAGTTGAACTGTATAACACAGGAAAGGGATACAAAAAAATATCTAAGGAATTGATAATGCCAGTCATCAGCGTTCAAACTGTGATTAACAAATGGAAAATCAGGGGCTCTGTAAAAACCAAACCACGCTCAGGTAGACCAACAAAAATTTCGGCCACAACTGCCAGGAAAATTGTTCGGGATGCAAAGAAAAACCCACAAACATCAGCTGAAATTAAAGACTCTCTGAAGACTAGCAGTGTGGCTGTTTCAAGATGCACAATAAGGAGGCACTTGAAGAAAAATGGGCTGCATGGTTGAGTTGCCAGAAGAAAGTCATTACTGCACAAATGCCAGAAAGTATCTCTCCTACAATACGTCAAATAGCGCAGAGACAAGACTCAAAACTTCTGGAACAAGGAAATTTGGAGTGATGAGAACAAAATTGAACTTTCTGGCCACAACCATAAACGTTACATTTGGAAAGAGGTCATCAAGGCCTATGATGAAAGGAACACCATTCCTACAGTAAAGCACAGAGGTGGATCGCTGATGTTTTGGGGATGTGTGAGCTACAAAGGCACAGGAAACTTGGTAAAAGTTGAAGGAAAGATGAATGCAGCACGTTTATCAGCAAATACTGGAGGCAAATTTGCCCTCATCAGCCTGAAAGCTGCGCATGGGACGTACTTGGACGTTCCAACTTGACAACGATCCAAAATACAAGGCCAAGTTGACCTGTGATTGACTACAGCAGAACAAAGTGAAGGTTCTGGAGTGGCCATCTCAGTCTCCTGATCTCAATATTATTGAGCCACTTTGGGGAGATCTCAAGCACGCAGTTAATGCTAGACAGCCTAGGAATTTGCAGGAACTGGAGGCTTTTTGCCAACAAGAATGGGCAGCTTTACCCTCTGAGAAATTAAATAACTTCATCCACAACTACTACAAAAGACTTCAGCTGTCATTGATGTTAGAGGGGGCAATACACGGTATTAAGAACTGGGGTATTTGAACTTTTGATCAGGGTCATTTGGATGTTTTTGGTTGTCATTAAGATTTAAAAAGAGAAAACACAGTAGTTTGACAATAAATGGCTTCACCCAACCAATAACCATGAGTGGAGAAAAAGTTTTTGTTATCATTCATATTCTCTGAAACAAGGCCAAGAAAGGAAAAATTCTGCCGTGGTATGTAAACTTTTGAGCACAACTGTATGTGATTGAGGTATGAAAACAAGATTACCTTGCTAGCCGGACGCATGTGTGTGGCATGGTGTGTGTTGGCGTGCCACACACAGGTGTCCGTCTAGTGACGTGGTCATGGCCGACTAGATGGCGCGGCCTCACTCCATACAAGTGTATGGAGAGCTAGGCCGCACCTACTGGCCTTAGGTGTGCATAACTCATACATACTCTCCGGTCCCTGGTCTGAAATTGGTGAATCCCTGCAGTGCACAGTGTCTGCGCTGGGTGGATTTGTAAATCTGCAGGCACACAGAGTGACTGCAGACTTATCTGTTTTGACAACCCTGTTAAGCATCCACATGTTTGGCATCCTTGTAGCAATGAGAGCCCACTTAATTTACAGGGTGCATGTCTCCAGAAGCATGAGCTGGGCATAATGTATAGGCACTACAATGTACTGGGCACTACACTGGTCAATTATTTGCAATTTTCATTCAGAAACATCCATTGCAGTTTCTGGAAAACACCCATGGAGTCAAAATCGTCACTACACCTGTAGATAAATTCCTAGAGGGGTGTAATCTCCAAAATGGGGTCACTACAGAGGGTATTCTGCACTTCTGACACTTAGGGTCTCTGTATATGGAGTCCGCTAATTATTCTATGATAATTTATTGTCCAGGAGGCAAATAGTGTGCCTTCTGTTCCGACTCTCGCTGTGTGGCTAAGCAGTACTGTAGGCACATATTGTTTATTGCTACGTTCAGCAGCAATTGTGTTACAAAATTTGGTGCCATTTTTACCCATTTCCCCTTATGAAAATATAAAATGTGGGGCTAAAACAAAATGTTTGTGGTAAAAATGTAATTATTTTTTCTTCACTGCCTAATGGTATAAAATTGTGTGAGACACTCATGGGGTCAATATGATCACTGCACCCCTAGATGAATTTGTTGAGAGGTGTAGTTTGTAAAATGGGGTCACTGCTGTTCTGGCACCTCAAAGATTTTTTCACTGGGTTATCACCCGCAAAGCATAAAAACAAAATCTGTTCTATGATATGGCGCTCCTTCCCTTCTAAGCTTTGCATTGTTCCTCAATAGTTCCCGATTACATGTTTGGTATTGGCGCACTCAGGAGAAATTGCACAACAGTGAGGTCCATTCTTTCCTATTATCCCTTATAAAAATTAAAAACTTGAGGCTAAAACAACATTTTAGTGGTAAAAATGTAATTATTCTTTCTTCACCGCCCATTAGTATTAAATTCTGTGAGGCACATGTGGTGTCAACATGCTCGCTGCACCCCTAGATGAATTCATTGAGGAATTTAGTTTGTAAAATGGGGTCAGTTATGGGGGGTTCTGTTTTTCTGGCACCTCAGGCGCTCTGCCAATGTGACATGGCACCCGCAAACCATTCCAGCAAAATATGAACTCCATTATGGCCCTTCTTCCCTTGTGAGCTTTGCACTGTGCCTCAAAAGTAGTTTTTGACATATGAGGTATTGGCGCACTCAAGAGAAATTGCGTTACAAATTGTTCCGTTCATTTTTTCCTATTATCCCTTTTCAAAATTAAAAGCTTTGGACCAAAGCAACATTTTATTGGAAAAAATGGTAATTTTCCACTTACTCATCCCAATGTTATATAAATCTGTGAATTGCCTGAAGGTTAAAAATGCTCACCACACCACTAAATTAATTCCTCCAGTGGTGTAGTTTCCAAAATGGGGTCACTTGTGGGAGTTTCTGCTGTTTTGGCGTTTCCTGGTCTCTTCAAATGTGACATGGCATCCGCAATCTATTCCAGCCAAAATTGAGCTCCAGAATTCAGTTGGTACTCCTTCCCTTCTGAACCCTGCCATGCACCCAAACAGTAACTTTCCCCTACATATGGAGTATCGGCGTACTCGGGAGAAATTGCACTACAAATTGTACTGTCCATTTTCTCCTATTATTCTTGGGAAAATGAAAAAATTGTGGCAAAACCAACATTTTTGCCTGAAAAAATGAATTTTTTTTTTCATTTTTACAGCTCAACGTTATAAAATTCTGTGACGCCCCTGTGGATTCAAGGTGGTCACACCTCTAGATAAGTTCCTTGAGGGGTGTAGTTTCCAAACGGGGTCACTTGTGGGGGATTTCTACTGTTTAGGGACATCAGGGGCTCTGGAAATGCAACATGGCGTAGTGTATCGATTCCAGCCAATTTTGCGTTTTAAAAGTCAAATGATGCTCCTTCCCTTCCAAGCCCTGCTATGCGCCCAAACAGTAGTTTTCCATTACATATGGGGTAACAATAATTGCAAAAGAAATTTTGTGCTCCATTTTCTCCTGTTATCTTTGTGAAAATGCAAAATTTAGGGCTAAAGTAACATTTTTGTGGGAGGAAATAAAATGTTCATTTTTTTCCTTCCACATTGCTTTTATTCCTGTGAAGTACCAAAAGGTTAATGAACTTCTTGAATGTGGTTTAGAACACTTTGATGTGTGTAGTTTTTAATATGGTGTCACTTTGGGGTATTTTTTCTGTAATATAGACCCCTCAAAGTCACTTCAAATGTCATGTTCTCTCTAATTTATGTCAATTTTTTTGTAAAAAGGAGAAATTGCTCTCTTTAACCATATAACTTTTAATAATACTACAAAATCGCATAAACCCAATCAGACGCAAGTAGTCAACAAATAACACCCATAAAAGGGCCCACTGAGTCTTTGATATACAGAGTAGGACATAGCACATATAAAGTGTTCTTGTGCATAGAAGATGTGTAGATCTCACCCATTTGAGCAGTAAGAATGTCAAACTTCAAGGGATTCAGTCAGCAGAAGAAGAGTTGATCTAATCTATCTACCCTGTAGTGCCCTTTGTGTTTGCTTCCGCCCTAACAAGGGCAGTACCCAAGTATAACTCTCATGTTGTATGCCCCAGAAAAAATCCCTCCTGACTCCTTTCTTTCTCAGTAAAGAGAAGGCATCAGGGGAATGTACTTGTCAAGGGGGAAAGGCACAAACAAAACGAGGCCCCAGATTGCTCCAAACAAACACACGGCAAAAAGTTTCTGTGTTGATAAAAATGCTTAGTGTCCACAAGGAAAAACCAAGAGTAATAAACAAAAAATGAATGGCGATCCCACAGTGGTGGGTATTCCTGCTGGAGGTGCAGAGTGCTCTTGGGGAGCACTCTGTATACAATTATATAGTGTGTGTGTGTGTGTGGAGATAGATGGATATATAGAGTATTTATCCTGAGGAGTAGAACCTGTAAGTACCTAGCAGGTATCCAAGCTATACCGCTCTACTCTAAGCAGAAAGCTGTACACTGGTTGTACTGATGCAGTAGCTGTGGTTGCGAATGGTAACTGCAGCAATGCTTTGTGATAAACTAAGACTTTTGGTAAAAGCTAGTAATCATGGTTTCATCTGACTAAAAATGCTTGAAGAATGCTGAATACAATTCTCATTGCTATTTTAAGGAGTCTTCTTCTTGGTAATAATACAGCTTAGGTCATGGCCCCACTATCCGTATTTGGTCAGTATTTTTTTCTCAGGAGTGGGTGATAAATGCAGAATTGGTGACTTTTTTCTATTATACCTTTTCTCTGATTGTTCCTCACCTGGTTTTGGCTTACACTCCTGAGAAAAAATACTGACCGAATACTGATAGTGGGGCCGTGGCCTTAGAAAATTTGGAGGAATTCCCCTCTGTTTCAGCCTCAGGTCCTACCCCTATCCACAACAGAAATGTTTCAACCTCCAGCCGAGTTTCTAGGGATTCAGCACTCTGGAGTATAACAAGCTCCACTATGGCTTGATGGTGCTATGTTTTGGGAAATTGTAAATACTTGTAAATGTAAAGGAATCTGTCAGCACTCCTAAGCGGTCTGTTGGGCATGAAGGTCCTAGGAAGCTATATAAATTAATGCCTTGATATCTGCGATCTGATGTCTTATTCCCAAGAAATCCTCATTTTTCTTATAAGCAAATGAGCTGTTAAGACCCTTGGCATAGATCTCCCCAATAATCTTAATACCATCCCCTCTCCATTGTTCTCTTAATTTAAAACAAGCTCTGGAGGCAGATTCTGAAGGATAGCTATGTCCGGACCATAGATCTTAACAGCTTATTTACATATTAATAACAAAGTGGATTTCTCTGGAATAAAAGATCTGATCACAGATATCAAGGTATCATTTCATTCAGATTATATGACCTTCATGCCCATATAAACAACGTAAGAGGGTTGATCTTATTGACAGATTCCCTTTAAGTATCTTTTCTTCATGCAATCTGTATTTCAAATAACTGTTATTTCTTGTAAAACTGTGTTGTTGTTTTCTTCACAATAATAGATTATGGGATATAGAATGTGGAGCATGTTTACGGGTTCTAGAAGGCCATGAAGAACTTGTCCGCTGTATAAGATTTGACAACAAGAGGATCGTCAGTGGAGCATATGATGGGTAAGTATGGCTATATATATATATAGTGTATTGCAGAGTAAAAGGATCTTTTCAAATTGCTATGAATTGATGAGCACCATAGTGGTTGAAAAAAACCTAAAAATCTGTAGATATTATAAAATTGTCCTTAGTCATGTCGTTAGCCTCCCCTTAATAATGGAAATAATCACAATAATATCACACATTTTCACACTGGAGAACATATTTCTCAATCACAGATAATCCCAGTTTTTAAAGACTGGCTTCCTTGGACTGTCTGACATGCAGTGACCTCATCCTTGGATAGTTTTTCTGGACAAAATATCATATTTCATTTGTTAACTTAAAAGGGTTTTCCCACGAACAAAAGTACATTTTAATCAATAATCTTGAAATAATAATTTCCACAATTTAATGTATTTAAAATGTTCCTGTGCTGAGATAATCTTATAAATGTGCCCCTGCTGTGTACTGTGTAATGGTTGTGTCTGACCGTACAGGAACATGATCTGATCATACCACATCTCCTGGGCAGGGGAGGAAGCAAAAGAATATACAGATATTACAGCAGGGGATCACATTTTTTTAACACATTAGTGAAACTTGCATTGAAAAGTAGTCTTCTAGGGAAGTGGTCTTATCAAAGGAGATATGTGTATAAATGTCCCGTAATGTCCTATGTGGTAATAGAGAGGATGCAATCTCATAACACTGTCCCTCCGCCTCACTGTACAGTTTCTTGTGTGTTCACAATGGACCTGCACACTGGGACAATACAGGAGCCCACAAGTCCTGTGGTTCATGTTTAGTTGTCTGAAATCCACAATTTTTCTCTCCCGAGTCCAACCAAACATTTAAATGAGGGGAGAACTCTGCACTTTTTGTTTAAAGAGGAAGGAGCGGACATTAGATGGCAATGGTATTTCAGTTAAAAATAAATCGCTTTTATGAAATCTACTTACAGGATAAAAAGCTCTAAGCATGGGGTATACGGGCATTATGTACACATCAGAAAGCCATGTCATTCTGACTGGTTGTGCATATCTAACGTTCTCAAAGATTACTGATGCAGGATGCTTGCAAGATACGTATAGAGGTTTTCTGATTCCCTGACTTCCCACTCATGGTGAGGAGGGGGTCTCCGCACTTATCAGTAGCCAGTCTAGGGCTAGGTTTGCACTGTGTTTTTTTTTTCTGCAGCTAAAACCTGCTCTCTTGGCAGTAAAAATCGAAATTAAAAATGCCCGTTTTTCAGCATTTGACTTTTTTTTTTAAAGTGTGGATTACATCTGTTCTTTGTCTACTGTATATGTTTAATAAAGTTAGTTTTATTCACCAAAAACCTAGCAAAGTACTGTAAATATCAGCCTTTAATTTGCACCAAAAGCCTAGCAAGTTGCTAAAATTGCTGTTTGATATAGAAGTTTAGAATAACCTTGATAAGTGCACTCACACACCCAGGTTCCCTTATGAAGGCCTCAAAGCCTGAAGCTGGTCACTGATGAGGAAACGTATAAAAGAAAGGCTAACATGTCTACTTTGGAAGCTACTCCCCCCGCCTCTGATCCAAAAACTGCGCATAAATTGGGGGGTAACTGGGAATAACCCTTTAAAGCCCCAG
Source organism: Phyllobates terribilis (assembly GCF_046119375.1). Lineage (NCBI taxonomy): Eukaryota > Metazoa > Chordata > Amphibia > Anura > Dendrobatidae > Phyllobates > Phyllobates terribilis. The sequence continues at coordinate 70,329,615 of NW_027362770.1, read as the reverse complement.
CGTAATCTATACATAGAGGACCACAGAACTCCTTAATAGAGTGTGTTAATAGCTACATTAGATTTTCATTTACCAAATGCAGCAATGTTTCAAGTTACTAATTTTATTTTTTACAGCAAAATTTTGTGTTACACCTTTAACTTCTTTCATAAGCAATTATTTCTTCCGGAGAAATCAAATTTCCTTTTACCTTTTCTAGAAAAATAAAGGTTTGGGACCTGCAAGCTGCCTTGGATCCACGAGCGCCTGCCAGCACATTGTGTTTGCGTACTTTGGTGGTATGTATAAATGACAGAAAAGAATTTTCCAGATTGACCCTTTAACAACTGTACCCAAAAGAAGAAATAGGAACACACAGACAAAATACTATAAAATAAATCTTTTATTGAATAGTTACATGATTATAAAGTATACAATAATAAATAATCAACATAAGGGAGACCAACTAAAAGGACAAACATGAAGGAAATAACATCCTAAAATGGTCCACAAAAGAGATCAAAAGTCTCACTGATGCAGCAGGCCTAAATAGGCCTCACCCCCACCCACCTTTTTAATTGTAATTTATTTGTTTTAGAATGGTAATATAACACTAGCAATAATAGCAAAAGAATTAGTTAACAATATTAAAGGGCGCCCCACTACTAAGTCTTCGTGCCCACTGTGCGTTTTTCAAGCGTTTTTGCCGCGGAATTTCCGCAGCGAAAATGCTTAGTAATAAGTGCCCCATGATCCACACATGCTGTGCACATGCTGCGGAAATTTCCACTGCAGATTATCATTGCGGAAAAAAACGCAGCATGTCTATTAATTTTGCGGACACGCAGCATAATTGCCGCCATTGACTTGCATTGAAACGCATATTATCCATGTCAGCACATTTGCACATACGGATATTATGCGATTCTATGTGCGGATGGTACCCGGGTCTGGAGAAGAGGAGTCTCTGATCCAGACTCTGGTACCATAGTACCTGTTAAAAAAAAAAAAAAAAAAAAATTATACTTACCTTCCGATGGCCCCCGGTGTTTTCTCTGCTCCGTCTAGTCTGTTGTATGGGTCGCGGTGGTGTGAATTAGTCATGTGACAGGTCACGCAGCCGCAGACGTCCGCAGTCGTGTGACCTGTCACATGACTAAATGACGTCATAGCAGGTCCCTTCACACCACCGCGACCCATACAACAGACTAGACGGAGCAGAGAAAACACCGGGGGCCATCGGAAGGTAAGTATAATCTTTATTTTTTACCATTTTTTTAACCATTACTTGGTCACACTATATATGCCCGTTGCATGGATTTATATTGTGTGACCAAGTTGTCAAGCACTTTTCCAAGTGATGCTAAAATCGCTTGGAAAAGCGCTTGATAACCCGCATGCTGAAATGCATGCAAAGACGCTTGACAAACGCTTCTACCTGGCGGGAAAAACGCATGTAAAATCCGCATGCGTTTTTCCTGCCAGGGAGAAGCGGAAAAAATATGTAGCATTTCTGCATCGTGGGCACATAGCCTAAGACAACCCCTTCCGAGTCACTGTTTCCCCTCAGTAAAATACCACCTATACTCAACCCCGATGACTGTGCACGGTTCCAGCGTTGGCATTGACGGGCAACAGATAACTCTTAACCCCTTGAAGACATAGCGATTTTCTTGTTTTTGCACTTCTGTTTCCATCCGTTCTTCTAAGAGAAAACATTGACATAACCTTATGAAGGCTTGTTTTTTGTGGGACACGCTGTAGTTTGAATGACACCATTCCTTTTAACATTCCATTTTCTGAAAAACAGAGAATTTAAGAGTATGGTGAAATTGTAGTAAATGCAATTTTGCAATTTTTTTTTTTGGGGGGGGGATTTCATTTTACAGCGCTCATGATTCTACTGGACAGTATGATTATAGCAATGTCAAACTTTCAGCAGTTTTGTTTAAAAAATAAATAAAGTCACCATTTTCTGAGACCTCTAACTTTTTTTTTTACTATTTTTCCATCAATTTGAGCTGTCTGAGAGCTTATTTTCTGCATAGAGAGACAAGTTTTCTTGGTATCAATTTGTAGCACATGCAATGTTTTGATCTGTTTTCTTTTTTTTGGAGGATTGGTGACCAATGAAACACAATTCAGCCATTTCTTCTCTTTACAGAGTTTACTGATCATGTAACTAATTCTATATTGTGAGATTGGAATTTTACATAAATGTCAAATATGGTTATTCTTTTTTATTTACATATACACATATATACTGTATATCTATATACAGGTTATTAATTTTTTTTCTCATATATATTTAATAACTTGGGACTTGAACTTGCAAATTGTCCAATCCCTTTTACAGCCTGTTCTGAAGGCCGTTGTGTGTTCCATTTAAAAGCCGCTGTCAGAGATGCTACTTTTTCCAATCTGTTCATTTTTAGAAGTGATTACAACCAGACAGAGCCCGGTAACGACGCCATATTCGCAGTCCTGGGATACTGCACACTACCCCATAGATCTGTATGCACTTGTATTGCGCTTTATATTAGGCTCAGATTTCATTCTTGACCACGGTTCTTTATTGTGAACATGCTGTTGTATTTGAGCTTTATTTTTATTTACTTTTTTTAAAAAAAAATAAAAATTTAACAAATCTGTAATTTTCCTTTAGGAACATTCAGGACGTGTATTTCGGCTTCAGTTTGATGAATTCCAAATCATTAGCAGCTCCCATGATGATACAATTTTGATCTGGGATTTTTTAAATGTTCCTACAAATGCTCCAAATGAAACCCGCTCTCCATCTAGGACATATACCTACATCTCCAGATAGCATCATGCACTTTTTCCTTACCAGGTAATTTTCAATGTTCTTCTTATTATTGTTGGGTGAAGAGTTGCATTACCTGGAGAGTTCTTCATGTGCCATAGTCAGTGTGGCGTTCCCGTGAGCGAATACATAGTGTATTGCAGTAGCAGTGTGGTGAATGCGTTTTCAAGGAATCTCATTCACACTCTGCTGACAAAATTCTCCGCATCCATTAACCAGTGATGCGGATTTGAAATCTTTAGCATGTTAATTCATGCTCTGGTTGGTACTGTGGATGTCGCCCTACGCCATGCAAAGGGAGAAATGGGCTTCTTAATCACACTATAGATGTTTATGCATGTAAAAAGCGTGATAAAAAGTTCAGTATCGAAAAATCTTAAAATGTTCTAATTTGTGTTTGTTTCCAGTTCCATAGTGTCATGTTTATTCCATTCATATACGTAATTGCTTACAATACTATGGCTGGGTGTATACTGAGCCCCCACAACACATTGCTCTCTCCAGCACAACTCTGTTATTACTGTTGTCTCAAATGTCCATGTAATTAAATCATGATGTAACGTACTTAAAGCAGATGACTGTTCAAGCATTGCATTTTTGCAGCGTTATTTATTTTCCGCATTTATTAAAATGCAAAGCTGCTTTTTATATTACTAGCAAAAACTCGAAGATTTCAGAAATCCCATGCACATGCTTGGGATATTTTTGTCCTGCCTGAATTTGAAAACTGCAGCGTCAGCGTTTTTTTACCCATAGAAAGCAATGAGTGAGTGCAAAACACTGCAAAAAAAAACCAATCATGCGTTTTTGCTGTGTTTTTGGTGAATTAAGGTAATTGTATTAAAGTGGTTGTCCACTACTTTAGATTACCCCCCAATGTATTCCCCCGGGGCCCCTAAGCCTTTTTGTGTAAATGCCTTCTGTTGCAGATACTGCCTTTGAGCGGCGCTATCACTGGCCGCTCACAGGCATCACGTGACCCCCGGCTGCAGCCGGCCCTGACATCCGCTGATGTCACGACAAGTACTGGCAGCAGCCGGGGTCTCTGTCTTCTGCGTTTCACGGTGGATGCCAGGCTGTGGGCAGGGTTATCCCCGCGCGTCACACCCGGCATCCACCACGTGCTCTGCCTCTCCCCATTCATTGGGAAAGCACGCGGTGGATGCTGGGTGTGACGCGGGGGATAACCCCGCCCACAGCCCAGCAGCCACAGCGGGGACCCCAGCACTGAGTCACGCCTCACTTGTCGTGATGTCAGCGTGGGGTCACGTGATGCCTGTGAGCGGCCAAGGATAGCGCCGCTCACAGGCATTATCAGCAACATAAGGTATTTACAAAAAGGCTTAGGGGCCCCAGGGGGAGACACTGGGGGGGTAGTCTAAAGTAGTGCACAACTTCTTTAAGCATGTATTGTAGACAAATGATACATATAACCTACACCAAAAACACTACAAATTCTGCTATTTGTAAGAAGCTTCTTCACTGCCAAGAGAGCAGGTTTTACCTGCAGGAAAAACGCTGCATCTTTCAAACTGTTGTGTTTTGACATCTTTCATTTTAATTTGTCAAAAATCTTAAATCTAACTCAAAAACACTGACGTTACTGTTCTACCTATAGGTACCAGAAAGAATCTGCAATGTATTAACATGTCCTAACATTGTATTTCTATAATGTAGCGGTCATGTTTCCTCCATCCTTCTAAAGCCCAGTGTATTTAAAGAGGTATTCTTAAGTTTAGAAGTTATTGCCGATCGACAGGATGACGGATAACTTGACGATCACTGGGACTTGCACTGATCCCAAGAACCGGGAGGTCAATCATGCGCACTTCCACTACATTCGTTATTATGGTAGTGCCGAAGACCCATTGAGTGCAGCACTTGGCTGTCTGCAGTGGTCCCATTAAGAATGAATGGAGCAGCAGTGCACATGAGCCACCTCCCCGTTCTCCTTGAAGTCGGCCTGCTTCCATACCTGTAATATACAGAGCCCTGTTCCCAGGCAGTGTGCTCCAGAATCTGTTACCACTGAGAATGTGCAGGCTCTACAACCTGAACCATTAACCATACGCATCTAACTGCAAAACAGATGTGTACGGAAGGTATATATCCAAAACATTCTCATATCTTAAAAGCATATATTTTGAATAATACAGAACATTATATCATATACTGTTAGTTGCGTGGCCTTATTTCCATTCGTGTTTAGTTACTCATACCGGGAGTATTTCAAGCATTTTGGGTATTTTGTTTTTCTCCAAACTTATCTACATTTGGAGCACAAACCTATTCTCTGTTCGCATGAGAGAAGAATACACTAAATAAGTCTTTCTAACTTTCCTGCATTTTTTTTTGTTGTTTTAGGGATTATCTATTCTGAACTACTGTACTGGATATGTGGATACTGCGAGAAGCTCATGTACTAGTAATTATTGGAAATTGTTACTGGTGCCACTTATAAGTAAAGTTTAAATTATATTGTCTCTCGTTCTTATTACTATGAAGTTCCAAGCCACTTCAATAGATGCATATCTGTTCTGTTCAATAACTTGCATCTAGAATCCAAAGCTGAAATGTAAATTTTCTATAAGAACTGAACATTTGCCGAGGGGAATAAGTACAAAAGGATGCAACCTCATTTGTTTTGCACTTAGTGACTCTGAAGGAGAATGTTTCCCAATAGGTTTTGGGTGCCAAACATATCCAAATGTTCTTTGTGCTTCATTTTTTTCAACTTTAAAGACAAAAAATTCTTTGTTTAGCATGCATGTGGTAGGAAATCTAACTGTATATGCCAATTGTTGCCCTGTTGGAATACTTTCACTCATGTACATTGATCATGTTTGTTTGCAGCATCTCATAATTTTTTTTTTTCTTGTTTTTTTTTTTTTTTTTGTGAATTGACACAACCAAGCTAAAGGATTAGCCATGCAACACTAGTGGGAAAATAAGCTGCGTACTCTGTTGCTTTAATGTAACCCAGAGCACAAGCTTTAAAAGTTATGTATTCTTAAAGTTGAACCTATTATGTAAACTGGAAAAAAAAAAGTCAAAAAATGTTTCTGCATTTCTGGACTGTTGTCTTACTTTGTCTCTCTCCTACATTGTGATGTTAGAACTTCAGTTCCCGTATTGGACATTTCTGATCCATCACTCAAATAAATACCTACATATCACAAGCGGCTCTAACTACTAGCACCTCTTTCCTCTATGGTACAAAAGGAATTTGTTTGAGAGATCTCGTCATAATGTTAATGATCTATTAAAAAAAGCAAACCATGTTTTCTTTTTCCCAGGAAAAGGGGTTTAATCATTCCAGGTGAGATTTTTGAAAGATTTTCAGTCCTCTTCATAATTTTTTCCTGTATAATTAGTAGTATATGATCCATTGATAAATTTGGTTGAAAGGTGCACTTTAAAAAAAAAATAAAGGGGTTGTCCAAGATTAGAAAAACATGGCTACTTCCAAAATCTGTAGTTTACGTCTGGTATTGTAGCTCTGAACCATTCTCTTCAATGGAGCTGGGCTAAGATTCCCCAAACAACCCATAGACAGGAAAACCCTTGTAATTGCAGTCAGTATTCGGACGTAACCGGTTTTAATATGGAACTCCCTAACATTTTAAAAGTTGTTTTGATTTGTGCCAAAGTTAACTTGTTAATTTCCATTTTCCCTTTTAAGTTGCAGTAATATTGTAAAATACATTGGTCTTCAGATTGCTCTAATGACATTGGATATGTTAGCTTTTAACTATAACTTGGCTTTTTCTTGGTAATACTGTTTATATTTGATTAAAATGTACAATAAGTTTATGTGCGAATGTGAATAGGATATTAATATGCCATTAATGTGTAAATCTCTGACTTCTTGAACAGCGTGACTTCAGCAGTCAGAAATCATGTACTGCAGTTGTCATGGAACAAATGTGTACAGTATGATTCCTGTGGGTCACCGATGTATATAGCACCAATCTGTGAGCTGCGTTCTGTGTGTGAAGGTTGTCAGTACTTATCCTAGCCTACAATAACATCTGCCATTTACATTGTGTTTGGAATCGGGCTCTCAACTGTTACATGAAAAGTCTAGTAAGTTGGATGATCTTTATATTAAATACACAAGAAATGTTGAGTGAATCGTAGAACTCATTTACAGGCATTTCATTTGTAACTGTACCTTGAGTATTGGGTATTCTCATAGTACAAAAAGAAAAAAAAGTCTTTAAAGTGAAGCTCCTCTTTGGAGTGATTAGTTTTCACCAGTTACTTAGGTGTTGTAATGAACTTCTATCTACTCATATTACCAAAAAGTCTCCAGAAATCAAACTACATTAAACCACAGGCAGCTCTGCTGTGAGCACCTATCTTTACCATCCACTAATGGACTTCCACATAGAGAGCCATATGACATCAGCTAGTTCTGTACATGAAGAGAAGGGCAGTGTGGGACATTACATTGCAAAGAGATAAACTTAAGTGTATAACACAATTAGATGGTCTTTAATAGCTGGAGCCGGGCTACACTTTAAGGTGCAGATATTTGGATTTCCTCCTTACTTGCTGAGAGCTACATTTACTTAATTTTCAAACCTTACAAACACCCAGAAGCAACATACAGTTATATGAAAAAGTTTGGGCACCCCTATTAATCTTAAGCTTAATGTTTTATAAAAATTGGTGTTTTTGCAACAGCTATTTCAGTTTGATATATGTAATAACTGTTGGACACAGTAATGTTTCTGCCTTGAAATGAGGTTTATTGTACTAACAGAAAATGTGCAATCTGCATTCAAACAAAATTTGACAGGTGCATAAGTATGGGCACCTCACCAGAAAAGTGACATTAATATTTAGTAGATCCTCCTTTTGCAAAAATAACAGCCTCTAGTCGCTTCCTGTAGCTTTTAATGATTTCCTGGATCCTGGATGAAGGCATTTTTGACCATTTCTCTTTACATAACAATTCCAGTTCAGTTAAGTTTGATGGTCGCCGAGCATGGACAGCCCTCTTCAAATGATCCCACAGATGTTCAATGATATTCAGGTCTGGGGACTGGGATGGCCATTCCAGAACATTGTAATTGTTCCTCTGCATGAATGCTTGAGTAGATTTGGAGCGGTGTTTTGGATCATTGTCTTGCTGAAAGATCCATCCCCTGCGTAACTTCAACTTTGTCACTGATTCTTGAACATCATTGTCAAGAATCTGCTGATACTGAGTGGAATTCATGCGTCCCTCAACTTTAACAAGATTCCGGTGCCGGCATTGGCCACACAGCCCCAAAGCATGATGGAACCTCCACCAAATTTTACTGTGGGTAGCAAGTGTTTTTCTTGGAATGCTGTGTTTTTTTGCCGCCATGCATAACGCCTATTTGTATGACCAAACAACTCAATCTTGGTTTCATCAGTCCACAGGACCTTCTTCCAAAAAGAAATTGGCTTCTCCAAATGTGCTTTTGCATACCTCAGCCGACTGTGGCGTTCTTGCAGAAACGGCTTCTTTCGCATCACTCTCCCATACAGCTTCTCCTTGTGCAAAGTGCGTTGTATAGTTGACCGATGCACAGTGACACCATCTGCAGCAAGTTGATGCTGCAGCTCTCTGGAGGTGGTCTGAGGATTGTCCTTGACTGATCTCACCATTCTTCTTCTCTGCCTTTCTGATGTTTTTCTTGGCCTGCCACTTCTGGCCTTAACAAGAACTGTCCCTGTGTTCTTCCATTTCCTTACTATGTTCCTCACAGTGGAAACTGACAGGTTAAATTGCTGAGACAGCTTTTTGTATCCTTCCCCTGAACAACTATGTTGAATAATCTTTGTTTTCAGATCATTTGACAGTTGTTTTGAGGAGCCCATGATGCCACTCTTCAGAGGAGATTCAATTAGGAGAACAACTAGCAAGTGGCCACTTTAAGTAGCTTTTCTCATGATTGCATACACCTGGCTATGAAGTTCAAAGCTCAATGGGGTTACAAAACCAAAAAAAGTGCTTTAGTAAGTCAGTAAAAAGTAGGTAGGAGTATTTAAAACAAGAAAATGATAAGGGTGCCCATACTTATGCACCTGTCAAATTTAGTTTGAATGCAGATTGCACATTTTCTGTTAGTACAATAAACCTCATTTCAAGGCAGAAACATTACTGTGTCCAACAGTTATTACATATATCAAACTGAAATAGCTGTTGCAAAAACACCAATTTTTATAAAACATTAAGCTAAAGATTAATAGGGGTGCCCCAACTTTTTCATATAACTGTATTTGCTCAGACTTTAGCTGTGTATAGGTAACTGCTTTGTGTGTGTTTTCCTGCTCTTCCATTTAATGAAATCTGTAATTGTTGCTTTACATTTGGATACATCTGAAACATCCTAGCTAACAGTGATGGCAGTGTCGTCCAGTCACCCTAGATTTCTGTAAAATACTTCGCAGTGAGCACAAGTTGCTTATTCTATTTACCCGGAATTACTGCTCATTTGATAATGTGTATAAAGCTTGTATGAAACATACATGTATCCCCCTAAAACAAGTTGTCTAAAAAATATATTTGGTAACTTTATTTAGTGTAACTTGCAGGTGAAATTTCATTCCCATAGAAATTCTGAAATACACTAACTTACTGGCTGCGCTCTTGATATTATTTCGCTAACAATTACTGGACATATGTACATGAATACTATTTAATTAGAAGCACTGGGAAATTTTTTAGTTCTGTGTTTATCCTTTATTTGAGCATATGTGTATGAATAGCTTATTGAAACTGTAAATATATTGTTTATCAAAAGCTTTGTACTGTGGAATGTGCTTAATAAAAAACAAATTCCGATAAGCATTCAATGATAAATGTGTAATACAACAGAAAAGTATGATGGTTGTAGACTATGTATCTGAACATTATGTCCATGGTATTTGACTACAAAACCCCATTTAGTCTAATCCTGTAGTCACTCACTCACATCTGTCCTAACAGAAAATTGGTAGATTAGCAAGGGGGTACAGAAATTTGATTGCAAGATCAAACTACAGTTTTTGCCTGAAGTGTTACTATTGATACAAGCAGTGTCTGATCGGGGTGTCTAAGGTCCACAGGTAGAATTGACTCTAGGGTCCCATGCTGAAGCTATTTGCAAATACCTGGTTGGAGCTATCTGTGTTGGAGTTTAACGGCGACGGAAAATACAGGTGACTTCAAAAAATTTACTATGCCCAAACCAGAACTGTGATGTACAATTAAATGGTGTTTTGTATTACCGGTGTTCATTGGTGAAAACATAGGATTGGTGATCACTTGTTGATCGGTGGGAGTCTGACCGCTAGGACCCACTCCGAACGGAAGAGAAAACGGTTATCTCACATCAGGCATTCTTATCCCTGTTTCAAAATGGCTTGTCAGGGTGAATGCACGATTGCTGTTCCATTCATACTTAAAGGGGCTGCCAGAAAAAGCCTAGCATAGTGCTCGATAGTCCAATAGGAACAGAAGGGAGCAGCAATCAAACAAGTAAGATTCATTTTACTAGGGATACAAGTTGATAGTTCTTCAATCGGTGCAGGTTCCAGCAGTCGAACACCTTCCTATCAACAAGGTATCACCCTTACTACCTTACTATAGATAAGTGATGAAGTTGTTCTCTGGCCACAGCAGGTTAAGTACATCTGACATTGAGTAATCGTCTGCCAGAGTACAGAGAGGGGTTAAATGTATTCAGTGGTGGAAATAACTTGTTCTGCTATAAATAAGGAGAAGATTATCTACATACACAACACAATCTACTGTACCAAGACCAATATACCAACACCACATATTAGGGACATATGCTGTCACACTATGACCAAACCACATATTACCTCCACATAGTAACTGAATAATACCACCATAATGATCACTAGCAAAACCACAGCACTAACACGAATATCACCAAAGCCAGTTATACACAGGATGTCTCTGTATATAGTATAAGTATACAGGTGAATCCAGTGCCATCTCCAATTGATGTCATTCATTTTTATTCATCCGGTGCAGGCTGCTACAACTTCTTCCAGCCAGGACTCCTCTCTGCAGAATGAACTGCACCTGATAAAGAAAAGAGTGCCGCACTGGTGCCCTGCATAGTAATAGTATCGTCCTTTTGTCCCTCCACCCGTAACAATGAATTTCAATAGTGATGTCTTCCTTTCAATAAAAATGTCCACCTCTGTGGTCTCCATACAGAATTATTGCATATGTCCTTTTGTGGCCCTTTCCACACCACCTAAACCCCTGTACAATAGTAACATTTCTTTGTGACCCTATACATTAGTAATGTAGATATTTGTCTTCTAATAAAGCAGTAATGCCCCCCTCAACATGAACACTCAATACAATAGTAACGTTCACTTTTTCTACCTCAATATAGTTGTAACGTTTAAAAATTGTGACCTCATAAGTTAATGATAATGTGGCATGGCTAATGTGCCAAAATGGGGGAGAAGAATTGCCTCATTACCTTATTAATATGCCACATTGTGGTCCTGTACATTAAGTCTCCCATTGTGGTTTTATACAGTAATAATGTCCCCCAATTGACCCCAATATAGTAATAAACTCCCCCATATAGTATAATATCACTCTCTGTGGCCTATGTCAATATAAAATCACGCACCCAGGCCCCAATATAGTAATGGCCCCGAACACTATAATGGCCTCAGTACAGTATAATTAGACCCTCTCCGTAGTGACAATTGAAGAAAAAATTGACCCGCTCTCACTCCCACAACAAGCGGTTTCTCCATCATCCGGTACAATGTAGTCACGACATATTGCCCCCTGCGTTGCCTCTCATAGGACGGCGATGTGTACAGCTTTTATAGGTTGGAGGGCCAGTGATTCTCTGCTCCCCAATAATTTTCAACTGCATGGAAATCAGAGGAGGTGCATTCAGCTGAAAATAGCCCAGGCACCAACGGGCGTGTTGTGGTCACATCCTCTACAACCACGATTGTTAAGCACAGGCTCGGGGTCCCATTGGAGGATTCCCTGGTTGGGCAGTCATAGCCTGGATATGAGTAGTAAGTACATAAATAATAGAAAAAAGATGTTACACTTTGTACTGTCACTCCAATATAATGTAGCCTCAATTCAAATATAAGGTGAAAAAAAATTGCTAATTTATCCTTAGTGTATTTAAAGGTTATGCATTTTCAGGATCTGCTCCCTTCAAAAGATCTAAAAGTGTGCACATCACAGTATACAGTTGTGCTCAAAAGTTTACATACCCCGGCAGAATTTTTCCTTACTTGGCCTTGTTTCAGAGAATATGAATGATAACAAAAAACTTTTTCTCCACTTATGGTTATTGGTTGGGTGAAGCCTTTTATTGTCAAACTACTGTGTTTTCTGATTTTAAATCTAAATGACAACCAAAAACATCCAAATGACCCTGATCAAAAGTTCTTACCCCATTTCTTAATACCATGTATTGCCCCCTCTAACATCAATAACAGCTTGAAGACTTTTGTGGTAGTTGTGGATGAGGCTCTTTATTTTCTCAGAGGGTAAAGCTGCCCATTCTTCTTGGTAAAAAGCCTCCAGTTCCTGTAAATTTCTGGGCTGTCTAGCATGAACTGCACGCTTGAGATCTCCCCAGAGTGGCTCAATGATATTGAGGTCAGGAGACTAAGATGGCCACTCCAGAACCTTCACTCTGTTCAGCTGTAGCCAATGACAGGTCGACTTGGCCTTGTGTTTTGGATCGTTATGTTGGAACGTCCAAGTACATCCCCGCTTCCAGGCTGATGAGTGCAAATTTGCCTCCAGTATTTGCTGATAACTAGTGTTGAGCGAGTATGTTCTATTAACCCTTTTGGCGAGTATGCTCGGGCCAGTTTTATTACATGTGAGGAATGTGTAAGAAATAGACATTCCTCACATGTAATAAAACTGTCACAGTTGCAAATCATGCACACGGGAGCGATTCAACAATATCACCGAGCAGCTGTAAATACTCGGAGCTCGGCGCGAGCGTACTCGGACAGAACATACTCACTCAACACTACTGATAACGTGCTACATTCATCTTTCCTTCAACTTTTACTAACAACTAACTTGTTGGTATAAATTAAATTATATTGCCACATGTCAAACAATTTACCAGTTGGTGCAGTAGATTGTAAGAAAAACAGACTCCGCATTCATGATCTGCATGTTTTTGATTCGGTGTATTTGAATAATTAATTGAAATGGGATGTGTTCAAAATAATAGCAGTGTGGAGTTCAATTAGTGAGGTCTATCATTCGGTGAAGAAACAGATGTGAATCAGGTGGCCCTTACTTAAAGGTGAAGCCAGCACATGTTGAACATGCATTTTTCCTTGAAAATCTAAGAAATATTGGTTATTCGAGACATTGTTCAGAAGAACAGCGTACTTTGATTAAAAAGTTGATTGGAGAAGGTAAAATTTATAAAGAAGTGCAGACAATGATAGGCTGTTAAGCTAAAATGATGTCCAATGCTTTAAAATAGAAATCAAAACCAGAGAGACGTGGAAGAAAACGGAAGACTAACATACGAAGAATAGCCAGAATGGCAAAGGCTCAGCCAATGATCAGCTCCAGGACGATCAAAGACAGTCTCAAGTTACCTGTGAGTACTGTGACAGAAGAAACTAATCTCTTAGCAAGAAGTCCCCGCAAAGTCTCACTGTTAAAAAAACAAAAAACAACAAAAAAAAACCTGTACCGAAGCGGATACAGTTTTCCAAAGAACACATCAACTGGCCTAAAGAGAAATGGAGAAACATTTTTGTGGACTGATGAAAGTCAAATTGTTCTTTTTGGGTCCAAGGGCTGCAGACAGTTCATCAGATGACCCCCAAGCTGTACACTCTGAAGACAGTGAAGCATAGTGGTGCAAGCATCATAATATGGGCATGTTTCTCTTATTATGGTGCCAGACCTATTTACCGCATACCAGGGATCATGGACCAGTTTGCATATATTAAAATACTTAAAGAGGATATGCCCTTGAAATGGGTGTTTCAACAAGACAACGACCCTAAAAACACCAGTAAATGAGCAAAATCTTTGTTCAAGTCCAACAATATTGAGGTTATGCAGTGGTCAGCCCAATCCCCGGACCTTAATCCGATGGAACACTAGTGGGGTGACATCAGAAATGCAGTTTCTGAGGCAAAGCCAACAAATGCCAAAGAATTGTCAGATGTAGTCAAAGCATCCTGTTTTTTTTATTTGCTGTAAAGTAGTTAAAAATTATACATTTCATGTTTTGAATTAGAAAACCGTGTACAGTGTTCCCAATGTATGGAAATAAAAACTAGTATAAAGATTTTGTGCTTAACTCATGTTTCTGAACACAACTGCTATTATTTTGAACACTACTGTATATAACTATAATCCCAGCAGTAGGACCCGTGTGATGATCCCCCATGAACGCCTCTTTATGGCATTGCCCACGTGATCCCCAGACCAATCTCCGACCATCATTGTGTCCAAGACTAAAGCGGGACTTATCACTGAAGTGGATAGACCTTTCTAGCCTCCATTGTTTCATTCCAGCCTTCCCTTTTCACATGTACATCACCATTAAGAGGCCTTTATGAGGGAATGTCACACTGGTCCTACTTACTCCTGGGATTATGGTGTCGAGTGGCATACTGTATGGTAGCTGGACCCCTCTAGTCTTCTTTCCAGTTGCACCAACAGCCCTGCATTAGATTGGTTTGGTATTGGAACCAGTAATATGGCAGTTTCTCCAAATTGTCTCCAAAGCTGTGTTGTTGTTTTTTCAAAACGACAACGCTAGACAGCAAGGCCTAAACTTTCTACCATGGCCTGCAAAGTTTCTGGGCTTGTCTACCATCAGGATGTCATTGATCAGCAATTATAGAGGGAGCTGCCAGCAGCCGATCTCTAGGAATTGTATGCCCATGTGCATTCAGCTTGTCAGAACATTCCTCAGACAACCATTAATAACCTCATTGATGGCATACCAGGGCATGTAGGTGTGTGTATTTCCTTCACATGCTGCTCTTATTCAATACTGAATAAATTGAGATGTTTGGAAAATTGTCTCCATTTTTTCGTCATTTGCATATCATTAACATGTCTATCCTGTGATTTACATAATTTCATGACTATTTTGCTGAAGCTAGGAACTCAAAATATGACTCTTGCAAACCATCACTGTGCATAGGCGGAGTAAATAAGGATTCCTGGTTATTCAGGCCACTATATAATAATGTTCAATGTGCATATATCTAAAAAAAAATTCCAGATCGATCTGGGGAAAGAAATTTATAGATCAGGGAGAAATAGCTGACTGTCCAACTGAAAAACAGTAGAATTAAGAATGTGAGACAGGACAAATATTGGTGACAATGGCAGGTGTAGCAATATTAAATTCTCGGGATATTTGTCATTATCTGGTATTCTGGGGAGTTTAATTCTATAATTAGAGATCAGGTGCCTGGATACTCAGTATCCAAAGCAATACCTATAAGGAGAAGTGGTGGTGGTGGTAGTCCAGGGCTTCTAGCATGAGCTCTAGAGGTTCAACGCCTGTTATTTGAACAAAAGAACTGAACTGCATACAATTATTATTCAGTAAATCTTAAACTCTTCTTTATTAATCTGAAATTGCACACCGAACGCAAGGCAACATAACAGATTCAGCTTTATGCAGTACAAACTATAAGCAACACTGATCTTTATTTGCTGCCATCTGAGGAAAATAATTGAAGCAATAATAATCCGCAGCGGAAATTTCCGCAGCATGTGCACATGCGGATTATCATTGGGGAACATGGCAGGCCTTCTACCAAGCGTTTCTGCAGCGGAATTGCTGCTGCGGAAACACTTAAAAACGCATCGTGGGCACACAGCCTTATAGAACTACATTAACCTTACTGACTACAGTTTCAAACATTTTTAAAACTTCTACATGGAAAGAGTGCAATAAAGGGTTAACTTCAATTTAAAGGTACAGTGCACATTTAGACAACCTTCTTAGATGTTCTCCGTAACACGGTCCCACTAAACTCGTTCTTGCTCATGGCATATCTCACTTCTCTGGACTCAAATATTTAAAATACAAACTGAGCAATGAGACATCCTGATTATAATTAGTGGAACAGTCACAAAATCGAAATACCAAAAACAAAATAATTAAGTTTGACACTAAATACCTAACGCTCTGCACACATATCGATTCCCTAATTATTCTATACCCAAAAGAATAGAAAGAGGAATAAAAAAAACAGAATTATACATATAAAGAATTAGTTTTGTAGTTCAAACCATCTAGTAGCCAAGTCGAGAAACCAAACTGTCTCTCTATTTAGGACGTTTTGTCCAATTACTGATTTTTGTTGGTTTAGAGATTCTCAAACCCAGAAAAAAAGAAAGGTAACTAAACAGTTATCTATACTGTTGTTCTCTTCAGCCATTCTTATTTTTAATTTACACACTGTGACCTCAACCTAATATAACTCCCATAAAACACAGTTTACCATAATGGTTGTCACAATTGAAAAACCTTATTATAAATGTGATTTTTAAATCTCTTGTACAAAACCAAGTACCGTATTTTTCGTACCATAAGACGCACTTTTTCCCCCCAATATTTGGGAAAATAGGGGGTACGTCGTAAGGTCCGAATGTTACCTGCGGTGGTGGTGAAGTGGGATCACAGGGCCCTCCAGGAACGCGGTGGTCGTAGCGGCAGTAGAGGTGAGGCAGAGAGGCCGGGAACTGTGCCTGGCCGGTGTCGGGCTGTGAGCGGGGAAGCAGTGCTTCCTGCGCAGGTTTCCGGTGCGCGCGGCCATCTTCCTAGAGCTGTGATCTACAGGAAAATGGCCGCCCGAGCCAGCGCATGCGCAGACCGGTAGCTCCGGCGGCTAGGAAGATGGCCACGCACACCGGAAACCTGCGCAGGCTGCTCTGCTTTGCCGCCCGATGCTCCTCACAGCCCAGCCCCACTATCGGCCAGGCACAGGCTCCACAACATCTGACCTCTTCTGCAGCAATCTGCTTCCTGAGGGACCCTGCCTCCTGTGACCCTTGCTCCACTGCCCCCCCCCCCCCCCAGGTAAGATAGCGTACATATTCAGACTATAAGATAAACCCCCCCATCTTATAAAAAAAAAAAAAAAAAAAAAAATATTTTCCACCCCAAAATTTGGGGTGCGCCCTTATAGTCTGAAAAATACGGTGTAATGCACACGCCCGGGCTGAGCGGCGTGTGCGTGTGATTCCACTGGACCGTGCCGGAGATTGAATGCCTAGAGGGGCGTAACTAGGTATTCACCCGATCCGACCAGGGTCACACGACTGCATACGACGCCAGTGCACCAAGGAGGAACCGAGCAGAGGGACCAGGTGCTACTCCAGGACAGACCCCCGGACACGGCTGTTGACCCACACAGGGGAATACAGGAACAGACTGGTTAGGCTGGCACACAGACTGGTGGGTATAGGCAGGCACGACTGGTATGCAGGCAGGGGGGAACAGGCAAGCACGGCTAGAGTGCAAACAGGGAGGCACTAGCAGGTAGGAACACAGGCGGGATAGGACCCAGTACACACTGGGACTCAGGAACAGAACCACAGATGTGGCGGACAAACAGCAGAGTAAGACCGCTCAGAGTGGTGAGCGAGAGCAGGGCAAGACGAGACCGCCTAGAGCAGTGAGCGAGAGTAGAGCAGGACGAGGCCGCCTGGAGCGGTGAGCAAGAGTAGTCAGAGCAGAGCGAGACTGCCGGAGCAGTGAGCAAGAGTAGTCAGAGCAGAGCGAGACTGCCGGAGCAGTGAGCAAGAGTAGTCAGAGCAGAGCGAGACTGCCGGAGCAGTGAGCAAGAGTAGTCAAAGCAGAGCGAGACTGCCGGAGCAGTGAGCAAGAGTAGTCAGCAGAGCGAGACTGCCGGAGCAGTGAGCAAGAGTAGTCAGAGCAGAGCGAGACTGCCGGAGCAGTGAGCAAGAGTAGTCAGAGCGGAGCGAGACTGCCGGAGCAGTGAGCAAGAGTAGTCAGCGGAGCGAGACTGCCGGAGCAGTGAGCAAGAGTAGTCAGAGCGGAGCGAGACTGCCGGAGCAGTGAGCAAGAGTAGTCAGAGCGGAGCGAGACTGCCGGAGCAGTGAGCAAGAGTAGTCAGAGCGGAGCGAGACTGCCGGAGCAGTGAGCAAGAGTAGTCAGAGCGGAGCGAGACTGCCGGAGCAGTGAGCAAGAGTAGTCAGAGCGGAGCGAGACTGCCGGAGCAGTGAGCAAGAGTAGTCAGAGCGGAGCGAGACTGCCGGAGCAGTGAGCAAGAGTAGTCAGAGGGGAGCGAGACTGCCGGAGCAGTGAGCAAGAGTAGTCAGAGCGGTGCGAGACTGCCGGAGCAGTGAGCAAGAGTAGTCAGAGTGGAGCGAGACTGCCGGAGCAGTGAGCAAAGGGTCAGAGCGGAGCGAGACTGCCGGAGCAGTGAGCAAAGGGTCAGAGCAGGCCAGAACCGCCGGAGCGGTGAGCAAAGGCAGAGCAGGCTAGAACCGCCGGAGCGGTGAGCAAGGCAGAGCAGGCTAGAACCGCCGGAGCGGTGAGCAAGGCAGAGCAGGCTAGAACCGCCGGAGCGGTGAGCAAGGCAGAGCAGGGGGGACAGGGCTCTGTACACACGGAACAGGCAGGAAGGGAAAGGCAGAACCAGATACCCACAGGGTACTTACAGTGAAGTAGCGAGTGGACCACAAACGGAAGTACAGTGACAACGAGCAGGAGTTAGGTACGAGTTCAGACTCTGCAGAAAAAGGAAAGGTACGGACATAGAGAAACACAGGAAACAGGCTAGAAGAGTATACAGACAAGAACAGACACAGTAGCAATATACAGGAGCGGGTCTAGGTATGCGGCCCCTAGAAGGGGGAACGAACAGGCAAGGAGCGTGTTCAGACAGGCCTGGAAATACAGCCTCCAGGAAGGGCAGGAAAGCAAACACAGAAGGGGACCTGGCACATTCAGAGTGAAAGAGCACACTGAATGAAACACAATGCTCAGGCAGGGATTCATTGGAGCAGCTGGGTTAAATACCAGGTGACAGACAGCAATAGGCTGAGGACGCACAAGGGGTGTGCCCGCAGCAGGTACAAGAAACAGGAAGTGATCGGGCGCCGCCCTTAAGCAGCAGAAACAGAAGCAAACAGCATGGAGGGAAGCCAGAGAGACATTCTGGATTGGAGATCAAGTGCGCGCTCTTGCACAGTGGGAGATGGACCACTATGCAAGGACGCCGCCAGGTATGTTACATACGGTATTTATATTATTGGCAAACATGCACATGTTACATTGTGTGGTGCTACATTTAAAGAACCCGGTTTGTGATAACCATTTTCTTTTTGTTGAAACCTATTTAAGCAAATTTGGAGATAATTCATTAGCCAAGGTGCGCCCTCTCCTGGGAATAAAACCAACACACTTATTTAAGATTGCAACTACAACATCATCCTACATCAACAAAAGTGAAAACCTTAAAAAAAAATCTATTTGATTAAAGTTACTACTGTAGGGTGTAGAGCAAACCTGTTACATCTGTATCTGAACACGCTCCTGCCATAGCGGACACGGTCATTAGGTAGTGCATCATTAAGGCAAGAGTTATTCTTTTAAGCCCTTGTACTGCTGGGACTTGTGTCCTTTTGAGGCAGTTTTTTTTTTCTGCTGGCAGAGAGTTAATTTAAATTGGTTCCCTGCTGGAGCAAGAGGAATTTTTGGTAACCAATGAAAAATGGCATTTATGGGATTACTGGCCACAAAAGATTCCTCCATCCTGGATGTAATTGCTCCCAAAGCTACACCTTTCCCAAACAATTTAGTTTAATTTTAAAATTTTGTGTTGGACCTTTGGTTATTTTGCAATATTGGATCAGTACCCAGAATCGCCTTTGACTGTTTTAAATATAAGCTAGAGGTGAGTAAAGCCACAGCTCCTCCCTTGTTAGCGGTTTTAATGATATACATAATTATCTTACCAAGATGTTTTTGTCACGCCTTTGTTGTCATGTATCCCAGGGACTCCCTTCCCGGTACCTAACACTAGGGGTGCCCAGCTATTCCTGTTCCCCCGATTGCTTTTAATGGTGAAGAGGCTGGGGCGACATACCTTGCTGAGCTCCTGAATCCGCCCTCAGTCTGTTCCCTCCCCCCACCCAGGGAAGAGAGGAGAAGTAGTGTATGGCAATAAACCAACCAGACTAACAATGTAATACAAACATGGATAAAGGAAAATGCCAATCATACAAATATGCACTTACAAACAACAGAGGGAAAGATACAAAGTAGGAGGAGAGGATTTGTACAGAACCAAAACCAAGCAACAGTCTTCGATAAATCCACCAAATTCCTCCTCAAGCAACAACACTCCACCAACTTCTGAACCATGCAGCATTGAAGCTAACTCTGGCACTTCCTGATTGCCAGAGGCCACGATAAAAAGGAGAGGGGAATGGCAACTCTGAACAGCTGAGTGCATCAGCACAAGCCAGCTTCCAGGAGCTCTCAATTGAAACAGATTAACTCCTGCACTGCTAGAAGAAACCTGCACTGTTTAATATAAAGGTGAAGTGCTTCTAATCAGTGCAGGAGTAGGAGAAATCAGACAGAGTGCGTTCTTCTGGCTCCTCTGTCGTGGTAAACCTGCGACAGTTACATTAAGACCAAGTTAAATTTCTTTTGATTTTATGTCTTTTTACACAGGAGAAGCTGTTATTATCCAACCTCTTTACTCTTTCACTCTTTACTGATCTAGCCTCTGTTTAAAAATGAATTGGATAATAGAAAATTCTCATTCCAAATCCCCATATCTTTAGAACCACCACTATGAAGATCTTGAATTGAACTTATGGATATTTGTTGTTTAAATGTTAAGCCACTAAAAACATCTGGAATACACCGCTCATCTTTTGACTCATTACAATATTTATTCTTTAAGAAAAGTATTTCCCCACTGTAACCAAGCTGGCAAATTTATTAATGTTCAAAACCTTCCGAAAAAGATAAAATAACATAACCCTTTCTGAAGCACTTGAAGTTGCACATTTGTCAAAACCTGTGATGTTACGATAACTGTTGTGTTTATTCACATGACATCACATTTATTTGCATGTTTTTTAAGTCCTGTTTTGTCTCTATTCTTCCACTTTCTACCACCTCTATGTGTTTGTTTCTTGGTCATGTGTATTGTAAAAAACATTACGGTAGATCTGAGAAATTGTCAAAATCAGACAAATTGTACGTGTCTGACATCTCCGCTTCAGGAGAGGCAAAACTGACATGTGAGTAAATGCATACAATATGTTTATAACCTTTAATTCGGCCACCCATGACAGTACCCCTAGAGAGGGGATTCGCCCACCAAGGACAGGAAACCTACAGGCTTAAAAGGGCTGCACCTCTCTCTCACCTCAGTTTGGTTTCCTGTTATTGATAGGGGAACTTGTCAGACTTACCTTGGAAAGAAGACCTTCCTGTCCCAGACCCGGCTGCTTCAGGCAGGGATGCATTCTCTGCCTCGGCCGGTGCGGGACTCCTGGAGGCGCCACGGTGGGCTCAAGAGGGCCTGCTCCGTGAGCGGTGGCAAAGATGAGCTGGCCTCCCATGCCTGGGGATGGATTGCTCAAGCGTGGCTTAGATGGCGCTGAAGTCCTGCATTCCGCAACTCCCTAGTATGGCTGCAGGAAGTGGGGCCACGCCGGTGGGTGGCGCAGCCAGATGACGCAGCTGGAGGATGAAAGTTGCCGCGTGATGTGCGCAGCCTGGTGACGCGGCAGGCCAAAATGGTGGCCCGCATACTCGCCCGCGGGAATGGAGGTTTCCAGCCGTATACACGCCGGAGGGGTGTGTTCTTCCAGCGGAGGGGTTCCCCGTGGGGGAGCCTATCCAGTCACGCAGAGGGGCTGCTGACCCAAAGGTACCGGGCAGTGGCCAATATGAAAAGGATTGGCTCCACTACTGGGGTGCTTCCCAGCTCTTCGTGATTCCATGATGAGCCATTCTGAGCAGCATTTGACACAGCAGCAACAAGATCATCTGCTGCTCCTGCTACACAGGGCGGTATTCCGTGTCTTGACTATCAGGCTTGACTATCAATAATTAATATCCGGCTAATACCTTGCCTGTTACTACTCCGACTCCTTTACTATACACTATACTAAATGGTGACTGAGACAAAAACCGTGTTATCAATAAAATATATTTATTACACAAGTCTACAGTTAATTCTACTATTTAATACCACACTAACACTGAATATAACAATAATAATACGGATATACAATTAACCCCACAATAACCTAGTTACACTTCCCGCCCACTTACCTAAAAACATACATACATTAATTACAGCTCACCCGCCCATCACTATACTATCCCTATGGAGGAAAAGAGGTTACAAGCAGTGATACTTAGCTACTTGAAGATGCCTTGGCTGCAGATGTACTGCTGAATCAGGAGAGGCAGAAAAGGGGACTCAAAGGGTTCACAAGGGAGCAGAGGAGGATGGGACAGATAAGGCTGGGGGCTGAGAGGTAGGGAGATGAAGGGGAGTAGAAGCAGAGCAGCAGAGTGTGATGCTGTGAGGGGTCAGTTGCCGGCTGCTGCACACAGACACAGATGCTGCTGGTAGGTCTGCAGAGGAGACGGCAGAGGGACACAGAGGGTCAGACAGGACACGTGGGGCAGGAGAGGGGACACAGAGGGGAGCAAGCACAGAGGGCAGGTGTCGGCAAAAGAAGAAGAGAGCGAGCACTGCTGCTGCTGGGTATTTAAATCCGGCGGGGCGCGCTCCCGTTTGGCCACGCCCCCTGCTCCTGTTTGGCCACGCCCCCATCTGCCTCCTGAAGGTGTGCATGCAGGGTACGAGAGCTCAGCTTATCTCTGGGCACACGCATCCCTGCAGGCATCTGCGCGCGACCTGTCGGCAGGGCACTTTGAAGTGCAGAGCATCCACACTGATATGATTATATCAGTGCTGCTGCTCAGACCCCTGCAGGCAGTGTCTGCTCCAGGACAAAGGATCTCATTCATCCTTTTTGTCCTAGCAGTGTGGTGACTATCTACTGACATGGTAATTAACCATGTCAGCATATAACCACAGACAATAAGATGGACAGATGTCCACCTCTTTTGATATGCCCAGACTTTCTTGCCCTGGGCATATTATATCAGGGGCATATGCATGGGGACATTATTATAAGGGGGACGTTCATATGAGGGAAACATGGGGCGACGTGAGGGCATTATATGTAAGTATAACCTGGGACACATCCTTTTACAATTTTCCTTTTGCCAGGCCCGGCCCCCAGCCAGATACTGGCCCGCCTCACCCCTTCTTCCGCCGCCGCCCTGCGATCCCGCTCCACCACCACTGGTAAGTTGCGTTCGGACCATAAGACGCACCCCCCATTTTCCTCCCAAATTTGGGGGAAAAAAGCGCGTCTTATGGTCTGAAAAATACAGTAGTTCCGTCAAAGTTTGGGAAACATCTTTTTGAAAATCTTGAATGTTTGGACAAGACCACCATATGCGGAGAAAGGATCCCCTATCTTTCTCACAACTCCAACATTGGTCAGTTGTGGTTGGAAACCATTTGTGAGTCTGGAGAGGGGTTGTGCACCACTGAAAATTATTTTATAGGAATTTTCCTGAACTCTTAACGCAGCGTGAGGGGCCATGTGAGAAGTTGTATATGTATTTGGTTTGGGTTTCAGTGAATGAAGTTCCCAAATCATTTGCCCATTTTAATATAAATGCTCTCTTCAGGGGTATACCTCTTGTAAGCAGTATATTATAAAGAAATTAGAGCATTTTTTTGGAGGCCTTGTTTGCGAACAAAGGGATTCATATGCAGTGAGTGATCTAGATTAGTCACCACAAGACACGGTCTGGAGAACTATTTTTTAAGATATTCGTAGTGGAGAAAGGTAATATTGGACAATGTAGGTAATGCCTTCATTTCCTGATAGGTAATAAAAGTGCCACCTTTCAATAAGTGATCTACTAGGGGGGAAGGGTCCAATTTTCCACTAATGTTATATTCGATGGACATCTCTAAGTTTGGTACCATTAAATATGACACTCGAGATAAGGGGGAGAGAATAATTGCAACAGATTTCCAACAATTGGCAGTGGCTTGAGTCAGGAGGTTATAAAATGTATTTTTGGATACTGAGACGGAGGAAGAGAAAATTATTGCGCGTAACAGGATGGGGGACATATGTTCCTCTATGGAGAGCCAGGGTTTACCTTGTGGTCTTCTGATCCAGTCGACAGTTCTGGAAATCAGTGCGGCCTGGCAGTATATTTGGATATTAGGGGCTCCCATTCCTCCCCACCCCTTGGAGAGCAAAAGGGTATATGAATTAAGCCGTGATCTATGCTTATTCCAAATATATTTAAAGAAAAATGAATTAACTTTGGATAAGTACGTTTTTGTTAGCGATGGGTAGCATATGGAATAAATAGATGAACTTGGCTAAAATAATACTTTTTGTTAGGTTTTTACTGCCAATACAGGAGAGGTAGGGGGTCCTCCATCTTTTAGCATGTTCCGCAACTGTGGCCAGAAGGGGTTTGTAGTTTAGATTAAAAAGATCTCTGTAAGATTTGCCAATCATAATACCTAAATATAAAATATAATTGGAGGGCCACCAGAATGGAAATTGAGATTTATAACGTTCAACAGTTTGCTTGGTTATATTTATACCTAATGCCTCAGATTTAGACAAGTTTATTTTAAAATTGGATAGGGAGCCATACCTCTTCAGGATCTGCATACGGGCTTGTATGCCTCTCTTTGGTTGTGTCATTATGACTAGAAGGTTTTGTGATGTATCCCTTGTAGGTTTATGACCACTATGTCATGACATTGGTTAATGGATTTAATTAAAGGTTCCATCACCATCACAAATAGAAGGGGGGAAAGTGGGCAACCCTGCCTCGTTCCATTATGAATAATAAATGGTTTGGTGAGAGAATTATTGAGCTTGATTTTGGCTGAGGGATGCGTATACATTTGGAGTATTGCCTCTACAATATCAGGGGGAAACTTAAAGCACCGAAGTGTCTCATGTGGGAGGATCCAGTCCACCCTATCAAAAAGCTTTCTCCGCATCAGTGCCTAAAAGCACTAATGGGAGTTTGTGCTGGCTAGAGTACTGCGTTAGGTGGAGAATACATCAGGCATTGTCCTTGCCCTCTATTCCCTTTATAAGGCCCGTTTGGTTCAAGGATATGAGGATTGGCAAGTAATCCACAATGCGTTTTGCCAGCATTCTGGCGTATATTTTAACATCTACATTTAGTAAAGATATCAGTCTATAATTGCTTCAGCATTCCGGGTCCTTACCTTCTTTATGGATGAGAGAGATATGGGCCTCTAGGGACATAGGGGGGAAAGAGTTGCCCATGAGTATGCCATTGCACATGTTAAGATGAGGTTCTAGTATCTTGGAGAAGGTCTTGTAGTATGTGATAGGTAAGCCATCAGGGCCTGGAGCCTTCCCTGTTAGGCTATTTGCTAAAGTGGACCGGACCTTCTTTATGTCAAATGGTTTGGAAAGGGACATCTGTTGGTCTAAGGGAAACATGGCTTTTTTTATGTGGAGTCTAGTAGAGGGTCCAAAGGGGAGTTGATATCTCCGCCCAGTATTGGTGAACCATCTATGAAGACACGGAATCTGTTTAGTTTGGATAGTATCCATCTGATTTGTTTCTTGCTAGGGGCGTAAAGGTTACCAATTGATACCTGCCAGATCCCACCAGAAGACCCTTCACAAGCATATAACGTCCTTCTGGGTCAACCAGAGAATCACGCAAGAAAAAGGGAGTGTCCTTAGCAAAGGCAATTGATGATACTCTAAAGCCTTTCTGGGGTGATGTAGCATGGTACCATTGACTATAGTAAGCTTTTTCAAAAGAGGGAAGTTTTTCAGCTTGGAAGTGGGTTTCTTGAAGGAATAATATGTCAAAACCTTCCTTCCTGAATCGAGCCAGTGTCTGAGATCTCGGTATAGGAGAATTAAGACCTTGTATATTAAAGTTAGCTAATTTTAAATAATTTTTGTTTAGCCTCCATGACTATGGGGATAGTAATAGAGTTTACTAGCATCAAAGGCAAAAAATCTGGACCTAGAAGAGGCAATGGAAGAAGGGAGGAGGAAGAATGCAACCATTAGAACATAAGGAACATGTAACATCATACAATAGGGATGTTAATAAACATCAAAAATCAACTTGGTGAGGGGGGAACGAGGTCGGTGCCATAAGTATGAGCACTTCAGCAGGAAAGTTGTCACAGACACTTACAAGACTGGCTGCGCCCTTGCGCCTTAACATCATGGTAACAACGGCAACAAAGAAAAAGGTAAGTCTTTTAAGTGTGAGGATTAGAGTTGGTGGAATGAGGTTCAGAGCCTATGTGGCTAATAAAACATTAATATATTTCCATGTAACATTAAACAAAGAGAGTTATTACACCCAACAGGCAGGCTGCCCCAATAAAACAAAGTTTTGCAATATGAATTGGACAATATCTGCCAACATATCAGGTAAAGATCAGCCAGAGTCACGTGCCAGGTAAGTGATAAGATGTTTTGTTATTTTGCGCTTAGTGCGCTGGGTTTTAGGGGCAGGCACCACATTCCATGATGACATCTGAGGAAGACGGTTCAAGGCAGATGCTGTGTGAGACGCTTCCAAGTCTGGGTACTTTTCCAGTGTAATTCCCAGCTCCTTGCAGGCTTCTTCAATTTCAGCCGATGTTCTGGTTTGGATTTATTTATCTTTGATGGAAATTGCTATGCCAAAGGGGTAGAACCATCGGTATTGGTACTGGTTCTGACGGAAGGCAGCCGTGAAGGGTTTTAGCAAGCGTCTTTTATTGAGGGTTGTTAAGGCCAGATCTTGGAAAATCAGAATTGTGGAGTCTTCATGTGTGATCTCCTCTACTTCCCTTGCTCTTTTAAGCATTACATCCTTTACATGGAAATCCAGAAGGCGGCAAATGACATTTCGTGAGGATCCCCCATTTTAGGTCATGGTTTTAGTGACCTGTGCTCTGTAACATACCTGGCGGCGTCCTTGCATAGTGGTCCATCTCCCACTGTGCAGGAGCGCGCACTTGATCTCCTGTCCAGAATGTCTCTCTGGCTTCCCTCCATGCTGTCTGTTTGTGTCTGTCTCTGCTGCTTAAGGGCGGCGCCCGATCACTTCCTGCTTTTTGTACCTGCTGTGGGTCACACCCCTTGTGCGTCCTCAGCCTATTGCTGTCTGACACTTGGTATATAGCTCAGCAGCTCCCTCCTATCCCTGCCTGAGCATAGTGTTTCCTTCAGTGTGTGCTTGCACTCTGAAGGTGCCAGGTCCCGTCTTTGTTTCCTTGTCTGCCTTTCCTGGAGGCTGTATTTCCAGGCCTGTCTGAACTTAGTCCTGTATGTCTCCTGCTTTGCGGTATCAGCTCCCGTGTCTGAACTGTGTCCTGTATGTCTCCTGCTTTGCGGTATCAGCTCCCGTGTCTGAACTGAGTCCTGTATGTCTCCTGCTTTGCGGTATTAGTTTCCGTGTCTGAACTGAGTCCTTTCTGTGTATCTTGTCTGTCCTGTCTGAACACGCTCCTAGCCTGTTCCTCCCGCCTTCTAGGGGCCGATTACCTAGACCCGCTCCTGTATCTTGTCTGTCCTGTCTGAACACGCTCCTTGCCTGTTCGTTCCGCCTCTCTGGGGGCAGTATTCCCAGACCCGCTCCTGTATCCCGCTGCAGTGTCGGTCTCCTCCGTACACTCAGTTCCAGTCTGAACTCTCTCCTATCCTTTACCTGTTTTGCCTCTATGTCCGTTCCCTTCCTTTTTCTGCAGAGTCTGAACTCGTACCTAACTCCTGCCTGTTGTCTCTGTACTCCCGTTTGTGAGTTTGTGGTCCACTCGCTACTTCACTGCAAGTACCCTGTGGGTGTCTGGCTCTGTCTTTCCCTTCCTGTCTGTTCCGTGTGAACAGAGTCCTGTCCTGCCCTGCTTCTGCCCGCTGCTCCGGCAGTCCTGTCCTGCCCTGCTTCTGCCCGCTGCTCCGGCAGTCCTGTCCTGCCCTGCTTCTGCCCGCTGCTCCGGCAGTCCTGTCCTGCCCTGCTTCTGCCCGCTGCTCCGGCAGTCCTGTCCTGCCCTGCCTGTACCCCTCTGCCTGTAATGTTCCTGAGTCCCAGTGTGTACTGGGCCCTATCCCGCCTGTGTTCCTACCTGCTAGTGCCTCCCTGTCTGCACTCTAGCTGTGCTTGCCTGTACCCCCCCTGCCTGCTTACCCGCCTGCCTGCATACCAGTCGTGCCTGCCTATACCCACCAGTCTGTGTGCCAGCCTACCAGTCTGTTCCTGTATTCCCCTGTGTGGGTCAACAGCCGTGTCCGGGGTCTGTCCTGGAGTAGCACCTGGTCCCTCTGCTCGGTTCCTCCTTGGTGCACTGGCGTCGTATGCCGTCGTGCGACCCTGGTCGGATCGGGTGAATACCTAGTTACGCCCCTCCAGGCATTCACTCTCCGGCACGGTCCAGTGGAATCACTACCAATCACACGCACACGCCGCTTAGCCCGGGCGTGTGCATAACAGCATGCTCAGGCCATGGTTCCCGTTGAGCCCCACGGCCTTCGCCCTCTGAGAAGTTTTCCAGCGAATATATGCATTAAAATAAATAAATAAATTTTTTTTCTCTTAGCTGAGTTCCAGGCGAAATTACGCACCGTCCAGATGGATCTATCAGCTCTCGTTCCTGCGGATCCGCCACGTTACTATGGGGATCCAAGACAGTGTCGTGCATTTGTGGAGCAATGCATGCTACACTTTAAGGCCTACCCTCTCTATTTTCCTTCCGATTGGGCTAAAGTGGCCTTTATTATGTCTTACCTGGCGGGTGATGCCTTGGAATGGATCAACCCCCTATATGAAACACAGGATCCGATCCTCTGGGACCTAATGGCCTTCCTGGTGGCCTTTCTAATGGTCTTCGATGATCCTAACCCGGAGGCTCCTGCTGAAGCTTCACCTCCCAATATCCCGGAGCAGCCCCGATGGGTAATGTGTGTGGGTAGCGCAATAGTCCTCCAGCCCAATGAGACTACTGCCCACCCAGAATCCTCACAGGGTGACTACGCTTTCCGGAATACTTCTCTCAACCTCAAGAGGCAGTCCAGACGTGCTAGACTTAGAGGCAAGCCGTCACGCCAGGGTCTGTCCTCCCTGAGACCTCCTGACCCCAACCTTGAAGTCCCTACTGAAGCTTCATCTCCCTGTATCCCGGAGAAACCCCAATGGGTAATGTGCGTGGGTAGTGCACCAGTTCTCCTGCCCGAAGAGACTTCTGCCCATCCAGACTCCACACAGGAGAACTTCCTGCACCCGGCATCAGATGCTTCTCTCTCTTTAACCGGTGTGCATGTCCAAGGATGCTCCAAAGCTGTGGTTACCTCTGAGTCTGTGCACCTCTACTACCTGGCGGAGGATCCCCTGTTGCCTCCTGAATCCTCCGGGATACCACTCGATGACAAATGGAGAGAGACTTCTCTACACCCGGTACTCAATACTTTGTCCGCTTCGTCCTGTGAGCCTGACAATGGGTACCCCAAAGTGGTAGTTACCTCCGAGTCTCTACACCCCTCCGACCAGGCGGAGGATCTCCAGTTGTCTCCTGAACCCTTCGGGGTGCTACCTGGTAGCGAAAGGACAGAGACTCTCTTATACTCTGTACCTGATACCTCGCTCGCTTCGTCCAGTGAGTCCAACCTAGTGTACTCCGAAGCAGAGGTTACTCCTGAGTCTCTACACCCCTCCGACCAGGCGGAGGACCTCCAGTTGTGTTCAGAATCCTTCGGGGTGCCACCTGGTGGTGAATGGACAGAGACTTTCCTATACTCGGTACCCGATACCTCGCCTGCTTCCTCCAGTGAGTCCAACCTAGTGTACTCCGAAGCAGAGGTTACTCCCGAGTCTCTACACCCCTCCGACCAGGCGGAGGACCTCCAGTTGTGTTCAGAACCCTTCGGGGTGCCACCTGGTGGTGAATGGACAGAGACTTTCCTATACTCGGTACCCGATACCTCGCCTGCTTCCTCCAGTGAGTCCGACCTAGTGTACTCTGAAGCAGTTGTTTTCTCTGAGCCTCTGCACTCTTCTGACCCGGCGGAGGACCTCCAGTTGTTTCCTGAATCCTCCGGGGTACCACCAGATAACAAAGAGACAGTGACTTTTCCTCATTATGTACCTGATAACCCGTCTATTTTTTCCTGTGAGCTTGACAAGACGTACCTCGAAGCAGAGATTACCCTCAAGTCTCTGTCCCCCTCCAACCCAGTGAACGACTGGTCCTCGAATTCCCTGCGGAAGATTCTGGCAGGCCTGAAGAAGAGGGGGCGTAAGGGGGGAGGTACTGTAACATACCTGGCGGCGTCCTTGCATAGTGGTCCATCTCCCACTGTGCAGGAGCGCGCACTTGATCTCCTGTCCAGAATGTCTCTCTGGCTTCCCTCCATGCTGTCTGTTTGTGTCTGTCTCTGCTGCTTAAGGGCGGCGCCCGATCACTTCCTGCTTTTTGTACCTGCTGTGGGTCACACCCCTTGTGCGTCCTCAGCCTATTGCTGTCTGACACTTGGTATATAGCTCAGCAGCTCCCTCCTATCCCTGCCTGAGCATAGTGTTTCCTTCAGTGTGTGCTTGCACTCTGAAGGTGCCAGGTCCCGTCTTTGTTTCCTTGTCTGCCTTTCCTGGAGGCTGTATTTCCAGGCCTGTCTGAACTTAGTCCTGTATGTCTCCTGCTTTGCGGTATCAGCTCCCGTGTCTGAACTGTGTCCTGTATGTCTCCTGCTTTGCGGTATCAGCTCCCGTGTCTGAACTGAGTCCTGTATGTCTCCTGCTTTGCGGTATTAGTTCCCGTGTCTGAACGGAGTCCTTTCTGTGTATCTTGTCTGTCCTGTCTGAACACGCTCCTAGCCTGTTCCTCCCGCCTTCTAGGGGCCGATTACCTAGACCCGCTCCTGTATCTTGTCTGTCCTGTCTGAACACGCTCCTTGCCTGTTCGTTCCGCCTCTCTGGGGGCAGTATTCCCAGACCCGCTCCTGTATCCCGCTGCAGTGTCGGTCTCCTCCGTACACTAAGTTCCAGTCTGAACTCTCTCCTATCCTTTACCTGTTTTGCCTCTATGTCCGTTCCCTTCCTTTTTCTGCAGAGTCTGAACTCGTACCTAACTCCTGCCTGTTGTCTCTGTACTCCCGTTTGTGAGTTTGTGGTCCACTCGCTACTTCACTGCAAGTACCCTGTGGGTGTCTGGCTCTGTCTTTCCCTTCCTGTCTGTTCCGTGTGAACAGAGTCCTGTCCTGCCCTGCTTCTGCCCGCTGCTCCGGCAGTCCTGTCCTGCCCTGCTTCTGCCCGCTGCTCCGGCAGTCCTGTCCTGCCCTGCTTCTGCCCGCTGCTCCGGCAGTCCTGTCCTGCCCTGCTTCTGCCCGCTGCTCCGGCAGTCCTGTCCTGCCCTGCCTGTACCCCTCTGCCTGTAATGTTCCTGAGTCCCAGTGTGTACTGGGCCCTATCCCGCCTGTGTTCCTACCTGCTAGTGCCTCCCTGTCTGCACTCTAGCTGTGCTTGCCTGTACCCCCCCTGCCTGCTTACCCGCCTGCCTGCATACCAGTCGTGCCTGCCTATACCCACCAGTCTGTGTGCCAGCCTACCAGTCTGTTCCTGTATTCCCCTGTGTGGGTCAACAGCCGTGTCCGGGGTCTGTCCTGGAGTAGCACCTGGTCCCTCTGCTCGGTTCCTCCTTGGTGCACTGGCGTCGTATGCCGTCGTGCGACCCTGGTCGGATCGGGTGAATACCTAGTTACGCCCCTCCAGGCATTCACTCTCCGGCACGGTCCAGTGGAATCACTACCAATCACACGCACACGCCGCTTAGCCCGGGCGTGTGCATAACATGCTCTCTAACTATATCAGTATGTGAGGGATCATCTGAGTTTAGAATTTTGGAGAAAATCTCCAACAATGTTGGGGTGAGGGCTTCTAAGGCCACAGATTCAGGTAGGCCCTTCAAAAGCAAATTGTTACGTCTCTCCCTGTTTTCGTGATCTTCCAAGATGGAATATATTTGGTTAATATAATATGATCTTCTTGCGATTGAATACAGATATCACATTTTACCTTAGAGAAAAAGGATTATGGCAGTTTTTTTTAATACCTTCTTCTTTTCTAGCTGGGATCAAGTGATTTACAGCCACTGTTGGGAGGTACAGTCCTGCTCATCGTTATTGGCACCCATGAGGTTTAAGTACATAATGTAGAATATCTCCTGAAAAAAATGAATGAAGTGAAAGTTTTTTTGTATAGAGCACTCATGTGAAATGCAAAAGGGCAAATGATAAACAATTATTTAAAACAAAAAACAATGGGAGGGAAAAATAGAAAAACCTAAAGCTTGCTGTGTCACTGGTATTGGCACCCGTTATGTTAATTTATTATGGAAACACATTTTGACTCGCCTGTGGTAAATCACAAAAGAGATTATCCTGTGATCAAATGTCGGTGCCCATGTGACATGAATTAGACTATTAATGATGACTTCAGCGTTTTAAAAAGTCACATGGTAGGCCCTGTTCCTTTGTCACAATGGTGAAGAAAAAGGAGCTTTCTGAGGACATCAGAACTGCTATTATTAGCAAACACAAGACTTCCAAAGGGTATAAGGCCATCTCCAAAGACCTTGGTATCCCAGTTTCAACAGTGTGCAATGTTATTAAGAAGTTTGCCAAGCATGGAACCGTCAAGAACCTCCCTGGACATGGGGAAAACAGGAAAATTGACAATAGATGTCTTCAAAGGTTAGTGTGAATGGTGGAAAAAACACCACGTCAAGCATTCAAGGAACTGGAGGCCAACCTGGAACAGTCTGGGGTCATGGTTTCAACAAGTACCATACGCCGCCCACTAAACCAAGCAGAGCTTTATGGGCGAAGGCCAAGGAAGAAACCATTTCTGAAGAAAAGACATACAAAGGAACGACTGATCTTTGACAAAGAGTACCTTGACAAACCACAATCCTTTTTGACAGACAAAACAAAAAAAACACCTTACCAACACTTGCGCATGGTGGAGAATCCATAATGCTGTGGGGTTGCTTTGCTGTGTCTGGTAATGAAGGCCTTGACCGTATCACAAGAATCCCTTGACCGTATCACAAGAATCATGAAAACAGAGAATTATCAAGAGATTTTAGAGCAAAATATTTTACCCAGTGTAAGAAAACTTGGTTTCAGTCGAAGATCATGGGTCCTCCAGAAAGTCAATGACCCAAAACAAACATCCAAAAGTAAATAGGAATGGTTGAAAAAGAAAAATTGGACAGTTTTAAAATGGCCAGCATTGAGTCATGACCTCAATCCCCAAAATTGAGGAATGCTGCTTCCACAAGTCACTTCAGGCCCCGTGTATCTAGCCTCCGACAGGTTTCCTGGTGTTCGACACCACTGGAACAGTCTTGTCTTGTCAGGCGGTGGGAAGGAGGGCCAGCTGACAGCAGTCCGGTTCCGCTACGCCTCTGTCGCGTAAGAGGCAGACAGTCAGGTCCAGTGGTCTAGACCCCGGAAGGCAGAGCCAACTTCACACAGGCCGTGGACCCGCTCAGTCGTCCACAGGAGAGGCCGGGGCTCCAGGCCTCGAGGTAGGCCCCAATCCAAAACGGAGGTCCAGCAACAAGGGGGAAAGTTCAAAAGGGTCCACTCACTAGATAGGCACCGGTGGAGGTGTCTATGGTGGTGCATGGAGGGTAAAACCTCTTAGATTAAGAGGATTCCATCTACTGGCCTCAGAGCTCTCTAAAGTCAGTCCTGTTCCCTCAGCTTCCGGACTCGCCCCCCCCCCTCACAGCAACCTATCTATGAATTGAGGGATCATGTAAAATTTCAGAGTGGATTCACTGACTGCTGAAAAACAGTTTATAGAAGTCATTAACCCCTTTACCCCCGAGGGCGGTTTGCACGTTAATGACCAGGCCAATTTTTACAATTCTGACCACTGTCACTTTATGAGGTAATTACTCTGGAACACTTCAACGGATCCCCCTGATTCTGAGATTGTTTTTTGTGACATATTGTACTTCATGATAGTGGTAAAATTTCTTCGACATCACTTGCATTTATTTGTGGAAAAATCGGAAATTTGGCGAAAATTTTCAAAATTTACATTTTTATGCCCTTAAATCAAAGGGATATGTCACACAAAATAGTTAATAAATAACGTTTCCCACATGTCTACTTTACATCAGCACAATTTTGGAGCAAAATTTTTTTTTTAGTAGGGAGCTATAAGGGTTAAAAGTTGACCAGCGATTTCTCATTTTAACAACAAAATTTACAAAACCATTTTTTTAGAGACCACATTACATTTGAAGTGACTTTGAGGGGCCTTTATGACAGAAATACCCAAAAGTGACACCATTCTAAAAACTGCATCCCTCAAGGTGCTCAAAACCACATTCAAGAAGTTTACACATGCTTCACAGGAATTTTTGGAATGTGGAAGAAAAAAATGAACATTTAACTTTTTTCACAAAAATGTTACTTTAGACCCAAATTTTTTTATGTTCGCAGGGGTAACTGGAAAAAATGGACCCCAAAATTTGTTGTGCAATTTCCCCTGAGCACGCAGATACCCCATATGTGAGAAAAAAAACACTGTTTGGGCGCACGGCAGGGTTTGGAAGGGAAGGAGCGCCATTTGACTTTTTGAATGTAAAATTTGCTTGAATAATTAGCGGACGCCATGTTGCATTTGGGGAGCCCCTGATGTGCCTAAACAGTGGAAACCCCCCACAAGTGACCCCATTTAGGAAACTAGACCCCTTAGGGAACTTATCTAGATGTGTGGTGAGCACCTTGAACCCCCAGGTGCTTCACAGAAGTTTATAACATTGAGCCGTAAAAATAAAATTTTCACATTTTTCCAACAAAAATGTTTTTCAGCCCCCAGTTTTGCACTTTCATAAGGGTAACAGGAGAAATTGCACCATGCAGTTTGTTGTGCAATTTCTTCTGAGTAAGCCGATACCCCATATGTGGGGGAAAACCACTGTTTGGGCGCACGGCAGGGTTTGGAAGGAAAGGAGCGCCATTTGACTTTTTGAATGTAAAATTAGCTTGAATAATTAGCGGACGCCATGTTGCGTTTGGGGAGCCCCTGATGTGCCTAAACAGTGGAAACCCCCCACAAGTGACACCATTTTGGAAACTAGACCCCTTAGGGAACTTATCTATATGTGTGGTGAGCACCCTGAACCCCCAGGTGCTTCACAGAAGTTTAAAACATTGAACTGTAAAAATAACTTTCACATTTTTTCAACAAAAATGTTTTTCAGCCCCCAATTTTGCATTTTCACAAGGGTAACCGGTTCCGTTTGGGGAGTCCTTGATGTGCCTAAATAGTGAAAACCACCCCACCCTCCCTCCAGTGACTCCATTTTGGAAGCTACACCCCTCCAGGATTTTATCAAGGGGTATAGTGAACATTTTGAACCCAGAGGTATGACACAGAATTTGATAACATTAGGTCATCATATTGAATAAGTTGTCATTAGTCTTGAATGCAAGTGCTTGCTATTTGAGTTTGCATCAGGTACTAGGGTATGCACCAAGTATCGCGGGTGCTCAAGTGACATGCTCGAGTCCCTGCCCCGCATGTTTTTTTTTTTAGACACCCAAAAAAAAACATGTGGGGATCGCTCGTGCATGGCAGGCAATCCGCAAGGTTTTTTTGGCTGTATAGCAGCTGCAAAACATTTGAGGAGGAGACTCGAGCATGTCACTCGAGCACCCGCCATACTCGGTGCATACCCAAGCACCCGATGCAAACTCAAGTAGTGAGTACTTGCACTCACTAGTCGCCATATCATCGTCATTTTTTTTTCCTTTACTTCTGAAAAAATCCCAACCCCAACCCTAACTCTAGCCCAACTCTAACCCTAGCCTAACCCCAACCCTAACCCTAGCCCAACGTTAACCCAAACCCTAGCACAACCCTAACCCTAGCACAACCCTAACACTAAAGTTTATTTTTTACGCTATTCCTCGTGTGGTATAAGTGATTAGACTACGTTATTCTTCGGGACGATGCAATTACAGTGATGCCAGATTCATATCGGGTTTTTATGATTGACAGCTGTCACACACTAAAAGACGCATTTTTTTGCAAAGACTAGTTTTTGCATCGCCATATTTTGAGAGCTATAATTTTTCCATATTTCGGCCGACAGAGTCATGTGACGGCTTGTTTTTTGCGGGACAAGTTGACGTTTTTATCGGTATCATTTTCGGGCAAATTACATTTTTTGATCGCTTTCTATTCCGATTTTTGGGAGGCAGAATAAACAAAAGCCAACAATTCAGGAATTGTTTTTTTTTTTTTTTATGCCGTTCTGCGTGTGGTAAAATTGATAAGGTAGCTTTATTCTTCGGGTCAATATGTTTACAGCGGTACCGCATTATTTTTTTTTTTTTTTTTATATTTTGGCGCTTTTACGCAATAAAAACTATTTTATAGAAAAAAGAATTGTTTTTGCATCGCTTTATTCTGAGAGCTATAACTTCTTTATTTTTCTGTTGTTGGAGCTGTATTGCGGCTTGTTTTTTGCGGGACAAGATGACGTTTTCAGCAGTACCATTTCTATTTACATTCGTCTTTTTTGATCGCGTTTTATTCCATTTTTTGTTTGGCGGTATGATGATAAAACATCGTTTTATGTTTCGTTTTTTTTTTTTTACCGTGTTCACTAAAGGGGTTAACTAGTGGGACAGTTTTATAGGTCAGGTCTTTCCGGACGCGGCGATACCAAATATGTGTACTTTTATTGGTTTATTTTTTTTTTTCATAAGATTATTTATTTATGGGTACAATATATATATATTTTATTATTATTTTCATTTTTTTTTATATTTTTACAAATTTATTTATTTTTTTTCACTTTCTGACATTTTTACTACTTGTTCACATTGTCCCACTATGGGACTTTCACTTTTTGCAGCCTGATCGCCTGCATGGCATAGAGAGCAGCAGCTCCCTATGCCATGCAGCCTGTCAGCGCTGCACAGGGAGAAGTTACTTTGGTCGTGCACTGCGCATGACCAAAGCAACTTCTTGCCTCCTGGTGACCCGGATGTTGTCATGATGACGTCGGGTCACCATGGCAACATCCGGGACCGGATTCAGATGCCGCTGGACGCCGGCAGAGAAGGTAAGTATAGCGCTTACCTCCTCTTGCCACCGGAATGCTGCGATCGATTTTGATTGCAGAATTTCGGGGGTTAATGTGCCGGGAGCGGCTCGGGACCGCTCCCTGCACATAGCACAGGGTGTCAGCTGTGACAATCAGCTGACACCCGGTGGCGATCTCGCCCGCACCTCTTGTGTGCGGGCGAAATCGCCAGGGCGTATTAATACGTATCAGGCTCATAAGGGCCAGGGCACAGATACGTACTAATACACCCTGGGTCAGAAAGGGGTTAATGCTCTGCTGACTCAATAGCTGCGGAGAACCAAATCACCTCCGGGATTATCATCAGCAGAAAAACAGCATTGCTGAACAGCTGCATACAGCTTTATATCATCAAGCACAATGCCAAAAGTTGGTTTAAAGCATGCCACTACCGAAATCTAGAGCAGTACAAATGCGTGGAGTGATGAAGTGCACTTCTTTATCTGGCAGTCTGATGGAAAAGTCTTGGTTGGAGAATGGCAGGAAAACGTTACCTGTCTGACTGCTTTGTGCTAACTGGTAGAGGATGTATGATGCTCTGGGGTTGTTTTTTAGGGGTCGACCTCAGGTCCATAGCTCAAGTGAAAGGAAACTGTTAGAACCCTCCTGTTTGTTTTTTCCATCTTGTGTTTTGCGGTCACGTGACCATCTGCCTTTATATTCCAGCTCCACCTTTTTGGCTGTGCTGGACTTCAGTGTTGTTTGACTGTTTTGCTAGCCAGGTGCTTCGGTGCCTATCTCTCAGTTCGCTTGGTCCTTTGGGACCTTTAGTACCTTTTTATCAGTTTATCTTTTGTTTTCTGCAACAACGTTCTCTGTTCAGGAGGTGTCCCTTTTTGCTCCAGTCCTTAGTTCTTTTAGGGACCCCTTCCCTTTATTCTTTAGGTCTTCGTTCAGACTAGCCTAGGACTAAGGCAGGTCTGTTCGCTGGAGGAGGCCGAGCTCCAGCAACATGTGAGTAGCTGTTCCGGAGCGCATTTTGTGGAACCCAAGGTAGGACTGCTGGATGTTTTTTATGGTAAACAGCAAGATTTTTTTTCCTTTAAAAATGCTTGTTTTATATTTTCGTTTGAAACTAAGGTCCTCTGGGAATGAATCACAGCACATTGGTTTTATTATGTCACTTTTGTGCTATGAACCACAAGGGTGGGCCTTTTCTCTTCAACCTAATGATCCATGTTTGAGGTCGGTAGAAGAGTTTTTTTTCTGCTATAGGTCTATTATATGACGATCCTGATCGTATTTCATCTGCTGAGGCAGAACTCAGGCGTTTGAATCAGGGGTCAGATGATGCTGAGATTTATTGCACACACTTTAGAAGGTGGGCTTCTGAACTCAGATGGAATGATCCTGCTCTGAAATGTCTATTTCTTGCTAGTCTGAGTGAAAGGGTTAAGGATTTGCTAATTGCATTCCCTGCACCTGAGACTCTGCAGGATGCCATGCAATTAGCTGTTCGTGTGGATAGGAGGCTGAGATCTAGGCAGAATGAGGTAAAGACTCCTGCAATGCCAGGTCCTAGTCCCCAGAAAATCTGCTCAGATGGCGGAGAACTGATGGAGGTTGGGGCGATGCACCGGAGGTTCGCCGAGGGATTGTGTCTTTATTGTGGTAAAGCTGATCACTTGATTAAGTATTGTGATCTTCATTTAAGTAAAGAAAAAAAAAAAGGTCAAGGACGCCCGTATAGCTTGTTTACGCTCTGCAGGAGTATTTCTTTCAGGGAGTACTACTTTGCAGGACAATTTGATTGAATTTCAGGTATTTGTGGATTGTGGTTCAACATTTAATGTGATTGATAAACGGTTTTTGGAAAAACTTAAATTGAAATCCAAACCTTTGTCATCACCTATTTCTGTGATTGCTATTGGTAACACTCCCTTGAAATGTATTACTCACAAGGTTGCTGCATTTCCCCTCACTATCAATGGTCTTCACCAAGAAATTTTGGACTTGGTTGTATTAGATAATTTACCCTCTACGGTTGTTCTAGGATTGCCTTGGTTAAAACTGCACAATCCTTTGCTGGACTGGTCTACTAATATGATTAAGTCTTGGAGTCCGAATGCTATGATAAATGTTGTAATGGTCGCATTGCGGCTATGGGAAAAGGGGAATTACCTGTACCTATTCAAGATTTTTGGAGTGTTTTTTCGGAGGATGAGTTGCAAGTTTTACCTCCTCATAAAGATTATGATTCCCCATTGACTTCATTCCGGGATCTACTCTTCCCAAGAGTCGCTTCTTTAATCTAACTATCCCTAAAAGAAAGGCCTTGGAGGAGTACATACAGACTAGCCTGGCTGCTGGTCACATTAGACCTTCTAAGTCGCCTGTGGCAGTTGGATTTTTCTTTGTTAAGACGGGGTTTTGCGTCCGTATCTGGATTTTCGTGAAATTAATAAGATTACCATACGCAATTCCTACCCATTGCCGTTAATTCCTGACTTATTTAACCAGTTACTGGGGGCCAAGTGGCTCTCTAAGATTGATCTTTGGGGGGCATACAATTTGTTACGTGTGAAGAGGGTGATGAATGGAAAACTGCTTTTAACACTCTGGTAGGCCATTTTGAGAATCTGGTGATGCCTTTTGGTCTTTCCAATGCACCTGCATTTTTTCAGAACCTTATTAATGACATCTTGAAACCTTTGATTGGTAAGAATGTGGTTGTGTATTTGGATGACATTTTGACTTATTCGCCAGATTGGAGTCCCATTGGCAGAGTGTACGTGAAGTTTTGCAGTTATTGAGTGATTTTTCACGCTTTGCTAAACTGGAGAAATGTGA
Organism: Phyllobates terribilis; assembly: GCF_046119375.1. Classification (NCBI taxonomy): domain Eukaryota; kingdom Metazoa; phylum Chordata; class Amphibia; order Anura; family Dendrobatidae; genus Phyllobates; species Phyllobates terribilis. Next base: position 70,289,747 of record NW_027362770.1, on the reverse strand, counting down.
GTTGGCTGTGCAGAAAATTAGTTTTTTGGGCTACATTGTCTCCAGCGAGGGCTTTGAGATGGACCCGGTGAAGGTTCAGGCTGTGCAGGAATGGCCTAGGCCTATTGGTTTGAAATCTATACAGAGATTTTTGGGTTTTGCCAATTATTACAGGAAATTCATTAAGAATTTTTCTGTAATTGTTAAGCCTCTAACCGATCTCACCAGGAAAGGTGCGAATACGGTCCAATGGACTACTGAGGCCATTGAAGCGTTTAAGTATCTCAAAGAGAAGTTCAGTTCAGCCCCTATCCTTATGCAGCCTGATGAGACCAAGCCTTTTTTGGTCGAGGTCGATGCTTCATTGGTGGGGATCGGAGCTGTTTTGTCTAAGGAGAACAGGGATGGAGTACATCCTTGTGCCTTCTTTTCGGAAACCGAATTGAATTATGATGTTGGAAATCGGGAGTTGCTGGCTATTAAACTCGCGTTTGAACATTGGCGTCATTTTTTGGAGGGTGCTAGCTTTCCTATTCAGGTTTTCACAGATCATAAGAATTTGATCTATCTGGATGCTGCCAAGCGCTTGAATGCCCGTCAAGCTAGGTGGGCACTTTTTTTTCTCGGTTTAATTTTTCTGTTACCTTTATCCCTGGTACTAAGAGTATTAAAGCCGATGCTTTATCTCGCAGCTTCTCTCCTGCGGTCGGTGCCGAGGAGGAGGAGAACATTTTACAGAAAGGAGTTGTGGTGGCGGCATTGGACTGTGTTTTAGAGAATGGGATTCTAAAAGCTCAAGATGATGCTCCATCTAACACTCCCCATGGGAGGTTGTTCGTGCCTAGAACCTTTAGGAGAGACTTGTTTGTGGAGTGTCATGAGTCTCGGTTGGCAGGTCATCCAGGAATTTCTGAGACTAAGAGACTTATCAGTTGCAGTTTTTGGTGGCCTGGATGGCAGAAAGAAGTCATCAAGGGAGTGCATCAATTTACGGCGTGTGCTAGGTCAAAGGCTTCACATACTCCCTCCTGCTGCGTGGTTGCTTTGCCCTCTGGAGGTTCCTAGTGCGCCTTGGACGCATCTCACAATCGATTTTATTACTGATCTGCCCGTGTCTGAGGGTTTTACTGTCATCTGGGTGGTCGTGGACCGTTTTAGTAAGATGTGTCATTTGGTTCCATTCATTAAGTTGCCCTGCGCCAAGACACTTGCTAATGCGTTTGTTAAGGAGATTGTCAAGCTTCATGGCGTTCCCACAGATATCATTTCTGCTAGAGGACCTCAGTTTGTGGCTCGCTTTTGGCGTGCTTTTTGTGACAGGTTGGGAGTCCATTTGTCATTTTCGTCTGGGTACCATCCTGAGTCTAAAGGACAGACTGAAAGAACCAGGATGTAGAACAGTTTGTGACGGACAATCAAGAGGTGTGGTCTGAGTTTCTGCCTCTCGCAGAATTTGCTCTTAACAATCATAGATCCTCCTCAGCTGGGTGTTCTCCTTTTTTTTTTGTAGTAGTGGGAGACATCGGTCTTTTGGTTCGTCTTCCAAATTGGGGTCGGCGGTGCCGGAGGAGGAGAATTTTTCCGGTGAGTTGGAGAGAGTTTGGACTAATGTACGTTGCAACCTTCAAGAGGCTAACAAGAAGTCCAAGAAGTATTTTGACAGGAAACGAAAGGAGGTTTTGTTTACTGTGGGTGACATGGTTTCTTTGTCCTCAAGGAACCTGCGGTTGAGGATTCCCTCTAAAAAACTGGGTCCTAAGTTTATGGGTCCATTTAAAGTGCTTCAAGTTGTTAACCCGTCTGCAGTTAGGTTGGATGTTCCTATTACCTGGAAGATTAATTGTGTTTCATGTTTCCTTGTTGAAAAAGGCGGATATATCTGATAGGGATGTCACTGTCTCAGTTCCTCCTGCGGTGGAAGACGGCGAATATGAAATTTCACGTATCTTGAATTCTAGATGGCATAGAGGGGAGAGTACAGTATCTCGTCTCCTGGAAGGGTTTCGGTCCCGAAGATAACTCCTGGGTAAGGGCGGATGATGTCTCTGCTCCTAGGCTTGTTAGAGCTTTCCACAAGAGGTTTCCAGACAGGCCTGAGCCTGGAGGATACGGAGGATCCTCTTAAAAGAGGGGGTACTGTTAGAACCCTCCTGTTTGTTTTTTCCATCTTGTGTTTTGCGGTCACGTGACCATCTGCCTTTATATTCCAGCTCTGCCTTTTTGGCTGTGCTGGACTTCAGTGTTGTTTGACTGTTTTGCTAGCCAGGTGCTTCGGTGCCTATCTCTCAGTTCGCTTGGTCCTTTGGGACCTCTAGTACCTTTTTGTCAGTTTATCTTTTGTTTTCTGCAACAACTTTCTCTGTTCAGGAGGTGTCCCTTTTTGCTCCAGTCCTTAGTTCTTTTAGGGACACCTTCCCTTTATTCTATGGGTCTTCATTCAGACTAGCCTAGGACTAAGGTGGGTTTGTTCGCTAGGAACAGGCAGCCCGCTACATCGTAGGGATTCAGTCTGACTGTAGGGAAAGCTTTCCCCTTCTTTCCTTAATTCTTGATGCAGATCATAACAGAAACCTTGATGCTTCAGTATATTGTAGGGTTTCTACTGACTTGGGTGCGTCGGGAGGCAAAACAGAAAGCCTTTAAATGTCCAAGTCGGTTTATTGCTCCATAAACCGTCCACAAGCGAAAGGTAAAATAAACGTCCTTCAGTGCAGGCAAAAGAAAGAAAACAGTTATTTAGACAAAGTCTTTGGTTAGCCAGTCCTGTGAGCACACAGTACAACTGACTCAGTCTGGATATCACACAGACCATGTGTCAAACAACGGACTCAATTATAACATCTTAACCACACCCAGAGGTGAGGTATGTTGGCAGCCAGACCCACCCGTCTCAGGCTGCCCGTAAAACCTGGACCCGGATGCACCAAACAATCCACTTAGTGCACTAAAGCAACACTCCAGGATTACATCACAGATGACAACCATCTCTGTGACACATACCTCCCATCAACTATATGTCCGGTAGCTGCCTTACATACAGTACCCCCCCCTCCCTCTGCCAAATGCCGTGGGGCTTGGCACCTTCTACTACTAGACGGGATTCTCGAGTGGGCAATGGCATTACCATGTAGCTTCCAGCTCTATGTTTCACGTCAAAGCTAAAATCCCGTAGGGCTAAAAACTAGCATTTTTTTCCTTTTTCTCCCTCATCCACCTAAGTGGGGCATGGTGTGATACTAATTTAAATTTTCGCCCTAACAGTAGCATAATGTGTCTACCTCCCACTTTATGGCCAAGCATTCCTTTTCTACAATGGAATATGTCTTTTCACATGCAGATAGCTTCCTACTCAGGTAGAGAACAGGGTGCTCCTCCCTGTGTATTTCCTGAGAAAGGACTGCTCCTAAACCAAATTCTGAGGTGTCTGTCTGGAGTACAAATTCCCTCTTGAAGTCGGGGGGAACCAGGCCACTTTCAGTTCTTGAAAGGCCATCTCTGCCTCTGCAGTCCATTTGGCAATAACTGACTTTGTCCCTTTAAGGCGGTCCGTCAGGGGTATGGCCATCATAGCAAAGTTTGGGATGAATCTCCTGTAGTATCCCACGATACCTAGAAAGGCTCTAACCTGCTTCTGTGAGAGTGGTCTTGACCAGTTTTTGGATCTCGCCTCTACCTACTACATATTCCAGGTATTTGTGCTCTTCTTTCCCGTGGCACATTTTTTTGGATTTATCGTAAACTCCGCCTTCCTAAGTGCATCAAACACCGCCTGGACCTTTTCCAGATGACTTCCCCAGTCCGGGCTGAAGATTACAATATCGTCCGGGTATGCCGTGGTGTACTTCTTATAGGGTGCAAGGATCCGGTCCATGGCCCTCTGGAAGATGGCCGGAGCTCCCTGCAGTCCAAGCGGCATCCGGACATATTGGAAGCACCCGTCGGGCGTAGAAAAAGCAGTGTTCTCCTTGGCTCCCTGTGACTCCCTTCGTTAAATCCAAGGTGGTTATGTACCTTGCCTGTCCAAGTTTCTCGATCAGCTCATTGACACGCGTCATTGGATATGCGTCGAATTTGGAGGCTTCATTCATCTTTCTATAATCGTTGCAGAATCTCCATTCGCCATTGGGTTTTGGACCCAGAACAATTAGGCTTGACCATCCGCTCTTGGATTCCTCAATGACTCAGAGTTTCAACATACGAATCACTTCCTTGGAGATCAACTCTCGTCGGGCCTCAGGAATTCAATAGGACTTCAAGTTCACCCGCACATGTGGCTCCGTCAGAACCTCATGTTCTATGACCTTTGTACACCCAGGCAGTTCCAAGAACAGGTCCATGTTCTTCAGCAATAATTCCCGACACTTTATACTTTAGCTATCCTGACTCCATTTTGATTTTTGTACATGTAACTCCTTACTTTCTGAAGTGGAGTTTGAGCCAGTATGTGTGTTTTGTCCATGTACTTTGCTTGCAGAGAGAAGCCTGTGATCAGATAAGAGGATTTTAGGAATGTCTTTGTCTAAAGACTTAGAGAAAACATAGGAAAGAGAAACAAAACTAGAAAGTGAGATTCCTAAAATCCAAAAGCTGGGTGTAGACAGAATTACCTTTAGCCAATGAGATGCATGTATGCTAATGCCCGCACATACAGGTGCATCTCACTAAATTAGAATATCATCAAAAAGTTAATTTATTTCAGTTCTTCAATACAAAAAGTGAAACTCATATTATACAGTCATTACAGAGTAATCTATTTCAAGTGTTTATTTCTGTTAATGCTGATTATCGAGTACAGCAAATGAAAACACAAAAGTCATTATCTCAGTATATTAGAATACTTTATAAGAACAGATTGAAAAATGTTTTTAAAATGCGAAATGTTGGCCTACTGAAATGTTCAGTAAATGCACTCAATACTTGGTCAGGGCTCCTTTTGCATCAATTACAGCATCAATGTGGCGTGGCATGGAAGCGATCAGCCTGTGGCACTGCTGAGGTGTTATGGATGCCCAGGTTGCTTTGATAGCAGCCTTCAGCTCGTCTGTATTGTTGGTTCTGGTGTCTCTCATCTTCCTCTTGACAATACCCCATAGATTCTCTATGGGGTTAAGGTCAGGCAAGTTTTCTGGCCAATCAAGCACAGTGATACTGTTGTTTTTAAACCAGGTATTGGTACTTTTGGCAGTGTGGACAAGTGCCAAGTCCTGCTGGAGAATGAAATTTCCATCTCCAAAAAGCTTGTCGGCAGAGGGAAGCATGAAATGCTCTAAAATTTCCTGGTAGACAGCTGCGCTGACTTTGGTCTTGATAAAACACAGTGGACCTACACCAGCAAATGACATGGCTACCTAAACCATCACTGATTGTGGAAACTTCACACTAGACCTCAAGCAGCTTGGATTGTGTGCCTCTCCACTCTTACTCCAGACTCTGGGACCTTGATTTCCTAATGAAAATTGGAACTCTGGGACCTTGTGGAGTGTGTCAATGACTGCCTTATGGACATCTGTCAAGTCAGCAGTCTTCCCCATGAATGTGGAGCCTACTGAAATAGACAAAGTGACCTTTTTAAACGCTTAGATATATTAGAATGATGCTGTCTCCCAACAGCAATTTTAATATCTCTCCATGGGAGTTTAATGGGATTTAGATCCAAACTCATTGCTGGCCACTTCAGAACTCTCCAGTGCTTTGTTTCCATCCATTTCTCGGTGCTTCTTGAAGTATGTTTGGGGTCATTGTCCTGCTGGAAGACCCATTACCTAGGACGCAAACCAGCTTTCTGACACTGGAAACTAGATTGCGACTCAAAATCCTTTGGTAATCTTCAGATTTCATGATGCCTGGCACAGTCAAAGCACACAGTGCCAGAGGCAGCAAAGCAACCCCAAAACATCTTTGAACCGCCACCATATTTGACTGTAGGTACTGTGTTCTTTTCTTTGTAGGCCTCATTTGGTTTTCAGTAAACAGAATGATGTGCTTTACTAAAAAGCTCTATCTTGGTCCCATCTGTCCACAAGACGCTTTACCAGAAGGATTTTGGCTTTCATACTGAGGAGCTGCCCACTTATTAAAGACGATGATACTTTTCCAGCACAGACCACCATTTTCGTCAATATTATTATTGTGTTATTAGTGATTTACTGTTATGCACACGCCCGGGCTAAGCGGCGTGTGCGTGTGATTGGTAGTGATTCCACTGGACCGTGCCGGAGAGTGAATGCCTGGAGGGGCGTAACTAGGTATTCACCCGATCCGACCAGGGTCGCACGACGGCATACGACGCCAGTGCACCAAGGAGGAACCGAGCAGAGGGACCAGGTGCTACTCCAGGACAGACCCCGGACACGGCTGTTGACCCACACAGGGGAATACAGGAACAGACTGGTAGGCTGGCACACAGACTGGTGGGTATAGGCAGGCACGACTGGTATGCAGGCAGGCGGGTAAGCAGGCAGGGGGGGTACAGGCAAGCACAGCTAGAGTGCAGACAGGGAGGCACTAGCAGGTAGGAACACAGGCGGGATAGGGCCCAGTACACACTGGGACTCAGGAACATTACAGGCAGAGGGGTACAGGCAGGGCAGGACAGGACTGCCGGAGCAGCGGGCAGAAGCAGGGCAGGACAGGACTGCCGGAGCAGCGGGCAGAAGCAGGGCAGGACAGGACTGCCGGAGCAGCGGGCAGAAGCAGGGCAGGACAGGACTGCCAGAGCAGCGGGCAGAAGCAGGGCAGGACAGGACTCTGTTCACACGGAACAGACAGGAAGGGAAAGACAGAGCCAGACACCCACAGGGTACTTGCAGTGAAGTAGCGAGTGGACCACAAACTCACAAACGGGAGTACAGAGACAACAGGCAGGAGTTAGGTACGAGTTCAGACTCTGCAGAAAAAGGAAGGGAACGGACATAGAGGCAAAACAGGTAAAGGATAGGAGAGAGTTCAGACTGGAACTGAGTGTACGGAGGAGACCGACACTGCAGCGGGATACAGGAGCGGGTCTGGGAATACTGCCCCCAGAGAGGCGGGACGAACAGGCAAGGAGCGTGTTCAGACAGGACAGACAAGATACAGGAGCGGGTCTAGGTAATCGGCCCCTAGAAGGCGGGAGGAACAGGCTAGGAGCGTGTTCAGACAGGACAGACAAGATACAGGAGCGGGTCTAGGTAATCGGCCCCTAGAAGGCGGGAGGAACAGGCTAGGAGCGTGTTCAGACAGGACAGACAAGATACACAGAAAGGACTCAGTTCAGACACGGGAACTAATACCGCAAAGCAGGAGACATACAGGACTAAGTTCAGACAGGCCTGGAAATACAGCCTCCAGGAAAGGCAGACAAGGAAACAAAGACGGGACCTGGCACCTTCAGAGTGCAAGCACACACTGAAGGAAACACTATGCTCAGGCAGGGATAGAAGGGAGCTGCTGAGCTATATACCAAGTGTCAGACAGCAATAGGCTGAGGACGCACAAGGGGTGTGACCCACAGCAGGTACAAAAAGCAGGAAGTGATCGGGCGCCGCCCTTAAGCAGCAGAGACAGACACAAACAGACAGCATGGAGGGAAGCCAGAGAGACATTCTGGACAGGAGATCAAGTGCGCGCTCCTGCACAGTGGGAGATGGACCACTATGCAAGGACGCCGCCAGGTATGTTACAGTACCTCCCCCCTTACGCCCCCTCTTCTTCAGGCCTGCCAGAATCTTCCGCAGGGAATTCGAGGACCAGTCGTTCACTGGGTTGGAGGGGGACAGAGACTTGAGGGTAATCTCTGCTTCGAGGTACATCTTGTCAAGCTCACAGGAAAAAATAGACGGGTTATCAGGTACATAATGAGGAAAAGTCACTGTCTCTTTGTTATCTGGTGGTACCCCGGAGGATTCAGGAAACAACTGGAGGTCCTCCGCCGGGTCAGAAGAGTGCAGAGGCTCAGAGAAAACAACTGCTTCAGAGTACACTAGGTCGGACTCACTGGAGGAAGCAGGCGAGGTATCGGGTACCGAGTATAGGAAAGTCTCTGTCCATTCACCACCAGGTGGCACCCCGAAGGATTCTGAACACAACTGGAGGTCCTCCGCCTGGTCGGAGGGGTGTAGAGACTCGGGAGTAACCTCTGCTTCGGAGTACACTAGGTTGGACTCACTGGAGGAAGCAGGCGAGGTATCGGGTACCGAGTATAGGAAAGTCTCTGTCCATTCACCACCAGGTGGCACCCCGAAGGGTTCTGAACACAACTGGAGGTCCTCCGCCTGGTCGGAGGGGTGTAGAGACTCGGGAGTAACTACCACTTTGGGGTACCCATTGTCAGGCTCACAGGACGAAGCGGACAAAGTATTGAGTACCGGGTGTAGAGAAGTCTCTCTCCATTTGTCATCGAGTGGTATCCCGGAGGATTAAGGAGGCAACAGGGGATCCTCCGCCAGGTAGTAGAGGTGCACAGACTCAGAGGTAACCACAGCTTTGGAGCATCCTTGGACATGCACACCAGTTAAAGAGAGAGAAGCATCTGATGCCGGGTGCAGGAAGTTCTCCTGTGTGGAGTCTGGATGGGCAGAAGTCTCTTCGGGCAGGAGAACTGGTGCACTACCCACGCACATTACCCATTGGGGTTTCTCCGGGATACAGGGAGATGAAGCTTCAGTAGGGACTTCAAGGTTGGGGTCAGGAGGTCTCAGGGAGGACAGACCCTGGCGTGACGGCTTGCCTCTAAGTCTAGCACGTCTGGACTGCCTCTTGAGGTTGAGAGAAGTATTCCGGAAAGCGTAGTCACCCTGTGAGGATTCTGGGTGGGCAGTAGTCTCATTGGGCTGGAGGACTATTGCGCTACCCACACACATTACCCATCGGGGCTGCTCCGGGATATTGGGAGGTGAAGCTTCAGCAGGAGCCTCCGGGTTAGGATCATCGAAGACCATTAGAAAGGCCACCAGGAAGGCCATTAGGTCCCGGAGGATCGGATCCTGTGTTTCATATAGGGGGTTGATCCATTCCAAGGCATCACCCGCCAGGTAAGACATAATAAAGGCCACTTTAGCCCAATCGGAAGGAAAATAGAGAGGGTAGGCCTTAAAGTGTAGCATGCATTGCTCCACAAATGCACGACACTGTCTTGGATCCCCATAGTAACGTGGCGGATCCGCAGGAACGAGAGCTGATAGATCCATCTGGACGGTGCGTAATTTCGCCTGGAACTCAGCTAAGAGAAAAAAAATTTATTTATTTATTTTAATGCATATATTCGCTGGAAAACTTCTCAGAGGGCGAAGGCCGTGGGGCTCAACGGGAACCATGGCCTGAGCATGCTGTTATGCACACGCCCGGGCTAAGCGGCGTGTGCGTGTGATTGGTAGTGATTCCACTGGACCGTGCCGGAGAGTGAATGCCTGGAGGGGCGTAACTAGGTATTCACCCGATCCGACCAGGGTCGCACGACGGCATACGACGCCAGTGCACCAAGGAGGAACCGAGCAGAGGGACCAGGTGCTACTCCAGGACAGACCCCGGACACGGCTGTTGACCCACACAGGGGAATACAGGAACAGACTGGTAGGCTGGCACACAGACTGGTGGGTATAGGCAGGCACGACTGGTATGCAGGCAGGCGGGTAAGCAGGCAGGGGGGGTACAGGCAAGCACAGCTAGAGTGCAGACAGGGAGGCACTAGCAGGTAGGAACACAGGCGGGATAGGGCCCAGTACACACTGGGACTCAGGAACATTACAGGCAGAGGGGTACAGGCAGGGCAGGACAGGACTGCCGGAGCAGCGGGCAGAAGCAGGGCAGGACAGGACTGCCGGAGCAGCGGGCAGAAGCAGGGCAGGACAGGACTGCCGGAGCAGCGGGCAGAAGCAGGGCAGGACAGGACTGCCGGAGCAGCGGGCAGAAGCAGGGCAGGACAGGACTCTGTTCACACGGAACAGACAGGAAGGGAAAGACAGAGCCAGACACCCACAGGGTACTTGCAGTGAAGTAGCGAGTGGACCACAAACTCACAAACGGGAGTACAGAGACAACAGGCAGGAGTTAGGTACGAGTTCAGACTCTGCAGAAAAAGGAAGGGAACGGACATAGAGGCAAAACAGGTAAAGGATAGGAGAGAGTTCAGACTGGAACTGAGTGTACGGAGGAGACCGACACTGCAGCGGGATACAGGAGCGGGTCTGGGAATACTGCCCCCAGAGAGGCGGGACGAACAGGCAAGGAGCGTGTTCAGACAGGACAGACAAGATACAGGAGCGGGTCTAGGTAATCGGCCCCTAGAAGGCGGGAGGAACAGGCTAGGAGCGTGTTCAGACAGGACAGACAAGATACAGGAGCGGGTCTAGGTAATCGGCCCCTAGAAGGCGGGAGGAACAGGCTAGGAGCGTGTTCAGACAGGACAGACAAGATACACAGAAAGGACTCAGTTCAGACACGGGAACTAATACCGCAAAGCAGGAGACATACAGGACTCAGTTCAGACACGGGAGCTGATACCGCAAAGCAGTAGACATACAGGACTAAGTTCAGACAGGCCTGGAAATACAGCCTCCAGGAAAGGCAGACAAGGAAACAAAGACGGGACCTGGCACCTTCAGAGTGCAAGCACACACTGAAGGAAACACTATGCTCAGGCAGGGATAGAAGGGAGCTGCTGAGCTATATACCAAGTGTCAGACAGCAATAGGCTGAGGACGCACAAGGGGTGTGACCCACAGCAGGTACAAAAAGCAGGAAGTGATCGGGCGCCGCCCTTAAGCAGCAGAGACAGACACAAACAGACAGCATGGAGGGAAGCCAGAGAGACATTCTGGACAGGAGATCAAGTGCGCGCTCCTGCACAGTGGGAGATGGACCACTATGCAAGGACGCCGCCAGGTATGTTACATTTACTAGTTATGTTTTTTATAGTTCTGCTTACTTGTCAGTATGTAAGATTCACTTGTAAAATGTCCAGCAGTCCACTAATCTCATCTTTATCTCAGGAGTCCATTGTTTCAACAGCCAATAATCTCATTAGGTGAGTGTAGATTGAGTCACAGTGGAGAAGTCACCACAGGGGGTCTTACTGGCAGTCTCAGGTGAAGGCTTCTAGAATATTCTTCATTGTTTTAGGGAACAGTGAATGTTTAAGGGGGAGGGTGTGATCACTTCTGACCTGGGAGGGTACTGATCCCAGTGGAAGAAAGTGGAGACATGTTTTAGAGAGTTGTGTGGAAGGATTGAAGGAAGAGGATGGAGACCGTGGACTTGGAAGGATGGATAAACATGTTACCATTATGGATTATGTAGTTTGGATTTAAACTTTCTTAAAAGGACTGCTGCTACTAGATACCTGTGCTTTCATCGTTATATCTGCCGTCTAGAGGATCATGGACTGTGGCTACAGACTATACTGGAAGGAGATACAAAATCTGTGGGCCAACCAAAAGTTGGGAGACAGTGAGTATGGCCTTATACAAAGCCAGTTTGACTTCTGAATCCAGATTGGGAACTTAAGGACTGAGAGAACTGTATTTTGGCCATTTACCTGGAACTGCTTTATTACCATGGCTGTGATCAATAAAATATTGTTGCATCCCTAACCTGCCTATGTGATTACTTACAACCCACAACCTCAGATCTTTACAAGTATTTTGGCAAACTGAAGTCTAGTTTTTTTTATGTCTGTTTCATTTCATTCAAATGTCAACGGATAGTTCGCGCTGACACTGATGCCTGCCTGCAGGACAGCTTGAATTTCTTTGGAACTTCATTGGGACTGCTTATCCACCATCCAGACTATCCTGCGTTGCAACCTTTCATCAATCTTTGTCTGCCGTCCACGTCCAGAGAAATTAGCTACAGTGCCATGGGTTGTAAACTTCTTGATTATGTTGCGCACCGTGGACATAGGAACATTAAAATCTCTGGGGACTTGTAACCTTGAGATTGTTGATATTTTTCAATCATTTTAGTTCTCAAGTCCTCAGACAGTTCTCTTCTATTTCTGATCTCCATGCTTAGTGTGACACACACAATGCAACGATTGAGTCAACTTCTCCCCTTTTTATCTGGTTTCAGGTGATTTTTATATTACCCACACCTGTTACTTGCCACAGGTGAGTTTGAACAAGCATCACATGCTTGAAACAAAGTTGTTTACCTACAATTTTGGAAAAGGTGCCAACAATTTTGTCCAGCCGATTTTTGGGGTTTTGTGTGAAATTATGTCCAATTTACTTTTTTTCAGTTTTTTTTTGGTTTGTTCCAAAGGACACACAAAGCAAATAGACGTGTATAACAAAACATTTGTAACAGCAATAATTTTTTGGGAGAAATACTTCATTTTCTGCAACAATTTCAAGGGTGCCAACACTTTCGGCCATGACTGTGTGTTGGTGACTGCAAAGTGATACTGACGTGTCACCGAGGACGGCTGGTAGCGCTGGTTGTTACTTGGTGCTTCTTGCTGTACCACACACTGGGATTAGAAACGCTTGCTTTATCACACGCTGGGAGTAGATTACATGGACTGTATCATGTGCTGGGATTAGACACAGCTCAGTGAAGCATATCACACATGGTGGGATTAGATACAAACTGTATAACAGGATGGAATTAGATGTAAGACTTAGTGGAGAGTATCACACTTAATGGGATTAGATACAGGGCTCAGTGGACTGTATCACGCATTGATTAGATACATGGCTCAGCAGAGTGTATCATACATGATAGGTTCAGCTGCACGGCTCAGAAGACTGATTCTCTATGGGGTTAAGGTCAGGAGAGTTTGCTGGCCAATCAAGCACAGTGATACTGTTGTTTTTAAACCAGGTATTGGTACTTTTGGCAGCGTGGACAGGTGCTAAATCCTGCTGGAGAATGAAATTTCCATCTCCAAAAAGCTTGTTGTCAGAGGGAAGCATGAAGTGCTCTAAAGTTTCCTGGTAGATGGCTGCGCTGACTTTGGTCTTGATAAAACACAGTGGACCTACACCAGCAGATGACATGGCTCCCCAAACCATCACTGATTGCCGAAACTTCACACTAGACCTCAAGCAGCTTGGATTGTGTGCCTCTCCACTCTTCCTCCAGCCTTTGGGACCTTGATTTACAAATGAAATGCAAAATTTACTTTGCATTTACTTAGTGTCAATGACCGCCTTCTGGACATCTGTCAAGTCAGCAGTCTTCCCCATGATTGTGGAGCCTACTGAAACAGACTAAGGGACCTTTTTAAATGCTTAGGAAGCCTTTTCAGGTGTTTTTTGTTTATTATTCTAATTTACTGAGTTAATGACTTTTGTGTTTTCATTGGCTGTAAGCCATAATCATCAATATTAACAGAAATAAACACTTGAAATAGATCACTCTGTTTGTAATGACTCCTATATGAGTTTCACTTTTTGTATTGAAGAAGTGAAATAGAATATCATCAAAAAGTTAATTTAATTTAGTCATGCATGTGCATCTATGTCTGAAATGTTGTCGTTTCAGAGAAAAACATACTTTAATAGCTGCGGGACACGGAGGCGCGGGTTGAAGCCGGGGACTGCCTGTAGGACTAGTGCACTCTGAGAGAAGCCGAGGACCCGTCTGTAGGAGTAGTGCACTCTGGGAGAAGCCGAGGACCCGTCTGTAGGAGTAGTGCACTCTGGGAGAAGCCGAGGACCGCCTGTAGGACTAGTGCACTCTGGGAGAAGCCGAGGACCCGTCTGTAAGACTAGTGCACTCTGAGAGAAGCCGAGGACCCGTCTGTGGGACTAGTGCACTCTGAGAGAAGTCGAGGACCCGTCTGTGGGACTAGTGCACTCTGAGAGAAGTCGAGGACCCGTCTGTGGGACTAGTGCACTCTTAGAGAAGTCGAGGACCCGTCTGTGGGACTAGTGCACTCTGAGAGAAGTCGAGGACCCGTCTGTGGGACTAGTGCACTCTGAGAGAAGTCGAGGACCCGTCTGTGGGACTAGTGCACTCTGAGAGAAGTCGAGGACCCGTCTGTGAGACTAGTGCACTCTGAGAGAAGTCGAGGACCCGTCTGTGGGACTAGTGCACTCTGAGAGAAGTCGAGGACCCGTCTGTGGGACTAGTGCACTCTGAGAGAAGTCGAGGACCCGTCTGTGGGACTAGTGCACTCTGAGAGAAGTCGAGGACCCGTCTGTGGGACTAGTGCACTCTGAGAGAAGTCGAGGACCCGTCTGTGGGACTAGTGCACTCTGAGAGAAGTCGAGGACCCGTCTGTGGGACTAGTGCACTCTGAGAGAAGTCGAGGACCCGTCTGTGGGACTAGTGCACTCTGAGAGAAGTCGAGGACCCGTCTGTGGGACTAGTGCACTCTGAGAGAAGTCGAGGACCCGTCTGTGGGACTAGTGCACTCTGAGAGAAGTCGAGGACCCGTCTGTGGGACTAGTGCACTCTGAGAGAAGTCGAGGACCCGTCTGTGGGACTAGTGCACTCTGAGAGAAGTCGAGGACCCGTCTGTGGGACTAGTGCACTCTGAGAGAAGTCGAGGACCCGTCTGTGGGACTAGTGCACTCTGAGAGAAGTCGAGGACCCGTCTGTGGGACTAGTGCACTCTGAGAGAAGTCGAGGACCCGTCTGTGGGACTAGTGCACTCTGAGAGAAGTCGAGGACCCGTCTGTGGGACTAGTGCACTCTGAGAGAAGTCGAGGACCCGTCTGTGGGACTAGTGCACTCTGAGAGAAGTCGAGGACCCGTCTGTGGGACTAGTGCACTCTGAGAGAAGTCGAGGACCCGTCTGTGGGACTAGTGCACTCTGAGAGAAGTCGAGGACCCGTCTGTGGGACTAGTGCACTCTGAGAGAAGTCGAGGACCCGTCTGTGGGACTAGTGCACTCTGAGAGAAGTCGAGGACCCGTCTGTGGGACTAGTGCACTCTGAGAGAAGTCGAGGACCCGTCTGTGGGACTAGTGCACTCTGAGAGAAGTCGAGGACCCGTCTGTGGGACTAGTGCACTCTGAGAGAAGTCGAGGACCCGTCTGTGGGACTAGTGCACTCTGAGAGAAGTCGAGGACCCGTCTGTGGGACTAGTGCACTCTGAGAGAAGTCGAGGACCCGTCTGTGGGACTAGTGCACTCTGAGAGAAGTCGAGGACCCGTCTGTGGGACTAGTGCACTCTGAGAGAAGTCGAGGACCCGTCTGTGGGACTAGTGCACTCTGAGAGAAGTCGAGGACCCGTCTGTGGGACTAGTGCACTCTGAGAGAAGTCGAGGACCCGTCTGTGGGACTAGTGCACTCTGAGAGAAGTCGAGGACCCGTCTGTGGGACTAGTGCACTCTGAGAGAAGTCGAGGACCCGTCTGTGGGACTAGTGCACTCTGAGAGAAGTCGAGGACCCGTCTGTGGGACTAGTGCACTCTGAGAGAAGTCGAGGACCCGTCTGTGGGACTAGTGCACTCTGAGAGAAGTCGAGGACCCGTCTGTGGGACTAGTGCACTCTGAGAGAAGTCGAGGACCCGTCTGTGGGACTAGTGCACTCTGAGAGAAGTCGAGGACCCGTCTGTGGGACTAGTGCACTCTGAGAGAAGTCGAGGACCCGTCTGTGGGACTAGTGCACTCTGAGAGAAGTCGAGGACCCGTCTGTGGGACTAGTGCACTCTGAGAGAAGTCGAGGACCCGTCTGTGGGACTAGTGCACTCTGAGAGAAGTCGAGGACCCGTCTGTGGGACTAGTGCACTCTGAGAGAAGTCGAGGACCCGTCTGTGGGACTAGTGCACTCTGAGAGAAGTCGAGGACCCGTCTGTGGGACTAGTGCACTCTGAGAGAAGTCGAGGACCCGTCTGTGGGACTAGTGCACTCTGAGAGAAGTCGAGGACCCGTCTGTGGGACTAGTGCACTCTGAGAGAAGTCGAGGACCCGTCTGTGGGACTAGTGCACTCTGAGAGAAGTCGAGGACCCGTCTGTGGGACTAGTGCACTCTGAGAGAAGTCGAGGACCCGTCTGTGGGACTAGTGCACTCTGAGAGAAGTCGAGGACCCGTCTGTGGGACTAGTGCACTCTGAGAGAAGTCGAGGACCCGTCTGTGGGACTAGTGCACTCTGAGAGAAGTCGAGGACCCGTCTGTGGGACTAGTGCACTCTGAGAGAAGTCGAGGACCCGTCTGTGGGACTAGTGCACTCTGAGAGAAGTCGAGGACCCGTCTGTGGGACTAGTGCACTCTGAGAGAAGTCGAGGACCCGTCTGTGGGACTAGTGCACTCTGAGAGAAGTCGAGGACCCGTCTGTGGGACTAGTGCACTCTGAGAGAAGTCGAGGACCCGTCTGTGGGACTAGTGCACTCTGAGAGAAGTCGAGGACCCGTCTGTGGGACTAGTGCACTCTGAGAGAAGTCGAGGACCCGTCTGTGGGACTAGTGCACTCTGAGAGAAGTCGAGGACCCGTCTGTGGGACTAGTGCACTCTGAGAGAAGTCGAGGACCCGTCTGTGGGACTAGTGCACTCTGAGAGAAGTCGAGGACCCGTCTGTGGGACTAGTGCACTCTGAGAGAAGTCGAGGACCCGTCTGTGGGACTAGTGCACTCTGAGAGAAGTCGAGGACCCGTCTGTGGGACTAGTGCACTCTGAGAGAAGTCGAGGACCCGTCTGTGGGACTAGTGCACTCTGAGAGAAGTCGAGGACCCGTCTGTGGGACTAGTGCACTCTGAGAGAAGTCGAGGACCCGTCTGTGGGACTAGTGCACTCTGAGAGAAGTCGAGGACCCGTCTGTGGGACTAGTGCACTCTGAGAGAAGTCGAGGACCCGTCTGTGGGACTAGTGCACTCTGAGAGAAGTCGAGGACCCGTCTGTGGGACTAGTGCACTCTGAGAGAAGTCGAGGACCCGTCTGTGGGACTAGTGCACTCTGAGAGAAGTCGAGGACCCGTCTGTGAGACTAGTGCACTGTGAGAGAAGTCGAGGACCCGTCTGTGGGACTAGTGCACTCTGAGAGAAGTCGAGGACCCGTCTGTGGGACTAGTGCACTCTGAGAGAAGCCGAGGACCCGTCTGTGGGACTAGTGCACTCTGAGAGAAGTCGAGGACCCGTCTGTGGGACTAGTGCACTCTGAGAGAAGCCGAGGACCCGTCTGTGGGACTAGTGCACTCTGAGAGAAGCCGAGGACCGCCTGTAGTACTAGTGCACTCTGGGAGAAGCCGAGGACCCATCTGTGGGACTAGTGCACTCTGAGAGAAGCTGAGGACCGCCTGTAGTACTAGTGCACTCTGGGAGAAGCCGAGGACCCGTCTGTGGGACTAGTGCACTCTGGGAGAAGCCGAGGACCGCCTGTAAGACTAGTGCACTCTGGGAGAAGCCGAGGACCGCCTGTAGTACTAGTGCACTCTGGGAGAAGTCGAGGACCGCCTGTAAGACTAGTGCACTCTGCAGCTCAGTCCCCCCAACACAAAGTTTTCCTGTGTCTCAGTACATAAAACGATAAAATTAATGGAGTCACTGCAAACTACAACTGATCCTGCGAAAAACAAGCCCTCACACAGCTGTGGGAAAGGAAAACTAACAACATATGGCTCTGGGCAAAATGGGAGGAGAAATAACAGTAGCCTGGTCCTGGAGGGGTTAAACGCACTATGTCCAGGCGCGGTATACGGTCGCCTCCGCTCCCTGACCGGCACAGTGTGTGTATGCGGGACAGGCCGGACCGCGCGCCGCCACCAGGGCACACTGCACACTGCGGCCATGACCGACGTCGCAACACGAAACAAGACCCGCAGTGAGGAAAACCCAACCAATCAGAGCGCAGCTTATTGGGCAGTCTAGTTACGGCGCCCCCATAGTGTCCGGATATCGCGAGAGCCCGATATCTATATAAGACGTTGCCTGCCCCGCGCCTGTTCTCATTAGACCGTCCATTGTGGTACGTCGGCGTGCGGCGCTCCAGGAACAGTGATGGAAGACAGCATGGATATGGACAACATGGCGCCCCTGCGCCCACAGAACTTCCTTTTCGGTATTCCGTTAGACTCTAGCTTCAGCTTCTTTGTATTCCGCTTAATGTACTCATCATGGCCGCCGGATGTGGCTGCACACATGTGTGGGGTGGTGGCATGTGGGCTATAGGCCGGTAACGGCAGCGGGAGGGCGGCGGTAAGTGGTGTTCGCTGGCGTGAGAAGGCGCCATGTGTGTACCACGTGTTAGGAGCCCCGAGTCCGCAGCACGGCGGTATGTGGCGTGTGGCTGCTGTGCTCCGGTGGGGGAGTCAGGGGGCCCCTCTAGACCACGTGAGCCGCCGCCCCCATCTCCCGCTGCCCCTGTATTACCTTTAATGTTTCTTGTTAGAAGCCTCCGTTAAGATGTGGCCTGCAGGGTTCCTGAGACGGCTTTACAACGGCGCACTGTAGAGGGAGCCTGGCCGTGACTGCAGCCGGTGTGCTTCCCGCCAGCGCTGTGCCTATGGGAGTTCAGCAGGCGGCTATAGGGACAGATGTGACTAGCATGTGCAGCCCTGCCGGCTTCTCTCCGCTTTGTGGTGACTGTCCCATATGTGTTCATGGGGAGTAAACCTGTGGGCCAGCTGGACTAGCCATGAACTGCTCCCAATAGTCCTCAGCTGGAGCCGCACTGGACTAGCCACAGACTGCTCCCAATAGTCCCTGGCTGGCTCTTCAGTGTCCAGGTGGTTCAGTGTAAATGAGACCTGACTGATCCTTTAACCAGGCTGTGAGTAATATTCTTGATTTGGGCAGCATGGATCTAGCGAGAAGTTCCCCTTAAAGGATTTGCCCACTGCTGACAAGCCCTTGTTAAAGGTAACCTGTTACCAGTTTGAGCCACTCTACGAATGCCACCACTTTTATCTGCTCCTGTGCTGCGTTCCACTAAAGTGTATATTGCCTCCTGACTCCTCCTGTATACATCCAAAAATAAATTTCACCCGAGCTGTTTAAATGAAGATGGTCCTGCCCAATGGGCGTCCTCTCTGCAGCGTCTGTGCCTCCTCGCTGTCCTCCAGCTTTGTCGTCCTGCGTCAGCCACATAGCGCGGAGTAATGTTGCGCCTACGCATGGATAACTCCATATGCGTCATCCACATCACTCAGGGCTGAAGGACGGCGATTAGGATCAGACGGATACCCCAGCGATGACTCGCCACCCAATTATCTTCATTTGAATATAGCAGAGAAATTCAGATATTTTGGGGGCATATAGGGACAGGTGTATCTAGGTTTTCCAACACCCAGGGCAAGTATTCAGTTTATCGCCCCCCTTCCCTCAAGCACCTATGCTGCTCTCCCTAATTCTCTCAAAGTTCAGTGAAAACTGAGGGAAGTTTGTCATGTGACTAAGTATGAAAATCGCATGTGAGTGAAGTGGCCGTGTGATAACTGCTAGAACCTAGCTAACTTCCCCCATAATCTGAACTTTGCACCTCTGTCTCAAAGACTTCTCTCGTGCTGCACCAGTTCTCTGGAATGCACTACTCCAGGTGATCCGACTGATGCCTAGCCCCCATGTCTTCAAGTGTGCTTTAAAAACCCATCGCTTTAAACAAGCCTACAACCTTTACTACTCATTAAATTAACTTTCCCCTGTTCCTTCCTTCTAAATATTACTCAGAATCTGTTCCCTACTCTTCATCTGTCTCCCACACCCTCTATACACAAGAAAACTGCACTCTGTACTTGATTATTGCACTTAAACATACTGGCTGATGACCGGATTATGCAGCTTTATATGAAAATCCCTATTTATTATAATTACCAGATCTGAAATAACAAGCACTTTTCACCTATTGTGTCCACCCATTTCCTTGTAGAATGTAAGCTTGTGAGCAGGGACCACATTTGTAATTTAACTGTTTAAACTTTATCACCTTGTATTGAATTTATTGTCTGTACATGTCCCCGCTTAATTGTAAAGTGCTGCGGAATATGTTGGCGCTATATAAATGAAAAATTATTATTAACCTGCAAGCAGAGGTGAATCCTGACAGTGAGTATATTACACACTGTTAGGAATGGCTACAGGTCTGTATTTTAGAGTTAAAGGGCTTGTCCAGATCTGAGATAAAATTCTTTGACTGCAAGCTTCTGAATTCTCACACCGCACTGCACACTTTTAGGATTATCCCTTGCTGATGGCAAGAGTGATAGTCATGATGTGAGCACAAGTATGTGATTTGTATACACATTCTGATTAGACTTGTCCAGCCTCGCTCAATTAATTTTCATTGTGTGAGGCCATGCATGTTTAGTCAGCACGGGACCACATGTATGCAAATCACTGGCACCAGAGAATCATGACAGCTATTTAATCTTGTCTAGACTCCATGATGAGTTTTCACATCCACCGCTAGTCTCTGCTGACTTCTCTCTTCTCCAGTCTTCTGCAGCACATCCCCACACGATGCCCTTATAGATAGCAGTGTCATACTGCTTCTGAATAAAAATATCTGTCCTATGCTGAGCCCCTGAATAAATAATTGCTCCTCACTATATCCCCTGCACAAAATGACTCCCACATTGTCCCTCTTATGGTACATGCCCTCCACACTGCCCTCTTTTCTATACAGGACCCCCTTCACTGTGTCCCCCTATAGAGCCCAGTCTCTACTGAGCCACTTCATCACACTCCCCTTTTTGGTACACTGTCCCCTTTTGCTGCACCCCACACCAGGGCTGTGGCGTTGGTAAGCCAAACCTCCGACTCCTCAATTTCCATGACTCCGACTCCCTCATACATGGCTCATGTTTAAGGGATAAATTTACTGTAGCTCAGATTCATCTCAGCTAAAAGTGTAGACCCTTAGATCAGGAATAGGACAGACATTTATAGGACATTTCATAACTTTCCCAAATTCTTATGAAAAAATATTCCCCACAAACCGCATTGAACTACTGTACCCAATTTATTAGATATTTTAGGAGTTGGTCCATTTTATACCGATTCCGACTCCACCAAAATGGACACACTCGACAGCCCTGCCCACACTACTCAGTCTAGTGTGCCACTCACATTTTTCTGCCACTGTACTGTCTCCTCACACTATTCCCCTCATTAATCTCTTCACACATTTCCCCCCTCCCTCCTCATACGGTCTCATCACATCCCTCCGCTAACCATATTGTCTCCTCACATATTTACCCCCTCGCTCTCTGTACTGCCTACCCGCACATCTCCTGACTCCCCATACTGTCTGCACAAATCACCCTCGCTCCCTATACTGTGTCTGCATACATTCTTCCCCTCCCGCCTCATACTGTCTGCACCCATCCCTCCACTCACCATACTGTTTGCACCCATCCGCTCCCCATTCTGTCTGCATATATGCCTGCCTCACTCCTCATACTGTGCTCGTGCCCATCCCCCCACTCTCCATACTGTCTGCACCAATGCCCCCTCATACTGTTTCCTCATAAATGCCCCCCATCTCCTCTCTTGCTCCTCATACTATGCTCAAATTTCTCCTGCTTCCCCCTTCCCATAGTGTCTGCACCCATCCCTTTCTCGTTCCCCAAATAGTGTCCTCAAATCTTATTTCCCTCACCCCCAAACTGTGTCCTCAAATCCTATTTGGCTGCTGGTGTTGCCCTGACCCTGCCTTTAGGACTTTAATCGTACTTGTGTCTGAGACTCGAGTACAATTGATCACTGGGAGCTGGCGCGCTGCACCTTCTGAGGTTTGATAGCCGGCTCAGAGAACTGCCAGCTCCCAGTCCGTCAGGGCAGCAAAATGCAGCCGCTGGGGAGACACCTTGGACCACCACATTTGGCATCGCGACGGCTGCCCGTTACCCTGGCAGATGTCCCACCTGCACCCCTAAGATACACCTCTGTATGGGAAGGGGTGGGGGGGTCAGGATACAATATACACTTTCGTGGAATTCAATTCTGGAGCAGATAAAGGTGTTGGCATTAGTTTGACTCAAAAACTGGTGCTAGGTTCCCTTTAAATACGGTTACCTAAAATAACAGCTCATGTGCCATTCTAGCGATTGTTGGTGCCGGCTTAGCCATAGCTCACATTCTTCGATCGCCGGTTCCTCGCCTGACATCCAAGGAAGGTCAGCGCTGCAGCCAATCATTAGCAGCTGCTAATGTTGAGAGGTGAAGACCTTATGTACCCTAAAATAGTGTCAAATGAGTTTGTCATGCAAAAAACCCAAGTCCCTGCATCAATGTAAAAATAAGTTTTGGGTCTCAGAAAATGGTGACACAAACCAGTCAATTTTTTTCTTACAAATTTCTTAATTATAAGAGTCTGGTTTGTCTGATACATCTACAGAGCGGAGGCTTCTTTTCCACTCCACTCTTGACAGGGTGGGACTTCTGCATCTTTCTGACTGACAGCCAGATACCCGCCCTGTGAACGGAGTGGAAAATAAACTTCTGCTCTGTCAACGTGATGTCTGCAGAGGCAGCTGAATATCCGGCAACAGCTATCTGTGGCCACTTTGTGCCGGCAAAAAAAATGCAACAGGCAGGTAAGTAGCAACTACTTGCCTCTTTGTGAAAAGCAAAAAATGTGCCTAAGCAGGAAGTCTCAGATAACATCTAAAAAGGTATTTAAGAAGATATCAATTGTTGAAAAATAACAATTTTGTGAAGACCCATTCCCTTAGTGTGATAGTTGTTTGCTGCGTTTAGAGGCAAATGGTGGCTGTGTTCTACCTCTGAGTACAAACGCTGTTTCACCAACATGTTTGCTTTGTAGGATGTGAACTGAAGGCAGACAAAAAGGAGTATGCATTTAAAGTGGATGATAACGAAAGTGAGCATCAGTTGTCATTAAGGACGGTAAGTATGGGATGATTGCCTTCAAGCTCTTTAAATTTGTAATGTAATAAAAGTATATAGACAGTGCAAGATGTGAATGGGTTAATATGTAGTTGTGTAAAATGTTTGATTCACTAATGTAAAGCAACATTTGATAGATTTTGATGCAGGTACTATATGGACATAGAGCTGGTGAGTAGCGTTTCTGCAAATTGGCTTCGTTGTTGAATGCAGTTATTTGTGCTAAAAATAAATCTGTTTAATTTTTGATCACATGGTACAGGTTTTTACCCTTAATCTTGACTGTTATTGCTAACGGTTTATAAAAGGGTGGACTGAAACACAAATGGGCTTTTAGAATGAAAATGTATTTATTTAATGCCATATTTTGTGTGTGTGGGGGGGTTTAACTACTTTTCTTTTGATGACTTTAAGAATCCCAGTGCATGCTGGGATACTAAAATGAAGAGTCATCAGGGGGCAGAGGCTGCTGTCACTGCCGCAGCATCTTCCTTACCCTGAAATAAAGAGTCATTGGTGATCTTTGTTTCAGGGGCTTGGCTAGTCCCTGCTCCACTGAGTATGTCTCCTACTTGTCATGGAACTGAAAAAAATAATGGAGAACCACAAGCCCTTCTGTGAAATCGACAAACGTTTCCATGATAAATAAAAACTGTTAACGCCCTCTGTACCAATGACTTATTACGTCACAGTGGGTGTATGTAGCAGGCTCAGAAGTTGAGCCCATTTCACACAAGGCAGATGCCCCATGTATTACACATCCAGTATCTCCTATCATCACTAATACAATGCTTTAGTATTGCAGCATATAGTATAAGTGATTGGATGATTGCAGGTTTAAAGGATTATTCCCATCTCCAAGATCCTATCCCAATATGTAATAGGTGTAGTAATAGCTAATACCTCCAATTAGAAATGTACTATAGTATTTTTGATTCGCTATCTCTTACCTCATGTGCAGGCATCGCAGGACCTTAGGTATCCATGGTTACGACCACTAGCAGCTAACTAACTGATTTTCTCTATCGCTTCATTGGGGGACACAGGACCATGGGTGTATGCTGCTGTCGCTAGGAGGTTGACACTAGGCAAAAAAAGGAAAATGGCTCCTCCTCCGCAGTATGCACCTGCCTACAGGCACCAAGCTCACCAGTTTAAGCTTAGTGTCTGTAGGAGGTAGACCTGGATCTTCACAGATACAACCCTGTTGTGTTTATTAACCTTTTGTTTTTTCTCTTTCAGATACAGCTCTTCAGGCTAACAGGGAACACTGCGTCCCCTGTTAACCCACAAGCAACCGAGAGAGCAGTGTGGCTACCCCCACATCGCCCACTCTCAGACCCGCTGGGCAGAACTTATCCCCTGTCACCTTAGGATGTCTCAGGGTGATTTCGGTGGCCAGTCCTAGCCTGTTCCCCACCCCAGCCCCATCCTCGGAGCGGCCTGGGAGGGAGACGGTGGTCCCTGCTAGTGACCTTCCCCCAGTTTTCTGGGGTTGACACCGTCTCCTGCACTGTCCAGGACCGGACAGTGCGGGAAGGAGGAAAAGCCAGGATCCCCCCCTATCCAGGAGGGCATCCTGAGACCATTTTCAGAAGGGGAGAGGACGAGACGACAGCCGCACCCGCTAAGAGAGGTATTTCCCACTGTCTCTTAGCTGTAGGTCCCAGTCCCCCGGCGTTACCTGCCCTCCTCCCCCCTCCCCCTCTCAACAAACATGGCACTTAACAGCGCTTCCCTGGGCCACTTCCCCCTTCTTCTCCCATTATGCGCGGCAGATATGCCGCGCTTTTCTCCGTCTGGGGAGCGTGTCCGGTGGGCGATCCCCCTCCGACGGCTATACGCCCCCTGCTATTTGTCCAACCAGGGCTGAGGAGCATAGTGACGCTTCCGTCACGCCCTCGAGCCTTCCGCGGACCTATCAACGGGGGGTCTTTCAAGCACGCCCCCCTTTCCATCCGCCTATCGGAGCCTCGACGTGCCCAATCATCAGGGCAGCGTCCTCTGCTCCTTCCCCTACACCGACGCCATCACTCTGCCACACGCAGCTCCCTACTCCGTCGGCACCTGACCGTGACCCGCTCCAGCCGCACCTTCGGAGCCTTTCAAGGGGACACGGGACCGCTTCTCTGCAGGATCGGGTAGGCTCTGTCCTGACATGACCCACACCCTTTCCTGACCACAGGCGTCCTCCTCTGTATTATCCCTGGCCTGACACACATGCCCAAACCCAGGCAGCTCTCAGTCCTTCCCTCTTACACTGTCACATACTACGCCTGTACTCTTTGCGGTACTAAGTGGCCCGCTGGTCTCACTACAGCCTTCTGCTCGACCTGCAAACCTCCCGCCTTGCTGGCACCCCAGGATCCCCCCGCCGCCCAGGACAAAGGAACTCCCTCCCCTCCGGAGTGGGCTGTTGCTATGTCCCAGTCTGTCTCTGACCTCACCAAGCTTTCTCAATCTCTGGTGCAGGTCTTAGAACGCTTGCCTATGTTATCCACGGCCACCTGTGCTCCGAACGTCTCCACAGACGATTCACAAGCACCCCTGCCCCCTCCTCACAGGGGCAGATTGACGGCACGTTCTCAGAAACTGATTCACACAAGCTCATCCTCCAGCTCTCGAGACTCCCAAGATGCTCCCTGCGTCTCACACCTCTTCCCCGGAGGTCGCCCTGGGATCTAACTCTGCATCGGATTCAGACTCTGGTTCCGTCTCTGACCAGTATTCAAGGATCCAGGACATGATTGACAGCCTTATTATGGCAGTCAATCAGACTCTGCATGTTAGAGAAGACGAGACCCATTCTCAGGACTACTCAGTTCCGTTAAAAAAAATTAAGCGCCCCGCACGCACTTTTTCTAACCATGCTGAATTTGACAGTGTTTTTCAGAAGCAGTGGGAGCATCCAGAAAAGCTCTTTACAGGAAAGAAACAGTTAAACATCCTATACCCCTTTAACCGTGACCTTGTCAGCAAATGGACGGAGTCCCCATTTGTGGATCCTCCCGTCTCTCGCCTTTCGGCCAAGACGGTGCGGTCTCTTCCGTACGGTTCCTCCCTTAAGGATACCACGGATAGACAGGTTGAGGCCCTCACTAAGTCAGCCTTTGAGGCCGCGGGCACCTCCCTTTGCCTCAACTTGGGTATCAAAAGCGGTGTCCGCATGGGCCAAACAGCTCAGACAGGGCATCCTAACAGGGGCCTCCCCGGACGATCTGGCCGACTTAGCAGATCAAATCAGCCACACAGGGAAATATCTACTTACGGCGTCCCTCGACTCCGCTGCATGCTCAGCCTGGGTTTGCAGCAATCTCGTTGCCTTACGTAGAATTCTTTGGCTTAAGGCCTGGAATGCCGACCCGGCTTCCAAAAGATCTCTAACTAATCTTCCTTTTCAAGGCTCCAGGCTGTTTGGATCCAAGCTAGACCAGATCATCTCTGATGCTACTGGGGGTAAGAGCATTCCAAGTCCTCTGGATCACGATCCAAGAGGTTTTCCTCAGCATGACGGGTCACTCCCACCTGGGACCTCTCCCAGGGTGGGCGGCCGTCTCCTTCTGTTCCCAGATTCTTGGCAATAGAGGATGCCTGGGTCAAGGAGTTTACTTCCAGCTACAAGATAGAGTTCAACTCCAGCCCACGATCACGTTTTCTCAGGTCCCGCCCCCCTC
Organism: Phyllobates terribilis; assembly: GCF_046119375.1. Taxonomy (NCBI): domain Eukaryota; kingdom Metazoa; phylum Chordata; class Amphibia; order Anura; family Dendrobatidae; genus Phyllobates; species Phyllobates terribilis. The sequence continues at coordinate 70,263,389 of NW_027362770.1, read as the reverse complement.
AACCATCTCTGCTTCCCGGTTTCCTTCAAGCCATCGCCTCCCTTCTGCGCTCAGGAGTCATAGTCCCGGTTCCCTTTCAGGAAAGGTTTTCCGGTTTTTACTCAAACCTCTTTGTCGTCCCAAAAAAGGACGGCTCACTGCGTCCGATTCTGGACCTCAAACTGCTAAACCGACATGTACGCATCCGAGAGTTCAGGATGGAGTCCCTCAGGTCGGTAATAGCCTCGATGGAAACCGAGGAATATCTATGTTCAGTGGACATTCAGGATGCGTACCTTCACATCCCAATCTGCGCATCACATCAGAAGTTCCTTCGCTTTTACTTCAGGAACGCGCATTACCAGTTCACTGCCCTCCCCTTCTGCCTCGCCACAGCCCCGAGGGTTTTCACGAAGGTCATGGCGACAGTTATGGCCATTCTTCGAACAAGGGGAATTGTAATCATCCCCTACCTCGACAACCTGTTAATTAAAGGCCCCACGTTCAGGGACTGTCTCCAGTCTCCAGATCACCTTGAACACACTCTCTCTGCTAGGCTGGCTGATCAACACAGACAAATCCTACCTAGTCCCATCCCAACGCTTAACCTTCTTAGGGATGCAGTTCGACACGACTCGTGCCCGGGTCCTCCTTCCGAGGGAAAAGAAACTCTCTACGGCAGGGGATCCACATCCTCTCCGACCCAAGTCCACACTCCCTTCGCCTATGCATGAGTGTCCTGGGAAAAATGGTAGCAGCCATGTAGGCAGTTCCGTTTGCCCAGTTCCATACCCGGCCCCTTCAACTAGCCCTTCTCTCAGCTTGGGACAAGAATCCGTCATCTCTAGATCGACGCATCAGGTTACCTCGTCAAGTAAGACGGTCGCTAACTTGGTGGTCCCGCCCTTTTTCCTTCAGACCTGGGAGATCATTCCTTCCGCTTCGCTGGCAGGTGGTCACGAACGATGCCAGTCTCATCGGTTGGGGGGCAGTTTTTCTGCAACACGCGGTCCAGGGCCGGTGGAGTCCCCACGAAGTCTTCCTACCCATCAACATTCTGGAGATGAGGGAGATTTACATGGCGTTGCGTCACTGGCTGAAGATCCTGGCAGGGTTCCCAGTCCGTGTACAATCGGACAATGCCACGGCCGTGGCATACATAAACAATCGGGGAGGAACGTGCAGCAAGCCTGTTTTAAAAGAGGTGGCAAGACTGCTTCTTTGGGCCTAGAAGATCTGAGCAGTCCACATTCCAGGGGTCGACAATTGGGTGGCCGACTTCCTCAGCAGGGCCTCGCCTCAGGAGAACGGTCTCTCCATCCCGAGGTTTCACCAAATCTGCTTACGGTGGGGCACGCCGGACGTCGACCTCATGGCGTCCCGCTTAAACCACAAGGTTCCGTCCTTTGTAGCTCTGTCCCGCGATCCGCTAGCAATCGCCCAGGACGCGCTAGTCATGTCATGGTCACAGTTCCAACTGCCATATCTCTTTCCACCTCTACCTTTGATCCCTCGAGTCATTAAAAAGATCAAGACAGTTCTCCTAGTAGCCCCAGATTGGCCCAGACGCAGCTGGTACGCAGATCTGATAAATCTGCTCGTCGACTGCCCCTGGAGACTACCAGACCATCCGGACCTCCTCTCTCAGCGTCCTATTCTTCATCAGAGTTCTCGTCCTCTGAATTTAATGGTATGGCCGTTGAGGCCGCGGTGTTGAAGAGGGCGGGCTTTACTGATAATGTCATTCAGACCCTAATTAACGCCAGAAAACACGCTACCTTGCGCATATACCACAGAACTTGGAGAGACTTTTTTCGTCACTGTGAACAGGATCAGCTGGCTCCTATGTCTTTTTCTTTGCCAGTCATTTTGGCTTTTCTTCAGGCTGGCCTAGAGGCGGGACTCTCTCTCAACACTCTCAAAGGCCAAGTTTCGGCCTTGTCCATTCTATTCCAACGTAACTTAGCTAGCCGTCATCAGGTCAAGACGTTTCTACAAGGGGTGGCCCACCTGGCGCCTCCCTATCTGCCTCCAGTGCAACCATGGGACCTTAATATGGTCCTAAGCGTCCTACAACAGTCTCCGTTTGAACCCATTCAGGACATTCCAGCCGCTCTTCTTTCCTGGAAGGTGGCTTTTCTGGTGGCTGTTACCTCTATTAGGAGGGTTGCAGAACTCGCGGCCCTCTCTTGTCGGTCCCTTTTTCTGGTATTCCATCAAGACAAAGTAGTGCTCAGGCCGGTGCCTTCCTTTTTGCCAAAGGTGGTTTCCGCTTTTCACAATAATGAGGACCTTGTTTTGCCTTCCTTTTGCCCGACTCCAGTGCATCCACGGGAGAAGTCCCTGCACAAACTGGACCTGGTCAGAGCTCTACGTGTGTACCTTTCTAGAACGGCCTCCCTTCTGCGCTTGGATGCCTTTTTGTCATCCCTGAGGGGCATCACAAGGGTCTTCCTGCTTCCAAGTCAACCATCGCCCGTTGGATACGTTCGACCATTTTGGAGGCATATCGCATCTCTGACAAACCTCCCCCTCCCGGAGTAAGGGTTCTCTCCACCAGGGCGGTGGGGGCCTCTTGGGCGGTCCGCCATCAGGCTTCGGCCTCTCAAATCTGTAAAGCCGCAACGTGGTCTTCGCTCCACACCTTTTCAAGGTTTTACAAGGTCCACACTTATTCTTCGGCTGATGCCAGTCTTGGATGGAAGGTCCTGCAGGCGGCAGCTGCCGCAGTCTGACCTAGTCTGTGACTATCTTCTGTTCTCCCACCCAGGGGACTGCTTTGGGACGTCCCATGGTCCTGTGTCCCCCAATGAAGGGATAGAGGGATTTTTGGTACTCACCGTAAAATCTTTCTTGGAGCCTTCATTGGGGGACACAGCACCCTCCCTGATTTTGGGCATATGTCCAGTTGGCCCTGTTGGGCATCTCATTCAGTTTTCACGGTTGTGCCCCGTTGGGCATTACATAGTTGGTTAGTTTGTTCTTCTCCTTCTGCTCTAGCCACTAACTGGTGAGCTTGGTGCCTGTAGGCAGGTGCATACTGCGGAGGAGGAGCTATTTTCCTTTTTTTGCCTAGTGTCCACCTCCTAGCGACAGCAGCATACACCATGGTCCTGTGTCCCCCAATGAAGGCTCCAAGAAAGATTTTACGGTGAGTACCAAAAATCCCTCTTTATCAGTGGACGTAACCGTGGATACCTAAGGTCCTGCAATGCCTGCACATGAGGTAAGAGATGGCGAATCAAAAATACTATACTACATTTCTAATTGGAGGTATTTGCTAATATTATTACTACACCTACTACATATTGGGATAGGATCTTGGAGATGGAAATACCCCTTTTAAGTCTCCAACCGAGACTAAAAAATAAAATGGAAACATTTTTGAAAGCTAAAAAAAAATATGGAGGTGAAATCACCTCCTTTATTTTCCCTTTTCAAAAATAAAGAAAATTTAAAAAATACATACCTTATTTGGCACACTGGATCATCAGACGCACCCCAAATTTTAAGGCGTAATTTTTTTTTTTATTATTGTATGAAATGAAGTTCTGTCTTATAGTCTGAATTTAGCTTACTGGGGGGACAGTTGAGAGTGGAGCATGGTCACGGGAGGCTGGGGCGCTGCTGCAGGAAGCTGGCAGTGGCAGGAGTGGGTTGATGCTGCTGGCCCTGGGCTGGGAGGAGGGAGTGTCCTGGTAGTGGGCTTCAAGAAAATGTCAGCTGTGCAGGCAGGAGTGGCGTTCCTGCTCTGCACATTGCTCTCCCGGCCTTCAGGAAAATAGCTGCAGGCGGCGGTTCATGTGCACATTTAAATCACAATCTCCTATGAAAGCTGGCCATGAGCCGACGTTCACAGGAAGATCGTGATGACAGGCACGTGGGTCTTCAGCTGACCCCCGGCTGACATGACAACCCATCAGATGCACTTCCTGTCTGCACGTGTTTAAATGCCACTGTGATTGACAGTGGCATTTAACAGGTTTACAGCCACGGGTGGATTTCTGATCTGCCTGCGGCTGTTAAAGGTACTTTATGGCTAAATAAATCAGTCATCAAGTGCAGGGAAACATGCAGGCTGAGCATGAGCCTGTATCAAAGGCAGGGACACGAACGATGATTTAAATGTCATCGGTCATGAAGGGGTTAAAATATAGATTCCTGAAGAACCACTTGAGTGGAGTGGTGATTGATCTTGCATACCTCCACTCCATTCATTCTTATTACGACTGCCAGAGATCAGCAAGTGCAGTGTTTAGCTGCTCTTCAGCAGCAGTGTGCATGATCAATCACGCCATTCACAGTTCTTTTCAGAGCCTCTGTTCTCTGCATTGGTGGAGGTCCTGTAATGTACACAGTGTAACAAATGTGGAACTAACATACTCTATTTGCCTTGGTTTTTGTTTCAGGTTAGCTTAGGTGCTGGCACTAAAGATGAACTACATATTGTTGAGGCAGAAGGAATGAACTATGAAGGAAAACAGTTGAAGATTGTTCTTGCGTCCCTGAGACCATCTGTCCAGCCAACAGTGGGTATTGATGTATAAAGAGGGTCTGGTCATTAAAGTGTATATATTTTTTAAACTACATTTGTATATTTAATAACATCCTATCTTAAATTTTCTGCTATTTTTCAGAAAATGCCAAGTGGGTGTCAATGTTCTGGTTAGTGCTAGGAAACTAGTTTTGAGAGCCCAGTTTTCCAGCTACTAATCTGCTGGGCCATATGATTGTCAAAACAATTCAGAATCTAATTAATACTAGATAATTGCATTAGAATTTGTGCTTATTTTAGATAATTTTGGTAAATGCAGAGAAAATCTTTCATGGTACCAGTTAAAGGCATTCTGTAATTGTTTTGCAATTACATATTTGAATGGGAGTAGGTGTCACTGACACAAAGCCCTAGGATTAGTAGTGAAGAGGTGTTGGCCAGACTCCCTCATTACTAAACCTGTAAGTAAAGAGTTAAATAAACACTGAGAATGAAACACATTATTTGAAATAAAGCACATTCTTTAAAGGGGTTTTCCCATGAACTGTAATGTCTGTGTACTCTTTTGCTTCCTCCCCTGCCCAGGAGATGTGGTATGTTCCGTACACGGTCAGACACAGACAATATTTAAAATGAACTTTTGTTTGTGGGAAAGCCCCTTTAATCATTTAAATTAACCAATATACTCACCCCAGGTCTGCAAATTTCTGCAATCAAATACTCAATGTTCACACACAGCCTGACGGTATAGTTAACGCCCACCTGATGGAATATGTGGTTTACTGAGCACAATCCTGCTGTCAGGTGGGTGACATTACACTGATTAATATGACACCTTGCTTGATGAAGTCTGTCCTGTGGTTCTTGTGTAATCTTTACTTTCAGTTTGGCGATGATATGCTCATGCTCCGAGGTGGCCTGTGGGGGGCGCTCTATGTGGTGCTCTGCTTATGTATTCCGATGTCTGGCTTCTGACAGGTCACTGTGCCTTCAGGGAGCTACCTCCTATTTTAAATACTGCATGTGTAGTTGTGGTACAAATCCTAAAATTTACATGCAGCAAAATGGCCCCACACATGCGCAGTAGCCTCTCTCGTTTGCCGATAGATGCTACTGCGCAAGCACGGCTGTCGGCGCCATATTGCTGCAGCCAATTTTTTTCCTCCAGCAAAATGACGCGTGCGCAGTAGTATCTCTCGCTTGGTGATAGATGCTACTGCGCTGTTAGCGTCGCCATTTTGATGGAGGAAAAAGAAATTTGCCTTCGGCAATATTGCACCGCCGGCCGCGCTTGCGCAGTAGCATCTATCTGCAAATGAGATGCTACTGCGCATGTGTGGGTGGAGGGGCCATTTTGCTGCATGCAAATTTCAGGATTTGTACCACAATTGCACATGCAGTATTTAAAATAGGAGGCAGGTCAGTGAAGGCACAGTGACCTGTCAGAAGCCAGACATAAAAATACATAAGCAGAGCACCAGATAGAGCCCCCCCCATTCCCACAGGCTGCCCCGAAGCATGTGTATGTCGTCTCAAAACTGAAAATAAAGATTATAAAAGAACCACAGGACAGATTTCATAAACCCAGGTATCATTTTACTCAGTGTAACGGCGCCCACTTGACAGTGTATGTAGTTTACTGAGCACAATCCTGCTGACGGGCGTGCTTTAAACACTGCTCCTTTAACTTATTGCAGATGTTAACTTCTCTATTGCTGTACAGGAGCAATCATCATATTACAGTACTTGCTCCTGCACTGAAGACTAGGTAAGAGCTACAAGCAGCAGGACATTGCCTGCTCAAGACCTTTGAGAACAGTGGATTAGTGAACTTGTATAATTGAGGATCATTATTTAATCTGTTGATGGACTAAGCCTACAGTGAAGTCATAATAATTTGTATTTTTGTGTTTTAGGTTTCTCTTGGCGGATTTGAAATTACACCCCCTGTGACTTTGCGGCTGAAGTCTGGATCCGGTCCTGTATATATCAGTGGGCAGCATCTTGTTGGTATGTAGCTTTCAGTATTTTTTCCTCCTTTGGACGGAAGGGTATGACATTTTAATTAACAAATCACATGTTATCTATCACTTGTATGAAAAGTAAGAGTTATCACTGGAATTTAGTCTAAAATGCTGACTTCAGAAAATAATCATTTGGCAAAACTTTAAAGATTAAAAGTTATGAAAAAGTACCCTTTTTTTTTTCCACTGGGCATCAACTGTTGTGATCCTAAAAACTGGGGTTCTTAAGAGTCACTTGTGAATGGAAGCAGTGGTTGATCAGGCGCTCTGCCACTCCTCCATTCATTTTAAATGGGACGGTCGAAATAGCCGAATATTGCTCTTGGTCCAGCTTCAACTCTCCCTTAAAAATTAAGCAGAGTTTGAGACGGTGGTCGACCATGCACTTCACACTGGGCTTGGTTCTCTGGATCGGCAGTCCCAGGAGTTGGACCCCCAGCGACTATGTAGGGTATAATTTTCAAATTTGTGAATACCCCTTTAATCTTTTATTTTATTCTTTAATCGGGACGAATTGGCAATTTATAACAATCAAACTTGCACAATTGTGCAACAGGAGACAAACCATTTATTGTTCTAAACGTCACATTCTTTTGGATTAGTTCTGTAGACAATGCTTTTCTTTGAATTTAGCACTTTATATTTTCAGCATTAGAAGACTTGGGCTCATCAGATGAGGACGATGATGAAGAGGAGGAAGAAAACACAGAAGTGGCAAAGAATATGAAAAGGCCTGCTGCTTTACCATCTAAGGTCCAACAGGTATGGTAGAGTTCAATTTTTATTCACCCTTGTATTCTATTGTGCTTGTACAAAACCTAACCACCGGTTTGATTTAAATAGAAAAAGATAAAGTTGGATGAAGAGGATGAAGATGATGACGACGATGAGGACGATGAGGATGAAGATGATGACGATGATGATGACGATGATGAGTAAGTTTCAGAATTCCTAGAAGGTGCTTGGCATATTTATTTGTAGTGTTAGCTTATGTTCAATCTTAACTACCTGCATCTAATGTTTTATTGACTGCTCATAGCCCGCCAATTGTTTAGGATCGACCCTGTAAGCAATGTAGTATTGTGGATAATCACCAAAATATAGTTGGCATACGCCATGTATCCGCTTGTACCGTCAAAAAATATTCAGATTAGTTTATATTTACGTAGGATTTACTGGGGGAGAAACTTGTGAAATGGGTCGTCATTTGACATACTATACACTGATACACAAATCCTACAAGACACCAGTTTACTGCAGTATCATAATCTTTTTTTTTTTTCTTTGCAATTTATGGTAAGTTGGATGCAAATGTATTGTTATAAGTTTGGTTCAATGTTTTTGTTCTACTCTAAGGCTAAGTGCCCACAAAGCAGAAATGCTGTGGATTTTTCCTGAGCGTTTCTGCATCTCCCTGGCAGAAAAAACGCATGCGGATTGTACATGCGTTTTCCTGCCAGGGACATGCGGATGTGAAGCGTTCTTCACATGCATTTCCGCATGCGGGTTGACAAGCGCTTTCCAAGTGATTTTAGCACTTGGAAAAGTGCTTGACAACTTGGTCACACTATATAAATTCATGAAAACGGTATGGATTTATATAGTGTGACCAAGTTACGATGCTGCAAAATGTAGATGAACAGTAAAAAAAAAAAGCATAAATGTTGAAAAATAAAAAAAACATTATACTCCCCTTCCGATGGCCCCCGGTCTCTCCACTACGGTGCGTCCGGTGACTGGGGGCTCGCGGTGCTCTAAAAAGGACCTTCCATGACTTCATGTAGTCATGTGACAGGTCATGCGACTGCCGACGTCAGCCGTTGCGTGACCTGTCACATGACTAAATTATGTCATGGAAGGTCCTTTTACACCACCGCGAGCAGCCGAAGAGCCAGCAGCGCCACCGGGAGCAGACAGGGGGCCATCAGGAGTAAGCATATGTTTATTTTATTTTAATTCTTTAACTACAGGTACTATGGTACCTGGGTTTGGAGGAGAGTCTCCCCTTCTCCAGACTCGAGTATCCATCCGTGCATTGAATCGCATAATAGCCGCATGTGTACGTGTAGTCATGCGGATGTTATGCGGTCCAATGCAAGTCAATGGCAGCGATTCCGCAAAATGGTAGTGCTGCGGATTTTTCCACAATGATAATCCACAGCAGAAATTTCTGCAGCATTATCATTGGGGAACATGGCAGACAACTTAAGCGTTTTTAATGCGTTTTTACGGCGGAAATGGCGCCACGGAAACGCATTAAATCTGCATTGTGGGCACACAGCCTTAACACTTAGGATATCATATGACTTGTTTTCTAACACTCCCAAATGTCAGTATAAAAAAAAAAACTTGCACCCATTAAAAAAATGGATCAACAAATATATTTAACCCCTTCGCAACCCTGGGATTTTCCGCTTTTTTTAACATTTTTTTTTTTTTATTGCTCCCCTTCTTCCCAGAGCCATAGCGTTTTTATTTTTTGGGCAATATGGTCATGTGAGGGCTTATTTTTTGTGGGACGAGTTGTACTTTTGAACGACATTACTGGTTTTACCATATTTTGTACAGGAAAAAAATTCCAAGTGCGGTGAAATTGCAAAAAAAGTGCAATACCACAGATGTGTTTTTTTTTTAATTGTTTTACCACGTTCACTGAATGCTAAAACTGACCTGCCATTCTTATTTTCCAGGTCATTACGAGTTTGTAGACACCAAACATGTATAGGTTCTTTATTTAAGTGGTGAAAAAAAAATTCTAAAGTTTGATTAAAAAAAGCCATTTTCCAAGATCTGTAACGTCTCCATTTTTCGGGATCTGGGGCTAGGTGAGGGCTTATTTTTTGCGCGCCGAGCTGAAGTTTTTATTGATACCATTTTGGATTAGATCCAATGTTTTGATCACCCGTTATTTCATTTTATTGCAATGTTGCGGCGACCAAAAACATAATTCTGGCGTTTAGAATTTTTTTGCTCGTTACGCAGTTTACCGATCGGATTAATTTTGATTGGGTGATTCTGAACGCGGTGATACCAAATGTGTTTTTTTTAAAAATTTTGAATGGGGCGAAAGGGGGGGTGATTTAAACTTTTATATTTTCTTAATTTTTTTAATATTTTTAAACATTTTTTTTTCACTTTTTGCTTGCTTCAATAGTCTCCATAGGAGAGTAGAAGCAGCACTTGTCTGATCTCCTCTGCTACATAGAGGTGATGAGCAGATCACCTCTATGTAGCCGAAATCCTCCTGTGCTATGAGCGCCGACCATTAGGTAAAAAGTGATGCGAATATGCCAGTGATCTTAAGTGCTAGGGTGATAGATGGGGATAAAAAAAAAACGCTGAATAAGACAGGGGTAAATGGTCAATTAAGACCTTTTATTAGAAAACCTTGTATAATCCACAACGCGTTTTGACAGCATGCAGGCAGTCTTCATCAGGTGATACAAGGGGGTAGGCTTGGAAAGTTTAAAAAGGGTCCAAGAGAAACTGATTGGACCATCAATTAATGACATAAAAACAAGACAATTAACCCCTTATATTAAGATTAAAAGCAGATAAAAGACTTCAACATTTAAACAACCTAATCAAATAACCCTAAATAATAACCACAAATTTATAACCTATAGGTCAAGGGGATATACTAAAATGACTGACCTTGGAATAGGTTACAGGTTTTAATAATGTGCTTGCTTTGAGGTGCACTACTTAGTATTTGAGTGCATCATAGTGATAACTACAGCCTGCACCCTTCTACCTTTCCGCCATAATTCAGTGACCTGCTGTATTTTACCATACTGCTATTCATTTGAAATAAAGGGTTTTTTTTATGTGATAAAATGTATTTGTGTTTAAGGGATGAGGAGGAAGATGAAGAAACACCAGTTAAAAAGGTATTTACAATTTATATGGAATTTAACATAAAATAATTTTTTGCCATGGGACTGCTGAGAACTTAATGTGTATCATGCACCTTTACTTTTGACAGATTTCATATAAAATTAAGGTGAAAATCTAAAATGAATAAAAGAATGGCATTAATGTCGAGCACTGCTATAGAATTAAAATGGCTGCCTTTTTACACTAACAAACTTGTCTGAGCATGTGCAGTAGGGAGCTCCGCTGCGACCTAGGGATGCATTGTACCATATTTTCACACTATCTGTAGCCCGCAGCAGCCACTTGCCAGCGTTCAGAAAGACAAGGTGGGTGGAAGTGGGTAGGTCCTTGCCTCAGTACCTGTCTCCAGTATTGGATCCGAATATCCTCTGGAAGCCATCTTCCTAAACATGAAGGGAGCAAGCATCCTACTGCACAAGCTAACAGGCACCCGTCCTATTAACATGATCAGGCAGGTTTCCAGACCAGCAGCAGACATTATATTGATTACCTCCCAAGACAAAACAAGTGATTTGCATATTAGAAAGTATTTAGGAATTAAATTTGACATTCTTTTAGTTATTTTTCTTTTGATCTTGTCAAAACTTTCTAAGATATAACATTTATTGCTTTGATGTGGTTCAGAATGAATGAGATAAAATGGGGTCACAGGTCATTGAGGTTCCCCACCCCTCCTTTACATTGATAGTAAGCTCCTCATTGGAACTGCCATACATTGCTCAGTCCTGCACTGTCAATGCAGACCAGGCTGGATATAGATTCATCCAAATTTATTTATTTTTTTACCTTCCTTGCAACACGCTTCAACTAAAACTGTGCTTGGCACTTCCATTAAAGCTGTACTATGGCATAGAAATAAGCTCTAGTTCCCTCTTACCTGGTTTAATAGCTGTGGGGAAGCAATCAGGCAAGATCCATGCTGCCCTCACTGTGGGGTAGCCTAGTGCAACAGAGCAACAAGTGCATTGTCACTATTAAAGGGAATCTGTCACAAGATTTTTGCTATAGAATGTGAAGGCAGCATAAAGCAAGAAAGCTTGATTCCACAGATGCATCACTTACTGGGCCGCTTGGTGTAGTTTTCATAGAATCTGATTTAACTGATAACTGAGCCTTTTTAATATTATAAACTTAAAATATTTGTTTACAGCCTGCTCCAGTAACAAAAGTAAAATCTGCTCAAAAGTCAAGTCACAATGGGAAGGCTTCTGAACCGTCCACTCCTGCCAAATCTCCTAAAGTAAGTTGTTTGGTTTGAGCTCGCTTGCCATAGACTGAAGGCAAATTTATTAAAATGGATTTGTAACCAGATTTCGCGATAGAAGCCATATACATTACTAGATAGTCTTGATGACTGATGAGGCTGTGGGCTTACTTGCAAGGTTCATGGCAGATTGCTAACAATATTAAAATTAATCCCGCAGTTGATCCATACATTGCATTGATTCCAAACTTGGATGTCACACTTTCTAAGATTTTTTCATCATTATGGCCGTGTGATGGCTGTTTTTTTTTTATGTGGGACGGGTTGTATTTTTTGACCACACCAAAAAAATTCAAAGTGCAATGAAATTTCAAAAAAGTGCAATTCCACAATTTTTTTTGACCTTGTCCACTAAATGCTAAAACTGACCTGCCATTATTATTCTCCAGGTCAGTACAAGTTTGCAGATACAAAAGATAACTTATTTTTTAAGTGGTGAGAAGAAATTCCAAAGTTTGTAAAAATAAAATAATGGCGCCATTTTCCAAGACCCGTAGCGTCTCCATTTCTCGGGATCTGGGGCTGGATGATGGCTTATTTTTTGTGTTCTGATCTGACGTTTTTAATACCATTTTGGGGTAGATATGTTTGTTTGCCTGTTGTTGCAATGTTGCGACGCCCCAAAAAATTAACTGCAGTTTTAAATTTTTTTTTCTTGTTACGCCTTTTACCGATCGGATTAAGTTTTATATTTTGATCGGATGTTTCTGAACTTAATACCAAATGTGTATATAATTTTTTTTTATAATTTTGAATGGGGCAAAAGGGATGGTTGGAACTTTTTTTTTTAAGTTTTCTACTTTTTACTTAAATAGTCAACTTGAAGCTGCGATCTTCTGATGAAAATAATCCGCTATAAATGCCGGCAATGGGTTGTCATGCCAAACCATCGGCGACCCGCTATCATGTGACAGGGGCGCTGATGAGTGGAATTGTGACGTACTTCCGGTCATGTTAAATGCCGCTGTCAGATTGACAGCGGCATTTAACATGTCGTCAGCCGCGGGTGGATTTTTTTTATTCTACCCGTGGCTGTTGGGGACACATGACAGCTGATCAAATCTGCTGTCATGTGCCGGAAAAGATGCGGGTTCAGCGCCGGAGCCTGCATCCAAGGGTGATGCACTACCTAGGTCGTACCTGGAAGTCATGGGTTGTGAAGGGGTTAAACATTTCTCGAACAGGAGACAGTGCACTCTGGTTTCTCCTACACCTCAGGCAATATACCCACTCATCCTACAGAAAGCACCATCCTGAGACTCCTATTCAGTCTCGTGATGAATAGATCACTGCCCAGTTTGTCCCTCCTACCAATCCTCCCACTTCACCTAGTGTGCTGTCCTGAGACTTTAGCAGTTTGGGCCAGGAGGTGTCCTGTACATGGTCGGTGTACTGTAAGGAAACCATGAGCAATGTAACTTATTGTAAGGTAACCTATCTCTCTAGCCAGAAGGGATGTGCTGGGCATTCCTGTAAGCTCCTAATCACCACGGCTTCTGCTCTTCCTCCCTCTGTACACATTAAATGTCCTTCACAACTGGCCCCATGACTGAACCATTCAGAGCGCCCTGCTGGCTCAGTCCTTCCTCCTGTATGCAGAGCTTTGCTTTGAGCCTGTCAGACAGGTAATCTTTGTATTGTGCTTAAAATGGAGTGTGGCAGAAAGGACCTGCAGGTGACATCACATGTGACAGCTCAGAATCAGAGCAGAATTTTAACAGTAAGTAAATTTGACTTTTCAGTGGCATTATAAAGTTTTAGGCTGTGTGCCCACGATCCGGAGCCGCTACGGGTTTGACGCTGTGGACTTATACAGCATCAAATCTGCAGCGGCCAGATGTTGCGGCATAGTGGATGGGATTTGTAGAAATCCCATGTCCACTATGCATCTGCGGCACACCCGTGGAAACTGACATGCGGTGCGTCTTTCCAGACTGCAGCATGTCCATTTCTCCAGTAGGTCTGCATGTGGGCTTTCCCCATAGACCTAATCACTATGGGGAAGGTCTGCATGTGAAAAAAAAAAATGGTGCCGCTCATTTGCATAGATATGAGGAAGCCACCGACAGCTCTTCCTCAGCGTCTTTGCCGCAGGCCCGGACACATTGTGGACACTCATCCTTAATCTGAGACCCCCAAAACCCTTTCAAGTATGGCCAGTTGTATATGCCCCCATGCTGTGATGGGTGTGTGACACAGACAGCAGGGTACTGTGCTTGGCCACCAGTCAATACCAAAGACCATGCCTAGAGCAGCTTGGAGCTGGTTTAACCAGCCACTTATGTCAGAACACAATTCTAGCAAATGGTGGGAGTCCCAGTGATAACTCGTACCAATCTAATAGTCACCAAGCCAGTGAATAAATAATTTTTGTAGATTGGTATAACATTGCAGGCAAACCTGTCTCTCCCCAAAAAAAGGCCCAATTCAGTCCTGTGATCAGAGTACAGACCTTGATAACCTGGCCGTGTGTTTCCTGACTTGTAATCGACAGCCATATGTGCATCTGAAGCAGGAGACAATATCTGGTCCTTGCAACACGGATGTGAGAATTCATCCTAATAAAATGGTAGTAAATTCTTACTTGGTTTGGTTTAATTAGTTAGGTGCACTAGTTCTAGATTCTGTGTTTTGCTTATTTCTGTAGACATTACCAGTATTTAACGAATTGTTCACTTTTACTTTTTAGACACCAGAACAAAAAGGGAAACAAGAAGGCAAGCAACAATCTCCGAAGACACCCAAAACTCCCCTTACTTTTGATGAGATGAAGGCAAAAATTCAGGCTACATATGACAAGGTACACTGCGTCTACATTATCTCTGTAGTCCACGTTATCAGTTTTAATGTGAAATCCAGGTATAGATATCGCTAGTGTGCTTCATTGCTAGTCAAGTCACAACAGCATTTATCACTGTAATCAACGTTTTTTACTTTTGTGAAGACTTCTGCACTAAAAATACTAGGTGAAGCGATGTGCTAGATCCTTGGCTAAACCCATGCTGTAGTAATGTTTCTAAATTCTGCCCCTATTCAGGCAAGGTGCAGGTAGCGTCCCCAGCAGGCAAGAAGATAAAAGCTCTTCTAGAGTTATAATTACATGAGTAATTTCTGCTGCTGTTATGTGAATGAGACTTTAAAAAATATCTATGCTAAATGCTATATTCATTTATGAAGCTAATCTCTTGGCTGCAGAAACTTCTACACTGATAAATGCTTTACATTCTGCATAAACACTACGTGATGCTTCTACATGGTCTATTGGACTTGGCAGCACATAGCCATAAACTCATCAATTTGTCATCGGTCTCTGAGAACTAGTGCAATGATTCTATTGTTGGAATCTCTTACCGCCATGAAATTCACTTTTATTGGAAAATCAGATATCCTGATTTAATGTATGGATAGCTCAAGTTTCAGGGATTGTCCAGCCATAAACTCTTGGATGCTGGTTAGGGTCATACCACATGCTGTCTGGCTGCATGTGTCCAAAAATCCACCAACAATCAAGCCCAATTTCTGCATGTTTTGGTTTCAAAATCTTGCTGCTGGTTAGGCTAAAAAAGCAGCTAAAGCTTTGGATGCGTGCAGCCAGACACAGTGAATGGTATCATTTACTTTTATTTATTTTACTCACTTAGCTCCATTAATTCCACAGCACTGTACAGACATTATCACTGTCCCCATTGGAGCTCACAATCTACATTCCCGATCAGTATGTCTTTGTAGTGTGGGAGGAAACCGGAAAACCCAGAGGAAACCCACGCAAACACGGGGAGAACATACAAACTCCTTCCATATATTGTCCTTGGTGGGATTTGAACCCAGGACCCCAGAGCTCCAAGGCTGCAGTACTAACCACTGACCCACTGTGCTGGCCATCTTTAAAATGCAAAAAAATTAATAACTTTTTTATAATTTTGTTCAACATAGTTGAGAAGCTTTGAAAATCACTTTAAGGGATTTGTCTTCATGCATGTAAAAAAGTTTCCAAACCCTGCTTTCCACAAACTAATTGCCTGCTTTAAGCTGCATTGATGCAAGAACATGCTCATTTGGAGTACAAGTGATGGCAATGAAAGTAAACTCCTCTTTCCTCCAGTGTTGTGATTATCAGAACAATGTTATTAACCCCTTAATGACCTTGGGTCTTTCTGTTTTTGTGTTTTTCATTTTTTGCTCCCCTTGTTCCCAGAGCCAGAACTTTTTTAATTTTCGTTCAATATGGCCATGTGAGGGCTTATTTTTTGCGGGACGAGTTGTTCTTTTAAACGGCATCACTGGTTTTACTATATTGTGTTCTGGAAATTGGGGGAAAAAATTCCAAGTGCGGTGAAACTCCAAAAAAAAATGCAATTCCAGAGTTGTTTTTTTGGGTCCTTTTTTTACCACGTTCACTGATTGCTAAAACTGACCTGCCATCATTATTCTCCAGGTCATTACGAGTTCGTAGACACCAAACATGTATAGGATCTTTTTTTATTTAAGTGGTGAAAAAAATCCAAAGTTTGCTTAAACAAAGTGTCTCCATTTTCCGAGACCCGTAGCGTCTCCATTTTTCGGGATCTGGGGCTGGGTGAGGGCTTGTTTTTTGCACGCTGAGCTGATGTTTTTACTGATAGCATTTTGGGGTAGATCTGATCGCCCGTTATTGCATTTTATTGCAATGTTGCGGCGACCAAAAAAACGTAATTCTGGCGTTTAGAATTTTTTTCTCGTTACGCCATTTACTGATCGGATTAATTATTTTTTTTTTATATTGATCGGGCGATTCTGAACGCGGCGATACCAAATAGGTGTATGTGGTGTTTTTTTTTATATATTTTATTTTGAATGGGGCGAAAGGGGGGTGATTCAAACTTTTTCTTTTTTATTTTAATATTTTTAAACTTTTTTTTTACACTTTCTGCTTGCTTTAATAGACTAGAAGCAGCAGTTGTCTGATTGCTTCTACTGCATACAAGCGATGAGCAGATCGCTTGTATGCAGGAGAAATGCTCACTTGCTATGAGCGCTGACCACTAGGTGGCGCTCATAGCAATTGAGACATGACAACCACAGGCGTCTGCTGCTGACTCTGGGTTGTCATGCCCACCCATTGGTGACCCGCGATCACGTGATGGTGGTCACTGATGGGCGGGGCTTAGGACACGCTTCCCGGAAGCGCGAGTTAACGGGAAGCGCGAGTTAAATGCCGCTGTCAGAGATTGACAGCGACATTTAACATGTTAACAGCCGCGGGTGGATCGCGATTCCATCCGCAGCTGTTGCGGGCACATCTCAGCTGTAATAATCAGCTGACATGTGCTCCGTTCAGTGCGGTCTCACCGCCGGAGCCCCCGCTGAACCGGCCTTCCCGACCTGGTGCGTATTACTGACCAGGTCGGAAAGGGGTTAAGCTCAGCTGCGCACCTGTTCACATTGCTGTGCGGCTGCACTAACCCACAACATGGTCTCCTTACAATCCAGTAAAAGAAATGTTTGTAATGTGTCAGACCCTCACTCCCCACTCACTGTATAATGTAATGAGGGTTTAATTTGCTTCCACAAGGACCTTTATGTATCATAGGAGGGATGGGATAAAGTGAAAACGGGGTTCTTTTAGAAGTTACACTATTAAGTGGGCAGTAAATTTGTCAAGTCTTCTGCAGAAGATTGTTCTGATGAGCAGAATGCCCAGAAGCCGGGTGCTGAGCCTTTCACTTCCAGCATCTGTACTCCAATTGAGTATGTTTAATACAGTGCAGCTGAATGGTGGATAGACGGGGAAAGCAGGAGTGTGGGAGCTATTTACATGGAATATTTTTATAGGTATGGAGACAAATCCCCTAATACTGATTTGCAAAGTTCCACAACTTTACATGCTAAACAGTACTACTAAAGAACCTTGCTGATCTCCCAGCGGCTCTGGGTCAGATCTTTTGGTCCCTGCTGGCCTCTTCCTCCTTCAGGAAGGACAACCCAGCATTGATGAGACAGCTGCAGCCAATCAGTCAATTTGTCATTACTAAAGCAGGAAGTAGATTGGCAGGTGACTAGTTAATGATGGAATCTTAGCAATGGTGGATCTGTAAGGAGTGTGACTGTTTTTAAACATTCTAAGCTATTCTACTAAATGTCTAGGCAACCACTACCGATGAGTAACTTGTCTCTAATTTGTTCCTCTTTAGGGTGTTTCTCTTCCAAAAGCCGAAGCAAAGTTTACAAACTATGTGAAGAATTGCTTCAGAACTGACAATAAGAAGGTGAGGCACCAGGAATATTTCAATCCCATTATGGAACAAGCAATTTTCTACACTTTATTTTGGGATCTGTTTGTTCATGAAAATTAATTCTCCTGTGTTAATTTTTTTCTCTTGCAGGTGATTGATGATCTCTGGAATTGGAGAAAGACTCTGAAAGAGATAAAATAACTTGATTTATTCCAGTTTTGTTACCCTTCTAATTTTATACTGCTAGTTATTTTTCTTTTTTGTCTGGAATGGTTTTCACCTGTTTTGTACACCCCAATATTCTGTCAAAGTCAAGCTATCCTAATGTAAATGTTAAATAAAAATGATTTTACTTGAGAATTCACGTGATTATATTGTGACATTATTTTTGTAAAATTTTAGATGTAATTATAGTTGGTTGGAGAGGTTACATCTTAAAGTTGAGAATTAAAGATTAGTCTTCCGAACATAAGTTGGGAGCTAATGTATGGCGCAGGCCTAAGAACTGAGCTTACAACACATGAAGGCTTGCTGCTTAATGCCAGCATTTACTACTTATGCCAGTGACTAAAGATGGCTAGTGCTGGTGTCAATCTGATACCTGCATTTTAAGAGATTTTGTCAGTAGGAGCCACTCTCCTAAGCAGTTTACATGGTCATGTAGGTCATAGTTGAGTAATACATTTATCTGCAATCTGATGTCTTGCTCCAGAAAAATCAACAATTTTGTTGTATGTAAAAGATCTATGGGCTGATCACCTATACTTGAGAATCTGCCTCCACAGTTTATTGAAAATGAAAGGGAGAGTTGCACCTGAGACATGTAAGAACTGACAGTTTGCGCTTGGTTATGTGCATGTCTCACACTGGTAACGCCACCTTTAATTTACAATAAGCTTTGGAGGCAAATTCTCCAGGAGATCTGTGGTCCATAGATCTTAACAGCTAATTTACATATAAGAAAAAGGTAGAGTTCTCTGCAGTAAGATATCAGTATTTTAATTTTATTCAACTTTCTATGACCTGCATGCTGATATAGATTGCTTAATGAGACTGCCGTCAAACGAAGTCCTGCTGCTCAGTGCCTCCCAGAGTGCAGTTCTCCACTCCCGGTGACGCTCATTCTAGTATGGCATGGACTATCGATTTCTATGGGAGGCAGCATAGAGATCTGCAGACCTTGTGCATTCCAACATGGACCGTACCTAATTGAACAGCAGTCGGCTAACTCATGTATTCTAATCTGCAATGGGGCTTTTTCCCCTCACTCATGACAGCACACCTTGAGAGAGGGATCTGCCCCACCAAGGACAGGAAACCGTCTAAAATAAAAGGGCTGCACCTCTCCCTCGCTTCAGTTGGTTTCCTTGATGGGAACCTGTCTGAAGAAAGGTGTCTTACTTACCTGGGCCTGTTCCGGTGTGGAAGAGCGGGCACCTGCCTGTGCACCGGGTTCCGGGTCCCAGAAGCGCTGTCCGCGGTTCCCTGGAGCAGTGTCCGAGCGGGCGCAGGTGGTGAGGAGGGCTCCGGCTCCCCGCAGACCGCTGCGCTGTCCTCTCCCTGCTGCAGGCTCCTGGATGGTCGCACGCCGGGAGCAGCGTCTTCCGGATATGACGCGCCTGACGGTGTGGTGCCCGATGACGTCGGGGGTGGCACCCGGAACCAAGATGGCGGCGTCCTGTAAGCGCTTGCCGGCCTGATTTTTTCAAAAATCGGCCGGTGGGTGTCAGGAGGGGGGGGGGGGTCGACACATGGACTGGAGGAGGTCCGGATGTGCCCTATTTAAGGTGGGGGTGTTCTCCTGACAAGCGCTGCTTATGCTCAAGCTTATGGTGTAGCAGCTATGGCAGACCAGGACAGCCAGGAGCAGCAGCAGCTGGCCACTCCACCTCATCAACGCAGCGTAAGAAGCAGTCGGACACCTCGCACATGGACGCCTGCTCCAGCAACCGCAGTGGCAGCAGGAGGAGTAAGGTGTCTGACGCTTCAGGGCCATCCAGAAGGGATTCGTCTTATGTCCCGCCACAGCCGCCAAATCCGGTACCCTTTTGTGACTTCAGGGGTGAGTAATCTTCGTGAATGTCACTTAATAGTAATGGAAGGTTATGTGCTTCATTCCTTAGGAACCTAAGAAGAGTAGCGCCAAAAAGAAGCACAGGGTTTGCGCCTTATGCCAGGCCGCCCTTTCCATAGATTGGCAGAAACAGCTTTGTGCAAGCTGTATTAACCAAACTATAGCAGAGAGCACCCCAGATTTCGCTTCTAACTTGAGGTCCGTAATCCGTTCAGAGGTGCAGAATTCCCTGAAAGGCTTGCTAAAGGGGAAAAAGAGATCCCATAAAGATATCTCCTCCGACTATGATTTATCCTCCCAGTCAGAGGATCTTTGCCTCAGTGATTCGGCATCCTCTTCATCAGATAGTTGGTAGGCCCTGTTTCCCTATTGAGGGTACTGACAAGTTGGTCAGGGTGGTCAGATCTACCATGGGGTTGAGGGAGGAAAAGGTAGCCAGGTCCCTGGAAGATATGTTCGCAGGCCTGGAGGTAAAAAAGACGCTCCTTTCCAGTGAATCCCCAAATTCAGACCCTTATAGACCGGGAATGGAGGAAGCCGGAGAAATCAGGAGTATTGCCCTCATCCTCTAAAAGGAGGTACCCCTTCGAGGATAGTGTCTGAGTCCTGGGACAAAATTCCTAAAGTTGATGGGTCTGTTGCCCGATCATCCAAAAGATCGTCCCTACCCCTGGAAGATTCGGGCAGTCTAAAGGATGCTCTGGCTAAGAAGGCAGATTCCTTCCTGCGTCACACCTGGGAAGCAGCGGCAGGGGGCCTGAAGCCAGCAGTAGCAGGCACTTGTGTCGCTAGGTCACTTATGGTGTGGCTTCAGCAATTAGGAGACCAGCTCAAGGATAAAAAGATGTCCAGAGATAAAATCCTCTCCAATCTGCCTTTGCTACAAGCAGCATCTGCTTTTTTGGCTGACTCCTCAGCGGATTCAGTTAAGCTCTCTGCCAGGTCTGCAAATTTGTCTAATGCTGCCAGGCGAGCCCTGTGGCTCAAGGGTTGCCCAGGAGACCTACAATCTAAGCATAAGCTTTGTTCTCTTCCTTGTGATGGTAAACTTTTGTTTGGCCAAAAACTGAACGAGCTTTTGGAGAAGGCTGGCGACAGAAAGAGAAGTTTCCCAGGGTTCACGGGGGAAACAAAAAGGTCATATTTTCGGAGGAAGAGATTTAACCGGGGTCGCCCTCCGGGAGAAAGGAAGAGATGGGAGCCCAGATCTAAAAAGGACTCTGGTTACATGTTTGGAGGACCATCCTCCAGTACCAAAAAATCTCCCCAATGACACGAAGCTAGGGGTCGGGGAAGGCTTTCCCATTTTTTCCCAGCTTGGGAAGCCATCACTTCAAATCCCTGGGTGTTGGATATCATAAAGAACGGCCTAAAGATATGCTTCAGTAAGGTCCCTCACTGAACCTTCATGATCCCCTCCAGGAGGAAGTCCAGGGGGAGGAGCAGATGGCTCTAGAATCAGAAGTGTTAAACTTGGTCAACAAGCAGGTCCTTCACGAAGTTCGTTTCACAATGGGGACGGGGATTTTATTCCCCCCTGTTCGTGATAAAAAAAAAACAAATGGGTCCTTAAGGACCATTATCAACCTCAAAAGTCTAAATCAGCTGATAACCAGACTTTCAAGATGGAATCAGTGAACTCTGTAGTAAAACTCCTACACCACAATTGTTTCATGGCAGTTATCGACCTAAAAGATGCCTACTATCACGTCCCAATCCATCCAGACTACCGGAAGTACCTAAGGATAGCCCTGTTCATCCAAGGGCAATTGAGACATTTCCAATTCACTGCCCTACCTTTTGGACTCTCGATAGCACTGAGAGTGTTTACAAAGGTTATAGCTTAGGTGACAGCTTTTCTCTGAATCAAGAACGTGGTGATTGTTCCCTATCTGGACGACTTTCTGATAATAGGGAAATCGGAGGACCACTGTTCCTCTCAACTTTTAGAGGTCAGGACAGCTTTACATCACCTGGGGTGGTTAATAAATATTCAAACATCAAAGCTAGGACTCAGATCTTTCTGGGCTTGACCCTAGATTCCCAACACCAATCCTGTTTCCTCCCGGAAGACAAGGTTTGCAAAATAATCAGCCTGGTCTCAAGGGCCATAAGGTCTCCCGTGATGTCCTTGAGAGGAGCAATGTCCCTACTATGCTCCATGACTTCCTGTCTTCCAGCAGTCAAGTGGGCCCAGAGTCATATGAGGCTTCTTCAGTGGAAGGTTCTGTCAGCACAGAAATCCTTCAACGGACATTTAGGGAAAAGACTATCTTTCTTTGGAGACAGTAAACTCCCTCTCCTGGTGAACAAACAGGGAGAATCTGACCGCAGGCTTACAGTGGTCCAAACCAGTCGACCACACAACTACAACAGATGCAAGTGGCTCCGGCTGGGGGGGTCATCTAGCAGATCTCTCAGTTCAGGGGCTCTGGCTACGTCACGAAAAAGAAGCGTCATCAAACCTAAAGGAGCTTTTGGCAGTAGAGAAATCCCTGATAGGCTTCCTTCCCCACATACCGGGTCGCCATGTCCAGATCAGGTCCGACAATCGGACGACAGTGGCGTATATAAATCACCAGGGAGGAACAAGATCTCGCTCCCTTATGGTAGTGGCAAACAGGATCCTGCATCTAGCAGAACAGCATCTCCCATCCCTCAGTGCTCTTTTCATCCGGGGGGTAGAAAATTCAAGGGCAGATTTCCTCAGTTGCCACACTTTAAAACAAGGAGAGTGGGCTCTAAACCCGATAGTCTTCCAACAGATTATCCAGCTATGGGGGTCACCGGACATAGATTTGTTCGCCACCAGGGCGAACAGGAAGGTGGAGAGATTCGGTTCACTAAATCCAACAGAGAATCCCTATGCTGTAGACGCTCTCCAGATACCCTACACGTTTCCACCGATAGTGATGATCCCGGCAGTTGTGAGGAAAATTCGGGAGGAGGGGGCGAGGATAATTCTAATAGCCCCCTTTTGGCCAAAAAGACCCTGGTTCTCCCTGCTTCGCCTAATGTCGGTCTCGGAACCCTGGGTCCTGCCGGACCTTCTCATCCAGGGGCCAATATTCCATGCACAAGCCAAAGGTTTCCATCTGGTGGCTTGGAATTTGAGAGGTGGTTACTGAGCAACAGGGGATTTTCACCAGGCCTAGTTTTTACCCTGTTGGGTAGTAGAAAGCCCATAACAACTAAAATTTATTCCAGAGTCTGGGGAAAATTCCTGGATTTTATAGACTCCCCATTGTCTGATAAACCTCCAGTTAGAGAAGTCCTAGAGTTTTTACAAAAGGGACGTGACCTGGGGTTGGCTACGGGAATACTTAAAGTTCAGGTGTCTGCCCTAGGGGCGCTCTATAATTGAAACCTGGCAGGGAACAGATGGGTCTCTAGATTCATTAAATCCTGTTCCAGAGCTAAGCCAGTTCGGGCTCTGAGTTACTCCCTGGGACCTGAATTTGGTTTTGAACGCACTCTCTGGCGACCCATTTGAACCCCTGCAGGTTATCTCTCCAAAGATCCTCACCCTCAAAACCATTCTCTTAGTGGCCCTAACGTCGGCCCGTAGGGTGAGTGACCTGTAGGCCCTTTCTGTTGATCCCCCATACACCCAAATTCATGAGGACCGGGTCGTCCTGCGTACAGATCCGGCGTACCTTCCGAAAGTAGTATCCAGATTTCACTGTAATCAGGAGATTGTACTTCCCTCTTTCTGCAGTAACCCTAAAAACCCCAGGGAGGTTAGGTTCCACAATCTAGATGTTAGAAGGGCATTACTACAGTACATAGACATGACTAGTCAGTGGAGGAAGGACAAGTCCTTGTTTCTGGCCTTTCAGGGGAGTAGGAAAGGTCACGGGGTATCAAAGGGAACTATTGCTAGGTGGCTTAGGGAGGCCATTTGTCTAGCTTATACATCTACAGGTGTTCCGGCACCGGACTGTATTAAAGCTCATTCCACCAGAGATGTCGCAACCTCCTGGGCAGAGAGCAGACGTCTCGATTGACCAGATATGTAAAGCTGCTACTTGGTCTGCACCATCCACCTTCTACAAGCACTATCGGTTGGATCTATCCTCCTCTGACCTTACCTTTGGGAGAAGGGTGCTTCAGGCAGTGGTCCCTCCCTAGGGTGCTCATATTCTCCAAAATTCTCTCAAGGTGTGCTGTCATGGGTGAGGGGAAAACACTGAGGTTACTTACCGGTAGCCGGTTTTTCCTGAACCCATGACAGCACCCGTAGTTTCCCCCCCCCTGTCTTTCTCACGCCCTGGTGAAGCACTTTACATTTTGGGTGAATATATATATATTGTAGGTGTTGGTTGTGTCTAACCTTTTCTGGAGGTCCTCTCAATGCTCTGTAATCCAACTGAAGCGAGGGAGAGGTACTGCCCTTTTATTTCAGACTGTTTCCTGTCCTTGGTGGGGCGGATCCCTCTCATGGGTTCAGGAAAAACCGGCTACCGGTAAGTAACCTTGGTGTTTTGCTTGTGCAGCTGCTGGCTTTATGGAGGGAACTAATCCTGTCTGTTCGGAAGTGTCTTCTGAGCAATCCATGGGTCATGAGAGTGTAGCAGAGTGGCGTTATTCACCTTTTAGCGCCCAGTGAACTAGTGTTCATTATCTTGTTTGTTGTAGGACAAAAAACTCCTACAGCAGGGATGTCAAACTCCAATACATAAAAGGCCAAAATTAAAAACTTAACCCCTTTCCGACCCAGGGCGTATTAGTACATATCTGTGCCCTGGGCCTTATGGGCCTGATACGTATTAATACGTCCTGGCGATTTCGCCTGCTCACAAGCGGTGCGGGCGAGATCGCTGCCAGGTGTCAGCTGATTGTCACAGCTGACACCCAGTGCTATGTGCACATTAACCCGGCACATTAACCCCCGATATGCTGCGATCGAAATCGATCGCAGCATTCCGGTGGCAAGAGGAGGTAAGCGCTATACTTGCCTTCTCTGGCGGCGTCTCAGTCCGGTCCCGGATGTTGCCATGGTGACCCGACGTCATCATGACAACATTCGGGACACCAGGAGGTAGGAAGTTGCTTTGGTCATGCGCAGT
The DNA here is from genome assembly GCF_046119375.1 of Phyllobates terribilis. Classification (NCBI taxonomy): domain Eukaryota; kingdom Metazoa; phylum Chordata; class Amphibia; order Anura; family Dendrobatidae; genus Phyllobates; species Phyllobates terribilis. The sequence continues at coordinate 70,238,375 of NW_027362770.1, read as the reverse complement.
GCATGACCAAAGCAACTTCTCCCTGTGCAGCGCTGACAGGCTGCATGGCATAGGGAGCTGCTGCTCTCTATGCCATGCTGCCGATCAGGCTGCAAAAAGTGAAAGTCCCATAGTGGGACAATGTGAACAAGTAATAAAATTGTCAGAAAGTGGAAAAAAAAAAAAAAATTGTAAAAATATAAAAAAAAAAAATGAAAAAAATAATAAAATAAATAAAAATATTGTACCCATAAATCTCATGAAAAAAAATAAACCAATAAAAGTACACATATTTGGTATCGCCGCATCCGGAACGACCTGACCTATAAAACTGTCCTGCTAGTTAACCCCTTTAGTGAACATGATAAAAAACAAAAAAAAACATAACTGTTTTATCATATCGCCAAATAAAAAATGGAATAAAACGCGATCAAAAAGACGAATGTAAATAAAAATGGCACCACTGAAAACGTCATCTTGTCCTGCAAAAAACAAGCCGCCATGCAGCTCCATCAGCAGAAAAATAAAAAAGTTATAGTTCTCAGAACAAAGCAATGCAAAAACAATTTTTTTCTATAAAATAGTTTTGGTGTAAAAGCGCCAAAATCTAAAAAAACTATGTAAATGTGGTACCGCTATAAACGTACTGACCCAAAGAATAAAGCTGCCTTATCAATTTTACCACACGCAGAACGGCATAAAAAAAACTAAAAAAAAAAATTCCTGAATTGTTGGTTTTTGGTCTGCCTTCTAAAAATCAGAATAGAAAGCGATCAAAAAATGTCACGTGCCCGAAAATGGTACCAATAAAAACGTCAACTTGTCCCGCAAAAAACAAGCTGCCACATGACTCTGCCGGCCGAAATGTGGAAAAATTAAAGCTCTCAAAATATGGCAATGTAAAAAGTAGTCTGCAAAAAAATGCATATTTTAGTGCGGGACAGCTGTCAATCATAAAAACCCCATATGAATCTGGCATCGCTGTAATCACACTGGCCCAAAGAATAAAAACGTCTAATCACTTATACTGCACGAGGAACGGCGTAAAAAATAAACTTTAGGGTTGGACAAGGGTTGGGCTAAGGTTAGGGTTGGGGTTGGGATTTTTTCAGAAGTAAAGAGAAAAAAAAATGACAACGATATGGTGACTAATGTTGAGCGCAAGTGCTCGCTACTTGAGTTTGCATCGGGTGCTCGAGTATGCACTGAGTATAGTGGGTGCTCGAGTCTCCGCCCCAAATGTTTTGCAGCTGTTATACAGCCAAAAAAAACCTTGCGGGGATTGCCTGCCATGCACGAGCGATCATCGCATGTTTTTTTTTTGGGTGTCTAGTAACCGTGAAAAATGCGGGCAGGGACTCGAGCACCCGCGATACTTGGTGCATACCTGAGCACCCGATGGAAACTAAAATAGCGAGCAGTTGTAGTGAAGACTAATGACAACTTATTCAATATGATGACCTAATGTTATCAAATTCTGTCTCGTACCTCTGGGTTCAAAATGTTCACTATACCCCTTGATAAAATCCTTGAGGGGTGTAGTTTCCAAAATGGCACATCAGGGGCTCCCCAAACGCAACATGGCGTCCGCTAATTATTCAAGCAAATTTTACATTCAAAAAGTCAAATGGCATCTGCTCTCGATTGCAAACAATTTTGCGTTCAAAAAGTCACACAGTGCTCCTTCTCTTCTGAACTCTGCCGTACGCCCAAACACTGTATTTTCCCCACATATGGGGTATTGGCGTACTCAGGAAAAATTGCACAACAGTTTTTGGGGTCCATTTTCTCCTCTTACCCTTGTGAAAATAAAAAAATTGGGGCTAAAAGATGATTTTTGTGGAACAAGTTTGATTTTTTTTATTTTCACGGCTCCATGTTATAAACGTCTGTAAAACACTTGTGGGTTCAGGGTGCTCACCACACATCTAGATAAGTTCCCTGAGGGGTGTAGTTTCCAAAATGGTGTCACTTGTGGGGAGTTTCTACTGTTTAGGCACATCAGGGGCACATCCGCTAATTATTCAAGCAAATTTTACATTCAAAAAGTCAAATGGTGCTCCTTCCCTTCCGAACCCTGCCGTATGCCCAAGCAGTAGTTTTCCCCCACATATGGGGTATCTGCCTACTCAGGAGAAATTGCACAACAAACTGCATGGTGCAATTTCTCCTGTTACCCTTATGAAAATGCAAAATTGGGGGCTGAAAAACATTTTTGTGGGAAAAATGTGAAAATTTTATTTTTATGGCTCAATGTTATAAACTTCTGTGAAGCACCTGGGGGTTCAGGGTGCTCACCACACATCTAGATAAGTTCCCTAAGGGGTCTAGTTTGCAAAATGGGGTCACTTGTGGGGGGTTTCCACTGTTTAGGCACATCAGGGGCTCCCCAAATGCAACATGGCGTCCGCTAATTATTCAAGCAAATTTAACATTAAAAAAGTCAAATGGCTCTCCTTCCGAGCCCTGCTGTGCGCCCAAACAGTGTTTTTTCCTCATGTGGGGTATCAGGGGAAATTGCGCAACAAATTTTGGGGTCCTTTTTTCAGCAGCAGAAGGGAAGGAAGGGAGACACAGATCCATTACTAGTGGGTAGGCGGAGCCCCACAGAATAGTTAACCTCAGATTAGGAAAAATGACGACCGGCTCCTCCAGCTTAGGCTCCTCCTACTCCCATGTCCTTCAGTCTAAAATTTGAGGTCGCAGAGGATAGTCGCTGCCTTTGCAGCTCCTCAGAAGAATTTTTTGTTTTATCATTTCCAGAGACCTGGACCCCCCGTGGTCTAGAGGTCTCAGGGGGTCTCAGCGCTGCTGGCAAATTTGCGTACCCCCTAAGGAGGTCCCCGCAGAAGCCTGCCGGCCCCGGGGGATACAGGGCGCTCCCTGACGGAGATGCACACCGCTTCTGTGGGGTCCCTGCGCGCTCCGCCGTGGGGGGGAGCAAAGGGCCACGGCGCCACACATCCCTGGGGGTCCCTGTGGGGCTCAGCTGGGTAAGTGCTCTCATTGTTTGTGCTTCAGCGGCTGCGGCGGCAGCCACTGTTACTGTTTCAAGTGGTGACTGCTGTTTTGTCCTTGCAGGATATCACCACTGCAGGCGTTTGTGTAATTCTCTGCTGGCAGGGGAGCAGGGACAGAGGAGCGCGGGCTCCGTTAGTATGCGGCGGCGGGGGGTGTGGCTTCGCGCCTCTCTGCTGCCTGTCATCATAGCCTCAGACAGGAAGCGCCAGGAAAGCGCGCGCTGGAGCTGACCCAGCCCCCTCTTCTTCCGGCCATTACCTCGTGCAACCTCCTGCTCCTCCGCTCTCTACACCAGACACCGAGCACTGTGGCTTAAGGAAGAGCAGTCACCGCGGCCAGCTGGTGAGTCACTTCTGCCTTTTAAGGCAGAAGATTCCTTTTTCACACTATTGCAGCGCAGAGCACCTTACTGCTGGCCTGTTAAGGCAGACAGGGTGTGCTATATCCGGCGCTGCTACCTCCCCGCTGAGGAGGCTCTGGGACTCGCACACCGCTGTCCTTTTAAGGCAAAGATGTTTTGCGTGGTCAGCAGCATTAACCCCTTCTGAGGGTCTGGCCTCATCAGGGCAGTTAACCCTTTCTGGACCCTAGTCTGTTAGGTTAACTTTGGCTCTGCAGGCAGCTGGGGTAGCTCTTCTCCCTCTGAGGAGCTTTAACCCTTCAGTGCTTGGGTTTTTTTTGTGTAGGAACAGGCTGTGGTAGCGGAATCACACATCCTCGGTCCTGTACCCATTGTAAGGGGTTATTACCGCCTTATCCGCGACGCTCGCAACTGTGTGGGGGCATGTCGGAACAGGGGGCGCGGATCTCTCTCCCGGTCCGCTTCAGGATCGGTCACGCCTATCTGATACGCTGGGGTCTTCGACGGCGTCAAGTTCGACACTGGTCGGGGGTCTCAGTGATGTTAAAGTGGACGCGCTCACTCACTCCATTGACAGTCTGTCTGACCTCCTGGGTCATTGGGTATCAGCTAAGTCCCAACCGACATCACGAGGCAAGAAGCGCCACAGGCCTGTGGTGGCGCTGTCTCCTCCGCGCAGCGCGTCAGAGGCTTCGGAATCACCGTCCGACTCTGCTGGTGAGATCTCCGATTCTGATGAAGAGGATCGGCAGGGTCGCTCTGCTTCGCTTTCGGGCCGCGTGGACGCTTTTATTGGGGCTATGCGGGAAGCGTTACAGCTGTCTGAAGAGGTGACGAGGCGCCCTGGCAAGTCGGCCCGGCTGTATCAGGATTCGCGTCGGGCTCGTTCGACGCTGCCGGCGCACGATGAACTTAACGAGGCGGTGGAGAAGGAACGCCTGTGTCCGGATAAACGCTTCCAGGGGATGCGGTTTTTTGATGCCCTGTATCCCTGCTCCACGGAGACGATCGCTAATTGGGTCCCCTCTCCTGAAGTGGACGTGCCATTGTCTCAGCTGAGCAAATCCTCTTTGCTTCCTGTTAAAGGGAAGGCAAGTCTACAGGAACCGCTGGACAGAAGGACGGAGTTAGCGGCGAAGTCCATCTGCGAGGCCGCGGGTCATGGATTCCGAGCAGCCTTGGGTGCCATGTGGGCTGGTGAGCCTTCTCTGCGGTTGTTGGATCAGCTGCAGACGGCGTGGCAAGATGAGACTCCGCTGTCTCAGGTGGAAAGGCTCTTACAGCTGTAGAGGCGGCCCGATATGGCAGGGACGCAGTGCTGGATACTACTTCGGTTCTGTCCAGGGCTCAATCCTCGGCAGTCACAGTCAGGAGAGCACTGTGGCTTAAACAGTGGACTGGAGACGCAGTATCCAAACAAGGTTTGCTGAGTCTGGCGTACAAGGCCGGTCAGCTTTTTGGTTCGGACCTCACGCAGCTGATTGCTAAGGCCAAGGCCAAGGATTCGGCTTTGCCGCAGCGGAAAGCAGCGGCTTCTACGTCTGGCAAGTCAAGTGCCGGTAGTGGTCGTCGGTCCTTTCGGCCCAGGGGACGGTTCGGTCAGCCCTCTTGGAGATCGGGTCGTCCCTCTTCTTCCGGAAAAAAGACCACCCTGAAATCCCGTACTCCCTGAAAACATTTCCATCAGGACAAACGGGAGGTTGACAAAAAGCCCGCTAAGGCGGACTGACGCCAGGAACCCTTTCGAGGGCTCTCGGGTGGGAGGTCGTCTGCTACAATTCGGGTCGATTTGGGCGTCCCACGTATCGGACGCCTGGGTGACGCGGGTTATGTCGGCAGGCTATTTCATAGTTTCATTCTCGACCCCCGGACAGGTTTCGTCAGTCACGCATCCCGTCCGAGCCCAAGCTGGCTGCCGCACTGCTGCGGGAGGTCGACTCTCTTCTGCAGCAGGGTGTGGTGGTTCCGGTTCCGCCGGAGAACCGGGGAAGGGGGTTCTACTCCAACCTTTTTGTGGTCCCCAAAAAGGAGGACAAGTTTCGCCCCATTCTGGACCTCAAAGAATTGAATGTTCATGTCCGGACCCGGAAATTCCGTATGGAGTCTCTTCGCTCTGTCGTGGCAGCCCTGTCACAGTACGGTTTCTTGGTGTCGATTGACATCCGCAACGCCTATTTGCATGTCCCTATCGGCAGGGCTCACCAGTGCTTCCTGCGTTTCGCCATAGGTCAGGCCCATTACCAGTTTGTGGCCCTACCATTCGGGTTGGCCTCGGCGCCCAGGGTTTTTACAAAGATTCTGGCGCCGCTCATTCGAAGGCAAGGAGTTACGATTCTCCCCTACCTTGACGACCTGTTAATTGTGTCGCCCACAGCAGAGGAGGCGGTGACAGCTCGCGATCTCTCCCTTCAGCACCTGGAGGACTTCGGGTGGCTGGTCAATTGGAAGAAGTCGTCATTGGAGCCGTCGCAGTCAATCCTGTTCTTGGGGATGCATTTCGACACGGTACGAGCAGTGGTGTCCCTGCCTCCGGACAAACAAGCGAACCTTCGACACCATGTCCAGACTATGAGGTCTGCGATGGCTATGTCCCTTCGGAAGTGTATGCGCCTTCTGGGTCTGATGGTGGCGGCAATGGAAGCGGTACCGTTTGCACAATTTCATTCCCGGGGTCTCCAAGATCTTATTCTGACCCGTTGGGATCGATCGCCGGCTTCGCTAGATCGCTGTGACGGTATCTCCCGCAGGGTGCGAGAGTCTCTTGGATGGTGGTTACATCCGGAGGCTTTATCCCTGGGGAAATCCTTCCTCCTCCCACGGTGGTCGGTCATTACCACCGATGCCAGCCTGACTGGCTGGGGGGGGGGGGGGTTTGGAACGATCTCTGGGTTCAGGGGGTCTGGTCGTCAGAGGAGTCGTCTCTGCCGATCAACATCCTGGAGTTGAGAGCGATATTTCTCTGCCTCCGACATTGGACGGTCCCTTTCAGCGGTCTGCCGGTCCGGATTCAGACGGACAATGCGGCAGCTGTCGCGTATATCAACCATCAGGGCGGGACGAGGAGTTCCAGACTCATGTTGGAGGTCTCTCGGATCCTGGTATGGGCCGAGTCCAGGGTTCCAGCCATCTCCGCGATTCACTTCCCAGGAGTGCTGAATATCACGGCGGACTTCCTCAGTCGCGAGCAGGTGGATCCCGGAGAATGGAGTCTTCATCCGGAAGTTTTTGCACTACTGTGCTCCCGTTGGGGGACTCCCCAGGTGGACTTGATGGCATCCAGGCTGAACGCCAGGGTTCCGACGTTCATGTCCAGGTACAGGGACCCGGAGGCTGTGGCGGTAGATGCTCTAGTGGCCCCGTGGGACCAGTTCGAGCTGATCTACGTGTTTCCGCCGGTATCCTTACTTCCTCTGGTGATCCGGCGGATCAAACTCGAACGAATTCCGGCGATTTTGGTGGCGCCGGATTGGCCGCTGAGGGCGTGGTATTCAACGCTGGTGTCTCTTCTGGCCGCGCCTCCGTTTCCACTGCCTCTTCGCCCGGACCTGTTAACCCAAGGGCCCATTCGTCATCCGGACCTGAAGTCGCTTCGTTTGATGGTGTGGCACTTGAGACCGAGATCTTGACCCGTCGTGGGTTTTCGGCCGAGGTCATTGCCACCTTGCGGGCGGCCAGAGGTCCAGCTACGACTAGGATTTATCACAGAACTTGGGAGGCATTCTATTCATGGTGTTCTGGATCGTCAAGGAACCCGGGGTTTTTTTCCATTCCCAACTTCTTGGCTTTTCTGCAATGTGGTTTGGCCAAGGGTCTGGCGGTTGGTACCTTGCGGGGTCAGGTATCTGCACTATCCGTGCTTTTTCGGAAGGCTATTGCCTCGTGCAGGGATGTGCGTTCGTTTTTTCGCGGGGTTGCACGTCAGTTTCCGCCTCGGAGGGCGTTTGTGGCTCCTTGGCGGCTCAATCTAGTCTTGGAGGCTCTTCAGCATGGGCCGTTTGAGCCTATGGATTCAGCTACGTTTTACTTGCTTTCTTGGAAGGTGGCCTTCCTGGTGGCGGTCACCTCTTTGAGAAGGGTTTCTGAGTTGGCGGCACTGTCTTGCTCGCCCCCTTTTCTGGAGTTCCACTCGGATCGCGTGGTGCTTCGTACCCGTGGCGATTTTCTGCCTAAAGTGGTGTCGCGTTTCCACGTCAATCAGGACATCGTGTTGCCCTCCCTCTGTCCGAATCCAAAGAGTCCAAAGGAGCGAGCCTTGCACTCGTTGGATTTGGTGCGGGCTTTGAAGTTCTATCTTACAATCCCGCAAGGGTTTCAGAGGTCGGACTCTTCTTGTGATTCCTGCTGGTTGTCGGCGTGGTCAGCGGGCTTCCAAGGACACTATAGCTCGGTGGATACGTTCGGCTATCCTGGAGGCGTACCGGCTCAAGGGCGAGCCTTGTCCGGTTAAGGTTCAAGCTCATTCCACGAGAGCTGTTGGTTTGTCGTGGGCTTTTCGTCAGGGGGCCTCGGCAGCGCAGCTCTGCCGGCGGCTACCTGGCGCTCCGTTCACACTTTTACTAAATTTTATAAAGTGGACGTGAGTGCTTCCGCCAATGCGGCCTTGGGATGCAGGGTCCTGCAGGCGGTGGTGGTTTAGGTTATCTCTTTATCTAGTTTTGGCGCTTGTTGCGCGCTTGCCTAAGTTGTTGGGGTGTTGGCGATTCTGCCACTGTTTCCCACCCTTGAGTTCTGGACTGCTTTGGGACGTCCCACTAGTAATGGATCTGTGTCTCCCTTCCTTCCCTTCTGCTGCTGAAAGACGGATTTTGGTAAGACCTTACCTGTAAAATCCTTTTCAGCGAAGGAAGGAAGGGAGACACAGCAACCTCCCTTGGCAGAAGTGTATTATTGTTTTATAGATGCGGCGCGACTCCTCTCTGATGGCTTTCATCTGGGCGGGGTCGGCGCGCTAGGGCTCTGTTCCAGCATTGCCAGCTCATCGCAGTTGTCCGGTCCAGTGAGTAGTGCCTGGGACTGTATGTTTTTTCTGTTATATGCATAACCTGTTCTCTCGCATTTCGGAATTTTTGGAAGGGGTTGTGTTGTTCCACTGGTGTTGTCTGCTCTTCCTTAGCTTGTGTACGGACTGAAGGACATGGGAGTAGGAGGAGCCTAAGCTGGAGGGGCCGGTCGTCACTTTTCCTAATCTGAGGTAAACTATCCTGTGGGGCTCCGCCTACCCACTAGTAATGGATCTGTGTCTCCCTTCCTTCCTTCGCTGAAAAGGATTTTACAGGTAAGGTCTTACCAAAATCCGTCTTTTCCTGTTACCCCTGCGAAAATAAAAAAAAAATTGGGTCTAAAGTAACATTTTTGTGAAAAAAGTTAATGTTAGTTTTTTCTTCCACATTTCAAAAATTCCTGTGAAGAACCTGAAGGGTTAATAAACTTCTTGAATGTGGTTTTGAGCACCTTGAGGGGTGCAGTTTTTAGAATGGTGTCACTTTGGGGTATTTTTCTGTCATAAAGACCCCTCAAAGTCACTTTAAATGTGATGTGGTCCCAAAAAAATGGTTTTGTAAATTTTGTTGTAAAAATGAGAAATCGCTGGTCAACTTTTAACCCTTATAGCTCCCTACTAAAAAAAAATTTTGGTTCCAAAATTGTGCTGATGTAAAGTAAACATGTGGGAAATGTTATTTATTAACTATTTTGTGTGACATATCTCTCTAATTTAAGGGCATAAAAATTAAAATTTTGAAAATTGCTAAATTTTCAAAATTTTCTCCAAATTTCCGATTTTTTCACAAATAAACGTAAGTGATAAAGAAGAAATTTTACCACAATCATGAAGTACAATATGTCACGAAAAAACATTCTCAGAATCAGGGGGATCGGTTGAAGCGTTCCAGAGTAATTACCTCATAAAGTGACGGTGGTCAGAATTGTAAAAATTGGCCTGGTCATTAACGTGCAAACCACCCTCGGGGGTAAAGGGGTTAAACCTGTGAACCAACTGTGATGTTTTTTTTTTTTTTTTTAAAGTCTGCAATTGAAGTTTCTCCTTATCAAATATGATGAAACTTTTCATATGGAAACAAACTTAAAGCATGTCCCAAGAACAAAGTACATATCAATTAATAGGTCTTAGAACAAAATTAGCACATCACAAATAGGACGTACTTAGATAACGTTATGTAAGAGCAGTAAAAAAGCATATGGCCCAATTGGCTAATTTAAATATGTAATAACAGATAAACTTAAAAAAATAATACAGATAAAAGTGCGATGCCAACTAAAGTGTCCCCAAACACAGTATGAAACTCAGTGAATTCCTCCATACACGGTATGATGACCCTACTATACTCCCGCAGCAAAGTACGGTGATCATCAATTTGATAACCCAACTGTGATATCCGCAGTCGTCGGCGCGGTATAGTGGGCCTGGCACAGTCTTACAATTTTACAATTCTGACAACTGTCACTTTGAGGTAATTAATCTGGTACGCTTCAACTGATCCCACAGATTCTGAGGTTTTTTTTTGTGACATAATATTGTACTTCATGGTAGTGTTAAAATTTCTTCGATAATTGTGAAAAAAATCAAGAATTTGGCGAAAATGTTTAAATTTTCAAACTTCATTTTTATGCCCTTAAATCAGATATGTCACACAAAATAGTTAATGAATAACATTTTCCCCCATGTCTACTTTACTTTACATGAGCACAATTTTTGAAACCATTTTTTTTGGTTCTTAAGTTATAGGAGGTAAAAGTTGACCAATGGTTTCTCATTTTTCCAACAAAATTTACAAAACCATTTCAGGGGTCTATATGAGAGAAAATACCCAAAAGTGACGCCATTCTGCAAACTGAACGACTTTAGGTGCTCAAAACCACTTTAGAAGTTTAATAAACCTTCAGGTGCTTCACAGGAACTGAAGCAATGTGGAAGGAAAAAATGAACATTTAACTTTTTAACAAAAAAAAAAAATTGGGTCTAAAGTAAAATTTTTATTTTCACAAGGGAAACAGGAGAAAATAAACCCTAAAATGTGTTGTGCAGTTTCTCCTAAGCATGCTAATACCCCATATATGTGAGGGAAAACTTCTGTTTGGACGCACGGCAAATCTCGAAAGGGAAGGAGCATCGTTTTACTTTTTGAATGCAAAATTGACTGCAATTGAGATCGGGCACCATGTTGCGTTTAGGTACATCAGGGGCTCTCTAAACAGTGGAAACCTCCCACAAGTAACCCCATTTTGGAACTGATCTAGTATTTCCTGGTATGTGATTTTTATAATGTAGTGGCATGCGTGAGTTTTGTAGTGTGCGCCGGGTTGGCATACTTGAGTTCTGTAAGTGGTGTCCTTGTGTACCCCCCTTCTATAACACACGTGGCACTTTTGCGACCTTCCTTTCTTTGTGGTTTGAGGGATATCCTCGGGGAAATGTTATCCTGGGACGGGCATCTTCAGTTCCGGAAGTACTGGGGCCTGCTCCTTCCTGACTTCCAAAGATTGGGGCCTTGATCCATACCTCCTGGAACTGAAAGTACGTACTGGTCTGGCCTGCACATCGTGATGGCACCTAAGCGTTGTACTGTAGTGTTCAAAATAATAGCAGATATAACCAGATTAATCATTGTTCTTGGTATAAAGTTATGTTACCACGTCAAAAATTTACCAGTTCGTTCAGTTGATTGTAAGAAAGCCAACAGACTCTGCATTCATGATCTGCATGTTTTTGAGTCTGTATATTTGAATAACACAGGTCTACAAAAAAAAATATTTTTTGTAATCATCGCAGTTGACCTTGTACTTTTCTAAATTATTTTTTTGTTCTGATTTCAAAAATGTATATAGTTTTGTAGCATGTATAGTTTCCACGGAGCAGCATCATTATGATAAGGTATAGGAAATATACTGGCGACATTAAGAAAACTGTAATCTACATATCAGAAAAAAATGCTTGACCTTACAAAACAGTTTTTATTGAACCAAAATAACTTCACATGCAAAATAGAAAGCAAAATATGAGCAAAAATTAAAAGTGCTTGACATTAGACTGTCGTTGATACGATTTTTCAGGGTTGTCCCTATATAATGTCCAACAGTAATCTGCCATCATTGAGTCATTCCAAAAACTATGGTAGCTGAGTTCCATTACTTAAATGTCCTGGTGAAATCGCTCGCCTTGTTCATTGCTTACATCCCCAAGATTTGGAGGGAAGAAATCTAAATGTGAATGCAAAAAGTGCATTTTCAGACATGCGACATCCAAGACACTGGTATGCATTTAGCAGTTCCTTAACACCTTCAACGTATTCTGGAGATCTAGGTTTTCCTAAGAAGTTTTCACAGATCCACTTGAAGCTTTCCCAAGCTCTCAATTCCTTATCATTTAGAGTTCCTTCAAACACATCTCTCATAAGCTCCCTGATGTGAGGACCAACAAATACCCCTTCCTTTAGTTTTGCTGGTGAAATACTGAGAATTTCTGTGAAATGTACTGGAACCCTTGTGAATTTGTCTTTGCCATGGCTTTCACAAAGTTTTTAATCAATCCCAACTTTAAATGTAGTGGAGGAAGAAAGATTTTTGTTGGAGCAACTAAAGGATTATGCTGTACATTGTGTCTACCTGAAGTATAGATGTTAATCTGTCCCCAAACATAATGTCTACTGTATTTCTACTGTCCCATAAACACAAGAAGCAACAATATTTTGTGAAACCTCCTTGCATTCCCATTAGTTTTCAAATCTCCACTGATATTCCATTGATGATGCTTATATTGTATAGCATCCAAAAGAACTGACAGATTTTCATAACTTTCCTTTAGATGACATGAGTGAGCTATAGAGAGTGATGGTTTCCTATTTCCATTGTGAAGCAACACTGCTCTCAAACTTCTCTGGGATGAGTCCATAAACAGTTGCCAATCTGCAACAAAATACTCTTGATTCAGTTCTTCAAAGAGCCCATTCATATTACATTGATCCATCAACTGTGAAAAATTGTTACTGTTATTTCTGTTTCGGTAATAACACACTGACATCATCATGAAGAAGATTCTTCTGTTTCAACCTAGATGCAAGAAGTTCGGCTTTATCTTTTAACAATGACAGGTCTTTGATGAGATCATTTAATTCATGTTGAGTAAAGCGTTCTGGCTGCTCCATCAGGTACATACTCATCTTGACTTGAGGTCTCCATGCCTTCGCTAGTAGCTTCAGCTCCATTTTCTACTTCAATTTCATCCAATCCAGACAACGGTGGTACAGGAACTGGCAAGGTATCATCGTGGAACCGGCCTAATCGCAGATTCAAGTTCAGGGTAATTAATCTTATGTTTGTTCTTTGTAGAAAAGCCCTTCAGTTTGACAAAGCAAACGTACAATGAGAATACCACACTAGTCCTCAAAAGATACACTGCTCAAAAAAATAAAGGGGACACTCAAATAATACATCCTAGATCTGAATGAATGAAATATTCTCATTGAATACTTTGTTCTGTACAAAGTTGAATGTACTGACAACAGAATCATCAATGGAAAGCAAATTTATTAACCAATGGAGGCCTGGATTTGGAGTCACCCCCAAAATTAAAGTGGAAAAACACCCTACAGGCTGATCCAACTTTGCTGTAATGCCCTTAAAACAAGTCAAAATGAGGCTCAGTATTGTGTGTGGCCTCCATGTGCCTGTATGACCTCCCTACAACGCCTGGGCATGCTCCTGATGAGGTTGCGGATGATCTCCTGTGGGATCTCCTCCCAGACCTGGACTAAAGCATCCGCCAACTCCTGGACAGTCTGCGGTGCAAAGTGACATTGGTGGATGGAGCGAGACATGATGTCCCAGATGCGCTCAATCGGATTCAGGTCTGGGGAACAGGCGGGCCAGTCCATAGCTTCAATGCCTCATCTTTCAGGAGCTGCTGACACACTCCAGCCAAATGAGGTCAGGCATTGTCCTGCATTAGGAAGAACCCAGGGCCAACTGCACCAGCATATGGTCTCACAAGGGGTCTGAGGCTCTCATCTCGGTACCTAATGGCAGTCAGGCTACCTCTGGCGAGCACATGGAGGGCTGTGTGGCCCTCCAAAGAAATGCCACCCCACACCATTACTGACCCACTGCCAAACTGGTCACGCTGAAGGATGTTGCAGGGAGCAGATCGCTCTCCACAGCGTCTCCAGACTCAGTCACGTCTGTCACATGTGCTCAGTGTGAACCTGCTCTCATCTGTGAAGAGCACAGGGCGCCAGTGGCGACTTTGCCAATCCTGGTGTTCTGTGGCAAATGCCAAGCGTCCTGCATGGTGTTGGGCTGTGAGCACAACCCCCATCTGTGGACATCGGGCCCTCATACCACCCTCATGGAGTCAATTTCTTACTGTTTGTGCAAACACATGCACATTTTTGGCCTGCTGGAGGTCATTTTGCAGGGCTCTGGCAGTGCACCTCCTGTTCCTCCTTGCACAAAGGCGGAGGTAGCAGTCCTGCTGCTGGGTTGTTGCACTCCTACGGCCCCCTCCACGTCTCCTGGTGTACTGGCATGTCTCCTGGTAGCGCCTCCAGCCTCTGAACACTACGCTGACAGACACAGCAAACCTTCTTGCCACACCTCGCATTGATGTGCCATCCTGGATGAGCTGCACTACCTGAGCAACTTCTGTGGGTTGTAGAGTCCGTCTCATGCTACCACGAGTGTGAAAGCACAACCAACATTCAAAAGTGACCAAAACATCAGCCAGAAAGCATTGGTACTGAGATGTGGTCTGTGGTCCCCACCTACAGAACCACTCCTTTATTGAGTGTGTCTTGATAATTGCCAATAATTTCCATCTATTGTCAATTCCATTTGCACAACAGCATGTGAAATTGATTGTCAATCAGTGTTGCTTCCTAAGTGGACAGTTTGATTTCTCAGAAGTTTGATTTACTTGGAGTTATATTCTGTTGTTTAAGTGTTCCCTTTATTTTTTTGAGCAGTGTATATTTAGCCAACGCGTTACCTATACAGTGTACAGTTTCTCTTCCTACAAGAGCAAAGAGAAATCTCTCAGACTTAATACATATACAAACAGTTAACAAACTAAACCTTTTATTAGACCCTGATCTCCGGCCACAGGATTTGATCAGCTTCTCCTTCTCACCAAGCTCTCCAGCACATCCAGGTGTAAACAGGAATTAGAATCAATCTCAGTCTCAAAGTGTAGTTCACAACCGGGCTCCTTTGTAGTATCCACTACATAGAGTCTTAGGCTATGTGCCCACACTGCGGAAATTTTCTGCTTCATTTCTTCATGTCCTCTCCCGGATAAACGCATGCGGAATTGAACTTGCGGAATCCCCTTGGGGACCATGGGGGGCGGATAACATAGCGTTTCACAAGCGTTTACGCAGCATATATGCTTAAAAAACGCTACGTGGGCACATACCCTTAGTATACCAGTTCCTTCACAATCTCTGGATCAAGCCTGATCAGTCCATCAGCAGTGATATACTCCAGGCAGTTCTCAGCACTACTGGAATCACAAACTAGCTTTCTCTAACTGACTACAACTTTGGTGATCGATCAAATATCGCAGTTACTCACAAGGCACAGCTTCTTCTTGGACACACCGTCTGGCTGCAGTCTGTACAAGCTCCCAAATGTTCTTTTGGCATCAGACAGATCTCGTCTACTCTGATGACTTCCTGGCTCTCTGTTTCCTGGGCTTTTTTTTACAAACCCCCGGGCTTTTTCTTTACTTGTTTCTTGCTGACCCCTAATGGCCGGACTAAGTCATTGCAGGAGAAATTTATACTGTCAGTAATATGAACTCATTACTAAAAAGACATTTCAACATGTTACATGCTTATATGGGGATAGATAGAGTAGACAGAGAGAGTGGGACAGCAGGGGTTATAGAGGATCTGGGGGGGGGCTGGGGTACACATGGAAAGTAGGGAGCTGAGTAGGAGTAACAAATGTGCTAATTGTATTAAATGTCTGCTGGCAAATGCAAGAAGTCTCGCAAACAAAATGGCTGAACTGGAGACTTTTATGTCGGTCACAGAATATGATGTGGGGGGGTATTACGTAAACCTGGCTGGATGAAAGCCATGACTGGGTGACAAACATAGAGGTATACACTACATTTAGTAAAGACAGGAAAGACAAAAAAGGTGGAGGGGTGTGTATATTCATTAGATCCAACTTAAAACCTGTGCTCAATGACAACATTGGGGGGAGCTGCGACAATGTAGAGGCAGTTTGAGTAAATGTACAAGGGGATGGCAATAATGGAAAGCTGCTAATTGGAGTTTGTTACAAGCCTCCTAATATAGCTGAACTGGTAGAGGACGAAATGCAGAAAATAATAGGGTCCTTATTATGGGGGATTTTAGCTATCCAGACATTCAATGGGACATAGAATCTTCCAGTTGTGCTAAAAGCTGCAAGTTCTTATCCACAGTTCAGGGCAATTACCTCTCTCAGCTGGTAGATGAACCAACCAGGGGAGTTAATCTGCTGGATCTGGTTGTTAAATAGACCAGATAAATTCAGATCAACAGGTCCAGGAGCATTTGGGAAACAGCGACCATAATATGGTAAGTTTCAATGTAATATTCAGTAAAACATTTCAAAAAGGAAATGCAAAAACCTGGAACTTTAGGAAAGCTGATTTCAACAAATTAAGGAAAGAGCTTAATCGTGTAGACTGGGACCTTGTCATTGTAACTGGGGATACCGAATGTAAATGGGGCATGTTTAAGGAAATACTACTAGAATCCTGTATAAAATGTATACCCTTTGGTAATAAAATGTCCAGGAATAAAAAGAAACCATTATGGATAAATAAGATATTATAAAGTTTAATACAAAAACAAAGCGCATTCAAAATCTTGAAGACAGAGAATACAGAAATAGCATTTCAGGAGTATAAAGACCTAGAATCATAGAATCATAGAATGGTAGAGTTGGAGGGGACCTCCTGGGTCATCTGGTCCAACCCCCTGCTCAAAGCAGGATTCACTAAATCATCTCAGACAGATGTCTGTCCAGCCTCTGTTTGAAGACGTCCATTGAAGGGGAACTCACCCTAAATAAGAAATGTAAAAAAAAAAGTCAAGCTAGCAAAGTTATCTACAGAGCAACAAATCGCCAGGGACACTACATTAAATCCCCAAAAATTTTATGCATACATCAATGCAAAAAGAGAAAATCAGATGGTATCGGCCCCTTAAAAGAAAATAATAACAAGATAATTATTAGTATAATATAGTATTGAGGACAAAGAAAAGGCTGAGATATTAAACACTTTTCATCCGTGTTCACCAACAGACAGTCTGTTCCAGGGATCTTTCAACAGTGCAAAATTCAAACTTCATCACCTGATATAACTAGTTTAACACAAAAAGAAGTATGCCTGCGTGTGATCAAATTAAACATTGACAAATACCCTGGCCCAGATGGCATTCATCCACGGATACTGAGGCAATTGAGCTCAGTAATTGACAAACCGCTGTATCTCGTATTCTTAGACTCTCTTGTAACAGCGGTAGTGCCACAGGATTGGAGGATAGCCAATGTGGTACTGATATTTAGGAAAGGTAAAGTGGATCCAGGTAACTACCGTCCGGTAAGTCTGACATCAGTAGTGTGCAGAATTTTTGAGGGCATCATAAGAGATGACCTGCAGAGTTATATCACAGAGAATAATATAATAAATGATAATCAGCATGGATTCATGAAAAATAGGTCATGTTTAAATGTTGGGGTTCTATGAGGAGGTAAGTGCAAATCTGGATGTTGGTAATGCGGCTGATGTGATTTATGTGGACTTTGCAAAGGCATTTGATACTGTACTACATAGCAGCCTTATACTGAAGCTACAGAAGCAAGGACTTGGAACTATATGTAGATGGGTAAGGAATAGGCTAAATGATAGGAAACAAAGAGTCGTCATAAATGGTACATTCTCTAAATGGGATATATACAGCAGTGGGGTGCCACAGGGATCTGTGTTAGGACCAATTCTTTTTAACCTCTTTATTAATGACCTTGGGGATGGGATTGAGCGTAAAGTGTCAGTTTTTGCTGACGATACCAAACTATGTAGGATATTAAAATCTGATCTTGACATTACAATATTACAGAACGATCTGGATAAGATGACTGAATGGGCAAACACTTGGCAGTTGAGGTTTAATGTAGATAAATGTAGAGTAATGTACCTAGGACGGAGTAATCCTATTACTGCATACACATTAAATGGGTGTATACTCGGGACTACAGAATTGGAGAAGGATTTGGGTATTCTTGTTACAAGTAAGCTGAGCAGGAGCACTCAATGTCAAGCAGCAGCCGCAAAAGCAAACAAGATTTTAGGATGTATAAAACAAGAAATAAAATCCCACAATCCCAACGTACTATTGCCCCTTTATAAATAACTGGTGAGGCCACATCTGGAATATGGGATCCAGTTTTGGGCTCTACATTTTAAAAAGGATATTCATAAGTTAGTCAGTCCAAAGGCAGGCAACTAGATTATTACAAGGGATGGAAGGCATCTTATATCATGAGAGGTTGAAAAAGTTGAACTAGATTAACTTAGAAAAATGACGTCTCAGAGGGGATCTCATTTACATGTATAAATATATGTGTAGTCAGTACAAAGCACTGGCACATGACTTATTCCTTCTAAAGACCATACTAAGGATCAGGGGGCACTCATTACGGGTGGAAGAAAGGCGATTCCGGCACCGAAGCAGGAAAGGGTTCTTTACAGTCAGAGCAGTCGGACTGTGGAATGCCCTACCACAAGAGGTATTAATGGCAGACACTATAACAGCTTTCAAAAAAGGGCTGGACGATTTCCTCGATACAGTTAACATTGTAGGGTACAGCTAATTAGACAAAATATTACACCTGCAGTAGTACATTTGATCCAGAGTTCTTGTACTGATCGCCTTTTCTCGGGGTGAAGAAGGAATTTGGCTGAATGTGTCCTGGGGTTTTTGCCTTCTTCTGGATCAACATATTTAGGTATAGGGATTTTACTAATACCATTATTAGAATCCTAAGACTAATACAAAAATAAAACTAATTAAAAAATTATAAACTGGTTCATTTGTAATTGTAATAGTGCAGTAATAATAAAAATGGTAATACATTTGTGAGGCCTAGACCCAGTTAGTTAGTAAGTTAGTGTAGTGTTAGTGTAGGGAGTACAATTGGGTGAGAAAGATTGAACTTTATGGACCTAGGTCTTTATTCAACCCATGTTACTGTGTTACTATGTTACCTGAAGCCACTCTGTGTGGCAACAAAGTAGCTGAGTTTCACTATACCCCCACGCATTTCACCGCAGCCAGCTGTTTCATCAGGAGGTGGACATCTGTAGAGCTAGCGCGGTTTTTATATGGCCATAAATGACTCTCACCCCACATGTGTAGATCACTAGGCCCACTCAGTACTGCTATCAAAGCCGGTACCTGAAAAATTGCGTGCCCCCGCCATGTTACCTCATCACTAAGCCCGCCCAGTACCGCTGTCACGCCAGTTCCTGTATTGTGGCATGCCTCCGCTATGTTCCCTCGTCACAGCGGGGCCGGCGCTCTGTGTCTGTGTCATCGGGTCATGTGCACGGGTCAACTGACCCGCACCGTAGCCATGGCGCCGCCAAACTCCTCTAGAGCACCACCCGTCGTGATCCAGGCAGAGCATGCACGGTGCGAGCTAACAGGAATACAATACTGTGGCTTCGTTCTGATATCTCTCTGGCTTGAAGGTAACACCTAAATGCATTAGCACAAGTATTCTGCTTCTAAGGGGTACAGGAAGCCCATACAATAACCATACGCTACAGGCTATTCACAAGACTAGTTCTTATATACTGTAGTGCATAGCCTTATAGATAACACGGGGGATCATATGTTCATACCAAAGTGGACATACCACGTAAGCAAAATGACTTACACCTATAGTAAGGATGTTTCTCAGATATTACATAGTAAATATATACATAAGATAGTTAATCATAACCATAGATGTAAACAGGCACATATTTAGTCATTTATCATGCTCATATATCAATAACCCGACCCAATGTAACAGTAAAAATACAAGATACTCATAAAAAATAGCATTATATAACCATATACCAACGCTGAAAAAGAGAATTGACAGCACCTCCAAAAACATACATTGATCTAATGCCTTTCGGCAAAAATATATAAAACTGAACTTGAGGTTCTTAGTTTAACATTCTGATTAGATTGTATGAAGCCCACTGCCACGTCACGGCAAAACTCTTAGTGGGTCCTAACATTTCCTGCCAGAACGGGAGCGGAGCAGTGCGCCAACCACCGCCACAGCGACAATGCACCAGCAGGGCAGCCGACACACTGCACCAACGCCGCATGAAAGAAGCATTGTGACTCACCTTCCTCAAGCTCTCAAGTGAGAGCAAAAATAAACTAGACCCTCTTTCAGTCTCCTGCTAATTAAAATTGCCTGTGCCAAATGGGAGGAGTGCACATCCCTTTCTTGGACCAGCACTCCTCCCATTTGGCACATAGCTGCATTTTTGATATCTCTAATGTGCTGTAGGTTTCTAACACTAAGTTGCCTCGTCATACACACATAATTAAGGGGGCATGAACAGCACATATATTAGACCACCATTTCTGTTTGCAAGTAATATGATGCCTGATCTTATAGGTTCTCAGACCTTCGCTATCAGTAAAGACATTAGTCCTTTCCATGTGGCTACACGTAGAGCAATCACCACATTGGAAGCAGACTGGTCCCAATCTGTTGGAAAATGGAGATTTAGTTGGAGTCTGGAATTTGAGCCTCTCCTTGAAATGTATTAACGATTCATCCATGCAGATCTTTTTCGGGTCACAGTCATGCGGGACAGTGGATTGTCGTATAAAAAAACATCAACACTCCAATTTTGCTGAAGTTTTGGCTTTTTCACTAATTCCATGTAAAGGACCAAGCCCCAAAATGTCATTGCAGAGTTAAGCCGACACCAGGACTCATACATTCAGATCTGTATTGCTGACGCTTTAGACTTTATTTTGTCTCATAATTCGTTCATGTTTGAACGAAATGATCCCACCAATGCGTTAGTACAGCAATGAGGAATCCGGTGGCTTGTACATTTCTAGCATTTTTTGAAGGAAAGTACACTACTCAAAAAAATAAAGGGAACACTTAAAGAACAGAATATAACTCCAAGTGAATCAAACTTCTGAGAAATCAAACTGTCCACTTAGGAAGCAACACTGATTGACAATCAATTTCACATGCTGTTGTGCAAATGGAATAGACAATAGATGGAAATTATTGGCAATTATCAAGACACACTCAATAAAGGAGTGGTTCTGCAGGTGGGGACCACAGACCACATCTCAGTACCAATGCTTTCTGGCTGATGTTTTGTTCACTTTAGAATGTTGGTTGTGCTTTCACACTCGTGGTAGCATGAGACGAACTCTACAACCCACAGAAGTTGCTCAGGTAGTGCCGCTCATCCAGGATGGCACATTAATGCGAGCTGTGGCAAGAAGGTTTGCTGTGTCTGTCAGCGTAGTGTCCAGAGGCTGGAGGCGCTACCAGGAGACATGCCAGTACACCAGGAGATGTGGAGGGGGCCGTAGGAAGGCAACAACTCAGCAGCAGGACCGCTACCTCCGCCTTTGTGCAAGGAGGAACAGGAGGAGCACTGCCAGAGCCCTGCAAAATAACCTCCAGCAGGCCAAAAATGTGCATGTGTCTGCACAAACGGTTAGAATCCAACTCCATGAGGGTGGTATGAGGGCCCGACATCCAGAGATGGGGGTTGTGCTCACAGCCTAACACCGTGCAGGACGCTTGGAATTTGCTACAGAACACCAGGATTGGCAAAGTCACCACTGGCGCCCTGTGCTCTTCACAGATGAAAGCAGGTTCACACTGAGCACATGTGACAGTCTGGAGATGTCGTGGAGAGTGATCTGATGCCTGCAACATCCTTCAGCATGACCGGTTTGGCAGTGGGTCAGTAATGGTGTGGGGTAGCATTTCTTTGGAGGGCCGCACAGTCCTCCATGTGCTCGCCAGAGGTAGCCTGACTGCCATTAGGAGATGAGATCCTCAGACCCCTTGTGAGACCATATGCTGGTGCGGTTGGCCCTGGGTTCCTCCTAATGCAGAACAATGCCAGACATCATGTGGCTGGAGTGTGTCAGCAGTTCCTGCAAGTTGAAGGCATTGAAGCTATGGGCTGGCCCGCCCGTTCCCCAGACCTGAATCTGATTGAGCACATCTGGGACATCATGTCTCGCTCCACCCACCAACGTCACATTGCACCGCAGACTGTCCAGGAGTTGGTGGATGCTTTAGTCCAGGTCTGGGAGGAGATCCCACAGGAGACCATCCGCAATCCACCCAGGCGTTGTAGGGAGGTCATACAGGCATGTGGAGGCCACACACAATACTGAGCCTCATTTTGACTTGTTTTAATGACATTACATCAAAGTTGGATCAGCCTGTAGTGTGTTTTTACCCTCTAATTTTGGGGGTGACTGCAAATCCAGGCCTCCATTGGTTAATAAATTTGATTTCCATTGATGATTTTTGTGTGATTTTGTTGTCAGCACAGTCAACTTTGTACAGAACAAAGTATTCAATGAGAATATTTCATTCATTCAGATCTAGGATGTGTTCTTTGAGTGTTCCCTTTATCTTTTTGAGCAGTGTATATTATGAATATGTCCAACCCATTCTTCAAGCACGTCCGTACTTACCTCCGTTATATGGATGACATGTTTGTTGTATGGGCAGGTATTAGAAAGTGACTCTGACCTTAATATTAAAGCATCAGCAAAACCCCTGTTTTCATATAAAATAGGAAAAAATCTTGGAAATATGCTAGTGAGAAATTACATAATTGGAGAAAAAAACAGATTGGTTACAAAAAAACACTCCAACAGGATAAATGTGGCAACTATTCCTTTTGCCAGCAGCACTTAACAGCTAAAACATTTCAACTAGGTTCCGTCACATGGACAGTAAATGCATTCATTACTTGCAAAACGACACACGTAGTGTATGGCCTTTTTTGTTTGTGCCATTTCTTTTACATAGGCAAAACAATCAGACCTATGTATGTAAGATTCCGAGAGCACTGCTGATCTATCACTGGGAAAGGGGCACCCCATCTAATTAAACATATGCAAGGATCACATAATTCAGATCCCAAAAAAATATTTCTTGCTGGTCTAATTAAGGTGGAATATCCTCGTTGCAGAGGTAACCATAACCTAAATCTTTTACAGAAAGAAGGTAGATTGATTTTGGATAGTATTTAGTGATGAGCAACTGCTCTGTACTCGCCCGAGCATCTCTACTCGAGATGCTCGGAGCTCGCCGAGTACTTTCGAGATGCTCAGGCGGGAGCTCGGGTCCCCGTCCTGCATGTCTGGCGCTATTTAGAGCACCAATCATGCAGGGATTGTCTGCCACTCACTGTAATGCCACAGCCATGGTGGTTGTGGCATTACAGTGGTTGCCCAAATCAATGGGAACAGTGCTCACAGTGAAACATGAAAAGCCGGCAATTCAGCAGTGGTATACACCGGTATCGACAATTTAGAACAGAAAGAATAGAGCATCACACATAGATAGAAACATGTCAGTCACATATATAATAAGTACAGTGACAGTGTTGATTACTGTACTTGTCATTTAGTGTTAAAATAAAGGATTTATTAAAAAAAAATTGGCGTAGGGTTCCCCGTAATTTTAGTCTCTAGCGGAGGTTAAGCAGACGGCTGGGGCAGATGTTTGAAGCCTGGGAAGGGGGTAATACCCACGGAGCTTCCCAGGCTACTAATATCAGCCCCCAGCTGAATACCTAGCCTTTACTAGCTATTAAAATGGGGGACCCAAAAAAAAATGATGTGGGGTCCCCCTTATTTTAATAGCTAGCAAAGGCTAGGCAGACAGCTGGGGGCTGATATTAATAGCCCAGGAAGGGTGCCAGGAATATTGGCCCCCTCCCAGGCTAGAAACACCAGCCGTCAGCTGCCCCAGAAATGGCGCATCCATAGGATGTGCCAATTCTGGCACTTAGCCTCGCTCTTCCCACTGCCCTGTAGCGGTGGCAGTGGGGTAATAGGGTTGGGGTTGATGTCAGCTTATAATGCCAGCTGACATCAAGCCCAGGTTAGTAATGGAGAGGCGTCTATAAGACACCCCCATTACTAGCCCCATAGTCAAAGTTAAAAGAAACACAAACACCCAGAATAAAGTCCTTTAATTGAAATAAAGACACATTCCTTTAATGTTCTAAATTAAACCCTACTTACCGTATCACCCATTCCAGCTGAAGCCAACGATCTCCTGCAATAAAAATAAAATAATAAACCAACCTCATCCTTACCTTTCCATGGTTCCCAGGACAGCTTCAGCTCTGCTACATCGAGATGACAGGCTGGATCGCAGCAGAACGCTGTCATCCAGCTTGCCATGCCGCAGACACTGAGAAGCTCCTCAGTGAAGCTCCTCAGTGTCTGGCTGTGACAGCATCCAGATGAGCCGAGTTCACGTGGGAGAATTCTCCTGCGCTCACCGCTTGTGCTCTACAGTGTCTCTGAAGGATGACAAGCTGGTAGCGCTCTGCTGCGATCCAGTGCTTCAGAGACACTGCAGGTAGCGCTTCAGAGACACTGCAGAGCGCAAGCATGCTTTCGCTCTGCAGTGTCTCTGAAGGATGACAAGCTGGATGGTAGCGCTCTGCTGCGATCCAGCCTGTGATCTCAATGCCATCGCAGCGTGGGAGAATTCTCCTGCTCAAGCGGTGAGCTCAAGAGAATTCTCCCACGCTGTCAGTGACGTGCATGAGGTGAGTTGAGTTCATTGGACATGAACTCGGCTCATCTGGATGCCGTCACAGCCAGACACTGAGGAGCTTCGAGCACCCGAGCATTTTAGTGCTCGCTCAACACTAATTATAATCATTGCTATAAAACTATGCCTCTAGATAAATTCCTTGAGGGGTGGAGTTTGCAAAATGGGGTCACTGTTTAGGCCCATCAGGGGCTCTCCAAACGCTACATGGGGTGGGCAGAACATTCCATCAAAAAGTATGCGCTCCAAACTGTCACTCTTTCCCTTCTGAGCCCTACCGTGCTCCAAAACAGTAGTTTTCCACAACATATGTGTTATCAGCGTCCTCATGGGAAATTGCACAACAATTTTTGGGGTCCATTTTCTCCTGTTACCCTTGTGAAAATTAAATAATTAGGGCTAAAAAAAATATTTTTCTGGAAAAAATGTGATTATTTTTATTTTCACGGCTCAACATTATACATTTTTGTGAAGCACCAGGAGGTTCAAGTTGTTCACCACACATCTATATAAATTCCTAGTTTAAAAAGTGGGGTCACTTGTGGGGGCTTTCCACTGTTTAGGCACATCAGGGGCTCTCCAAACGCAACATGGTGTCTGCTCTTGATTCCAGCTAATTTTGTGTTCAAAAAGTCAAACGGTGCTCCTTCCCTTCTGAGCCCTGCCGTGTGCCCAATCAGTGGTTTTCCACCACATATGGGATATCCTTGTACTCAGGAGAAATCGCACAATTTTAGGGGTCAATTTGCCCGTTACTTTTGTGAAAACAAAAAATTGGGGCTAAAAGATCATTTTTGTGGAAAAAATGTGATTATTTATTTTCACGGCTCTATGTTATAAACTTCTGTGAAGCACCTGGGGGTTCAAGGTGCTCACCACACATCTAGATAAGTTCCTTGAGGGGTTTAGTTTCCAAAATGAGGTCACTTGTGGGGGTTTATACTGTTTAGACACATCAGGGGCTCTACAAATGCGACATGGTGTCGGCTCTCGATTCCAGCCAATTTTTGCGTTCAAAAAGTTAAACTGTGCTCCTTCCCTTCCAACCCCTGCCATGCGCCCAAACGGTGGTTTTCCCCCACATATGGGGTATCAGCATACTCAGGAGAAATTGCACAAAAAATTTTGGGGTCCATTTTCTCCTGTTACCCTTGTGAAAATAAAAAAATTAGGTCTTAATAAATTTTTTGTGGAAAAAAAAGTTAAATTGTCAGTTTTTCCTTCCACATTGCTTAAGTTCCTGTGAAGCACCTGAAGGGTTAATAAACTTCTTGAATGTGGTTTTGAGCACCTTGAGGGGTGCAGTTTTTAGAATGGTGTCAATTTTCTGTCATATAGACCCCTAAAAGTCACTTCAAATGTGATGTGGTCCCTAAAAAAATGGTTTTGTAAATTTTGTTATAAAAATGAAAAATTGCTGGCAAACTTTTAACCCTTTTAACTTTCTAACAAACAAAAAAACTTTCAAAACTTGTTCTGATGTAAAATAGACATGTGGGAAATGTTATTTATTAACTATGCTGAAAAATAGAAAATGTACAGCACCTCCAAAAACATGCATTGATCTAATGCCTCTCGACAAAAAATATATAAAACTGAACATGAGGTCCTTAGTTTAACATTTTGTTCAGACTGTATGAAGCCCACTGCCACGTCACGGCTAACCTCTTAGTGGGTCCTAACGTTTCCTGCCTTAAAGGAGGGGCACCGTGCGCCAACCACCGCCACCGACAATGCACCAGCAGGGCGGGCGGCCTGGTGCCCTTACAGCACCCATGCTGCAAGACTGAGTCCCCGCTCCTTTAAGGCAGGAAACGTCAGGACTAGTGTTGAGCGAGCATGCTCGACACTGCTCCGTACTCACCCGAGCATCTCACTACTCGGGATGTTCGGCGAGCACCGAGCATTTTCGGGTTACTCGGGCGGGAGCTTGGGTCTCCGCCCTGCACATTTGGCACTCTTTACAGAGCCAATGAACATGCAGGGATTGCCAGCCAGTCACTGTAATGCCGCAGCCATGTTGGTTGTGGGCATTACAGTGATTGGCTGGCCACACAGCATCACCTCGAGTATTTAAAACC
The DNA here is from genome assembly GCF_046119375.1 of Phyllobates terribilis. Lineage (NCBI taxonomy): Eukaryota > Metazoa > Chordata > Amphibia > Anura > Dendrobatidae > Phyllobates > Phyllobates terribilis. The sequence goes on along the minus strand of NW_027362770.1, from coordinate 70,212,059 downwards.
GGGCACTGCCATCTTGGACACTGTCGCTCCGGATCAGACGGTGTTGGGAGAGTGCTGCTGAGCTAGGGAGAGATTTATACTGTGAAATAGGTAGTGTAGGGTCTCTAAAGCCTGCAAAATCAAACAAACAGTCCTTCTCAGGACTAATATCCATCCCAGATATCAGGCAGGCAGGCAGGCAGTGGTTATACCAACAAACAGTGCATTACAGTCCTGTGTGCTGCTTTCAAAATCCTTTTTTTTCATCTAAATCCTCATTTTTCTTTTCCACAGTCAGACTGTACAAATACCCGTCTTATTAAGCTTTTGGTATCCCCCCCCCCCCCTAAAAAAAAAATTGAGTGTGTCTGTGAGTGTTCAGACACAAATATATCTGTTTAAAAGAGTCTGGTGTAGGCCAGATAACTAGAACTGTGGTTTTGCAGTTCCAAGGTTCAAATCTCTGTATTATCCACTTTTTTGCCTTTTTTCCATAAAAAAAACAGTTTGAGTGTCTTGCTGACTGTTCAGACACAAATATATCTGTTTAAAAGATTCTGGTATAGGCCAGAGAACTAGATCTGTGGTTTTCCTCTTCCACGGTTCAAATCTGGGTGTAATCCACCTTTTTGCATAAAAAAAAACAGTTTGAGTGTCTCGCTGACTGTTCAGACACAAATATATCTGTTTAAAAGATTCTGGTATAGGCCAGAGAACCAGAACTGTGGTTTTCCTCTTCCACGGTTCAAATCTGGATGTAATCCACCTTTTTGCATAAAAAAAACAGTTTGAGTGTCTCGCTGACTGTTCAGACACAAATATATCTGTTTAAAAGATTCTGGTGTAGGCCAGAGAACTAGAACTGTGGTTTTCCACTTCCACGGTTCAAATCTGGGTGTAATCCATCTTTTTGCATAAAAAAAAACTGTTTCAGTATCTCGCTGACTGTTCAGATACAAATATATCTGTTTAAAAGATTCTGGTGTAGGCCAGAGAAATAGAACTGTGGTTTTCCTCTTCCACGGTGCTAATCTACTTTTTATTACCCTTTTTCCATTGATAGTGCGAGTGTAAGCTATTTTACTTCATTTACAATGGGCAAGGCGCGTGGCAAGGGACGTGGAACTGGACATTCTGGTGATGGTGCGTGCAGAGGACGGGGCCGTGGCCTAGGTGAAAATGTGCCACAACCAACAGCCTCATCTTCTCGCTCCCACTTCTTGACCGAATTACTAGGGAAGCACACAACAGCACCACTATTTCGAACTGATCAGTGTGAACAGGTTATTAATTGAATAGCAGATAATACTTCCAGTTACCTGGGCACCACCACCTCCGGTCTGTCTTCCACATGGTCAAGTGTTAGTAGCCGTGAGTCTCAACCGCATACTCCTCCTCACCCTGATGCTCCTTCCTCCCACCATGCCGAGTGTGGTCAGACAGCAACTGATCCCACAGTTGGACACTCTGAAGAGGTGTTCACTGGTTCATTTCCATATTTGGGCCCCTCGCCTGCTCTGCTTGAAGTGGTGGAAGAGGAGATCCCATGTAGCGATGGCCAAATATTTGAACAGCCACGGCCACAAGAAGGCGATGCTAGCAATTTGTCACAAGAGGTGGACGATGACGAGACACAATTGTCACTAAGTGAGGAGGAGGACCATGGTGCAGAAGTGGAAGAGGAGGAGGTGGTGGATGATCTAGTAACTGACCCAACGTGGCAGGAGGACACGCAGAGCGAGGCCAGCAGCACACAGGGGGAGGGAGGCAGAGTACCCCAACAGGCAGGAAGAAGCAGTGTGGTGGCCGCACACAGAAGGCGGGCAACCGTTTCCCGTAACACCAACACGAGGGATGTTGCCAGTACAACCGGTAGGTCTTCCAGAGTCTGGAATTTTTTTAAAGACTCTGCTGATAACCCCAAAAAGGCCATTTGTACCACCTGCCAGGCCAGCATCAGCAGGGGTGACAAAACTACAAGCCTGACCACCACCAGCATGATCAGGCACATGTCAGCTAAGCACCCGATTTTGTGGGGCGAACCCCAGGGTCCACGACCAGTGTCAGTGGGTGTCGCCACTGCTTCTTCCTCTGTTATGCGTGTAAGAGAACCCCCTGTTGTGCGTGCAAGGCAATCCCCTGTCCATACTGCATGCAAATATGTCCCCTCCTCTCAGTCTTCACTTGCTATGGCAGTTTCTCAAGAAACAGCATCAACGTCCACGTCCCACCGCAGCGTTCAATTGTCCATATCCCAGACCTTTGAACGAAAGCGCAAATTCGCAGCCAACGCTCCACAGGCCACAGTCCTAAATTTGCACATTTCACGACTGCTTGCGTTGGAAATGCTGCCTTTTAGGCTGGTGGAGACTGAATCCTTCCGCAACCTTATGGCAGTGGCTGTCCCTCGGTACTCGGTCCCCAGCCGACACTATTTTGCCCGGTGTGCCATCCCCACACTACACAAGCACATGTCCCTAAACATCAGCCGTGCCCTCAACAATGCAGTTACTGGTAGAGTCCACCTGACAACGGACACGTGGACAAGTGCTTGCGGCCAGGGACGGTACATCTCCCTGACGGCACACTGGGTAAACATAGTGGAAGCCGGGACCCAGTCGGACCTTGGGATGGAACACATCCGCCCCACGCCGAGGATTGCGGGCCTTATGTCAGTCAGAGTTTCCCCCACAGTGTACAGCTCCTGCGCATCCTCCTCCTCCTCATGTTCAGTCTCCATCTCAGATATCACCACATCAGTTACAAGCTGGAAGCACTGCAGTACTGCCTCAGCCAAGCGGCAACAGGCTGTGCTGAAACTCATAAGCTTAGGTGAGAAACCTCACACTGCTTGTGAGTTGTGGACAGCTGTGAAAGAGCAGGCAGATCTGTGGCTGAGACCGCTGAACCTACATCCAGGCATGGTCATGTGTGACAATGGCCTTAACCTGGTGGCGGCTCTGAGGCGAGGTGAGATCACACACGTACCATGCCTGGTTCATGTGCTTAACCTCGTGGTTCAGCGGTTTCTTAAATCGTACCCCGAGTTGCCATATCTGCTCATCAAAGTACGCCGCCTGTCAGCTCATTTTCATAAGTCGGATACAGCTTCCGCCGCCCTTGCTGTGTTGCAGCGGTGTTTGCAGCTTCGGCACACCGACTGGTGTGTGATGTCCCCACACATTGGAACTCTACCCTCCACATGTTGCAAAGGATTTGTGAGCAGAAGAGAGCAGTTGTGGAGCACCAGGTGCAACAAGGCTGTCGATATTCAGGTCAGACTCCACACATAAGACCTCAGGAGTGGACCTGGATGTCTGACATATGTACCATCCTGACAAACTTTGAGGAGTCCTCCAAGATGGTGTGTGGCGATGACGCCATCATTAGCGTCAGCATCCCACTTGTCTGTCTTTTGCAACGCTCTCTGCAGAGAATTAAAGAGGAGGCATTGCAGCCAGAGTATGATGAGATGGATCAAGAAGCCATAGCGGGCGATTACACACAGCCCAGCCTCATCTCATCTTAACGTGCATTGGGAGACAATGAGGGAGAGGAGGAGGAGGAAGAACAGGAGCTGGTATCATGCACTGTAGATGGTAGTACCTGTACAACTGTCATACCATCGGTTCAGCGTGGGTGGCCTGAGGACAGGGGGGAGGAGGAGGAGGAGAGCATGGTCAGTCGTCATCTTTGTGAGGATACGGAAGTCTTGCCAGTTACCAGTCTGGCACGCATGGCTGACTTTATGTTACGCTGCCTTAACCGTGACCCGCGCGTTGTCAAAATGTTGGGTGACAGTCATTACTGGTTGGTGAGACTTTTAGACCCCCGCTACAAGGAGAACTTTCACTCTCTTATTCTTGAGGTGGAGAGGTCTACAAAAATGGGGCAGTACCAGAAGGCCCTTTCTGCAGAACTGTTAAAAAAATTCCCATCTGAACACGCTAGCGGCAGAGGTCACAGTTCGTTGCCCAACCAAGGCGTACAGGCGAGAGAGACACAACTCCAATCCAGCAGAGGCAGGGGAACACAGTCAACGTTCTGGGATAGTTTTCTGAGACCCGCCCAGCTTACAGGCCCTGAGGCGCGGGGTACTCTCACAAGCAGTGGAAAGTTTCAAAAGATGGTGAGGGAGTACCTTGCCGACCATACCAGCGTCCTCCGTGATTCCTCTGTGCCTTTTAATTATTGGGTATCCAAGCTGGAAACTTGGAATGAACTCTCTCTGTACGCCTTGGAGGTCCTGGCCTGCCCTGCCGCTAGCGTGTTATCGGAGCGTGTTTTTAGTGCCGCTGGGGGAATTATAACTGATAAGCGCACTCGCCTGTCAACTGACAATGCTGACAAGCTGACCCTTATCAAAATGAACAAGGGCTGGATTGGGCCAGACTTCTTATCACCACCAAATGACAGCAGAGTAACATAAAGTCAAATCCACTGTGTTATTTCGGGAGGTGTATTCCCATGCAATGCTTCACACCTACACATGGGTATACGCTTCCTCATTTCGGCTGTTTTTTGCTCTTCTCCTTATCCTCAGCCTCCACCACCACTATACCACCAGAGTGACCGTGGTCCGTGTTGCCAGCATTGCAAGTTCCTCCGTCCTAATTTTTGGCAGCTTTTGCTTGGAAGGCATAGGCAAAGACTATGGGAGACCCACTCCCCAATAATGGGAATAATGTTTTTAATATGCTGTACTGCATGGCTCTTGTAAGGGGCATTAAAATAGTCTTATTAAGCTACTGTGACCTCCACGTCTCTTCCAAGGGTCTTTGATATTGTCTTTTTATTCCACTGTAACCTCCACCACTCTTCCAAGGGGCATTGATTTTGTCTTTTTATTCCACTGGGAACTCCACCACTCTTCCAAGGGGCATTGATATTGTCTTTTTATTCCACTGGGACCTCCATGTCTCTTCCAAGGGGCATTAAAACCGTCTTGTTAAACCACTCTGAACTCCACGTCTCTTCCAAGGGGCATTAAAACCATCTTGTTAAGCTACTGTGACCTCCACGTCTCTTCCAAGGGTCATTGATATTGTCTTTTTATTCCACTGTAACCTCCACCACTCATCCAAGGGGCATTGATATTGTCTTTTTATTCCACTGGGACCTCCACCACTCTTCCAAGGGGCATTGATATCGTCTTTTTATTCCACTGGGACCTCCACATCTCTTTCAAGGGGCATTAAAACCATCTTGTTAAACCACTCTGAACTCCACAGCTCTTCCAAAGGGCATTGAAATGTGATTTTTAATTACCTCTAACCTCCACGACTCTTCCAACGGGCATTGCATTTACTCCTAAGACATGTGTGGTTGACTGGCCTGATATTGATGTGGATGGTCCCTGTTCCTCCTGCTCTTTCTCCTTTGCCACCACCTCATCCATCATTCATCACCTGAAGCTTTGTTTTAACGGGAGTCATAGAACTGGGATAGTAGTAGGAAAACATCCAGCAATCCTCGGAGGAGGTAGGATATGCGCCAAAACGCTGACCACCTCAGGCCTAGCCACTACCACATACATGCGCTTGCATTCCAAGGAACAGAAAGCTAAGGAGATGGATGGCCTCATGATCATGAATAATTTACTCGTTGTGTAGGAGGCCGACCACTGCTGCTGTCTACCTTCTGAACTTTGTGTTGAAGCCTGATTGACCCAGGACCCGCAATCCTCTATGTCTGGAGGACGTGTTGCATCCCAGTGTCCAACTGTGTCCCGGCTTCCACAATATTAACCCAGTGTGAAGGTGTCAGTGAGATGGACCATCCCTGGCCACATTCACTTGTCCACGTGTTTGTGGTTAGGCTGTCCTTCCCACTAAATGCACTGGGGAGGGCACAGGTAATGTTTTTGTATGCGCGCTTGTGTATAAGGTGCACCGGGACAAATAGGGGTGGCTGGGGACTGAGTATGGATACCAGGCCGCCGACGCAGCCATGACGTGGTGGCCACATTCCGCCTCCACATGCCTAAAAGGCCGAATTTCAAGTGCAAGCAAGCAAGCAGTATGGTATTGCAACTTGGGGGTGGGTGGGTGGCAGGCTGCATACTTGCGCTTGCATTGCAAGGAATGGGGGAGGTACAATTGAACACTGCCCTGGGACAAGGACTTGCACGGGGATAGTTGCAAGTCTGCATCTTCTGATGCGGCAAGGATCACTTCTGATGGGCACACTTTTAGGCAGTGACCTGGGTGTCAGAGATGCTTCCAGGGGTCTTCCCCATGCTGTTCCCATGTCTTTTCAGCACTGTATGCATGTGTCACACAGCACATGGCCAGATAAGATTGTAAAATGTTAAAATGACATTTCCTGGTGAATGCATTTGTTACGGTTGAAAGCAATACAAAAGTGCAAAAACGCATAAAAAATTCTACTTGTGAACATAGCCCAAGGTGTGGAGGAGTATTGTTTTTGGTTCTTTATTTTACCTTATACACAAGTCTTTACCCTGGAAAGGAAGTTCCTTAACATATTTCACAGGAAAGCAGTTTCAGTTTCGTTTTTGAACATTTTATTGCGAGCCCGTTAAAGTGGCTTAATAACTATGACCACGTTGTTGACAGCAGTGACCTGGGGGTCAGAAATGCTTCCTGGGGCGATGCCCATGCTGTCCCCATGTCATTTGAGCACTGTCACTATCGTTTTGGGCACTTTTTAGGCTTTCTACAGACTGCCGGGGGTGCTGCCGCAAAAATGCTCGGGTCTCCCATAGACTAACATTGGGTTCGTTGCTCGGATCGAGCACCTGAGTGTCACGGTGAGCTCGGCCCGAGCTTCGAGCACCCGAGCATTTTAGTGCTCGATCAACACTAGTTAGGACCCACTAAGAGGTTTGCCGTGACATGGCAGTGGGCTTCATACACTCTGATCAGAATGTTAAAATAAGAACCTCATGTTTAGTTTTACATTTTTTTGAGAGGCATTAGATCAATGTAGGAGGTGCTGTCCATTTTCTTTTTTTCAGCATATTGCATTATTTATTAACTATGTTGTGTGACATAACTATCTGGTTTAAAGGCATAAAAGTAAAAAGTTTGAAAATTGTGACATTTTCAAAATTTTACCCAAAATTCCAATATTGAACAAATTTTGCCAGTATCATGAAGTACAATATGTCACGAGAAAACCATCTCAGAATCGGTGGGATATATTGAATCGTTCCAGAGTTATTACCTCATAAAATGACACTGGTCAGAATTGAAAACATTGGCCTGGCCAGAATTGAGAAAAAAATTGGCCTGGTCAGGAAGGTGAAAACAGACTTCAGGGAGAAGGGGTTAAACAATTTCGTTAAACAGCCGCGATTGAGGCTAGCCCCAATTGCTGCTGTTAGAGGTAGTTGCCAGCTGTGTATTACAGCCGGCATGTATCCTATATGGAGTGGACTCAGCTCCTGAGCCTGCTCTAAACATACGCACCCTGACTGTGACATACAGTTACAACAGGGTGCATGAAGGAGTGATTTTTTTTTTCCAGGGAAACTTCAGTTGTGAAAAGGTATTAGACAACATATTGGCCATTAGGGGTCAATAGGTTTATTAATTTAGTTATTTTAGTATTCAGTTTACATTAGTATTGCATAGATTTACGGTAATTAGAAACGTGCTTTTGTTTTGGCTGTAGATGTAGAGTGTACTGAGTTGTGCTTTTATTTAAGAAGTAACTCTAAACAGTATGATACGTAAAATAGTTTTAGATTCATTTTAGTAGTAGTAGATGTAGTAACCATATTCTCAACTAGTATTGGTGTTAAGTGACATGTATTCTCTTTTCAGAACTACATTATTTAAAAAGGTTAATAGATTCTGGCTTGTTCCCAATTACAAATATTTTTTCAAGGAAAGCAACTAGCTATTTTGGTTTCTTAGCATATTTGTGTAAAACATTTTTTTGCAAAGTTTGATTTTAATTTGAACTCCATCTGAATTGCTGAGCTCCCCACTGAATCAAATCCACATTTAGATTAAATAGTTGAAAAGAACATACGCCCTGTTATTGGCATTAAAAGACCTTGAATTTTCTTCATAAGTCCCTAAGTGTATGACCTAATACATGGGTTCTGCATTCTAGTGTATTTCTGCCGAATGTATCAGTGCATGTTAAAAAGATCCAGAATTTATGATCTTTAGGGACCCATCACAGACATGACCTGTTCTGGCTCATATAATAAAGGAGCGTTTTACAACACATTTGTTCTTAATTGGAGTCCCACTGGTATATAAACAGGTTTTGATTGACATGTTTTAAATGATCTCGGGTGGATTTTGGCTTATTCTTGGCCTTCAGACTTTCTAAAATATTTAATGTGATGTAACAACAAAAATGTTCCACTAGATGTCAGACAGTGCTGACAGTGAGAAATGTAGATCTTTCCTTTGGCCAAGGTAGAAACGTGCACACACACACACGCACGCACACACAATCACACAGTACTGTGATTTGAAAAAATAAAAAGTGTAAATTAATGGTGAATTAAAAAATGATATGGTATGAACACACATACACAGTCACGCACACACAGTCAAACACCCGCAGGTGACGCATATGGTCACGAACATGCAGCCACACACACAGACACACAGTCACACATACGCAATTGTGTGTGCACACGCACACACACATACAGTCACTCACACAAACGCAGTAAAGCACATAGTCAGATACACGCAGTCACACAGTCACACGCTCAGCCACACAAAGGCAGTCACACAGTCACACATATGCCGTCACTTTCACGCACACGCAGGCACGTACACATATGCAGTACAGTCACACGCACACGCAGTCACGCACACAGTCACATATATAAAGACACAAAGACACATACAGGCATATACATATTTGAAGACATACACAAAAATACATATAAACAGACATATACACAGACACACATAGATATACATAATCATATATGCAAACACACACATAGACACACTAAGGTTATTATTAAATGGGGAAACAACATCTCTCACTCACCATCCCCAGTTTGTTTCCCATCCATCTCCTCTCCGGCAGGAAGTGGCAGTGTCACCTTAGCAGACACGGCAGTGCAGAACTATGCTAGCTGTGACACACAGCTAAAGAAGAGGCAGTGGCCCTGCTCCCCCAGCAAGTACAGCTGCTGGGGGAGCAGCTCAGGGGATATATGCCCCTCTGCCTCCCGCCCCAGCCCGCCTCTGGGAGTAAAATGCGCCTAAGCGAAAATTACACACCTCTTAATAAATTAGCACCTTACAACTGACATGCGCCACTAAAGTGGTGTACCTTTTGAAGAATTTGACGGACGGGCTTCGCAATGCCCTGTCCCGGCCATCCTCAGCCCACTTTGTCAAACCTGTCTGAAACTAAAGTAAAAACTAGTGATGGGCGAGCAGTAAAATGCTCGGGTGCTCGTTGCTCGGGTCGAGCAAATTGGAATACTCGGGTGCTCGTGTGGTGCCCCTGAGGGTTCGGTCGCCACAGAGGTACTGCGTCTCATCCAGAGGTGTGGTATCTCACTCTCAGGTAAGGAAGGAGTATGGCTCAGGACCCTAACACTACATCCACTACACCACATTTCCGGGGGACAGGGCGAGATTGCTCATACGGGAGAGCACAGACCCTGATCCCTGGCTGGAGTGGGGAGGAAACACTTAGAGAGGGGGAACTATGTAGTGGATGGGGTGGAGGACGTAGATCCTGGGAGCACTCGAGTGGGAGGTATAAAAGTAAGGAGCCATCTTTGATCAGGGTTCAGACAGAGAGAGAAAGGAGTCTTAGAGTGCAGGAGCAGGGGCTCAGTAGGAGCTCTGCTCCAGAGGCGGGCCTAGTCAGGAGGCCTGAGCCTGAATGAGAAAGCAGAGGCTCCAGGACGAGAAGAGAAGGGACTCCAGGGGTACGGGCCATGCAGCAGGCCACCCGTGTGCCCGCCGCTACCGGGTGGTAGGGGGGTCAGGCCAGAGAAAGGGAACCGGTCCCTTAACTAGCCAAGAGCTACAAGGCCTAACTAGAGAACCGGAGGCTGCAGCATTTCAAATACCGCAGACCATAAGTCCATACCAGTGTACTAGGAAGGTGGCCGCAAAGGACCCAGGGGACGGAACACACGTCGCCCACCAAGGCCCGAGGACATCGGAATGGAGTGCTACTAGGTGTGAGGTGCAGGGAGAAGGCCAGAGAGGACACACAGAAGGGGGTCCTGATAAATACTCTGAAGATATCTGAGGGTCGTCCAAGCCCCTCACTGCGTGAGCACAGGATGCCGTGGGCTCTTACACTGGCCCTGTAACTGGAACTGTGAGTAAAGAATATGGGACTGCATCGTTTGGACTCTGTGATTATTCTGGCACCGCGACACCTTGCACCATCACCACCATCATCCATTCACACTGCCCTGAAGCTACACTCTTCCTGTGGGGAGTTACATCACCTTGCTGCACATACCACCAGCTTCAGCAGACTGCTCCCAATAACCGCATTCCACAGGTGGCGTAGTCGGACTATACGTAAACTACCCTGGTTTGACCGCTCTGGGTCACGGACCGGATCGCCGCCACGGTGACTACAACCCCCAGCATCTACAGGCCCGGCTCCGGGTACCCCACGGCCCAGGGGGCGCGTCACTCGACCCAAGCAATGAGCAAATGACGCGCCCCCTGGGCCGTGGGGTTCTCGGTGCTGGGCCGGTCGGTGCTAGGGGAGATGTCACAGTGGCGGTGACCTGGTCCGTGACCCAGGGCGGTCATTCAAAAGGGGATTTTTTTATAGGGGATTTATGTACAAAAATTTGTGACGCCACCTGTGGTATGAGGCTAAAGGGAGCCGCCGCTGCGGAGCAGGTCCTCTGGAGCTGATATTAGTGCAGCAAAGCTGGTGTGGCTCTCCACAAGTAGAGCTTAGCTCCAGGGCAGTGTAGATATTCAAGATGGTATAGGTGATGCTGGGCATTGGAGTGCAGGGGTGATGGCGCCGATAATAATCACAGAGACAGTGGGGTGCAGTCTTTCGAGTTTACTCACAGTTGTTAAGTTCCTCAGGTTACAGGTTTCGGACTACAACCTCCCACCTCGTGCTGCGTTCACCAGGCAGGGATTCAGCAATCCCTCAGGTAATTCAAGAGTGCCTGACAGGACCCCTTTCTATGTGCCTTCCTCAGTCGTTTTCCTGCACTGGCTCTCGCCCTCCTGCCCTGCGCCTCACAATGAATGTCCCAATCCGGTAGCCTCGGGTCTTGTCGGGCGACCTGCAGTCCCCTGGACCCTATGTGGCCACCTTTTCGGCGATATAATCATGGTTGTGGCCACTGCACCTTGCAAGTACAGCAGCCTCCGGTTCCTAGCTGAGCCTTGTAGTTCTCCACTAGTTTAGGGGCCGGTCCCCTCTGCGGCTCGATACCTCCACCGCCTGGCAGATTCAGGCATACGGGTGGCCTCCAGCACTTCCCGTACCCCTGGGATCCCTTCTGTTCCTGGAGCCTTTCTCCTGCACCCTCTCCTCTTCCTTCAGTCCTGGGCCTCTCCTCAGGCCCGCTCTGGAGCAGAGCTCGTGCAGAGCCTCTGCTCCCCTCACTTTCCTCCTCTGACTGATCTCTCTGACTGGACTGAACTGAACTTTCAAGATGGTTCCCTCTTTTATATCACACCCTCACAAGTGCTCCCCTGATCTACATCCTCCACCCACACCCACTACACGGTTCCACCCTTCAGGTAGGGACCAGGGACTGTGCTCTCCCTTAGGAGCAATCTCGCCCTGCCCCCACTGAAGTGGAATGTGTTGGATGCAGGTGTTAGGGTCCCGGGCAGTACTCCTTCCTTACCTGAGAGTGAGATACCACACCTCTGGGTGAGATGCAGTACCTCTGTGGCGACTGAACCCACAGGGGCGCCACACAAATGTAAGTCCATGGGAAACTCGAGCATTTTTCAGGCGGCTCACCCCTGGTGGTCTGCAGAGGGCCTAAAAATTGCCCTAATCGATGGGAACAGTGCTCAAATGACATCGGAACAGCATGGGGAAGACCCCTGGAAGCATTTCTGACTCCCAGGTGAATGCTGTCAACAACGTTGTCAGAGGTATTACGCTACTTTTACGGACTCACAATAAAACATAAAAAACTAAACCAAAATGGATTTTCTTTGGAAATATGTTAAGGAACATCCTTTCCAGGGTAATGACTTGTATATAAGGCAAAATAAATATTCAAAACCAAAAATGCTCCTGCACATCTTGGGCTATGTTCACACGTAGCGTTTTTGATGCGTTTTTGCACTTTTGCATTGTTTTCAACTAAGACAAATACATTCACTGGGAAATGTCATTTTAACATTTTACAACCTTATCTAGCCATGTGGTGTGTGACACATCATCAGACACATCCGGCTTCATTTATGATTGTGGGACTCTGAAAGTCACAAAGCCTATTGTTAGAGAGCCATCAGCTGGCTATGCTTTGGTGTTCCCATTATTAACGAGTGGGTCTCCAATACTGCTATTGCGTATGCAGTGACTGCAAGGGCTGCTAAAAATTTATAGGCACTCAAATGCTCCTTGCAAGAGACATAGAGGTCGGAGAGCCTCCTAAAAACAATGTTCCCATTATTAGGAAGTGGGTCTCCCATAGTGTTTGCCTATGCAGGGAATGCAAAAGCTGCCAAAAAATTGGAGGCACTCCAATGCCCCTTGGAAGAGACGTATGTGACGCCCAGCTGCGCTTGGTATCACAGATCCTGGAAGAGTGCATTGATGGATTCCTCCACAAGAGGCCCCCATAAACATTCACACATCTCCACCTTCCACCTCAGACCACCAGAGGGAGCCCGTTAGGGATATAAATAAGAAAGGTGGAGCCAGGCAGTTCAGTCTAGCCAGAACAGAGTTCCTGCTCACAGTCAGAGAGGGACAGAGTTCTCAGTTCGGTTCCTGCAGAAGTCTGTCTGCAGAGGTAAGCCCAGTCTAGACTAGTTGTAACTCAGAGTAGTGAGCTTTAGGTGTGCCGGCGCCATAAGATCGGTGAAGTGCGGCAAGCTGCCGTTAGTGTGTATAGCCTAGTGAGGGCCCGAGTAGGCCGAAGGCGAGTGGAGAGTTAGTACATAGGGGGCAGAGGAGCTTAACCAGCTCACCCCGAAGAATTTACCGGACACCGGGTCCGAAGCTTACCGGGATCTCTATGACCCAGTAAGGCATAACCAGAATCCCTGGAGAACTACAAGTCCCAGGTTCGCTAAAGTGCTGATACGTAACAGAGCCAGGAGACACATAGGCCCCGCAAGCTGAGGTGCGTGTACTCCAAGGCCCTACCACAAGGTCAGCCAGCGCAGGACAGAGACAAAGTTAGGCCTAGCTCCAGGCAGGTCAGAAACTTACTACGCAGAGGCAAGAAACAGGAGGCCCTACACCCGCTCATTGGGGAGGATCCTGACATGCACCCTTCACCCTACAGTGCTCCGGGACGTGCCTGAATTTCCACCTGTAAAAGGTACTGAAGTGACTATCGTGTCTGTCCCTGTTCTTGCTCTGACCCGGCTGGGTCTCGCCTGTCCTGCATCCCCTCTTCATACGCTGCCCTGAGGCCTAGCTCCACCTGTGGGGAGCTATACCATCAAGCTGCCTTATCACCGGCCTCAGTGGACTGCACAGCGCTGGTGATTCTCACCAGAAGCCACAGGTGGCGTCATGAACTTTCATAATAATAACAAATCTAATATCCACCCTTTTAAAGAGCGACCCCAGGGTACGGGCCCGGGAGCCGACCACCGCGACACCCCCAAGGCAAAGGCCCGGGTACCGAGTCATCCCTATCCCCTGGGCTGGTCATCTCTTTCTTGGCGTCACGAACAGGATTGCGTGCCCGCTGCAACGACGAAGTGTTGTGCCCGTTGCCACCGGGTACTCTGCGCCTTTATTAAAGTGAACTGCGTATTTGACTGTGGTGAAGGTTGCCACCATTGTTGGGCCACCGAGCGAGAAGAAGGGCGTAACCGCGGGAAACCGAAGGGCGTACCTGCAAAAGAGCGCGAAGCTCCGGACACGCCCCACGCTTCAACGTCAAACCAAGAAGCGCCAGGTCCTGGAAGGAGCGTCGCCGAACGCTCTGACGTAGGACGCAAGCGACACAAGGTTCTGAAGACGACCATCAACTGCGGAGCTGCGGCCTACCGGAAGAAAAACTAGAAGGTAGGCCATGGTTAGCTAGGGGGGCGCCAGAATGTCCGACGAACAGCACAACGCCGGAACACCGGCTAACGTCCCTGATGTTCAACCCGCGCCCAACAATGAGCAGGCCGAGGCGGCCGCTCCACCAGCAGCGCCGGTAACCCCTGTCATTCCCATAACTCTACCGTACATTCCTGGAGCAAAGTGGCTCCCCGTGTACAACAGCAAACCAGATACCCTGTCTGGGTTCAAACGGAAGATATGTGGTATCTTGGACATGTACTCTATGACAGGAAAACAAAGAGCCGCTGTAGTATTGGGACAACTGACTGGTGCTGCGGAACGGGAAGTGGAAACATGGTCGGCTGCAGATCAGGAGTCAGTGTCCACAATATTTAAAAAACTACAGACTTTGAGGTCTTACTGAGGCGAACCTCCGGATGAGGTTCTACAGCTGTTCCCAACAGCCGGAGGACAATGTTCGGGACTACGCCTGGCGTTTACAAGGGGCCCTGCGGGCTCTGAACCAGGTTAGTCCAACCAGCATCGAAAATGAGAACAAAATGCTGAAGGAACAGTTTGTCTAGGGACTGAGGTCTCCGGAGGAGAGCAGGACTGTATGTTGGTGGTCCCTGGATCATCCAGATGCCACCTTTGACAATCTTAAGGACATGGCTATAAAAGGACTGCAGCCCCTGGAAACAAATGCCATCCAATGTTACCAGGGTGGGGCTACCCCAGTGCCTGCTACACCCACCTTTTCCCCAGTGACTGCTAAAGCTAAGGTTCCGGCAACGTCCCCTAAAGAACTGGCCAGTTTGCGCTCTGAGGTGCGTCAGTTGAGCAAAACCCTGACCACTGTGTTGAGTGCTCTGCAGCTGCGGACGGAGCCCGAGGAAGGAGGGAAAATCCTGTTAGCCGATAGCCCTGAGGATGTCCCCTGGATGCGCAGGAGGAGGAGGCCAACACCACCCTCGCCGAGGACCAGTGACCAGCGCTGTCCACAGAAGAACCCAACCTGCTACCGCAAGACCGGACACATCACCCAGAATTGTCCTTTAAACGAGAAAACCCTGGGTCCGAGGGCCGACACCCAGGAGTAAACTCACCAGGCCCATCAGACTGGTACAACAGGTTCGTCGGAGGAAGACCTTTCCTGTCCATTGTACTGGACGGGATCCCGACGCATGCTCTGCTGGACACAGGATCTCAGGTAACCATCATGCCTGATGTCCTCTACAAGAGGTTCTGGTCCATGGACGATCTACGTCCGCCGACTCCAAATCTTTCTGTATATGCCCCAAATGGACTCCCCCTTAACCTACTCGGGGTTAAGAATGTGACTGTAAAGGTGGGGAGAGTGGAGCTGAAGGACCAGGGGCTAATTGTAGTAGAGACTAATCCTGATGACACCAACCCGTATATGGTACTAGGCACTAACATTATTGGTAACTGTTTGGGAGATGTTGTGTTCTTGCTCCAACAGATAGCCGACACTGCCAGACCAAGACAGAGGAGGGCACTGCAGAAGGAGATCCGAGTCCTGATGTACCAACAGCAAGTAAGGTTAACAGATGGTGAAATTGGTAACGTGCGGGTGACGGACCCAATGCCTATTGTCATTCCCCCAATGAGTGAAATGCTCATCTGGTGTAGAGCTGCTATAGGTCTTAGAGGACAGAGCTATCAGGCGGTAGTAGAACCCCTTTGCTCCGAGCATAGACCCACGCTCTTAACCGCCAGGGGAGTGGTAGATGTACGTAATGGGAGGGTGCCCGTCCGTCTTCTCAACTGTGGGGAAGATGAGGTCAGATTGCCACGTTATGCCACTGTTGCCAAATTACATGCTGTAAATAACAACTGTATATACGAGGCGGAGTCCTTAACCTCACCAGATGAAGAGGAGGATATTGACCCTGCAACCCAGGTGGAGGATTGGTGTCAACAGCTCCATGTTGGGACAGACACCACTCCTGCCCATCAAAAACAGGGTGTACACCGGGTGGTTCAAGAATACTCCCAGGTGTTCAGTAAACATCCACTTGACTTCGGGAGGGTTAAGGCGGTTCAACATCATATCCCCACAGGCGACCATCCCCCAATCAAAGAACGTTACAGGCCTATACCACCAGCACACTACCAGAAGGCTAAGGAAATGCTGCATGAGATGAGAAAGACGGGAGTGATAAGGGATAGTTGTAGTCCCTGGGCAGCTCCCCTAGTGCTAGTTAGGAAAAAGGACGGGAGCATGAGAATGTGTGTGGATTACCGACAAGTAAATCGCATTACACATAAAGACGCATACCCTTTACCACGCATAGAGGAGTCCCTAGCTGCCTTAAAGTCTGCAAATTACTTTTCCATCCTTGACCTCACTAGTGGGTACTGGCAGGTAGCTGTGGCTGAGGAGGATAGGGAGAAGACGGCCTTTACCACCCCGATGGGACTCTGCGAGTTCAATAGTATGCCGTTTGAACTCTGCAATGCCCCCGGAACGTTCCAGAGATTGATGGAGTGCTGCCTCGGACACCGCAACTTCGAGACTGTGTTACTTTACCTGGACGATGTAATAGTGTACTCCAGAACGTACGAAGACCACTTGAAACACCTGGCAGAGGTATTTGAGTCACTGTCCCGTTACGGGATGAAGTTGAAGCCCTCAAAGTGCCACCTGCTCAAGAGAAAGGTACAGTACCTGAGGTACATTGTCAGTCCGGAAGGGGTAGCACCAGACTCGGAGAAAGTCACTGCCATCCAGAAACGGCCGGAGCCGAAGAACCTCAAGGAGGTGCGTCAGTTCCTGGGACTAGTAGGATACTACCGGAGGTTTGTAAAAGACTACACTAAGAAAGCAGCCCCTCTGCAAGACCTCCTGGTAGGGCAGTCCCCTAAAGGCAGAAATACCCCATTCAACTTGGGTAAGGAGCAAGCTGAGTCGTTTCAGGAGATGAAGGAGATCCTGACAGGTGATGAGATCCTAGCCTACCCTGACTACAGCCAACCGTTCCTGCTGTATACTGATGCCAGCAACGAAGGACTGGGCGCTGTTCTAAGTCAGAAGCAGAATGGCCAAGAGAAAGTGATCGCATACGCAAGCAGGAAGCTCCGCCCGACTGAAAGGAACCCAGAGAACTATAGCAGCTTTAAGTTGGAGTTCCTGGCCTTGGTCTGGGCCATCACTGAGAGATTTAAGCACTATCTAGCCTTCAGTAAGTTCACTGCCTTCACTGATAATAACCCCTTGACGCATCTTGAAACAGCTAAGCTCGGGGCACTGGAACAACGATGGATGGCGCGGCTGTCGAATTACCAATTTACAATTAAATACCGGGCGGGCCGCCAGAACGCCAATGCCGATGCCCTGTCTAGGATGCCTCACCAGTCAGACACAAAAGAAGAAGTGGATGACCTGGAAGAGATAGAGCTACCTGCCTTTCACCGGAATGGGATGATCCACGAGCAACGAGCCTCCAGGAGGCAGCGTGGAAAGACGTTAAACCCCCTGACTCACCAAAGCTGGAAAGAGACCCAGGACAGTGACCCAGTTGTCAGCCGCATCAAGGAGCTGATAACCCAAGAAGGTGCCTCCCTGGAGAAGGAAGCGTCTCTCCAAGCAAAGCAGCTGTGGAATGAGAGAAGCCGGCTGTTTATCTACCGTGAGAAGCTGTGCCGGAGGTACGTCAATCCAAAAACCCATGAGATGGTATGGCAGATAGTGGTCCCGAAGACAGACATCCAGATGGTATTAGAGGCTTACCATGATCAGGCGGGGCACTTTGGCTGGAAAAAGCTAGAGACCCTGCTGAAGTGTCGATTCTACTGGGTAGGAATGCGCAGCTCCATTGAGAGGTGGTGCCGAGACTGTGGACCCAGTAGCCTCAGAAGAAAAGACTACAGCAGCCAGAAGGCACCCCTACAACCCATCAAGACAACTCGACCCCAGGAGATTGTGGCCCTGGACCATGTCAAGCTGTCCCCCAGCAGGTCAGGGTACTCTTATGCTCTGACCATGGTGGATCACTACTCGCGTTTATTGGTGGTCGCCCCGGTCAAAGACCTGACGGCAGAGACAGCAGCAAAGACGTTCCAAGCGTATTTCTGTAGACCCCATGGTTATCCTGAGCAGGTGCTGAAGGACCAAGGCCCAGCCTTTGAGGCTGAGTTGTTCAAGGAATTCTGCCATCTCTACGGGTGTAGAAAGATAAGAACTACACCGTACCACCCACAAACCAACAGTCTCTGCGAAAAGATGAACAACATCATCATCGACCTGCTAAAGACTATACCACTTGAAGAGAGAAACCAGTGGCCAGACCTACTACCAGACCTAGTGGATCTTTATAATCATATACCAGTAAGTTCCACCAATTGTACTCCGGCATATCTCATGCGGGCAAGGCCAGGAAAGCTGCCCATGGATCTGGAGCTTGGTGTTGTTGAGCCTGAAGCTGATATGACCACTGAGGACTGGGACACGACCAGACAAGAGCAGTACAAGAGGGTACAAGCCTGTGTCGAGGACAATCTCACTCGGGTGAGAGAAAAACAGGAGGCGCACTACAACAAAAACGCACCCGCAGAACCCTTCACACCTGGTGAAACAGTATTGAAAAGGAAAAGACGTAACCACAAACTTGATGACCAGTGGGAACAAGAACCCTACACTGTGTTACCGTCAAGGTTTGATAACAAGAAGACCTGCATAATCAGTCGTGATGGAGGAAGAACGCCTGCTACAGTGTCTAGGGACCACCTAAAGTTGTGTCCAAACTTACTGAAACCCAAAGAAGAAGTGCCTCTCACCAAACCGGAGGAGCCTAAAGAAGCGGTGATCCACACTGACTTAGGAGATTTCCCGGCAGATTGGCCTCAACTAGGAGGAGCAGTAGTCATCCCTGTAATTACCTTCTACCCACAGCAAGAAGAACCTATAAGTGCTGCAGAAGAGCCTGCTCAAGCAGAATCCCCGGAAGAAGGATCCCCGGTTGGAACAGAGCAAGAAGGCCCAGCCAATGGTATGCTTGCTAGCCCAGTAGAGAGGTCAATGCAGTTATGTAGCCCCTCCACACCTAGTCCTGACACATTGGGAGGTAGTGCACCTACTAGTACTTCACGCATCCCGATACTACGCAGATCAAAACGTAGCACGAGAGGTAAACCCCCTGTTAGGTACACTCAGTAAAATAGTTAAACTTCAGACAAGTGTAGATAGTTACCCTGGTGGTATTAAATTGTATTGTACTGAATTATTGTGTATTTTCATGCATATGTGTATTAATTTGTGCTTTACCTTATTAATTCTTTTATTATTTACCTAAGAACTTCGTGGCTGAGGACTATGTGCAGCCCAAAAACTGCTTTTTGTATATAATTGCACTCCCTGGAGTGCTCTTTTAGGTGACCTCAGAAGGAAAACCTGTCAGGAGTGGCTCTACCGGAGGTCCAACTCAGGATCTTCATGCCCTGCAGCCACCCCAGGGCCTACGTTGAGGGTTTGGGACCGGTCCCTCAAAACCACCAAGTACTCTACCCTTTGAGATGGACATCTTTCCTGGGAACCTCACCATAGGAGACTTGAACTCTGAGGACGCTTGGTATTCGCTTATATTGTTATGCAACTTTTAAGAAATGTGCCTCCCATAAATGGAAGATCGTTATTGCATTGTTCATGTTATTATTGTTGTTCTTATAAAATGTACTTCAGCCCGGGAGTGCTGAGCTTTGCTAGGGGGGAATGTGACGCCCAGCTGCGCTTGGTATCACAGATCCTGGAAGAGTGCATTGATGGATTCCTCCACAAGAGGCCCCCATAAACATTCACACATCTCCACCTTCCACCTCAGACCACCAGAGGAAGCCCGTTAGGGATATAAATAAGAAAGGTGGAGCCAGGCAGTTCAGTCTAGCCAGAACATAGTTCCTGCTCACAGTCAGAGAGGGACAGAGTTCTCAGTTCGGTTCCTGCAGAAGTCTGTCTGCAGAGGTAAGCCCAGTCTAGACTCAGTTGTAGCTCAGAGTAGTGAGTTTTAGGTGTGCCGGCGCCATAAGATCGTTGAAGCGCGGCAAGCTGCCGTTAGTGTGTATAGCCTAGTGAGGGCCCGAGTAGGCCGAAGGCGAGTGGAGAGTTAGTACATAGGGGGCAGAGGAGCTTAACCAGCTCACCCCGAAGAATTTACCGGACACCGGGTCCGAAGCTTACCGGGATCTCTATGACCCAGTAAGGCATAACCGGAATCCCTGGAGAACTACAAGTCCCAGGTTCACTAAAGTGCTGATACGTAACAGAGCCAGAAAACACATAGGCCCCGCAAGCTGAGGTGCGTGTACTCCAAGGAAAGGCCCTACCACAAGGTCAGCCAGCGCAGGACAGAGACAAAGTTAGGCCTAGCTCCAGGCAGGTCAGAAACTTACTACGCAGGGGCAAGAAACAGGAGGCCCTACACCCGCTCATTGGGGAGGATCCTGACATGCACCCTTCACCCTACAGTGCTCCGTGACGTGCCTGAATTTCCACCAGTAAAAGGTACTGAAGTGACTATCGTGTCTGTCCCTGTTCTTGCTCTGACCCGGCTGGGTCTCGCCTGTCCTGCCTCCCCTCTTCATACCCTGCCCTGAGGGCTAGCTCCACCTGTGGGGAGCTATACCATCAAGCTGCCTTATCACCGGCCTCAATGGACTGCGCAGCGCTGGTGATTCTCACCAGAAGCCACAGGTGGCATCACGAACTTTCATAACAAATCTAATATCCACCCTTTTAAAGAGCGACCCCAGGGCACGGGCCCGGGAGCCGACCACGGCGACATCCCCAAGGCAAAGGCCCGGGTACCGAGCCATCCCCATCCCCTGGGCTGGTCACGTAGAGGTCAGAGAGCCTCCTAAAAACAATGTTCCCATTATTAGGAAGTGGGTCTCCCATAGTGTTTGTCTATGCAGTGAATGCACAAGCTGTCAAAAATTTGGAGGCACTCCAATGCCCCTTGGAAGAGACGTAGAGGTCGGAAAGCCTCCTAAAAACAATGCTCCCATTATTAGGAAGTGGGTCTCCCATAGCGTTTGCCTATGCAGCCCAAAATTTGGAGGCACTCCAATGCCCCTTGCAAGACACGTAGAGGAGGTGATATGGTAGATATGATGGTGAATGATATCGTGATGCAGGATGAGGAGAAGGAGGAGGACAAGAGCAAATAGACAAAATCAGGAAGTGTATACCCATGTCTGGGTGTGAAGACAAAGTTGCATGGGAATAGAATTAGACCTCCCAAAAAAGACACTATTTTTCAATTTAGGTTACGCTGCTATTATTTGGTGGTGTTGAGAAGCCTGGCCCAATCCAGCCCTTGTTCATTTTTATAAGAGTCAGCATTTTCAGTTGACAGGAGGATGCACCTATCGGTTAAAATTCCACCGGCGGCACTAAAAACCCGCTCTGATAAAACGCTAGCGGCAGGGCAGGCCAGGACCTCCAAGGTGTAGAGAGCCAGTTCATTCCACGTGTCCAGCTTGGATACCCAGTAATTATAAGGCACATAGGAATCACGGAGGACGTTGGTACTCATTCACCATCATCCCAAACTTTGCACTCCTTGTGAGAGTACCCCGCGCCTCAGGGTGTGTAAGATGGGAGGGTCTGAGAAAACTGTCCCAGAACTTTGACAGTGTTCCCCTGCCTCTGCTGGATTGGAGTTTTGTCTCTCTCGCCTGTACTCCTTGGCTGTCCAATGAACTGTGACCTCTGCCGCCAGCGTTTTCAGATGGTAATTTTTTAAATAATTCCGCAACAAGGGCCTTCTGGTATTGCCCCATTTTAGTAGACCTGTCCACCTTGGGAATAAGAGATAGAAAGTTCTCCTTGTAGCGTGGGTCTAGAAGTGTCACCAACCAGTAATGACTGTCACCCAAAATTTGAAGAATGCGAGGGTCACGGGAAAGGTAGCGTAACATAAACTCAGGCATGCGTGCCAGACTGCTAACAGGCAAGACTTCTGTGTCCTCACCAATAGTAAGACTAACCATCCTCTCCTCCTCCTCCCTGTCCTCAGGCCATTCACGCTGAATGGACAGTATGACAGTTGTGCAGGTAGCACTGTCTATAGTGGATGAAACTAGCTCCTCCTCCTCTTCCTCATTGTCACCCAATCCACATTGGGATGAGATGAGGCTGGGCTGTGTGTAATCACCCTGTATGGTTCCTTGCTCGATTTCATCGTGCTCCGCCTGCAATGCATCCTCTTTGATTGTGAGCAGACAGCGTTTCAGAAGACAGAAAAGCGGGATGGTGGAGTCCTCAAAGTTTTGGAGGATCGTACACATGTCTGACATCCATGTCCACTCCTCAGGTCTTATGTGTGGAGTCTGAACTGAATACCGACGGCCTTGTTGATGCTGGTAGTCAACAACTGCCCTCTTCTGCTCACAAATCCTTCCCAACATCTGCAATGTAGAGTTCCAATGCGTGGGGACATCACACACCAGTCGGTGAGCCAGAATTTGCAAATGCTGCTGAAACACAGCAAGGGCGGCAGAAGATTGTAGGTGACTTTCTAAAATGGGCACACAGATCTGGCAGCTCCGGGTAGGTTTTGAGAAACTGCTGAACCATGAGGTTAAGCACATGGGCCAGGCATGGTACGTGTGTGAGCTCGCCTCGCCTCAGAGCCGCCACCAGGTTCCGGCCATTGTCACACACGATCATACCTGGCTGTAGGTTCAGCCACAGATCTGCCTGCTTTTTCAGAGCTGTCCACAACTCTTCAGCGTTGTGTGGTTTGTCACCTAAGCATATTAGCTTCAGCACAGCCTTGGCCGAGGCAGTGCTGCAGTGCTTCCAGCTTGCGACTGATGTGGTCATTTTGGAGATGGATGCTGAAGAGAAGGAGGTGCAGGAGCTGTAGAATGTGGGGGGCAACCCTGATTGACCCAGGGCCTGCAATCCTCGGCGTCGGGACGACGTGTTCCGTCCCAAGGTCCGACTGTTTCCCGGCTTCCACTTTGTTAACCCAGTGTGCCGTCAGCGAGATGTACCGTCCCTGCCCACAAGCACTTGTCCACATGTCCATGATTAGGTGGACTTTCCCAGTAACTGCATTGTTGAGGGCCACGTGCTCGTGTAATGCGGGGATGGCACACCAGGAGAAATGGTGGTGGCTGGAGACCGAGTACCGAGGGACGACCGCCACCATCAGGTTGCGGAAAGCTTCCATCTCCATGAGCCTAAAAGGCAACATTTCGAGCACAAGCAGTCGCGAAATGTGTGAATTTAGTAGTGTGGCCTGTGGGGCGTTGGCTGCGTATTTGCGCTTGCGTTCCAAGGACTGGGGTAGGGACAACTGAACTCTGCACTTGGACTAGGACTTGCTTGCTGGTGGTGCTAGTTGAGAGTGTGCAACGACAGGTGCAGGGCAGGAGGCATCTTTGCATGCGCCATTGACAGAGGATGGGCTTGCATGCACAACAGTGGAAGAAGCAGTGGTGCCACCTGCAGACACTGTTCCTGGACCCTGGGGTTCAGCCCACTTAGTTGGATGCTTTGCTGCCATATGCCTTATCATGCTGGTGGTGATCAGGCTGGTAGTTTTGCTACCCCTGCTGATGCTGGCCTGGCAGGTGGTGCAAATGGCCTTTTTGGGGCTATCAGCAGAATCTTTAACTCCTTTAAAGCCTGGAGCGTACTAGTACGCCCCAGGCCATCACCCCCGGTTCAGTGAGGGCTCCGGCGCTGAGTCCGCACTGAACTGGGCACATGTCAGCTGATTCTTTGAGCTGACATGTGCCCGCAACAGCCGCGGGTGGAATCGCGATCCACCCGCGGCTGTTAACCAGTTAAACGCCGCTGTCAATCTCTGACAGCGGCATCTAACAGCGCCGCACTGGAAGCGAGGCCTTAGCCCCGCCCATCAGTGACCCCGTCACGTGATTGCGGGTCACTGATGGGTGGGCATGGTAACCCGGGGTCTGCAGGAGACCCCTGTGGTTGTCATGTATCGCTAGCTATTAGCGCCACCTAGTGGTCGGCGCTCATAGCACAGGAGCATTTCTCCTGCATACAGGCGATCTGCTCATCGCCTGTATGCAGTAGAAACGATCAGGAAACTGCAGCTTCTAGTCTCCTATGGAGACTATTGAAGCATGCAGAAAGTGTAAAAAAATGGGGTGAGCTGGACCGCAGAGTGAAGGCAAAAGGGCCAACAAGTGCTAAGCATCTCTGGGAACTCCTTCAAGATTGTTGGAAGACCATTTCCGGTGACTACCTATTGAAGCTCATCAAGAGAATGCCAAGAGTGTGCAAAGCAGTCATCAAAGCAAAAGGTGGCTACTTTGAAGAACCTAGAATATAAGACATATTTTCAGTTGCTTCACACTTTTTTGTTAAGTATATAATTCCACATGTGTTAATTCCTAGTTTTGATGCCTTCAGTGTGAATGTACAGTTTTCATAGTCATGAAAATACAGAAAAATCTTTAAATGAGAGGTGTGTCCAAACTTTTTGTCTGTACTGTATATGTGATCCGTGTGACGGACAAACCACAGTTTTAAATAGATGGATTTTTAATGCTGTAATATGAAAAGGATCTGGCTGTATTCTGCAGTGCCACCAAGCAAATGGAGCAGAAAAACGGTGTTCTCTTGATTGCTTTTTAAGAAAATAATCAGAATTAAGATCCAAAATAAAAATTATTCCTGGCCCCTAATACCTGGAGCTATTTCTAGAAATATCTGTAAAAGCACCAGCAGACAGAGCTGGAATGGACCCTCTTGCTACAGTGCATTGTGAAAGTATTTGGCCCCCTTGAACTTTTCTACCTTTTGCCACATCTCTGGCTTCAAACATAAAGATATAAAATTATAATTTTTTTGGGAAGAATCAACAACAAGTGGGACACAATCGTGAAGTGGAACGAAATTTACTGGATATTTTAAACTTTTTTAACAAATTAAAAACTGAAAAGTGGGGCGTGCAATATTATTCGGCCCCTTTGAATTAATACATTTTAGCGCCACCTTTTTCTGCGATTACAGCTGCAAGTCGCTTTGGGTATGTCTCTATCAGTTTTGCACATCGAGAGGCTGAAATTCTTGCCCATTCTTCCTTGCAAAACAGCTTGAGCTCATTGAGGTTGGATGGAGGGCATTTGTGGACAACAGTTTTCAGCTCTTTCCACAGATTCTCAATTGGATTCTGGTCTGGATTTTGACTTGGTCATTCTAACACCTGGATATGTTTATTTTTGAACCATTCCATTGTAGATTTTGCTTTATGTTTGGTATCATTGTCTTGTTGCAAGATAAATCTCTGTCCCAGTCTCAGGTCTTTTGCAGACTCCAACAGGTTTTCTTCCAGAATGGTCCTGTATTTGGCTCCGTCCATCTTCCCATCATTTTTAACCATCTTCCCTGTCCCTGCTGAAAAAAAGCAGGCCCAAACCATGGTGCTGCCACCACCATGTTTGACAGTGGGGATGGTGTTTTGAGGGTGATGACTGTGTTGCTTTTACGCCAAACATATCGTTTTTGCATTGTGGCCAAAAAGTTCGATTTTGGTTTCATCTGACCAGAGCACTTTATTCCACATGTTTGGTGTGTCTCCCAGGTGGTTTGTGGCAAACTTCAAACAAGACTTTTTATGGATATCTTTGAGAAATGGCTTTCTTCTTGCCACTCTTCCATAAAGGCCAGATTTGTGCAGTGTTCGACTGATTGTCGTCCTATGGACAGACTCTCCCACCTCAGCTGTAGATCTCTGCAGTTCATCCAGAGTGATCATGGGCCTTTTGGCTGCATCTCTGATCAGTCTTCTCCTTGTTTGAGATGAAAGTTTAGAGGGACGGCCAGGTCTTGGTAGATATGCAGTGGTCTTCCATTTCAATATGATCGCTAGAACAGTGCTCCTTGAGATGTTTAAAACTTGGGAAATCTTTTTGTATCCAAATCCGGCTTTAAACTTGGCCACAACAGTATCTCGGACCTGCCTGGTGTGTTTCTTGGTCTTCATGATGCTCTCTGAACTTGAAACAGAACCCTGAGACTATCACAGAACAGGTGCATTTATATGGAGACTTGATTACACACAGGTGGATTCTATTTATCATTACCAGTCATTTAGGACAACATTGGATCATTCAGAGATCCTCACTGAACTTCTGGAGTGAGTTTGCTGCACTGAAAGTAAAGGGGCCGAATAATATTGCACGCCCCACTTTTCAGTTTCTAATTTGTTAAAAAAGTTTAAAATATCCAATAAATTTCGTTCCACTTCACGATTGTGTCCCACTTATTATTGATTCTTCCCCCAAAAATTAGAATTTTATATCTTTATGTTTGAAGCCAGAAATGTGCAAAAGGTAGAAAAGTTCAAGGGGGCCAAATACTTTCACAATGCACTGTATATGCACTGCAGTCTGCCACATACACTGCCTGCCTAGCACTGATATCTATGCAGCTGGATTAGTCCTCAGAAGTACTGTTAGTTGAGATGGATATGTGAATAATATATGGTGGTATACCTACACTAACTAAGAAACAAACAAATCTCTCCCTAGCTCAGCAGCACCTCTCCCTACATTGTCTGATTCTGGAGTAGACTGTGACGAGCATGGCGGCGCCAGGTCTGATATAGACCTGATGACGCTGTGCGGCCAGCCAATCACTATAATGCCACAACCAACAAGGCTGCGGCATTACAGTGTGTGGCAGACAATCCTTGCATGTTCATTGGTGCTCTAAAGAGCACCAAACATACAGAGAGGGGACCCAAGCTCCCGCTGAGCAACCCCGGAAATACTCGGCGAACGCCGAGCATCTTGAGCAGTGAGATGCTCGGGCGAGCACCAAGCAGTAGCGAGCATGCTCACTCATCACTAGTAAAAACGTCAAAAGTAGCAGAATTCTGTTGAAAACACTTTTATGAATCGTGGCCTTACTGTTCTTATTGCTGCCTATGCACTGCAGAAACTGAAGTTTAAACAGTTGTGCTAATTATGGTGATTGGTGCAGCCTTAGTTTAATCAGAGGTTAAGTGCACCATTCTTCCCATTGGTTTTGCATGCCTTTGCCTCGCTCATTGCTGATTGACAGGGTTGACTTGCTTGAGACTTCTCTGCCGATACAGCGTGTTCCAGGAAAGTCAGCACAATCAATCACCAGTGTGAGATGTGGGTAATGCAATACCAGTGGAAGGTATTTTTCACCGGGTCTATTGGCCACATCAAGGGTGCAACAATACTTAGAATTCCCATATTTGTTTAAACATCAGGCAGCAATTAGAATACTAAAAGTGCAATTTTTATAGGGACTATATACCCTTCTAGGCTATGTGCTTATGTTGGTATTTTTAGTGAAACTCTTTAAGCAGGAGCATTGATATTTTCTACAGGTTCCCAGGAGTTACCTTCAGGGCCATACCCTTGCCACTTTATTATGTGCTACAACTTGTTTCTGAATATTCTGTAATACAGGACCTTTTCAGCTGTGTAATGTTCTTGCCCATCCACTTCAATAGGATCAAGAGGAGGTAGACGACGGCCTGGAAAAGGATTTGGAACAAATGGCTTTAGTAAGGAGACATGGAACACTGGATTCATGTTCATTGTTTTGGGCAGTTGAAGGAGAAAAGCTACTGAGCAAACTTGTCCAATTATTTTAAAAGGACCAATACATTTTTTTACCTCAGTTTTGGTGAGGGTCTATGGAGTTTCAAATCCTTGGTGGAAAGCCATGCTTCATCACCCACTTGGAAGCTTGGAGAAGGTCTGCGAGATTTATCTGCTGCTTCCTTATATTTCTCCTGGGCAATTCTAAAAGTGTCTTTTAGTATTTCCAGATTCTGTTGCAGGGATTGTATTCTGTCAGTGACAGCAGGGATAGGCGTTTCTCTTGAAAAATTAGGAAGGATACTTGAATGGCACCCAGAATTTGCAAAGAATGGTGTTTGTTTGGTAAAAGCATTTTGAGTATTGTTGTATGAAAATTGTGCCGTAGGAAGCAAATCAACCCAATCATCCTGACAAATGTACCATTTGAGATATTGCTCTAAGCAGTGTCGGACTGGGGTGTCTGGGGCCCACAGGAGGAATTGATCCCCGGGCCCACCCTACAGCAATATGCAAATACCTGATAGCCGATATCCCCGTTATAGTGGAGCGTCTGCTGTAAATCACAGGCGGCTCCTGCACATCTACTGTGCACAAGCTATAACTGGGATGTACAATTAAAGTAGTTTGCAGTATAGGGGTTCTTTGGTTAAAACGAGTTATCACCGATCCAAGGGCTCCAAAGGATAGGTGATATCTTACTGATCATTTGGGTACGAACATTGGAAACCGCACCGATCGGAAGAATGGGGAAGGTTTATCCCTGTCAGGACACTTATCCCCATTTTAAAATGCAGCGGCAGGTGGGACATCTAACCGCAGCTCCATTCATTCTCTTTGGGGTTTCCAGAAAAAAAACAAGAACAGTCACTGAGGGAATGAATGGATCAGTGGTCAAGTCGCACATGAGCTCCAGTCTAATGGAGATAAAAGCTCTACATTCTACCAATCAGTGTGGGTCCCAGCAGTCAGACCCCCACTAATCAATAATGTATCACTTATCCTCTGGAGAGGTGATTACTTGTTTTCCCCAGAGAACCCCTGTAAGTGCATCTTGTTCCAAGTATTTAATCACTAATGAAAATAAAGAATCTTCTTCTAATTAATATCAGAGAGAACAAATGACTGCCATACACAACACAATCCACTGTACCAACACAAATAGTACCACATACAAGGGAGAAATACTGCCACACCATGACTGGACTACATATTACCACCACATAGTGACTGAATAAAACTACAAACAAGGGAGAAATACCACCACACCATGACCAGACCACATATTACCACCACATAGTGACCGAATAATACTACATACAAGGGAGAAATACAACCACACCTTGACCAGACCAGATATTACCACTCCATAGTGATAGAATAATACTACATACAAGGGAGAAATACCACCACACCGTGACCAGACCAGATATTAACAGCATATAGCGTCCAAATAAATCATTTCTCTCCCCCACCTCCATAATTGCTCCCTCCCATCCCCATCATTGCTCTCCCCCACCTTCTCCAACATTGTCATATCTCCCCTACCTCCTCCAACATTGTCATATCTCCTCCATCATTGCCATATCTCCCCCCACCTCCTCCATCATCATTGCCATATCTCCCCCCACCTGCTCCGTCATCATTGCCATATCTCCCCCCACCTGCTCCGTCATCATTGCCATATCTCCCCCACCTCCTCTATCACTAATGCCATGTCATATCTCCCCCCACCTCCTCCATCACCATTCCATGCATATCTCCCCAAGCCTCCCCCATTGCCATATATCCTCCACCTCATCCATTGCCATGCCATGTCTTCCCCCACCATGTCATATCCCCCCTCCTCCCCCATTGCCATATCTCCCACCACCACCTCCATCATTGCCATATCTCCCCCACCTCCTCCATCATCATTGCCATATCTCCCCCCACCTGCTCCGTCATCATTGCCATATCTCCCCCACCTCCTCTATCACTAATGCCATGTCATATCTCCCCCCTCCTCCTTCTTCACCATGCCATGCATATCTCCCCCCGCCTCCCCATTGCCATATATCCCCCACCTCCCCCATTGCCATATCTCCCCACACCTCACCCATTGCCATGCCATATCTCCCCCCAGTACCCCCACCTCCTCAATCACCATCACCATTGCTCTTCCTCAAAAAAAAAAAAAAACTTACCTCTCAGCGCGCTCCCCCGCAGCACTGTCCTCTGCTTCCTGCCCCGCATCTTTCTCCTTGACACAGGCTCGCGCTGCATGATGGCGTAATACGCCATTTTCCTCCTGTCGGCAGCGGAGCTGGAGGGATCGTTCCCTGCCTGTCGCACAGGATGAGGGTAATCTGGCCATGGGCCCCCCGGAGCCTGGGGCTCTGAGAAGCAGACATGATTGCCCTTATCACTGCAAGGGCCCTCCTGACCCTCCGGACCCTTGCAATGAGGAGCACCGGCGGCCATGTTAACCAGGGGCCCCCGTGCGTCCTGCTCGAGGGCCTGCTGAAGGCCCGGGCCCACCGGAGAATTCTTCGGTGTCCTGGTGCCCCAGTCCGACCCTGGCTCTAAGGTTTGGTTTGTGCGTTCAGTCTGACCATTAGATTGGAGATGGAATGCAGAAGATAAACTGACATCAATGTCCAATGCTGCACAAAAATTCTTCCAGAATCTATGTAAATTGTGTTCCACGATCAGAGATGACTTAGTCGGGAACTCCATGAAGACAAAACACATTTTGAATTACAATATCAGCAGTCTCTTTAGCAGAAGGTAAACTAGTGCAGGGGACAAAATGTACCGCTTTGGTGTGTCGGTCGACCACTACTAGGATTAAACTCTTTCCCTTTGAAACTAGTAGTTCCACAATGAAGTCCATAGATATAGAGCCCCAAGGACGAGATGGAATTTTCAGTGACTGCAATAATCCCATTGGTGATGTGCGGGGAGTTTTATACATGGCCCAGGTGCCACAGGAAGATACATATTCTTTAACATCTTTTTGGCAATTGGGCCACCAAAAGAAATGAGACAGAAATTCTTGTGTTTTTTTAATTCCTTTGTGTCCTGCTAACTTGGAGTCATGGATTAGTTTTAATATTTTAAGTCTCACAGTTTCTGGAACATAGATGCAATGATTATTAATCCATTTTTATTTTCAAAGGTAAGAGATATATCATCTTTTGGATGCAGATGAATTGGGTTTGTCTCGTATGCTTATGATGGTCAATTAGAACAACAATTTGTTAAGTTGCTCCTTCTAGATGATGTCTCCATTCCTTGAAAGCAGCAATGATAGCTAAGAGCTCTTTGTTCCCCACATTATAATTCTTCTCTGGTACGGTCAAACTTCTGGAAAAATAAGAACAAAGATGTAGAAAATCTTTTGTTCCTGTTCTTTGTGATAGAATGACCCCTACTGCACCATCTGAAGCATCCACTTCTACAATAAAGGCATGTTCAGGATTGGGATGAATTAGTAAAGGAGCTGTGGTGAACTTCGTCTTCAGGCAAGAAAAAGCATTTTGTGCTTGAGGAGACCAAACAAACGATATGCCATTCTTTGTTAATTCTATGATTGGTGCAATTATACCTGAAAAATTATTAATGGAATGTCTGTAAAAATTGGCAAATCCCACAAATCGTTGGATTTCTTTCACGTTTTTTGGCGTTGGTCACTCAGTGATAGCTAGAATCTTGCTAGAGTCCATTTACAATCCTTGAGTAGAGATTATATAGCCCAAGAACTGGATCTCTGTTTGATGGAATTCACATGTTTCCAGCTTAATATAAAGATGATGGGTTCTTAGACGCTCTAGCACAGTTATCACATGATTCTGATGCTCTTCTACAGAATTAGAAAAGATTAGTATATCATAGTGTCCATAACGTGATCTGAATGCCATTTCCATTCATCACCTGGTCTAACACAAACCAAGTTGTATACCCCTCGAAGATCCATTTTTATGAACAACTTTGCATGACAAACTCTGTCCAGCAATTCAGGGTTCAAAGGCTGAGGGTAATGATTATTTACAGTAATTTTATTCAATTCTCTGTAATCAATGCAGGGTCTTAAGCAACAGTCTTTCTTTTTGACAAAAAATATAGGCGCACCTGCTGGTGATGAAGATGGACGAATAAACCCTTTAGCTAAATTTTCATCGATGTACTCCTTGAGTGTTTTAATTCCTGCTCTGCCAGTGGGTAAATTATTCCAAAGGGTATTGCTGCTCCGGACAATAGATCAATTGGACAATCATATGGCCAATAAGGAGGGAGTTTGTCTGCATTTTTCTTGTCACATACATCATCAAATTCCTTATATATAGATGGTAGTTTAGAAGATTGTTCAGGACCCTCTACAACCTCGTCATTTGGTGAAGCCTGTGGGAAGTGTAAAGTAGATGGAAAAGACACTTCTTTGGTTTCCCAATTGATTGTGGGATTTTGAGTCTGTAGCCATGGCAATCCCAGGATTATTTGAAAATGTAGAGATGAGATTTGTAGGAAGGATAAAACCTCCTGGTGATTAGGTTCCATAACTATCTCTAGGGGTTCAGTATCTTGATTCACTGGCCCCAATTTAGTGGAGAGCTGTGAACAGTTTCCATGATAATAGATGAAAGTCCATTTTGAACTTTTACCCCATGTTCCTTTACGAAAGAGATGTCCATAAAATTTTCGTTTGCTCCTGAATCAACCATGGCAGATGTGGAAATCCATTGAGAATCAACTTGAAACTTTATAGAAATGAAGCAATGAGAGCCCTTGTTTTCTTTTTTAATGTTGGGTGCAATAGAAGAAATTGAATGGGTGACAGCACACACTGAAGGCACTGGTTCAGACAAGACTGATTCTTCGTTGGAAAAGTTGGGATCCGCTACCACTGCCACTGTTTTACATAGTCGAGAAGGACAATTGACAAGAAAGTGGTCAGTCTTGCCACAATAAAAATACTGATTTTCCCGATGTCTCCGTTTTTTTCTCTCAGCACTTTCACATTTTAACAGGCTTTCGACTAGCATGGATTCAACTTCAGATATGTGAGGAATCTTTATCTCAAAGTCTCTGTGACTGGTGGTTTAAACAGGTGGATAACGATTACTGTTGCGGGACCAGTTTGAATTCCACTTTTCCAATCTTCTCTCTGATAATCGGTTGTCTATACAAATACAATGAATGAAGTCATCAAAATTTGTTGGGGCATCAGTCAAGGCTAGTTCAGCTTTCAGTGCGCTGGAGAGTCTGTACTTAAAAAAATATATTTTTTCAGCATTATTCCATTCGGTATCAATCACCCACTGTCTGAATTCTGTGGCGTACTCTGCAACAGAGCGTTTACCCTGATCTAGCGCCATCAGTGTAGCTGAAGCTGTTGCACAACTATTAGGGTCATCAAACACCAGGCACATGGCTACTAGGAAAGCCTCCAGATCATTAAGTCGATCATCATGAGTTTCAATAAGGGGGCTGGCACAAGCCAAAGCTTTATGTGTCAGTAGCATAATGATGATACATAATACTTTTGATCTGTCAGTATGGAATTGAGTAGGGTGTGCACCAAAGTACAATCTGCACTGGTTGATGAATCCACAAAATTTGTCACGGTCTCCACCAAACCTGAAAGGTGGAAGTGGAAGGGTGGGTCGAGGGACTGGAGCAATATGTTGATTTTGTAATTGAAGGATCTGTTTATACTGCAGTGCAATCTTATTGCTTAGAGCTTGCACAATATTCTGTCGATCCTGTGTAGCTTGTCTAAAAATTTGAATATTATGAGTTTCAAGTGTCGTGTATTTTGTTTTTAGCGTTTGCATGTCTGCATAGATGTTGGTAAACAAACAGTTCATCTTATTTACACAAACCTCCAAATTTTCCTTGGCGGCCTCCATGATGAAGGTTTGAGCATCTTGTTACGATAATGGTGTAGTACTGCTGGGAACTAGTGGCCGAAGGAGCATGAGCGGTAGTAGAAGTTCTTGGAGTTTAGCAAAGGAGTTGTAGTAAACAATCTGTAGATAGGTGAGAACAGTCTAGGTAAGAATGTTTAGCAGCTGGAGACTGGAACTAGGCTAACAGATAGACACAATACTCAAGCATTGAGTGAGAGATTCATGTGGCTTTAAGTAGGAAACAAGATGAATACCACAGGTTCCAAATCTGCAATCTTAGTAAAGGGCAATTTGAAGAACGCAACAGCAGCCTCCACTGGTAAGGAGTGGGATTACAGCACAATTATTAAGGTGAACAATAGCAGTCACTAGTGGTCAAACTGTAGAAGGACAACAGGAATTCTAACACCTTCACATTTTTGTTAATATTTTATTTTATCTTTTCATAGGACA
This sequence comes from Phyllobates terribilis, assembly GCF_046119375.1. NCBI lineage: Eukaryota > Metazoa > Chordata > Amphibia > Anura > Dendrobatidae > Phyllobates > Phyllobates terribilis. The sequence goes on along the minus strand of NW_027362770.1, from coordinate 70,178,004 downwards.
ACACTGAACATATGACACTTTGATACCATGTAAAGTAGTCAGTGTACACCTTGTATAACAGTGTACATTTGGTGTGGCCTCTAAATAACTCAACACACAGATGTCTAAACCGCTGGCAACAAAAATGTGTACACACCTAAGAGAAAATGGCCAAATTGTACCCAATTAGCTATTTTTCCTCCCTGGTGTCATATGATGTTATCACTCTCACACTCTCTCGTACTGGTCACTGGAAGTTCAACGTGGCACCTCATGGCAAATAACTCTGAGGATCTGAGAAAAAGAATTGCTGCTCTACTTGAAGATGGCTTAGGCAATAAGATTGCCAACACCCTGAAACTGAGCTGCAGCACGGTGGACAAGACCAGCGTCGGACTGGCCCATTGGGACACCGGGAGATCCCCTGGGGTCCTCAGTGGCCTCCCGTGATGGATATAGTGGGGGCCCGCCGGTAAATGTGATCTTTCTGACCACTGGCCCATCAAAGGCCCGGCGCGCGACGGCCTCTGATGGGCCCGTGGTCAGAAAGCATACCTTCCTCTTGATGGCCGTGGCCGCCGTTGGGAACATCTGCTCTCTGCTATGCACTGTGCACAGACGGCGCATAGCAGTGAAGTTCAAAGGCCGCCGTTCAATCCACGCCGCGTGCATCAGCGTTTGGCCTCTGATAGGCCAGCGAGCATTGAACGTCACTGCTATGCGCCGGGCGCTGACATCAGTGCACAGTGCATAGCAGTGACATTCAATGGCCGCCGGCTGGCTGGCTGCTGACAGAGCGCGGCCTCTGATGGGTTGGCGGCCTTGTTGAAGACCACGCATCCACACCGACATGAAGCTGCAGAGGACGTCGCCGGGGAGCGCAGGAAGGTAACAAGTTTTTTTTTTCCTATATAAATGGGCAGGGGGGGAGGAAAGAGGATGGATTACACATAGGGGCTCATGATTGGTGAGGGGGAGAGAAAGTGCGGATGACACATAGGGGCCCATGATGGGGGGGGCGGATGATACATAGGGCCCATGATGGGGGGGGAGCAGATGATACATAGGAGCCCATGATGGGGGAAGAGAGATCGGATGATACGTAGCGACCCATGAAGGGGGAAGGAAAGAGGATGATACATAGGGGCCCATGATGAGGGGGGGAAGAGGATGATACATTGGGGCCCATGATGGGGGGGGAAGAGGATGATACATAGGGGCCCATGATGGGGAGGGAAGAGGATGATACATAGGGGTCCATGTTGGGAGGGATGATACATAGGGGCCCATCATGGGGGGGAAGAGGATGATACATAGGGGTCCATGATGAGGGGGGAAAAGGATGATACATAGGGGCCCATGATGGGGGGGGAGAGAGAGAGAGGATATGATACATAGGGGCCCATGATAGGGGGGAGAGGATGATACATAGGGACCCATGATGGGGGAGAGAGGATGATACATAGGGGTCCATGATGAGGGGGAAGAGGATGATACATAGGGGCCCATGATGGGGGGGGAGAAAAGAGAAAGATATATAGGGGCCCATGATGGGGGGAGAGAGAGCAGATGATACATAGGGGCCCATGATAGGGGGGAGAGAGAGCGGATGACACATAGGGGCCTATGATGGGGGGGGGAGTGCGGATGACACATAGGGGTCCATGATGAGGGGGGAGAGAGAGTGGATGACACATAGGCGCCCATGATGGGGGGGAGAGAGCGCGGATGATACATAGGGGCCCATGATGGGGGGGAGAGAGCGGATGATACATAGGGACCCATGATGGGGGAGAGGAAAGAGGATGATACATAGGGGCCCATGATTGGGGGGGGAAGAGGATGATACATAGGGGCCCATGATGGGGGTGAGGAAAGAGGATGATACATAGGGGCCCATGATGGGGGGGAGAATGATACATAGGGGCCCATGATGGGGGGGAGAGAGCAGATGATACATAGGGGCCCATGATAAGGGGGTGAGAAAGAACGGATGACACATAGGGGCCCATGATGGGTGGGGGGAGAGAGAGTGCGGATGACACGTAGGGACCCATGATGGGGGGAGAGAGAGCAGATGATACATAGGGACCCATGATGGGGGGGTGGATGATACATAGGGGCCCATGATGGGGGGGAGGAAAGAGGATGATACATAGGGGCCCATGATGGGGGGGAGGAAAGAGGATGATACATAGGGGTCCATGATGGGGGGGGGGGAGAGGATGATACATAGGGGCCCATGATGGGGGATGATATGTACAGGTCCAGGATGGGTGGGGGGATCCATACAGGCCCAGGATGGGTGGGGGTGGATACATGGGAGCCTAGGATGTGGGATATTATTAAATAAAGGTAGCCAGGATGGATGACAATTACAGCATGGGGGCCAGAATGAGGTATTATTAGTTTATGGTGGCAAGTGGAGACATAATTACTGTAGGGGACATTACTTCTGTAATATAATTTACTTTTGAGTAGTCCCATGGGGGAGTAAGAAAAGGGGGTCCTGTGCAGGGCGGCACTTTGTCACTTTTTTTCTTCATCTGGTGTAGTGTAGAAATCAGGGGATAAGTGTGGAATGTGCTGTAGAAGTGATCAGCTATTGATAACTGTGTGTTATTTTCTGCAGCGACAAGTCCTGGCTGGAAGAAGTGATGGTGGTCTGTGCTGGATGAAGAAGAAAAGCGAAGATGAAGGACTTCATCTAGAGAGGTCACTGGTGAGTCAGTGTATTACATGTAAATACACACTATACAGTATATACAGAGCTCCTGTGTATAATGTCACTGGTGATCACTGTATGACATGTACACTGACACCATATACAGAGCTCCTGTGTATAATGTCACCAGTGGTAATATTTGTGTTATTAGTATTGTGTTTTTTATTCATGATCCTTATTGTAGTATTATTCATTGACTATGTAATTGTTACATGTGGTCTGGTCATGGTATGGCGGTATTTTTCACTATGTCGTGGTAATATGTGGTCTAGTCATGGTGTGGCGGTATTTGTTCCTTGTATGTAGTATTATTCGGTCACTATGTGATGCTAATATGTGGTCTGGTCATAGTGTGATGGTATTTGTCCCTTGTATGTGGTGTTATTGGTCTTGGTATAGTGGACGGTGTTGTGTATGGCGGCCATTTGTTCTTTCTGATATCAATAAGGGGAAGATTCTTTATTTACAATAGAGATTAATTGCTTTGATGTTTAACCCCTCCCTGTCCTGTGTCTATTGCACAGTAGCAAATATGCACTTAGAGAGGCTCTCCGGTGAAGTAATCGCCTATCCTAAGGCTACGTTCACATATTCAGCATTTGGTCAGTTTTTTACATCAGTATCTGTAAGCCAATACCAGGAGTGGGTAAAAAATGCAGAAATGGTGACGTGTTTCTATTATACTTTTCCTCTGATTGTTCCACTCCTGGTTTTGGCTTACAAATAAGTGATGTAAAATACTGACCAAATACTGAATGTGTAAATGTGACCTAAGGATAAGTTATTGATTGGTGGGGGTCTGACTGCTGGGACCCATGCAATCGGCAAACTGTGGAGCTTTTATCCCCATTAGACTGGAGCGGCATGTGCGACTTGACCACTGATCCATTCATTCACTCAGTGGCTGCGAGCGATGCTCTTGTTTTTTTTTTGGAAGCCTCAAAGAGGATGAATGAAGCTGCGGTCAGACATCCCACCTGTCGCTGCGTTTTAAAATGGGGATAAAAGTGCACTGTCAGTTATAAAAGTTCCCCATTCTTCTGATCGGTGCAGTTTCCAATGGTCAGATTACACCGATCAATAAGATATCATCTACTTAACCTGTGAATCGGTGATAACTTGTTTTCATCAAAGAACCCCTGTAATGTAAACTTCCATAATTGTATATCTCAGTTATAGTGGTGCACAGTAGATGTGACAGCCGCCTATGATTTACAGTTGACGCTCCACTATAACAGGGATAACTGCTAACAGGTATTTGCATATAGCTGTAGGGTGGGCCCCGAGGATCAATTCCCCCTGTGGACCCCAGACACGCCAGTTCGACCCTGTACAAGACCACACAGCGGTTTAACAAGACAGGTTCCACTCAGAAGGGGCCTCGCCATGATCGACCAAAGAAGTTGAGTGCACGTGCTCAGCGTCATAGCCAGAGGTTGTCTTGTCAAAATAGTCATATGAGTGCTGCATTGTTGCAGAGGTGGTGGGTCAGCCTGTCAATGCTCACATCATACGAACCATACTGCATCAAATTGGTCTGCATGGCTGTCTTCCCAGAAGGAAGTCTCTTCTAAAGATGTTGCACAAGAAAACCCACAAACACTTTGCTGCAGACAAGCAGACATAAGAACATAGATTACTGGAACCATGTCCTGTGGTCTGATGTGACCAAGATTAACTTATTTGGTTCAGATGGTGTCCAGCGGCAACCAGGTGAGGAGTACAAAGACAAGTGTGTCTTGCCTACAGTCAAGCATGGTGTTGGGAGTGTCATGGTGTGGGGCTGCATGAGTGCTGCTGGCTGTGGTGAGCTATAGTTCATTGATTGAAGCATGAATGCCAACATGTACTGTGACATACTGAAGCAGAGCATGGTCCCCTCCCTTCAGAAACTGAGCTGCATGGCAGTATTCCAACATGATAACTACCCCCAAACACATCTCCATGACAACCACTGCCTTGCTGAAGAAACTAAGGATAAAGGTACTGGACTGGCCAAGCATGTCTTCAGACCTAAACCATATTGAGCAACTGAGGGGCATCCTCAAATGGAAGGTGGAGGAGCACAAGGTCTCTAACACCCATCAGCTTCTGTGATGTCATCATGGAGGAGTGGAAGAGGATTCCAGTGGCAACCTGTGAAGCTCTAGGGAACTCCATGCCCAAGAGAGTTAAAGAAGTTGTCCAGTACTTTATATTACCGCCCCCCCCCCCCATGTATCCCCACGGGGCCCCTAAGGATTTTTGTAAATACCTTACGTTGCTGTTTCTGCCTGTGAGCGCCGCTATCCTTGGCTGCTCACAGGCTCTTACATCCACCGAATCATCCCAGCTTGCATTATTCGAAGAGGCATTTGCTTCATACCTCCCTTCTCTGATGGACTCCTCCATCCTGCAGATTATATCCTTGAGGCACGTCTCTGCCCTCTGGAGATCACCACAGAACGTCAGCAGCTCCTTCACCTGAGCTTCCAGACCTGGGATCTTTCTGCGGAGATCATCATTCTCATCACGGGTGTCTTGTAGAGTAGTCTCAATCACTTGGCGCATGCGCTCTGCATCATCCTCTAGTTTTTCCTTGACCTTGAGGAGATCCTCATAGTGTCTCTTGATTTGTTGCAGTTCCCTCATGAGTTCACCATACTCCTTCTTGTCATGTAAGGGGGGAGACCAGGGTGTAAGTACTTTCAGAGCAAGGGATCCGGAACTGCCGGGGCCGTACCTCTTGTTGCAGGGGGAAGACAGACGGCAAGCAGAGGATTCATGTGAGAGCGAAGCAGGGGGTGTGTCGAGAGAGAGAGCTGGGTGGTCAGGTGACAGAAGGACTCCTGGTGTGATGAGAGAGAGGGAGAGGCGAGGATGTTTGCGCGGGAAAGCGGAGCTGAGTCCTGCGGAGCAGAGCAGTGTGAGAGGGTCCAGGTTCCTGGCTACAGGACTTGGAGCAAGGGATCCGAGTGCAGTGGACCGGAGGAGTCAAGCTGACTGTAGGGAGAAGAGACGCAGGGTCCGTGGAGCTGAGCATGTGAGGTGCTGTGTTATGGACTAGGGGCTCAGCGGGTAAAACCGGAGACCGCCCGCTGCCGCCAGAAGACGGAGCATTGTTTGAGCGGGGAAGCCGGAAGACAGCGTCACCAGCACCAGCTGGCAACTGCCTTGTAGAGGATACAAGTCAGCTAAATGAAAAAACTGTTGTTTGTTACTGGTTTGACTCTGCTACATCTATTTAAACTGTACACTGTCAGTTACAGACTAATACCTGCTATTTCCCCATATTTTCCCCTGTGACTCCCTGAGTGGAGATTAATCTTGTTATCATAAACTTTCCCTGTTTATTAACCCTGTATTGGCTGCTCTGTGCTTCTGTGTCACTGCATCTAAAGTACCTGTGTTACATTTGGCTTAGTCGGCAGGATGCAGTAGTTAGACACAGACACTGCAGAGCAGTCCGTCCTGGGAGCCCCTAAATCTAGCTTGCCACTGGGGGCCATGCTCAGCAATCTCCCAAAGTTCACCGGGGACAATATGATGCTGTGGAATTGGATTGAGAGAGTTAGGAGTACGTTACGTATGCATCCGATGACCCCAGCTATGCAAGCCAAAATAGCCTTACTGGCCCTGGACGGCGAGGCCCCACAGTCCGTGATGTACCGCCCTCCGCATGACCGGGATACTGTAGAAAAAGTGGTGCGGATACTGGAGGAACTGTATGGGGATCCAAACAATGTAGGAGAGCTGAGGATACGACTGTTTCATCAAGTGCAGCAGGAGGGGGAGACTGTGACGCAGTATGTTAATGCCTTACAGAGGGTGCATGCCTATATCACTAGAAAAGACGACATGGGGAATTTTGGAATGGGCCCCCCTGACGTGATCTTAAGGGACCAGTTTGTGGCAGGCTTCAGGGATGTGCAGCTGAAGCAGGCCTGGCGGGAGCGCCTGCGCGCCAACCCACGTATGACTTTTCTAGAAGTGGGGGCGGAGGCACGTGTGAGAGAGCAGGAGATGGGGGTGACGGCCCTGGCAGGGATGGTCCGGAGTAATGAGGTACCCACCCCACCTGCAGCTGAACCGGAATGGGCTCGAGAGATGCGGAAGGAGACACAGGAGATGCGGGATGAATGGTCCAGTCTCAAGAAGACCCCTGCCCCGACACCAGAGATACCCAGATCAATTGCCCCAGTTATGGAAAGAATTTAATTCAGGCCCCCCCCGCAGGAGAGTTCCATAGAGGAGTGAGGCAGACCTACACAGACAGACACGACCTGCTGGAAGTGTGGAGGCGCAGGACATTACGCCAGGGGCTGTGCTAGCCGAGGGCGGCTCCTGTCGCGACAGCTGTTAAACTAGCGGGCTCCGTGTTCGGGGGACACAGCACGGAGACTGAGGAAGGGGAAAGAAAAAAAGGAAGTCTCAAGGACCTAGTTTCCAGCAGCCTGACTGTCTGGGCCAAAATAAGCGGTCGGGCTGTTCACTGCCTGGTTGACACGGGATCCCAGGTGACTACGATGATAGAAGCCTACTTTCAACAGCGATTTCCAGAGATAGCTAGGCCTGAATGGGGACCAGTAATTAGACTCACGGCAGCTAATCAATTACCCATCCCGGTCGCAGGGGTGGTGTGGATGAAGATACGAGTGTGTGGAAAAGATGTGGGAAAAAAAGGAGTCGTCCTGGTTGCAGGGGGAACCGGAAGTGGACTGAATGTGCTGAAAGAGATCAGGCAAATTCTGCTTAGTGAGCCGAAGGAGATTCCTCTAGACCAGTGGGACCCGCGAACTCCCCAAAGGAGGGTCTTTCAACAACTAATCCGAGCTGCCCAGGCTCAGGAGACGTCGAGTGAAGGGAAGATCCTGGGGAAAATAATAGTGCCAGCAGCTACGGCGCTCACCTTGCCGCCAGGACAAACTGTAATCACATTACCCGCACGGGCCTGCACACCTCTTGAGGGGGTCGAAGTTCAGATAGAACCAACCAAAGTACCCCCCGGACTCTTGGTGGCTCGGACACTGGCCACCGTCCAGGGTGGCAATGTTATAGTGCGGTGTGTTATTCTGGGCGAAGATGATCTCACACTCCCTCCCAGGGCGGAAATAGCCCAGATTCTGGGAATGCCAGAGAAGTTGGTGCTACCTGATGTGGTACAGCTGTCCGCTGTACAAGGAGACCCCTGGACTCTGGTGGTCACTGTGCCGCCGGAACCCCACCGGGCTAGTGCGAAGGGGGGACGAAGAATTCTAGAACGAATGCGGGCTGAACTGTCGGGACTTACACCTCGACAGGTGCAGCAGGTTGAGGATGTGCTGGAGCGGTACCAGGAAGTCATTGCTCACCATGAGGATGATTTTGGTTGCACCGAAGCCATTACCCACGAGATTCCTACTGGGAGCGCTGCCCCAGTGCGGGAGAGATACCGGCAGATACCTCCCCAGATGTATAAAGAGGTTAAGGAGATGCTAGCCCATATGTTACAGACTGGTGTAATACGGGAGAGTCAGAGTCCGTGGGCAGCCCCGATTGTCCTGGTCCGGAAGAAAGATGGGACCCTGCGGTTCTGTGTGGACTATAGATGACTGAATGCCTGTACAGTACGGGACTCTTACCCACTACCCCGAATCAAAGAGTCCCTGTCGGCCTTAGGGAAGGCAAGATACTTCTCCTCCTTGGAACTGGCCAGTGGGTACTGGCAGGTGCACGTGGCCGAACATGACCGTGCGAAGACGGCGTTCATATTACCCATGGGACTATTCAAGTTCAATCGGATGCACTTCGGCCTGACTAACGCCACCGGGACGTTCCAGAGTCTGATGGAGAGGTCCCTGGGCGATTTGAACTTCGAGGCGACACTGATTTACCTTGACGACATAATTGTCTATGCCGCCACCTTTGAGGAGCACCTCCAGCGACAGGAGCAAGTACTGAGTCGCCTACAGAGTCATGGCCTAAAGGTGAAGCCCCAGAAGTGCTTCCTGTTCCGCAAACAGATCGAATATCTCGGTCATACTGTGTCCGGTGAAGGAGTCAGGCCCACCCAGGAAAAGGTGGCCGCCGTACAGGAGTGGCCTACCCCGAAGACAGTGAAGGACGTTCGGGCCTTCCTGGGACTTGCCGGGTACTACCGAAGATTCATGAAGAACTTCACCCGCATAGCCAACCCATTGCTGGAGCTACTTAAGGGAGTGCCGGCGGGCTCCAAGAATCAGGCGATTCGGTGGGGAAGCAGCCAGGAAGAGGCCTTCCGTACCCTAAAAATGTCCCTGACTGAGGCCCCAATACTTGCCTATGCAGATTTCTCCCAACCCTTCATACTCCACACTGATGGGAGCCTACATGGTCTGGGAGACGTGTTATCCCAAGTATAGGAGGGGAAAGAGCGCGTGATTGCGTACGTCAGCTGCTCCCTTCACGACTCCGAGAGGAACCTAGATAATTATAGCTATTTCAAATTAGAGTTGCAGACTCTGGTTTGGGCAATGACCGAGAAGTTTGTGGAGTATTTGTCCGGGTCCGAAGTACTGGTGAGAACAGATAACAACCCGCTGGCCCACCTGGAGAATGCGAAATTGGGGGCCCTGGAGCAGCGGTGGGTGGCCCGCATAGCCAGGTACTGGTATAAGATCACCTACTGGCCTAGGGCAGAGAATGCTCACGTCGACGCCCTCTCCAGAGTGACATATGAACGGTCTGATCATGACCGTGATGAAGATTTGGAGGCGGATGAGACCCCTAGCTTCCGAAGTTTCGTGGGACCGCTGGCTGCGGCGCAGGGACAGATCGGAAACACGTCGGAAGAACAACTGCTAGGACGGCCAAGAGATGACTGGATCCGACTTCAACAGACTGACAGAGAAGTTGCTCAATTACGTAAATGGGTGGCTTTGTGGCAAGTCCCCAGTCGAGAAGAGAGGAGTACCCTGTCCTCAGGAGAACTGAAAATGCTGGGACAATGGGAGAGACTGTGTTTGCGAGACGGGCTGCTGTACCGACGGGTGCAGCTACTGCGAGAGTTCGGGACCACCTGGCAAGTGGTGATCCCAGAGAAGTTGGTCGGAGTAGTAGCTAAGGAGGCTCATGAACGAGGGGCTCACTTCAGACCAGAGAAGACGTTTCAGTGGTTGCAGAGGCTGGTGTATCATCCCCGACTTTGAGCAACAATAGAAGACACTTGTCGAATATGTCGGAGCTGTGAGCTGGTAAAGCCCCCGGAGCAGCGGGTCCCCATACAAACTATTGTGACTTCTGCCCCCTTGGAGGTGCTGATGATCGACTATTTGACTGTTGGACCGGCGCATCTTGGGTATGAACATTGCCTGGTAATGACTGACCACTTCACCAAGTTTGCGGTAGTGATCCCAAAGAGAGACCAGACCGCCGAGTCAGCTGCGCAGGCCATCTGCCGAGACTTCATTCGGGTGTACGGCTGCCCAAAGAGGATTCATTCCGATCAAGGCGCCTGCTTCCAAGGCCGGGTGATGGAAGAGCTGCACCGGTTGTACAAGATTGAGAAGTCACGGACTACTCCTTACCACCCTCAAGGAAATGGGGCCTGTGAACGCTTTAATCGGACACTGATCCAAATGCTCCGCACGCTGAAGGAAGATCGGAAGGTACGATGGCATGAGTTTGTGGCCGAGCTGGTGTGGGTCTACAACAACCGAGTGAATAGTATGTCGGGGTTCACTCCTTATACCTTGCTGTTTGGACGAAAGTGGCGAGAGATCACCGAATTAGGGCTGGACCCCGAGGAGGACTACCCATGGAGGGGGTGTCTTCCTGGGTCCGAGAACATCGTCATCGACTGCAGACCCTCCGACAGTTGGTACAACAAAAGTTTCAGGAGCTGAAACATCATGAGAAATTGCCTCTTCGAGGGACAGCTCTGAGGCCCGGGGAGAGGGTGTTGGTTCAGGACAGGCGGCCCCGGGTCAAATTGAGTAGGCGGTGGGAACGGACCCCGCACCGAGTGAAGTGCAGGATTGGCGCTGAAGGACCTGTGTATGAAGTTCAACCCGAGGGGGCTGAAGGAGCCCCTACCAGAGTGGTTCATCGTAGTATGCTGCAACCCTGTCTGTCTAAAGATGACGAGGGTGGAGAAGAATCACCTGCTTCTAGAGAGGGACCTGTCACAGTTGCCCCAAGCCACGATGTGGACGAAGAAGAGTTGTTGATTCTACCTCCGAACCCCAGCACTCGATTACCTGCAGTCCCCAGTGCAGGCGGCGAGGGAACAATATCGGTTGAAGCCACCGGGCAGGCGGAGATTGGAAATCCGAGTGACCCAACACCCCCCATCGGTCAAACTGAGTTACGTCGGTCAAAACGGACAACAGCAGGAGTGTGTTAGGAGGGCGGTTGCAGACAACTTTATTAAAATGGAACGCAACCGACTCCGGGGTCCGCGATGCAGCCTGGTGGACTGCTGCCGAACACTTTCCGGGTGAAAAGGAAAGCAACCAACTTAAATGATAAACCCTTCCGTGTTACTGCACACAGGAATGGGTATAGCGGTTCGCTCTATCTCCGTTAACTGCATGGGAGATGCGTGATCGGGGAAGTAGCTGTAGCCCTGTTAACTACACAGGGACTACACTGGCGGCGCTAGGATGCGTGTGTGACTACGCCGACGGGTACACCTGCCCAGGGGTGGATTAAGGATAGCCAGGGCCCCGGGCAGTTGAGAATGCATGGGCCCCTCCACCACCCCACGTGACGGGTCAGGGTTCACCATATACCTGAAACATTATTTCTGAAAAAAATAGCTGCCGGGTGAAACTATAACATAAAAAACATCCATTAATCTAAAATTTACCTTCACCTAAACAAATACTTTAAGCCATAGTATTGAACAGACCAGCTTTAATATGTAAACAAGTCTCTACGAGTGGTGACAGTTTCCACACGTACCGGAAACTGTCTATGGTCTGCGCACATGTCAGTGTGTTTCCATGGACCGTGTGTTTGTGTGCTCCACACGGAGACATGTCTGTTTTTTTGCAGATACACGGTCCACAAAACTGTCTCACACTGAACACACACGGATGATATCCGTTTGTCATCAGTATGACGCGTACCAGTGCCTGGGAATCAGCGGTACAGTTAGCGCTGTCCCCAAGCGCCGGGGGCTGAGCACTGCCCTCATCATGGATCCCTGCCGGCGCTGTGATCAGCACAGGCAGGGACAATAGCGAGAGTAGTAGTCTACTCCCGCTGTGTCCACGCCTGCAAAAATAAGATTAAAATAATAAAATCCATGTACTCACCTCTCCTAGGTGTCCCCTGCTGTAATCCATGTGACCGCTGCTGCCGAGGAGCCGGAGAAAATGAGCCGCTCCGTAGCTGCGCTCTGTGAGTGACAGGACATTGCTCCTGAGTGCAGCTCCGGAGCCGCTCGCTGGAGCGGCTCATTTTCACCGGCTCCTCTGTCAGCAGTCAGAGGATTACAGCGTGGGACACTTAGGAAAGGTGAATATATGGATTTTATTATTTTAATCTTATTTATACACAGGGACACTGTGGGAGCAGACTACTACTACCCTCATCATTGTCCCTTGCTCGCGCTGATCACAGCACTAGCAAGGAATCGTGATCACCAGCTCCTCCTCTGCTCTATTGGCCTCAAGGACACTGTTCTCTCCTTGTTCTCCTCCTATTTCTCTGGCCGCTCCTTCTCTGTGTCTTTTGCCGGCTCCTCCTCCTCTCTCCTTCCCCTTACTGTCAGGGTTCCTCAGGGATCAGTCCTAGGTCCCCTTCTTTTCTCCTTATACACTGCTCCTATTGGACAAACAATCAGCAGATTCGGTTTTCAGTACCATCTCTATGCTGATGACTCCCAATTATACACCTCTTCTCCGGACATCACCCCTGCATTACTACAAAAGACCAGTGATTGTCTTTCTGCTCTGTCTAACATTATGTCCTCCCTCCGCCTAAAACTGAACCTGTCAAAAACTGAACTACTCGTATTTCCTCCCTCCACTAACCTACCTGTGCCCAATATTGCCATTTCCATTTGTGGCTCAACCATTACTCCCCAGCAACAAGCCCGCTGTCTTGGGGTCATTTTTGATTCAGATCTTTCCTTCACTCCTCACATCAAATCACTCGCTCGTTCATGTCATCTACATTTCAAAAACATCTCAAGAATCAGGACTTTTCTCACCTTTGACTCGGCAAAAACTCTTACTGTAGCTCTTATTCATTCTTGTCTCGATTATTGCAACTCTCTACTAATCGGTCTCCCACTTAGTAAACTCTCCCCTCTCCAATCCATCCTTAGCGCAGCACCCAGGATCGTATTCCTCGCCAACCGCTACACCGAGGCCCTGTGCCAGTCATTGCATTGGTTGCCCATTCAATACAGAGTTCAATATAAACTTAACATGCTTACCCACAAAGCACTCCATCCTTCAGCACCCCCTACATCTCCTCCCTTGTCTCAGTCTACCACCCTACAAGTGCCCTCTGTTCTGCCAATGACTTAAAACTAAAATCCTCCATAATCCGAACTCCCCACTCCCGTCTCCAAGATTTCTCGCGTGCTGCGCCAATTCTCTGGAATGCACTACCCAGGACAGTTTGATTAATTCCCAAACCCACAGTTTCAAGCGGACCCTAAAAATCCATTTCTTTAGACTGGCGGATCGCCTCAACACACTTATCTATCGGTCCCAGTTTTGTCCCATATTAAAATCTTCTTCAATTTCAGATTCATACCAATCATGCACTTAATAGCCTCTGTCAGGACTGTACACATACTGGCTGGCGACCAGTCCATGTATTATTATTTATCCTATTTAGTATATCAAGGCTGCATTATACAATATATGTACATTCTACCTTTTGTGTCTCCCCCATTTCCTCATAGACTGTAAGCTTGCGAGCAGGGCCCTCACTCCTTTCGATATGAGATATGATTATTCTGTATATGTCCCCCCTAAAATTGTAAAGTGCTGCGGAATATGTTGGCGCTATAAAAATAAAAATTATTATTATTATGAGGGCAGCGTGAGGCACCTGCGCTTGGGAACAGCGCTAACTGTACCTCTATTCCTAGGCGCCGGTCCTGATGTGGCAAATGGTTGCCACACGGGACACGGATATTTCCGGTACCGATTTTTCCAGTACCGGAAATAGCCGGACATGTGAAACCAGCCTAATGCTATGTAATCTCACCCGGGTGAGGTGAGTTTACGCGGGTTTACAAGAAGCAGCATGGCTGCATGTGAATTTCTGTGGCAAAGACCAGGGTCTTCAGTGTATGACCAATAGCATGTCATTAGATGCGGTAAATCTGCATGTAACTAAACACAAGTGCTGTAATTACAATGCAGCGTTTTGGACGCAGCGGAAATACGCTGCATTCAAAACGCTACCATTCCTGATTGTGGGCATGTGCAAGCAGAATTTGCAGTGGCGCTCTGTATCTAAGGGCAAGGAGCCTTTTATTGTGTAAAAAATGTGGAGATGGTAGTGGACTGAAACTACATGGGACCAAGGCCCCGGCACACTATGCGCTGTCCACCTTGGAGATTTTGCTTGCATTGCATCATACATTTATACAAATAATGAAATACATGATGCAAGCAAAAATTCTAAGATGATGAGGGTGGAGGGAGTAGACAGTGTGAAGGGGCATTTGTCTTTATGTAGTTTCAGTCCACTCCTCTCCCATCCCCAACATTATGTAGAAATTTGAAAAATGATAATGGTCCCCTACCCTTTTATACAAAGTGCTGCTGGCTGCCCACCAGTTCCACTGCCACAGACACTGTCTGAGACACACGATGATTTAAGCTAATGTTTGTCTGCGGCAAGTGGCAGGAACACTAGAAGGCAACCAGCAAGCACTCTGTATAAAACGGCAGGGGACCATTATTGATAGATATACACAAAACACATACTTTTTAAACACACTTTGACACTGGAGCAGCAGGGCTCAGCAGGAGACAAGGCAGCAGGCAAGCTCTGGGTCATGGTGCGTGGGGTAGGAGCAGGCGGCTCCTCTTCATGTCAGCCATTTCTTCTTTTTAATAGACCAGCACCCGCGCTGTGTATGCTGGGCCCTCCCTGACGTCAGGAACGGGTATAGCGGTTCGCTCTATCTCCATTAACTGCACGGGAGATGTGTGACCGGGGAAGTAGCTGTAGCCCTGTTAGCTTCAAAGGGACTACACTGGCGGCACTAGGATGCGTGTGTGACTACGCCGATGGGTACACATGCCTCCAGTCGGCATGCTACCGGACTGCAGGGTATAACTCCACGTGGCTGACAGGTGATAGCCGTGGATAGGACGTCTGCAGGCTGCTCGGGGTGTTAGGCGACCCCTTTGGCAGAGCCAGACGGCAAGACGGAGCTACCTGCCTATTTCCACTACACCTGCCTATGGAAACTATGTGGAACACAGTTGTCCACACATCAGCATCACTGCTCAATGATCAGAGCGCGCCGCCATGTTTGTGAGTTAGTCTTTTAAAGACTAAGCCCTGCCCACCTTTGCACTATTGGTGACGTCACCCGCGACCAATCAGGCGGTGCCAGGTCACCGGATCAGGTGGTTGCCAAACCACCAATCACGATCCGCCAGGTCACGGACATGCTCAGTGCGGAGAATCCTGGACTTAGGCTCCAACAGCCCTGTCTCCCTCTGCAACCTATGCTTAACATTGCTAGGCACAAATACCCGAGAGACAATCTGTACATCTCGTGGACCAGCTAGGCGTTGGGGCTGACAACGATGTTGAGCAGCATCAGCCCTTGCTGGACCGAAATGGGAGACCACAGAAGGTTCTGGACCCATTTCGAATCCAACAACAGCCCAACACCTAACAGAGTGCCTCCTCACTGTTACGAACAAGATCAATTCATATGGTACCGTATCGTCCAGGAAGTCCAAGAATGTGAACGTTTGATGAAGGAACTCTTGCCCGTGGAATGGCGAGTTGTGGGAGTATAAGGGGTAAGACCAGGGTGTAAGTACTTTCAGAGCAAGGGATCCGGAACTGCTGGGGACGTACCTCTTGTTGCAGGGGGAAGACAGACTGCAAGCAGAGGAGTCATGTGACAGGGAAGCAGGGGGTGTGTTGAGAGAGAGAGCTGGGTGGTCAGGTGACAGAAGGACTCCTGGTATGATGAGGGAAAGATGAGGAGAAGAGCAGTGTGAGAGGGTCCAGGTTCCTGGCTACAGGACTTGGAGCAAGGGATCCAAGTGCAGTGGACCGGAGGAGTCAAGCTGACTGTAGGGAGAAGAGACGCAGGGTCCGTGGAGCTGAGCATGTGAGGTGCCGTGTTATGGACTAGGGGCTCAACCGGTAAAACCGGAGACCGCCTGCTGCGGCCAGAAGATGGAGCATTGTTTGGGCGGGGAAGGATGAAGACAGCGTCACCAGCACCAGCTGGCAACTGCCTTGTAGAGGATACAAGTCAGCTAAGTGAAAAAACTGTCGTTTGTTACTGGTTTGACTCTGCAACATCTATTTAAACTGTAAACTGACAGTTACAGACTAATACCTGCTATTTCCCCATATTTTCCCCTGTGACTCCCTGCGTGGAGATTCATCTTGTTATCATAAACTTTCCCTGTTTATTAACCCTGTATTGGCTGCTCTGTGCTTCTGTGTCACTGCATCTAAAGTACCTGTGGTACAGTATCACAGCTCCCGGTTGAACTGTTCGCGCAGTCGTTCTAGGACTTGATCACGTCCAGAAACTTCATCCTGCAGTGCCTCTTTTAAGGCAGACAGCTCCCTATCCCTCTGGTGTAGTCCCTCATCCAGCTTTTGCTTCACCTGCATCAGCTCTAAGTGTACCAGGGAGAACCGATCTTTCAACTCGCACAGCTCATCTTCAAACTCCGCTTTGTCAAGCTCCAACTGAAAAACCTCCTCTTTATTTTTCTGGAACTTTTCCTCCAGGTTTTTCCTTAGTTGCTGCACGTCACTCTTATACTGCTGCCTGATAGGCTCCAGCTCTTAGTCATGACTGGCCGCCTCCTCTTTCAGGGCTGTTGGATCCTGATCCTTCTGTCTCAGT
Source organism: Phyllobates terribilis (assembly GCF_046119375.1). Lineage (NCBI taxonomy): Eukaryota > Metazoa > Chordata > Amphibia > Anura > Dendrobatidae > Phyllobates > Phyllobates terribilis. The sequence continues at coordinate 70,161,274 of NW_027362770.1, read as the reverse complement.
ACTGTACCGGAGGTTTCTACTGGCAACGTCACCTCCTCTTCTACTTCTAAAGGAGGATCCACACTCGGAGTAAAGGCACACAACATTGCATTTTCTTTATTTGCCCTTTCAGCAAAGGCTACAGGAGCAGCTTTTTTGTGGCCCTTGCACCGTCGACGACGAGAGGGGGACTTTCTCACCTCGTCTATCTGCTCCTGACTGAACTCTCTTTCTGCTTTGGTAGTGTCACCGTCAGCTATGGGGTCTGTGTCACTCCCCATGGTGTTGTGGACCAACAAGTCACCTCCCACTTCGACGTCAACCCCTTCAACTGGAGCTACCCCATTATCAATGGTCAAATTGTCATTTTTAGGCGGTACCAACCCACAACCAGTAACCAATTTTGGTTTTCTATACTCCACACTCTTTTGACACTCTGCATCCTTTTGAGACTCCGCCCCATTTTGGACACCCACATCTGTAGGGGGATTTTTTTTAAAAACCCACGCAACAGTCTTAGGACCCAGTTCACAAAATCTCTTACCACTTCCCCGGGCACTCTGGGACAATACCGGCGCCCCAGGAGAACTCACAGAATGGTCCGCTGCTGCCATTCTATACGGTGCCAACAGCTCCTGCCGTTCCTGCACCATGTCCTGTTGCTGTAATTTTAACAGGTACCTTAACCGCTCAGCAGCTTCAGTCTCATCTGCTGCTTCCTTCACAGCCATTTTCATCTGCTCCTGCACCTCTTCAGAAAACTCTATTTTGCTGAAGAGTGTTTGCAGCCGGTCATCCAACCACTTCTCCATTCTGTCTGGGGATACTGCTCCATTCATAGCAATCGCGGTACGCTGTTCACACTAGACACTTCACACCGCTCTCCCCGGAAAATTTTCGTGGCCCCACCAAGCCACAGCAAACCAGGTTTGAGTGCGACGACATTTTTCGTAACCCCGCCGAGTTACAGCAAGATGCTTTAATCTTCGTGACCCTGCCGAGCCACAGCAAACCAGGTTTGAGTGCGATGACAATTTTCGTAACCCCACCGAGTTACAGCCAGATGCTTTAATCTTCGTGACCCCGCCAAGCCACAGCAAGATGCTTGCATCCACAATCGTCGTCCTGTGCCGTTACCCCTAGCAACCAGGCTGCAGTTGCCTGCTTTCTCCACCACATGTAAGGTAGCACTATTCATCACGCTGGGGGCACTCGCTTGACCGGGTAAATCAAAGCACACATGCAACGTTTTGCGGTAATATGTAGTCCAACAGTTTATTACACCTCATAAACCGCACAATACATAGTCCATCTCAGTGGCTCGCCGACATGTTACACAAGCCATTCACAACCTGTCTCCTCCATATATCTCTGACCTAGTCTCCCATTACATACCCGCACGCAACCTCCGATCCTCACAAGATCTCCTTCTCTACTCCCCTCTTATCTCCTCCTCCCACAATCGCATACAAGATTTCTCCCGTGCTTCCCCCCTACTCTGGAACTCTCTACCCCAACGTATCAGACTCTCGCCTACCGTGGAAACCTTCAAAAGGAACCTGAAGACCCACCTCTTCCGACAAGCCTACAACCTGCAGTAACCACAGCTCCACCATACTGCTGCACGACCAGCTCTACCCTCACCTACTGTATCCTCACCCATCCCTTGTAGATTGTGAGCCCTCGCGGGCAGGGTCCTCACTCCTCCTGTACCAGTCGCTGTCACATTGTGTTCAAGATTATTGTAATTGTTCTTGTATTATACCCCGTTTTCACATGTAAAGCGCCATGGAATAAATGGCGCTATAATAATAAATAATAATAATAATATAACATCCAAGAGCCTTTCCAGTGACAGATATGCCCACTTGGCTCCAGACGCAGCCTTCAGCAAGGTAACAATATCAATGTCCACATCAAGCAGCATTTTTACCTTTGCCGGGTCGTAGCTGCTTCAGTCAGCTCGGTTCTGCCACAGCTGTGGCTTTAAGGCTTACCAGATGGGGCCTCCGGGCCACGTACCTTCAAAGGCTACTTGTATCTCAAACACAGGGGGATCCAGCCTCTGCCTTCCAGGCTAGTGGAGTCCCACACAGGGACCAGGCCTCTCAACCTCCAAGGCTACTGGTATCCTAAACACAGGGGGATCCAGCCTCTGCCTTCCAGGCTTCACCAGGCCTCTCTTTCTAGGCCTCACCAGGCCACTCTTTCTCTCCCTGTTTCAAAACTACCAGGATTTATATATCCTTTTGTGCACACAGGACCTGTGATGATGTCACAGTCACGTGATCAGTCACCTGAGGGGGAGGTAAATGGTCAGCTAGAGCACACCGCCTGGACATTCTAGCAATGCAGCAAGCCGCTGCATTACAATAGCTAGATAGAAAGAAAAGTATTGGGACACCTACATATTACACCTGGAGCTTTTATCCCATCATAAAGGAAGAGACGTGGAGGTTGAAGTGGAATAAAAAGACAATATCAATGCCCCTTGGAAAAGTGGCGGAGGTCGCTGTAGCTTAACAAGACGGTTTTAATGCCTCTTGGAGGAATGGTGGAGGTCGCAGTAGCTTAACAAAACGGTTTTAATGCCCCTGGGGAAAGTGGTGGAGTTCGCAGTAGCTTAACAAGATGGTTTTAATGCCCCTTGGAAGAGACGTGGAGTTGGCAGTAGCTTAGCAAGATGGTTTTAATGCCCCTTGGAAGAGACATGGAGGTTGCAGTAGCTTAACAAGACAGTTTTAATGCCCCTTGAAAGAGACGTGGAGGTTGTAGTAGCTTAACAAGACGGTTTTAATGCCCCTTGGAAGAGACGTGGAGGTTGCAGTAGCTTAACAAGACGGTTTTAATGCCCCATGGAAGAGACGTGGAGGTTGCAGTAGCTTAACAAGATGGTTTTAATTTCCCTTGGAGAAGTGGTGGAGGTCGCAGTAGCTTAACAACACGGTTTTAATGCCCCTTGGAAGACACGTGGAGGTCGCAGTGGAATAAAAAGACAATATCAACGCTCCTTGGAAAAGTGGTGGAGGTCGCAGTAGCTTAACAAGACGGTTTTAATGCCCCTTGGAGGAATGGTGGTGGTGGAGGTCGCAGTAGCTTAACAAGATGGTTTTAATGCCCTTGGAAGAGATATGGAGTTTGCAGTAGCTTAACAAGACGGTTTTAATGCCCCTTGGAAGAGACGTGGAGGTTGCAGTGGAATAAAAAGACAATATCAATGCCCCTTGGAAAAGTGGTGGAGGTCGCAGTAGCTTAACAAGACGGTTTTAATGTCCCTTGGAAGAATGGTGGAGGTCACAGTAGCTTAACAAGATGGTTTTAATGCCCCTGGGGAAAGTGGTGGAGGTCGCAGTAGCTTAACAAGTCGGTTTTAATGCCACTTAGAAGAGACGTGGCGGTTGCAGTAGCTTAACAAGACGGTTTTAATGCCCCTTGGAAGAGACGTGGAGGTTGCAGTAGCTTAACAAGACGGTTTTAATGCCCCTTGGAAGAGACGTGGAGGTTGCAGTAGCTTAACAAGACGGTTTTAATGCCCCTTGGAAAAGACGTGGAGGTTGCAGTTGCTTAGCAAGACGGTTTTAATGCCCCTTGGAAGAATGGTGGAGGTCGCAGTAGCTTAACAAAACTGTTTTAATGCCCCTTGGAAGAGCGGTGGAGGTTGCAGTAGCTTAGCAAGATGATTTTAATGCCCCTTGGAAGAGTGGTGGAGGTCACAGTAGCTTAAAAAGACGGTTTAAATGCCCTTTGGAAGAGACGTGGAGGTCACAGTGGAATAAAAAGACAATAACAATGCCCCTTGGAAGAGTGGTGGAGGTCGCAGTGGAATAAAAAGACAATATCAATGCCCCTTGGAAGAGTGGTGGAGGTCGCAGTAGCTTAACAAGACGATTTTAATGCCCCTTGGAGAAGTGGTGGAGGTCGCAGTAGCTTAACAAGACAGTTTTAATGCCCCTTGGAAGAGACGTGGAGGTTGCAGTAGCTTAACAAGACAGTTTAAATGCCCCTTGGAAGAGCCATGCAGTACAGCATCTTAAAAACATTATTCCCATTATTGGAGAGTGGGTCTCCCATAGTCTTTGCCTATGCCTTTCAAGCAAAAGCTGCCAAAAATTAGGACGGAGGAACTTGCAATGCTGACAAACAAGAGCCATGCACTACAGCATCTTAAAATCATTATTCCCATTATTTGGGAGTGGGTCTCCCCTAGTCTTTGCCTATGTCTTCCAAGCAAAAGCTGCCAAAAATTAGGACGGAGGAACTTGCAATGCTGGCAACACGGACCAAGGTCACCCTGGTGGTATAGTGGTGGTGGAGGCTGAGGATAAGGAGAAGAGCAAAATACAGCCGAAATGAGGAAGCGTATACCCATATGTGGGTGTGAAGCGATGCATGGGAATACACATCCCGAAATAACACAGTGGATTTGACTTTATGTTACTCTGCTGTCATTTGGTGGTGATGAGAAGTCTGGCCCAATCCAGCCCTTGTTCATTTTGATAAGGGTCAGCTGGTCAGTATTGTCAGTTGATAGGCGAGTGCGCTTATCTGTTATAATTCCCCCAACGGCACTAAAAACACGCTCCGATAACACGCTAGTGGCAGGGCAGGTCAGGAATAAGAGAGTGAAAGTTCTCCTTGTAGGGGGGTCTAAAAGTGTCACCAACCAGTAATGACTGTCACCCAACATTTTGACAACGCGAGGGTCACGGTTAAGGCAGCGTAACATAAAGTCAGCCATGCGTGCCAGACTGGTAACGGGCAAGACTTCCGTATCCTCACCAAGATGACGACTGACCATGCTCTCCTCCTCCTCCTCCCCCCTGTCCTCAGGCCACGTATGCTGAACCGACGGTATGACAGTTGTACAGGTACTACCGTCTACAGCGCATTATACCAGCTCCTGTTCTTCCTCCTCCTCCTCCTCCTCTCCCTCATTGTCCCCCAATGCACGTTGGGATGAGATGAGGCTGGGCTGTGTGTAATCGCCCGCTAGGGCTTCTTGATTCATCTCATCATACTCTGGCTGCAATGCCTCCTCTTTAATTCTCTGCAGAGAGCGTTGCAAAAGAAAGACAAGTGGGATGCTGATGCTAATGATGGCGTCATCGCCACTCACCATCTTGGTGGACTCCTCAAAGTTTGTCAGGATGGTACATATGTCAGACATCCAGGTCCACTCCTGAGATCTTATGTGTGGAGTCTGACCTGAATATCGACGACCTTGTTGCAGCTGGTACTCCACAACTGCTCTCTTCTGCTCACAAATCCTTTGCAACATGTGGAGGGTAGAGTTCCAACGTGTGGGGACATCACACACCAGTCAGTCAAGGGCTGCGGAAGCTGTAGCCGACTTGCGAAAATGAGCTGACAGGTGGCGAACTTTGATGAGCAGATCTGGCAACTCGGGGTACGATTTAAGAAACCGCTGAACCACGAGGTTAAGCACATGAGCCAGGCATGGTACGTGTGTGATCTCGCCTCGCCTCAGAGCCGCCACCAGGTTACGGCCATTGTCACACACGACCATCGACCATGCCTGGATGTAGGTTCAGCGGTCTCAGCCACAGATATGCCTGCTCTTTCACAGCTGTCCACAACTCACAAGCAGTGGGAGGTTTATCACCTAAGCTTATGAGTTTCAGCATAGCCTGTTGCCGCTTGGCTGAGGCAGTACAGCAGTGCTTCCAGCTTGTAACTGATGTGGTGATATCTCAGATGGAGGCTGAACATGAGGAGGAGGATGATGCGCAGGAGCTGTACACTGTGGGCGCAACTTTGACTGACATAGGGCCCGCAATCCTCGGTGTGGGGAGGATGTGTTCCGTCCCAAGGTCCGATAGGGTCCCGGCTTCCACTATGTTTACCCAGTGTGCTGTCAGGGAGATGTACCGTCCCTGGCCACAAGCACTTGTCCACGTGTCCGTTGTCAGGTGGACTCTCCCAGTAACTGCATTGTTGAGGGCACGGCAGATGTTTTGGGACACGTGCTTGTGTAGTGCAGGGATGCACACCAGGCAAAATAGTGTCGGCTGGGGACCGAGTACCGAGGGACGGCCACCGCCATAAGGTTGCGGAAGGATTCCATCTCCACCAGCCTAAAAGGCAGCATTTCCAATGTAAGCAGTCGTGAAATGTGCGAATTTAGGACTGTGGCCTGTGGGGGAGCTCTGGGATATGGACTATTGAACGCTGTGGTGGGACGTGGACGTTGATGCTGTTTCTTGAGAAACTGCCATAACAAGTGAAGACTGAGAGGAGGGGGCATTTTTGCATACAGTATGGACAGGGGATTGCCTTGCACGCACAACAGGGGGTTCTCTTACACAAACAACAGTGGAAGAAGCAGTGGTGACACCTGCTGACAGTGGTTGTGGACCCTGGGGTTCGCCCCACAAAGTCGGGTGCTTTGCTGCCATGTGCGTGATCATGCTGGTGGTGGTCAGGCTGGTAGTTTTGTCACCCCTGCTGATGCTGGCATGGCAGGTGGTACAAATGGCCTTTTCGGGGTTATCAGCAGAGTCTTTAAAAAAATTCCAGACTCTGGAAGACCTACCGGTTGTACTGGCAATGTCCCTCGTGTTGGTGTTACGGGGAACTGTTGCCTTCTGTGTGTGGCCACAACTCTGCTTCTTCCTGCCTGTTGGGGTACTCTGCCTCCCTCCCCCTGTGTGCTGCTGGCCTCACTCTGCGTGTCCTCCTGCCACGTTGGGTCAGTTACTAGATCATCCACCACCTCCTCCTCTTCCACTTGCGCACCACGATCCTCCTCCTCACTTCGTGGCAATTGTGTCTCGTCATCGTCCACCTCTTGTGACAAATTGCCAGCGTCGACTTCCTGTGGCTCTGGCTGTTCAAATATTTGGGCATCGCTACATGGGATCTCCTCTTCCACCACTTCAATCGAAGCAGGCGAGGGGCACAAATATGGAAGTGGACCAGTGAACAGCTCTTCAGAGTGTCCAAGTGTGGGATCAGTTGCTGTCTGATGACACTCGGCATGGTGGGAGGAAGGAGCATCAGGGTGAGGAGGAGTATGCGGTCGAGACTCACGGCTACTAAAACTTGACCGTGTGGAAGACAGACCAGAGATGGTGGTGCCCAGGTGACTGGAAGTATTATCTGCTATCCAATTAATAACCTGTTCACACTGATCAGTTCGCAATACTGGTGTTGTAGTGTGCTTCCCTAGTAATTCGGTCAAGAAGTGGGAGCGAGAAGATGTGGCTGTTGGTTGTGGCACATTTTCACCTTGGCCACGGCCCCGTCCTCTACACGCACCATCACCAGAACGTCCAGTTCCACGTCCCTTGCCACGCGCCTTGCCCATTGTAAATGAAGTAAAATAGCTTACACTCGCACTATCAATGGAAAAAGGGTTTTAAAAAAGGAGATTAGAACCGTGGAAGAGGAAAACCACAGTTCTATTTGTCTAGCCTACACCAGAATCTTTTAAACAGATATATTTGTGACTGAACAGACAGGGAGACACTATTACTGTTTTTTTACGTAAAACAGGCCAAAGCTGGATAATACAGAGATTTGAACCGTGGAACTGCAAAACCACAGTTCTAATTTACTGGCGTATACTAGACTTTATTAAATAGATATATTTGGGGCTGAACAGTCAGCGACACACTCAAACTGTTTTTTATGTAAAAAAGACCCAAAAGTGTATAATACAGAGATTTGACCCATGGAACTGCAAAACCACAGTTATAGTTATGTGGCATACACCAGAATCTTTCAAACAGATATATTTGTGTCTGAACAGTCAGGGAGACACTATTACAGGTTTTTTTTACGGCACAAAATGCCAAAAACAGGATAATACAGAGATTTGACCCGTGAAACTGCAAAACCATAGTTATAGTTATGTGGCGTACACCAGACTCTTTTAAACAGATATATTGGTGTCTGACCAGTCAGGGAGACACTATTACAGTTTTTTTTTACGGCAAAAAATGCCAAAAACAGGATAATACAGAGATTTGACCCGTGGATCTGCAAAACCACAGTTCTATTTTTCTGGCCTACACCAGATCTTTTAAACAGATATATTGGTGTCTGACCAGTCAGGGAGACACTATTACAGTTTTTTTTTACGGCAAAAAATGCCAAAACAGGATAATACAGAGGTTTGACCCGTGGAACTGCAAAACCACAGTTCTATTTTTCTGGCCTACACCAGACTCCTTTAAACAGTTATATTGGTGTCTGAACAGTCAGGGAGACACTATTACTGTTTTTTTACGGCAAAAAATGCAAAAAGCAGGATAATACAGAGATTTGATCCGTAGAACTGCAAAACCACAGTTATAGTTATGTGGCGTACACCAGACTCTTTTAAACAGATATATTACCCGCATTCTTCTTTTTCTCCGTGGGAGTTGTTGCCTCTGTCCCAAGAGGAGGTATAGTGGGGCGGCAATTCTGGAGAAGTTCCGAACGTAAGTATAATAGTAGGAGAGGTCCTGACTGCTTAGCTTCACTCCTGACTTGAATCCTTTTCGCTTGCCGGGGCCTTCTGTGAGATACAGAACACGCACACACCCTTTCTCTTCGGCTCCAGCCAGACAGTAAGCAACTTCCCCACAATCCCCTGGGGCTCTGCTAAAACACTCCCCTTCTCCTGTGACTGTGTTAACCCCTCTAGTTGCTGGATGTTTCTGGAACACAATACTTCGAGTCTCATGTGCTTGTGTTATTTCTAAAAGTTGCTGAATGCTTTTAAAGCAACAGCACTACTTCTGCATGTCACACTCTGCAACAGCACTACTTCTGCATGTCACATGGTCTAACAAGTTTTTGTGAGAGTAGACTGACAGTTATAATGCATTGCAATGCTCCTGCATTGCAATGCATTATAACAGCGATTAGACTGCAAAAAGTGAAAGTCCCATAAAGGGAGTAAGTAAAAAAGTAAAAAGAAAAGTGTAAAATATATATTTTTTTAAAAATCGCAAGATAATAATATTAAAAAATATATATATTGTACCCATGAATTTGTATTTTTATGCAAAAAAATTAAAAGTAAACAAAAAAGTAAACCTGTTTGGTATTGCAGCTTCCGCATAAAACTGTCATTCTAGTTAACCCCTTCAGTGTACACCATAAAATAAATAAATAAAAAACAGTGCAAAAAACATTGCTTTTCATAATACTGCCAAACAAAAAGGGGAATAAAACATGATCAAAAAGACGAATGTAAATATAAATGGTATCATCATCTTATCATCATATTTTTTTGAGGGACATCATCTTGTCCTTAAAAAATAGTCACCATTCCACTCCATTAGTGGAAAAATAAAAATGTTATAGCTCTCAGAATACAGAGATGAAAACATAATTAAAAAGCGCTAAACCATAAAAAAAGCAATATAAATGAGGTATCGCTGTAATCGTACTAACCCGAATAATAAAGCTGCCTTATCAATTTTACCACTCGCGGAACGGCACAAAAAAAAACAAAACAATCAATTCCTGAATTTCTGATATCTGTTTATTCTGCCCCCCCCCAAAAAAAAATTAGAATATAAAGCAATCCAAAAAGTTATGTGACCAAAAATGGTACCAATAAAAATGACAACTTGTCGCAAAAAACAAGCAGCCAAACATAAAAAAAGATATAAATCTGGTATCACTGTAATTGCACTGACCTGAAAAATAATGTTGCCTAATCACTTATACCGTACGAGGAACCGTGCAAAAAAGAAATAAAACCAATTCTTCACCTGCTGTTGATTTTTTAATTCTGCCTTCCAAAGATCGCAGTAAGACTCGGCTCACATTTATCCTGCCCTCTGCGCTGAGCACTTACATCGGGGTTTCAGATGGAACTTCCGGCAGAAGATTCCCTATAATGAGGCAGATGGGTAAACTGGACGCCGTCTGGCCTATGATCTAGCGGTGTCCGTCTTTTTAGGGGTGCATAAAAGCGCAGTCGACAACAGTTTTGTGCGCCTCTGAAAAGAAGGACTCCACTGAATAGAGGCCAGAAGGAGTCCAGAGTAACTTTGTTGCCTCATTATAGTGAATGGATCCCTCAGGGTTTCTTCTGAGATTTAGATGGAAATCCCAAAGTACAGTAAGTGCTCACAGTAGAGCGCCAGATAAATGTGATGTAAAATGTTATGTAAAATGTTCCCAAACAAAAGTTTCAAATCAATCCACAAAAAAAGCAAATCCCCACTAAGGGCCATCACCTGTTAACGGAAATATAGGGGGCTTCCATATTACTGGCACTACAAAGGATCTGGAAAAGCTAAATGGCTCCTTACGCCCTGTAAAGATCTGAGATCATGGGTTGCAATAATCACCTAGGCAGGTTAACAATGCAACTATTTTTGCTCCTTACGTCCATGGTGTTACTGCAACTCTGGGTAGATGGCCACAGTGCAATGCTCCCAGTGCACAAGATCACAACCCAAAGTCTGTGTTTCAAAAAGTCACTCCTTCCTTTCTGAGCCCTGCTGTGCGGCCAAACAGTAGTTTTTCCCCATATTTGGGGCATCTGTGTACTCAGGAGAAACTGCACAACAAATTTTGGGTTCCATTTTTTCCTGTTACCCTTGTCAAAATAAAAAATTTGGGGATAAATTTTTTTTTTCATGGCCCTACGTTATAAACTTCTGTGAAGCACCTGGTGGTTCAAGGTACTCACCACACATCTAGATACATTTGTTGAGGGGTCTAGTTTCCAAAATGGGGTCACTTGTGGGGGATTTCTACTGTTTAGGCACATCAGTTGCTCTCCAAACACGACATAGCGTCCGCTAATGATTACAGCCAATTTTGCACTCCAAAAGTCAAATTGCGCTCCTTCCCTTCCGAGCCGTGCGCCCAAATAGTAGTTTTCCCCCACATATGGGGTATCGGCGTACTCAGGAGAAATTGTACAACAAATGTTGGGGTCCATTTTCTCCTGTTATCCTTGTGCAAATAAAAAATCATATCAGTGGCTCTCCAAACGTAACATGGTGTCCGCTAATGATTCTAGTTAATTTTGCTTTCAAAAAGTCAAATGGCACTCTTTCCCTTATGTACACAAACAGTAGTTTTCCTCCATATATTAGGTATCACGTACTCAGGAGAAATTGTACAACAAATTGTATGGTGCATTTTCTCCTGTTATCCTTGTGAAAATGCAAAATTTGGGGTTAAAAGAACATTTTTGTGGGAGAATGTGATTTTTTATTTTTACGGCTCTACGTTATAAACTTCTGGAACGGTCTGCGACTGCTCTGTGTCGAGGAAGAATGCTGCCGGGCACAACAGGCATGTAAGTAGCAATTACCTGCCTGTTAGTGCTTAGACACATTTTTGTTTTTCATAAAATCCCGGATATCCCCTTTAATCCCTTTACAGCTCAAGGCATACTAATACTGATTGTCACAGCTGACACCCAGTGCTATGTGTTGGGAGTGGTCTCGCACCACTCCTGGCACATTAACCCCCGCAATGCTGCAATCAAAGTCGATTGCAGCATTGCAGGGGCAAGGGGAGGTGATCGCAATACTCACCTACTCTCCCGGCCTCCAGCGTTGTCTGCCGCAGCTTCCCGGATGTTGACATGATTACCCGATGTTGTCATGACAACATCCAGGACACCAGACAGCAGGAAGATACTTTGGTCATGCGCAGTGCATGACCAAAGTATCTTCTGCATCTGCAGCGCTGACAGCCTGTATAGCACAGGGATGGTGCTCCATCCCTATGCTATACAGGCGATCAGAATGTGAAAAGTGAAAGTCCCATAGTGGGACAAAGTATAAAAGTCCAAAAAGTGTTAAAAAATGAAAAAAAATAAATAAATTTTAAAGATATAAAAAAAAAAATAAAAAAAATAATCCACCAAAAATAAAAATATAACGTACCCATCAATAAATGTTATTATGAAAAAAAACAAAACAAAACAATAAAAGTACACATATTGGGCATCGCCGAGTCCGGAAAAACCTTACCTATAAAACTGTCCCACTAGTCCACTAGTTAACCCCTTTAGTGAACACGGTAAAAAAATAAATAAAAAACAAAGCAAAAAACAATGCTTTATCATCATACCGCCAAACAAAAAATGGAATAACGCGATGAAAAAGATGAATTTAAATAAAAATGGTACCGCTGAAAACATCATCTTGTCCCACAAAAAACAAGCCACCATACAGCTCCATCAGCTGAAAAATAAAAAAGTTATAGCTCTCAGAATAAAGCGATGCAAAAAAATATTTTTTTCTATAAAATAGCTTTTATTGTGTAAAAGCGCCAAAACATAGAAAAACGATATAAATGTGGTACCGTTGTAAACGTACTGACCCGAAGATTAAAGCTACCTTATCAATTTTACCACACGCGGAACAGCATAAAAAAACCCCCATAAAAACAATTTTGGAATTGCTGGTTTCTGTTTATTCTGCCTCCCAAAAATCGGAATAGAAAGCGATCAAAAAATGTCACATGCCTGAAAATGGTACCAATAAAAACGTCAACCCATCCCACAAAAAACAAGCCATCACATGACTCTGTCAGCCAAAATATGGAAAAATTATAGCTCTCAAAATATGAGATGCAAAAACTACAAAAAAATGCATCTTTTAGTGTGTGACAGCTGTCAGTCATAAAAACCCGATATGATTCTGTTATCGCTGTAATCACACCGACCCGAAGAATAAAGTCTTCTAATCACTTATACCACACGAGGAACGGCGTAAAAAATAAACTCAAGGGTTATGGTTGTGTTAGGGTTAGGGTTGGGGTTGGGGTTAGGGTTGGGCTAGGGTTAGGTTTGGGGTTAGGCTAGGGTTAAGGTTGGGGTTAGGGTTGGCCTAGGGTTACGGTTGAGCTAGGGTTAGGGCTGGGCTAGGGTTGGGGTTAGGGCTGGGCTAGGGTTAGGGTTGGGCTAAGGTTAGGGTTGGGGTTGTATTTAGAGTTGGGCTAGGGTTAGGGTTTGGTTTGTATTAGGGTTGGGGTTAGGGTTAGGGTTGGGATTTTTTTCAAAAGTAAAAAAAAAAAGATGACGATATGGCAACTAGTGTTGAGCCCAAGTGCTCGCTACTTGAGTTTGCATCGGGTGCTTGGGTATGCACTAAGCATCGCAGGTGCTCGAGTGACATGCTTGAGTCTCTGCCCCATATGCTTCGTGGTAAAAAAAACCTCGTAGGGATTGCCCACCATGCACGAGCGATCCATGAAACATGCAAGCAGGGACTCGAGCATGTCACTCGAGCACACGCGACACAAGGTGCATACGCAAGTACCCGATGCAAACTCAAGTAGCGAGCACTTGCTCTCAAGACTAATAACAACTTATTCAATATGATGACCTAATGTTATCAAATTCTGTGTCATACCTCTGGGTTCAAAATTTCACTATACCCCTTGATAAAATCCTTGAGAAGTGTAGTTTCCAAAATGGGGTCACTTGTGGGGGGTTTCCACTATTTAGGCACATCAGGTGCTCTGCAAACGTGACATGGCGTCCGCTCTCAATTCCAGCCAATTTTGCGTTCAAAAAGTCACCCAGTGCTCCTTCCTTTCTGAACACTGCCTTGTGCTCAAACACTGTATTTTCCCCACATATGGGGTATTGGCGTACTCAGGAAAAATTGCACAACAGTTGTGAAAATAAATAAAAAATTGGGGCTAAAACATCATTTTTGTGGAAAAAGTTAGATTTTTTTATTTTCACGGCTCTACGTTATAAACTTCTAGATAAATTCCCTGAGGGGGTCTCGTTTCAAAATAGTGTCACTTGTGGGGGGTTGCCACTGTTTAGGCACATCAGGGGCTCTCCAAACGCAACATGGCGTCTGCTAATTATTCAAGCAGATTTTACATTCTAAAAGTCAAATGGCGCTCCTTCTCTTCCAAGCCCTGCCGTGCACCCAAACAGTGGTTTTCCCCCACATATGGGGTATCAGCGTGCTCAGGAGAAATTGCACAACAAATTGCATGGTGCAGTTTCTCCTGTTACCCTCATGAAAATGCAAAATTGGAGGCTGAAAAACATTTTTGTGGGAAAAATGTGAAAATATTATTTTTACGGCTCAATGTTCTATACTTCTATGAAGCACCTGGGGGTTCAAGGTGCTCACGACACATCTAGATAAGTTCCCTGAGGGGTCTAGTTTCCAAAATGGTGTCACTTGTTTGGGGTTGCCACTGTTTAGGCCCATCAGGGGCTCTCCAAATGCAACATGGAGTCCGCTAATTATTCAAGCAAATTTTACAATCAAAAAGTCAAATGGCACTTCTTCCCTTCCAAACCCTACCGTGCGCCCAAACAGTGTTTTTTTCCCCATGTATGGGGTACCTGCGTGCTCAAGGGAAATTGCACAACAAATTTTGGGGTCCATTTTTTCCTGTTATCCCTGAGAAAATAAAAAAAATTGGGTCTAAAGTAACATTTTTGTGAAAAAAAGTTAAATGTTAATTTTTTTCTTCCACATTCCAAAAATTCCTGTGAAGCACCTGAAGGGTTAATAAAGTTCTTGAATATGGTTTTGAGCACCTTGAGGGGTGCAGTTTTTAGATTGGTGTCACTTTTGGGTATTTTCTGTCATAAAGACCCCTCAAAGTGACTTCAAATGTGATGTAGTCCCTAAAAAAATGGTTTTGTAAATTTTGTTGAAAAAATGAGAAATCGCTGGTCAACTTTTAACCCTCATAGCTCCCTAATAAAAAAAAATTGTCTCCAAAATTGTGCTGATGTAAAGTAGACATGTGGGAAATGTTATTTATTAACTATTTTTGTGTGACATACTGTATCTCTCTGATTTAATGGCATAAAAATTCAAATTTTGAAAATTGCAAAATTTTCAAAATTTTAGCCAAATTTCCATTTTCTTCACAAATAAACGCAAGTGATATCGAATAAATTTTACCATAATCATAAAGTACAATATGTCACGAAATAACAATCTCAGAATTAGGGGGATCCGTTGAAGCGTTCCAGAGTAATTACCTGATAAAGTGACAGTGGTCAGAATTGTAAAAATTGGCCTGGTCATTAACGTGCAAACCACCTTGGGTTGTAAAGGGGTTAATGATGGGTGAGAGGGAGAAAGCTCGGCCACTTTGTGAATTTTTTTTTTTAAATTAATAAAGTGAGTTTTTTTTATTATCGCTTTCTGTAACATAAATTACACATAGCTCTGATTGTTCAGTTTTGATAGAATTCAAATTTTCCTTTATGTTCACAAGTCTCAGCCAGTGATGGAGCGCAGCCGACAGATTCATCATCATTGACATCACAAATGTGGCATAAATTATAACAGCAGTGTTCTCAAGTGACCTTAGACATTCCTGTATATATATATATATATATATATATATATATATACAGTATATATATATATATATGTACAGTACAGACCAAAAGTTTGGACACACCTTCTCATTTAAAGATTTTTCTGTATTTTCATGACTATGAAAATTGTACATTCACACTGAAGGCATCAAAACTATGAATTAACGCATGTGGAATTATATAATTAACAAAAAAGTGTGAAACAACTGAAAATATGTCTTATATTCTAGGTTCTTCAAAGTAGTCACCTTTTGCTTTGATGACTGCTTTGCACACTCTTGGCATTCTCTTGATGAGCTTCAAGAGGTAGTCACCGGAAATGGTCTTCCAATAATCTTGAAAGAGTTCCCAGAGATGCTTAGCACTTGTTGGCCCTTTTGCCTTCACTCTGCGATCCAGCTCAACCCAAACCATCTCGATTGGGTTAAGGTCTGGTGACTGTGGAGGCCAGGTCATCTGGCGTAGCACCCCATCACTCTCCTCCTTGGTCAAATAGCCCTTACACAGCCTGGAGGTGTGTTTGGGGTCATTGTCCTGTTGAAAAATAAATGATGGTCCAACTAAACGCAAACCGGATGGAATAGCATGCCGCTGCAAGATGCTGTGGTAGCCATGCTGGTTCAGTATGCCTTCAATTTTGAATAAATCCCCAACAGTGTCACCAGCAAAGCACTCCCACACCATCACACCTCCTCCTCCATGCTTCACGGTGGGAACCAGGCATGTAGAGTCCATTCGTTCACCTTTTCTGCGTAGCACAAAGACACGGTGGTTGGAACCAAAGATCTCAAATTTGGACCAAAGCACAGATTTCCACTGGTCTAATGTCCATTCCTTGTGTTCTTTAGCCCAAACAAGTCTCTTCTGCTTGTTGCCTGTCCTTAGCAGTGGTTTCCTAGCAGCTATTTTACCATGAAGGCCGGCTGCACAAAGTCTCCTCTTAACAGTTGTTGAAGAGATGTGTCTGCTGCTAGAACTCTGTGTGGCATTCACCTGGTCTCTAATCTGAGCTGCTGTTAACCTGCGATTTCTGAGACTGGTGACTCGGATAAACTTATCCTCAGAAGCAGAGGTGACTCTTGGTCTTCCTTTCCTGGGGAGGTCCTCATGTAAGCCAGTTTCTTTGTAGCGCTTGATGGTTTTTGCAACTGCACTTGGGGACACTTTCAAAGTTTGCCCAATTTTTCGCACTGACTGACCTTCATTTCTTAAAGTAATGATGGCCACTCGTTTTTCTTCACTTAGCTGCTTTTTTCTTGCCATAATACAAATTCTAACAGTCTATTCAGTAGGACTATCAGCTGTGTATCCACCAGACTTCTGCACAACACAACTGATGGTCCCAACCCCATTTATAAGGCAAGAAATCCCACTTATTAAACCTGACAGGGCACACCTGTGAAGTGAAAACCATTTCCGGTGACTACCACTTGAAGCTCATCAAGAGAATGCCAAGAGTGTGCAAAGCAGTCATCAAAGCAAAAGGTGGCTACTTTGAAGAACCTAGAATATAAGACATATTTTCAGTTGTTTCACACTTTTTTGCTAGGTATATAATTCCACATGTGTTAATTCATAGTTTTGATGCCTTCAGTGTGAATGTACAATTTTCATAGTCATGAAAATACAGAAAAATCTTTAAATGAGAAGGTGTGTCCAAACTTTTGGTCTGTACTGTATATATATATATAATGTAGGTGCTGCGGACAGGACTGTGGACAAATGGGAAGAGTCACATACTGGCAAAACTTAACAATCAGCGATAAGGGGAATTTTTTATATTACATAAAGCAACAATAAAAATGTAAGTTTCATTAATCAGGAAAAAAAGAATTTTGCCGAAATCCATAAAATATATAACAGTGTAAAAACTCATAAATTATATAACAGTGGTGTCAGTGCTGTACTGTTTCCACTGTTTAGGCATATCAGAGGCTCTCCAAACGCAACCTGGCTCCTGCTCTCGATTCCAATCAAGTTTGAGTTCAAAAAGTCAGTGCTCCTTCCCTTCTGAACCCTGCCGTGTTCCCAAACACTGTTTTTCCCCCACATATGGGGTATTAGCATGCTCGTGAGAAATTGCAAAACAAATTTTGGGGTCCATCTTCTCTTGTTACCCTTGTGAAAATAAAAAAATTGGGTCTAAAGTAAAATTTTTGTAAAAACTACATTTCATTCCTATGAAGCAACTGAAGAGTTAAAAAACTTCTTGAATGTGGTTTTGAGTAGTTTTGATGAGCGAACATGTTCGGAAAAGTTCACCAATTTCAAATTCGACACGAAAGTTGCAGATTCGGATTCGTGATTGGACACCCAAGCGTTTTTACTTAAAATTGGCAAAAAACAGTAAAAGTGCGGGAAATTATCGCATTTCCACTCCGGTATTTTTATCAATTTAGCTAGGGTAGTGGTGCTGCATGATGAGCGGGGGGTACGTGTTTAATGAGGGTACTGGTAGGGAGAGGTCAGAGTAGTGGCGTGCTTTTAATCAAATTTTTTTTTCTTAACTTAATGTGTGCATATTCCGGCAAGCCAATAAGGGCGCAGGAACCATCCACAATGTATAGATACAAGGGATTACGCCACTGGCTGCTGAAATCACATGTCCCTCTTGATATAATGAGCAGACATGTTGTTTTAGCGCCATTTTGTAAGGAAAACAGAGCAGAGTATGCTCCTGATGCTGGTCTTGGATACTGAGAGATTTTAGACAGTTAGCTAGGTGGTTGCTTCTAAGTCAGGTAGTTTAGATAGATAGGTTCCTGTGTAGCTGGGAAATCGACCTTCCGCAAGATCAATTGTTTTTGCTATTAGTGAGATCCAGACAGAGACAGCAGGGCACATTTCAGCATAAAACTGTGTTGTGCACTGCTTATATTATGCTTCATGCATGACTACAACTTTGAAACTCTAATTATTCTCTGTTCCTACCATGCTACATTAAGCAAGCCACATCTGACCTTGCAATTATTTTGCGCTGAGATTCAGCTTTATCCAGGGCTCCACAGTAAAAAATCTACCGTGATACATACAGCAGGACACATTTCAGCTTGAAATGTTTTGGCGCAAATATTCTACTGTATGCGGAGCTCGTCCACAGTAAAAAAACAAACATTTTTTTCTGTTACTAACGTGATACAGCAGGCCACATATCAGCTTGTAATTTTCTGGCGTTGAAATTCAGCTGTATGCAGAGCTCGTTCACAACAAAAAAACCCTATTTTTTTCTGTTACTAAAATAATACAGCACGCCACAACTCTGCTTGAAATTTTCTGGCGCATATATTCTGCTGTATACAGGCCTCATCCACAGTAAAAAAAAAATCGAATATCTTCTATTAGTAATGTGATACAGCAGGCTACATCTCAGCTTGACATTTTTTGGAGCATATATTCTACTTTATACAGGCCTTATCTACAGTGAAAAATCGAATTTCTTCTGTTACTAATGTGATAAAGCAGGCCACATCTTAGCTTGACATTTTTTGGAGCATATATTCTACTTTATACAAGCCTCTTCCACAGTAAAATATCAAATTTCTTCTGTTACTAATGTGATACAGCAGGCCACATTTCAGCTTTTAATTTTTTGGCACATATATTCTACTTTATGCAGGCTTTATCCAGGCCTTATCCACAGTAAAAAATCAAATTTCTTCTGTTACTAACATGATACAGTATGCCACATCTCAGCTTGAAATTTTTTTGGAGCATATATTCCTCTTTATATTGGCCTCTTCCACATTAAAAAATCTTATTTCTTCTATTACTAATGTGATACAGCAGGACACATTTCAGCTTTTCATTTTTTGGTGCATATATTCTACTTTATCCAGGCCTCATCCACAGTAAAACAATTCTAATTTCTTCTGTTATTAATGTAATACAGCAGGCCACAGCTCAGCTTGAATTTTTTTTGGAGCATATATTCTATTTATACAGGCCTCATCCACAGTAGAAAATCTAATTTCTTCTGTTACTAATGTGATACAGCAGGCTACATGTCAGCTTGAAATTTTTGGAGCATATATTCTACTTTATACAGGCCTCATCCACAGTTAAAAATCTAATTTATTCTGTTACTACCGTGAAACAGCAGGCCACATCTCAGCTTGAATTTTTTTGGAGCATATATTCTACCTTATACATGCCTCTTCCACAGTAAAAAAAAATCTAATTTCTTCTGTTACTAATGTGATACAGCAGGCCACATCTCAACTTTTAATTTTTTGGCGTATATATTCTACTGTATCCATGCCTCATCCACAGTAAAAAAACAAACAAATTCCTTCTGTTACTAACATGATACAGCAGCCCACATCTCCGTTTGTATTTTTTTGGTGCTGATATTGTTCTCAATCCAGTGGTTCACATGATAAATCTAAATTGGTTTACTTACTACCGTGCTACATAAAGTAGGCTACATTTCATCTTTTAATTTTTGGTGCTGATATTGTTCTCCATACAGGGGTTCACATGATAAAATCTAAATTGGTTTTCTTACTTCCATGGTACTTAAAGCAGGCTGTATTTCATCTTTTAATTCTTGGTGCTGATATTGTTCTCCATACAGGGGTACACATGGCTTCTTGAGCTTTCTCCACTGACTTTTTGTAACAGGTCTTTGTAGGAGCCTATCTTTTCCCTCATTGCTGTCTTTTATTTTCCAAAAACTCACAAAGAAAAAGGCAAATGGTATCCTCCGGATCACAGCCAGGGCATCAAACAGTCCGTCTCTAAAACCGTTGCCATGGGCGACTGCACCGCCGTGTCGCACTGAGGTGCGCCAAGAGTTTGCTTTCCTTTGACTCTGTGTTAGCTTCACACAGGCCTGTATTGCAGAGCCAGCTGCTCTGCAGCTTGCAGACAAAACATTGACACACCCAAACCTTTGCTGCAGGTTTTTAAATGAAAACTGTGGACATAAGCCGCATGCAAGACCCGGGGTGAACCGCCCCACTGCCATCCTGTAGTTCACTCCAAAAATAAAAGCCCATGCCGGGTTTTCCTTAAATCCGACTTGGTGAAACAGCTTGACCAAGGCCAAACTTACTTTTATTTTGCACTGCAACCACAGGTGTGTCTGTGATTGCAATGCATTCCAGCGGGTTCAATATGAATCTATGTGCATCCTAGGGGATACATACCGTCCCTCGCATATAATTCCCCTCACTGGCTCACAGCGGGCACTGTTAGAGATGTTGTCCACTACAATAAATAACGCAGTGGAAAACAGTGGAAAGAAGTGTTTTTGTAAATACCTTCCATTGTCATTCTTGACTGTGAGCGGTCCTGTCACTGACCCAGTGACACACACTCCCCCGATTGACTAGGCTGTGGGCGGTCTTTCACCGCCTAGCATACAGCACGTGCTTGCAGCCAATGAATGCAGAGGAGAGTGAAATTGCGCACTGGATGATGGGCGGTGAAACACCGCCCATAGCCCAGTCAATCTAGGAGGTGCGTGTCACTGGGTCACGCCTCTGGGTTCCCGGAACTTGACGTAACATCAGCAGATGTCAGAGCAGGCTGCAGCTGAGTCACGTGATGCCCAGTGAGTGGTCAGCAATAGCGCCGCTCACAGGCAAGAATAGGGGCATTATTTATTCTAGCGGACAACCTCTTTAATGTATGAGACCATAGGCGGATTATAATGAGGGCAGTTCGGGCTACCGCCCGGGGCCCGGGATTCCGGGGGGCCTATGAATTGCTCCCATTATAATGCGCAATCTTTTTTTTTTGTCACCGCCGCACTGGCCGAAGGTTCAGATCAACACCGCTGCGGACCAGCAGCCGTAGGCGGCTTGAATCATGCTTTGCCGCCCTGCCAGTGCCACATGACGTCAGGCAGGGCAGCCACTCACAGACACGCTGGCTGCATCACGCGGCCGCTCCCATCCGGCCACCGTAGCTGTATTATATTCACTAGTGCGGCCAGTTTAAATGATGTTGGGACTGCCTTGCCTGACGTCATGTGGCAGGGCGGTCCCAACATCACTTAAACTGCCCGCGCTAGTGAATATACAGCTACGGTGGCCGGATGGGAGCGGCCGCGTAATGCAGCCAGCATGTCTGTGAGTGGCTGTTTTGAAATTTGGGTCCTGCCCTGCCTGACGTCATGTGACATGACGTCAGGCAGGGCAGGACCCAAATTTCAAAGCAGCCACTCACAGACACGCTACATCACGCAGCCACTCCCATCCGGCCGGCTGCAGATCCACCAGGGTGGGCAGTTTACATGATGCTGGGACCGCCCTGCCACATGACATCAGGGAGGGCCCAGCATACACAGCGCGGGCGCTGGTCTATTAAAAAGAAATGGCTGACATGAAGAGGAGCCGCCTGCTCCTACCCCACGCACCATGACCCAGAGCTTGCCTGCTGCCTCGTCTCCTGCTGAGCCCTGCTGCTCCAGTGTCAAAGTGTGTTTAAAAAGTATGTGTTTTGTGTATATCTATCAATAATGGTCCCCTGCCGTTTTATACAGAGTGCTTGCTGGCTGCGTTCTAGTGTTCCAATGCCACTTGCCGCAGACAAACATTAGCTTAAATCATCGTGTGTCTCAGACAGTGTCTGTGGCAGTGGAACTGGTGGGCAGCCAGCAGCACTTTGTATAAAAGGGCAGGGGACCATTGTCATTTTTCAAATTTCTACATAATGTTGGGGATGGGAGAGGAGTGGACTGAAACTACATAAAGACAAATGCCCCTTCACACTGTCTACTCCCTCCACCCCCATCATCTTAGAATTTTTGCTTGCATCATGTATTTCATTATTTGTATAAATGTATGATGCAATGCAAGCAAAATCTCCAAGGTGGACAGCGCATAGTGTGCCGGGGCCTTGGTCCCATGTAGTTTCAGTCCACTACCATCTCCACATTTTTTACACAATAAAAGGCTCCTTGCCCTTAGATACAGAGCGCCACTGCAAATTCTGCTTGTACATGCCCACAATCAGGAATGGTAGCGTTTTGAATGCAGCGTATTTCCGCTGCATCCAAAACGCTGCATTGTAATTACAGCACTTGTGTTTAGTTACATGCAGATTTACCGCATCTAATGACATGCTATTGGTCATACACTGAAGACCCTGGTCTTTGCCACAGAAATTCACATGCAGCCATGCTGCTTCTTGTAAACCCGCGTAAACTCACCTCACCCGGGTGAGATTACATAGCATTAGGCTGGTTTCACATGTCCGGCTATTTCAGGTACTGGAAAAACCGGTACCGGAAATATCCGTGTCCCGTGTGGCAACCATTTGCCACATCAGGACCGGCGCCTAGGAATAGAGGTACAGTTAGCGCTGTTCCCAAGCGCAGGTGCCGAACGCTGCCCTCATAATAATAATAATTTTTGCTTTTATAGCGCCAACATATTCCGCAGCACTTTACAATTTTTGGGGGGACATATACAGAATAATCATAACTCATGTCAAAAGGAGTGAGGGCCCTGCTCGCAAGCTTACAATCTATGAGGAAATGGGGGAGACACAAAAAGTAGAATGTACATATATTGTATAATGCAGCCTTGATATACTAAATAGGATAAATAATAATACATGGACTGGTCGCCAGCCAGTTTGTGTACAGTCCTGACAGAGGCTATTAAGTGCATGATTGGTAAGAATCTGAAATTGAAGAAGATTTTAACATGGGCCAAAACTGGGACTAAAGAAATGGATTTTTAGGGTCCGCTTGAAACTGTGGGTTTGGGAATTAATCAAACTGTCCTGGGTAGTGCATTCCAAAGAATAGCCGCAGCATGCGAGAAATCTTGGAGACGGGAGTGGGGAGTTCGGATTATGGAGGATTTTAGTTTTAAGTCATTGGCAGAACAGAGGGCACTTGTAGGGTGGTAGACTGAGACAAGGGAGAAGATGTAGGGGGGTGCTGAAGGATGGAGTGCTTTGTGGGTAAGCATGTTAAGTTTATATTGAACTCTGTATTGAATGGGCAACCAATGCAATGACTGGCACAGGGCCTCGGTGTAGCGGTTGGCGAGGAATATGATCCTGGCTGCTGCGCTGAGGATGGATTGGAGAGGGGAGAGTTTACTAAGTGGGAGACCGATTAGTAGAGAGTTGCAATAATCGAGACAAGAATGAATAAGAGCTACAGTAACAGTTTTTGCCGAGTCAAAGGTGAGAAAAGTCCTGATTTTTGAGATGTTTTTGAGATGTAGATGACATGAACGAGCGAGTGATTTGATGTGAGGAGTGAAGGAAAGATCTGAATCAAAAATGACCCCAAGACAGCGGGCTTGTTGCTGGGGAGTAATGGTTGAGCCACAAATGGAAATGGCAATGTCGGGCACAGGTAGGTTAGTGGAGGGAGGAAATACGAGTAGTTCAGTTTTTGACAGGTTCAGTTTTAGGCAGAGGGAGGACATAATGTTAGACAGAGCAGAAAGACAATCACTGGTCTTTTGTAGTAATGCAGGGGTGATGTCCGGAGAAGAGGTGTATAATTGGGAGTCATCAGCATAGAGATGGTACTGAAAACCGAATCTGCTGATTGTTTGTCCAATAGGAGCAGTGTATAAGGAGAAAAGAAGGGGGCCTAGGACTGATCCGTGAGGAACCCTGACAGTAAGGGGAAGGAGAGAGGAGAAAGAGCCGGCAAAAGACACAGAGAAGGAGCGGCCAGAGAAATAGGAGGAGAACAAGGAGAGAACAGTGTCCTTGAGGCCAATAGAGCAGAGGAGGAGCTGGTGATCACGATTCCTTGCTAGTGCTGTGATCAGCGCGAGCAAGGGACAATGATGAGGGTAGTAGTAGTCTGCTCCCACAGTGTCCCTGTGTATAAATAAGATTAAAATAATAAAATCCATATACTCACCTTTCCCAAGTGTCCCACGCTGTAATCCTCTGACTGCTGACAGAGGAGCCGGTGAAAATGAGCCGCTCCAGCGAGCGGCTCTGGAGCTGCACTCAGGAGCAGTGTCCTGTCACTCACAGAGCGCAGCTACGGAGCTGCTCATTTTCTCCGGCTCCTTGGCAGCAGCGTTCGCATGGATTACAGCAGGGGACACCTAGGAGAGGTGAGTACATGAATTTTATTATTTTAATCTTATTTTTGCAGGCGTGGACACAGCGGGAGCAGACTACTACTCTCGCTATTGTCCCTGCCTGTGCTGATCGCAGCGTCGGCAGGAATCTATGATGAGGGCAGTGTAAATAATTGTCTAATATATTTGTTTTTGAGTAAGATTATATTTTATAGATGTCGTATTTAAAATTACCTCTGTGTTAATGTATGGATCTACATTTTTTGCACTTTAATTATCTAATCATTATTGATGTGGGGGTTGAGCCTTTGCAGTGATTGGTGATCTATTGTGAACCATACTACATAAGGAACGGCTCCGTGTTTTTTAATCTATACTTGACAAAGACCCACACAGGGTCGAAACGTTGTGTGTTTTGGGATGGCGGAATAAACACCTCTTTTGCAATTGAACACCCTGGCATGGACGCTGTCTTTTACTTTTGTACGCTGATATTTCCTCGAGTGGGTTCCTTGAGGATTATGGATGTGCGTCCCTTGCACTAAGTGCTGCTGACCACCATCTTTCCTGGACGATTCCTTAGATATGGATGACCAGAGAAAATTTTGGGTCCACCCAACTTAGGTACCTAACTCTAAAAGAGGCATTCGATAAGATAGTCATTATAAATGGCATATCAGAGGAGTTGAGGGCTGACACCAAGTTTACCTATTTCATGTTTACTTATTGTACTGGGTTACTAAGGTGAGGGAGTATATAGTGAAGCAATTGTCCTGTCCCACCTGTCAGTTAACTGCTACTACCTCTGCCTTCCAAAATCCTCTCGTGCCACTATCCATCCAAGGCAGAGCCACAGAGAAACCACTTTAAAACTCCATGATGGCAGGACAGACCAGAAGGGGACACTAAGGGTGTCATCATGGCAGAGACACTGTCACCGGCCCAAAAACAACAGTGCCGAGAACTGTTTCAGCGGAACTGGGACCTGTTTTTGGAGTTGCCAAAATGTACGCAGGTTGGCGAACAGGGGATCCTGACGGAACCACATGTTCACGTGAACCAAAAGCCGTATAGAATCCCTGAAGTCCCCCACAAGATGATTTAGAAGGAAGAGGTTAAATTTGACGCGTATTCTATACCCCGCGACAATGAACTCATATCAAAGTTAGGCTCAGCCAGACAGATACATCACCTCCCTGGACCTAAGGAAAGGTTACTGGCAAATCCTCCTCTCTCAAAGTGCCAAGAAGACGGCCTCTTTTACACCTGACGGTTGCTTCCGGTATACCATAAGCCCATTCGGACTGCAAAAGAGACCCAGCTACCTTCCAGAGGGCCATGGACCAGATCTTAGCTCCTCAGAAAAAGTACAAAAAGGAAGCCGCAGCTTACCTCGATGATATTGTGATGTTAAGCCCGGATTGAGTAAACCATCTGCAGAAGGTCCAGGCCATGCTGGATGAGCTGAGGAAAGAGGGGTTTACCATAAACCCAAAGTGTGGCATCAGGAAAAAGAAGGGAAAATACCTGGGCTACATGGTCAGAAAAAGCAAAGTAAAGCCGCAAGTGAATAAGGTGGAGGAAGTCCCAAATTGGCCGAAACCAGTCTCCAAAGAACAGGTTCGGGCATTTCTGCCTATCGTCCCTATATAGGTTCCACACCTATCGCCAAGCAGGAACCTAATCCCTGAATGTCCCTAGAGCTAGGCCCGAGATAGGGAGGCGACGGTGTGAGCACTAGTCAGGCCCCATTACAAACTAAAGACAACAAGGTAAACAAACAAAGGGGATACACTTAGCTTGAGCAGACATCAGAGAGTTAATGCCAACTGTCCTCCAAGGGCACCAAAGAAGAAATTAGCGGACTGCTAGTGCTCCAAGCCTGCATAGAGGTACATAGAACTATCACCAGTGACTCTCTGGAGAAACTGAGAGTTTTTAACTACCAAGCAAGGGTGTGTCAATCAGCAGCAGAAGGTGGAGGTCGCTGCTGGGTCCTAAAGAAAGAAGGAAATAACTACACCACAGAGATGAGAGGATCAAGAAGGCGTCTGTAATCCCAAGCGTAGTGACCTTCTACAGCCAGATACAGAGCGACTGTCTGTCACACCTGACACACCCATGACAACAGGTCTGGGAAGCTGCATGGTAACGCAGATGCCCTATTTAGACCTCCCTGTTTTGTGACTGAAGGTGCCAAAACCTATGGCTTTGGGCAGAGGGTGGAATATGTGACAAAGTCACTGGCAAAGTGCTGGCGGGGAGATATGTAGCACTGAGATTGTTTGCTCCAGTAATATAAACATAGCAAAAAGAGGAGAGGGCTTAATCTGCCATGTTTAGTGCTAGGGTGATTAAACACCTGGAGAGAGAGAGGAGTTCAGAGGATAATGCACAAACAGATGAAGCTACTGCAGCACCAGTCCCTATATTAAACATTCAAAACAAGTGGCCCTTTAAGATGAAATAGCCGCAATATGCCTGTTTACGGTGGTGCTTCCACAAATGAAAAATTATAGACGTTGCCAAGAAGTCAGGAAAAGGTAGCACTCACCACAGGTTGTTGGTCTAAAAGTCCTTTAATCCAGGTCATGAATACATGTGAGCGGTGGGCATGGGGGATGCAGGAGTGAGCGAGGACGACGGCCATTTAGCGCTTGGAGCCACGCTCCTACAGGTCCAATGGTGCATCCGTCGGGCAACCCATACCTTTTGTCAGGTAAGTGGTTACCGCCCCTGCACTTGTGAAAGTGTTAGTGATTGACATACATCTAAAACACAGTTTGTCATTCAAACACAAAATAACGTTACAAGAATATCAATTCAAGAACACGGACATGTCTAACTTATCATTAAGTCCAAGTAGACCTTGGGCATTCGTATTTAAAATAATCTTGTTTCTTTTCTCAGCAACATTAGGTTGTGATTGCCACCTCTTTTTGGATAATTTACTTTAACAATCCCTGCAAACCGCAGGAGATTAGGATTGCGTCCATGGACATCTTTCATATGTTTTATTAATCTAGGTGCTCCCTTGCCAGAGGTGATAGAATTATAATGCTCCATGAATCTCAAGAAAATGGGACGTATTGTTTTTCCTACATAAAAGAATTTGCAGGGACAAAGTATTACATAGACTATCTGTCCAATTCTACAAGAAATAAAATCATTTACGTGACAATTTAGAGCCCCTAGTTGGAATGAGCAGCCAGTCAGGTGTAAATGACAAAATTAACACTGGACACATTTGAAATTACCTTCGGGAATATTCTGTAACTTTCTAGCTAGTTTTTATTACTATCCTCCTCTAATAGGTATTTCAAATTTTTACATCTTTTATATGGCATTACAGGTTTTTTTATTGCTCTATCATGAAGATCTCTATCACTTTCTAATAAGTGCCAGTTTCTGTATACTGCCGACTGAATGGTACTATCCATAGAGATGTGTTTAAAACTAAATACAAATTTTCCTATTTTATCCGCATCTGTTTCTTTTTTCTAAAAGCGGAACAGGATAATTTCTCTTTAAAAAGTTGGATTTCAGCTGAATCACCTGTTTTTGAAACATCCATTTTACCAATTTCAGTTTGTAAAATATGGAATTTTAAATCCCACTACCAGACTGGCCAAACTGAGTCTAAGGTCTTGATTGATCACTGCTCTTTCTTCAGTTATTTTCTCTTTTTTTAGTGGCTTCAGCATTTGCCCCTTATTCTCTATACATTTTGTGACACTTTTTAAGTTATCTTTCTTTTTAAAGTTTATTTTTAATTTACCTCAACAATTTTGCTTATTCATGATGTTTTAGACCAAGGGTGTGTAACCTTTTTTCTGCAAGGGGCAATTTGAATATTTATACTAGGGGTGCACAACAATTTTTGGTCCAAGGGACAAATTGCCATACTGAATCAATCCCAAGGGTGGCAAAAAATGTAAATTTGTGCTTACATGAATATATCACTAGAACCACCAACAGTACATTAATACATCACCAGAACCACATTTTCAGTATTTCAGGAGGATTTGGAGAGTTTTTGCTCCAAACGAATCAATGTGATTACGCACCAACTTAAACTGAGTTTTTGCAACAGAAACTCGCCAAATCCTCCTCATAGTCTCAAATCTCTAAGTTTTGAGGATTTTAAAATTTTAACATAGCCATGAAGCACAATATGGACAGCTAAATGTACAAGATCAGAACCACTGTCAGTACATGTATGCCATGCCAGAACCACCATTAGTACATGAATGTACTGTAGCACTAGAACCACCATCAGTACATGTGTAGCACCCTGAGGATTCGGCTGCTACAGGGGTATTGCACCTCAACCCAGAGGTGTGATATTCCACTCCCGGGTAAGGATGGAGTGTGGAACTGAGCTCGGTAGGCTGCATGCACTACACACATCCCATTTCCGAGGAGCAGACCGACGGTACTCCCACTTAGAAATGTGCAGGTACGACCGAGTCTGTTCCTGGCTGGAGTGGGAGGGGGGTGGTACATCCCAAGTAGTGTAGGGGCAGATAGGGGGAGCAGCCTGGGTAAAGTTAGGAGCTCATTGGGTGCTGGTCACCTGAGCTCACACATAGAGGGTGTATATAAGGTGGGCACCAACTAAGAACAGGGTCAGATGCAGAGAGAAAGTCAGGAGCAGAGGAGAAGAAAGACCCAGAGTGAGAGAGGAGAAAAGAGAGACCCAGAGAGGGAAACAGCAGAAAAGGACTCCAAGATCCCAACCTAAATCCCCGGGTGAAGAGTCGGCATCAGGGTACCGGAACCCAAGCTGGTGGGGGTAAAAACATTCCCCAGCCAGAGACCGGAGACCGTGGGCAGCGTTTGCCACGGTCACCCACCACATCCACCCCGAAGGCACACCACATGAAGGGTCAGGGAACCCAAGTCCAAGGGTGTCCCAACAGAAGGCCCGAGGGAGCTGGACCTAGGTGGATCACTGGTGGGGACGGCCAGAGAACGGGACAGAAGGAGAGCTCAGGGCCACGCTCCGGACTTGTTTGGGGGTTGGCTGGATCCAGGACCTGGTGGACGCAGCACGGCTCGGGTGGTCACTCGAAGCTGGAGTGACCAGTACAACATCTGCAGTAAGTAAACACCCTTAACTGCACAACCCGACTCTGTCTTCACTGCCGTCTGCACTGCACCACCACAACCCCCATCCTCTGCACCTGTCCCCCCTGAGGCTATACCCCTCCCGTTGGGGGTTATCCCACCAAGCTGCGCACCCACCACCAGCCTCAGCGGACCCTGCTGCAGCGGCGGCCACAGTGACCGCATCACAACGGGTGGCGTAGTCGACACAAAAGAACTCTTAATAACATCTGTAGGACTGCCACATAACTCTGAGTTTGACGCCCTGGGCACGGGCCGGGTCGCAGCCGCTCGGAGACTACAACCCCCCATCTGATCCGGTGCCGGGTATTCCCATCAAAAAGGAATATGTCCCAGGGGGCGCGTCAACTTTGGCGTAGTCGGCAGGATTACGTGCCCGCAACACCCGGGTACTGCGTGCCTGAAGAAAAGAACGAGTTTACCTCAAGAAGAAGTCTCCTGCCGGTTCCGGAGGGTCCCCGCCATCGGACCCCATCACCAGTCGATTCCCGCCGGTTGTCCGCCATTAACAGCTTTTTCCCGCCATTTGCAGAGTTTCCCGCCACTGGGAAGCGATTCCCGCCATTTCCAAAGGTTTCCCGCCTTGGAAGAGCGGACGCCATTATGGGCGTGCCAAAGGAGGGCAAGAGGCCGCCTCCCATCGTGGGCCAGGACCGAAAATGGCGCCAAAAGTGGAAACCGCCCCCACCAACAGAGACTGTGATGCTAGAGGTGTCTGTCAGCGTGAAAGAACAGCCCCTGGAGCTGACAGTCACCGAGTTGCCCCGGGACCGCCCTCGAAGTGGGAGGAGACGAAAGAAGAGAACAAAGATGGGTGCCGCCTGGAGCAGTCTGGAGCGAGCGCACCCGGAGGCAAGAAGCCTGGAGAGGAGTAGCGGAGGAGCTTACCCGGAGATGGAGAGAAAGCAGAACAGCACCGGCCCGCTGGCCAGGAGTCTGCTAGAGACCGAGGAGGGAGAGCGGAGCAGCACCGGCCCGCTGGCCAGGAGCCTGCTGGAAGAAGAGCAGAGCAGCACCGACCCGTTGGTCAGGAGCCTGCTAGACACCACGACCCCACTAGGCCTAGTGGAGGTCCTTGCACAGCTCCCCCAAGACCGGGAGTGTGCACAGACTGCCCTGGAGGGCCTCGCACGGAGGATGGCCCGGGTACAGCGCGAGATATTGGCGGAATGGAGCCGGGAGATGGCCCAGCAAGCTGAGACCAGTCAACGGAGCACACTACCCTGGAAGAGGAAACAGACCGCCTCTGAGGATGGCGCGGGAGGACCAAAGGCCGGAGACGGCGCCGAGAAGGGAGCCGGACGCAAGGAGGCAGGTAAAGGGGACGCCTATACCCCAAGCCGGGAAACCACCCACCTGCCCCAGCTCCCCGTCGCAGAGCCCGAAAGTCCCCCTGCTGTGCCCGTAGCCGCCATGTCACCGCTATGGACTAGGCCCCGACCGGAAGCCGCCGCAGCGACCCCTGTGACGTCACGCGCCTCGACCCGGAGCGTGACAAAGCAGGAAATACCACCAGCCTGGTCGCAAGGCCTAGTACCCCCGGGCGCCGCCGCATCACCAATAGCGCCCCCTACCTCCGCGGAGCCTCCGGCCTGGTCGCAAGGCCAGGTAGCCCAGGGCGCCGCCGTATTAACGGTGCCCTTCACCTTCCAGGTGCCCCAGGCCTGGCCGCAAGGCCTGGGCAATCCGGGCGCCACCACCACCGCGCCCGCGCCCGTAAAACCAAGGGTGCCACACCTGGGGGAGGACTTGTTCAGCCAGCTCACATGGCCGGACGGGCGGCCCTTCATCTGGCCCGAAGAATTCCATGAGCTGGAACGGCAGCAGAGACTAGGGCCCTTGTGTGAGCCCCTGATTCCGGCTCCGAAGCCCGTGGCACGGGTCTCGCCTCCTCTGGAAGAAGCCCAATTTGAGTGGGACCCCACCGGAGAAGACCTAATGGGGTTCACTCAGGAAACCAGGGCAGCTGCAGCGGAGCGTGCTGAGTGTTGCCGACAGCAGCTCGAAGAGTTTGCGAGGGAGCGGAGAGAGAGGCGGGTCCGGGAGCAACAGGCCCAAGTACGGAGCGCCGAGCAGAAGAGCCGGACCAGGAGGG
This sequence comes from Phyllobates terribilis, assembly GCF_046119375.1. Lineage (NCBI taxonomy): Eukaryota > Metazoa > Chordata > Amphibia > Anura > Dendrobatidae > Phyllobates > Phyllobates terribilis. The sequence goes on along the minus strand of NW_027362770.1, from coordinate 70,129,755 downwards.
ACCCCCGTGCAGCGCATTGTCCCCGCACCATCGGGACAGTGGTCAAGTTCAACCAGCAGCATGGGTGGGGCTTCATCAGAGACCACAACACCCCCGGCGACGTCTTTGTCACGCGCAGAGATGTGGAGTCCCATCTGCCGGAGGGGCACAGAGGTCGTGACCTCTACATCGGAGACGAGGTCACCTTTACCCGGCACAAGTGTGCCAAAGGACCTTACGCCCTCCATGTGCATCGCCTGACGGAGGAGGAGCTGCGATGTGAGGAAGAGGAGCAAGAGGACCCGGACGGGTCTGAAGCTGAGATCCCCAAAGAAAGAGCAGGAGGAAGACGCCGTTGAGTGCGGCAGAGCAGTAGATGTAAATAGTTACCCGACCGGGTACCAAAGAAACTGTTGCTACATATATATAGTCCCCGTTGGGACCAGCATGAGTGAACTGTTTACCCGTTATTCCGTATCCATACCAGGCTGAGGACTGTGAGCAGCCATTCCCTTCCCTTTACCTGGCCGAGGACTGAGAGCGGCCAACTTCCCCTGTATATAGTTGCGCTTCCTAAAGCGCCCCCTACCGGTTTTATAGGAAAACCAGTTTTTCTAAGAGACTGTCGCACTTTTCCCGGACACACGTTGCACAGTGTCCGGAGGAGGAACCAGAAACAAGAGACGACGAGAATGTTATATGAAAAGTTTTATATATATATAATGTTTTATATGTTTTATATGTTTATGAAAAATTTTGTATGTTTTGGTGTTTTGTCTTACAGCCCGAGGACGTGCTGTGATTTACCAGGGGGGAATGTAGCACCCTGAGGATTCGGCTGCTACAGGGGTATTGCACCTCAACCCAGAGGTGTGATATTCCACTCCCGGGTAAGGATGGAGTGTGGAACTGAGCTCGGTAGGCTGCATGCACTACACACATCCCATTTCCGAGGAGCAGACCGACGGTACTCCCACTTAGAAATGTGCAGGTACGACCGAGTCTGTTCCTGGCTGGAGTGGGAGGGGGGTGGTACATCCCAAGTAGTGTAGGGGCAGATAGGGGGAGCAGCCTGGGTAAAGTTAGGAGCTCATTGGGTGCTGGTCACCTGAGCTCACACATAGAGGGTGTATATAAGGTGGGCACCAACTAAGAACAGGGTCAGATGCAGAGAGAAAGTCAGGAGCAGAGGAGAAGAAAGACCCAGAGTGAGAGAGGAGAAAAGAGAGACCCAGAGAGGGAAACAGCAGAAAAGGACTCCAAGATCCCAACCTAAATCCCCGGGTGAAGAGTCGGCATCAGGGTACCGGAACCCAAGCTGGTGGGGGTAAAAACATTCCCCAGCCAGAGACCGGAGACCGTGGGCAGCGTTTGCCACGGTCACCCACCACATCCACCCCGAAGGCACACCACATGAAGGGTCAGGGAACCCAAGGCCAAGGGTGTCCCAACAGAAGGCCCGAGGGAGCTGGACCTAGGTGGATCACTGGTGGGGACGGCCAGAGAACGGGACAGAAGGAGAGCTCAGGGCCACGCTCCGGACTTGTTTGGGGGTTGGCTGGATCCAAGACCTGGTGGACGCAGCACGGCTCGGGTGGTCACTCGAAGCTGGAGTGACCAGTACAACATCTGCAGTAAGTAAACACCCTTAACTGCACAACCCGACTCTGTCTTCACTGCCGTCTGCACTGCACCACCACAACCCCCATCCTCTGCACCTGTCCCCCCTGAGGCTATACCCCTCCCGTTGGGGGTTATCCCACCAAGCTGCGCACCCACCACCAGCCTCAGCGGACCCTGCTGCAGCGGCGGCCACAGTGACCGCATCACAACGGGTGGCGTAGTCGACACAAAAGAACTCTTAATAACATCTGTAGGACTGCCACATAACTCTGAGTTTGACGCCCTGGGCACGGGCCAGGTCGCAGCCGCTCGGAGACTACAACCCCCCATCTGATCCGGTGCCGGGTATTCCCCTCAAAAAGGAATATGTCCCAGGGGGCGCGTCACATGTATACAGCATCAAACTTAGTACAGCGATCAATTGTAATGTCAGATCAGCCCCCATATATAATTATATTGCTTGAACCTGCAATTCCCAGTATGCCCTTAGCAATTGTAAAGAGATGCTGGGAGTTGTTACCAACCATCATCAGACTGATGACCATACAGGAACCACAGCACTGAAGAGGCGTAGTCAGTATCACAAATAAATATTTGCATCCAGGTACCTTATAAGTGACATCTTCTCTGATTCAAGTTGTTCCCATCCTTTTAGTTTCCATGTAGTACAGATGCCATGATGAGATTTTATACCCAGAGAACTTCTCTGCAGACTTCACTCTTCCCTGTCTTCAGCAGCACATCTTGACATGGTGCCCTTAGAAATTAAAGTATCCATTATACTACCCCATAAATATAAATATCTCCCATGCTGTGCACCTGAATAAATAATTGCCTCTCACTGTACTTCCTGCACAAAATACCCCCCCCCACACACTACCTTTCTGTATACTACCCCTCTCCATAATGTCCCCCCAAATTACACCTTTTCATTATATCACCCCCACACTACCTGTCTGCATAATGACCTCATGCACAACCCCCCTAACTGCCCCATAATGTCCCTCATTGTCCCATAATGTCCCCATTACTCTATAATGTTCCCCATTGCCTCATAATGTCCCATAATGTTCCCCATTGCTCCACAATGGTCCCATAGTATTCTCCATGATGTCACCCATTGCCCCTTTCTGACCCCCATTACCCAATAATGGCCCCATAGTGTCCTCCATTGCTCCATAAGGGTCCTTATTGCCTCATAATGTCCCCCATAAAGGCCTGAATAGTGTCCCCCATTGCTCTTTAATGTCCCTCATTACCCCATAATGTTCCCCAAATGGCCTCCATAGTATTCCCCATTGCCCCATAATGTTCCCCATTGCTCCTTAATGGCCCCTGGAAATTAACACAAAGCACAAAAGAAACATTTCATCTTCGGCTCCTGGATCGCTTAACAGTGCCCGCAGAGTCCTCTGCACCTCTGTGGCCCAGCACCAGCAGCAGTGTGATGATGCTTACATCATCACGCCACTGAACAGTGGGGTTGGGACAGACGAGCGCTGCTCTGCCCCATTCCCAGCGCTGCAGTTTTCAAATGTCTGAAAGACACAAATACATTTCAATTTAGGAAGGAGGGAGCAGCATCTCCCGGGCAGCTCTGCATGCTGCACAATATACTTTGGTGGGCCTCATGTGGCCCGCGGGCCCTATGTTGTGCAGGCCTGATTTATACCATCATTCGGGGGCCATACAAAATTATCAACTAGAAATGTATCCTGCTATATTTGGTCAAACATTTAATTAACTCACTTCCAATAGAGCTGCTTCTCTTTGGTTTGACATATGATGTTAGGTGGTAATGATGATACTATGTGCAACTGCTTCTATATCAGTCTAGAACACAGTCAACTGTTTGCAAAGAATTTTGAAAAGAACTTGCAGCAGTAATTTCTGAACACAAATAAATATTACACTACGTGTCTGCTCACAGTGGGAAATTCATCACTGCACACGTTACATTTCTAAAACTCGAAAAGTGGGGCATCTGCTGTATAAATCACATGGGAGATTGCTGTATATACATCACTTGGATACACCAAGACTTCTCTATATACATCACATAGTAGACACAAAGACTGCTGTATATACATCACATAGGATACACAGAGACTGCTGCATACATCATATAGGAGACACTGAAACTGATCTATGTACATTACAAAGGAGACACTGAGACTGCTCTGTATACATCACAAAGGAGACACAGAGGCTGCCCTATATATACATCATATAGGAGACACTGAAACTGCTCTATATACATTACAGAGGAGACACCAAGACTGCTGTATATACATCACATAGGATACACAGAGACAGCTGCATACATCATATAGGAGACACTGAAACTGATCTGTGTACATTACAAAGGAGACACTGAGACTGCTCTGTATACATCACAAAGGAGACACAGAGGCTGCCCTATATATACATCATATAGGAGACACTGAAACTGCTCTATATACATTACAGAGGAGACACCAAGACTGCTGTATATACATCACAGGATACACAGAGACTGCTGCATACATCATATAGGAGACACTGAAACTGATCTATGTACATTACAAAGGAGACACTGTGACTGCTCTGTATACATCACAAAGGAGACACAAAGGCTGCCCTATATATACATCATATAGGAGACACTGAAACTGCTCTATATACAACACAGAGGAGACACCAAGACTGCTGTATATACATCAGATAGGAGACACTGGGGCTGCAGCATATACATCACAAAGAAGATGCCGGGGCTGGAGCGCATACATGACTTATGAGATGCTGAGACTGCAGCCTATACATCCACATAGGAGATTCTGGGGCTGGAGCATATACATCACATAGGAGACCCTGAGACTGCTGTATATACATCACACAGATGACACTAGGGCTGGAGCATATACATCAAATAGGAGAATTCGACACTGCTGTATATACAGTACAGACCAAAAGTTTGGACACACCTTCTCATTTAAAGATTTTTCTGTATTTTCATGACTATGAAAATTGTACATTCACACTGAAGGCATCAAAACTATGAATTAACACATGTGGAATTATATACTTAACAAAAAATTGTGAAACAACTAAAAATATGTCTTATATTCTAGGTTCTTCAAAGTAGCCACCTTTTGCTTTGATGACTGCTTTGCACACTCTTGGCATTCTCTTGATCAGCTTCAAGAGGTAGTCACCGGAAATGGTCTTCCAACAATCTTGAAGGAGTTCCCAGAGATGCTTAGCACTTGTTGGCCCTTTTGCCTTCACTCTGAGGTCCAGCTCACCCCAAACCATCTCGATTGGGTTCAGGTCTGATGACTGTGGAGGCCAGGTCATCTGGCGTAGCACCCCATCACTCTCCTTCTTGGTCACATAGCCCTTACACAGCCTGGAGGTGTGTTTGGGGTCATTGTCCTGTTGAAAAATAAATGATGGTCCAACTAAACGCAAACCGGATGGAATAGCATGCCGCTGCAAGATGCTGTGGTAGCCATGCTGGTTCAGTATGCCTTCAATTTTGAATAAATCCCCAACAGTGTCACCAGCAAAGCACCCCCACACCATCACACCTCCTCCATGCTTCACGGTGGGAACCAGGCATGTAGAGTCCATCTGTTCACCTTTTCTGCGTCGCACAAAGACACGGTAGTTGGAACCAAAGTTCTCAAATTTGGACTCATCAGACCAAAGCACAGATTTCCACTGGTCTAATGTCCATTCCTTGTGTTCTTCAGCCCAAACAAGTCTCTTCTGCTTGTTGCCTGTCCTTAGCAGTGGTTTCCTAGCAGCTATTTTACCATGAAGGCCTGCTGCACAAAGTCTCCTCTTAACAGTTGTTGAAGAGATGTGTCTGCTGCTAGAACTCTGTGTAGCATTGACCTGGTCTCTAATCTGAGCTGCTCTTAACCTGCGATTTCTGAGGCTGGTGACTCGGATAAACTTATCCTCAGAAGCAGAGGTGACTCTTGGTCTTCCTTTCCTTGGGTGGTCCTCATGTAAGCCAGTTTCTTTGTAGCGCTTGATGGTTTTTGCAACTGCACTTGGGGACACTTTCAAAGTTTGCCCAATTTTTCAGACTGACTGACCTTCATTTCTTAAAGTAATGATGGCCACTCGTTTTTCTTTACTTACCTGCTTTTTTCTTGCCATAATACAAATTCTAACAGTCTATTCAGTAGGACTATCAGCTGTGTATCCATCTGACTTCTGCACAACACAACTGATGGTCCCAACCCTATTTATAAGGCAAGAAATCCCACTTATTAAACCTGACAGGGCACACCTGTGAAGTGAAAACCATTTCCGGTGACTACCTCTTGAAGCTCATCAAGAGAATGCCAAGAGTGTGCAAAGCAGTCATCAAAGCAAAAGGTGACTACTTTGAAGAACCTAGAATATAAGACATATTTTCAGTTGTTTCACACTTTTTTTGTTAAGTATATAATTCCACATGTGTTAATTCATAGTTTTGATGCCTTCAGTGTCAATGTACAATTTTCATAGTCATGAAAATACAGAAAAATCTTTAAATGAGAAGGTGTGTCCAAACTTTTGGTCTGTACTGTACATCACATAAAAGACACTGGGATTGGAGCATATACAGTTGTGCTCAAAAGTTTATATACCCCGGCAGAATTTTTCCTTTCTTGGCCTTGTTTCAGAGAATATGAATGATAACAAAAAACCTTTTTCTCCACTCATGGTTATTGTTGGGTGAAGCCATTTATTGTCAAACTACTGTGTTTTCTCTTTTTAAATCTTAATGACAACCAAAAATTTTTAGACAGATTTATGAACTCTGACTTTAACAAAATGTTGCATTTTTGAGGGGCATCACACTCCAGTCCCTGCTTGGAGTAAGGCTTCTGGAAAGACTAGTTATGGGAAGAGAAAAAGAAGCATTTTTATTTTGTGCCAAATTCATCAACGACAAACATGATTTTGAAGAATTTGGCACAAAAAACCATCAGCAAATACCAGACAACAATGAACGAAAAGTGACTTCAATAAATTGCAAATGATGAATTGGGCCAGAAATGTTTACTTTTAGGCATGATTTATGTAAACCCTGCCCATTATTTGACTGGGAAATGCCTGGATTTGCATGCAAATTTAGGACTGTTGGCAACTATGAGGAATTGTCCTGAATTTCTTGCTCTATAACTTTCCATCAGCATTCTGCCAACCCAGTAAGTGCTGGAATATTGTTTCCCTCATTTTGCAGCATACATAGCTCTTGTGAATGCAGTTGCCAGTAGTGATGGGAAGTCCGGCTCTTTTTGGTGATCTGGTTCACTTGGCTCTGCTCTCGAAAAAGAGACGGTTCTTTTTGGATTGGTGAACACTAGTGATGGGCGAGCACTAAAATGTGAGCCTGTCAGCATTTTCAGTTGACAGGCGGATGCGCTTAGCAGTTATAATTTCACCAGCTGCACTAAAAACCCGCTCTGATAAAACGCTAGCGGCAGGGCAGGCCAGGACCTCCAAGGGGTAGAGAGCCAGTTCATTCCACGCATCCACCTTGGATATCCAATAATTATAAGGCACAGAGGAATCACAGAGGATGTTGGTACGGTCGGCAAGGTAATCCCTCAGCATCTTCCCAAACTTTGCACTCCTTGTGAAAGCACCCCGCGCCTCAGGGCTTGTGCGATGGGAGGGACTGAGAAAATTCTTGCAGAACTTTGACAGTGTTCCCCTGCCTCTGCTGGATTGGAGTTGTGTCTCTCTTGCCTGTAGTCCTTGGTTGTCCAACGAACTATGATCTCTGCCGCCAGCGTTTTCAGATGGGAATTTTTTTAATAGTTCCGCAACAAGTGCCTTTTGGTACTGCCCCATTTTTGTAGACCTGTCTGCCTCAGGAATAAGAGATATAAAGTTCACCTTGTAGCGTGAGTCTAGAAGTATCATCAACATGTAATGACTGTCCCCCAAAATTTTGAAAACGTGAGGGTCATGGGAAAGGCAGCGTAACATAAACTCAGCCATGTGTACCAGACTGCTAACAGGCAAGACTTCCGTGTCCTCACCAACAGGAAAAGTAACCATGCTCTCCTCCTCTTCCTCTCTGTCCTCAGGCCATCCACGTTGATCAGACGGTATGACAGTTATGCAGGTAGTACCGTCTATAGAGCATGAAACTAGCTCCTGTTCTTCCTCCTCCTCTTCCTCATTGTCACCCAATCCACGTTGGGATGAGATGAGGCTGGGCTGTGTGTAATCACCCTGTATGGTTCCTTGCTCCATCTCATCGTGCTTCGCCTGCAATGCATCCTCTTTGATTGTGAGCAGAGAGCGTTTTAGAAGACAGAGAAGCTGGATGGTGACACTAATTATGGGGTCATCGCCGCTCACTATCTTGGTAGAGTCCTCAAAGTTTTGGAGGATGGTACATATGTCTGACATCCATGTCCACTCCTGAGGTCTCATGTGTGGAGTCTGAACTGAATACCGATGGCCTTGTTGATGCTGGCACTCAACTACAGCCCTCTTCTGCTCACAAATACTTCCCAACATCTGCAGTGTAGAGTTACAACGCGTGGGGACATCACTCACCAGTCTGTGTGCCGAAAGCTGCAAATGCTGCTGAAACACGGCAAGGGCAGCGGAAGCTGTAGGTGACTTTCTAAAATGGGCTCACAGGCGGCGTACTTTAACAAGCAGATCCGTCAGCTCCGGGTAGGATTTGAGAAATCGCTGAACCACGAGGTTAAGCACATGGGCCAGGCATGGTATGTGTGTGAGCTCGCCTTGCCTCAGAGCCACCACCAAGTTCCGGCCATTGTCACACACGACCATGCCTGGCTGTAGGTTCAGCGGTGTGAGCCACAGATCTGCCTGTTCTTTCAGAGCTGTCCATAACTCTTCAGCATTGTGCGGTTTGTCACCTAAGCATATTAGCTTCAGCACAGCCTGTTGCCGCTTGGCCGAGGCAGTGCTGCAGTGCTTCCAGCTTGTGACTGATGTGGTCATTTAGGAGATGGAGGCTGAAGAGGAGGAGGAGGCTGAGGAGGATGAGGTACAAGAGCTGTAGACTGTGGGGGCAACCCTGATTAACCTAGAGCCTGCGATCCTTGGCGTCGGTAGGACGTGTTCTGTCCCAACGTCCGACTGGGTCCCGGCTTCCACTATGTTAACCCAGTGTGCCGTCAGCGAGATGTACCATCCCTGCCCACAAGCACTTGTCCACGTGTCCGTGGTTAGGTGGACTTTCCCGGTAATTGCGTTGTTGAGGGCAAGGCTAATGTTTTGAGACACGTGCTTGTGTAATCCGGGGATGGCACACCGGGAGAAATAGTGGCGGCTGGGGACTGAGTACCAAGGAACAGCCGCCGCCATCAGGTTGCAGAATGCTTCTGTCTCCACGAGCCTAAAAGGCAACATTTCGAGCGCAAGCAGTCACAAAATGTGGGAATTTAGTAGTGTGGCCTGTGGGGCGTTGGCTGCGTATTTGTGCTTGCGTTCCAAGGACTGGGGTATGGACAACTGAACGCTGCGCTGGGACAAGGACATGGACGTGCTTCCTGATGCTGCTACTTCAGAGTGTGCAATGACAGGTTCAGGGCAGGAGGCATCTTCACATGCACCCTGGACAGGGGATTGGCTTGCATGCACAACAGCGGAAGAAGCAGTGGTGCCACCCACTGACACTGTTCCTGGACCCTGGGGTTCGGCCCACTTAGTCGGGTGCTTTGCTGCCATGTGCCTAATCATGCTGGTGGTGGTCAGGCTGGTAGTTTTGCCAACCCTGCAGATGCTGGCCAGGCAGGTGGTGCAAATGGCCTTTTTGGGATTATTGGCAGAGTCTTTTAAAAACAACCAGACTCGGGAAGACCTAACAGATGTACTGGCAACTTCGTTCGTGTTTGTGCTACGGGGAACGGTTGCCTGCCTTCTGTCTGCGGCCACCACACTGCTTCTTTCTGCCTGTTGAGGTGCTCTGCCTCCCTCCCCCTGTGTGCAGCTCTCCTCGCTCTGCATGTCCTCCTGCCAGGTTGGGTCAGTTACTATGTCATACTGTTATGTTCTGCAACTTAAAACTAAGGAATAGGAGGGAAAAGCTGTCCCTGCACTGAGACTCAGCTATACCCTACGCTGGGGTGGGTGCCCTATTCCTTATGAATAGCCCCACTGAAACTCCTGCAGTTAACTCAAACGAAGACCTGTAGGAAGGGGAAAGGGGTCCCTAAAAGATGTAAGGACTGGGAGCAAAAGCAGGAGACCTCCTAGCAGAAAAGTTATTTGCAGAAACGAAAATCAAAGGAAACAAAACTGGTGGAACAAGAAGTCCCAGGATAACAATAGTCCAAAGCAAGAAGAACTAAACAAGGCTACTTAGCCAGAGCATGAGCATTACAACACTGATGTCCAGCGGGGAATGAGAGCCAGGTGCTGAATAATAAAGGGTGCAGAGATCACGTGACCAAGAAACCCAGCACCATAGGAAAAGACTAGAAGCCAGCAAACCACAACAAGATGGCCGATAGTAAAACAACATAGATTCTAACAGTACCTCCCCTTTTATGAGGATCCCCCGGATCCTCTAGACCGAGCCTTACCAGGAAATCTCCTGTGAAAAGCCTTAATTGGCCTTGAGGCCGAGACGTCCTCGGCCTTCACCCAGGAATTATCCTCGGGGCTGAAACCTCTCCAGGACGCAAGATACTGTAATCTTCCTCTATGCCACCTGGAATCCAAAATGCGAAAAATCTCAAATTCACCGTCCTCATCAACAGGAGGAACAGTAAGTTTCGCCTGCTTATCAGGCGTGTCCGCCTTCTTAAGTAATGACACATGAAACACAGAATTAATCCTCCAGGACGAGGGAATGCCCAACCTCACCGCTGCCGAGTTGACAATCTGAACCACGTTGAAAGGACCCACAAATTTAGTTCCCAGTTTTTTAGAAGGAATTTTCAAATGAAGATTCCTAGAGGACAACCAAACCATATCCCCAACAGCAAACAAGGACTCCTTTCTTTTTTTGTCAAAATACCTTTTTGATCTCCTGTTAGCCTCTTTAAGGTTCAGATGTACACTGGTCTAAACCCTCTCCAAATCACCAGAAAAATTGTCCTCCTCCGGTACAGCAGCCCCAACTTTGGAAAATGGACCAAAAGATGGATACCTGCAAGTACAACAAAAAAAGGAGAACAACCAGTCGAGGAAGAAGTATGATTATTAAGGGCAAACTCCGCAAGTGGTAGAAATTCTGACCACATTTCCTGATTGTCTGCCACAAAAAAATCACAAAAACTGCTTGACATCCTGGTTCTTCCTTTCAGTCTGTCCATTGGACTCTGGATGATACCCCGATGAGAATGACAAATGAATTTTCAATTTGTCACAAAAAGCACGCCAAAAGCGAGCCACAAACTGTGGTCCTCTCTCCGAAACAATGTCCGTGGGAACACCATGGAGCCTAACAATCTCCTTCACAAAAGCTTTAGCAAGAGTCTTGGCGCAAGGTAACTTGTTGAACGGAACCAGATGACACATTTTACTAAACCAGTCCACAACAACCCAGATGACAGAAAAACCCTCTGATAAAGGAGCTCGGTGCCAAAATCCATGGCAAGGTGCGTCCATGGCGAACTAGGAACTTCCAAGGGGGACAGCAACCCCGCAGCCGGAGCATGAGAGGCCACGACCCAGCGCACACAGAACACTGACGCACTCACGTGATGACTTCCCTTTGCCACCCTGAACACCAGAAACTCTGACCGATAGCCTTCCTAGTTTCCGAAATCCCTGGGTGACCCGCCAACCGAGACTCATGACATTCAACAAACAACGCTCTCCTCAAGGCTCTAGGCACAAACAATTTACCACATGGAGTGTTAGTTGGTGCCGCATTCTGAGCTCCTAGGATGCTATTCTCCAACTCAGAATCCAATGCGGCCACCACCACCCCTCTCTGCAAAATACACTCCTCCCTCTCAGTATTCATCGCTGGAGAGAAACTACGAGACAAAGCGCCAGCCTTAACATTCTTTGTCCCTGGGACAAAGGTTACGGAAAAAATGGACTGGGCAAAAACCAATGCCCACCTAGCCTGACAGGCATTCAAACGTTTAGCTGCGCCCAGATAAATCAAATTCTTATGATCAGTGAAAACCTGTATAGGATGTCGAGCCCCCTCCAAAAAATGTCGCCAATGCTCGAATGCGAGTTTAATAGCCAACAACTCACAATTCCCAACATCATAGTTGAGCTCTATCTCAGAAAATGTTTTTGAAAAGAAAGCACAGGGATGCACCCCATCCTCACCCTCCTGGGACAGAACTGCCCCTACGCCTATATATGAGGCATCCACCTCAACTAAAAATGGCTTGGTCTCATCCGTCTGGATAAGAACAGTAGCAGAGCTGAACCTCTCCTTGAGATACTCAAAAGCTTCAATAGCCTCAGTGGACCATTGGACTGTATTAGCACCCTTCTTGGTGAGATCAGTAATGGGTTTTGCGATGACAGAGAAATTCTTTAAGAATTTCCTGTAATAATTGGCAAACCCCAGAAACCTCTGAACAGACTTCAAACCCTCAGGCCTCGGCCACTCCAGCACAGCCTGAACTTTCACCGGGTACATCTCAAAATCATCGCAAGAGACAAGGTAACCCAAAAACTAATTTTCTGGACAGCAAACTGACACTTCTCCAATATAGCAAAGAGTGCGTTATCTCACAGAATCTGAGGAACTTCGCGGACTCTCTGCCAGTGAGACTCAAGATCAGATGAATAAATCAAAATGTCATCCAGATAAACAATAACACTCCTACCGATCAAGGGTCTCAGAATATCATTAATGAAATTTTGAAAAAATGCAGGAGCGTTAGTAAGCCCAAAAGGCATCACCAAACACTCAAAATGTCCTTCCGGGGTGTTAAAAGCTGTCTTCCATTCATCTCCGTCTTTCAGCCGCAGCAAATTATATGCCCCACTAAGGTCAATCTTAGAAAACCATTTAGCTCCGGTCAATTGGTTAAACAAATCCGGAATAAGTGGTAACGGGTAAGGATTGCACACAGTGATCTTATTAATCTTCCGAAAATCCAGACATGGCCTTAGACCCCCATCCTTCTTTTTGACAAAAAAGAACACAACCGCCACAGGAGACTTAAAGGGTCTTATGTGACCTGCAACTAAACTAGTCTGAAGGTACTCCTTCAAAGACCCTCTCGGGAATTGTCAGATTAAACAACCGACTCTTAGGAAGCTTAGCGTCAGGGACGAAGTCAATAGCGCAATCGTAATCTCTATGAGATCGTAAAGCTTTAGACTCCACCTCCGAAAAAACCCTCTAAAAATCCTGAATGGGTTCAGGTAACTCCCGCTTCACAACAGCCGAAATGTGAACATTACAACACTTACCATAACATCCCTGACCGCAGGAACTTATGGAACCAGACGACCAGTCCAGCAAAGGATTATGCACTTTTAACCATGGCAACCCCAGGACGACCTGGGAAGGCAACTTAGCAAGTACAAATGTGTCACCCTGGCCTGGATGCCACAAATATCAAAGGCTGTGTCTGAGAGCAGGAGGGAGGTTCTCTGGTCAGGGACCATTAGCATGCAGCACCTACTGTCCCAGGCCAGTAGGGGGAGCAGGCTGCCCCTATAAAAGCTGGAACTGAGGGCAGGGTTAGAGAGACCAGGACCCACTTCTGAAGCATCCAGAAGGGTTCCCAGAGGAAAGGGACAGGTCAGCAGCAGCTGAGGAGTCCGGGAGGCAGAGGAGGAACAGTAAGCCAGGGACAGAGGCGACGAGAGCCGGTCCTGGCTGAGAGAGAACTACACAACCGGACACTGGGGTCCGAGGATGTCAGGGTTGCAAGCCCGGCAGCAGCTAACCGACCTGCGAGGGATTTTAGGTCCCTTGGCCTGAGAAGCCTGGAGGCTCCGCCACACAGAGGGACCGGTACAGCACGGAGAAGCAACAGGTACCTAAGGCCCGAGTCGCAAGCCATACAGGCGTAGTACACAGCCAGCTCAGGGACGTGGGCTATCACACCACGAAAAGGGGGATAGTCAGCAAGGGCAGAGAGAGAACGGTAGGCCTACCCACTCACCCTGACCAGTGGGGCTCGCCCGAATGCTCTCAGACACCCAGGCCCATTCCTACCTTGTACTCTTGTTGGGTCATTAGTACTAAATAAAGTAAAGACCCTGGACTGTTTGAAGCAGACTCTGAACCCTTATTATTGCGGCCTGCACCATCACCCCCAGCATCCTATTACACTGCCCTGAGGCTACACTCTTGCCGTGGGGAGTTATCCTATCCCTGTGCTGCATACCAACATCAGCCTCAGCGGTCTGCCTTTGCAGCGGCGGTCATCCCTGACCGTAATCCACGGGTGGCGTAGTCGGACATTCAAAACCCTACAAATAGACTGCCACAGCATTTGGTCTGACCACCCTGAGCCACGGGATCGGGTTGCCACTACTACTCCCAACATTGCACCGAAGCCCGGTTCCGGGTGCCCCACGGCCCAGGGGGCGAGTCAGCTTTGGCGTAGTCGGCAGGATTGTGACCAACCCGCCACAAACGGGTATTGCGCACCTGAAAAAGACTGTACACGTACCTCAAAAGGAAGTTTCCCGCCATTCGGAGCCGTTTCCCGCCATCTTCAGTCATTTCCCGCCATCTTCAGTTGTTTCCCGCCATCTTCAGCAGTTTTTCCGCCTTCGGGGGCCATCTTCGGGATGCCGCGCGGGAAGAAGAGGGGCGTGGACGTCCAAACCGCGCGAGACCTGAAGCCCCGCCCTACGCACCACCCTACCTGCGCAAGGTCCTGGAAGGAGAGAGAGCGACGCTGACGTCACCAGGACGCGACGCAAGGTCCTCGCCCGGAGCAGCACAAGCGGAGCCACGGCCTACGGAAGAGGATCAACGGAAGGTAGGCCACGCTTAACTAGGGGAGAGGAGGATGACGGACGCGGAGGGACCTTCTACCACCAGCATGGCTGCAGCAGCGGTGATGCCGTTCTCCATGCCCTACATCCCCGGAGCAGCCTGGCTGCCCCAATACTCAGGGGAATCCCATACCTTAACTGACTTTAAAGAAAGACTGCACAGTTTATTTAAAGTTTATCCCCTGACAGAAGAACAGAAAGTGAGCATTTTGACGGGGCAGCTAACCGGTGTAGCCCAGCGGGAAGTGAAATCATGGTCAGATGAGGAGAAAAGGACTGTAAGGGACATTCTGACCCTGCTGCGGAGTACCTTTGACACCCGTACCTCAGCAGAGATCAAGATGCGGTTCTATGGCTGTAAACAGCGGACACAGGACAGCATCAGAGACTATGCCCTAAATTTGCAGGAAGCCTTAAGAGCCATCAAACAAGCTGACCCTGGCAGCGTGCAGGATACAGATAAGCTACTAACAGAACAATTCATAGAAGGTCTGCTGTCTAGCGCCCACAGAACCCAGCTGCGCCTCATGTTCTTTCAAAACCCTGGTCTAACCTTTGCTCAATTCAAGGACAGGGCCATAAGGGTGCTCCGTGAACCTGCACCAAGTGGCGCTATGAACCCCCGGCGCCCTGCTCTCACCTACCACCAGGAGGCGGCGCCCTCTTCTATGGACTCTGTGGGGGCCGATGCACAGGCCCTGAACCAAGCCCCGTCGAAAGATCTGCACCACCAAGTCCAGGAGCTGACCAGGAGCGTCGCAGCGTTGACCAGGACCGTCCAGGCATTACAAGTGGACCCGTCAAGACCCATCGAGTTGGCTTCAAGTCCGGAGGATGTCCCGTGGCGTCGACAAAGGAGGACCCCGTCGTTCCGAGGGAGGCCCACAGACCGCTACGCAGAGGATGGACAGCCCATTTGCCGTCGATGCAGCCAGCCCGGACACATTTCCAGGTACTGTGATTTAAACGGGTCCAACCTGGGGCAGAGGGCCAACCCCCAGGCATAAGATCACCAGGCCCTTACAATTGGCATAATAAGTACGTCGGCGGGTGCCCGGTTTTACCCGTGGTGCTGGATGGTATCCCCATGAGTGCCTTGCTGGATACCGGGTCGCAAGTAACTACTATCCCTTATGTACTTTTTAAGCAGTATTGGACTGATGCTGATATAACACGGTATCCAGACAATGACTTGAGCATCATCGCCAGTAATGGCTTGCCCGTGCCGCAGATGGGGTTCAAAGAGATGACCATTAAGATTGGTAAAGTTGAACTGTCGGCACAGGGGGTGATTATTGTGGACATTGACCGTCGTGAAAGTCACCCTAAAATAACTGTGGGTACTAACGTGATTGAAAATTGTCTTTCAGAGATAATTGTAATTTTACAGCAGGTGGCGGTGAATGCTAGTTCCAGCCAACAGAGAGTCCTCAACAAAGAGATAAAGGCTCTGATGAGACGGCAGCAGGTAGAACGGTCTTGTGGTGAGATCGGTAGCGTAAGAATGAGTGACCCATTCCCCATTTCCATGCCTCCCAAAAGTGAAATGATGATCTGGTGTCGGACTGCAATCGGGTTGAGAGGCAGAGACTACCAAGCCATGGTAGAACCCGTGTACTCAGACAGCAGGCCCACCATTTTGACAGCCCAGGGGGTGGTTGATGTCCGTCATGGGAGGGTGCCCGTTCGCATTCTCAACATTGGGGAGAGGGAGGTACACGTACCCAGGTACGCTACACTTGCCAAACTGTTTGCTGTTGAACACAGAGCTATCAGGGCCGTGGAACCATTGCCCCCATCTCCACAGGCGGAGGGTAATGGCTCCCAGAAACAAAAGGAGGACTGGTGCCAGAAACTCCACGTGGGTGCTGACTCCACTCCCCTGCACCAAAAACAAGGAGTCTACCGGGTGGTTCAGGAGTACGAGAGAATTTTTAGTAAGCACCCGCTAGACTTCGGCCGAGTAAAGGGAGTAGAACACCATATCCCCACGGGGAGCCACCCACCAATAAAAGAGAGACACAGACCTGTACCCCCTGCACATTATCAGAACGCAAAGGGCATGCTGAGAGAAATGAAAGAAGCTGGGGTCATTAGAGATAGCTGTAGCCCCTGGGCAGCCCCCTTGGTTCTGGTAAAAAAGAAAGACGGTACCATGAGAATGTGCGTGGACTATAGACAAATCAATCGTATCACCCATAAAGACGCGTACCAGTTACCTAGGATAGAGGAGTCTTTAGCAGCCCTAAAATCAGCTAACTTCTTCTCTACTTTGGACCTTACTAGCGTGTACTTGCAGGTTCCTGTGGCAGAGGCTGACAAGGAGAAGACCGCCTTCACCACCCCGATGGGATTGAGCGAATTCAACTGTATGCCATTCGGGCTCTGCAACGCGCCCGGGACCTTCCAGAGGCTGAGGGAATGCTGTCTAGGGCACCGAAACTTCGAGATGGTCCTACTTTACCTGGACGACGTGATCGTCTATTCGAAGACCTACGAGGACCATCTAAAACACCTGGCCGAGGTGTTCGAAGCCCTGGCAGACTATGGCCTGAAGGTGAAACCCTCAAAGTATCACCTGTTGAAAATGAAGGTCCAGTACCTAGGACACGTGGTGAGCGCAGAGGGAGCAGCCCCCGACCCCGACAAGGTTACCGCCATCAAGAGCTGGCCAAGCCCCTCTAACATCAAAGCAGTGAGGCAATTCCTCGGGTTGGTAGGCTACTACCAAAGGTTCATCCCCGGGTTCACAAAGATGGCAGCTCCAATGCAGGACCTCCTGATAGGCCAGTCTAAATCCAGAAGTCACAAGCCACCCTTCAAGTGGGACAAGCCGGAAGAGGAGTCCTTCCGCCAGTTGAAGATGGCCCTCACGGGGGATGAGATCCTGGCCTACCCCGATTATGGCCAGCCTTTTATCCTCCACACAGATGCCAGTAATGTGGGGCTGGGAGCCGTACTGTCACAAAACCAACAGGGCAGAGAAAGGGTGATCGCGTACCCCAGCCGGAAGCTGAGGCCCACCGAGAGAAACCCGCAGAATTACAGCTCCTTCAAGCTAGAATTCTTGGCAGTGGTGTGGGCCGTCACAGAATGGTTTAAGCATTACCTGTCCTCCGCAAAGCTCACTGTGTACACGGACAACAACCCGCTGACACACCTGGACAATGCAAGACTAGGTGCCCTAGAACAGCGGTGGATGGCCCGGCTATCCAATTATGACTTCACAATCAAGTACCGGGCAGGCAGGACCAACGCCAACGCAGACGCCCTATCAAGAATGCCCCACCTACCTGAAGGAGAAGAAGACTCGGAAGAGCTGGAGGAAGTGGAGCTCCCTGCGTTCCACCGGTATGGGGCCACACTGTATTCTCACCGGGTAAGAGACAAAGACTTAACCACCGTCATGTTCAACCCCTTACCCCACCACGGCTGGGCTGAAACGCAAGATAGTGACCCTGCAGTTCGCCTGGTGAAAGACTTGTTAACCCAGGCAGACGCTAGCCCTGGCCCGGATGCTACAGAGGAAGCCAAGCAGATATGGAAGGAGAAAAGCAGGCTATTCCTCTACGAGGGCAAGCTGTGCAGAAGGCTTGTCAACCACCGGACGCACGAGCTGACCTGGCAGATAGTGGTCCCAAGGCGAGCTGCAGCAATGGTCCTGGAGGCCTACCATGACAGAGCGGGACACTTTGGGTGGAAGAAACTGGAGTTCCTACTGAGAGAGCGGTTCTACTGGATCGGTATGAGAGGGGCCATAGAGAAGTGGAGCAGGGACTGCGGCCCATGCCACCTCAGAAGGAAGGACGGTACCAGCCAGAAGACACCCTTGAGGCCCATCGTCACCAGGCAGCCTCTTGAGCTAGTAGCTCTGGACCATGTGAAGTTGGCTCCAAGCCGGTCCGGCTACGTCTATGCCCTCACGATTGTGGACCATTACTCCCGGTTCCTGGTGGTGGTTCCTGTTAAAGACCTGACAGCCCAAACAGCGGCCAGAGCCTTCCAGCAACACTTCTGCCGTCCACACGGGTATCCGGAACAGGTCTTGACAGATCAAGGTCCAGCGTTTGAGGCGGAAGTCTTCCAGGAGTTCTGCAACCTCTACGGCTGTAGGAAGATTCGGACAACGCCGTACCACCTGCAAACCAATGGGCTGTGTGAGAAAATGAACAATATCATCATTGATCTCCTCAAGACGTTGCCCCTGGAAGAATGCTGCCTGTGGCCAGAGAAGCTGCCAGACCTGATTGACTTATACAACAATATCCCGGTGAATGCTACGAACTGCACCCCGGCTTACCTGATGCGAGCCAGACCAGGTAAGCTGCCTATAGACCTGGAGATGGGAGTCCAAACACCTGAGGACACCTCCCCAGATGCGGACTGGGATACGGAAAGGCGACTGCAGTACAAGAAGGTACAGGAGAGTGTGGAGAAGAGCCTGGCCCAGGTGAGAGAAAGGCAAGAGAGACTCTTCAACCAACACGCCACTGCTTGTCCCCTAGAACCTGGTGAGCAGGTCCTGAAGCGAAAGAGAAGGCTACACAAGCTGGACGACCAGTGGGAAAGGGAACCCTACACAGTACTGCAGTCTGATCACGACAACCCGAAGGTGTGCGTGATCACCAAGGATGGAGGAGAAACCACTAGTACCGTCTCCAGAGACCACCTAAAAAGGTGCCCCGAGCAACTACAGAGTGCAGAAGAGGATCAAAGTGACCTTGAACCCGCAGAGGACAAGGAAGAGATGATCAGCACAGTTCATGGGGAGTTCCCTCAGTCCTGGACTCGAATAAACGATGCCATAGTGGTACCCGTCCTGCATTTCCTGCAACCAATTCAGCAACAACCTACACTAGAGCAGGAAGGTGAAGAAGAACAAGCAGTCCCAGAGGCAGAAGAGCCTGTACCAGCAGCCCAGGAGAGTCAACCCTCTGCTGACAGTGAGCCTGCCATGCCTGCGGTAAGCCAAAGGACCCGCAGACAGCTGCCTGCCCTGCCTGTAAATCTAGCCAGTGACTGCATCCCGAGCGCTAGTGAGAAAAGCCAGGTTAGACCACCACCAGACAGTGGGTTGCGTAGGTCAACCCGGAGCACTAAGGGGCAAATGCCAGCTCGCTGGAGAGTGTAGGGTGTGATAGCAAATGTAAATAGCCTGCAAAATGTTGAATTGTTTAAAATGTAATTGCCTGACCAGTAACTACGCGTTTTCTCAGTTTCTTTCAGTTAATACATGGACTAACAGGTTATGAACTGTGAGTAACCGAGACTTTCCTGTAAATACGATTGGAGCTTAACCAACGGAAGGAACAAGGACTGTCAAAGACTTGGGGCCACAGCAGACCCCCCACCTGGTTAAAGCTCCCTGTTGTTGTTGGTGAAATGGACACCCGGTCACAGACCACACTGTGACCTTAAGAACTCAACCTGTGTGTCGTTTGCTTTTACTTGCCTAATAATGTTTTTATGGTCATGCATATTATTCTTGTTTTAAGCTTGGTCCCGGAGTACTAAGTTTTAAAAGGGGGGAATGTGTCACCCTGGCCTGGATGCCACAAATATCAAAGGTTGTGTCTGAGAGCAGGAGGGAGGTTCTCTGGTCAGGGACAATTAGCATGCAGCACCTCCTGTCACAGGCCAGTAGGGGGAGCAGGCTGCCCCTATAAAAGCTGGAACTGAGGGCAGGGTTAGAGAGACCAGGACCCACTTCTGAAGCATCCAGAAGGGTTCCCTCAGGAAAGGGACAGGTCAGCAGCAGCTGAGGAGTCCGGGAGGCAGAGGAGGAACAGTAAGCCAGGGACAGAGGCGACGAGAGCCGGTCCTGGCTGAGAGAGAACTACACAACCGGACACTGGGGTCCGAGGCTGTCAGGGTTGCAAGCCCGGCAGCAGATAACCGACCTGCGAGGGATTTTAGGCCCCTTGGCCTGAGAAGCCTGGAGGCTCCGCCACACAGAGGGACCGATATAGCACGGAGAAACAACAGGTACCTAAGGCCCGAGTCGCAAGCCATACAGGCATAGTACACGGCCAGCTCAGGGACGTGGGCTATCACACCACGAAAAGGGGGATAGTCAGCAAGGGCAGAGAGAGAACGGTAGGCCTACCCACTCACCCTGACCAGTGGGGCTCGCCCGAATGCTCTCAGACACCCAGGCCCATTCCTACCCTGTACTCCTGTTGAGTCATTGGTACTAACTACAATAAAGACCCTGGACTGTTTGAAGCAGACTCTGAACCCTTATTATTGTGGCCTGCACCATCACCCCCAGCATCCTATTACACTGCCCTGAGGCTACACTCTTCCCGTGGGGAGTTATCCTATCCCTGTGCTGCATACCAACATCAGCCTCAGTGGTCTGCCTTGCAGCGGCGGTCATCCCTGACCGCAATCCACGGGTGGCGTAGTCGGACATTCAAAGCCCTACAAATAGACTGCCACAGCATTTGGTCTGACCACCCTGAGCCACGGGATCGGGTTGCCACTACTACTCCCAACATTGCACCAAAGCCCGGTTCCGGGTGCCCCATGGCCCAGGGGGCGAGTCACAAATAAGTCAATCTGCTCCTGATGTTCCATATTCATAGTAAGCGGAAACCCAGTGACCTTTCGAAGAATGCTCCCATGCTCCAGGGGAGTATTATCAATCGCCACCACAGGAAAAGGAGACAACAAAGGTTCAGAATCAAACTTATACTTTTCAAGAAATTGTTGATCAATCAAATTAAGTGCAGAACCACAATGCACCATAACCTGAAACTCAATCAAACGACCCTGACAGGTGGTGTTACCAGGAAAAAACACCCCAGCAGAACGTAAAAACGCAATGCGAATGGGAGTGTTATTTCTACTGACCATTTTTTTTTCCTTACTTAAGCGAACCTCACATTGCTTTAAAAAATGATTATCCTTACCGCAATACAAGCAAAGTCCCTCAGAGAACTCCTGTCCCTGTCCTTGGAGCGGGATGACATTGCCCCGACCTGCATAGGTTCCCGAGTGTCGACAGGAATATCGTGAGAAACAGAATCCAGCAATACAGGAAACTTCTCCTCATTCTGTCTAGCCCTCAACCTTCTATCCACACGGATAGCTAACTGCATGGCAACTTGCAAAGTATCAGGTGCATGGAATGCAATGAGCAAATCTTTAACCCTTTTACTCAAGCCTGCCAGAAACTGAAACTTGAGTGCCGGGTCGTTCCACCTGACCTCTGCAGACCATCGTCTGCACAGGGTGCAATAACTCTCGGCATCAAGAGAACCCTGTTTGAGACATCTGAGCTCTGCCCCAGCTGATGTAACCCGATCAGGATCATCATATAGCAAACCCATGGCATCAAAAAATGCCTCCACAGACCTCAAACAATGATCATCAGGAGACAAGGAAAACGCCCAGATTTGAGGTTCCTTATGCAATAGAGACATAATAATTCCTACATGCTGTAGTTCACTACCAGAAGATCTAGGTCTGAGACGAAAATACAACAAACAAGCATTTTTAAATGAAAAAAAATCCTGTCGTTTCCCGAGAAACACTCAGGTAATCCTACCTTAGGTTCTTCACAGCGTTCTGCAAGGTATTTACTCATGTACTGCTGAAGATCGGCAACTTCCAGAGTCAACCCTTGCAAGCGTTGAGCAAGCTCTCGGATAGTAACCATACTGAAGAAAATCCAGGAAGAGGAGAGGAGAAGAAAAAAAACAAACAAACCTTTTTTTTCTTTTTTAAACGTGGCTGGACATACTGTTATGTTCTGCTACTTAGAACTAAGGAATAGGAGGGAAAAGCTGTCCCTGCACTGAGACTCAGCTTTACCCTAGCCATGGGTGGGTGCCCTATTCCTTATGAATAGCCCCACCGAAACGCCTGCCCTAAACCCCATCGAAGACCTGTAGGAAGGGGAAAGGGGTCCCTAAAAGATGTAAGGACTGGGAGCAAAAGCTGGAGACCTCCTAACAGAAACTAACAGAAAAGTTAGTTGCAGAAACGAAAATCAAAGGAAACAAAACTGGTGGAACAAGAAGTCCCAGGATAACAATAGTCCCAAGCAAAAGAACTAAACAAGGCTACTTAGCCAGAGCACGAGCCTTACAACACTGATGTCCAGCGGGGAATGAGAGCCAGGTGCTGAGTAATAAAGGGTGCAGAGATCACGTGACCAAGAAACCCAGTACCAGAGGAAAAGACTAGAAGCCAGCAAACCACAACAAGATGGCCGATAGTAAAACAACATAGATTCTAACACATCCACCACCTCGTCTTCCACTATTGCACTCTGGTCCTCCTCCTGACTTTCTGGCAATTGTGTCTCATCATCGTCCACCTCTTGTGACACTTTCCCACCGTCACCTTTGTGTGACCGTGGCTGCTCAAATATTTGGGCATCGCTACATGTGATCTCCTCTTGCCCCACTTCAAGGGGACCGGGTGAGAGGCCCGAATCTATAAATGGAAAAGTGAACAGCTCTTTGGAGTGTCCAAGTGTGGGATCAGTTGTCTCTGGGCACTCTGCATGGTGGGAGGAAGGAGGTTAAGGGTGAGGAATATGCGGTTCAGACTCACAGCTACTGAGACTTGACCGTGTGGAAGACAAGGTGGTGGTGGTGGTGGCTAAGTGACTGGAAGCATTATCTGCTATCCAACCAATAACTTTTTCACACTGTTCTGTTTTCAATAGTGGTGTTCTGCGGTCTCCTATTAATTGGGATGGGAAGGTCAAGCGAGAATATGTGGGTGTTTGTTGTGGCACAATTTCAGCTTGCCCACGGCCTCGGCCTCTGCATGCACCATCACCATCACGTCCAGTTCCCCTTCCCTTGCCACGTGCCTTGCCCATTTTAAATGGAGGACAATATCTTCCACGCTCACTACAAATGACTGAATTTGGAGTGAACTTATATGTGATCCGTGTGACGGACAAACCACAGTTTTAAATACCTGGCCTGTAGGTAACTATTTTAAACAGCAAACTGGTGTCAATAGCTTCACTGACACACTGAAAAAAATGTTTTAATGGAGGCCAGAAATGGCAGTATTTTCAGCACAATTATATGTGATCCGTGTGACGGACAAACCAGTTTTAAATAGCTGGATTTTTAGCGCTGCAATATGGAAAGGACCTAACTGTATTCTGCATTGCCAACAAGTAAATGGTGCAGAAAAAAACGGTGTTCTCTGTATTGCTTTTTAAGCAAATAATGAGGATTAAGATCCAAAAAAAATTATTCCTGGCCCCTGAGACCTGGGCCTATTTCTAGAAATATCTAACAGCAGCAGCATACAAAACCTGAATGGAGCCTTTTGTACTATGTGCACTGCAGTCTGCTATATATCCTGCCTGCCTATATACGCTGCCTGCCTGATATATCTGCAGATGGATTAGTCCTCAGAAGGACTGTTAGTTGAGATGGACATGTGTCTCTAATATAGTCTGGTATACCTACACTAACTAAAAGCAAGCAAATCTCTCCCTAGCTCAGCAGCATCTCTCCCTACACTGTCTGATTCTGGAGTGACTGTGACGAGCATGGCGGCGCCAGGTCTGATATAGACCTGATGACGCTGTGTGGCCAACCAATCACTGTAATGCCACAACCAACACGGCTACGGCATTACAGTGAGTGGCAGGCAATCCCTGCATGTTCATTGGCTCTGTAAAGAGAGCCAAACATGCAGGAAGGGGAACCGAGTTCCTGCCGAGCAACCCCGGAAATACTCGGCGAGTACCGAGCATCTCGAGCAGTGAGATGCTCGGGCGAGCACTGAGCAGTAGCGAGCATGCTCGCTCATCACTAGTGAACACCTATTTAAGCTTACATTAATGCGAAACCCCGCCCACCCATGGCAGAAACCAGCCAATTAAATTGATGAGTGGGCAGAGTTTGGTTCGGCTGGGCCGGATTACGTCTGCTGAACACCGGAATTTTACGCCCAGTGAGAGCCATTCAGAGAATTTAGTGGTTTCAATCACAGCAGGGAGCCGGCTCTTTGTCTCCGATTGTTCATGAATGACCCAGCACTAGTTGGCAGACAGGAGAGCAGGAGCAGAGAGAGAAGACCTGCTCTCCTGCTGTAATCCATCTCAGCCTCTCTGTTGTTGGAGATAACACTTGACCACAGGCAGTGAGCGGGCCTAGTGGACCAAGTGGCTGACAATTTAAAGTGTTTTTAGGGTTAAGAAAAAAGGATTTCTTTTATGCAGTGATTTGCAGATTGCCTGCGTAGTGAGATCATGTTGTCTGAAAGTCCAGAGACCATTTAGCAGTTGTAGCGGAGCATTCCACGTTGTAAGGCAATGCCGCTAATGTGGGATCAGTTTACAATGACTGGAATGATTTCCTTCTCTGCCTGTATGTGATTATGGCCAAATCTTTGTGTTTATGGCAACAATTACAACATTTCCGGCAGTTCCAAGTGCAGGGAATCAAGAGAAATATTATTTGATTAGTAATTTTACCGAACTTGCTCAGATGGCAAACGATTAAAGCGCCTCTGATCATTGGGGAACGCCACACGGATGGCTTTAGGTCTGCGAGGGATAATGGTAGCGAATGATTTCAGCTGTCTGATGCGTTATTTCACGTCTGTCAGGTAATGATTGTTGCAGAGAGAAAGGACTGTTCCCCTCTGGTTTCTGGGCTGAGGCAGGGGAGCTCCCAGCCCTGGTTAAGCCCAGCACTTTCTCAGGATGATTCATCCCTCATGTTAGAAATTTGAACTTTTGTTTTGTTTTTATTTCACTGGTCTGGACCAGGAATGAGAGCAGCACTGGATGCATAGGAGACATTAAGCCCGGGCTGGCTGCTCTTCTGGGGACATAGCTGCCTTTGTGTGGGGCACAATTGTGAGGCCATCACTCCACCGTGCGGGCGAGTTACCTCTGTAAAGGTGGAGGTGCAGTGTGAGGGGAGGACACTGCAGAGGCGCACGGGTGAAGCGGCCGTCACCTCCAGCACCTGGACACTGCAGAGGCGCAAGGGTGAAGCGGCCGTCACCTCCAGCACCTGGACCTGCACATGTGTGACAGCACAGCACCTGGACCTGCACATGTGTGACAGCACAGCGCCTGACACGCCGAGAAGGATGGACACAGACGGTAATTGCACGGCCAGCGCCATCTTTACAAGTTGCGCTCCTCGGCGCTGAGAACTTGCTGCATTCTTTGTTCAGCTTTCCTCCTGCACCCAGTCCCGTAGTGACAGCTCCCGTCCCTTCACTTCTGCACAGGCTGAGGGGGTGTAAAGGAGGGGGATAGAGAAGACGAGCCCATGCCTGGGAGTCAGTCTCCAGCGCGGCGAGCTAGTGAACTTATCACCTCCTGTGAGAGCAGTGCGGGATCCCCTGGAATCTACTAGATCGCCTGTGCCGGCCATGCACTGCCTGCTGTGAGCCCTGTCAGTGCTGTCCGCCGGGATGATGGCAGAGGCTGCCCGTCACTATCGCCTCGTCTCCCGCAGAAGTCTGCCAGTGCTCCTGCTCCTGTGCTGCGGGCTCCAGGTAAGGGACTGATGGATGATGCGCTTGGCATGTCTGTTCTCAGCTCTTTGGGGTCTCAGCTGTGTTTTGTGGGGTCACTCGTGTCCTGCTGTTATGTGAACACTTCATTCTGAACATAAAGAAAAAAAAGCTTCCTAAGGAACTTGCTTAAAATCCACATTTTTCTTGCCAGGGAAAGACTACTCCCTTTTCCTTTTTTTTTTTTTTTTTTTTTTTTTTGCTTTTTTTACTTTCCAAAGCAGATGAGATTTTTTCCCTGAATTGATTTTAATTATGTGACCACAGAAGAAAGGGAGAAGCAATAATGTAAGTGAATGTAAGCAGATCCTGGAGCAGAGGAAGAGCTTCTTATTCCTGGAGCAGAGGAAGAGCTCCTTATTCCTGGTGTAGCACATTCCAGGGAGGCTGCTCCTGGCACCAGCCCTGCATCCCACCATGTGGCAGGGGGCACACACCCTCTGCCTGACCTGATGGGAGCTGCTGCCTTTACTCCATCACTTACAAGTGTCACAGCTGGAGTTTCTGGCCTCCTGAGACAGGGCTGGCCAATGACCTACTTCTAATCAGCCCATCTTCTAATGTTCTGATTTAACCCCTTCCAGGCATGATGTTTACAGACATTCTGGCTACCCTCCCACCCCCTTATTGAATGTCTTCTCCGCCAAGAACCCTTTTTTCTTTCTTTTCGTAAGAAGTTAGGAAATGAGCGATTGAGGTGCCAGCTAAGTGTTCTGTACACCTGCCGGTCAGAAATAGACTTTCCTGTCCTCTGGAAGCCTGTGGTGTCATGCTGTGAGAAAGCCGCACTTGGAACGTGTTTGACTTGTCTCCTTAATGACATCTGAGAATTAAGTGTGTCCTGTAATGTGCAAAATAAGTGGAAAAATGCATGAGTAAGACTAGATATGACATTTGCCAGATTGCTGGAGCTGGGCGATGCTGTATTAGCCATCAGTGGCTGTAATTTAAGCACTGATTTTCTAAGTGGCATTTGAAACACTTTGTAAAAACAGTGTACGGATTGTATAATAAGTTGGGAATTCTTTGAAACTGCATACTCTGACATCTGCCAGTAAGCATATTGCAACACAGGGAATACACATTAGAAAAGTGCTAGCATACTGATTTCTGGATAAAATGTGGTTTGGAAATGTGATTGTTCAAAGATTGATCTAAGCTTTCTGGCTTGATGTTGTATATTGTGCTCCTTGCCTAGAGGTACCCCTTTGGTAATGCAGAACAGGACATTAATCAGGGCTTTTTTCTTATTCCTTTCAGTGAATCTGACGAAATTTGGCGTATTGCCTAGAAAGCACTTGCTAAAATCTGATCTTCTACTATAGCAGCTTTAAAGCATTGGACATTATTGGCATTTATACAGTTGGAACCTGTAGTTTTCCAAAGCAATAAAATGTACATGGTATCTATTAGAACCACGCTTCAAAGATTCACACAACGCGTTCTTGAAGGTTTTTTTGTTTGGCAAGATGAACCTTTTCTCCCCAATTTTAAGTAATAGTGGTCGACTGCAGAAATGCTTTGCTATTACTCTGTGTGATTCTAGCTTTTAAAGAATATCTGTTGGATCTACAGCCATGTCCGTTTTAGTAAGTAGTTTTATGCTTTTTTCCCCAGGAGAAACAATAGTGGAGCTCAGCTTTCTGAAGAAATCTGTTTGTTGTGTTCCTCTGTTTTTTTCTCATTAACATACACTATATGAATACATTGACAACTGTCCACTGTTTTGAGATGCATCCCTATGAAATCTGAAACTGCACCTCTTGGACACTGAATAGGTTGTGGTGACAAATTAAATGCTATGGGGTTTTATCCAGTATACCAGTGTATAAGGAGAATGGGTAACTGGTCATCTGGTATGGTTTTGTAAGACATAACATTAATGAGATGTTCCAGCTGCTGCAGCGCCACAGGTTCCTAAATCCAACGGGGTAATGAAGTTGTAGCAAAATGTGCATCTTCTGCACTGCTGGTTTTGAATACAAAATAAAAAAATCGAATATGCGGTATAAAGGTGCCAGTACGGTTTTATTCTCAACGCATTTTGAAGTTAACAATCTTCTTCAGGAAGACCACAAAAGTGGTTGTGCATTGGACAACCCCTAAAAATGGACCTTCAGGAGAGACATCTTAGGCTATGTACACACAATTTTTACAGTGTTTTTTATGCTTTTTTATGCAAATTTTCAGCTGCTTTTTACAGTACCAGCAAAGTCTATGAGATTCCAGAAATCTCATGCACACATCATGGATGCTTTGCATGGCTTTTAGCAAAACAGAGCATGTCACTTCTTTCAGCATTTTTTCACCCATTGGAAGTAATGGGTGGTGAAGAAAAACACACCAAAAACGCAGGTGTCGAGTTTTCAGCATTTTTTTATTAGTGTTTTTTGTGCCTAAACCAGAATGAGATGTTTTTTTCTCTGAGCTTTATGAACATGCATAACAGAGACAAGAGGACAGTGAAAAAAAAAAGCTGAAAAAACGCACCAAAAAAAGCTAAAAAGCAAGAAAACAGAAAAAAAAAAAATCCTGAACAACCTCCTGGCAAGAGATCAGGTTTTGCTGCAGAAAAAAATCCATGATGTGTGAACATAGCCTAAGACTGTAAGAGTAGTATCAGTTTCTCTAACATCTGCTACTCGTCTCATTAGCAACAGACTACAAAGTGTAAGTAAGCCTTCAATGTCATGTACGTAGTGGCAGTTTGTAGTCTGTTGCGATAGAGACTTCATTCTCTGTCAGCTTTCAATGGGTAAGTGTACATACTGTATTAGGCAGATGTATGAAGAGGATGGAAGATGCTACTTCGCTTCTGACACAGCAGGTTATAGTGACGGATCAGAAGGTGTCTATTTGTTGCTGCTCCTATTAGGAAGCACTGTTACCATTGTGTACAGGAGAGGTAGCTTTTAGGGGTTCTGCTACTTTATGTATCTCTATCTTGTTTGTAAGTGTATAAGTAGAAATGATAGCCATGAAATGTTTTGCTTTTACTACACATGCTTAAATAGATGTCTGTCAATGTTTTGCTTTTGAATTCATTAACTTATTGATTGCACTCTGTACTCCAACATATATTTATTGTTTGCAATGGATATCTCTAACTACAATGGAAACTACTACTCTACCCCAAATTCTCTAAGATATCTCACTTACTCACCAGAGCCCCACTCTCTCCATTCTCATTCTTCTCCCTTTAAAGCACAGCTGTCAGCAGGATTGTGCTGTCATGGGCATGTCAGGTGTGACAGACAGTCGCTCTGGAGACGACTGTAGAAGGTCACCGCGCTTGGCATTGCAGACGCCTTCTTGATCCTCTCATCTCTTTAGTATAGTTATATACTTCTTCCTTTAGGACCCAGCAGCGAACTCCACCTTCTGTTGCTGATTGACACACCCTTGTTTGGTAGTTAAAAACTATCAGTTTCTCCAGAGAGTCGTCGGTGATAGTTCTATGTACCTCTGTGCAGACATGGAGTACTGGCATTTGGCTAGTCTCATCTTTTGTGCCCTTGGAGGACGGTTGACGTTATCTTTCTGGTGTCTGCTCAAGCTAAGTGTATCCCCTTTGTTTGTTTACCTTGTTGTCTTTAGTTTATAGTGGGGCCTGACTAATGCTCACCCTGTCCCTTTCCTATCCAGGGCCTAGCTGTAGGGACATTCAGAGCTTAGGTTCCTGCTCGGCGATTGGTGCAGAACCAATATAATAATAATAATAATCTTTATATAGCACTAACATATTCCACAGCGCTTTACATACATTATCATCACTGTCCCCATCGGGGCTCACAATCTAGATTCCCTATCAGTATGTCTTTGGAGTGTGGGCAGAAACCAGAGAACCCGGAGGAAACCCATGCAAACACAGGGAGAACATATAAACTCCTTGCAGATGTTGTCCTTGGTGGAATTTGAACCCAGGACCCCAGCGCTGCAAGGCTGCAGTGCTAACCACTGCGCCACCGTGCCGCCCAATATAGGGATGATAGGGTAGGCAGGGTGATATTAGATCTGCCTAGGAGTCTCCATTCCCCCTTTCCCTAGTTGTTGAGCTCCCTTCCCCTCTTTCCGTCATTGTACACTTATTCCTAGCTGACCATGGACACACTTGTTCATGGATTTTATTTCTGACCTACCGGTATCTGCAGGCAAGACTGTGGTTTTGTCACGCTGTCTCTGTGTACTGGAGGTAGGGGGCCTAAGCTGACCCTAAGTTGGGGCCCTGACTAATCCCTCTACCTGGAGGTACTGTTAAAGGTACAGAGGTCCAGGCTGCCAGCGTAACCCCTACCTCCTGAGGATCCCTGCACCTAAGTAATCTAGTCCTGAGAAGGACCCCTGATCACAACTAAAGGGGACAGGTAATAATATGCCCACACTCAGTACTTAGACGAACGAGACAGTACAAGGGTAAAACCAAAACCACCTTGCATACAAAAACTACACAACTACAACAGAGGGAACACCAACGGGAAAGGAGATAAATGATAAAGCGAGGAAGGGAAAAAACACTCCAAATGCACTTAGCTCTGAAACTCCAAATACCACGATCCGCTCTGTTAGTCTGCATGAAATGCTTTCACCGACACTTCCCTAACAGACCGGCAGGCATTTGAAGGAGTCCCACTACAGCAGCATTGATTGCAGCTGGGCGAGGCTGGACCTCGTCTAGCACAGAGAGAGAGAGAGTTAACTCCCTCACTGCCGAAAAACACAAAGCACCAAAAACTCATCTGTGAGAAGTCAGGCTGTGTAATCGTGATGATCTTCGTGGCGACACACCCGTGACAGGTTTTGGTGGTTGTAGATAGGTTCAGTAAAATGGTTCACTTCGTCGCATTGCCGGCACTTCTGAATGCCAAGACTCTTGCTCAGGTTTTTACAAATGAGATTGTGAAGCTTCACGGGGTTCTCTCCAATGTGGTGTCAGATCGGGGGACCCAGTTTGTTTCTAATTTGTGGAAAGCTTTCTGTTCTTGACTGGGGGTGCAGCTGTCCTTTTCCTCTGCCTTCCATCCTTAGTCGAATGGGCCGACCGAGTGCATTAATCAGAATTTAGAGACTTACCTCAGGTGTTTTGTCTCCGAAAACCAGGAGGATTGAGCATCTTACTTACCGTTGGCAGAATTTGCTATTAATAATCATCGCCAAGAATCTACTGGTAGGTCACGGTACTTTGGTGCATATGGTTTCCATCCACAGTTTGGTACTTTTAGTGGGGGAGGGGATTCTGGAGTTCCTGAGGAGGAACGTTTTGCTTCATCGCTTTCCCCGGTGTGGCGGGGGGTTCTGAGTAATTTGAACATCATGGGAGACAGGTACAAATGTATGGCTGAAAGGAAACACTCGCCAGGTCCGGACCTAAGTATGAATGACTTTGTGTGGTTATATACAAGGAGTATCAAGTTGAAGGTTCCTTCCTGGAAGCCGGGACCTAGATTAATTGGTGCCTATAAAATAACTGCCGTCATTAACTCAGCAGCGTTTCGTCTTGAGCTACCTCAGGCCCTTAAGATCCTCAATATGTTTCACAGATCTCTGCTCAAGAAATATGTAGAACCTCTTGAGTCCTCCCCCCTGCCACCGCCTCCAATCATGGTTGATGGTAATTTGGAGTTTCAGATTTCAAGGATTGTAGATTCTCTCCTCCAGCGTCGCTCCCTACAGTACTTGGTGCACTGGAAGGGTTATGGTCCAGAGGAAAGGATGTGGGTTTTGGCATCAGAGGTGAATGCCCCCATGCTGGTTTGTTCATTCCACACCTCTTATCCTGAGAAACCAGGTCCCGAGTGTCCGGAGGCCACTCATAGAAGGGGGGGTACTGTCATGGGTGTGTCAGGTGTGACAGACAGTCACTCTGGATCTGGCTGTAGAAGGTCAGGTTGCTTGGCATTGTAGACGCCTTCTTCATCCTCTCATCTATTTAGTATAGTTATATCCTTCTTCCTTTAGGACCCGGCAGCGACCTCCACCTTCTGCTGCTGATTGGCACACCCTTGCTTGGTAGTTAAAAACTCTCGGTTTCTCCAGAGAGTCACCGCTGATAGTTCTATGTACCTCTGTGTAGACTTGGAGTACTGGCATTTGGCTAGTCTCGTCTTTTGTGCCCTTGGAGGACAGTTGGCATTATCTCTCTGGTGTCTGCTCAAGCTAAGTGTATCCCTTTTGTTTGTCTACCTTGTTGTCTTTAGTTTGTAGTGGGGCCTGACTAGTGCTCATCCCATCCCTTCCCTATCCAGGGCCTAGCTCTAGGGACATTCAGCGCTTAGGTGCTTGCTCAGCGATTGGTGTTGAACCAATATAGGGACGAAAGGGTAGGCAGGATGATATTAGATCTGCCTAGGGGTCTCCACTTCCCCTTTCCCTAGTTGTTGGGATCCCTTCCCCCTCTTACTGTCATTGTACACTTATTCCTTCCCTCACCTTGCATGACATGAGCTCAGTAAACTACATACACTGTCAGGTGGGCATCATTACACTGATTAAAATGATACCTAGGTTGATGAAATCTGTCCTGTGGTTCTTGTGCCAGCTTTACTTTCAGTTTGGAGATAATGATATGCTCGTGCTTCTGGGCGGGCCTGTGGGGGGCGCTCTATCTGATGCTCTGCTTACATATTCATCTGTATTCTCTTATGACAGCTCACTGTGCCTTTAAGCTGTACTTAGCCTTATCTCCCATCTAAGTGGTTAATTTTTTGTCTCTTTGCTGCTGCCCCAGGACTTTGTTGACACAGCTGCAGAGGTGATGTCATAACAACTGCTTGTGACCGCTGCCGTCAATCACTTGGCTCTAAGTTTTCATGGCAACTAAATTAGAATGACTGCTTAGTCCATGGATTGGCTGCAGCGGTCACATACTATAGTAATGAATGATCTCACCTTTGCAGCTGCATCAACAAAGACTGGGTAAAAGCAGAGAGACAAGATTTGTTCAGCTGGGTGTATGCTTATTTTGTTATTTTTGCTAAAATAAGACCTATGAAATTAATGCATAATCTTTAATAGATGTCTCCACTCTGAGTCTCAGAGACCCCACTAAATAAATAAACGCACCCTCAATCAGTATATTTATTTAAGAAGCCATCAATTTTATAATTCCGTAATCCTCTCTAAATATGTATGTAATGTAGCATGTGTTGTAAAATACTTACTAATTGCCATCTTCCCCTATCTCCAGTGCTGCTCTGGTCCACTTCTGGACAACGCATCCACTCTTCAGCTTTGCCAGCTCAGAGTCTACTGTGTGGAGTGGTAACCGCTTTCCCAATGTAAGGCTATGAGACTGAGACTGAGGCACCATAGACTTACAATGGAAAAGCCACTTCTGGTCCACACATAAAACCTAGTATGAATTGGCTAGTCTCATTTTAAGTCCCATGGTCCAGAAGAAGTCCGGAGTGAAACTGGAGAAGGCAGTGATCAATAGATATTTGAATGCACTTATGCTTCTTTAAATGCATATTCAAAAAATAGAGGAAAAAATGCTGAGAATGCTTTTTTAATCTATTATTAATTTCTCTTTCACTCCTCACCTCACTAATCAAATGTAACCCTGAAGTACCAGAACAAAAACAGAAAATAGAAAGGTCATCAGTCTGGCAGGCCTAGGTTTTAGCTGAGCAATGTCTACGCTGCCCAGCGGCAGCTGCGGTCTTCAAGCCACGCCGCCTGGTGGACATAGCCAGCGTGGCAGGAGCGTGTTCACACATGGATGTTACAGTTACTAATTTTAACACTTTCTAGCTATCTAGTGGGACACACCTAGATAGGTATAGGTCTCATTCATTAAGCCCATTCTTCTTCCAGGCTTGCTAGTTTTTGTTGGTTATTATATTATTACTAAAGGGGTTGTCCAATACTTTTTTCCTGATGACCTATCTCCATGATAGATCATTGGTATATGATCAGTTGAGGTCTAACACACAGCATCCCTACCGAACTGCTGTTATTATCTCTGGCTGTTAGAAACATGGACTCCAAATGATTCCTGTAATGTAAAAAAACAACTACAGATAGTATATGTAATAATCTTATAGTAATCCTTCCGCTGTGTAGCTCCAGCTCCCCAGCTCTCTTCCCGTCTATATATTTTGGCTAGAGAAGAGATTGATTCTCCGGTTGGCTATGATTGTTATCATTCAAAATGTAAATTTTAGATTATAAAGAATGCATGGGAGAAATCTTGGAATCATAATGTAAGGAGCAGAGGAAAGCAAAGCAAAGAGAGAAGTCTTGTGAGAAATGGAGATTACTTGTAGAAAGGTATTGAGAGATTAGGTAAGAGGTGTATGTTGGGATCATGTTTGAAGCGATTGTTTGTATTTTAAAATTAAAGGAGCACTCCCATCAAAATTATTATCCTGTTAATATATTGCAATCATCATATTATAATGCACTGTGTACTTACAAATTACAATTGCTCATTTTGCCTTTCTACCCAGCTAGTTCTTCTCTTTTCCATTAGGTGTATGAAATCACATGATTAAAACGGAATAGCTGAATCCTTCTAAGCTCCATGTAGAAATGAAGTCTCTTTTCCACGTATGAGTCATCATTGGAACTACAATCATATATTACTGCTAGGTCCCTGGCAGGGGGAGGAGCAGAGCAGCTGGGTCAGGAGTTGAAGAGGGGGATCACTCATGCAGGAAAAAGATACTTCCTGTTCTTGAATACATGAGCATTTTTGTTGACTTAATTTGTCTCTTCAGAGAGGAAGAGGACTAGAACTCTAGTGTCACCTATAAGAAGTAGCAGTCCTAAAAGTCAATATCGACCCTCTAATGAGCCTTGTCACATGACTTAGGATAAAAGCCAAAATCAGAATCTCAATTTGCAAACACTGTGTTTTGGGGTACTGCCACTCATCAGTGCAAAGAATCTGGTTTGGCTGGGTGAGAGGGTCTGATCCTAGGGGTAATGATTCTCCTTGCGGAGAGTGACATGTGTGCTTGACATGCCAAAGTGAGGATGAGGAGACTTTTAAGCTGCAATGCGCCTCTGGGAAATATGCAAATTGTCTCTTCAGAGAGGAAGAGGACTGGTCGATATCTACTCTCTAACGAGCTTTGTCACATGACTTAGGATAAAAGCCAAAACCAGAATCTCAATTTGCAGACACTGTGTTTCAGGGAACTGCCCCTCATCAGTGCAAAGTGTGAGATCTGGTTTGGCTGGGTGAGAGGTGTCTGAAAGTAACACTCCATTATTTTTATTTTTATTTCACTCTGTCACTGGTCTCCCTCTATAGTCATGACAAAAATTAAGTGTACCCATTTTGATGGTTTTACGTGTCACAATATAGAAAAAAATTCCAGTCTTTAGAAGATCTTAAAATTAGCTAAATAAAACTTTAGATGAATAACAGCACAGGATTAGTTACACTGTGTCATTATTAATTTAATATAATCTAAGTCAAAATGCAGAAGCAGTGTGTACATACTTACTGCTGTCATGGAAAGTAAGATGGTAAGTAGCAGCAGGGTGTTGCCAATAAAATACCTTAGAATAATTATTTATCTGCAAGGATGACCACCTATATAAAAGCAGAAGTTTTTGCAGGTTTCTGGTCTAGAGCATTCAGGTACAGTTGTGCTCAAAAGTTTAAATACCCCAGCATTTTTTTTCCTTTCTTGGCCTTGTTTCAGAGAATATGAATGATAACAAACAATCTTTTTCTTCACTCATGGTTATTGGTTGGGTGAAGCCATTTATTGGCAAACTACTGTGTTTTCTCTTTTTAAATCTTAATGACAACCAAAAACATCCAAATGACCCTGACCAAAAGTTCACATACTTCAGTTCTTAATACCGTGTATTGCCCCCTCTAGCATCAGTGAGAGCTTGAAGTCTTTTGGGGTAGTTGTGGATGAGATTCTTTAATTTCTCAGATGGTAAAGCTGCCCATTCTTCTTGGCAAAAAGCCTCCAGTTCCTGTAAATTCCTGGGCTGTCTAGCATGAACTGCGCGCTTGAGATCTCCCCAGAGTGGCTCAATGATATTGAGGTCAGGAGACTGAGATGGCCACTCCAGAACCTTCACTTGGTTCTGCTGTAGCCAATGACAGGTCGACTTGGCCTTGTGTTTTGGATCGTTGTCATGTTGGAACGTCCAAGTACGTCCCAGGCGCAGCTTCCGGGCTGATGAGTGCAAATTTGCCTCCAGTATTTGCTGATAACGTGCTGCATTCATCTTTCCTTCAACTTTTACCAAGTTTTCTGGGCCTTTGTAGCTCACACATCCCCAAAACATCAGCGATCCACCTCCGTGCTTTACTGTCGGAATGGTGTTCCTTTCATCATAGACCTTGTTGACCTCTCTCCAAATGTAACGTGCATGATTGTGGCCAAAAAGTACACTTTTGGTCTCATCACTCCATATTGCCTTGTTCCAGAAGTTTTGAGGCTTGTCTCTGCGCTGTTTGGCGTATTGTAGGTGAGATACTTTGTGGCATTTGTGAAGTAATGGTTTTCTTCTGGCGACTCGACCATGCAGCCCATTTTTCTTCAAGTGCCTCCTTATTGTGCATCATGAAACAGCCACACCGCTAGTTTTCAGAGAGTCCTGAATTTCAGCTGATGTTATTTGTGGGTTTTTCTTTGCATCCCAAACAATTTTCCTGGCAGTTGTGGCTGAAATATTTGTTGGTCTAACTGACCGTGGTTTGGTTTTTACAGAGCCCCTGATTTTCCATTTGTTAATCACAGTTTGAACGCTGCTGACTGGCATTATCAATTCCTTGGATATTTTTTTGTATCCCTTTCCTGTGTTATACAGTTCAACTACCTTTTCCCATAGATCTGTTGACAATTCTTTTGCTTTCCTCATGACCCACAATCCAGAAACGTCAGTGGCTGGATGAAAGATGCAAGAGTCTGTCTGGATCCCAGAAACTTACTCAGCTTTTATGCACACACACTGATTACAAGCAAACAGGTCACAGGTGAGGATGTTACCTTTAGTAACCCATCAAATCCATTTGAAGTCAAATTCTGTGCATGTTATCAGGCCAAAATCACCAGGGTTTGTGAACTTTTGATCAGGGTCATTTGGATGTTTTTGGTTGTCATTAAGATTTAAAAAGAGAAAACAGTAGTTTGACAATAAATGGTTTCACCCAACCAATAACCATGAGTGAAGAAAAAGTTTTTTTGTTATCATACATATTCTCTGAAGCAAGGCCGAGAAATGAAAATTCTGCCGGGGTATGTAAACTTTTGAGCACAACTGTATGTATTAACAAAATGCCAAGGAGGGGGTCATTCCATTTTATGTGATCCAAATCTGAATATTTTTTTACCTGATATCTTAGGATATTTATTTTCTTTCATGTTTTTTAAACTGTTACTTTAGTGAATTAAAAATAATAAGTTTTGAATCTTTATTTTCACTGGTTACATTTTTATAGATTTCTAACGTTTTGAAAAAGAAAACAACAGAATTTTGGGCTTATATGACTTTACACTTTTTATCACATCTCGGGCAAGAATTAAGATAAAGAGATGGAAGAGGCACCATTTTGTGAGAATTGTACAGGCATTAATTTGCTATGTCACAAGACTGTTGATATTTTGTTTTTGAGGAGTCAAATTCTAAATTTTGATGGACGATTTCAGAAAAACTATATGTTATTAGTTTTTCAAAAATGTGTATGTGTTACTTGAGTTCTTGGTTATATTTGTTCAGGGATTCAAGTTGGGATCTGTGTAGGATTATATTTCGAAGAGTGATTTTCTAAATGCAGTCTCATGCTGATAATATATGTTTAATGCTAATTTAAATGAATCAATATTTTTAACACCTTTTTAAATATTCATGTAACAATTTTTTTATTATTCGGTCACTAGACTTGTCCTTTTTTAAGTTTTTAAAAATAATAATACAGTAGTTAAATCATCAAGCTATAAAATAAAACAATATGAACTAATCCTAAACAATTAATAGTAAGTCTTTACACTGAGCTTTTATTATCAATTTATTATCAATTTAATGTGGTCTTGTCCACAATCACAATGGACATTTCCTTGTGTCAGTATGTACAGCTTGTAAGGCTAAGTGCCCACGACACAGAAATGCTGCAGATTTTTTCCGCATCTCCCTGGCAGGAAAAACCCATGCGGTTTTTACATGCGTTTTTCCTGCCAGGTAGAAGCGTTTGTCAAGCGTTTTTGCATGCATTTCTGCATGCGGGTTATCAATTGATTTTAGCACCACTTGGAAAAGTGCTTGACAACTTGGTCATACTATATAATCCATGCTACCGGCATGGATTTATATAGTGTGACCAAGTTAATAGTTTAAAAAAAAAAAAAATGGTAAAAAAACAAACAAAAATAAAAACATTATACCCACTTTCTGATGGCCCCCGGACTTTTCTCCGGTGCATCCGGTCTCTTGTATGGCTTGCGGTGGTGTAAAAGGACCTTTCATGACGTCATTTAGTCATGTGACAGGTCACGCAACCGCCGACGTCATGACGTCATGGAAGGTCCTTTTACACCATCGCGAGCCGCCGGGGAGCCAGGACGCAAATTCTTTTTTTTACAGGTTCTATGGTACCCGGGTCTAGAGGAGAGTCTCCTCTTCTCCAGACCTGGGTACCATCCGCACATTGAATCGCTTAATATCCGCATATGCACATGTAGTCATGCGGATATTAAGCGTTTCCATGCAAGTCAATGACGGCAATTACGCTGCGTGTCTGCAAAATTAATGGACATGCTGCGTATTTTTCCGCAATGATAATCCGCAGCAGAAATTTCCACAGCATGTGCACAGCATATGCGGATTATCATTGGGGACCAATGGGCACGTATTAGCAATAGTTTTTTAAGCGGAAATTCCACTGCAAAAAAAAAATGCATAGTGGGCACGCAGCCTTATATGGTGTTTGGGTTCACATGAGTTATATTTGATTTTTAGTTACTTTTAAAATGTCTGGTTTTCTTGGATACACAAAGGACGGTGATTGACCACAAGGTGCAGAAAAGTCACTTCTACTTCTTCATTATCATAATCTTTGGTACATTAGCCACCAGTGCCGCTCATATTCACAGGTCACATAACCAGTTACTGTATTTTTCGGACTATAAGACAAACCGGACCAAAAGACGCAACTAGGTTTTAAAGGAGGAAAATAGGAAAAAAAATGTAAGTAAAAAAGGTGGTCATGATGCTCTGTTATGGGGGAGGGGGTCTGCTGCTGACACTGGTATAGGGGTAATGTCCCCCAATTCTGTTAATATCCTCCATCCTGGTATGTATGGCCCCTCCTTCCTGGTATAACTGGCCCCCATCCCATCCTGGTATACTTGGCCCTCATCCCCATCCTGGTATGCATGGTACCCTTTGATTCCCCATCCTGGTATGCATGGCACCCTTTATCCCCCATCCTAGTATGCATGGCACCCCTTTATACCCCATCTTGGTATTCATGACACCCCTTGATTCCCCATCCTGGTATGCATGGCACCCCTTAATCCCCCATCCTGGTATGCATGGCACCCCTAGAGCCCCCATCCTGGTATGCAAGGCACCCCTTGAGCCCCCATCCTGGTATGCATGGCACCCCTTTATCCCCCATCCTGGTATGCATGGCACCCCTTGAGCCCCCATCCTGATATGCATGGCACCCCTTGAGCCCCCATCCTGGTATGCATGCACCCTCTGATCCCCCATCCTGGTATGCATGGCACCCCTTGAGCCCCCATCCTGGTATGTATGGCACCCCTTGAGCCCCCATCCTGGTATGCATGGCACCCTATGAGCCCCCATCCTGGTATGCATGGCACCCCTTGATACCCCATCCTGGTATGTATGGCACCCCTTGAGCCCCCATATTGGTATGCATGGCACTGCTTGAGCCCCCATCCTGGTATGCATGGCACCCCTTGAGCCCCCATCCTGCTATGCATGGCACCCTCTGAGCCCCCATCCTGGTATGCATGGCACCCCTTGAGCCCCCATCCTGGTATGTATGGAACCCCTTGATACCCCATCCTGGTATGCATGGCACCCCTTGAGCCCCCATCCTGGTATGTATTCCACCCCTTGAGCCCCCATCCTGGTATGCATGGCACCCTCTGAGCCCCCATCCTGGTATGCATGGTACCCTCTGAGCCCCTATCCTGGTATGCCTGGCACCCCTTGAGCCCCCATCCTGGTATGCATGGCACCCCTTGAGCCCCCATCCTGGTATGCATGCACCCTCTGATCCCCCATCCTGGTATGCATGGCACCCCTTGAGCCCCCATCCTGGTATGTATGGCACCCCTTGAGCCCCCATCCTGGTATGCATGGCACCCCTTGAGCCCCCATCCTGGTATGCATTCCACCCCTTGAGCCCCCATCCTGGTATGCATGGCACCCTCTGAGCCCCCATCCTGGTATGCATGGCACCCTCTGAGCCCCCATACTGGTATGCCTGGCACCCCTTGAGCCCCCATCCTGGTATGCATGGCACCCCTTGAGCCCCCATCCTGGTATGCATGCACCCTCTGATCCCCCATCCTGGTATGCATGGCACCCCTCGAGCCCCCATCCTGGTATGCATGGCACCCCTTGAGCCCCCATCCTGGTATGCATGGCACCCTCTGAGCCCCCATCACGCTGCCTACAAAAAAAAATAAACAATCATACTCGACTCCTCTCTCCGCCAGCGCTGTACCTCTCTGCTGCCGACACTCTCACTGTGTGAGCCGCGCATGGCATGGCGCACATGACAGTGTGAGACACTGTGCTGGAATAGTCACTGCTCCCCCGCCGTGACTCTGTGCTTGGGGAGCAATGACCATTCAGTCTGTTCAATAGCCGGCACACTGTACCACAGCACGGCTCCTGCTGCCGCTCTGCGGTCAGTGTGCCTGCTATTAAAGACCATGGATATTCACTACAACCCATGGGAGTGGGTTGTAGGGAATATTCATGACCTTTAATAGCGGGCACACAGACCACAGAGTGCAGCAGGAGCCACGCTGCGGTACAGTGTGCCGGCTATTAAGGAAAATGAATATTCATTGCTCTCCACGCCCATGGGCGTGGGGAGCAGGGAATATTCATTTTCTTTAGTAGCGGGCACAGCGTAGGCAGCAGCAGTCGGCTGCTGCCTCTTGTGCCACGCTGATCCCCCGCTTTCGCTCCCCCACACCTACCACCACGCACAGCCATGTATATAGTATTCAGACTATTAGACACACCTCCCCACTTTCCTCCAAAATTTTGGAGGAAAAAAGTGCATCTTATAATCCGAAAAATACGGTATGTCACCCATTGCCAATCTTGTGCCACCTTCAATCGCTTCATGGACTTCACTGTCGTCGCTGAATGAAAAATTTTTTTTTTTTTTATTTCACTACATGGAATGAAAGTGTGGTATTGCTGAGACCAATTAATGGGTTCCAGAAATCGATTTGTTAACAAACTCTCCCCTTCTTTGTAGTCCTGCTTTATACAGTACATGAACTGGATGATAGGAATATTTTTCTCACTCCACTTCAAAAGTTGCATGGGTGTTAATATTTGGTCTGAATATGGCCTCTGGAGGCTAGTTCAATCTACAAGACGTTTCACGTGCCTCCTAAACCATCACATACACCTTTGCCATGAGCTGTGGCAAAAAAGTGCCATTCAGTTCCACTCCAAAATCTTTCTTGTGATGGCAGACATTTATAACGTTTTTCCTATTTTTATACTGTGCAGAAGAGCCATCAGAGAAGTAGTAGACCTTGCTCAAACTTGGTAGGATGTCAGTTTTTATCACTGAAATCAATTTTTTGGGAACAAATGCCCATCTATTGAGTCATAAAGTAAGCACTCAGATATTACAACTACACTTTTGTATTTTATTTCTGACTGTAAGAAGAGCCGGCTAATTACTATTCAGTTAAGCAGACAACAGACCGAACGCTGCACTCATCGCACAGGGCGCTGGGACCACCACTTTGTTTCAGGGCGGCAAATAAAGTAAGGGAAGTGTCAGGATGTCCCAGCCCCTCCGCTTCGTTTCAGGGCAGAAAGGGGAGAAGTTTCAGCCAGCGGATGATGATTTGTTTGAGTATCCCATCATGCACTGGGATTCTCAAACGAATCGTCATAGGAAATGGGTAATATAAACATAACCCCAAGTTACAGTACAGATTGAATAGTTGGGAATTTTACCATGACTAGAATTACAAAAGTTATTCATTTTTAAAGATTTATTATTTGAAATTTACTATTGGGTTTCAGACTAACTCTTTAAGGACTATCAGCTGGTCACAAAAACGTTCTACAAAGTCTTCTGTACTTTTAGAAACAGTGTCAAAAGTACATCTGTCAACAGATATCCACTGTTTATAAGTTATAGTATCTACCATAACCTCTTCGAAATGATTTATTATTTTTTCTTGGAGAGCCATTACTGGAGGACATTTTTTGCAGATGTTTAGGTAACAGTTTGAACTCTTTTATGGACATTATTTGAGACACATACTTTGTAATCACCAAGGTTGGACTCCCCAATCTGACTATCTTTCAGCTTACCTCCTTCAATCATAAGCTTAGTGTTCTGGTGTGCCGTACATACGCACACTGTGTGTGTGCCACTACCACCAGCCAGGACTCAATTCTTAGGTCGCAGGTCAGCAAATTTTGGCAGAAATTGTATTAAAAAAAAAAAATTGATAGCTTTCAAATTGCCAAGAACCAGCCTCTTATGGACATGAGTTTTCTTACTGTTCACTTTCCTGGACACACAGTTTTTCTTGCCAGGTATAAAATTCGGCTCACTTCATCACAATTGTAAAAACCTTTCACTTGTATTCACTATAGATTTATCTAATGATTTGCATGGTTTAAGATAAGGACAAGTCATGACATTTTTTTTTTAATTTTATTTGGAAAACATAGAATCAGCACTTTTAGACCACAGGCTGAGCAGCTCTGAATTCGAGATTTTCAAATTGACACTGTTCATATAGTTCTTTTTTGAAGTATGATCCCTTTGAGATCCCAACTTGAATTTTGGTACAGACGTGGCTAGAGGCATAGGAGTCAAATGTGAATTTTTTGAAAATTTTATATTGCAAAGTTTTTTGGAAATGCTTTTCGAAATGTTGTGTTTAAGTCCGCATGAGTAAAATAATAACAAAGATATTCTTGTGACATATCGTGTGAAAGTCTGTACAGTTCAGAGTGTAATGGTGTTGTTTTCCATGTCTCTATATTGGTTCTGGCCAGAGTTATGAGGAGAAACATAAAGGCATGCAACACAGAAATTTACATTTTTTAAAAACATTGAAAATTAATAAAAAAAACACCTAAAGTATATGGATTTTTTTAATTCACATTTTGCATTCTCTAATACACTATTACCAGAGAACAAAATCTCGAAAGAATTAAAAATATGGAGGAAAAATTCATTGGTTCACTTGACATGTAATGACCCGGAGGTAAGGCAACAGCAGTGATGTTAGAGAAAAATTTGTTTCTGACAATCAAATTGGGAATAGTTATAAAACAATTTCCTAACAACCATTTCCAAACAATTTGGATTCCATCTTTCTACATTGAGAAAGATTATTCATAGATGCAAGACATTCACAATATTTGTCATTCTTCTCGGGAGTGGACGTCCCATCATAATCACCTCAAGGCCAGACCATGCAATGCTCAGAGAAATTGCAAACAAATGAAGTCCAACAGCTCTGACTACTGAGGCCTAATTTTTCATGTTAAATGGTCAAGAACGTGACAGCACAAATAAAAAAAAAGCTGAACAAGAATAGCTTATTTGGAAGATTTGCCAAAAGAAAGCCTATTCTTTCTAAGAA
The DNA here is from genome assembly GCF_046119375.1 of Phyllobates terribilis. Taxonomy (NCBI): domain Eukaryota; kingdom Metazoa; phylum Chordata; class Amphibia; order Anura; family Dendrobatidae; genus Phyllobates; species Phyllobates terribilis. Next base: position 70,085,908 of record NW_027362770.1, on the reverse strand, counting down.
GTACAGCTGAACAGCCAAAGTTTTCAAAGTAGCATCTGAACAAACCACAAGACAACTAGAACAATGTCCTTTGGACAGGTGAGACCAAAGTGGAGATTTTAAGATCTTCTAAGGGCCAGATGTTTTTTGCTTATATCCTAATACAGAAAACTATAAAATACAAAGAGAGTGTACTTACTTTTACTCAGGCTGTAGCTGTCCATGTGATGCAGTGCTGATGCATCATGGGATTAATAGCAGAGTATAAAGTAGGAAGAAGCTGAATCTGAAATTCAAAATGAAATCTGAAGAGGAGAAAACGGGTTTGAAGGTCATGAAATAGATCATAAAGTTCTTAAAGTTTGAAAAAAGAGTAGATTTTAGAAATTTTGGGGAGTTGAGATGGCAGGAAATGGCAAGAGTTTGTGTGCTAAAGGAGCAGACTAGTGAGATGGAATTTATAGTACTGGTAAGGGGGTTTAGTGAGTTAGGATAAAGATGGTGGGGACAATTCATAAAAGCCTTTACACCAGAAAACAGTCGTAAAACCTTCTACATTTTTGCGCAACTTGGAATTGTACAAAAAGTTAGCAACTTTTGGTGTTTTCATGACATTTTGAATCAGCTCTACCAAAACAGGCGGAGCTGGGGAGGAGTTGGAAAAGAGCAAGGCCACACCAATTCATTCAATTCATCAAAACTGCTGGCGCTTTGTGTTTTTTTATGTTTTGAGTTTTTTGTTGGGGAGGTGTATAAAACCTTTTATTTCTCAATGATATTACTGGTGTCAAGCAAGAATTCTGTTGTAATTTGTGCTTAGAAAAAAAAACCCTAGCATATTTATTATGGTTGCTTATATAGCATTATCATATTCCGCAGCACTTTACAGTCATCATCATTACTGTTCTGATTGGAGCTCACAATCTAAATTCCCTATCAGTATGGCTATGTGTGTGGGATGAAACCCACACAAACATTGGGAGAAGATACAGACTCCTTGCTAACCACGGAGCCACCATGCTGCCCCGTATACATATACAGTACATTAATATACTGCATATAAAGTACTCTGCAAAAGTTTCAGGCAAGTGTGGAAAAAAAACTGAGTATGAAAGCTTTAAAAATTAGAAGTTAAAAATGTGATTTTTATCAATTAACAAAAAAGAACAAAAAATAAATATTAATCTAACCAATATTTGGTGTGATCACTCTTTGCTTTCAAAACCGCATCAATTCTTCTAGGTACACTTACACACAGTTTTTGAAGGCACTCAGCAAAGAGGTTGTTCCAAACATATTGGAGAACTAACAACAGATCTTCTATGGATATAGGCTTACACAAATCCTTCTTTCTCTACATATAATTCCACACAGACGCAATGATATTGGGAAAGGACCTTATCATCACTTCCTTATTCTTTATGATGAAGAAGTTCTTAATGACATTGTCTGTAAATTTGGGGTTGCTGTCCTGATTCGTAATAAATTTTGAGCCCATCAGAGGCATCCCTGATGGTAGTGCATAATGGATAAGTATCTGCCTATAATTCTCAGCATTAATGCTGACCCAATCCCCAACTCTATTTGCTGAAATAAAGCCCTAAACTTGCACCTCCACCATGCTTTACTGTTGCCTGCAGACATTCATTATTGCACCGCTCTTCAGCCCTTCACCAACAAACAAATAGCTTTTTGTTATAGTCAAATATTTAAAACTGTCCAGAGCAGCTGTTACCATATTTCTGTACCTTAGTTCCTATGTTTTCATGCATAGTTGATTCAATTGGCCTTGTTTTCATTTCAAAGTTATGGTTTTTGGCTGCAATTCTTCCACGAAGACCACTTCTGGTCAGATTTCTCCAGACTGTAGATGGGTGTAACTGGGTCACACTGGTTGCTGCCAGTTATATGCTGATGGCACTGCTGGATAGCTTCTGATTTCAAAGAAAAATAAGCAAAATATGTCTTTTATCCACTGCCCTAAGTTTCCTTGGCTGAGCACTGCATCTGCAGTCCTTAATGTTGCCTATTTATCCATTTCCATCAGGGAGAAGTGTGATTGGCTTCAAATATATTCTAAAAGCTGAATAATAAACAAAGGTGCTACAAAAGTTTCATAGAAGGAAAATACTTTATTAATATAAAGAATATATTTAAATAACAACTTAATAATAAAAGGCACACCCCATAACGAAGTTGGGTGAAATGCTTGTTTGGGCACAAGGGCTACACTACAACCAGATTTCCCTATTAGAATATCATGTAATTTATATTAACAATCATTTTCTTGCCTTTTTATCCACTGGGACTTAAACTGGCATGTGCATACTGCAATTGATATATATTGCAACCTATGTATGTTTTTTAGCCTCCATGAGTTACTCTTCCTTTTATTAATAAGTTGTTATGTAAATATATTCTTTCAATAAATAAAGTATTCTCCTTTTATGAGACATTTGTAGCACCTTTTTGTTTATTTTTTGGTTTTGCTAATATTGATGTATGTGTGTTTCCAGCACTGCATTATTTATTGTTTGACCATGAAAATGTAGCTGTCTCCCAAATATTTTCTGCAGCAGGACAATGACACCAAATATACAGCCAATGTATGAATGAAGAGGAATGAAGAACTATCTTCAGCATAAAGATGAACAAGGTGTCCTAGAAATGATGATATGCCCGCCCATGAGCCGCGATTCATCAAATCTCTGTGGGATTATATTAAGAGAAAGAGAGATTTTCGCAAGGTTGCATCTACAGAAGATCTGGGTTTAGTAATCCCAAATGTTTAGAACAACCTACCTGTTGGAAAAGAGACATGGCTTGGAATTTCATGTCACAGTGCCCTGTGACGTACAGTCGCCATGGCCAGATCCCACGTACTTCACTTTTTACTTCACTCCACGGCGACTGCACGTCACAGGGCACTGTGACATGAAGGGGAGGGGGAAAACATTGTAAATACCACAGTAGGTGGGGATTTCTTCCCAGCCCAGGTTTCGCAAGCATCAGAAACTTCAATGAATAAAAAAACATTTCACAGCAACAGGACCTCTAATATGAGGCATACAGGTATGAATAGATTTACATTTCTATCACCTGTATGCCCATATTAGAGGTCAGATAAGTCCCAGGAGGTGACAGATTCCCTTTAATGTCTTCCAAATGGGGTTTTTGCCTTCCTCTGGATCAACATGTTAGGCTATAGGTTGAACTGGATGGACTTAAGTCTACCTTCAACATTAAAACTATGAAAAAGTATACATTTTCAATATGGCTTTAATAGTCACACTTTTCCCTAGAGAAGGTATACCACTAGACCCAAAATGTGTTGTAAAATAAGACCCCAGTCCCCGGGCCCGCAAGCATCAGAAATTTCAATGAATAAAAAGAGATTTCACAGCAAAAAGACCTCTAATATGAGGCATACAGGTACGTATAGATTTACATTTCTGTCACCTGTATGCCCATATTAGAGGTCAGATAAGTCCCAAGGGGTGACAGATTCCCTTTAATAACTCCATATTAGATCCCTTCCTGACTCCATTCAGCAATCAGACTAGCTCACTGGATCAACGTCCCATCACAGAATCTAGTGCCCTTAACCTGTAATATTATATTTGTCAAGACAGACATCCAGACTCATTTTTTTATTTTAGTAGTGAATCAACCATTAAATATCATGTGGTAGAGAGTTCCATAGTCTCACTGCTTTTACAGTAAAGAATCTGCATTTGTTATGATTAAACCTTCTTTCCTCCAGACGTAGAGGATGCCTCCTTGTCCCTGTCGCAGGTCTAAGTGTAAAAAGATCATTAGAATGATCACTGTACTGTTCCCTCATATACTTGTACATTGTTTTTCCAAACTGAATAACCCCAAGTTTAATAATCTATCTTGGTATTGCAGTCCACCCATTCCCTTAATAATCTTGATTGCTCTTCTCTGCACCCGCTATAGTTCAATTATATCCTTTTTATACACAAAATTGTACACAGTATTCTTAGTGTGGTCGCACTAGTGACTTGTATATAGAGGCAAAAGTATGTTCTCCTCATGAGCATCTATGCCTCTTTTAATGCATCCCAGCAGCCAAGGCAAATAAATGGGACCCTAGTCCCATTTTTCTCATTTTATATACTTTTGTGTGGCACCGTATCAGACGCCTTTGAAAAGTCCAGCTAGACAACATCCACTGCATTTCCCTGGTCCAGTCTGGAACATCCTTCCTCACAGAAGCTGATCAGATTAGTCTGATAGGACCGATCCCTCATAGAACCATGCTGGTGCTGGGTCATGAAGTTCTTCTTATTGAGATAGTCCATGATGGCATCTCTTAGGAAACCCTCAAGGATTTTACCCACAGTAGAGGTTAAACAATATTATAAGAGGTTACAATAATGTCAGTTTTAATTTGCTTTTTTAAAAAATAATAAACATCACAAATCAGCAAATAACACGGACATATTTGGTGACCCTGTAATCATAACAACTCGCACAACACAACAATCAGATTATTTACAGGAATTGGCGTAAAAAAATGGCGTGATTGATATTTTGTCTCTATTAAACCCATAAAAAATGTAATAAAAATTTTAAGGCTGTCTTTTTTCTGCACGTTTTCTGCAGGTATCCGCACCACACAATGCAATAACAATCTTCTCTGATTATTGCGTGTTTGCTGTATTTCTTTTATACGTCTTCCCCCATAATTGATGCCTTTTTGGTGCAGATGTGAATCCGCATTTTTACTGCTTTTTTAGCGATACAGAAAAGCTTTGATTCTGCAACAGTGTTTTTTTTTTCCTTGCGTTTTTTTTCAGGCTGCTCATACAGACCTAGAGAAAAAAAGCACCAAAACCGCAGAGTACAGCAGGGTCTTCAGACACACCGAGGGAGGAGATTTCATGAAATCACATCCATATTGCGGAAACATTTAGATCGTGTTCACATGTAACGTAAATGCTACATTTGTTCTGCACAGATATTTTATTTATTTATTTTACTCACTTATATAGCGCCATTAATTCCACAGCGCTTTACAGAGATTATCGGTGCTGTCCCCATTGGGGTCACAAGCTAAATATTCTGCTGTGTTTAAATGTCCAAGCAAAGTGGATGTGATTTCATGAAAACTGTGCCCCCTGTGCATCTAAACACACTGCTGGGCTGTGCGGTTTTTATGCTTTTTTTCTCTAGGCTTCTATGTGGAGCTTAAAAAAAAACACATGAAAAAAACTGCAGATACTTTTTTAAGTGCAGAATCAAAGCTTTTCTGCAATATTAGGCTATGTGCCCACGTTGCATTTATGAAGCAGAAAATTTCTGCTGCATAAATGCAAGTCCTCTCCCGGAAAAACGCATGCGGAATTCCGCACGCGTTTATCGCGCATTTTTCGCGCGTTTATCACGCGTTTTCCACATGCGGAATTGCCTTGCGTTTTTTATGCATTGGACTAAGGCAATTCCGCTTGCGGAAACGCAAAATTAAATGACATGCTGCGGATTTTTGAACGCGGCATAAACGCTGCGGAAAAATCCGCAACATGTGCATAGAAGTTGCGGAATCCCATTGGGGAACATGGGGTGCGGATATACATGCGTTTTTCAAGCGTTTACGCTGCGGAAATTCCGCAGCATATACGCTTGAAAAATGCTACGTGGGCACACAGCCTAAAAAGCTCTTAAAAATGCGGCTTTACATGTATACCAGAAACGTATCAAATAAAGGGGAGAAGGCATAAAAATGGTGTAGTTTGGTGCGGACATCTGTAGAAAACAAAAACACACAGTATTTATGATACGTGTGAACACGGCCTTACAGACACCAAAAAGCCAGATGTCGAATAGTAAAACTAACATAACAATGAGAAAGTTCTGGAGGCTCCGACTGTGAATGAAGGAAAAAAAAAAAAAAATCCACAGGTCCCAACTAGAGCTAAGGAGGACGCACAGATAGCCTCTGTCCTGGCTAATCAAATGCTGCGCTGGGGTCTCCGGAAGTAAGAGATTTTCAACCTCCAATCCAGCCACCAGGTACCACTGATCTGGACGCTGGACCGGAGTCTCGTGAATCGATCCGCTCATCTCTAGTCCCAACTGTCCCAGATACAGCGGACAGTCCCGGATTTGGGTCTGAGCCCTGCAGTCTCAGGCGTCTGCTGAATGTCCCTCACTGCCATCGCCCCTCTGACATCTCCTCCTGCCAGGGTAGATAGAAATGCTAAACGGGTGTGAAGGGGTTAATGACCAGTGTCAGAGAGCTGCTGCCAAGACAAGTACATTTATGGGATGCAATAAAAGAGGTATAGATGCCAATGACAAGAACATGGTTTTGCCGCTGTACAAGTCCACACTTGGAATATTATTTTTAGATATACCGGACATTAGATATTAATTCAAATCTCAGTGTGATTTTCATGTCTTCAAATGAAGTAGTGATGGACCACAGCACTCCCGTTGTACTAGAAACACCTTTCCTCATTGCCTTTGTAGAAGCTGCTGATATGAATTTCTTCTGCTACTGTATTGAGACACCATTGATTTCTTGAGGAACCTTCGAATATGGGGAGGTGAAATGCATAGAGATAAGGTAGATCATGCTACAACCCCAATTCCCAAGAAGTTAGAATGCTGTGTGAAATGTAACAACACAACAATGCAATCTTCTCTTATAGGCATATTTTATTTACAACTGAACACATTTATTTTACTCACTTAGATAGCATCATTAATTCCACAGTGCTTTACTGACATCATCAGCACTGTCCCCATTGGGGCTCACAGTCTAGATTCAACATTAGCATGTTTTTGAAGTGTGGGATGATAACAGAGGAAACCCACACAAACATGGTGAGAACATACAGACTCCTTGCAGATGTTGTCCTTGGTGGGATTTGAACCCAGGACCTCAGTGCTACAAGGCTGCAGTGTTAACCACTGAGCCACCGTGCTTCTCGCAGATTAAGTCGGAAGGTGAAAGTTTTTTTTAAATGAATATGAATGTGAATAAAATATGGCTACAATAGATTTCCAAGTCATTGCAATCTTGTTTTCTTTACATTATACACATATTTCCAACTATTTGGGAATTGGAGTTGCACATGAGAGTATACTGTTTCTTTATTTGAGGGGACTTATGCTGAATTTTCATGACTTGGCACTGCTATTTATATTGTATGCATACTTCTAACATTGCTACCTACATCGTGAGACTATTTAGTTATTCATTAACCCTTCTATGGTGGTGGTGGCAATTTATATTAATATATAGCACAACACTGTTATGATAGTGTATATTTTGGCACAATTTCTGTTCTGAGCACACATTGTAAATCTCTAGTACTTCTTAAGCTATAGTGATCGTTGGTGAGATTCTTTTTTTTTCTGTCTTTTTCTTACAGTAAGGATAGGACCTATTAAGGCCATCCGACATTGAGTGTGGGCGACTGCTCGTTTACCTGGGGTCCCAACGTCCACGGATAGGAAGGAGTCAGTACTAGGGCATAATAGGGTCTAACATTATAAATGATTGGTAAAGATTATTTTGACTCTTCTTTAGCCTTATAGCTGGAACCATACTAATAATGACTAACTTTGTTAATTTAGCCTCATTCCTAGTTTATCCCTTTGGAAATTAGGTCTGCAGCCCCCAGCTGTCAGCTTTATATTGGCCGGTTATCAAAAATAAAGGGGTCCCATGTTTTTTTTTTAAATTATCATGCCACTGCTCAGCCATGAAATCCAGATAAAGCAGAGCTGGACTCATCGAGGAACAAATGGATTGTCACCGGACAGGTGAGGAATATGTTTTATTATTTTTAATTATACAGTAATAAATGGGAAAAAGAGGGTGGGAAGTGTTTCTTTCAAATGTGTGTTTATTTCAGTTAAAGAACTTTACTCGATGTGTGTTTTTATAAAATTTGACTTTGGGGTCAGCAATACGCCTCTATAAATGCCTCTCCATAACGAACACCTGGGCTTGATGTCAGCTGACGTTACAAAGCGGACATCAACCCCACAAATATTACCCCTCTTGCCACCGCACCAGGGCAAGTGGGAAGAGTGGAGGCTGAGTGCCAGAATTGGCATATCTTATGGATTTGCCATTTCTGGGGTGGCTGGGGGCTAATTTTCTTAGTCTGGGAGGGGGCCAATATCCATGTCTCTTTCCTAGGCTATTAATATCAGCCCACAGCTGTATGTTTAGCCTTTGCTGAATATTGAATATAGGGGGGATTCATGTAATTTTTTGGGGGGTCTCCCCTATAATAACCAGTAAAGGCTAATCAAACAGCTGTGAGCTGATATTAATAGCCTGGGAACCTTTATGACTATTGGCTCCTTTCCAGAATATTAACATGAGCCCCCAGCCATCGGCTTTCCCTCAGCTGGTTATGAAAATGACAGGGGGACCCCACACAGTTTTTTCCATTTTTTTTAAATTTATTAACAAGTACAGTAAAATATACACCCAATGTAACCTTAGTGTACAATCTTCAGGTGTTCCAACAGCTGGAAACTGTAACAGTGACCCTGAAACAGTAACCCTAAAATGTTCCTCAAAGTTTCCCATGAGGTTTCTGAGCCTCGCAGCACCTGGGAGACTCGGTGGCTGTGAACTAAGGTTTCCTGAGTTCAGAGCTACTGGGTCTCATGGTAGCTTGAGTGCCAGACTGATGAATGCCGAAGTGCCGATTGCTGGACTCGCGGTCGTTCATCAGTCCGGCACTGGCACTTGCAAAGGAAGAGAAATAGTTGCTATGAACTAAGGTGACCTTACTGTACTCATTAATAAGTTAAATTTTCATAACCAGGAACTAGATTCTGTTATGGGATGTTGATCGAGGGAAATAGACTATTTGCCATATATTTATTCGGCAAGAAATATTTTCCCAAATATGAGGAAATTGGCATCTGCCACATGGGTTTTTTTGCTTCCCTTGGATCAGCATGTTAGGTTATAATTATAACTCAATGTACGTGTGTCTTCTTTCACCCTTAAAACTATGAACACTTTTGGGATGAAATAGAGCAGAGATTGAGAGACCCTCTAGTCTAAGGCTATGTGCCCATGATGCAGAAATGCTGGATATTTTTTCCTCTTCTCCCTGGTAGGAAAAACGCATGCGGTTTTTACATGCGTTTTTCCCGCCAGGTAGAAGCGTTTGTCAAGCGTCTTTGCATGTATTTCTGCATGCGGGTTATCAAGCGCTTTTCCAAGCGATTTTAGCATCACTTGGAAAAGTGCTTGACAACTTGGTCACACTATATAAATCCATGCAACCGGCATGGGTTTATAGTAGTGTGACCAAGTTAGTTAAAAAAAAAGAATAAGAATGGTAAAAAATAAAAAATAAAGATTATACTCGCCTTCCAATGTCCTCCCGGTGTTTTCTCTACTCCGTCCGGTCTCTTGCACTGCTCGCGGTGGTGTGAAGGACCTGCGGTGACATCAGGTCACATGACTCAATGATGTCATGGCAGGTCCTTCACAACACCGCGACCCATACCGCAGACCAGACGGAGGGGAGAAAACACCAGGAGGACATCGGAAGGTAAGTATAATCTTTATTTTTTATTTTAAATTCTTTTGTTTTACAGTTTCTATGGTACCCAGGTCTGGATGAAAGTCTCCTCTCCTCCAGACCTGGGTACCATCCGCACATTGGACCGTGTGATATCTACTTGTGCACATGTAGTGATGCGGATGTCATGCGGTCCAATGCAAGTCAATGGTGGCAAATACGCTGCGTGTCTGCAAAATTAATGGACATCCGCAGCATGGGCATTGACATTGCGGCTTGTCATTTGGGGACCATGGGGGACGAATTACCAAGCGTTTCCAAAGCGTTTACGCTGCGTAAATTCCGCAGCATAAACGCTTGGAAAATGCTTCATGGGCACGCAGCCTAACCTCGTCCTACTTTTCAGTACCAAATCTCAGAAATGTTCTTCTGGGTGAATAGGCAAAAATTTCCACAGACACACTCCCAAATCTTGTAGAAAGTTTTCCCAGAAGAGTTAAAGCTGTTATCGCTACAAGGGGAAACCAACTCCATATTGATGCTTATGGATTTACAATGAGATGTCATAAAAGCTCCTGCAGGTGTAATTTGTAGTTGTCCCAATTCTCTTGTTTGTATGTTGTATATATATATAGATGATTTTGGCAGTGGCTCTCTCATGTATAACACAATAACGTACGTCTGGGTCAAACATTCCTATGTACAGTAGAGTCGAACAATAGTTCATCCGACAGGCATCTAATGTGTATATCCAGCTTTACTTAGATACAGTCTGTTACAGTTGCAATCAAAATTATTCTACCTCCATTGCAAACTAGGTTGATTAGCAAAATGTACAATTTTTTTGCCGTTTTAATAAACTAAGAATGCAATAACAATTTATATAGCTCAACACTGCCAATATGGCAAGTAGTTTCTCCAAATTCAGTATAAAATTTTGCCTGCAGACATTTATTGTACTGTTCTCCAGCCCTTTGGGCAACAAACTACCTTTTGTTACAGCCAGATATTTAAACCTTTAACTCATCAGTCCAGAACTCCCGCTGCTATTTTTCTGTACTCCACTAACTATATTTTTGTGTATAGATGAATCACTTGGCCTTGTTTTCATGTGGAAGGTCTGGCTTTTCGGTCGTAATACTTCTATGAACACCACTTCTAGCCAGACTATTCTGAAATGTAGAATGGTGTAGCTGGCTCCCATGGGTTGCTTCCAGTTCTGAGCTGATGGGACTGCAAGACATCTTCTAATTTTGAAGGGAAGTAAGTATGTGTGGTTATGTGTGCGGGTCAATGTGTGGATCTATGGTGCACAGGAGTTGTCTGCTATTTACATTCATAAATCAGACCACACAAGTGCATACTCAGATTTTTTTTCACATGGACCTGAGGTTCATGTGAAAAAAAAAGTGAACTTGCACTTAGGCCAACACTGCGTCCATCTGCACTCCCTTTTCCACATGGTCAACTTATGTAAAGAATATACCTTTGTCTGAACATAGGAAAATGAAAACTTGGGGCAAATGTTATAAGGAAGGGGGGAGTAGAGCCTGTGGAGTCAGAGCCTGCAATGCAGTTCAAGTGTACAAAACTCTGCCAGTGACACCACCAGAGCCTGCGGATCAGTAGCTTTATCTCCTGCCTGTAATGTTGAAGATTGTGGATTCGAGACCTAGGGAGACTCGCAAAAAAAAGGGAAAATTTAATTTTTGTAATTGCCTTTTATTATTTTTAGTAGTTTTATAGGAACAAAAAAACCTTTTTGGTGCATATGTGAATACACATTTTTAATAGTACAAAAAAGCTTTGATTCTGCACTTAAAAATGCACCATTTTTTTTACCTTGCGTTTTTTCAGGTTCCACATAGCATAGAAGCCTATAGAGAAAAAAAGCACCAAAACCACAGAGCACAGCAGCGTCTTTAGATGCGCCAAGGGCTGAGATTTCATGAAATCACATCCACTTTGCTTAGACATTTAGACCATTGTTCGCATGTAGCGTGAATGCTACTTTTTTTGCACAGAAAATTGGATGTGATTTCTTGAAAACTGCGCCCTCTGTGCATCTAAACACGTGGCTGAACTGTGCGGTGCTTTTATTTCACTGGAGGCTTCTATGTGGAGCCTTAAAAAACACATGTAAAATACTGCAGTTACTTTTTTAAGTGCAGAATCAAAATGCTTTTCTGTAGTATAAAAAGCACTTAAAAACACAGCACCAAATATGGGGGAAAAGGCATAAAAGTGCAGCAAAAAGGCAATAATCAGAGAACATTGTTATTGTGTAATTTGGTGCGGACATCTGCAGAAAGCAATTACACAGTATTTATGGTATGTGTGATTTAGGTCTAGGCCATGCAGTCTCGGGGGTCTGCTGAATGTACCTCACTGTCAGCGTGCCTCTGACATCTCCTCCTGCCATGGAAGAAAGAAATGGTAAATGGGCATGGATTGGGATGTGGCCAGGGGCGTGACAAAAATTTGCAACAGAGCATGATTTGTCCCTCTTTCGTTTCTTCAAAAGTTGGGAGGTGTGGTGTAGCCCACCTCTATGGCTCTATGCAGTTTTAGCAAAGTGGTTCAGTTTTTTTAAATCTCAATGGCTATGAGGGTACGGAGTCTTCTTGCTGAGTTTTCAGAGCAGAGACTTATAGAAACCCTGAGTTTTTGAGTTTTGGAAGAGGATATGGAAAGTTTTCTCTCAGTTTCTGCTCCAAAAACTCTTTTAAAAACTCAGTGCCCTAGTAATATTTGCCCCTCTTTGTGCCCTGAAAAATAATAGCACCATCCTTTTGTGCCCCACACAATAACAATACCTTCTCTGTGCCCCTAAACAGTAATACTGTACTTCATCCTAGTAGTAATGGATCCCTGTGTCTCCCTTTATTTCTATAGGATACTGTATAACTGATGTCCGCCTGTGCCTCATTTAATAATAATCCCCCTTGACCTCTTATAATAATGACCTTGAATCTTCTTATAATACTAAAACCCCACTGTGCCTTCTTATAATAATAATAACGCCCCCCCACATTGATTCTCCTTATAATAATGGCCCACAGTGCCTCTTTATTGTAATAATGCCCCAGAGCAGGGGTGTACATAGAAATAAGGGGAAATCACAGCAAAAGTCCTATCACAGAACATTGGCGCAGTCATAGAAGGAAATTCCTCCCAACTTTTCAAGACATTCAGTATGTATTGCAGCACCTGCACAGTTATTCTACTGTGGAGAATGACAGGCCTGGCGTGTCACTCTCCACAAGAAGAAACATTAACCCTTAGACCTCAGTCAGAGCCTGTCATATAGCCAAATCAGACCTCTTACTTTGCACTGATGAGGGGCAACACCACAAAACACTATGTCTGCAAATTGAGATTCTGGTTTGGCTTTTATCCTAAGTCACATGGCAAGGCTTGTTAAAGGGTCGATATTGACTTTTAAGATTGCTACTTCCAAAGGGTAGCACTAGATTTCTAGTCCTTTTCCTCTCTGAAGAGACAATTTGCATATTTAATCACTGATTCACAGTATTCACAGCATAGACAATTGCCTTCAGATGACCCCAAAGATAAAAGTCTAAGGGGGTCAGATCGGGAGACCTTGGTGGCCATTCAACTGGCCCACGATGACCAATCCACTTTCCAGGAAACTGTTCATGTAGGAATGCTCGGACCTGACACCCATAATGTGGTGGTGAACCATCTTGTTGGAAAAACTCAGGGAACATGCCATCTTCAGTGCATAAAGAGGGCAACACATCATCATGTAGCAATTTCAGATATCCAATGGCATTGAGGTTTCCATTGATGAAGAATGGCTCCACTATCTTTGTACCCCATATACCACACCATACCATCAAGATACGAGATGTGCAGCATCTGAAACAACAGATACTGGAAGCCTGTGCTAGCATTTTTTCTGCGGTGTTGCTATCAGTGTGTCAAGAGTGGGAGAAGATGGTTGCATTGACAATCCAACACAATGGGCAGCACTTTGAACACATTTTATAAGTGGTCATAAACTTGTAAAAAACTCATGAAATAATAAGGTTACGTTAAATCCAAGCACACCATTGTTTTTCTTATGAAATTCTCAATAAGTTTGATGTGTCACATGACCCTCTTCCCATTGAAAAAAATAAAGTTGGATCGAAAATGGCCGACTTCAAAATAGCACACCATGGTCACCACTAGTGTTGAGCGATACCTTCCGATATCGCGAAATATCGGATCGGATTGGATCGGACCGATACCGAAAAAGTATCGGATATCGCCGATTCCGATACCGGAAACCAATGCAAGTCAATGGGACATAAATATCGGAATTAAAATAAACCCTTTCTTTCCTTGTAGGTTAATTCTACATGAAGGAAAACAACTAAGAATAATGTAGAATGTATTGGGGGAGGTGGGGGAGACAATAAAGGCATAGAGGTTTAGCCCAGTCAAATGGAATAGCAGGAATTACTATTTTTTTAAGATGTTCTGAGTTACGGAAATATTAACTATGTTAAGTATTTTTATATTTTGTCAGATATTTATGTTTCACTACTTCCATGCTCTTCACCTTCTTTTTTACTTCTCCCACACTTTCTCCTTCATCATCCTCAGCATCTTTTTCATCCACTTCTTCTTCACCTTCTTCTTCTTCACCTTCTTCGTATTATTCTTTTTTTTACATTCTTCATATTCTACTTCTTCATCTTCTTCATATTCTTCTTCTTCATCATATTCTTATTTGTGACAGGCATTCCTGTAGTTGTTATCTATAAAAGGTTGGACGTTACACCTTTCATTCTGCCCGTCACAAAAGATTCACAACAGGATTTGTCCGCGTTCAGTTTGGCCTGCAGCAGCAGGTCTTTTCCAGGGGCACCACGAGGAGGAACGGACTCACCCCCATACACTGCTTAGTCATATTCTGCTTATAATTTAGATATTATCTTTTGCTCTGAATTTTAATCTTATGCTTCATGTTCTTCCGCTTTTTGTTCTGCAGCTTCTTGTATTTCTGCTTCTTGGTTTTCTGTCTCCTGTTCTTCTGTATCTTGGTACTTGTCTTCTCTTCTTTGTCCTCTTGGTCAACTTCTTCAGGGTCATCTTCTTGGTCTTCTTCAGGGTGGTCTTCAGGGTGGTCGTCTTCCGGGTCCTCGTCTTCGGGGTCCTCGTCTTCTTCGGGTTGGTCTTCTGGGTCCTCGTCTTCGGGGTCCTCGTCTTCTTCGGGGTGGTCTTCAGGGTCCTCGTCTTCTTCGGGGTGGTCTTCAGGGTCCTCGTCTTCAGGGTCCTCGTCTTCTTCGGGGTGGTCTTCAGGGTCCTCGTCTTCAGGGTCGTCGTCTTCGGGGTCCTCGTCTTCTTCGGGTTGGTCTTCAGGGTCCTCGTCTTCAGGGTCCTCGTCAGGGAGATCCAGAGTGATTACCAAGAACCATTTCAAAAAGCTTGAACTTGGAAATGTAGCAGAAAGTACAAGAAGGCTGAGGAACTACCGAGGACCAGCTGACGGTACTGGAACCCGGGTGGGTAGCAGAAGGTACAAGAGCCAATGGAACTACCGATGACCAGCTGATGTTACTGGAACTCGGTTACTAAGCAGGAGGTACCTGTGCCAGAAAGCACTACCAAGGACCAGCAGACGTTGGTGGAACTTGGATACCGAGAAGGAGGCACCTAATCCAAAGGCACTGCCGAGAACCAGCTGACGGTACTGGAACCCGGATGGGTAGCAGAAGGTACCCATGTAAAAAAAAGTTCAAGGCCGCGAGCCGGCCGCAGTTACCAAAACCCACAGTCCTACAGGGGGTGCTTGTCCTATTGGCACTATGGAACCAGCCTTCATTGCCAGATCCCGCAGCCCACATAGGAGTCACCTAAACTGCAGGCACCATAGAGTCGGCTAACCCGACCGCAACACGACAGGACAACGCATTGGAGGCAAAGTGACGTTGACACTACCCGGAAACAGCTGGCGTGCTGTAACCAGGCTGGGCAGGAGGGAGTACCCGTGCCAAAGACACTGCCGAGAACCAGCTGACGGTACTGGAACCTGGATGGGTAGCAGAAGATACAAGAGCAAATGGAACTACCGAGGACCAGCTGACGGTACTGGAACCCGGATGGGTAGCAGAAGGTACAAGAGCCAATGGAACTACCGAGGACCAGCTGATGTTACTGGAACTCGGTTACTAAGCAGGAGGTACCTGTGCCAGAAAGCACTACCAAGGACCAGCAGACGTTGGTGGAACTTGGATACCGAGAAGGAGGCACCTAATCCAAAGGCACTGCCGAGAACCAGCTGACGGTACTGGAACCCGGATGGGTAGCAGAAGATACAAGAGCAAATGGAACTACCGAGGACCAGCTGACGGTACTGGAACCCGGATGGGTAGCAGAAGGTACAAGAGCCAATGGAACTACCGAGGACCAGCTGATGTTACTGGAACTCGGTTACTAAGCAAGAGGTACCTGTGCCAGAAAGCACTACCAAGGACCAGCAGACGTTGGTGGAACTTGGATACCGAGAAGGAGGCACCTAATCCAAAGGCACTGCCGAGAACCAGCTGACGGTACTGGAACCCGGATGGGTAGCGGAAGGTACCCATGTAAAAAAAAGTTCAAAGCCGCGAGCCGGCCGCAGTTACCAAAACCCACAGTCCTACAGGGGGTGCTTGTCCTATTGGCACTATGGAACCAGCCTTCATTGCCAGATCCCGCAGCCCACATAGGAGTCACCTAAACTGCAGGCACCATAGAGTCGGCTAACCCGACCGCAACACGACAGGACAACGCATTGGAGGCAAAGTGACGTTGACACTACCCGGAAACAGCTGGCGTGCTGGAACCAGGCTGGGCAGGAGGGAGTACCCGTGCCAAAGACACTGCCGAGAACCAGCTGACGGTACTGGAACCCGGATGGGTAGCAGAAGATACAAGAGCAAATGGAACTACCGAGGACCAGCTGACGGTACTGGAACCCAGATGGGTAGCAGAAGATACAAGAGCAAATGGAACTACCGAGGACCAGCTGACGGTACTGGAACCCAGATGGGTAGCAGAAGGTACAAGAGCCAATGGAACTACCGAGGACCAGCTGATGTTACTGGAACTCGGTTACTAAGCAGGAGGTACCTGTGCCAGAAAGCACTACCAAGGACCAGCAGACGTTGGTGGAACTTGGATACCGAGAAGGAGGCACCTAATCCAAAGGCACTGCCGAGAACCAGCTGACGGTACTGGAACCCGGATGGGTAGCGGAAGGTACCCATGTAAAAAAAAGTTCAAGGCCGCGAGCCGGCTGGCAGTTACCAAAACCCACAGTCCTACAGGGGGTGCTTGTCCTATTGGCACTATGGAACCAGCCTTCATTGCCAGATCCCGCAGCCCACATAGGAGTCACCTAAACTGCAGGCACCATAGAGTCGGCTAACCCGACCGCAACACGACAGGACAACACATTGGAGGCAAAGTGACGTTGACACTACCCGGAAACAGCTGGCGTGCTGGAACCAGGCTGGGCAGGAGGGAGTACCCGTGCCAAAGTCACTGCCGAGAACCAGCTGACGGTACTGGAACCCGGATGGGTAGCAGAAGGTACAAGAGCCAATGGAACTGCCGAGAACCAGCTGGCGGTGCTGGAGCCCAGGGTAAATACTAAAAACAGAGGAGCCAGAGGTGTATTTGGAGGAGGTTTTAAATCCGTAGTACAGTGGATGTGGACAAAGCAGGAGAATTTGCCGGACACACAGCTGGGGATCAGCTGACGTTACTGAACCCCAATAACACTGGAGCAAGCGTTGACTGTGCAGACGGCACTTCTGAGCAGCAACTAGCGGTATTGGAGCCCAGGGTAAATACTAAAAACGGAGGAGCCAGAGGTGTATTTGGAGGAGGTTTTAAATCCGTAGTACAGTGGATGTGGACAAAGCAGGAGAATTTGCCGGACACACAGCTGGGGATCAGCTGACGTTACTGAACCCCAATAACACTGGAGCAAGCGTTGACTGTGCAGACGGCACTTCTGAGCAGCAACTAGCGGTATTGGAGCCCAGGGTAAATACTAAAAACGGAGGAGCCAGAGGTGTATTTGGAGGAGGTTTTAAATCCGTAGTACAGTGGATGTGGACAAAGCAGGAGAATTTGCCGGACACACAGCTGGGGATCAGCTGACGTTACTGAACCCCAATAACACTGGAGCAAGCGTTGACTGTGCAGACGGCACTTCTGAGCAGCAACTAGCGGTATTGGAGCCCAGGGTAAATACTAAAAACGGAGGAGCCAGAGGTGTATTTGGAACAGGTTTTAAATCCGTAGTACAGTGGATGTGGACAAAGCAGGAGAATTTGCCGGACACACAGCTGGGGATCAGCTGACGTTACTGAACCCCAATAACACCGCAGCAAGTGTTGACTGTGCAGACGGCACTTCCGAGCGCCAACTGGCGGTGTTGGAGCCCAGGGATAAGAATGAAAACAGAGAGGAGCCAGAGGTGTAATTGGAGCAAGTTTTAAATAAGTAGCACAGTGAATATGGACAGAGCAGGAGAAATTGCCGTGAACACAGCAGGGGAACAGCTGACGTTACTGAACCCCAATAACACCGCAGCAAGTGTTGACTGTGCAGACGGCACTTCTGAGCGCCAACTGGCGGTGTTGGAGCCGAGGGATAAGAATGAAAACAGAGGAGCCAGAGGTGTAATTGGAGCAACTTTAAAATGTGTAGTACAGTGGATGTGGACAAAGCAGGAGAAATTGCCGTCCGCACAGCAGGGGAACAGCTGACGTTACTGAACCCCAATAACACCGCAGCAAGTGTTGACTGTGCAGACGGCACTTCCGAGCGCCAACTGGCGGTGCTGGAGCCCAGCGATAAGAATGAAAACAGAGGAGCCAGAGGTGTAATTGGAGCAACTTTAAAATGTGTAGTACAGTGGATGTGGACAAAGCAGGAGAAATTGCCGTCCGCACAGCAGGGGAACAGCTGACGTTACCGAACCCCAATAACACGGCAGCAAGTGTTGACTGTGCAGACAGCACTTCCGAGCGCCAACTGGCGGTGCTGGAGCCCAGGGATAAGAATAAAAACAGAGAGGAGCCAGAGGTGTAATTGGAGCAAGTTTTAAATAAGTAGCACAGTGAATATGGACAGAGCAGGAGAAATTGCCGTGAACACAGCAGGGGAACAGCTGACGTTACTGAACCCCAATAACACCGCAGCAAATGTTGACTGTGCAGACGGCACTTCTGAGCGCCAACTGGCGGTGTTGGAGCCCAGGGATAAGAATGAAAACAGAGGAGCCAGAGGTGTAATTGGAGCAACTTTAAAATGTGTAGTACAGTGGATGTGGACAAAGCAGGAGAAATTGCCGTCCGCACAGCAGGGGAACAGCTGACGTTACCGAACCCCAATAACACCGCAGCAAGTGTTGACTGTGCAGACGGCACTTCCGAGCGCCAACTGGCGGTGCTGGAGCCCAGGGATAAGAATGAAAACAGAGGAGCCAGAGGTGTAATTGGAGCAACTTTAAAATGTGTAGTACAGTGGATGTGGACAAAGCAGGAGAAATTGCCGTCCGCACAGCAGGGGAACAGCTGACGTTACTGAACCCCAATAACACCGCAGCAAGTGTTGACTGTGCAGACGGCACTTCTGAGCGCCAACTGGCGGTGTTGGAGCCCAGGGATAAGAATGAAAACAGAGGAGCCAGAGGTGTAATTGGAGCAACTTTAAAATGTGTAGTACAGTGGATGTGGACAAAGCAGGAGAAATTGCCTCCCGCACAGCAGGGGAACAGCTGACGTTACCGAACCCCAATAACACGGCAGCAAGTGTTGACTGTGCAGACAGCACTTCCGAGCGCCAACTGGCGGTGCTGGAGCCCAGGGATAAGAATAAAAACAGAGAGGAGCCAGAGGTGTAATTGGAGCAAGTTTTAAATAAGTAGCACAGTGAATATGGACAGAGCAGGAGAAATTGCCGTGAACACAGCAGGGGAACAGCTGACGTTACTGAACCCCAATAACACCGCAGCAAGTGTTGACTGTGCAGACGGCACTTCCGAGCGCCAACTGGCGGTGTTGGAGCTCAGGGATTACAGTTCAGGTGGTAGAAACATGAACAGAACAGGAGACCTGGATACTGTTGCCAACCAATTATTTATTCTGGAAGAGGACTGGCAAATTCATGAGAGATCCAGGCCTTGTTCATTTTGAGAAAAGTAAGCCGGTCAACGTTATCGGAGGATAGTCGCATGCGACGGTCTGTTAGTACACCACCTGCGGCACTAAAGACGCGTTCCGATAATACACTAGCAGCAGGGCAAGCCAGCACCTCCAATGCATACTGACTAAGCTCTGGCCATGTATCCAGCTTACAGACCCAAAACTTGAAGGGAGAAGAGCCATCTGGGAGTACACTAAGAGGGCAAGACATGTAGTCTGTCACCATCTGACGGAAACGTTGCCTCCTGCTGTCTGGAGCCGTCTGTGATGGTGTAGACATTTGTGGCGGCGGGGACACAAAACTTTGCCACATTTCGGCCATAGTGGTCTTGCCTTGTGCTGAGGCGCTGCTTCTGCTCCCTCTTTGTGCAGAGCTTCCTCCACTGTCTCGACGCACTGAGCTGCTTTGTAAAGCACTAGCAGCACTGCTCTCGGTTGGAATGGAGAACATGATGGAATGCACCAGTGCGTCTTGGTACTCCCGCATTTTACGCTCCCGGTTCAACGGTGTTATGAGGCTTTGTAAGTTGTCCCGGTAGCGAGGATCTAGGAGGGTGGACACCCAATAATCAGCCGTGTTGAGAATGTGGGCGATGCGGCGGTCGTTTCTCAGGCACTGCAGCATGAAATCAACCATGTGCTGCAGACTGCCAACTGGCCAAGAAACGCTGTCCCCTGCTTGAGGCGTGATCTCTGCCTGCTCTGCATCACCCCACCCTCGCTCTAGATACTGACTACTAGAGCATTGTGTACCTCCCTCCTCTGGACAGATGTCTTCCTCATCCATTGACTCCTCCTCATCCTCCTCACAAAGTGTCCCCTGCCTAGGCCTTTGTGAGGAACCACGTTGTGCAGACTGTAGAGAAGCAGATGGCATTTGTGACTCCTCATCCTCCACCTCTTCCAAAACCTCGTCCCTTAGTGCTTGCAGTGTTTTTTCAAGCAGGCAGATAAGGGGGATAGTCATGCTGACTAGTGCATCATCTGCACTCGCCATCCGCGTGGAATAATCGAAGGCACGCAAAACGTGGCAAATGTCCTTCATAGAGGCCCACTCAGTGGTGGTGAAGTGTGAACGGCGCGCACTGCGACTTGTTTGCGCCTGCTGCAGCTGGTACTCCATTACTGCTGCCTGCTGCTCACACAACCTCTCCAACATATGTAACGTTGAATTCCACCTGGTGGGTAGGTCACATATGATGCGATGTTCCGGAAGACGTAATCGGCGCTGCAGAGCTGCAATGCGTGATCTTGCATTGCTGGAACGCCGCAAATGAGCGCACTCTATGCGGACCTTGTGAAGCAGTGCATCAAGATCCGGATAGTCCCTCAAAAAACTCTGCACGACCAAGTTGAGCACATGTGCCAGACATGGGATGTGAGTGAGGTTGCCTAGGCCCAGAGCTGCCACCAGATTTCAGCCATTGTCACACACTACCATGCCTGGCTGGAGATTCGCTGGCACAAACCACACGTCGCTCTGCTGCTTGATGGCATTCCAGAGCTCCTGCGCTGTGTGGCTTCGATTCCCCAAAGAAATTAATTTTAATACGGCCTGTTGACGTTTGGCCACGGCTGTGCTCATATCGGTCATCATAACAGGTAACCGTTCACGGGTCGATGTGGAGGTAGACCGTGACGGCTCCTGCAGCGCTGATTCAGAGGAACTGGAGTATGAGGAGGAGTCAATGTGTACAGACTGGATTCCTGCAATCCTTGGAGTTGGCAGAACACGTACAGCGCCACTCTCAAGATTTGTACCCGGCTCCACAACATTTACCCAATGGGCAGTGAGGGAAAGGTATCGTCCTTGTCCATGCTTACTGGTCCACGCATCAGTGGTCAGGTGGACCTTGCTACTGACGGCGTTTTGTAGCGCATGTTTAATTTTTCCCTCCACATGATGTTGCAGGGCAGGGACGGCTTGCCTGCTGAAATAAAAGCGGCTGGGCACGTTGTATTGTGGGACTGCCAATGCCATAAAGTTACGGAATGTGTCAGTCTCCACCAGCCTGAATGATAGCATTTCAAGGGCCAGTAGTTTAGCAATGCCAGCATTCAGAGCCTGTGCTCGGGGGTGGTTTGCCGAGTATGGGCGCCTTTTCTCCCATGCCTGTGCTAACGATGGCTGTAGACTGGCCTGGGAGTGTGAGGATGACTGGGAAAGTGGTGCTGTGGGTGGAATTACACTGTGTCTCTGTACAACAGTGCCAGAGATTCTTCCATGGCGATCCTGTGAGGAAGCCGAACCAGCTGTGTGTGAGCTGGAGGAAGAGGCTACAACACGAGCTGAAGAGGTGGTAGGTGGCGCTGTAGGTTGGCCTAGGTCTTCAGTGTGTTTTTGTAACTCCACCACGTGCTTGGTCCGCACATGTTTCCACATATTTGTGGTATTGAGGTTGCTGACACTTTTCCCTCTTTTCACCTTCTGATTACACAGCTTGCATTTGACAAAGCAAATGTCATCTGCAACTGTGTCAAAAAAGGACCAGGCACTGCAAGTCTTGGGAGCGCCCGCTTTGGATTTTGGAAGAGCCATGCTCCTAATGGGTGCCGAAGTGGAGGCTACAGGCAACCAAGTCTGTCCCCTCCCTCTCCCTCCTTTTTGGGCCGTTCGGGGAATCTCTTCCTCAGAGCTGCTCCCACCACCTTCCTGTCCCTCACGCCATGATGGGTCAAGGACCTCATCATCTACACCACCCTCTTCAAACAACTGCTTCTCCTGGGTAGTCTCGACAGCACAGTACGCACCAGAAAGTGGCACCTGAGTCTCATCATCAGATGCGTACTGAGGTGTGCTGCTGACCATAGGCACTGGCCCACCCGCCTCTTCAGATTCAGAGAGACAAAACGGTTGCGCATCACTGCATACTACATCTTCTTCAAATTCTAGAATTCTGCTTGGCTGGCCCCCTCTTTCCAAGCCAAGAGATTCAGAGAACAGAAGTAGAGATGGCTCCTGTCCAGGGCTCTCTGACTGCCTGGGCAATTTGGCAGGTGGTGAAGAGACAGATGGGTGCTCTTCAGTGCTCAGGACCTGAGAGGATCTGGAACTAATTGAAGTCGATGCATTAGCTGCCATCCATCCGACAACGGCTTCAATTTGGTCCTCGCGCAGCAGTGGGGTACGGCTAGCTCCTACAAAGCTGCGCATAAAGGACTGTTCCCTGGTAAAACTGGGGGATGCTGAGTCACTGGTGCCCGCAGCAGGCACAGAATCCCCACGTCCTCTCCCTGCAGGCACAGAATCCTCATGTCCTCTCCCTGCAGAAACTCCACGCCCACGCCCACATGCCTTACTCCCTGCCTTCTTCATCTTGGTAGACTGATAAAGATAGGCAGAAAAGTACTAAGGGCTTAGTGTGCTTATTCCTGAACAGCTGCTAACAGGTATAACACTAATTTTATAAAGTGTGGACTAGACTTTAATATGAGCTAATGTGGCCTACACAACTGTAAAGTGGAGTGTTTGGTGAACTTTATTTAGGTTTTTTTTTGTCACAAAAAGACACTGGATGTGCCTAAAGATGTAATAACGATAGTATCACAAACTTTTTGTAGCTATTACAATGTAGGAAGGTAACCTACAATGCAATAGATGAGGCTGCAAAAAATAGGCTAATACTAATCTGGCTGGGGCTGCAGGGCCCAATGCTGCAGAAAGGCTCCTTTATCTACTCCTATATAGTGTGTTTGGAATCAATTTAGCTGAATACGGATGGAACCACCACACTAATAGGAGAAATCAGGAAAAATTATGAATTGGCAATAAAGGACAATGTATGAGGCAGTGACACACACTGAGTGCACTACAACCAGATGTGGTTGAAGCACACACTACAGGGTGAGCTGCACTCACACACCAGACCTTGCAGACAGCGGTGAACAGTACAGATGCAGAGCACTGTGCACTAGCGCTGCAAGACCAAAAAAATTTCTCTATCTACTCCTATATAGTGTGTTTGGAACCAATTTAGCTGAATATGGATGGAACCACCACACTAATAGGAGATATCAGGAAAAATTATGAATTGGCAAAAAAGGACAATGTATGAGGCAGTGACACACACTGAGTGCACTACAACCAGACGGGGTTGAAGCACACACTACAGGGTGAGCTGCACTCACACACCAGACCTTGCAGACAGCGGTGAACAGTACAGATGCAGAGCACTGTGCACTAGTGCTGCAAGACGGAAAAAAATTTCTCTATCTACTCCTATATAGTGTGTTTGGAACCAATTTAGCTGAATACAGATGGAACCACCACACTAATAGGAGATATCAGGAAAAATTATGAATTGGCAAAAAAGGACAATGTATGAGGCAGTGACACACACTGAGTGCACTACAACCAGACTTGGCTGAAGCACACACTACAGGGTGAGCTGCACTCACACACACAGACCTTGCAGACAGCGGTGAACAGCACAGAGAACTGTGCACTAGCGCTGCAAGGCACAGTGATTTAGAAAGTAGTTTGGGTAAAGCAGTATAGAGCAAATAGGTAGCTAAAACTGTCCCTCAGAACAACAGCGTCCTATCCCTAACTGAATTCACAGCAGAGTGAGCTCAAAATGGCGGCGGCGGCTTTTATAGTGCATCATGACATCATTTCAGCAGCCAATCACAGCCATGCCATTAGTTAAGATGCCTACATGCCTAACAGGATGTGCCCACACTTCTTAGGATCCTCATTGGCTGAATAAAATGAAAATGGCTCATTGCATTATGGGAACTTCCGATTCCGGTATACGATATTGCAAAAGTATCGGAAATAAGTATCGGAATTCCGATACCGCGAATATCGGCCGATACCCGATATTTCAGTATCGGAATGCTCAACACTAGTCACCACACATCTGCAAAAGTTTTCCCCCTCCCATATACTAATGTGCCACAAACAGGAAGTTGATATCACCAACCATTCCCATTTCATTTAAGTGTATCCATACAAATGGCCCACCCTGTATATCAATATAAAAAGTAGAGGCAGCACTCCAGAGTAATGGTGAAAAAGTGGTTTATTCAACCCAGCAACTTCTGACCTGATGTATGCTAGTGACGCGCCCCTGGGCCTGCTGTGTCGCGCAGCGTCTCGCGCACGGGGGCTTACCCGGAACCGGATCAGATGAGGGTTGCAGTCTCCGAGTGGCGGGGACCCGGTCCGTGCCCAGGGGGTCAGACTCAGTGTGTGGCAGTCTTGATAGATGTTATTTGAGTGTCGACTACACCACCCGTTGATTTGCAGCTATGGAGCTGCCGCTGCAGGGCAGACCGCTGAGGCCGGTGTAGAATTGTGCAGCGTGATAGTATAACCCCCAACGGGAGGGGTATGGCCTCAGGGCAGCCGACGTGGAAGATGGGGGTAGCAGGAACCACTCAGAGACGGTGCGGTGTAATTCAGGGTCTTTACTGGTAACAACGATAGACCCTCCCGGAGTACTTGCTAGCGAACGGGGCCTGGTCAGTCCTTGAGCAGATGGGATCTCCCCTGGCCAGGCGGAGTTGTAGGCCTCCCAAACTGACTGTACTCTTCTGGCTACCTTGCTAGAAGCGGATATAAGTAGCCCACGTCCCTGAGTGTACCGTGTGGTGCTCACCCGTATGGCCGGTGACTCGGGGCCTTCTATTGGCTTCCGCTCCACGATGGCGGTGCTGGTCCCACACGTGTGACCGTGCCTTCGGGTTTCTGGGCCTGAGGACCTGAAATCCCCTGCCGGTCGGCTTCTGCTGCTGGGTAAGAGTTAGTCCCCACAGCCTCGGACGCCGGGTCCGGTAAGAAAGCTTCTCAGTCAGGGCGAGCTCTGCAGCTGCCAGCCCCTGACTCGTAGTAGTATTGCTCCCACTGAGCTCCAGCTGTTTCTTCCTATGACTGTCTCTTGTCTCTACTCTCCTTGACTCCTAACCCTGCTTCAGCCCCGGGTTTATATAGGGGAAGTTCTTCCCCTCCCAAGACTGGGCAGGAGGTGTGGCATGCACAGGATCCCTGACCAAAGGACCTCCCACCTGCTCTCAGACATAACATCTCTATCACTGTGGCAACCAGACCCCTGGGGTGTCACATTCCCCCCTAGTGAAATTTAGTACTCCGGGACTAAACATATTTTAGAAAAACATAACAAGATAAAAACAATAATAATACAATAAGAAAAACATATAAAGATGGTTACGGCATGTCCGTAACCGGGTGCAGTCTTTGAAGAAAAGCAAGGTGTCCATTTCACCAAAACAGGGAGACGTAACCAGGTAGGGGTTTGTCCTACCCCGAGTCCTTAACAGTCTTTAGTCCGTCCTGGGTTACGCTCCAACTATGTACAAGGATTCCCGGTAAATCCACCAAGGACTCCTACAAATAACTAGAAACACAAAATTATACACAAGCAACAATACACAGGTAAACATAAATAAAACAATTTATACACTTCAAATCCTCCACCGTGCGGGTAACTGGCCTCTAGTGGCCCTAGTGGACCTACGGAGCTGACTGCCTAGCCCTGAACTACAGGGTGTAGGAGCTGTCAAGGGTAAACTGGGCAGCTGTCTACCGGCTCTTTGGCTCACTAGGGATATGGCAGGCTCACTGCAAGCAGAGGGTTGATCCTCCTGGTCTGCGTGTGTGGGGTCTTCTGCCTCCTGGACCGGCTGTTCTTCCAGCTCTACCTGTTGCTCCGTAGGTGCTTGGGATGCTGGTTGGAGGAAGGTGAGTACGGGTACCACAACTGCACCACTGACTTGAGTCCAAGACCGAGGGAAGTCCCCGAGCACAGTACTAACCATATCTTCCCTTTCCTCTACGGGTCGATGGTCTTCTTGTTCCTCTTCAGGGTTCCTCAGTTGTTCGGGACACTTCTTCAGGTGGTCCCGGGATACAATAGCTGTGGTTTCCCCTCCGTCTTTACTGATGGTACAAACCTTCGGGTTCTCGTGGCTTGAGGGCAGTACGGTGTACGGGTCCTTTTCCCACTGGTCGTCCAACTTGTGGAGCCGTCTCTTCCTCTTCAAGACCTGCTCTCCGGGTACCAGGGGAACAGCGGGAGCATACTGGTTGTAAGTTTTCTCGTCTTTCCCTAGCCTGACAGAGACTTCGCTCCACGCTCTCCTGTACTCTCCGGTACTGCTGCTGCCTCTCCGTGTCCCAGTCTGTTTCTGGTGAAGTGTCCTCGGGTGTCAGGACTCCCATTTCCAGGTCAACAGGTAACTTACCAGGTCTTGCCCTCATTAGGTAAGCCGGGGTACAGTTGGTGGAACCTACCGGGATGTGGTTGTATAGGTCCACCAGATCGGGCAACTTCTCAGGCCACAGACTGCGTTCTTCCAGGGGCAACGTTTTTAAAAGATCCATTACCACCTGGTTCATTTTCTCACAAAGTCCATTAGTTTGCGGATGGTAGGGTGTCGTCCTTATCTTCCGGCAGCCATACAGATTGCAGAATTCCTGGAAGACCTCCGCTTCAAAGGCAGGTCCCTGGTCCGTCAGCACTTGGTCCGGGTACCCGTGTGGACGGCAAAAGTGCTGCTGGAAGGCTCTAGCTGCTGTTTGAGCCGTTAAGTCCTTGACGGGGACGACAACCAAGAACCGGGAGTAATGATCCACGATGGTTAACGCGTAGACGTAGCCACTTCTGCTTGGGGTCAGTTTTACATGATCCAAGGCTACCAGTTCCAACGGTTGCCGGGTGACGATGGACTGCAGGGGAGTCTTCTGGCTGGCACGGTCCTTCCTTCTCAGGTTGCACGGGCCACAGTCTCTGCACCACTTCTCAATGGTTCCCCTCATGCCTACCCAGTGGAATCGCTCGCGCAGCAGGAACTCCAGCTTCTTCCACCCGAAGTGTCCAGCTCCGTCGTGGTATGCCTCCATCACCATGGCTGCGTCTCTTCGTGGCACCACTACTTGCCAGAGTAGTTCATGCGTCCGGGAGTTAACCATTCTGCGGCACAACTTCCCCTTGTAAAGGAACAGTCGACTCTTTTCTGCCCATAGTTGTTTGGCTTCCTCCGGAGCGTCTGGTTCAAGGCAAGCCTCCGGGCGAGTCAGCATCTCCTTCACCAGTCGGACGGCAGGGTCGCTGTCTTGCGTTTCCGCCCAGTTGTAGTGAGGTAAGGGGTTCAACGTAGCAGCCTGCTTACTCCTTACCCGGTGGGAATACTGGATAGTCCCATGACGGTGGAACGCAGGGAGTTCAACTTCTTCCAGTCCCTCCGGATCTTCTCCTTCGTCCGGCAGGTTGGGCATCCTGGACAGGGCATCCGCGTTGGTATTGGAGCGTCCGGCCCGGTATTTGATTGTGAACTCGTAGTTGGACAGACGGGCCATCCACCTCTGCTCCAGGGCACCGAGTCTTGCCGTGTCCAGGTGTGTCAACGGGTTGTTATCCGTGTACACGGTGAACCGGGAAGAAGCGAGGTAATGCTTAAAGCGCTCGGTGACTGCCCATACTACGGCCAGGAACTCTAGCTTAAATGAGCTGTAATTCTCGGGGTTCCTTTCGGTGGGTCGCAGTTTTCGGCTGGCGTAGGCGATTACTCGTTCCTTCCCCTGCTGGATCTGGGACAGTACGGCTCCTAGCCCGATGTTACTGGCGTCGGTGTAGAGGATAAAGGGCTGGCTATAATCCCGGTACGCCAGGATTTCGTCCCCCGTGAGGGCCATCTTCAGCTGGCGGAAGGACTCTTCTTCCAACTCCTCCCATTTGAAGGGCGGCTTCTGGTTCTTGGCCTTCCGGGACTGGCCTATCAGGAGGTCCTGCATAGGTGCTGCCTTTTTGGTGAAACCGGGAATAAACCTTCGGTAGTAGCCTACCAACCCGAGGAACTGCCGCACTTCTTTTACGCTGGAGGGGCTTGGCCATTCCTTAATTGCGGTGATCTTATCAGGGTCGGGAGCCACTCCGTCAGCGCTCACCACGTGTCCCAGGTACTGCACCTTTGGTTTCAGGAGGTGACACTTGGAGGGTTTCACCTTTAGGCCGTAACTCGCCAGAGCTTCGAACACTTCCGCCAGGTGTTTCAGGTGGTCCTCATACGTCTTGGAATATACGATGACATCGTCCAGGTACAACAAGACCGTCTCGAAGTTTCTGTGGCCCAGACAACACTCCATTAGTCGTTGGAAGGTTCCTGGTGCGTTGCAGAGTCCGAACGGCATGCAGGTGAACTCGCTAAGTCCCATCGGGGTGGTGAATGCGGTCTTCTCCCGGTCCGCCTCTGCTACAGGAACCTGCCAGTACCCGCTAGTGAGATCCAAGGTAGAGAAGAAGTTAGCAGATCTTAAAGCAGCCCATGACTCCTCTATCCTTGGTAAGGGGTACGCATCCTTGTGTGTGATACGGTTGATTTTCCGGTAATCTACACACATCCTCATGGTGTTGTCTTTTTTTCTGACTAAGACTAGTGGAGCTGCCCAGGGGCTACAGCTATCCCTGATCACCCCAGCCTCCTTCATGTCTCTAAGCATCCCCTTGGCGTGTTGGTAGTGGGCAGGGGGTACGGGTCGATACCTCTCTTTTATAGGAGGATGGTCTCCCGTGGGGATGTGGTGTTCTACCCCCTTGACTCGCCCGAAGTCTAACGGGTGTTTACTGAACACTCTCTCGTACTCCTGAACCACCCGATAGACTCCTTGTTTCTGGTATGAGGGAGTGGAGTCAGTACCCAGATGTAGTTGCTGACACCAGTCCTCCATGTTTTTCTTAGAGCCGTTACCTTCCTCCGGGTGAGATGGAGGCAAGGGTTCCACAGATTGTATAGAATTTTGGTTAATGGTATATAATTTGGCTAGCGTGGCATACCGGGGCAGGTACACTTCCCTCTCCCCGATATTTATTATGCGAACGGGCACCCTCCCATGGCGTACATCAACCACCCCCCGTGCTGTCAAAATGGTGGGCCTACTGTCTGAGTAAACTGGTTCTACCATTGCCTGGTAATCCCTACCTCTCAGACCAATAGCTGCCCGGCACCAAATCATCATTTCACTTTTTGGGGGCATGGCAATAGGAAAAGGGTCACACATTCTTACGCTACCAATCTCACCGCCGGAGAGTTCCACCTGTTGCCGTCGCATCAGTGCCCGAATCTCTTTCTGGAGCACCCGCTGCTCGCCGGAGCTGGCGTTCTTGGCAACCTGCTGTAAAAGGAAAATCACCTCTGCAAGACAATTTTCAATTACATTAGTTCCTAGAGTTATTTTTGGGTGACTCTCATGTTTGTCAATATCTACAATGATCAGTCCCTGTGCTGCCAGTTCGACTCTACCGATTTTGATGGTCACCTCTTTAAATCCGATCTGTGGCACGGGCTGGCCATTGCTGGCGATGATACTCAAGTCGTCGTCAGGGTAGCGGGTAATATCCGAGTCATTCCAGTACTGCTTAAAGAGCACGTACGGGATGGTGGTGACCTGCGACCCGGTGTCCAGTAGGGCACTCATGGGAATGCCATCCAGTACCACCGGCAAGACTGGACGTCCTCCCACATATCTGTCGCGCCAGTTCGATGGGCCTGGTGATCTTTTTCCTGGGGGTTGGCCCTCTACCCCAGGTTGTGCCCGTTTAAAGAACAGTACCTTGCCATATGTCCGGGTTGATTGCAGCGGCGGCAGTTGGGTCGTCCGTCCTCGCTGTATCGGTCACTGGGTCTTCCTCTGGCCGGTGGGGTCCTCCTTGGTCGACGCCACGGGATGTCCTCCGGTCCGGATGCCAGCTGGATCTTCCCTGGGGTGGAAACCTGTAAAGACTGCACAGTTCGGGTTAGCGCAGCAACGCTCTTAGCTAGCTCTTGGACCTGATAGTGTAGGTCTGGAGCCGGGTCATTGTCCAAAGCCTGCGCATCAGCTCCCACAGGCCCTGCCGACAAGGGCGCCGCCTCCTGGTGGTAAGTAATAGCTGGGCGCCTGTGGGTCATAACGCCACCCGGTGCCGGTTCTCGGAGCACCCGGATGGCTCTGTCCTTGAACTGTGCAAAGCCCAGATGGGGATCCTGTAAGGCCATCGCCCGCAACTGGGTTCGGTGGGCATTACAATACAGTCCCTCTATAAATTGTTCAGTCAACAGCCTGTCCTCGTTTCCCACTCCATCAGGGTCGGTCTGCTTAATGGCCCTCAGGGCCTCTTGTAGGTTTAGTGCATAGTCCCTTATACTCTCATGCGCTCTCTGCTTGCACCCGTAGAATCTAAGCTTAATCTCGGCTGAGGTGCGGGTATCAAAGGTATCCTTCAGCCGGGTTAGTATCCCTGCGACAGTCTTCCTCCCAGGTGGCCAGGATTTTACTTCCCTTTTAGCTGCCCCGGTTAGTTGGGCCACCAGGATGCTCACTTTTTGCTCTTCTGTGAGGGGGTACACCTGGAAGAGGCTATCCAGCTTTTCTCTAAAGTCATGCAGGGTATGTGACTCCCCTGAGTACTGGGGTAGCCAAGCTGCTCCCGGGATATAGGGCATGGTGAAGGGCATAACTGCAGCAGCGGTGGCGCTGGCGGGGGTTGAGGCAGTGAAGCTCTCCTCCGTATCCGACATCTTCCTCCCCCCTAGTGGACCGTGGCCTACCTTGCTATGATCCTGTTCCGTAGGCCGCGGCTCCGCAGTAGATCGTCAGGGTTGAGGACCTTCCGTCGCGCTCCGGTGACGTCGGCGTCTGCTGGGCTCCTTCCAGGTCCTTACGCAACGTCAGGACGTGAGGCGGGGCTTCAGTTCTCGCGCGCTTTCGAAGTCCACGCCCCTCTTCTTCCCGCGCGGCGTCCTCAAGATGGCGTCCAACGGCGGGAAAACTCCACGGATGGCGGGAAGAAGGCCGAAGATGGCGCCGGATGGCGGGAAAACTTCGCGGATGGCGGGAAGAAGGCAGAAGATGGCGCCGGATGGCGGGAAACCTCACCACTGGTAAGTTTGAACAGTCTTTGCTTTTCAGGCACGCAGTACCCGGTGGTTGCGGGCACGAAATCCTGCCGACTACGCCAAAGTTGACGCGCCCCTGGGCCTGCTGTGTCGCGCAGCGTCTCGCGCACGGGGGCTTACCCGGAACCGGATCAGATGAGGGTTGTAGTCTCCGAGTGGCGGGGACCCGGTCCGTGCCCAGGGGGTCAGACTCAGTGTGTGGCAGTCTTGATAGATGTTATTTGAGTGTCGACTACGCCACCCGTTGATTTGCAGCTATGGAGCTGCCGCTGCAGGGCAGACCGCTGAGGCCGGTGTAGAATTGTGCAGCGTGATAGTATAACCCCCAACGGGAGGGGTATGGCCTCAGGGCAGCCGACGTGGAAGATGGGGGTAGCAGGAACCACTCAGAGACGGTGCGGTGTAATTCAGGGTCTTTACTGGTAACAACGATAGACCCTCCCGGAGTACTTGCTAGCGAACGGGGCCTGGTCAGTCCTTGAGCAGATGGGATCTCCCCTGGCCAGGCGGAGTTGTAGGCCTCCCAAACTGACTGTACTCTTCTGGCTACCTTGCTAGAAGCGGATATAAGTAGCCCACGTCCCTGAGTGTACCGTGTGGTGCTCACCCGTATGGCCGGTGACTCGGGGCCTTCTATTGGCTTCCGCTCCACGATGGCGGTGCTGGTCCCACACGTGTGACCGTGCCTTCGGGTTTCTGGGCCTGAGGACCTGAAATCCCCTGCCGGTCGGCTTCTGCTGCTGGGTAAGAGTTAGTCCCCACAGCCTCGGACGCCGGGTCCGGTAAGAAAGCTTCTCAGTCAGGGCGAGCTCTGCAGCTGCCAGCCCCTGACTCGTAGTAGTATTGCTCCCACTGAGCTCCAGCTGTTTCTTCCTATGACTGTCTCTTGTCTCTACTCTCCTTGACTCCTAACCCTGCTTCAGCCCCGGGTTTATATAGGGGAAGTTCTTCCCCTCCCAAGACTGGGCAGGAGGTGTGGCATGCACAGGATCCCTGACCAAAGGACCTCCCACCTGCTCTCAGACATAACATCTCTATCACTGTGGCAACCAGACCCCTGGGGTGTCACACTAGTACCAAGGATCATAAAATAATAAACATTTTAGAGGTTTCAAACATACAATGAGGCTCATAGGTCTCACAATTCTACTTAAAATGCATTAATTTATCTCATTTAATTTCATCTATGTTGCTGTATATCAATATTTTGTAAAACTGTTTATGTGATAGTTGCTGTTGCCCAGTGACGAGCATATTCATGTAATGTGTATATTTGTACTTTTAAGACTTCCTGGCTCCTAGTGAGATATATATCACAGCTGATAATTAATGTGAGCACCCGATTTGTCAGAGAACACCCAGGCAGGTGTATATAATAGTCTGTGAGTAAAGTGGTTTTATATTGAACAGCTTTGAAACACGTAGCAAATAAACACCTTTTAAAGATTATTCCTTTTGTGATATTTCTATTCCTGGGTAGCGCTATTGACCACTTATCCTCACTATCCTCTGATTAAAATAATAAAGACAAAATTCCTCCACTATTAGTGTCTCCCATGTTAAAAACTTTCAACTACTTCTGGACCGCCCGTAGACTTTAAACATCCAGGTGGTCCACACGTTACTCTGCACTGATGTTCTAAAACGTAAATGCAGAGTAAGCAGCTGCAGGGGCAGAGAGCAGTCAAACACAGCTAACTCCCCAAAGAGTGACTTCCGATATGATTGCCTTCCTGATCGCTGTGTTCAAAAAGCAGATCAAGTGTTGGACAAACAGATTAGGAAGCACTGACGATGTTTCTTCCTATGGAACCAGGGATCATGTGATCGCTAGTTGTGTAGAGGGAGCAGGAGCAAAAACAGTGTATCAGACAAAGGTCTTGGATGACACATTGTGTAAAATTAATGAAAATGTCCCAAAAAAATAAATAAACAAAACTAAAAACAAAAATCAAAAGGAAAATCTACTGCTCTGTCAGAAAAAATATGTCTAATATATAAAAATGATTTCTACGGAAAGGGGAACAGAATTTAAAATGTTTTTTAGAAGTTCTTTGTGGTTATATAAAAAAATAAAAGAAATTGAAAAATAAACATCTTTCCTATTCTTTACAGTTTCCCCCAATATCAGAAAAAAATAAATATAAAAAATAACCCTTTGTATCCCCAAAAATATGGCAAAAATTATTGAAAAATACGAGTGAGAAAAACATTTAAAGCTATTAACAGCGCATGTAAAATGGCCCGGCTCTAAACTAGTTAATTAGTATGATTATGCTGATTTGACAGTGTAATTAAAAAGATACAAAGATTGTTCACCAACAAAGAGCCACGTCACTCTCTGATTACAGCAGTGCATGCGGCAACCTTTGAGCCAAAGATAAAGCAAAGGATGCATCTGATACAAACTTGGAGAAGAAAGAGGCAGTACACATCGGACATCCGATAGGAGAATAAGAACCATATTTTGTAGGATAACCACAAAACCACAAACTGCGCAGGCGCTCTCAGTTAATAAGAGAGTGGCTGTCATATTTGTTAAGGGCTTAATACCAATTGACAAGAGCGTGTGCATTATCAATAAAAGATGAAATATTAGAAAAGGGGCGTGGACTTCAGTACACATAATAGGTAAGCCTAAAACTAGCTAGCAGATACTATCTTAAATAACCACAGCATCATATTGGAAATAAAGGCAATGCAGTGCCATATTTAGAGAAGGACATGCACAGTGTTGGATATAGGGCTAACCTAGGCCATGGCCTAGGGCACAGCAGTCAGGGGGTCATATATATAGAAGAAATAACAACCAAATATTTACACATTTTTCAGTGTTATTTTAAAAAGACGATACAAAATTGTGTTTTTTAAATTTACACCCATATACATTAAATAAATTGAGCAGCACACTTACGATGCCCATCTCTACAGCTTGCTCTGTCTTGCGCTCTAAAATCCCTCGAAAGTGACAAACCCAAAAATTAGGAACTCAAGCAGAAGCTAGAAGTATGCTCGTCAAGCTGGAAAGACTTGAATCAGTGTCTGTGGCACAGTTTTGGTGGAGCGGTGCTGCTCAGATTACACCATGTAAACAAGTATGTGCAAAATGTGGAAATTGATGTTTTGGAAGTTGACGAAGGTCTCCTATCACTAGGAAAGGTCTTGATAGAACTGCGAGAACAGTTTGATTTATATGAGGAAAAAGCTCTCAACATTTCTGAAAAGAAAATATATAAGCGTGATGAAAAGCGTTCAATTCTCAGGAAACTTCAATCTGATGAAATACGTTATGTTGAAGTTCGTTTAAGCGGGCGTGCCAACTTTTGAATCAGTACATTTCTAATCAACTTTTTGAGGGGGAAGGAGGGGGCGCAGAATTGTGTGCTTTGGCCTAGGGCGCAGAAATCCGGCCCTGGACATGCACTCCAATATAGGTAGTGAATAAATATGTAAATAATGGACATTGATACATAAATAATGGACATTGAAGTACATATCAGAATTGTGAATAAAAGTTACAAACATGGCTGTTTATTAAAAAATAGGTAGAAGTGCACTGATGCAGGGTTAAGCATTCAGAATTCATGAGCTTCCTAATCTAAATAGTCTGTAATTCACAAGAACCATGGGGGCACATACGTGTGATCCTGTGAATCTGAGTCAATCCAGTGCCCTTGGGGGAGGCAAAGGGAAAAAATTATCCACATATAGGGGACGCCAAGGTTCTTAGCTCACTCCGAGGAAACAATGTAAATTACCCCATATTAGAGAAGGGGTTGCAAAATACTCTGATACTGCCATTATAAAATCTCCACTACCAAATCAAAAATGGTAAAATATCAATTCAATATAAATCTTTATTAAGACATAAACAATAAAATGAAAACACATTAAAAGCAACACAATGACAGGAGGAGATCATTATTCAATATACGGTAATTATAAACATATTTATAAAAATATTTAGTCAGAAAAATAACAGCATCCAATATATATAAAACCAATTCATTAAGCACATATGTGAGAGTATTCCAAGAAAAGTTAAACAGTGCAGTAAACATATAATGGGAATGTCCCCATTGTTACTCTCACGCCCGGACTGACTGGCGTAAGCGTGGTTAGTAGTCCCACTGGGCCACGAATCGAGGAGTGCCTGGAGGGGCGTGACTAGGGGCCTCGCCAGATCCTACCACAAATACACGGCGTCTTAATCGACTCCGTGGTCCGAGGAGGGACATGGGAGGTGGCCCAGATGCTACTCCAGGTCAGACCCCGGTCACAGCTGTTGACCCACACCGGGGAATGCAGGAACGGGCAGGTTTGGCTGGTATGCAGACAGGCGGGTACTGGCAGGCACGACTGGTATGCAGACAGGTGGGTACTGGCAGGCACGGCTGGTATGCAGACAGCTGGGTACCGGCAGGCACGGCTGGTATGCAGACAGGTGGGTACTGGCAGGCACGGCTGGTATACAGGCAGGTGGGTACTGGCAGGCACGGCTGGTATGCAGACAGGTGGGTACTGGCAGGCACGGCTGGTATGCAGACAGGCGGGTACTGCCAGGCACGGCCGGTATGCAGACAGGCCGATACTGGCAGGTAGGAAAACAGGCTGGATAGGGACCAGTACAGACTGGGATACAGGAACAAAGCCGCAGGTGCGGTGGACAAGCAGAACAGAGCCGCAGGCGCGGAGGACAAGCAGAGCAGAGCAGAACCGCAGACGCGGAGGACAAGCGGAGCAGAGCTGAACAGAACCGCAGACGTGAAGGACAAGCAGAGCAGAACCGCAGACGTGGAGGACGAGCAGAGCAGAGCAGAATCACAGACGCGGAGGACAAGCGGAGCAGAGCAGAACCGCAGACGCGGAGGTCAAGCGGAGCAGAGCAGAGCATAACTGCAGATGCGGAGGACAAGCGGAGCAGAGCAGAGCAGAACCACAGACGCGGAGGACAAGCGGAGCAGAGCAGAACTGCAGACGCAGAGGACAAGTGGAGCAGAGCAGAACCGCAGACGCGGAGGACAAGCAGAGCAGGGCAGAACCGCAGACGCGGTGGACAAGCGGAGCAGAGCAGAACCGCAGATGCAGAGGACAAGCGGAGCAGAGCAGTGCAGAACCACAGACACGGAGGACAAGCAGAGCAGAGCAGAACCGCAGATGCGGAGGACAAGCGGAGCAGAGCAGAACCGCAGACGCGAAGGACAAGCGGAGCAGAGCAGAACCGCAGATGCAGAGAACAAGCGGAGCAGAGCAGAACCGCAGACGCGGAGGACAAGCGGAGCAGAGCAGAACCGCAGACGCGGAGGACAAGCGGAGCAGAGCAGAGCAGAACCGCAGATGCGGAGGACAAGCGGAGCAGAGCAGAGCAGAACCGCAGGCACGGAGTTAAGCTGCAGGTGCAGAGGGCAAGAGGAGCAGAGCAGAACCGCAGGCGCGGAGGACAAGCGGAGCAGAGCAGAGCGGAACCATAGGAAGATAGCTAGAACTCAGGAGGTAGATACGGAGGCAGGGAAACGGGACAAGCAGAACCAGATACACACAAGGTACTTGCAATGAAGTAGCGAGTGGACACAAAACTCACAAACAGAAGTACAGAGACAATGAGTTGGAGTTAGGTGCAGGTTCAGACTGCAGGAAAAGGGAAGAATCAGATGTAGAGACAAGTAGGTAACAGGCAAGGACACATTTCAGACAGGAACTGAACCTGGAACAAACTACAGGAATGAGCCTGGGTACTCAGCCCCCAGGGTGGCGGAAACAGACTAAAAGTCACAGATACAGGTAACGGGCCTGGGTACTCAGCCCCCAGGGTGGCGGAAGCTGGCTAGAAGTCACAGAGACAGGTAACGGGCCTGGGTACTCAGCCGCCAGGGTGGCGGAAACAGACAAGATACAGGACAGGACCTGGCAACTCAGTTGCATAGAACACACTGAAAGAAAGCGTTGCTCAGGTACCTCCTACTGGGTGGAGGGTATTTAAGTATCCAGTGACTCACAGCAATAGGCTGGGGACGCATTAGAACTGCACACACTGTAACTTTAAGAATCAGGAAGTAAGAGGGCCACCGCCCTAAGCAATCAGACAAGAGGCATTCACACAGCAAGTAATGGAGCAAAGTGTGCAGCCTGGACTGATAGGTAAGTTGGCGCTCTTGCATGGTGGGAGATGGTAAGCCATGCCAGCACGCCGCCAGGGATGTTACACCCATACACACCACTATATATGTAAATAAGCAATTATAATTAGGTATATCCTATATTAAGCATTATACCTATATATTCTGCTATCCAACTATTCAGGTCAAAAAAAAAAAGTGGCCAGATCAAAATATCATAATGTATACAGACTTGACGGCATCTCCACCCGTTGGTATGGCGCCACAAACATCCCGACGCACGTTTCGGCGTCTGCCTTCATCTGCCTTTTTTTTTTTTACCTGAATAGTTGGATAGCTGTATAGGTATAATGCTTAATATAGTATATTCCTTATTATAATCACTTATTTACGTATGTAGTGGTGAGTATGGGGGCATTACCATTATATGTTTACTGCACTGATGCACTTTTCTTGGAATACTCTCACATATGTGCTTAAATGAATTGGTTTTATATATATTGGATGCTGTTATTTTTCTGACTAAATATTTTAATAAATCCTCTCTCCTCCTGTACCAGTCGCTGACTAGTTTTGTTAAGATTATTGTGTTTTTGCTATGTATACCCGCTTTTTCACATGTAAAGCGCCATGGAATAAATGGTGCTATAAAAATAAATAATAATAAATATTTTTTGAATTATGCTGAATAATGATCTCCTCCTGTGGTTGTGTCCCTTTTAGTGTATTTTCATTTTATTGTTTATGCCTTAATAAAGATTTATATTGAATTGATCTTTTACCATTTTTAATTTAGTAGTGGTTATATTTTAGTCTAGTTGGTTAGGTGTTGTTTATAATATGACCACGTTAGTTATCTGCCAATAGGATTAGTGTTGTATTGAATAACTTATATCGAGACATACAGTACAGACCAAAAGTTTGGACACACCTTCTCATTTAAAGATTTTTCTGTATTTTCATGACTATGAAAATTGTACATTCATACTGAAGGCATCAAAGCTATGAATTAACACATGTGGAATTATATACTTAACAAAAAAGTGTGAAACAGCTGAAAATATGTCTTATATTCTAGGTTCTTCAAAGTAGCCACCTTTTGCTTTGATGACTGCTTTGCACACTCTTGGCATTCTCTTGATGAGCTTCAAGAGGTAGTCACCGGAAATGGTTTTCACTTCACAGGTGTGCCCTGTCAGGTTTAATAAGTGGGATTTCTTGCCTTATAAATGGGGTTGGGGCCGTTAGTTGTGTTGTGCAGAAGTCTGGTGGATTCACAGCTGATAGTCCTACTGAATAGACTGTTAGAATTTGTATTATGGCAAGAAAAAAGCAGGTAAGTAAAGAAAAACGAGTGGCCATCATTACTTTAAGAAATGAAGGTCAGTCAGTCCGAAAAATTGGGCAAACTTTGAAAGTGTCCCCAAGTGCAGTTGCAAAAACCATCAAGTGCTACAAAGAAACTGGCTTACATGAGGACCACTCCAGGAAAGGAAGACCAAGAGTCACCTCTGCTTCTGAGGATAAGTTTATCCGAGTCACCAGCCTCAGAAATCGCAGGTTAACAGCAGCTCAGATTAGAGTCCAGGTCAATGCCACACAGAGTTCTAGCAGCAGACACATCTCTACAACAACTGTTAAGTGTTAGAACCTTGCTGTTAGGTTTTTTTTTCCTTTGCTGGTCACATGACCTTGTTGGCCTATTTAATCCTGCTCCGCCCTTCTGGCTTTGCTGGACTTCATTGTATATCTACTTTCTAGCTAGCCTGAGCTCTGTATCTTACTCTGTTAGTTTGCTTGGTCTACGGACCTCTATGTTCTATCTATTTTGTTTGTTCGTCTGTCTGCTACTATTTCTATTAGGAGGTGTCCCATATTCCTCCCAGTCCTTAGTACTTGTAGGGATTTCCTCCCCACATCTATAGGTCTCCGTACAGACTAGATTAGGACTTTAGCAGGTCTGATCGCAGGATCAGGTTCCCTGTTACATCGTAGGGATTCAGCTGAGTCCTATAGTAGGGACAGATCTCCTCTCTTTCCTTAGCTTTGGTAGCAGAACATAACAGTAAGTCCAGCCTGCAAATTCTCTAAGGAAAGATTTTTTTGTTCCATCATGGTGTCGGTTCAGGATTTGGCTAAACACCTGCAGGGACTCTCTCTGGAAGTGGCCGAGCTCCGTCAGCACGTGAGTAACTGTCCTGGAGCATATTTCTTGGAGCCTAAGGTATGTTTGCCGGATTTATTTTTTGGTGAACATCGAGAATTTTTTTCATTTAAAAATGCTTGCTTATTGTATTTTCGTTTGAGACCCAAGTCCTCTGGGGATGAATCCCAGCGCGTAGGGTTCATAATGTCACTTTTGCGCAAAGAGCCTCAGGAGTGGGCCTTTTCTTTGCAACCTAGTGATACATGCTTCAGATCAGTGGATAGTTTTTTTTCTGCTTTGGGACTATTATATGATGATCCTGACCGTGTGGCATCAGCTGAGACTGAGTTGAGACGTTTAAAACAAGGATCAGGTAATGTGGAAAAATATTGTACTCATTTTCGTCGTTGGTCCACTCAAACAGGGTGGAACGATTCTGCTCTGAAAAGTCTATTTCTTGCTGGGCTCAGTGAAAGGGTTAAAGACCTGCTAATTGCTTATCCTACACCTGAGGATTTGCAACAGGCTATGCAATTAGCTATACGGGTGGATAGAAGACTGCGTGCTAGGGTTAATGAGAGCAAATCCTCTGCTATGTCAGTTTCTGGTTATGATAATGTGTGTACTAACAGTGGTGAACCGATGGAGATTGGATCGGTGGCACCTTGCTCTCAAGAAAAAGACCGTCGTTTTTCGGAAGGCTTGTGTTTCTATTGCGGAAAATCTGGTCATTTGATTAAAGGCTGTGAGCTTCGTATGAAGAAAGAAAAAAAAATGGTCAGTCATGCCCGTATTGCCTGTTTAAATTCCAAGGGTATATTTTTAGCTGCTTCCACGATTGCTCAGGAAAAATTAATGGAATTTCGGGTGTTTGTTGATTGCGGGTCTACACTGAATGTAATTGATGGGGGATTTGTGGAAAAACTCAATTTAAAACCTGAACCTTTATCATCCCCCATTGCTGTGGTTTCTGTGGATGGCTCCCCTTTGAAGAATATTACTCTCAAGGTCAGTGAATTTCCTCTCACTATTAATGGTGTTCACCATAAGAAATTGGGTCCCAAGTTTGTAGGGCCCTTTAAGGTGCTTCAGGTTGTCAACCAATCTGCTGTTAGGTTGGAGGTTCCTACCTCCTGGAGAATTAATCCGGTCTTTCATGTCTCTCTGTTAAAAAAAGCTGTTGTGTCGGATGGTGACGCCTCTGCCTCTGTTCCTCCGGTGGTGGAGGACGGGGAATATGAAATTTCTCGCATAGAATCATAGAATCATAGAATCATAGAATGGTAGAGTTGGAAGGGACCTCCTGGGTCATCTGGTCCAACCCCCTGCTCAAAGCAGGATTCACTAGATCATCTCAGACAGATGTCTGTCCAGCCTCTGTTTGAAGACGTCCATTGAAGGGGAACTCACCACCTCTCGTGGCAGCCTGTTCCACTCATTAATCACCCTAACTGTCAAAAAGTTTTTTCTAATATCTAATCTGTGTCTCCTCCCATTTAGTTTCATCCCATTGCTTCTAGTCTTTCCATGTGCAAATGAGAATAAAGATGATCCTTCTACAATGTGACAGCCCTTGACATATTTGTAGACAGCTATTAAGTCTCCTCTCAGTCTTCTTTTTTGCAAGCTAAACATTCCCAAATCCTGCAACCGTTCCTCATAGGACATGGTTTGCAGACCAGTCACCATTCTGGTCGCTCTTCTCTGAACTTGCTCCAGTTTGTCTATGTCTTTTTTAAAATGTGGTGCCCAAAACTGTACACAGTATTCCAGATGAGGTCTGACCAAAGAGGAGTAAAGACCGATAATGACTTCACGTGATCTAGACTGTATGCTTCTGTTAATACATCCCAGAATTGTATTTGCCTTTTTTGCTGCTGCATCACACTGTTGACTCATGTTCAGTCTATGATCTATTAGTATACCTAAGTCTTTTTCACATGTACTGTTGCTTAGCTCTATTCCTCCCATTCTGTATATGCTTTTTTCATTTTTATTGCCCAGATGTAGTACTTTGCATTTTTCCCTGTTAAAAACCATTCTGTTGGTTGCTGCCCACTGCTCCAGTTTATTTAGATCTTTTTGAATCCTCTCTCTCTCTTCTCTAGTATTAGCTATCCCTCCTAGCTTTGTGTCATCAGCAAATTTAATCAGTTTACCCTCAATTCCTTCATCTAAATCATTGATAAAGATGTTGAACAATACAGGTCCCAGGACGGAGCCCTGTGGTACCCCACTTGAGACATTCATCCAGCTGGATGTGAAGCCATTTACAACCACCCTTTGAGTCCGATCACTAAGCCAGTTATGAATCCACCTAACAGTTGCCTGGTCCATTGCATACTTGGTCATTTTTTCAATAAGGATGGTGTGAGATCTAGACGGTACAGAGGTAGTTTGCAGTATCTTGTGGCCTGGAAAGGTTTCGGACCCGAGGATAACTCTTGGGTGAGGTCAGATGATGTTTCCGCGTCCAGACTTATCAGAGCGTTTCACAGGAGATTTCCTGATAAGCCTGGTCCTAGGGGATCCGGAGGATCCTCTTAGAAGGGGGGGTACTGTTAGAACCTTGCTGTTAGGTTTTTTTTTCCTTTGCTGGTCACATGACCTTGTTGGCCTATTTAATCCTGCTCTGCCCTTCTGGCTTTGCTGGACTTCATTGTATATCTACTTTCTAGCTAGCCTGAGCTCTGTATCTTACTCTGTTAGTTTGCTTGGTCTACGGACCTCTATGTTCTATCTATTTTGTTTGTTCGTCTGTCTGCTACTATTTCTGTTAGGAGGTGTCCCATATTCCTCCCAGTCCTTAGTACTTGTAGGGATTTCCTCCCCACATCTATAGGTCTCCGTACAGACTAGATTAGGACTTTAGCAGGTCTGATCGCAGGATCAGGTTCCCTGTTACATCGTAGGGATTCAGCTGAGTCCTATAGTAGGGACAGATCTCCTCTCTTTCCTTAGCTTTGGTAGCAGAACATAACATTAAGAGGAGACTTTGTGCAGCCGGCCTTCATGGTAAAATAGCTGCTAGGAAACCACTGCTAAGGACAGGCAACAAGCAGAAGAGACTTGTTTGGGCTAAAGAACACAAGGAATGGACATTAGACCAGTGGAAATCTGTGCTTTGGTCTGATGAGTCCAAATTTGAGATCTTTGGTTCCAACCACCGTGTCTTTGTGCGACGCAGAAAAGGTGAACGGATGGACTCTACATGCCTGGTTCCCACCATGAAGCATGGAGGAGGAGGTGTGATGGTGTGGGGGTGCTTTGCTGGTGACACTGTTGGTTTTTTTTTTCAAAATTGAAGGCATACTGAACCAGCATGGCTACCACAGCATCTTGCAGCAGCATGCTATTCCATCCAGTTTGCGTTTAGTTGGACCATCATTTATTTTTCAACAGGATAATGACCACAAACACACCTCCATGCTGTGTAAGGGCTATTTGACCAAGAAGGAGAGTGATGGGGTGCCACGCCAGATGACCTGGCCTCCATAGTTACCAGACCTGAACCCAATCGAGATGGTTTGGGGTGAGCTGGACCACAGAGTGAAGGCAAAAGGGCCAAAAGTGCTAAGCATCTCTGGGAACTCTTTCAAGATTGTTGGAAGACCATTTCCGGTGACTACCTCTTGAAGCTCATCAAGAGAATGCCAAGAGTGTGCAAAGCAGTCATCAAAGCAAAAGGTGGCTACTTTGAATAACCTAGAATATAAGACATATTTTCAGTTGTTTCACACTTTTTTGTTAAGTATATAATTCCACATGTGTTAATTCATAGTTTTGATGCCTTCAGTGTGAATGTACAATTTTCATAGTCATGCTGCACATAACACATCTGCATCTTTGGCTGCTATGGGCATAAAAGGGGACAAACTTATGGTGTGGCACCCATGCTCCCCTGACCTCAACCC
Source organism: Phyllobates terribilis (assembly GCF_046119375.1). NCBI lineage: Eukaryota > Metazoa > Chordata > Amphibia > Anura > Dendrobatidae > Phyllobates > Phyllobates terribilis. The sequence continues at coordinate 70,042,114 of NW_027362770.1, read as the reverse complement.
CATTGAGAACCTCTGGAGCATCATCAAAAGGAGTGTCTATGATGGCGGGAGGCAGTTCACATCTAAGCAACAGCTCTGGGAGGGTATTCTGTCCTCATGCAAAACAATTAAAGCAGAAACCATCCAAAACCTGACAAATTCAATGGACGAGAGAGTTCAGAAGCTCCTTTCGAACAAGGGGTCCTATGTGCAAATGTAACATCACCTAGAATAAAGTTTTGAGTTGAAAACTGTTTGATTTCAGTTTGTAATAACCTGCTAATGCTTATAATTTCAAAAATGACCATTTTTTTGTTCTTTATTAAAATGAAAAGGTTGAAAACTCTGCTGTGCATAATAATTTGGAACATGCATTTTGAGTGCACTTTGAGTTTTTTATTTTTTTAAAAATATACTGTTATCATAGGCAGTTTGTACAAAAACCTTTCAATTGTACTCTAAGAGTCATTTGACTGGAAAATTACAATGACTGCAATTCATATAGGTAATTTGGGAAAATCTGAGAAAATATTATTTGCATAATAATTTGGAACACAGTGTAAATACTAAATTTAACCTGTGCATATTCCTCCAATATGCCAGTCCAGATCAAGAAAATATTATCTATATACCTCCACCAGCGCAGAACCTTACTGAAGTGTTGGGATACATAGAAGAATGAGTCCTCATGAAATGCCATGTAGATGTTGGCATATGTAGGTACCGCATTTGGGCCTGTCCTTCTTGCCTGTGAGCTGCGCTATCACTGGCCGCTCACAGGCATCACGTGACCCCCGGCTGCAGGCGGCTCTTCTTTCCGCTGATGTCACATCAAGTGAGGCGTGACTCAGTGACGGGCACCCCGCAGTGGATGCTGGGCTGTGGGTGGGGTTTCCCCGCGTGTCACAGCCCAGCATCCACCGCGCAGTTTCCTCTCCTGCATTCTTTGGGAAAGCGAGCGGTGAATGCTGGGCTGTGAAGTGCAGGGAAACCCCACCCACAGCCCATCTCTCACCGGACAGCGCAGCACTGAGTCACGACCGGCTGCAGCTGGAACTTGACATGACATCAGCGGATGTCAGAGCCGGCTGCAGCCGGGGACACGTGATACCTGTTTGCTGCCAGCGATAGCGCCGCTTGCAGGCAAGAAGGACAGCACAAGGTAATTAAAAATAATTTATTTCCACCATAAAAATACGTCGGGGGCATTATCCATAGTAGTGGACAACCCCTTTAATTGAAGAAGATCAAAATGGACCCTTCTGGTAACACCAGTCCTTAGTAAAAAAACAAACCCTGAAGTGTCTATACTATATAATAATATACATGATGGTAGATTAATAGCAAGGGTATGTAGAATCAAGATAATGGCTCTATTGGAAGGAATGGATCCCATCGCACTGAGACAATAGGTCTTCAGGTTTGTGGATCTTGACAAGATATAAATAACCAGTATAACAATTGTAAGAAACTACACAGAGATTGTTCAATTAGGCCCATAACTTTGGATTCATCCAAAAGTGACATAATCCTCTTTTAACGTCCAAATTTGGGTCACTATCTGGTCTCTTATACCCATCAGTGTCCCCTGATTGCTTAAGTGTTTCAGAAATGTCATCCAATGTTTCTATGACAACAAACGCACTACATTTGTCGGCAAGCATGTGGCCACTGTCATGGAAAAGCTGTTCCCAGGCTGCAATCATTGCACTGGTCATGCCAGGCTGTTGTAATGGAAGACCTTTCTCCTGTTCCCTAAGTGAATTAATGTCTAACTTTGACTGTTGTCATAAATGTTTCTATCGCTGAAGGTGAAGTTGGAGGAACAAAATCACTACTGAGTGAAAGACCCTAATCAGTGAGATTTAGTTCAGTCTCTCCTGTTGTTGATGGTATACCAGATTGTTCCACAAATTGTTTTTGAGCTTGATGAACCTGACAAATTTATGCCGATCCAATGCATGCTCAAACTAATTGTTACGTCTGCTTGGGCAAAATTTAAAGGGAATCTGTCAGCAGGTTTTTGCTATCTCATCTGCGAGCTGCATGATGTATGAAAAGAGAACCTAAATCCAAAAGTGTATCACTTAGATTACTGGATGCATCCATTCTGACATAATCAGAGTTTTTAGATTTAGAATGAAGCAGAGCTGAGCTTTCTCAGCCCACACCAGGCTCTCTGTGCACAAAGTCCATAGACAGTGAAGTACTTAGTTCCTTCACACTTAGTAAACAACAGCACACGCTTTGATAGTTGATGCATCCCTGAATTCTGTGTTTGAGCCTCTATCGCCAACTGTCTTCAGAGCACATAGCAAAAACCTGCTGACAGTTTCCCTTTAAAACCCTTATTTATTAGGGACATTTGAGCAGTGGTTAAAGTTTTTGAAGAAATAATTACCACTATGGTTTCATTTTCCTTATTTTAAATATTCGGATTGCTGGATGTCTGTACTTTCTTTGGTGACTGCTCTTTTATTTTATGCCATTTGTGTTCTCTTCAGCCACTTCTGATGCGAGGTAGTTCATGTTGCCAAGTCCTTAAAAAAGGTGATTGAGATTAATGCGAAGAAGAACCATCAGCAGAAATCCCATGGAAAGGCCCTAGTTTAGATTTATATTTCAATGAGATGATCTTTTGTGTGTTCCTTCTGTGTGAGTCTTTTGCCAAGTATATACAAGGCCATTTTCCTAATCACGAATGTCCCTCTGACTTTTTTTCTTTTAATATCCTCAGTCTGTGCTTAATTTACCAACACATATGGAAATCTCCCTTATAAGTTTGTCAGAATCATCAGTGAATAATTCCTTAAGGCTATCTTTTGTAAAAGAAATATACATTTCAAGAACATTAACTTCCTTTTGAAGAAATCAGCATTTATACTGAACAAATTAGGTTTAATCTGCAGTCACATGCAATGATTTTTATGGAATTGGCCAAGTGTGGTCAAATGAAGTCCCATAGTGGCATAATTCCCTAGACTAATTATATACTCATGTACAATTATATTCTAATTTACTGACATTGACTATTATTGTTGCACATTTTTCACTCCGGTACTTTATGTTATTTTCTTTGTAGGCCTCGTTCTATTTTTGGTAAACAGTAGAATGATGTGCTTTTCCAAAAGGCTCTATCTTGGTCTCATTTGTCCACAAGACACTTTTCCATCATGATTTTGGCTTACGCACGTACATAGTGACAAACTGCAGTCAACTTTTTTACAGTCTGTGTCAGCAGTGGCTAGGGTCTCCTGCCATAGCGTTTCATTTCATTCAAATGTCGACAGATTGTTCACGCAGACATTGATGCACCCTGAGCCTGCAGGACAGCTTGAATTTCTTTGGAACTTGATTGGGGCAGCTTATACTCCGTCCGGACTATCCTGCATTGCAACTTTTCATTAATTCTTCTCTGCCAAGTCCGGGAAGATTACCTACAGTAAACTTCTTGATTATGTTGCACACCGTGGACAAAGGAACATCAAGATCTCTGGAAATGGACTTTTAACCTTGAGATTGTTGATATTTTTCAACAATTTTGGTTGTCAAGTCCTCAGACAGTTCTCTTCTCCTCTTTCTGTTCTCCATGCTTAGTGTAGCACACACAGACATACAGTGTTGTGAAAAAGAGTTTGCCCCCTTCCTGATTACTTATTCTTTTGCATGTTTGTCACACTTAAATGTTTCAAATCATAAAACAAATTTAAATATTTTACAAAGATAACACAAGTAAACACAAAATGCAGTTTTTAAATGAAGGTCTTTATTATTAATGGAAAAAGAAATCCAAACCTACAGGGCCCTGTGTGAAAAAGTGATTGACTCCCCCCTTAAAGCAATCATTTACTGTGGTTTATCACATCTTTGGGAAGCTGAGTTCAATTTCCCTAGCCACACACAGGCCTGATTGCTGCCATACCTTTTCTCAATCAAGACATCACTTAAATAGGACCTGCCTGACAAAGGGAAGTAGACCAAAAGATCCTCAAAAGCTAGACATCATGCTGCGTTCTAAAGAAATCAGTAACAAATGAGAAACATAGTAATTGAGATCTATCAATCTGGAAAATGTTATAAAGTAATTTCTAAAGCTTTGGGATTTCATCGAACCACAGTGAGAGCCATAATCCACAAATGACAAAAACATGTAACAGTAGTGAACCTTCCCAAGAGTGACCAGCCGACCAAAATTACCCCAAGAGTGCAACGACAACTCACCCAAGAGGTCACAAAAGCCCTCACAACAACATCCAAAGAACTGGAAGCCTCACGTGCCTCAGGTAAGATTAATGTTCATGACTCCGCCATAAGAGAGAGACTGGGCAAAAATGGCATGCATGGCAGGGTTCCAAGAAGAAAACCACTGTTGAGCAAAAAGAACATAAAGGCTCGTCTCAATTTTGCCAGAAAACATCTTATGTCACAAACGGCAGAAATCGATCCAAGAAATCTTGAAAAACATCATTTATGAAGTGCAGAAAGGTGGCAGGGGCATTGCTGAGGCCGAAAGGCATAACGAGATATTCAAAATGTCCATATCTAGTTCTAAAAGCGGTTTTCCACTCATCTCCAAGGCGAATTCGTATGAGATTATAAGTCCCTCTTAGATCGAGTTTGGTAAAATTCTTGGCAGAACATAGTCTCTCCAGCAACTCAGGAATTAAGGGGAGTGGGTTACAATATTTAATGGTAATCTTATTTAATTCTCTGTAATCAATACATGGCTGTAGGGTTGAATCGTTTTTTGGGTGTAATGTACTGAGACGTGTTGCATACTTATGTGTACAGTATGTTTTATATACTGATGTGTGTTATATACTGATGCGTCTGTTATTTACTGATGTAGGTGTTATACACTGATATGTTCGTGTGTTGCATACTGATGTATGGGTGTGTGACACTGCCTATTACATACTAATGTGTGGTGTGCGTGTTTAATACTGCTATGTGTTATTTACTGATTTTGATTATATACTGATGTGTTTATGTGTGTTTGTCTGTGTTTTATACTTATATGTGTACTAGATGGTGGCCCGATTCTAATGCATCGGGTATTCTAGAATAGGTATGCGGCCGACCGGGTGCAATCAGCAGAACTGTGTTTAAATTTTGCGCCAAAATCGCTGATTGGTCGCGTTCGGCAACCGCGACCAATCAGCAAAGCGGTGTTTAAATTTGGCGGCAATATCGATGATTGGTCGCGGGCGGCGGCCGCGACCAATCAGCGAACCGTGTTAGTGAGGACTGGAGAGCGTGTTTAAATTTGGCACCAAAATCGCTGATTAGTCGCGACCAATCAGCAGAGCGGTGTTTAAATTTGGCGCCAATACTGCTGACTGGTCGCGGCCGCCGACCGCGACCAATCAGCAGAGCGATGCAGAGCTTGGTTTAAATTTGGCGCCAAAATCGCTGATTGGTCGCCGGCCGCGACCAAACAGCAGAGCGTTGTTTAAATTTGGTGCCAAAATCGCTGATTGGTCGAGGCCGGCGACCGCGACCAATCAGCAGAGCGTTGTTTAAATTTGGCGCCAATCTCGCTGATTGGTCGCAGATGGCGGCCGCGACCAATCAGCAGTGCGGTGTTTAAATTTGGCACCAAAATCGCTGATTGGCCGCCGGCACAATAGTGTTTAACTTTGGCGCCAACATCAGTCATTGGTTGCGGGCCAAGACAGCGACCAATCACCGATTTGTGCGGCAATTTTAAATAGCGTCCGCGACCAATTGGATGTCAGCGGCGCTGCCTGTGCGGATACTTCCGCTGCAAGAACCCGGGACATGAGCGGGCGCTCGCAGCAGAAGTATCCGGACTCGCAGCGCCGCTCCTCGGTCCTCCCTTCACACCCTAGCCGCTGATGTCCCCACTGTATCCGCATGGTGTTACAAAGGTCCGGAAATTTGTGTTAAAAATCGCTGATTGGTCGCTGGCGCTGCCCGCGACCAATCACCTATTTGGGTGGACGCTATTTAAAAGTGCCGCACAAATCGGTGATTGGTCGCGGTCTTGGCCCACGACCAATCTCGGATCTTGCCGCAAAAGTTAAACACTACGGTGCTGATTGGTCGTGGACGCTGCCCGCGACCAATCACCGATTTGGGCGCCACATTCAAATATCGTATTGGTGAGGAGCGGGGAGCGGAATCGTATTAGTGAGGACCGGGGAGCGCCGCTGCCTGTGCGGCTACTTCCGCTGCGAGAACCCGGGACATGAGCGGGCGCTCGGAGCAGAAGTATCCCGACCCGCAGTGCCGCTCCCCGGTCCTCCCTTCACGCCCTAGCCGCTGATGTCCCCTGATTGCTCGCGACCAATCACCGATTTGGGCGCCAAATTTAAATATCGGCCGCGACCAATCACCGATCTTGGCGGCAAATTCAAACACCGCTGTGCGCGACCAATCAACTATTTTGGCGGCACATTTAAATAGCGTCCGCGACCAATCAGTACAGCAGTGTTTAAATGTGGAGCCAAGATCGGTGATTGGTCGCGGCCGATATTTAAATTTGGCGCCCAAATCGATGATTGGTCGCGAGCAGCGCCAGCGACCAATCAGCGATTTTTAACACAAATGTCCCGGACCTTTGTAACACCATGCGGATACTGTGGGGACATCAGCGGCTAGGGTGTGAAGGGAGGACCGGGGAGCGGCGCTGCGGGTCGGGATACTTCTGCTCCGAGCGCTCGCTCATGTCCCGGGTTCTCGGAGCGGAAGTATCCGCACAGGCAGCGCCGTTGACATCCATGCGGCAAGGGTGTGAAGGGAGGACTGGGGAGCGGCGCTGACATCCAATTGGTCGCGGCCGCTATTTAAATGTGCCGCACAAATCGGTGATTGGTCGCCGACTTGGCCCGCGACCAATCACTGATCTTGCGGCCAAAGTTAAACAGTACTGTGCTGATTGGTCACGGACGCTGCCCGCGACCAATCACCGATTTGGGCGCCAAATTTAAATATCGTCCGCGACCAATCACCGATCTTGACTTCACATTTAAACACCGCTGTGCTGTTGGTCGCCAACACTGGCCGCGACCAATCACTGATTTTGGCGCCACATTTAAATAGCGTCCGTGACCAATCCGCACAGCGGTGTTTAAATGTGGGGCCAAGATCAGTGATTGGTCGGGTCCGAAGACCGCGACCAATCATCGAATCGTCTTGGTGAGAACCGGGGAGCGGCGCTGCCTGTGCGGGTACTTACGCTGCGAGAACCCGGGACATAGCGGGCGCTCGCAGCAGAAGTATTCCGACCCGCAGCGCCGCTCCCTGGTCCTCCCTTCCGCATGGAGGTCAGCGGCGCCGGCGGTCCTTCTGCTGATACCGGCCGGGAGATGAGCGCCTCGCGCCGCTCATCTCCCGGCTGCATCTCCGTCCCGCAGATGGGTCCGGCGGTCGGGTTCCTTCTGCTGTTGCCGGCCGGGAGATGAGCGCCCCGCGGCGCTCATCTCCCCGCTGCATCGCCGCTCAGCTCCGTCCCGCAGTTGAGCCGCTAACGGCCGCCATCTTTTTTTAGAAATCCCCCGGCGCTGATTGGCCGCTGGCGGACCAATGAGCGACGCGGGATTTCCTGGACAGACAGACACACAGACAGACAGACAGACAGACAGACGGGATAAGACGATTATATATATAGATTAGAAACTGATGTGTCATTTATACTGATGTGTGTTATAAACTGATGTGTATTTTATAACGATATGTGTGTTATATACAGATGTGTGAGTATTATATACAGACGTATGAATGTGTGTGTTTTATACTGATGTGTGTGATGTTATACGAATGTGTGTGTTATAGACTGGTGTCTATTACAGTGGCATGTAAAAATTTGGGCACCCCGGTAAAAAATTACTGTTATTGTGAACAATTAAGCAAAATGAAGATGAAATGATCTCTAAAAGGCCTAAAGTTAAAGATGACACATTTTCTTTGTATTTTAGGCAAAGAAATTATATTGTCATTTTTTACATTTTAAAAATTACTAAAAGGAAAATGGTCCAATACAAAAGTTTAGACACCCTTGGAGATTTGTGTGCTCAGATAACTTTGACCAAGGTTTTAGACCATAATTAGCCTGTTAGGGTTATGCAGGTGATGCAAATTTCCCGCTTTGTAAAAACCCAGCCTCCTCTAACCTTTTGCCAAAAAAGCATCAGCCATAGGTTCTTCAAAGCAGCTGCCTAGCACTCTGGAAATGAAAATGATGGAGGTCCATAAAGCTATAAGAAGATACCAAAGACATACTGATAGGAAATTTAGATTGTGAGCCCCAATGGGAACAGTGCCAATAATGTCTGTAAAGCACTGTGGAATTAATGGCGCTATATAAGGGAGTAAAATAAATAAAATAAAAAATAAGCTGCCCTTTCCTCAGTTCGAAATGTAATAAAGAAATGGCAGTTAAGGAACAGTGGAGGTCAAGATAAGGCCTGGAAGACCAAGCAAAATTTCAGTGAGAGCTGTTGGTATGATGGCTAGAGAGGCAAATCAGAACCCCTGCTTGACTGCAAAAGACCTTCAGAAAGATATAGCAGACTCTGGAGTTGTGATACATTGTTCTACTGTTCAGAGACACCGGCACAAATATGGCCTTCATGGAAGAGTCATGAGAAGAAAACCTCTATTGTGTCCTCATCATAAAATCCAGCATCAGAAGTATGCAAAAGAACATCTAAACAAGCCTGATGCATTTTGAAAACAAGTCATGTGAGCCAATGAGGTTAAAATAGAACTCTTTGGCCACAATGATCAAATGTATGCGTGGAGAAAAAAAGAGCGCAGAATTTCAGGAAAAGAACATCTCACCAACCATTAAGCATGGAGGTGGATCAATCATGTTTAGGGGTTGTGTTGCAGCCAATGGCACGGGGAACATTTCACAGGTAGAGGGAAGAATGGATTAATTGAAATTTCAACAAATTCTTGATGCAAACATAGCACCATCTATAAAAAAGCTGAACTTGAAAACAGAATGACTTCTACAAATGGATAATGATCCTAAACACACGTCAAAATCCACAATAGACTACCTCAAAAGGCGCAAGCTGAAGGTTTTTCAATGGCCCTCACAGTCCCCTGATGTGAACATCATTGAAAATCTCTGGCTAGACATCAAAATAGCAGTGCATGCAAGAATCTCACAGAACCAGAAGAATTTTCCAAGGAAGAATGGATGAAAATCCCTCAAACAAGAATTGAAAGACTCTTGGCTGGCTACAAAAAGCGTTTACAAGCTGTGATACTTTGGAAAGGGGGTGCTACTAACCATGCAGGGTGCCAAACTTTTGCATAGGCCCTTTTTCCTTTTTGTAATTTTTAAAATGTAAAACATGAAAATATATGTATTTTTTTGCCTAAAATACAAAGGAAATATGTCATCTTTAACTTTAAGGGTATGTGCACACGATGCAGAAATGCTCAGGATTTTTTCCTGAGCGTTTCTGCATCTCTCTGGCAGGAAAAAACGCATGCGGATTGTACATGCGGTTTCCTGCCAGGGACATGCGGAAATGAAGCGGTCTTCACTTTCATTTCCGCATGCGGGTTGACAAGCGCTTCCCAAGCGATTTTAGCATCACTTGGAAAGTGCTTGTCAACTTCACACTATATAAATCCATGCAACCGGCATGGATTTATATAGTGTGTGATGTCAATAAATAAAAAATAAATCTATACGTTACCATCTGATGGCCCCCGGTGTCCTGCTTCATCGGTCCCGGCTGCCGGCAGTGAAGACTGTAGGACTTTCCGACGTCAGTGTCACGTGACCCGTCACATGACTCTGACGTCAGCGAAGGTCCTTCATTCAACCGCGAAGTGCGCGGGAAGCCGGCAGGACACAGCGCGGGCCGTCAGAAGGTGAGAATATATATATTTTTTATTTTATTCTTTTTTTTTTAATGGTACCTGGGTCTGGATGAGAGTCCTCTCATCCACACCCGGGTACCATCCGCACATTAGACCGCATGAAAAGCGCATCAACATATACAGTGATGCGGATTCCATGCGGTCTAATGCAAGTCAATGGCGGCAAAAGAGCAGCGTTTCCGCAAAATTAATTGACATGCTGCGGATTTTTGACCGCAGCGTTTACGCTGCGGAAAAATCCGCATCATGGGCACAGCACATGCGGATTTCCATTGGGGAACATTGCTGCCCTTCTACCATGCGTTTTCATGCGTTTCCGCGGCGTTTACGCAACTGCAAAAACGCCGCGGAAACGCATGAAAAACGCATCGTGTGAACTCAGCCTAAGCCTTTTAGAGATATTTTCATCTTCAACTTGCTTAACTGTTCACAATAACAGTAATTTTGACAAGGGATGCCCAAACTTTTACATGCCACTGTAAACATGTAAATTTATGTATGTATTTATATATACAGGTGCGTCTAACTAAATTAGAATATCATCAAAAAGTTAATTTATTTCAGTTCTTCAATACAAAAAGTGAAACTCATATATTATATAGAGTCATTACAAACAGAGTGATCTATTTCAAGTGTTTATTTCTGTTAATGTTGATGATTATGGCTTACAGCCAATGAAAACAAAAGTCATTATCTCAGTAAATTAAAATAATTAACAAAAAACACCTTCAAAGGTTTCCTAAGCATTTTAAAAGGTCCCTTAGTCTGTTTCAGTAGGCTCCACAATCATGGGGAAGATTGCTGACTTGACAGGTGTCCAGAAGGCAGTCATTGACACACTCCACAAGGTCCCAGAGTTCCAATTTTCATTTGGAAATCAAGGTCCCAGAGTCTGGAGGAAGAGTGAAGAGGCCACAATCCAAGCTGCTTGAGGTCTAGTGTGAAGTTTCCACAATCAGTGATGGTTTAGAGAGCCATGTCATCTGAAGGTGTAGGTCCACTGTGTTTTATCAAGACCAAAGTCAGCGCAGCTGTCTACCAGGAAATTTTAGAGCACTTCATGCTTCCCTCTGCCGACAAGCTTTTTGGAGATGGAAATCTCATTCTCCAGAAGGACTTGGCACTTGTCCACACTGCCAAAAGTACCAATACCTGGTTTATAAACAACAGTATCACTGTGCATGGGGTATTGTCAAAAGGAAGAGGAGAGACACCAGACCCAACAATGCAGACGAGCTGAAGGCTGCTATCAAAGCAACCTGGGCTTCCATAACACCTCAGCAGTTTCACAGGCTGATCGCCTCTATGCCACTCCGCATTGATGCAGTAATTGATGCAAAAGGAGCCCCGACCAAGTATTGAGTGCATAGTAGACCAACATTTTGGATTTTAAAAACATTTTTCAAGCTGGTGTTATAAAGTATTCTAATTTACTGAGATAATGACTTTTGTGTTTTCATTGGCTGTAAGCCATAATCATCAACATTAACAGAAATAAACACTTGAAATAGATCACTCTGTTTGTAATAACTCTATATATAATGTATGAGTTTCTCTTTTAGTATTGAAGAACTGAAATAAATTAACTTTTGATGATATTCTAATTTAGTGAGATGCACCTGTAATAATAATAGTTTTATTTATATAGTGCCAACATATTCCACAGTGCTTTACAATTCAGGCAATTTGTAGACATTATTGGCACTGTCCCCATTGGGGCTCACAATCTACATTCAAACATCAGTGTGTCTTTGGATGGGGAGAACACACAAGCTCCTTGCAGATGTTGTCCTTGGTGGGATTTGAACCCAGGAACCCAGCACTGCAAGGCTGCAGTGCTAACCACTGAGCCACCATGCTGCCCCATCTGTATGGATATATATATAGATATAGATATATATCTATATCTATATCTATCTATAAAATAGATAGATATGAGACACAATTGGTACAATTTTATTGTTTCCCCTGAGCACAGGTTTAGCCGCACACGCTGTAATATCTACACTGCTCTGTTTGACAGAGAATGCTCAGCACACACAGGGTCACATTGTACTATTGGAAAATGTAGTCTTTACTATATCACATGCTCCTTGCTGTAGGACCACCCAGGTATGCTTTTTAACCCTACTATGCATGACAGTAGAAATGTATGCTTTCACATAACACAGGCCTTTTAATCCAATGCAAATCATCTGGAGGAATTAAAATAAATACCGTATTTTTCGGACTATAAGATGCACTTTTTTTCCGCCAAAATTTTGGAGGAAAGTGAGGAGGTGTCATATAGTCCGGATAATACATTGTGGGTGGTGCGGTGGGGGGAAGGGCAGCAAGGGAGGAGCGGTGCACAGGCAGTAGCCGGCTGCGGCTGCTGCTCAGCTAGAATGAATATTCGTGTCCATGGGGAGTGGAGAGGAGTGAATATTCATTTTCTTTAATAGCTCACACAGTATCCGTAGCCGCCGGTTTCCTGCAGTGGCCCGGCGATCCTGTATGCCCGCTATTAAAGAGTATGAATATTCACTCCTCCCCACTCCCATGGGCGTGGAGAGGAGTGAACATTCATTCTCTTTAGTAGCGGGCACACAGGATAGCTGAGCCGCATCTCCAGCTGACACTCCGCACTATTAAAGAAAATGAATATTCACTCCTCCCCACGCCCATAGTCCTGGCGTGGAGAGGAGTGAATATCCCTGCAGCTCACCTAAGTGCCTGAGGGTGCATGGCAGTGACTTCATGTGCTGCTCAGGTGCTGAGATCATCTACTGGCAGAACAGGACGCAGCGCTGGAGCAGAGGTAAGGAAGGTGAGTAGAATAGTTTATTTTTTTCATTTGTGCAGTGATGGATGGCCATGCATACCAGTATAGGGGGGGGCATGCATACCAGGGTAGGAATGGGGGGCATGCATACCAGGATGGAGGGACATTCTTACCAGAATGGGGATGAGGGGCCCAGGCATACCAGGATTGGGGATGAGGGGGCCATGCATACGAGGATTGGGGATGAGGGGGCCATGCATACCAGGATAGGGATGGGGAGCCATGTATACCAGGATGGGGGCCATTCTTACCAGGATGGGGATGAAGGGCCATGGATACCAGAATGGTGATGTGAGGCCATGCATACCAGGATGGGGATGGGGGGCATTCTTACCAGGATGGGGGGCCATTCTTACCAGGATGGGGGGCCATACTTACCAGGATGGGGATGAGGGGGCCATGCATACCAGGATGGGGATTAGGGGACCACGTATACCAGGATGGGGATTAGGCGACCATGTATACCATGATGGGGATTAGGGAACCATGCATACCAAGATGGGGATTAGGGGACTATGCATACCAGGATTAGGATGGGGGCCATATATACCAAGATGGGGACATATATATATATATATATATATATATATATATATATATACCAGGATGGATCATATTAGTACAGAATTCAAAGAATCATAGAATGGTAGAGTTGGAAGGGACCTCCTGGGTCATCTGGTCCAACCCCCTGCTCAAAGCAGGATTCACTAAATCATCCCAGACAGATATCTGTCCAGCATCTGTTTGAAGACGTCCATTCAAGGGGAACTCACCACCTCTCGTGGCAGCCTGTTTCACTCATTGAACATCCTAACTGTCAAAAAGTTTTTTCTAATCTCTATTCTGTGTCTCCTCCTATTCAGTTTCATCCCATTGCTTGAATTGGGGGACATTAGTCCTATAACAGTGTCAGCAGCAGACCTCCCCTCCATAACAGGGCATCATGACCACATTTTTTGCTTACATTTTTTTTGCTATCTTCCTCCTCTAAAACCTAGGTGCGTCTTATGGTCCTGTGCATCTTATAGTCTGAAAAATATGGTAACCTTTTAAGCATTTTACCAGTTTATTTCAAAATTGCTAAGTAAGATATGAAAAATGCACAAAATTTAAATTTTTAACAAGGGTATTAACCCCTTAATGACCACCAATACGACTTAATAGACTATCATCCTCTGACGGATGACAATCCATCAGCTATCAGCTGTACACTATAGCTGACAAATTGCTGCATCAGCAACAATCTGTGTTGGCACCGACCATGACCGTTTAACCCCTTAAATACTGCTGATAATAGTGACTACAGCATATAGGTGGTTAACAGAGTGTGAGGGCTCCCTCCTTAACCCCATTGGCACCCTGAGATCTTGATCGTGCGGTCCTGATGTTTGTCATGGCAATTCATAGCCAAATAATGCCCTTAAAATCATCCAGCTATAGTGAAAAGGTGGTAAAAATATATTTTTTCATTCCTGTCATGTGACGTTGCATTAATTCCTGAAAAGCACCTGAAGGGTTAATGAACTACCTGAAAGCCATGTTGAATATGATGAGGGGCACTGTTTCTAAAATAGTATCACTTTTGGGGATTTCCAATATATTGGACCCCAAAAGTCATTTCAAAACTGATTAGGTCGCTAAAAAAATAAATTTTGTAAATTTCCTTGAAAAAAATGAAAAATTACTGTTCCATTGTTGTTGACTTAGATGTCAGTAATGTAAAAAGTTAAAATTAAAAAGAAAAAACAATGATTACAATAAGACAGTAAATTGTTACCTGCAACAAAATGTCGCAAAAACTGATGAGTATATGATAAACTTAATACGGGCCTAAATTGTCATGGAAATATGTGGTTTTCCCAAAAAAGCATTTTTATAAAAAAAAAATGCTTATCACATAAAACTATATAAACAACTGGAAATTGCCAAAAACTACAAATCCGAGGAATACCTAGAGTTTCAAAATTCTAAGTTAAGTAATCTTGCAGAAAATAGCAAAAAAGTAACCTAACGGGCCTCAAAGGCCCACGTTATGCATCCTAGGGTTAAAGAGCCAGTGTTATTACAGAAGCAGGGAAGCAGAACTGGTAGAAGAGGAGACTCAGAAGGTCAGTGATTGCACAGCTACGGTGCATTTACAATAAAATAAGGTTTAAACCTTTAACTGCCAAGAAAATTAGTATTTTAACTTATTTATAAAGCACCATTCGTTTCATGATACTGTACATGATAAGAGAGTTTACCTACATATAATTCATATAAAAAACACAGTAAACAAACTAACATTGACAGACCGGTACAGAGGGTCCTGCTGAGCTTAGGGTCCTTTCACATTGCGTTTTGTCACACGTTTGTTGGTCCAGTCAGGGCTTACGTCTGAAACCCCCATGCGGCGTATGCGCTGACGGGGCCGTAGACTATAATGGAGACAGATTATGGACAGCCTTGTAAATCATTGTTAGTCATTTAAGCTGGACTCGCCTGGGAATTGGAAACCAATGGAAGGATTGACAGAGGTTAAACGCAGAGGAGTAATGAGGGGAGAGGTGGATTAATCGAGCAGCAGTGTTAAAGATGGACTGGAGATGAACGTGTTAGTTGGAAGGCCACAGAAGAGGATATTGCAGAAGGCTAGGCAAGAGATGATGAGGACATGTACTAACATTTTAATTGCTTCATGGTTCAGGAAAGGACAGATTCTGGAAATATTTTTGAGTTGAAGACAGTAGGAGGTGGTAAGGGCTTAGATATGTGGTTTGAATGGCAGATCAGAGTCGAGGGTTATACCTGAGCAGTGGATTTGTGATACAGGGTAGAGTGTGATATCATTTATTACAGTGGATGTAAAATATCTACACACCCCTGCTAGAGTCCCAGGTTTTTGTTATGTAAAAACTTATACCAAAAAGAATCATTTCAGAACTTTTTTCACCGTTGGGGTACGCTCACAGTAGCGTATAACGCGACCGAGTGCTATCTGATGCTTTATTGGATAGCATTGGGCCAAATGTTATACTATGGGGCAGTGCAGATCTGCGATTTTTTTTTCTCATGCATGAGAAAACATTGTGAATGCATCCAATCGGATCATGCACACCCATCGCACTGAAACATCGTACTGCATACGGATGTCATCTGAGCGCAGTCCAATTACTTCAGACACAGAGAATGGAGAATATGGAGACATTAAGTTCTCCACCTTCTCTGCACCTGTGATATGATTCTCTCCTGCAAGGAAATCGGATTGCACTAAGGTGACAGTCGGATGAAACTCTGACAGAGTTTGGTCCGAGTGACATTAGCATAATTGGCCCGATCCTGATGCATCATGTCATGCAAGCTATTTCATTTGAGCGAGCCCTTAATGTCACCCATAATCTGTACAATTCAATTGAAAAACAAACTGAAATCTTTTCAGATAGAAATTGAAAATTAACCCTGCGTCAGGCAGAATAGGCCTGACAGGCACAGCTCACACATTTTTGTTTCCCCATCTTCTCCAAGGTGGCAGGGGATCCCACCCCTCCCAATACCTTTGCATCTTTAGGTACTGCTTGAAACTCCCCCACTCAGTTTTACCACCATACTTGTGGACATCAGGAGTGGTCTCCGTGGCCTCTCAGGCTCATTGCACCTGAAGGTTCTCACTTTTGAAGGTTCATACTTTCTGGATTTTTTTTAACACAATTGTTTATTTTGCTCATTTTATGAATGAATTATGAAAGTTTGTGGATATTTTGTTGAAATAAGTAGGGCTTTCTTACAAATAAGAGGGTTTTCTTAGAAAATAGCCTCTCGGGCACATTGCACCCGAACATGTAATAATAATCTCTGATATGATAATATGATCTGCCAACCTTACTTTTCTCTCTGCCAAGGTGTTACTTCCGCTGAACTTTTAACATCTCAATCTGAGTGAATATGACTCCAGTAGCATCTAAGTACCTTACAATAATTTTTTTTCTCCTAATTTTAATGTTTAATAATAGTTATGTCCTGAAAACTGGAGTCTATATGGCGGTAGTTGTGAAATTTGGGAACTCTTTGTTTTATTACGTTTTGGTTATTCAGTTTTTTTTTGCATCTGATTTTGTGTACTCTCTTTTAAAACATCCCTATTATTATTATTATTATTATTTATTATTATAGCGCCATTTATTCCATGGCGCTTTACATGTGAAAAAGGGGGTATAATACAAGAACAATTTCAATAATCTTGAACACAATGTGACAGCGACTGGTACAGGCGGAGCGAGGACCCTGCCCGCGAGGGCTCACAATCTACGAGGGATGGGTGAGGATACAGTAGGTGAGGGTAGAGCTGGTCGTGCAGCGGTATGGTGGAGCGGTGGTTACTGCAGGTTGTAGGCTTGTCGGAAGAGGTGGGTCTTCAGGTTCCTTTTGAAGGTTTCCACGGTAGGCGAGAGTCTGATACGTTGGGGTAGAGAGTTCCAGAGTAGGGCGGAAGCACGGGAGAAATCTTGTATACGGTTGTGGGAGGAGGAGATAAGAGGGGAGTAGAGCAGGAGATCTTGTGAGGATCGGAGGTTGCGTGCAGGTATGTAACGGGAGACTAGGTCGGAGATATATGGAGGAGACAGGTTGTGAATGGCTTTGTATGTCATGGTTAGGGTTTTGAACTGGAGTCTCTGAGCAATGGGGAGCCAGTGAAGAGATTGACAGAGAGGAGAGGCCGGGGAATAGCGGGGGGACAGGTTGATTAGTCGAGCAGCAGAGTTTATGATAGATTGGAGGGGTGCGAGAGTGTTAGAGGGGAGGCCACAGAGCAGGAGGTTGCAGTAGTCAAGGCGGGAGATGATGAGGGCGTGCACTAGTGTTTTTGCAGATTCATGGTTTAGGAATGTGCGGATCCGGGAGATATTTTTAAGTTGGAGTCGGCAGGAAGTGGAAAGGGCTTGGATATGTGGTTTGAAGGAGAGTTCCGAGTCCAGGGTTACCCCGAGGCAGCGAGCTTGAGGGACTGGGGAGAGTGGGCAGCCATTGACTATGATGGATAGGTCAGTTGGGAGGGTTGAATGAGATGGCGGAAAGATGATGAATTCTGTTTTGTCCATGTTAAGTTTTAGAAATCTAGCAGAGAAGAAGGATGAAATAGCAGACAGACATTGTGGGATTTTGGTTAATACGGAGGTGATATCGGGTCCAGAGAGGTAGATCTGTGTGTCATCAGCATAGAGGTGATAATGAAAGCCATGAGACTCTATGAGCTGTCCCAGGCCTAAGGTGTAGATGGAGAAGAGCAGGGGTCCTAGAACTGAACCTTGGGGGACACCGACAGATAGGGGGCGAGATGAAGAGGTGGTGTGTGAGTGGGAGACACTGAATGTCCCGTCTGTTAGGTATGAGGAGATCCAGGATAGGGCCAAGTCTGTGATGCCGAGAGATGAGAGAGTCTGTAGTAAGAGGGAATGGTCCACTGTGTCAAAGGCAGATGACAGGTCTAGGAGGAGGAGGACAGAGTAGTGTCGCTTAGATTTGGCGGTTAGTAGGTCGTTTGTGACTTTAGTCAGTGCAGTTTCAGTAGAATGGTGCGGTCGGAAACCAGATTGTAGGCGGTCAAAGAGGGAGCAGGAGGAGAGGTGGGAGGACAGTTCAGAATGGACATGTTGTTCCAGTAGTTTTGAGGCATAGGGGAGAAGTGATATGGGGCGATAGCTAGACACAGAGGATGGGTCAAGGGAGGGCTTTTTGAGGATGGGTGTGATTGAGGCATGTTTGAAACATGAGGGGAAGACACCAGTTGTTAGTGACAGGTTGAAGAGGTGGGCTAGGGCTGGGATGAAGATAGTGGTAAGGTTTGGGATGAGGTGGGACGGGATTGGGTCAAGTTTACAGGTGGTGAGGTGTGATTTGGAGAGTAAGGAGGAAAGTTGATCTTCAGAAATGGTGGAGAATGTAGTTTTGGAGGAGGAGGGTTGAGTAGGTGTGGGGAGGGGCTGTGGGGGCTTTAGGCAAAAGCTTTGTCTGATGGTGTCAATCTTCTGCTTGAAGAATGAGGCAAAGTCTTCGGCTGAAATAAGAGGAGAGGGAGGAGGCACTGGGGGACGGAGGAGAGAATTGAAGGTGTTGAATAGTTGTTTGGGGTTGTGGGACAGGGAGGATATGAGAGATGTGAAGTATGTTTGTTTTGCTGCAGTGAGTGTGGTCACTGATTACTTTTAGAGCCCAGAAATTGAGATAATTAGATATTATAGGCGGTTTTGTAACCTGTGCGTGTCAGGCACACTGCACCTGAACTCGGAAGTGCCAGAGAAACACATGACCCAGGGTTAAGGAACTAAACTAATGTGGTTGCATAAATATGCACATCTTTAAACTAATACTGTAGTGAAGTATGCTTTGAATTTATGGCAGCACTCAGTTTTTTTGGATTGGAGTCTGTCAGCATGGCACACCTAGAATTGGCAATCATTACCCATTCATCCTTGCAGTAGTGCTCCAAATTTGTCAGATTGCCAGGGCATCTCATGTGTACAGCTCTCTTCAGGTCAGCCTTACTGAATTTCAAGTACATTCAGCTCTGGGCTCTGGCTGGACCATTTCAAAACTTCTGTCGAAGCCATTCTTTTGTTAATTTGGAGATATGTTTAAGGTCGTTGCCATTCTAAAAAGTTAAACTTTTCTTAGTCTTCTGACTTTTTCGAAGAGGCCTGAAGGTCTTGAAAATTGACTGATATTTGAAACTGTTCATAATTCCGTCCACCTTGACTAAAGCCCCAGTTCCAGCTTCCAAAAACAGCCCCAAAGCATAATGCTGCCTCCACCATGCTTCACTATGGGTATGGTGTTTTGGTGGTGCGCAGTGTTGGCTTAGCACCAAATACGCCAAATATTCAATAACTTAATGTAAGTTTTGGCAAAACATAGCCATCTTGGATGTTTTTCTTTGCAACCCTTTCTCACCCATCTCACAGGCCAAACATATGAAGAATATTGGAGATTGTTATCACATGCAGTACACAACCAGTACTTGCCAGAAATTTCTGCAGCTCCTCTAATGTTGCTGTAGGCCTCTTGCCAGCCTCCCGGACCAATCTTCTCGTCTTTTCATCAATATTTGAAGAATGTCTAGTTTTAGATAACCGTTGTGCCAAATTTAAGCCAAGTCTTGATAACAGTCTTCGCAGTGTTCCAATTATGTATAATGCCTTGGAAACTTTTGTTCACACTTATGCAACCACTTTAGTTTTGTTATTTTTGTTTCTCCCTCAGCCCCAAAATGATTTCAGTTTGTTTCTCAATGGATGTGCGCAGATCATGGGTCAGATTAGACAAAGTTCTAAAATTATTCTACTTGATATAATTTTTTTATGTGAAAAAAACCTGCCATTTTAACAGGGGTGTGTAGACCTTTTATTTCCACTGTAGGTCTAGTAGAGGGGTTGAGTGAGATGGAGGAAAGGAAAAAAAGAATGAAGCGGGCACATCCATGAGTAAATTTAAAATTGTTTTTTTTTTATTAATTCGTCCATTAAAAAGTTACTTGTGTTGCTTCATCATGAATGCCTGTACGCATTTCTGGTGGTAACTCCACTCTTAGTCATAGAGATATCCCATGTGTACATGATAATATATTTAAAATCCTTATGAACTAATCACATGTAACAATACAAAAACTTGTATGGCACCAAAATTGCTGATGTATTTAAGAATGTATGTAATATTATGTGAATTACACATTTAATATACACTGCTCAAAAAAATAAAGGGAACACTTAAACAACAGAATATAACTCCAAGTAAATCAAACTTCTGTGAAATCAAACTGTCCACTTAGGAAGCAACACTGATTGACAATCAATTTCACATGCTGTTGTGCAAATGGAATAAACAATAGATGGAAATAATTGGCAATTATCAAGACACCCTCAATAAAGGAGTGGTTGTGCAGGTGGGGACCACAGACCACATCTCAGTACCAATGTTTTCTGGCTGATGTTTTGGTCACTTTTGAATGTTGGTTGTGCTTTCACACTCATGGTAGCATGAGACGGACTCTACAACCCACAGAAGTTGCTCAGGTAGTGCAGCTCACGCAGGATGGCACATCAATGCGAGCTGTGGCAAGAAGGTTTGCCGTGTCTGTCAGCGTAGTGTCCAGAGGCTGAAGGCGCTACCAGGAGACAGGCCAGTACACCATGAGACGTGGAGGGGGCCATAGGATGGCAACAACCCAGCAGAAGGACCGCTACCTCCGCATTTGTGCAAGGAGGAACAGGAGGAGCACTGCCAGAGCCCTGCAAAATGACTTCCATCAGGCCACAAATGTGCATGTGTCTGCACAAACAGTTAGAAACCGACTCCATGAGGGTGGTATGAGGGCCCGATGTCCACAGATGGGGGTTCTGCTCACAGCCCAACACTGTGCAGGACGCTTGGCATTTGCCACAGAACACTAGGATTGGCAAAGTCGCCACTGGCGCCCTGTGCTCTTCACAGATGAAAGCAGGTTCACACTGAGCATATGTGACAGACATGACAGAGTCTGGAGACGCCGTGGAGAGCGATCTGCTGCCTGCAACATCCTTCAGCATGACCGGTTTGGCAGTGGGTCAGTAATGGTGTGGGGTGGCATTTCTTTGGAGGGCCGCACAGCCCTCCATGTGCTCGCCAGAGGTAGCCTGACTGCCATTAGCTACCGAGATGAGATCCTCAGACCCCTTGTGAGACCATATGCTGGTGCGGTTGGCCCTGGGTTCCTCCTAATGCAGGACAATGCCAGACCTCATGTGGCTGGAGTGTGTCAGCAGTTCCTGCAAGATGAAGGCATTGAAGCTATGGACTGTCCCGCCTGTTCCCCAGACCTGAATCCGATTGAGCACATCTGGGACATCATGTCTCGCTCCATCTACCAACGTCACGGTGCACCACAGACTGTCCAGGAGTTGGCGGATGCTTTAGTCCAGGTCTGGGAGGAGATTCCACAGGAGACCATCCACAACCTCATCAGGAGCATTCCCAGGCGTTGTAGGGAGGTCATACTGGCACATGGAGGCGACACAAAATACTGAGCCTCATTTTGACTTGTTTTAAGGACATTACATCAAAGTTGGATCAGTCTGTAGTGTGTTTTTCCACTTTAATTTTGGGGGTGACTCCAAATCCAGGCCTCCATTGGTTAATAAATATGATATCCATTGATGATTTTTGTGTGATTTTGTTGTCAGCACATTCAACTTTGTACAGAACAAAGTATTCAACGAGAATATTTCATTCATTCAGATCTAGGATGTGTTATTTGAGTGTTCCCTTTATTTTTTTGAGCTGTGTATATATACATAGAGTCGTTATATTTTTCATTAAGATCCAATGCAAAACCTCCAAAAAGGTCTTTTTTGCCACTTTCCCCCCTCTCAGGACAGCTCACCTTCTCAATTGCATAGCAAATAAAATTCTCAGTGTTGTTTATATGTATATTTACAAAATCTTTTGCAGCACCTAATCAGGTATTATTACATTATTTACATATGTTATAGATATGTTCTGCTATGTCTTTTTTTTTTATTTCCTTGTTATACAACTATATATGTAAATTGCAGCTAGTGCATTCTATACAGTAAATAACATAATGTGTCAATAATTTGTGATACATGTATTAATACTGAGTTCTTTATTTTGTGATATAGTGATTGTTATTTTTTCTTTTCAGCAAACTGACATATTTTATTTTTTTCCACATTTATATAAACCTTTTTGAGACAGCCATCAGAGAAGTGGCATCTATCTATATTAGCAACAACAAAATAAACGTGGTGAGGCCAGCACCAATATGCTTTTTCAGTATTGAGATGAAGAAAAGATGATGAATTTGCTTTTGTCTACGCTGAGTTTTAGGGCAGAGGTGGAAGGAAAGTCCAGTGTGGACCTGCTGTTCAAGCAGTTTGGAGATGAAAGAAAGTAGCGATATGGGGCAATAAGTGGATATAGATGATGGGTCAAGGGACAGCTTCTTCAGGCAGGCTGGTATGATGGTTAAATGCTTGAAAGAGTTTAATGATAACTTCAAGAGATGGCTTAGCATAAGTGTGGTGTAGAGGCTGAGGAGGAGGTGGGATGGAATAAGCTCAGGCACGCAAGGTGTGACGTAGGTAGAAAATGTGCAGGTTTTTGTGTCATGATTGTGGGAAAGGAGGTTATGGGTAAAGGCTACAGGGGTTGTGGTGGTTGAGCATTTAAGCTTTGTCTATGTTGTCAATCTTATTTTTAAAATGTGAGACAAAGTCTTCTACTTAAATGAGGTAGGTGAGAGATGGCAATGGTAGACGGAATCAATGGTGTTGAATAACTGTTTGGGTTGTTTAGATAGGGAAAATTTGAGAACTGTGAAGCAGAGGTGAGGACTAGAATTTAAAATTGCTTGTTTGAATATAAACAAGTCTTCCTGTGATTGCATGTCTTTCAGTGCCACTCTACAATCCCATCACTTACCACAAGTTTTTTGTGAGGTTGATATGCCATGGTTGTCTATTCATTTGTTTCCTTTTGCTATGCATGAGATGGGTCTCATGTCTTAGGGTGACAAATCAGTAGCAAAGGACATATGAGACATATTCCGGCTATTAACCCCTTAAAAGCCCAAGACGTACTAATACCTACCTGCGCCCTGGCCTTTAAGAGCCAGGTACGTATTAGTACGCCTGGTTTATTTCGCCTGCACATAGGCTGTGCGGGCGCGATCGCCGCCAGGTGTCAGCTGATTGTCACAGCTGACACCCGGTGCTATGTGCTGGGAGCGGTACCCCACCTCTCCCGGCACATTAACCCCCGCAATGCTGTGATCGAAGTCGATCGCAGCATTGCAGGGGCAAGGGGAGATGATCGCGATACTCACCTCTCCTGCCGGCATCCAACGCTGTCTGCTGCGGCTTCCCGGATGTTGCCATGATGACCCAATGTCGTCATGGCAACATCCGGGTCACCAGACAGCAGGAAGATACTTTGGTCATGCACTGCGCAAGACCAAAGTATCTTCTGCATCTGCAGCGCTGACAGTCTGTATAGCACAGGGATGGTGCTATGCAGGCGATTAGAGTAAAAATAAGTCCCATAGTGGGACAAAGTATAAAAGTAAAAAAAGTGTTAAAAATTGAAAAAAAAAAATCATTTTTTGTAAAAATATAAAAAAAAAATAAAAAAAAGAATCCACCAAAAATAAAAATATAATGTACCCGTCAATAAATATTATTATGAAAAAAAAGCAAAACAATAAAAGCACACTTATTTGGTATTGCGGCGTCCGGAACGACCTGACCTATAAAACTGTCCCACTAGTTAACCCCTTTAGTGAACATGGTAAAAAAAACAAAAAAAACCCCAATGCTTTATCATTATACCACAAAACAAAAAATGGAATAACACGCGATCAAAAAGACAAATATAAATAAAAATGGTACCGCTGAAAATTTGATCTTGTCCCGAAAAAAACAAGCCACCATACCGCTCCATCAGCCGAAAAATAAAAAAGTTATAGCTCTCAGAATAAAGCGATGCAAAAAAATATTTTTTTCTATAAAATAGCTTTTATTGTGTAAAAGCACCAAAACATAGAAAAACTATATAAATGTGGTACCGCTGTAAATGTACTGACCCGAAGAATAAAGCTGCCTTACCAATTTTACCACACGCGGAACAGCATAAAAAATAAATAAAAAAAACAATTCCTGAATTGTTGGTTTTTGTTTATTCTGCCTCCCAAAAATCGGAATAGAAAGCGATCAAAAAATGTCATGTGCCTGAAAATGGTACCAATGAAAACGTCAACTTGTCCAGCAAAAAACAAGCCATCACATGACTCGGTCAGCCAAAATATGGAAAAATTATAACTCTCAAAATATGGTATTGCAAAAACTAGTCTTTGCAAAAAAAATAAGTATTTTAGTGTGTGACACCTGTCAATCATAAAAACCTGATATGATTCTGGTATCGCTGTAATCGCACCGACCCGAAGAATAAAGTCGTTTAATCACATACCGCATGAGGAACAGCGTAAAAAATAAACTCTAGGGTTAGGGTTGTGCTAGGGTTCGGGTTAGGGTTGTGCTAGGGTTGGGGTTAGGGTTGTACTAGGGTTGGGTTTAGGGTTGTGCTAGGATTAGGGTTGGGCTAGGGTTAGGGATGGGCTAGAATTAGTGTTGGGGTTGTATTAGGGTTGGGGTTGTATTAGGGTTGTGCTAGGGTTAGGGTTGGGCTAGGGTTAGAGTTGGGCTAGGGTTAGGGTTGGGTTAGGTTTAGGGTTAGGGTTGGGCTAGGGTTGGGGTTAGGGTTGGGGTTAGGGTTGGGCTAGTGTTGGGGTTGGGGTTAGGGATAGGGTTGGGCTAGGGTTAGGGTTGGGCTAGGGTTAGGGTTGGGCTAGGGTTGGGTTAGGGTTAGGGTTTGGCTAGGGTTATGGTTGGGGTTGGGGTTAGGGTTGGGCTAGGGTTAGGGTTGGGGTTGTATTAGGGTTGGGGTTGTATTAGGGTTGGGGTTGGGGTTGGGTGTTTTTTTTCAAAAGTAAAAAAAAATAGATGACGATATGGCGACTAGTGTTGAGGGCAAGTGCTCGCTACTTGAGTTTGCATGGGGTGCTCGGGTGTGCACAGAGTATCGCGCGTGCTCGAGTGACATGCTCGAGTCTCCGCCCCATATGCATCGCGGCCAAAAAAAACTTGCGGGGATTGCCTGCCATGCATGAGCGATCCCCGCATGTTTTTTTTGGGTGTCTAATAACCGTGAAACATGCGGGCATGGGCTCAAGCATGTCACTCGAGCACGCGCGATACATGGTGCATACCTGAGTACCCGATGCAAACTCAAGTAGCACTTGCGCTCAAGACTAATGACAACTTATTCAATATGATGACCTAATGTTATCAAATTCTGTGTTGTACCTCTGGGTTCAAAATGTTCACTATACTCCTTGATAAAATCCTTGAAGGGTGTAGTTTCCAAAATGGGGTCAGTTGTTGGGGGTTTCCACTATTTAGGCACATCAGGGGCTCTCCAAACGCGGCGTCCGCTCTCAATTCCAGCCAATTTTGCGTTCAAAAAGTCACACAGTGATCCTTCCCTTCTGAACTCTGACGTGCGCCCAAACAGTGTATTTTCCCTACATATGGGGTATTAGCGTACTCAGCAGAAATTGCACAAAAGTTTTTGGCAACCATTTTCTCCTCTTACCCTTGTGAAAATAAAAAAAATGGGGCTAAAACATTTTTGTGGAAAAAGTTAAATTTTTTTATTTTCATGGCTCCATGTTATAAACTTCTGTAAAGCACTTGGGGGTTCAGGGTGCTCACCACACATCTAGATAAGTTCCCTGAGGGGTCTAGTTTCTAAAATGGTGTCACTTGTGGGGGGTTTCCACTGTTTAGTCACATCAGGGGCTCTTCAAACACAACATGGCGTCCGCTAATTATTCAAGCAAATTTTACATTCAAAAAGTCAAATGGCGCTCCTTCCCCTCCAAACCCTGCCGTGCTCCCAGTTGTTTTCCCCCACATATGGGGTATCGGCGTTCTCAGGAAAAGTTGCACAACTAACTGCATGGTGCAATTTCTCCTGTTACCCTCATGAAAATGCAAAATTGGAGGCTGAAAAACATTTTTGTTGCAAAAATGTGAAAATTTTGTTTTTACGGCTGAATGTTCTAAACTTCTGTGAAGCACCTGGGGGTTCAATGTGCTCACCACACATCTAGATAAGTTCCCTGAGGGGTCTAGTTTCCAAAATGTTGTCACTTGTGGGGGGTTTCCACTGTTTAGGCACATCAGGAGCTCCCCAAACGCAAAATGGCATCCGCTAATTATTCAAGCAAATTTTACATTCAAAAAGTCAAATGGCGCTCCTTCCCTTCCGAACCCTGTCGTGCACCCAAAGAGTGGTTTTTCCCCACATATGGGGTATCTGTGTGCTCAGGGGAAATTGCACAACAAATTTTGGGGTCCATTTTTTCCTGTTACCCCTGCGAAAATTAAAAATAGGGTCTAAAGTAACATTTTTGTGAAAAAAGTTAAATATTAATTTTTTTCTTCCACATTCCAAAAATTCCTGTGAAGCACCTGAAGGGTTAATAAAGTTCTTGAATGTGGTTTTGTGTACCTTGAGGGGTGCAGTTTTTAGAATGGTGTCACTTTGGGGTATTTTCTGTCATAAAGACCCCTCAAAGTGACTTCAAATGTGATGTGGTCCCTAAAAAAATGGTTTTGTAAATTTTGTTGGAAAAATGAGAAATTGCTGGTTAACTTTTAACCCTTATAGCTCCCTAATAAAAAAAATGTGGTTCCAAAATTGTGCTGATGTAAATTAGACATGTGGGAAATGTTATTTATTAACTCTTTTGTGTGACATATCTCTCTGATTTAAGGGCATAAAAATTAACATTTTGAAAATTGCTACATTTTCAAAATTTTCTCTAAATTTTTGTTTTTTCCACAAATAAACACAAGTGATATAGAAGAAATTTTACCACTATCATGAAGTACAATATGTCACAAAAAAACAATCTCAGAATCAGGGGGATCGGTTGAAGCGTTCCAGAGTAATTACCTCATAAAGTGACAGTGGTCAAAATTGTAAAAATTGGCCTGGTCATTAACGTGCAAAACACCTTGGGTTGTAAAGGGGTTAATGGCCATATATCATCCTTGATTGCAGATGCAGTTGCAAACCAGCCCTAGATATCAGGTTTAAATCTAGGGCTTAAAGTGGGAGCTGCAGGTGTTAGGCAGCTTACACTCCCAACTCCTACTTTAACATGTGAATCACAGGCTCCATAGCTATTATAGTTGCTATTATGAGAATCACAGGTTTACATTGAGATATGAATAATTTCTGTAGCTGTGATTCAGACTAAGATAAAACCTGTTAAAATGCATATCTCCTTCCTTATGATTTCAGCCTTTATGTAGAATAAGAGGGAGCTGTAGGGGAGCTGATAAGCGGCAGCGACAGGAGAAAGTTGATGTGTGATCTCCTCTAGTCACTGTGTAACACTGGGTTTTATGTATCACATCTGCAAAGTTATAAAACATGTTTTAAAAATGTAAAAAAATCATGTAAAGCTGTAAATAACCATTTTTTTCTTTTAAGTTCTTTATTATTGAAAATTAATCTACACATATTTGGCATCATCGTGACTGTAATGACCCTAAGTGTAACAATAGTGTCATGATTGCACCACCCTAATGACGCTGCGAGAGACATTTCAGCCGCCCTAGACTTCCCTGCTCACGACTTGTCCGTGAGAAGTGACTCAGCGTAACATTAGTGACTCAGCATCACAAATAGTTTTACATGTAGGTGTCACAATGAATTTTGTGAAGCACAAAAATTATACCAACTAAAATTACAGTTTGGCCCACAAATAAAACAAACCCTCATATACAGTGGTGGCCAAAAGTATTGGCACCCCTGCAATTCTGTCAGATAATACTCAGTTTCTTCCTGAAAATGATTGCAATCACAAATTCTTTGGTATTATTATCTTCATTTAATTTGTCTTCAATGAAAAAACACAAAAAGAATTGTCCTAAAGCCAAATTGGATAAAATTCCACACCAAACCTAAAAAAGGGGGTGGACAAAAGTATTGCCGCTGTTTGAAAAATCATATGATGCTTCTCTAATTCGTGTAATTAACAGCACCTGTAACTTACCTGTGGCACCTAACAGGTGTTGGCTATAACTAAATCACACTTGCAGCCAGTTAACATGGATTAAAGTTGACTCAACCTCTGTCCTGTGTCCTTGTGTGTACCACATTGAGCATGGAGAAAAGAAAGAAGACCAAAGAACTGTCTGAGGACTTGAGAAACCAAATTGTGAGGAAGCATGAGCAATCTCAAGGCTACAAGTCCATCTCCAAAGACCTGAATGTTCCTGTATCTTCCGTGCGCAGTGTCATCAAGAAGTTTAAAGCCGATGGCACTGTGGCTAACCTCCCTAGATGTGGACGGAAAAGAAAAATTGAGAGATTTCAACGCAAGATTTTGCGGATGGTGGATAAAGAATCTCGACTAACATCCAAACAAGTTCAAGCTGCCCTGCAGTCCGAGGGTACAACAGTGTCAACCCGTACTATCCGTCGGCGTCTGAATGAAAAGGGACTGTATGGTAGGATACCCAGGAAGACCTCACTTCTTACCCCGAGACATAAAAAAGCCTGGCTGGAGTTTGCCAAAACTTACCTGAGAAAGCCTAAAATGTTTTGGAAGAATGTTCTCTGGTCAGATGAGACAAAAGTAGAGCTTTTTTGGCAAAAAGCATCAGCATAGAGTGTACAGGAAAAAAAAAGAGGCATTCAAAGAAAAGAACACGGTCCCTACAGTTAAACATGGCGGAGGTTCCCTGATGTTTTGGGGTTGCTTTGCTGCCTCTGGCACTGGACTGCTTGACCGTGTGCATGGCATTATGAAGTCTGAAGACCACCAACAAATTTTGCAGCATAATGTAGGGCCCAGTGTGAGAAAGCTGGGTCTCCCTCAGAGGTCATGGGTCTTCCAGCAGGACAATGACCCAAAACACACTTCCAAAAGCGCTATAAAATGGTTTGAGAGAAAGCACTGGAGACTTCTAAGGTGGCCAGCAATGAGTCCAGATCTGAATCCCATAGAACACCTGTGGAGAGATCTCAAAATGGCAGTTTGGAGAAGGCACCCTTCAAATATCAGGGACCTGGAGCAGTTTGCCAAAGAAGAATGGTCTACAATTCCAGCAGAGCATTGTAAGAAACTCATTGATGGTTACCGGAAGCGGTTGTTCGCAGTTATTTTGGCTAAAGGTTGTACAACCAAGTATTAGGCTAAGGGTGCAAATACTTTTGTCTGGCCCATTTTTGGAGTTTTGAGTGAAATGATCAATGATTTGATTTTTGCTTCATTCTCTTTTGTGTTTTTTCCTTGCAAGCAAATTAAATGAAGAGAATAATACCAAAGAATTTGTGATTGCAATCATTTTCAGGAAGAAACTGAGTATTATCTGACAGAATTGCAGGGGTGCCAATACTTTTGGCCACCACTGTACACCAGTCGCCAGAAAAGTTATGACATTTTTTTAAAAATGAGATTTTGTTGGGAGAAAGTAATAAAGTATAGATAAACAGTACATATTTAGTGTCACCATTTCCATAACATTCTACATTATAAAATGGACATGCTATTTATTCCTAGTAAACACCACAAACAAAGCAAATTGCTGTTTTGTGATCATTTTGCTTAAATAAATTGAATAAAAAGCAATCAAAAAGTCTCATGAACGTAAAGTAAAAGCTATAGTTCATTACACAAAAAGTAAATTTTAATACAACTCCATTGATGAAAAGATAAAAAACTTACAGCTCTTAAAATATTTTATGCGTTGCCATATTGACTTTATAAAGTTTGATTTTATTATAAAAAAATGATAAAATACACTTAACTTACAAATTGCAGCAGCAGGAAGGAAAAGTCTTGGAATTATGAAAATCACAAAATCGATTGACAAATTTTCAAAGCATCCTGATTAATTCAGTATTGAGTATGGGCTTCTTGCACCGCAATACACATACTTACATGTTTGTTCATGCTATCTATGAGGTTATTAAAGTTTGTCTGAAGAATGTTTTACCATCCTAAATGCACTTGGGCATGCAATGATGTGTCAGATATGCTTAAAGGAAGACCAATTTGGAGATGCTGCAGGCTATGGTAGCTCATTTAGGCTATACAGGCTGCTTTCAGTCGCATTAGAAACATGTGGCATGACATTGTCATGTTGAAATACAGCTCCTGGAACACTTTGGAAAACTGGCCATACCACTGGTTCCACAACCAAATTAATATTCTGTTGAGCTGTTAGTGTAGATTAGAAGGGTCCAGCTACCTAACAGGCAATTGTAGTGAATCATTACATTCATATGTCAACTGCAGGATGAATGCCACTTAGAAACAATTATTTATTTACTAAAATTAATTAATTTTTTTTTGGTGCAGCAAGTAATCTGCCAGGGTTAGCTTTGGTTCGCATAGCATTTGCCACTACATTCAGTGGCATATGCACATAAATGTGTTAAGCTGAACTATAGAACACTACATGTGAATAAACAGTGCTGATGGCTGAAAACAGCACTGATAGGTACATTACCCAGTGGTCCGGGAGACTGTGTGTTAGCACGCCGACCCCGACGTGCGTTTAGAAACTACCTTCATCAGGGCCCTGTTCCACTCCCGGATCACTGGGTAATGTACCTATCAGTGCTGCTTTTAGCCATCAGCACTGTTTATTCACACATTGCGTTCTATAGTTCAGTTTAACACATTTATGTGCATATGTGGCATTCATCCTTCGGTTGAGATAGGGCTGTAATAATTCACTACAATTGCCTGTTTCTGTTTGCTTTCAGCGATCAGTACTGTCCATCTACACATGGTGATCTGCAGTTCAGCCTAATATATTTATGTGTATATTCCCATGTCCCTTGCAGCATTCATCCTGCGGTTTACATAGGAGTTCAATAATTGATTTTTACGACACTTGTCCCTTACTTATGAGATTTAGGATCTGAATAGATTCACAAGCTTTATATATTGATTTGATGGAATGATATTAATGTGCCACCTGGTGGATGTTTTCCGCATGTTACTTATAGTGATTAATTTCTCATTCTACACAGGGATATACAATGGGCACTAATAAAATTAATTATATACACATATAACTACAAGTATGTAGTAGTGTTTTCTTTACATTGACAGTTTTAACTAACATTACCTGGTTCTGGGTCCGATTGCTATTGTTTATTTTATGCAGATTTATAATACAATATGCATGAGTCTTTTTTATATGGTTTTATTTGTGTGTGTGTATTTTTGGTTCACAGTGACACCATTAACAATTGGCTGTCAATAAAGTTTTTTTAATTAATGAATTTGAGTTCTGAGTTTGTTTCATGACCACCTCTTCGGGTTTTTCTTCTTTGGGAATATGTGTCTTTCCAAATGGTCAGCCATTCTAATGGTCTAGGCAGATATATGTCAACTATGCAGAAAGGAACTTTTCAATATAAAGTTAGCAGTCACCAGACAAATCAAATAATGGCCCGAATGTCTAAAATAGACAAAATATACAAAGAATATTTCCTAAAGGGTATAGCACTCTTAGTTAGTAGAAAATACACGTTCACATGAGAATAGAGATGTAAATAAATCCTAGTAAGGCTGCGTTCACACATTGCGTATTTTCGCACGCTTTTTTTCGCGCGCTTTTTGAAAATACGCAATGTGCTTTGTGTCTGCCAGCAAAGTGAATGGGAAATTCACTTTGCCGCTCAGACACTGTGTAATTTTACGCAGCGGGAAAGTGCAGCTGGGTAAAGAATTGGCATGTCAATTCTTTACGCAGCTGCGTCCTGCGCTTTCTCTCTATTGTGCCCATTATAAGCGATGGAATTACGCAGCGGTGTTCACACACTGCGTAATTCCATCACTTTTTTACGGAGGCGCAGGATGGATACTCACCTACCTGATGTCAGGGGAGAGGCGTCCGGTCCGGTCCGCTCCAGTCCCGCGCTTCCAGCATCTGCCGGTGAGACGATCAGCTGTTAGCTAACCGGCTTGTAACCGGCCGGTCAGCTGATTACAAGCCGGTCAGCTGACAGTCTGCTGATCGCTTCACGGCAGATGCTGCAAGCGCGGGACGGAGCAGACGCGTCTCTCATCCATCGGGTAGGTGAGTATCCATAGTCTGTACATACACTGCTAGGGACACACACATGACACATAGACACACAGGACACACACAACACACAGACACAGACAGTACACATGTCACCCTTCACTTTCACACTGCGTTTTTTGCTGCGCTTTTTTACGCAGTGTGTGAATGGAGGTGCTTTTTTTAACTGCTTAAAAAAACGCGGGTAAAAAAAGCAGGAAAATACGCAGCGTAAAAAAACGCAGGGAAATAAGCAATGTGTGAACGCAGCCTAACATTCAAAGACATGTTAATTCGTTACAAATATTTAAAAAAGAAGAGATCCCAATGCTGATCTCTGGCGTTTCCATGCTGTTAACTGTGACCCAGAGTGTGTTCCATTAACAGTCATCCTCTACTTTCTATCACTCAGCCAGTTGTTAACCCAAATACAAATATTTTCCCTTTGTCCCATTGTTCTCACATTATGTACCAACCTTTGACTTAGTACTATTTTAAATGTCTTGAAAAGGCCACATAGGCAACATCCATAATGTTATCCTGATGTAGTCTGGAACTTAGTGTCAAAGTAGGAGATCTGATTTGTCTAGGTGAGAGGCCTTTGACAGGGGATCTTAGGGGGAACGTTTCTCCTTGAGGAGAATGCCAAGTCAGTGTAAGAAGTCTTATAGGCCTTGCGATGCACCTCTAGGAATGTAAATATGCAAATAACCTCTTCAAAAAGGAAAATGACTGGAACCAAATCAGACCCACTGCTTTGCACTGAGGAGGGGCAAACACCCCAAAACATATATCTGCAAATGGAGTTTCTGTTTTGGCTTCATATCCTAAGCTCTGTGGCAAGGTTCGTTAAAGGGTCGATATTGACTTTTGGGATTGCTACATCAAATAGGTGGCACCTGAGTTCAAGTCCTCCTCCTGTCTGAAGATGCTATTTTCATATGAGTGTCTTGTCTTGCCTTTTAGGCTCAGTAATGCCCCGGGTGTTTTTTAAAATGTTAATTACATCTTTTAAGTTTACATGTGGTTGTCCATCTGGTTTGGTTCACCTTATCTTGAGTGACAGAAACACCATGTATGAATTGCACTCCAAAGACTTAGAAACATTTATTTACTAAAATGAATTTTTTTTTTTGGTGCAGCAAGTAATCTACCAGGGTTAGGCTGGGTTTGCATAGCATTTGCCACTACATTCAGGGGCTCCGTCGGGGCTGTTGTTCAAACCCCCGCAAAGTGGGATTTGGGCGTATGCACCAACGGGGCCATTGACTTTAATGATGCAGACAGAGTCACACTGTACTCTGTTGCACCATTTATGGATGTATATGCCTATTCAACTACTTCTTGCTGTCCAACTCTAATGCTTATATATAATCCAATGCAATATAAATAAAAAGATTATTATTATGATAATGCTTGTATATGGTCGAAAATTATGCATGACAGAGCATACTGTGACTTTGTCTGCATCATTATAGTTAATGGCCCCTTTTTGCGGTTGATTGGAATTATGACATCAGTAATCTGGAATTGTTGGCAATTAAATGGACTTTCGAGGAATGGCGCCACTTCCTCAACGGTTCCAAAAATAAAGTCAATGGTATCACAGACCAAAAAAATCAGACTTATTTAGAATCAGCTAAAATACCCAATCCCAGGCAAGCAAGGTGGCCTTTGTTCTTTTGTAGATTTAAATTGTTTATGACATTTAAACCCGGTACTAAAATAATACAAGCGAACACTCTCTCCCAAAGTTTCTGTCTGTCTCAGCTTGAGGACTCTGAACTGGTTCCTTGCCAAAGTTATTGTTGTGTCTTCTGTTTCTGTAGATCTGGTAGAGGAGATACGTCTCTTCCAAGAGTTAGCCTCTGACGCTACTCCTATCTAAGAATTTATTTTTCCTCTCCAGTTTTCATCTACATATACTTCAAGCGTCTCATGATTCTGTGCTTTCAGATCATCCTGGAATTAACAATATTATCCTGTTGATAACCAGGATTTTTGACCGTAGGGAACTCTGCACACTTTGGAAATTTCTTCGCTAAGAGTTCTTTGACCCACCTCTTTATGGATTTCATTACTGACGTCGCACCCTCAAAAGGGAAGATTGTTTTCTGGGTGCTGGTTGATATATTTAGTAAACATTTTCATTTTCTCACTGTATCTGGATTGCCTAACTTTCAACCCTATTGAATTGTTTTTTTTCATCTGCCTACCACCTAGAGACCAATAGTTAGACAGAACTTATTAATCAAACGCTTGAGGAATATCTTTGGTGTTACGTCTCCGATCATCATTCTTATTGATGGAACATCTTTCATGTATGGAATTTGCTATTAATAATCATTATCAAGAATCCATTAAACTCATTTTAGTTCATTTGCAACCACCATGATGGATATCCCAAGGTCTAAAGGTCTGTAGATAAGTTAAAGCACATCTAATCTGAAGTTACTTGAGGAATGCACAGAATAATCAGACCTTTTATGCTGTGGTTAGGTGTTTTATTGTCCAGCTGCCCAGGAGGTGTAATCTTTCCTTGCTGTGGTTCTCCACCCAATATAAATTCACAGATTCCTGCTTCAGTTTCCAGATGTTGTGCCTAGAAGTTCCCTGGACTCTGGTGTTTGCTTGTTTTTGGATTCCTGAGATTGACCCAGTTTGTACCTTGACCTTGTTTTGGTCTGTTATCTCCCCTGTTTTGTTCTTGGCTTGTTTGAATGTGCTTTGACTGATTTACCTGGCATCTAACCTCAGTTATTCCTCTGACTATGGTTTTTGGTTTCTGTTTCCTTTCTTGTCTTGTCACTCCGGTTTCGGACTTTTTTCCCCCTGGGTTTGCTTCCCTGTTCAGCTGCCCCTCTGTGCAAGCAACCCAATGGACCCCATTGTAAGTCCAGATGCCTTTACCAGGCTTTAAAAGCAAATGAAGGGGCTCCTCTGGAAGTTGCCAGGCAGAGTGGATAGTGCCAAATTTGTCTGTGGTAGTCTTTTTGAGCCAAAAGCCTCTGACAGATGTTACACTTACCTTCTTATAAAAGCTTATCAGATTAGTTTGACATAAGCAATCTCTTGTAAAACTGTGCTGCTGTGTGTTTTATAGCTATACTTTTCTGCTGCTGGGAGGTGCACCCTCTTCAGGGTACAAAAACATAAAGCTACAGCAAAATAGGGATATTTTTTTTACCAGATTGCTGTCAAGCCATTGCTTCTTCACCCTCAAAAGACCTAATATGTACCTATTCTCTAAATAAAGATATACATTTAAAGAAGATGTCCAGTACTTATTCCCTCGCCAATGTATCTCCCTGGCCCCCTAAGACTTATTGTAAATACCTTCTGTTGCTGATAATGCCTGTGAGCGGCGCATCGGTTACCGCTCACAGGGATCACGTGACCCCGCGCTGATGTCACGACATGTGAGGCGTGACTCTGCGCTGGGGTCCCGGCGATGGCTGCTGGGTTGTGGGCGTGGTTACCCCTGCGCTTTCCAATGAATGGGAAGAGGCAGAGCGTACGGTGGATGCTGGGTGTGATGTGGGGGGTAACCCCGCCCACAGCCTGGCATCCACCATGGAACCAGGAAGATAAAGACCCCGGCTGCTGCCACCACTTGTCGTGACATTAGCAGATGTCAGCGCCGGCTGCAGCCGAGGGTCACATGATGCCTATGAGCGGCCAGTGATATTGCGGCCAGTGATATTGCCGGTCACAGGCATTATCAGCAGCAGAAGGTCTTTACAATAAGTCTTAGGAGCCCCGGGGGGATACATGTGGGGGGAATATAAAGTAGTGGACAACCCCATTCAGATAGATTGAGAAAAGCCATTATAATTGTTAAGTCTTTTTGAGAATAACAAACCTGTTGCAGATCCCTAAAAAGGGAGAATTTTTCACTCCTAGTTGAGAAGCCATTACTTCTCTAATTTCTTAACAGCACTTCTATTTATGCTCTCTAAATAAAGTGATAATATCGCGATGTCTTGTGAAAAGCTGTCACTTATTTATTAAATAACAAAGTTTTTAATACTGTCCAAACAGATATTATTTTTGCACCATCCCAATGTGAAAAACACACTTTTGTATAAACACCAGATAGACAGGCATCTGTCCTAAAACATGGACAGTTTTTGGACCATTGTTACAATTCCAGTAGCTCAAAAAGTTTGTTACTGTAGTGTTGTTACATGAACTTTTGCTCACCACCAGTTGCCATTTTCTCCTAACCAAA
Organism: Phyllobates terribilis; assembly: GCF_046119375.1. NCBI lineage: Eukaryota > Metazoa > Chordata > Amphibia > Anura > Dendrobatidae > Phyllobates > Phyllobates terribilis. Next base: position 70,005,528 of record NW_027362770.1, on the reverse strand, counting down.
TATATCTGTGTTTGAGTTAATGACAGAATATTTGAGCTGTACTGCCTAAAAGAGTTAAACTATGAAGCTAGCCAGAAGGGGCACACCAGGCCTGGAACTGCCTGAAGAGGTATTCATGAACCTTTACAAAAACTAACCATTTTTTATGTCAAACACGCAAATAGCCTCTTCACCCAGGACAACATCCTGCCATAACAAACCTAACGATGTCACCTACTCTAACGGCCCCCAAAAAAGTCAAACTGAAAGCCTGCTTCAAACCATGATGAACACACCCAAGCACAGGAAGTAAATAATTGGCATAATATTGAATACAAAACGATGCGCCGAGCTGCCTTCAGCAAATACTCCTTCTAACCCCTTACTACTTGCTTAATTATAAATTCTTTGTCGGCATCCCGTCAGCTTACTATATGGAGATAACACACAAAACTTATCAGCATCTGCAGTGCTAATGCACTAAATCATACTGAACTACACACTGCGAACAAATACTCTAAAATAATCTTTAGGCATGCCTGTTCATCTGCTGCAATATTTCTACCAGGGGCGGACACTGACAGCTTGGGGCCCCTGTGCAAGAAATGTGTCTGGGCCACCCTCCTTTTATGGTGACAAAGCTACAGATATATATATAACCATATATTTATATATATATATATATATATATATATATATATATATATCTTACATAGCCTCCTTTATTATGTATATTACCGTCCCTTTTTAAACAGTGCCCTCTCTTGTTATGCACAGCACCGTCCCTTACATATTGAATAATATAGCGCCCTGTTTTTATTACATAGCATCCTTTCTTATTAGGAACATAATGAAATGAATGCTGATGGAGCATGGGAAAGCTCATTGCTCTCCCCCACCTCCATCATTGTTCTCCCCATTCCCATCATTGCTCTCCCCCACCTCCATCATTGCTTTCCCCCACTTCCATCTTTGCTTCCCCCACCCTCATTATTGTTCTCCCCATCTTCATCATTGCTCTCCCCCACCTCCATCATTGCTTTCCCCCACTTCCATCATTGCTTCTCCCACACCCATTATTGTCCTCCCATCTTCATCATTGCTCTCTCCACCTCCATCATTGTCATCTCCCCACCTAAATCATTGCTCTCCCCCGCCTCCATCATTGTTCTTCCCCATCATTGCGCTCTCCCCCATTCCCATCATTGCTCTCCCCACCTCCATCATTGCTTTCCCCCACCTCCATCATTGTTCTCCCCCACCTCCATTATTGTCTCCCCCACCTCCATCATCATTGTTCTCCCCCACCTCCATCATTGTTCTCCCCCACCTCCATCATTGCTCTCCCCCACCACCCCTCATTGTCCAGTATATTAGTAAAAAACAAAAAAAACAACAACACTTACCTCTCTGCCCGTTCCCCTGCAGCATCCTCATTGCCCTAAACTTTCTCTCTGACAAACACAGGCCCACGCAGCATGATGACGTCATCAAGCCGCATGTGCCTGTGTCAGGGAGAAAGCGCCGGGCAGGAAGCAGAGGATGGATCCCTCAGCTCCGCTGCCTTTTCCTCCTGTCAGCAGTGGAGCTGGAAGGATCGCTTCCTCCCCTCCGCAAACGTTGAGAAGAATCTGGCCATGGGCCTCCGGGAGCCTCGGCCTCCGAGAAGCAGGTCAGATTGCTCTCATTATTAGCTGCATCGGCTGCATCGGCAGTATGTCCGCCCCTGATTTCTACCATCAACCTTGTCCATCCACTCCACTAAAGTCTTAGCACAATACTGCCACGTAGCAGGCATCACCAATTTTATCTCACCATTTCCTGCTGATAGATGCTGAGCACCACAAGCTTCCACACCAAGGGAGAGCGGAGAAAAACCTCCTGAGTCTGCTCTTAGGTGTAACGACAAAATTTCTGCCAACATATACGTGATAAAATATCAGCCACCTTATTTTCCATGCCCTGAATATAGTAGGATTTGAACCAAATGTTGAGCTGCAAACATATTAGGACTAAATGTTTAATCAGTAAAAAGACATGAAGGGAGGAACAAGATATTCTGTTAATATAATGTACTAAACTTAGGTTATCTAGGAACATATGTTTATTGCTGAAATGGTTCCCCTACAATTCCACCGCCACTATTAAGGGTTACAATTCCAAAAGTTAGGAGCTTACCGCGCCTGAATCTCATGAAACACTAGGAGACTCGAACTGATGGATGCCATGTCTCTAGCTGGTGCAGCACAGCAACAATAAGCAGAAAAGGAGGAAACTGCACTTCCATACGGGAAATAAAATTCAATATTGGTTTATTCTTGAATACATTAAAACGATAGGCAGAGGAATTAAAACACTGATGTATTTCTGGCTTGTTCCACGCCCTTAGTCATAGTATTAAACTAGGTGAAACCAATCACAGTAAACCTATAAGTGACTTATATTCAACCAATAGAAGACACAAATATCGTATCTACACCTAAGCATTAAATAAATATAGAATACAGCAATTTAGAATATATCAAACAGATCATGCCTAGTGGATATTTGGTGTCAAGTTAAAGGCTTCGCAATTTAAAGTCCATAATGAAACCATTGTGTGCGGTAACAAAATGCTTAACTGCACCAGAGTAAGAACCATTTTTTGTACATATTAGCAAGATGTTCAGAAATGTGTTGTTTTAATTTTATGATTGTGCAGCCTTTATATCATACCTTACAAAAATCACATTCGATGCAATATACACTGCTCAAAAAAATAAAGGGAACACTTAAACAACAGAATATAACTCCAAGTAATTCAAACTTCTGTGAAATCAAACTGTCCACTTAGGAAGCAAAACTGATTGACAATCAATTTCACATGCTGTTGTGCAAATGGAATAGACAATAGATGGAAATTATTGGCAATTATCAAGACACCCTCAATAAAGGAGTGGTTCTGCAGGTGGGGACCACAGACCACATCTCAGTACCAATGCTTTCTGGCTAATGTTTTGGTCACTTTTGAATGTTGGTTGTGCTTTCACACTCGTGGTAGCATGAGACAGGAGTAGCACTGCCAGAGCCCTGCAAAATGACCTCCAGCAGGCCACAAATGTGCATGTGTCTGCACAAACTGACTCCATGAGGGTCGTATGAGCGCCCGACGTCCACAGATGGGGGTTGTGCTCACAGCCCAACACGGTGCAGAATGCTTGGCATTTGCCACAGAACACCAGGATTGGCAAAGTTGCCACTGGCGCCCTGTGCTCTTCACAGATGAAAGCAGGTTCAAACTGAGCACATGTGATAGACATGACAGAGTCTGGAGACGCTGTGGAGAGCGATCTGCTGCCTGCAACATCCTTCAGCATGACCGGTTTGGCAGTGGGTCAGTAATGGTGTGGGGTGGCATTTCTTTCTCCATGTGCTCATCAGAGGTAGCCTGACTGCCATTAGGTACCAAGATGAGGTCCTCAGACCCCTTGTAAGACCATATGCTGGTGCGGTTGGCCCTGGGTTCCTCCTAATGCAGGACAATGCCAGACCTCATGTGGCTGGAGTGTGTCAGCAGTTCCTGCAAGATGAATGCACTGAAGCTATGGACTGGCCCGCCCGTTCCCCAGACCTGAATTCGATTGAGCACATCTGGGACATCATGTCTCGCTCCATCCACCAACGTCACGTTGCACCACAGACTGTCCAGGAGTTGGCTGATTCTTTAGTCCAGGTCTGAGAGGAGATCCCACAGGAAACCTTCAGCAATCTCATCAGGAGCATGCCCAGGCGTTGTAGGGAGGTCATACGGGCACGTGGAGGCCACATACAATACTGAGCCTCATTTTGACTTGTTTTAAGGACATTACATCAAAGTTGGATCAGCCTGTAGTGTGTTTTTCCACTTTTATTTTGGGAGTGACTCCAAATCCAGGCCTCTATTGGTTACTAAATTTGATTTCCATTGATGATTTTTGTGTGATTTTGTTGTCAGCACATTCAACTTTGAACAGAACAAAGTATTCAATGAGAATATTTCATTCATTCAGATCTAGGATGTGTTATTTGAGTGTTCCCTTTATTTTTTGAGCAGTGTACTACATGATGAGTATCACAGTTGATGAATTGATTAATATAATAGTTGTCACCTTGGAGTAAAGAGAAATACTTTGTTTTATCCACAGCAAAAACGCGCATATTGCATCGAATTTCAGTGCTTTTATCAAAATCTTTTGATTTTAACAAGGTTGTCCTAGTGATAGGACTCTGAAATAAACTAGGTGATAGCATATTGCCTAAAGATCGTCAACTTGTCTCTACTCAATCTACAACCTCCCGATATAATTCTTCTCAAAGTGTTGTCTTGGCTGACAACAGAAAGAGATTTTTTTGGATAATATTTTTTATCTGGTTAAATTGTAAGATATAAGGTGTGGAAAAGGTAATGGGTGTAGAGGGGTTGTTCATTTGAGGAGTGTCCATGTTATCATTTAATAATGTATTTCTTGATTTGTATTTTGCTTTCTCAAATGCAGTGTGTACTAAATGATTTTTATATCCCCTTTCACGCAACCTGTTATGAATAACGGCACTTTCTGTTATGAAACTGCCATCCTGCGAACAAATGCGTCTAGCACGCATAAACTCACAATGTGGAATGGCCTTGGTGGTATGTTTTGGATGGCAACTAGTGGACTGCAGAATAGTGTTACCAGCTACATCCTTTTTGTATAGGGATATGTGAACTTGTTCAGTGATATTATCCTCAATAAAGAAAGTATCCAAAAATGGAGTTTGGGTTATTGGAGGATTAGATGTAATTAGTTAGTTATTGTTAAGATATGTTATGAATTTTGGAATGTCCGATATTTTTCCAGACCACACCATAAGGAGGTCGTCTACATATCAGCCATAAAATTTTAAATGGGTGACAAAAGGATTGGTTTGATTAAAAATAAACTTCTCTTCCCACCATAAATAAAATGGCTAAAGAAGTAGAGAACTTGACACCCATTGGAGCTCCAATCACTTGTAAAAAAAATCCAGAATTAAACATAAAATAATTATGTTACAACTAATGTAACTAGTGAGAATAAACTGTTTTAGTTCATTAGTATAGAACTATAATTGTCCAAATGTTGTTCAATGGCATAAATATCAGAAGAATGGGGAATAGAAGAATACAAATTAACTACATCACATGTGATAAATATATAACTAGATTTCCTTTTGAATTTGTAAAAAACTCACAGCACTGATGAACTATCTTTCAAATAATCCGGTATCCTAGTAGTTAGTGGTTGTAGATATTTGTCTAACCATTCACTGAGACCTTCATTTATTGATCCAATCCCTGAGATGATAGGGCGTAAAGAGGGAGGAAAAATATTTTTGTGGGTTTTTGGTAAACCATGAAATATGAGAATTATAGAATGATCACATTTGACAATGTGTTTTTTAAAGAATAAGGTAGGATCAGAGGCAAGATTTTTATATGTACTGGTATCATTCAAAATGGATAAAACCTGTTTAACATATAGTGCGGCATGTAAAAGTACCACACATCCAGCCTTGTATGCCTTGTTCTATTGTCGGACCACAAGATTAGAATTAGAGCAAAATTCAATAATGGCTGTAAATTGATCTGTAGTAAGATTTCTGTGTGCAGTTGATATAGTAATTTGGGCATGAAGAATTTTCAAATCTCGTTCAACAATGCTTAGAAACAATTTTGTTATGTTCTGCAACTAAGAACTAAGGAATAGGAGGGAAAAGCTGTCCCTACACTGAGACTCTGCTTAAACCCTACGCTGGGGTGGGTGCCCTATTCCTTGTGAATAGCCGCACCGACGATCCTGCACTGAACTCAAACGAAGACCTGAAGGAAGGGGAAAGGGTGTCCGTAAAAAGATCTAAGGACTGGGAGCAAAAACAGGTGGCCTCCTAAACGAAAGGTTAGTTGCAGAGATGAAGATTAAAGGAAACAAAACTGGTGGAACAAGAAGTCCCAGGATATCAAATGTCCTAAGCACAAAGAACTAACAAGGCAACTTAGCCAGAGCACAAGCGTAACAACACTGATGTCCAGCGAGGAATGGGAGACAGGTGCTGAGTAATAAAGAGTGAGGAGATCACGTGACCAAGACTCCCAGCACCAGAGGAAAAGACTAGAAGCCAGCAAACTATAAAAAGATGGCCAAAAATTAAAACAACATAGATCCTAACAATCTAAGGCAGAAGCCCTAGATTCCATTGGGTAATATGTAGGATTTTTATTTTAAAGGTCACATCACTTTTCTAAATACCACCTATGCTTTGATTTTCTGCTTGAATTTCCTGTAACAAACTAGTGCATTTTGCTCTTTAAAAGACAAGTCAGAAAACATGACCGTACAAACAAACACCAGCATTCCCCACAACAAGTGATTTCATCTGTTGAAGGGTGACTTTCAATATTGAGCAAAAGGAGAAGAAAAAGGATATGGCTGATTGACACTCTGGGACTCGGGACAGCAGAGAGGTGATGTCTGGGCCAGAGAGGTAGATCTGAGTTTCATCAGCATATAGGTGGTACTGGAAGCTGTGGGACTTTATGAGTTGCCCTAGGCCAAAAGTATAGATTGAGAAAAGTAGGGGTCCCAGGACAGAGCATTGAGGGACACAGTCAGAGATAGATTGGAATGAGGAGCTAGTATGTGAGTGGGAGACGCTAAATGTGCAATTAGAAAGGTATGAGGAGATCCAGAAGAGGGCATGGTTTTTGACTCCAAAGGAACAGAGGATTTGCAGTAGGAGGGAGTGGTCAACTGTGTAGAAGGCAAAGGACATGTTTAGAAGGAGGAATAAAGAGAATTGCCTGCTCACTTTGGCAATAAGTCTCTAGTAATTTTGTTTAGGGCAGTTTCGGTGGAGTGGTGGGGATGGAAGCCGGATTGTAGGTCGTCAAAGAGTGATTTAGATGAGAGGTGGAAGAAAGGTTCAGCATGGACATGCTGTTCGAGCAGTTTGGAGGTGACCAGGAGCAGTGATATGGGACGACAGCAGGACGTAGAGGTCGCGTCGAGGGATGGTTTCTTGAGGATAGGTGTAACCAGTTTTTCATGTATTCCTGTACTTTCGGCTCCCTATTATAACATTTATCTAATGCTGTTCTTCACTCCTTATCCACCATGTGTTAATCTACCAAAACTAAGGACCATATATATATATTTATGCACTCACTATTTCATATTTTTTCTTTAGTTCCTCATCCACGTGTAAACCTAACAGACTGATTCCACAATAAAATGCTCCTCCTAGGACACTCACCAAAGTCCTAGGGGCTTTTTTGGGAAACCACCTCAGATGGTTGCTGAGTGTTGAGAGCCAGGAACTTGACAAGGAGGGCCTTAAGGGCTGATACTACCTCCACAACTTGTATGTAAGTGAACTCACTGGATCCAGATGCAACCGTATATGATGTAGCCTTCATCAGAACATGAGGATTTTTCATTGGCACTATGGAAAATAGCCTCACAGCCATAGACAATCTTGTAGGCTCCAACTTTCTACATTTATAGTGGCCAAAGCCCGCAGCTGTCGATGTGGCTGAAAACTCATTCAGAGAGTACAGTGAGTGCCATCTGGACAAACGGAATCATCTATGCCTCCTGGACGACCTTGAGCGACCACGGACATAGTGCGTTGCAGATTCCTGGCATCTGTGTAAAAGGCTTCTAGAAGAAGAAGAGGGGATTTCAACCTGTGTGAAAGGTACGGATTTTGGGCGATTATTGATGAGGGCTGCACCCCAAAGAGCAAAGGTTCTCTGTCGTGTACAAGCTATCATGCTTTTTAATTGAAGAAATAAAGGCAAAGTTTTACTTACTTTCATCTTGTTTTCAACGCTGGAGATTTTTCCTAGAATTTACTCTGACCTGGACCAGAGTGGCTCCGTACGTCGATAGTGTCATATCCAGGTGCATCAATTATGATGAGCTGACTTTCTTTTTGTATACAGATTTTCAATTGGATTCAGGTCTGGGCTCTGGCTGAGCCAATCCAAAATTTGATCTTTTTTTAGCGAAGCCATTTTTTTATTGATTTGGAAGTATGCTTAGGGTCACAGCCTTCCTTCTTGTCACCCTACCCCACAGACAAGACACATGAAGAATACGGGAAATTATTGTCAAATGCAGTTCACAACCAAGTACTTGCTAGAATTTCCTGCACTTCCCCTAATGTTACTATGGGCCTTTTGGCAGCCTCCTAGAATAATTTCTTCTTCTCTTATCAGATATTGAGGGCCGTCCAGTTCTAGGTAATGTCACTGTTGTGTCAAATTTAATTCACTTTTAGAAAACCGTCTTCACACTGTATCATGGTATATCTAATGCCTGTAATGCCTTTGTGTACCCTTCTCCTGAAAAGTTTGAACAATGAATTCCCTTTGCTGTGTTGTAAGCTATTTAAGGACTATGGCGTTTGCTATAAAATGCTAATAAGAAAATGTCAGGAAAATACTAGAGCAGCTAAACTTTATATGAAGTTAATCAGAATCACTTTAAATGATGGCAGCTGTGCACTAACTGCTATTTACCGTGAGTTTAAATGTGATTATTCTGAACACAACCACATCCCCAATTATAAAAGGGTGTGCACACTTATCCAGCCACATTATTTTAGTTTATTTGTATTTTCCACCTCAAAATTATTTATTTGTTTGCTTATCTCTAAATGGATTTGTACAAATTATGGGTGACATTAAAGGTGGAAAAAGTTCTGAAATGATTCTTCTTGGTATGATTTTTTACATGACAGAAAATGTAGCATTTTAACAATGGTCTTTAGAATTATATATACACTGTAATAGTGTAGCCCATCTGAGGAGCTTTCTCTTTTTTTTTTTACATAACAAAAACGTGGCATTTTAACAAGGGTGTGTAGACTTTTTATATTGACTGCATAATATGCCAGAGGCAGGAATTTATGGGGGCAGTGCAGACCAAACTATTAACCCACCACCAGAAGTAGAGGGAGGGGTATTCACTTGACAGCCATTAACTTGTTCCTGGTCACAAACTCTGATTTCCAAAAAATGCCTGCAGCAAAATTATGAGTAGGGGAATTCACTATCTCCATCAGTCAGGGGGCACTCTCCCTATAGGTGTTGTGTACCCTGCAAATGATAAAATATAATAGTTTATGCATGGATCCTTTTCATTTGTATTTATTTCACACATGTTACTATTTTAAGGAAATGCTTGATAAGTAAATTTTAATCTGCATCTGAGGATAGAATGTGCACATATATTCGCACAAACACTGATTACAAAGTCCAGACAAAAGAATGTATTTGAAATTCACTTGTAATTCTCTGCAGAATTATACTCAATCTAAAGCTGAAAAAACAGACACATAAAGTATTTTAATTGAGAACAGATCTTGTGTCTTGGAGTATGCATGTAAGATGAAGTGAGAAGTTAAATTAAGGCAATAGTGAGCCTTGAGTAAAGCATTTGTGCATTACCTTGTTGTACAAGTAGTCAGGTGTTTTATTATATAGATGTTAAATTTCATTTATTGACTTTGTTTCTTTTTTTTAAGAAATACATTTTAAAAAGTGATATTTTTTTCAGTAGGTAGTCTACACTAACATCTGTCTTTATTTTAATTCCTCATTCATTTTTCCCTGCCATGCAGCATATTCTGAAACATGATATATAGTATTAATTCTAGCTTTCAGAACATTTTGAACATAATTAGGGTTTTTAAGATGACAATAAAAGTGTGTTAAATAACAGTGTATTTATAAAAAAAATATCTTTTGTGATTTTATATTTCTTTCAGTTTGCCAAATGTGATCAGCATAAATGAGTACACCCCCATTGAAAAGTAAGATGTAAATCAATAGTTCAATGAACCAAAGAACAATTCCCAAAATTTTGACAAGACGGAGCTTCATAGAACATTTTTTTAACCCATAACATGAAAGTAAGGTTAATAATATAACTTTCATTACAAAATCTTCAGTTTTACTCAAAATAGCTGATGTAAATATGAATACACCCTACATTATATACAACTACATCTAGAATTTTGTATAACCTTCATGATTTTTATGGGCAGGCATGGAGACCAAAAAAAATTGTTCCTAAGAACCAGTGTAGGGTATTGATTCTTTATTTACAAATTGCTATAAGGCAAATAAGCACGAACTAAAGGTTCTGTGATTATTAAAAAGGTCATCTCTATTATCTATTTATCATCTTATCAGTTTGTGCACTTTAAAAACACAAGTTTATGTTGGTCCTACCTTAAAGCAATTTTCAAATACTGGGTTAAAGCTTTTAGTTAATACTTCTATTAGCCGATCAATTGGGGAAACTCACGGCCAGAGAAGGAGATAGATATTATTGGTATGAAATAACTCCTAATGGACGCATGTCTCACAGGAATTTAGCACTGATCTCTTTCTACTAATGAATCTCTCCTTCAGCATCAATCTCATTCATACTGACTTTTGATCTTATATAACCAGTACATAAGGTTAGTAATATTAGTAATCTGGTGAGATAACAACTGGCTTTCCCTATTATGTGGCTCATTCTGATTATAGTATCACAAAGCACTCAGTACTTGGTGTGGCCGCGGACCAACACCTCATTAATTAGCATGGACCAACTCAAACATTGCTAATAAAAATGATCAGCTGCCTCCCTAACTAGTTTTGCCATCACTGGCTTCATCAGAATATGAGACTACAGTGAATAGTGGACGGGACCCGAAGATTTATAAAAAGTAGGTTAGTGATGTCAAACAGGTCCTAGAAAGGAAATTCTCCTTAAATCATACAACATTGGCAGACACACATGCCAATCACAAAAACAGAACTCAATAGGTTCACAAGATTATAGGGAGGTTCCTAACCTGTCCAATGCTTCTGTCAGGTCACCATCAACACCAATGATTGAATTCTTCCAGGTCGAAGTTGTTAGTAATGGTCCAATCATTCTTTTGGCACTGAAATTCACAGAGCTAATAATAAAGTCCTTCCGGGTTAAGCAGCATCTGTATAGTACATAGCATGATGTTTAAGGAGATTCCCGGTCACATGGTATTAATCGCACATGCTCCAAATATGAAGTCTCAAAAAGGACCTGTCATTTTCTAGCTGTAGTCACGTTGCACAATTGTGGAGGACCTGTGGCATCACATGTTTGATTCTACCACACCTTATTGGTAGTTGAATATTACACCACGAAAGGACCTTTTAGTCAGCATTATCTATGCTATAGCGATCTTATCAGTGATGGACAGGACCTTAAATCACATGATCCGTAAAAGCCTCTCTACTGTTACTTATTTTTGTCAGTGTTTCTTATTATTGCCATCATTAAACATTATGAATTTAATTTAAATTATACATTAACCATTTTTAATATTAGAATCCAACGTTATGGTTGCCAGATTACATCAACTAACCTTCACAATTACATGATTAATTTATGGTCACATAAATAATAATGCACGATTTCTACTTATATTATATATTAAATATTGATATACATTACATTAAGCAGGTATTTAATTAATAATACATAGGTACAGTATATCAACTCAATGGTGGTTCTTCAATGACAAAGAGCGCGATCACCTCTACTTATCAATGAAAGCTGTATAAGAAAAGCCCTCATTGAGTCCAATAGGACTCCTAGAGTTCAGGCGGAATATTCATTTAGATTCCTCTTGAAGGAGAAACCTGTCCAAGTTGCCTCCTCATGGACCTAGAGTAATTTGTCTAATTCCCCAGAAACACAAGTTAAGGGGATCTGTAGGGTGTTTAGCTCTCATGTGTAATGATAAAGGTGTGTCCACTTTTGTATTTATGGTAATGATGTGTTTGGATATTCTTAGTCTGAACTCCTGAATCGTCTTGCCTAAGCATAGTCGGGAACAGCGGCACTTCGCTGCATAAATTGTACTTCTTGATCTGCAATTGATCCTATCTTTTATGACACATTTACAACCATCATATGGGTTAACAAATTCATTAATACCAGGTAGATATTTGCAAAATGTACAGGAATTGCGTGGATGAGAACTAGTAATGAGCAAATGTGCTCGCCACTGCTCGGTACTCGCCCGAGCATCATGGTGCTCGACAAGCTCGGCGAGTATTTACGAGTTGCTCGGGTGGGAACTCGGGTCCCCTCCCTGCATGTTTGGCGCTCTTTAGAGAGCCAATGAACATTCAGGGATTGCCTGCCACGCACTGTAATGCTGTAGCCATGTTGGTTGTGGGCATTACAGTGATTGGCTGGCTGCACAGCGTCATGCGTCACCGCTATGCCGTCACAGTCTACCCCGGAAACAGGCAGAGTAGGGAGAGGTGCTGCTGAGTCAGGGAGAGATTTGATTGTTTATAGTTAGTATAGGTATTCCACAACATATATATATATATATATATATATATATATATATATATACAGTGCAGACCAAAAGTTTGGACACACCTTCTCATTTAAAAATTCTTCTGTATTTTCATGACTATGAAAATTGTACATTCACACTGAAGGCATCAAAACTATGAATTAACACATGTGGAATTATATACTTAACAAAAAAGTGTGAAACAACTGAAAATTTGTCTTATATTCTAGGTTCTTCAAAGTAGCCACCTTTTGCTTTGATGACTGCTTTGCACACTCTTGGCATTCTCTTGATGAGCTTCAAGAGGTAGTCACTGGAAATGGTCTTCCAACAATCTTGAAAGAGTTCCCAGAGATGCTTAGCATTTGTTGGCCCTTTTGCCTTCACTCTGCGGTCCAGCTCACCCCAAACCATCTCGATTGGGTTCAGGTCTGGTGACTGTGGAGGCCAGGTCATCTGGCGTAGCACCCCATCACTCTCCTTCTTGGTCAAATAGCCCTTACACAGCCTGGAGGTGTGTGGGATCATTGTCCTTTTGAAAAATAAACAACACATCAATGCGAGCTGTGGCAAGAAGGTTTGCTGTGTCTGTCAGCGTAGTGTCCAGAGGCTGGAGGCGCTACCAGGAGACAGGCCAGTACACCAGGAGACGTGGAGGGGGCCGTAGGAGGGAAACAACCCAGCAGCAGGACCGCTACCTTCACCTTTGTGCAAGGAGGAACAGAAGGAGCACTGCCAGAGCCCTGCAAAATGACCTCCAGCAGGCCACAAATGTGCATGTGTCTGTACAAACAGTTAGAAACCGACTCCATGAGGTTGGTATGAGGGCCCGACGTCCACAGATGGGGGTTGTGCTCACAGCCCAACAACCTGCAGGACGCTTGGCATTTGCCACAGAACACCAGGATTGGCAAAGTCGCCACTGGCGCCCTGTGCTCTTCACAGATGAAAGCAGGTTCACACTGAGCACATGTGACAGATGTGAGAGAGTCTGGAAACGCCATGGAGAGTGATCTGCTGCCTGCAACACCCTTCAGCATGACCAGTTTGGCAGTGGGTCAGTAATGGTTTGGGGTGGCATTTCTTTGGAGGGCCGCACAGCCCTCCATGTGCTCGCCAGAGGTTGCCTGACTGCCATTAGGCACTGAGATGAGATCCTCAGACCCCTTGTGAGACCATATGCTGGTACGGTTGGCCCTGGGTTCCTCCTAATGCAGGACAATGCCAGACGTCATGTGGCTGGAGTGTGTCAGCAGTTCCTGCAAGATGAAGGCATTGAAGCTATGGACTGGCCCGCCCCTTCCCCACAACTGAATCCGATTGAGCACATCTGGGACATCATGTCTCGCTCCATCCACCAACGTCACGTTGCACCACAGACTGTCCAGGAGTTGGCGGATGCTTTAGTCCAGGTCTGGGAGGAAATCCCACAGGAGACCATTCGCAACCTCATCAGGAGCATGCCCAGGCGTTGTAGGGAGGTCATACAGGCATGTGGAGGCCACACACAATACTGAGCATCATTTTGACTTGTTTAAAGGACATTACTAGAGATGAGAGGTGTTCGACTCGAACTGTTCGCCAATCTCAAATTCGAGCTGTTTTGGGCGGTGTTCGAGCCGTTCGGCGAACACGAACGATTTGAAAAAAATCCGGCTGTTCAAGGTTATGTTCGATAACTGTTCGTGCACCAAAATCATAACTGGATTTTATCTCAGTAATGCTGAAAATTAATGTTAATACGCAGTTTCAGTGTACAGCGGGGCGGGGGGAGGGGCAGGGGATGGATCTCTGCATAAATAATGAAGATCTCCATTTTTTTTTCTATTTCCCACATTTACAGTGGGGAGGTGCAATCTGTCAGCCTATCAGCAGCGCACACGGAGCGAACTGCTTTTTTTCACACAAGCAAGGGCATGTGTCATTGGCAGTGTATGTCACATGTCCTTGCCCTATAAGACCCAGCCATTTTCCACGTAGCCACCATTTTCTCACTGCTGCAGCTGCGTGTTAGACGGCACCACTGTTGCTGTGTGCGCTATACTTTGAGTGTACATTTCAAGCCAATTTTCTCTGAAATATACAGATAGCTTGGGAGTAGGGAATAGTTGTGATTGCAGTCCTTTTGAGTACTAGGTTACATCATTTCCTACGACTTTTATCAGGCTGGTCTGTGCTCTTAAATAGATAGGTTGGGAGTAGGAACTAATTGTAATTGCAGTCCTTTTGAAGGCTAGGTTACATCAGTTCCTATCACTTTTTGCCAGGCAGGTCTGTGCCAGTGCTGTGCAAGTTTTTTTCACAGCATTTGGCTAAATCTAGCTAAGCAAATTCATTTTTGGCCTCTTGCAGTGTGTGTTAGTCAGTGGAGTAGCCTATCTGTGTTGCAAGCTACACCACTTGTGTATAGAATACAATTTTTTTTACTGCAGCTAGCCAAGTAAAACCTTTTGGGCATAGCATCATTCTATTAGTCCATCTATACTAACCTCCACCAGGTTGCAAATTAAAAATAATTTTTATCTGCATCTAGCTCTGAAAAAATATTTGGGCTTGTAGCAGTGTGTGGGACTTGTTCTATTAGTCCATCTATACTAACCTCCACGAGGTTGCAAATTAAAAATAATTTTTTTCTGCATCTAGCTCTGAAAAAATATTTGGGCTTGTAGCAGTGTGCGGGACTTGTTCTATTAGTCCATCTATACTAACCTCCACCAGGTTGCAAATTAAAAATAATTTTTATCTGCATCTAGCTCTGAAAAAATATTTGGGCTTGTAGCAGTGTGTGGGACTTGTTCTATTAGTCCATCTATACTAACCTCCACCAGGTTGCAAATTAAAAATAATTTTTTTCTGCATCTAGCTCTGAAAAAATATTTGGGCTTGTAGCAGTGTGCGGGACTTGTTCTATTAGTCCATCTATACTAACCTCCACCAGGTTGCAAATTAAAAATAATTTTTATCTGCATCTAGCTCTGAAAAAATATTTGGGCTTGTAGCAGTGTGTGGGACTTGTTCTATTAGTCCATCTATACTAACCTCCACCAGGTTGCAAATTAAAAATATTTTTTTTCTGCATCTAGCTCTGAAAAAATATTTGGGCTTGTAGCAGTGTGTGGGACTTGTTCTATTAGTCCATCTATACTAACCTCCACCAGGTTGCAAATTAAAAATAATTGTTATCTGCGTCTA
Source organism: Phyllobates terribilis (assembly GCF_046119375.1). Taxonomy (NCBI): domain Eukaryota; kingdom Metazoa; phylum Chordata; class Amphibia; order Anura; family Dendrobatidae; genus Phyllobates; species Phyllobates terribilis. Next base: position 69,989,967 of record NW_027362770.1, on the reverse strand, counting down.
GCTCTGAAAAAACTATTTGGGCTTGTAGCAGTGTGTGGGACTTGTTCTATTAGTCCATCTATATTAACCTCCACCACCTGTGTATGTAATAAAATTGTTTTACTGCATCTAACCCAGCCAATACTTTTGGGCTAATACCACAGTTTGGCCTCTCAGCTCTGCTCGGTTCCCATCCATTGTTTTTTGTGCAAACAACTCCAGAGTTGTCAATTAGTTAACCACCAAAATGAGTGGTAAAAGGCCTGCTGCTGGTGGAAAGGGGAATAGGTGTGTTGGGAAGGGGAAAAAAGGTTGTGTCAGTGGGGTAGGTGTTAAAGCTACAGTAACATCTGAATCCAGACGAGGAAATGATCTGCACTGATGCCCAGAATCTTTATGAGTCGGATCCAGGAACAGACGCAGAAGGTTCTGACCATAATGTAGACCCTCGTTCCCAAACTGTAACTCCTGTTGGTGGAGACAATGAGGAAGACGATGATGAGACTCAAATACCTGATTGGAGCGACAACTTGAGTTTTTCGTCAGGGCAGGAAGAGGTTGGCTCTGAGGACGAAGGGTGTTATAACACACAGGGTGATGATAACGAGGTTGGAGATCCCACTTACTGTCAATCCACAGTCAGTCAGTCGATGAGGTCAGCAGAGGAGGTGGAGGAGGATGCTAGTGACGACGAGGTCAGGTTGCGCCTTCCTGGACAGAGATGTAGTACTGGAAGCACGTCAACAACTGTATCCTCAAACACAACTCTGCTTCTGACCACAAGTCGTGGTGGCTCTTCAGGTCGCATGGGTGCTAAGCCTTGCATAGCCTGGGCATTTTTTCAGATCGATAAGGATGACCCAACTCGTGTTATCTGTAACATTTGTCAGCAAAAGCTAAGTAGAGGCCAAAAAATACATAGTACTTCATGCATGAACTGGCACATGGATATGAAGCATAAGTTGCAGTGGGAAGCTCACTGTGCTACAGTGCGGCCTAGCCGGCCGGGCCAACCACTGTCTGCCACATCTTGTGCATCCGCGGCCTCTTCATCCTCTGTGACTGGGGGGACAGCAGTCACACCTGTTTTGGGACGCAGACCTGCCACCTCTTTACCTGCAACAGCCAGCGTGATTGGCAGGTCATCATTTTCTTTGGAGGTGGAAACACCAGGTGGTATTCAGCGCTGTCCGACATCGATAGCACCGCCTTTGGATCAAGGCAACCTAACATGTCCGCCTGCATCTTCCTCACAGACAGGCAGTTTGCCGGGGACACCCTTCTCAACCCCGTCTAAGCACAACAGCCAGCCCTCGGTCCCTCAGATGTGGACAAGTAAAAGACCATTTCCTCCTAGCCATGAGAAAGCTAAGAGGTTGAATTTCACCATCTGCAAGCTCTTGGCTACAGAAATGCTGCCTTTCCGCCTGGTGGACACAGAGGATTTTCGAGACCTTATGTCCGTCGCAGTGCCCCAGTACCAGATGCCCAGTCAGCACTACTTCTCAAAGAAAGGTGTGCCTGCGCTCCACCAGCATGTCGTACACAACATCACCGCTTCTTTGAGAAACTCTGTGTGTGACAGGGTGCATTTCACCACAGACACTTGGACGAGTAGGCATGTACAGGGGCGTTACATGTCGCTGACTGGGCACTGGGTAACTATGGTGACAGCAGGACAAGGGGCTGCTGTCCAAGTCTTGCCGTCCCCACGAGTTGTGCGTCAATCCTCTTTATCTCGAAGTTCCTCCACTGCTTCTGCTTCCTCAACCTCCTCTCGGCCCTCCACCTGCTCCCAAAGCCTGTCTGGTCATGTCACAAGCTTTCTAACTGCGCAGAAGGGATCCTGCACACCTCCTTACTATGCTGGCAGCAGGGCTCAACGTCATCAGGCGGTTTTTACTTTGAAATGTCTGGGAAATGTGAGTCACACAGCTGAGGAGTTGTGGTCAGCTCTGGAGAACCAGTTTCATGAATGGTTGTCTCCACTGGACCTGAAACCAGGGAAGGCCGTGTGCGACAATGCTGCAAACCTGGGTGCGGCCCTTTGCCGGGGCAATGTCACACACGTGCCTTGTATGGCTCACGTGTTGAACCTGGTTGTCCAGCAATTTTTAGCCCACTATCCCGGACTAGATGGCCTTCTGCAGAGGGCACAGTCGCTGTGTGCTCACTTCCGCCGTTCGCATCCCGCAGCTCAGCGACTTACATCTCTACAGAAGTCGTTGGGCCTGCCACTTCACCGGCTAAAATGCGATGTGCCTACCTGGTGGAATTCAACTCTGCACATGTTGCAGCGACTGTGGCAGCACCGACAAGCCCTGGTGCAATATGTTCTGACGTATAGCCTGGGCCAACGAGATCCAGAGGTGGGGCAAATCACGCTGCAGGAGTGGTCTCAGATCAGGGACCTATGCACCCTTCTGCACAGTTTTGAAATGGCGAGGAAGATGTTTAGTGCTGACGATGCCATTATCAGCATGACTATTCCGGTGATTTACATGCTGGAGCACATGTTAAACAGAATTCGGAGTCAGGTGGTGGCACAAGAGGAGGTGGAGGAAGTAGAGGAGGAGGAGTTGTATGCGGAAGGGCTAACCTCTGCAAGATCCAGACGGTCGGCAGCACCAAGGCGGCAGGCATGTGAGGGTGGGGGAGATGGTTTTACCAGGGCACATGGTAGCAGCCAAACTAGTGAGGAAGGTGCAGGAGCCCAGGAAGAAGTGGAGGACAAACTGATGGAAGACTCATCAGATGAGGGAGACCTTGATCACATTTCTGTTGTGCGAGGTTGGGGGGAGAGGGCAGAGGAAAGAAGCATGATTGTTACCTCACCACCAACACAACAGGGACTTGGTGCTCCTGGATGGGATGCGCAAGACACATGAGTGCCTTCTTGCTGCACTACCTGCAACATGACCCTCGAATTGTGAGAATTAGAAATAATCCTGACTACTGGGTTGCAACACTGTTAGATCCCCGGTACAAAAGTAAATTTGCAGAAATTATTCCTGCCATAGAAAGGGATGCACGCATGCAGGAGTATCAGCAGAGACTGTTGCAGAATCTTACATGTGCTTTTCCACAAAACACCAGTGGTGCACGTAGTGAATCTCACAGTTCCAACTTGCCAACCATGGCACCGTCGAGTGTTCAGCACTCAAAACGTAACAGAAACACAGTATCTGCTGGTAACATCAATTTTGCGAAATCATTTCACCACTTTTTTAGCCCATCCTTTGCAAGGCCACAGGAGACAAGAAGTCTGACACATAGTCAACGCCTAGAGACGATGGTACAGGAGTATCTCCAAGTAAACATTGAAGCCATGACTGTGTCACTGGACCCTTGCTCTTTTTGGGCTTCCAATCTGGATAAATGGCCGGAGCTCGCCATTTACGCCTTGGAGATATTGTCATGCCCCGCAGCCAGTGTTCTGTCTGAACGTGTGTTCAGCGCTGCTGGTGGTGTGCTGACAGATAAGCACACACGGCTCTCCACTGATAATGTAGACAGACTCACGTTCATAAAGATGAACAAATCATGGATCCGAAAGGACTTTTCTACCCCTGTGTCAACCTGGGGAGAGTAAAAGCTTGATGATTTGTTAAAATCAACTCACCACCCGTTTTAAGCTTTCAAATTACTAATCATGTTTATCTGTATCTTGGCTGGAAAATAATTTGGGCCTTGTAGCAGTTTGCAGTACTGATTCTATTAGGCCATCTATACTAAACTCCACCAGATTTAAAATTACTAATCATGTTTATCTGTATCTTGGCTGGAAAATTATTTGGGCCTTGTAGCAGTTTGCAGTACTGATTCTTTTAGGCCATCTATACTAAACTCCACTAGATTTAAAATTACTAATCATGTTTATTTGTATCTTGGCTGGAAAATAATTTGGGCCTTGTAGTAGTTTGCAGTACTGATTCTATTAGGCCATCTATACTAAACTCCACCAGATTTAAAATTACTAATCATGTTTATCTGTATCTTGGCTGGAAAATAATTTGGGCCTTGTAGCAGTTTGCAGTACTGATTCTATTAGGCCATCTATACTAAGCTCAACCAGATTTAAAATTACACTGGTCAACGCAATTTTTCTGTCAAAAGGTTTTAAAACATATTTTAAGTCAATTTTCGCTGCTGATTACTAATACGAACTCCGTTTTTGGCTATCACATCAGAATTTCGAGATATTTTTGATGGAAATTACTCCTATTGAATGTTTTTTGATAAAAGCCTCATGATTTTCGTTACTACATTTTGTATATTTTTAATCAAGGAATAACAAAAATTACAAAGTCTGTGTACAGCAAATCAAATATACTTACAAAATTAAACTACAAAATATAAAAATACATATATATGGCACACAGATGAATGGCAAATGGCAGTTATTTGAACTTTCTTTTCTTGGCTGATCTGTGATGTACAGCTTCTGGGTTGTCTCTCATCAAGCTCCAGCAATAGTCAGCCATCATATGTGAGTCCCACCGGCCTTGATACCGTTCTTCCATTGTTTTAATGTCCTGATGAAAACGCTCCCCTTGTTCCTCGCTCACATCCCCAAGGTTCTCTGGAAAAAAGTCCAAATGGCTGTGTAAATAGTGAATCTTGATACTCATTCTACATCCAAGATTTTGCAGACTCATTAGTAGCTCTTCCACAATCTCTTCATAGTTGTCTGCTTTCTTATTCCCTAGAAAATTCTGCACCACATTACAAAATGCATTCCAAGCTCTTTCTTCTGTCTCATTCATTGATGTGATAAAGTTTGGGTCTCTCATAAGTGTTCTTATTTGAGGTACATCAAATATTCCAGCCTTTTTCTTCTCTTCACTAAGACCAGGAAAAGTTGAACATATATAGTTAAAGCATTCTCCACTGTGATTGAGAGCTTTGACGAACTGCTTCATCAATCCAAGTTTTATGTGAAAGGGAGGAAAGACAATGTTCTTCCTATCCACTAGAGGATCATGGATGACATTCTTATCGCCAGATGCCAAACTCTGTCGCTAAGGCCATTCAGTTTTCACCCAGTGCTCTGCTGTAGCTCTACTGTCCCAGTAGCACAGAAAACAAGGGTGTTTGAAAACTGTTTTTTTACTTTCTTATCATAACAAATGGGAATTATGCATGTTCAAAGAAAACAAAGATATTCTCACATTTATTGGGAGACTAAATGAAAACTAAATTTACCTTAGTGAACCGTATAAACCGGCACTTTTCATACACTACTTATATTTTTCTTGGAATTATTGAAAATGGGCTATATACCTATAGCGTAAAAACGTGATGTGATAGAGAAATTATAAGATCAGATTTGAATTCAGCACCCTCAAATTAGTCTAAAACTGTTCTTAAAGTCCATGCCAGAATTTTTTTTTTTTGTACACCAGTGTTATTAATAAAAATCATGTTTATCTGTATCTTGCCTGTAAAATAATTTTGGCCTTGTAGCAGTTTGCAGTACTGATTCTATTAGGCCATCTATACTAAGCTCCACCAGATTTCAAATTAATAATAATTTTTAGCTGCATCTAGCCCGGAAAATAATTTTGGGGCTCCTAGATGCGCAAGACACATGAGTGCCTTCTTGCTGCACTACCTGCAACATGACCCTCAGATTGTCAGAATTCGAAATAATCCTGACTACTGGGTTGCCACACTCTTAGATCCCCCACACTCTTCGATCAACCTTTTCATTTTAATAAAGAACAAAACAATGGGGTCATTTATAAGCATTAGCAGGTTATTAGAAACTGAAATCAAACAGTTTTCAACTCAAAACTTTATTCTAGGTGATGTTACATTTGCACATAGGACCCCTTGTTCGAAAGGAGCTTCTGAACTCTCTTGTCTATTGAATTTGTCAGGTTTTGGATGGTTTCTGCTTCAATTGTTTTGCATGAGGACAGAATACCCTCCCAGAGCTGTTGCTTAGATGTGAACTGCCTCCCGCCATCATAGACACTCCTTTTGATGATGCTCCAGAGGTTCTCAATGGGGTTGAGGTCAGGGGAGCATGGGGGTCACACCATAAGTTTGTCCCCTTTTATGCCCATATCAGCCAGAAATGCAGATGTGTTATGTGCAGCATGAGACGGTGCATTATCATGCATGAAAATGATCTTGCTGCGGAATACACGGTTCTTCTTGAACCATGGCAGAAAGTGCTGTTTGAGAAACTCCACATACATTATGGAGTTCATCTTTACCCCTTCAGGGATCCTAAAGGGGCCAACAATCTCTCTCCCCATGATTCCAGCCCAAAACATTACTCCACCTCCTCCTTGTTGGCGCCGTAGCCGTGTTTGCATGGGGTGTCCATCAACCAGCCATCCTCCACTCCATCCATCTGGACCATCGAGTGTTGCACGGCACTCATCGGTGAACAAAACAGTTTTGAAGTCAGTCTTCATGTATTGTTTGGCCCACTGGAGCCATTTCTGCTTGTGTACAGTGGATAGAGGAGGTCGACAGGATGGCTTACGCACAGCTGCAACCTCTGAAGGACCCTGCATGTTGTTGTTCGGGGGACGTTGGAGGCACCAGCAGCTTCAAAAACTTGTCTGCTGCTATGACAAGGCTTTTTGCCGCTGCTCTTTTAACCTGACATAATTGCCTGTAGGAAAGAGTCCTCAATTTTCCCTTATCAGCACGCACACGTGTGTACTGTGAATCAGCTACATACTTCTTGATTGTGCGATGATCAGGATGAAGTGTCTTGGCAATGTTGATTGTAGTCATGCCTTGACCTAAACACTCCACAATTTGTTGCTTCTCAGCAGCCGACACATCCTTTTTCTTTCCCATTTTGGCAGAAAATGTAGGCTGCTTAATAATGTGGGACAGCCTTCTTAAGTAGTCTTGCCTTTCATTGGACACACCTGCCAAACTAATTAGCACAGGTGTCTGCAATTGCTTACAGTGATATAAAGAGCCCTGACACACATCACCATCAACGAGTTTAACTGACAAACAAAAAAATTCTTACCTTATCACTCCTAAACACTTTTTGCATAATAATTTGGAACACAGTGTACATGTGCTTTTCCACAAAACACTAGTGGTTCACGTAGTGAATCTTACAGTTCTAACTTGCCAACCGTGGTGTGTATGGAGTTGTTCAATAAAGGGCCCAAAATTAAGATAACATAGACGGGAGAGGTCTCTATGAACGAATTCCTAAGTATTTGATACCCTGTGAGGGCCAGGCAAAGGGAAAGTTGGACTGGATGGAATCCTATATGGATTTGGGGAGGGAGACATCGAGGGCCTCAGACTTTGCTGCATTGATTTTCAAATTTGACCATGTAACAAAGTGATCTATTTCAGCCATAACAGTAGGGATGGATGTATGTGATTTAGTGATATATACTAGGACATCATCAGCAAATGCAGAGCACTTGTACTCGGTGCCTCCCACCTCAATCCACCTAATATTGGGGTTATGGCGAATTGATGAGAGCAGGTGCTCCGTCACTAGGATGTATAAGAGAGGGGACAGAGGACATCCCTGCCTTGTCCCATTGGTGATTATGAAAGGTGATGAAAATGTTCTATTTATCTTCAGCCTAGGTGATGTATTTCGATACAGGGCCGTCATTTTGACTATAAAAGGGTCCCCTAGACCCCTACCCCAAGCTTTGTAAGAGAATAATATATGGCGTGCCAGGAGACTCTATGGAATGCTTTCTCAGCATCCAACGAGAGTATCTAATTACAAATTTTTAACTGCATCTAGCCCAGGAAATACTTTGTGCCTAGTAGCAGTGTCTGCTAGTCAGCGGATTATCCCAGCTGTTAAGCAAGCTACACCACCTGTAGTTTGGACACTTAATTTTTTCAAAGGAAATGGTTCGGGCCCCCGGGACACTCAGTGAAGAGCATCGGGAGGCACCCCAAGGCACAGGGGCTGGGACTGGCGGTAGGACGCCTTGCGGTGGACCGCCAAGCTCGATCCTTATAAAAGCTTTTTAACTGCAGCAGCTTTAGTGGACGCTACTGGAGCTGGAACTCTTTTTTTATTTTATATAAAAGTACAAAAACACAAAAACAAAACACAAATATAAACCACAAATACAAACATTATACAAGAAAAACAAAAAACCCCAGCAAGACATAGCCCAAATCCAAAATTATATAGAGTCCAACAAACTAACACATGGCACTTGACACGAAACACAAGACACAAAACGTCTTCGTTCTTTCCAAAAGACCTCCCAGCAAGGGAAGACCTTCCGTACCTACCAGCCAGGCCACGCCCTAAAGCGCACAAGACCCCTAACATCCGCAACATTCATACCTGCACATTCACACCTAACCCCAAAAAGGAAAACTAAATAACTGACCCACCGCCAAAAATAAGAGATGGGCCACCTGGCCAAAACTAACACTCTATAACACAAAAAAATTTTATTATTTTTTTTTTTAAATTTTTTTTCAATTTTTTATTTTTTATTTTATTTATTTTTTTTTTTTTTTCCCCACCACCATTTTTAAACACCCAAGGTCTCACGAAAGTCTGTGGCCTCTTAACACCAACAAGGTCCCATGAAAGTTTGTGGCCATTTACGCGCAAAAAGGGTCCTTTTTCCCGCATCCCGCAGGATGTCCATTTTTCTTTTTTTTTTACAAAAACACCCCCTCCCCCTCCCCCCCTGAAACCCCCCACCCAACCTAAAACTACACCCCCCACACGCAATACACATATATATACATAATATATACATACAATACACATATACATACAATACACAACATAAAAAGTCTGTTTTAACACTTAGCAGTAACATGATAATTTCAAACCACAAAGAACCAACCATAAATCAAAAATCAGACCCAAGTTCAGTGCTTGCACGCCCTATATTCCGATTCCGATACCGCAAAACAAAAAACTACAATGTGAGGGGAGCAGCCCACCACCAGGAAACTGGAGACTACAGAGGCTCTCACCCTAATCTAACACACAACACCCTGTCCCTCCCTATAAAAAAAAAAACCACCTGTCCCTAATGCCCTAACAATCTTTCCCTACCTGGCCCTACCTGTCCCTCACTGACCCTCACTACCAACCTAATACTAAACTACCTATCCCTGATGACTGTCCCTGTCTGTCCCTCCCTGACCCTACACGACTACCTGACCCTACAAATAAATATAAAGTATAGAAGGAGACTAACTCACCCTATCACAGACACACATAACCTAACTCTCCCTAGGGCACATTGAATGAGAACCCCCTCCATAGAAGGGAAGCCCTCCCTGCACCCAGCCTCTCATACTCCAGCGAGCGCACTTTTGCCAGGTCACCCAGGATGTTCCTAATCACCTCTTCCCGGGGGAGGGCTTTCTGCTGGGTGGACACTAAGCACCGTGCGTTCCACGTGTAAAACCTGGTCACTAAGCTAACTAAGAAAACAGTGCCCCGATCTCGGCCACCCAGGGACCTGAGTGCCCCATAGGCCCACTCCGCATAGGAAAGGCCTGCCAGCCTGGGCCAGCCAATGGAAGCACCCACCCTACTGTAGACCTCTGCATTAAAGGGACACCGAAGCAGGAAGTGCTCCATGCTCTCAAGCATGCCGCCACACTCCTCGCGGGGACAATCACGGTCATCAGAGTTCCTGTACTTCAGGTTGTCCCTCACATACAGTCTCCCATGGGAGCAGCGCCAAGCCAAGTCCCAAAACTTCAAGGGGATCCGTTTAGAGTTCAATAACCCAAGCCCTACCTCCAGATCCCGGCTTGGGCAATCCTTGAGCGCCAGGGGCTTCTGAAAGTGGGTCAACAGGACCCTATTGTCAAGTAACCTCCTTGACAAGGTCCTGATCTCCCACACTCCCAGACCCCACCGACGGATCACCTTCAGAACCGGGGTAGCATAAGCTGGAAGATGCCCATGAGGCGTTCGAAGGTCCTTCACCTGCCCTCCTGTCTCCCATTCCTGGAAGAAAGGCTGAAACCACCCCCTACAGGAGAATACCCATGGAGGAGCCCTCTCTAACCAGAGGTTGGCGATGTTTGCCTTAATAAAGGTGTTTACTAGGAACACCACTGGGTTGACCATACCCAACCCTCCTAGTCTCCTTGTGCGGTACGTAACCTCCCTCTTGATTAGGTTCAGCCTATTCCCCCATAATAGTTGAAAGAACAGGCTGTAGACCCGTGTCCAAAGAGGCTCTGGCAAGATGCAGACACTGCCCAGGTATATTAGTAAAGGAAGCAAATACCCTTTGGCCAGGCTAACCCTTTCCCTCAGGGTCAGGGACCAGCCCTTCCACTGATCCACCTTCTGGGCGGCAATCTTAAGTCTGCCCTCCCAGTTTTGCTGGGGGTAGTCCCCCGGGCCGAAACTGATGCCTAGTATTTTTGCTGTGGCCTGAGGCCCTGGAAGAGTGTCCGGGAGATCAAAACTAGGATCTCCCCCTCCCAGCCAGAGACTTTCACACTTATCCCGGTTGATCATGGACCCGGATGCCACCGAGTAGCGCTCAACCTCAGACATGACCCAATCTGCCTCCCCTCTCGAGGTTACAAAAAGGGAAACGTCGTCGGCGTACGCCACTACCCTCAAGGTGGCATCTGGCTCCGCCTGGTCCATCCCGACTCCCACCAACGGTCCGCGCTCCACCCTCCTTAGAAGAGGGCCAATCGCAAACACGTATAACAGTGGGCTCAGAGGACAGCCCTGGCGGACACCAGACTTCACCTCAAAAGGGGGTCCGACCCAACCGTTCACAAGTGGAAAAGTCTCTGCCTCATTGTATAAAACTCTCAACCAATCAACAAACCTCCCGGGCAGACCGTACCTCAGAAGGACGGACCAGAGGTACTCATGGTTTACCCAGTCAAAGGCTTTCGCCTGGTCTAAGGACAGCAAGTACCCCTTCCAGTGACCTGCCCTGCTCTGCTCCATTGCCTCTCGGACACCGAGCACAGCACTAAAAGTACTGCGGCCTGGAACAGAGCAGTGCTGGGCCCCCGAAAGGAGCCGGGGTGCAAACTTCACCAACCGATTAAAAAGCACCTTTGCCAGAACCTTTCGGTCCGTATTGAGAAGCGCTATGGGACGCCAATTCTCAATACGGGACGAGTCTTTACCCTTTGACAGAATAATCAGGGCTGACTTCCTCATTGAACTGGGCAGAGCGTCCGAGGAGAGACACTCATTAAACACCTCAGTCAAGAGGGGGACCAAGGAGTCCCTAAAAGTCTTGTAAAACTCGGATGTTAAGCCATCCGGACCAGGCGACTTTTTGGGCCGGAGCCCATCAATCGCCCGTCTCACTTCCTCTTCCCTGATTGCTTCCGCCAAAACATGAAGAGAAGGGTCATCCCCTGGCTCAGGGATGGTTTCAGCCAGGAAAGCCGACATCTCATCCCGATCAGGTTCCCTCCCCCCCAAGAGGTGCGAGTAGAAGGATCTGACCACCTCCAGGATCCCTGATTTGGATCTGTTCAGGGACCCCGTACTGTCGATCAGTCCTGTTACCACCTTACAACTCACTGACATCCTGCAGTTCCTGTAAGGGTCGGGCGAGCGGTACCTCCCGAAATCCCTCTCAAAAACCAAGGATGTGTGCCTATCATACTGGCACCCCTTGAGCAAGGCCTTCACCCTAGAGATTTCCTCACGGTCCCCTCCAGTCGAGACGAGCTGCTCGAGTTTCCTCCCCAGATCCCGATTCAGGCGGTGCCTGTTCAGGCCCCTGAGGCTCGAGAGCTGACGGAAGAACCTTGCAACCCTTCTTTTGAAGATCTCCCACCACTCAGACTTAGTACTACAGAGACCCAAGAGAGGTACCTGGCTCTGAAGAAATTCCTCAAAGGATTGTCTTACATCAGCTTCTTCCAACAGGGACGAATTCAGCTTCCACAGGCCTCTCCCCATCCGGGGGGGTCTCTGTAACATTCAAGGAAAAGAAAATGAAAGTGATCGGAGAATTCCACCTCAACAGCGGACACTGCAGAAGAGACGGCCTCCTCCTTTAAATAAAACCTATCTATCCTAGACCTACTGCTACCCCTATGAAAGGTGAAACCCCCGTGACCTGGGGTGTGCCGGATGTGGACATCCACCAGGCGAGCTTCACTTGCTATGCTATTCAGGGCTATGCTATCATAAGCCAGCCGGTCTCCGGGGCCTCCCATATCACGGGATCTAGTTACAGTGTTAAAATCCCCACCGAAGACCACCTGCTGGCTTGTAAAAAGATAGGGCTTGACGTTCAGGAAGAGACATTTACGGTCCCACTTAGATTGCGGGCCGTAGATATTAATGAGCCAGAGCTCCTGTCCCCTCATGAAGACGTCAAGAACCAAGCACCTCCCCATTTCTACCTCAATCACCCGTCTGCATTCCACCGAAGCGGCCTTAAAAAGGACCGCTACCCCGCTATACGGCTCGGCCGCAAGAGACCAGTATGAGGGCCCACACTTCCACTCCCTCTTTGCTTTATAAATGGCCCCCATGTCCGTTAGTCTGGTCTCCTGCAAAAATAAAATGTCAGCCTCAACTCGGGTGAAAAAATCAAAGGCCGTAAATCTGGCCGCATCTGACTTTATACTGGCGACATTAATCGACGCCAGAGTCAACGGGGTAGGTTCCGCCATCATGGGTGATTGAGTTAGATGGCCTTCTTTTTCCCCGTACCCCCCTTTTTCCTCTCGCCTTCTGAGGAGGAGCCCGAGTCACCCCTCCTCTTTAGGGATACCGAGGTGTCCATGCCCGCCCCTCCAGCATCGGACACCTCCTTCCTAGCACAGGTTTCCTCGCCTCCGGACCCCGGGGCAGTCCCCCCCCCAGGGGCAGCCGAGTCCCCCGGGGGACAGACCCCGCCGCCCCCTGAAGGCACCCCAGATGTTGTCTCCGGCTCCTTACCCCCGACACAGCAGAGTCATCGAGGGCTTGGAACTGATTGGAGAGGGGGATCAGAGGGGAGCCGGTGAGCCCTTCCGTAGGCACCGTAGCGGTCAGGGGGGGGGGCTTTAGGTTTTTTTACCCTTTTCCTGTTCTTTTTCCTCCGACTACTGGTACTTTTGTCACCTGATTTTTTTGGCTGCTCCACCACCTCCTCATCCAGACTTTCATACTGGGAGGAGTTATCGGAAGCAGCCGCCTCCTCCCTCTCCATCCTCCTGATCTCCTCGCTCACCGCCTTTTCCCCCAGGGCCTCAGAGGCTCCGGCTGCAACCTTCGGGGAGGGGACAGTCATCACCCCAGTCGCCTGGGGCTTATCCTGCCCCCTGTCCCTTCGGCGCCTCACCTGTTGCCACTGGTGGGCAGGTGTATTCGCCTCGCCTTTCCTCCCTGACCCCTCAACTCCCCTCCCGCCCCCACCTCCAGTTCCAGCAGAAGATGAACCACTGGGGACCCCCCCGCGGCCCTCCTCCACCTGACCAGAGATGGTGTTGGAAAAGGAATGTGGGCAGCGGCTATACGGGTGACCTAGATCACCACACAGGTGACACCTAATGTCACCACAGGCCGCGGCCAGATGACCTACCCCGCCACACAAGGCACATTTCTGCAGCTTGCAGCCCGCGCTGAAGTGGCGGGGGTCACCGCACCTGTGGCAGACCTTCGGCTGCCCCTGGTAGAAGATCAGGATCCTGTCCCTCCCCAGGAATGCCGAGGAGGGGATGTGAATGACAGTACCACCTGAAACCTTCAATTTCATCATGAAGGTCCAGCCCCCTGACCAAATGCCAAACTCGTCCCTGTTCTTCTTTGGGACTTCTGTGACTTCCCCATAACGAGAAAGCCACGTCATAATATCGATCCCTGAGAGTGACTCGTTATTTGTTAGAACGGTCACCCTCTTTACGCCATTTTGGCGAGACACCGCCTGTACGGCAAAGTCTCGCCAGCCGGGCTCCCCCTTCACCAGTTCAAAATTTGACCAGAAAAGCTCTAAGCCCTCCGGCCGAACAAAACTGATGTCAAAGATGGAGGTACCAAAAGGATGGATCAGGGCAAAGATGTCAATTGCCCTGAAGTCCATCTTCAGGAGGAGCTCCACGACCCTCGCTCTAGGCGGGCATGCTTCACTGCCCCTCCACCGAAGACGGACCACATTCCTCCTGGCCACCCCCTGCCCGGCTGTCGGGAGGGACCACACTGTTTCTCCCTCCCTTTTATCTTGGAAGGCAGCCTGGCCATGCCTGTCCAGCCAAAAGGCCAGATCCACCTCTCTTCCCTCTACCGTGATCGTCCGTTCTCCCTTCTTGAGGGCCTCCAGAAAACGGCGTCGCAAGTCACCGTCCCTGAGGTCCAGAGGCGAGGAAACCCCCCGAAAGGACCCCGAAGCCCCGGCCACTACCCCCGCAAAACTCCAGGGGCTCGCGGCCGGGGGAGCAGATGGACCAGTCCCCATCCCGTGCTCCCCGCTACCAACAGACACTCCATTCACGCACCCTACCTCAGACACCCCACCATTTGCATCCCCAGCCACAGACACATTCGTACCCACACCATCCCCATTTGTGTCCACAATCACCCCACTCGCCCCGCTCCCACTCCCATGTGCACCGGGGTCAATGTTTTTTTTTTTTGTGTACACTTTCTGGGCACAGTTTCACTACCACCGTCCATATTACTTTTGTTGCCGGTACTGCCGCCTGCTGGTGGCGTCTTCCCTGCCGGGTGGTTCACTTTTAATGCTGCTGGCCTATCAAGCACCACGCTGCAGGACTTAAGCAGTGCAGCACCACTGCTCCCAGCATACCTGGAGCTTCCTGCTTTACTGGCAGGAAGAGAGCCAGGTGTAGCTCCTCCCACTGCACCATCCAGCCCTGCTGCAGCTTTCCTGGATACCCGCAGTGCCGGAGCCCCTGCTCCAGGTAAGCCCCCAGACACAGCGGACCCTGGCACACAGGCACCCGCATCAGCCACAGCTGCAGCCCCCACACTGGCACTGGCCGCAGCTGTGGTCTCTGTTGCTCCAGGAGCAGCCACCGGCGCCGGCGCTAAGCCCCGCCCCGGGCGTGGCCACACCCACATGGGCATACCCAGCTCGGGAAGCCACGCCCCCAGCGCCCGGCAGCACAGTACTGCTCACTGTGGCCACTCCTACATGGGCGGCCCCCGCCTGGGAAGCCACAACCCCTGCACCCGGCAGCACAGTGCGGCCCTCTGTGGCCACTCCCACATGGGTGGGGGACACCAGGGAGGCCACGCCCCCCGAAAATGGCCGCGACGGGACCCCCAAAACCGGCCCAGAGCCGGGTCTACTCTCGGGGGTCCCCGGTCCAGCGGAACCAATTCCCGGAGGCACAGCACTCCCCACCGTCACTCCCTTAGCCACAAAGAGCTTGGCCACAGCAACTCCGGCGGCCGGCCCCAGGCTAGGCCACTCCCCCTCGGCATCCACCGGCGGCAGAGCCCTCAGCGCCGACCCTTACTGGGCCCCTGCGCCGGGGGCCCCGACTTCGCCATGGACCCCGCCGGGGGAGCAGGCCCCACCACCTTCCTTTTACGAACCGGCTCTGCCGGAGCTGCAGGCCCCGCACTTTTTGCCCCGCCAGATGCCTTACCGGGTGCCTGGGTCCCCAAAAGTGATCCAGATTTAACGGATCCGTGAGTGAGGGACCCAGACACTTTCCCAGCACACGCCGCCGGAGATGCGGCCCCGGCTGCCGGTGTGCCGCCAGCAGTGCAGGTGGCAGCGGCAGTTACGCTCGCCGCCCCCCGCACGCCAGCAGGCACACCAGGTGCCAGGCCATCCCCCTCTCTCACAGGGGACCCAGCCTGAGCACCACCATGGTTTTTGCCGCCCTCCGTGCCATGCTCCATGTCAGACACATCCGACACACCACCTTCATTACTGCAAACAGAGGCGGCGCTCTGCGTGCCATGGCCTATAGTCTCCCCGCCCCCTCGCTGCGGACCCACATCAGGGCCCGAGCCGGGGTGGGTGGCGGGTGCCGCACAACGGGACCGGGGTTCCCCAGAGAGGGGGACATACACAAATTTATGTGTTACCGATGTTTTCTTTTTCATAGCTCTCTTCGCTTTCCTCTTCATCCCCCTCCCGGTTGCCTCGTCCTCGCAGATCTCGTCCCCGAACGTCAGCTGGTTAAAACGTACCGGGGACTCAATCTGCCTGATCTGCTTCATGACGAGGCAACCCCCCTCACTAGTACTACCACCATCCTCATCCTCCCCTTCGCTCCCGCTGCCCTCTGAAGGGCTAGAGTCAGACGGGAGAGCCATCTGCTGAGGGGCTATCCCGCTATGCGATGCCTGGAGATCACTTACCAGGCCACCAGATGGCGGGTAGGGCGCAACCTCCTCCTCACAGTCCTCTTCCTCCTCATCCTCCACCGCCACCACCTGGCTGGAGCTCCGTGACCCCTCCAGAGATCCACCGGCCATGGCTCTGAACCGGTCGTCGTTCTCCAATTTTTCTCTGAATGGCCCGCTGCCGGCCAGGATGGTACACCGCCAGTTCTCCCCCTCCTGGATGGCCTTCTTAATCCTCCTGACCGCAGCAGATAGCTCAGGCTTCTTGCTGCTAGAGGCCCTGTCGGACCTCTCCTGAGCTACCCTCAACTCCCCCCAGAGGGATTTTAGCTTCCTAGAGGCGTCCTCATACTCGCAAAGGTGCGCATGGATGCGGGAGCCATAGATGACAGTGGACTCCTTCGCCACCTTGGTGCCCCAATCAGGGGCACCGCTGCAGCACCCCTGCACGTACTCGGCCTACCTCCGGGGGGAGGAGCTGCCGCGGCCGTGGCCTCGGGGGTCCCTCTGGTCTTCATGACGGACCCCTTGCCTTTTCCGGATCTGGTCATCCCAGCCACGATGGTATTCCTCCTGCCCCCCGCCGGCTTGGACCGGGGGGCGGGCAGGAGCTGGGGGCCCAGCCCCGGAGGCCAATCCCACAGCAAGTCTCCTTTCCTGGGAAGGGGGCAGACAAAAAGTCCCAGATGGAAAAGGCAAAACCTCCCTTCCCAGGAGCTCTCTCCACACACCAAACACAGCAGCACACGGCAGGCTCTGCCTCTTCCTCCTCCTGCAACCGTGGCTGCTGGCATGAGACTTGCCCTCCAATAGATCCTTGTAAAAGGATTTAAAGTGTACTCATTCAAATTAGAGAGACAATTTAAATGAAACAGCTTAGACCTGCCTCCACCGCAGGGGGGCTCGCTCGACCCACCAGCGGACAGGCACCAGTATTGGGAGAGGGGGGCTGGCCGTCAGGGTCCACCGCAGCTCTGGCACAAACCCGGCGACACGGAGGTCGCACGGGCAGGAACGGACTGGCTTCGCATTTTTTTGGTTTTAAAAGGGCATGACATGCCTATATCTGTGTCTCCCCCTCCTTTTACTCCTCCACCTCTTTTCTTTTCACATGACTTGTCACTTTTCCATGTGGTAGTTGTGTCTTCTGAGCAGTTTGTCAGCTTTTGGACACCTTTGAAGTGTTTTCTATGTGTTTTCTATGTGTTCCTATGTGTTTTTGTTTGCCTGCCATTGGTTTTAACGGTGTTCGAAGGTGTTCGACGAACAGTTCGTCAAACATACTGGTGTTCGACGAACCGAACCGAACTCGAACACTACGGGGGTGGCTCAACACTAGACATTACATCTAAGTTGGATCAGCCTGTAGTGTGTCTTTCCACTTTAATTTTGGGAGTGACTCCAAATCCAGGCCTCCATTGGTTAATAAATTTGATTTCCATTGATGATTTTTGTATGATTTTGTTGTCAGCACATTCAACTTTGTACAGAACAAAGTATTCAATGATAATATTTCATTCATTCAGATCTAGGATGTGTTATTTGAGTGTTCCCTTTATTTTTTTGAACAGTGTATATATATCCATCTGAACTAACAGTCCTTCTGAGGACTAATCCAGCTGTATATAATCAGTGCTAGGCATGCAGGCAGTGTATGTGGCAGACTGCAGTGCATATAGCACAAGAGGGTCCATTTAACGTCCTGTTTGCTGCTGCTGTAATAATTACAGATATTTGTAGACATAGCCCCAGATACCAGGGGCCAGGGCAATTTTTTTTTTTGATCTTAATACTGGTTATTTGCTTAAGCAGTCCAGAATACGCAATTTTTCTGCTCCATTTGCTTTTTAGCACTGCAGAATACAGCCAGATCTGTTCCATATTTCAGTGATAAAAATCCAGAAATTTGAACTGAACGTGGAAAATATTGGCCTCCTTTTCCATTCTGTTGCAGTGTGTCGGTCAAGCTATTTACACTAGGTGTCTGTGAAGAATAGCATTAGTAAATTACAGGCCTGCTATTTAAAACCGTGGTTCTCTGTCAGACATATTACCTTTAACAGTGTTCCAAAATCAGCCATTTCTGCCTTCCATTTCCTTGCAGTGTGTCAGTCAAGCTATTCACACTAGGTGTCTGTGTAGAATAATATTAGTAAATTACAGGCCTGCTATTTAAAACTGTGGTTCTCTGTCAGACATATAACATATAACAGTGTTCCAAAATCAGCCATTTCTTCCATTTTCATTTTGTTGCAGTGTGTCGGTCAAGCTATTCACACTAGGTCTCTGTGTAGAATAATATTAGTAAATAACAGGCCTGCTATTTAAAACCATGGTTCTCTGTCAGACATATCACCTATAATAGTATTCCAAAATCAGCCATTTCTGCTTTCAATTTTGTTGCAGTGTGTTGGTGAAGCTATTCACACTAGGTCTCTGTGTAGAATAATATTAGTAAATTACAGGCTTGCTATTTAAAACTGTGGTTCTCTGTCAGACATATCGCCTATAACAGTGTTCCAAAATCAGCCATTTCTGCCATTTCGTTGCAGTGTGTCGGTCAAGCTATTCACTCTAGGTCTCTGTGTAGAATAATATTAGTAAATTACAGGCCTGCTATTTAAAACTGTGGTTTTTCTGTCAGACATATCACCTATAAAAGTGTTCCAAAATCAGCCATTTCTGCCATTTCGTTGCAGTGTGTCGGTCAAGCTATTCACACTAGGTCTCTTTGTAGAATAATATTAGTAAATTACAGGCCTGCTATTTAAAACCGTGGTTCTCTGTCAGACGTATCACATGTAATTGCGTTCCAAATTCATCCATTTCTCGTGAATGTGGAAAATATTGTCCTCCATTTAAAATGGGTATGATGCATGGCAAGGGACGGGGAAGTGGATGTGATGGTGATGGTGCATGCAGAGGCCAAGGCCGAGGACGTGGCTGTGGGCAAGCTGAAAGTGTGCTCCAACAAACACCCACATCTTGTCGCTCGACCTTCCTGTCCCAATTACTAGAGGACCACAGTACACTACTATTAAACCCAGAGCAGTGTCAAAAATTTGTTGGTTGGATAGCAGGTAATGCTTCCAGTCATTTTGCTACCACCACCACCCTGTCTTCCACAGGGTCCAGTCTCAGTAGCCGTGAGTCTGGACTGCATATTCCTCACCCTGATCCTCCTTCCTCCCACCATGCTGAGTGCCCGGAGACAACTGATCCCACACTTGGACACTCAGAAGAGCTGTTCACTTTTCCTTTTGTAGATTCAGTCAGCTTCAAGCAAGTCAAGAGGAGAACGGGTGTAGCGATGCCCAAATATTGGAGCAGCCACGTTCGCACGAAGGCAATGGTGGGAAAGTGCAATTACTGTCGCAAGAGGTGGATGATAATGATGAGACACAATTGCCAGAAAGTCAGGAGGAGGACCAGGGTGTGGAAGTGGAAGACGAGTTGGTAGATGAAATAGTAACTGACCCAACCTGGCAGGGGAACATACAGAGCGAGGACAGCACCACAGAGGGGGAGGGAGGGATAGCACCACAACAGACAGGAAGAAGCAGTGTGGTGGCCGCAGACACAAGGTGAGAAAGCGTTCCTCGTAACGCCAACATGATGAAAGTTGCCAGTACAACTGTTAGGTCTTCCCGAGTCTGGTTGTTTTTTAAAGACAGCAGATAACCCCAAAAAGGCCATTTGCACCATCTGCTAGTCCAGCATCAACAGAGGTAGCAAACATAGCATCCTGACCACCACCAGCATGATCAGGCACATGGCAGCAAAGTACCTGACTAAGCGGGCCGATCCCCAGAGTCCAGAAACAGTGTCTGTGGGTGACACCACTGCTTCTTCCACTGTTGAGCATGCATGCCAATCCTCTGTTCATGGCACATGAGAAGATGCCTCCCGCCCTGCACGTGTCATTGCACACTCTCAACTAGCACCATCAGCAAGCACGTTCACATCCTTGTCCCAGTGTTCAGTTGTCCCTACCCCAGTCCTTGGAACGCAAGCGCAAATACGCAGCCAATGCTCCACAGGCCACACTATTAAATTCACACATTTTGCGAATACTGGCTCTCGAAATGTTGCCTTTTACTCTCGTGGAGATGGAAGCTTTCCGTAACCTGATGGCAGCGGCCGTCCCTCGGTACTCGGTCCCCAGCTGCCACTATTTCTCCCGGTGTGCCGTCCCCACATTACACAAGCACGTGTCCCACAACGTTAGCCATGTCCTCAACAACGCAGTTAGTGGGAATGTCTACCTAACCCTGGGTCAATCAGGGTTGCCCCCACATTCTACAGCTCCTGCATCTCCTCCTCCTCTTCAGCCTCCATCTCCAAAATGACCAAATCAAACGCAAGTTGGAAGCACTGCAGCACTGCATCAGCCAAGCGGCAACAGGCTGTGCTGAAGCTAATATGCTTAGGTGACAAACTGCACAACACTGAAGAGTTGTGTACAGCTCTGATAGAGAAGACAGATCTGTGGCTGACACCGCTGATCCTCTACAGCCATGCATGGTCGTGTGTGACAATGGCCGGAACCTGGTGGCGGCTCTGAGGCGGAGCAAGCTCACACACGTACCATGCCATGCCCATGTGCTTAACATCGTGGTTCAATGGTTTCTCAAATCCTACCCAGATCTGCTGTATCTGCTTGCCAAAGTACTTCGCCTGTGTGCCCATTTTACAAGGTCAGCTACAGCTTCTGTCGCCCTTGCCGTGCTTCAGCAACATTTGCAGCTTCCAGCTTACTGACTTATCTGCAATGTCCCCACGCGTTGGAACTCTATATTGCAGATGTTGGGAAGGATTTGTGAGCAGAAGAGGGCAGTTATTGCCTACCAGCATCAACAAGGCCATCAGTATTCAGTTCAGACTCCACACATAAGACCTCAGGAGTGGACATGGATGTCAGACAAATGTACCATCCTCCAAAACTTAGAGGACTCGACCAAGATGGTGAGCGGCGATGATGACATAATTAGTGTCACCATCCCGCTTCTCTGTCTTCTGAAACACTCTCTGCTCACAATTAAAGAGGATGCATTGCAGGCATAGCACGATGAGATGGAGCAAGGAACCATACAGGGTGATTCCGCACAGCCCAGCCTCATCTCATCCCAATGTGGATTGGGTGACAATGAGGAAGAGGAGGAGGAAGAACAGAAGCTAGTTTCCAGCGCTATAGATGGTACTACCTGCACAACTGTCATACCGTCTGTTCAGCGTGTATGGCCTGAGGACAGGGAGGAGGAGGAAAATGAGGAGGAGTGCATGGTCAGTCGTCCTCTTGGTGAGGACACGGAAGTCTTGCCTGTTAGCAGTCTGGCACACATGGCTGAGTTTATGTTACGCTGCCATTCCCGTGAGCCTCGCGTTGTCCAAATTTTGGGTGATAGTCATTACTGGTTGGTGAAACTTCTAGACCCACGCTAGAAGGAGAACTTTCTGCCTCTTATTCCCTTGCAGGACAGGCCTAATAAAATGGTGCAGTACGAGAAGGCCTTTGTTGCGGAATTATTTAAAAATTTCTCATCTGAAAACGCTGGTGGCAGAGGTCACAGTTCGTTGGACAACCAAGGAGTACAGGCAAGAGAGACACAAATGCAATCCAGCAGAGACAGGAGAACACTGTCAAAGTTCTGGGACAGTTTTATCGGACCCTCCCATAGCACAGGCCCTGAGGCGCGGGGTACTCTCCCAAGGAGGGAAAAGTTTCAGCAGATAGTGAGAGAGTACCTTGCCGACTGTACCAACATCCTCTAAGATCCCTCTGTGCCTTATAATTATTGGGTATCCAAGCTGGACATGTGGCATAAACTGGCTCTCTACGCCTTGGAGGTCCTGGCCTGCCCTGCCGCTAGCGTTTTGTCAGAGCAGGTTTTTAGTGCCGCCGATGGAATTATAACCGATAGGCGCATCCGCCTGTCAACTGAAAATGCTGACAGGCTGACTCTTATAAAAGTGAACAAGGTCTGGATTGGGCCAGACTTCTCGACACCACCGGATGATAGCAGCGTAACATAAACTCAAATACAGTGGTTTTTTTTGGAAAGTCTAACTTTATTCCCATGCACCTCTGTCCTCACAACCAGACATAGGTATACGCTTCCTGATTTTGTCTATTTGCTCTTGTCCTCCTCCTTCTCCTCATCCTCCAAATCCTCCTCCATATCACCACCATATCTACTATATCACCATATCTACGTCTCTTGCAAGGGACATTGGAGTTCCTCCAAATTTTGGGCAACCATTGCATTCACTGCATAGGCAAACAGTATGGGAAACCCACTTCCTAATAATGGGAACATTGTTTTCAGGAGGCCCTCCGACCTCTATGTTTCTTACAAGCGGCATTGGAGTGCCTCCAAATTTTTGGCAGCCGTTGCATTCACTGCATAGGCAAACAATATGGGAGACCCATTTTCTAATAATGGGAAAATTGTTTTCAGGAGGCCCTTCGACCTCTACGTCTTTTGCAAGGGGCATTGGAGTTCCTCCAAATTTTTGGTTGCCGTAGCATTCACTGCATAGGCAAACACTTTGGTAGACCCACTTACTAATAATGGGAACATTGTTTTCAGGAGGCCCTCCAACCTCTAGGTCTACTGCAAGGGGCATTGGAGTTCCTCCACATTTTTGGCAGCCGTTCATTCATTCCATAGACAAACAGTCCGGGAGACCCATTCCTTTTTAATGGGAACATGTCGTACTCGTTACTGTAGCCCAGCTCCACATGTCTTTAAATTGTTAGTGGGGTTTTTCCTAAATTTTGGCAG
Organism: Phyllobates terribilis; assembly: GCF_046119375.1. NCBI lineage: Eukaryota > Metazoa > Chordata > Amphibia > Anura > Dendrobatidae > Phyllobates > Phyllobates terribilis. The sequence continues at coordinate 69,966,948 of NW_027362770.1, read as the reverse complement.
CCGTTGGACTCACTGCATACCCTATAACTGGATAGCAGATCCTCTCCTTTCTAATGGGAACATGTCGTTACTGTGGCCCAGCTCTATGTGTCTTTAAATTGTTAGTGGGGTTTTTCCTAAATTTTGGCAGCCGTTGGACTCACTGCATGCCCTATAACTGGATAGCAGACCCTCTCCTTTCTAATGGGAACATGTTGTTACTGTGGCCCAGCTCTGTGTGTCTTTAAATTGTTATTGGGATTTTTCCCAAATTTTGTCAGCCCTTGCAGTCACAGCATGGGCATTACCACTATAGGAGACCCACTCCTTTATAATGTGAAATTTTTTTTTACTGAGACCCTCCTCTATTTCTCTTCAAAGGGGTATTGGGTTGCGTCCTAATTTTTGGCAGTCCCTGAAGTCACTGCATACGCAATAACAGTATAGGAGATCCACTCTTTAATAATGGGAACAATAAAGCATAACAGACTGCTGACCCTTTAAGAATAGTAAGGTTCTAAAAATAGTATTTGTGAATTTCAAAGTCCCTCCTTCATAAATGAAACAGGATGTGTCTGATGATGTTTCACACACCACATGGCCAGATAAGGTTGTAAAATGTTAAAATGACATTTACTGGTGAATGTATTTTTCACCATGGAAAGCAATGCAAAAGTTCAAAAACGCATCAAAAACGCTACGTGTGAACATAGCCCAAGGTGTGGAGGAGCATTTTTGTTTTTGTTATTTATTTTGTCTTATATACAAGTCATTACCCTGGAAAGGATGTTCCTTAACATATTTCCCAGGAAAATCCATTTTGGTTTCGATTCTATATGTTTCATTGTGAGTCCGTAACAGTGGCATAATACCTCTGACAACATTGTTGACAGCAGTGACCTGGGAGTCAGAAATGCTTGGAACAGCATGGGGAAGACCCCTGGAAGCATCTCTGACTCCCAGGTCACTGCTGTGAACAATGCTGTCAGAGTATTACGCCACTTTTACGGGCTCACAATAAATCATACAAAAACAAAACCAAAATGGATTTTTCTGGGAAAAATGTTAAGGAACATCCTTTCCAGGGTAATAACTTGTGTATAAGGCAAAATAAATAACCAAAAGCAAAAATGCTCCTCCACACCTTGGGCTATGTTTACACGTAACGTTTTTATGCATTTTTGCACTTTTGCATTGCTTTCAACGGTGAAAAATACATTCACCAGTAAATGTCATTATAACATTTTACTACCTTATCTTGCTATGTGGTGTCTGAGACATGATCAGACACATCCTGTTTCATATATGAAGGAGGGACTCTGAAAGTCACAAAACCTATTTTTATAGGGCCATCAGGCGGCCCTTACTTTTGCTAAAGGGCCAGCAGTCGGCCCTCACTATTGTTAGAGGGTCATCAGCTGGCTATGCTTTGTTGTTCCCATTATTAAGGAACAGGTCTGCTATACTTTTATAGCATATGCAGTGACTTCAAGGCCTGCCCAAATTTTGGAAAAACCCCAATACCCCTTTGCAGAGAAATAGAGGGCCTGATTTAAAAAAAAAATCCCATTATTAAGGAGCACGTCTAATGTTATAGTGTAGGCAGTATCTCTAAAGTCAGGCCAAAATTTGGAAAAACCTCTCCTATACTGTTATTGCCTGTCCAGTGAATGCAAGGGCTGCCAAAAATTTGGGCGCATCCCAATACCCCTTTGTAGAGACATAGAGGAGGGCCTCAGTAAAAAAATGTTCCCATTATTAGGAAATGGGGCTCCTATACTGTTATTGCCTATGCAGTGCATGCAAGGGTTGCCAAAAATTTGGACGCACCCCAATACCCCTTTGAAGAGACATAGAGGAGGGCTTCAGTAAAAAAAAATCCCATTATTAGGAAGTGGGTCTCCTATACTGTTATTGCCTATGCAGTGAATGCAAGGGCTGCCAAAAATTTGTACTCATCCCAATACCTCTTTGAAGAGTCACAGAGGAGGGCCTCAGTAAAAAAAATGTTCCCATTATAAAGGAGCGAGTCTCCTATACTGGTATTGTGTATGCAGTGACTGCAAGGGCTGCCAAAAATTAGGACGGACTCCAATACCCCTTTGAAGAGTCATATAGGAGGGCCTCAGTATAAAAAATGTTCCCATTATAAAGGAGCGGGTCTCTTATACTGGTATTGCATATGCAGTGACTGCAAGGCTGCCAAAAATTAGGACGCACCCCAATACCCCTTTGAAGAGTCATAGAGGAGGGCCTCAGTAAAAAAAATGTTCCCATCATTAAGAAGTGGGTTTCCTAGTCTCCTATACTGTTATTGCCTGTCCAGTGAATGTAAGGGCTGCCAAAAATTTGGGCGCATCCCAATACCCCTTTGAAGAGACATAGAGGAGGGCCTCAGTAAAAAAAAAAAATCCCATTATTAGGAAGTGTGTTTCCTATACTGTTATTGCCTATGCAGTGAATGCAAGGGCTGCCAAAAATTTGTACGCATCCCAATACCCCTTTGAAGAGTCACAGAGGAGGACCTCAGTAAAAAAATGTTCTCATTATAAAGGAGCGAGTCTCCTATACTGGTATTGTGTATGCAGTGACTGCAAGGGCTGCCAAAAATTAGGACAGACTCCAATACCCCTTTGAAGAGTCATAGAGGAGGGGCTCAGTAAAAAAAATGTTCCCATTTTTAGGAAGTGAGTCTCCTATACTGTTATTGCCTATGCAGTGAATGCAAGGGCTGCCAAAAATTTGGACGCATCCCAATACCCCTTTAAAGAGACATAGAGGAGGGCCTCAGTAAATAAAATGTTCCCATTATAAAGGAGTTGGTCTTCTTTAGTGGAAATGCCCATGCAGTGAATGCAAGGGCTGCCAAAAAATTGGATACACTCCAATACCCCTTTGAAGAGTCATAGAGGAGGGCCTCAGTAAAAAAAATGTTCCCATTATAAAGGAGCAGGTCTCCTATACTGTTATTGCCTATGCAGTGAATGCAAGGGCTGCCAAAAATTAGGACAGACTCCAATACCCCTTTGAAGAGTCATAGAGGAGGGGCTCAGTAAAAAAAATGTTCCCATTTTTAGGAAGTGAGTCTCCTATACTGTTATTGACTATGCAGTGAATGCAAGGGCTGCCAAAAATTTGGACGCATCCCAATACCCCTTTAAAGAGACATAGAGGAGGGCCTCAGTAAAAAAAATGTTCCCATTATAAAGGAGTTTGTCTCCTATACTGGTAATGCCCTTGCAGTGAATGCAAGGGCTGCCAAAAAATTGGATCCACTCCAATACCCCTTTGAAGAGATGTAGAGGAGGTCCTCATTCAAAAAATTGTTACCATCATTAAGGAGTGGTTCTCCTATACTGGTAATGCCCATGCGAAAAACATTTACCCCTGGGGGGTATACATGAACATACTGTATATCATACAAAATGTTAGAGGTAGGCCTCTGAAAAAAAATGCTGCGGGCATCATAAACACCCTTAAAAAAAATATTTGAGTTTTGCATCACGGTCACCCTGGTGATATGGTGGTGGAGGATGAGAAGGAGGAGGACAACAGAAAATAGACAAATTCAGAAAGCGTATACCTATGTCTGGATGTGAAGAGGTGCATGGAAACTGACCTCCCCAGAAAAGCCACTGGATTTGAGTATTTGTTACACTGCTATCATCCAGTCGTGTTGAGAAGTCTGGCCCTATCCAGCCCTTGTTCATTTTTATAAGAGTCAGCCTGTCAGCATTTTCAGTTGACAGGCGGATGAGCCTATCAGTTATAATGCCTCCGACCACACTAAAAACCCGCTCTGACAAAACGCTAGTGGTAGGGCAGGCCAGGACCTCCAAGGTGTAGAGAGACAGTTCATGCCACGTGTCCAGCTTGGATACCCAATAATTATAAGGCACAGAGGAATCACGGACGGAGGACGTTGGTACGGTCGGCAGTGTACTCCATCTGCATATTCAAAAAATGTTCCCTCCTTGTGAGAGTACCCCGCACATCAGGGCCTGTGCGATGGGAGGATCTGAGAAAACTGTCCCACACCTTTGACAGTGTTCCCGTGCCTCTGCTGCATTGCATTTGTGTCTCCCTCACGTGTACACCTTGGTTGTCCAAGGAATTGTGATCTCTGCCTCCAGCATTTTCAAATGGGATTTTTTTTTTTATATTTCTGCAACAAGGGAATTCTGGTACTGCAACATTTTACAAGACCTCTCCGCCGCGGGAAGATAGAAAGTTCTCTCTGTAGCGTGGGTCTAGAAGTGTCACCAACCAGTAATGACTGTCACCCAAAATTTGGACAATGTGTGGGTCACAGGAAAGGCAGCGTAACATAAACTCAGCCATGTGTGCAAGACTGCTAACAGGCAAGACTTCTGTGTCATCACCAAGAAAATGACTAACCATGCTCTCATCCTACTCCTCCTCATTCTCCCTGTCCTCAGGCCATCCACGCTGAACAGACGGAATGACAGTTGTGTGGGTAGTGCCGTCTATAGCACAGCTCCTATTCTTCCTCCTCTTCTTCCTCATTGTCACCCAATCCGTGTTGGGATGAGATGAGGCTGGGCTGTGTGGAATGACCCTGTATGGTTCCTTGCTCCATCTCATCGTGCTCCGCCTGCAATGCCTCCTCTTTAATTGTGAGCAGCGAGCATTTCAGTACACAGAGAAGCGGGATGGTGACGCTAATTATGGCATTATCACCGCTCACAATCTTGGTGGAGTCCTCAAAGTTTTGGAGGATGGCACAGATGTCTGACATCCATGCCCACTCCTGAGCTCTTATGTGCGGAGGCTGACCAGAATACCGACTGGCGTTTTGAAGCTGGTACTCAACAACTGCCCTCTGCTGCTCACAAATCCTTCCTAACATCTGCAACGTTGAGTTCCAACGCATGGGGACATTGCACACAAGTCGGTGAGCTTAAATCTGCAAAGGCTGCCGATGCACAGCAAGGGCGGCAGAAGCTGTAGTTGACTTCCTAAAATGGGCACACATGTAGATGACTTTGACAAGCAGATCAGGCAGATTCGGGTAGGTTTTGAGAAACTGCTGAACCACTAGGTTGAGCACATGGGCCAGGCATGGTACGTGTGTGAGCTCGCCTCGCTTCAGAGCTGCCACCAGATTCCGGCCATTGTCACACACGATCATGCCTGGCTGTAGGTTCAGCGGTGTGAGTCACAGATCTGCCTGCTCTTTCAGAGCTGTCCATAACTCTTCAGCATTGTGTGGTTTGTCACCTATGCATATTAGCTTCAGCACAGCCTATTGTTGCTTGGCTGAGGCAGTGCTGCAGTGCTTCCAGCTTCATTTCAGAGATGGAGGCTGAAGAGGAGAAGGAGGAGGTGCAGGAGCTGTGGATTATGGGGGTAACCCTGATTGACCTAGGGCCCACAATCCTCGGCATCAGGAGGACAGGTTCCATCCCAGGATCCGACTGCGTCCCGGCTTCCACTATATTAACCCAGTGTCCTGTCAGCGAGATGTACCCTCCCTGCCCGCAAGCACTTGTCCATGTGTCCGTGGTTAGGTGGACCTTCCCAGTAACTGCGTTGTTGAGGGCACGGCTAATGTTGTGGGACACGAGGACATGTGCTTATGTAATGCGGGAACAGCACACCTGGAGAAATAGTGGCGGCTGGGGACCAAGTACCGAGGGACGGCCGTCGCCATCAGGTTGGGGAAAGAGTCCGCCTCCACGAGCCTAAAAGGCAACATTTCAAGTGCAAGCATTCTTGAAATGTGGGAGTTTAGTAGTGTGGTTTGTGGGTGGTTGGCTGCGTATTTGTGCTTGCTTTCAAAGGAGTAAGGTAGGGGCAACTTAACTCTGTGCTGGGACAAGGATGTGGATGTAGTTGATGATGGTGGTGCTTGCAAGTGTGAAATGACAGGTGCAGGTTGGGAGGCATCTTCGCATGCACCATGGACAAGGGATTGGCGTGCACGCACAACAGTGGAATAGGCAGTAGTGGCACCAGCAGACACTGTTTCTGGACCCTGGCATTCGGCCCACCTAGTCGGGTGCTTTGCTGTCATGTGCCTAATCATGCTGGTGGTGGTCAGGCTGGTAGTTTTGCTGCCCCTGCTGATGCTGGCCTGGCAGATGTTGCGAATGGCCTTTTTGGGGTTTTCTGGATACTCTTTAGAAAAAGAGCCGGACTCTGGAAGACCTAACAGTTGGACTGGCAACTTCCTTCGTGTTGGTGTTCCAGAGAACAGTTGCCCGCCTTGTGTCTGTGGCCACCCCACTGCTTGTTCCTGCCTGTTGTGGTGCTATGCCTCCCTCCCCCTGTGTGCTGCTGTCCTCGCTATGCATGTCACCTTGTCAGGTTGGGTCAATGACGTCATCGTCCACCACCTCATCTTCCACTTTCGCACCCTGGTCCTCCTCCTGACTTTCTGGCAATTGTGTCTAATCATCATCATCCACCTGTTGCAACAGTAATTGCACTTTCCCACCATTGCCTTTGTGTGACCGTGGCTGCTCAAATATTTGGGCATTGCTACATGCGTTCTCCTCTTGCCCCGCTTGAAGCTGGCCGGGCGAGAGGCCTGAATCTATAAATGGAAAAGTGAACAGCTCTTCTGAGAGTCCAAGTGTGGGATCAGTTGTTTCCTGGCACTCAGCATGGTGAGAGGAAGTAGGATCAGGGTGAGGAATATGTGGTCCAGACTCATGGCTACTGGGACTTGACCGTGTGGAAAACAGGGTGGTGGTGGCAAAGTGACTGGAAGCATTATCTGCTATCCAACCAACAACCTTTTGACACTGCTCTGTGTTCAATAGTGGTGTGCTGTGGTCCCCTAGTAAGTGGGACAGGAAGGTAGGGCGACATGATATGGGTGCTTGTTGTGGCATAATTTCAGCTTGCCCACAGCCCCGACCTTGGCCTCTGCATGCACCATCACCATCACGTCCACTTCCTCATCCCTTGCCATGCACCTTGCCCATTTTAAATGGAGTAAAATATTTTACACGTCTCGATTTTCCCGATTTTTTTTATGCATTTTTTAAGCGTTTTTTTAAGCATTTTTGTACTGAAATGCATGCTGTTGGGAGCTAATTATAGTTATTTGAAAAAATGTGGGACATTGCTTTAACCCTTGGATTACCGTCAGAATTGGGGTGAGTATATTTGTTAATTTAAGAATGTGTCGTATTTCAAATAAAGTTTTTGCTCTGTGTCTGTGTGTTTATTACTCTTTAGTTTAATTAGGTTTGGTAATGAAAGGGTCTGATTGACACCTTGTCATCACCAAACAAAAGAGATAGGAGTAGAGATGAGCGGTGTTCGACTAGAACTGTTCGCCAATCTCAAATTCGAGCTGTTTTGGGCGGTGTTCGAGTTGTTCGACGAACCCGAACGATTTGCAAAAAATTCGGCTGTTCGAGGTTATGTTCGATAACTGTTCGTGCACCAAAAGCGTGTCCTGCATGTCTGGCGCTATTTAGAGCACCAATCATGCAGGGATTGTCTGCCACTCACTGTAATGCCACAGCCATGGTGGTTGTGGCATTACAGTGATTGCCCAAATCGATGGGAACAGTGCTCAGTGAAACATGAAAAGCCGGCAATTCAGCAGCGGCATACACCGGTACCCGACAATTTAGAACCGAAAGAATAGAGCTTCACACATAGATTAGATAGATAGAAACATGTCAGTCACATATATATGAAGTACAGTGACAGTGTTGATTACTGTACTTGTCATTTAGCGTAAAGGATTTATCAAAAAAAATATTAGTGTTTTCATGCACCGTCTCTTTAAAAAAGCCGGCCGGCAATTCAGCAGCGGTACCCGACAATTTATAACAGACAGAATAGAGCATCACACATAGATTAGATAGATAGAAACATGTTAGTCACATATATATGAAGTACAGTGATAGTGTTGGTTACTGTACTTGTCATTTAGTATTAAAATAAAGGATTTATTATTAAAAAAATTGGCGTGGGGTTCCCCTTAATTTTAGGCTCTAGCGGAGGTTAAGCAGACGGCTGGGGCAGATGTTTGAAGCCTGGGAAGGGGGTAATACCCACGGAGCTTCCCAGGCTACTAATATCAGCCCCCTGCTGAATAAATAGCCTTTACTAGCTATTAAAATGGGGGACCCCCCCAAAAAAATGACGTGGGGTCCCCCCTAATTTAATAGCTAGCAAAGGCTAGGCAGACAGCTGGGGGCTGATATTAATAGCCCAGGAAGGGAGCCATGAATATTGGCCCCCTCCCAGGCTAGAAACACCAGCCGTCAGCCGCCCCAGAAATGGCGCATCCAGAGGATGCGCCAATTCTGGCACTTAGCCTCGCTCTTCCACGCTGCCCTGGTGCGGTGGCAGGGGGTAATAGGGTTGGGGTTGATGTCAGCTTATAATGCCAGCTGACATCAAGCCCCGGTTAGTAATGGAGAGGCGTCTATAAGACACCCCCATTACTAACCCCATAGTCAAAGTTAAAAAAAACACAAACACCCAGAATAAAGTCCTTTAATTGAAATAAAGACACAATCCTTTATTGTTCTAAATTAAACCATACTTACCATCACGCCCATTCCAGCTGAAGCCAACGATCTCCTGCAATAAAAGAAAAATAATAAAGCAACCTCATCCTTACCTTTCCATGGTTCCCACGACAGCTTCAGCTCTGCTACATCGAGATGACAGGCTGGACCGCAGCAGAACGCTGCCATCCAGCCTGTCATCCCGCAGACACTGAGAAGCGCAGGCTTGCTTGCGCTGCTCAGCGTCTCTCTGTGACGACATCCAGATGAGCCGAGTTCATGTCCAATGAACTCGGCTCACCTCATGCACGTCACTGACAGCGTGGGAAAATTCTCACGCTGAAGCGGTGAGTGCAGGAGAATTCTCCCACGCTGTCAGTGACGTGCATAAGGTGAGCTCATGTCCAATGAACTCAGCTCACCTCCTGCACGTCACTGACAGCGTGGGAGAATTCTCCTGCACTCGGCGCTTCAGTGTGAGAATTCTCCCACGCTGAAGCGCTGAGTGCAGGAGAATTTTCCCACGCTGTCAGTGACGTGCATGAGGTGAGCCGAGTTCATTGGACATTAACTCGGCTCATCTGGATGCCCTCACAGAGAGACACTGTGGAGCGCAAGCAAGCCTGCGCTTCTCAGTGTCTGCGGGATGACAGGCTGGATGGCAGCGTTCTGCTACGGTCCAGCCTGTCATCTCGATGTAGCAGAGCTGAAGCTGTCATGGGAACCATGGAAAGGTAAGGATGATGTTGCTTTATTATTTTTCTTTTATTTCAGGAGATCGTTGGCTTCAGCTGGAATGGGCGTGATGGTAAGTATGGTTTAATTTAGAACAATAAAGAATTGTGTGTTTATTTCAATTAAAGGACTTTTTTCTGGGTGTTGTGTTTTTTTTAAATACTTTACTAGAAATTCATGGTGGTCATGTCTAATATTGGCGTGACCCCATGAATTTCGGGCTTAGGGCCAGCTGATAATGCCAAGCTGGCCCTAACCCCTTTATTACCCAGTGAGCCACCGCATCAGGGCCCTGGATGAGTTGGGTACAGCGCCAGAAGATGGCGCTTCTATGAACGCGCCATTTTCCGGGGTGGCTGCGGACTGCAATTTGCAGCGGGGGTGGCCCAGAAAGCTTGGGTCTCCCTGCGCTGCGGATTCCAGCCCCCAGCTGCCTAGTTGTACCTGGCTGGACACAAAAACAGTGCGAAGCCCCACGTCAATTTTCTTTAAATTATTTCATGAAATAATTAAGAAAAAAAGGCCTTCCCTATATTGTTGTGTCCGGCCAGGTACAAATAGGCAGCTGGTGGTTGGGGGCAGCCCGTTCCTGCCTGCTGTACCTGGCTGGACACAAATAGAGTGCGAAGCCCCACGTCAATTTTTTTTAAATTATTTCATGAATTTCCTGAAATAATTTAAAAAAATTGAAGTGGGGCTTCGCACTATATTTGTGTCCAGCCAGGTACAGCAGGCAGGAATGGGCTGCCCCCAACCACCAGCTGCCTATTTGTACCTGGCCGGACACAACAATATAGGGAAGCCCTTTTTTTCTTAATTATTTCATGAATTTCATGAAATAATTAAAAAAAATTGAAGTGGGGCTTCGCACTATATTTGTGTCCAGCCAGGTACAGCAGGCAGGAACGGGCTGCCCCCAACCACCAGCTGCCTATTTGTACCTGGCCGGACACAACAATATAGGGAAGGCCTTTTTTTCTTAATTATTTCATGAATTTCATGAAATAATTAAAAAAAAAAGTACGTGGGGCTTCGCCCTATTTTTGTGTCCAGCCAGGTACAACTAGGCAGCTGGGGGCTGGAATCTGCAGCGCAGGGAGGCCCAAGCTTTCTGGGCCCCCCCCCGCTACAAATTGCAGTCCGCAGCCACCCCGGAAAATGGCGCGTTCATAGAAGCGCCATCTTCTGGCGCTGTACCAAACTCATCCAGGGCCCTGGTGCGGTGGCTCACTGGGTAATAAAGGGGTTAGGGCCAGCTTGGTATTACCAGCTGGCCCCAAGCCCAAAATTCATGGGGTCACGCCAGTATTAGACATGACCACCATGAATTTCTAGTAAAGTATTTAAAAAAAACACAAACACCCAGAATAAAGTCCTTTAATTGAAATAAACACACAATTCTTTATTGTTCTAAATTAAACCATACTTACCATCACACCCATTCCAGCTGAAGCCAACGATCTCCTGCAATAAAAGAAAAATAATAAACCAACCTCATCCTTACCTTTCCATGGTTCCCACGACAGCTTCAGCTCTGCTACATCGAGATGACAGGCTGGACCACAGCAGAAAGCTGCCATCCAGCCTGTCATCCCGCAGACACTGAGAAGCGCAGGCTTGCTTGCGCTGCTCAGCGTCTCTCTGTGACGGCATCCAGATGAGCCGAGGTCATGTCCAATGAACTCGGCTCACCTCATGCACGTCACTGACAGCGTGGGAAAATTCTCACGCTGAAGTGCTGAGTGCAGGAGAATTCTCCCACGCTGTCAGTGATGTGCATGAGGTGAGCTCATGTCCAATGAACTCAGCTCACCTCCTGCACGTCACTGACAGCGTGGGAAAATTCTCCTGCAATCAGCGCTTCAGCGTGAGAATTTTCCCACGCTGTCAGTGACGTGCATGAGGTGAGCCGAGTTCATTGGACATTAACTCGGCTCATCTGGATGCCCTCACAGAGAGACACTGTGGAGCGCAAGCAAGCCTGCGCTTCTCAGTGTCTGCGGGATGACAGGCTGGATGGCAGCGTTCTGCTGCGGTCCAGCCTGTCATCTCGATGTAGCAGAGCTGAAGCTGTCGTGGGAACCATGGAAAGGTAAGGATGAGGTTGCTTTATTATTTTTCTTTTATTGCAGGAGATCGTTGGCTTCAGCTGGAATGGGCGTGATGGTAAGTATGGTTTAATTTAGAACAATAAAGGATTGTGTCTTTATTTCAATTAAAGGACTTTATTCTGGGTGTTTGTGTTTTTTTTAACTTTGACTATGGGGTTAGTAATGGGGGTGTCTTATAGACGCCTCTCCATTACTAACCTGGGCTTGATGTCAGCTGGCATTATAAGCTGACATCAACCCCAGCCCTATTACCCCACTGCCACCGCACCAGGGCAGCGTGGAAGAGCGAGGCTAAGTGCCAGAATTGGCGCATCCTATGAATGCGCCATTTCTGGGGCGGCTGACGGCTGGTGTTTCTAGCCTGGGAGGGGGCCAATATTCATGGCTCCCTTCCTGGGCTATTAATATCAGCCCCCAGCTGTCTGCCTAGCCTTTGCTAGCTATTAAATTAGGGGGGACCCCACGTCATTTTTTTTGGGGGGTCCCCCATTTTAATAGCTAGTAAAGGCTATGTATTCAGCTGGGGGCTGATATTAGTAGCCTGGGAAGCTCCGTGGGTATTACCCCCTTCCCAGGCTTCAAACATCTGCCCCAGCCGTCTGCTTAACCTCCGCTAGAGCCTAAAATTAAGGGGAACCCCACGCCAATTTTTTTAATAATAAATCCTTTATTTTAATACTAAATGACAAGTACAGTAACCAACACTATCACTGTACTTCATATATATGTGACTGACATGTTTCTATCTATCTAATCTATGTGTGATGCTCTATTCTTTCTGTTATAAATTGTTGGGTACCGCTGCTGAATTGCCGGCCGGCTTTTTTAAAGAGACGGTGCATGAAAACACTAATATTTTTTTTAATAAATCCTTTACACTAAATGACAAGTGCAGTAACCAACACTGTCACTGTGCTTCTTATATGTGTGACTGACATGTTTCTATCTATCTAATCTATGTGTGATGCTCTATTCCTTCTTGTCTAAATTGTCGGGTACCGGTGTATGCCGCTGCTGAATTTGCCGGCCGGCTTTTTTAAAGAGAGTGTCTTCTGAGCAGTTTGTCAGCTTTTGGACACCTTTGCAGGTGTTTTCTATGTGTTTCTATGTGTTTTTGTTTGCCTGCCATTGGTTTTAACGGTGTTCGACGGTGTTCTAAGGTGTTCGACGAACAGTTCGACGAACAGTTCCTCGAACATCCCGGTGTTCGACGAACCGAACCGAACCCGAACACTATGGGGGTGGCTCAACACTAGATAGGAGTCAGCTAATCTCATATACCCAATGTAATTAGCATTTCCTTTTATGTAATTTCATGGGCAGCTGAGAGCTTCTATTTTTAGCCTATGAAGGTGCCATTAGGTAAACATTGTCCCTGTCTATTTTTAACAGCTCACAGCTGTTTCATTAGCCGCTATGTGCCCCCCAATCAGCGCTCAGCAGCGCTTTGGAGGCAGCGCATTTTTGCTGCGTCCAAAACGCGGTGTTCTAATGCCGCACTTTTGTTGTCGGTACATGTGAATCCACATCATATAATGACACTTCAATCGGTCAAAATCTGCAGCGGAGACTAGCGTGTCCGCTACAGAAATTTACATGCTGTGGGTGAGTTTGGGTACGTGGCCACCATCAGGAGCCGCTGTGGGTTTGAAGGTGTGTGTTTATACAGCGTCAAACCCGCAGCGTCCAAATGTTACAGAATAGTGTATGGGATCTCTAGAAATCACATGTCCACTATGCGTGCATCTGAGGCTGTGGATAACCCGCAGACACTGACATGTGGCGTGTCTTTCAGGACCTCAGCATGTCAAATTCTCTTGAGGAGTCGCTAGTCTCCGTAACAGAAATTTGACCATTAGAGAGTATTGAATGCGATAAATCCACATGGTTCAGTGAACACATGTGGATTTACCTGCATTTAATAGAATGCAACATTTTGGACGCAGCAAAAATGTGCTGCATCCAAAGCGCTGCTATGTTCAGATCGTGGGCACATAGCCTAAAATTAAAAAAAAAAAATGGCATTGGCTCCCGCGTCATTTTATAACCAGCAGAGGGAAAGCCGACCACTGGGAGCTGATATTAGTAGCCAGGGAAGGGACCCTTAGCCAACAATGTTCCCTGGCTATTAATAACAGCCCACAGCTGTTTGCTTAGCCTTTACTGGCTAGATTACAGGGGGACCCCAGAAAAAAGTTTACGTAGGGTCCCCCTGTAAAATCTAACCAGAAAAGGCTAAACAGACAGCTGCGGGCTGATATTAATAGCCATGGAAGGGGCCATGGATCCTGGCCCCCTCCGCAGCTAATAATATCACCCCTCAGCAGTCCCGGAAATGGCGCATCCATAAGATGCGCCAAATCTGGCACTTAGCCTCCACTCTTCCCACTGCTGTGTAGCGGTGGCGAGTGGGGTAATGGGGTTGGGGTTCATGTCAGCCTTGTATTGGTGGCTGACATGAAGCCCAGGTTAGTAATGGAGAGGCGTCTATAAGACACCCCGATTACTAACCGCGTAGTAAACTTTTCGCCACTTTTTCAATAAAAGACACAGCCAGAATAAAGTATTTTAATGAAATAAAAATACATACGATTTTAATAATTTTTTTATTGCACGCCCAGTCCCCGAATCCCTCGGTCTTCTGTAACAAAAATTAAAAATAAAAAACAAATATATCCCTCACCTGTCTGCCGTCATGACGTAATACAGATTGTCCCTCGGCGATTCAAGTCACTTCTACAGCAGTGACAACAGCAATTACTGATGTCACTGCTGTAGAAGAGAGCAATGTACACTGACAGGAGTGTAAAATTAAAGTCAATGGGCGGGAAACGCTGCAGAAACGCTACATAGAATGGACATGCTGCGTATTAAAACGCAATGACAATTCTGAGCGGAAAATTCTGCATCATGTGCACAGCACATCAGGATTGTCATTGCATTAGCTGGCAGATGTATTACATAGCGTTTTTGATGCATTTCCGCACGGGAAAAACACCTCGAAAATGCATCAGAAACGTTACGTGTGCACTTAGCCTAAGAGAAAAAAAAACAAATTAGCCCTGATATCTAGTCCAATGGATATCTGTAACAAGCAGCAGCAGTAGGCAGAACATGCAATTGACCCTATTGTGCTGTATACACTGTCCACAAACCCTGCCTAACTCCTGATATCACCCTCACCAGTAATATATGCAGCTGGATTAGTCCTCAGAAGGACTGTTAGTTCAGATGGATATATATATATATAAATATGTTGTGGAATACCTATACTAACTAATAAACAAGCAAATATCTCCCTCACTCAGCAGCAACTCTCCCTACTCTGACTGTTTCCGGGGTACACTGTGACGAGCATGGCGGTGCCCGGTCTTATATAGACCTGATGACGCTATGTGGCCAGCCAATCACTGTAATGCCACAACCAACATGGTTACGGCATTAGAGTGAGTGGCAGGCTATCCCTGCATGCTTATTGGCTCTCTAAAGAGTGCCAAACATGCGGGGAGGGTACCCGATCTCCCATCCGAGCATCCCGGAAATACTCGCCGAGCATCTCGAGCAGTGAGATGCTTGGGCGAGTACCGAGCAGTGGCGAGCACGCTCGCTTATCACTAATATTTACAGCTTCTGTCGCTTGCCTATAGAATGTACCGATGATTCTGATTAACGGATTCTCTTTTTTCTTTTTCTCTCCTTGGTATAATAAGGTATCTCTATCAGTGGCTTTTGCTCTATTAAATACCCTGTATAACACCTTTTTACGGTATACCCTTGCTACAAAACATTTAAAGAGATTTCCACATTCTCTACCGAAACTTTCATTGTCCAAACAGTTCCAGCGAGCTCTCAGGTACTGTCCTACAGGTATTCCTGCCTTAAGGGGCTGGGGCTGCCAGCTGTTCCAGTGAAGAAAGCCGTTTGTGGCCGTGGGTTTCCTGAAAATTTCTGTATGAATGCAGCCATCGTCCTGAAAATGTATCTTTAAATCCAAAAAATTAATATTTTTATTCCCAATTTCATATGTAAAATACATACCAATATTATTTCTATTTAGAATCATAACAAAATCAAGGAATAACTGTGCACCACCGTCCCACAGGATAAGTTCATCATCGATGTACCTACCCCCAAATAAAATGTGACTTGTGTAAAAAAGTAAATCATCACAAAAAAAACATTCTGTCTTCCCACCACTCTAAAAATAAATTATTAAAAGTTGGTGCACAGAATGTATCCACAGCGGTGCCTTTCACCTTGTTTCACTCTAGGCATGGAATGAACGTTGGCGCCAAATTGCAACATCAATTTTTTTTCATTCTCGAAGAGCAACCTCTTTTAGAGCCTGATTCCTGGTTAAGAGTGATGCTCAACTTGTCTCTTCAAAAGTCCTTATAGGTGTTCAGTTGGGTTCACATCAGGGATATACTTGGCCACTGAATCACTTTCACCCTGTTCTTCAGAAATGCAATAGTAAACTTGGATATGTGTTAAACTTGGATATGTGTTTTAGATCATTGTGATGTTGGAAAAGTGCACATCTACCAAGGTCACGGAGTGATGGTAGCATCTTCTTTTCCAATTTGGAGCAGCACATCTGTGAATTCATTATACTATCAATGAAATGTAGGTTCCCAACACCATCAGCACTCATGCAGCCCCACATAAGGACACTGCCACCACCATATTTTATTCTAGGCATCATATATTTTTCTTTTTCTCTCTTCACCTTTGCAACACCATACTGTCTCATTAGTTTTCAGATTTTTCAGCATGAACCTTGTCAAAATTCAGATGGGCTTTTGTGTGCATTGGCTTTAGGAGAGTCCTCGTCCATGGACCCTCACATGCCATTTCTCTGCAGTATATGCCTTATTGTGTCCGGGAAACACTCTCCCCAGTTTATATTACTATTTCTTTAGCTAACTGTAGTGAACTTGCAATTTTCTTTAACCCTTCTCATGAGAAGATGCTCCTGTTTAGGTGTTAAATTCCATGGACGGCCTCAATGTCTCTGTAAGATGGTTGCAGTTCCACCTTTGTTAAATTTTTGTATCACTTTTGCTACAGTATTCTGACTGATAAGTAAAGCTTTGCTGATCTTCTAGTAGTTTTTACTTATTTTAATTATTTTCTATCTCAGGTCTTGTTATATTTTTCTTCCATATGTTGCCATTGCTGACAGCGTGAATTGGGAAGGGGTTTTCTTTAAGTAACGCCCTTTTATAGGTAACTCTCTGCAGGGCATCTGTGTAATGAGTAATTAGACTTACTTGTGGTTGAATTATTGTTAATTAGAATTTTGTAGTCCAAACTTTAGCTTTGCTCCTAAGACTTTCATGGGGGTGTATCCATTTTTGCAACATGGCCTTGAATAAGTTTGCTAGGAAAATTAGTTTTTTGTGCGTGCAAAATAAATCTTGTTTGTGGTCAATGGCTCATATTTGCGGGAGCATTTTGTAGTATGGTATCCTATAGAAAATGTTCATTCTGAAAGGAAGCAAAAGGTTTTCTGACAAATCTGTTGGGGCGTACTCATTTATGCTGAGCAATGTCTATCAATATATAGAATAAATTAATTAAAGCACTACAAATTTTGACACAAATGTCTGACATTCAAAACTGCACTTATTTAACCCTATTGGCAATAAACAGTGCAAGTTGGGAGCAAGAATATGAAGCAGGCTCAGGAGCTGAGCTAGCCCAATTACCAGCAGATGATGGCTTTGTTATTTATCCATCATCTGCTTCTAATATCTGCAAATGAAGTTGAGCTCCACCCACTGCTCTTAACCTCTTAAATGCTGATCTTAAAGAGCAATCACAGTGAAGAAGGTTGGTTTAGCCTGCTTTTCTGACTCTGACCCAGGGTTGACTTTTTATTTTTTCTGGACAGCTCATCAAAAAATCATAGACAGAGAATATTTTTTACAGATACATTGGAAAACCATAACAAATCATTATGATTATATGTGAAACATTTCTACAGCCGATAATTATGATGTAAATACATCACCTGCATTCACTGCATAAACTGTAAAATGATTACATACAAAATAATCTGTATAAGTTTCTTTAGCTTACAAAAGAAATCCTAGGCACCTTAAATTGTTTATACGATAGGGCAAAAAAGTGCCTTATTTTTACAGACAGTCCTGGAATTTCTGGACGTTTCGCAACCCAGCTCTAACCTTCTCAGTAATGTCACAGAGAAGATCAGAGTCAGCTCTTAGGTAATGCAGTTATACACCCTCTTGCTTCAGTCACAATCAACGTTATTACCGATCTTGGCATTTTAACCTCCTAGATGTCGCTGTTAATAGTGACAGCAGCATCAAAAGAGTTAATCCCAATCAGAGTTCAGATGGTTACCATGTCAGCTCGTAGGCCAAGTAATGGTCTTATGGTGTTCCAGCAATAGTGGGCCGTCAGGCCCCACCATTAACTGTCTTAATTAGTCTGTAAGGCCAGGTATCAGGGCAAAACTGACATCACTCATGAGCTGCATTACATGAGTATGAGACCAAAAAAATTATATATACAGTACAGACCAAAAGTTTGGACACACCTTTCTGGGGGTCACTTGGACAATAGTGATCACAAAATAATACGTTTTCATGTATCCTTTAATAAGATGTGTAGTAGAGGGGTTACAAGGACACTAAACTTCAGGAAGGAAAATTTCCAACGGTTGAGAGATGATCTTAGTGCAATAAACTGGGACGATATCCTGAGACATAAAGCTACACAAAGCAAATGGGAGACATTTATTAACATCCTGAATAGGACCTGTGCACAATATATACCCTTTGGGAATAAACATGCTAGAAATAGGAGGAAACCACTATGGCTAAATAGAGCTGTAAGGGGCGCAATAAGTGACAAAAAGAAAGCATATAGAGAACTAAAGCAAGTAGGTAGTGATGAGGCATTAAATAAATATAGAAAATTAAATAAATTATGTAAAAAACAAATCAAGGCAGCAAAGATTGAGGCAGAGAGAATCATTGCCAGAGAAAGTAAAAATAACCCCAAAATATTCTTTAACTACATAAATAGTAAAAAACTAAAAAATGATAGTGTTGGCCCCCTTAAAAATAGTCTGGGTGAGATGGTGGATGAGGATGAGGAAAAAGCCAATATGCTAAATGATTTTTTTTCAACCGTATTTACTGGGACAAAGTTCTTAATCAAAGGAATACGAATAGTAAATGGGAAACCTTCAAAAGAATTCTGAATACTCAGTGCGAGAGATATATACCGTATGGGAATAAAAGGGCCAGAAATAAGAGGAAACCAATATGGTTGAACAAGAACGTAAAAGGGGCGTTAAATAGCAAAAAAAGAGGCATTCAAGAGATTAAAACAGGAAAACAGTAAGGAGGCACTAATGTGTTACAAGGAAAAAACGAGAACCTGTAAAAAACAAATAAAAATAGCGAAGGAGGAAACAGAGAGACGTATTGCTAGGGAAAGTAGAACAAATCCCAAACTGTTCTTTACGTATATAAATAGTAAAAGGATTAAATCGGATAATATTGGACCGATAAAAAGTGAGGAAGGCAAAATCATAGAGAAAGATGAGGATAAAGCTAATCTATTAAATAATTTTTTTTCGACAACTTTCACAAAGGAAATCGAAATAACAGGAGAAATGAGAAGTGACAAACTTAATCCTCCACTAAGTATGACTAATCTAACCCAAGCTGGGGTACAGAAACGCCTCAGTAACATTAAAATAAACAAATCACCAGGACCTGATGGCATACACCCACGGGTACTAAGGGAACTAAGTAATGTGATAGACAGACCGTTATATCTTATATTTAAGGACTCTGTTGAGACTGGGTCTGTGCCACTTGATTGGCGACAGGCGAATGTAGTGCCAATATTCAAAAAGGGAGCGAAAAGTGACGCCGGAAACTATCGGCCGGTGAGTCTGATGTCCGTTGTGGGCAAAATTTTTGAAAGCTTCATTAAAGAGGCAATTACGGAGCATCTTGATGCTAATAATCTTTTAATCCCGAACCAACATGGATTCATGAGGAATCGCTCCTGCCAAACAAACCTGATTGACTTCTACGAGGAGGTTAGCTCTCGAGTAGATCAGGGGGAACCAGTGGATGTCGTGTATCTCGACTTCTCAAAAGCGTTCGATAGCGTGCCACATAATAGGTTGGTATACAAAATGAGAATGATGGGGCTGGGGGAAAATGTCTGCAAGTGGGTAGCTAACTGGCTAAAGGATAGAAGGCAGAGGGTGGTTATAAATGGAATATACTCAGATTGGGTAAGCGTCACTAGTGGGGTACCACAGGGGTCTGTACTAGGCCCAATATTATTTAATATCTTTATTAACGACATAGTCAACGGGATAAATAGTAAAATATCAATATTTGCAGATGACACAAAGTTATGTAAAACAATTAATACAAAAGAGGACAGTGCAGGCCTACAGAGGGATTTGGATAAGCTGGGTAGGTGGAGCATTAAATGGCAAATGAGGTTTAACGAGGAGAAATGTAAGGTCATACATATGGGAAGGAAAAATGGAAGTCACCAGTACTCACTGAATGGGAAATCATTGGGGAATTCAGAGATGGAGAAGTGACGCGCCCCTGGGCCTGTGTCGCGCTGCGGTGTGCACGCGGGAGCTTACCCGGAGCCGGATCCGTGGAGGGTTGTAATCTCGTGGCGGTGACCCGGTCCGTGCCCAGGGAGTCAAACTAGACGGCAGTCTATTAGTAGTAAATAGTTGATGACTACGCCACCCGTTGAGTGCAGCCAGGAAGCTGCTGCTGCAGGGCAGACCGCTGAGGCCGGTGGTAGGATTGTGCAGCGTGATAGTATAACCCCCAACGGGAGGGGTATGGCCTCAGGGCAGCCGACGTGGATGATGGGGGTAGCAGGAACCACTCAGAGACGGTACGGTGTAGTTCAGGGTCTTTACTGGTAACAACGACAGACCCTCCCGGAGTACTTGCTAGCAAACGGGGCCTGGTCAGTCTTTGAGCAGATGGGATCTCCCCTGGCCAGGCGTAGTTGTAGGCCTCCCAAACTGACTGTACTCTTCTGGCTACCTTGCTAGAAGCTGATGTAAGTAGCCCACGTCCCTGAGTGTACCGTGTGGTGCTCACCCGTATGGCCGGTGACTCGGAGCCTTCTAATGGCTTCCGCTCCACGATGGCGGTGCTGGTCCCACGCGTGTGACCGTGCCTTCGGGCTTCTGGGCCAGAGGACCTGAAATCCCCTGCCTGACGGATTCTGCTGCTGGGTAGGAGTTAGTCCCCACAGCCTCGGACTCCGGGTCCGGTAAAGAATCTTCTTAGTCAGGGCGAGCTCTGTAGCTGCCAGCCCCTGACTCCTTGTAACTCTGCTGTTTCCTATGCTGCTTCTCTTCTCCACTCTCCTTGTCTGACTCACCCTGCCTCAGCCCCGGGTTTATACAGGGGAAGTTCTTCCCCTCCCAAGACTGGGCAGGAGGTGTGGCATGCACAGGATCCCTGACCAAAGGACCTCCCACCTGCTCTCAGACATAATATCTCTATCACTGTGGCAACCAGACCCCTGGGGTGTCACATTCCCCCCTAGTGAAATTTAGTACTCCGGGACTAAACACATTTAGAAAAACATAACAAAGTATAACAATAACAATACTATAAGAAAAACACATAAGATGGTTACGGCGTGTCCGCAACCGGATGCAGTCTTTGAAGAAAAGCAAAGGTGTCCATTTCACCAACACAGGGAGACGTAACCAGGTAGGGGTCTGTCCTACCCCGAGTCCTTAACAGTCTCTAGTCCATCCTGGGTTACGCTCCAACTATATACAAGGATTCCCGGTAAATCCACCAAGGTTTCCTAAAAATAACTAGAAACACAAAATTATACACAAGCAACAAGACACAGAAAAACATAAATAAAACAATTTATACACTTTAAATTCTCCAGCGTGCGGGTAACTGGCCTCTAGTGGCCCGAGTGGACCTACGGAGCTGACTGTCTGGCCCTGAACTACAGGGTGTAGCAGCTGTCAAGGGTAAACTGGGCAGCTGTCTACCGGCTCTTTGTCTCACTAGGGGTACGGCAGGCTCACTATAAGCAGAGGGTTGATTCTCCTGTTCTGCTTGTGTGGAGTCTTCTGCCTCCTGGACCGGCTGTTCTTCCAGCTCTACCCGTTGCTCCGTAGGTTCTTGGGATGATGGTTGGAGGAAGGTGAGTACGGGTACCACAACTGCACCATTGACTTGAGTCCAAGACTGAGGAAAGTCCCCGAGCACGGTACTAACCATATCTTCCCTTTCTTCCACGGGTCGATGGTCTTCTTGTTCCTCTTCAGGGTTCCTCAGTTGTTCGGGACACTTCTTCAGGTGGTCCCGGGATACAATGGCTGTGGTTTCCCCTCCGTCTTTACTGATGGTACAGACCTTCGGGTTCTCGTGGCTTGAGGGCAGTACGGTGTACGGGTCCTTCTCCCACTGGTCGTCCAACTTGTGGAGCCGTCTCTTCCTCTTCAAGACCTGCTCTCCGGGTACCAGGGGAACAGCGGGAGCATACTGGTTGTAAGTTTTCTCTTGTCTTTCCCTAGCCTGACAGAGACTTCGCTCCACGCTCTCCTGTACTCTCCGGTACTGCTGCTGCCTCTCTGTGTCCCAGTCTGTTTCTGGTGAAGTGTCCTCGGGGGTCAGGACTCCCATTTCCAGGTCAACAGGTAACTTACCAGGTCTCGCCCTCATTAGGTAAGCCGGGGTACAGTTGGTGGAACCTACCGGGATGTGGTTGTATAGGTCCACCAGATCGGGCAACTTTTCAGGCCACAGACTGCGTTCTTACAGGGGCAACGTTTTTAGAAGATCCATTACCACCTGGTTCATTTTT
This sequence comes from Phyllobates terribilis, assembly GCF_046119375.1. Taxonomy (NCBI): domain Eukaryota; kingdom Metazoa; phylum Chordata; class Amphibia; order Anura; family Dendrobatidae; genus Phyllobates; species Phyllobates terribilis. The sequence continues at coordinate 69,944,744 of NW_027362770.1, read as the reverse complement.
TCACAAAGTCCATTAGTCTGCGGATGGTAGGGTGTCGTCCTTATCTTCCGGCAGCCATACAGATTGCAGAATTCCTGAAAGACCTCCGCTTCAAAGGCAGGTCCCTGGTCCGTCAGCACTTGGTCCGGGTACCCGTGTGGACGGCAGAAGTGCTGCTGGAAGGCTCTAGCTGCTGTTTGAGCCGTTAAGTCCTTGACGGGGACGACAACCAAGAACCGGGAGTAATGATCCACGATGGTTAACGCGTAGACGTAGCCACTTCTGCTTGGGGTCAGTTTTACATGATCCAAGGCTACCAGTTCCAACGGTTGCCGGGTGACGATGGACTGCAGGGGAGTCTTCTGGCTGGCTCGGTCCTTCCTTCTCAGGTTGCACGGGCCACAATCTCTGCACCACTTCTCGATGGTTCCCCTCATGCCTACCCAGTGGAACCGCTCGCGCAGCAGGAACTCCAGCTTTTTCCACCCAAAGTGTCCAGCTCCGTCGTGGTATGCCTCCATCACCATGGCTGCGTCTCTTCGTGGCACCACTACTTGCCAGAGTAATTCATGCGTCCGGGAGTTAACCATTCTGCGGCACAACTTCCCTTTGTAAAGGAACAGTCGACTCTTCTCTGCCCATAGTTGTTTGGCTTCCTCCGGAGCGTCTGGTTCAAGGCGAGCCTCCGGCCGAGTCAGCATCTCCTTCACCAGTCGGACGGCAGGGTCGCTGTCTTGCGTTTCCGCCCAGTTGTAGTGGGGTAAGGGGTTCAACGTAGCAGCCTGCTCACTCCTTACCCGGTGGGAATACTGAATAGTCCCATGACGGTGGAACGCAGGGAGTTCAACTTCTTCCAGTCCCTCCGGATCTTCTCCTCCGTCCGGCAGGTTGGGCATCCTGGACAGGGCGTCCGCGTTGGTATTGGAGCGTCCTGCCCGGTATTTAATTGTGAACTCGTAGTTGGACAGACGGGCCATCCACCTCTGCTCCAGGGCACCGAGTCTTGCCGTGTCCAGGTGTGTCAGCGGGTTGTTATCCGTGTACACGGTGAACCGGGAAGAAGCGAGGTAATGCTTAAAGCGCTCAGTGATTGCCCATACTACGGCCAGGAACTCTAACTTAAACGAGCTGTAATTCTCGGGGTTCCTTTCGGTGGGTCGCAGTTTTCGGCTGGCGTAGGCGATTACTCGTTCCTTCCCCTGCTGGATCTGGGACAGTACGGCTCCTAGCCCGATGTTACTGGCGTCGGTGTAGAGGATAAAGGGCTGGCTATAATCCGGGTATGCCAGGATTTCGTCCCCCGTGAGGGCCATCTTCAGCTGGCGGAAGGACTCTTCTTCCAGCTCTTCCCATTTGAAGGGCGGCTTCTGGTTCTTGGCCTTCCGGGACTGGCCTATCAGGAGGTCCTGCATAGGTGCTGCCTTTTTGGTGAAACCGGGAATAAACCTTCGGTAGTAGCCTACCAACCCGAGGAACTGCCGCACTTCTTTTACGCTGGAGGGGCTTGGCCATCCCTTAATTGCGGTGATCTTATCGGGGTCGGGAGCCACTCCGTCAGCGCTCACCACGTGTCCCAGGTACTGCACCTTTGGTTTCAGGAGGTGACACTTGGAGGGTTTCACCTTTAGGCCGTAACTCGCCAGAGCCTCGAACACTTCCGCCAGGTGTTTCAGGTGGTCCTCATACGTCTTGGAATATACGATGACATCGTCCAGGTACAACAGGACCGTCTCGAAGTTTCTGTGGCCCAGACAACACTCCATTAGGCGTTGGAAGGTTCCTGGTGCGTTGCAGAGTCCGAACGGCATGCAGGTGAACTCGCTAAGTCCCATCGGGGTGGTGAATGCGGTCTTCTCCCGGTCCGCCTCTGCTACAGGAACCTGCCAGTACCCGCTAGTGAGATCCAAGGTAGAGAAGAAGTTAGCAGATCTTAAAGCAGCCAATGACTCCTCTATCCTTGGTAAGGGGTACGCATCCTTGTGTGTGATACGGTTGATTTTCCGGTAATCTACACACATCCTCATGGTGTTGTCTTTCTTTTTGACTAAAACTAATGGGGCTGCCCAGGGGCTACAACTATCCCGGATTACCCCAGCCTCCTTCATATCTCTAAGCATCCCCTTGGCGTGTTGGTAATGTGCAGGGGGTACGGGTCGATACCTCTCTTTTATGGGAGGATGATCTCCCGTGGGGATGCGATGTTCTACCCCCTTGACTCGCCCGAAGTCTAACGGGTGTTTACTAAACACTCTCTCATACTCTTGAACCACCCGATAGACTCCTTGTTTCTGATGTGAGGGAGTGGAGTCAGTACCCAAATGTAGTTGCTGACACCAGTCCTCCATGTCTTTCTTAGAGCCGTTACCTTCCTCCGGGTGAGATGGAGGCAAGGGTTCCACAGATTGTATAGAACTTTGATTAGTGGTATATAATTTGGCTAGCGTGGCATACCGGGGCAGGTACACTTCCCTCTCCCCGATATTTATTATGCGAATGGGCACCCTCCCATGGCGTACATTGACCACCCCCCGTGCTGTCAAAATGGTGGGCCTACTGTCTGAGTAAACTGGTTCTACCATTGCCTGGTAATCTCTACCTCTCAGACCAATAGCTGCCCGGCACCAAATCATCATTTCACTTTTTGGGGGCATGGCAATAGGAAAAGGGTCACACATTCTTACGCTACCAATCTCACCGCCGGAGAGTTCCACTTGTTGCCGTTGCATCAGTGCCCGGATCTCTTTCTGGAGCACCCGCTGCTCACCGGAGCTGGCATTCTTGGCAACCTGCTGTAAAAGGAAAATCACCTCTGCAAGACAATTTTCAATTACATTAGTTCCTAGAGTTATTTTTGGGTGACTCTCATGTTTATCGATATCTACAATGATCAGTCCCTGTGCGGCCAGTTCGACTCTACCAATTTTGATGGTCACCTCTTTAAATCCGATCTGTGGCACGGGCTGACCATTGCTGGCGATGATACTCAAGTCGTCGTCGGGGTAGCGGGTAATATCCGAGTCATTCCAGTACTGCTTGAAGAGCACGTACGGGATGGTGGTGACCTGTGACCCGGTGTCCAGTAGGGCACTCATGGGAATGCCATCCAGTACCACAGGCAAGACTGGACGTCCTCCCACATATCTGTCGCGCCAGTTCGATGGGCCTGGTGATCTTTTTCCTGGGGGTTGGCCCTCTACCCCAGGTTGTGCCCGTTTAAAGAACAGTACCTTGCCATATGTGCGGGTTGATTGCAGCGGCGGCAGATGGGTCGTCCGTCCTCACTGTATCGGTCACTGGGTCTTCCTCTGGCCGGTGGGGTCCTCCTTGGTCGACGCCACGGGATGTCCTCCGGTCCGGATGCCAGCTGGATCTTCCCTGGGGTGGAAACCTGTAAAGACTGCACAGTTCGGGTTAGCGCAGCAACGCTCTTAGCTAGCTCTTGGACCTGATGGTGTAGGTCTGGAGCCGGGTCATTGTCCAAAGCCTGCGCATCAGCTCCCACAGGCCCTGCTGACAAGGGCGCCGCCTCCTGGTAGTAAGTGGTAGTGGGGCGTCTGTGGGTCACAACGCCACCTGGTGCCGGTTCTCGGAGCACCCGGATGGCTCTGTCCTTGAACTGTGCAAAGTCCAGATGGGGATCCTGTAAGGCCATTGCCCGCAACTGGGTTCGGTGGGCATTGCAATATAAACCCTCTATAAATTGTTCAGTCAACAGCCTGTCCTCGTTTCCCACCCCATCAGGGTCGGTCTGCTTTATGGCCCTCAGGGCCTCTTGTAGGTTTAGTGCATAGTCCCTTATACTCTCATGCGCTCGCTGCTTGCACCCGTAGAATCTAAGCTTAATCTCGGCTGAGGTGCGGGTATCAAAGGTGTCCTTCAGCCGGGTTAGTATCCCTGCGACAGTCTTCCTCCCAGGTGGCCAGGATTTTACTTCCCTTTTGGCTGCCCCGGTTAGTTGGGCCACCAGGATGCTCACTTTTTGCTCTTCTGTGAGGGGGTACACCTGGAAGAGGCTATCCAGCTTTTCTCTAAAGTCATGCAGGGTATGTGACTCCCCTGAGTACTGGGGTAGCCAAGCTGCTCCCGGGATATAGGGCATGGTGAAGGGCATAACTGCAGCAGCGGTAGCGCTGGCGGGGGTTGAGGCAGTGAAGCTCTCCTCCGTATCCGACATCTTCCTCCCCCCTAGTGGACCGTGGCCTACCTTGCGATGATCCTCTTCCGTAGGCCGCGGCTCCGCAGTGAATCGTCAGGGTTGAGGACCTTCCGTCGCGCTCCTGTGACGTCGGCGTCTGCTGGGCTCCTTCCAGGACCTTACGCAACGTCCGGACGTGAGGCGGGGCTTCAGTTCTCGCGCGCTTTCGGAGTCCACGCCCCTCTTCTTCCCGCGCGGCGTCCTCAAGATGGCGTCCAATGGCGGGAAAACTCCACGGATGGCGGGAAGAAGGTCGAAGATGGCGCCGGATGGCGGGAAAACTTCGCGGATGGCGGGAAGAAGGTAGAAGATGGCGCCGGATGGCGGGAAACCTTCACCACTGGTAAGTTTGAACAGTCTTTGCTTTTCAGGCACGCAGTACCCGGTGGTTGCGGGCACGAAATCCTGCCGACTACGCCAAAGTTGACGCGCCCCTGGGCCTGTGTCGCGCTGCGGTGCGCACGCGGGAGCTTACCCGGAGCCGGATCCGTGGAGGGTTGTAATCTCGTGGCGGTGACCCGGTCCGTGCCCAGGGAGTCAAACTAGACGGCAGTCTATTAGTAGTAAATAGTTGATGACTACGCCACCCGTTGAGTGCAGCCAGGAAGCTGCTGCTGCAGGGCAGACCGCTGAGGCCGGTGGTAGGATTGTGCAGCGTGATAGTATAACCCCCAACGGGAGGGGTATGGCCTCAGGGCAGCCGACGTGGATGATGGGGGTAGCAGGAACCACTCAGAGACGGTACGGTGTAGTTCAGGGTCTTTACTGGTAACAGCGACAGACCCTCCCGGAGTACTTGCTAGCAAACGGGGCCTGGTCAGTCTTTGAGCAGATGGGATCTCCCCTGGCCAGGCGTAGTTGTAGGCCTCCCAAACTGACTGTACTCTTCTGGCTACCTTGCTAGAAGCTGATGTAAGTAGCCCACGTCCCTGAGTGTACCGTGTGGTGCTCACCCGTATGGCCGGTGACTCGGGGCCTTCTAATGGCTTCCGCTCCACGATGGCGGTGCTGGTCCCACGCGTGTGACCGTGCCTTCGGGCTTCTGGGCCAGAGGACCTGAAATCCCCTGCCTGACGGATTCTGCTGCTGGGTAGGAGTTAGTCCCCACAGCCTCGGACTCCGGGTCCGGTAAAGAATCTTCTTAGTCAGGGCGAGCTCTGTAGCTGCCAGCCCCTGACTCCTTGTAACTCTGCTGTTTCCTATGCTGCTTCTCTTCTCCACTCTCCTTGTCTGACTCACCCTGCCTCAGCCCCGGGTTTATACAGGGGAAGTTCTTCCCCTCCCAAGACTGGGCAGGAGGTGTGGCATGCACAGGATCCCTGACCAAAGGACCTCCCACCTGCTCTCAGACATAATATCTCTATCACTGTGGCAACCAGACCCCTGGGGTGTCACAGAAGGACTTGGGCATCTTGATTGATAGCAAGCTAAATTGGAGTGCCCAAAGTCAGGCCGCTGCTGTAAGGGCAAACAGGGTAATGGGATGTATCAGAAGAGGTATAGCTGCAAAGGATGAGAACATTGTTCTTCCACTGTACAAAGCACTGGTCAGACCACACTTGGAATACTGTGCTCTGTTATGGGCCCCAATATATAGAAAGGATATAAATGAGCTTGAAAAGGTACAAAGGAGGGCAACAAAATTAATAAAGCGAATGGAGGGACTGCAATACCCAGAGAGGTTGGCAAAACTAGGACTATTCAGCCTGGAAAAGAGAAGGTTGAGGGGGGACATAATAAATGTGTACAAATAGGGGACAGTATAGAGATCTTGCCCGGGATTTGTTCAAAAGGAGGGATATTACAGTAACAAGAGGGCACTCACTAAGACTGGAAGAGAAAAGGTTTCAGCACCAGCATAGGAAGGGGTTCTTTACGGTAAGAGCAGTGAGAATATGGAATTCACTGAGTGAGGAGACGGTAATGTCGGATTCACTACACCAGTTCAAGCGGGGACTGGATGCATTTCTAGATACCAGGCAGATTTCAGCATATACTTAAAAATAAAATAAAATAGTAGGTTGATACAGGGATTTATTCTGACTGCTGGTTTCAGAGTCGGGAGGGAATTTTTCCTCAGGTGAAGATTGGCCAAATCATTTGGGGTTTTTGCCCTCCTCTGTATCAACTTTAGCAATTACAGAACTAACAGGTCGAACTTGATGGACGCAAGTCTTTATTCGGCTTTACAAACTATGTTACTATGTTACTATGTTACACAAGAAAATCGCATGACAGAAAACATGATTAGTGATAACAAAAATTCTCCATTAAATGTCACTTGCTTAACCCAGCAGGAAGTACGGCGGCGTCTAAAAATCACTAAAGTTGACAAATCCCCGGGCCCGGATGGGATACACCCGAGAGTACTGCAGGAATTAAGTAACGTCATAGATAGACCATTATTTTTAATCTTTAAAGATTCCATAATAACAGGGTCTGTACCACACGACTGGCGTATAGCAAATGTGGTGCCAATATTCAAAAAGGGGACAAAACCTGAACTTGGAAATTATAGGCCAGTAAGCTTAACCTCTACTGTGGGTAAAATCCTGGAGGGTTTCCAAGGAGATGCTACACTAGAGTATCTGAAGAAGAATAACCTCATGACCTAATATCAACGTGGGTTTACGAGGGACCGTTCCTGTCAAACTAATCTGATCAGTTTTTATGAGGAGGCAAGTTCTGGACTGGACCAAGGAAATGCAGTGGATGTTGTGCATATGGACTTTTCAAAAGCTTTTGATACGGTTCCACACAAAAGGTTGATACATAAAATGAGAACAATGGGGATAGGGGAAAATATATGTATGTGGGTTAAGAATTGGCTCAGTGATAGGAAACAAAGGGTGGTTATTAATGAAAACACTCAGACTAGGTCTCGGTTAACAGTGGGGTACCACAGGGGTCAGTATTGGGCCCCCTTCTTTTTAACATATTTATTAATGACCTTGTAGGGGGCATACAGAGTAATATTTCAATATTTGCAGATGACACTAAACTCTGCAGGGTAATCAATACAGAGGAGGACAATTTTATATTACAGGAGGATCTATGTAAACTAGAAGCTTGGGCTGATAAATGGCAAATGAGCTTTAATGGGGATAAATGTAAGGTAATGCACTTGGGCAGAGGAAATAAAATGTATAATTATATGCTTAATTGTAAAACACTGGGCAAAACTGTAACTGAAAAAGACCTGGGTGTATTGATGGACGACAAGCTCATGTTTAGTGGCCAGTGTCAGGCAGCTGCTGCAAAAGCAAATAAAATAATGGGATGCATTAAAAGAGGCATAGATGCTCATGAGGAGAACATAATTTTACCTCTATACAAGTCACTAGTGCGACCACACTTAGAATACTGTGTATAGTTTTGGTCTCCGGTGTATAAGAAATACATAGCTGAACTAGAGAGGGTGCAGAGAAGAGCGACCAAGGTTATTAGAGGACTGGGGGGTCTGCAATACCAAGACAGGTTATTACACTTGGGGTTATTTACTGTGGAAAAAAGAAGGCTTAGGGGTTATCTTATTAATATGTACAAGTATATGAGGTGGACAATACAAAGACCTTTCTACTGATCTTTTTACTCTGAGGCCAGAGACGGGGACAAGGGGGCATCTTCTACGTCTGGAGGAAAGAAGGTTTAATCATAATCACAGATGGGGATTCTTTACTGTAAGAGCAATGAGACTATGGACCTGTCTCCCGCATGATGCCTTTCTTGAAAAGTATAATATTACAGGTTATATATACTAGATTCCTTGACAGGGTGTTGATCCAGGGAACTAGTCTGATTGTCGTATGGAGTCGGGAAGGAATTTTTTTCCCTAATGTGGAGCTTAGTGTTTGCCACGTGGTTTTTTTTTGCCTTCCTCTGGATCAACATGTTAGGCTATGGGTTGAACTAGATGGACTTAGTCTTCCTTCAACCTTAAAACTATGTTACTATGTTCTCATTTAAAGATTTTTCTGTATTTTCATGACTATGAAAATTGTACATTCACACTGAAGGCATCAAAACTATGAATTAACACATGTGGAATTATATAGTTAACAAAAAAGTGTGAAACAACTGAAAATATGTCTTATATTCTAGGTTCTTCAAAGTAGCCACCTTTTGCTTTTATGACTGCTTTGCACACTCTTGGCATTCTCTTGATGGGCTTCAAGAGGTAGTCACCGGAAATAGTTTTCACTTCACAGGTGTGCCCTGTCAGGTTTAATAAGTGGGATTTCTTGCCTTATAAATGGGGTTGGGACCATCAGTTGTGTTGTGCGGAAGTCTGGTGGATACACAGCTGATAGTCCTACTGAATAGACTGTTAGAATTTGTATTATGGCAACAAAAAAGCAGCTAAGTAAAGAAAAACGAGTGGCCATCATTACTTTAAGAAATGAAGGTCAGTCAGTGCGAAAAATTGGGAAAACTTTGAAAGTGTCCCCAAGTGCAGTTGCAAAAACCATCAAGCGCTACAAAGAAACTGGCTCACATGAGGACCGCCCCAGGAAAGGAAGACCAAGAGTCACCTCTGCTTCTGAGGATAAGTTTATCCGAGTCACCAGCCTCAGAAATCGCAGGTTAAGAGCAGCTCAGATTAGAGACCAGTTCAAAGCCACACAGAGTTCTAGCAGAAGACACATCTCGTCAACAACTATTAAGAGGAGACTTTGTGCAGCAGGTCTTCATGGTAAAATAGCTGCTAGGAAACCACTGCTAAGGACAGGCAACAAGCAGAAGAGACTTGTTTGGGCTAAAGAACACAAGGAATGGACATTAGACCAGTGGAAATCTGTGCTTTGGTCTGATGAGTCCAAATTTGAGTTCCAGCCACCGTGTCTTTGTGCGACGCAGAAAAGGTGAACGGATGGACTCTACATGCTTGGTTCCCACCGTGAAGCATGGAGGAGGAGGTGTGATGGTGTGGGGGTGCTTTGCTGGTGACACTGTTGGGGATTTATTCAAAATTGAAGGCATACTGAACCAGCATGGCTACCACAGCATCTTGCAGCGGCATGCTATTCCATCCGGTTTGCGTTTAGTTGGACCATCATTTATTTTTCAACAGGACAATGACCCCAAACACACCTCCAGGCTGTGTAAGTGCTATTTGCCCAATAAGGAGAGTGATGGGGTGCTACGCCAGATGACCTGGCCTCCACAATCACCAGACCTGAGCCCAATCGAGATGGTTTGGGGTGAGCTGGACCGCAGAGTGAAGGCAAAAGGGCCAACAAGTGCTAAGCATCTCTGGGAACTCCTTCAAGATTGTTGGAAGACCATTTCCGGTGACTACCTCTTGAAGCTCATCAAGAGAATGCCAAGAGTGTGCAAAGCAGTCATCAAAGCAAAAGGTGGCTACTTTGAAGAACCTAGAATATAAGACATATTTTCAGTTGTTTCACACTTTTTTGTTAAGTATATAATTCCACATGTGTTAATTCATAGTTTTGATGCCTTCATTGTGAATGTACAATTTTCATAGTCATGAAAATACAGAAAAATCTTTAAATGAGAAGGTGTGTCCAAACTTTTGGTCTGTACTGTATATATATATATATATATATATATATATATATATATATATACACACAGCAGTATGAAAAAGTGTTTGCTCCCTTCCTGATTTCTTATTCTCTTTTGGGTTTGTCACACTTAAATGTTTCAAATCACAAAACAAATTTAACCCTTTTGTGCTGCAGTCATCATTTTCACCTGTAGCGTCACCATTTTTTGGGATCTGGGGCCGAGTGAGAGCAGATGTTTTTATTGATACCATTTTCGGGTAGATACAATTTTTTTATCGCCCGTTATTGCATTTTATTGCAATGTTGCGGCTACCAACAAACGTAATTCTGGCGTTTTGATTTTTTTTCTTTTTACGCCGTTTACTTATCAGATTAATTCCTTTTATATATTGAGAGATCAGGCAATTCTGAACTCGGCGATACCAAATATGTGTATATTTGATTTTGTTTTACTGTTTTGTTTTAAATGAAGCGAAAGGGGGGGGTGATTTAAACTTTTATATTTTTTAAATATTTTTAAAAACATTTTTTTTAATTTTTGCATGCTTCAATAGTCTCCATGGGAGACTAGAAGCTGCGATCATCTGATTTCCTGTGCTACACACAGGTGATCATCAGATCGCCTGTTTTTAACAAAAATGCTCACTTGCTATGAGTGCCGACCGCTGGCTCTGCAGAATGAAGGCAACGATGTCTGCTCAACTCGTATGCAGCTTGCCGAAGACCTTGTGTCACACAAGAAGCTTCATCACTTCATGTCGTCCAACACAAAAAAAACAGGTTGTTGCACTGGAAATAAACCAAGATCCTTGTCTGTGGCACACCAATGCAAGTTACATCAATGCATCACCAAAAGTCGCCAGATTGAAAATATTGAATGAATTCTCCATTGCACTCATGAGTACATTCAATTCATCACTGAGAACCCAAGAAGACCAGAAACCCTTTATTCTCCAGTGTGGAGATGCATCGCCATGACTATCCTGAACCAAATAAAGTGTGTTTTGTTAAAAAAGTGAAACCTTGAAACTACTGTAAAATTGTACATTTACTTTGCTGCAAGACATTTATTACAAATAATTGTTAGTTTTGTGATGGTTGGGCCACGAGTAAACAATGTTGCAATGTTACGAAAATTTGTGTATATTACTATCACAAAGGGAATTATTCCCAGGGGTGAGAACTAAAAATTTACACAAATTTTTTTGGACTGTAACCCTACTGTATACAAACACACACACATATATATATATATATTGTGATGGCCAAAAGTATTGGCACCCCTGCAATTCTGTCAGATAATACTCAGTTTCTTCCTGAAAATGATTGCAATCACAAATTCTTTGGTATTATTATCTTCATTTTGGCCACCACTGTATATATATATATATATATATATATATATATATATATATATATATATATATATATATAAATATATATATATGTAAAAAATGAAAAATAAATAGTGACAAAATAATCACCTGAAAGTGAAAAAAAACAACTTTTCAAATGTAGCTTTTTAAAAAAGTGGAGAAAATAGAAATAAAAAAAAATCATATGTTAAAAAACATGGGATCACTAAAAACATCAGTTTATTTGTTAATTCTGCCTCCTAAAGATTGCAGGCTAGATTCACATTGATCCTGTACTCTACTGTGAGCACTTACCTTGGGGTTTATGTCTAAATCCCACAAAAAATGTGAGTCAGACTAAATCCCCGACAGACCCATTCCTTTTGGCGTTTGATCCAGTGGTGTTCCATTATTTGAGGTATATTTTTAGCACAAAAAAATGTGTTTGACTGCATTTTTGTGCACACATAAAATGACGGACAGCACCAGAAGAGATGCCAAATGAAGTCCAAAGTGACTCCATCTGCCTCATTACAGCAAATGGTTCTGTTAGTGTTTTTGTATGAATCACATTTTTGAAGATTTGGACAGAAATCCCTGAAGTAAGTGCCGAGTGTAAAGCAAGGTATAAATGTGATCCTAGCCCATACTGAAAGCAATAAAAAAGTGTTATGTACCCCAAAATGTTACCAATAAAATCTTCAAAAAAATAACTCCATATTCAGGTCTGTCATCTGTCAATGGAAAAATGGGGGGTTTACACATCATTTGTAGCTGGAAAAGCGACTTACCCCTTAAAAAAAAACAACAAACAAAAAAATGAAAATAAAAACCCAAAACAATCCAGAAGATTTTGTGCTTTCAAACACAAATACCTGCTTACCTCCTTGCTGAGCTCCACAGTCTGCCTAAACCGCAGTTTAAATCCACATGCATGGCATTAATGTAGCAAGAAGAACCCACTGAACAATTTACAGGGTTAGTACCTCCAGAAGCACAAGCTAGGAAGCTGGGCTCAATGTATTGTCGCTAAAATGACTCTGCAAGATCAAATCAATGTTTTTTCTGGAAACCACCTTTAAGGCAAAAATATTCACATTCGTTGATGAATTTATTGAAAGGTGTAATTTCCTAAATGGGGTCATTTTGTTTTGTTTTTTTTTGCTTTTCTGACACTTTAGGGCATTTAAAAATTACACCTGAAATCTATTCAATAAAGATCTGTGCTCTAAAAATGCAAATAGTGCTCCTTTCTTTCGAGTTTCTAACCACATATTGTTGCTGCATTCAGGAGAAATTGCGGAATAAATTTGCAGTTAACTTAACATTTCAGTGGTAAAAATGTAAGTTTTTATTTTCACAGCATGGATACAAAATACTTACCCCAAACTGAACTCCTTGATTGGTATAGTTTCCAAAATAGGGTCACTTTTGCGTTTTTTTTTATTGCTCTACCACTTAAGGGGGCTGTGCTAATGTGACATGGAGGCAGCAATCTATTACAGCAAAAAATTACAGTGCAGAAGTCAAATAGTACTTTTTCCCATCCAAGTCCTGCTGTAAAACCAAAATTAATATCCAGTCACTTTTGGGGTATCACTGTGTTCAGAACAAATTACTTAATAAATTGTGGCATCCGTTTTTCCTATTACCTCTTGAGAAAAAACAGGTAAATGCAACATTTTAGTGGAAAAAAATAAATTTTAAATTTTCACAGCCCAATCTTACAAAAATTCTGTGAATCACCTGTGGGTTAAAAATGCTCAACACACCACAAGATGAAGTTTTTCTGGGTTTAGTTTCTAAAATAAGGTCACTTGTAGGGTTTTTTTCCTTTTTTTTAGCACCTCAGGAGCTCAAAAAATGTGACATAATGTTCACAATTTGTTCCTGCCAAATTTGCTCTCCTACCCTTCCAAGCCCTGCCATGTGCCTAAACAGCAATTTTTGATTACATATGGGGTATTGCCACATTCTGGAGAAATTGCAGAACAAATTATGTGATCTGTCTTCTTCTATTAGCCTTGTGAAAATTTCAAACTTAGGCTAAAACAACATTTTAGCGGAAAAAAAATAATTTTCATTTTCATATCCAAATTTTAAAAAGTTCCGTGAAGCACTTTAGGGGTAAACACACCTGTAGATGAATTACTTAAGGGGTTTACTTTTCAAAATGTGGTTATTTTTTCATTTTTGTGTCCCGATGTAATAAACTTATATGAAGTACCAGTGGGTCCAAAATGGTCCAACAATCCTAGATGTATTTCTGTAGGAGTTCAGTTTATAAAATGTGGTCACTTGTGGGGAGTTTCTGCTGTTTTTGCACTTCAGAGGCTCTGCAAATACAACATGGCGTCTGCAGTTTATTCCTGACAAAATTTATCTTCAAAAATCAACTGTTGCTTCTTCTCTACCGAGCACTAACACATGCCAAAACTATAGTTTTCGACTATATATATTGGATATTGCAACGTTTTTGGGCTTCATTTTCTCATATTACATCTTGTGAACATGAAAAATTTAGGGCTAAAGCAATACTTTATTGAAAAAATGCAAATTTTCATTCTTTTATTCCAATTTGCATTCATTTCTTTGAAGCATATAACGGTTTAACACAATTTCTGACAGCAATTTTGAATAAGTTGAGGGATGCAGTTTTTAAAATGGAATCATTTTGGTGGGTTTTCCAATAAATAGACCCTTCAAAGTGACTTCAAACCTGAATAGTTCCATAAAAAATAGGATTTGCAAGCTTCCTTTAAAAAAATGTACATTTGCTGCTAAACTTTTAACCTCTCTAACATCTTAACAAAATATATGGTTGCTGGAAAAATTATGCTGACGTAGGGAAGAAACTTGAGAAATGTTACGCAATAACTGTTTTGTTTGGTATGACTATCTGCTATAAGGGTATTAATGGCATTAATATTCAAATTACTAATTTCTCATAATTTTGACTATATTTACAAGAATTTCATAAATAAGCGTATTTTTTTACCCAAATTTACTAGTAGCACAGTACAATGTTTTACAGAAAGCAGTCTCAGAATCACGGAGATATGTAGAAGCATTCCAGGGTTATTACCACATAAAATGACACCAGTCAGACTTGAAAAGTGGGGTTGATCATTAAGGTTATGTGCCCACGATGCAGAAATGCTCAGGATTTTTTCCTGAGCGTTTCTGCATCTCCCTGGCAGAAAAAACTCATGCGGATTGTACATGCGGATTGTACATGCGTTTTTCCTGCCAGGGACATGCGGATGTGAAGCGTTCTTCACATGCATTTCCACATGCGGGTTGACAAGCGCTTTCCAAGCGATTTTAGCATCACTTGGAAAGTGCTTGTCAACTTGGTCACACTATATAAATCCATGCAAACGGCATGGATTTATATAGTGTGACCGCAAAGAATGTCAAAAAATAAAAAACTAAATCTATACTTACCTTCTGATGGCCCCCTGAGTCTTTATTCGTTCCGTCCTGGCTTGCCGGCAGCTCGCGGTAGACTACACTGAAGAACCTGCCGTCACATGACTATGACGTCAGCTCAGGTCCTTCAGTCCACCGCGATGTGCCGGCAAAGGAGGATAAGCACACCAGGGGCCATCGGAAGGTAAATATAATATTTATTTTTTATTTTATTCTTTTTTTTACAGGTACTATGGTACCTGGGTCCGGAGGAGAGTCTTCTCTCCTCCACACCCGGGTACCATCCGCATATTGAAACGCATGGATGGCGCATGTACAGATGCAGTGATGCGGAATCCATGCATTCCAATAAAAGTCAATGGCGGCGAAAACGCAGCGTTTCCGCAAAATAATTTGTAGTGCTGCGTTTTTTTCTGCAATGATAACCCGCAGCGGAAATTTCCGCAGCATGTGTACAGCACATGCGTATTATCATTGGGGGACATGGCAGACCTTCTACCATGCATTTTTTAAGCGTTTCTGCAGTGTTTTTGCCGCTGCGGAAACGCTTAAAAAATGCATCGTGGGCACACAGCCTAAAAGTCATTTGGTCATTAAGGGGTTATCGATGCATGTCTTAGCCCTAAACGCTAAATGTAAGTTTTAAAAACTAAATTTAATTGCGGTCGGCGCTCATAGCAAGTGAGCATATTTGCTACACACAGCAGGGCTGAAGCACAAGTGATCGGATGATCGCAGCTGCAAGTCTTCCATGGAGACTATTGAAGTTAGTAAAAAGTAAAAAAAATGTTTTTAAAAATACTTTAAAAATTAAAATAATATAAAAGTTCAATTCACCCTCCTTTCAAAATAAAACAATAAAAAAATCTACACATATTTGGTATCATTGTATAAAAAGAATTAATCCAATCGGTAAACAACGTAACGAGAAAAAGATCAAAACGCCAAAATTACGTTATTTTGGTCCCGACAACATTGCAATAAAATGCTATTACAGGCAATCAAAAGATCATATGTAGCACCCTGAGGATTCGGCTGCTACAGGGGTATTGCACCTCAACCCAGAGGTGTGATATTCCACTCCCGGGTAAGGATGGAGTGTGGAACTGAGCTCGGTAGGCTGCATGCACTACATACATCCCATTTCCGAGGAACAGGCCGACGGTACTCCCACTTAGAAATGTGCAGGTGCGACCGAGTCTGTTCCTGGCTGGAGTGGGAGGGGGGTGGTACATCCCAAGTAGTGTAGGGGCAGATAGGGGGAGCAGCCTGGGTAAAGATAGGAGCTCATTGGGTGCTGGTCACCTGAGCTCACACATAGAGGGTGTATATAAGGTGGGCACCAACTAAGAACAGGGTCAGATGCAGAGAACAAGTCAGCAAGCAGAGGAGAAGAGAGACCCAGAGTGAGAGAGGAGAAGAGAGAGAGAGACCCAGAGGGGGAAACAGCAGAAAAGGACTCCAAGATCCCAACTTAAATCCCCGGGTGAAGAGTCGGCACAGGGCACCGGAACCCAAGCTGGTGGGGGGGCAAAACACACCCCAGCCAGAGACCGGAGACCGTGGGCAGCGTTTGTCACGGTCACCCATCACATCCACCCCAAAGGCACACCACATGAAGGGTCAGGGAACCCAAGGCCAAGGGTGTCCCAACAGAAGGCCCGAGGGAGCTGGACCTAGGTGGATCACTGGTGGGGACGGCCAGAGAACGGGACAGAAGGAGAGCTCAGGGCCACGCTCCGGACTTGTTTGGGGGTTGGCTGGATCCAGGACCTGGTGGACGCAGCACGGCTCGGGTGGTCACTCGAAGCTGGAGTGACCAGTACAACATCTGCAGTAAGTAAACACCCTTAACTGCACAACCCGACTCTGTCTTCATTGCCATCTGCACCGCACCACCACAACCCCCATCCTCTGCACCTGTCCCCCCTGAGGCTATACCCCTCCCGTTGGGGGTTATCCCACCAAGCTGCGCACCCACCATCAGCCTCAGCGGACCCTGCTGCAGCGGCGGCCACAGTGACCGCATCACAACGGGTGGCATAGTCGACACAAAAGAACTCTTAATAACATCTGTAGGACTGCCACATAACACTGAGCTTGACGCCCTGGGCACGGGCCGGGTCACAGCCGCTCGGAGACTACAACCCCCCATCTGATCCGGTGCCGGGTATTCCCCTCAAAAAGGAATATGTCCCAGGGGGCGCGTCAACTTTGGCGTAGTCGGCAGGATTACGTGCCCACAACAACCGGGTACTGCGTGCCTGAAGAAAAGTGCAAGTTTACCTCAGAAAGAAGTCTCCTGCCGGTTCCGGAGGGTCCACGCCATCGGACCCCATCACAGGTCGTTTCCCGCCGATTGTCCGCCATTTCCAGCTTGTTCCCGCCATCTGCAGAGTTTCCCGCCACTGGGCGACGCTTCCCGCCAAATCCGCAGATTTCCCGCCTTGGAAGAGCAGCGGACGCCATTATGGGCGTGCCAAAGGAGGGCAAGAGGCCGCCTCCCATCGTGGGCCAGGACAGAAAATGGCGCCAAAAGTGGAAACCGCCCCCACCAACAGAGACTGTGATGCTGGAGGTGTCTGTCAGCGTGAAAGAACTACCCCTGGAGCTGACAGTCACCGAGTTGCCCCGGGACCGCCCTCGAAGTGGGAGGAGACGAAAGAAAAGAACGAAGATGGGTGCCGCCTGGAGCAGTCTGGAGCGAGCGCACCCGGAGACAAGAAGTCTAACGAGGAGTCTGGAGCGAGCGCACCCGGAGGCAAGAAGCCTGGAGAGGAGTGGCGGAGGAGCTTGCCCGGAGATGGAGAGAAAGCAGAACAGCACCGGCCCGCTGGCCAGGAGTCTGCTAGAGACCGAGGAAGGAGAGCAGAGCAGCACCGACCCGTTGGTCAGGAGCCTGCTAGAAACCACGACCCCACTAGGCCTAGTGGAGGTCCTTGCACAGCTCCCCCGAGACCGGGAGTGTGCACAGACTGCCCTGGAGGGCCTCGCACGGAGGATGGCCCGGGTACAGCGAGAGACATTGGCGGAGTGGAGCCGAGAGATGGCCCAGCAAGCTGAGACCAGTCAACGGAGCACGCTACCCTGGAAGAGGAAACAGACCGCCTCTGAGGATGGCGCGGGAGGACCCAAGGCCGGAGACGGCGCCGAGAAGGGAGCCGAACGCATGGAGGCAGGTAAAGGGGACGCCTATACCCCAAGCCGGGAAACCGCCCACCTGCCCCAGCTCCCCGTCGCAGAGCCCGAGAGTCCCCCTGCTGTGCCCGTAGCCGCCATGTCACCGCTATGGACTAGGCCCCGACCGGAAGCCGCCGCAGCGACCCCTGTGACGTCACGCGCCTCGACCCGGAGCGTGACAAAGCAGGAAATACCACCAGCCTGGTCGCAAGGCCTAGTACCCCCGGGCGCCGCATCACCAACAGCGCCCCCTACCTCCGCGGAGCCTCCGGCCTGGCCGCAAGGCCAGGTAGCCCAGGGCGCCGCCGTCCTAACGGTGCCCTTCACCTTCCAGGTGCCCCAGGCCTGGCCGCAAGGCCTGGGCAACCCGGGCGCCACCACCACCGCGCCCGCGCCCGTAAAACCAAGGGTGCCACACCTGGGGGAGGACTTGTTCAGCCAGCTCACATGGCCGGACGGGCGGCCCTTCATCTGGCCCGAAGAATTCCATGAGCTGGAACGGCAGCAGAGACTAGGGCCCTTGTGTGAGCCCCTGATTCCGGCTCCGACGCCCGTGGCACGGATCTCGCCCCCGCTTGAGGAGGCCCAATTTGAGTGGGACCCCACCGGAGAAGACCTAATGGGGTTCACTCAGGAAACCAGGGCGGCTGCAGCGGAGCGTGCTGAGTGTTGCCGACAGCAGCTCGAAGAGTTTGCGAGGGAGCGGAGAGAGAGGCGGGTCCGGGAACAGCAGGCCCAAGTACGGAGTGCCGAGCAGAAGAGCCGGACCAGGAGGGACCCCCGTGCAGCGCACAGTCCCCGTACCACCGGGACTGTAATAAAGTTTAACCTGCAGCATGGGTGGGGCTTCATTAGAGACAACAACACCCCCGGCGACGTCTTTGTCACGCGCAGAGACGTGGAGTCCCATCTGCCGGAGGGGCACAGAGGTCGTGACCTCTACATCGGAGACGAGGTCACCTTCACCCGGCACAAGTGTGCCAAAGGACCTTACGCCCTCCACGTACACCGCCTGACGGAGGAGGAGTTGCGGTGCGAGGAGGAGGAGCAAGAGGACCCGGACGGGTCTGAAGTTACAACCAGCTACAAGCAAAGAGCAGGAGGAAGACGCCGTTGAGTGCGGCAGAGCAGTAGATGTAAATAGTTACCCGACTGGGTACCAAAGAAACTGTTGCTACATATATATAGTCCCCGTTGGGACCAGCATGAGTGAACTGTTTACCCGTTATTCCGTATCCATACCAGGCTGAGGACTGTGAGCAGCCATTCCCTTCCCTTTACCTGGCCGAGGACTGAGAGCGGCCAACTTCCCCTGTATATAGTTGCGCTTCCTAAAGCGCCCCCTACTGGTTTTATAGGAGAACCAGTTGTCCAGAGAGACTGTCGCACTTTACCCGGTCACACGTTGCACAGTGACCGGAGGAGGAGCCAGAGGCGACGAGAATGTTTTATTTGCTAATATATGTTGTTTTGTATGTTTATGAAAAAAAAAATGTATGTTTGGTGTTTATGTCTTACAGCCCGAGGACGTGCTGTGATTTACCAGGGGGGAATGTAGCACCCTGAGGATTCGGCTGCTACAGGGGTATTGCACCTCAACCCAGAGGTGTGATATTCCACTCCCGGGTAAGGATGGAGTGTGGAACTGAGCTCGGTAGGCTGCATGCACTACATACATCCCATTTCCGAGGAACAGGCCGACGGTACTCCCACTTAGAAATGTGCAGGTACGACCGAGTCTGTTCCTGGCTGGAGTGGGAGGGGGGTGGTACATCCCAAGTAGTGTAGGGGCAGATAGGGGGAGCAGCCTGGGTAAAGATAGGAGCTCATTGGGTGCTGGTCACCTGAGCTCACACATAGAGGGTGTATATAAGGTGGGCACCAACTAAGAACAGGGTCAGATGCAGAGAACAAGTCAGCAAGCAGAGGAGAAGAGAGACCCAGAGTGAGAGAGGAGAAGAGAGAGAGAGACCCAGAGGGGGAAACAGCAGAAAAGGACTCCAAGATCCCAACTTAAATCCCCGGGTGAAGAGTCGGCACAGGGCACCGGAACCCAAGCTGGTGGGGGGGCAAAACACACCCCAGCCAGAGACCGGAGACCGTGGGCAGCGTTTGTCACGGTCACCCATCACATCCACCCCGAAGGCACACCACATGAAGGGTCAGGGAACCCAAGGCCAAGGGTGTCCCAACAGAAGGCCCGAGGGAGCTGGACCTAGGTGGATCACTGGTGGGGACGGCCAGAGAACGGGACAGAAGGAGAGCTCAGGGCCACGCTCCGGACTTGTTTGGGGGTTGGCTGGATCCAGGACCTGGTGGACGCAGCACGGCTCGGGTGGTCACTCGAAGCTGGAGTGACCAGTACAACATCTGCAGTAAGTAAACACCCTTAACTGCACAACCCGACTCTGTCTTCATTGCCATCTGCACCGCACCACCACAACCCCCATCCTCTGCACCTGTCCCCCCTGAGGCTATACCCCTCCCGTTGGGGGTTATCCCACCAAGCTGCGCACCCACCATCAGCCTCAGCGGACCCTGCTGCAGCGGCGGCCACAGTGACCGCATCACAACGGGTGGCGTAGTCGACACAAAAGAACTCTTAATAACATCTGTAGGACTGCCACATAACACTGAGCTTGACGTCCTGGGCACGGGCCGGGTCACAGCCGCTCGGAGACTACAACCCCCCATCTGATCCGGTGCCGGGTATTCCCCTCAAAAAGGAATATGTCCCAGGGGGCGCGTCACATACCTACCACAAAATGATATCAATAAAAATGTTAGCTTGGTGCGCAAAAGCCCTCACCCAGCCCCAGATCCCACAAAATTGAGACCCTATGGGACTCGGAAAATGGCGACTTTTTTTGTTGTTGCAAACTTTAGATTTTTTTTTCACCACTTAAATAAAAAAAGAACCTATACATGTTTTGTATCTATGAACTCGTAATGTCCTGGATAACCATAATGGAAGGTCAGTTTTAGCATTTAGTGAACATGGTAAAAAAAAATGGAAAATTGCACTTTTTTTGCAATTTTACCACATTTTGAATTGTTTTCCCATTTTCCAGTATGCAATATCGTAAAATCAATGGTGCATTTCAAAAGTACAACTCGTCCCGGAAAAAAAAAGCCCTCACAGGGCTATATTAACGGAAAAATAAAAACGTTATGGCTCTGAGAAGAAGGGGAGCAAAAAATGAAAACGCAAAAACGGAAAAACCCAAGGTGGTAAAGGGGTTAAAGTTAAGTAAAAGTTCAGGGGACATTGGCAGCTAGAGGCTAACCCTTAGAAAACTGAGAGAAAAGTATTAGAATATATTTAAATTAGTTGTACATTAGAAAAAATGACCTGTTCACAAAGTTTTCCTGTGTGTCACAGAGAGTTTGTGATGTTGCCGCTTATCATGACTTACTAGAGTGAGTGGTGTTATTTCTGGAAATATACAATTCACTCCCAACAGGAAAAGTTTTCAAGTGCACGAAAGAGTCCTGTAAGACTCTGATTACATCTGCATTGCAACTTCTTTTTTTAAGAAAAGTCACAATACTCTCCTAAATCTGTTTCAAGATACCTTATAATGGAACCTTATAACGGTGTCCAATGGTTTCCATAGAGGTGTTGTTATGAGAAAAAGAGTGTTGTTACTTGCAGCGCTATATTTTCCATGAAAATAACTTAATTTAGCAAACTCATCATAAAATGACATCTCCAAAACAGACATGAGCATAGTCTAGGGCCACTTGAACACAGCAGTATTTTGGTTCTTTTAAGTCAAAAACTAAAGTACAGCATATAAAAATTCTGGAAAGACTTGTATCTCTCCTAGTTTTGACTTACACATGCTCATGCTCAGGTATGGTATGAAATTTTGAAATAAAGGTTCCCTGTTTGTATGATAAACCATGCCCCTATTTCAGGCCACAAACCTTTCTGCAGAGCACACCCAGTTACAAGCCCTGCTCTCACCCATAAAAGTAATGATAACCAAAATTAAAGGCTCATTTTCCTGAAGTTAATGAAGCAGATGTTCCCTGCAGTCTTATGTAGTACAGCAAATAACAAATAGTAATAATTCTTTGAGTACTGCTAATGTAGGAAGTGTTATACACTTATTTCCCCAAG
The DNA here is from genome assembly GCF_046119375.1 of Phyllobates terribilis. Lineage (NCBI taxonomy): Eukaryota > Metazoa > Chordata > Amphibia > Anura > Dendrobatidae > Phyllobates > Phyllobates terribilis. The sequence goes on along the minus strand of NW_027362770.1, from coordinate 69,922,946 downwards.
GTAGTACATTTGAACAGATTGTACAGCACACCAAGGTAGGACCCCATCTTTCTGAGCCCCTCAAATCAATACAAAGGTTTAATGTTATCAACATAAATGCAGATTTAGAAATCCTAAAAGGGGTTGTGCGGTACTTTAGATTACCCCCCCATGTATCCCCCCCAGGTCCTTAAGACTTTTTGAAAGTACCTTCTGCTGTTGATAATGCCAGTGAGCCGCGGTATCGGTGGCCGCTCACAGGCATCACGTGAACCCAGCGCTGACGTCACGACAAGTGCATGGGTCCCCGCGGTGGCTGCTGGGTTGTGGGCGAGGTTACCCCCCACGCCACACCCGGCATCCACCGCGCGCTTTCCCAATGAATGGGGAGAGGCAGAGGGCGCGGTGGATGACGGGTGTGATGCGGGGTGTATCCCCGCCCACAGCTTGGCATCCACCTGGAACCAGGAAGACAAAGACCGGGGCTCACGTGATGCCTGTGAGTGGCCAGTGATAGCGCCGCTCACAGGCATTATCAACAACAGAAGGTATTTACAAAAGTCTTAAGGACCTGGCGGGGATATATAGGGGGGTAATCTAAAGTACCGCACAACCCCTTTAAAGGGATTGTCTGGGCTTTCTTTATTCTTTGTGCTTGTACCTAGGCTGTAGAATACTAACAGTTTGTAAAATAATCAGCATTCTGCACTGTTGCCTAGATACCACACATCGGTATGTGACCATTTTCAGTTTGGATTTTGGAGGATCAGGTCACATACCAAATAGTCATTGCATATCTTGAGTCTAGTCATAACATCACAACTGACGTTACACCCAGTCTCTAGCAAACCCTCCTCCTGCTTCTTCTGCGCAAGTGCTTGAAGCAATTCCAGTACTTGTGCAATAAGCCTTTTCAGTCTCCTGCTGAGTGTTAGTGCTGGCCTAGAGGCTGCAGACCAGCTTTGTGTGAATGCAGATTATGCTGAGCTTTCCAATGAGCTGTAAGTGGGGACATTTTAAGTATATTCACAGTGCTGTAAATAAACATAGAGACATCTCTCCTATCAGCTGATTGGACAGTTGAGTCCAATCAGCTATTTGAGTGCTGGCATGGTGCAAAGGAGCCAGCCAGTTTTGTGACTATACTTAAAATGTCCCTCCTTACAGCTGATTTGACAGATCAATGCAATCATCAATGCAAATATGAATATATTTGAAATGTTTCTCCTTACAGCTGATTGGATCGCATGTATGAAAATAATATACTTGCGGTCATGCACCTGCCTGCTCCTAGCGTTGAAGAATACTCACAAGTCTACTGTCACATAGAGTGCTAATTCATCATGCTGCTCAGGAAGGAGACTGGTTCTGTGTCCCTGAGATGAACATACTTTGGTCCAACATGTTCATATCAACCCAAGGACAAAAGCAAAAGACATTGTGAAGATGATGGCGGAAGCTTGTAAGATTGTGTCAATATCCACAGTGAAACAAGTACTGTATCAACATGGGCTGAAAAGCCACTCTGCCAGAGAGAAGCCATTACTCCAAAAGATGCATAAAAAAGCCAGAATAATGTTTGCAAATGCACAAAGGAACAAAAACCTTCATTTTTGGAGACATGTCCTGTGATCTGATGAAACTAAAATGTATCTTTTTGGGCATAATGACCATCATTACGTTTGGAGGAAAAAGAGCGAAGCTTGGAAGCCTAAGAACACCATCCCAACTGTAAAAAACGGGGGTGGCAGCATCATGTTGTGGGGTTGTTTTGCTGCAGGAGGGACTGGTGCAATTCACAAAATAGATGGCATCATTAGAAAATAAGATTATGTAGCAATACTGAAGCAACATCTCAAGACATCAGCCAGGAAGTTAAAGCTTGGGCGGAAATGGGTCTTCCAAATGGACAATGACCCGAAGCATACTGCCAAAATGGTAACAAAGTGGCTTAAGGATAACAAAGTCAATGTTTTGGAGTGGCCATCACAAAGTCTTGATCTCAATCCTATTGAAAATTTATGGGCAAAGCTAAAAAGGCAGGTGCTAGCAAGGCGATTTTTAAACCTGGATCAGTTACACTAGTTTTGTCAGGAGGAACGGGCCCAAATTCCGACCAACTATTGTGAGAAGCTTGTGGAAGGATATCCTAAACGTTTGACCCAAGTCATTCAGTTTAAGGGCAATGGTACCAAATACTAATGAAATGTATGTAAACTTTTGACTTTGCAGTAAGTAATAAAAATGCCTTAAAACATCCTCTCTCTCTCTCATTATTCTGGCATTTGGCAAATATTAAAAATTATGGTAATCCTAATTGACCTAAAATGGGAAAGATTTATTCTGATTTCATGTCCAAACTTTTGGTCTGTACTGTATATACCAGGATGGCGATCATATATACCTGGATGGGGACATATATATATCAGGATGGAGGGGCATATATACCAGGATGGGGGGTATAAGTATAGAATTGTGGTACATTACGCCTATAATAGTGTCAGCAGCAGACCACCCTCACTTAACAGTACATCATGACCACATTTTTTGCTTACATTTTTTTTCTATTTTCTTCCTCTTGAACCTAGGTGCATGTTATGATCCGGTGCTTCTTATAGTCTGAAAAATATGGAAATATTTGGTGCAGAAACCTTTGTTTGCAATTACAGAGGTCAGAAGTTTCCTGTAGTTCTTGACCAAGTTTGCTCACACTGCAACAGGGATTTCACCCACTTCTCCATACAGATCTTCTCCAGATCTTGCAGGTTTCAGGGCTGTTGCTGGGCAACATTGAGTTTCAGTTCCCTCCAAAGATTTTTTATATTGGGTTCAGCAGGGCTGTGGAGTCAGAGTCGTGGAGTCGGAGCCCATTTTGGTGGAGTCAGAATCGGTATAAAATAGACCGATTCCGACTCCTAAAATATATAATAAATTGGGTACAGTAGTTCAATGCACTTTGTGGGGAATATTTTTTCATAAGAATTTGGGAAAGTTATGAAATGTCCTATAAATGTCTGTCCTATTCCTGATCTAAGGGTCTATACTTTTAGCTGAGATTAATCTGTGCTACAGTAAATTTATCACTTAAACATGAGCCATGTATGAGGGAGTCGGAGTCAGAGTTGGTGACATGGAAATTGAGGAGTCAGAGGTTTGGCTTACCGACTCCACAACCCTGGGGTTCAGGTCTGGAGACTGGCTAGGCCACTCCAGGACCTTGACGTGCTTTTTACAGAGCCACTCCTTAGTTTCCCTGGCTGTGTGTTTCAGGTCATTGTCATGCTTGAAGACACAGCCACGACCCATCTTCAATTCTTTTACTGAGGGAAGTATCTCGCGATACATGACCCCATCAATCCTCCGTTCAACACAGTGCAGTCACCCAGTCCCCTTTGCAGAAAAGCACTGCCAAAGTATGATGTTTCCCCCACTATGATTTATAGTTGGGACTGTGTTCTTGGGGTTGAACTCATCCTTCTTCCTCCCAACACGGAAAGTGGAGTTGATACCAAAAAGTTCTATTTTGGTCTCATCTGACCAGGTGGTCTTCTCCTATTCCTCCTCTGGATCATCCAGATGGTCATTGCCAAACTTCAGATGGGCCTGGACATGTGCTGGCATGAGCAGGGGGACCTTGCATGCCTTGCAAGATTTTAATCCATGATGGCTTAGTGTATTACTAATGGTAAGGTTTGACACTGTGGTCCCAGCTGTCTTCAGGTCATTGACCAGTTCCTCCCTTGTAGTTCTGGGCTGATTCCTGACCTTATTTAGAATCATCCTTACCCCACCAGATGAGATCGTGCATGGAGCCCCAGACTGAGGAAGATTGACAGTCATCTTGTGTTTCTTCCATTTTCTAATATTTGTGCCAACAGTTGTTGTCGTTTCACCAAGCGGCTTGCCTATTGTCCTGTAGTCCATTTTAGTCTTGTGCAGGTCTACAATTTTGTCCCTGGTGTTCTTATCTCTTTGGTAGTGGCTATGGTGGAGAGGTTGAAGTGTGATTAATTAAGTGTGTGAACAGGTGTCTTTTATACAGGTAACAAGTTCAAGCAGGCGCAATTAATACAGGTAATGAGTGCAGAGTAGGAGGGCTTCTTAAAAAAACCTAACAGGTCTGAGAGAGACAAAATTCTTGCTGGTTGGTAGGTGATCAAATACTTTTTTCATGCAATAAAATGCAATTAAATTATTTAAAAATCATACAATGTGATTTTCTGTTTTTTATTTTTAGATTCTGTCTCACAGTTGAACTGTGCCTACGATAAAAATTACAGAACTCTCCATTCTTTGTAGATGGGAAAACTTGCAAAATTGACAGTGTATCAAATACTTATTTTTACGATTGTATGTGTAAATTGTATTATATACACACATGTTATATATATATACCTTAGACTCACATTAGGTGCTATATATAATTTTCAGTACACAGTATTCATATTTTTTAAGGGGTAATGTATTGGGACATAAGATAGCTCTATTACAATTTTGGATGTGATGTGAGATGTAGGTTCTGCACTGTCACTTCCAATGCTGGAATTAATGATAGAGGTCGGTGCTGGGGCAGATTACTAAAATAGCCAACGAGTGTGTAGTGGGCAGGCAGAGGAGAGTGCTGGAAATTTAGGAAGGGCGGTGCTGCCACTAAGTATGAGGTTAGAAAACTAAAGCACAATGAGATACCTAGCCTGGAAGAGCAGCATATACACAAATTTAGGAGGAATGAAAGGTAGAACAGTTTTATAGGTGTGTTGTATAATTCACAGATTAGCTTAAAATTTTGGGGGGGATTTCGGGGTCAGATAACTTCTATAACTTGTCAGATAGCACATTGCTTTATTAATAATGCCATTTAGCACATCATCTGACAAATTATAAATTGCTAAATCTGCACATGATCAAGAGCAATATTAATACATGAATATAGCACCAAAACCACCATCAGTATATGAAATCAGCATCACAACCACTTTTAGTAAACGAATTAAGCACCAGAACTACCATCAATATGTGAATACATCACCAGAACTACCATAATTGCATGAATACAGCACAAGAACCACCATTAATGCATGAAGTCAGCACCAGAACCACAATAATTACATGAATACATCTTCAGAACCATGATCAGTACCTGAACACAATACCAAAAACACCATCAGCACAGGAATACAGCAACAGAACCACATCAGTAAATGAATACTGAACCACCATCCATACATGAATACATCAAAAAAGCCATTATCAGTACATTAATACATCGCCAAAACCACTTTATATACAAGAATACCACACTAGAACCACCACCATTATAGAGATACATAAACAGAAACACCATTAACATATGGATATATCACCAGAACCACCATATGTACATAAAAACAACTGTAAAACCACCATAAATTCATGAATATAGCATAAAAATCATAATCAGTACATGAATAAAGCACCAGAACCACCATCAGAACAGGTATACAGCACTAGAAAAACACCATTAGTACATTAATACAGCACAAGAGCTTTCATCAGTACATAAATACATCACCAGAACTTTCATCAGTACATGATTACATCACCAGAATCACCATCAGTACAGGATAATAGCATCTTAACCACCATCAGTACAGAACAACATCACCAAAACCACCATCAGTAAAGGATTACAGCACAAGAAAATACCATCAGTCCATGAATATATCACCAGCACTACCAGATGTACTTGAATACTGCTCTGGAGCCATCATCACTATATAGAATAAGAACCATAATTATTGCATGAATGCAGTAGCAAAACCACTATCAGTAAAAGAATACAGCACCAAAACCACCATCAGTACAGGAATATAGCATGTCAACCTCAATCATTAAAGAAATACATCTCCAGAAATACCATTAATACATGAATATACCACCAGAACCACTTTATGTACATGAATAAAGCACCAGAACCACCATCAGTACTTGAATAATGCACCAGAACCACTTCAATAGATGAATGCAACACTAAAACCACTATCAGTACATGAATATATCACTAGAACCACCAGTATCAGAACTACCATTTGTACATGAATACAGCACAAAAACTACAATCAGTACTTGCGCTATGGTGCTCCATGATGCCTGAAAAACCATTGTTCATCACCAAATTGTTCCTGGACTGTTAGGAGAAGTTGCTGTTGGAGGATGTTTAGATACCATTCTTTATTCATGGCAGTATTCATAAGCTATTTGTAAGTGAGACCACTCCCTTGGATCTTGGATGAAAAGCAGCCCCACACATGAATGGTCTCAGAATATATTACTGGTGGCATGACACAGTATTTATTGTAGTGTTCACCTTTTCTTCTCTGGGCAGTGAATCTTTTAGATGTCCTAAATAGTCTGAAGGGGGCTTCATCAGTGAAAATGATATCAGATTGTCATGCAAAAAACAACCCCTCACACAACTTCATTGTATTCCAATAAAAAACTTAAAGTGTAACTGTTGTTTTAATTTTTATTTAATAAATCAATAATACATGTGAAAATAAACAACTTTATAATATATTTTGTAAATTTTTCCAAAATTGATGTCATTTTCAACTGATAAGTAATTTTTTTCTCAATTCTGAGGTAAAACTGTATTCAGTGAAGACAGACTTTCCCATTACTGAGAAAGATTAGGAGATGGCAGTTACTAATGATAGGATTCTAGATAGGAGGGGGAGGATGACAGAGGAGCTCTGCCTCTGGCTCCTCTTGTCTACATTAAGTGCTAGTCACCATTATTGGCACTCCTTCATTTTTTTCACAGGCTGTACAATACCTTCAGAAATAAATGGAAATGTACCAAAGTTATATCCTCAGGATTTTTTAATCAATGGTCCAGAGTAATACAATGATAAAACATTGTTTTTCAACTTCCATGTTGCAGTTTCAAAGAAGAAACAGAATAAACAGCATGTGCAGCAATTAAGGCACCCGTAATTAACACTTGGTTGCACACCCTTTGACATTGATGACAGCCTCCAAACGTTTCTTGTAGCCATCTATAAGCTTCTTGCACTTCTCAGCTGGCATTTTCTCCCACTCTTCCTTTGCAGTTTGTTCAAGCTCTTGAATGTTTGCAGGGTTCTTTTTCCCAATGGCAGATTTCAGCTCACCCCAAAGATTGTCAATGGGTTTTAGGTCAGTACTCATTGTTGGCCATTTTAAAACAGTCCATTTTTTCTTTTTAAACCATTCCTGTGTACTTTTGGATGTGTGCGTAGGGTCATTGTCTTGCTGGAGGACCCATGATCTTCGACTCAAACCAAGTTTTCTTACACTGGTTAGGACATTTCGCTCTAAAATCTCTTGATAATTCTCTGATTTCATGCTTCCTGTCATACGGTCAAAGCCTCCAGTACCAGACACAGAAAAGCAACCCCGCAGCATTATGGATCCTCCACTATGCTTAACTGTTGGTAAGGTGTTCTTTTCCTTATAAGCTTCATTGCGCAATCTGTAAACAAACTGTTGCTTTGCATTGTCAAAAAGCTCTATTTTTGTTTAATCTTTTCACAGAATATTTTCCCAGAAGGATTGTGGTTTGTCAAGGTACTCTTTGACAAAGATCAGTCGTTCCTTTTTATGTATTTTCTTCAGCAGTGGTTTCTTCCTTGCCCTCTGCCCATAAAGCTCAGCTTGCTTTAGTGTGCGGCATATGGTACTTGTTGAAACCCTGACCCCAGACTGTTCCAGGTGGCCTTCAGGTCTTTGAATGTTTGACGTTGTGTTAGTGGTTGCACTAACCTTCGAAGACATCTCTTGTCAATTCTCCTCTTTCCCCCATGTCCAGGGAGGTCCTTCACAGTTCCATGCTTGAAAAACTTCTTAATAACATTGTGCACTGTTTAAACTTGGATACCAAGGTCTTTGGAGATAGCTGTATACCCTTTGGAAGTCTTGTGTTTTCTAATAATAGCAGTTCTGATTAGAGTTGAGCCACCCCCGTAGTGTTCGAGTTCGGTTCGGTTCGTCGAACACCCGTGTGTTCGCCGAACTGTTCGTCGAACTGTTCGTCGAACACCTTCGAACACCGTTAAAACCAATGGCAGGCAAGCAAAAACACATAGAAAACACCTTCAAAGGTGTCCAAAAGCTGACAAACTGCTCAGAAGACACAACTAACACATGGAAAAGTGACAAGTACATATAGTCATGCGAAAAGAAAAGAGGTGGAGGAGTAAAAGGAGGGGGAGACACAGATATAGGCATGTCATGCCCTTCTAAAATCCAAAAAGTGAGAAGCCGAGACGGCCAGTCCGCTCCTGTCCGTGCCACCTCCGTGTCGCCGGGTTTGTGCCAGAGCCGCGGTGAACCCTGACGGCCAGCCCCCCTCTCCCAATACTGGTGCCTGTCCGCTGGTGGGTCGAGAGAGCCCCCCTGTGGTGGAGGCAGCTCTGAGCTTTTTAATTTAAATTGTCCCTCTAATTTGAATGAATACACTTTAAATCCATTTACAAGGATCTATTGGAGGGCAAGTCTCATGCCAGCAGCCGCGTAATTCCAGCTCCAGTAGCGTCCACTAAAGCTGCTGCAGTTAAAAAGCTTTTATAAGGATCGAGCTCGGCTGTCCACCGCAAGGCATCCTAGTGCCAGTCCCAGCCCCTATGCCTTGGGGTGCCTCCTGATGCTCTTCACTAAGTATCCCGTGGTCCCGAAGCATTTCCTTTGAAAAAATTAAGTGTCCAAACTACAGGTGGTGTAGCTTGCTTAACAGCCGGGATAATCCGCTGACTAGCAGACACTGCTACTAGGCACAAAGTATTTCCTGGGCTAGATGCAGTTAAAAATTTGTAAGTAGATACTCTCGTTGGATGCTGAGAAAGCATTCCATAGAGTCTCCTGGCACGCCATATATGATTCTCTTAAAAAGCTTGGGGTAGGGGTCTAGGGGACCCTTTTATAGCCAAAATCACGGCCCTGTATCACAATACGTCACCTAGGCTGAAGATAAATGGAACTGTAGCACCGAGGGCTCGGTTGCTACAGACGTATTGCACCTCACCCAGAGGTGTGATATCTCACTCTCAGATAAGGATGGAGTGTGGATCAGGACCCGACACCTGCATGCATTACACCACATTGCCGTGGGGCAGGGCGACCAATATGCCCCTGAGATGGGCACGACAGTCCCTGTCCCTGGCTGGAGTGGGGGGAGGGAACACTGAGGAAGGGGAACCCTGCAGTGCAGGAGCAGGGAGGAAGCAGTTCCTGGGTGCATTGAGAAGGGAGTATAAAAGGTGGGCACCATCTTAGTTCAGTGCAGAGAAGTCTGAGCAGAAGTGGCAGGGAGCAGGGGCTCTGCATGAGCTCTGCTCCGGAGGCGGGCCTAGTAACAGAGGCCCAGGCCTGCAAGAGGGAGAAGGAAGGAAGAGGAGCAGAGAAGGCTCCAGGAACGAGGAATGAAGGGATCCCAGGGGTGCGGACGGGCGAGTCGCCACCGCACGCCCGAATCCACCTGCGTGGAGGGGTCAGGCCAAAGGGGGAGACCGATCCCCGAACTAGTGGAGGCAGGAAACGACCCTCAGCTAGAAGCCGGAGGCTCTGACATTTTATGTGGCGCAGCCCCTTGCTCCACCCGCTAGGAAGGCACCACATAGGGTCAGGGAAACTGGCGCCAAGTTTACCAAGAGGAGGCCCGAGGCAGCCGGACAGAAGTGTTGGTAAGAAAGGCCAGACAAAGGACACACAAAGGGGGTCCTGTGAAGCGCTCCAAAGTTATCTGGGAGTTGTCTGAGCCCCTCACCTGGTGAGCACAGTACGACGTGGGCAGCCGTTACCTGCAGACGTGGTCTGGATAATAAGAACTGTGAGTAAAGGCCCTGAACTGCATCACTGACTCCGTGTCGTTACTGCTGCTGCCCTGCACCATCACCCCCATCCTCCGCATACACTGCCCTGAGGCTATACTCCTCCCGTGGGGAGTTATGCTACGCTCTGCTGCACCCACAACACCAGCCTTAGCGGTCTGCCCTGTAGCGGCGGTTCACTCTGACCGCAATCCACGGGTGGCGTAGTCGGACATTTAAACATCAAAACCACATAAATAGTTCCGCCACTGGTTTGACCGCCCTGAGCCACGGAACCGGATCGCCGCCACGAAGACTACAACCACCAGCATCCACCAAAAAGGGTCCGGCTCCGGGTGTCCCAAGGCCCAGGGGGTGCGTCAGAACATTTTCATCACCTTTCACAATCACCAATGGGACAAGGCAGGGATGTCCTCTGTCCCCTCTCTTATACATCCTAGTGACGGAGCACCTGCTCTCATCAATTCGCCATAACCCCAATATTAGGTGGATTGAGGTGGGAGGCACCGAGTACAAGTGCTCTCTATTTGCTGATGATGTCCTAGTATATATCACTCAATCACATATATCCATCCCTGCTGTTATGGCTGAAATAGATCACTTTGTTACATGGTAAAATTTTAAAATCAATGCAGCGAAGTCTGAGGCCCTCGATGTCTCCCTCCCTAAATCCATATAGGATTCCATCCAGTCCAACTTTCCCTTTGCCTGGCCCTCACAGGGTATCAAATACTTAGGAATTCCTATTCATAGAGACCTCTCCCATCTATGTTATCTTAATTTTGGGCCCTTTATTGAACAATTCCATACAGACCACGGTTGGCAAGTTAGAACTGTAAGATTCACTACGTGAACCACTGGTGTTTTGTGGAAAAGCACATGTACACCGCGTTCCAAATTATTATGCAAAAAGTGTTTAGGAGTGATAAGGGAAGAATTTGTTTGTTTGTCAGTTAAACTCATTGATGGTGATGTGTGTCAGGGCTCTTTATATCACTGTAAGCAATTGCAGACACCTGTGCTAATTAGTTTGGCAGGTGTGTCCAATGAAAGGCAAGACTACTTAAGAAGGCTGTCTCACATTATTAAGCAGCCTACATTTTCTGCCAAAATGGGAAAGAAAAAGGATGTGTCGGCTGCTGAGAAGCAACAAATTGTGGAGTGTTTAGGTCAAGGCATGACTACAATCAACATTGTGCGATGATCAGGATGAAGTGTCTTGGCAATCAAGAAGTATGTAGCTGATTCACAGTACACACGTGTGCGTGCTGATAAGGGCAAATTGAGGACTCTTTCCTACAGGCAATTACGTCAGGTTGAAAGAGCAGCGGCAAAAAAGCCTTGTCATAGCAGCAGACAAGTTTTTGAAGCTGCTTGTGCCTCCAACGTCCCCCGAACAACAAGATGCAGGGTCCTTCAGAGGTTTGCAGCTGTGCATACGCCATCCTGTCGACCTCCTCTATCCACTTCACACAAGCAGAAACGGCTCCAGTGGGCCAAACATTACATGAAGACTGATTTCAAAACTGTTTTGTTCACGGATGAGTGCCGTGCAGCGCTCGATGGTCCAGATGAATGGAGTGGAGGATGGCTGGTTGATGGACACCCAACGCAAACACGGCTACAGCGCCAACAAGGAGGAGGTGGAGTAATGTTTTGGGCTGGAATCATGGGGAGAGAGATTGTCGGCCCCTTTAGGATCCCTGAAGGCGCTAAAGATGAACTCCATAATGTATGTGGATTTTCTCAAACAGCACTTCCTGCCATGGTTCAAGAAGAAGAACCGTGTATTTCACAGCAAGATCATTTTTCTACATGATAATGCACCATCTCATGCTGCACATAAAACATCTGCATCTCTGGCTGATATGGGCATAAAAGGGGACAAACTTATGGTGTGACCCCCATGCTCCCCTGACCTCTACCCCATTCAGAACCTTTGGAGCATCATTAAAAGGAGTGTCTATGATGGCGGGAGGCAGTTCACATCTAAGCAACAGCTCTGGGAGGGTATTCTGTCCTCATGCAAAACAATTGAAGCAGAAACCATCCAAAACCTGACAAATTCAATGGACGAGAGAGTTCAGAAGCTCCTTTCGAACAAGGGGTCCTATGTGAAAATGTAACATCACCTAGAATAAAGTTTTGAGTTGAAAACTGTTTGATTTCAGTTTCTAACAACCTGCTAATGCTTATAATTTCAAAAATGACCATTTTTTTGGTCTTTATTAAAATGAAAAGGTTGATCGAAAAGTTTGGGGGATCTAAGAGTGTGGCAACCCATTAGTCATGATTACTTCGAATTCTGACAATATGAGGGTCATGCTGCAGGTAGTGCAGCAAGAAGGCACTTATGTGTCTTGCGCATCTCGGAGCCCCAAAATTATTTTCCGGGCTAGATGCAGCTAAAAATTATTTTTAATTTTAAATCTGGTGAAGCTTATTATAGATGGCCTAATAGGATCAGTGCTGCACACTGCTACAAATCCCAAATTATTTTCCAGTCAAGATACAGATAAACATGATTAGTAATTTGAAAGCTTAAAACGGTTGGTAGGGTGATTTTAACCAATCATCAAGCTTTTACTCTCCCCAGGATGACACAGGGGTAGAAAAGTCGTTTCGGATCCATGATTTGTTCATCTTTATGAACGTGAGTCTGTCTACATTATCAGTGGAGAGCCGCGTGCGCTTATCTGTCAGCACACCACCAGCAGCGCTGAACACACGTTCAGACAGAACGCTGGCTGCGGGGCATGACAAGATCTCCAAGGCGTAAGTGGCTAGCTCCGGCCATTTATCCAGATTGGAAGCCCAAAAAGAGCAAGGGTCCAGTGACACAGTCGTGGCTTCAATGTTTACTTGGAGATACTCCTGTACCATCGTCTCTAGGCGTTGACTATGTGTCAGACTTCTTGTCTCCTGTGGCCTTGCAAAGGATGGGCTAAAAAAGTGGTGAAATGATTCCGCAAAATTGATGTTACCAGCAGATACTGTGGTTCTGTTACGGTTTGAGTGCTGAACACTTGACGGTCCCACGGTTGGCAAGTTGGAACTGTGAGATTCACTACGTGCACCACTGGTATTTTGTGGAAAAGCACATGTAAGATTCTGCAACAGTCTCTGCTGATACTCCTGCATGCGTGCATCCCTTTCTATGGCAGGAATAATTTCTGCAAATTTACTTTTGTACCGGGGATCTAACAGTGTGGCAACCCAGTAGTCAGGATTATTTCTAATTCTCACAATTCGAGGGTCATGTTGCAGGTAGTGCAGCAAGAAGGCACTCATGTGTGTTGCGCATCCAGGAGCACCAAGTCCCTGTTGTTTTGGTGGCGAGGTAACAATCATGCTTCCTTCCTCTGTCCTCTCCCCCCAACCTCGCACAACAGAAATGTGATCAAGGTCTCCCTCATCTGATGAGTCTTCCATCAGTTCGTCCTCCACTTCTTCCTGGGCTCCTGCACCTTCCTCACTAGTTTGGCTGCTACCATGCGCCCTGGTTAAACCATCTCCCCCACCCTCACATGCCTGCCGCCTTGGTGCTGCCGACCGTCTGGACCTTGCAGATGTTAGCCCTTCCGCATACAACTCCTCCTCCTCTACTTCCTCCACCTCCTCTTGTGCCACCACCTGACTCCGAATTCTGTTTAACATGTGCTCCAGCATGTAAATCACCGGAATAGTCATGCTGATAATGGCATCGTCAGCACTAAACATCTTCGTCGCCATTTCAAAACTGTGCAGAAGGGTGCATAGGTCCCTGATCTGAGACCACTCCTCCAGCGTGATTTGCCCCACCTCTGAATCTCGTTGGCCCAGGCTATACGTCAGAACGTATTGCACCAGGGCTTGTCGGTGCTGCCACAGTCGCTGCAACATGTGCAGAGTTGAATTCCACCGGGTAGGCACATCGCATTTTAGCCGGTGAAGTGGCAGGCCCAACGACTTCTGTAGAGATGTAAGTCGCTGAGCTGCGGGATGCGAACGGCGGAAGTGAGCACACAGCGACCGTGCCCTCTGCAGAAGGCCATCTAGTCTGGGATAGTGGGCTAAAAATTGCTGGACAACCAGGTTCAACACGTGAGCCATACAAGGCACGTGTGTGACATTGCCCCGGCGAAGGGCTGCACCCAGGTTTGCAGCATTGTCGCACACGGCCTTCCCTGGTTTCAGGTCCAGTGGAGACAACCATTCATGAAATTGGTTCTCCAGAGCTGACCACAACTCCTCAGCTGTGTGACTCACATTTCCCAGACATTTCAATGTAAAAACCGCCTGATGACGTTGAGCCCTACTGCCAGCATAGTAAGGAGGTGTGCAGGATCCCTTCTGCGCAGTTAGAAAGCTTGTGGCATGACCAGACAGGCTTTGGGTGCAGGTGGAAGACCGAGAGGAGGTTGAGGAGGCAGAAGCAGTGGAGGAAAAATGACATAAAGAGGATTGACGCACAACTCGTGGGGACGGCAAGACTTGGACAGCAGCCCCTTGTCCTGCTGTCACCATAGTTACCCAGTGCCCAGTCAGCGACATGTAACGCCCCTGTCCATGCCTACTCGTCCAAGTGTCTGTGGTGAAATGCACCCTGTCACACACAGAGTTTCTCAAAGAAGCGGTGATGTTGTGTGCGACATGCTGGTGGAGCGCAGGCACACCTTTCTTTGAGAAGTAGTGCCGACTGGGCATCTGGTACTGGGGCACTGCGACGGACATAAGGTCTCGAAAATCCTCTGTGTCCACCAGGCGGAAAGGCAGCATTTCTGTAGCCAAGAGCTTGCAGATGGTGAAATTCAACCTCTTAGCTTTCTCATGGCTAGGAGGAAATGGTCTTTTACTTGTCCACATCTGAGGGACCGAGGGCTGGCTATTGTGCTTAGACGGGGTTGATAAGGGTGTCCCCGGCAAACTGCCGGTCTGTGAGGAAGATGCAGGCGGACATGTTAGGTTGCCTTGATCCAAAGGTGGTGCTATCGATGTCGGACAGCGCTCAAGACCAGCTGGTGTTACCACCTCCAAAGAAAATGATGACCTGCCAATCACGCTGGCTGTTGCGGGTAAAGAGGTGGCAGGTCTGCGCCCCAAAACAGGTGTGACTGCTGTCCCCCCAGTCACAGAGGATGAAGAGGCCGCGGATGCACAAGATATGGCAGACGGTGGTTGGCCCGGCTGGCTAGACCGCATTGTAGCACACTGAGCTTCCCACTGCAACTTATGCTTCATGTCCATGTGCCGGTTCATGCATGAAGTACTCAAACTATGTATTTTTTGGCCTCTACTTAGCTTTTGCTGACAAATGTTACAGATAACACGAGTTGGGTCATCTTTATCGATCTGAAAAAATGCCCAGGCTATGCAAGGCTTAGCACCCATGCGACCTGAAGAGCCACCACGACTTGTGGTGAGAGGCAGAGTTGTGTTTGAGGATGCAGTTGTTGACGTGCTTCCAGTACTACGTCTCTGTCCAGGAAGGCGCAACCTGACCTCGTCGTCACTAGCATCTTCCTCCACCTCCTCTGCTGACCTCATCTCTTGGCTGACTGTGGGTTGACAGTAAGTGGGATCTCCGACCTCATCATCATCACCCTGTGCGTTATCACACCCGTCGTCCTCAGAGCCAACCTGTTCCTGCCCTGACAAAAAACTAAAGTTGTCGCTCCAATCAGGTATTTGAGTCTTATCATCGTCTTCCTCATTGTCTCCACCAACAGGAGTTACAGTTTGGGAATGAGGGTCTACATTATGGTCAGAACCTTCTGCGTCTGGTCCTGGATCCGACTCATAAAGATTCTGGGCATCAGTGCAGATCATTTCCTCGTCTGGATTCACAGAAGCGCTGGAGTCGACCTCTGATTCCCAGGCTATAGTATGAGTAAACAGCTCTGCAGACTCAACCATCTGTTCTACCTCATACTCAGATGGGCAGCTGGAGATTTGGGAGCTGTGAGGAAGCAAGTGCGATTTGGGTGACACCTTTGAGGACTGGAGTATTTGTGATGTTGAAGTTGATGTGGAGGAGAGCCCACTTAAAGGAGCACTTGATATCCGTTGAAGCACCTGCTGTTTTTGTGCCTCATCTGGAATTTGTAGCGATTGGCGTGGCCGTAAGAAAGGGATCTTATCACATTGTCCGCTAAAAGAAGTAGACATTTTAGTTTGGCTGGAAGATGGTCTTTCTTCTGCACCTACCCCACGGACACAACCTTTTTTCCCCTTCCCAACACGCCTATTCCCCTTTCCACCAGCAGCAGGCCTTTTTCCACTCATTTTGGTGGTTAACTAATTCACAACTCTGGAGTTGTTTGCACAAAAAAACAATGGATGGTAACCGAGCAGAGCTGAGTGGCCAAACTGTGGTATTAGGCCAAAACTATTGGCTGGGTTAGATGCAGAAAAAAATTATTTTTAATTTGCAACCTGATGGAGGTCAGTATAGATGGACTAATAGACCAAGTCCCACACACCGCTAGAAGCCCAAATATTTTTTCAGAGCTAGATGCAGAAAATTTTTTTATTCAATTTGCAACCTGATGGAGGTCAGTATAGATGGACTAATAGACCAAGTCCCACACACTGCTAGAAGCCCAAATATTTTTTCAGAGCTAGATGCAGAAAAAAATTATTTTTAATTTTCAACCTGATGGAGGTCAGTATAGATGGACTAATAGACCAAGTCCCACACACTGCTAGAAGCCCAAATATTTTTTCAGAGCTAGATGCAGAAAAAAATTATTTTTAATTTGCAACCTGATGGAGGTCAGTATAGATGGACTAATAGACCAAGTCCCACACACTGCTAGAAGCCCAAATATTTTTTCAGAGCTAGATGCAGAAAAAAATTATTTTTAATTTGCAACCTGATGGAGGTCAGTATAGATGGACTAATAGACCAAGTCCCACACACCGCTAGAAGCCCAAATATTTTTTCAGAGCTAGATGTAGAAATTTTTTTTATTCAATTTGCAACCTGATGGAGGTCAGTATAGATGGACTAATAGACCAAGTCCCACACACTGCTAGAAGCCCAAATATTTTTTCAGAGCTAGATGCAGAAAAAAATTATTTTTAATTTGCAACCTGATGGAGGTCAGTATAGATGGACTAATAGACCAAGTCCCACACACTGCTAGAAGCCCAAATATTTTTTCAGAGCTAGATGCAGAAAAAAATTATTTTTAATTTGCAACCTGATGGAGGTCAGTATAGATGGACTAATAGAACAAGTCCCACACGCTGCTAGAAGCCCAAATATTTTTTCAGAGATAAATGAAGAAAAAAATTATTTTTAATTTGCAACCTGATGGAGGTCAGTATAGATGGACTAATAGACCAAGTCCCACACACTGCTAGAAGCCCAAATATTTTTTCAGAGCTAGATGCAGAAAAAAATTATTTTTAATTTGCAACCTGATGGAGGTCAGTATAGATGGACTAATAGACCAAGTCCCACACACTGCTAGAAGCCCAAATATTTTTTCAGAGCTAGATGCAGAAAAAAATTATTTTTAATTTGCAACCTGATGGAGGTCAGTATAGATGGACTAATAGACCAAGTCCCACACACCGCTAGAAGCCCAAATATTTTTTCAGAGCTAGATGCAGAAAAAAATTATTTTTAATTTGCAACCTGATGGAGGTCAGTATAGATGGACTAATAGACCAAGTCCCACACACTGCTAGAAGCCCAAATTTTTTTTTCAGAGCTAGATGCAGAAAAAAATTATTTTTAATTTGCAACCTGATGGAGGTCAGTATAGATGGACTAATAGACCAAGTCCCACACACCGCTAGAAGCCCAAATATTTTTTCAGAGCTAGATGCAGAAATTTTTTTTATTCAATTTGCAACCTGATGGAGGTCAGTATAGATGGACTAATAGACCAAGTCCCACACACTGCTAGAAGCCCAAATATTTTTTCAGAGCTAGATGCAGAAAAAAATTATTTTTAATTTGCAACCTGATGGAGGTCAGTATAGATGGACTAATAGACCAAGTCCCACACACTGCTAGAAGCCCAAATATTTTTTCAGAGCTAGATGCAGAAAAAAATTATTTTTAATTTGCAACCTGATGGAGGTCAGTATAGATGGACTAATAGAACAAGTCCCACACGCTGCTAGAAGCCCAAATATTTTTTCAGAGATAAATGAAGAAAAAAATTATTTTTAATTTGCAACCTGATGGAGGTCAGTATAGATGGACTAATAGACCAAGTCCCACACACTGCTAGAAGCCCAAATATTTTTTCAGAGCTAGATGCAGAAAAAAATTATTTTTAATTTGCAACCTGATGGAGGTCAGTATAGATGGACTAATAGACCAAGTCCCACACACCGCTAGAAGCCCAAATATTTTTTCAGAGCTAGATGCAGAAAAAAATTAGATTCAGTTTGCAACCTGATGGAGGTCAGTATAGATGGACTAATAGAATGATGCTATGCCCAAAAGATTTTACTTCACTAGGTGCAGTAAAAAAATTGGTATTCTATACACAGGTGGTATATCTTGCAACACAGATAGGCTACTCCACTGACTAACACACTCTGCAATAGGCCAAAAAGGATTAGCTTTGCTAGATTCAGCCAAATGCTGTGAAAAAAACTTGCACAGCACTGGCACAGACCTGCCTGGCAAAAACTGATAGGAACTGATGTAACCTAGTCCTGAAAAGGACTCCAATTACAATTAGTCTTTACTCCCACAATCTATCTATTTAAGAGCACAGACCTGCCTGATAAAAGTCGTAGGAAATGCTGTAACCTAGTCCTTAAAAGGACTGCAATCACAACTATTCCCTACTCCCAAGCTATCTGTATATTTGTGCGAAAATTGGCTTGAAATTAACAAGGTATATCGCACACAGCAACAGCGGTGCCGTCTAACACGCAGCTGCAGCAGTGAGAAAATGGTGGCGACGGGGAAAATGGCTTGGTCTTATAGGGCAAGGACATGTGACATACACTGCCAATCACACATGCCCTTGCTTGTGTGAAAAAAAGCACTTCGCTCCGTGTGTGCGCTGCTGATAGGCTGACAGATTGCACCTCCCCACTGCAAATGCGGGAAAGAGAAAAAAAAATGGAGATCTTCATTGTTCCTGCAGAGATCCATCCCCTGCCCCTCCCCCCGCCCCGCTGTACACTCAAACTGCGTATTAACATTAATTTTCATCATTACTGAGAAAAAATCCAGTTATGATTTTGGTGCACGAACAGTTATCGAACATAACCTCGAACAGCCGAATTTTTCTCAAATTGTTCGTGTTCGCCGACCGGCTCGAACACCGCCCAAAACAGCTCGAATTTGAGATTGGCGAACAGTTCGAGTAGAACAACGCTCATCTCTAGTTCTGATGTACTTAAACAGCTCCTTTGTCTTCACGGTTGTGACAAAGGAACAGGGCCTACCATGTGACTTTTTAAAAAAGTGAAGTCATCGTCCATTGGCTAATTCATGTCAATGGTCTCTGACAATTAATCACAGGAGAATCTCTTTTGGTATTTACCACAGGCGAGTCAAAATGTGTTTCCATACAAAATGAATTTAAAGGATGCCAATACCAGTGTTTATCATTTGCTCTTTTGTATTTAACACGAGTGCTCTACACAAAAAAAAATGTTTCACTTGATTCATTTTTTTCAGGAGATATTTCACATTATATACTTAAACTTCATGGGTGCCAATAAGGATGAGCAGGACTGTAGAATCTTATCAGTAGCAACTGCAATCTCCTATCTCAATAATGTAACAATCTGTCTTCACTGAATTTTACCTCAGAATTGAGAATTTTAATATTGAATGTTCAATTTTGACAGAGAATGAAGCAGATTTCTCTGATAACATATATTACAAAGTTGAAGTATACTATTGATTTATGAAATAAAAATTAAAATGACAGTTACTCTTTAACCCCTACACCTTCAAGCCTATTTTCACTTTCCTGACATGGCCACATTTTTTTTTTTGATTCTGACCAGAAACACTTTATGTGGTAATATCTCTGGAACACTTCAATGGATCCCAGTGATTCTGAGACTGTGTTTTTGTGACAGATTGTACTTTATGGCAGTGGTAAATTTAGGTCAATTTTTTTTGCTTGTATTTGTGAAAATATCTCAAATTTGGCAACAATTTAGCAATTTTCAAATTTTCAATTTTTATATCCATACACCAGTTAGTCATGCTGTTCAAAATAATTTATAAATAACATTTCCCATATGTTTACCTTACATCTATATCATTTTAAACATTTTTTTTTGTTAGGCAGTTAGAAGGGTAAACGTCCTAACAGCAATTTCTCGTTTTTCCAACAAAACTTACAAAATCGTATTTTTAGGCACCACATCATGCTTGAAGTGACTTAAAGTGCTCAAAACCACATACAAGAAGTTTATTTACCCTTTAGGTACTTGACAGGAATTAAAGAAATGTAGAAAAAAATTATCATTTTAATTTTTCCCACAAAAATGTTCCTTTAGCCCCAAATTTTTACAAGGGTAAAAGGAGAAAATTAACTTTACAATTTGTTGTTCAATTTCTCCAGAGTATGCTAATATCCCATATGTTATGGAAAACTTTTTGGGCACATGGCATGGCTCGGAACAGAAGGAGTGCCGTTTGACTTTTGGAGCGCCATTTGACTTTTGGAGCGCAAAATTGGCTGCAATAGATAGCGGACGGCATGTCGCGTTTACAGAGCCCCTGATGTGCCCAAACAGTGGAAACACCCCACAAGTAACCCTGTTTTGAAAACTACACCACTCAAGGAATTTTATAACGTTGAGCTGTGAAAATGAAAAAATAGATTTTTCCAGCAAAAATGTTGCTTCAGTCCCAAATTTTTCATTTTCACAAGGGTAACAGGAGAAAATGGACCATACAGTTTGTTGTTTAATTTATCCTGATAGCGATACCTTGAATATGGTGGAAAACTACTGTTTGGGCACACTGCAGGGCTCGGAAGGGAAGGAGCACCAATTGAATTCTGGAGCACAGTTTTGGCTGGAACAGATTGCGGATGCCATGTCACATTTGATGAGCACCTGACAAGCCAAAACAGCAGACCCCTACAAATTACCCCATTTTGGAAACTACACCTCTTGGGGAATTCATGTAGGGTTATAGTGAGTTTGATTAACCCTCAAGTGATTCACAGAATTGTATTACATTGGTCTGACTCAATGGAAAATTACCATTTTTTCCACTAAGATGTTACTTTGGCCTCAAATTTGACACTTTTCAAAAGAGATAATAGGAGAAATGGACCACAAAATATGTTATGCAATTTCTCCTGAGTATGCCAATACCTCATATGTATTTGAAAACTACATGAGCATTGTTTTTTGCCAAGTTTTTTTTTATTTATTTTTTTACGGTGTTCACTGAAGGGGTTAACTAGTTGGCCAGTTTTGTAGGTCAGGTCGTTCCAGACATGGTGATACCAAATATGTGTACTTTTTTTGTTTATTTTTGTTTTCACATAAATATATGTATTTATTGTATTAATATTTTTTTTTAAATGGTTATTAAAACTTTTAAGGCAAAGTGCAAAGCTCAAAAGGAATGCCATACTATACTATAGTGCACATTTTGCTGGAATGGTTTGAGGGTGCTATGTCATATTGGCAGAGTCCCTGAGATGCCAGAACAGCAGAACCCCCATAGGTGACCTCATGTTACAAACTACACCTCTCAATGAATTCATAAAGGGATGTACTGATTATATTGACACCACAAGTGTGTCACAGAATTTTATACCAATGGGTGGTGAAGAAAAAATAATTACATTTTTACCACAAAAATTTAGTTTTAGCCTTTGTCACACGAGAAAATGGGTAAAAATGGCAAAAAAAAATTGTCACTTAATTTCTGATGAACGTGGCAATACCCAATATGTGGTTGTACAGTACTGCTTAGCCACATGGCGGGACACAAGAGGGAAGGAGCGCTATTTGACCATGGGAGAACAAATTATTGTAGAAGAGTTTGCAGACTCCATGTACAGAGTGCCAGAAGAGCAGAATTCCTTCTTAAGTGACACAGGCATGAACACTGCTGGATCATAGGCTAGATGGCGTCCACAGTGTCTCCATCTGTCTAAATCACATATTTCAGAGATTTAAATGGAAACCCTGGTGTAATCGCTCAGCGTACAGCGCAGGATAAATGTGAGCTGAGCCTTACTGTGATCTTTGGGAGGCAGAATGAACAAATCAACGTCAGGTAAAGAATTGGTTTTATTTATTTTTTACTCTGATTCTCATGCAGTATAAGTGATTAGACAACTTTATTCTTCTTTTCAGTGCGATTACAGCAAGTGTAGATTTATACCGTTTTTTATGTTTGGCTGCTATCACACACTAAAAGACGATTTTTTGCAAAAAGAAAGTGCTTGCATCGCTATTATTTGAGAGCTATAATTTTTCTATATTTTTGCCAACAGAGTCATGTTCTCATTGGTACCACTTTTGTTCACATAACGCTTTTTGATTGCTATCTATTCTGATTTTTGGGAAGCAGAACAAATGAAAACCAGTAATTCAGCAATTGTTTTTTTATGTTTACCTTGTGGTAAAAGTGATAAGACAACTTTATTCTTTGGGTCAGTACAATTCCAGTGATACCACAATTATATTAATGTTATATGTTTTGGCGCTTTTACACAATTAAAACTATTTTATAGAAAAAAAAAAATTTTGCATCACTTTATTGCAGCTTGTTTTTTTGTGGGACAAGATGGCATTTTCATCTATACAATTTTTACTTACATTTGATTTTTTGGTCTTGTTTTATTCCACTTTTTGTTCAGTGGTATTATGAAAAAGCATTGTTTTTTGCCAAGTTTTTTTTTTTTCACTGAAGGGGTTAACTAGTGTGACAGTTTTGTAGGTCAGGTCGTTCCAGACATGGCGATACCAAATATGTGTACTTTTTTTGCTTATTTTGTTTTCACATAAATATATGTATTTATTGTATTAATATATATATATATATTTTTGTTATTCATATTGTGATTTTTTTTTTTTTAAAAAAAAAAAAAAAAATTTTTTACTTTAAACTTTCCTTGCCCTGATTGCTGATGTAATACTGTGTAATTCTTTTGCATTGCTGGGTATTAGCTCAGTGCTTCGCAGCCTTACCTGGCTGACTCCGTGGCCATCTTTTGACCCGGGGCTACTATGGAGACCATCAGTACTATGGAAACGCAATCGCATTGTTTTGATTGGTGTAGAGCTCCCTCCCTTTGCGATGCTGATTGATGTCCCTGTCACTATTGACAATGGCATCAAAGGGCTAAATACCTGCGATCGGCACTAGCACCGACCGTGGGCGTTGCCCCGGGGTGTCAGCTCTCATATAGCTCTGACACCCGCTTTTGATCGCACCGTCGCCCGGAGTGAGCCCACACGATCTTCATGCCGTACATGTATAGCAGTTTGCAAGAATGCACCTTCCGCTGCACTGTACATGTACAGCGGATGTCGTGAAGGGGTTAAAAGTCTAGGAAAAAGGCGACACAATAAAAAAAAAATGTCTGAATTTCCATTTCTTTTTACTATTTAATCAAAGAAAAAATTCAAATTTTGTGGCATCATAATCATACTGACCATAAGAATCATATTGTCAGACCATTTTTACAGCATAATGAACTCTGTGGAATATAACCAAAAAATCAAATGCAGCACTGCATTTTTTGCGCCATTTGACCACACTTTTTTCCATTTTCCAGTATATTAACCCTATTTTACTGTTTGGGTCCATTTGACCTGAAAATGAAAAACGTTTGTGAAACTACAGATTATTTATTATGAGGAACTGCAAATCATGTTTAGGTGAATTTGTTTATGTATAGATGTTGTTATTATGAGTGGGTTTTTTTTTTGTATGAATTAGTGATTTTTACATATGTACTGTTCGGGTCAGTTTGATAGGGTTTTATACAGATCTCCCAGCCATATTTTCAATCACATAAACTGTGAAGAATGTTGGAGATATAATTCCATGTCAGTCATTCGTATCCTATTTGGCATGGGATTATAAAAACACCTTCATTGTGCAGTTGTAACAGAACAACTAGCAGCTACATGGGAAGGGGGGGGGGGCAAGTGTCAAAAGGCTGTGAGTGACAGAGCTCACACCTTGACCAGCTAAGAGCAGAACAAAAGGCTTGCTTGCCATGTGGATATCTTGTGGTCTAAATAGTTTTTTTAAGGCAGCTATGGTTTTATAAGCAGTTGTGGAGATACTATGCGTACTTGTCATGCTAGGTATGGGAAAAACCCAGCTTATGACGATGGGAAATGGGGGGAAGCCCAGCAACTAGGGAAAGGGGGAGTGGAGACCCCTAAGCAGATCTAATAGCACCCTGACTCCCCTATTGTCCCTAAATAGGTTCTGCACCTATCGCTGAGCAGGATACCTTAGTCCTGGCTGTCCCTAGAGCTAAGCCCTAGGTAGGGAGGGGGAGGGGTGAGCACTAGTCTGCCCCACTGCAACTAAAGGCAAACAAGAGAAACATACAAGGAGATACACTTAGCTTTGAAAAGACACCAGAGAGATAACGACTACAATCCACAAAGGAACTCCACGGAGAATCTAGCTGACTGAGAGAATTCCAGACCTGAACAGAGGAATTAACTCTATCACCAGCAACTCTATGGAGAAACTGAGTGTATTTAAAAATCCAGCAGGGTTATGTCAATTTGCAGCAGAAGGTGGAGATCACCGCTGATTCCTAGAGATGGAGGGATGATGAAAGGCTCAAGAAGGTGTCTGCAAGGCCAAGCGCAGCGACCTTCTACAGCCAGATCCAGAATGACTATTTGTCAAACCTAACACAGCCATGACTGTACTAGCCGTACATCAAATATATTTCCAAGATCCCCAGACCAGATGCCTTCCAGGGTCTTGATCCATTCTGGCCTCTCAGGGTGGGGAGATACATAGGATAGCTAGTAGGTAACAGAAAGCAAAGCTGTGTTTGGTCTTCACGCGTAGCAGGGGCCCAGCTGGATCTGATGGCAGCAGAACCACCTCCCTAGGACCGTCCACTAAGGAGTTATGAACCATATGGAGTTTTGGAGTTTTTAGCTTCCAGAGGCACGGGGTGGGGACTTAGGTTCAGCCCAGAGGATAGGAGGGGAATGACCCAAAAGGGAATGAAAGCCAGTGTAAGTCCATGTGCTCTCTCTCTGATGCATGCTGCCAATTTCGAATGGGGGGGTCACATTGAGTAGCGTGCTGTGAAAGACCTAGCACCCAGCTAGAAGATGATGCCCCTGAGGCCCAACGCACACATGGCCGGACGTCACATCAGTACTTGACATGATCCATCAGCTTATATATTTTGTACTTCACCTGTATTTGCATATCTGACCATTGTATATGTATGACCATTGTGTAAATAGTGTATTGTCTAGTGTGCCCTTAACGCAATTAAATATATAATTTACCCTTTGTCTGCTCTTTTATCTCGACCCATGAATCCTCACATCCGTTTCTCGGTTTAACTTTCAATGCTACGGGGGCTGGTTTCTGGCCCAATGTAACCCTGTTAATGGACCAGGCGTATATCGAACGAGGAACTGGTGGCAGTCCTACTGGGCTGACCAGGCACTGTTTCACTGGTGCTAGTGAAAGGGGTCTCTCAGCCAGTCAGGGTTTGGGTGGTGCCACGTCAGTGACTGCATGGGCCACATCCTCTCACTCCCTGTGCCTACCTTGGCCTGTATGGACAAGGGGGTGTCGGTATAAGCTGTACCAAGCTAACCTTACATGTCCTCAGGGGGTGCAGATCGTCACATTTGTGAAAGTGGGGAGACCGCATTACGTGATCCATCTGATGTAATAGTGATGTCAGGCGAGGTGGCAAGGTGCGGATTCTTCACATGTGGTGGCAGTGGTGGCAGACTGCATAATCTCTCTGGTACCATCCTTCACATAAACGATTTATGGTATCATTGTGGATTATTTATTCCATCTACTATTCTTTATCGATTTCTCCAATTCCTGTAGGTCCATACTCTCGACACATTTGCAAGTTACTGCGGATGGATGGACTTTGAGTATAGATCTGTGCAGGTCTTTTTCACTGTAGTATATAAAATATAAAACAATATCTTACATGTAAATATTTACACATCCGGCATTTGCATTATAATTTTTTGAGTTTGATTGAATTTTCAACCTTTTACATAGTCAACCTTATTTTTCCTTATTCTATAAATATATGAAAAAGCTAAACTAAGAAGAGACCCACCCTCCCTCCCCTCAATAATGCACCAGTTCAAATCACTTAAATAAATCAACGCACTACACAAATTCCAGGACCATTGCACACTGGAGTCAGCTCTAATCATTGTGACCCTTGTCTTACTATTTTGTCAATTCCTAGATATTATTGGGGCATTTTATCCTGATACCATCAATTGCCATATTCTATCTTGCAACAACAGTCCAGACGGAAGACCAGGGACATTTAACCACGGTCCCCAGATTTTTTTCTATTGCTTTTCTTTTTCTGGAAACTCCCTTTTCCAGCCATATGTTATTATTTATTCTATTTATAAGTTCATTTATTGAAGGGGGATGGGCATCCAATCAATGTACTGCGATTAACTTATGGGCCTCATACAATATACGTGTCACACCAGTAGCTAATGGAGATTCGAAATCCGTTGACTCACCCAGGCATCCCAACACACATGTCTTGGGGTCCGCCTGAAACTGTATTCCAAACACCCTGTGTAACAAAGCCAGGGTATTTTTCCAGTATAGGCCCAACTTTTTACATTCCCAAAACATGCATTAGGTGGGCATCCTGTGCGTCATATCAAGGGCAATCGGCGTTTGAGAAAACTTGGTGTTCTATACACCCTGTGTATGAGATATAGCTGTGAAAGTCTCTGAGACTCACAAGGAGATAGTCTAGGAACATGCTCCAATACCTCTATTCCATTGATCATCTATAATTTGTCCCATATCTGATTCCCACTTCAATTATACCTTCCCACTATGATCATTTAAACGAGATTGCATGAGCTGCATATATAACCTAGATATTAGGTCGGACATAAATTTTACAGCTACTAATGACTCAAGGGCATAGCTTTTTTGAATCTAAGGTATGGTATTACCAAACTGAGTTTGAAATGCAATTCTCAATTGTAAGTAATGGAAAAAAATACATGGGGGAGCTCGAATTCCTGTTGAAGTTTATTGAAATTTTTGAGTATTCAAAAAGTTTCACCTAAATCCTACAAAGTTCCACATGTATCTCAGTCTGCACGCTAATGGCTCTATCACCAGAGAAAATAATAGAGGTGAGAGTGGACATCCCTGTCGCGTGCCTCTACCCAATGCCGATGGAGCTGACAGGAGTCCATTAATTTTCAGCTTTGCAGATGGTGACCTATACAGTAGTTTAACCCAGTCTACAAACTTTTGGCCAAGCCCCATATTTCCCAGGACTTCCCACAGATAGTTCCATTCAACATTGTTGAATGCCTTTGCTGCATCAAGGGATATTACAGTATTCCTCTATTCCCAGTGTCTGCACTAGACAGCTGCATGCCAAGCATACGCGTCTAATATTATATTAGCCATGCACCTATTAGGCATGAATCCTGTTTGGTCTTCATGTATCAGCACCGTGATGACTTTATTAAGCCTGTTGGCCAGCACTTTAGCAAATATCTTGACGTCAACCGGCAGCAGAGAGATCGGTCTATAAGAGTCTGGGCACTTGGAATCCTTTCCTGGCTTTAGTAACAGAACAACAATTGCCTCATTCGTTGAGGCAGGTACTCTCCCTATCATTGCAGCTTCCTCCAATGCTTTCAGCAATGTAGGAAGGAAAATCTCTCTATATTCTTTGAAAAATTCACTGGGGAGAACGTCAGAACCTGGAGCTTTTTCATTCTGGAGTGTACCCACTGCCTAATCTAGCTCCTCCCCTGATAATGGTTGATCCAAGTACCTCCTAGCTTCTATCGAGAGAATAGGGAGTTTTACACCCTCCAAATATGTTGCTATATCTTCCTCCCGTGTTACCAATCTAGTGGTGTATACATCTTTAAAATATTGTCATAGGTTTAATAGGATTTCTGAAGGTTCCGTAAGTGTTCTTCCATCTCCGGAAACAAGTCTCATTATATGTGTTGTCCCCTCCTGTGCTTTAACTATTAATGATAACAAGTGACCGCAATCTCTCCCTCAATGAAGTCACAACGCTGATTTTATCCTGTAAAAGTCGTAAGTGTCCATTATTTTGAAAATTGGATACAAATGTGGCAAAGACATCCATTGAGTGAAGCTGAATTGGAGAAGCTTGCCAACATCTCAGATTCTGAAGAAGATATCCAACTGGAGAAAGTGTCCGAAGATGAGGACGACATAAGTGGTGGGGAAAGTGATTACGAGAATTCTGATTCTGAAGGTGAATCTGATGAGGCACGATACCCAGACAACTAGCCTGATGCAAGCAATTCAGTCTAAAAACAAAAATGTAATTTGGAACTTGCAACCTTCTGCCCAAGCCGATAATTCTCTAGTATCTAGCTGCTATTAGAGAAGTTTGGGATAAATGGATAGAAATTCTTTCAGAATTATACAACACTGGTGAAAATGTCACTGTGGGTGAACAACTTATGGCAATCCGAGGTAGCTGCCCGTTCAAACAATATATACTGAGTAAGGCAGCAAAGTATGGCATTAAGATATGGACACTTTGTGACATTAGCAGTTCTTACGCTCTAAACGCTCAGCTATATACAGAAAAACAGCCTGGAGAAAAACTTGATTTGACGTATGGACTAAGAGGACAAAATGTGACTTGTGACACCTTTTTTACATCGCACCAACTGGGGTAATTGTTGCTAAAACAAAAACTTACAATGCTGGGCACTGTAAGAAAAAGCAAAATATCCTTGGTAAAAGACATGTTCATAGTTCAACTTTTTACTTTACTGGATATACGACAGTGGTTTCTTACATTCCCAAAAAAAGCCAAACAGGTCATTCTGATGAGCACGATGCACAATGACAATGCAGTACGTAGTTGAGATCGCAAAAAGACGCAGATGATATTAGATTATAATTCCATCAAAGGGGCAGTTGACACACTAGATCAACTAATAGCTACGTACACAAGCAGATGCAAAACCAATCGGTGGCCAATGGTTTTATAACATTCTTGATGTATCTGCCTACAATGCTTTTGTTTTATAATGTGAAATAAACCCCGATCAGAACGCCAATAAACTGCAAAAATGAAGACTCTTTCTGGAAGAATTAGGAAAGTCACCTGTTATGCCATCTATTTTAGGAAGAAAAGTAAAACCTCGAAGTGAAGGAGCAGCAGCCGTAGTAAACCGTATCCAGCAGCTCAACAAAGCGAACCCATGACCTTCACTAGCACTGGAAAAAGACTGAAGGAAAGGATGCTGCATTTGTCTATCTTCGTGTGATAAAACAAATATTACATGCTCAAGTTGTAGTAAATATTTATATGAAGCACATGTGAGTTATTTTTGTACAAAATGTAAGAATGCCTGAATATAGGAATAAGTGAACCTGTATAACCTTTTTCTAAAGAAAATAGAGCAAACTGAAGTTTTGATTTTCATTTTTCATTTGTTTTTGACCAACCATGTTTACATACAGTTAAATTATGCAACTGGTGTTCAAATAACCCGATTAGAGTAGCTAAATGTTAAAATTAACAAACTTTAATAGGTCGTATTGACTCAAACAGTACAAGTATATAGCCAATACGAACAGAACAGCAGGGTTAAATGGTAAAATGTTGTTGCCCAATCAGGACGGGGTTAATACTGTATTCATCTGAAAATTACCACTTTTGCTGACTGGTTTCCTTTGAATTTACCCTAGACCAAACATTATAAAATTCTACTTGAAATTGGGAAGTTGTTAAAAGCCAATTGCTCCTTGCCAAAGTTTGACTCAACCACCAACTTGTTCAGAAAATGGACTTTGGAAAGTGTTTAAAAAGTTTGCATGTTATTAACAGAGAACAGAGAAATATTTTATTAAAGCATAGCTGCTTTCATGGATGTTAACATATTGACCAGAACAATGTATTCAACAATGATTGGATCGAAACTCTGTTATTAAATGAATCATAAGACAACAAAATTCTTGTCATGCATTCAAACACTAATGCAGACATCCCTCTATAGATAGACTTTGAAAGAGAAAATCCAGATTGTTCAGTGGGATCATAGGTCAGATTATTGCATGCTGCCACTAATATGGATAAAAAACATAGTGAGGCTGTGATTACACCACTTATATGTCACGTATATGGCCAAGATTTATGTAACTGTGTAAGCAGTGTCTGCCCTTGAAGGAAGATCACACAAAAGTTGGGACATTAACCCTTTAATTACAGAGTCTTAGTAAAAATCTATTTTTATTTAAAAATAGAAAATGTAGTTATATATGTGTGCTGACATGTTTTAGATAGATACTGATTTTCAAAGCAGTCAGTATCTATTTTAAAATAATTTATTTATATACTTATTTTTCAATGGAAGCACACCGCTATCTTGTGGATGGAACAACGTATGTGTTACCTCCCTCTCCTCAGTATCTTCCTTGTTTATGACTGTCATACTGGACTTTGCTTTGAGCTTTGCATAGCTCCCAACCTTCCCAGAACAAGTGGGACAGTCCCAGATTTGGGTCTCTGTTCCTTCCGCTGTCACTGGCGATGGGCCAAGTGTCCTGTCCTGTCCACATAAATGTAGTGTTGCACAGCATGGGCACTGACCAGCTGAGCTCACACTGTGCAGCACCGTACATACTAACACTGCCAGCAGGTAAAGAGCTGTAGTGTCCCCTGATAAGTCAAAAAGAGAAAGCCGAGCACTCAACTTTGGTGTGCTGAATTTAAGCTTCAGCACAGCTAAGGCGTCTGTTATACCCAGCGATCACATGTTCACTGGGTCTCTGCCTGACATACCAGAGCAGCTGAGTTCTAGCTTCCCCAGATGAGTTCTGCCAGTGACTTCTCACTGGATGTTTTCCCTGTGTCTGTGGCTCCTAGAGATGATTCATCCTACAGTGATAAATATGTACAGTAAAGAAAAAAGAAATATATGTCCCCCAGAGATCTGCTATAAGCTCTTGAGGGGCAAATTATATAAAAAAAATCTATCTATCTACAGTCCTGCTCATCGTTAATGGCACCCATGAAATTTAAATACATAATGTAGAATAACTCCTGAAAAACATGAATCATGTGAAACAGTTTTTTTATATATGGTAGGCCCTGTTCCTTTATCACAGTGGTGAAGACAAAGGAGCTGTTTGAGGAGAAGACAAAGGAGCTGTCTGAGGACATCAGAACTGCTATTATTAGCAAACACAAGACTTCCAAAAGGTATAAGGCCATCTTCAAAGACCTTGGTATCCCAGTTTCAACAGTGCACAATGTTATTAAGAAGTTTGCCAAGCATGGAACCGTCAAGAACTTCCCTGGACATGGAGGAAAGAGGAGAATTGACAAGAGATGTCTTCGAAGGTTGGTACGAATGGTGGAAAAAACACTACGTCAAACATCCAAAGACCTGAAGACCAACCTGGAACAGTCTGGGGTCATAGTTTCAACAAGTACCATACGCTGCATACTAAACTAAGCAGAGCTTTGTGGGCGAAGGCCAAGGAAGAAACCACTGCTGAAGAAAAGACATAAAAAGGAGCGACTGATCCTTGCCAAAGAGTACCTTGACAAACCACAATCCTTCTGGGAAAATGTTCTGTAGACAGATGCAACAAAAATAGAGCTTTTGGGCAATGAAAAGCAACAGTTTGTTAACAGATGACGTAATGAACTTATAAAGAAAAGAACACCTTACCAACAGTTAAGCATGGTGGAGGATCCATAATTCTGTGAGGTTACTTTCCTTCATCCGGTACTGAGGCCTTGACCGTATCACAGTAATCATGAAATCAGAGAATTATCAAGAGATTTTACTGCGAAATGTCCTACCCAGTGTAAGAAAACTTGGTTTGAGTCGAAGATCATGGGTCCTCCAGCAAGACAATGATCCAAAGCACACATCCAAAAGTACACAGGAATGGTTGAAAAAGAAAAAATGGACTGTTTTAAAATGGTCAGCAATGAGTCCTGACCTCAATCCCATTAAAAATCTTTGGGGTGAGCTGAAATCTACCATTAGGAAAAAGAACCTTGCAAACATTCAATAGCTTAAACAAACTGCAAAGGAAGAGTGCGAGAAAATTCCAGCTGAGAAGTGCAAGAAGCCTATAGATGGCTACAAGAAATGTATGAAGGCTGTCAGCAATGCCAAAGGGTGTGCAACCAAGTATTAATTAGGGATGTCTTTATTGCTGCACATGCTGTTTATTCTGTTTCTTCTTTGAAATTGCAACATGGAAGTTGTAAAACAATGTTTTATCGTTGTATAACTTTGGACTACTAAGTAAAAAATCCTGAGGATTTAACTTTGGTACTTTTCCATTTATTTCTGAAGATATTGTACAGTCTATGAAAAAAATGAAGGGGTGCCAAGAATGGTGAGCAGCACTGTATCTATCTATCTATCTATCTATCTATCTATCTATCTATCTATCTATGTCCAAAAGATGTGGACCTTTTTTCCACACTTGGAACGAAATGTTGCCTTGTTATAATGGGTTAATAAACCACTGAATTTTTGACATTGGAGTACTGCCTTCATCTTTTTGGACATACCGTATTTTTCAGACCATAAGACGCACTTTTTCCCCCCCAAATTTGGGAGGAAAATGGGGGGTGCGTCTTATGGCCTGAAAATAACTTACCGGTGGTGGTGGAGTGGGATCAGCAGTTTCAGCAACAGGTGGCGGCAGCAGGTGGCGGCAGCAGGCGGCAGCAGAAGACGTTATCAGTCTGGTAGCCGGGGGCCTTGCCGGGTACTGGGGCCGGTGTCTTGCTGTGAGAGGCGTGAGCGGCTTCCGGTGTGTGCGGACATCTATCTGAAGCTGATCTATAGGAAAACGGCGCATGCGCACTGCCACGCCGGCGGCCATTTTCCTGTAGATCACAGCTTCAGAAAGATGACCGCTCGCACCGGAAGCCACTCATGCCGTTCTGCCACGCTACTCACAGCAAGACACCGGCCCGGTACCAGGCCCAGGGCCCAAGCCACCACTCACTCAAGCCCCCAGCGCCAGCCACCACTCACCCAGGTCCCAAACCCCCAGTGCCAGCCACCAGGCACCCAGGCTCCAAGCCTCCAGCGCCAGCCACCACTCACCAAGGCCCCAAGCCCCCAGTGCCAGCCACCACTCACCCAGGCCCCAAGGTGGCTTGAGGCCGGGGACCCTACATTTCCCTGATGGCACACTGTTTGCGGCTGTGTGAGGCTGGGGCCGAGTCCTACCATGGCATGGCACATGTGCTACCAATGCAGAGGATTGCTGGCCCTACTTCTAGCAGGGTTTCCTCCACCTCCTACACCAGTTCCTGCACCCCCTCCTGCTCCTCCTCATCCTCCATCTCCGATGTGCTATCTCAGAGCACATCTTCCACATCAGCCAGAAGCTGGAAGTTATGCAGCACTGCCTCAGCGAAGTGGCAACAGTTTATGCTGCAGCTAATTTGTTAATGAGGCAAACCACACACTGCAGCAGAGTGATTGAAAGGAATAACAGATCAGACAGATCTGTGGCTCTCGCCACTGAACCTCTAACCAGGCATGGTCATGTGTGATAATGTAACTTGGTAGCAGCTGTGAAGCTTGGCAAGCTCACACATGTACCATGCTTGGTCCACATGATCAACTTGGTAGTTCAGTGGTTTCTGAAAACCTACCCAGATTTGCCAGAGCTTCTGGTCAAGGTACATCGCGTCAGCACCAATTTTCGCAAGTCAGCGACAGCTGGCGTCACCCTGGCAGTGGTGCAGCATCTCATGCAAGTTCCAGCTCACCGACTTTTGTGTGACATCACCACACACTGGAACTCCACATTGCACATTCTGGCAAGGCTTTGTGAGCAGCAGAGACCATTTGTTGAATACCAACTCCAACACGCCTGTTGATATTCTACCTCAATGAAGCGGTAACAGGCTCTGCTGAAGCTAATTTGTCTAGGAGACAAACCACACACAGTGGCAACGAGAAACAAGAAAACAGAGGTGTGCATATACAGGGATCACCAAAATTAGATAATAATGCAAATAATTTATTAGACATGATCAAATACATACAAAAAACAACAATTAAAAACAATTAAGAAGCCTCATGACTGAAAAGGACCTATTAACAACAAGGTATGGATGTAATATACCCTGCAAACACAGAATTGTGCTTGTACAATAACAACTAGGGAAAAATTAATGACAATATGCCAGGACAATGCAGAGTGAATTATGTAATAGATGCTGTCAGGAGTGTATCCTAACCAAAAAAGTAGATACTTCACATATACAACATATAAGAAATGGAGGAATATAATCCTCTTTGAACAAGTATGTGATGCAAGGGTAAAATAAGAGACAGCAAATACTTAGCACACCATGGTACTCAACCCCTATACACACAAAGCATGGTGGGAGCAGGGAAAAGAAGCCCCATGCATATCGAGAAAAAGTGTCTTCCTCAGGGAAAAATATCATGAAAAGTCTGGTTGATGCATATATATGTACCATAGGTACACTGTGGCAGCGTTATCGAAAGGAATAAAACACCATACAGTTCTGTGGCTTTCGCCGCTGAACTTCCAACCAGGTATGGTTGTATATTATAATGGCCATAACCTTGTGACAGCTGTGAAGCTTGACAAGCTCACACATGTACCATGCTTTCCCCACATGCTCAACTTGGTAGTTCATCAGTTTCTGAAAACCTACTCAGATTTGCCAGAGCTTCTGGTCAAGGTACGTCGCGTCAGCGCCCATTTCCACAAGTCAGCTACAGCTGCTGCCACTCTGGCAGTGCTGCAGCAACGCATGCAAGTGCCAGCTTACCGACTGGTGTGCAATGTCACCATGTGCTGGAACTCCACACTGCACATGCTGGCAGGCTTTGTGAGCAGCAGAGGCCAGTTGTGGAATACTAGCTTCAAAATGTCTGTCAGTATTCCGGTCAGTCTCCACATGTAACAAATGAATAGTGGGCATGGATGTCTGACATTTGTGTGGTTCTCCAAGACTTTAAGGACACCACAAAGATGATACAGGTTGACTAGGTGGAGATGGAGGAAGACATGAGACAGGGAGATACTACCCAACTCAGCCTCACCTCATCTGCTCAGTGCAGATTGGGTAACAATGAGTAGGTGGAGGAAGAGGAGGAGGAACAGGAGCTCGCTCATTGCGCAACAGAGGCTTGTACTCACACAAGGTTCGTCTCGTCTCTCCTACGTGGATGGGCTGAGGAGAAGAATGAGGAGAAAGAGATGAAGGAGGAGATGGAGAGTAGTCATCATGATGGAGACAGGGAAGTGTTGGCTGTAGGGACCTTGTCACATATGGCAGATTTTATGCACCACTGCCTTTCCCGTGACCATTTTGTTACCTTCATCATGGCCAAAAAAAGAGTACTGGTTGTTCACCCTGCTACACCCACACTACAAGGCGAAGAGGTCTACTAAAATGGTGCTATAGCAGAAGGCCATTGTGGAAAATATGTTAAAAAAATTCCCATCATACAATGCTAGTGGCAGGGGGCAAGCTTCCTTGCCCATCCAAGGAGAGTCGAGGGAGGCCCACACCAGGTACAGCAGAGGCAGGGGTACACTGTCAAAGGCCTGGGCCAATTTCATGACACCCTCCCAGCGTCTAGGCCCTAGTGACTGGGTATTTTTGAGAAGGAGAGTATATTTTTTTCTGGCTTTGCCCTTTGGTCACAGCCTTTATAAGTGTGGAAGTACATTAACTGCACTTTCAAAATATTTTAAAGAGTCACACAAGTTGTTGCCTACAAGGGTCTATAGATGACTGTATTACCCTTTTTATCATGTTTTCCTGGCTTTGCACTGTGTGCAGAGCCTTTATGAGTGTAGAAGTGCCACAACTACCCTTTCTTAATTTTTTTTATGAGGCACTCCAGTTTATGCCTAAAAGGGTGTATGGATGACCCTGCTTGTAGTTTTTGCCAGTCTTTGCACTGTGTGCAGAGCTTTTGTGAGTGTAGAAGTACCACAACTACACTTTGTTCACAATATTTGAATGAGGCACTACAGTTGGTGCCTTAAAGGGTGTATGGATGATTCTGCTTGTAATTTTTGTCAGGCTTTGCACTTAGTACACAGTCTTTATGAGTCTAGGAGTACCACTACATGACAATTTGAACAGAATATATTTGAAGCCCTCCTTTATGTCTAATACAGTGTATCTGACTGCCTCTTCCATCTAATTTTTAGCAGTTTTTGCTTCTTTCATAAATTACACTGAAAATTCCAATGTTTTAATAAAACTTTCAGTTTTGGTTTACTTAAATTGTTATTTTTTTTTTAATTATTTTTAAATTGTTCTTTATATACAAGTTATTATACATGAAATAATGTTTCTTAACATTTTTATCATGTAAACTCCAATTTCTCGTCGATTTTGAATGTTTTATTGTCAGTCTTTAAAGTGGGAAAAATTTTGTGATAGCATTGTTCTCAGCAGCAGACTGAGAGTTAGAAATGCTTCCAGGGGTTTTCCCTATGCTGTTCTCCTTCCATTCAGCACTTTTTCCATCCATTTCAACATTTTCACTGACCCCCAGACCTCCTTGTAGGGTCTGGCAGAAAAATGTTTGGATTTCCCATTGACTCCCATTATACTCGTTACTCAAAACGAGCATCCGGGCATTTGGAATTGCTCGGTTCGAGTAATAAGCATCTGCTAATTTTAGTGCTCACTCATCCTTAGAGGTGAGTTCATGTTCAACTGGGGTGGTGGTTTTCTAGGGGCAATATGAGTTAAACGTTCAGGGCAGTGGGCGGTCAAATAGAGATCCCTGATGGACATTCCAACAGCGTCTGAAGCCTAGGGCTTGGGCCAGGTACCATGTAGTGGGCCTCGTCTTCCAACATTACAAGGTCGATGGACATGGAGTTACATGAGGGGCAGGTTGCCAGTTCCGCGTGCACTGCCGGAGTGGACAACGAATCCATGGGGCTGATGGAATCAGCGGGCTTGGTGATAGTCCAGAATGAAGGTGTGACAGAGCGGAAGAGTAGTTGTGTTAAGAAGGAAGGAAGTCTGCATTGCTGTGTCCTATCCCACTTGTACCCACCTGATGAACTTGGACAACACTTTCTCAAACAGCACAAAGGAGATGTAAGCCATTTAAGGGTTAATGCTATAGATAAAATTGCTCCTCCTAAGAGAGGTGGGGATAGATTACGTTATTTGAAATATAAAGAAGCTTCATGGATTTTAAAATTAAACAGCAGAATGCTAAATGGTATGAATATAAAAAATGATTTGATGTATATCGATTAGTGAGAAACACTTGCTCCCACGCTCATACATATCCATGAAGTATCAGTGATTCATCCACATCATATCCTATTTAACTAACATCTAGTGCCATACTATGTCACACTATGAATAAGAACACATCGTTTGAAATGCGATAGATGTGCATGCCACTAAAAAGCACTATTTTTTAAGATGATTTTTTTTAATCGTGTTTATAATAAACTTCCGTTACTCACTTCCCTGGAATTGGTGTTGGATACACCCTTTTTCTCCTGCAAGAAGGAAGGAAGTCTGCATTGCTGTGTCCTATCCCACTTGTACCCACCTGATGAACTTGGACTGATTAGTAAAAGTTTGACTGTTTGAAAGAACCTGGTGTCCCATACATTGTGTGCAGTGGCTCCTGAGGACGGATGTCCGGAGGCAGCGGATGCCTGCGGCCTGCATGTGATTGTGATGCACCCCACACCCTACAGCACACTAGGACTGGGACACCCATTGTCTGTAAAGTGCCAGAGCACAACCGGACAGCAGCGCAGCTCGGTTGCGACTACTTCTCTGAATAACTTTACAGATACACAAAGTACTGCTGCTTTCTGCGTGAGTGGGATAGTCATGCAAGAGAATATCACTGCAATAAAAGAGACTGTCCTCTCCTACATTCACTTCAACCAGGGAGTAAAAATGTCCTGCATCCAGCACTTATTGACCCACATAAGATTTTGTTACCACCATTGCATATCAAGTTGGGCCTAATGAAGAATTTTGTAAAGGTAATGGCTAAAAATGCAAAAGCGTTCAAGTATCTCATTGATAACTTTCCAAGGTTAAGTGAAGCAAACATAAAGGAAGGAATTTTTACTAGACCTCAGATTTGTAAGCTTCTTTTAGATAAGGAGTTTCTCCGTTTGTTGCAGGGCGAGGAAAAGGCTGCATGAGTAGCATTCACATTAGTGGTAACCAATGTTTTGGGAAACTCAAGAGCAGATATCTATGAAGAGTTGGTCGAATAGCTCCTCAAAACATATAAGGATCTTGGCTGTAACATGTCCTTTAATATTCATTTCTTACATTCGTATCTAGACTTTTTCCCACCAAACTGCAGAGCTGTGAGCGACGAGCACGGTGAGAGATTTCACCAAGATTGCAGCTATGG
Organism: Phyllobates terribilis; assembly: GCF_046119375.1. Classification (NCBI taxonomy): domain Eukaryota; kingdom Metazoa; phylum Chordata; class Amphibia; order Anura; family Dendrobatidae; genus Phyllobates; species Phyllobates terribilis. The sequence continues at coordinate 69,884,526 of NW_027362770.1, read as the reverse complement.
AGAAAAGATATGAAGGAAAATAGAATCCATCAATTCTTGCAAATTACTGTTGGACAATTGTAGGAGTTGATCCGATGCAGGAGTACAAGAGACAAGCAAAAAAGAGTTGTCACTGAATGAGGACCAAATTTTGTAGTGCAATTTCGGTAACTGTTTATAATTCACAATAGTGTTTAGATAACGAAATATTCTGCATCTTTATATTTGTAAAAATAATGATGTTTCAAAGTACTGAATCTTTTAAGCATTAATTATATGTAGCAGTAAAAGGAAAAGTATTTGATTTCATAGAAACAAGCCAACTAAAAATTGTCATTGTTAGATTTGAATTCAGGAGGTCAAAATCATTAAGAAATGGCTAATTTCATAATTGAACATGTCAACTTTTGAAAATATGAAGAACAGCGTAATAATTTTTATATGTAGTTTGTATCACGGTAAAAACTGGAGGAGGAACATTCAAACTGTCATACAAAGGTGAGATTGTTTAAGATAGTTTCATTTCCAAGGTCATACAATTTGGTTAGACTGCGAATAGCAACATGAGGAAAGGTAGTTATCCTGTATCAGCAGTGTCTCTCCCAGGCAAATACAAGTGCTTCTCACTAAATTAGAATATCATCATCAAAAAGTTAATTTATTTCAGTTCTTCAATGCAAAAAGTGAAACTCATATATTATCTAGAGTCATTACAAACAGAGTGATCTATTTCAAGTGTTTCTGATGATCTCAGTAAATTAGAATAATTAGCAAAAACACCTGCAAAGGCTTCTGATGCATTTAAAAAGGTCCCTTATTCTGTTTCTGTAGGCTCCACAATCATGGGGAAGAATGCTGACTTGACAGATGTCCAGAAGGCAGTCATTGACACACTCCACAAGGAGTGTAAGCCAAAAAAGGTCATTGCTAAAGAAGCTGGCTGTTCACAGAGTGCAGTATCCAAGCATATTAACCCCTTTCCGATGAGGTCAGTAATAAATGTAGCTTCGCCCTGGGACTTATGGACCAGCTACATACTATTAAGCGTGCGGCGATCGTGCCCGCACACAAGCGGTGTGGGGCGATTGCCGCTGGGTGTCAGCTGATTGTCACATCGCTCTCTGCACATTAACCCCCGCAATGCTGCGATCAAAGTCGGTCACAGCATTGCGGGAGCAAGGGTGAAGGTGATCGCTATACTCACCTCTCCTGCCGGCGTCCAGCGATGTTTGCGGCTGCTTCTGGATGTTGTCATGACGACCCGATGTCGTCATGACAACATCTGGGTCACCAGGAGGCAGGATGTTACTTTGGTCATGCGCAGTGCATGTCCAAAGTAATGTCACTCCTGTGTGCATTGCTGAAAGGCTGCATGGCATAGGGAGCTGCTGCTCTCTATGCTACAACCCCTGGCAAAAATTATGGAATCACCGGGCTTGGAGGATGTTCATTCAGTTGTGTAATGTTGTTGAAAAAAAGCAGATCACAGACATGGCACAAAACTAATGTCATTTCAAATGGCAACTTTAGGGCTTTAAGAAACACTAAAAGAAATCAAGATTAAAAATGTGGTACTCAGTAAGGGTAATTTTTTTCAGACCAAGCAGAGGAAAAAAAATATGGAATCACTCAATTCTGAGGAAAAAATTATGGAATCATGAAAAACACACACTCGAAAGAACACTGTAATACATCACTAGTATTTTGTTGCACCACCTCTGGCTTTAATAACAGCTTGCAGTCTCTGAGGCATGGACTTAATGAGTGACAAACAGTACTCTTCATCAATCTGGCTCCAACTTTCTCTGATTGCTGTTGCTAGATCAGCTTTGCAGTTTGGAGCCTTGTCATGGACCATTTTCTTCAACTTCCACCAAAGATTTTCAATTGGATTGAGATCCGGACTATTTGCGGGCCATGACATTGACCTTATGTGTCTTCTTTCAAGGAATGTTTTCACAGTTTTTGCTCTATGGCAGGATGCATTATCATCTTGAAAAATTATGTCATCATCCCCAAACATCCTTTCAATTGATGGGATAAGAAAACTGTCCAAAATATCAATGTAAACTTGGGCATTTATTGAAGATGTAATGACAGCCATCTCCCCAGTGCCTTTGCCTGACATGCAGCACCATATCATCAATGACTGTGGAAATTTGCATGTTCTCTTCATGCAGTCATCTTTATAAATCTCATTGGAACGGCACCAAACAAAAGTTCCAGCATCATCACCTTGCCCAATGCTGATTCGCGATTCATCACTGAATATGACTTTCATCCAGTCATCCACAGTCCACGATTGCTTTTCCTTAGCCCATTGTAACCTTGTTTTTTTCTATTTAGGTGTTAATGATTGCTTATGTTTAGCTTTTCTGTATGTAAATCCCATTTCCTTTAGTCAGTTTCTTACAGTTCGGTCACAGACATTGACTCCAGTTTCCTCCCATTCATTCTTCATTTGTTTTGTTGTGCATTTCCTGTTTTGGAGACATATTGCTTTAAGTTTCCGGTCTTGACGCTTTGATGTCTTCCTTGGTCTACCAGTATGTTTGCTTTTAACAACCTTCCCATGTTGTTTGTATTTGGTCCAGATTTTAGACACAGCTGACTGTGAACAACCAACATCTTTTGCAACATTGCGTGATGATTTACCTTCTTTTAAGAGTTTGATAATCCTCTCCTTTGTTTCAATTGACATCTCTCATGTTGGAGCCATGATTCATGTCAGTCCACTTGGTGCAACAGCTCTCCAAGGTGTGATCACTCCTTTTTAGATGAAGACTAACGAGCAGATCTAATTTGATGCAGGTGTTAGTTTTGGAAATGAAAATTTACAGGGTGATAATTTTTTTCCTCAGAATTGAGTGATTCCATAATTTTTTCCCTCTGCTTGGTCTGAAAAAAATTACCCTTACTGAGTACCACATTTTTAATCTTTATTTCTTTCAGTGTTTCTTAAAGTCCTAAAGTTGCCATTTGAAATGACTTTAGTTTTGTGCCATGTCTGTGATCTGCTTTTTTTCAACAGCATTAAACAACTGAATGAACATCCTCCGAGCCCGGTGATTCCATAATTTTTGCCAGGGGTTGTATACAGCCGATCAGGCTGCAAAAAGTGAAAGTCCCATAGTGGGACAATGTGTAAAAGTAAAAAAAAAAGTACGAAAGTGAAAAAAAAATTAAACATTTTTTTAAAAATCTAAAAAAAAAATGAAAAAAATAATCCCCAAAAAATAAAAATATATTGAACCCATAATATTTATTTATTATGAAAAAAAAATAAAAATAAAATAAAAGTACACATATTTCGTATCACCACGTCTGGAACGATCTGACCTATAAAACTGTCCCACTAGTTAACCCTTTTAGTGAACACGGTAAAAAAAAACAAAAAAACAATGCTTTATCATCAAACCGCTAAAAAAAATGGAATAACACGCGATCAAAAAGACAAATGTAAATAAAAATTGTACTGCTGAAAACATCATCTAATCTTGCAAAAAACAAGCTGCCATACAGCTCCATCATCCAAAAAATAAAAAAGTTATAGCTCTCAGAATAAAGCGATACAAAAAATAATTTTTTCTAGAAAATAGTTTATTGTGTAAAAGTGCCAAAACATAAAAAAACGATATAAATGTCGTACTGCTGTAAACGTACTGACCCGAAAAATAAAGCTACCTTATCAATTTTACCATACGCGGAGCGGCATAAAAAAAAACATATAAAAACAATTCCAGGAATTGCACATTTTTGTTTATTCTGCCTCCCACAAATCGGACTAGAAAGTGATCAAAAAATGTCACATGCCCAAAAATGGTACCAATGAAAACGTCAACTTGTCCTGCAAAAAACAAGCCGTCACATGACTGTTGGCCAAAATATGGAAAAATTATAGCTCTCAAAGTATGGTGATGCAAAAACTAGTCTTTGTAAAAAAAAGCGTCTTTTAGTGTGTGACAGCTGTCAATCATAAAAACCCGATATGAATCTGGTATCGCTGTAATCGCACCGACCCGAAGAATAAAGTGGTCTAACCACTTATACCACACGAGGAACGGTGTAAAAAATAAACTCTCAGGTTAGGGTTATGCTAAGGTTAGGATTAGGGTTGTATTAGGGTTGGGGTTAGGGTTGTGCTAGGGTTAGGGTTGGGCTAGGGTTAGGGTTGGGCTAGGGTTAGGGCTGGGCTAGGGTTCAGGTTGGGGTTGTATTAGGGTTGGAGTTAGGGTTGTGTTAGGGTTAGGGTTGGACTAAGGTTAGGGTTGGGGCTAGGGTTAGGATTGGGCTAGGGTTAGGGTTGAGCTAGGGTTAGGGTTGGGCTAGGGTTAGGGTTGTGGTTGGGGTTAGTGTTGGGTTAGGGTTAGGGTTGGGCTAGGGTTAGGGTAGGGTTAGGGTTGGGCTAGGGTTAGGGTAGGGTTAGGGTTAGGGTTGGGCTAGGGTTAGGGTTGGGGTTAGGGTTAGGCTAGGGTTGGGGTTGTATTAGGGTTGGGGTTAGGGTTGGGATTTTTTCAAAAGTAAAGGAAAAAAAATGATGACGATACACTATACCCCTTGATAATATCCTTGAGGGGTCTAGTTTCCAAAATGGAGTCAATTGTGGGGGGTTTCCACTATTTAGGCACTACAGTGGCTCCCGAAATGCAACATGGCATCCGCTCTTGATTCCAGCCAATTTTGCGTTCAAAAAGTCACACAGTGCTCCTTCCCTTCTGAACCCTGACATGCGCCCAAACAGAGTATTTTCCCCACATATGGGGTATTGGCGTACTCAGGAGAAATTGCACAACAGTTTTTACGTTCCATTTTCTCCTCTTACCCTTGTGAAAATAAAAAATTTGGGACTAAAAGATCATTTTTGTGGAAAAAGTTAGATGATTTTATTTTCACGGCTCCATGTTATAAACTTTTGTGAAGCACTTGGGGGTTCAGGGTGCTCACCACACATCTAGATAAGCTCCCTGATGGGTCTATTTTCCAAAATGGTGTCAGTTGTGGGGGGTTTCCACTGTTTAGGCACATCAGGGGCTCTCTAAACGCAACTTGGCATCCGCTAATTATTCAAGCAAATTTTACATTCAAAAAGTCAAATGGCGCTCTTTCCCTTTTTAGCCCTGCCGTGCGCCCAAACAGTTTTTTCCCCATGTATGGGGTATCTGCGTGCTCAAGGTAAATTGCACAACAAATTTTGGGATCCATTTTTTCCTGTTACCACAGAAAAATAAAAAAAATTGGGTCTAAAGTAACATTTTTGTGAAAAAAGTTAAATGTTCATTTTTTTCCTCCCCATTCCAAAAATTCCTGTGAAGCACCTGAAGGGTTAATAAACTTCTTGAATGTGGTTTTGAGCACCTTGAGGGGTGCAGTTTCGTAGAATGGTTTCACTTTTGGGTATTTTCTGTCATAAGGGCCCCTCAAAGTCACTTCAAATGTGATGTGGTCCCTAAAAAAATGGTTTTGCAAATTTCGTTGTAAAAATGAGAAATCGCTGGTCAACTTTTAACCCTTATAGCTCCCTAATAAAAAAATGTTGGTTCCAAAATTGTGCTGATGTAAAGTAGACATGTGTGAAATGTTATTTATTAACTATTTTGTGTGACATATTTCTCTGATTTAAGGGCATAAAAATTCAAATTTTGAAAATTGCGAAATTTTACCACTATCATGAAGTACAATATGACACAAAAAACAGTCTCAGAATCAGGGGAATCCGTTGAAGCGTTCCAGAGTAATTACCTCATAAAGTGACAGTGGTCAGATTTGTAAAAATTGGCCCGGTCATTAACGTGCAAACCACCCTCGGGGATAAAGGGGTTAGTGGAAAGTTAAGTGGAAGGAAAAAGTGTGGTAGAAAAAGGTGCACAAGTAACCAAGATAACCACAGCCTTGAAAGGATTGTTAAGAAAAGGGCATTCAAAAATTTGGGGAAGATTCACAAGGAGTGGACTGCTGCTGGAGTCATTGCTTCAAGTGCCACCACACACAGACGATTCTGGGACAAGGGCTGCAAGTGTCGCATTCCTTTTGTCAAGCCACTCATGACCAATAGAAAACGCCACAAGCATCATACCTGGGCCAAGGAGAAAAAGACTTGGACTGTTTGTTGCTCAGTAGTCCAAGGTGTTGTTTAAGATGAAAGTAAATTTTGCATTTCATTTGGAGAGGCACACAATCCAAGCTGCTTGAGGTCTAGTGTGAAGTTTCCACAATCAGTGATGGTTTGGGGAGCCATGTCGTCTGCTGGTGTAGGTCCACTGTGTTTTATCAAGATCAAAGTCAGCGCAGCCGTCTACCAGAAAATTTTAGTGCACTTTATACTGCCCTCTGCCGATAAGCTTTTGGAGGTATAAATTTCATTCTCCAGCAGGACTTGGCACCTGTCCACACTGCCAAAAGTACCAATACCTGGTTGAAAAACAACAGTATCACTGTGCTTGATTGGCCAGTAAACTCGCCTGACCTTAACCCCATAGAGAATCTATGGGGTATTGTCAAGAGGAAGATGAGAGACACCAGACCCAACAATGCAGACGAGCTGAAGGCTGCTATCAAAGCAACCTGGGCTTCCATAACACCTCAGCAGTGCCACAGGTTGATCGCCTCCATGCCACGCCGCATTGATGAAATAATTGATGCAAAAGGAGCCCTGACCAAGTATTGAGTGCATTTACTGAACATACATTTCAGTAGGCCAACATTTCAGATTTTTAAATCATTTTTCAAGCTGTTGTTATAAAGTATTCTAATTTACTGAGATAATGACGTTTGTGTTTTTATTGGCTGTAAGCCATAACCATCAACATTATAGAAATAAACACTTGAAATATATCACTCTGTTTGTAATGACTCTATATGTTTTCTGAGTTTCATTTTTTGTATTGAAGAACTGAAATAAATTAACTTTTTGATGATATTCTAATTTAGCGAGAAGCACTTGTACTTATTAATTATGCAAAACCATCACGGATGCATTTTATTGACTCTAAATTTTATTCTGCAGTGGGATAACCCAAACATACAGCCACTGTCAATAAGAACTATCTTCAGCCATTAGCAGACTCAGAATGCACTGAAAACTGGCAGAGCGCATCTTGTTTAACACCTTAATGCCCCATGACAGATAGATTTGTCATGGAGCATGTCAAGGACTTTGCCTGACTATGTCCGTTTTTGAGCCACCCCACACAGGACAAATGCAGGCTATAATATATAGCTGGCCTCTGCCTCTAAAAGCAGTGATCAGGTCTGTTAACCTCTTAAATGCTACTTCCAATTACTGACAGAGGAAATTAAACACCGCAATCAGGCCTGGAAGTTAGTTTGGGTGCCTACCGGCCCCCCTGTCATGTGATCAAGGGGAGCTGATGGGTTGCCATAACATATGGGAGTTGGCTGAATGCCCCAGTGCCTGTCATCTAATCTAATAGGAGACTATCATTTTTACTATATACAGCATGCCCATATTACAGGTTTTAAGTTGTCGCAACATCGCAAAAAAATTCAATAAGATTCTGTCAAAGCTTAATTTCTACCACAAAATAATGCAAAAAACTTTAGCTTAGCACACAAAAATCAAGCCTTTATATAGCTTCATAGATAGAAAAATATAAGCTTTGTGGGTCTTGGAAAATGTCGACTTTTTTGTTTTTATGAATTTCCAAATTTTTTTACCACTTAAATATGTATACAAGTTTGGTATTGCCCTAATTCTAGTGGCCTGTACAACCATGTTTCCAGGTAATTTTTACTGCAGAAATAATGCCATAAAAACCCAAGAAACAATTTTGGAATTTAATTTGTTTATAATTTCACCTCAATTGTTTGTTTGTTTCCCCATTTTACAGTACTTGGAATGATAAAATGAATGATGTCATCCAGAAGTACAGCTGGTCCCAAACTAACAAGAGCTTATATGGCTATGTGGGAAAAATCGCCAAAACAAAAGCACAACAAAAAAATAGCTTGGACCTTAAGGGGTTATTATATTGTGGTGTTTACATATATTCCATTTGCACTACATACTATGGATCTAAAGTCTACACACCGCTGATAAAATACCAGTTTTTTGTCCAGACTTCAAGACATCAGTTTTTTGATGTACAAGAAAAATGGACCGAGTTTCATTAGTGAATTTTCATCAGAGTTTCATCAGATTTTGTCAGAGTTTCATTAGTTTTTTTCACTGATGACCAAAAATCCCCTTAGATTTTCATTGTCAAGTTTCATCTGACACTCGGATCAATATCAGACATGTCTCCGTGATTTTGCACGACCACTCTGTCCACAAAAATTATCACTTAAGTGAACAGCCCCACAGACTAATACAGGTATGAGTGCTATCTGTGAAAAACGCTGATGGCACTCACTCATACATGAAAAACTGATGTCTGAATGAGCCCTTAGACTGAGTATTTTAGATGAATTTACTGCTATCGACGTGATTTCAGAGGTACAGCCAATGCCAGACTCCCGGAAGTAGCAGCGAATAGTCCTCAGTGGACCTGGAAAGGTGAGTACAGCGCAGTTTGTTGTTTCTTAACAAACTGCAGCCGGGCCTAAACATTATCTGAAAGGAAACAAAACAACCCCTTTAATATTCTTAACAAGGTCATTCAACCATCAATACCACTTACACCTATTGTTTGTCTGCTTGGTATTTTAGATGAAGAGGTATGACCTCACCACCCAAATGTGATAGTTCATGAATTCTTATTTATGGCAAGATAGACTGTTGCAATGCAATGGATGAACATTCGCCCTCCTAGGATTTTGCATTGGATAAATATAGTTAATATCACTATAATGTATGAAAAGAGAAATTATAAAAATAGACATTGTCCAAATAAATTTGAAAGCGTATGGAAATCACAGTATGATTCACCCCTAGCACCTCTAAAGACATCCTTTTCATGTACATCCTCCAATGTGGTGTACATGACACAATGTACAAGGTGCCCGGGAGGTATGAATATTGGTGAAACCATGCAAAAATTACAAACAAGGATGAATTTACACAGACGCACAATCAGGAATGAACTGGACACGCCAGTGGGAAAACATTTCTCTGGACCAGGTCACTGTATGGCAGATTTAAAAGTCCTAATACTAAAAGGTCATTATAAGGACGACAGAGAGAGAAGAGGTTGGGAATTCAAACTGATAAAAATTTTCAATTCTTCGACAATAGGACTCAATTTATCACCTGGATTTACGACTTACTAAATGGATACAATTCACACCTCCAACAGACGGACTCTAGATAACTAAGTGAACATTCCAACTACCTGTCACGCTGTCTCCGTATACTGGAGGTAGGGGGCCTAAGCTGACCCTAAGCTGGGGCCCTGACTAATCCCTCAACCTGGAGGTACTGTTAAAGGTACAGAGGTCCAGGCCGCCAGCGTAACCCCTACCTCCTGAAGATCCCTGCACCACAGTAATCTAGTCCTGAGAAGGACCCCGATCACAACCAAAGGGAACAAGACATAATATGCCCAAACACAATACTTAGACGAACGAGACAGTACAAGGGACAAACCAAAACCACCTTGCATACAAACAACTACTCAACTACAACAGAGGGAAAACCAACGGGAAAGGAGATAAATGATAAAGCGAGGAAAGGGAAAAACACTTCCAAATACACTTATCTCAGCAACTCCAAACACCACGATCCGCTCTGTCAGTCTGAATGAAATGCTTTCACCGACACCTCCCAAACAGACCAGCAGGTATATGAAGGAGTCTCACTACAGAAGTATTGATTGCAGCTGGGCGAGGCTGGACCTCATCTAGCCCAGAGAGAGAGAGAATTAACTCCCTCACTGCCGAGAGACACAAAGCACCAACAAGTCAGCTGCGAGAAGTCAGGCTGTGTACTCGTGACGATCTTCGTGGCAACACACCCGTGACAGTACCCCCCCCTTCTACGAGGGGCCTCCGGACCCTCAGGGCCAGGTTTATCCGGGTGAGTCGTGTGGAAGGCCCGAACTAATCGGTCTGCGTTAATATCCGACGCAGGAACCCACATCCTCTCCTCAGGACCATACCCCTTCCAATGAACCAGGTACTGAAGGGACCGGCGATTAAAGCGTGAATCAATGACCCTCGATACCTGGAACTCCAAGTTACCATTGACAACCACTGGAGGGGGAGGTAAAGGTGACAGTACCACCGGCGCCACATACCTCTTAAGCAATGATCTGTGAAACACGTTGTGAATTTTAAACGTAGGGGGAAGATCAAGACGGAATGCCACCGGATTAATAATAGAACTGATTCTGTACGGCCCGATGAACCTGGGACCCAATTTCCAGGAGGGAACCTTAAGTTTAATATTCCTGGTAGACAACCATACCCGATCGTTCACACTTAGGTCCGGACCAGACACTCTCCTCCTATCAGCCATACGTTTGTATCGGTTCCCCATAGTATTCAGATTCTTCAGCACCCCTCTCCATACTGAAGCGAGTGATGAGGAAAATCGTTCCTCCTCAGGAACCCCCGAAGAGCCCCCCCTACTGAAAGTACAAAACTGGGGGTGAAAACCATATGCCCCAAAAAACGGGGACTTACCAGTGGACTCGCTCCGCCTATTATTAAGAGCAAACTCTGCCAGAGGTAAGAAAGAAGCCCAGTCCTCCTGGTTCTCTGACACAAAACACCGGAGATATGTCTCCAAGCTCTGGTTCATACGTTCCGTCTGACCATTGGTCTGAGGATGAAAAGCCGAAGAGAATGACAACTGCATCCCCCGCCGTGCACAAAACGCCTTCCAGAACTTAGACACAAACTGAGACCCCCGATCAGACACCACCTCGGAGGGTACCCCGTGAAGCCTCACAATCTCCCCAATGAACACTTGCGCAAGAGTTTTAGCATTAGGGAGAGCCGGAAGAGCGATAAAATGTGCCATCTTGCTGAACCTGTCCACTACAACGAGTATGACCGTTTTACCCGAAGACGGAGGGAGGTCCGTAATAAAGTCCATAGACAGATGAGTCCAAGGACGCTCCGGGATCTTCAAAGGTAAGAGGGCCCCAGACGGACGGGTATCTGAGGTCTTAGAGCGCGCACAAACCCCACAGGACGCGACAAAAGTACCACCTCCTTATGTAAGTTAGGCCACCAAAACCGACGCGAGAGGAGATCCACAGTTGCTTTACTCCCCGGGTGTCCTGCAAAAACAGAGTTATGGTGTGCCTCGATCACCTTTTGTCGCAACTGATCTGGAACAAACAGTCTCCCTGGAGGTCCAACAGGGGCGTCCCCCTGAGCCTCCAATACCTCCTCCTCCAGCTCCGAGCATACTGCCGAAACCACCACCCCCTCCTGAAGGATAGGAATTGGGTCGTCCGTATTCCCGGCCCCCGGGAAACTACGAGATAAGGCATCCGCCTTTACATTTTTTGACCCAGGACGATATGTAACGACAAAATTAAACCTGGTAAAAAACAATGACCACCTAGCTTGTCTGGGATTCAGACGTTTCGCGGACTCCAGATATAGCAGGTTCTTGTGATCGGTGATGACGGTGACCGGATGAACTGCCCCCTCCAAAAAATGGCGCCACTCCTCAAAAGCTAACTTAATGGCCAAGAGTTCCCTATTGCCGACATCGTAATTCCTCTCAGCGGACGACAATTTTTTAGAGAAAAAGGCGCACGGATGCCACTTACCAGGGGACGAACCCTGTGACAATACTGCTCCCACCCCTACCTCGGAAGCGTCTACCTCCACAATGAATGGCTGAGACGCATCAGGTTGAATGAGTATGGGCGCCGAGGCAAAACATTTTTTCAAAGAGGAGAATGCTTGACAAGCCTTGTCAGACCACCTAGAAAAATCCGTCCCCTTTTTAGTCATGTCTGTGAGAGGCTTAACCATGGACGAGAAATTACGAATGAACTTCCGGTAATAATTAGCAAACCCCAGGAAACGTTGTAGTGCCTTAAGGTTCTCTGGCCGATCCCACTCAAGAACTGCCCACACTTTCCCAGGGTCCATACGAAAACCGGACGCTGAAACCAGGAAGCCTAAAAACTGGAGTTCCTGTACGGCGAACACACACTTTTCCCACTTGGCATACAGTTTATTATCCCGCAAGATCTGTAACACCTGCCTAACGTGCTCCTGATGAGACACCAGATCCGGCGAGTAAATTAAGATATCATCCAGATATATGACAACAAACTGTCCCACCAGGCGGCGAAAGATGTCATTAACAAAGTGTTGAAACACCGCCGGGGCATTAGTCAGACCGAATGGCATGACAAGGTTCTCATAATGCCCCTCCGGAGTGTTAAACGCCGTCTTCCACTCATCCCCCTCTTTCATCCTAATCAGATTGTACGCCCCCCTGAGATCCAACTTAGAGAACCATTTGGCGCCCACGATCTGATTAAAGAGATCGGGAATAAGTGGGAGCGGATACGGATCTCGGACCGTAATCCGATTAAGTTCACGGAAATCCAGGCAAGGGCGTAGGCCTCCATCTTTCTTCTTAACAAAGAAGAACCCCGCAGCCACCGGTGAAGATGAAGGTCTAATATGCCCCTTAGCCAGACTTTCTGAGATATAATCCTTCATGGCCTGCCTCTCAGGACCAGAAAGGTTATACAACCTAGCTTTAGGTAACTTGGCCTCAGGGAGCAGTTTTACAGAACAGTCATACACGCGATGAGGAGGTAGTTCCTGACACCCTTTCTCCGAGAATACATCCTCAAAGTCCGCCAGAAATGGAGGTAAGACCCAAGGAGTAACCGCACCAATGACCGTGTTCATGCAGTTTTTATTACAGAATTTACTCCATTGGCTTATCTCCCTGGTTTGCCAATTAATAACCGGGTTATGCTTAGCTAACCAAGGAAGGCCCAACACAATAGGAGTGGGAAGTCCCTCCAACACGTAGCAAGACAACAGTTCTTTATGTATTGCCCCCACTTGAAGTTTTACGTCATGCACAGCTTGCAAAAAACTTCCCTGACCGAGAGGCCTGGCATCGATCGAGAATATGGGGATGGGTTTAGCCAACTCACTCAACCGCATACCTTGGACCCGGGCAAACCGAGCATCAACCAGATTAGCCCCGGCCCCACTATCCAGAAGAACAGATATCCTCTCAGTTCTCGTACCCACCACCACCTCCGCCGGTACAAGAAACTGAGACGAACCTAGGGACGAAATACCTACTCCCAGATTGCCGTCCACCACACAACCTGGGATTAACAGTTTTCCGACGACTCTTCACTCTGCAAGGGACGGGATGGACACCCCCCAATAAAATGTCCCTTTCTCCCGCAGAAGAAACACCTTCCTGCCTTATGGCGTACCACCGGTCCCCTCCCCCGAAATGATGTCCCTCCTAATTGCATAGGCTCCTCTGGACTGACCAGGGGAACCACCATATGAGGGGACCTTGTAGGAGGTGGAGTCATCACAGGGGGTAGAATTATCCCGCACCTCTCCCGAAGCCGTCTGTCCACGCGAATAGCAAGGGCCATAGCGGCTTCCAGTGACACGGGAGAGTCATACTGTGCCAACACATCCTGTAATTTGTCGGATAAACCATGACAAAACTGGCTCCTAAGAGCCGGGTCATTCCACTGGGTGTCCGTGGCCCACCTACGGAACTCCGAACAGAATTCCTCCGCCGGACGATCTCCCTGCTGGATCCTACGTAACTTAGACTCAGCAAGGGAGATCCGATCTGGGTCATCATATACGAGTCCCAGAGCAGCGAAAAACCTATCCACTGACTGGAGAGCCGGGGAACCCGGGGGAAGAGAGAACGCCCAGGATTGTGGGTCCCCTTGTAGGAGCGAGATGACAATTCCCACCCTTTGTTCTTCACTCCCCGATGACCGAGGCCGCAGCCGAAAGTACAATTTGCATGCCTCCCGGAAAACAAAAAACTTGTCCCGCCCCCCAGTGAACCTATCAGGGAGAGCTACTTTAGGTTCTGGTCCGGCTTGCTCCTGAGGATGCCGAACCTTGGACCTAACGTCCGCCAGCTCCATGGACAAACTCTGCAATTGCCGAGCTAGACCGGCTACTGGATCCATGGTAGCTGGAGAAAAACAAAGTTTGGTCGGTGAAAATGTCACGCTGTCTCCGTATACTGGAGGTAGGGGGCCTAAGCTGACCCTAAGCTGGGGCCCTGACTAATCCCTCAACCTGGAGGTACTGTTAAAGGTACAGAGGTCCAGGCCGCCAGCGTAACCCCTACCTCCTGAAGATCCCTGCACCACAGTAATCTAGTCCTGAGAAGGACCCCGATCACAACCAAAGGGAACAAGACATAATATGCCCAAACACAATACTTAGACGAACGAGACAGTACAAGGGACAAACCAAAACCACCTTGCATACAAACAACTACTCAACTACAACAGAGGGAAAACCAACGGGAAAGGAGATAAATGATAAAGCAAGGAAAGGGAAAAACACTTCCAAATACACTTATCTCAGCAACTCCAAACACCACGATCCGCTCTGTCAGTCTGAATGAAATGCTTTCACCGACACCTCCCAAACAGACCAGCAGGTATATGAAGGAGTCTCACTACAGAAGTATTGATTGCAGCTGGGCGAGGCTGGACCTCATCTAGCCCAGAGAGAGAGAGAATTAACTCCCTCACTGCCGAGAGACACAAAGCACCAACAAGTCAGCTGCGAGAAGTCAGGCTGTGTACTCGTGACGATCTTCGTGGCAACACACCCGTGACACTACCTCCCCATTTCTCCATTTGTAACACAATGCCTAATCTGATTTCCTTACCTTATCTTTAGGAGGCATCACCCCTCCATTTCATGAACAAATGTCCTGTTGCAATATCTCTTAAATGGTATGCTGTTGTCTTATTAATTCACTTGTAATCCTGCCTGAAGAAGGAGCCTCTGTGCTCTGAAATCTTGCAAATATATATTTGTTCTGGTTAGCCAATAAATATATCACTCCGAGAATACTTTGGTCATAAAAAATATCTTCATTAGTTAATTTTTTAGAGATTTCTAAAGGTTTGAAAAAAACTGAATTTTTGGCTTGCATGACGTTACATTTGTTATCATATCTCAGGCTAAAATTAAGACAAAGAGATGGGAGAGGCATAATTTTGTTCATGATTGTACAGACTTTAATTTGATAAGTCACAAGACTAGGTTTGTTGATATTTTGTTTTTCGATTTCAGAAAAACTATGTTATACATTTTTCAAAAAATGCATATGTGTTACTTGTGTTCTAGGCTACATTTGTACAGGGATTCAAGTTTGGATCTCCGTAGGATTATATTTCGAAGCGTGATTTTCTAAACGCAGTCTCATCCTAATTATATATGTTTAATGCTAGATTAAAACAATATTTTTAACACCTTTCTAAATATACATTTAACATTTTTTTTTATTGTTACTTCACTAGACTTGTCCTTTTTGAAGTTTTTAAAAAGAATAGTACAGTAGTTAAATCATCAAGCTATAAAATAAAACAATATTAACAAGACTTAAACAATTAGTAGTAAGTCTTTACACTGACCTTTTATCAATTTATCCCTTCAGTATTTCTGGCCTGTTATGGGGTTTGGCTCCACGTGAGTTATATCTGATTTTTAGTCACCTTTAAAATGTCTAGTTTTCTTGGTTACACAAAAGGACAGTGATGGACCAGAAGGTTAAAAAGTCACTTCTTCTTCATTACCATAATCTTTGGAGAGTACATAAGCCAGCAGTGCCGCTCATATTCACAGGTCACATAACCAGTTATGTCACCCATTGCCAATCTTGTGCCACCTTCAGTCACTTCGTGGACTTCACTGTCATTGCTGAATGAAAAAATCCTTGTTTTTATTTCTGTTTCACTACATGGAATGAAAGTGTGGTATTGCTGAGTCCCTTTGATGGGTTCGGCTTCCTGTAACCGATGCTTTAACAAACTCTCCTTTTCTTCGGGTGATAGGAATATTTTTCTCACTCCAGTTGAAAAGTTGCGTAAGTGTTAAGGCTTTGTCTGAATATGGCCTCTGGAGGCTAGTTCAATCTACGAGATGTTTCACGTGCCTCCTAAACCATCACATACACCTTTGCCATGAGCTGTGGCAAAAAAAGTGCCATTCAGTTCCACTCCAAAATTTTTCTTGTGATGGCAGACATTTATAAAGTTTTTCCTATTTTTATACTGTGCAGAAGAGCCATCAGAGAAGTAGTAGACCTTGCTCAAACTTGGTAGGATTGCAGTTTTTATCACTGAAATCAGTTTTTTGGAACAAATGAACAGCTATTAAATCATGAAGTAAGCACTCAGATATTATAACTACACTTTTGTATTTTATTTCTGACTGTAAGCCGAGCCGGCTAATTATTCAGCTAAACAGACAACAGATCAGACACTGGGGGAGACATTGCACAAGGGAGACACCGCAGGGACCAGCCCCTGAAAACAGTGTCACTGATGACGCTTTGTTTCAGAGCAGCAAACAAAGCAAGGGGAATGTCGGGATGTCCTAGCCCCCCTTACACCAGATGATGCTTCGTTTCAGGGCGGAAAGGGGATTGACAGCAGTTTCTGTCAGCAGATGATCATTTGTTTGAGCATGCACTGGGATTCTCACACGAATCGTCATAGGAAATGGCTAATTTAAAAAGAACCCTAAGTTGCAGTATAGAATGAATAGTAGGGAATTTTACCATGACTTGGATTACAAAAGTACAAAAGTTATTAGTTTTTAAAGATTAATTAACTGAAATTTACTTTTGGGTTTCGGACTAACTTTTTAACCCCTTTACAACCCAAGGTGGTTTGCACGTTAATGACCTGGCCAATTTTTACAATTCTGACCATTGTCACTTTATGAGGTAATTACTCTGGAACGCTTCAACAGATCCCCCTGATTCTCAGATTATATTTTCGTGACATATTGTACTTCATGATTGTGCTAAAATTTCTTCTATATCACTTGCGTTTAATTGTGAAAAAAATGGAAATTTTGAAAATTTTGCAATTTTCAAAATTTGAATTTTTATGCCCTTAAATCAGAGAGATATGTCACACAAAATAGTTAATAAATAACATTTCCCACATGTCTACTTTACATCAGCACAATTTTGGAACCAACATTTTTTTTTATTAGGAAGCTATAAGGGTTAAAAGTTGACCACGATTTCTCATTTTTCCAACAAAATTTACAAAAACATTTTTTTAGGGACCACATCATATTTGAAGTCACTTTGAGGGGTCTTTATGACAGAAATACACAAAAATGACACCATTCTAAAAACTGCACCCCTCAAGGTGCTCAAAACCACATTCAAGAACTTTACTAACCCGTCAGGTGCTTCACAGGAATTTTTGGAATGGGGAAGAAAAAAATTAACATTTAACTTTTTTCACAAAAATGTTACTTTAATTTTTTTTTATTTTCGCAGGGATAACAGGAAAAAATGGATGCCAAAATTTGTTGTGCAATTTCCCCTGAGCACGCAGATACCCCATATGTGGGGAAAATACACTGTTTGGGCGCACGGCAGAGTTCAGAAGGGAAGGAGCATTGTGTGACTTTTTGAACGCAAAATTGGCTGGAATCGAGAGCGGACGCCATGTTGCGTTTGGAGAGCCCCTGATGTGCCTAAATAGTGGAAACCCCCCTCAATTGACCCCATTTTGGAAACTACACCCCTCAAGGATTTTATCAAGGGGTATAGTGAACATTTTGAACCCAGAGGTACGACACAGAATTTGATAACATTAGGTCATCATGTTGAATAAGTTGTCATTAGTCTTGAGCGCAAGTGCTCTCTACTTGAGTTTGCATCGGGTTCTTGGGTATGCACCAAGTATCGCGGTTGCTCAAGGGACATGTTTGAGTCCCCGCCCCGCATGTTTCACGGTTATTATACACCCAAAAAAAAACATGCGGGGATCGCTCGTGCATGGCAGGCAATCCCCGCAAGGTTTTTTGGCCGCGAAGCATATGGGGCGGAGACTCGAGTATGTCACTCGAGCACCCTCGATACTCAGTGCATACCGGAGCACCCAATGCAAACTCAAGTAGTGAGCACTTGCGCTCAACACTAGTCGCCATATTGTCATCTTTTTTTTTTTACTTTTGAAAAAAGTCCCAACCCTAACCGTAGCCCAACCCTAGCCCAACCCTAACCCCAACCCCAACCCTAGCCCAACCCTAACCCCAACCACAACCCTAGCCCAACCCTAACCCCAACCCTAACCCCAATCCTAACACTAGTACAACCCTAGCCCAATCCTAACCCTAGCCCAACCCTAACCTCAACCCTAACCCTAGCCCAACCCTAACCCCTACCCTAACCCTAGCACAACCCTAACCAACCCTAACCATAATTTTTATGATTTACAGCTATCACACAGTAAAAGACGCATTTTTTGTAAAATCTAGTTTTTGCATCGCCATATTTTGAGAGCTATAATTTTTCCGTATTTTGGCCGACAGAGTCATGTGATGGCTTGTTTTTTGCAGGATGAGTTGATGTTTTTATTGGTGCCATTTTCAGGCACGTGACATTTTCCGATTTTTGGGAGGCAGAATAAACAAAAACCAACAATTCAGGAATTGTTTTTTTTTATAATTTTTTTATGCTGTTCCACGTGCTTGCTGAAATGCTCCCAGAAGTTGGTGACCATTGATATGGTAGCTTTATTCTTTGGGTCAGTACGTTTACAGCGGTACCACATTTATATCATTTTTCTATGATTTGGCGCTTTTACACAATAAAAGCTATTTTATAGAAAAAATTATTTTTTTGCATTGATTTATTCTGAGCTATAACTTTTTTATTTTTCAGCTGATGGAACTGTATGGCGGCCTGTTTTTTGTGGGACAAGATGACGTTTTCAGCGGTACCATTTTTATTTATATTCGTCTTTTTGATCGCGTGTTATTCCATTTTTTGTTTGGCGGTATGATGATAAAGCGTTGTTTTTTGCTTTTTTTTTTTTTACCGTGTTCACTGAAGGGGCTAACTAGTGGGACAGTTTTATATGTCAGGTCGTTCCGGACGCGGCGATACCAAATATGTGTACTTATATTATTTTTTTTTTTTCATAATAATATTTTTTGATGGGTACATTATATTTTTATTTTTGGTGGATTATTATTTTTTTTATATATATATATATATATTTTTTTACAGTTTATTTATTTTTTCACTTTTTGACACTTTTTTTACTTTTATTCTTTGTCCCACTATGGGACTTTCACTTTTTTATTCTGATCGCCTGTATAGCATAGGGATGGAGCACCATCCCTGTGCTATACAGGCTGTCAGCTATGCAGATGCAGAAGATACTTTGGTCATGCACTGCACATGACCAAAATATCTTCCTGCTGTCTGGTGACCCAGATGTTGTCATGACGACATCGGGTTGCCATGGCAATGACGCGCCTCCTGGGGAACTCAGTGCCGGGCCGGTCGTTGCTAGGGGAGATGTCACAGTTGCGGTGACCCGATCCGTGACCCAGCGCGGTCAATAAAAGAGGATATTTACAGGGGATTTATAGTTTTTATATACAGTTCGTGACGCCACCTGTGGTATGCGGCTATATGGAGCCGCCACTGCGGTGCAGAACCTCTGGAGCCGATATAAGTGCAGCAGAGTTGGTTCAGCTCTCCACAGGCAGAGCTCAGCTCTAAGGCAGGAAGTAGTAATTTTATAGATGTTGCAGTGTGGTGTAGTGCAGAGGATGGCGCAGTTAATAATCAGTCCACAACTTAATGTTGGTCTCCTCTTATCTTTACTTGCGGTGGTTAGGCCAACCGGGGCACGGGTACTAGCTGGTAGTAGAGGTCCGGGCGGCCTGTAAGCAAGTTGGGGGATCCACCTAGCCAGGTGAAGTTGTAGGCCTTCCCTTTGCGCTACCTTTTTGGCCCTGCTGTGTATAGCTATGCTGCGGCCCTCGTCCCTGAGTAAAACGTCTTTGTGCTCACCCGTATGGCAGGCAGCTCGGGCCTTCCTGGAGTGTCGCTCCCACATGGCGGTGCTGGGCCCTATGGTGCTGCTGAGCCTCCGGGCGTCTGATGGGGCCAGGATACCTGCAGTCTCCTACCCTCTGGTTTCTGCTTCTGGGCTTTCAGTGCCCCACAACCTCTGACTCTGGTGTCCGGTTCTTCTGCGCGTCCCTCTGGGGTGAACTGCCGTGCAGTTCCAGTCCCTAGGTCTTTCCTCG
The DNA here is from genome assembly GCF_046119375.1 of Phyllobates terribilis. NCBI lineage: Eukaryota > Metazoa > Chordata > Amphibia > Anura > Dendrobatidae > Phyllobates > Phyllobates terribilis. The sequence continues at coordinate 69,864,354 of NW_027362770.1, read as the reverse complement.
TCGACGTCCTGCCTTCAACTCCTGTCTGCTCTCCTCAGACTAATTAACCCCGCCTCCAGATCCCAGTTGCTAAGGGGAGGAGCTCCCCTTGCTGGTCTGGAGTCAGGAAAGTGTTGGATGCTAGCAAAACCTGATTAGGGGACCCCTCCTTGCTTCCAGGCATGGCATCACCTCTTGTGAGGGAGGCAATGCCACTGTGGCAACCGGACTCCTGGGGTGCCACATTCCCCCCTAGTTAACTCCAGTACTCCCGGACTGAGGATACCTTTTTAAAAATAACAATCAACAATTCACATTACAAACAGTTTACAAAATCTCAAAAATTACAAAAAACCAACAAAAATGTACAGCAATCACTGCGGCGCTTAGTCTTTACACCACAATCCGGGTGACTTAAATTTGGCTGGTGGGAACCGCATCAACCCACTTTGTGTATTGTCCCTGGGCGTGGCTTCAGGGCACTCTTTCGGTGGGCCTGGTCTTCAGCCACGCCTGCGGTTTATTTTTTAGGCCAATTAGTAACTATATCCAACATTGTCCTGACCACACCTAGTCCTGTGGTCCAACTGTCCATAAATTTAACAAATATATACAGGGTGGTCCAACAGTAGGTGGACTGAAAGTGTAATAAGGTTATGAAGGGGGAGATTTATCAAACACTAAATTGCAGCCGCCTGTCTGGATCATCCTGCAATAAACCATGAATTAGACGTGGACGATAAGCTTTCCACCCAATAGATTTCAGGATTCGCATGATAGAAGCTCGTGAAATTCCCAATTCCAAAGACATTCTTCTGGTGGACTTATTTTTGACTCTGAACAAATGTTTCAGCAACAAGTTGTTTATTATCTTCTGTACAGACTGTTTTGGGTCGACCAGTTTTTGGAGTATTAAGGATTGAGCCAGTGGCATTGAATTTGTCACGAATGCAGTAAATGGTTTGTCTCTTTGGGCCTTGAGTACCAAATGTTTCAACCCAATTTGCTCTAACGGTTTCAGCATTTTGAAATTTCCAATACTCTGTTAAAATCCATTTTCTTTGATCTGTATTTAAATTTTTTGCCATTATGTGCTATCTGAATTATCTGAAAAGAAAACAGATTTGGGGGAGATCTGTGAAAACTAGATCTGTGAAACTGTCTCAGTTGCCCTTAGCAACCAATCAGATTCCACCTTTCATTTTCCAAAGAGTCTGTGAGGAATGAAAAGTGGAATCTGATTGGTTGCTAAGGGCAACTGAGCCAGTTTCACTTTACACCATGTTTGATAAATCTCCCCCTTCATAACCTTATTACACTTTCTGTCCACCTACTTTTGGACCACCCTGTATATATATAGCATTATTTAACGATTACAACTATTTATAACATACTCTTTAGTTCTCTTACACTTTAGTTCCTCCAGCGGGCAGGGAGCTGACCTTTAGTACTCCGGGTCGATCTACGTAGTACTTTTGTTGTCAATGACATACCCTGGTCCCTAGTGTCTACCCCTGGTGTGGTGGGTTCAGTGTGAACTACACTACAGGTAGTCTGAGGTAACACCGGTAGGGTGGGTAATCTCCTATGAATTCTTTGACTCACCCTGGGTATGATAGGTTCACTGCTAGCAGAGGGTAGATTCTCCTGATCTGCTGCTGATGAAGCATCTGTCTCTGAGGCCGATTGGTCTCTCTGCTGTTCTGGAGCCTCTGCAGCTTCCGGTGAGGCCGCTTGGAGAAAGGTCAGGACCGGTACCACAATTGCTCTGTTCACCTGCGTCCAAGACCGGGGAAATGCTCCAAGGACTGTCTGGACCATTTCTTCCACCTCTTCTGTGGGCTGAGAGCTGTCTTGGTCTTCTTCTTTGTGTTTCAACTGTTCAGGCCATATCTTCAAGTGGTCTCTTGAGACTGCCGCTGAAGTTTCCCCTCCATCTTTACTGATGAGGCACACTTTGGTGTTATCGTAATTTGAGGGTAGGACGGTGTATGGCTCAACCTCCCACTGGTCATCTAATTTGTGGACTCGTCTTTTCCTCTTAAGTACCTTTTCTCCAGGTGACAAGGGAACTGCAGATGCGTTCTGATTGTAAGTTTTCTCTTGCTTCTGTCTCACCTGGGACAAACTTTTCTCAACACACTCTTGCACCTTGCGGTATTGTTGCTGCCGCTCGGTATCCCAATCCGCATCTGGTGATGTTGTTTCCGGAGTTAGAACTCCCATGTCTAAGTCGATGGGTAGCTTACCAGGTCTTGCTCTCATCAGGTAAGCGGGTGTACAGTTGGTGGAGTTCACCGGGATGTGGTTATATAGGTCCACCAAATATGGTAACTTCTCTGGCCACAGGCTACATTCTTCAAGGGGCAACGTCTTCAACAGGTCTATTACCACCTGGTTCATCTTCTCGCACAACCCGTTGTTCTGGAGATGACACGGCGGCGTCCTGATTTTCTTGCAGCCGTACAAGTTACAGAATTCCTCGAACACCTCTGCTTGAAAGGCTGGACCTTGGTCGGTAAGCACTCGTTCAGGGTAACCGTGCAGACGACAAAAGTGTCGTTGAAACGGTTTGGCTGCTGTCTGAGCCGTCTGATCTTTCACTGACACTACTACCAAGAACCTGGAGTAGTGGTCTACTATGGTGAGAGCGTAGACATAGCGTGACTGGCTTGGGGCTAGCTTCACGTGGTCCAAGGCTACCAGTTCAAGTGGTTGTTTGGTGATTATGGGCTGCAGGGGAGCCCTCTGGCTATCACGGTCTTTCTGTCTCAGGTTGCATGAACCACATTCTCGACACCATCTCTCGATTGCTTTCCTCATGCCAACCCAGTAGAATCGCTCACGTAGCAGGACTTCCAACTTCTTCCACGCAAAGTGTCCTGTAGTGTTGAGCCACCCCCGTAGTGTTCGATTTCGGTTCGGTTCGTCGAACACCCGTGTGTTCGCTGAACTGTTCATCGAACTGTTCGTCGAACACCTTCGAACACAGTTAAAACCAATGGCAGGCAAACAAAAACACATAGAAACACATAGAAAACACCTTCAAAGGTGTCCAAAAGCTGACAAACTGCTCAGAAGACACAACTAACACATGGAAAAGTGACAAGTACATATAGTCATGCGAAAAGAAAAGAGGTGGAGGAGTAAAAGGAGGGGGAGACACAGATATAGGCATGTCATGCCCTTCTAAAATCCAAAAAGTGAGAAGCTGACATGTTCAGTCCGCTCCTGCCCGTGCCACCTCCGCGTCGCCAGGTTTGTGCCAGAGCTGCGGTGAACCCTGACGGCTAGCCCCCCTCTCCCAATACTGGTGCCTGTCCGCTGGTGGGTCGAGCGAGCCCCCCTGTGGTGGAGGCAGCTCTAAGCTTTTTAATTTAAATTGTCTCTCTAATTTGAATGAATACACTTTAAATCCATTTACAAGGATCTATTGGAGGGCAAGTTTCATGCCAGCAGCCGCGTAATTCCAGCTCCAGTAGCGTCCACTAAAGCTGCTGCAGTTAAAAAGCTTTTATAAGGATCGAGCTCGGCTGTCCACCGCAAGGCATCCTACTGCCAGTCCCAGTCCCTATGCCTTGGGGTGCCTCCTGATGCTCTTCACTGAGTATCCCGTGGTCCCGAAGCATTTCCTTTGAAAAAATTAAGTGTCCAAACTACAGGTGGTGTAGCTTGCTTAACAGCCAGGATAATCCGCTGACTAGCAGACACTGCTACTAGGCACAAAGTATTTCCTGGGCTAGATGCAGTTAAAAATTTGTAATTAGATACTCTCGTTGGATGCTGAGAAAGCATTCCATAGAGTCTCCTGGCACGCCATATATGATTCTCTTAAAAAGCTTGGGGTAGGGGTCTAGGGGACCCTTTTATAGCCAAAATCACGGCCCTGTATCGCAATACGTCACCTAGGCTGAAGATAAATGGAACTGTAGCACCCTGAGGGCTCGGTTGCTACAGAGGTATTGCACCTCACCCAGAGGTGTGATATCTCACTCTCAGGTAAGGATGTAGTGTGGATCAGGACCCGACACCTGCATGCATTACACCACATTGCCGTGGGGCAGGGCGACCAATATGCCCCTGAGATGGGCACGACAGTCCCTGTCCCTGGCTGGAGTGGGGGGAGGGAACACTGAGGAAGGGGAACCCTGTAGTGCAGGAGCAGGGAGGAAGCAGTTCCTGGGTGCATTGAGAAGGGAGTATAAAAGGTGGGCACCATCTTAGTTCAGTGCAGAGAAGTCTGAGCAGAAGTGGCAGGGAGCAGGGGCTCTGCATGAGCTCTGCTCCGGAGGCGGGCCTAGTAACAGAGGCCCAGGCCTGGAAGAGGGAGAAGGAAGGAAGAGGAGCGGAGAAGGCTCCAGGAATGAGGAACGAAGGGATCCCAGGGGTGCGGACGGGCGAGTCGCCACCGCACACCCGAATCCACCTGCGTGGAGGGGTCAGGCCAAAGGGGGAGACCGGTCCCCGAAACTAGTGGAGGCAGGAAACGACCCTCAGCTAGAAACAGGAGGCTGTGACATTTTATGTGGCGCAGCCCCTCGCTACACCCGCTAGGAAGGCACCACATAGGGTCAGGGAAACTGGCGCCAAGTTTACCAAGAGGAGGCCCGAGGCAGCCGGACAGAAGGGTTGGTAAGAAAGGCCAGACAAAGGACACACAAAGGGGGTCCTGTGAAGCGCTCCAAAGTTATCTGGGAGTTGTCTGAGCCCCTCACCTGGTGAGCACAGTACGACGTGGGCAGCCGTTACCTGCAGACGTGGTCTGGATAATAAGAACTGTGAGTAAAGGCCCTGGACTGCATCACTGACTCTGTGTCGTTACTCCTGCTGCCCTGCACCATCACCCCCATCCTCCGCATACACTGCCCTGAGGCTATACTCCTCCCGTGGGGAGTTATGCTACGCTCTGCTGCACCCACAACACCAGCCTCAGCGGTCTGCCCTGGAGCGGTGGTTCACTCTGACCGCATTCCATGGGTGGCGTAGTCGGACATTTAAACATCAAAACCACATAAATAGTTCCGCCACTGGTTTGACCGCCCTGAGCCACGGAACCGGGTCGCCACCACGGAGACTACAACCACCAGCATCCACCAAAAAGGGTCCGGCTCCGGGTGTCCCAAGGCCCAGGGGGCGCGTCAGAACATTTTCATCACCTTTCACAATCACCAGTGGGACAAGGCAGGGATGTTCTCTGTCCCCTCTCTTATACATCCTAGTGACGGAGCACCTGCTCTCATCAATTCGCCATAACCCCAATATTAGGTGGATTGAGGTGGGAGGCACCGAGTACAAGTGCTCTCTATTTGCTGATGATGTCCTAGTATATATCACTCAATCACATATATCCATCCATGCTGTTATGGCTGAAATAGATCACTTTGTTACATGGTCAAATTTTAAAATCAATGCAGCGAAGTCTGAGGCCCTCGATGTCTCCCTCCCCAAATCCATATAGGATTCCATCCAGTCCAACTTTCCCTTTGCCTGGCCCTCACAGGGTATCAAGTACTTAGGAATTCCTATTCATAGAGACCTCTCCCATCTATGTTATCTTAATTTTGGGCCCTTTAATGAACAACTCCATACAGACCACGGTTGGCAAGTTAGAACTGTAAGATTCACTACGTGAACCACTGGTGTTTTGTGGAAAAGCACATGTACACTGTGTTCCAAATTATTATGCAAAAAGTGTTTAGGAGTGATAAGGGAAGAATTTGTTTGTTTGTCAGTTAAACTCATATATGGTGATGTGTGTCAGGGCTCTTTATATCACTGTAAGCAATTGCAGACACCTGTGCTAATTAGTTTGGCAGGTGTGTCCAATGAAAGGCAAGACTACTTAAGAAGGCTGTCTCACATTATTAAGCAGCCTACATTTTCTGCCAAAATGGGAAAGAAAAAGGATGTGTCGGCTGCTGAGAAGCAACAAATTGTGGAGTGTTTAGGTCAAGGCATGACTACAATCAACATTGTGCGATGATCAGGATGAAGTGTCTTGGCAATCAAGAAGTATGTAGCTGATTCACAGTACACACGTGTGCGTGCTGATAAGGGCAAATTGAGGACTCTTTCCTACAGGCAATTACGTCAGGTTGAAAGAGCAGCAGCAAAAAAGCCTTGTCATAGCAGCAGACAAGTTTTTGAAGCTGCTGGTGCCTCCAACGTCCCCCGAACAACAAGATGCAGGGTCCTTCAGAGGTTTGCAGCTGTGCATACGCCATCCTGTCGACCTCCTCTATCCACTTCACACAAGCAGAAACGGCTCCAGTGGGCCAAACATTACATGAAGACTGATTTCAAAACTGTTTTGTTCACGGATGAGTGCCGTGCAGCGCTCGATGGTCCAGATGGATGGAGTGGAGGATGGCTGGTTGATGGACACCCCACGCAAACACGGCTACAGCGCCAACAAGGAGGAGGTGGAGTAATGTTTTGGGCTGGAATCATGGGGAGAGAGATTGTCGGCCCCTTTAGGATCCCTGAAGGCGCTAAAGATGAACTCCATAATGTATGTGGATTTTCTCAAACAGCACTTCCTGCCATGGTTCAAGAAGAAGAACCGTGTATTTCACAGCAAGATCATTTTTTTGCATGATAATGCACCATCTCATGCTGCACATAAAACATCTGCATCTCTGGCTGATATGGGCATAAAAGGGGACAAACTTATGGTGTGACCCCCATGCTCCCCTGACCTCTACCCCATTCAGAACCTTTGGAGCATCATTAAAAGGAGTGTCTATGATGGCGGGAGGCAGTTCACATCTAAGCAACAGCTCTGGGAGGGTATTCTGTCCTCATGCAAAACAATTGAAGCAGAAACCATCCAAAACCTGACAAATTCAATGGACGAGAGAGTTCAGAAGCTCCTTTTGAACAAGGGGTCCTATGTGAAAATGTAACATCACCTAGAATAAAGTTTTGAGTTGAAAACTGTTTGATTTCAGTTTCTAACAACCTACTAATGCTTATAATTTCAAAAATGACCATTTTTTTGGTCTTTATTAAAATGAAAAGGTTGATCGAAAAGTTTGGGGGATCTAAGAGTGTGGCAACCCAGTAGTCATGATTACTTCGAATTCTGACAATATGAGGGTCATGCTGCAGGTAGTGCAGCAAGAAGGCACTTATGTGTCTTGCGCATCTCGGAGCCCCAAAATTATTTTCCGGGCTAGATGCAGCTAAAAATTATTATTAATTTTAAATCTGGTGAAGCTTTAGTATAGATGGCCTAATAGGATCAGTGCTGCACACTGCTACAAAGCCCAAATTATTTTCCAGTCAAGATACAGATAAACATGATTAGTAGTTTTAAATCTGGTGGAGCTTATTATAGATGGCCTAATAGAATCAGTGCTGCACACTGCTACAAAGCCCAAATTATTTTCCAGCCAAGATACAGATAAACATGATTAGTAATTTGAAAGCTTAAAACGGTTGGTAGGGTGATTTTAACCAATCATCAAGCTTTTACTCTCCCCAGGATGACACAGGGGTAGAAAAGTCGTTTCGGATCCATGATTTGTTCATCTTTATGAACGTGAGTCTGTCTACATTATCAGTGGAGAGCCGCGTGCGCTTATCTGTCAGCACACCACCAGCAGCGCTGAACACACGTTCAGACAGAACGCTGGCTGGGATATGACAAGATCTCCAAGGCGTAAGTGGCTAGCTCCGGCCATTTATCCAGATTGGAAGCCCAAAAAGAGCAAGGGTCCAGTGACACAGTCATGGCTTCAATGTTTACTTGGAGATACTCCTGTACCATCGTCTCTAGGCGTTGACTATGTGTCAGACTTCTTGTCTCCTGTGGCCTTGCAAAGGATGGGCTAAAAAAGTGGTGAAATGATTCCGCAAAATTGATGTTACCAGCAGATACTGTGGTTCTGTTACGGTTTGAGTGCTGAACACTTGACGGTCCCACGGTTGGCAAGTTGGAACTGTGAGATTCACTACGTGCACCACTGGTATTTTGTGGAAAACACATGTAAGATTCTGCAACAGTCTCTGCTGATACTCCTGCATGCGTGCATCCCTTTCTATGGCAGGAATAATTTCTGCAAATTTACTTTTGTACCGGGGATCTAACAGTGTGGCAACCCAGTAGTCAGGATTATTTCTAATTCTCACAATTCGAGGGTCATGTTGCAGGTAGTGCAGCAAGAAGGCACTCATGTGTGTTGCGCATCCAGGAGCACCAAGTCCCTGTTGTGTTGGTGGCGAGGTAACAATCATGCTTCCTTCCTCTGTCCTCTCCCCCCAACCTCGCACAACAGAAATGTGATCAAGGTCTCCCTCATCTGATGAGTCTTCCATCAGTTCGTCCTCCACTTCTTCCTGCACCTTCCTCACTAGTTTGGCTGCTACCATGCGCCCTGGTAAAACCATCTCCCCCACCCTCACATGCCTGCCGCCTTGGTGCTGCCGGCTGTCTGGACCTTGCAGATGTTAGCCCTTCTGCATACAACTCCTCCTCCTCTACTTCCTCCACCTCCTCTTGTGCCACCACCTGACTCCGAATTCTGTTTAACATGTGCTCCAGCATGTAAATCACCGGAATAGTCATGCTGATAATGGCATCGTCAGCACTAAACATCTTCGTCGCCATTTCAAAACTGTGCAGAAGGGTGCATAGGTCCCTAATCTGAGACCACTCCTCCAGCGTGATTTGCCCCACCTCTGGATCTCATTGGCCCAGGCTATACGTCAGAACGTATTGCACCAGGGCTTGTCGGTGCTGCCACAGTCGCTGCAACATGTGCAGAGTTGAATTCCACCGGGTAGGCACATCGCATTTTAGCCGGTGAAGTGGCAGGCCCAACGACTTCTGTAGAGATGTAAGTCGCTGAGCTGCGGGATGCGAACGGCGGAAGTGAGCACACAGCGACCGTGCCCTCTGCAGAAGGCCATCTAGTCTGGGATAGTGGGCTAAAAATTGCTGGACAACCAGGTTCAACACGTGAGCCATACAAGGCACGTGTGTGACATTGCCCCGGCGAAGGGCCGCACCCAGGTTTGCAGCATTGTCGCACATGGCCTTCCCTAGTTTCAGGTCCAGTGGAGACAACCATTCATGAAATTGGTTCTCCAGAGCTGACCACAACTCCTCAGCTGTGTGACTCACATTTCCCAGACATTTCAATGTAAAAACCGCCTGATGACGTTGAGCCCTACTGCCAGCATAGTAAGGAGGTGTGCAGGATCCCTTCTGCGCAGTTAGAAAGCTTGTGGCATGACCAGACAGGCTTTGGGTGCAGGTGGAAGACCGAGAGGAGGTTGAGGAGGCAGAAGCAGTGGAGCAACTTTGACATAAAGAGGATTGACGCACAACTCGTGGGGACGGCAAGACTTGGACAGCAGCCCCTTGTCCTGCTGTCACTATAGTTACCCAGTGCCCAGTCAGCGACATGTAACGCCCTTGTCCATGCCTACTCGTCCAAGTGTCTGTGGTGAAATGCACCCTGTCACACACAGAGTTTCTCAAAGAAGCGGTGATGTTGTGTGCGACATGCTGGTGGAGCGCAGGCACACCTTTCTTTGAGAAGTAGTGCCGACTGGGCATCTGGTACTGGGGCACTGCAACGGACATAAGGTCTCGAAAATCCTCTGTGTCCACCAGGCGGAAAGGCAGCATTTCTGTAGCCAAGAGCTTGCAGATGGTGAAATTCAACCTCTTAGCTTTCTCATGGCTAGGAGGAAATGGTCTTTTACTTGTCCACATCTGAGGGACCGAGGGCTGGCTATTGTGCTTAGACGGGGTTGATAAGGGTGTCCCCGGCAAACTGCCCGTCTGTGAGGAAGATGCAGGCGGACATGTTAGGTTGCCTTGATCCAAAGGTGGTGCTATCGATGTCGGACAGCGCTCAACACCAGCTGGTGTTACCACCTCCAAAGAAAATGATGACCTGCCAATCACGCTGGCTGTTGCGGGTAAAGAGGTGGCAGGTCTGCGCCCCAAAACAGGTGTGACTGCTGTCCCCCCAGTCACAGAGGATGAAGAGGCCGCGGATGCACAAGATATGGCAGACGGTGGTTGGCCCGGCCGGCTAGGCCGCATTGTAGCACACTGAGCTTCCCACTGCAACTTATGCTTCATGTCCATGTGCCGGTTCATGCATGAAGTACTCAAACTATGTATTTTTTGGCCTCTACTTAGCTTTTGCTGACAAATGTTACAGATAACACGAGTTGGGTCATCTTTATCGATCTGAAAAAATGCCCAGGCTATGCAAGGCTTAGCACCCATGCGACCTGAAGAGCCACCACGACTTGTGGTGAGAGGCAGAGTTGTGTTTGAGGATGCAGTTGTTGACGTGCTTCCAGTACTACGTCTCTGTCCAGGAAGGCGCAACCTGACCTCGTCGTCACTAGCATCTTCCTCCACCTCCTCTGCTGACCTCATCTCTTGGCTGACTGTGGGTTGACAGTAAGTGGGGTCTCCATCCTCATCATCATCACCCTGTGCGTTATCACACCCGTCGTCCTCAGAGCCAACCTGTTCCTGCCCTGACAAAAAACTAAAGTTGTCGCTCCAATCAGGTATTTGAGTCTTATCATCATCTTCCTCATTGTCTCCACCAACAGGAGTTACAGTTTGGGAATGAGGGTCTACATTATGGTCAGAACCTTCTGCGTCTGGTCCTGGATCCGACTCATAAAGATTCTGGGCATCAGTGCAGATCATTTCCTCGTCTGGATTCACAGAAGCGCTGGAGTCGACCTCTGATTCCCAGGCTATAGTATGAGTAAACAGCTCTGCAGACTCAACCATCTGTTCTATCTCATACTCAGACGGGCAGCTGGAGATTTGGGAGCTGTGAGGAAGCAAGTGTGATTGGGGTGACACCTTTGAGGACTGGAGTATTTGTGATGTTGAAGTTGATGTGGAGGAGAGCCCACTTAAAGGAGCACTTGATATCCGTTGAAGCACCTGCTGTTTTTGTGCCTCATCTGGAATTTGTAGCGATTGGCGTGGCCGTAAGAAAGGGATCTTATCACATTGTCCGCTAAAAGAAGTAGACATTTTAGTTTGGCTGGAAGATGGTCTTTCTTCTGCAGATGTTACTGTTGCTTTAACACCTACCCCACGGACACAACCTTTTTTCCCCTTCCCAACACGCCTATTCCCCTTTCCACCAGCAGCAGGCTTTTTCCACTCATTTTGGTGGTTAACTAATTCACAACTCTGGAGTTGTTTGCACAAAAAAACAATGGATGGGAACCGAGCAGAGCTGAGTGGCCAAACTGTGGTATTAGGCCAAAACTATTGGCTGGGTTAGATGCAGAAAAAAATTATATTCAATTTGCAACCTGATGGAGGTCAGTATAGATGGACTAATAGAACAAGTCCCACACACAGCTAGAAGCCCAAATATTTTTTCAGAGGTACTGTAGATGCAGATAAAAATTATTTTTAATTTGCAACCTGATGGAGGTCAGTATAGATGGACTAATAGAGAAAGTCCCACACACTGCTAGAAGGCCACATATTTTTTTAGAGGTAGATGCAGAAAAAAATATATTCAGTTTGCAACCTGATGGAGGTCTGTATAGATGGATTAATAGAACAAGTCCCACACACAGCTAGAAGCCCAATATTTTTTCAGAGGTAGATGCAGAAAAAAATATATTCAGTTTGCAACCTGATGGAGGTCAGTATAGATGGACTAATACAACAAGTCCCACACACAGCTAGAAGCCCAATATTTTTTCAGAGGTAGATGCAGAAAAAAATATATTCAGTTTGCAACCTGATGGAGGTCAGTATAGATGGACTAATACAACAAGTCCCACACAGCTAGAAGCCCAATATTTTTTCAGAGGTAGATGCAGAAAAAAATATATTCAGTTTGCAACCTGATGGAGGTCTGTATAGATGGATTAATAGAACAAGTCCCACACACAGCTAGAAGCCCAATATTTTTTCAGAGGTAGATGCAGAAAAAAATATATTCCATTTGCAACCTGATGGAGGTCTGTATAGATGGATTAATAGAACAAGTCCCACACACAGCTAGAAGCCCAACATTTTTTCAGAGGTAGATGCAGAAAAAAATATATTCAGTTTGCAACCTGATGGAGGTCTGTATAGATGGATTAATAGAACAAGTCCCACAGACAGCTAGAAGCCCAATATTTTTTCAGAGGTAGATGCAGAAAAAAATATATTCAGTTTGCAACCTGATGGAGGTCAGTATAGATGGACTAATACAACAAGTCCCACACACAGCTAAAAGCCCAATATTTTTTCAGAGCTAGATGCAGAAAAAAATATATTCAGTTTGCAACCTGATGGAGGTCAGTATAGATGGACTAATACAACAAGTCCCACACAAAGCTAGAAGCCCAATATTTTTTCAGAGGTAGATGCAGAAAAAAATATATTCAGTTTGCAACCTGATGGAGGTCTGTATAGATGGATTAATAGAACAAGTCCCACAGACAGCTAGAAGCCCAATATTTTTTCAGAGGTAGATGCAGAAAAAAATATATTCAGTTTGCAACCTGATGGAGGTCAGTATAGATGGACTAATACAACAAGTCCCACACACAGCTAAAAGCCCAATATTTTTTCAGAGCTAGATGCAGAAAAAAATTATATTCAATTTGCAACCTGATGGAGGTCAGTATAGATGGACTAATAGAATGATGCTATGCCCAAAAGATTTTACTTCACTAGGTGCAGTAAAAAAATTGGTATTCTATACACAGGTGGTATATCTTGCAACACAGATAGGCTACTCCACTGACTAACACACTCTGCAATAGGCCAAAAAGGATTAGCTTTGCTAGATTCAGCCAAATGCTGTGAAAAAAACTTGCACAGCACTGGCACAGACCTGCCTGGCAAAAACTGATAGGAACTGATGTAACCTAGTCCTGAAAAGGACTCCAATTACAATTAGTCTTTACTCCCACAATCTATCTATTTAAGAGCAGAGACCTGCCTGATAAAAGTCGTAGGAAATGCTGTAACCTAGTCCTTAAAAGGACTGCAATCACAACTATTCCCTACTCCCAAGCTATCTGTAGATTTGTGCGAAAATTGGCTTGAAATTAACAAGGTATAGCGCACACAGCAACAGCGGTGCCGTCTAACACGCAGCTGCAGCAGTGAGAAAATGGTGGCGACGGGGAAAATGGCTTGGTCTTATAGGGCAAGGACATGTGACATACACTGCCAATGACACATGCCCTTGCTTGTGTGAAAAAAAGCACTTTGCTCCGTGTGTGCGCTGCTGATAGGCTGACAGATTGCACCTCCCCACTGTAAATGCGGGAAAGAGAAAAAAAAAATGGAGATCTTCATTGTTCCTGCAGAGATCCATCCCCTGCCCCTCCCCCCACCCCTCTGTACACTCAAACTGCGTATTAACATTAATTTTCATCATTACTGAGAAAAAATCCAGTTATGATTTTGGTGCACGAACAGTTATCGAACATAACCTCGAACAGCCGAATTTTTCTCAAATTGTTCGTGTTCGCCGAACGGCTCGAACACCGCCCAAAACAGCTCGAATTTGAGATTGGCGAACAGTTCGAGTAGAACAACGCTCATCTCTAGTGTCCTGCTCCATCGTGGTACGCTTCTAAGACCATTGACGCATCGCGCCTCGGGACTACCACCTGCCAGACCAGTTCGTGTGTCCGGGAGTTGATGCTTTTTCGACACAGCTTTCCCTCGTAGATGAACAGTTTGCCTTTCTCTTTCCACAACTGTTGGGTCTCCTGTGGAGCATCTGGATCAGGGTACGAGTCAGCTTGTGTCAGCAACTCCTTTACCAGGTGGACAGCCGGGTCGCTGTCCTGCGTCTCTGCCAATCCATGGTGGGGCAATGGGTTGAACGTGGCCTCTCTGTTGGCGGAGCGCTTGTCCCTCACACAGTGGAAGCACTGGGTCACCCCGTGACGATGGAAAGCGGGTAGCTCTATCTCCTCCAGCTCTTCCGGGTCTTCTCCCCCATCTGGCAAGTTGGGCATCCTGGACAGCGCATCAGCATTAGTGTTTTTATGCCCCGCCCGATACTTGATGGTAAACTCGTAGTTAGACAGTCGGGCCATCCATCGTTGCTCTAGGGCACCAAGCTTCGCAGTCTCCAGGTGCGTCAGCGGGTTCTTGTCTGTGAAGACTGTAAATCTGGAGGAGGCTAGGTAGTGTTTGAAGCACTCTGTTACAGCCCAGACTATGGCTAAAAACTCCAACTTGAAGGAACTATAGTTGTCGGGGTTCCTTTCCGAAGGACGGAGCTTCCTGCTGGTGTAGGCAATCACTCTCTCTTTGCCCTGCTGTACCTGGGACAGCCCCACTCCCAATCCCCTGTTGCTGGCATCCGTATGAAGTATAAATGGTTGGCCATAGTCGGGGTAGGCCAGGTCTTCGTCTCCAGTAAGAGCCATTTTCAGTCGAGTGAAAGATTCGTCTTCTGGTTTACCCCATTTGAACGGAGGCTTCGGGTTCTTGGCCTTCTTGGACTGGCCCACTAAGAGGTCCTGCATGGGTGCCGCTATGTTGGTGAAACCCTTGATGAATCTCCTGTAGTAGCCTACCAGCCCGAGGAACTGCTGCACTTCCTTGATAGTAGAGGGTCTTGGCCAGTCCTTAATCACGGTGACTTTTTCAGGGTCTGGTGCTACACCTTGGGGGCTTACCACATGACCTAGGTACTGCACCTTGGGCTTTAACAGGTAGCACTTGGACGGCTTTACTTTCAGGCCCTAACCAGATAGGGCTTCGAACATCTCGGCCAGGTGCTTCATGTGCTCTTCATATGCCTTTGAATAGACAATTACATCATCTAGGTACAGCAGGACGGTTTCTAAGTTTTTGTGTTCCAAGCAACACTCCATTAACCGCTGGAAGGTTCCTGGGGCGTTGCAGAGCCCGAATGGCATGCAGTTGAACTCGCTGAGGCCCATTGGTGTTGTAAACGCGGTCTTTTCTCTGTCCGCCTCTGCCACAGGAACCTGCCAGTACCCACTGGTGAGATCCAAAGTGGAGAAATAGTTAGCTGATCTCAATGCTGCTAATGATTCCTCAATTCTGGGTAATGGGTAGGCGTCCTTATGTGTAATGCGGTTAAACTGCCTGTAATCAACACACATCCGCATTGTACCATCTTTCTTTCTGACGAGAACTAATGGAGCTGCCCAGGGGCTACAACTATCTCTGATCACCCCAGCCTCCTTCATCTCCTGTAACATTCCTTTGGCATATTGATAGTGAGCTGGGGGTACAGGCCGGTACCTCTCTTTAATTGGCGGATGATCTCCTGTGGAGATATGATGTTGGATCCCTTTTACCTGCCCAAAGTCTAGTTGGTGTTTGCTAAAGACTCGCTCATATTCTTGGACCACCCGGTATACTCCATGCTTTTGGTGCAAAGGGGTGGAGTCTGTGCCCACTTGTAGCTTCTGACACCAATCCTCCATCTGCCCCTTGGAGCCGTTATCCTCCGCCGGTTTGGATGGAGGCAAGGGTTCCACTGTCTTTATTGCGTTGTTACTGACAGTGAACAGCTTAGCAAGGGTAGCATACCGGGGTAAATGGACCTATTTCTCCCCACAATTCAGGATGCGTATTGGTACTCTCCCCTTGCGGACATCGACTAGCCCCCTGGCTGTCAAGATGGTGGGCCTACTATCGAGAGTACACAGGTTCTACCAGGGCCTGATAATCTTGACCCCTGAGACCTATTGCTGCCCGACACCATATTATCATTTCACTCCTAGGGGCATTGCAATGGGGAATGGATCACTCATCCTGACACTGCCAACTTCTCCACCAGACAGCTCTACCTGTTGTCTTTTCATCAGGGCTCTGATCTCCTTCTGCAGAACTCGCTGCTGACTGGAACTGGCAGTCTCTGCGACCTGCTGCAACAAAAGAATAATTTCCCCAAGACAATTCTCTAACACATTGGTGCCTATAGTTATCATAGGATGACTTTCTCGGCGATCAATATCAACAATAATCATTCCTTGTGATGGCAGTTCTACTCGGCCAACTTTTATGGTCACCTCTTTTTACCCCACCTGAGGCAAGGGCTGACCATTGCTGGCATAGATATTAAGATGTTCATCTGGACGGCGGGTAATGTCTGAATCAGTCCAGTATTTTTTATAAAGGATATATGGCTTCGTTGTCACCTGGGACCCAGTGTCCAGCAGTGCGTTCATCCAGATGCCATCAAGCACAACAGGCAGGACCGGCCGTCCTCCCACGTACTTGTCTCGCCAGCTTTGTGGGCCTGGTCGTCTTACTCCTGAGGGTTGGCCCTCTGCCCCAGGGGTTGCTCGTTTAAATTACAGAATCTTGCGTAGTGCCCCGCCTTTTGACAGCGGCGGCAGATGGGTTGTCCGTCCTGGTCGTAGCAATCGCTGTTCCTACCTCTGGTCGGTGGAATTCTTCTCTGTCGTCGCCACGGGATGACATCTGGACTGGAAGCCAGCTGGATCTTTTCCTTTGGAGACACTTGCATGGCCTGCACGGTTTTAGTTAGTGTAGCCACACTTTTGGTCAGCTCCTGGACCTGAAGGCGTAGGTCTGCAGACGGGTCACTGTCTAGAGCCTGCGCGTCAACCTCCACAGGTGCTGGGGGAAAGGACGCCACCTCCTGGTGGTATGTGATAGCTGGGCGCCGGAGGGATGCAGTGCCACCAGGGGTTTGTTCTCGCAGCACCCGGATGGCTTGGTCTTTAAATTGCGCAAAGTCCAGATCAGGGTTTTGTAGAGCCATAATGCACAGCTGTGTCCGGTGAGCGTTAGACAGGAGCCCCTCAATAAACTGCTCAGTTAACAATCTGTCCTCGTCTCGCACACTGTCGGGGTCCACCTGTTTAATGGCCCGCAGCGCCTCCTGCAGGGTTAGAGCATAGTCCCGTACACTGTCCTGCACCCTTTGTTTGCACCCGTAGAACTTCATTTTAATTTCTGCTGCGGTGCGGGTGTCAAAGGTATCCTTCAACCTGGCCAGAATTTCCTTGACAGTGCCTTTGTCCCTGCCCGGCCAGGACTTCACCTCTCTCTAGGCTGCACCAATTAGCTGTCCTATGAGGATGCTGACTTTTTGCTCCTTAGACAGGGGGTACACTTTAAACAAACTGCACAGTCTCTCCTCAAAGTCGTTCAGGGTGTGCGACTCCCCTGAGTACTGGGGCAACCACGCCGCCCCTGGTATATACAGCATCGATAATGGCATTACAGTGGCAGCGGCCGCGGCTGAATCCTCTTCTCGGTTGGGCATCTTCCTCCCCCCTAGTGAACCTCAGCCAGGTCCTCAGCGTCTGCTGACGTACCAGTATGCTGCTCTGCAGGTGGAAGGATCTCTTACCCAGCAGTTCCGGATCGGGGCCTCCTGCTTCCCCTCGGCTGAAGGCAAATGACGTGATAACACAGTTCAGTACAGTCTATGGCACACAGGACCGGGTTATACCGGGCTTCGTGAATCCTGTTCGTGACGCCAAGTTGACGCGCCCCCTGGGCCGTGGGGAACTCGGTGCCGGGCCGGTCGTTGGTAGGGGAGATGTCACAGTGGCGGTGACCCGGTCCGTGACCCAGGGAGGTCAATAAAAGAGGATATTTACAGGGGATTTATAGTTTTTATATACAGTTCGTGACGCCACCTGTGGTATGCGGCTATATGGAGCCGCCGCTGCTGTGCAGAACATCTGGAGCTGATGTTAGTGCAGCAGAGTTGGTTCAGCTCTCCACAGGCAGAGCTCAGCTCCAAGGCAGGAAGTAGTAATTTTATAGATGTTGCGGTGCGGTGTAGTGCAGAGGATGGCGCAGTTAATAATCAGTCCACAACTTAATGGCGGTTTCCTTTTATCTTTACTTGCGGTGGTTAGGCAGACCGGGGCACGGGTACTAGCTGGTAGTAGAGGTCCGGGTGGCCTGGAAACAAGTTGGGGGATCCACCTAGCCAGGTGGTGTTGTAGGCCTTCCCTTTGCGCTACCTCTTTGGACCTGCTGTGTATAGCTATGCTGCGGCCCTCGTCCCTGAGTAAAACGTCTTCATGCTCACCCGTTTGGCAGGCAGCTCGGGCCTTCCTGGAGTGTCGCTCCCACATGGCGGTGCAGGGCCCTATGGTGCTGCTGAGCCTCCGGGCGTCTGATGGGGCCAGGAGACCTGCATTCTCCTGCCCTACCGTTTCTGCTGCTGGGCTTTCGGAGCCCCACAACCTCGGACTCCGGTGTCCGGGTCTTCTGCGCGTCCCTCTGGGGTGAACTGCCGTGCAGCTCCACTCCCTAGGTCTTTCCTCGTCTACGTCCTGCCTTCAACTTGTTACGGATCCGGGTGGTGGAACCTCTGTGCTGAGGTGCAAGGAGGGACCAGAAGGGCGTAACTAGGTATCAACTCGGACCGACCAAGGTCGTACAGCAGCTCAATCGACTCCATGACCAGAGAGGGACCGAGCAGAGGGACCAGGTGCTACTCTGGGGACGACCTTGTAAGGGATCAGGTGACTCCCACGGGTCAGAAGGCAGGGACTGACCGGTACAGCAGATGAGCACGGCAGGCAGGCTGACGGATGATCTGGGCAGACGGACTGGCAGACACGGCAGGTAACAAGCTGGAGCCTCCAGGTAGGCTGGCTGGCAGGCACGGCAGATAACGGGCAGGTGCTTCCAGGTAAGCAGGCGGGCAGAGCCCATAAACAGACTGGTGGACTGGCAGTAGGCAGACTGTCGGGCTGGAGAGTAGACAAGCAGACGGACTGGACTAGTAATCCGGATGGCGGACTGGACTTGTAGTCTGGCTGGCGGGCTGGACTTGTAGTCTGGCTGGCGCGCTGGACTGGTAGTCAGGCTAACAGCGGGACCTGAGGGCTGAAGAAGAGTATCACACACAAAGCTACAACCTTGCACGGGCACCTCCATATTGGAGGAGGTGCCTTTTATAGGGGAAGTCCGCCGGCCATTGGCCGGGGACTTTTTAGGACGGCGCGCGCGGCCCCTTTAAGAGGGCGGGAGCGCGCACGCGCGGCATAAGCACAGGGCCAGGGAAGCTGCGTGCACCAGCAGCAGCTGCAGGGAGGCCAGAAGACGCCAGAGCAGGACCGCGGCGTTAAGGGGGACGGCGTCTCTGCCAGGCAGGAGGCAGAGACGCCGATGCTACACAACTCCTGTCTGCTCTCCTCAGACTAACTAACCCCGCCTCCAGATCCCAGTTGCTAAGGGGAGGAGCTCCCCTTGCTGGTCTGGAGCCAGGAAAGTGTTGCATGCTAGCAAAACCTGATTAGGGGACTCCTCCTTGCTTCCAGGCATAGCATCACCTCTTGTGAGGGAGGCAATGCCACTGTGGCAACCGAACTCCTGGGGTGCCACAGCAACATCCGGGAAGCCGTGGCAGACATCGCTGGACGCCGGCAGGAGAGGTGAGTATCCCGATCCACGACTTCAATCGCAGCATTGCGGGGGTTAATGTGCCGGGAGAGGTGCGGGACCACTCCCTGCACATAGCACTGGGTGTCAGCTATGACAATCAGCTGACACCCGGCGGTGATTGCGCCCGCACAGCCTGTGTGCGGGTGCAATCGCAAAGACGTACTAATTCGTATCAGGCTCTTAAGTCCCAGGGCGCAGATACGTATTAGTACGTCTTGGCTTTAAAGGGGTTAAGGACTATCAGCTGGGGATTTGCCGGTATGAGACCCGGTAATGGGGGGTATGTATGTATTATACATACTCCTGTGTAGTGGGCGCTGCCTCATTCTCCATGCACTTGTATCGATCGAGGCTGCTCCTTTTAGTCGGACACGCCCACTGGCCATCCACATCACTAGATGGGGCGTGGCCTCGCTCCATACAAGTGTATGGAGTAAGGCGGCGCTTAATGGTCGGGAGTATGTATAGCGTATACATAGACTCCGGTCCCGGATTTCATACAGGCGAATCCCCGCAGTGCACAGTGCCTGTACTGGGGGGATTCATAAGTTTGCAGTCACACAGAGTGACTGTAGACTTATCACTTTTGACCAGACAACCCCATTAGGCTTAGTGTTCTGGTGTGCTGTACATACGCACACTAAGTGTATACCACTACCACCAGCCAGGACACAATTCTTAGGACGCCGGGCAGCAAATTTAGAAAATCCTATTTTGGCAGAAGTTGAATTTAAAAAAAAATCGGAGCTCTCTTTCAAACTGGCAAGAACCAGCCTCTTATGGACATGAGTTTTCTTACCATTCACTTTCATAGACACACCATCTTTTTTGCCAAGTATCTCACGTTATCACTATTTTAAAAACCTTTCACTGTATCTACTATAGATTTATCTAATGATTTGCATGGTTTAAGATAAGGACAAGTCATGAAACTTTTTTTTTTTTTTAATTTGGAAAAACATTGACTCAGCACTTTTAGACCACAGGCTGAGCAGCTCTGAATTCGAGATTTTCAAATTGACACTGTTCATATAGTTATTTTTTGAAGTATGATCCCTTTGAGATCCCAACTTGAATTTTGGTACAGATGTGGATAGGAGCATAGGAGGCACATGTGAATTTTTTGAAAATGTTATATCATATAGTTTTTTGGAAATGCGTTTCAAAATTTTGCATGCGAGTCTGTATGGGTATAATATTAACAAAGATATTTTTGTGGCATATCGGGAGAAAGCCTGTACAGTTCTAAGTGTAATGGTGCTTTTTCCATTTCTATATCTTGGTTCTGGCCTGAGTTATGAGGAGAAACGTAAAGGCATGCAACACAGAAATTCTCATTTTTTCAAACCTTTGAAAATGAATTAAAAAACAATAAAATATATCGATTTTTTTTTTCTTCACATTTTGCATTCTCTAACACACTATTACCAAAGAACAAAATCTCAAAAGAATTAAAATTATAGAGGAAAAATTCATTGGTTCACTTGACATAGAATGACCCATAAGTCTTTGTAATAGTTATAAACTCAGAAGAAGATAGCTGGACAGCACATCTAACAACAACTCTTGTGGATCAAAATCGTTGATGCAAGTCTATTTTTCAGACTGTCAAAATGGAGAAGTTGGAGAAACTTCTATTGAAACTCTGATCAATGTCTGATCAGAAAAATCAGTCAATTTTTTATGTGGAAAGTACTGGCATCTGAAAAAGCCTTTAGTATGTACTGTTGGTATTGGTGAAAGATTTTGCGTAAATCTGATTGCCAATGATGTACATGCTGATAGTAATATTGTATGGATATAATTATGTTTTATTACTTATTACTATTGTAATAGTTTGGCACTTTCTATAAAATAAAATGATTTTGAAAAAGAATGAAAAATAAAATAATTTGCTACTCGAAAGTGTGGGTCAGTCAAGTTTTTCTCACCCAAAAATACCTTTGTGGAGTTTGCTTTTTGCACTGCAACACATTCATGTTGAAACATGAACAGAAGTGGGCCTTCCCCTTGTTGCCTTTTTTTCTCCCCTTAGTATTACTTTTTTTTTAAATACGTCATATGGCTCCAGATATATGGAGTATTTCCATTTAGTGCTAATTTTTATAATCTTTACCAAAGGAACGTTGCTTACAGGATTACAGGGTGTGTATTCAGGCTGCTCTGCATTATGACCCTATGAGCAACACCACCTTGTTAAAAATAAAAACTTAAAAAATTAGCACGAAATAAAAACCATATAGCATGTCAAAAAAAAATTGAATACTTAGGGGGAAACGAGACTAAAATAAGAGCACAAAGGCCATTTTTGTCATGGTGACAGGTCCTCATTGAACTTTACAGCTGGGACAAGGAAGTCAGGCAGTCAAAAATCTCCTGGCATTGCAGGCTCTGAACCCACAAGTAGATTGTACTGGTACATAGATATACTGTACATTACTACATAACAGTGTACTTCTATTTATCAGCATTCTAAGGCTGTGTGCCCACGATGCGTTTTTTAAGCGTTTCCGCAGCGGCAAAAACGCTGCAGAAACACTTAAAAAACGCATGGTAGAAGGCCTGCCATGTCCCCGAATGATAATCCGCATGTGCTGTGCACATGTTGCGGAAATTCCCGCTGCGGATTATCATTGCGGAAAAATCCGCAGCACTACCAATTTTTTTGCGAAAGCGCTGTGTTTTCGCCGCCATTGACTTGCATTGAATTGCTTGGATTCCGCATCACTGCATCTGTAGATGCGGAATCCAAGCTTTTCAATGTGCGGATGGTACCCGGGTCTGGGAGAGAGGAGACTCTCCTCCGGACCCGGGTACCATAGAACCTGTAAAAAAAAATAAAAAATAAATATCATATTTACCTTCTGATGGCCCGCGGTGTGCTTGTCCTCCCTTGCCCGCAGATCGCGGTGGACTGAAGGACCTGCGCTGACGTCATAGTCATGTGACGGCAGGTCCTTCAGTGTACCGCGAACTGCTGGCAGGGAGGACGGAGGGAAGTAAGACTGCGGGGGCCATCGGAAGGTAAGTATAGATTTATTTATTTATTTTTTTGCCATTCTTTCGGTCACACTATGTAAATCCATGCCGTTTGCATGGATTTATATAGTGTGACCAAGTTGTCAAGCACTTTTCCAAGTGCTAAAATCGCTTGGAAAGCGCTTGTCAACCGCATGCGGAAATGCATGTGAAGAACACTTCACATCCACATGTCCCTGGCAGGAAAACGCATGTACAATCCGCATGTACAATCCGCATGTACAATCCGCATGTACAATCCACATGTACAATCCGCATGCGTTTTTTATGCCAGGGAGATGCAGAAACGCTCAGGAAAAAATCCTGAGCATTTCTGCATCGTGGGCACATAGCCTAAGAGTGAAGAAAAAGGTCAGTTTTTTTTTATTTCTACAAAACTATGAAACAATAATGAAAAACAAATACTAAAATGTAATTTTCTCTTTTTTTCTGGGAGATCTGGTCTCCGCGAGAATTTAACCCATAATGTCTCTCATAGCAGGCAGTAGCTAAAGCTATGAGCCATAGTCTCCAATTACATCATTGGGAAAATTTGGTATACTTGAAGCTGCATTGCAGGCTCTGTTCCCACAGGCAGATGATGCAGGTACATAGAGATACATCTGTTCTCAGCAGTGTATTTCTATATAACAAGATTCTAGAGGGAGAATAAAAGAAAGATTTTTTTTCTTACTATAAAATTACTAAAAAATAAACAATTACAATAATGTCATTTTTACTTTACTTTTTAAAAAAAATAAAATAAACATCACAGATCAGCAAATAACAGACATACAGGTGCGACTCACAAAATTAGAATATCATCAAAACGTTAATTTATTTCAGTTCTTCAATACAAAAAGTGAAACTCATATATTATATAGAGTCATTACAAACAGAGTGATCTATTTCAAGTGTTTATTTCTGTTAATGTTGATGATTATGGCTTACAGCCAATGAAAACACAAAAGTCATTATCTCAGTAAATTAGAATACTTTATAACAACAGCTTGAAAAATGTTTTTAAATTCCAAAATGTTGGCCTACAGAAATGTATGTTCAGTAAATGCACTTGTGGCGCCCCTGCGGGTCCAGTTGCCACAGAGGTACTGCACCTCACCCAGAGGTGTGGTACCCCACTCCCAGGTAAGGAAGGAACACTACCCGGGACCCACACACCTGCATCCAGCACTACACCACTCTAGACCAGCAGACAGGGCAAGATGCACTTGGTCACGGCTGAGCCCTTTCCCCGGCTGGAGGAGGGGGGACCAAAGAAGAGGGAACCATGTAGTGGGTGTGGGTGGAGGAAGCAGCAAAGAGGAGCACCCTAGCAAAGGGTATAAGAAGAAGGGGAACCTTCTAGAAGGGGATCAGTCAGGGCTGTAAGCCCAGGAGGGAGGTCCTGCTTGTGACAGGTCCAGACAGGAGGGGGCCCAGAGTAAGGGGCCCAGAAGAAGGAATAAGAGACAGAGGGGATCTCAGGGGCACGGGAGCGCAGACGCTTTCCGTGGGACCCGCATCCACCCGACCGCCGTCGAGTGGAGGGACCAGGCCGCAGAAGGGGACCGGCCCCAGACTAGTGGAGAACAACCAGGCTCAGCTAGCCAACCAGAGGCCGCAGCATTTTCAAGGTGTTGCAGCCGAAATCCACAATTACATCGATAAAAAGGTGGCCACATAGGGTCCAGGGGACTGAGAGTAAGTCGCCCGACAAGGCCCGAGGCCACTGGCTTGGGACACTGATTGTGAGGCACAGGGCAGGAGGGTGAGAGCCAGTGCAGGGAGATGGCCGAGAGGCACATAAGAAGGGGATCCCGACTAAGTGTACCTGAACTGGCTGGGAGTTGGCAGGATCCCTTCCTTGGAGAACACAGGACGACGTGGGTGGTTATAACCAGCTGCAGTGATAACCTGAAACTGCCGGAGAACTGTGAGTAAAGCCTGAAGACTGCACCCCACTATATCCTTGATTTATTGCTGCATCACCAGCCCTGCACTACACTGTCCCTGCCAACAACATCTACCTCATCAAGTCCTATATACTGCCCTGGGGCTTAGGTCTGCCCGTGGAGAGCTGCACTATCTCTACTGCGTCATCATCAGCCCCAATGGATCTGCACCGAAGCAGCGGCCCCCTATAGCCACATACCACGGGTGGCATCATGAACATTATCCCCAAATCTTTATTGCCCCAATTGACTCTTCACTTTATTTTATTGACCGCCCTTTGCCACGGACCGGGTCACTGCCACCGTGACAACCCCAATAGAAAAGGACCGGACCGGCTACCGAGTTACTCACGGCCCCAGGGGGTGTGTCAACTTGGCATCACAAACAGGATGAACCGACCCATTGCAACGGGTCCTGTGTGCCACAAAGACTGTATATAGCTGTATAAACCGCAGCCATTACTGTAGCACATACGGAGTTAATGATATGTGGGGTGTCCCATCGTGGGCGGAGCCTCGGAAACAGTGCCAAAATAAGCCCCTCCACTTGCATAGACTGTACCAGAGTTGTCTGTCACTCAGGCTGAAAGGTGCCAGCCTTCCCCTTTGCATCAGACTGAGGGGGGAGATTATCGCCTCCCCCTGCAAAGGGATGTGTGATCCCATCCATCTCATCCATCCCAGCTGCTGCAGCTCTGTGCTGTGTGATCCCATCCATCCAGCTGCTGCAGCTCTGTGCTGTGTGATCCCATCCATCCAGCTGCTGCTGCCCTGTGCTGTATGATCCATACACCCATCCGACGATCCCATATGCTGCAGCTCTGTGAATACAACACAAGTGTGAGAAGCTGTGCAGCAAGAGTGCGGCTGTACAGTGACCAGCAGAGCAGTCTCGGTGACCGGCTGTGCAAGGAGCGACAACACAAGCATCCAGAGTGGTGAGTCCTACCCCGGCAAGGGTGAACTAGGAAGGGAGAAAGATGCCCAACTTAGGCGAAGCTCCAACAGAGGGTGCGGCCGCAGCCCCCATAATGCCACTGTCTATGCCATACATTCCAGGAGCGGCCTGGTTACCACAGTACTCAGGGGAGAGGGGGTGGTATGTGCTTGATGTGCGGAAGGCGAGCATGGAGGACATGCCCCTGACTTCTGGTGTTGCTGATCCTGGCCATCCACAAGCAGCTTCTGCTCCGGCTGCAGCTAAGTACCCCAGAGACAAAGTAACCTACACCCGTCACCATGGAGAACATGGGTGGTACGCCCTGAATGTGTGCAGAATGGAGGAGGAGAACGCACCCCTGCCATCGGAGGCTGATGACCCGGCAGGGCCATCTAGTGGTGGACAAATGCTTCCCTGGAGGGAGCACCACTACTAAACTGACCTGAAACAAATCAGAAAACTGTATATAGTTACCCGGAAGGGTATTGATATAATCTATGTGTGAAAAGTTTTTGTTCATGTTGTGTATACCCGGTTAAGAAAAAGGACACTATGGTTGTGGACAGTGAACTGCCAGAACTTTTATTGTAAAAAGTTAGCACCTCTTAAGGTGCTTCTTGTTGGTTTTATCGACCTCTGAACAAAAACTCGTTTGGAGTGGCCGAACACGTGGTCAGGGCTGTAAGCCCAGGAGGGAGGTCCTGTTTGTGACAGATCCAGACAGTTGGGGGCCCAGAGTAAGGGGCCCAGAAGAAGGAAGAAGAGACAGAGGGGGTCTCAGGGGCACGAGAGCGTGAACGCTCTCCGTGGGACCCGCATCCACCTGACCGCCGTCGAGTGTAGGGACCAGGCCGCAGAAGGGGACCGGCCCCAGACTAGTGGAGAACAACCAGGCTCAGCTAGCCAACCAGAGGCCACAGCATTTTCAAGGTGTTGCAGCCGAAATCCACAATTACATCGCCGAAAAGGTGGCCACATAGGGTCAAGGGGACTGAGAGTAAGTCGCCCAACAAGGCCCGAGGCCACTGGCTTGGGACACTGATTGTGAGGCGCAGGGCAGGAGGGCGAGAGCCAGCACAGGGAGACGGCGAAAGAGGCACATAAGAAGGGGATACTGACTAAGTGTACCTGAACTGCCTGGGAATTGGCTGGATCCCTTCCTTGGAGAACACAGGACGATGTGGGCGGTTATAACCGGCTGCAGTGATAACCTGGAACTGCCTAAGAACTGTGAGTAAAGCCTGAAGACTGCACCTCACTGTGTCCTTGATTTATTGCTGCGTCACCGGCCCTGCACTACACTGTCCCTGCCAACAACATCTACCTCATCAAGTCCTATATACTGCCCTGGAGCTTAGGTCTGCCCGTGGAGAGCTGCACTATCTCTGCTGCGTCATCATCAGCCCCAGTGGATCTGCACCGCAGCGGCAGCCCCCTATAGCCATATACCACGGGTGGCGTCACGAACATTATCCCCAAATCTTTATTGCCCCAATTGACTCTTCACTTTATTTTATTGACCGCCCTTTGCCACGGATCGGGTCACTGCCACCGTGACAACCCCAATAGAAAAGGACCGGCCCGGCTACTGAGTACCCCACGGCCCCAGGGGGCGAGTCACACTCAATACTTGGTAGGGGCTCCTTTTGCATCAATTACTGCATCAATGCGGCGTGGCATGGAGGCGATCAGCCTGTGGCACTCCTGAGGTGTTATGGAAGCCCATAACACCTTCAGCTCGTCTGCATTCTTGGGTCTGGTGTCTCTCATCTTCCTCTTGACAATACCCTATAGATTCTCTATGGGGTTATGGTCAGGCGAATTTGCTGGCCAATCAAGCACAGTGATACTGTTGTTTTTAAACCAGGTATTGGTACTTTTGGCAGTGTGGACAGGTGCCAAGTCTTGCTAGAGAATTAAATTTCCATCTCCAAAAAACCTTGTTGGCAGAGGGAAGCATGAAGTGCTCTAAAATTTCCTGGTAGACGGATGCGCTGACTTTGATCTTGATAAAAGACAGTGGACCTACACCAGCAGATGACATGGCTCCCCAAACCATCGCTGATTGTGGAAACTTCACACTAGACCTCAAGTAACTTGGACTGTGTGCCTCTCCACTCTTCCTCCAGACTCTGGGACCTTGATTTCCAAATGAAAATTTGAACTCTGGGACATTGTAGAGTGTGTCAATGACTGCCTTCTGGACATCTGTCAAGTCAGCAGTCTTCCCTATGATTGTGGAGCCTACTAAAACAGAGTAAGGGTCCTTTTTAAAAGCTTAGGAAGCCTTTGCATGTGTTTTTGGTTAATTATTTCAATTTACTGAGATAATGACTCTTGTGTTTTCATTGGCTGTAAGCCATAATCATTAATATTAACAGAAATAAACACTTGAAATAGATCACTCTGCTTGTAATGACTCTAAATAATATATGAGTTTCACTTGTTGGATTGAAGAACTGAAATAAATTAACTTTTTGATGATATTCTAATTTTGTGAGATGCACCTGTATTTGTGTCCACGGAATCGTAACGACCCACACAACACAGCAATATTTATTGTAAAAAAATGGCGTGATTGATTTTATTGCTTTATTAAATCCATAAAAAAGTTATAGAAAGTAACGCACTGCACGATTCAATAACAGTAATCTCTGATTACTGCATGTTTGCCGGATTTCTTTTATGCATTTTGCAGATTTGAAGCAGCGTTTTTAATACTTTTCTGCTAGCACAGAAAAGCTTTGATTCTGCACTTAAAACTACAACTGCACTTTTTTATGAATATACGTTATTTTCAAGCTCTACGTAGACGCCTGTAGAGAAAAAAGCACCAAAACCGCACAGTACAACAGCGTCTTTAGATGCACAGATGGTGGGAGTCTTCATGAAATCACATCCGCTTTGCTTGGACATTTAGGCCGTGTTCACATGTAGCGTCAATGCTGTGTTTTTTCTGCTGATTTTTTTTTCACCGAAATTCTGCTGTGTTTAACTGTCCAAATAAAGTGGATGTGATTTCATGAAAACTGTTCCCACAGAAACACATCAAATAAGGGGGAAAACATATAAGAAAATGCAGCAATAATCAAAGAAGATTATTGCGTAGTTTGGCGGAAACTTGCAGAAAACCAAAAACACAGTTTTTATACAACGTGTGAACACGGCCTTACAGACACCAAAAAGCCAGATGTCATATTGTGAAGCTTATGTAAAAATTATAAAGTTCTGGCTGCTACAACTATGAATGAATGAACAAAAATAAATAAATAGGTCCCAACTAGAGCTGAGCATGACGCATAGATGACGATGCGCCAGCCCTGGCTAATCAAAAGCCGTGCTGGGAACACCAGAAGGTAAGAGATTCAAAGGACTCCTATGTAGCCGCCTGTGAATCGATCTACTCATCTCTAGTCCCAACTGTCCCCGATACAGCAGGAGAGGCCCAGATTTGGGTCCATGCCCTACTGAAGGTTCCTCACCACCACCCTCTCTGACATCTCATGTCAGGGTAGAAATAAATGGTAAATGAGTGTGGCTAGGGATGTGGTCAAAATTGCCACACACCTCACATGATTTGTCCCTCTTTCTCTTCTGTAGAAGATGAGAGGTATGATATGTCATCTGCACTACTTGTAGCCTCAGTGTTCGTTTTAAGAGACATCTTCAGACCCATCTTCAGACCTCGCTGTGCCTCAGCATACCAGCACAGTGTCTCCTCCCTCTGCTCAACACAGACGCTTTTTTGAAATTTTCTGAGGTTGGACATTTCCCTATATACACTGCTCAAAAAAATAAAGGGAACACTCAAATAACACATCCTAGATCTGAATGAATGAAATATTCTCATTGAATACTATGTTCTGTACAAAGTTGAATGTGCTGACAAAATCACACAAAAAACATCAATGGAAATCAAATTTATTAACCAATGGAGGCCTGGATTTGAAGTCACCCCCAAAATTAAAGTGGAAAAACACACTACAGGCTGAT
Source organism: Phyllobates terribilis (assembly GCF_046119375.1). Taxonomy (NCBI): domain Eukaryota; kingdom Metazoa; phylum Chordata; class Amphibia; order Anura; family Dendrobatidae; genus Phyllobates; species Phyllobates terribilis. The sequence goes on along the minus strand of NW_027362770.1, from coordinate 69,835,082 downwards.
CCAACTTTGATGTAATGTCCTTAAAACAAGTCAAAATGAGGCTCAGTATTGTGTGTGGCCTCCACGTGCCTGTATGACCTCCCTACAATGCCTGGGCATGCTCCTGATGAGGTTGCGGATGGTCTCCTGTGGGATCTTCTCCCAGACCTGGACTAAAGCATCCGCCAACTCCTGGACAGTCTGTGGTGCAACGTGATGTTGGTGGATGGAGCAAGACATGATGTCCCAGATGTGCTCAGTCGGATTCAGGTCTGGGGAACGGGTGGGCCAGTCCATAGCCTCAATGCCTTCATCTTGCAGGAACTGCTGACACACTCCAGCCACATGAGGTCTGGCATTGTCCTGCATTAGGAGGAACCCAGGGCCAACTGCACCAGCATATGGTCTCACAAGGGGTCTGAGGATCTCATCTCGGTACATAATGGCATTCAGTCTACCTCTGGCGAGCACATGGAGGGCTGTGCAGCCTTCCAAAGAAATGCCACCCCACACCATTACTGACCCACTGCCAAACTGGTCATGCTGAAGGATGTTTCAGGCAGCAGATCGCTCTCCACGGCGTCTCCAGCCTCTGTCACGTCTGTCACATGTGCTCAGTGTGAACCTGCTTTCATCTGTGAAGAGCACAGGGTGCCAGTGGAGACTTTGCCAATCCTGGTGTTCTGTGGCAAATGCCTAGCATCCTGTAAGGTTTTTGGTTGTGAGCACAACTTCCATCTGTAGACGATGGGCCCTCATACCACACTTATGGAGTCGGTTTCTAACCGTTTGTGCAGACACATGCACATTTGTGGACTGCTGGAAGTCATTTTGCAGGGCTCTAGCAGTGCTCCTCCTGTTCCTCCTTGCACAAAGGCGGAGGTAGCGATCCTGCTGTTGGATTGTTGCCCTCCTACAGCCCACTCCACATCTCCTGGTGTACTGGCCTGTCTCCTGGTAGCGCATCCAGCCTCTGGACACTACGCTGACAAACACAGCAAACCTTCTTGCCACAGCTCGCATTGATGTGCCATTCTGGATGAGCTGCACTACCTAAGCAACTTCTGTGGGTTGTAGAGTCCGTCTCATGCTAACACGAGTGTGAAAGCACAACCAACATTCAAAAGTGACCAAAACATCAGCCAGAAAGCATTGTTAATGAGATGTGGTCTGTAGTCCCCACCTGCAGAACCACTCCTTTATTGAGGGTGTCTTGATAATTGCCAATAATTTCCATCTATTGTCTATTTCATTTGCACAACAGTATGTGAAATTGATTGTCAATCAATGTATATAAATATTTATATATTACATATTTTTCCCTTCAGCATTATATTATTTTGTCTTCTTTGTTGCTATAATGTTTCATAGGTGCCTCTTTTTGTTCTGCTTTGAATCAGACTTTTCCTTCAGTAGACTTACTAAAGGGAATCTCTCAGGTGATTTTATAGTACGATGCTAATGGTATCCTGAAATAGTGCTTTAAGTAATTCATGAACTGCGACCTGTGCAGGCCATGTGTCATAATATGCATCCATTGATTGGTTACATATCAGTTTTTAAAGATGCTTGTTTTGTACATTCCTTACACTATGACTGTGGTCCCTGGACGGTCTGAAGTATGTGTGCGAATGTATGTGTTGTCATAATCCAAATATTTGTATGGATCATTTAATAAGACATACTAATAGGTAATTCAGATTGTGAGCTCCAATGGGGACAGTGATGATGATGATGTCGGTAAAGCACTGTGGAGTATGATGGGGCTATATAAGTGAGTAAAATAAATAATAAGCCATAAGATTTTACATGGCGTTGAGGTGTAGGAGATCTCTTTCTTTTCTTTTGCAAGTGGATATTTGCAGTGTAGAAAAAAGTGCTGAAAAAACGTTAAAATAAGTGGCTTAAAACCCTGTCTGAGAACTGACTTTGACATCTGACTTTGATACGTGACTGACATCTGACTTTGATAAGTGACTTTGACATCTGACTTTTACAACTGATGATAATAATAATAAAAAAGAAAAAGTCGCTGCTGGGACTTGAACCCAAAACTCAATTTCGAGAAGCCAGTGCACTTACCTTTGAGCTATATACTCAGTTAAAGAAACTAGCCGTTCTATATGATTATGTGATTTTCAGTGCAAACCTGTCTGAAACTCATTGGGACTTTCACACAGACCTCTTTCAAGCCAAATTCAAATGATGTGTCACTTTGATATGTTAGTCTGATATCTGACTTTCTTCAAACATCAGAATCAAAATCACAATGACTTTTAGATACCCTGAGTATTTTCATCTCATAAGCCAAGAAAAACCAAATAGAAAACCAAATTTTCTTCAGCTGAGGGTATAGCTCAATGGTAAGTGTACTGGCTTCCAGATATAGAGATTTGGGTTCAAGTCCCAGCAGTGTACAGTGAACTTTTTTTTATTATTATCAGCTGTAAAAGTCAGATGTCAAAGTCAGTTATCAAAGTCAGATGTCAAAGTCACATATCAAAGTCAGTTTCAGACAGGGTATTTAGCCTCAACCAGACATTATTCTGATGTTTGACTTTGATATCTGATCATGTCCTAAAATGGACACTGTATATCTTCTTTTAAGCAATCAGGCTTTCCAAGCATTTAAAAGAACAAAAGTACATAATTCTGGCATCTTCTGCTAGTAAGTTACAATAGATGTCAATAGGAAGGTTAAATAGATGCCCCGAAACACCCAGGCGTTTATTTTTAGTATTTTGGCAGCATTTTTGCTTAAAATAAAAAGATACCAGCTGTTTCATTGTTCAATGTGATTAAAAACAGTCTGTAAATATACCATAAAAAGATGGCAAAAAAAACCCTCCCTAAAAATGCTAAAGAAAAAAACTTTAAAAAAGTGCTCAGGAGACGACCAAAAGACGCTAAAAAAGATACTTCAGGTTTCAAAACTCCAGAGTTAAGAAGTGATTCCTGAAGCATCTTGTTTTTGACTTCCAGAAAAAGATGCAGTGTGAATATACTCTGAGGCAATGGTCCCCAACCTTTCTAACCTTAAGAGCCACATTGAACTTTGAGTGATGGTCATAAACCACATCCAATGCTTTCCAGGTAGTGACATCTAGTTCCCCCAACCTCCCTCAATAGTGACACCCAGAGCACCCCATTACTGCTATATTGACAGCCAAAGCTTCCCCTTAAAAATCACATTGAGACCTTGTGCCCCCATGCCTTTAGAGGTAGCATACTTTTTTTCCAGGGGTTCCCACCTTTCCCCCATTCATTATTCTTGAATCCAGCAAATCTAACTACACAATCACTTCAAGCTTCAAGCACCCCTCTAACTGGTGTTACCATCCTATCTCCAACTTACCATATTTATTTCTCCACTCGAATGGCCAATGTATGCGAATTATGAGCTTTTCTTCAGTGTCGAGCTACTCAAAAAAGTTACCATCTGTAAATTTGATCTTATTTGTTTGCTAAACCTGGAGCTAATGCACCAAACTGTCAGACAGATATGAGCAACGCATCATGGATCGTAAGCCTCAAGTAGCTCACGAGCCACAGATTGGGGACCCCTGCACTTAGGATATGTGTACTCAAAATCTTTTAGATATGTTTTTCTTGAATAATCTGTTTCAATGTCTTATTCACTATTTTTGCAGCATTTTTTTTTCAATTTCATGAATAAGTAGTAGCCTGAAGAATGGTCAGGTCACCTATTTTAGCTTCTTCACGGTTTGAAGCAGTTAAAAGTGAAAAAAAGATGGAACATGCACAGCAAGTCGTTTTGACATTGCTGAGTATATGTTCACTCTTTTTGGCTTTTTTTAGTGCTTTTTCAATCGAGTACCAAGCGAATCTACCTGAAAAAGATGTTGTGTGCATAACCCTACCCTTACACACTACCTTGTACTCTTTGTGCCGACATAGGTGATTATTATTTGAGCTTGACGTTGTTTTTGTGTTATGCATGAACAGAAAGATGGGCCATATTGGTCACACAGCATATAACACTGTGTTAAATATGGAGCATCTCCTGTCAGCCGAGCCTAGTTTTAAATACTCTAATTAAGAGAGTAATAATAAATCAGCAGCATTGTGTTTATAATGTGAAGCATCCATGTTTCCAGACTGCTGTTAGAGATGAACTTAATTGCAAAGTAGCTAAAAGGAAAAGATGAAAAATATAAACAGATGATGTATATACACACCCAAAAATATGAAACTTCGACACATCTCATGCCAGGAAACAACGCTGAAGCAATCACCTTTGTTTGTCAATGACATTAAAATGTCATTATACAGAGCCTCATTATACACTCGGGAGCATGCAAGATAAATTTTTCCTTTTGGAGTAAGTGAAATGTAAGAAAAATGATCACAGTTACAGTTTAATTACTTTTGCTTGCCTCATTGCCAATGATTTTTTAGTTTTTGACTTGCTATTTACGTACCATGCACATCATATCCGCCTTCAGAAACCACAACTAAATGTTCTCCTTTAACTTGGGAGTCAGAATTTTAGTTCAAAGAATGTATCTAGTGATATGGCAAAGTAGATTTGTAGAACTTGGAAAGCAGGAAATTGAACATTTTGAGTCTCGAGGCAGAAAATTGAAGCAAAAAGTTGCATTTTTAGTCATGATTGTAGAAAATCAAGATTAAAAATGCACCCAGCTGCAAATTAGAAACACAGCCTTTGCCTTAGGGCTCATTCAGACGTCATTTTTTTTTACTTAGGGTGCAGTCATACAACCACATAAATCAGATCAAGATCAAAACACAGTGCACGGACTGGCCGGCGGCTCTCCCAACTCGAGCGTGACAACTGAGCTGCTGAGTTGTGATTCGTAGAGAAGACACATTGAAGAAGCATCAATTGCACTACAAGCAGAGATTTCACAAACTGCACTTCAGAAGCAACAAATTCTAATTTCTCTACAATGGAGGGAGGCTGTACAAAACAGAAAAAAAAGCAGAATCAAGGGAGCTCATGAACTTTTTCAAGCTATTTAACACGTTTATTTTTATAGCAAGTTATAGTTCCTCTTTGAATGCATACATTTTTTGGCTAAAGTCATTTTTTCAACAGAGTTTCATGTTTGAAATTTGCCATAACGTCTATGCATCTATATTGCAGACTGCAGAATTAGTTAATAGAGAAAAAGTTACTTTAAGGCTAGGGTCCCAACACAGTATTTTCTCTCATCCGAGAGAATCGAGCAAAGTATGCTAATCACACTCTGATAAAACTTTGATCAGAGTGTGATCATATTGTGATCCGATTTTCTCAGATGAGGAGAAAATGAGACTAAAAATTTCTCCATCTTCTCCATTCTGTAAGTCCGTGAAAATTGGATTTCACTCAGATTGTCATCTGATTACAGTTTGATTTTTTCAACTGACTCATTGACTTACATGGCCAAGTGCAATCTGAACATCAAATGCCAAAAGTCTAGCATGCTGCGATTCTTTCCTTAGACAGACTCTTTATGGAGTCGGGAAGGAATTTTTTTCTCCAATGTGGAGCTTAGTGTTTGCCACATGTTTTTTTTTTGCCTTCCTCTGGATCAACATGTTAGGCTATGGGTTGAACTAGATGGACTTAGCCTTCCTTCAACCTTAAAAACTATGTTACTATGTTACTCTGTCAGAGGAAAAAATCAGACATGTGAATTGCCTCATTGCATAACATTGGTCCGAGTTCGATCCAATGTTTTGTCAGATTGCCCTTGGACTGAGTATACGGTCATCTGCATGAGCCCTAATAAAAAGTTCAAATCAAGTGAGATGAGGCTTGCAAACCTTGCTATCAAAAAGAGCTCATTGGTGGATTCACTGCTAACTTTGGCATAGTTTGCCATATACCGTCATACATAGGGATTGCAGAATCTTTATGGCTCAACATAAATGAAACACTATTGCAAAGAATGAAATTGGCCAAAAATGCGTGAATTGAAGTAACAAAAAATGCCCCCAAACATATCCATACACATTAAATATACCACAAAGACCCCTAAAATAGGGCTGACAAGTAGTAATAGTCACTATCAGGTGTTATGCTTAATATTGTATATCTTATTTTGATTAGCATTTAAATAATATATATCTATATACATATATAGTTTTAATAACTTTGTTTTTTATTAGCTTTATAAGTTTTCTTAATAAAAGCCGCGTTGGCTTTGTTTAAAACTGTTGAAGTTATAGAGAGCTGATTTTACTTAGGTCTTGGGGGAAGCTCCCAAAATCCATGATTTATGGTCTTTGTTCTTACATATCCTTTCCTGGTAATATACTAAGCCATTCCCCTTTTTCCTGTGGGTACAATAAAAGCCTCTGTCTTGGTACCTGAGACCAGATAAGCCTTGCAGTTATGGTGTGTATGTTCTTGTCTCTGATGCATCGTTCCTACTTTGAACAGCACTGGCAGATCTAAAGACCCCTTGTATATCACCCCAAATTAGCTCTACAAGTAAAGGCGTTTCCAAGACACAGGGACCAGCTAGAGATTAATTTCACATACCATGAAAAGAAAAATTAAAATCCTATCCTTGATGATTCAAAAGACAAATGAAACTTAGCAATTTAATGTCACCAGTTTAGCACCAACAGCAAGAAGCCGAAACTCACAGGAACAGAAACTTCTGCTTTAGATGTGAGGCCCCTTAACTCATGGTGACAGAGATTTGAAAGTATCTGTTTATTTAGGAAAAAGACTGACTCGTGCACTGTTCTCTGAACGTCAGGAATTTTACTGTGTATCAAGAACGTTAGTGTTTAAAATATGAAAGGAAAGAAGCAACTTATCAGCTACTGACTAGAAAAACTGTAAAATTCAAACTGCCAAACTAGTAAGATTTTAAAGCATCAGAAAGCAATTATAGGTGACCTTACTTCGAGTAGCTAATTCATGGTCTAGGATCTGTTGCCAGTATTGGCAGCACTCCACAGAATGAGCGTTTTTGCCAGTATCAGTGAAAGTCAATAGGACCACCCAGTCTAAAAGGCAGGGTGTGAAAATAAAAAGTTGGAAAATGAAGGACATACAAAGAATAACATCTTTAAATAATTATACTCAAGTAAAGATCCGGCTTATAAAATTGCTGTGTGACTAATGCAAAAAAATAAATCCATTGGGATTTCCCTTTTTTTTACTGTTTAATTTGTTCATTTGTGTGCACATGAGCCATAATATTAAAATCATTGATAGTTGAAGAGAATAACATTGATTATCATGTTACAATATCACCTTTGTTTGCGTTGTAGCTGAACAGTCAGTTCTTGAAGATGATGTGTGGGAAACTGAAACAAATGGATAAGCATGGAACTTTGAGTGATTTTGACAAAAGACAAATTGTGATGACTCTGTAGCCAGGTCAATGCATCTTTAAAAGGTAGCATTTAATTTTTTAGAGACATTATCTGTGGTGAAATTCCCCAGGTAGAACTGTGCCCAGAATTGAGCCTTTACCAAGTCTGGGTACAAAATGTAAACTTTTTTCAAAACAAAATTCTTTTTCTTTCTTCTTTTTGGGTCATCTCAGCTTCTTAATAATTTAAAGTAGACCAAAGGCCGAGGCAGGTGAACTCTCAGCCCCTTGCAGGAAATTTCAGTTGTTCTCATGGACTTGCAAGCAATGACAGAACAGTGTGCCTGATCACAGACACATAGTAGGGATAATTTTTCTCAGTTTGTGAACCTTTCAGAATTTTCAATATTTCTACGTAAACTTGACCTAGAACTACATCAGATGTCCACAAACCCTAAAAGTAAAGAATCCCAAATCAAACAAATGAGTCAAACATATTAGACTTCATCGTTTTTTAAATGAGGAAACTTATCCAATATCACCGAATATCAAATGTCTGTGTATAGCAAAAGTATATGAACTTTTAGGATGAGCTGATAATTTGAAGGTGAAATTAGTGTCTGGTGTTTTCAATCAAGTGTAAGTGGGCAACCTGTTTTATTTAAAGGAAAGTGATTTATCAAAGTCTGATCTTCACAACACATGTTTGCGGAAGTATATCATGGTGCAAGCAAAGGAGATTTCTGTGGACCTCAGAAGAAGAGTTGTTAATGCTCATCAGGTTGGAAAAAGTTACAAAAACATCTCAAACTCTCCTCAACTAACTCTTACTAACCCTGCCTCCAGGTTCCAGTTTGAAGGGGAGGCGCTCCCCTTTCTTGTCTGGAGCCATGAAAGTGTTGTATGCTGGTATCCCTGATTAGGGGACCCCTCCTTGCTTCCAGGCATGGCATCACCCCCTGTAAGGGAGGCAATGCCACTGTGGCAACCGGACCCCTGGGGTGCCACATTCCCCCCTAGTTAAATTCAGTACTCCCGGACTGAGGACACCTTTAGAATTAAACAATTAACAACAATAACAATTCACATTACAAATAGTTTACAAAGTCTCAAAAAGGCAAAAATTGCAGAATAACAAAAACCAAACTAAAATTGGGAGCAGTCATTGCGGCACTTAGTCTTTATGCCACTATCCAGGAATTGTCTTTTTCCGGGCACTTGAAGGTTGGTTGGTGGGAACCACCTCAACACACTTCATGTATCATCCCTGGGCGTGGCTTCAGGGCACTCTGTCAGTGGGCCTGGTTTTCGGCCACGCCTGCAGTTTATTTTCAAGGTCAGAAATTAACTTTGTTCAACATTGTCCTGACCACACGTAGTCCTGTGGTCCATTTGTCCATAAATTTAATAACTATATACACTCATGATTACTTAAAAGTTCATACAGGAAGTCTCTGTAGGCTCTCATACTTAACGGTTGCAACTATATACTATACACTTTTATTTTACTACACTTTAGTCCCTATAATGGGCAGGGAGCTGACCTATGGTACTACGGTTTGATCAATGCAGTACAGTTGTTGCCAATGACCTACCCGGGTCTCTAGTGTCTACCGCTGGTGTGGTGAGCTCAGTGTGGACTACACTACTGTTAGTCTGAGGTAACACTGGTAGGCTTGTTAGTCTTCTACGACTTCTTTGACTCACCATGGGTATGACAGATTCACCGCTAGCAGGGGTGAGATTCTCCTGATCCTCTGCCGATGAAGCATCTGTTTCTGGGGCCGACTGGTCTCTCTGCTGTTCTAGAGTCTCTGCGCTCCCGGTGAGGCTACTTGGGGAAAGGTCAGGACAGGTACCACGATTGCTTCGTTCACCTGCGTCCAAGACCGGGAAAATTCTCCAAGGATGGTTTGAACCATCTCTTCCACCTTTTCTGTGTGCTGGGGGCTGTTTTGGTCTTCCTCTTGGTGTCTCAATTGAGTAGGGCATATCTTCAGGTGGTCTCTTGAGACTGCCGCCGAAGTCTCTCCTCCATCTTTACTGATGAGGCATACCTTGGTGTTGTCGAAATTTGAAGGTAAGACGGTGTATGGCTCAAACTCCCACTGATCATCTAATTTGTGAACTCGTCTTTTCCTTTTGAGTACCTGTTCTCCAGATGACAAGGGAATTGCAGGTGCGTGCTGATTATAAGTTCTTTCCTGCCTCTCACCTGGGACAAACTTCTCTCTACACATTCTTGCACCTTGCGGTATTGTTGCTGCCGCTCCATATCCCAGTCTGCATCTGGTGATGTCGTCTCAGGTGTTAAAACTCCCATGTCTAAGTCAATGGGTAACTTGCCAGGTCTTGCCCTCATCAGGTAGGCGGGTCCACCAAATCTGATAACGTCTTTGGCCACAGGCTATGTTCTTCAAGGGGCAACGTCTTCATCAGGTCTATTGCCACCTGGTTAATTTTCTCGCTCAACCCGTTGGTCTGGGGATGATATGGCGTCGTCCTTATTTTCTTGCAGCCGTACAAGTTACAGAATTCTTCAAACACTTCTGCTTCAAAGGCTGGGCCTTGGTCGGTAAGCACTCATTCAGGGTAACCTTGCGGGCGACAAAAGTGTTGTTGAAATGCTTTGGCTGCCGTCTTAGCCATCTGATCCTTAACTGGCACTACTACCAGGAACTGGGAGTAGTGGTCTACTATGGTAAGAGCGTAGACATAGCCTGACTGGCTTGGGGCTATCTTCACGTGGTCCAAGGCTACCAGTTCAAGTGGTTGTTTGGTTATTATGGGCTGCAGGGGAGCTCTCTGTCTATCACAGTCTTTCTGTCTCAGGTTGCATGGACCACATTCTCGACACCATCTCTTGATTGCTTTCCTCATGCCAACCCAGTAGAATCGCTCACATAGCAGGACTTCCAACTTCTTCCACCCGAAGTGTTCTGCTCCATCGTGGTACGCCTCTAAGACCATTGGTGCATCCCGCTTCGGGACTACCACCTGCCAGACCAGTCCGTGTGTCCGGGAGTTGATGCTTCTCCGACACAGCTTTCCCTCATAGATGAACAGCTTGCCCTTCTCCACAACTGTTGGGTCTCCTGTGGAGCATCTGGACCAGGGTGCGAGTCAGCTTGTGTCAGCAACTCCTTTACTAGGTGGACAGCTGGGTCGCTATCTTGCTTCTCTGCCCATCCATGGTGGGGCAATAGGTTAAACATGGCCTCTCTGTTGGCGGAGCGCTTGCTCTTCACACAGTGGGAGCACTGGGTCACCCCGTGACGATGGAAAGCCGGTAGCTCTATCTCCTCCAGCTCTTCTGGGTCTTCTCCCCTATCTGGCAAGTTCGGCATCCTGGACAGTGCGTCAGCATTAGCGTTTTTATGCCCCGCCCGATACTTGATGGTAAACTCGTAGTTTTACCATCCATCGCTACTCCAGCGCACCCAGCTTCGCCGTTTCAAGGTGGGTCAGCGGATTATTGTCTGTGAAAATTGTAACCTTCGCTGAAGACAGGTAGTGTTTGAAGTGCTCTGTTACAGCCCAGATTATGGTTAAAAACTCCAACTTGAAGGAACTATAGTTGTCGGGATTTCTTTCCGTGGGACGGAGCTTCCTGCTGGCATAGGCAATCACTCTCTCTCTGCCCTGCTGTACCTGGGACAGGACCGCTCCCAATCCCACATTGCTGGCATCCGTATAGAGTATAAAGGGTTGGCCATAGTCGGGGTAGGCCAGGACTTCGTCTCCCGTAAGAGCCACTTTCAGTCGAGTGAAGCATTCTTCTTCTTTTTTACCCCACTTGAATGGAGGATTCGGGTTCTTGGCCTTCTTGGACTGGCCTACTAAGAGGTACTGCATGGGTGCCGCTATCTTGGTGAAACTCTTGGTGAATCTCCTGTAGTAGCCTACCAGCCTGAGGAACTGCCGCACTTCCTTGAGAGTGGAGGGTCTTGGCCAGTCTTTGATCACGGTGACTTTTTCAGGGTCTGGTGCTACACCATCGGCGCTTACCACATGACTTGGGTACTGCACCTTGGGCTTCAACAGGTGGCACTTGGACGGCTTTACTTTCAGGCCAAAACCAGATAGGGCTTCGAACACCTCGGCCAGGTGCTCCAGGTAGTCTCCGTATGTCTTTGAGTAGAAGATTATGTTGTCTAGGTACAGCAGAACAGTTTCAAAGTTTTTGTGTCCTAGGCAACACTCCATTATCCGCTGGAATGTTCCCGGGGCATTGCAGAGCCCGAATGGCATGCAGTTGAACTCGCAGAGGCACATTGGTGTCGTAAACACGGTCTTCTTTCTGTCCGCCTCTGCCACGGGAACCTGCCAATACCCAGTGGTGAGATCCAAAGTGGAGAAATAGTTAGCGGATCTTAGTGCAGCTAACGATTCCTCAATTCTGGGTAATGGGTAGGCGTCCTTATGTTTAATGCAGTTAATCTGCCTATAGTCAACACACATCCTCATTGTACCATCTTTCTTTTTAACAAGGACTAATGGAGCTGCCCAGGGGCTGCAACTATTTCTGATCTCCCCAGCCTCCTTCATCTCCCGTAACATTCCCTTGGCTCATTTGTAGTGAGCTGGGGGTACAGGCTGGTACCTCTCTTTAATGGGCGGATGATCTCCTGTGGGGATATAATGTTGGAACCCTTTTACCTGCCCAAAATCTACTGGGTGTTTGCTAAAGACTGGCTCATATTCTTGGACCACCCGGTACACCCCATGCTTTTGGTGCAAAGGGGTGGAGTCGGTGCCTACTTGTAGCTTCTGACACCAATCCTCCACTTGCCCTTTGGGGCCACTGTCTTCCGCCTGTTCGGACGGAGGCAAGGGTTCCACTGCCTTTATTGCGTCGTTACTGACAGTGAACAGCTTAGCAAGGGTGGCATACCGGGGTAACTGGACCTCTTTCTCCCCACAATTCAGGATGCGTATTGGTACTCTCCCCTTGCAGACATCGACCACCCCCTTGGCGGTCAAGATGGTGGGCCTACTATCAGAGTACACGGGTTCTACCAGGGCCTGATAATCTTGACACCTGAGACCTATTGCTGCCCGACACCATGTTAACATTTCACTCCAAGGGGGCATTGCAATGGGGAATGAATCACTCATTCTGACATTGCCGACTTCTCCACCAGACAGCTCTACCTGTTATCTCTGCATCAGGGCTTTGATCTTCTTCTGCTGAACTCACTGCTGACTAGAACTGGCAGTCTCTGCGACCTGTTGCAACAAAACAATAATTTCCCCAAGACAATTCTCTATCACATTGGTGCCTATAGTTATCATAGCATGGCTTTCTCGGCGATCAATATCTACAATAATCAACCCTTGTGATAGCAATTCTACTGGACAACCTTTATGGTCACCTCTTTATACCCCACCTGAGGCAAGGGCTGACCATTGCTGGCAAAAATGTTAATATGTTCATCTGGACTGCAGGTAATGTCTGAATCAGTCCTGTATCATTTAAAAAGGATATATGGCATCGTTGTCACCTGGGGACCAGTGTCCAGTAACGTGTTCATCGGGATGCCATCAAGCACGACAGGTAGGACCGGTCGTCCTCCCACGTACTTGTCTCGCCAGCTTTGTGGGCCTGGTCGTCTTACTCCTGGGGGTTGGCCTTCTGCCCCAGGGGTTGCTCGTTTAAATCACAGAATCTTGCGAGGTGCCCCGCCTTTTGACAGCGGTGGCAGATGGGTTGTCCATCCTGGTCATAGCGATCGCTGTTTCTCCCTCTGGTCGGTGGAATTCTTCTCTGTCGTCGCCACTGGACTGGAAGCCAGCTGGATCCTTTCCTTTGGAGACACTTGCATGGCCTGCATGGTTTGGGTTAGTGTAGCCACACTTTTGGTCAGCTCCTGGACCTGAAGGCGTAGGTCTGCAGAGGGGTCATTATCTAGGGCCTGTGCGTCAGCCTCCACAGGCGCTGGGGAAAAGGACGCCACCTCCTGGTGGTATGTGATAGCTGGGCACCGGAGGGGTGCAGTGCCACTTGGGGTTGATTATCGCAGCACCCGGATGGCCCGGTCTTTAAATTGCGCAAAGTCCAGATCAGGGTTTTGTAGAGCCATAATGCGCAGCTGTGTCCGGTGAGCGTCAGACAGGAGCCCCTCGATAAACTACTCAGTTAGCAATCTGTCCTCGTCTCACACACTGTCAGGGTCTACCTGTTTAATGGCCCATAGTGCCTCCTGCAGGTTTTGAGCATTGTCCCGTACACTGTCCTGCACCCTTTGTTTGCACCCGTAGAACTTCATTTTAATCTCTGCTCCTGTGCAGGTGTCAAAGGTATCCTTCAACCAGGCCAGTATTTGCTTAATAGTGCTTTTGTCCCTGCCCGGCCAGGACTTCACCTCCCTCTGAGCTGCACCGATTAGCTGGCCTATGAGGATGCTGACCTTTTGCTCAGTACTAAAACCAAGCTCAGTCAGTAAATACAGTATCAGAACCAAGAGCAGTAAATATAGTAGTAGAACCAAGCTCAGTAAATACATACAGTACTCAAACCAAGTTCAGTAAATAAATATAGTTATAGAGCAGGAACTTGATAAATAAATATAGCACTAGTAATAAGTTCTGTGAATAAAAACAGTACTAGAACCAAGCTGAGTCAGTAAATACCATAATAGAAGCAAGTTCAGTCAGTAAATACAGTACTAGAAGCAAGCTCAGTAAATAAAGCAGTCCTAGAACTGAGCTCAGTAAATAAATATAGTTATAGACCGCAAGCTCAATAAATAAATATAGTACTAGAACCAAGCTCAGTCAGTTACTACTGTACTAGAACCAAGCTCAGTCATTAAATACAGTATTAGAATGAAGACCAGTAAATAAATATAGTACTAGAACCAAGCTCAGTAAATACATACAGTACTAGAACTTAACTCAATAAATAAATATAGTTATAAAACAGAAGCTTATGAAATAAATACAGTACTAGAAGTAAGCTTAGTAAATATCGTTATAGAACACTAGCTCAGTAAATAACTACAGTACTAGAACCAAGCTCAGTGAATAAATGCCATACTAGAACAGTAAGTACCATACTAGAACCAAGCTCATTCAGTAAATACAGTACTAGAACAAAGTTCAGCCTTTAAATACAGTACTAAAACCAAGCCTACTAAATAAATATAGTACTAGAATCAAGCTCAGTAAATAAATACCATTTTATAACCAAGCTCAGCCAGTAAATACCTTACTAGAAGCAAGTTCAGTCAGTAAATACAGTACTACAACCAAGCTTAGTAGTTATAGGACACAAGCTCATTAAATACAGTACAATAACCAAGCTCAGTCAGTAAATACAGTATTAGAACCAAGCTTAATAAATGTAGTTTTAGAACACAAACTCAGTGAATAAATACCATACTAGAACTAAGTTTAGTCAATAAATATTATAGTAGAACTAAGCTCCATCAGTAAATACAGTACTAGAACAAAGCTCAGTAAATATATACACTACTAGAACTAAGCTCAGTATATAGTTATAGAACACAAGCTCATTAAATAAATATAATACTAGAACCAAGCTCAGTGAGTAAATATCATAGTAGAGCCAAGCTCAGTCTATAAGTACCATACTAGAACCAAACTCATTCAGTAAATACAGTACTATAACAAAGTTCAGCCTTTAAATACAGTACTAAAATCAAGCTCAGCATATATAGTTATAGAACACAAGCTCTGTGAATAAATACCATACTAGAACAGTAAGTACTGTACTGGAACCAAGATCAGTCAGTAAATACAGTACTAGAACCAAGATCAGTCAGTAAATACAGTACTAGAACCAATCCCAGTAAATAAATATAGTAATAGAATCAAGCTCAGTAAATAAATACCATTTTATAACCAAGGTCAGCCAGTAAATACCTTACTAGAAGCAACTTCAGTCAGTAAACATAGTAGTACAATCATGCTTAGTAGTTATAGGACATAAGCTCATTAAATACAGTACTAGACTAAGCTTAGTCAGTAAATATAGTACTAGAACCAAGCTCATTCAGTAAATACATTAGTACAACCAAGCTTAATAAATGTAGTTATAGAACACAAACTGAGAGAATAAATACCATACTAGAACCAAATTTAGTCAATAAATACCATACTAGAACTAAGCTCCATCAGTAAATACAGTACTAGAACAAAGCTCAGTAAATATATACACTACTAGAACAAAGCTCAGTACATAGTTATAGAACACAAGCTCATTAAATAAATATAATACTAGAACCAAGCTCAGTGAGTAAATACCATAGTAGAGCCAAGCTCAGTCTATAAGTACCATACTAGAACCAAACTCATTCAGTAAATACAGTACTAGATTTTTAGCCTTTAAATACAGTACTAAAATCAAGCTCAGCATAAATAGTTATAGAACACAAGCTCTGTGAATAAATGCCATACTATAACAGTAAGTACTGTACTGGAACCAAGATCAGTCAGTAAATACAGTACTAGAACCAAGATCAGTCAGTAAATACAGTACTAGAACAAAGTTCTAGTTATAAAACACAAGCTCTGTGAATAATTGCTATACTAAAACCAAGTTCAATCAGTAAGTACTGTACTGGAACCAAGATCAGTCAGTAAATATAATACTAGAATCAAGCTTAGTAAATAGATATAGTAATAGAACACAAGCTCAATAAATATAGTGCTAAAACCAAACTGAATGAATAAATAAATACTATACTAGACCGAAGCTCAGTCAGTAAATACATTACTAGAATCAAGCTCAGTCAGTGAATACAGTACCAGTACCAATCCCGGTAAATACCAGTACTAGAAGCAGGCTCAGTCAGTAAATACAGTATTAGAACCAAGGCCAAGAAATACTACTAGAAATAGTACTAGAACCAAGCTTAGTAAATAAATACAGTGCTAGAATCAAGCCTAGTAAATATAAACACTACTTGAACCAAGCTCAGTAAATATATAACTACCATACTAGAATCAGATCAGCAAATAAATACAGTACTAGAACCAAGCCCGGTAAATAAATACAGTACTATACTGTATGTCTGTGAGAGCCAGAAATCTTGCTTGTTTGTAATTGACCAAATACTTATTTTCCACCAAAATTTGAAAAAAAAAATTCTTTCCAAATCAGACAATGTGATTTTCAGGATTTGTTTTCTCAGTTTCTCTCTCATAGTTGAGGTCTACCTATGATGTCAATTACAGGCCTCTCTCATCATTTTAAGTGGGAGAACTTGTACAATTGGTGGCTGACTAAATACTTTTTTTCCCCACTGTATATATATTAAAATATAATAAATAACTTAAGAAATGTTTATTTATTCACCACATATTTTGCCTATATTCGTGATATACCATTTCTCCCTTTAGACAAAGGCCTGCACTAGGGAACATATGCGATTTACATGTATATAATTACACATAATGAGTAAAGTTACGCCATTTACTAGGACACATACCGTATTCCCATATACACTGTGGCTCTCCTCAACAATGCGATATGAACTATGATCTCGTGATTTATAATGGACTCTTTTTTGTTCAAGTTTTTGTCATTTCGGCATACATTGTATATATTGTACATATTGTAAATATTTGTCTAGGTGCTTTAACATTCTGTTTCTGTTCCTCATTCCCTTAGAGCGACTATGTGAGCAAGGCCCAGGAGTGGGTCGAAAGGTACAAGTCGCCTTTAAACAAAGAACTGTAGTTTGTCCGCCACTTGCACGTTTTTCTAAATCTCATTAAAACGTTTGGATTGAATCTCCTGAGTGTGCGCTGAACATTTCTATATTCTAGTGATTGTGGAGTCTGCAGCTCTCTTCCACCTGCACCTCACTCTATAGCTGTGTGCACGCCAATTTTTAGACTCGCTAGTGTGGAAACTGGGGCAGGTGAGTATCTTATACTTGGACGCAGGGCACTTTGATTTTAGGGGGACTCAGTGTATGAAATGTATTTTATTATCGTAGTATATAAATCTTACGTTACATGTCCCAATTTCCTCATATATTTTGCACATTCTTGTCACTACAAACCTTATATTCTTCCTTATAAATTAGATTCACTATCACATAAAAGTAGGTTCCCCTAGTACAGATGACTAGTGATCCCCAATTTCACACCTGGACATATGGAGTCTCAGCTAACTATTAAGGCATTAACCCACTGACCCTAGTCATGGTGGCACTATCTATATTGTAAGACCAGTTACATTCCTCCGCATACCAATATTTCCCTCCAGTATTCAGAAGTATTAATTTTCTTTAAACAGCCTTATTACATTGCTGGTCCATTTATTCAATATTTTTTTTCTAAGTAGAAAGGCTCATATGTCACCCACCTGTCCCATCTGGTACTGACCACGGATCACCTCCAAATATTTTTATTATTAACATTTCCATATTCATTTATTGTATACTTCCTACCATCCACATGTCTCCTCTCTGCTTTCCATTAAAGTTTTCCACTGCATTCCACTTTCCACTTGGTAATATATTTATACTATACCCAGCTTTCCCTTACATCCAAGCACTTTACCTGCTGATCCATTTATCCAGAACGAGCTTACCTTTACCATTATAAAAGTCCCCTTACTAGAGCCCCCCATATTCATATATGTACGCATGTGTTCCTGAGCTCATCTACCTCCCCCACCCCATTTTGTACATGCGTCAGACTTTCAGCACTGTACGCCGTAATCTTTCTGAAATCTTTTTCTGTCTAATAAATAATGTTTTATTTTGTTTCCTTACTAAATATTCTAGTCTGATGAGGCAATGTACCTTTCCAGCATTTTAAGTTTATATATTTTATGAAGTTGAGGCAAGTGTATTTTTTCTACTATCATTCCTCCCTTTTCATTATTACTTCTTGAATGAATACTTTTTTTTGCTTTGAAAGTACATGTTTCATTTCTGTGATTAAGAGGTTTGCACACGAAAACGTGTTATAAACCCTGAGAGAAATAAACTTGTGTAATTTTTATTGAATTGGGTTTTCAATTGTGGCAGATTTTACTTGAGAAGGTAGTGCCAATCTTGTTTTTTGGATACGCAACTTCTGTCTATGAATATGGTACCAGTATTAAGTTTAGGGTTTAAATGTATCAAAAGAAGCACAATAGAAAAGTAGACTGGATCCAAATCTAGTAAATAAATGTTTTCTAAGATCCAAGCACAGTGTTAAAAAAATACCACAATGAAGTTTACAAGAACGAATATCAGTGAATAAGCTTAGTAAATAAATATGAAACAAGATTAGCAGTTTAACAACTGTGGCCCTGTTTCGAATGCCAGTCGTAATGAGGTGCGTGTACCAATAAGATGTGCCAAACTCACTAAGAGGCACAAAGCACTTAATGAATGTGGTGCATTTTATCAGTGGTGTGCATGTCCATGCTCCTCTCTAGAAACTTTACTCCAGGCAGGAATAAAAAACGCGGTCAGATATGAAGAATTTGATGGGTGGGCGCAGCAACACCTTGTCTTACCCCGACTCTGCCCACTGTAGCAGAGCTGCCCAAAACTGAAAATGCCAAAAGACTTTTCAGAGTGTTTTATGCCTGTTTTCTGGCATAAACACTATGAAGAATCAGGGCCTATACAGTATGTTTGGGCACAGTTAGCCTCTTTTAAAGTAATTACAGACTGAGCTGCTCTATTACAAATTATTTAATTAACCATGTTTGCAGAAATGTAAATGTAGAAATATAAAGATTGTTTATTCTTATGTGTGGTCTTTTTGTTTATTTGTATATCTCACTCTTTATTTACATATATCATTATATATTTACATATATTTCATTATTTTGATACATTAATGGCTATATGTATATATAGATATATATTTATTTTTTGGACTATAAGACGCACCAGACCATAAGATGCACCCCAAATTTTGGGGTGGAAATTAGGAAAAAGCTATTTTTTGATAAGATGGGGGTCCGTCTTATAGTCTGAATAGGTATCTTACCTGGAGGGGCGGTGGAGCGCGGGTCACAGGAGGCAGGGTCCTTCAGGACTCTGGGCCTGGTGCTGCTGGCTTGCGCTGGGAGCCTGGTGGCCTGGGTGCCTGGCACTGGTGGCCTGGGCACCTAGTGCTGGAGGGCTGGGGGCCTGGTGGCTTGCGCTGGGCGCCTGGTGCTGGGGGCTTAGGGGCTTGGGGCCTGTGTGCCTGGGTGAGTGGTGGCTGGCGCTGGGGGCTAGGGGCCTGGGTGCCTGGGTGAGTGGTGCCTGGAGCTGGGGGCTTGGGGCCTGAGTGAGTGGTGGCTAGCGCTGGGGGCTTGGGGCCTGAGTGAGTGGTGGCTGGGGGCTTGGGGCCTGGGTGCCTGGGTGAGTGGTGGCTGGCTCTGGGGGCTTGGGTGAGTGGTGGCTGGGGCCTGGTACCGGGGCCGGTGTCTTGCTGTGAGCAGCATGTCAGAGCGGCGTGAGTGGCTTCCGATGCGCACGGCCATCTTTCTGAAGCTGTGATCTGCAGGAAAATGGCCGCCGGCATGGCAGAGCGCATTTTCCTGTAGATCAGCTTCAGAAAGATGGCAGCACGCACCGGAAGCCGTTCACGCCGCTCAAAGCAAGACCACGGCCCCGATACTCAGCAAGGCCCAGACTCCCAGGCAGATACCTCTTCTGCTGCCGCCTGCTGCCACCACCACCTGTTGTCACTGCCGCTGCAACCTGCTGCCTATCCCACTCCACCACCACCGGTAAGTTACTTTCGGACCATAAGACGCACCCCCCCATTTTCCTCCCAAATTTGGGGGAAAAAAGTGCGTCTTATGGTCAGAAAAATGCGGTATACAGTGGAGCTAATAAGTATTTGATACACTGCTGATTTTGCAAGTTTTCCCACCTACAAACAATGGAGAGGTCTGTAATTTTTATCATAGGTACACATCAAATGTGAGAGGTAAAATCCAGAAAATCACATTGTATAATTTTTACATAATTAATTAGCATTTTACTGCATGAAATAAGTATTTGACCACCTACCAACCAGTAAGAATTCTGGCTCTCACAGACCTGTTAGTTTTTCGTTAAGAAGCCCCCATACTTTGCACTCATTACCTGTATTAATTGCACCTGTTTAACTTGATACCTGTGTAAAAGACACCTGTCCACACACTCAATCAATCACACTCCAACCTCTCCACCATGGCCAAGACCAAAGAGCTGTCTAAGGACACCAGCGACAAAATTGTAGACCTACACAAGACAGGAATGAACTACAGGACAATAGGCAAGCAGCTTGTTGAAAAGTCAACAACTGTTGGTGCTATTATTAGAAAATGGAAGAAACACAAGTTGACTGTCAATCTTCCTTGGTCTGGGGCTCCATGCAAGATCTCGCCTCGTGGGGTAAGGATGTTTCTGAGAAAGGTCAGGAATCAGCCCAGAACTATACAGGAGGACCTGGGCAATGATTTGAAGAAAGCTGGAACCACAGTCTCAAACATTAATTTTAGTAACACACTACACCATCACGGATTAAAATCCTGCAGGGCACGCAAGGTCCCCCTGCTCACCCCAGCACATTTTGAAGCCCGTTTGAAGTTCACTAATGACCATCTGGATGATCCAGAGGAGGCATGGGAGAAGATCATGTGGTCAGATGAGACCAAAATAGAACTTTTTGGTGTCAACTCCACTCTTCGTGTTTGGAGGAAGAAGAAGGATGAGTGCAACCCCAAGAGCACCATCCCAACCTTGAAGCATGGTGGGGAAACATCATACTTTTGGGTGCTTTTCGGCAAAGGGGACAGAACAAATGCACTGTATTGAAGTGAGGAAAGATGGGGTCATATATTGCGAGATTTTGGCCAACAACCTCCTTCCCTCAGTAAGATCATTGAATCTTAATGACAACCAAAAACATCCAAATGGCCCTGATCAAAAGTTCACATACCCCAGTTCTTAATACCGTGTATTGCCTCCTTTAACATCAATGACAGCTTGAAGTCTTTTGTGGTAGTTGTGGATCAGGTCAACTTGGCCTTGTGTTTTGGATCGTTGTCATGTTGGAACGTCCAAGTACGTCCCATGCGCAGCTTCCGGGCTGATGAGTGCAAATTTGCCTCCAGTATTTGCTGATAACGTGCTGCATTCATCTTTCCTTCAACATTTACCAAGTTTCCTGTGCTTTTGTAGCTCACACATCCCCAATACATCAGCGACCCACCTCTGTGCTTTACAGTAGGAATGGTGTTCCTTTCATCATAGGCCTTGTTGACCTCTCTCCAAATGTAACGTTTATGGTTTTGGCCAAAAAGTTCAATTTTGGCCTCATCACTATAAATTGTTACAGAAGTTTTGAGGCTTGTCGCTATGCTGTTTGGTGTATTGTAGGTGAGATACTTTGTGGCATTTGAACAGTAATGGGTTTCTTCTGGCAACTTGACCAAGCAGCCCATTTTTCTTCAAGTGCCTCCTTATTGTGCATCTTCAAACAGCAACACCGCTAGTTTTCAGAGTCCTAAATTTCAGCTGATGTTATTTGTGGGTTTTTCTTTGCATCCTGAACAATTTTCCTGGCAGTTGGGGCTGAAATTTTTGTTGGTCTACCTGACCGTGGTTTGGTTTTTACAGAGCCCCTGATTTTCCATTTGTTAATCACAGTTTGAACGCTGCTGACTGGCATTATCAATTACTTGGATATCTTTTTGTATCCCTTTCCTGTGTTATACAGTAGTGTTGAGCCACCCCCGTAGTGTTCGAGTTCGGTTCGGTTCGTCGAACACCCGTGTGTTCGCCGAACTGTTCGTCGAACTGTTCGTCGAACACCTTCGAACACCGTTAAAACCAATGGCAGGCAAACAAAAACACATAGAAACACATAGAAAACACCTTCAAAGGTGTCCAAAAGCTGACAAACTGCTCTGAAGACACAACTAACACATGGAAAAGTGACAAGTACATATAGTCATGCGAAAAGAAAAGAGGTGGAGGAGTAAAAGGAGGGGGAGACACAGATATAGGCATGTCATGCCCTTCTAAAATCCAAAAAGTGAGAAGCCGACACGTTCAGTCCGCTCCTGCCCGTGCGACCTCCGTGTCGCCGCGTTTGTGCCAGACCCGCGGTGAACCCTGACGGCCAGCCCCCCTCTCCCAATACTGGTGCCTGTCCGCTGGTGGGTCGAGCGAGCCCCCCTGTGGTGGAGGCAGCTCTAAGCTTTTTAATTTAAATTGTCTCTCTAATTTGAATGAATACACTTTAAATCCATTTACAAGGATCTATTGGAGGGCAAGTCTCATGCCAGCAGCCGCGTAATTCCAGCTCCAGTAGCGTCCACTAAAGCTGCTGCAGTTAAAAAGCTTTTATAAGGATCGAGCTCGGCTGTCCACCGCAAGGCATCCTACTGCCAGTCCCAGCCCCTATGCCTTGGGGTGCCTCCTGATGCTCTTCACTGAGTATCCCGTGGTCCCGAAGCATTTCCTTTGAAAAAATTAAGTGTCAAAACTACAGGTGGTGTAGCTTGCTTAACAGCCGGGATAATCCGCTGACTAGCAGACACTGCTACTAGGCACAAAGTATTTCCTGGGCTAGATGCAGTTAAAAATTTGTAATTAGATACTCTCGGATGCTGAGAAAGCATTCCATAGAATCTCCTGGCACGCCATATATGATTCTCTTAAAAAGCTTGGGGTAGGGGTCTAGGGGACCCTTTTATAGCCAAAATCACGGCCCTGTATCGCAATACGTCACCTAGGCTGAAGATAAATGGAACTGTATTACCCTGAGGGCTCGGCTGCTACAGAGGTATTGCACCTCACCCAGAGGTGTGATATCTCACTCTCAGGTAAGGATGGAGTGTGGATCAGGACCCAACACCTGCATGCATTACACCACATTGCCGTGGGGCAGGGCGACCAATATGCCCCTGAGATGGGCACGACAGTCCCTGTCCCTGGCTGGAGTGGGGGGAGGGAACACTGAGAAAGGGGAACCCTGTAGTGCAGGAGCAGGGAGGAAGCAGTTCCTGGGTGCATTGAGAAGGGAGTATAAAAGGTGGGCACCATCTTAGTTCAGTGCAGAGAAGTCTGAGCAGAAGTGGCAGGGAGCAGGGGCTCTGCATGAGCTCTGCTCCGGAGGCGGGCCTAGTAACAGAGGCCCAGGCCTGGAAGAGGGAGAAGGAAGGAAGAGGAGCAGAGAAGGCTCCAGGAACGAGGAACGAAGGGATCCCAGGGGTGCGGACGGGCGAGTCGCCACCGCACGCCCGAATCCACCTGCGTGGAGGGGTCAGGCCAAAGGGGGAGACCGGTCCCCGAAACTAGTGGAGGCAGGAAATGACCCTCAGCTAGAAACAGGAGGCTGTGACATTTTATGTGGCGTAGCCCCTCGCTACACCCACTAGGAAGGCACCACATAGGGTCAGGGAAACTGGCGCCAAGTTTACCAAGAGGAGGCCCGAGGCAGCCGGACAGAAGGGTTGGTAAGAAAGGCCAGACAAAGGACACACAAAGGGGGTCCTGTGAAGCGCTCCAAAGTTATCTGGGAGTTGTCTGAGCCCCTCACCTGGTGAGCACAGTACGACGTGGGCAGCCGTTACCTGCAGACGTGGTCTGGATAATAAGAACTGTGAGTAAAGGCCCTGGACTGCATCACTGACTCCGTGTCGTTACTGCTGCTGCCCTGCACCATCACCCCCATCCTCCGCATACACTGACCTGAGGCTATACTCCTCCCGTGGGGAGTTATGCTACGCTCTGCTGCACCCACAACACCAGCCTCAGCGGTCTGCCCTGGAGCGGCGGTTCACTCTGACCGCAATCCACGGGTGGCGTAGTCGGACATTTAAACATCAAAACCACATAAATAGTTCCGCCACTGGTTTGACCACCCTGAGCCACGGAACCGGGTCGCCGCCACGGAGACTACAACCACCAGCATCCACCAAAAAGGGTCTGGCTCCGGGTGTCCCAAGGCCCAGGGGGCGCGTCAGAACATTTTCATCACCTTTCACAATCACCAATGGGACAAGGCAGGGATGTTCTCTGTCCCCTCTCTTATACATCCTAGTGACGGAGCACCTGCTCTCATCAATTCGCCATAACCCCAATATTAGGTGGATTGAGGTGGGAGGCACCGAGTACAAGTGCTCTCTATTTGCTGATGATGTCCTAGTATATATCACTCAATCACATATATCCATCCATGCTGTTATAGCTGAAATAGATCACTTTGTTACATGGTCAAATTTTAAAATCAATACAGCGAAGTCTGAGGCCCTCGATGTCTCCCTCCCCAAATCCATATAGGATTCCATCCAGTCCAACTTTCCCTTTGCCTGGCCCTCACAGGGTATCAAATACTTAGGAATTCCTATTCATAGAGACCTCTCCCATCTATGTTATCTTAATTTTGGGCCCTTTATTGAACAACTCCATACAGACCACGGTTGGCAAGTTAGAACTGTAAGATTCACTACGTGAACCACTGGTGTTTTGTGGAAAAGCACATGTACACTGTGTTCCAAATTATTATGCAAAAAGTGTTTAGGAGTGATAAGGGAAGAATTTGTTTGTTTGTCAGTTAAACTCATTGATGGTGATGTGTGTCAGGGCTCTTTATATCACTGTAAGCAATTGCAGACACCTGTGCTAATTAGTTTGGCAGGTGTGTCCAATGAAAGGCAAGACTACTTAAGAAGGCTGTCTCACATTATTAAGCAGCCTACATTTTCTGCCAAAATGGGAAAGAAAAAGGATGTGTCGGCTGCTGAGAAGCAACAAATTGTGGAGTGTTTAGGTCAAGGCATGACTACAATCAACATTGTGCGATGATCAGGATGAAGTGTCTTGGCAATCAAGAAGTATGTAGCTGATTCACAGTACACACGTGTGCGTGCTGATAAGGGCAAATTGAGGACTCTTTCCTACAGGCAATTACATCAGGTTAAAAGAGCAGCGGCAAAAAAGCCTTGTCATAGCAGCAGACAAGTTTTTGAAGCTGCTGGTGCCTCCAACGTCCCCCGAACAACAAGATGCAGGGTCCTTCAGAGGTTTGCAGCTGTGCATACGCCATCCTGTCGACCTCCTCTATCCACTTCACACAAGCAGAAACGGCTCCAGTGGGCCAAACATTACATGAAGACTGATTTCAAAACTGTTTTGTTCACGGATGAGTGCCGTGCAGCGCTCGATGGTCCAGATGCATGGAGTGGAGGATGGCAAACACGGCTACAGCGCCAACAAGGAGGAGGTGGAGTAATGTTTTGGGCTGGAATCATGGGGAGAGAGATTGTCGGCCCCTTTAGGATCCCTGAAGGCGCTAAAGATGAACTCCATAATGTATGTGGATTTTCTCAAACAGCACTTCCTGCCATGGTTCAAGAAGAAGAACCGTGTATTTCACAGCAAGATCATTTTTTTGCATGATAATGCACCATCTCATGCTGCACATAAAACATCTGCATCTCTGGCTGATATGGGCATAAAAGGGGACAAACTTATGGTGTGACCCCCATGCTCCCCTGACCTCTACCCCATTCAGAACCTCTGGAGCATCATCAAAAGGAGTGTCTATGATGGCGGGAGGCAGTTCACATCTAAGCAACAGCTCTGGGAGGGTATTCTGTCCTCATGCAAAACAATTGAAGCAGAAACCATCCAAAACCTGACAAATTCAATGGACGAGAGAGTTCAGAAGCTCCTTTCGAACAAGGGGTCCTATGTGAAAATGTAACATTACCTAGAATAAAGTTTTGAGTTGAAAACTGTTTGATTTCAGTTTCTAATAACCTGCTAATGCTTATAATTTCAAAAATGACCATTTTTTTGGTCTTTATTAAAATGAAAAGGTTGATCGAAAAGTTTGGGGGATCTAAGAGTGTGGCAACCCAGTAGTCATGATTACTTCGAATTCTGACAATATGAGGGTCATGTTGCAGGTAGTGCAGCAAGAAGGCACTTATGTGTCTTGCGCATCTCGGAGCCCCAAAATTATTTTCCGGGCTAGATGCAGCTAAAAATTATTATTAATTTTAAATCTGGTGGAGCTTAGTATAGATGGCCTAATAGGATCAGTGCTGCACACTGCTACAAAGCCCAAATTATTTTCCAGCCAAGATACAGATAAACATGATTAGTAATTTTAAATCTGGTGGAGCTTATTATAGATGGCCTAATAGAATCAGTGCTGCACACTGCTACAAAGCCCAAATTATTTTCCAGCCAAGATACAGATAAACATGATTAGTAATTTGAAAGCTTAAAACGGTTGGTAGGGTGATTTTAACCAATCATCCATCTTTTACTCTCCCCAGGATGACACAGGGGTAGAAAAGTCGTTTCGGATCCATGATTTGTTCATCTTTATGAACGTGAGTCTGTCTACATTATCAGTGGAGAGCCGCGTGCGCTTATCTGTCAGCACACCACCAGCAGCGCTGAACACACGTTCAGACAGAACGCTGGCTGCGGGGCATGACAAGATCTCCAAGGCGTAAGTGGCTAGCTCCGGCCATTTATCCAGATTGGAAGCCCAAAAAGAGCAAGGGTCCAGTGACACAGTCATGGCTTCAATGTTTACTTGGAGATACTCCTGTACCATCGTCTCTAGGCGTTGACTATGTGTCAGACTTCTTGTCTCCTGTGGCCTTGCAAAGGATGGGCTAAAAAAGTGGTGAAATGATTGCGCAAAATTGATGTTACCAGCAGATACTGTGGTTCTGTTATGGTTTGAGTGCTGAACACTTGACGGTCCCACGGTTGGCAAGTTGGAACTGTGAGATTCACTACGTGCACCACTGGTGTTTTGTGGAAAAGCACATGTAAGATTCTGCAACAGTCTCTGCTGATACTCCTGCATGCGTGCATCCCTTTCTATGGCAGGAATAATTTCTGCAAATTTACTTTTGTACCGGGGATCTAACAGTGTGGCAACCCAGTAGTCAGGATTATTTCTAATTCTCCTAATTCGAGGGTCATGTTGCAGGTAGTGCAGCAAGAAAGCACTCATGTGTGTTGCGCATCCAGGAGCACCAAGTCCCTGTTGTGTTGGTGGCGAGGTAACAATCATGCTTCCTTCCTCTGTCCTCTCCCCCCAACCTCGCACAACAGAAATGTGATCAAGGTCTCCCTCATCTGATGAGTCTTCCATCAGTTCGTCCTCCACTTCTTCCTGGGCTCCTGCACCTTCCTCACTAGTTTGGCTGCTACCATGCGCCCTGGTAAAACCATCTCCCCCACCCTCACATGCCTGCCGCCTTGGTGCTGCCGACCGTCTGGACCTTGCAGATGTTAGCCCTTCCGCATACAACTCCTCCTCCTCCTCTACTTCCTCCACCTCCTCTTGTGCCACCACCTGACTCCGAATTCTGTTTAACATGTGCTCCAGCATGTAAATCACCGGAATAGTCATGCTGATAATGGCATCGTCAGCACTAAACATCTTCGTCGCCATTTCAAAACTGTGCAGAAGGGTGCATAGGTCCCTGATCTGAGACCACTCCTCCAGCGCGATTTGCCCCACGTCTGGATCTCGTTGGCCCAGGCTATACGTCAGAACGTATTGCACCAGGGCTTGTCGGTGCTGCCACAGTCGCTGCAACATGTGCAGAGTTGAATTCCACCGGGTAGGCACATCGCATTTTAGCCGGTGAAGTGGCAGGCCCAACGACTTCTGTAGAGATGTAAGTCGCTGAGCTGCGGGATGCGAATGGCGGAAGTGAGCACACAGCGACCGTGCCCTCTGCAGAAGGCCATCTAGTCTGGGATAGTGGGCTAAAAATTGCTGGGCAACCAGGTTCAACACGTGAGCCATACAAGGCACGTGTGTGACATTGCCCCGGCGAAGGGCCGCACCCAGGTTTGCAGCATTGTCGCACACGGCCTTCCCTGGTTTCAGGTCCAGTGGAGACAACCATTCATGAAATTGGTTCTCCAGAGCTGACCACAACTCCTCAGCTGTGTGACTCACATTTCCCAGACATTTCAAAGTAAAAACCGCCTGATGACGTTGAGCCCTACTGCCAGCATAGTAAGGAGGTGTGCAGGATCCCTTCTGCGCAGTTAGAAAGCTTGTGGCATGACCAGACAGGCTTTGGGTGCAGGTGGAAGACCGAGAGGAGGTTGAGGAGGCAGAAGCAGTGGAGGAACTTTGACATAAAGAGGATTGACGCACAACTCGTGGGGACGGCAAGACTTGGACAGCAGCCCCTTGTCCTGTTGTCACCATAGTTACCCAGTGCCCAATCAGCGACATGTAACGCCCCTGTCCATGCCTACTCGTCCAAGTGTCTGTGGTGAAATGCACCCTCTCACACACAGAGTTTCTCAAAGAAGCGGTGATGTTGTGTGCGACATGCTGGTGGAGCGCAGGCACACCTTTCTTTGAGAAGTAGTGCCGACTGGGCATCTGGTACTGGGGCACTGCGACGGACATAAGGTCTCGAAAATCCTCTGTGTCCACCAGGCGGAAAGGCAGCATTTCTGTAGCCAAGAGCTTGCAGATGGTGAAATTCAACCTCTTAGCTTTCTCATGGCTAGGAGGAAATGGTCTTTTACTTGTCCACATCTGAGGGACCGAGGGCTGGCTATTGTGCTTAGACGGGGTTGATAAGGGTGTCCCCGGCAAACTGCCGGTCTGTGAGGAAGATGCAGGCGGACATGTTAGGTTGCCTTGATCCAAAGGTGGTGCTATCGATGTCGGACAGCGCTCAACACCAGCTGGTGTTACCACCTCCAAAGAAAATGATGACCTGCCAATCACGCTGGCTGTTGCGGGTAAAGAGGTGGCAGGTCTGCGCCCCAAAACAGGTGTGACTGCTGTCCCCCCAGTCACAGAGGATGAAGAGGCCGCAGATGCACAAGATATGGCAGACGGTGGTTGGCCCGGCCGGCTAGGCCGCATTGTAGCACACTGAGCTTCCCACTGCAACTTATGCTTCATGTCCATGTGTCGGTTCATGCATGAAGTACTCAAACTATGTATTTTTTGGCCTCTACTTAGCTTTTGCTGACAAATGTTACAGATAACACGAGTTGGGTCATCTTTATCGATCTGAAAAAATGCCCAGGCTATGCAAGGCTTAGCACCCATGCGACCTGAAGAGCCACCACGACTTGTGGTGAGAGGCAGAGTTGTGTTTGAGGGTGCAGTTGTTGACGTGCTTCCAGTACTACGTCTCTGTCCAGGAAGGCGCAACCTGACCTCGTCGTCACTAGCATCTTCCTCCACCTCCTCTGCTGACCTCATCTCTTGGCTGACTGTGGGTTGACAGTAAGTGGGATCTCCAACCTCATCATCATCACCCTGTGCGTTATCACACCCGTCGTCCTCAGAGCCAACCTGTTCCTGCCCTGACAAAAAACTAAAGTTGTCGCTCCAATCAGGTATTTGAGTCTCATCATCGTCTTCCTCATTGTCTCCACCAACAGGAGTTACAGTTTGGGAATGAGGGTCTACATTATGGTCAGAACCTTCTGCGTCTGGTCCTGGATCTGACTCATAAAGATTCTGGGCATCAGTGCAGATCATTTCCTCGTCTGGATTCACAGAAGCGCTGGAGTCGACCTCTGATTCCCAGGCTATAGTATGAGTAAACAGCTCTGCAGACTCAACCATCTGTTCTACCTCATACTCAGACGGGCAGCTGGAGATTTGGGAGCTGTGAGGAAGCAAGTGCGATTGGGGTGACACCTTTGAGGACTGGAGTATTTGTGATGTTGAAGTTGATGTGGAGGAGAGCCCACTTAAAGGAGCACTTGATATCCGTTGAAGCACCTGCTGTTTTTGTGCCTCATCTGGAATTTGTAGCGATTGGCGTGGCCGTAAGAAAGGGATCTTATCACATTGTCCGCTAAAAGAAGTAGACATTTTAGTTTGGCTGGAAGATGGTCTTTCTTCTGCAGATGTTACTGTTGCTTTAACACCTACCCCAAGGACACAACCTTTTTTCCCCTTCCCAACACGCCTATTCCCCTTTCCACCAGCAGCAGGCCTTTTTCCACTCATTTTGGTGGTTAACTAATTCACAACTCTGGAGTTGTTTGCACAAAAAAACAATGGATGGGAACCGAGCAGAGCTGAGTGGCCAAACTGTGGTATTAGGCCAAAACTATTGGCTGGGTTAGATGCAGAAAAAAATTATATTCAATTTGCAACCTGATGGAGGTCAGTATAGATGGACTAATAGAGAAAGTCCCACACACTGCTAGAAGGCCAAATATTTTTTCAGAGCTAGATGCAGAAAAAAATTATATTCAGTTTGCAACCTGATGGAGGTCTGTATAGATGGATTAATAGAACAAGTCCCACACACAGCTAGAAGCCCAATATTTTTTCAGAGCTAGATGCAGAAAAAAATTATATTCAATTTGCAACCTGATGGGGGTCAGTATATATGGAGTAATAGAACAAGTCCCACACACAGCTAGAAGCCCAAATATTTTTTCAGAGCTAGATGCAGATAAAAATTATTTTTAATTTGCAACCTGATGGAGGTCAGTATAGATGGACTAATAGAGAAAGTCCCACACACTGCTAGAAGGCCAAATATTTTTTCAGAGCTAGATACAGAAAAAAATTATATTCAGTTTGCAACCTGATGGAAGTCAGTATAGATGGACTAATAGAGAAAGTCCCACACACTGCTAGAAGGCCAAATATGTTTTCAGAGCTAGATGCAGAAAAAAATTATATTCAGTTTGCAACCTGATGGAGGTCAGTATAGATGGACTAATAGAGAAAGTCCCACACACTGCTAGAAGGCCAAATATTTTTTCAGAGCTAGATGCAGAAAAAAATTATATTTAGTTTGCAACCTGATGGAGGTCTGTATAGATGGATTAATAGAACAAGTCCCACACACAGCTAGAAGCCCAATATTTTTTCAGAGGTAGATGCAGAAAAAAATATATTCAGTTTGCAACCTGATGGAGGTCAGTATAGATGGACTAATACAACAAGTCCCACACACAGCTAGAAGCCCAATATTTTTTTCAGAGCTAGATGCAGAAAAAAATTATATTCAATTTGCAACCTGATGGAGGTCAGTATAGATGGAGTAATAGAACAAGTCCCACACACAGCTAGAAGCCCAAATATTTTTTCAGAGGTAGATGCAGATAAAAATTATTTTTAATTTGCAACCTGATGGAGGTCAGTATAGATGGACTAATAGAGAAAGTCCCACACACTGCTAGAAGGCCAAATATTTTTTCAGAGCTAGATGCAGAAAATAATTATATTCAGTTTGCAACCTGATGGAGGTCAGTATAGATGGACTAATAGAGAAAGTCCCACACACTGCTAGAAGCCCAATATTTTTTCAGAGCTAGATGCAGAAAAAAATTATATTCAGTTTGCAACCTGATGGAGGTCTGTATAGATGGATTAATAGAACAAGTCCCACACACAGCTAGAAGCCCAATATTTTTTCAGAGGTAGATGCAGAAAAAAATATATTCAGTTTGCAACCTGATGGAGGTCAGTATAGATGGACTAATACAACAAGTCCCACACACAGCTAGAAGCCCAATATTTTTTCAGAGCTAGATGCAGAAAAAAATTATATTCAATTTGCAACCTGATGGAGGTCAGTATAGATGGAGTAATAGAACAAGTCCCACACACAGCTAGAAGCCCAAATATTTTTTCAGAGGTAGATGCAGAAAAAAATTATATTCAGTTTGCAACCTGATGGAGGTCTGTATAGATGGATTAATAGAATAAGTCCCACACACAGCTACAAGCCCAATATTTTTTCAGAGGTAGATGCAGATAAAAATTATTTTTAATTTGCAACCTGATGGAGGTCAGTATAGATGGACTAATAGAGAAAGTCCCACACACTGCTAGAAGGCCAAATATTTTTTCAGAGCTAGATGCAGAAAATAATTATATTCAGTTTGCAACCTGATGGAGGTCAGTATAGATGGACTAATAGAGAAAGTCCCACACACTGCTAGAAGCCCAATATTTTTTCAGAGCTAGATGCAGAAAAAAATTATATTCAGTTTGCAACCTGATGGAGGTCTGTATAGATGGATTAATAGAACAAGTCCCACACACAGCTAGAAGCCCAATATTTTTTCAGAGGTAGATGCAGAAAAAAATATATTCAGTTTGCAACCTGATGGAGGTCAGTATAGATGGACTAATACAACAAGTCCCACACACAGCTAGAAGCCCAATATTTTTTCAGAGCTAGATGCAGAAAAAAATTATATTCAATTTGCAACCTGATGGAGGTCAGTATAGATGGAGTAATAGAACAAGTCCCACACACAGCTAGAAGCCCAAATATTTTTTCAGAGGTAGATGCAGAAAAAAATTATATTCAGTTTGCAACCTGATGGAGGTCTGTATAGATGGATTAATAGAACAAGTCCCACACACAGCTACAAGCCCAATATTTTTTCAGAGGTAGATGCAGAAAAAAATATATTCAGTTTGCAACCTGATGGAGGTCAGTATAGATGGACTAATAGAGAAAGTCCCACACACTGCTAGAAGGCCAAATATTTTTTCAGAGCTAGATGCAGAAAAAAATTATATTCAATTTGCAACCTGATGGAGGTCAGTATAGATGGACTAATAGAATGATGCTATGCCCAAAAGATTTTACTTCACTAGGTGCAGTAAAAAAATTGGTATTCTATACACAGGTGGTATATCTTGCAACACAGATAGGCTACTCCACTGACTAACACACTCTGCAATAGGCCAAAAAGGATTAGCTTTGCTAGATTCAGCCAAATGCTGTGAAAAAAACTTGCACAGCACTGGCACAGACCTGCCTGGCAAAAACTGATAGGAACTGATGTAACCTAGTCCTGAAAAGGACTCCAATTACAATTAGTCTTTACTCCCACAACCTATCTATTTAAGAGCACAGACCTGCCTGATAAAAGTCGTAGGAAATGCTGTAACCTAGTCCTTAAAAGGACTGCAATCACAACTATTCCCTACTCCCAAGCTATCTGTAGATTTGTGCGAAAATTGGCTTGAAATTAACAAGGTATAGCGCACACAGCAACAGCGGTGCCGTCTAACACGCAGCTGCAGCAGTGAGAAAATGGTGGCGACGGGGAAAATGGCTTGGTCTTATAGGGCAAGGACATGTGACATACACTGCCAATGACACATGCCCTTGCTTGTGTGAAAAAAAGCACTTCGCTCCGTGTGTGCGCTGCTGATAGGCTGACAGATTGCACCTCCCCACTGTAAATGCGGGAAAGAGAAAAAAAATGGAGATCTTCATTATTCCTGCAGAGATCCATCCCCTGCCCCTCCCCCCACCCCGCTGTACACTCAAACTGCGTATTAACATTAATTTTCATCATTACTGAGAAAAAATCCAGTTATGATTTTGGTGCATGAACAGTTATCGAACATAACCTCGAACAGCCGAATTTTTTTCAAATCGTTCGTGTTCGCCGAACGGCTCGAACACCGCCCAAAACAGCTCGAATTTGAGATTGGCGAACAGTTCGAGTAGAACAACGCTCATCTCTATTATACAGTTCAACTACCTTTTCCCATAGATCCGTTCACAATTCTTTTGCTTTCCCCATGACTCACAATCCAGAAATGTCAGTGGCTGGATGAAAGATGGATTCCAGAGACTCACTCAGCTTTTATGCACACACACTGATTACAAGCAAACAGATCACAGGTGCGGATGTTACCTTTAGTAGCCTTTCAAACCCATTTGTGTCAAATTCTGAGCATGTTATCAGGCCAAAATCACTTTTGATCAGGGTCATTTGGATGTTTTTGGTTGCAATTAAGATTTAAAAAGAGAAAACATAGTAGTTTGACAATAAATGGCTTCACCCAACCAATACCCATGAGTTGAGAAAAAGTTTTTTTGTCATCATTCATATTCTCTGAAACACGGCCAAGAAAGAAAAAATTCTGCCGGGGTATGTAAACTTTTGAGCACAACTATATATACATATATACAGTGGCATGTAAAGTTTGGGCACCCTTGGTCAAAATTACGGTTATTGTGAACATTCAAGCAAGTTGAAGATAAAATGATCTCTAAAAGGCCTAAAGTTAAAGATGACATATTTCCTTTGTATTTTAGAAAAATATATACCGGTACATCTCACTAAATTAGAATATCATTAAAAAGTTAATTTATTTCAGTTTGTCAACACAAAAAGTGAAACTCATATATTTTATAGAGTCATTACAGAGTGATCTATTTCAAGTGTTTATTTCTGTTAATGTTTATGATTATGGCTTACAGACAATGAAAACACAAAGTCATTATCTCAGTAAATTAAAATAATTAACAAAAAACACCTGCAAAGGCTTCCTAAGCATTTAAAAGAGTCCCTTAGTTTATTTCAGTAGGCTCCACAATCATGGGGAAGACTGCTGACTTGACAGATGTCCAAAAGGCAGTCATTGACACACTCCACAAGGTCCCAGAGTTCCAATTTACATTTGGAAATAAAGGTCCCAGAGTCTGTAGGAAGCGTGGAGAGGCACACAATCCAAGCTGCTTGGATTGTGAAGTTTCCACAATCAATGATGGTTTCAGGAGCCATGTCATCTGCTGGTGTAGGTCCACTGTGTTTTATGAAGACCAAAGTCAGCGCATTCGTCTACCAGGAAATTTTAGAGCACGTCATGCTTCCCTCTGCCAACAAGCTTTTTGGAGATGGAAATTTCATTCTCCAGCAGGACTTGGCACCTCTCCACACTGCCAAAAGTACCAGTACCTGGTTTAAAAACAACAGTATCACTGTGCTTGATGGGCCAGCAAATTCGCCTGACCTTAACCCCATAGAGGATCTATGGAATATTGTCAAGAGGAAGATGAGAGACACCAGACCCAACAATGCAGATGAGCTGAAGGTTGCTATCAAAGCAACCTGGGCTTCCATAACACCTCAGCAGTACCAAAGGCTGATCGCCTCCATGCCACACCACATTGATGCAGTAATTGATGCAAAAGGAGCCCTGACCAAGTATTGAATGCATTTACTGAACATACATTTCAGTAGGCCAACATTTTGGATTTTGAAAACATTTTTCAAGCTCTTTTTATAAAGTATTCTAATTTACTGAGATAATGATTTTTGTGTTTTCATTGGCTGTAGGCCATAATCATCAACAATAACAGAAATAAACACTTGAAATAGATCACTCTGTTTGTAATGACTCTATATAATATATGAGTTTCACTTTTTGTATTGAAGAACTGAAATAAATTAACTTTTTGATGATATTCTAATTTAGTGAGATGCACCTGTATATATTTCATCTTTTACATTTTAAAAATTACAAAAAGGAAAATGGGCCATTGCAAAAGTTTGGGACTCCTGCATGGTTAGTACCTAATAGCAGAGTTGTATCTAGTTTTCCTGGCACCCGGGGCAAGAATTCAGTTTGCCTCCTCCCCCCCAAGCACATATACGATTTGCACACTTAGTCAAGTGCCGACGAGCTGTTCTCCCTAATTCTCTCAATGTTCAGTGAAAAACTGAGGGAAACACTAAGAAAAGCGAGTTGTCAGGTGACCGTCAGTATGAAGATCGCATATGAGTGAAGTGGCCATGTGATGACTGATGGAACCTGCAAGCAGAGGTGAATCCTGAGAGTGAGTATTGCACTCTGTTAGGAATGGCATGCTACAGGGCTTCATTTTATAATTAAAGGGCTTGTCCAAGTTTGAGATCAAAGTCTGCAGTCACTCTATGTGACAGCAGGCTTCTGAATTCTCACAATGCATGCACTGCACCCTTTTAGAATTCTCCCTTGCCGATGGCAAGAGTGGACGGTCATGTCAGCACAAGTATGAGATTTGTATACTTCTGGTCACATTCCGACTACACAAGTCTGGCCCTGCTTAATTTTCATTGAGTGAGACCATACATGACTAGTCAGAAAGTGACTGCATATATTATTATTTATTATTATAGCGCCATTTATTTCATGGCGCTTTACATGCGAAAAAGGTATACATACAAAAACGATTACAATGATCTTTAACAAATCGTGATGGCGACTGGTACAGGAGGAGCGAGGACCCTGCCCGCGATGGCTCACAGTCTACAAGGGATGGGTGAGGATACAGTAGGTGGGGGTAGATCTAGTCCTGTAGCGGTATGGTGGAGCGATGGTTACTACAGGTTGTAGGCTTGTCGGAAGAGGTGGGTCTTCAGGTTCCTTTTGAAGGTTTCCACTTTAGGCGAGAGTCTGATTTGTTGGGGTAGAGAGTTCCAGAGTAAGGGGGATGCACGGGAGAAATCTTGTATGCGATTGTGGGAAGAGGAGATAAGAGGGGAGTAGAGCAGGAGATCTTGTGAGGATCACAGGTTGCGTGCAGGTATGTACCGGGTGGCTAGGTCACAGATATATGGAGGATACACATTGTGGATGGCTTTGTATGTTGTGGTTAGGGTTTTGAACTTGAGTCTATGGGCAATGGGGAGCCAAAGAAGGGATTGACAGAGAGTAGAGGCCGGGGAATAGCGGGGGGACAGGTGGATTAGTCGGGCAGCATAGTTTAGGATAGATTGGAGAGGTGCGGGAGTGTTGGAAGGGAGCCTACAGAGCAGGAGATTACAGTAGTCGAGGCGGGAGATGATGAGGGTGTGCCCTAGTGTTTTTTCAGATTTGTGGTTGAGGAATGTGCGGATTCGGGAGATATTTTTGAGTTGGAGTTGGCAGGAAGTGGAAAGGGCTTTGGTATGAGGTTTGAAGGAGAGATCAGAGTCAAAGGTTATCCAAGGCAGCAAGCTTGCGGGCCTGGGGAGAGTGAATAGCCATTGTCGTTGATAGATAGGTCAGATGGGGGGATGAATGAGAAGGTGGAAAGATGATGAATTCTGTTTTATCCATGTTAGGTTTTAGAAATCTGGCAGAGAAGAAGGATGAGATAGCATACAGACATTGTGGGATTTTGTTAGTAGGGAGGAGATATAGGGTCCAGAGAGGTAGATCTGTGTGTCATCAGCATAGAGGTGATACTGAAAGCCATGAGACTCTATGAGCTGTCCCAGGCCAAAGGTGTAGATGGAGAAGAGTAGGGGTCCTAGAACTGAACCTTGGGGGATACTGACAGATAAGGAGCGAGATGAGGAAGTGGTGTGTGAGTGGGAGACACTGAATGTCCTGTCTGTTAGGTATGAAGAGATCCAAGATAGGGCCAAGTCTGTGATGCCGAGAAATGAGAAAGTCTGTAATAAAAGGGAATGGTCCACTATGTCAAAGGCAGATGACAGGTCTAGGAGGAGGAGGACAGAGTAGTGTCGCTTAGATTTGGCGGTTAGTACGTCAGTGGTGACTTTAGTCAGGGCAGTTTCAGTAGAATGGTGCAGTCGGAAGCCAGATTGGATGCGGTCAAAGAGAGAGCAGGAGGAGAGGTGGGAGGACAGCTCAAAGTGGACATGTTGTTCCGGTAGTTTTGAGGTATAGGGGAGAAGTGATATGGGGAGAAGTGATATGGGGCGGTAGCTTGTCAGAGTTGATAGGTCAAATTGCCAGTAACGGAGAATCCTGAAAGCGTGCAGTGTGCACTGTGCGAATTCTTAAGTCTGCAGTCACATAGAATGACTGCCGACTCATCACACACTTGGACTAACCCTTTAATGCTCCTAACATAAATGAAAACATGAGCATTAGTCAGTATGACAAATAACATTTACATCCAGATACATTATAGATTATGATGTCTCTGGAGTCGTTCTCTTTCTTTTCATCTTCATCTTGTCCAGACTCCATGATGAGTTCTTTTTATCCACAGCACATCTCTTCAGACTTCCATCTTCTCCATTCTTCTGCAGCACATCCCCACACGATGCTCTTAAAGATAGTGTCATTATAATGCTCCTGAATAAAAATATCTGCCCTACGCTGAGATCCTGAATAAATAATTTCCCTTCACTATATTCTCTGCACAAAATATGACCCACACACTGTCCCTATTATGGTATATGCCTTCCACACTGCCCTCTCCTTTCCATACTTTTCCCCCTCTTCACACTGCCCTCTCACGCTTTATCTTCCTTATAGGGTCCAATCTCTATACTTTGCCCCCTCATCACACTCCCCTTCCTTGGCATGCTGTCCCATCCTGGCTGTGCCCTTACACTGTCACCTCATGCTACCTACCCACACTGCTCAGTCTATATTCTGTGCTCACTCACACTTTTCTCCCCCAATACTGTCTCCTCCCAATATTCCCCTCAATAGCCTCCTCACGCATTTCCCCCTCCCTCCTCATGCTGTCTCCTCTCATGTCCCTCCTGCTAACCATACTGTCTCCTCACATATTTACCCCCTCGCTCTCCATACTTTCTCCTCACACATCCCACCGACTCCCTGACTCCCCAATACTATGTCTGCACACATGCAATCACCCTCACTCCCCATACTGTGTCCGCACACATCCCATCATACTCGCTCTCCATACTGTGTCTGCACACATCCCATTACCCTTGCTCCCCATATTGTATCCGTTTACATTGTTCACTTTGCTACTCATACTGTGTTCACACCCATCTCCCCACTCATCATACTGTCTGCACTCACACCCCCTACTCGCGCCCCACAGAATAAATCCCCCTCCACACAGAATAAATCCCCCCTCTTGTCACAGGTGTGTCAGATGTGACAGGCAGTCGCCCTGCAGTTGGTTGCAGAAGATCTCTTCGTTTGGCATTACAGACACCTTCTTAGCTATTTCACTCTAGGGCCCAGCGGCTACCTCCCTCCTGCTCTAATTGACACCCTTGCCTGGGTGTTTAAATAGTTTCACTTTGCTACAGGGTGGTGCCGGTGATATTCACATGTGAAAGCTTGGAGCGAGTGAACTCTGTTTACTTCCTCTCTGGTGCTAAGAGGACATGTGTGTTATCTCTCTGAAGTCGGCTCAAGCTAAGTTATCTTTCCCCCGTGTCTGTCTACCTTGTTGTCTTTAGTTGTTAGTGGTGATCGACTAGTGCTCTTCCCCCCCTTCCTTATCCAGGGCCAGGCGCTAGGGAAATACAGGGATAGGTTCATGTGCGGCGATTGGTGAAGAACCAATATTGGGACGATAGGGGAGACAGGGTAATATTAAATCAGTCAAGGAGGTCTCCACTCCCCCCCCTTTCCCTAGAGTCTGGGGTCGCTTACCCTCTTCCCTTTGTGTTGAAATTACTCTTTCCCTCACCCTGCGAAACATTATCACTGGCCGTGCACATTTTGAGAAAAGGAAACAAAAACCTGACAAGAGTTTAATTGTGTGTTTTGGTTTTTTTTCGGGTGTGTTTTTTTCCCCTTTCTTCTTGGCATGGGTTCATTTGCAGAGCTCGCAGAGAGGCTCCGTGGTCTGTGTCTGGAGGTGAATGACCTCCGTTGTGAGGTTCAGCATCAGTGGCTACAGGTCGCTAATTTGGGGGTCTCCCCAGGTAGGCCTATCCAGCCTGAACCCAAGGTTGCCCTCCCAGACAGGTTTTCAGGAGGGACAAATTTTTTCTATTCAAGGCCTGCAATTTTAAGCTTCATCCTTTCTCCTCTTAAAGTGAGTAACAACGAGTAGGAATTGTGATCTCACTCTTGCATGGAGATCCACAATCCTGGGCTTTTTCTTTACCAAAGGATTCTGTTTGTCTCCAGTCTGTAGAGGGTTTTTTTGGGGCTCTGGCCCTCATCTATGATGATCCTGCCCGAGTCGCCTTGGCTGAGTCTAGGCTAAGTCACCTTCAACAGGATGAAACGGTCAGTGGAAACGTACAGTTCTGAATTCCGTAGATGGGCAACGGATTCTAAATGGAATGACTCAGCCCTTAGAAACCAATTTTGTGAGGGTCTTACTGAAAGGTTGAAAGATGCTTTGGCAGTATATGAAATCCCTCAGTCCTTGGAGGCTGCCATGTCATTGGCTATACGTCTTGATAGACGCCTTCGGGATAGACAAGTGAGACCACCTTCTAAGGGGCCTTCTTGTCAGTATTTTGTACCTCTGCCAGGGGAGCGGTCTGGCGGTGAACTATTACTGGGGGAGGTCAAGGAACCCATGCAGTTAGGGGGGGGGCCTCTGTATCATACATTTCCCCTGGAGATTCGCAAGAAAAAAGGCGTATGTTTTTTTTGTGGGAAAAAGGGACATTTTATTGGGATCTGTCCTTCAATGCAGGCTATCAAACAGGCAATCACTGCATGTGTCACAGCTGTCAAACAGATGTGACACATTCAGCCACGGCGGCTGTTGCTGAAATGCCGATCATGCCGAAACTACTCAGCGAGTACCCAAGCTTGCTCTTTTAAAGGGTTAAACGAGCATGCTCGCTCATCACTAGTTGTAATGTAACAAAATAGGTAAAAAGCCAAGGGGGGTGAATTCTTTGGCTTGGATAAGGGATGGGGTACAAATGCATACCAGGATTGGGGATGAGGGGGTACCATGCATACCAGGATAAGTATGAGGGGGTACCATGCTTACCAGGATAAGGATGAGAGGGTACCATGCATACCAGGATAAGGATGAGGGGTGCCATGCATACCAGGATTGGGATGAGGGAAGCCATGCATACCTGGATAGGGATGAGGGGTACCATACATACCAGGATAGGGATGAGGTGTACCATACACACCAGGATTGGGGATGAGGGGTGCCATGCATACCAGGATTGGGGATGAGGTGTACCATACATACCTAGATAGGGATGAGGGGTACCATACATACCAGGATTGGGGATGAGGGGTGCCATGCATACCAGGATGAGGGATGGGGAGCCATGCATACCAGGATTGGGGATGAGGGGTGCTATGCATACCAGGATTGTGATGAGGGGTGCCATGCATACCAGGATAGAGATGAGGGGTACCATACATACCAGGATGAGGGATGGGGTACCATACATGCCAGGATAGGGATGAGGGCTACCATACATACCAGGATTGGGGATGAGGGGTGCCATGCATACCAGGATTAGGGATGAGGTGTGCCATGCATATCAGGATTGGGGATGAGGGGTGCCATGCATACCAGGATAGGGATGAGTGGTACCATACATACCAGGATTGGCGATGAGGGGTACCATACATACCAGTATTGGGGATGAGGGATACCATACATACCAGGATTAGGGATGAGCGGTGCCATACATACCAGGATTGGGGATGAGGGGTACCATACATACCAGGATGAGGGATGGGGTGCCATGTATACCAGGATTGGGGGATGAGGGGTGCCATGCATACCTGGATGGGGATGAGGGGTACCATACACACCAGGATTGGGGATGAGGGGTGCCATGCATACCAGGATTGGGGATGAGGGGTGCCATACATTCCAGGATTGGGTATGAGGGGGTACCATGCATTCCAGGATAGGGATGAGGGGGTACCATGCATACCAAGATAGGGATGAGGGGGTACCATACATACCAAGATAAGGATGAGGGGTGCCATGCATACCAGGATTGGGGATGAGGGGTGCCATGCATACCAGGATTGGGGATGAGGGGTGCAATACATACCAGGATTGGGTATGAGGGGATACCATGCATACCAGAATAGGGATGAGGGGGTACCATGCATACCAGAAAAGGGATGAAGGGGTACCATTCATACCATGATAGGGATGAGGGGCCATGCATGCAAGGATTGGAATGAGGGGGTACCATGCATACCAGGATAGGGATGAGGGGGTACCATACATACCAAGATAGGGATGAGGGTACCATGCATACCAGGATGAGGGGTACCATACATAGCAAAATAGGGATGAGGGATGAGGTACCATGCATACCAGGATAAGGATGAGGGGGTACCATGCATTCCAGGATAAGGATGAGGGGGTACCATGCATACCAGGATAAGGATAAGGGGTGCCATGCGTACCAGGTTAGGGATGAGGGGGTACCATGCATAACAGGATAAGAATGAGGGGGTACCATACATACCAAGATAGGGATGAGGGGGTACCATACATACCAAGATATGGATGAGGGGTGCCATGCATACCAGGATTGGGTATGAGGGGTACCATACATACCAGGATGAGAGGTACCATACATACCAAGATTGGGGATGAGGGGTGCCATGCATACCAGGATGAGGGGTACCATACATACCAAGATTGGGGATGAGGGGTGCCATGCATACCAGGATTGGTGATGAGGGGTACCATACATACCAGAATAGGGATGAGGGGTACCATACATACCAGGATTGGGGATGAGGGATGCCATGCATACCAGGATGAGGGATGGGGTGCCATGCATACCAGGATTGGAGGATGAGGGGTGCCATGTATACCAGGATTGGGATGAGGGGTACCATACATACCAGGATTGGGGATGAGGGGTGCCATATATACCAGGATTGGGGATGAGGGGTGCCATACAAACCAGGATTGGGGATGAGGGGTACCATACATACCAGGATTGGGTATGAGTGGGTACCATACATTACAGGATAAGGATGAGGGGGTACCATGCATACCAGAATAGGGATGAAGGGGTACCATGCATACCGTGATAGGGATGGGGGCAGTGCATACTAGGATTGGGATGAGGGGGTACCATGCATACCAGGATAGGGATGAGGGGGTACCATACATACCAAGATAGGGATGAGGGTACCATGCATATGACGTGCCCCCTGGGCCGTGGGGTACTCGGCAGCCGGGCCTCTGGTTGCTGGGGGATATCACGGTAGCTGGCCCGGTCCGTGACCCAGGGCGGTCAGTAAAAGGGGAATAGTTATAGGGGATTTAATTGTTCGTGACACCACCTATGGATTGCGGCTAAAGGAAGCCGCTGCTGTGGAGCAGTCCTCTGGAGCTGGTGTTACGGCAGCAGGGATGGTATGGCTCTCCACAGGTAGAGCTAGCTCCAGGGCAGCGTGGGGTGTAATGGATTGTGGTGCAGGTGAGAGACGGCAGGATGGTCCCGGAGGAAAGACGGACACTCACACGGGGGTAAGCTTCTGTACCTTTACTGGTGATGTTGCAGGCACGGTCCAGGGTACTCCAGGCGAAGGGCACACTTTTTGACTCTCCCCAGTGAGCGGGTATAGGGCCTCCTGATCCGTTGCTTTATTCTCTAAGCTTCTGACCTGCCTGGAGCTAGGCCTAGCTTGGTTACTGTCTCTCTTTGCACCTGCTGACCTGGTGGTAAGGCCTTCTCTTTGGAGATCACTCTCCCTGGACGCTGGGACCTCCGTGACTCCTAGCTCTGGTACTGTAATCAGCGTTTGGTGAACCTGGGACCTATAGTCCTTCAGGGGTTCCGGCGGTTCCTACTGGGTATAAAGGGTCCCTGTAGGCGCGGACCCAGTGTCCGGTATATATACCGGGGTGAGCCTGGTATGCTCCTCTGCCCCCTCGCTACTTCTTCCTTCTCCTCTCGCCTTCGGCCCACTCAAGGCCCTCACTAGGCCTTCACACGTGCTGTAGGCCTTGGCTCGCCTAAGCACAGCAGCCAGCTCGCTGCCTCTTCACTGCTCTCTGAGCGTCAGTACGCTCTCTGCTCAACTCTGAGCTGTGTTCCTCTCTGTCTCTGAACACTGACTGAACTCTCACTGAGCTGCCTAGCTCCACCCTTCCTATATACAGTACAGACCAAAAGTTTGGACACACCTTCTCATTTAAAGATTTTTCTGTATTTTCATGACAATGAAAATTGTACATTCACACTGAAGGCGTCAAAACTATGAATTAACACATGTGGAATTATATACTTAACAAAAAAGTGTGAAACAACTGAAAATATGTCTTATATTCTAGGTTCTTCAAAGTAGCCACCTTTTGCTTTGCTGACTGCTTTGCACACTCTTGGCATTCTCTTGATGAGATTCAAGAGGTAGTCACCGGAAATGGTTTTCATTTCACAGATGTGGCCTGTCAGGTTTAATAAGTGGGATTTCTTGCCTTATAAATGGGGTT
The DNA here is from genome assembly GCF_046119375.1 of Phyllobates terribilis. Lineage (NCBI taxonomy): Eukaryota > Metazoa > Chordata > Amphibia > Anura > Dendrobatidae > Phyllobates > Phyllobates terribilis. Next base: position 69,790,970 of record NW_027362770.1, on the reverse strand, counting down.
GGGACCATCAGTTGTGTTGTGCAGAAGTCTGGTGGATACACAGCTGATAGTCCTACTGAATAGACTGTCAGAATTTGTATTATGGCAAGAAAAAAGCAGCTAAGTAAAGAAAAACGAGTGGCCATTATTACTTTAAGAAATGAAGGTCAGTCAGTGCGCAAAATTGGGCAAACTTTGAAAGTGTCCCCAAGTGCAGTTGCAAAAACCATCAAGCGCTACAAAGAAACTAGCTCACATGAGGACCACCCCAGGAAAGGAAGACCAAGAGTCACCTCTGCTTCTGAGGATAAGTTTATCCAAGTCACCAGCCTCAGAAATCGCAGGTTAACAGCAGCTCAGATTAAAGACCAGGTCAATGCCACACAGAGTTCTAGCAGCAGACACATCTCTTCAACAGCTGTTAAGAGGAGACTTTGTGCAGCAGACCTTCATGGTAATATAGCTGCTAGGAAACCACTGCTAAGGACAGGCAACAAGCAGAAGAGACTTGTTTGGGCTAAAGAACACAAGGAATGGACATTAGACCAGTGGAAATCTGTGCTTTGGTCTGATGAGTCCAAATTTGAGATCTTTGGTTCCAACCACCGTGTCTTTGTGCGACGCAGAAAAGGTGAACGGATGGACTCTACATGCCTGGTTCCCACCGTGAAGCATGGAGGAGGAGGTGTGATGGTGTTGGGGTGCTTTGCTGGTGACACTGTTGGGGATTTATTCAAAATTGAAGGCATACTGAACCAGCATGTCTACCACAGCATCTTGCAGCGGCATGCTATTCCATCCGGTTTGCGTTTAGTTGGACCATCATTTATTTTTCAACAGGACAATGACCCCAAACATACCTCCAGGCTGTGTAAGGGCTATTTGACAAAGAGGGAGAGTGATGGGGTGCTACGCCAGATGACCTGGCCTCCACAGTGTAGCGTCGGCGTCCCTGCCTCCTGCTAGGCAGGGACGCTGTTCCCCTCACCTCTCCGCTCTGTGCCCGGCGTCTTCCTCCCGCTCTGCTGGCAGCGCGAGCTGCTTCCCGGCCACGGTGCTTAGGGCGCGCGCGCGCTCCCCCTCTCTTAAAGGGGCCGCGCGCGCCATCCTAAGGAGTCCCCGGCCAATGGCCGGAGAACTTCACCATATATAAGGCACCTCCTCCAAAATGGAGGTGCCCGAGCAATGTTGTTGCAAAGCATTCACTCTGCTTCAGCCCTCAGGTCCTGTTTCCAGTTACCTGCCAGTCACCTGCCAGATTCCTGCCTGTTACCTGCCAGTCACCTGCCAGATTCCTGCCTGTTACCTGCCAGTCACCTGCCAGATTCCTGCCTGTTACCTGCCAGTCACCTGCCAGATTCCTGCCTGTTACCTGCCAGTCACCTGCCAGATTCCTGCTTGATACCTGTCAAAAAGAAGGACGGCTCACTCCGTCCATGTATAGATTATAGAGGCCTTAACCAGATTACAATGAAGAATAAATACCCCCTCCCGCTCATTCCTGAATTATTTGACCGCCTGAGGGGGGCTAGAATCTTCACCAAACTGGATCTCCGTGGGGCGTATAACCTGGTCCATATCCGTCAGGGGGATGAGTGGAAGACGGCATTCAACACCCGGGACGGCCACTATGAGTACCTTGTAATGCCCTTCGGTCTCTGTAACGCTCCTGCCGTCTTTCAAGAGTTGGTCAATGACATCTTCCGTGACCTTCTCTACTCCTGCGTGGTGGTGTACCTGGACGACATCTTGGTCTTCTCTCCGGACCTTCCTACTCACCGGAGCGATGAGAAGTGCATCTTTGAGCAGACCTCTCTTCCATTTCTGGGCTACATAATCTCTCAGACCGGCCTACAAATGGATCCTGAGAAACTGTCTGCCATCCAGAAGTGGCCCCGACTAGAGGGGTTGAAGGCTATTCAGCGGTTCCTGGGCTTCGCCAACTATTACCGCCTCTTCATACCGCACTTCTCTTCCCGGACTGCCCCTATCTCTGCGCTCACCCGTAAGGGTACTAATCCCAGGAGATGGCCGCCCGAAGCTGAGGAGGCCTTTCTTTCCTTAAAACAGGCCTTCTTCTCCGCCCCGGTGCTGCATCGTCCAGACGGCGACAAACAATTCTTCCTAGAAGTTGACGCTTCCTCCTCCGGAGCCGGGGCGGTACTTACCCAAAAGTCATCTTCCGGGAGAATGGTAACCTGCGTTTTTTTCTTCAAACTCTTCTCCTCTTCTGAGCGCAACTATTCTATTGGAGACCGTGAATTGTTAGCCATTAAGCTGGCACTGGAGGAGTGGCGTTACCTGCTCGAGGGGGCTCTTCACCCGGTAATAATTTACACGGACCACAAGAACTTGGCTTACCTTCAGAGCGCCCAGAGACTTAACCCGCGCCAAGCCCGGTGGTCCTTGTTTTTTGCCCACTTTGATTTTGTTCTTCATTTTCGCCCGGCAGACAAAAACATCAAAGCTGACGCCTTGTCCCGATCCTTCCTGGTGTCTGATCTAGAGGAGGAACCTAAGCACATCATTGATCCCGCCAGAGTAATGCAAGTGGCTCCCGTGAATCTAAATCGTCTCCCTCCCGGTAAGACGTTTGTAACTGTACCTGATCGGAAGAAGGTCCTACACTGGGGTCATTCGTCTAAGCTAGCTGGCCACGCCGGTCAGAAAAAGACCCTCCAGCTCATTACCCGGCATTACTGGTGGCCTACCCTGCAAAAGGATGTAATAGACTTTGTTTCTGCCTGTGTGTCCTGCGCCCGCAACAAAGTTCCGAGACACCTGCCAGCCGGTCGCCTTCTTCCTCTTCCAGTACCTGCTGCCCCGTGGCAGCATATTGCTATGGACTTTATAACGGATCTTCCTGTCTCTGCCGGTTGTACGGTCATTTGGGTGGTCGCTGATCGCTTCTCCAAGATGGCGCACTTCATTCCCCTGCCGGGTCTCCCGTCTGCACCCGAACTGGCTAAAGACTTTATCCGCCACATCTTCCGTCTCCATGGCCTGCCCCTCCACATCGTGTCAGATCGTGGGGTTCAGTTCACCTCACGCTTCTGGAGAGCCACATGTAAGTTGCTTGACGTCACTCTGGACTTCTCCTCCGCTTACCATCCACAGTCCAATGGTCAAGTGGAGCGGATCAATCAGAACCTGACCAATTACCTCCGACACTTCGTTAATGCCCACCATTCGGACTGGGTGGATCTCCTACCATGGGCCGAGTTCTCTTACAATAATCATGAGAGCGAATCTTCCTCCAAATCCCCGTTTTTTGTAGTCTTCGGTCAGCATCCTCGGATCCCATTTCCCGTCTCCACCTCGGTGGACAATCCGGCTGCGGAATCTCTCGATAGCGAATTCTCCTCCATTTGGGAGAGTACCCGATCCGCACTCCTTCAGTCGTCCGAACGGATGAAAAATCACGCTGACAAGAAACGCCTGGATCCTCCACAATTCCGTCCTGGAGATAAAGTCTGGCTCTCGTCCAAATATGTCCGGCTCAAGATTCCCTCCTACAAGTTAGGGCCTCGGTTCATCGGCCCACTGGAAGTTATCAAACAGATCAACCCGGTGGCCTATAAATTAAAACTCCCGGCCAACTTACGGATCCCTAACTCCTTCCATGTATCTCTCCTCAAACCCGTGGTACTTAACTCTTTTTCCAAGTCTACAGGTACGCCTCCTGCTCCGGTTTCCGCTGAGAACGAGTTTGAGGTAGAGAACATTCTGGCCACCAAAAGGGTAAGAGGAAAAACCTTTTTTCTGGTAGATTGGAAGGGGTTTGGTCCTGAGGAGAGAACGTGGGAGCCCCGGGAGAACATCCATGCCCCTCTCATCCTTGATAAATTTCTCTCTGGCCTAAAAAAGGGGGGGCCTAAAGGGGGGGTACTGTAGCGTCGGCGTCCCTGCCTCCTGCTAGGCAGGGACGCTGTTCCCCTCACCTCTCCGCTCTGTGCCCGGCGTCTTCCTCCCGCTCTTCTGGCAGCGCGCGCTGCTTCCCGGCCACGGTGCTTAGGGCGCGCGCGCGCTCCCCCTCTCTTAAAGGGGCCGCGCGCGCCGTCCTAAGGAGTCCCCGGCCAATGGCCGGAGGACTTCACCATATATAAGGCACCTCCTCCAAAATGGAGGTGCCCGAGCAATGTTGTTGCAAAGCATTCACTCTGCTTCAGCCCTCAGGTCCTGTTTCCAGTTACCTGCCAGTCACCTGCCAGATTCCTGCCTGTTACCTGCCAGTCACCTGCCAGATTCCTGCCTGTTACCTGCCAGTCACCTGCCAGATTCCTGCCTGTTACCTGCCAGTCCCGTTACACACAGTCACCAGACCTGAACCCAATTGAGATGGTTTGGGGTGAGCTGGACCGCAGAGTGAAGGCAAAAGGGCCAACAAGTGCTAAGCATCTCTGGGAACTCCTTCAAGATTGTTGAAAGACCATTTCCGGTGACTACCTCTTGAAGCTCATCAAGAGAATGCCAAGAGTGTTCAAAGCAGTCATCAAAGCAAAAGGTGGCTACTTTGAAGAACCTAGAATATAAGACATATTTTCAGTTGTTTCACACTTTTTTGTTAAGTATATAATTCCACATGTGTTAATTCATAGTTTTGATGCCTTCAGTGTGAATGTACAATTTTCATAGTCATGAAAATACAGAAAAATCTTTAAATGAGAAGGTGTGTCCAAACTTTAGGTCTGTACTGTATGTCCCTAACAGGCTCCCTCTGGTGGTCTGAGGTGTTAGGGTGGAGGTGTGTGAATGTGTGAGGGCCTCTTGTGGAGAAGTCCATCCATGCACCCTTCTGGGTTCTGTGGCACCAATGCGTAGCAGGGCGCCACACATACCAGGATGAGGGATACCATACATACCAAGATAGGGATGAGGGATGATGTACCATGCATACCAGGATGAGGGATGAGGGAGCCATGCATACCAGAATGAGGGATGGAGTGCCATGCATACCAGATTGCCGGTGAAGGGCCCATGAATACCATGATATGGCTGAGGGAGCCATACATAGCAGTATTGGGGATGAGGGAGCCATGCATGCCATGATGAGGGATGGGGTGCCATGCATACCAGGATGAGGGATGGGGTGCCATGCATACCAGGATTGGGGATGAGGAGTGCCATGCATACCAGGATTGGGGATGAGGGGTGCCATACATGCCAGGATTGAGGATGAGGGTTGCCATGCATACCAGGATTGAGGGGATGAGGGTGCCATACATACCAGAATAAGGATGAGAGGTACCATGCATACCAGGATAGGATGGCTGCAGCACATAACAGGATGGGGGACAGGATTGGGTAGCACAAATACCAGGATGGGTGCAGCACAAACACCAGGATGGTGGCAGCACATAACAGGATGGGGGTGCAGGATGGGGACAGCACATAACAGGATCGGGCAGCACATAACAAGATGTCGGCAGCACATAACAGGATGCGGGCAGCACATAACAGGATGGAGGCAGCACATAACAGGATGGGGGCAGCACATAACAGGATGGGAGACCATATACCAATAAAATGCTCGCCACCCGGGCATAAAACGGGTTCAATAGATAGTAAATATAGATATATATACAGTTGAAACCAGAAGTTTACATACACTATATAAAAAGACACATATGCATGTTTTTCTCAATATCTGACATGAAATCAGAATAAACCTTTCCCATTTTAGGTCAATTAGGATTACCATAATTTTTAATATTTGCCAAATGCCAGAATAATGAGAGAGAGAGAATGGTTTAAGGCATTTTTATTACTTACTGCAAAGTCAAAAGTTTACATACACTAAGATTACTATGCCTTTAAACAATTCTGGACTGCTCATATGATGATGTCATGTGTTTGGAAGCTTCTGATAGGTTTTTTGGCAACATCTGAGTTAATTAGAGACACACTTGTGGATGTATTTTAATGGGAAAGTCTAAAGAAATCAGCCAAGATATCAGGAAGAGAATTGTGGACTTGCAGAAGTCTGGCTCATCCTTTGGTACAATTTCAAGATACCTGAAGGTGCCTCGTTCATCTGTATAAACAATTATACGCAAGTACAAACAAGATGACAATGTCCAGCCATCATACCACTCAGGAAGGAGACAGGTTCTGTGTCCCAGAGATGAACGTGCTTTGGTCCGACATGTGCATATCAACCCAAGCAAAAGACCTTGTGAAGATGATGGCGGAAGCTAGTAAGATTGTGTCAATATCCACAGAGAAACGAGTACTGTATCAAAATGGGCTGAAAGGCCACTCTGTCAGGAAGAATCCATTACTCCAAAAGAAACCTAAAAAGGCCAGATTAATGTTTGCAAATGCACACAGGAACAAAGACCTTAATTTTTGGAGACATATCCTGCGGTCTGATGAAACTAAAATTGAACTTTTTGGGCATGATGACCATCGTTACGTTTGGAGGAAAAAGGGAGAAGCTTGGAAGCCTAAGAACAGCATCCCAACTGTGAAACACGGGAGTGGCATCATCATGTTGTGGGGTTGTTTTGCTGCAGGAGGGACTGGTGTGACGCGCCCCCTGGGCCGTGGGGTACCCGGTGCCGGATCGGTAGATGCTGGGGGTTGTAGTCACAGTGGCGGTGACCCGGTCCGTGACCCAGGGCGGTCAATCCAAGGGTATTTATGTGTATAGGTTTTATTAAAGAGTCCGACTATGCCACCTGTAGAATGCGGCTAAAGGGGGGGGCCGCCGCTGCAGAACAGTCTTCTGAAGCTGGTGGTATTGCAGCAAGGATGTTATGACTCCCCACAGGAAGAGTTAGCTTCAGGGCAGGGTATGGATGTTGGTGGTTGTGCAGGGTATCGTAATGCAGTAATAACCACAGAGGCAGTATAGTGCAGTCCCAGGGTCTTTACTCACAGTTATTGCAGTCCAAGTTACAGAGCTCAATATAACTGTCCGCGTCGTGCTGCGTTTACTCAGTGAGGGGTTCAGTCCACCCTCAGATATCTCTGGAGTGCTTAGCAGAACCCCCTTCTGTGTCTTCTCTCTGGCTGTCTCCCCTTAACCTCATACCAAGTGTCCCAGTCCAGTACCTGCGGGCCTTGGCGGGCGATGTCTGTTCTGTCCCCTGGGTCCTCTATAGCTACCATCCTGGTGAGACTGGTATGGAATGTTGACTACAGGACATGAAATACTGCAGCCTCCGGTTTCTAGTTAAGATGTGCAATCTTCTGCTAGTTGAGGGATCCGGTACCCTGTATGCAGCCTGACCCCTCCACCTCCCGGTAGATGCGGGCGTACGGGTGGCCTTCTGCACGGCCCGTACCCCTAGGGTCCCTTCTTCCATTCCTGGAGCCTTCCTGCTCCCTCTTCTCTCTTCTCTCCTTCTCCACTCAGGCTTGGGGCTTACTCGCTAGGCCCGCCTCTGGAGCAGAGCTCCTGCAGAGCCTCTGCTCCTGTCACTACTCCTCCTCTGACTGAACACTGATCTAAGATGGTGTTTCTACTTATATCTTTCTTCTATGTGCTCCCCTTAACTACGTCCTACACCCACTACATGGTTCCCCTTTACTAGTCCCCCCCCCCACTCCAGCCAGGGAACGGGTGGCCTTCTGCACGGCCCGTACCCCTAGGGTCCCTTCTTCCATTCCTGGAGCCTTCCTGCTCCCTCTTCTCTCTTCTCTCCTTCTCCACTCAGGCTTGGGGCTTACTCGCTAGGCCCGCCTCTGGAGCAGAGCTCCTGCAGAGCCTCTGCTCCTGTCACTACTCCTCCTCTGACTGAACACTGATCTAAGATGGTGTTTCTACTTATATCTTTCTTCTATGTGCTCCCCTTAACTACGTCCTACACCCACTACATGGTTCCCCTTTACTAGTCCCCCCCCCCCCACTCCAGCCAGGGAACGGGCTCAGCAATTACGTGGGAGGCATCTTGCCCCTCCTGCTGGCCTGGAGTGGTGTGTTAGGGTCCTGAGCTGTACTCCTTCCTTACCTGAGAGTGAGATACCACACCTCTGGGTGAGATGCAGTACCTCTGTGGCGACCGAACCCTCAGGGGTGCCACAGGTGCACTTCACAAAATAGATGGCATCATGAGAAAAGAAGATTTGGCAAATATTAAAAATGATGGTAATCCTAATTGACCTAAAAGGGAAAGGTTTATTCTGATTTCATGTCAGATATTGAGAAAAACATGCATATGTGTCTTTTTATATAGTGTATGTAAACTTCTGGTTTCAACTGTATATATATTGCATAGTAGAGTGTACATATTGTAGGGATTCCATTCTTTGGCAGCAATTGAGGTAGGCACAGGTAGAAAACTTAATAAATATTCAAATGAAAACAAATGGCCTTTCACTGGTAAAGCAGTATAACATAAAGTAAAATAGTCTCTCAGAGGTATGGCTGCTCTTGTGTACACCTGTCTCCATGCTTATTCAGTCTTAGCTGTAAACTGACCAAGACAACAGAGCTGTTTCCATCTCTACTTCCAAAGAATAACTGAGGCAGCTCACCTGCCTTTTAAATGGGCTTCAATGCCTGGATAGTAGAATGGGAATAATTTTACAGAAAAAAAGGTTAGGAAACATTCTTTCCTGTATACTGACTATACAAAGGCAAAATTAAAAAGAGGAAAAAAAAACGACTCCTCTACCGCTTAATAGCCAAGCCATCTCTCACCATATTTCCCCATATTAGCCACCGGTTAATGTAATTTTAACATTTTACTATATTATTCTGGACATGTGGTGTGTGTGACACCATCAGACACATACTGTTTAATTTATAAAGACGGGACTCTGAAACTCACAAAGCCTATGCGGACAATGCAAGAACTGTCAAAAATTAGAAGGAAGAGGGACTCGATACACTGTGTATTAGATATAAAGGAGGGCCTCAAACTCATGCTCTTAAAATTGTTAGGTAGTGGGATTACTAGACTCATAAAGCCTATGCACTAATTGCAAGGGCTGCCAAAAATTTAGAAGGAGGGACTGCAATACACCCTGGAAGACACGTAGAGGAGGGCCTCATAAAACATTTGTATAATAAGGAACGTCCTCACCCATGGGTTTGCAGTGCATCTATGATACCGGGCGGAGTTCTATGGAACCAGGGAAAGCACAGGGCTATAGAGTGCAGTGGCTAGATGTGGACTGTCCTTGTAACGGCAGGAGCAAGGGATTGCTAGGGGCAGTATAGACCTCCAAGGGTAATAACAGGGGCAGATTTACACACCTCATCCCTGCAAACGGATCTGCCTCCCCTCCTTGGAAAACTCCTCCTGGTATCTTAGATGCACTGCAAACCCATGGGTGAGGACGTTCCTTATTTATTAGCTATCTAGCACTGTTTGTATCTTTATAAATCTGTGAGTATTCTGGCTTTGCGTGTCCATTGACAACATTGAGAATCTTTATTTGATACTGGTTTACTCCTTTTGATTGCTATTTCCTCTTGTCCATCCTACTTTGGCTGGACACTGTAGCAGGCCTTGTTCTGGTCGAGACAGATTAACCCCGACCGACCATGGCCTGCCTTAAGAGATCTAGGTCCCTGACCTAACATGGTTTATTTCTATTTGGGTCTATACCGTGGTTATCTTTTTTTAAATCTAAAAATATTTTAATTAAGTCTATTAAAGGTTAAGTATTAATTCTCTAGTTTACCCTTGCTGTAATATATATTTTTGTGTAGAATCACCTGAAATTGTTTCCATGTTAACAGTATGACTGTCAAGGGTGTGCCAAAGGTGACAGACAGTCGTTCTGCAGTGGTTGGCAGGAGATCTTCTCGTTTAGCAATGCAGACAGTTGCCTAGATAGGAGGCTGTCTTTGGAACCCAACGACTACCTCCCTCTGGCCTGGGTGCATATATACCTGATCTCTCCAGGTAGGCGTCGCCGGTTATACTCATTTCTATTTGGAACTTGGCTGAAGCAGCATCACGTCCTCTATGGAGTCTTGGGGCCGTCTGCCCTGTTGGAGTTTCTTCTAAAGCTAAGTTCTTATTCCCCTGTGTTGCCTTCCCCTTTTGTCTTTAGAGTGCTAGCGGAGGTTGACTAGTGCTTATCTCCTTCCACCCCTAGCTATAGCCTTACGCCAGGGTTAGTAGGGCGAGGCACGTGATCGGCGACAGCTGTGGAGGCTGTATAGGGACGTTAGGGGGAGACAGGGTGACGCTAGTCCAGATTAGGAGGTCACCTCTTCCCCCTTTCCCTAGTGTCTGGGCTCCCTTTCCCCGCTGTGTTGCACTCACACCTGGCGTGACTCTCTATGTTGCACTGACATCTGGCATGACATTTTAAGCGGCCAAGCATGTTTTTGAAAAAAAGAAAATGACACAAGATTGACATTTTGGTTTATTTTTCTTTGTGTGTTTTTGGGCGTGCACCTTTTTTTTCCTTATTCCTTTTAGTATGGGATCAGTTGCAGCGCTCGCAAAGCAGTTCCGCTGTCTGTCTCTGGAGGTGAATGACCTCCGCTGTGAGGTTCAGCAGCAGTATCAGCGGTTACAGGCCGCCAATGTGGGGGTCTCTGCAGGTAGGCCTGTCTAGCCTGAACCCAAGGTTGCCCTCCCGGACAGGTTTTCAGGAGGTAGGGACAGGTTTTTTGTGTTTAAGGAGGCATGCAAATTGTATTTCAAGGGAGATCCTCAGTCATGGGCGTTTTCATTTCCACAGGATTCGGTTTGTCTCCAATCCGTGGAGGTTTTTTTTTTTAGAACTCTTGCCCTCATCTATGATGACCCGGACCAAGTCGCCTTGACTGAGTCAAGGCTACATCGCCTTTAGCAGGGGATTCGGTCAGTGGAAACAAACAGTTCGGAATTCCGTAGATGGGCAACAGATTCCAAATGGAATGACTCAGCCCTTAAAAGTCAATATTCTGAGGGGCTAACGGAAAGGTTGAAAGATGCCTTGGCTGTATATGATACTCCTCAGTCCTTTTAGGCTGTCATGTCTTTGGCCATAAGTCTGGATAGGCACCTTTGGGATAGACGGGTGCGACATCCTTCTCCGGGGTCTTTTTGTCGGGGTTGTGTATCTTTGCCAAGGGAGCGGTCTGGGGGTGAACCAGTACTGGGGGAGGTGGAGGAACCTATGCAGTTAGGGGGTGTCTCTACATCATACATATCCCCGGAAATTCGCAAGAAAAAAGGCATATGTTTTTTTTATGTGGTAAAAAGGGACACTTTGTTAGGACCTGTCCTTCAATTCCTAAACAAAAAGAGACTCAATTAACTCTCGGTAGTCTGGAGTTGGATAAACAAGGGGTGCATTTGTGGCCAAACTGCAGTTCCCACTTTGTCCTGACTGCAGAGGTAGTGCTAGAGAGCAAAATTGAAAAAAATTCTGTGTTTTTTGACAGTGGAGCCGGGGTCAGCATGGTTGATGCTGAGTTTGTGAAAACTCTTGGTCTTGCTTGCTGTACCTATTTCCATCTTTGCCATTGACTCGGCGCCACTTGCACAGAAAGCATTTACTCAGATTGTACATAATGTGAAACTGGGGGTGGGGTCAGTTCATTGTGAAATCATTCCTTGCTTTGTTTTGGAGAATCTCCCGACTCCGATTGTTTTAGATATCCCCTGACTTATTAAACATAATCCATTGGTGGATTGGCAAACCCGGGGAGATTATTGAATGGGGAGATTACTGCCATGAGAACTGTCTGAATGTTTCCATTGATGCTGTCTTTGCGGAGATACTGCCTGTTTTTCTGTCCAGTTTTGAGGACGTTTTTTCTGAGAGGGGGTGTCAGGATTTGCCTCCTCTTCATGCTTATGACTGTCCTATTAACCTGACCCGCGGAGCTAAACTACCCAAGTCAAGACTGTATAATCTTTCTGGCCCTGAGAGACAAGCCATGAAGAATTTCATTGCGGAAAGTCTGGAGAAGGGACATATCAGACCCTCATCTTCGCACGTGGCGGCAGGGTTCTTCTTTGTGAAGAAAAAATAATGGCGGTCTACGTCCCTGTTTAGATTTCTGGGAATTAAATCAAATTAACATCCGTGATCCATACCCTCTTCCTTCCTGATTTGTTCAGCCAGGTTGTGGGAGCTAAGCTATTCTCCATGTTGGATTTAAGGGGAGCCTACAATCTGGTTTGAATCAGAGAAGGGGACGAATGGAAGACAGCGTACAATATCCCGGAAGGTCATTTTGAGAGTCTGGTTATGCCTTCTGGCTTGACTAATGCACCTGCGGTATTCCAGCATTTCATAAATGATATTATTCATCATTTGGTGGGGAGGTTTGTGGTGGTCTATCTGGATGATATTTTGGTTTATTCACCTGATTTAGAGACCCATCAGGGGCATGTTAAGCAGGTACTCCAGATATTAAGGGATAACAAACTCTATGCCAAACTAGAGAAATGTGTTTTCGCTGTTCAGGAGGTGCAGTTTTTGGGGTACTTGTTGTCATTTTCAGCTTTTCGGATATATCCCGAGAGGGTCCGTACAGTCCTTGACTGGGAACGTCCCGAGAACCTGAAGGCCCTACAACGTTTTCTGGGCTTTACTAATTTTTACAGGAAATTCATCCAAAATTACTCTGTTGTAGTGAAACCCCTTACTGACATGACTAAGAAGGGGTCTGATTTTTCCAATTGGTCGGAGGCCTCCCTCCAGACTTTTTCTTCCTTAAAGAATTACTTTGCCACTGCACCTATACTCAGTCAACCCAGTGTTTCTGAACCCTTTATTGTGGAGATCGATGCTTTGGATGTCGGGGTTGGGGCTGTGTTGTCTCAGGGTTCGTCCCCTGGTAAATGGCGTCCATGCACCTTCTTTTCTAAAAAATTGTTTTCGGCTGAGAGAAATTATTACGTGGGTAATAGGGAACTTTTGGCGATCAAATTGGTGTTCAAGGAATGGGGACACTGGTTGGAGGGGGCTTTCCATTCTATTACTGTTATTACTGACCATAAGAACCTGTCATATCTCCAGTCAGCTAAACGTCTCAATCCTAGGCAGGCCAGATGGTCCCTGTTTTTTACTAGGTTCAATTTTGTTGTCACTTTTCATCCAGGGGTCAAAAACGTCAAGGCTGATGCTTTGTCCCGGAGCTTCCCCGGTGGTGGTAACCATGAGAACCCTGCCCCGATATTACAGAAAGGGGTAGTTATTTCTGCTTTTTCCTGAAATGGAGGGGGAGGTGCTGGAGGCTCAGGGGGACGCCCCTGCCTCCTGCCCATCAGGAAAGTTATTTGTACCACCTGATCTGCACCATAAAGTAATCGAGGAGCTTCATAACTCTGTGCTTGCTGGGCATCTAGGTGGTAAGGCAACCGTGGACCTCCTCTCTCGTCGTTTTTGGTGGCCGGGGTTGAATCGGGATGTAATTGAACACGTAGCTGCTTGTAGTATTTGCGCACATTCTAAGGTTTTGCACACCCGTCCATATGGTATTCTTCTTTCGCTACCTATCCCTAGCAGGCCATGGACACACTTGTCCATGGATTTTATTACTGACCTACCGGTTTCCGCAGGCAAAACGGTGGTTTTGGTAGTAGTAGATAGGTTCAGTAAAATGGTTCACTTCGTCACTTTACCTGCACTTCCCAATGCTAAGACACTTGCCCAGGTGTTCATAAATGAGATTGTGAAGCTTCATGGGGTTCCCTCCGATGTGGTGTCTGATCGGGGGACCCAGTTTGTTTCCAAGTTCTGGAAGGCATTCGTCCTTTTTCTCTACCTTCCACCCTCAGTCGAATAGTCAGACCGAGCCTGTCAATCAGAATTTGGAGACATACCTCAGGTGTTTCATCTCCGAAAATCAGGAGGATTGGGCATCCTACTTACCGCTGGCAGAATTTGCCATCAATAATCATCGTCAAGAATCCACTGGCAGGTCACCGTTCTTCGGTGCATATGGTTATCATTCACAGTTTGGTACCTTCAGTGGGGGTGGCGCTTCAGGAATTCCTGTGGAGGAACGGTTTGCTTCGTTGCTCTCTTTGGTATGGCAGGGTGTTCTGTGTAATTTAAAGACCATGGGTGACAGGTATAAACGTATGGCTGACCGAAAACGCTTGCCAGGACCGGACCTGAATGTGAATGACTTTGTGTGGTTGTCTATCAAGAATATAACATTGAAAGTTCCTTCTTGGAAGCTGGGACCTAAGTTTATTGGTCCCTACAAAATTACCGCCGTCATTAACCCAGCAGCGTTTTGTCTTGAACTTCCTCGGGCCCTTAAGGTCCATAATGTGTTTCGCAGGTCCTTACTCAAAAGGTACGTAGAACCTCTTGAGCCCTCTCCTCTACCACTGCCCCCAGTAATGGTTGATGGTACCCTGGAGTTCGAGATTTTGAGGATTGTACATTCTCGTCTCCAATGTCGTTCTCTACAATACTTGGTGCACTGGAAAGGCTTATGGTCCAGAGGAGAGGATGTGGGTTTCAGCGTCAGAGGTAAATGCTCCCAGATTGGTTCTCTCTTTTCACACCTCTTTTCCTGAGAAACCTGGTTCTGAGTGTCCGGAGGCCACTCGTAGAGGGGGGGTTACTGTCACGGGTGTGTCAAAGGTGACAGACTGCCATCCTGCAGTGGTTGGCAGGAGATCTCCACGTTTGGCAATGCAGACAGCTGCCTAGATAGGAGGCTGTCTTTAGGACCCAGCAACTACCTACCTCTGGCCTGGGTGTATATATACCTGATCTCTCCAGGTGGGCGTCGCCGGTTATACTCATTTCTACTTGGAACTTGGCTGAAGCAGCACCACACCCTCTCTGGAGTCTTGAGGCCATGTGCCCCATTGGAGTTTCTTCTAAAGCTAAGTTCTTATTCCCCTGTGTTGTCTCTCCCTTTTGTCTTTAGAGTGCTAGCGAAGGTTGACAAGTGCTCATCTTATTCCACCCCCAGCTATAGCCTTACGCCAGGTTTAGTAGGGCGAGGCACGTGATCAGCGACAGCTGCGGAGGCTGTATAGGGACATTAGGGGGAGACAGGGTGATGCTAGTCCAGATTAGAAGGTCACCTCCTCCCCCTTTTGCTAGTGTCTGGGCTCCCTTTCCCTCTGTGTGGCACTCACACCAGGCGTGACAATGGCCTTTTGGCCCCAATTCTTCCATAAAGACCACTTCTGGCCAGGCTTCTCTGAACATTTTATAGGTGGGTCCCACTTTAGAAGATGCAGCTTTCATCTTTTCTTGGTTGATTGCTGCATCTAACATTCTCTAAATTTCTTGGTGCTTCTTCAAAAGAGCTTGAACACCACATCTTGAAATCCCAGTATGCTGTGAATTATTTTTCTGGGAGAGATCTTGTTGATGCTTATCTTAGAAATTTATGAATACATTGTTACCTTTACCCTTTCCAACAGGGTGTTACCATAAACAGTCCAATGCTTATTTTTTTTATAATTAAAAAAAAACTATGCCTTTTTTGTTTGACACTAAATCTATTTCTTGTCTGGCATTGCTATATAGTCCACAAATTCATGATTAGCCACCACCCTCTACCACTACCCAACTTTCCTGTGACCAACTTCAAAAGACCTTTAAGAATTACTTTGATACGGCTATCAATTTGCATGAGCACATACTCCCACTAATAGTCATGTGTCAGACCTGGTCAAAGTGTGGCCCTGCTGACCACATCCAACCCTCTGGTTGTTACTCTATGGCCTGGGGATCCAAAAACAGCCAAAAGGCTGAAAACAACAGTGCCCATGTGTCTGCAATCCCCCCTGACATCCTGATTTCACCTCTATCGGCATCCTCAGGGTGCAGATAGTAGTGGATATAGTGGTAGATAAGAGATCAACTGGCTCCTTTTTCCACCATTCAGCTTGTGTAACTAAGACAGCTGACCCAATGACTTCACTACATCATGTTGGCTGTGCGGAGCCTCACTACACACAATAAAGACCAGAGCAGAGTATTTTTTTTAAATATGTGAATGTGTGGGAGCATCATATCATTTGGGGAGCTGTGCATGGGATCATACATTATAAAAGGGGGACTGTGTGTGATTTAATGTATATAGGGGAGCTGTGTGCAGGATCATACTGTATATACGAGATTCTGTATGGCCTCATACTGTATATAGGGGGTGCTGTGTGTGGTATCTCACTATATGGGGAAATTGCTGTGTGCTGGGTCTTCATGTATATAGGAGCTTCAGTGTATGGGCTCATGCTGTATATAGAGGTGCTGTGTATGGGCTCATACTCTATATAGGGGGTGCTGTGTGGGGGCTCATACTGTGTATAGGGGCTGTATGTTGGATCATTCTGTAAATAAAGGGGCTATGTGTAGGCTCATACTGTATGTGATTGGCTGGGAGCACTGTGATATCTTGATATCATGTGTAGGGAGGGCTCTGAGGACATCATACTGTTAAGGGGGCAGTGTGCACATTATACTGTGTGGGGGGAGCTGTTGATCAAGGAACAACGGCTGAATAACTGGAGCATATGATTTATAAACTTAATAAAAAGCAGTGAATTATATGCTGTGGATGCACTGCTACAGGTTAGAATACAGATTACACTAAGCCCCATCATTACATGTACTAGCAGTAGCAGCGAGTCAGCAAACTTAATTCTGCTCAATATTAAGTGATACAATATTAATATAGAATAATATATTTGTTATAGAATAATAATAGAATATGCACTAAATACGCATTTGCAAATCACTTTATTAAAAATTTCTGCCTTACACATAGTTTTTAAAGTTGAAGGTAGACATAAGTCCATCGAGTTCAACTTTTAATTAAACATGTTAGGTACATGAAAAATAACACAAAGTTTCCTTCAGTCTAACTTGCTGTCCCTCTTACAGAAGAGACACTGAAATGGATTACAAGGGGTGACGGTAGGTCTTTCAAACAAAAAGAAGTTTTAACTTGTGAGATGATGGCAGCAGGAACAAATTTTTCTACAAGTTTTGTGTGAAAGGACACGTACGTTTTAAGGAAGAAATTTAAAGGCCAGTTGGCCAACATTCATATATGCTTAATTGTTCAAGAAGATAATAAAAAATAATGATGAAGAGAAATAATATATGCATAATGCATCCACAAATGTTTCATTATTACAATTACTACAAACACTTAATTTATCTTTATATTTTTTTCATCAGATGTTTGCTGCTGAGGAAAATGTAGACTTTCGCATTCATGTAGAAAATCAAACAAGAGGAAGGGATGATGTGAGCAGGAAGCAGCTTCGGCTTTATCAACTCTATAGTAGAACAAGCGGGAAACACATTCAGGTTCTTGGAAGAAGAATAAGTGCTAAGGGTGAAGATGGAGATAAATATGGTAAGGTAATTTGCTTTCATATTTATTAATAAAGAAAACCTTTTTTTTCTTTGCATTCTTCAGCATGTAGAGCATGGAGCGTTTCAATGCAAATGCTGACCGCACCACTAGATGAAGTTCTTAAGGGGTTTTTCTGCTGCTTTGGCAGCTCAGGGACGCAGCGAATGTAACATGGTGTCCGTAATATATTCCAGCCGAATTTGCACTCCTTCCCTTATCCTGCTGTGTGCTTGAACAGCAATTTTGACTACATATGGGATATTTCCACATTATGGATACATTTCGCAAAAAAGTATGAGGTCCATCCTCTCCAATTATGCTTGTGAAAATGAAAAATTTCATACTAAAACAATATTTTTGTGGAAAAAATGTAATTTTATATATTTGCGTCACAATGTTATAAATTTTGTTAAGCACATGTGAGTCCAAAATGGTCACTACACCCCTAGATGGATTCCTGGAGGGGTAAAGATTTCAAAAGTGAGTCACTTGTGAAAGGTTTTTGTTGATTTGGTGTCTGTGTTATGATCTGCAACATGTACTAAGGAAAGATAGGGGAAAGCTGTCCCTACAGTAAGACTAAGCTGAATCCCTACGATGTAGCGGGCTGCTTGTGACTCACCCCCTGGGCCATGTTGCAGTGCAGCGCA
Organism: Phyllobates terribilis; assembly: GCF_046119375.1. NCBI lineage: Eukaryota > Metazoa > Chordata > Amphibia > Anura > Dendrobatidae > Phyllobates > Phyllobates terribilis. The sequence goes on along the minus strand of NW_027362770.1, from coordinate 69,773,093 downwards.
CGTGTGCGTGGGGGAATACCCGGAGCCGGATCCGATGGGGGTTGTAGTCTCCGAGTGGCGGGGACCCGGTCCGTGCCCAGGGTGGTCAAACCAAGTGGCGGTTATTGGTATGATGGTATTAGTGTCCGACTACGCCACCCGTTGAATGCGGTTATGACACCGCCGCTGCAGGGCAGACCGCTGAGGCTGGTGGTATGGTTGTGCAGCGTGGATGGTATAACCCCCAACGGGAGGGGTATAGCCTCAGGGCAGCTGGTGAAGCAGGAAATGAAGATAGTGGTAGTGGTGGTGTGACAAGGAATCGCAGAGACTTGTAGTGCAGGTTTAAAGCTTTACTCACAGTTGGTGTTCAGATCACTTCGGCCAAGAGTGACCACCCGAGCCATGCTGCGTCCACCAGGTGCGGGACTCGGCTAACTCCCAGGCAGTTCCAGAGCGTGGTCCTGAGCTCCCCTCTCCTCCTTCCTACTGGCCGTCCCCACCAGGGATCCACCTTTGTCCGGCTCCCTCGGGCCTTCTAGTGGTGAAACCTTTCCCGGCTTCCCTGACCCTATACGTGGTTTGCCTTCCTGGTGGATGTGGCGAGGGGTCGCGCCAAAACTTGACCACGACCTCCGGTTCCTGGCTAAGGATAATTGGCCTCCACCAGTTTGGGATCCGGTACCCTGTTCTGCCAACCCTTCACCCGTTAACTCGTGGGATCTCAGGGTTCCCTCTCTTCTTGCTTCTCTGGGCCTTTCTTGGTGTTCCTGTTTCTCCTTCTTCTTCTTTCTCTCTCTCTCTCTCTCTCTCAGGCCTCCTCTCCAGGCCTGGCTCTGGAGCTGGGCCCAGACTGAGCCACCGCTCCCTGTCAGCCCTCTCTGGCTGAGCTCCTCTCTAGACTGACCACTGTCCTAAGATGGTGCCCACCTTATATACCTCCTAACACCCGAGCCCAGGTGACTAGCACCCAATGGGCTCCTGCCTATGCCCAGAGCCCCTCTCCTCTCTGCTCCTACACCACTGGTATGTTCCTCCCCCCTCCCCACTCCAGCCAGGGACAGAAGCTGTCGTACCTGCACATCTATCTGGTGGGAGTACCGTTGGTCTGTCCCCCGGAAATGGGGTGAGTGTAGTGCATGCAGTTAACTGAGCTCAGTTCCACGCCCCATCCTTACCCGGGAGTGGAATACCACACCTCTGGTTCGAGGTGCAATACCCCTGTAGCAGCCGAGTCCTCGGGGTGCTACATTCCCCCCTGGTAAATCACAGCACGTCCTCGGGCTGGAAAAGAGCAAAAGCAAATTAAAACATACAAAAATTTTTAAAGTGTACACTCGCATGTAAGACATATTAACTTTCAATCATCCCTTTATGGGAGGTACTCTGTTCTTCTTAACGTTACTGGTATAAACATTTTCCTAATACCACCGGAACTCTTTTTGAAAAACACCATATAAAACTTTTGGCATTATTATTTTAGCAGCATATTTAACTTTCCATTATAAGACATTCTCAAATAAAACATTTTCAAACATATTCTTGATCTCTGGCCGCTGTGCAACTTGCGACCAGGTAAAGTGCAACAGTCACTAATTTCGTGATAGAAAAACAGTTCTTATAAAACCAGTAGGGGGCGCTTTAAGAAGCGCAACTATTTACAGGGTGACCGCTCTCAGTCCTCGGCCAGTGGGAATAGGGAATGGCTGCTCACAGTCCTCAGCCTGATTAGGGATAGGGGCACACAGGAAACAGTTCCACGCTAGTCCCAACGGGGACCACACTCCCATCAGCAACAGGTCAGGTACCCTGACGGGTAACTATGTACAGTTTCAGTTACCGTTCATTTGTAACGACGTCCTCCTGCTCCTTCCTGAGGGTAGTCTTCAGACCCGTCCGGGTCCTCTTGGTCTTCCTCATACTGCAACTCCTCCTCAGTCAGCCGGTGTACGTGAAGGGCGTACGGTCCTTTAGCACACTGATGCCGGGTGAAGGCGATCACATCACCCGGGTAGAGGTCACGTCCGCGGTGTCCCTCCGGCAGGTGGCTCTCGACATCCCTGCGGGTGACAAAGACGTCGCCGGGGGTTCGGTGATCCCGGATAAAGCCCCAGCCGTTCTCCAGTTGAAACTTTATTACGGTCCCGGTGGTGCGGGGGCCGTGGGCCGTACGGGGGTTTCGTCGGGCCCGGCGTTTCTGCTCCGCGCTTTGGGCCTGCAGCTGTTCCTCGCGGATCCGCCTCTCTCGCCGTTCTCTCCCAAAGACCTCCAGCTGTTGACGGCAGCACTCCTCCCGCCGGGCTGCGGCCGCCCGGGTCTCCTTGGTGAACCCCATGAGGTCCTCACCAGTCGGATCCCATGCGAATTGGGCGTCTTCCAACGGGAGCGGGACAATTTTGGCGGGTGCCGGTGCCGGGATCAGAGGCTCACACAGGGGCCGTTCCCTCCGGAGTCGGGGGTTGATGTACTCCGGTGGCCACACGAAGGGCAGCCCGTCCGGGCTAGTATGCTGCGCGAAGAGATCTTCGCCCAGGGGCAGCACTGTGGAGGTCAAGGGCGCTGTGGGGACAGCGGCGCCCGGATGCACCAGGCCTTGCGACCAGGCCGGCGGCACAGTGGAGGCAGAGGGCGCTGTGGAGCCCGCGGCGCCCGGGGGTACTCGGCCCTGCGACCAGGCCGGGGGAATCCTATTTGGGTCAAAGGACGGCACCGTTGAGGAAGAGGGCGCTGGAGGGGCATCAGCGCCCGGGTTCACCAGGCCTTGCGACCAGGCCGGTGGCACTTCCTGCTTCGCCGCGCTCAGGGTCAAGGGGCGTGGCATAACAGAGGGCGCGACCGCGGCTCCTGCCGCTTGAGGCCTAGTTTGGAGCAGCGGCGGTGCGGCAACGGGCGCGGTGAGTATGACTTCGGGCTCTGCGATGGGGAGCTGGGGCAGGCTTACGGCTACTGGGCACGGGGTGATGACGTCCCCATTACCTGCTTCCATCCTTGCAGCTCCCTCCGCGGCGTCGTCTCCGGCCTTCGTCCCTCCTGCACCATCCTCAGGGGCAGACATGCCCCACGTTGCGGGTGGCGTCCTCTGCTGGCGGGTTCCAGCCTGCTGGACCATCTCCCTTCTCCATTCGGCCAGTGCTTCCTGCTGTACTCGGGCCATCTTCCGGGCCAAGGCCTCCAGCGCGGTCTGTGCACGCTCCCGATCTCTGGGGAGTTGTGCCAGGATCTCCACCAGGCCTTCTGGGGTGGCGGCCTGCAACAGGCTCCGAACCACGGGGTCGGTGCTGCTCGACTCTTCCTCCATCCCCGGGTGCGATCTGTCCAGACTCCTCCAGGCCGCACCCATCTTCTCAGCTTTATTCCCTATCCGCCCCCATTGGGAGTGGTCCTGGGGCATCTTAGTGACAGTCAGTTTCAGGGGCAGACCCCCCACTCTGATGGACATCTCCATTATTGTAGTCTCGGCTGGTGGGGGCGGTCTCTTCCTTTGGCGCCTCTCTGGGGCCATGCCCACGATGGGAGGTGGTCTCTTGCCACCCTCTGGCACGCCCATAATGGCGTCCGCTCTGCCAGGGCGGGAAACCTTCTCAGATGGCGGGAATCGTCTCCTGATGGCGGGAAACTCCGCGGATGGCGGGTAAAGGCTGCAAATGGCGGGCAAACGGCGGGAAACGACTCCGGACGGCGTCCGATGGCGGGAACCCTCCGGAATTGGCGGGAGACTTCTTTTTGAGGTACATGTTAACTTTTCTTCAGGCACGCAGTACCCGGTGGTTGCGGGCACGTAATCCTGCCGACTACGCCAAAGTTGACTCACCCCCTGGGCCATGTTGCAGTGCGGCGCACGTGTGCGCGGGGGAATACCCGGAGCCGGATCCGATGGGGGTTGTAGTCTCCGAGTGGCGGGGACCCGGTCCATGCCCAGGGTGGTCAAACCAAGTGGCGGTTATTGGTATGATGGTATTAGTGTCCGACTACGCCACCCGTTGAATGCAGTTATGACACCGCCGCTGCAGGGCAGACCGCTGAGGCTGGTGGTATGGTTGTGCAGCGTGGATGGTATAACCCCCAACGGGAGGGGAATAGCCTCAGGGCAGCTGGTGAAGCAGGAAATGAAGATAGTGGTAGTGGTGGTGTGACAAGGAATCGCAGAGACTTGTAGTGCAGGTTTAAAGCTTTACTCACAGTTGGTGTTCAGATCACTTCGGCCAAGAGTGACCACCCGAGCCGTGCTGCGTCCACCAGGTGCGGGACTCGGCCAACTCCCAGGCAGTTCCAGAGCGTGGTCCTGAGCTCCCCTCTCCTCCTTCCTACTGGCCGTCCCCACCAGGGATCCACCTTTGTCCGGCTCCCTCGGGCCTTCTAGTGGTGAAACCTTTCCCGGCTTCCCTGACCCTATACGTGGTTTGCCTTCCTGGTGGATGTGGCGAGGGGTCGCGCCAAAACTTGACCACGACCTCCGGTTCCTGGCTAAGGATAATTGGCCTCCACCAGTTTGGGATCCGGTACCCTGTTCTGCCAACCCTTCACCCGTTAACTCGTGGGATCTCAGGGTTCCCTCTCTTCTTGCTTCTCTGGGCCTTTCTTGGTGTTCCTGTTTCTCCTTCTTCTTCTTTCTCTCTCTCTCTCTCTCAGGCCTCCTCTCCAGGCCTGGCTCTGGAGCTGGGCCCAGACTGAGCCACTGCTCCCTGTCAGCCCTCTCTGGCTGAGCTCCTCTCTAGACTGACCACTGTCCTAAGATGGTGCCCACCTTATATACCTCCTTCTAACACCCGAGCCCAGGTGACTAGCACCCAATGGGCTCATGCCTATGCCCAGAGCCCCTCCCCTCTCTGCTCCTACACCACTGGTATGTTCCTCCCCCCTCCCCACTCCAGCCAGGGACAGAAGCTGTCGTACCTGCACATCTATCTGGTGGGAGTACCGTTGGTCTGTCCCCCGGAAATGGGGTGAGTGTAGTGCATGCAGCTAACTGAGCTCAGTTCCACGCCCCATCCTTACCCGGGAGTGGAATACCACACCTCTGGTTCGAGGTGCAATACCCCTGTAGCAGCCGAGTCCTCGGGGTGCTACATTTGTTCCTAGTGAACAGACCCGCCTTTGTCCTCGGCTAGTCTGAACAAAGACCTATAGCATTAAGGGAGGGGTCCCTAAAAGAACTAAGGACTGTGACAAAAATGGGACACCTCCTAAACAGAGAAGTTGTTGCAGAACACAAAAGACAAACTGACAAAAAGGTACTAGAGGTCCCAAAAGGACCAAGCAAACTGACAGAGAAAGGCACAGAAGCACATGGCTAGCAAAACAGTCAAACAGCACTGATGTCCAGCACAGCCAAACGGGCGGAGCTGGAATATAAAGGCAGATGGTCATGTGACCTTAAAACACAAGATGGAAAAAACAAACAGGAGGGTTCTAACAGTCTGCAAATATTACAAGGCATCTGCAGTTTATTCCAGCCAAAATTTCTCTCCAAAAAGCAAATGGTACTCCTTCACTTCCGAGCCCTGCCGCTTGCCAAAACTGTAGTTTTTGACCATATATGGGACATTTGAAAGAAAATGCATAATAAATTTATTTATTAACAGTTTTGCTTGGTATGCATGTCTGCTATAAGGGTATAAAAATTCAAAGTTTGAAAACTGCTAATGTTTTCTAAATTTTCATCAAATTTCCATTAATTGAATAAATACAAATTTTATTGACCTAAAATACAACATGTCATGAAAAAAATCTATTTCTGAATCACTGAAATATGTGGACTAATTCCATAGTTATTACCAAATAAAGCAACACATCAGAATTGAAAAATGGGTCTTATTTATTATGGGGTTAAAGATAACAATATTAAAAAAAAAAGTAAACATATTTCCTTGAAAAAATTTAAATTTCCTGCTAACCTTTTAACCCTTCTAATACAGTATCTTAAGTGCACAAATGTGGTATGTTATTTATTAACAGGTTTGTTTGGTATGCATGTCAGCGATAAGGGTATAAAAATTCAAAGTTTGAAATTTCTAATTTTTCTACATTTTCACCAAATTTACAATAATTTAATTAATACAAATGTTATTGACTTAAAATACAACGTGTCATGACAAAAATCTATTTCAGAATCACTGAAATATGTGGACTCATTCCATAGTTATTACTACATAAAGTGACACATGTCAGAATTGAAAAATGGGACTTGGGCATTAATGGGTTAAAGGTAACTATATTAAAAAACCAAAACCATATTTGTGTCTTAGTGTTCAAAAAAGTGTCTGATCTATCAAAATACAGAATTGCTATGTTTGGGTTGCCACACTTCAAAAAATCAATGCAATAAAAAAATGTAACAAGTACCCCAATATTTTTTGATTAATTTTATTCACTTATATGGCACCATTTATTTCACAGCGCTTTACAGACATCATCATGCCAGGAGCATGGTCTAAGAGGCTTCCGTCAGTGCAGCACCGACAGGTATAATGTACTGTAATACTGTAAAAAAGTTATAAAAAAGTAAAAATATTTGTAAAAATATGAAAAAAAAAATCACAAAATAAAGAACAAAATGAATGAAAAAAAATATTAAACCAATAAGTAGGTGTATTTATGTAAAAAAAAAATTACACATATTTAGTAGCGCCACATCCGGAATGACCCGACCAGAAAAACTGTCAAACTAGTTAACCCACTCAGTGAAAACTATGAAAAATAAATAAAAAACGTGCCAAAAAAATATGCCTTTTCATCATACTGTGGAACAAAAAGTGGAATAAAATGCGATCAAAAAGTCTAATGGAAATAAAAATTGTATCGTTGAAAACAGCAACTTGTCCCGCAAAAAAGAAGCTGCCATATAGCTCCGTAAGCAGAGAAATAAAAAAGTTATAGCTCTCAGAATATGGCGTTGCAAAAAAAATATTTTTTCTATAAAATTGTTTTTATTTTGTAAAAGCGGCAAAACATTAAAAAAATTATATAAATGTGGTATCGCTATATTTTCACCGACCCGGAGAATAAAGTAATCAAACCACTTTTACCGCATGAGGAGAGGCATAAAAAATAAATAGAACCAATTCTTGACCTGCTGTTGATTTGATCATTCTGCCTCGCAGTATCGCAGTAAGGCTCGGCTGCACATTTATCCTGCACTCTGCGCTGTTTTCTTACATGGGGGTTTCTGTGTGAATCTCTGAAATACCTGATTTAGATGGAACCCGTGACAGAAGATTCCCTATAATGAGCTAGATGGAGACACTTTGGACTATGCCTCTCCTATGATTCAGCGGTGTCAGTCTTTTTAAGCTTGCATAAAAGTGTAGTGGTCCACAGTTTTGTACACCTCTGAAATGAAGGACACCACTGAACAGAGGCCAGACGGAGTCCAGAGTAACGCTGCTGCCTCATTATAGTGAATGGATCATTGGGCGGTTTCATCTGAATCATGTCATTCGAAGATTTACAGTGGGTATGGAAAGTATTCAGACCCCTTTAAATTTTTCACTCTTTGTTTCATTGCAGCCATTTGGTAAATTCTAAAAAGTTCATTTTTTTCTCATTAAAGTACACTCTGCACCCCATCTTGACTAAAAAAAAAACGGAAATGTAGAAATTTTTGCAAATTTTAAAAAAAAGAAAAACAGAAATATCACATAGTCATAAGAATTCACACCCTTTGGTCAGTATTGAGTAGAAGCCCCCTTTTGAGCTAGTACAGCCATGAGTCTTCTTGGGAATGATGCAACAAGTTTTTCCCACCAGGATTTGGGGATCCTCTGCCATTCTTCCTTGCAGAACCTTTCTAGTTACGTCAGGTTGGATGGTGAACGTTGGTGGACAGCCATTTTCAGGTCTCTCCAGAGATGCTCAATTGGGTTTAGGTCAGGGCTCTGGCTCGGCCAGTCAAGAATCACAGAGCTGTTCTGAAGCCACTCCTTTGTTATCTTAGCTGTGTGCTTAGGGTTATTGTCTTGTTGGAAGGTGAAACTTCGGCCATGTCTGAGGTCCAGAGCACTCTGGAAGAGGTTTTCATCCAGGATATCTTGGACTTGGCTGCATTCATGTTTCCTTCAATTGCAACCAGTCGTCCGGTCCCTGCAGCTGAAAAACACCCCCATAGCATGATGCTGCCACCACCATGTTTCACTGTTGGAATTGCATTGGGCAGGTGATGAGCAGTGCCTGGTTTTCTCCACACATACCGCTTAGAATTATCACCAAAAGTTCTATCTTCGTCTCATCAGACCAGAGAATCTTATTTCTCATAGTCTGGGAGTCCTTCATGTGTTTTTGAGCAAACTCTATGTGGGCTTTCATATGTCTTGCACTGAGGAGAGGCTTCCGTCAGGCCACTTTGCCATAAAGGCCCGACTGGTGGAGGGCTGCAGTGATAGTTGACTTTGTGGTACTTTCTCCCATCTCCCTACTGCATCTCTGGAGCTCAGCCACAGTGATATTGGGGTTCTTCTTTACCTCTCTCACAAGGGTCTTCTCCCACAATTTCTCAGTTTGGCTGGACGACCAGGTCTAGGAAGACTTCTGGTGGTTCCAAACTTCTTCCATTTAAGGATTATGGAGGCCACTGTGCTCTTAGGAACATTGAGTAATGCAGAAATTCTTTTGTAACCTTGGCCAGATCTGTGCCTTGCCACAATTCTGTCTCTAAGCTCTTTGGACAGTTCCTTTGAGCTCATGATTCTCATTTGGTCTGACATGCACCGTGAGCTGTGAGGTCTTATATAGACAGGTGTATGCCTTTCCAAATCAAGTCCTATTAGTTTACTTAAACACAGCTAGACTCCAATGAAGGAGTAGAACCATCTCAAGGAGGATCACAAGGAAATGGACAGTATGTGACTTAAATATGAGTGTCTGAGGAAAGGGTCTGAATACTTATGACTAGTGATGAGCGAACGTGCTCGCCACTACTCGGTACTCGCCCGAGCAGCATGGTGCTCGACATGCTCGGTGAGTATTTCCGGGTTGCTCAGGCGGGAACTCAGGTCTGAACATGCAGGGATTGCCTGCCATGTACTGTAATGCCGTAGACATGTTGGTTGTGGGCATTATAGTGATTGGCTGGCCACACAGCGTCATCAGGTCTATATCAGACCTGACGTTGCCATGCTCGTCACAGTCACTCCGGATCAGACAGTGTAGGGAGAGCTGCTACTGTGTCAGGGAGAGATTTGATCGTGTATTAGGTAGTTGTAGCGCCCCGAGGGTTCGGCCGCTACAGGGGTATTGCACCTCAGACCAGAGGTGTGATATTCCACTCCCAGGTAAGGATGGAGTATGGACCAGGGCTCAGTTAGCTGCATACAGCACACACACCCCATTTCCGAGGGACAGCTCAACGGTGCTCGCACTAGACATAAGTGCAGGCACGACCGACTATGTCCCTGCCTGGAGTGGGGAGGGGGGTGGAACACCCAGTGCTGTAGGGGCAGATAGGGGTTGGTTCCTGAGCGTAGGAAGGAGCTCATTGGTTGCTGGTCACCTGGGCTCATGTTGCTAGAGGGAGGTATAAAAGGTGGGCACCATCTTAGATCTAGGTTCTGTCCAGAGAGGAGAAGACAGGGAGTAGAGGCTCTGTAGGAGCTCTACTCCAGAAGGGCCTAGTGAGAGGCCGAGGAGGAGGTGAAGGGGAGCTGAGATTTTGGCTCATCTCAGCTCCAAGAGAAAGGAACAGAAACAGAAAGGAACTGCAAAGAAAGAGAGAGAGAAACAGAAGGGCTCAGGAACAAGAAGGTGGAAGGGACCCTAAGAACCCACGAGAATCCAGGGTGAAGGGTCAGGCAGATTAAGGGTACCGGATCCCAAGTTGGTGGAGGAGAAACTACCCTCAGCCAAAGACCGGTCGTCGTGATCATCTATTGGTGCGACACCTCATCAAACCTGCTAGGAAGGCACCATATAGGACAGCGGAGGACGGGGCCCACGTTTAACCGCACGAGTCCGCGGCAGCTGGACAAAAGTGGGTCACTGATGAGGCAGGCCAGAGAAAGGATTAAAGGGGGTCCTGTGCCATGCTCCTGAACTGCCTGGGAGTTGACCGAGCCCCTCACCTGGTGGACGCAGCACGGCTCGGGCGATCACTGCCGACGGAAGTGACCCGGAACAAACGAACTGTGAGTAAAGACCCTGGACTGTAACTTGTTGTCCGTGTGCTCCTTCGCTCCTCCGGCACTACCGGTACTGGGACCTTCACCACCATCACTCCCACCATCCACTACACTGCCCTGGGGCCGCACTCTTCCCGTGGGGAGTCACACTACCCTAGCTGCACACCTCATCAGCCCCAGCGGTCTGCATGCAGCGGCGGTTCCTAATAACCGCAATCCACGGGTGGCGTAGTCGGACATTATCTGAAGCACGTAGCAGACTACCATTGGTCTGACCACCCTGAGCCGCGGGACCGGGCTGCCACTACTACCCCCATCGTTCCCCTATCGCCCGGATCCGCATGCCCCACGGACCAGGGTGCGAGTCAGCTTTGGCGTAGTCGGCAGGATTTCGTGCCCGCTAACAACGGGTACTGCGCACCTGAAAAGAGACTGTTTCATTGTACCAAAGATGGCGCCCGCCCCAGAAGAACGAGCGCCATAATGTGCGCGCCAAAAGTCCACAGGAGGCCGCCTCCCATCGTGGGCCGGGTCCCAGAATGGTGCCAAAGAGGAAGCCCGCCCCCGACAACCATGAGCACGGCGGTAGAAATGTCCGTCAACGTGGGGGGGCTGCCCCTGAGAGTGATTGTCAGCAGAACGCCCCAGGACCACCCCCCATGGGGCTGGAAAGAGAAGAAAACTGTGGGGCAGGGGGTGGTCTGGATCAGTTTGGCCAGGCCGCACCCGGAGATGGAGAAAGAAATCAGCTCCAGTACTTTGGCGAGGGGCCTGCTGCAAGCTACACCACCATGCAGCCTCACCGAGCTGCTAGCCCATCTCCCCAAGGAGGACCCCGAGTATACGCGGGCGGCGTTGGAGGAGCTGGACCGGAGGATGGTCCGGGCGCAGCAGGACGTGATCGCCGGGTGGAAGGAGGAAGTGGCCCGGTGGGCTGTGACCCTGCAGCAGGAGGCGCCATCGACGTCCAGCAGCACACCAGCCACCGAGGGCAGTGAAGGCAGAGCGGAGGCTGAAGACGACGCCGTGGAGGAGGCCGCGACAGCAGAGGCAGGTAACGGAGACGCCCCTGTCCCGAACCCTAGGGCCGCCGACCTGCCCCTGCACCCTGTTGCGGAGCCCAACGCACCTGGACCCGCCGTCGACACCGTGCCTCCACCGCCATCAACCGGCCCCCAGGCCGTCGACGCTGTCAGTGAGCCCCACGCCGTGCCCTCTGACCCCGGGCGTGCTCAGTCAACCGCCATCGCAGGCCCGGCCGCAAGGCCCAGCGCCCCCGGGCGCCGCTGCCCCGACGGAACCCCCTGCACCTGCTGTACCACCCTTGGGAGCAACAAGGAATCGACCAGCACGGGCCTGGTCGCAAGGCCACGTGCCCCCGGGCGCCGCCAACCCGCCTGCGCCCCCTGCTGCTGCAGTACCACCGCTGGGAGCACATCTCTTCGCCCAACACACCAGTCCGGATGGGCTTCCATTCATCTGGCCCCCCGAATTTGTCAACCCCCGCTTTTGGAGGAGCCCGCCCGCGGAGGTTGAAGTACCATCTGAGCCCCTCATACCTGCTCCGGCGCCTCAGGAAATCCTCCAGCTGCTATTGGAGGACGCCCAGTTTGAATGGGACCCCACAGGGGAGGACCTGATGGGGTTCACGAAGGAAACACGAGCGGGCGCAGCCGAGCGGCGGGAGGCCTGCCGTCAACAGCTGGAAATGTTTCAGAAAGAGCAGCGAGAGCGGCGGGTGAAGCAAGAGAAGCTGCAGGTCCAGAGCGCGGAGCAGAAAATGAAGGCTCGGCGAGATCTCCGAACTGCCCGCAGTCCCCGAGTCACCGGGACTGTTGTGAAGTTCCAGATGGAGCGCGGCTGGGGTTTCATCCGAGACCCTGAGACCATCAGCGATATATTCGTGACAAGGAGAGATGTGGAGAGTCACCTGCCGGAAGGCCATCGTGGGCGGGATCTATTTCCAGGTGATGTGGTGTCTTACACCCGACACCAAGGCGTGAAGGGATGGTACGCCCTCCACGTCCACAGAGTAGTAGAGGAGGAGGAACAACACTACTCGGACGCTGAGTATCAAGAGGACCTGGATGGGCCTGAAGGTTATGAGGAGCAAGGCGCATATGGAGGACGACGATAGAAAGTAAGAAGAAGCGCCAATGTAAATAGTTACCCGTCTGGGTACAAAGGAACTGTGTGGGACTGTTTCCAGAAAAGTGTGGTCCCCATTGGGACTGATATAGGACTGTTTGATTGTTGCCCTATCCCCTAAGTAACCTGGCTGAGGACTGAGAGCAGCCATCCCACTTCCCCTAACAGGCTGAGGACTGTGAGCAGCCATTCATCTCCCTAAAACCGGCCGAGGACTGGGAACGGCCAATCCCTTGTACATAGTTGCGCTTCCTAAAGCGCCCCCTACTGGTTTTATAAAAAGGCTGCAACATCTACCTCAAGATAAATTGTTGCACCTTTAAGAGGGAAGAACACATGGTCGCAAGTTGCACCGCGGCCATGATCCAAGAATACAAGAATGTGTCTTGCTTAAAAATGTGTTACATGAGAAAGTTTTATATGCTGCTAGGTGATAATGCAAATGTTTTACAAGATGTTTTATATGACAAAAGAGTTCCAGAGGCATTAGTAAAGTGTTTTATAATAGTGACAAGAAAAGAAAAGTGTTTCCCATAAAGGGAATGAACCGTATTGCCTGTTTTCTGATGTGAAAAGTTATTGAAAAAGTTTTGCATGTCCTGTAATTATCTGTTTTTGCTCTTTTCCAGCCCGAGGACGAGCTGTGCTTTACCAGGGGGGAATGTAGCGCCCCGAGGGTTCGGCCGCTACAGGGGTATTGCACCTCAGACCAGAGGTGTGATATTCCACTCCCAGGTAAGGATGGAGTATGGACCAGGGCTCAGTTAGCTGCATACAGCACACACACCCCATTTCCGAGGGACAGCTCAACGGTGCTCCCACTAGACATAAGTGCAGGCACAACCGACTATGTCCCTGCCTGGAGTGGGGAGGGGGGTGGAACACCCAGTGCTGTAGGGGCAGATAGGGGTTGGTTCCTGAGCATAGGAAGGAGCTCATTGGTTGCTGGTCATCTGGGCTCATGTTGCTAGAGGGAGGTATAAAAGGTGGGCACCATCTTAGATCTAGGTTCTGTCCAGAGAGGAGAAGACAGGGAGTAGAGGCTCTGTAGGAGCTCTACTCCAGAAGGGCCTAGTGAGAGGCCGAGGAGGAGGTGAAGGGGAGCTGAGATTTTGGCTCATCTCAGCTCCAAGAGAAAGGAACAGAAAGGAACAGAAACAGAAAGGAACTGCAAAGAAAGAGAGAGAGAAACAGAAGGGCTCAGGAACAAGAAGGTGGAAGGGACCCTAAGAACCCATGAGAATCCAGGGTGAAGGGTCAGGCAGATTAAGGGTACCGGATCCCAAGTTGGTGGAGGAGAAACTACCCTCAGCCAAAGACCGGTCGTCGTGATCATCTATTGGTGCGACACCTCATCAAACCTGCTAGGAAGGCACCATATAGGACAGCGGAGGACGGGGCCCACGTTTAACCGCACGAGTCCGCGGCAGCTGGACAAAAGTGGGTCACTGGTGAGGCAGGCCAGAGAAAGGATTAAAGGGGGTCCTGTGCCATGCTCCTGAACTGCCTGGGAGTTGACCGAGCCCCTCACCTGGTGGACGCAGCACGGCTCGGGCGGTCACTGCCGACGAAAGTGACCCGGAACAAACGAACTGTGAGTAAAGACCCTGGACTGTAACTTGTTGTCCGTGTGCTCCTCCGCTCCTCCGGCACTACCGGTACTGGGACCTTCACCACCATCACTCCCACCATCCACTACACTGCCCTGGGGCCGCACTCTTCCTGTGGGGAGTCACACTACCCTAGCTGCACACCTCATCAGCCCCAGCGGTCTGCATGCAGCGGCGGTTCCTAATAACCGCAATCCACGGGTGGCGTAGTCGGACATTATCTGAAGCACGTAGCAGACTACCATTGGTCTGACCACCCTGAGCCGCGGGACCGGGCCGCCACTACTACCCCCATCGTTCCCCTATCGCCCGGATCCGCGTGCCCCACGGACCAGGGGGCGAGTCATAGTGTGGGGAGAAAAACCGTACATTACACATATCCATCTTAACAGACAGTCCTTCTGAGGACTAATCCATCTGCAGAGATATCAGGCAGGCAGGGTGTATAGGCAGGCGGTGTATATAGCAGACTGCAGTGCATATAGCACAAGAGGCTCCATTCCAGTTCTTTCGGCTGCTGCTGTTAGATATTTCTGGAAATAGGCCCAGGTCTCAGGGGCCAGGAATAATTTTTTGTGCATCTTAATCCTCATTATTTGCTTAAAAAGCAATCCAGAGAACACAGTTTTTCTGCGCAATTTGCTTGTTGGCACTGCAGATTACAGCCAGGTCCTTTCCATATTACAAAGTTAAAAATCCATCTATTTAAAACTGTGTTTTCTCCGTCACACGGATCACATATGCGTTTTCAGAAAATACTGCCATTTCTGGCCTCCATTAAATTTTTTTTTCAGTGTGTCAACAAAGTTTTTGACACTGGTTTGCTGTTCAAAACAGTTACCTACAGGCCAGGTATTTAAAACTGTGTTTTCTCCGTCACACAGATCACATATACGTTTTCAGAAAATACTGCCATTTCTGGCCTCCATTAAAAAAAATTTCAGTGTGTCAGCAAAGTTTTTGACACTGGTTTGCTGTTCAAAACAGTTACCTACAGGCCAGGTATTTAGAACTGTTTTTTCTCCGTCACACGGATTACATATACATTTCAGAAAATACTGCCATTTATGGCCTCCATTAAATTTTTTTTTCAGTGTGTCAACAAAGTTTTTGACACTGGTTTGCTGTTCAAAACAGTTACCTACAGGCCAGGTATTTAAAACTGTGTTTTCTCCGTCACACAGATCACATATACGTTTTCAGAAAATACTGCCATTTCTGGCCTCCATTAAAAAAAATTTCAGTGTGCCAGCAAATTTTTTGACACTGGTTTGCTGTTCAAAACAGTTACCTACAGGCCAGGTATTTAAAACTGTGTTTTCTCCGTCACAGGGATTACATATACGTTTTCAGAAAATACTGCCATTTCTGGCCTCCATTAAATTTTTTTTTCAGTGTGTCAACAAAGTTTTTGACACTGGTTTGCTGTTCAAAACAGTTACCTACAGGCCAGGTATTTAAAACTGTGTTTTCTCCGTCACACAGATCACATATACGTTTTCAGAAAATACTGCCATTTCTGGCCTCCATTAAAAAAAATTTCAGTGTGTCAGCAAAGTTTTTGACACTGGTTTGCTGTTCAAAACAGTTACCTACAGGCCAGGTATTTAGAACTGTTTTTTCTCCGTCACACGGATTACATATACATTTCAGAAAATACTGCCATTTATGGCCTCCATTAAATTTTTTTTTCAGTGAGTCAGCAAAGTTTTTGACACTGGTTTGCTGTTCAAAACAGTTACCTACAGGCTAGGTATTTAAAACTGTGTTTTCTCCATCACACGGATTACATATACGTTTTCAGAAAATACTGCCATTTCTGGCCTCCATTAAAAAAAAATTTCAGTGTGTCAGTGAAGCAACTGACACCAGATTGCTGTTCAAAATAGTTACCTACAGGCCAGGTATTTAAAACTGTGTTTTCTCCGTCACACGGATTACATATATGTTGTCAGAGAATACTGCCATTTCTGGCCTCCATTTAAAAAATTTTTCAGTGTGTCAGCAAAGTTTTTGACACTGGTTTGCTGTTCAAAACAGTTACCTACAGGCCAGGTATTTAAAACTGTGTTTTTTCTGTCACACGGATTACATATATGTTTTCAGAATATACTGCCATTTCTGGCCTCCATTAAAAATTTCTTTCAGTGTGTCAGTGAAGCAATTCACAGCAGTTTGCTTGTCAAACTACTTACCTACCGGCCAGGTATTTAAAACTCTGTTTTCTCCATCACACGGATCACATATAAATTCGATCCGAACTCAGTCATTTGTAGTGAGCGTGGAAGATACTGTCCTGCATTTAAAATGGGCAAGGCACGTGGCAAGGGACGGGGAACTGGACGTGATGGTAATGGTGCATGCAGAGGCCGAGGACAAGGCCGTGGGCAGCCGAAATTGTGCCACAACAAACACCCACATCTTCTCGCCTGACCTTCCTGTCCCAATTTCTAGGGGACTGAAGCACACCACTATTGAACCCAGAGCAGTGTCAAAAGGTTGTTGGTTGGATAGCGGATAATGCTTCCAGTCACTTAGCCACCACCACCACCACCCTGTCTTCCACACGGTCAAGTCTCAGTAGCCGTGAGTCTGGACCGCATATTCCTCACCCTGATCCTCCTTCCTCCCACCATGCCGAGTACCCAGAGACGACTGATCCCACACTTGGACACTCTGAAGAGCTGTTCACTTTTCCCTTTATAGATTCGGGCCTCTCGCCTGGTCCACTTGAATATCAATATTTGAGCAGCCACGGTCACACGAAGGCGACGGTGGGAAAGTGTCACAAGAGGTAGACGATGATGAGACACAATTGCCAGAAAGTCAGGAGGAGGACTAGGGTGCGGAAATGGAAGACGAGGAGGTGGATGATATAGTAACTGACCCAACCTGGCAGGAGGACATGCAGAGCGAGGACAGCAGAACACAGGGGGAGGGAGGCAGAGCACCCCAACAGGCAGGAAGAAGCAGTGTGGTGGCCGCAGACAGAAGGCAGGCAATCGTTCCCCGTAATACCAACACGAAGGAAGTTGCCAGTACAACTGTTAGGTCTTCCCGAGTCTGGTTGTTTTTTAAAGACTCTGCCGATAACCCCAAAAAGGCCATTTGTACCACCTGCCAGGCCAGCATCAGCAGGGGTGGCAAAACGACAAGCCTGAGCACCACCAGCATGATCAGGCACATGGCAGCAAAGCACCCAACTTTGTGGGCCGAACCCCAGGGTCCAGGAACAGTGTCTGCGGGTGGTACCATTGCTTCTTCCGCTGTTGTGCATGCAAGCCAATCAGGGGTCCATGGTGCATTCGAAGATGCCTCTTGCCCTATACCTGTCGTTGCACACTCTCAAGTAGCAGCATCAGGAAGCACGTCCATGTCCTTGTCCCTGCGCAGCGTTCAGTTGTCCATACCCCAGTCCTTGGAACGCAAGCGCAAATATGCAGCCAACGCCCCACAGGCCACACTACTAAATTCTCACATTTCACGACTGCTTGCGCTAGAAATGCTGCCTTTTAGGCTCGTGGAAACTAAAGCATTCCGCAACCTGATGGCGGCGGCCGTCCCTCGGTCCCAGCCGCCTCTATTTCTCCGGGCGTGCCGTCCCCGCATTACACAAGCACGTGTCCCAAAACATTAGCCGTGCTCTCAGCAGCGCAGTTACCGGTAAAGTCCACCTAACCACGGACACGTGGACAAGTGCTTGTGGGCAGGGATGGTACATCTCACTGACGGCACACTGGGTTAACATAGTGGAAGCCGGGACCCAGTCGGACCTTGGGATGGAACACATCCTCCCGACGTCAAGGATTGCGGGACCTAGGTCAATTAGGGTTGCCCCCACGGTCTACAGCTCCTGCACCTCATCCTCCTCAGCCCCCTCCTCCTCTTCAGCCTCCATCTTCGAAATGACCACATCAGTCACAAGCTGGAAGCACTGCAGCACTGCCTCGGCCAAGTGGAAACAGGCTGCGCTGAAGCTAATATGCTTAGGCGAAAAACCGCACAATGCTGAAGAGTTGTGGACAGCTCTGAAATAGCAGGCAGATCTGTGGCTCACACCGCTGAACCTACAGCCAGGTATGGTCGTGTGTGACAATGGCCGGAACCTGGTGACGGCTCTGAGGCGAGGCAAACTCACACACGTACCATGCCTGGCCCATGTGCTTAACCTCGTGGTTCAGCGGTTTCTCAAATCCTACCCGGAGCTGCCGGATCTGCTTGTTAAAGTACGCCACATGTGTGCCCATTTTAGAAAGTCAGCTACAGCTTCCACCGCCCTTGCAGTGTTTCAGCAGCGTTTGCAGCTTCCGGCTCACAGACTGGTGTGTGATGTCCCCACGCATTGGAACTCTACACTGCAGATGTTGGGAAGGATTTGTGAGCAGAAGAGGGCTGTTGTTGAGTACCAGCATCAACAAGGCCATCGGTGTTCAGTTCAGACTCCACACATAAGACCTCAGGAGTGGACATGGATGTCAGACATATGTACCATCCTCCAAAACTTTGAGGACTCCACCAAGATGGTGAGCGGCGATGACGCCATAATTAGCGTCACCATCCCGCTTCTTTGTCTTCTGAAATGCTCTCTGCTCACAATCAAAGAGGATGCATTGCAGGCGGAGCACGATGAGATAGAGCAAGGAACCATACAGGGTGATTACACACAGCCAAGCCTCATCTCATCCCAACGTGGATTGGGTGACAATGAGGAAGAGGAGGAGGAGGAGGAAGGACAGGAGCTAGTTTCTTGCACTATAGACGGTACTACCTGCACAGCTGTCATGCCGTCTGTTCAGCATGGATGGCCAAAGGACAGAGAGGAGGAGGAGGAGAGCATGGTCAGTCATCCTCTTGGTGAGGACACGGAAGTCTTGCCTGTTAGTAGTCTGGCACGCATGGCCGAGTTTATGTTACGCTGCCTTTCCCATGACCCTCGCGTTCTCAAAATTTTGGGTAACAGTCATTACTGGTTTGTGACACTTCTAGACCCACGCTACAAGGAGAACTTTATATCTCTTATTCCTGAGGCGGACAGGTCTACAAAAATGGGGCTGTACCAGAAGGCCTTTGTTGCGGAACTATTAAAAAAATTCCCATCTGAAAACGCTGGCGGCAGAGGGCACACTTCATTGGACAACCAAGGAGTACAGGCAAGAGAGACACAACTTCAATCCAGCAGAGGCAGAGGAACACTGTTAAAGTTCTGGGTGAGTTTTCTCAGACCCGCCCATCGGAAAGGCCCAGAGGCGTGGGGTACTCTCACAAGGAGTGCAAAGTTTGAGAAGGTGTTGAGGGAGTACCTTGCCGACCGTACCAACATCCTCCGTGATTCCGCTGTGCCTTATAATTATTGGGTATGCAAGCTGGATACGTGGAATGAACTGGCTCTCTGTGCCTTGGAGGTCCTGGCCTTCCCTGCCGCCAGTGTTTTATCAGAGCGGGATTTTAGTGCCGTTGGTGGAATTATAACTGATAAGCGCATCCGCCTGTCAACTGAAAATGCTGACAGGCTGACTCTTATAAAAATGAACAAGGGCTGGATTGGGCCAGACTTCTCAACACCACCGAATGATCACAGCGTAGCACAAACTCAAATCCAGTGTCTTTTTTTGGAAGGTGTATTCCCATGCACCTTTTCACACCCACACATTGGTATACGCTTCCTGATTTTGGCTTTTTGCTCTTGTCCTCCTCATCCTTATCCTCCACCACCATATTACCATGGTGACCGTGGTCTGTGATGCCACACCCACATAATTTTTTCAAATGGTCTTTATGATGCCCGTAAAAAAATTGTTTTAAATAGTATGTTCATGTATACCCACCAGGGGTAAATGTTTGTCAGCCCATACACTTAGTGCATGGGCTATACAAGTATAGGAGACCCGTTCCTTTCTAATGTGAACATTTTTTTATGAAACCTTCCTCCACATCTTTTCCAAGGTGCATTGGAGTGCCTCCCAATTTTTGGCAGCCCTTGCATTCACTACATAGGCCAACACTATGGGAGACCCACTTCCTAATAATGGGACCATTTTTTCATGAGGCCCTCTACGTCTCTTTCAAGGGGCATTGGAGTGCCTCCCAATTTTTTTTCAGTCCTTGCATTCACTGCATAGGCTAACACTATGTGAGACCCACTTCCTAATAATGGGAACATTTTTTATGAGGCCTGCTACATCTCTTCCAAGGGGCATTGGAGTGCCTCCCAATTTTTTTTCAGCCCTTGCATTCACTGCATAGGCAAACACAATGGGAGACACACTTCCTTATAATGGGAACATTGTTTTCAGGAGGCCCTCTGACCTCCACATCTCTTTCAAGGGGCATTGGAGTGCCTCCAAATTTTTGGCAACCCTTGCATTCACTGCATAGGCAAACACAATGGGAGACCCACTTCCTAATAATGGAAACATTTTTTTCAGGAGGCCCTCCTCTACGTCTCTTCCAAGGGGCATTGGAGTAGGTCTAAATTTTTTGCAGCCCTTGCATTCACTGCATAGGCAAACAGTATGGGAGATCCACTCTTTAGTGATGGGAACAACAAAGCATAGCCGGCTGATGATTCTCTAAAAATAGCGAGGGCCAACTGCTGGCCCTTTAAGAATAGTAATGGCCGCCTGATGGCCCTATAAAAATAGGCTTTTTGACTTTCAGAGTCCCTCCTTCATAAATGAAACAAGATGTGTCTGATCATGTCTCACACACCACCTGGCCAGACAAGGTTGTAAAATGTTAAAATGACATTTCCCGGTGAATGCATTTGTCACGGTTGAAAGCAATGCAAAAGTGCAAAAATGCATCAAAAATCCTACGTGTGAACATAGCCCAAGGTGTGACGGAGTAGTTTTGTTTTTGGTTATTTATTTTACCTTATATACAAGTCATTACCCTGGAAAGGATGTTCCTTAACATATTTCCCAGGAAAATCCATTTTGGTTTCGTTTTTGTATGTTTTATTGTGAGTCCGTAAAAGTGGAGTAATACCTCTGACAACGTTGTTCACAGCAGTGACCTGGGAGTTAGAAATGCTTCCAGGGGTCTTCCCCATACTGTCCCCATGTCATTTGATCACTGTTCCCATCGATTTGGTCAATTTTTAGGCCCTCTGCAGACCGCCGGGGGGAGCCGCCTGAAAAATCCTCAAGTTTCCCATAGACTTACATCGGGCTTGTTGCTCGGGTCACGCACCCGAGCATTCCAATTTTCTCGACCCGAGCATCGAGCACCCGAGCATTTTAGTGCTCGCCCATCACTAGTAGTTTCCAAACGTGGGGGTCACTCATGGGGGTTTCTGCTGTTTTGGCATGTTAGGGGCTCTTCAAATGTGACATGGCATCCGGTATCTATTCCAGCCAAAATTGCTCTCCAGAATTCAGTTTGCGCATCCATTCAGAACCCTGCCGTGGGCCCAAATAGTAGTTTTCCATCACATATGGGGTATTGGTATACTGAGAAGAAATCGCACAACATATTTTGGGGTCCATTTTCTTCTGTTACCATTCTGAAAATAAAAAATATGAGGCTAAATCAACATTTTTGCAGGAAAAATGTATTTTTTCATTTTCAGGGCTTAACATTATAAAATTCTGTGATGCACCTGTGGGTGCAAGGTGCTCACCACACATCTATATAAGTTCCTTGAGGGGTGTAGTTTCCAAAATGTGGTCACTTGTATGGAATTTCCACTGTTTAGTAACATCGGGGGTTCTGCAAACGCAACATGGTGTCCACTATTTATTCCAGCCAATTTGAGCTCCAAAGGTCAAATGGTGCTCCTTCCCTTCTAAGCCCTGCGGTGCACCCAAACAGTAGTTTACCACCAAATATGTATTATTGACGTACTCAGGAGAAATTGCACAACAAATTGTATAGTTCATTTTCTCCCATTCACCCTTGTGAAAATGGATAATTTGGGGCTAAAGCAACATTTTTGCGGGAATAATGTGATTTTTCACAATTATGTGATTTCTGCAAAATCTTCACTGCAATGTGGGGTTCTTTCCCGTATGAGCTTTGCATTGTGGTGGAAAAGTAGTTTCAACCACATATTGGGTATTGGCGCACTCAAAAAATTAAATATCGCTCCATCCCTTCAAAGCCCTGCTGTGTTTCCAAACAGTAATTTCTAACCACATATAGGCTATTGACAAACTCAAGAGATACTGCATATCAAATTATATGGTCCATTTTCTCCAATTACCCTTGTGAATATGAAAAATTTGTGGCTAAAACAGCATTTTTATGGAAGATAACTAATTTTAAATTTTTTGCTTCCATTTTGTTTTAACTACTGCGAAGCACCTGAAGGGTTAACATACTTCCTAAATTTGGTTTTAATGGGTGCAAGTTTTATAAGACGGTCACTTTTGAACATTTTCTGACATTACTCTAAAGCTAATTTCAAATGTGAAGTGGTCTCTAATAAAATAGCTTTTGCAAATTTTGTTGGAAAACTGAAAAATTGCTGCGCTTGAGCACTCTGTGAAATCACACCTTGTGTATACAGTAGGTGACATATTCAATGTGGCAAATAAACGAATGAAACATAATGTCCCCAGACACGCTTGAAGTTAACTTGGGCAATGATTGTCTCAGGCAACCGATCATAATATGAACCACATCATAGGAATAAGGGAACATAAATAGGAATGAGGGGCTTGAAGGAAGATATGCTGAATTTATAAGGAGGCAGATGCCATTTAATGAATTTGGCACATCTTGTCAGTAGTATGAAACTGAAGTATCATTTGTGGAGTAAGAATTTCCACTACTTTTCATGAATTTGAAAAGGGAGCATAACCATTATCTGTCCTGCCCCAAATCCTACCCAGCACCACCCATTTTATAAGAGCTGCCAAAAACTGGCATAAAAGCTTCACGTTGTACAAACAAAAATGAGACTTTTCAAAGTGCTTTAAATCAGTTTTCTAGTTTAAAAACGTTTGACAAATTGGGGCCTAAATGTATAGGAACTACTGTACTGTGTGACAGCAGCATTTAATAAGATGTGTATGGACAAGGGTAAACGTATTAAGCAAAAGTTGCGGGAAAAAAAAATCATGTTATATAGAAGATAATATTCTGAATATAGTACTGATATAAAAATATGAAACATGAGTACTGTGGGTACCAATGCTCATTAATAATGATACATTAAATATTGGTACCTCCTGGTCTCATTTTAGACTGAAACATCCAATAAGTTTCTCTACGGAGAAACACTCGTTTCCTGATAATCTTGTAGTGTAAATGCATCTTTATTTCTTTCTGTGTGCAGGGAAAAATATTTGGTTCTTGTTAGATATGTTTCTCTCCTGATACAACATGCATACACTGCCCATATGTAGTCCTTTATGTGACTGTTCACACTGGCCATGTTTTTCTTCTGACATGGCATGCATATACATACAATATTTAGGTGGTGGCAACTCCCATTGCACTTGCTGACCAATGATATGTTAGATGTGTTTAGTGGGGGACAAGCCTGGAGATCCTGCAGACCATGGTAGCATTTAGGCTATTCAGAGTGCTCCCAGCAGCATAAGCAACATGTGGCCTGGCGTTGTCATGTTGAATAAAGGATCCTGGGACACTTTGGAGAAATGGCTTTACCACTGATAGCATGTCAAGACATGTAAGGGTATGTGCCCACAATCAGGAATAGTAGCGTTTTGGCGGCAGCATATTTTAGCTGCATCCAAAATGCTGCGTTCAAGATTGCAAGCACAGTGGATGGGATTTATAGAAATCCCATGCACATTCTTTTTAACGCTGCTTAAACTCGCCCATGGTGCAGGTTTACGAGCCACAGCATGTTCATTTCTGTGCATGTTCCCCAATAGACAGTCACTAGATGCTGTAAATCCGCATATTAACTAAAAACATGCGTTTTAATAGAAGACAGTGAAAATACGCTGCATCCAAAATGCTACTATTCTTGATAGTGGGCACGTACCCTAAGTGTTTGTATTTCTGTGTGTTGCATTCATATTCAGCACAGAATAAATCGAGATGTTTCTAAAAAAAATTCATTTTTTCCATATTATTATCATGTCTATTGATCCTGTAATTTCCATAATTGTATAACTTTTCCTTTTTGGTATTGCAGTTTCATTGTTGAGGAGTGTATGCATAGCTCCCAACCGTCCCGGATTCAGAGGGACTGTTTCAATTTGTGGGCTTAGTCCCAGCTTCTTAAACTCACCTGTGTCCGACGTCTTCATTGCTCTGTAGTTCCTTCTCATTGTTGGCGGGGGGCGTATCTCTCTGAACTGTCATAAGTTAAACCATAATATTCACTCCCTCTCCTATTATCCAGCCTCCCCAGGACTCAAACTCTTGCCTCTATGATATCAGGTATCAGCTGAAGCATTGAGCCACAGCTCACAATGACAAATGTAGGAGAATTTGGTAATCTTGAGATACATTGCAGTCAGTGAACCCAGAAGCAGATTATACATTGTATACTTCTTTGTACTTTTATACTGTACTTGTTCCTATAAAACTACTAAAAATAATAAAAAGCAATTACAAAAATGTTATTTTCTCTTTTTTTGTGAGTCTCCCCAGGTCTCGAACCCACAACCTTCAACCTTCAACATAACAGACATGAGCTAGAGCTACTGATGTCACTGGGAGAATTTTGCACACTTGGTCTGTATTGCAGGCTCTGACTTCACAGCAGATTACATAGAGGTGCATCTGTACATAGCAGTGTATTTTTATGTCTCTGTATTTTTCTTCCTATAAAATTACTAAAAAAGAATGAAAAATAATTACATAGATGTCAGCATTAATTTGCTTTTTTAAAAACTAATAAACATTACAAATCAGCAAATAACACGGACATATTTGGTGTCCCTGTGATAGTAATGACCCGCACAACACAGCGATCAGATTATTTACAGGATCAGTAAATGGCGTAACAAAAAAAAAGGCTTGATTGATATTTTTTCTCTATTAAATTCATAAAAAAAGTAATTAAAATGTAAGGCTGAGGCCAAAGCGTAAATGCTGCATTTTTTCTACTGCTTTTTTTCTGCACGTTTTCTGCAGGTGTCCGCACCACATGACGCAATGACAATCTTCTCTATTTATTCTTAGTTGAGTTTCTTTTATGCTTGTTCCTTCAAAGGTGATGCATTTTTGGTGCAGATGTGAATCCATGTGAATGTCCCCTTGGTTCCCTTTTTTCCCCATTCATATGTAGGATGTCTTCCCATTCTATTGATGGACTTGGGAACATGCCCCTTTTGTACACTGCTGACAAATATAGCGCTGCATTACTATCACGGTGATTAGAATATGCGCATGCTCCGCTCGCCCTTCCCTGAACTTCCAGTCCTACGCAACACAACCTCATGCGTTTCACACGTGCGGTTCAGCGCAGATAACCGGAAGTCACATTTATCAGAGAGGAGGCTCAAACGTCGCATGAGCTACATCACAGCTGATCACCAATGATTAACCTATTGGAGCGCTGAATTGGGGTATTTAAAGGACAGGGAAATACTATTAGGTTACGCCCCTTTTGAAAAAGCCAGGGCGAAACGGCGTCGTTGGGGTGGTGGCCGGGTAGCAGGCTCCAAAGCAGCAGTAAGTAAGTAAGAATCATGTTTGATCATTGATAATTTAGATTCAAATTCCTCCACATGTTCAACACTTTGAATAGCTGATATAATGTGTTAAAACTTAAACAAACATAAGCTCTTGCATTTTATTGATTTATGCTCTGACACATATTGGCTCGCTGCACTTTTTTCATTATTTATTGCTGCTATCAAATATAGGGAGTTTTGATATTTATGATATAAAAGCACTAGCACTTTCAAAATTATTTTAGTATCTCTCTCATTTACATCCATCAGCATATTAAAACATTAGAACTGAATCTAATTTAGGGAAGATCAATAAACATCTAATAAAAACTTTTTTTTACATGCTGTGCTACCTGATTGCTACATCTTTTGATACCTTTGCTTATTTTATGTATGTTTTATCTTTATTCATAAAAAAATTAAAAAAATTTTAACAATTAATTTATGCCTCATTTTAATAGAGACATTATGGGCGCTCTGTTAATCTGTTTTTTAGTTAACTTTTTAAGTGCAGAATAAAAGCTTTTCTGTACTATAAAAAGCACTTAAAAAGGCGCCTTCACATTTGCACTAAAACCACATCAGTTAAGAGGAAAAAGGCATAAAAATGCAGCAAATCTAGTTCATAACCATCCCAGATACAGCGGACAGTCACAGATTTGGGTCTACGCCCTGCAGTCTCGGGCGTCTGAATTTCTCTCACTACCACCACCCCTCTGATATCTCCTCCGGCCAGGGTAGAAAGAAATGGTAAATGGGTGTGGATTGGGGTGTGGCCAGGAGCATGGCCAAAATGATGCACTCCGCATAATTGATCCCTCTTTCTGTTTTTCCAAAGTTGGGAGGTATGGTGTATGTAGTGCTTCAGGTGACTTTTTACATTACTGTTGAAAAGTTTTAGGCAGCTGTGGAAAAATGTTGTACACTAAGGGCCACTTTGATGTAAAAATAAGAAAGCTAAACAACAAACAACTTGAAAAAAGGTGAAAATTATTTGATGAATAATGATTACTAGTTTATTTTATAAAAAAAAAAAAAGGAAAATGAATGAACAAAAGATAAATTTATTTAAATCAATATTTAGTGTGACGGTTCTTTGCTTTCAAGAAACATCAAAGCATCAATTCTATGAGGTCACTTGCAGGGGCAACGCTGGTCTCTGCTTGCTCATTCATTACTTACACTGTGCAATGGCAATGCACTCTGTTACCGACTCGTCTGATCAGAGCCAGTGAGAGAGCGCATTGTCACTGTGCACTGAGATGAACAGAGCACAATGACAGGAATCTACTGAACATCCGTCAGAATTGACAACCAGTAGAGTAGAGACAAATCCAGTCCTTGAAATGGAGGTCACTGATGAGGCTTCACTTCAGAGAGAGGGATGGAGACGATTAGCACCTTAAATACCGCGTTCAATCGCAACACCCATGTGTTAATGGTTAATATGAGGTTAAATTACCCCCTTTGGCAGGACTGACCCCCCCTCCGCAATCGTAATTGCAGGTGCCGATCGTCACCATGGTACTGTAGGAGAACGGAGCATAGGAGACAAAGTGTTGCAAAGCTGTGCGGCCTCCAGACTTAAAAAAAACCTGCATAATAACTATTCCCAAGGAGGAAAGTTGCAGAGGGACAGAATTAGGCAGTACTCCAGGTCAGGTGACAGTGACAGAACCAGCCTTCTATATAAAAGATCAAAGCGCCAAAACGGGAGGGGATTTGGTGCTAAGAGAGATGACAGACGCTATCGCTGCAGCTCCAGCGGCCAAGATAGTAGGCCACAGCCCCAGGTACCAGTTAGGTCCAGGAAGCCGCAGCAATTATCAGAGACTGTTCCCACCAAATACAGTGCTTGCCCCTTTTTCCAATAGTACCAGTTTGGACTATAAACTCAGAACTGATTTAGGAGTTCCTTATTGTATACTATTTGATATACCGTTATTATACCGTTATTTGTTAAATCATCTGTAAATATTGTTCTTTTGTGAATTGTCAATTTCAGTATCTCTATTAGCATTGCAAATTGTTAATCCAAGAAATAATTTGTTGTTTTCATCTGGTCCCTCCACTGTTGCATCAAGTCATTGCATTATAGTAACAAATACTACGAGGTCATCTGATGACCCCAGGGTACGGTGGCCTGTAAGATCCTGCTATAGGCATTGTCTCACTGACAGGTCTCCTGCTCTGCAGTACATGAGCACTGCAATGCATGATACCAGTGATCAAAGTAAAAATTATTTATGTCCCACATAAGTGAAAAAGTGAAAAAAGTAAAATAAAATATGTAAGAAATAAAAAAAAATAAAAAAGCTCACACAAATCACAAAAAGCCATTTTGTCACTAAAAAAGCAGCGTTTGCATTAAAACAAAAATAAACAAATAAATGTACACCTAATTGGTATAAAACTGTCACGTTATTTATTCTGTATGGCGAGCACTGTAAAAAAATAATAAAAAACATGCAAAAATGTCGCTTTTCATCATACTGACACACAAAAAATGTAATAAAAAGCGATCAAAAAGTTATATGTAGAAAAAAATGGTAGAAATTAAAAAAATGGTAGAAATTAAAACACCAAACAGTCCCACAAAAAACAAGCCATAATATGGTTCATTTGGCAAAAAAGTAAAAAAGTTACAGCTCTCAGAATATGACGATGCAAAAACAAATTCATTTTTGTAACTAAACTCTCATACAGCTCTGTTCTCCAAAAAGTAAAAAAGTTACAGCTCTCAGAATATGGTGACAAAAAAACTATTTTTTTTCATAAAAAAGCATTTTTACTGTGTGATAGCAGCAAAACAAAAAATACTGATAAGAATCTGGTATTGCTGCAATCGCACCAACCTGAAGAATATAGTTATATAATCACTTATACCGCACGGTGAACTGTGCAAAAATAAGAACTATTCTTGTACTGTTCTCTATTTGTTCATTCTGCCTCCCAAAAATCTAAACAGAAACACTGTTCAGCTCACATTGATCCTGTGCTCTCTTTGCTGAGCACTTACTTTGTGGTTTCCGTGTAAATCCACAAAAACGCAAATCAGATGATACCCAGATGGGACCACTCTTTTATGAGGCAGATGGAGTCGCTTTGGACTTCATTTGGTTTCTGTTCCTTTGGTGTCCCATCATTTTAGGCGTCTTTTTAGCACGCAAGTGTGAATGATCACAATTCTGCGCATGCCTAAAAAGATGATTACCACCGGACCCCAAACAAAGCCCAAAATTACTCCATCTGCCTCATTTGAGTGAGTAGTTCCATTGATGCTTTCTTCTAAATCGCATTATTTTGGTATTTACACGAAAACCCCAAGGTAAGTGCTGAATGTAGAACACAAGAATGTGATCCTAGCTTTATACAGAAAGCAATAAAAAATATTATGTACCCCAAAATGTTACCAATAAAAAACCCTAAATTATTGCGCACAAAACCAGCCCCCACTCAGTTCCCCATCTGTCACTGGAAATATTGGGGGTTCCCTCGTTACTGGTAGAACAAAGACTTTGGAAAAGCGACATGGCTCCCAGCCCCATCAAATTAAGTCCAGTGAAATATGCGTACCCAAAATCCAAACGCTCCCTCCATGCCTAAGCTTAGTAAGCAGCTATGTTTGGCATTACTGTAGTGGGGAGAGCATACTTAAAAATTGTGTTGCCAGAAGCACAGGTTGGGTACAATGTATAGGGGCGCTACAATATATGGGGGCTCTACACTGAATGGCTGAACAATGCATGTGCAATAAACTGGCATATTTGCAATTCTCTAGAAAAAAAGCATGGCGTGGATGTTACAAAATAGTCATTGCAGCCATAGATGAATTAGTTGAGAGGTGCAATTTCTACAATGGGGTCACTTTTGGGGTTTTTATGCCGTTATGGCACCTTAAGGGAGCTGCAAATTTCCCTGCGCAAACTATTCTAGTAAAATCAGTGCTCCAAAAGCCAAATAGCACTCTTTCCTTCTCAGCTGTCACGTGTAGCCTAACAGTAGTTTCTGATGACATATAGGGCATCACCGCATTTGGGAGAATTTGCATGATAAATTGTGGGGTCCAGTTTCACCTATTACCACTTGTGTACCTGACACATTTGTAACAAATAAAAAAAATATATATTTACCACAAAAATGTTATATTTCCATGTTCCAATGTTATAAAATTCTATGAGGCACCTGTGAGCTCCAAATACTCACTATACACCTAGATGAATTCCTTAGGCAGTGAAGTTTCCAATATGAAGTCACTTGTGGGGATTTCTACTGGTCTGGCACCTCAGGGGCACACAGGGGCTCTCCAAACGCAACATGGTGTCCGCTAACAAATTGGAACCATGTCGCGTTTGGAGAGCCCCTGTGTGCCTAAACATTGGAGCTCCCCAACAAGTGACCCCATTTTGGAAACTAAACCACCCAAGGCACATATCTAGATGCATAGTGAGCACTTGGAACCCCCAAGTGCTTCACAAATTGATTCGTAAAAATGAAAAAGTGGAAAAAAAAACACTTTTTCATTTTTACGAATTAATTTGTGAAGCACCTGGGGGTTCCAAGTGCTCACTATGCATCTAGATAGGTGCCTTGGGTGGTCTAGTTTCCAAAATGGGGTCACTTGTGGGGGAGCTCCAATGTTTTGGCACACAGGGGCTCTCCAAATGCGACATGGTTTCAATTTGTTAGCGGACACCATGTTGCATTTGGAGAGCTCCTGTGTGCCTAAACATTGGAGCTCCCCCACAATTGACCCCATTTTGGAAACTAGACCACCCAAGGCACCTATCTAGATGCATAGTGAGCACTTGGAACCCCCAGGTACTTCACAAATTGATTCGTAAAAATGAAAAAGTGGAAAAAAAAACACTTTCATTTTTACGAATCAATTTGTGAAGCACCTGGAGGTTCCAAGTGCTCACTATGCATCTAGCTAGGTGCCTTGGGTGGTCTAGTTTCCAAAATGGGGTCACTTGTGGGGGAGTTCCAATGTTTAGGCACACAGGGGCTCTCCAAACGCAACATGGCATCCGCTAACAATTTGAGCCGATTTTCCATTCAATTTGTTAGCGGACACCATGTTGCGTTTGGAGAGCCCCTGATGTGCCTAAACAGTGGAGCTCCCCCACAAGTGACCCCATTTTGGAAACTATACCCCTCAAGGATTTTATTAAGGGGTATAGTGAACATTTTGAACCCAGAGGTACGACACAGAATTTGATAACATTAGGTCATCATATTGAATAAGTTGTCATTAGTCTTGAGCGCAAGTGCTCGCTACTTGAGTTTGCATCGGGTACTCAGGTATGCATCATGTACTGCGTGTGCTCGAGTGACATGCTCGAGTCCCTGCCCCGCATGTTTCACGGTTATTAGACACCCAAATAAAAACATAAAAACATGCGGGGATCGCTCGTGCATGGCAGGCAATCCCCGCAAAGTTTTTTTGGCCGCGAAGCATATGGGGCGGAGACTCGAGCATGTCACTCAAATACCTACGATACTCAATGCATACCAGAGCACCCGATGCAAACTCAAGTAGCGAGCACTTGCGCTCAACATTAGTCGCCATGTCGTCATCTTTTTTTCTTACTTTTGAAAAAAATCCCAACCCCATCACAACCCTAACCCCAAACCCAGCCCTAACCCTAGCCCAACCCTAAGCACAAACCTAACCCGAGAGTTTATTTTTTACGCTGTTCCTCTTGCGGTATAAGTGTTTAGACGACCTTATTCTTCAGGTCGGTGTGACTACAACGATACCAGAATCATATCGGGTTTTTATGATTGACAGCTGTCACACACTAAAAGACACATTTTTCGTAAAATCTAGTTTTTGCATCGCCATATTTTGAGTGCTATAATTTTTCCAGATTTTGGCAGACAGAGAGCGGGGTGAGTTGACGTTGTTATTGGTGCCATTTTCAGGCACGTGACATTTTTTGATCGCTTTCTATTCCGATTTTTGGGAGGCAGAATAAACAAAAAACAACAATTCAGGAATTGTTTTTTTTTTTTTTTTATTCTGTTCCGCGTGTGGTAAAATTGATAAGGCAGCTTTATTCTTCGGGTCAGTACGTTTACAGCGGTACCACATTCATATCGTTTTTCTATGTTTTGTACTTTTACATAATAAAAGCAATTTTATAGAAAAAATTTTTTTTTAGCATCGCTTTATTCTGAGAGCTATAACTTTTTTATTTTTTGGCTGATGGAGCTGTGTGGTGGCTTGTTTTTTGCGGGACGAAATGACGTTTTCAGTGGTACCATTTTTATTTATATTCATCTTTTTGATCGCGTGTTATTCCATTTTTTGTTTGGCAGTATGGTGATAAAGCATTGTTTTTTGCTTCGTTTTTTATTTACTTTTTTTACCGTGTTCACTGAAGGGGTTAACTAGTGGGACAGTTTTATAGGTAAGGTCGTTCCGGACGCGGTGATACCAAACATGTGTACTTTTATTGTTTGTTTTTTTTATAATAATATTTATTGATGGGTACATTATATTTTTATTTTTGGTGGATTATTTTTTTTATTTTTTTTTAATATTTTTACAATTTTTATTTTATTTTTTTTTCACTTTATGACAGTTTTTTTAATTTTGTACTTTTTCCCACTATGGGACTTTCACTTTTTTTTCTCTGATCGCCTGCATGGCACAAGAATGGAGCGCCATCCCTGCGCCATGCAGGCTGTCAGCGCTGGACAGGGAGAAGATAGTTTGGAGATGCACTGCGCATGTCCAAAAAATCTTCCTGCTGTCTGGTGACCCAACATCCTAGAAGCCACGGAAGACAGCGCTGGAGGCCGGAAGAGGAGGTGAGTATTCCGATCACCTCCCCTTAGCCACCGCAATGCTGCGATCGACTGCGATCGACTTCGATCGCAGCATTGTGGGGGTTAATGTGCCGGGAGTGGTGCGGGACCGCTCCCTGCACATAGCACCGGGTGTCAGCTGTGACAATCAGCTTGTGTGCGGGCGAAATCGCCAGGGCGTATAAATACATATCTGGTCCATAAGTCCCAGGGCACAGATACATACTAATACGCCCTATGTCATAAAGGGGTTAAGAAAGAAAAACTGAAATATCACATGGTCATAAGTATTCAGACCCTTTGCTCAGACACTCATATTTAAGTCACATGCTGTCCATTTCCTTGTGATCCTCCTTGAGATGGTTCTACTCCTTCATTGGAGTCCAGCTGTGTTTAATTAAACTGATAGGACTTGATTTGGAAAGGCACACACCTGTCTATATAAGACCTCACAGCTCACAGTGCATGTCAGACCAAATGAGAATCATGAGCTCAAAGGAACTGCCCAAGGAGCTCAGAGACAGAATTGTGGCAAGGCAAAAATCTGGACAAGGTTCCAAAAGAATTTCTGCAGTACTCAAGGTTCCTAAGAGCACAGTGGCCTCCATAATCCTTAAATGGAAGAAGTTTGGGACCACCAGAAGTCTTCCTAGACCTGGCCATCCATCCAAACTGAGCAATCGTGGGAGAAGAGACTTGGTGAGAGAGGTAAAGAAGAACCCCAATGTAAAGAGTCTGGGAGGCGGAACCTCTGAGCAACTATACAAGGGGGCGGTCCTTGTAAGGAAGCGGGTGGCTCCCGGGGAAGATGGGCAGGTAGTCACGGCAAGTGACAGGGACAGTCTCTTGGGTAGAAGGGCAGGTAGTCACGGCAAGTGACAGGGACAGTCTCTGGGTAGAAGGGCAGGTAGTCACGGCAAGTGACAGGGACAGTCTCTGAGTAGAAGGACAGCAGGCAGGTGGCTGGTGAGCGCTCCCAGGTGAGCGGGCGAGAGCCTTTGGACAGGCAGGTGGTCACGGCAAGTGACGGCAGAGCCTCCAGGTAAGCTAGCAGGCAGGTAGCTGGTGAGCGCTCCCAGGTGAGCGGGCAAGAGTCTCTGGACGGGCAGGTGGTCACGGCAAGTGACGGCAGAGCCTCCAGGTAGGCTAGCAGACAGGTAGCAGGTGAGCGCTCCCAGGTGAGCAGGCAAGAGTCTCTGGACAGGCAGGTGGTCACGGCAAGTGACAGCGGAGCCTCCAGGTAGGCTAGCAGGCAGGTAGCAGATGAGCGCTCCCAGGTGAGCGGGCAGGCTGGTCCATAGACAGACTGACAGGTGTCGGAAGGCAGACCGTTGGACCGCAGGCTTGCAAGCAGGTAAACGGATATCAGGCAGATATCAGGCAGGTATCAAGCAGGAATCTGGCAGGTGACTGGCAGGTAACTGGCAGGTAACGGGACCTGAGGGCTGAAGCAGAGTGAAGGCTTTGCAACAACATTGCTCGGGCACCTCCATTTTGGAGGAGGTGCCTTATATATGGTGAGGTCCTCCGGCCATTGGCCGGGGACTCCTTAGGACGGCGCGCGCGGCCCCTTTAAGAGAGGGGGAGCGCGCGCGCCCTAAGCACAGTGGCCGGGAAGCAGTGCGCGCTGCCAGCAGAGCGGGAGGAGGATGCCGGGCACGGAGTGGAGAGGTGAGGGGAACAGCGTCCCTGCCTAGCAGGAGGCAGGGACGCCGACGCTACAGTGCCCCCCCTTTAGGCCCCCCCTTTTTTAGGCCAGACAGAAATTTATCAAGGATGAGAGGGGCATGGATGTTCTCCCGGGGCTCCCAAGTTCTCTCCTCAGGACCAAACCCCTTCCAATCTACCAGAAAAAAGGTTTTTCCTCTTACCCTTTTGGTGGCCAGAATGTTCTCTACCTCAAACTCGTTTTCAGCGGAAACCGGAGCAGGAGGCGTACCTGTAGACTTGGAAAAAGAGTTAAGTACCACGGGTTTGAGGAGAGATACATGGAAGGAGTTAGGGATCCGCAAGTTGGCCGGGAGTTTCAATTTATAGGCCACTAGGTTGATTTGTTTGATAACTTCCAGTGGGCCGATGAACCGAGGCCCTAACTTGTAGGAAGGAATCTTGAGCCGGACATACTTGGACGAGAGCCAGACTTTATCTCCAGGACGGAATTGTGGAGGATCCAGGCGTTTTTTGTCAGCGTGTTTTTTCATCCGCTCGGACGACTGAAGGAGTGCGGATCGGGTACTCTCCCAAATGGAGGAAAATTTGCTAACGAGAGATTCCGCAGCCGGATTGTCCACCGAGGTGGAGACGGGAAATGGGATCCGAGGATGCTGACCGAAGATTACAAAAAACGGGGATTTGGAGGAAGATTCGCTCTCGTGATTATTGTAAGAGAATTCGGCCCATGGCAGGAGATCCACCCAGTCTGAATGGTGGGCATTAACAAAGTGCAGGAGGTAACTGGTCAGGATCTGATTGATCCGCTCCACTTGACCATTGGACTGTGGGTGGTATGCGGAGGAGAAGTCCAGGGTGACGTCTAGCAGCTTGCATGTGGCTCTCCAGAAGCGTGAGGTGAACTGGACCCCACGATCCGACACGATGTGGAGGAGCAGGCCATGGAGACGGAAGATGTGGCGGATAAAGTCTTTAGCCAGCTCGGGTGCAGACGGGAGGCCTGGCAGGGGAATGAAATGAGCCATTTTGGAAAAGCGGTCAGCGACCACCCAAATGACCGTACAACCGGCAGAGACAGGGAGATCTGTTATGAAGTCCATAGCTATATGCTGCCAGGGGTAGCAGGTACTGGAAGAGGAAGGAGGCGACCAGCTGGCAGGTGTCTCGGAACCTTGTTGTGGGCGCAGGACACACAGGCAGAAACAAAGTCTATTACGTCCTTGTGCAGGGTAGGCCACCAGTAGTGCCGGGTAATAAGCTGGAGGGTCTTTTTCTGACCGGCATGGCCAGCAAGCTTAGACGAGTGACCCCAGTGTAGGATCTTCTCTCGATCAGGTACCGTTACGAACGTCTTACCGGGAGGGAGACGATTTAGACTCACGGGGGCCGCCTGCATTACTCTGGCGGGATCGATGATGTGTTTAGGTTCCTCCTCAAGATCAGACACCAGGAAGGATCGGGACAAGGCATCAGCTTTGATGTTTTTGTCAGCCGGGCGAAAATGAAGAACAAAATCAAAGCGAGCAAAAAACAAGGACCACCGGGCTTGGCGCGGGTTAAGTCTCTGGGCACTCTGGAGGTAAGCCAAGTTCTTGTGGTCCGTGTAAATTATTACCGGATGAAGAGCCCTCTCGAGCAGGTAACGCCACTCCTCCAATGCCAGCTTAATGGCCAATAACTCTCGGTCTCCTATAGAATAGTTGCGCTCGGAAGAGGAGAAGAGTTTGGAGAAGAAGCCGCAAGTTACCATTCTCCCGGAAGACGATTTTTGGGTAAGTACCGCTCCGGCTCCGGAGGACTAGGCGTCAACTTCCAGGAAGAATTGCTTGTTGCCGTCCGGGCGATGCAGCACCGGGGCAGAAGAGAAAGCATGTTTTAAGGAAAGAAAGGCTTCCTCTGCTTCGGGCGACCATTCTCTGGGATTAGTGCCCTTACGGGTGAGCGCAGAGATAGGGGCAGTCCGGGAAGAGAAGTGTGGTATGAAGAGGCGGTAGTAGTTGGCGAAGCCCAGGAACCGCTGAATAGCCTTCAACCCCTCTGGTCGAGGCCACTTCTCGATGGCAGACAGTTTCTCAGGATCCATTCGTAGGCCGGTCTGAGAAATTATGTAGCCCAAAAACGGAAGCGAGGTCTGCTCAAAGAGGCACTTCTCATATTTAGCATAGAGGTGGTTCTGCCTGAGCCTGAGCAGAACCTGACGAACATCCCTCCGGTGTGTGGGGAGATCCGGAGAGAAGACCAAGATGTCGTCCAGGTACACCACTACGCAGGAGTAGAGAAGGTCCCGGAAGATGTCATTGACCAACTCTTGAAAGACGGCAGGAGCATTACAGAGACCGAAGGGCATTACCAGGTATTCATAGTGGCCGTCCCGGGTGTTGAATGCCATCTTCCATTCATCCCCCTGACGGATACGGACCAGGTTATACGCCCCACGGAGGTCCAGCTTGGTGAAGATTCTAGCCCCCCTCAGACGGTCAAATAATTCCGGAATGAGCGGAAGGGGGTATTTATTCTTCACCGTGATCTGGTTAAGGCCTCTATAGTCTATACAGGGACGGAGTGAGCCGTCCTTCTTTTTGACGAAGAAGAAGCCTGCTCCCGCCGGGGAAGTAGATTTCCGGATGAACCCCTGGGCCAGATTCTCCTCAATATATTCTGACATGGATCGGGTCTCAGCAGCGGACAAAGGGTAAATGCGCCCACGGGGAGGAGTAGCGCCGGGCATCAGGTCGGTTGGGCAGTCGTATGGTCTATGAGGGGGTAATGTCTCTGCCTCCTTTTTATTAAAGACGTCCGCATACGACCAATAAGGAGCCGGAAGACCAGGTAGATTGGCTGGAGTAGGAGAAGGACGGACAGGATGGACAGGAACTAAACAAGTCTTATGGCAGTCCTGTCCCCAGTGAAGGACTTCTCCGGTCTGCCAATCAAGCACGGGTGCATGTCTGTGAAGCCAAGGTAGGCCTAGTAAGAGGGCGTGAGAGAGTCCAGGCAGAACATGAAAGAAGATGCTCTCAGAGTGCAGCATTCCCACCTGCAGGGTTATGGATTCGGTGATGAGTTGGATGGGATGTGGTAAGAGGTCCCCATCCACGGCAGCGACAGATAAGGGTACAGCTAGAGGTTTGGTGGGAATGCGGTATTTCTCTACCAGAGACTGAGAAATGAGATTTCCGGCAGCTCCAGAGTCAAGTTGGGCTAGTTCAAAACAACGGTTCTCCCCGCAGATGATAGAGACCGACAGCAACAGAGATGGAGAGGGTTTACTCTTGTCTAGGACGACCTCTCTGAGCGATCCTAGACACAGGCGTTTCCCGACCTCTCCGGGCAGGAACGGATCCGGTGCTCCTTACTGCCACAGTAGAAGCAGCTCCCCTCGGCACGGCGTAACTCTTGACGGGTTTTGACCATCTTGGTCTGGTCGACCTGCATAGGCTCGGGTGAGTGCGCCTGGGGAGTAGCGGGAGAAGTGACAGGTTTCTGAAAGGTAGGGGCTAGACGTGGAAACCTCCTCTCACGGGTGACCTCTTTGACGCGTTCCTGGAACCGGATGTCAATCCGGGTGGCAAGAGTTATTAAGTCGTCGAGAGTGGTAGGTATGTCCCGACCGGCGAGTTCA
The DNA here is from genome assembly GCF_046119375.1 of Phyllobates terribilis. Lineage (NCBI taxonomy): Eukaryota > Metazoa > Chordata > Amphibia > Anura > Dendrobatidae > Phyllobates > Phyllobates terribilis. Next base: position 69,735,538 of record NW_027362770.1, on the reverse strand, counting down.
TCTTTAATACGGCCGGACAGACCCTCCTAAAACACAGACACCAGGGCGTCGTTATCCCAGGCCAGCTCCGAAGCAAGGGTACAGAACCGTATGGCATATTGGCCCACGGTGAGATTTCCTTAATGGAGGTGTAGCAGAGATGATGCAGATGAGGTCTTCCATCCGGGTTTGTCGAAGACTTTCCGGAAAGACGTGAGAAAGGCTGGCAGGTTGTACACCAGGGGGTCTCCTCTCTCCTATAGATGATTTAGCCAAGCCAGTGCCTCCCCCGTGAGATGGGACATGATGAAGGCTACTTTGGCCCGGTCGGAGATAAACTGGTGGGACAGGAGTTCAAAGTGCAGGGTGCACTGGTTTATGAAGCCCCGAGCTTGAGCAGGGTCGCCTCCGAAGCGAGGAGGTGCAGAAAGCCGGGGTCCGGGGCAGGATGCCATGGTATTGGTGGGCAGCGGCGCTGCCGGGCTGCGAGTCATGACACTAGCGGTGGTTTCTGGTGGAGCAGTCAGAGTGTCCAGGCGAGAGTTGACATTCCGCAGATGAATCAGGATGGACTCCTGTTGGGACCTCTGACGGGACAGTTCATGACATAGGTCCGAGAGCGAGGGAGCTTGGGTGCCACCGGGTTCCATGGCCCGAGCAAACTGTAACGGGTCTGGGAGGCGGAACCTCTGAGCAACTATACAAGGGGGCGGTCCTTGTAAGGAAGCGGGTGGCTCCCGGGGAAGACGGGCAGGTAGTCACGGCAAGTGACAGGGACAGTCTCTGGGTAGAAGGGCAGCAGGCAGGTGGCTGGTGAGCGGGCGAGAGTCTTTGGACAGGCAGGTGGTCACGGAAAGTGACGGCAGAGCCTCCAGGTAGGCTAGCAGGCAGGTAGCAGGTGAGCGCTCCCAGGTGAGCGGGCAAGAGTCTCTGGACGGGCAGGTGGTCACGGCAAGTGACGGCAGAGCCTCTAGGTAGGCTAGCAGACAGGTAGCAGGTGAGCGCTCCCAGGTGAGCAGGCAAAAGTCTCTGGACAGGCAGGTGGTCATGGCAAGTGACAGCGGAGCCTCCAGGTAGGCTAGCAGGCAGGTAGCAGATGAGCACTCCCAGGTGAACGGGCAGGCTGGTCCATAGACAGACTGACAGGTGTCGGAAGGCAGACCATCGGACCGCAGGCTTGCAAGCAGGTAAACGGATATCAGGCAGGTATCAGGCAGGTATCAAGCAGGAATCTGGCAGGTGACTGGCAGGTAACTGGCAGGTAACTGGCAGGTAACGGGACCTGAGGGCTGAAGCAGAGTGAAGGCTTTGCAACAACATTGCTCGGGCACCTCCATTTTGGAGGAGGTGCCTTATATATGGTGAGGTCCTCCGGCCATTGGCCGAGGACTCCTTAGGACGGCGCGCAGCCCCTTTAAGAGAGGGGGAGCGTGCGCGCGCCCTAAGCACAGTGGCCGGGAAGCAGCGCGCGCTGCCAGCAGAGCGGGAGGAGGACGCCGGGCACGGAGTGGAGAGGTGAGGGGAACAGCGTCCCTGCCTAGCAGGAGGCAGGGACGCCGACGCTACACCCAATATCACTGTGGCTGAGCTCTAGAGATGCAGTAGGGAGATGGGAGAAAGTTCCACAAAGTCAGCTATCACTGCAGCCCTCCACCAGTCGAGCCTTTATGGCTGAGGGGCACAACGGAAGCCTCTCCTCAGTGCAAGACATATGAAAGCTTGCATAGAGTTTGCTCAAAAACACATTAAGGACTCCCAGACTATGAGAAATAAGATTCTCTGGTCTGATGAGACGAAGATAAAAAATGTTGGTGATAATTCTAAGCTGTATGTGTGGAGAAAACCAGGCACTGCTCATCACCTGCCCAATACAATCCCAACAGTGAAACATGGTGGTGGTAGCATCATGCTATGGGGGTGTTTTTCAGCTGCAGGGACAGGACAACTGGTTGCAATTGAAGGAAACATGAATGCGGCCAAGTACAGAGATATGCTGGATGAAAACCTCTTCCAGAGTGCTCTGGACCTCAGACTTGGCCAAAGGTTCACCTTCCAACAAGACAATGACCCTAAGCACACAGCTAGAATAACAAAGGAGTGGCTTCAGAACAACTCTGTGACCATTCTTGACTGGCCCAGCCAGAGCCCTGACCTAAACCCAATTGAGCATCTCTGGAGAGACCTGAAAACAGCTGTCCACCAACGTTCACCATCCAACCTGATGGAACTGGAGAGGATCTGCAAGGAAGAATGGCAGAGCATCCCCAAATCCAGGTGTGAAAAACTTGTTGCATCATTCCCAAGAAGACTTATGGCTGTACTAGCTCAAAAGGGTGCTTCTACTCAATACTGAGCAAAGGGTCTGAATACTTACGACCATGTGATATTTCAGTTTTTCTTTTTAAATAAATTTGCAAAAATGTCTACATTTCTGTTTTTTTTCAGTCAAGATGGGGTGCAGAGTGTACATTAATAAGGAAAAAATGAACTTTTTAGAATTTACCAAATGGCTGCAATGAAACAAAGAGTGAAAAATTTAAAGGGGTCTGAATATTATCCATACCCACTGTACCTCTCCATACGATCGCCTAGAGATCCACTTCTCGTGTCGTCATTGTGCCATCGCCGGCTGAAAGAAGCCATAAAAAGGCAATGGGAGCTACCATAGAGCTGCGCTACTATTCTGCATTGCCAGGAGCGGAGCTCCACGAGTGCTCCCTGCCCAGAGATGTTCACCGCCGATGGTGGCGCACAAAACATTATAATGAGTGCAATTTTGCCATGGCCCCCCTAGAGCTTCGGGTCCAGGACAGTAGCCCAAATGCCCTCATTATAATCCATCTATGACTGCTTGTGAGCGACAATAATCTCCTGTATTCTTCAGATATCTTGCCTGTGGGGTAGGGTGACACAGAGGCTTTTATTTACGAAGAAAACTATACAAGCCTGGATTTATTTTGCATATATCAAGTCTGCCAAAGCATGTGCGAAAATGTATTATTGAGTGATTAGACCAAGGCTGAACTTTTTTGTCCATGATGCCAAAAGGTATGTCAACACTACGCATCACTAAAAGGAAACAGTGAAGTTTTGTGGACGCAGCATTATGTTTTGGGGATTTTTTTCGGCAGCTAGAACTGGAGCATTACTAAAGGTGGAGGGAATTATTTACAGTTCCAATTATCAGTCAACTTTGCATCAAAAACTTCAGGCCTTTGATAAAAGGCTGAAGATGAAGGGGAATTTCACCTTTCAGCACAACAATGACCCTAACATATCTCCAAATCAACAAAAGAATGGCTTCACTAGAAGAAGATCAACGTTTTGGAATAGCCCAGCCAAAGCTCAGACCTGAATCCAATTGAAAATCTGTGGGTGACCTGAAGAGGGTTGTACATAGGAGATTCTCTCACAATCTGATAAATTTGACATGCTACTGCAAGGAAGAGTGGGCAAAAAATGTCAATTCTAGATGTGTCATGCTGATAAACTCCTACCCAAAGAGACTAAATGCTGTAATATATTCAAAGGGTACGTCAAATGAAAGGGTGTGCATTTACATGCATATTTTCATTCTTTAACGTTCATTTTTTCCACCTGAAGAGATTTCAGTGTTTTTTCAATAGAATTGTACAGATTATAAATGACATGAAAGATGGAAAAAGTAATAAAATTATTCTTATTTAGCATATTTTTACATGACAAAAACCTGCTATTGTAACAGAGATGTGCAGACTTTTTATATCCACTGTATATATTATGAACATTGTTCACTTTATTTTATAAATACGTGTGGTAAACTTTGATTTGTAGCTGTACCTAAGGGTGAACACACCAAAAATCATACCTATCAACTTTCAAAGACAGAAACGATGGGGCTTCCACATCCCCCTCACATAGTATGGATCTCTCCCAGTATAATCCCTGTCATGCACAGTGTAGGAAAGACAAAGTGTAACACGAAGGAATGAGGGGAAGGGAGCCAAGATACTAGGGAAAGAGGAAGTGGAGACCTCCTAGGCTGATCTAATACCACTCTGTCCCCCTACCATCCCTCTATTGGTTCCTAACCAATCGCCGAACAGGAAACCAAAGCCCTGTATCTCCCTAGAGCTGGGCCTTGGATAGGGAAGGGGGGTGAGCACTGGTCAGTCCCCACTAACAACTAATGTCAACAAAGGAAACAAACAAAGGGGGAAGCCACTTACCTTGAACCAACTTCAGAGAGATACCACCAAATGTCCTCTAAGCACCAGAGAGGAAGTAAGCAGACTGCAATAGCTCCAAGCCTTCACAAGGGAAAATGTGAATATCACCAGTCCCTCCCTGCAGCAAATTGAAAGTATTTAAACACCCAGGACAGGGTGTCAAACAGCAGGAGGGAGGTAGCCGCTGGGTCCTAAAGTGAGACAGATTTAAGAAGGCATTTGTAATGCCATACAAAGTGACCTTCTGCAACCAGCTGCAGAACGACTGTCTGCTACATCTGACACACCAGTGACACTCCCCACACAACGTATGATGCTTTCATAGCCTCCACAGTATTATGCTCCCACACACATAATGATGCCCCTGCAGCCCACCAACCACAGTATGATGCCCACCACACACAGTATGATGCTACCACAGCTTCCACACAGTATGTTGACATCACAGTCTCCCACACAGTATAATGCCCCCATATTCCCACCACACAGTATGTTGACATTACAGTCCCCCACACAATATGATGCCCCCACATCAACACACTGTAATGCACACGCCCGGGCTGAGCGGCGTGTGCGTGTGATTCCACTGGACCGTGCCGGAGAGTGAATGCCTGGAGGGGCGTAACTAGGTATTCACCTGATCCGACCAGGGTTGCACGACGGCATACGACGCCAGTGCACCCAGCAGAGGGACCAGGTGCTACTCCAGGACAGACCCCGGACACGGCTGTTGACCCACACAGGGGAATACCGAAACAGACAGGTTAGGCTGGCACACAGACTGGTGGGTATAGGCAGGTACGACTAGTATGCAGGCAGGCGGGTATGCAGGCAGGGGGTACAGGCAAGCACAGCTAGAGTGCAGACAGGGAGGCACTAGCAGGTAGGAACACAGGCGGGATAGGACCCAGTACACACTGGGACTCAGGAACAGAACCACAGATGTGGCGGACAAACACAGCAGAGTAAGGCCGCCCAGAGTGGTGAGCGAGAGCAGGGCAAGACGAGACCGCCTAGAGCGGTGAGCGAGAGTAGAGCAGGACGAGGCCGCCTGGAGCGGTGAGCGAGAGAAGAGCAGGACGAGGCCGCCTGGAGCGGTGAGCGAGAGTAGAGCAGGACGAGACCGCCTGGAGCGGTGAGCAAGAGTAGTCAGAGCAGAGCGAGACTGCCGGAGCAGTGAGCAAAGGGTCAGAGCGGAGCGAGACTGCCGGAGCAGTGAGCAAAGGGTCAGAGCGGAGCGAGACTGCCGGAGCAGTGAGCAAAGGGTAAGAGTGGAGCGAGACTGCCGGAGCAGTGAGCAAAGAGTCAGAGCGGAGCGAGACTGCCGGAGCAGTGAGCAAAGGGTCAGAGCGGAGCGAGACTGCCGGAGCAGTGAGCAAAGGGTCAGAGCGGAGCGAGACTGCCGGAGCAGTGAGCAAAGGGTCAGAGCGGAGCGAGACTGCCGGAGCAGTGAGCAAAGGGTCAGAGCGGAGCAAGACTGCCGGAGCAGTGAGCAAAGGGTCAGAGCAGGCCAGAACCACCGGAGCGGTGAGCAAGGCAGAGCAGGGGGGACAGGGCTCTGTTCACACGGAACAGACAGGAAGGGAAAGGCAGAACCAGATACCCACAGGGTACTTACAGTGAAGTAGCGAGTGGACCACTAACTCACAAACGGAAGTACAGTGACAACGAGCAGGAGTTAGGTACGAGTTCAGACTCTGCAGAAAAAGGAAAGGTACGGACATAGAGAAACACAAGAAACAGGCTAGAAGAGAATACAGACAAGAACAGACACAGTAGCAAGATACAGGAGAGGGTCTAGGTATGCAGCCCCTAGAAGGCGAGAGGAACAGGCTAGGAGCGTGTTCAGACAGGACAAACAAGATGCAGGAGCGGGTCTAGGTATGCGGCCCCTAGAAGCCGGAGTGAACAGGCAAGGAGCGTGTTCAGACAGGCCTGGAAATACAGCCTCCAGGAAGGGCAGGCAAGCAAACACAGAATGGGACCTGGCACATTCAGAGTGAGAGAGCACACTGAATGAAACACAATGCTCAGGCAGGGTTTCTTGGGAGGAGCTGGGTTAAATACCAGATGACAGACAGCAATAGGCTGACGACGCCCAAGGGGTGTGCCCGCAGCAGGTACAAGAAACAGGAAGTGATCGGGCGCCGCCCTTAAGCAGCAGAAACAGAGGCAAGCAGACAGCATGGAGGGAAGCCAGGCTAGCAGACTGGACTGGAGATCAAGTGCGCGCTCTTGCACAGTGGGAGATGGACCACTATGCAAGGACGCCGCCAGGTATGCTACACACACACTTAATATGATGTCCTCACAGTCTCCCACACAATATAATTACCCCATATTGCAACCACACAGTATGATGTCCCCACAGGCTTCCCACACAGAATTACGACCCCTACAGTACCCCACAAAGCCTGATGCCCCTTACACACCAACACAGTATGATGACCCCACAAATTGATCCCTCCCACACAATACAATGCAGGGATTTCTTAAACTTTTCATATATATTATTTTGCTAGAGGCATGTTATGACATGTGCCTCCTGTATTTTGAGAGTATCTCAAGAGAATATGAGACGAGTTTCCATATACACAATTAGGCTACGACTACGTGACAATATGTGTCAACAGAAAATCTCGCAACAGAAAGTCCAACTTATTTGGGAAAATTTGCAGTTCTGCCTCATAGTTGCAGGAGGTCACAGGTTGCAATTTCACACAATGGGAAATGATTAGATGTAAAGTCACAATGTAGCACTGCAATTCTAGGGTCACATGACACACTTCGCATAGTGGCCCTGGCCTAATGCAGACATTTCGAAGACGTAAAGATCTCACTCCTAATGTTTTTATTATGCTGATTATATCAAGGATTATGAATATAGGATAAAATTTCTTTCTACCTGGAAGTCCTGAACTTTATTTATTAAAATAACATTTGTATATGCATGCAAAAAATGGCGCTTTCTGGTAAACAGTTGATTATAAAACATATGAAATATATAGATTATTGGTATCTAGTGAATGATTTTAAGCTTTTTATGTGTGTATATGGGTTTTTGTTAATAACACTTAGTCTCCTGAGATACTTATCAGAAAAACTCTTTGGGAAAAGAATGGTTAAACTATTAGATCCAGTAGAAATATTTATGAATAGTCAGAGCAGACCTCTGCTCACAGGTGCCAAAGGATTAAAGGGAATCTGTCAGTAGGATCAACCCTCCCAAGCCGTCTATATGGGCACTTAGGTCATAGGAAGCTGAATAAAATGATACCTTGATTTCTGTGATCTGATGTCTTATTCCAGAGAAATCCACGTTTTTCCTATATGGAAATGAGATGTTTAGGACTGTACTTAGTACACTGATCTGCATGTGAATTTGCTTCCAGAGCATATTGTAAATGAAAGGGGCATTACCAGTGTGAGACATGTAACACAGGACAGTAGAACTGCCCTTTGTCTCCTTACAAAAATATTCGTTGCAGTTCTCACAGCTCTGCTGTATTGCAACAATATTACGACACCTATGATGGAAGCCGAAACACTGAGAAGACACCTGCAGATGTGTCAGTTAGGCTACCTTCCCACGATGATCTTCCGGTGCGTTTTTAACGTTGCATATTTTTCCTGCATCAAAAAAGCAGCGTCCTACAGTTCCATCAAAGTGGATGTGATGTATAGAAATTTCATGCCCACTGTGCTCTTCATTTTACTCAGCGTAAACTGACCTGCTGACCTGTGTTTCAAATCCGCAGCAGGTCAATTTCTCTTGCAGCTACGCTGAGTTTTCTATTCATGTTCCCCATAGACTTGCATTAGATGTGGAAAATCTGCAGGTAAAAAACACACGTGCATTTTTATTGCGTTTTCCTAAGTATAGCAATAAAGTTTGGTCAAAGCCAAATACCAGGAAGCTTTAATAATAAAGCAGCTTTATGTAAAGCATGACACATCAAAAAAGCCAAAAAATGCAGCATCAAAAATCTAAATAAATACGTATGTTAAAAAAAATGCACTCAAAAACGCAATGAAAACCCCCAAGTAACCTAATTTAAATAATAGGTGCAGAAATGGAGCAGAAATTCTGCAGCATCAGAAACTCACCAAAAGTTCATCGTGGGAACGTAGCCTTAGGCCATGTTCACTAATTCAGTTTTTGGTCAATATTTTACATCAGTATTTGTGGCCAAAACCGGGAGTGGGTGATAAGTACAGAAGTGGTGACGTGTTTCTATTATACCGTACCTTCCAACTTTTGAAGAACAGAAAGAGAGACAAAATATGCAGTGCGCATAGCGGCTAATTTTGGACACTCCCCAATCCGCATCTATTTACCATTTCTTTCCCTCCTGGCAGGAGGAGATGTCAGTGGGTGGTGGTGGTGAGAGAAATTCATACGCCTGAAACTGCAGCATATAGACCCAAATCTGGGACTGTCCGCTGTATTCGAGACTGTTAGGACTAGAAATGAGCTGATCGATTCACGGGACTCCGGCACAGGTCAGTAATACCTGGCGGCTGGACGGGAGGCTGCGAATCTCTTACCCCCGGCATCTTCTGATTAGTTAGGGCTGGCGTGACGTCATCTGTGTGTTCTGCTCATCTCTAGATGAGCCCTATGGATTTAATTTTTGTTCCCTCATTCACAGTCATAGAACCAGAACTTTCTCATCTGTATGTAGATTCACTATACGACATTTGGCTTTTTAGTGTCTGTAAGGCCATGTTTTTACAATGTTTTTTACTTTCTGCAGGTGTCTGCATCTTTGCTGCATTTTTATGCCTTTTCCCCCTTTTGTGATGCGTTTTTGGTGCAGATGTGAATCCGTGTTTTTAAGTGCTTTTTATACTACAGAAAAGCTTTGATTCTGCACTTAAAAATGCAACTGCAGTTTTTACATTCGTTTTTTTTAGGCTCCGCATAGAAGCCTCCAGAGAAAAACAGCACCAAAACTGCATAGTTCAGCCACGTCTTTAGATGCACAGGGGGCGCAGTTTTCATGATATCACATCCACTTTGCTTGGACAGTTAAACAGCAGAATTTCTGTGCAAAAAAAAAGCAGCAGAAAAAAACGCTGCATTTACATTACATGTGAACACGGTCTAAATATCTAAGCAAAGTGGATGTGATTTCATGAAAACTCCATCCTCCGTACGTTTATAGACGCTGCTGTACTCTGCAGTTTTGGTGCATTTTTTCTCTATACTCTATAGACTTGTATGTGTAGCCTGATAAAAATGCAAGGTAATTAAACGTTGCATTTTTAAAGCGAACCTGTCTGCAGGATTTTGCTAAGTAATCTACAGGCAGTGTCATGTTGGGGCTGCTGTACTGATTAATATGATAACTGAGGTGAATAAATCAGTCTTGTGGTTCTTGTGTAATCTGTTTGCAGTTCTGAGTTAATGATATGCCCGTGCTCTGGGGCGGGACTGTAGGCCAGGTCTTTCCTTGGTGCTCTAGGCCAGATCAACAAGATAGGACCTGCCCCACAGGCCGTCCCGAAGCACAAGTATGTTCCTCATCATAGAGACAGCAAGCCAGAGAGACAGATAGGAATGGGCTTGTGGGCAGGTCTTTTATTGCTGATCTGGCCTAGAGCACCAAGGAAAGACCTTGGTCTATAGTCCCACCCTTGAGCACGAACATATCATTAACTCAAAACTGCAAACACAAATTACACAAGAACCACAAGACGGATTTCTTCACCACAGGTATCATATTAATTAGTGCAGCAATCCCAACATGACACTGCCTGTAGTTTACTTAGCAAAATCCTGCGAACAGTTTCACTTTAAGTGCAGAATCAAAGCTTTTCTGTACTATTAAAAAAGCCTTACGAATGCGGATTCATATCTGCACCAAAAACGCATCAAATATGGGGGAACAGGCATAAAAGAAACGCAAGAAATATGCAATAATCAGAGAAGATTGTTTTTGCCTTGTGTGTTGCGGAAGCCTGCAGAAAACATGCCAAAAAAAGCAGTAGAAAAAATGCAGCATATATGCTACATGTGAACGCGGACTCAGCGTTACATTTCTATTGCTTGTGTTGTGCAGGTTATTACGATTACAGTGACACCAAATATGTGTGTATTATTTGCTAATTTGTTTATTATTTTTTTTAAAAAAAGCAAATTAAAAGACTTTTATGTAAGTGTTTTTCATTATTTTTGGGGAATTTTATAAGGAAGAAAAAAAATCTCATTTATTCTCCCTCTAGAATACACAGACATAAAAATACACTGCTGTACAGATGTATCAGTATAATCTGTGTGTGGAGTCAGAGTTTGCAATACAGATCAAGTACACAAAATTCTCCCAGTGACATCACCAGAGACTGTGGCTCAGTAGTTTTAGCTCATGCTTATAATGTTGTGGGTTTGAGACTCGAGGAGACTCTCAAAAAAAGAGACTTTTCTGTAATTACATTTTATTAGTAGTAGTTTTATAGGAACAAAAAAAATCTGACTTTTTCTGCACCTCAGTATACAAGTACAAAGAAATACACTGCTGTTTACCATGTACATGTATAATCTTCTTCTGGGTTTATTGCCTGCAATACATCTCGAAATTACCAAATTCTCCTATGTTTATCATTATGGGCTGTGGCTCATTGCTAGAGCTGCTGCCTGAGAACATGGAGACGTGATGACTGGGTCACAGGAGAAGTTAATGTTATAATTTAATTTATATCAGTGCAGAGAAACGTGGCCTCGCACCCTACTGAGGAGGAGCTACGTAGCGATGAAGATGTTGGAGAGAGGCATTAGAAACCGGGACAAAGCCCTGACATGCCAGGATGGCGGGATTGAGCCCTCAAATTGAGACAGTCCCTCTGAACCCGGGATGGTTAGGAGCTGTTTTAAACTTTTGCTCTGTCTGTTCTATACTGTCCTCACACAATAGGCACGGTGTGCAGTGAGTCATGTAGCTAAATCCCCTGTCTTCTTTAAGAAAAAGAGGCTATGAACTTGTAACCTTCTTTTATTGATTTGATAGGAAAGGGTGAAACTATAGGGTGTAATAACAGGAGTATTTCAGAACATATAACTGTACAGTGCATAGATACAGATATTCTGCAATACACAGAATAAACATGAGGTAATACTACAAACTGATGATTACCTATCTAATACATTAAACATACTTCTAACAACACAGCATTGTAACACATAGATAGTGGCTTACCAACTATGCTGGGAGCATGCTGTTTTGCAAGGAGCATAAGACAGAAAGCGAGTGGTGTGGTATCTCTTCAGAAGCATACAGGAACAATGGCTGCTGCTTCTTTCCCAGTGTAATAAAAGACCACAATGCATTTAAATAATCCCAGAATGCCTCAAGAACCTCTTACAATACATTGCAAACTAAAACTAGAATGCATACATTAAATCACCAGCATATGGTGCTGTTAACAATCAATATAACAATACAGAGTTCAATACACAGGAACTTGAACATAAAATATGACTTTCAAATAGCCAATTCACTGTCAGGACAGAACACTCCCCGCTTGATGTCAACTTACGTCACTATTGTGTTTATTGGACGAGAACAACAGAACAAGTCGCCCTACTGGTCTGAAGAACAATTTGGCCTTGCCTTGTTTCCCTATTTTGAATTCTACTTTGCGTACAATTCCGTCCTTACTTGGGAACGTCTGGGTAATGAGAGCTAACGGCCATTAGTTTCTTCGAGACTGACTGTCTTTCATTAGAACTACATCGCCGGGCTGGAGGTTAGGCTTGCTGGTTTGCCACTTTCTCCTCGGTTGCAGGGTAGGAAGGTACTGTTTCTTCCACTTGTCCCAAAAGGCGATGGAGAGGCTCTGTACTTGTCTCCATCGACTCCTGTAATGGTCTTTAACATTGAATTCTCCAGGTGGACAGCAATTAGGTTCAGTCTTCTGCGTAAGCAACATAACTGGGGTGAGAACAGTTGGATCATCAGGACCACTGGAAATCAGAGTTAATAGTCTGACATTTATGATGGCTGACACTTCTGCCATGAAAGTTGTCAAGTTTTCGCGCGCTAGTCTTGTAGATCCCTCTTGTAAGAAGATTGAGTCGAGGATTCTCCTTGGGACAGCTGTCATTCTCTCCCATACACCTCCCATGTGTGAAGAATGTGGTGGGTTGAAAGTCCAAGTACACCCTTGTACGTTTAGGTATTTTTCCACATCATTCACATCCAAGTTGGAAGAGAGTTGCAGTTCTCTTGCTGCTCCGACAAAGTTTGTGCCTCGGTCAGAACAAATATGTTTGACAGGTCCTCTGATGGCAATGAAACGCCGAAGAGTGTTTATGAAGCATGAAGTATCCATAGATTCGATTACCTCTATGTAGACGGCTCTAATGGATAGACAAGTGAACATAATGGCCCATCATTTCACGCTGGCGTGGCTTCCTCTGGTTTGTCGGACAACCACAGACCAAGGACAAAACACATCTAGACCGACATTGGTGAAAGGTGGATCTCTGCTAAGTCGGTGGTACGGAAGATCTGCCATCTGCGGAATCTATGACATAACACAAAGTTTCTTGCAAGTAACACAGTTAAAGATGAATCTGCACACACATCTCTTAACTCCAATTATCCACAGTCCAGCTGCTCATAAGGCTCCCTCTGTGAACATACGATCTTGGTGCTTCGTCCTCTCATGGTAATGTTGAACAAGCAGAGGTGCTATGTGGTGTTGTCCAGGAACTATCACAGGATGTTTCTCTGCAGAGTCTATTTTTGCTTCTTTAAGCCGTCGTCCTATTCTCAAGAGACCATCACAATCAATGACTGGGTTGCGTTTCCTCAGAACACTATCTTTTGGCATTGGTCTTTGGTTGTTTATGCAGTCAATTTCTTTGGCGTCGTTTTCATGCTGTACAGTTCGGATAATTACATTTTTTGACTGCTCTAGATTGAGAGCTGTGTGAACAAGTTTACAATGGTGCCAGCCTGAGCAGTTTCCTTTTTTTGCTGATGAGTTTGTCTTGTAAAACTGAGCTATGTGGATCAGGTAGGCGATGGCACGGACGAGCGAATTTCAAGTAGAGAACCTACTGAATCACTGGGATCCCAGGTGGCAGTTCAAAGTCTCTATGTAAGGCAGACACTTGAGGACATATTTCTATATCAGCATGCGGATCCACTAGTTCAAACAAGGCTGGTTCTGTTAAGCTGGGCAATGGTCTATACAAAAACTCAGGGCCTTTAAACCAAATTGTGTCTTTAAGGTGATTAGCAGCAACGAATCTGGTTGCCTGATCCGCAGGGTTGAGATGTGTAGGTACATATTTTCATTTCTCTGGTGAGGTAGACCTTCTGATTTTGAGCACTCTGTTACTGACGTAGCCATAGAAGTGTCTCACTTCATTATGGGTGTGTCCTAGAACTATCTTGCTGTCAGTGTAGAACTCAATGTCTTTAATCTCCAGGTTCATTTCCATAGTGACGAGTTCGGCCAACTCTACTGCAGACACAGCGGCACAAAGTTCCAGGCGTCGTACGGTGTGTTCACGGAGCGGTGTTAGCTTTGCTCTGCTCATGACGAACCCTACATGGCATTGTCCACTAGTGTCTATCATTTTCAAATAACATACCCCAGCAATTGCTTTGATTGAAGCGTCGGAGAACATACAAAGGGTTTGTGTCTCTATCTTGGTAGTAGGTACAGATACAGGTGCATCTCACTAAATTAGAATATGATCAAAAAGTTAATTTATTTCAATTCTTCAATACAATAAGTCAAACTCATATTTTATAGAGTCATTGCAAACAGAGTGATCTATTTCAAGTGTTTATTTCTATTAATGTTGATGATTATGGCTTACAGCAAATGAAAACACAATAGTCATTATCTCAGTAAATTAGAATACTGTATAACACCAGCTTGAAAAATTATTTTAAAATCTGAAATGTTGGTCTACTGAAATGTATGTTCAGGAAACAAACCTGAGAGACAAAGCTTCGAATAAAGATCCACAAAATTGACTAGTACAAAAGAGTATTTATTAATTCACAATCATAAATGGAAAATGGGATGGAAATACACAGTAACAGGGAACAATGAAAAATAAAATAACAGAACAAACAAGGGCACGAGCAAGGAACATAATCGTAAACAATCCATATTTAGGGGGTATCAAGCAGGCTGCCAATCAATAACCTAAAATGAATCCATAGATAATACATAAAGTGCTAATGCTTAGAGGACTAATGAGGACTACAAGATATCGCAATTCAAGAAATTCTAATCAATATATTCAATGTATATGTAAATAATGGTCAAATGTAGCCAAAAAGGAGCTAAATCTCATAAAGTGCATATGCAAGGATAATCCTAATAGGCAGACATAAGGAGAAACAAATAAGCTGAGAAGTCACATTGTATAACACATGGTTACTCACACCAAAAGTATGTAGCGTTCCTTGCTGGTGCTCAAATGTATGATCAGTAAATGCACTCAATACTTGGTCGGGGCTCCTTCTGCATCAATTACTGCATCAATGCGGTGTGGCATGGAGGTGATCAGCCTGTGGCACTGCTGAGGTGTTATGGAAGCCCAGATGGCTTTGATAGCAGCCTTCAGCTCGTCTGCATTGTTGGGTCTGGTGTCTCTCATATTCCTCTTGACAATACCCCATAGATTCTCTATGGGGTTAAGGTCAGGCGAGTTTGCTGGCCAATCAAGCACAGTGATACTGTTGTTTTTAAACCAGGTATTGGTACTTTTGACAGTGTGGACAGGTGCCAAGACCTGCAGGAGAATGAAATTTCCATCTCCAAAAAGCTTGTCGGCAGAGGGAAGCATGAAGTGCTCTAAAGTTTCCTGGTAGACGGCTGCGCTGACTTTGGTCTTGATAAAACACAGTGGACCTACACCAGCAGATGACATGGCTCTCCAAACCATCACTGATTGTGGAAACTTCACACTAGACCTCAAGCAGCTTGGATTGTGGCCTCTCCACTCTTCCTCCAGACTCTGGGACCTTGATTTCCAAATGAAATGCAAAATTTACTTTCATCTGAAAACAACACCTTGGACCACTGAGCAACAGTCCAGGTCTTTTTCTCCTTGGCCCAGGTAAGACGCTTATTCTGCCACCGATGTACATGGGTGAGATGTGTCTGAGGGATGTGAACACGTATTTCTGTATAAGCAATGGCAGATAGCGTTATTCACTGACCTGTGCTTCTATTCTTTATGAACTGCTTGTGATTAGTCCAGAGGGATGATGCAGTGATGAATTCAACAGGTTTTATTCACAGTACCTTGATGAGATGTCAAGGAAGATGAGGGGATGAAGATGAGATAGAAGTTAGAACTGCAGGTTATTAGAATCGCCAGGTAGAGGTAACAAGAGAATCCTTTCTCCAGCCCTGCAGCATGTGTTGTCATGATGGCACTGAGACAAGGAGAAGGAAGTGAGGGAGAAGGAGATAGGAGGAGTTGCAGATAGGAAGGATTGTGGGTAACACAGTAATAATACATAAGCAACGTATTATGGCAATGGCCAGTAGATGGCAGCAAAGTACAACATATACGATAGCCATACTAAAGCTATAACATTAAATAAATGTTCTGGCGTTGTCTATTGGTCATGAGTGGCTTGACACAAGAAATATGACACTTGTAGCCCATGTCCTGGATATGTCTGTGTGTGGTGGCTCTTGAAGCAATGACTCCAGCAGCAGTTCACTCTTTGTGAATCTCCCCCAAATTTTTGAATGGCCTTTTCTTAATCCTTTCAAGGCTGCGGTTATACCGGTTGCTTGTGCACCTTTTTCTTCCACACTTTTTCCTTCCACTCAACTTTCCATTAATATGCTTGGATACAGCACTCTGTGAACAGCCAGCTTCTTTAGCAATGACCTTTTGTGGCTTACCCTCCTTGTGGAGTGTGTCAATGACTGCCTTCTGGACATCAGTCAAGTCAGCAGTCTTCCCCCATCATTGCGGAGCTTACTGAAACAGACTAAGGGAACTTTTTAAACACTTCGGAAACCTTTGCAGGTGTTTTTTGTTAATTATTCTAATATTTGTGATAATGACTTTTGTGTTTTCATTGGCTGTAAGCCATAATCATCAACATTAACAGAAATAAACACTTGAAATAGATCACTCTGTGTGTAATGACTCTATATAATATATGAGTTTCACTTTTTGTATTGAAGAACTGAAATAAATTAACTTTTTGATAATATTCTAATTTTGTGAGAAGCACCTGTAGTAGTCTCCCATTAAATACACGTAATTCTGCCAGAATTGACATATTTTGTTGTACTTTCTATTTGAAATTTCAATGTATTCATATCTTCAATTGGGTCATGTTGTCCCAAGACAACCCCCTGGGAATTTTGCCCCTTTATGTTCTTTAGAGTTGATCAGCATCTCAGTCACCAGAACTGCTTGCATGGTGAAACTGCATGGACTGCATCACTGCAGTTCTTGAAATGTGTACCCAGAAACTCCTATCACACATAATAATGATGACTAGACAGAGATTGTCACACAGTTATAATGAAGGACATCACACATCAGCCTACTGACTATATACTTACAATTTTATAATATACTAGCTTATTTAAAAGATTTTAGAGAGGATAATCACACTGTCTTCACAGCAGACAGACAGGGGCGTAATGACCGCGGTCGCCACTGTGACCAGGCCTGGTGGGTCAGGGGCCTGCCGATGCCAGCAGAAACTTCAACGGGATGTGCGTCCTTGGACGCACTTCCAGCTGCAGTGTACTGCGGCGCCCAGACACATTGGGTTCATGCACGGCAATACACACTGCCGGCCAATCAGAGGAGCATGTGAAGGGGCGCATGGCAGTGATGTCATTTGCTCCCATTGGATGCCGAAGTCAGTTGGTGGCATCACAAGAGGACAGCGCGTGGTGGGGAGCAAAGTAAAGGTGAGTATTTTTTCACCCAGGACATGCAGTACCTCTTTTAGCAGTCACACGTGTTTGTTGGGAAAGTTGCCGCACTTGTAACACCACCTGTGGTAGAGTGGCTTGCTCTGCTGCACTCAGCGGTAGACACCGAACACTGTCTCTTTAAATTTCTTGGTGGTTTATTAAAAAACATCATAAACCATGGCAAATTTCATAAAATAAACATGGCCCTTCTAGCATAGCAGTAAAGAAAAAGGTACAGAACAATCCTTACGTCGGCCGGGGTTCGGCCACTCAGGGTTACCAATAACAAGCGGTCCAGGTTAGCACAAAAACACAAGCTCCTCTCTCTCAGGAGCTAGCTTCTCCATACACTGAACAACATCTGAGTCAAAAGGCTGGCTATTTATAGCCCAGACCACACCCTGGGGTGGAGATATGGTGAATGGCCTCCCACCTGCACTATGGCTATTCACAAAAAAACCAAGCCCTTTTAAAATGGCGTTTTAACATGTAACATGTTAAACATGTAACATGTTAACATTGAACATATAACATGCTGGAGAAAACTTCAAGGTTTCAATTTACTGAGGCTAACAGCCGCAGCGAAGCATATCTCCCCTCCAGTACTGTGCTAGTGACTTTGTCACAATATATATATAAAATGTATTTAAGATGGGGGGGCAGTCCAAATCTTGCACCAGGGCCCATCAGACTCTAGTTATGCCGCTGCAGACAGAAACATAACTAATTTTATCTGTCCATGTCATGCTGTACTAAAATATCATGGGATTGATAGCAGAGCATAGATGAATAAAATTAAAGGTGAAATCAGGAAATTAAAATGTAGTTTGAGGAGAAAAAAGAGGAGGTTGAACTGCCTGGATAATGTGCAGAGTGTGACAGACAGTCATGTAGGGGTTGCAAGGATGGAAAAATTCACTGGACTGCATCTTTAGGCTAGAAGTATACTGCGACTTTGGCCTTCAACACCTGGAGATGCTACTACATCGGAACACAATGAATGAATGGGGTCGCATTTCAAGCCCGAGGGTACTGCGACAATCAAGTCACAAGAAGTCCAACAGTATCAGATTTTTTGTGACTTGCTTGGCCCCATTAACTTGTATTGCTTCAGTGTAGCAGCAACACATATGGAAAAACAGTCATCTTGTCAGGATTCAGTCTCCAAATTTACAGATAAAAAAGTCATGACATGACTAAGAACCGTTTTTACTGTTTAGGTGTAGAATATTTTATCAGGGTGTATTTAAACTTGTGCGTTTTTCATACAAAATCTTTTTTATAGATTAATAAAGCTCTTTTTTATTTGTAAATTTGGGGATGGAAAAGACTACTGTTTTTCCTTATGTGTTGCCTTATCCTTGTGACCAAGACCCAGTGTCCATGCACATCTTGACATTTCAACATTTTTCATCAGGTGAGCTGAACATTCTCGTTTTTATTAATGTAGCAGCGACACCTAGCAAGCTCTGATCAGCTACTGCGGCCAAGGATGCCGTGTAGCCCTAGTCTTAACCCCTTACTTACCGGGGACGTATTAGTACGCATATTTGCGTACTGCCCGTTCAGTGAGGGCTGCTGCGCTGAGCCCTCACTGAACAGAGCACATGTCAGCTGATTCTTACAGCTGACATGTGCCCGCAACAGCCGCGGGTGGAATCGCGATCCACCCGCGGCTGTTAACATGTTAAATGCCGCTGTCAATCTCCGACAGCAGCATTTAACGCGCGCTTCCGGATAGCGCGTCATAAGCCCCGCCCACCGGCGACCCCGTCACGTGATCGCGGGTCGCCGATGGGTGGACATGACAACCCAGGGTCTGCAGTAGACGCCTGTGGTTGTCATGATCTTGTCGCTATGAGCGCCACCTAGTGGTCGGCGCTCATAGCACAGGACCATTTCTGCTGCATGCAGGGGACCTGCTCGTCCCCTGTATGTAGCAGAGGCGATCGGATAGTTGCTGCTTCTAGTCTCCTATGGAGACTATAGAAGCATGCAAAAAGTAAAAAAAAAAAGTTTTTAAAAATATTAAAAAAAATAAAAAAATATAAAAGTTTAAATCACCCCCCTTTCGCCCCATTCAAAATAAAATATAAAAAAAAAAAACCCCATACACATATTTGGTATCGCCGCGTTCAGAATCACCCGATCTATCAATATAAAAAAAGAATTAATCCGATCGGTAAACGGCGTAACGAGAAAAAAATTCTAAACGCCAGAATTACGTTTTTTGGTCGCCGCAAAATTGCAATAAAATGCAATAACGGGCGATCAAAACATCGGATCTACCCCAAATGTTATCAATAAAAACGTCAGCCCGGTGCGCAAAAAATAAGCCATCAACCAGCCCCAGATCACAAAAAATGGAGACGCTACGGGTCTTAGAAAATGGCGCTATTTTTTATTTATTTTTTTACCAAATTTTGGATTTTTTTTTCACCACTAAAATATAAAAGAACCTATACATGTTTGGTGTCTATGAACTCGTAATGACCTGTAGAATGAGAAGGGCAGGTCAGTTTTAGCATTCAGTGAACATGGTAAAAAAATAAAATAAAAAACAACTGTGGTATTGCACTTTTTTTGCAATTTTACCGCACTTGGAATTTTTTTCCCGTTTTCCCGTACAGGATATGGTAAAACTAGTAATGTCGTTGAAAAGTACAACTCGTCCCGCAAAAAATAAGCCCTCACATGGCCATATTGACCAAAAAATAAAAACGCTATGGCTCTGGGAACAAGGGGAGCAAAAACGAAAATGCAAAAAAAAAAAAATGCTCCGGGGCTTAAGGGGTTAAAGGGGTTTTCCCATAAACAAAGTTCATTTTAATCAATAGATCTTGAAATAATAATAATTTCCACAATTGGACGTGTTTTAAAAAAATGTGCCTGTGCTGAGATAATCTTATAAATGTGCCCCTGCTGTGTACTGTGTAATGGCCGTGTCTGACCGTACAGGAACATGGTCTGATCACACAATCTCTTGGGCAGGGAGGAAACAAAAAAGTATACAGAGGGAACAGTTATTACAAAGTGACCTGACCTATAATCCCCATTTAGATCATATTATCTACTATCAAATATTTGGCACTGGCACTTTATTATTCTATAAGGGAAAACAATTTTCATAATCCATACTGATTGACAGCACGGACATTTTATTTATCTATTTTTGAAGAATTTTTTTTGTGTACTGTGTAGCCATTCATTACTTGAAATAACAACCATTAGATGGATATATTGTCATTTTTGCACATTTTAAAATAGATCTAATAAAATTAGAATTTTTTATTTTTTTTTGATGATGTAATAGTAGCTGAACTGCAGTATTAGTGCACAGTGACTACACAGTGAATAGAGCTGTGCTGTTTTGCTGCCTTCATTGTTTACATATTAAAACTAAACTAATCGAGCACTAATCATCACCAAACATATCAAATGAAAATCAACCTAAACTTTAACAATTATGCTTTTTTTTATATGTTAAAATAAAACCTGAAAAGCTGAAACTTAACAGACACCTGACGGACTATATTACTATATTATAGTCAATGGGGCACTTCTGCTTCAGTTTA
Organism: Phyllobates terribilis; assembly: GCF_046119375.1. Lineage (NCBI taxonomy): Eukaryota > Metazoa > Chordata > Amphibia > Anura > Dendrobatidae > Phyllobates > Phyllobates terribilis. The sequence goes on along the minus strand of NW_027362770.1, from coordinate 69,714,846 downwards.
CAAATGTCAGATATGTATTTCACATGAATTCATTTTCTCTGTTTCTAGAACAATGCAAACAGTCTTAGTTATCTAACATTTTTCAAGACTACAGCTTATATATTACATTGTAGTATTTCTTTTTTTAAACATTTTTATGTTACATTTTGTAATATAGTCTCTTTAATAGATGTGTTTTAGGATTTAAAACAATGTTGCAGTGCTGATACACTACGTTACTTCTGCATAATATGACCTTTGCAATTGGCACAAATAGAGGCTAGACTCTGTACGTTATGTCTGATACTGAAAAATTCTTTCCCAGGTTTTTTAGCTAAGAATGTTTAGTTAAGTGTACTAGGAAACTTCTGCTACAGAAAATGTGGAGCTGTTCAAGTAAAGCCTCGCCAACTAGTGAGGTTTTATGATTCCAGAATGCCTTTGAAATATGCTTGTGGGTCTGAGATCCAAATTACAAAGTGATTTAATGGAATGTTTAAAAATGTAGCAAGCTTTTTGGCTGAATGTAAAAGCTGTCTGATTTTGTATAAATGATTGAATTCCTGCCTTCTCTGATTTGTCTTTTCTCTTTGATTTTATACTTCAAACGTGCAAATTTTGTATTATGTTAGGTGCAAGATATTGCACAATATGCATAACCGTCTTGAGTTAGACATTTTAAGGAATTCCCTCTTCCAGTGGGAGTTCTCAGGAAGTTTTAAAGTAAACGGTCCAATAAGTGTAAAGCATGCAATGGAAGATTTCGCTTTTAAAAATATATCATTAGGAAAACTGTTCAGATATCTAGTTTTAAGGAATGTGTGCAATGTAGACTGCTTATGTCTAGACTATAGCAATTGTGCAAAAAAAATTTGCAGGTGAAAAAAAGCAAACAGAAAATTTTATACAATGTTTGACTTTGCATTTTAAGTAAACCAGAACTATGTGCAAAGCAATTACAAATAGAACACGTTTTGCAGAAAGTAAGAAAAGTAATACTAATCTTAGGAAAAAAAGTAAATATTTTAGGAAGTGATAAAAAAATGTTTTCACTCTACTTGTGTGGTTTATTCCTGTCCCTGGTAATATTTTGGACACAAGTTAGGGCAAAACTTATTGCTTTATCTTTTTACTAAATATTTATTTATTTTACTCACTTACTGTATATAGCGCCATTAATTCCACAGCGCTTTACAGACATTATCATCACTGTCCCCAATGGGGCACACAATCTAGATTCCCTATCAGTATGTCTTTGGAGTGTGGGAGGAAACCGGAGAACCCGGAGGAAACCCATGTAAACAAGGGGAGAACATACTAACTCCTTGCAGATGTTGTCCTTGACCTTGTGGTACTGTTGAGACATCTCCTAGATGACACGGTATGTAGAATTAAATAGCTTTTTATTATCATTATTAAAGGTGTTTTAACACGAGCAAAAGATTTATCCTATCTAAAAGTTATTGGGAATACAATACGCATTTTATAAAGAAATTTGTAGTAGAGTGCACTCAGCCATAGTACAGGCTGCATAGACCGACACTATGTGTCTGCATGATATGAGCTCTCTGACTGGCACATAGTCATGAGTGCTGCTTATAACAGTGCGCTAGCCTGCTTGGCTCTGGGTCTGAGGACTCCGCTGCCTGCCGGGGCTGGTGTGAATGATATTGGCACTCTCTGACTGCACTACTAACTACAGATATCAACTGCGCATGTTCGGCCACAGCAGGAGAAGCTGGCTGGTGGATGAACTATGCAGTTCGAAGTAAATTAAAAGACCAGTGATCAGGCTATTTGTCTGATATAGAAAAAGGATGCATCTCGAATTGAATTCTATTTGAAAAATGTATTGTTTTCCCAAGACCTTTCGTAGGAAACATTTTATATTGTAGTAAAATCCCTTTAAGGATAACTCATAACCTGCCTAACTTACAGAAATGCAGCCCAATACTCTTAGAATGGGCTTTCTGTTTATATCATTTTTAAAGTCTAGCAGCTTCCTCTTGTTTAATGAGTAAACTGTTATTTCAATAATCGATTCTCAAATGAAAAATGAAAAGATTTTGCAATCTTCTTCTTTACCCGATTTAGCTGACTTCTGTATGAAATGCTATGCTGCTGCAAAGGTCTAACAGGTGGATGTCATCTTCTTTTAGAGCTGCCCTCCCTTGTTGAATTTGAACATCAGTACACTCAATTTTTGTAATCAGAGTACCGATAGTGCAAGGAGTGGGGCACAGATGGACCAGCTTGCAAGAGTCTTGCAGAGCTGGTATCATTGACATCTCTGCATGTGCATAGTTAGCTTTCTTCTTGCCATATACAAGTATTTTCTTCAGAGAGGAAGAGGACTTCAACTCTGGCACCACCTATAGTAAGTAGCCAAAGTAGTAAAAGTCAATATTGATTCTTTAACGAGTCTTGCCGCATGACTTAGGATAAGAAGCCAAACCAGACACTTCATTTGCAGACACATGTTTCGAGATGTTTTCCCCTCCATCAGAAGAGTTTTACGACTGCTATATCCAATGGGTGCTGCTAAAGTTGAAGTCCTCTTTTTCTCTGGAGAGGCTATTTAAATATTTAAATTCTTAGAAGAGCATTGTATGGCCTATAAGTCTCCTTAAACTGGCTTGGCACTCTCCACAAGAAGAAATGTTCCCCCTTAAAGCACCAGTAAGAAGCTTCTCATCTAGACTTCCTTGTTGCCAGGATTCAGATGTGTAGTGGTCTCCTACCTGTCCCAGAGGTGGCACCTACTGCCTCAGCTGGTCTTCCTCACCCCCACCAACTTTATTTATGAGCTCAAAGTGTGTAAGTGTGCCAGTACTGGAGACAGGAACCCACAGTCAATTACTATTGACTGATTATGCTCCTCCCCCCATGCAAAAAAAGACACAATGCCTAAGGAGCATATTTTACTCGCTCTAAACTCATTTGTCTCTCACTTTATATAACTCTCTACATAGATATTTATTACACATGTATAGACATACTGTGGGTGAAATAAGTATTGAACACGTCACCAATTTTCTAAGTAAATATATTTCTAAAGGTGCTATTGACATGAAATTCTCTCCAGATATCAGCAACAATCCATCCAATCCAGAGGCAAAGAAATCAAACCATAGATGTCCATAAATTAAGCTATATGTAATGATGAGAAATGACAGGGAAAAAGTATTGAACAGGCCTACTGAAATGTATTTAATAGTTCGTACAAAAGCCTTTGTTAGTGATGACAGCTTCAAGAGAAACTAGTCTCATGTATTGCTCAGTTGTGATTTTGGCCCATTATTCCACACAAACAATTTTCAAATTCTAAAGGTTCCATGGGCTCTTTCTATGAACTTTCCACTATAGTTCCTTCCATGAATTTTCTACTGGATTCAGGTTCGATGATTAGCTGGGCCATTCTAGCAGCTTTATTTTCTTTCACTGAAATCAATTGAGAGTTTCCTTGGCTGTGTGTTTGGGATGATTGCTTTGCTGAAATGTCCACCCTCATTTCATCTTCATCATCCTGGTAGATGGCAGCAGATTTTTATCAAGAATTTCTCAGTACATTTGTCCATTCATCCTTCCTTCAATTATATGAAGTTTGCCGGTGTCATTTGCTGAAAAACAGCCCCACACCTTGATGTTCCCACCTCCAAACTTCACTGTTGGTATGGTGTTTTAGGGGTGATATGCTGTGCCTTTTGGCCTCCAAACATGTGTATTATGGCATCCAAAGATTTCAATATTTGTCTCATCTGACTAGACTATATTCTCCCAGTATTTCACAGGCTTGTTTAAATGTTGTTGAGCAAACTTTAAACACGCTTGAATATGCTTTTTGTACAGCAATGGAGTCTTTCATGGTGACGGTGCATACAGGCCATTCGGGTTGAGTGCATTACCAAGGCCACATTCACACGTTCAGTATTTGGTTGAGTATTTTACCTCAGTATTTGTCAGCCAAAACCAAGAAAGGGTGAAAAATACAAAAGTGGTGCACGAGTTTCTATTATACTTTTCCTCTGACTGTTCCACTCCTGGTTTTGGCTTACAAATACAGAGGTGAAAAATTCACCAAATACTGAATGTGTGCATGTGACCTTATAGTTTTCTTTGAAACAGTTGTACCTGCTGATTCCCTGTCTTTCTATAACTCTCCACAGGTGGTCATTAGCTCTTAGACAACTCTTCTGATAATTCTTTTCACTCCTCTGCCTGAAATATTGCAGGGAGCACCTGATTGTGGTTGGTTTACGGTGAAATTATGCTCTTTCCACTTCCGGACTACGTCCCAACAGTGCTCACTGGAACCTTCAGTAGTTTAGAAATTTTTCTGCAACCAAGGCCATCAGTATGCTTTGCAACAATAAGGTTGCGAAGGTCTTGAGAAAGCTCACTGGTTTTACCCACCATGAGATGTTTCTCATGTGACACCTTGGTAATGAGACACCTTTTATAGGCTATCAGTTGAACCAGCTGATATTATTTTTCACTAAGTGGCAGGATTGCTTTCTAATCACTGATAGATTTCAGCTGGTGTCATGGCCTTTTTCACCTCTTTCCTCATGTGATCAATACTTTTTCCCTGTGTCATTTCTCATTACTACACATAACTTAATCTATGGACATCTATGGTTTGATTTCTTTGCATGTGTAGGTTGGATGGGTTGTTGCTGACATCTGGTGAGAATTTCATGTCAATAGCACCTTTAGAAATAGATTTACTTAGAAAATGGGTGATGTGTTCAATACCTATTTCACCAGTTTTATGTATAGAGCGACCTAAGTATATATATATATATATATATATATATATATATATATATATATATATATATACAGTGCAGACCAAAACTTTGGACACACCTTCTCATTTAAAGATTTTTCTGCATTTTCATGACTATGAAAATTGTACATTCACAATGAAGGCATCAAAACTATGAATTAACACATGTGGAATTATATACTTAACAAAAAGTGTGAAACAACTGAAAATATGTCTTATATTCTAGGTTCTTCAAAGTAGCCACCTTATGCTTTGATGACTGCTTTGCACACTCTTGGCATTCTCTTGATGAGCTTCAAGAGGTAGTCACCGGAAATGGTCTTCCAACAATCTTGAATGAGTTCCCAGAGATGCTTAGCACTTGTTGGCCCTTTTGCCTTCACTCTGCGGTCCAGCTCACCCCAAACCATCTCGACTGGGTTCAGATCTGGTGACTGTGGAGGCCAGGTCATCTGGCGTAGCACCCCATCACTCCCCTTCTTGGTCAAATAGCCCTTACACAGCCTGGAGGTGTGTTTGGGGTCATTTTCCTGTTGAAAAATAAATGATGGTCCAACTAAACGCAAACCGGATGGAATAGCATGCAGCTGCAAGACGCTGTGGTAGCCATGCTGGTTCAGTATGCCTTCAATTTTGAATAAATCCCCAACAGTGTCACCAGCAAAGCACCCCCACACCATCACATCTCCTCCTCCATGCTTCACGGTGGGAACCAGGCGTGTAGAGTCCATCCGTTCACATTTTCTGCGTCGCACAAAGACACGGTGGTTGGAACCAAAGATCTCAAATTTGGACTCATCAGACCAAAGCACAGATTTACACTGGTCTAATGTCCATTCCTTGTGTTCTTTAGCCCAAACAAGTCTCTTCTGCTTGTTGCCTTTCCTTAGCAGTGGTTTCCTAGCAGCTATTTTACCATGAAGGCCTGCTGCACAAAGTCTCCTCTTGACAGTTGTTGTAGAGATGTGTCTGCTGCTAGAACTCTGTGTGGCATTGACCTGGTCTCTAATCTGAGCTGCTGTTAACCTGCGATTTCTGAGGCTGGTGACTCGGATAAACTTATCCTCAGAAGCAGAGGTGACTCTTGGTCTTCCTTTCCTGGGGCGGTCCTCATGTGAGCCAATTTCTTTGTAGCGCTTGATGGTTTTTGCAACTGCACTTGGGGACACTTTCAAAGTTTTCCCAATTTTTCGCACTGACTGATCTTCATTTCTTAAAGTAATGGTGGCCACTCGTTTTTCTTTACTTAGCTGCTTTTTTCTTGCCATAATACAAATTCTAACAGTCTATTCAGTAGGACTATCAGCTGTGTATCCACCTGACTTCTGCACAACACAACTGATGGTCCCAACCCCATTTATAAGGCAAGAAATCCCACTTATTAAACCTGACAGGGCACACCTGTGAAGTGAAAACCATTTCCGGTGACTACCTCTTGAAGCTCATCAAGAGAATGCCAAGATTGTGCAAAGCAGTCATCAAAGCAAAAGGTGGCTACTTTGAAGAACCTAGAATATAAGACATATTTTCAGTTGTTTCACACTTTTTTGTTAAGTATATAATTCCACATGTGTTAATTCATAGTTTTGATGCCTTCAGTGTGAATGTACAATTTTCATAGTCATGAAAATACAGAAAAATCTTTAAATGAGAAGGTGTGTCCAAACTTTTGGTCTGTACTGTATATATATATAAAATATATATATATTACAGATAAATTAGAAGTTGGGCAAGTGCCCAACAAGAGAGCACAGATGTTCAAATGCAGCAACAGAAGACAGCTTCTAAAGAAGATAAAATCCAGCTGTCAGACCTGCACAGCAGCATTGCACTTCACACAGAAATAGTCAGATCAATGAACATAATTGATTAATTTCTCATTTGGTAATCGATTATGCACAAAAAAGTTTACTTACTCGTTATATTAATAAACAGAGCTTTACTTACCAAAGTGTCAGCATTCCACCGCTGCTCCAAGTGATTATTTACAGACTTATATACTTCAGTGGGGATATCACAACTACAGGACATTTGACCCCTGCAGCTAATCACTTGGCTCAGCAATTCATGATGCCGACATCTTCCAGCTGCTGTGCCTAGTGATCGGCTGCAGGAGTCATATGTCTTCACCACTGCAGCCTGTAAACAATTACAAGGAGCAGCGGCAGTGGAATAGAGGTTGGTAATAATGCTCTGTTTGTTATTTCAAACTAGAGCAAGTTGATAGGCTTTAAAAATTACAAAAGGTAAACTCCTATATGATGTCCATAAAGGCTGTTAAATAAACCCCAACTCATTAGATAAAACCAAGTAAAGCATGCCAGTGATGTAATGGGTATTAAAACCCCTAAAATCGTCCTGACAGCAGATGTCAGGGCAGAGATCATGCAAGTTGCAATTCAACATTCCAAATCTTTTGTTCCCATGTAAGGTAAGCCGCTGCCAAAGATGTCTGGCAATGGCTTATTCTTGATTTCTCATGAAAATAAATATGAGAACTTGGCGGTAGAGTCAGCAGAAATAGTTATAAGTCAAGCAATAATTCGACTGAGATATAGTTACATTTACAGACCCCATGTACGATTGGTGTGCAGGGTTTTTATGAGCCAAAATGTATAGATTTTGGCACATCGATTAAACATTGCAGCAAAGAGAAACACATGCACATTTAATGGCATTAAAGAGAACTGGTCATGTTTCAAAATGCTATTAAATTGCAGATATGAGGTTAATATGCAGGTTAATAGCACTCTAACGTCATGCGGTCGCAACACTGAAAGCACAGCTACCAGGAGGAAATGAACTTTATTCCTCCCGACAGTCTCCGCTTTTCAGCCATAGAGGCGGGGCTGATGTGGCTTCAATTTCTGCTCAGTACAAAGTGAGTGGCGGCTGTAACCATGCCCCCGGCACTGACTGACAGCCACCTCAGCACTGATGCATTGCAGAGCCGGTGGTCAGTCAGTGCCGGAGGCACGATTTTTATTTACCATGTTCACTATACGGTAAAACTGACCTGGTAATATGATTCTCCTGGTCAGGATGATTACACAGATACCAAACATGTATAGTTTTTTTTATTTTTTTATTTAAGTGCTGAAAACAAATTCGGAAATTTGTAAAAGAAAACGAGTTTGCTTGTGTCGCCGTTTTCCGAGACCTGATTTTTAATTCTCGGGATATTGGGGCTGCTTGAGGGCTTATTTTTTGCACCCTGAGCTGCCGTTTTTGCTGATACCATTGTGGGGTAGATACAATGGTTTGATCGCCTGTTATTGCATTTGATTGAAATGTTCCAGCATCCCAAAAAACGTAATTCTGGCATTTCGATTTTTTTTGCACTACACCGTTTAAAGATTCTATTAATTTATTTTAGTTTTTGATAGATCGGACTTTTTATGAATACAGCAATACCAAATATGTGTAATTTTTTGTTTTCTTTTTATTGGGGCAGAAGGGAGTGATTTGAACTTTTGTATTTTTTTATTTGTTTCATATTTTTAAAAACTTTTTTTAAACTTTTTACTGTATTTAATAGCTCTCTTAGGGGACTTGAAGCAGCGATCGTCTTATCGCATGAACTGCTATGTATAGCAAAAAATCATAGACTCCTATAAAAGGAAAATTGTCATGACAAGCACAGAGGTGTTCAGCAGACCCCCAGCTGTCTTGGCAACACATCGGCGCCCCGCAATCATGTTACGGGTACGCCGTTGGGCACGTGGAATGACGTGCCCCCATGCCAGCACGTGTTAAATGCTGCTGTCAGAGATTGTCAGCGGCATGTAACAAGTTATAACATAGCCTTCATCTGCTGTGAAAGGTGTGACTCCTCTTGCGAACCCGCGTCAATGTAAGGGACATGACATATGACGTATAATTGTAAGTCATATGTCGTGAAGGGGTTAACTGACAAAGATTTGAGGAGAATCAAGCTTGAAGCAACCAGGAACCCCTTATCTTCCAGTGTTGTTATATTCAAGAGCTGAAACCTCCCTAAGGTGTTCAGTGCTCAAAGACATGGCCAAAGTAAGGGAGGCTGAAACACGACCACCACTGAACAAGACACATACGTTGAAAAGTCAAGACTAGGCCAAGAAATATCTGAAGAGAGATTTTTCAAAGCTTTAATGGACTGATGAGATAATAGAGACTTGCCAAACTAGATGGATAGTCCCATTGGTGGATCAGTAATGGCTATTTCGAATCACCAGCAAGGTGGAGGTGAGGTACTGCTGTGGCGCCCCTGAGGGTTCAGTCGCCACAGGGGTACTGCACCTCAGACCGAGGTGTGGTATCTCCTCTCTGAGGTAAGGGTGGAGCACCTCTCAGGACTCAGCCATCCGTTCAACACTACACCACTCCTGTCCTGAGGGGGGCTTTAAGACACCATAGTGCTGCCCCAGCCGGGATAGAGGAGATGGGGGGAACCAAAACATCGGGGGAATGAAGTAGTGGGTGAGGGTGGAGGACGCACTTTAGGTTACACTCATTCAATCATATTTAATCAACGGCCATCTTAGGTTCAAAGTCCTTTGATTGTGGTTTTCATCACTGAACGTGGCTTTCCGGTGGAACCTGCAGCTGATTGAAGATACACGGTCCTTGTTCTCTGGCCTTGAGGCGAGGAGCGGGCTAGAGTTAACGGCTGTCTCTACTCGGTCAAGGTCCCTACCTAAGAAGGCCTGGAGGGGAGCAGAGGAGACAAGCTCCACAGGCAAAAGGATCCCAGGGGGATACAGACGGAGTGGCATACGCCACCTGTCCTCACTATTCTGGCTTAGTCAGAGGGACTCCTGCTGCAAAAGGGGTACCGGCCCCCAATATCAGGCTTTGCTACTTCATGTCCTAGTCAGAAAAGCCGGAGGCTTAGAGGATCCCACTGGGTAACGGACAGAGCGGAATCGCCACTCGCACCCTTGTTCTGTGTGTAGCCAGAGGGAGACCCAGCCTTGTAACATGCACCACATATGGACAGGAGAGGACCTAGTGGGAAAGTCTAGTAACACTCTGGTGCAGGGGGTCCTGATTGATGCACCCGAACTACCCGGAGTGTGCTGAACCCCTTCCTGGTGGCCGCAGCGTGCCGTGAGGGGCAAAGAGAAGCCTTGCAGCTGACAACTAACAACGTGAGTAAAGCTTGGAAGACTGCATCCATTGCCTCCGGTCCCTTATTTTAGCGCAACACCACACCGCACCACCCACTACGATCCCCCTGATCCGTATTCTCTGCTCTGAGGCCCTGTTCCGCCTGTGGGGAGTAGTACCATCTTCTGCTGCCACGACATCCCACCTCAGAGGACTGCCGCAGCGCTGGTGGCGAATCACCAGGCACCACAGGTGGCGTAGTCATTACATCCACTCGATTACCACCGTCCCTCCTGGCCCTTATTTTTACTGTGACGACCCTGGGCACGGGACGGGCCTAGGCCACGACTGCATCCACCGTACACCAGGAGGCCCGGTTCCGAGTACCCCCATCTCTCAGGGTAGGGCCAGCGAGCGGGAGCGAGGTGTCACACTGCTATGAGCTGGTATTTTTAAAGATGAACTAGATGGACCTTTCCGAGTTGAAGATGGTTTTAAAATCAACTCCAAAACCTACTGACAGGATTTAGAAGACACTTTCTTCAAACAGTGGTACAGGAAAAAGTCTGCATCTTTCAACAAAACCATGATTTTTATGCAGGACATTGCTCTATTAAATTAATCAAAGTCTCCACTGCTTGGCTGCCAATAAATGCCTTAAAGATTAAAGAATAATGACATGGCCCCTTCCTCACCTGTCCTAAACTTTTTGAGAACTTGTGGGCTCCTTAAACAAAATATTTATGGTGAAGGAAAACAGTCCACCTCTCTGAACAGTGTCTGGTAGAGAATGTTGTTGGTGCTGCTCAAAATGTTAATTGTCAACAGATTAAGAAACTAAAAGACTCTATAGATGGAAGGCTTATGACTATCACTGAGGAGAAGGGGGGCTATATCGATCACTGAGATTTTTGTAGTGTTACTTGCATTTGGTAGTTAGTAGGTCGTTGGTGACTTTAGTCAGATTGTAAGCAGTCAAAGAGGGAGCAGGAGGAAAGGTGGGATGACAGTTCAAGGTGGATGTGTTGTTCCAGTAGTTTTGAGGCATAGGGGAGAAGTGATATGGGACAATAGCGTCCAATGCACTGCTGGTTGCTGATCGTGGGGACATAGCAGCTAATCAAACAGCTGTGAGCTGTTATTGATAGCCAGGGAACATGTTGGCCTACTGGCACCTTCTTCTCAGCTGCCCCAGAAATGACATGAATGGGAATTAGGGCTATTGGGATTAGAGTTTATGGGATTAGGTGTCGCTGACACCAAGCCCTTTGTTTAGTGATGAAGAGGTGTCATCCAGACACCCTCATTACTAAACCTGTAAGTAAAGAGTTAAATAAACACACACACTTAGAGTAAAACACTTTATTTGAAATACAACAGACACATTCTTTAATCATTTAAATTAACCAATATACTCATCCCAGGTTATCCAAGGGTTAAAGTGATGTCTCGCATTAATTTTTTCAAATATCTTTATTTAGCTCCAAAAAGCATTCATTGCTGTACAAAAACGCATCAAAAATACACCAAAATCACACGTTCTTGCTGCAGCATTTTTGCTGCCAAGAGATGCAGAAACCTTGCAGAAATCTATACAATCAAATCCTGAACGTGCGCACATACCCTTATGGTTCATTAAGCTGATCATTGTTTTTTTCTCTTCAATATAATGGGTTTAGTTGTATTGTTACTTATTTTTCCATGCTTCTAATGCTTTACCTCAACAACAAAAAGGGTTTAAGCCAGGGTCACATGAATATAGATTCTCTGATGTGAGAGAATTGGATTGATTATGCAAATAACACTTGGCTCAAACTCTGATCAGAGTTTGAGCCGAGTGTCAGCTTAGCGTGATTCGACTCTCTCGGATGAGAGAATCAGACCACATGTGATCAGAAGATGCAGATCAAGATTTTTTCATCTTCTCCATTCTGTGAGTCCGCAAAAGTCATCCGAGTGCAATCCGAAGTTTTCCACGCACCCATAGACTTGCATGGGTGAGTGCGATTCGATTTGCACAGCAACTCGCAGCATGATGATCAGCACTGCCCCTTAAAATAACATTAGCCAAAGTGCTATCCGATAGAATATTGGATAGCACTTGTCCGATGTACAATACAGACCAAAAGTTTGGACACACCTTCTCATTTAAAGATTTTTCTGTATTTTCATGACTATGAAAATTGTACATTCACACTGAAGGCATCAAAACTATGAATTAACCTCATGTGGAATTATATACTTAACAAAAAAGTGTGAAACAACTGAAAATGTGTCTTATATTCAAGGTTCTTCAAAGTAGCCACCTTTTGCTTTGATGACTGCTTTGCACACTCTTGGCAGTCTCTTGATGAGCTTCAAGAGGTAGTCACCTGAAATGTTTTTCACTTCACAGGTGTGCCCTGTCAGGTTTAATAAGTGGGATTTCTTGCCTTATAAATGAGGTTGGAACCCTCAGTTGTGTTGTGCAGAAATCTGGTGGATACACAGCTGATAGTCCTACTGAATAGACTGTTAGAATTTGTATTATGGCAAGAAAAAAGCAGCTAACTAAAGAAAAACGAGTGTCCATCATTACTTTAAGAAATGAAGGTCAGTCAGTCCGAAAAATTGGGAAAACTTTGAAAGTGTCCCCAAGTGCAGTTGCAAAAACCATAAAGCGCTACAAAGAAACTGGCTCACATCAGGACCGCCCCAGGAAAGGAAGACCAAGAGTCACCTCTGCTTCTGAGGATAAGTTTATCCGAGTCACCAGCCTCAGAAATCGCAGGTTAACAGCAGCTCAGATTAGAGACCAGGTCAATGCCACACAGAGTTCTAGCAGCAGACACATCTCTACAACAACTGTTAAGACGAGACTTTGTGCAGCAGGCCTTCATGGTAAAATAGCTGCTAGGAAACCACTGCTAAGGACAGGCAACAAGCAGAAGAGACTTGTTTGGGCTAAAGAACACAAGGAATGGACATTAGACCAGTGGAAATCTGTGCTTTGGTCTGATGAGTCCAAATTTGAGATCTTTGGTTCCAACCACCGTGCCTTTGTGCGAGGCAGAAAAGGTGAACGGATGGACTCTACATGCCTGGTTCCCACTGTGAAGCATGGAGGAGGAGGTGTGATGGTGTGGGGGTGCTTTGCTGGTGACACTGTTGGGGATTTATTCAAAATTGAAGGCATACTGAACCAGCATGGCTACCACAGCATCTTGCAGCGGCATGCTATTCCATCCGATTTGCGTTTAGTTGGACCATCATTTATTTTTCAACAGGACAATGACCCCAAACACACCTCCAGGCTGTGTAAGGGCTATTTGACCAAGAACGAGAGTGATGGGGTGCTACGCTAGATGACCTGGCCTCCACAGTCACGAGACCTGAACCCAATCAAGATGGTTTGGGGTGAGCTGGACCGCAGAGTGAAGGCAAAAGGGCCAACAAGTGCTAAGCATCTCTGGGAACTCCTTCAAGATTGTTGGAAGACCATTTCCGGTGACTACCTCTTGAAGCTCATCAAGAGAATGCCAAGAGTGTGCAGAGCAGTCATCAAAGCAAAAGGTGGCTACTTTGAAGAACCTAGAATATAAGACATGTTTTCAGTTGTTTCACACTTTTTTGTTAAGTATATAATTCCACATGTGTTAATTCATAGTTTTGATGCCTTCAGTGTGAATGTACTATTTTCATAGTCATGAAAATACAGAAAAATCTTTAAATGAGAAGGTGTGTCCAAACTTTTGGTCTGTACTGTATACCCTTGTGTGAGTGAGCCCTCAGGTATCGTATTTTTTACACAATAAAGTTTATAAAAAATGCATGGCTGAACTTGCCTAGTTGCCATACATGTCATTATAAACTATGCAGAGTTCACTAGAATTTCTGGTTAAAACTATTACTGAGAGTCATGTACAGTACATTAAAAGTTTCGGCTTGTGATCCCACAACGCACTATATTATTATAAGTGAATTGATCAATATTTTTCTTTCTTTCCAAGCCCAGCTGCTTGTGGAAACTGACACTTTTGGAAGTCAAGTCCGGATAAAAGGAAAAGAAACTGATTTTTACCTTTGTATGAATAGAAAAGGCAAGCTTATAGGGAAGGTGAGTTTTGTACTTTTTTTAAGTTTATCTCGAACTTTGTTCAGACCCAAATTTCTTCTATGGTGTAAACATACTATATTATATTTGATATTTCTATTAGAAAAGTATTATTGTAACAGCAGAATGGTTTATTACCCAACAGTTACCAGTATTCTCAATCCTTGGAATACTACCTAATCATACCCTCTAGCTTTTGAGCCTATGCACAATGATAAAGAATCTAGCATTGATTAATATTTTGTAAGTTTTTATATTTGAATTATGTAAGGGGATACTTAAAGGGCACCTATCAGTTGTTTTTTCAACTCCAATCTAATGTCATCTAAGCAGAGTCTCTATTATGTAGAGAAAATGCATATCTTTGTTATAAAAATCTTGTATTTATTCATTATTATTATCTTATTATGATTATTGAATTTTTCATTGCATAATCTTCATATTTGATTCACAGTACGATGTTGCACTATGCACTTTAGTATTATAGCAATTCACTTTGGTCCTTTATTATGCATCAGCTGGGATGGTATTAATCCCTCTAGTCTTGTTCCCCCTCCTTGTGACCTCTTGTAATATTGGTTTTATCATGCTGGTGCGCTCATGGGCAGTGATGTGCATGACTAGTGCTTCCCTGTGTGTAGTGTACTTTGCAAAACAGTCAAATTTATCTGTATATTGGCACTGTCACGATTCCTCCGGTTAGTGAGTGACTGTTTTGCTGCCTTATGGAATCTAGGTCATGTTGAGTTGACACTGTTTTGATTGACAACTCGGCCGTCCAATCTGTGACTGGGAGGTGCTGGACTTTCTACAGGTGTTATCTGTTCTGGAGATTTCCCGGCTAGATTTCCTAGCATCTGATCCCTGCCAGACATAGTTTGTGCTTCTTGGTGAGTGTTTGCCTGATTCTGTTGTGCCGAGTTCTGAATTTTCCCTGCCTGACCCTTTTGGACAGTGTTCTGACTATCCCTTTGTCTAGTCCCTTTGCTTTGATCCTCTATCTCCTGGTATTTTGACCCCAGACCGTGACCTGACTTACACCTTTGTCTTTCCCCTTGGTTTTCTACGTGCTCCCTTGGTACTGACCCCGCAACGTCTGACTTCTCTGCTCACGGTCTGTCTGTGAGTAGTAATTAGCATCAACAGGCAACTTCATTATCTTGTTATTTGTATTTTTATACACCTAAACAGCCTGCTCTGTTGTTCACTCAGTCTCATGGTCTAATTGGTGTACTCAAGCAGCAATTTCTTGGTATGTCTATCCATTGTGTATTATTTTTAGCATATTTTTGGCATTCCCTTTATTGTTACAACGCCTGAGCTGTGTGTCGTCTTTCCATTTCGGGGACTCACTTTTTATATATTTTTATGCCACATATGTTATTCAATAAGAATTTATATTACATTTTTTTATATAATTGCAACTGGTGCACTTTTTCTAATTAGAATTTCAATTTTCCAGTTAAATTTAGCCACTTTGTATCACAAAATGTTATGGCCTTTGAACGTTATTACAGCACTGTATAATGGGCAGAAACACGAATATCTAACTTACCTTTCCTAATATTAATAATGTGTCCCCCTATAGGCTTTTTTAAGCTTCCTATCTGTACTATATACATTCTTGTTACCACATGGGCATTGTAAAAGTAAATTCCCCGGCAGTGTTCACATGTGCTAAAATTCCTTTTTCTTATATATTAGAGGCCAACCACCATTTGTGTATAACTCTAGGTTGTTCAGGTAACAAAATGCTTACAATTGAATTGTTATGTAAAATAAATAAATTGCAACCATGTATGTTTCACTCTAAAATGCAGTTCAAAGAAAACATACTTTTATAATCCGCCAGGTATGAAGCAACTAGGATGAGCAACTAGGATGATTGTTACTCCAAGAGTGAAGTCCACGTTGGCTTTTCCCAGCCATGCTCACAGTGGTCTCTAGGCTTTTTAGACGCATATTTCCTGTTTCTTTTAAGTAAAAGCTTTCAGTGAAGCTCCTTATCATGAAAGGCAGGATTATAATGACATGTAACACCTCTATCGTTGAAGCCAAAAGTTTTGAGACTGACACAAAATTTTGTGTTCACAAAGTTTGCTGGTTAAAGGAGTTGTGCCACCATAGAGAATACTTTTAACTAAGCAGAAAAGGTGGAAATAAATACATTTTAATAAATGTAAATTACAAAACCATGCTCCACTCAATAAATATCAAGCTTTTATCTTCTGAAGTATTCTCCCTAGCGCTCCCTGGCGTTATTCCATTCCGTCCTCGTAGTGGGCGATCAGCTTGCCGAGTTTGCACAGTTTTTGTCATCATAAGAGTTCCCCCAGCTCCTCACCCCCAGTGTGCACAACTTATTCTCCCTCAACAGAGACGTAGCTAGAATTTTGGTTTAGTTGGGGCAAAACTTCTGATTGGGCCCCTAACCAGGTAACCTTGATTACAATTATGGTGGCGCACCCTAATATTGGATGCAGGAGACCCTCAGCAGATGACTGCGCTGTTACTGAAAATAACCTCTATACAAAGATCAACACTGATATTACTGCCATATGGTGACCATATATTGCTAGGTACAAGTCCTGAAGAACATATAAGAGATTACAGCACAGTTACTGATAGTGACTTACAGCTGATGTTCTTTTTGATGAAATCGTTCACTTTCCTGTCTTTTCCATCGGGTCCAGACCGATACAACATCTTGTCCATCTGCAGAGATTACAACAAAGACACATTTGACTCCTTACATTTCAGGCCCCGTCCCCAACTATTCCCAACCTGCACAACCTGCATCTTGCTCCCTCTCTCATCATTGAATTTGGGGGATGGGCAGGGTGCCCGATGCTGACACCAGAGGCCCCCCGCCCTCCTGCTCAAGGGCCCCATAGCTGATGCGCAGCAGTGCAGGAATATTAAGTCTCCCTGCTCTGCCCCAGAGTGTAACTGTATCGGCGTGCTTTATGGTGGCACAACCCCTTTAAGTATTTTTTGATCTTTCAGTTACATGTTTCTGTGGTTCCTGAAGTACAATTCTAAATATTTCATGAGTTGTTTTTTTTTTAATAATAATAATAATAATAATATTCTTTTTATTTGGGGATTTTTACAATATGGAGGAAAGGGAAAATAAAATGTAATATACTGTTACATCAACCTCAAGAAAACAAACTTGTAACTTTAAAGAAACAAAGAAGAGAACAGGAAAAGAGATTCAGAGGGGAAGGAGGAAAGGAAAAAGGGAAAGGAAAAGGTGGACAAAAAAGGGGGAGAATAGGGAAAGGTAAATAGGGAAAGAGGGATAAAGGGAAATAAAAGAGAGATCATCCATATTATTATTTCATGAGCTTTTAAACCCTTAACGATCGCGATACGCATTAAAACGGAGGTCGTTAAGGGGCCTTATTACCTCATTGCTGTTTTAAAACAGCAATCAGGAATAAGGGAATGGCTCCGCCTGGTGGCGGCAATTCCCGTGGGTGTCATCTCTATGTGACAGATAACACCCTACAGTATTTGCCCCGGCCGGTTTTGCGACCAATCGGGGCCGATTAACCACTTAAATACCACTGTCAATCGTGACAGCGGTATTTAAGTTGTTACAAGGGGTTTACAAGACCCAGTTAGTAACCATTGGACCCCTGCAATGACAATCACGGGTCCCAATGGTTATCATGGTTCCCTGAGGTCATGTGATGACCCAAGGGTACGGTGGCCTGTGAGATCCAGCTATAAGTTATATTCACGAGTACTGCAGTATATGAGACCAGCAATCAAAATAAAAATCATACATGTCCCACAGTGAAAAAGTGTAAAAAGTGAAATAAAATATATAAAAAAGTTAAAAAAACACACAAAAAAGCGCACACAACTTACTAAAATCCATTTCACCACTCAAAAAGCAGCGTTTGTGATAAAACAAAAATAAACAAAAAAGTACACATAATTGGTATCCCGCATCTGTATTCATTGAGAGGTGCAATTTCTATAATGGGGTCAATTTTGTTTTTGTTCTGCTATTCTGGCACCATCGGGGCTCCGCAAATGTCACTCGCAAGCTATTCTAGCAAAATATGTGCTGCAAAAGCCAAATAGCGCTCGTTCCTTCTTGGCCATGATGTGTTGCCAAACAGTAATTCTGATGACATATGGGGCATCACTGCATTAGGGAGAAATTGCGCAATAAATTATAGGGTCCAGTTTCACCTATTAACTCTTGTGTACCTGAAAATTTGTAGCAAATACAATAATTACATTTTTACCACTCAAATGTTATGTTTCCATGTCTCAATGTTATAAAATTCTGTGAGGCACCTATGGGTTCAAAGTACTCACTACATCACCAGATAAATTCCTGAGGCTGAGAAGATTCCAATATGGGGTCACCTCGGGGGGTTTCTGCTGTTTTCGCATGTTAGGGGCTCTCCAAATGCAGCATGCATTCACAATTTATTCCAGACAAAAGTGCTCTTTCCTTTCCTAACCCTGCCATGTGCCCAAACTTCTGTTTTTGACTACATATGGGGTATCATCACATTCAGGAGAAATTGCGTAACAAATTATGGGGTCCATTTTCACCTATTATCCATTGTGAAAATTACAAATTTAGGGCTAAAACAACATTTTCCATATGACGACCTAATGTTATCAAATTCTGTGTAGTACTTGTGGGGTAAAAATGCTCACTATACTTGATTTTTCCAAATTGGGGTCACTAGTTGGGGGTTTCCACTGTTTAGGCACATCAAAGGTTCTCAAAACGCGACATGACACTCGCAGACCATTCCATCAAAGTCTGTGTTCCAAAACGTCACTCCTTCCTTTCTGAGCCCTGGCGTGTGCCCTAACAGTAGTTTCCTCCCACATATGGGGAATCGGTGTACTCAGGAAAAATTGAACAACAAATTTTGGGGTCCAATTTCTCCTGATACCCTTGTGAAAATAAAAAAAATTTGGGCTTCAAGTACATTTTTGTGGAAAAAATTTGATTTTTTACTTTCACTGCTCTATGTTATGAACTTCTGTGAAGCACCTTGGGTTTCAATGTGCTCACCACACATCTAGATACATTCTTTGAGGGGTATAGTTTCCAAAATGGGGTCACTTGTGGGGGGTTTCCACTGTTTAGGCACATCAGGGGCTCTCCAAACGCGATATGGCATCCGCTCTTGATTCCAGCAATTTTTGCTTTCAAATAGTCAAACTGTGCTCCTTCCCTTTCGAGCTCTGCCGTGCGCCCAAACAGTGATTTTCCTCTACATATGGGGATGGGGTATCTGCATGCTCAGGAGGAATTGCACAACAAATTTTGGTGTCCATTTTCTCTTGTTAGCCTTGTGAAAATAAAAAAAATTGGATCTGAAGTAAAATTTTTGTAAAAAGAAGTTAAATATTCATTTGTACCTTCCACGTTGTTTCAGTTCCTGTGAAGAACGTGAAGGGTTAATAAACTTCTTGAATGTGGTTTTGAGCACCTTGAGGGGTGCATTTTTTAGAATGGTGTCACTTTTGGGTATTTTCTGTTATATAGACCCCTCAAGGTCACTTTAAATGGGGAGTGGTCCCTAAAAAAAAAGTTTTTGTAAATTTTGTTAGAAACATGAGAAATCGTTGGTCAACTTTTAACCCATATACAGTGCCTTGTGAAAGTATTTGGCCCCCTTGAACTTTTCTACCTTTTGCCACATTTCAGGCTTCAAACTTAAAGATATAAAATTCTAATTTTTCTGGGAAGAATCAACAAGTGGGACCTTTTTTAAAAAATGAAAAACTGAAAAGTGGGGCGTGCAATATTATTCGGCCCCCTTGAGTTAAAACTTTGTAGCGCCACCTTTTGCTGCAATTACAGCTGCAAGTCACTTGGGGTATGTCTTTATCAGTTTTGCACATTGAGAGGCTGAAATTCTTGCCCATACTTCCTTGCAAAACAGCTCGAGCTCATTGAGGTTGGATGGAGGGCGTTTGTGAACAGCAGTTTTCAGCTCTTTCCACAGATTCTCGATTGGATTCAGGTCTGGACTTTGACTTGGCCATTCTAACACCTGGATACGTTTATTTTTGAACCATTCCATTGCAGATTTTGCTTTATGTTTGGGATCATTATCTTGTTGGAAGATAAATCTCCGTCCCAATCTCATGTCTTTTGCAGACTCCAACAGGTTTTCTTCCAGAATGGTCCTGTATTTGGCTGCGTCCATCTTCCCATCAATTTTAACCATCTTCCCTGTCCCTGCTGAAGAAAAGCAGGCCCAAACCATGATGCTGCCACCACCATGTTTGACAGTGGGGATGGTGTTTTGAGGGTGATGAGCTGTGTTGCTTCTACGCCAAACATATCGTTTTGCATTGTGGCCAAAAAGTTCGATTTTGGTTTCATCTGACCAGTGCACTTTATTCCACATGTTTGGTGTGTCTCCCGGGTGGCTTGTGGCAAACTTCAAACAAGACTTTTTATGGATATCTTTGAGAAATGGCTTTCTTCTTGCCACTCTTCCATAAAGGCCAGATTTGTGCAGTGTATGACTGATTATTGTCCTATGGACAGACTCTCCCACCTCTCTGCAGTTCATCCAGAGTGATCATGGGCCTTTTGGCTGCATCTCTGATCAGTCTTCTCCTTGTTCGAGATGAAAGTTTAGAGGGACGTCCGGGTCTTGGTAGATTTGCAGTGGTCTGATACTCCTTCCATTTCAATATGATCGCTTGCACTGTGCTCCTTGAGATGTTTAAAACTTGGGAAATCTTTTTGTATCCAAATCCGGCTTTAAACTTTGCCACAACAGTATCTCGGACCTGCCTGGTGTGTTCCTTGGTCTTCATGATGCTCTCTGCACTTGAAACAGAACCCTGAGACTATCACAGAGCTGGTGCATTTATACAGAGACTTGATTACACACAGGTGGATTCTATTTATCATTACCAGTCATTTAGGACAACACTGGATCATTCAGAGATCCTCACTGAACTTCTGAAGTGAGTTTGCTACACTGAAAGTAAAGGGGCCGAATAATATTGCACGCAACACTTTTCAGTTTTTAATTTTTTAAAAAGTTTAAAATATCCAATAAATTTTGTTCCACTTCACGATTGTGTCCCACTTGTTGTTGATTCTTCCCCAAAAAATTAGAATTCTATATCTTTATGTTTGTATGTTTGAAGCCAGAAATGTGGCAAAAGGTAGAAAAGTTCAAGGGGGCCAAATACTTTCACAAGGCACTGAAACTTCCTAACAAAAAAAATTGTTTAAAAAATTGTGCTGATATAAAGTAGACATGTGGGAAATGTTTTTTTTTAACTATTTTGTGTGACATAACTCTCTGATTTAAAGGCATAATAAATCAAAGTGTCATGGGTGTGTCAAGTGTGACAGTCGCTCTGGAGCCGGCTGTAGAAAGTCACTGCTCTTGGCATTGCAGATACCTTCTTGATCCTCTCATCTTTTTAGTATAGCTATATCCTTCTTCCTTTAGGACACAGCAGCGACCTCCACCTTCTGCTGCTGATTGACACACCCTCGCTCTGTGAGCTCTGCAGATGAACCCATACCAAGGAGAAAGGGGAAAAAAACACACCCGGAAAAAAACAAAAACACATAGTTAAACTCAAGTGTCAGTTTTTTTTTTTTTCTCTAAATGTGCATGGCCAGTGATAATGTCACGCAAGGTGTAGGAAAGACTAAGTGCAACACGAAGGGAAGAGGGAAAAGGGGGCCAAGACTCTAGGGAAAGAGGGTAGTGAAGACCTCTTAGGCTGGCCTTATATCACCCTGTCTCCCCTAACATCTCTTTATTGGTTCTGCTCCAATCACCGCACAGGAACCTCACCCTGTCTTTCCCTGGCATTTGGCCCTGGCTAGGGAAGGGAGTGGATGAGTGCTAGTCGATCCCCACTGACAACTAAAGACAACAAAGGTTAACAAACAGAGGAAGATAGCCTAGCTTTAGTCAACTTCAGAGAGATGAACATACGTCCTCTTAGCTCCAGAGAGGAAGAAATACTGCTCTTGCTCAAGCCTTCACAAGGGGTCATGTGAATATCGCCGGCACCTCCCTCTAAAAAACAGCAGGTATTTATACAGTACAGACCAAAAGTTTGGACAAACCTTCTCATTTAAAGATTTTTCGGTATTTTCATGACTATGAAAATTGTACATTCACACTAAAAGCATCAAAACTATGAAATAACACATGTGGAATTATATACTTAACAAAAAAAGTGTGAAACAACTGAAAATATGTCTTATATTCTAGGTTCTTCAAATTAGCCACCTTTTGCTTTAATGACTGCTCTGCACACTCTTGGCATTCTCTTGATGAGCTTCAAGAGGTAGTCACCGGAAGTGGTCTTCCAGCAATCTTGAAGGAGTTCCCAGAGATGCTTAGCACTTGTTGGCCCTTTTGCCTTCACTCAGCGGTCCAGCTCACCCCAAACCATCTCGATTGGGTTTAGGTCTGGTGACTGTGGAGGCCAGGTCATCAACTCTCCTTCTTGGCCAAATAGCCCTTACACAGCCTGGAGGTGTGTTTGGGGTTATTGTCTTGTTGAAAAATAAATGATGGCCCAACTAAACGCAAACCGGATGGAATAGCATGCCGCTGCGAGATGCTGAGGTAGCCATGCTGGTTCAGTATGCCTTCAATTTTGAATAAATCCCCAACAGTGTCACCAGCAAAGCACCCCCACACCATCACACCTCCTCCATGCTTCACGGTGGGAACCAGGCATGTAGAGTCCACCCGTTCACCTTTTCTGCGTCGCACAAAGACACAGTGGTTGGAACCAAAGATCTCAAATTTGGACTCATCAGACCAAAGCACAGATTTCCACTCATCTAATGTCCATTCCTTGTGTTCTTTAGCCCAAACAAGTCTCTTCTGCTTGTTGCCTTTCCTTAGCAGTGGTTTCCTAGCAGCTATTTTACCATGAAGGCCTGCTGCACAAAGTCTCCTCTTAACAGTTGATGTAGAGATGTGTCTGCTGCTAGAACTCTGTGTGGGATTGACCTGGTCTCTAATCTGAGCTGCTGTTAACCTGCAATTTCTGAGGCTGGTGACTCGGATAAACTTATCCTCAGAAGGTGACTCTTGGTCTTCCTTTCCTGGGGCGGTCTTCATGTGAGCCAGTTTCTTTGTAGCACTTGATGATTTTTGCATCTGCACTCGGGGACACTTTCAAAGTTTGCCCAATTTTTCGGACTGACTGACCTTCATTTCTTAAAGTAATGATGGACACTCGTTTTTCTTTACTTAGCTGTTTTTTTCTTGCCATAATACAAATTCTAACAGTCTATTCAGTAGGACTATCAGCTGTGTATCTGACGCGCCCCCTGGGACATATTCCTTTTTGAGGGGAATACCCGGCACCGGATCAGATGGGGGGTTGTAGTCTCCGAGCGGCTGTGACCCGGCCCCGTGCCCAGGGCGTCAAGCTCAGTGTTATGTGGCAGTCCTACAGATGTTATAAGTTCTTAATGTCGACTACGCCACCCGTTGTATTGCGGTCACTGTGGCCGCCGCTGCAGCAGGGTCCGCTGAGGCTGATGGTGTAGGTGCAGCTTGTGATGGTATAACCCCCAACGGGTGGGGTATAGCCTCAGGGGGTCAGGCGCAGAGGATGGGGGTTGTAGTGGTGCAGCATAGATGTTAAAGGAAGACAGAGTCGGGTTGTGCAGTTTAGGGTATTTACTCACTGCTGATGTTCCGGTCACTCCAGCTTCAAGTGACCTCCCGAGCCGTGCTGCGTCCACCAGGTCCTGGATCCAGCCAACCCCCAAGCGAGTCCGGAGCGTGACCCTGAGCTCTCCTTCTGTCCTGTTCTCTGGCCGTCCCCACTAGTGATCCACCCAGGTCCAGCTCCCTCGGGCCTTCTGTTGGGTGACCCTTGGCCTTGGGTTCCCTGACCCTCCACGTGGTATGCCTTCGTGGTGGATGTGGTGGGTGGCCGTGGCAAACGCTGCCCACGGCCTCCGGTCTCTGGCTGGGGTGTGTTTTTGCCCCCACCAGCTTGGGTTCCGGTACCCTGATGCCGGCTCTTCACCCGTTGTTTGAATTTGGGGTCTTAGAGTCCTCTCTTCTGCTTCCCCCTCTGGGTCTCTCTTTCTCTGCTCCACTCTCTCTCTGGATCTGCTCTGCTCCTCTTCCTGTGACTCCTCTGCAAAGGCTGACAGACTGACTGACCCTGATCTCTGATGGTGCCCACCTTATATACACCCTCTATGTGTGAGCTCAGGTGACCAGCACCCAATGAGCTCCTATCTTTACCCAGGCTGCTCCCCC
Source organism: Phyllobates terribilis (assembly GCF_046119375.1). NCBI lineage: Eukaryota > Metazoa > Chordata > Amphibia > Anura > Dendrobatidae > Phyllobates > Phyllobates terribilis. Next base: position 69,690,620 of record NW_027362770.1, on the reverse strand, counting down.
TATCTGCCCCTACACTACTTGGGATGTTCCACCCCCCTCCCACTCCAGCCAGGAACAGACTCGGTCGTACCTGCACATTTCTAAGTGGGAGTACCGTCGGCCTGTTCCTCGGAAATGGGATGTATGTAGTGCATGCAGCCTACCGAGCTCAGTTCCACACTCCATCCTTACCCGGGAGTGGAATATCACACCTCTGGGTTGAGGTGCAATACCCCTGTAGCAGCCGAATCCTCAGGGTGCTACATTCCCCCCTGGTAAATCACAGCACGTCCTCGGGCTGCAAAGACAAAAACACCAAAACATACATTTTTTTTTTTTTCATAAACATAAACATATAAAACATCATATAAAACTTTTCATATAAACATTCTCGTAGTCGTTTCTTGTTTCAGGTTCCTCCTCCGGACACTGTGCAACGTGTGTCCGGGAAAAGTGCGACAGTCTCTTAGAAAAACTGGTTTTCCTATAAAACCGGTAGGGGGCGCTTTAGGAAGCGCAACTATATACAGGGGTATGGCCGCTCTCAGTCCTCGGCCAGGTATTGGGGAGGAATGACCGCCCTCAGTCCTCGGTCAGTGGGATTTAGGGGTTAAACGGGTAACAGTTCACACTTGCTGGTCCCAACGGGGACTATATTAGCAGCAGTAACAGTTTCAGTTTCAGTTCACTGTGCCCCGACGGGCAACTATATACAGCTCCTGCTTCGCTGTACTTAGCGACGGCGTCCTCCTGCTCTTTCTTTATGGTTACCTTTGGCTTTAGTTTCAGACCCGTCCGGGTCCTCTTGCTCTTCCTCCTCACACCGCAGCTCTTCCTCCGTCAGGCGATGCACATGGAGGGCATAGGGTCCTTTGGCACACTTGTGCCGGGTGAAGGTGACCTCGTCCCCGATGTAAAGGTCACGACCTCTGTGTCCCTCCGGTAGGTGGGACTCAACGTCTCTCCTCGTCACAAAGACGTCGCCTAGGGTGCGGTGGTCTCGGATGAAGCCCCACCCATGCTGCATGTTAAACTTTATCACAGTCCCGGTGGTGCGGGGACTATGCGCTGCACGGGGGTCTCTCCTGGCCCGGCTCTTCTGCTCCGCGCTTCTTACTTGAGCTTGCTGTTCCCGGACCCGCCTCTCTCTCCGCTCCCTCTCAAAGTCCTCGAGCTGTTGGCGGCAGCACTCAGCACGCTCCGCTGCAGCTGCCCGAGTCTCTTGAGTGAACCCCATGAGATCTTCTCCGGTGGGGTCCCACTCGAACTGCGCCTCTGCTAGCGGGGGCGAGATCCTCTTTACGGGCTTTGGAGCCGGGATCAGGGGTTCATCCAGGGGTCTCTCTCTCCGGAGTCGGGGATGGTGGAACTCCGGTGGCCATATAAATGGCTGCCCATCCGGGCACGTATGCTGGGCGTACAGGTCCTCTCCCAGATGCGGCACTTTTGGTCTTATGGGCGCGGTGGTGTTAGCGCCCGGGTTGCCCGGGCCTTGCGGCCAGGCCTGGGGTATCTGGAAGGTGAAGGGCACCGTAAGGACGGCGGCGCCCTGGGCTACTTGGCTCTGCGACCAGGCCGGGGGCTCCGTGGAGGTAGGGGGCGCTGTTGGTATTGCGACGCCCGGGGGTACTAGGCCTTGCGACCAGGCTGGTGGTACTTCCTGCTTGGTCACGCCCGGGGTCGAGGCGTGTGACGTCACAGGGGTCGCGGCTCCCGTTTGAGGCCTAGTCTGCGGCGGTGACGTTGCAGCGACGGGCACGGCAGGATAGACTTCGGGCTCTGCGACGGGGAGCTGGGGCAGGTACGCGGTTTCCCGGTTTGGGGTATAGACGTCCCCTTTACCTGCCTCCACTTGTTCGGCTCCCTTCTCGGCGCCGTCTCCGGCCTTCAGTCCTCCCGCGCCATCCTCAGAGGCGGTCGGTCTCCTCGTCTTGGGTGGCGTGCTCCGCTGACGGGTCTCGGTCTGCTGGGCCATCTCTCGGCTCCACTCCGCCAACGTCTCTCGCTGCACCCGGGCCATCCTCCTTGCGAGGCCCTCCAGAGCGGTCTGCGCACACTCCCGGTCTCGGGGGAGCTGTGCTAGGACCTCCACTAGGCCTAGTGGGGTCGTTGTTTCTAGCAGGCTCCTGACCAACGGGTCGGTGCTGCTCTGCTCTTCTACAGTTGTCTCCAGCAGGCTCCTGGCCAGCGGGCCGGTGCTGCTCTGCTCTCCCTCTTCTGTTTCTAGCAGGCTCCTGGCCAACGGGCCGGTGCTGCTCTGCTTTCTCGCCATCTCCGGGTAAGCTCCTCCGATCTTCTTCTCCCGGCTTCTTGCCTCCGGGTGCGCTCGCTCCAGACTCCTCCAGGCGGCACCCATCTTTGTTCTCTCCTTTCGTCTCCTCCCCCCTCGAGGGCGGTCCCGGGGCAACTCGGTGACTGTCAGCTCCAGGGGTAGTTCTTTCACGCTGACAGACACCTCCAGCATCACAGTCTCTGTTGGTGGGGGCGGTTTCCACTTTTGGCGCCATTTTCTGTCCCGGCCCACGATGGGAGGTGGCCTCTTGCCCTCCTTTGGCACGCCCATAATGGCGTCCGCTGCTCTTCCAAGGCGGGAAATCTGCGGTTTTGGCGGGAAGCGTCGCCCAGTGGCGGGAAACTCTGCAGATGGCGGGAACAAGTTGGAAATGGCGGATAATCGGCGGGAAACGACTGGTGATGGAGTCCGATGGCGTGGACCCTCCGGAACCGGCGGGAGACTTCTTTCTGAGGTAAACTTGCACTTTTCTTCAGGCACGCAGTACCCGGGTGTTGCGGGCACGTAATCCTGCCGACTACGCCAAAGTTGACGCGCCCCCTGGGACATATTCCTTTTTGAGGGGAATACCCGGCACCGGATCAGATGGGGGGTTGTAGTCTCCGAGCGGCTGTGACCCGGCCCCGTGCCCAGGGCATCAAGCTCAGTGTTATGTGGCAGTCCTACAGATGTTATAAGTTCTTAATGTCGACTACGCCACCCGTTGTATTGCGGTCACTGTGGCCGCCGCTGCAGCAGGGTCCGCTGAGGCTGATGGTGTAGGTGCAGCTTGTGATGGTATAACCCCCAACGGGTGGGGTATAGCCTCAGGGGGTCAGGCGCAGAGGATGGGGGTTGTAGTGGTGCAGCATAGATGTTAAAGGAAGACAGAGTCGGGTTGTGCAGTTTAGGGTATTTACTCACTGCTGATGTTCCGGTCACTCCAGCTTCAAGTGACCTCCCGAGCCGTGCTGCGTCCACCAGGTCCTGGATCCAGCCAACCCCCAAGCGAGTCCGGAGCGTGACCCTGAGCTCTCCTTCTGTCCTGTTCTCTGGCCGTCCCCACTAGTGATCCACCCAGGTCCAGCTCCCTCGGGCCTTCTGTTGGGTGACCCTTGGCCTTGGGTTCCCTGACCCTCCACGTGGTATGCCTTCGTGGTGGATGTGGTGGGTGGCCGTGGCAAACGCTGCCCACGGCCTCCGGTCTCTGGCTGGGGTGTGTTTTTGCCCCCACCAGCTTGGGTTCCGGTACCCTGATGCCGGCTCTTCACCCGTTGTTTGAATTTGGGGTCTTAGAGTCCTCTCTTCTGCTTCCCCCTCTGGGTCTCTCTTTCTCTGCTCCACTCTCTCTCTGGATCTGCTCTGCTCCTCTTCCTGTGACTCCTCTGCAAAGGCTGACAGACTGACTGACCCTGATCTCTGATGGTGCCCACCTTATATGCACCCTCTATGTGTGAGCTCAGGTGACCAGCACCCAATGAGCTCCTATCTTTACCCAGGCTGCTCCCCCTATCTGCCCCTACACTACTTGGGATGTTCCACTCCCCTCCCACTCCAGCCAGGAACAGACTCGGTCGTACCTGCACATTTCTAAGTGGGAGTACCGTCGGCCTGTTCCTCGGAAATGGGATGTATGTAGTGCATGCAGCCTACCGAGCTCAGTTCCACACTCCATCCTTACCCGGGAGTGGAATATCACACCTCTGGGTTGAGGTGCAATACCCCTGTAGCAGCCGAATCCTCAGGGTGCTACATATCCACCAGACTTCTGCACAACACAACTGATGGTCCCAACCCCATATATAAGGCAAGAAATCCCACTTATTAAACCTGACAGGGCACACCTGTGAAGTGAAAACCATTTCCGGTGACTACCTCTTGAAGCTCATCAAGAGAATGCCAAGAGTGTGCAAAGCAGTCATCAAAGCAAAAGGTGGCTACTTTGAAGAACCTAGGCCACGTGCCTTCTAAGGCTACTGGTATCTCAGACACAGGGATCCAGCCTCTTGCCTTCCAGGCTAGTGGAGTCCCAGACACAGGGACCAAGCCTCTTGCCTCACCAGGCCTCTCTCCAGGCCTCACCAGGCCTCTCTCCCTGTTTCAAAACCACCAGGATTTATATATCCTTTTGTGAACACAGGACCTGTGATGATGTCACAGTCATGTGATCAGTCACCTGAGGGGAGGTAAATGGTCAGCCATAACATACCCCCTGGACATTTTAGCAATGCAGCAAGCCGCTGTATTACAATACATATATATATATATATATATATATATATATATATATGTATATATTATACTTTGTTTATAGTTCTGAAGAAGGCCAATAAATAGGCCGAAACGTTAACATATATTGGCAACAAACTGGATTGTTTTGCACAATAAATTTATTTTTTCTGCATGAAATCTTGAAGTGCCAAATCTATTTTTCTTATAACCCTTCCAGTGCACCAAGTATTGTAGAGAACGACGGTGGAGACGAGAATCTACAATCCCGGAATTCTGGAACTCCAGATTACTATCAACCATTACTGGTGGCTGTCAACCATTACTGGGGGCGGTGGGAGAGGTGAGGGCTCTAGAGGTTCCACATACTTCTTGAGTAAGGACCTGTGGAACACGTTGTGGACCTTAAGGGCCTGAGGAATTCAAAACGGAATGCTGCTGGGTTAATGACGGCAGTTATTTTATAGGGACCAATAAACCTAGGTCCCAGCTTCCAAGAAGGAACTTTCAATCTTATATTCTGGGTAGACAACCACACAGTCATTCACATTCAGGTCCTGACCTGGCAAGCGTTTTCTTTCAGCCATACGTTTATTCCTGTCTCCCATGATTTCTAAATTACTCAGAACACCCCGCCATGCCGAGGAGAGCGACAAAGCAAACCGTTCCTCCTCAGGTACTCCCGAAGCTCCTCCTCCACTAAACGTACCAAACTGTGGGTGGTAACCGTATGCACCGAGGAACGGTGACCTGCCAGTGGATTCATGTCGATGAATATTAATGGCAAATTCTGCCAGCCCAATCCTCCTGATTTTCGGAGACGAAACACCTGAGGTAGGTCTCCAAATTCTGATTGACATGCTCGGTCTGTCCATTCGACTGAGGGTGGAAGACCAAGGAAAAAACAGCTGCAGCCCCAGTTGAGAACAGAATGCCTTCCAGAACTTGGAAACAAATTGGGTCCCCCGATCTGACACCACATCAGAGGGAACCCAGTGAAGCTTCACAATCTCATTTATGAACACCTGAGCAAGTGTCTTGGCATTTGGAAGTGCAGGTAATGCGACAAAATGAACCATTTTACGGAACCTATCTGCAAACACCAAACCACTGTTTTGCCTGAAGAAACTGGTAGGTCAGTAATAAAATCCACGGACAAGTGTGTCCATGGCCTACTAGGGATAGGCAGCGGAAGAGGAGTACCAGACGGACAGGTATTCAAAACCTTAGAACGCGCGCAAATACTACAAGCAGATACGTGTTCAATCACATTCCGATGCAACCCCGACCACCAAAAACGACGAGAGAGGAGGTCCATGATTGCCTTCCACAATTGATTCTTTAATAACCTTACGTCGCAGATTGGATGGTACAAATAACCTTCCTGGAGGGCAGGAGGCAGGGGCGTCCCCCCTGAGCCTCCAACATCTCACACTCCAATTCAGGATATAAGGCCGAAATGACTACCCCCTTCTGCAATATCGGGACAGGGTTCTCATGGTCACCGCCACCCAGGACATTCCGGGACAAAGCATCAGCCTTGACATTTTTGACCTCTGGACGAAAAGTGACAACAGAATTGAACCTAGTAAAAAGCAGGGACCATCTGGCTTGCCTAGGGTTGAGATGTTTAACTGACTGGAGATATAACAGGTTCTTATGGTAAGGAATAACAGTAATGGGCAGGGCCGGTTTTAGGCAAAGTGGGGCCCTAGACAAAAGTTTAATGTGGGGCCCTAAATGCTGACATTCTGCACCATCACACTGAAACATTTCGGTTGTATTTACATGCACTGAGTTCAGGCCGTTTAATGAGCGCAATCGACAATATTAAAGTCGTTCGATGCTTGTTTCCCAGCCTTTTTACACAGGTTGCGGTAGAATGATGGGCACACTGCAGGGATTTATAAATGTGGATCACGCACGCACACATGCATGCACACTGTGTGTCTGCACCAGACCATCTACATATACTATTAACATATATACAAGAAAGAAAAATGCAATAAAATCTATAAACATACACACTTATATACACACATGTACAAGGCACACACTATACACACATGTACACGGCAAACACATCACACACTTGAATACGGCCCACACACGTTCACAGCACAAATGTTCAGCAGATACACACATTACACACAGCACATGTATGCAGGACAACAAACATTATATAAACACATACAAATCTCTCATAGACAGCACACACCTCACATACACACACTGCTTTATGCTGAAGGGAATGAAGATGTTCTACAATATGAGCTGCAGCTTCTCCTGCTCACAGCAGCACTGTCCCAGTAGACACCTCCCTGCCCTATCCTCTGCTGGGAGCTGACAGAAAGAAGGAGGAGGCTGGCAGGAGGAGGCAGGCAGGAGCAGGAGGAGGCTGGCAGGAGCAGGAGGAGGCTGGCAGGAGGAGGAGGCTGACATGAGGAGGCGGAGGAGGCTGGCAGGAGGAGGAGGCTGGCAGGAGCAGGCAGAGAAGATGAGGCGGAGGAGGCTTGCAGGAGTAGGCTGGCAGGAGGCTGGCAGGAGCAGGAGTAGGCTGGCAGGAGCAGAAGGAGACTAACAGGAGGAAGCTGGCAGAAGCAGGTGGAGGCTAACAGTAGGAGGCTGACAGGAGCAGGAGGAGGCTGACAGGAGGAGGCTGACATGAGAAGGCGGAGGAGGCTGGCAGGAGCAGCTGGAGGAGGCTGGCAGGAGCAGGCGGAGGAGGCTTGCAGGAGCAGAAGTAGGCTGGCAGAAGGAGGCTGGCAGGAGCAGGAGGCGGCTGGCAGGAGCAGAAGGAGACTGATAGGAGGAGGCTGGCAGAAGCAGGAGGAGACTAACAGGAGGAGGCTGACAGGAGCAGGCTAGCAAGAGCAGAAGGAGGCTGGCAGGAGCAAGGGGAGGCTGGCAGGAGCAAGGGGAGGCTTGCAGGAGCAGGAAACTGACAGGAGGATGGCAGAAGCAGGAGGAGACTAACAGGAGGAGGCTGACAGGAGCAGGAGGAGGCTGGCCGGAGCAAGGGGAGGCTGGCAGGAGCAGTTGGAGGCTGGCAGGAGGAGGTGAAGGAGGCTGGCAGGAGCAGGCAGAGGAGGCTGGCAGGAGCAGGCGGAGAAGATGAGGTGGAAGAGACTTGCAGGAGCTGGAGTAGGCTGGCAGGAGGAGGAGGAGAAGGAGGAGGCTGACATGAGAAGGCAGAGGAGTCTGGCAGGAGCAGGCAGAGAAGATGATGCAGAGGAGGCTTGCAGAAGCAGGAGTAGGCTGGCAGGAGGAGGCTGGCAGGAGCAGGAGGAGGCTGGCAGGAGGAGAAGGAGACTGACAGGAGGAGACTGGCAGAAGCAGGAGGAGGCTAACAGGAGGAGGCTGACAGGAGCAGGAGGAGGCTGACAGGAGCAGGCTGGCAGGAGCAGGAGGAGGTTGGCAGGTGCAAGGGGAGGCTGGCAGGAGCAAGGGGAGGCTTGCAGGATAAGGAGGAGGCTGGCAGGAGGAGGAGGCTGACATGAGGTGGAGGAGGCTGGCAGGAGCAGGAGGAGGCTGACAGGAGCAGGAGGAGGCTGACATGAGAAGGCGGAGGAGGCTGGCAGGAGCAGGCGGAGGAGGCTGGCAGGAGCAGGTAGAGAAGATGAGGCAGAGGAGGCTTGCAGGAGGAGGCTGGCAGGAGGAGGCTGGCAGGAGCAGGAGGAGGCTGGCAGGAGCAGAAGAAGACTGACAGGAGGAGGCTGGCAGAAGCAGGAAGAGGCTAACAGGAGGAGGCTGACAGGAGCAGGAGGAGGCTGACAGGAGCAGGCTGGCAGGAGCAGGCTGGCAGGAGGAGGCTGGCAGGAGCAAGGGGAGGCTGGAAGGAACAAGGGGAGGCTGGAAGGAACAAGGGGAGGCTGGCAGGAGGAGACTGGCAATAGAAGGCTAGCAGGAGCCGGAGGAGGCTGGCAGGAGCAAGATGAGGCTGGCAAAAGCAGGAGGAGGCTGATAGGAGGAGGTTGGCAGGAGCAGGCTGACAGGAGCAGGAAGAGGCTGGCAGGAGGAGGCTGGCAGGAGGGGGCTGGCAGGAGCAGGAGGAGGCTGGCAGGAGGAGGCTGGTAGGAGCAGGAGAGGGCTGGCAGGAGCAGGAGGGGGGTTGGCAGGAGGAGGCTGGCAGGAGCAGGAGGAGGCTGGCAGGAGCAGAAGAAGGCTGACAGGAGCAGGAGAAGGCTGACAGGAACAGGTGGAAGCTGGCAGGAGTAGGAGGAGGCTGGCAGGAGCAGGAAGAGGCTGGCAGGAGCAAGGGAGGCTGGCAGGAGCAGGAGGAGACTGGCAGGAGCAGGAGGAGACTGGCAGGAGCAGGCTGACAGGAGCAAAGGGAGTATCACGGGTGTGTCAGAAGTGACAGACAGTCACCAGGCAGTGGGTTTCAGGAGATCTCTACGTTTGGCATTACAGACATCTTCTTAGAGGCTGTCTCTAGGACCCAGAGACTACCCTCCTCATGCTAATTAACACCCTGGCCTGGGTATATAAATACCTGCTGTGTTCCAGAGGGAGGTGCTGGCGATATTCATTACTCCTTGTGAAGGCTTTAGCAAGAGCAGTACTTCTTCCTCTTTGGAGCTGTCCATCCTATTCCCCGCCCTGGTAATAGCATGGACAGCCCCCTCCAACCAATGTTGCCATTCTTCGAACACCAATTTGATCATCAAGAGTTCCCTATTACCCACATCATAATTTCTCTCAGCCGAAGACAATTTTTTAGAAAAGAAGGTGCATGGACACCATTTACCAGGGGACGAACCCTGAGTCAACACAGCCCCAACCCCCACATCCAACGCATCAACTTCCACAATATAGGGCTGGGAAACATTGGGTTGACTGAGTATAGGTGCAGTGGCAAAATAATTCTTTAAAGGGGCTTTCCCACGAACGAAAGTTGATTTTAATCAATAGATCTTGGAATAATAATAAGTTCCGCAATTGGATGTGTTTAAATAAAATGTTCCTGTGCTGAGATAATCATATAAATGTTCCCCTGTGTAATGGCTGTATCTGACCGTACAGGAACACGGTCTGATCATACCACATCTCCTGGACAGGGGAGGAGGCAAAAGAGTATACAGACATTACAGCAGGGGATCACAGCTGATTCTTTTTGTGAGGTAAAACATTTCCCTGCCTGTTTTTAAATAATGTTTTACTTCAAAGAAAGAATCAGCTGTGATCCCCTTCTGTAATGTCTGTATACTCATTTGCTTCCTCCCCTGCCCAGGAGATGTGGTATGATTAGACCATGTTCCGTACACGGTCAGATGCAGCCATTACACAGGGGAACATTTTTAAGATTATCTCCGCACAGGAACATTTTATTTCAATACATTCAAATGTAGAACTTATTATTATTCAAAGATCTATTGATTAAAATCAACTTTTGTTCTTAGGAAAACCCCTTTAAGGAAGAAAAAGCCTGGAGGGAGGCTTCCGACAATTTGGAATAATCAGACCCGCTCTTAGTCATGTCAGTAAGGGGTTTCACAATTACTGAGTAATTTTGGATGAATTTCCGGTAAAAAGTAGTAAAGCCCAGAAAATGTTGTAGAGCCTTCAGGTTCTCGGTACGGTCCCAATCAAAGACTGCACGGATCTTCTCCGAATTCATCCGAAAACTCAAAGATGACTGTTTCGGGTCCGGGTGGTGGAACCTCTGTGCTTCGGTGCAAGGAGGGACCAGAGGGACGTGACTAAGTGCCTACTTGGCCTGACCAAGGTCGCACGGCGGCTCAATCGACTCCGTGAACCAGGGAGGGACCGAGCAGGGGGACCAGGTGCCACTCTGGATCCGACCTTATGTAAGAGCAGGTGACTCCCACGGGTCAGATGGCAGGAACTGACCGGTACAGCGGATGAGCACGGCAGGAAGGCTGACGGGTGGTCCGGGTAGATAAGCAGGCTGGTTCGGCAGATAGCCAGACGGGTGCCCTGGGTAGGCGAGCTGGTGGGCACGACAGGTAACTGGCAGGAACTCCAGGTAGGCAGGCTTGCGGGCACTACAGGTAACAGACGGGTGCTTCTAGGTAAGCAGGCAGGCGGGCACGGCAGGTAACTGGCAGGTGCTTCCAGATAAGCAGGCTGGTGAGCATGGCAGGTAACTGGCAGGCAGGCTGGTGAGCAGGACTGACAGGCAGACTGGCGGGAAGGACTGACAGGCAGCGGGACCTGAGGGCTGAAGCAAGTGTTAGCACACGGAACAACAACCTTGCACAGGCACCTCCATTTTGGAGGAGGTGTCTTATATAGGGGCAGTCCTCCGGCCATTGGCTGGGGAATCTATAGGACGGCGCGCGCGGCCCCTCTAAGAGGGAGAGAGCGAGCGCGCACCCTAAGCACAGAACACAGGAAGCTGCGTGCAGTGCGCGCCACAGCAGCAGGAGAGCGGGGGGACGCCGGACCTGGACCGCGGCGGTGAGGGGAACGGTGTCTCTGCCCAGCAGGAGGCAGAGACACCGATGCTACAATGACAACAAGTACCCCAAAAACTGCACCTCCTGAACGGCGAAAACACATTTTTCTAGTTTAGCATAGAGTTTGTTATCTCTTAATATCTGGAGCACCTGTTTAACATGCCCCCGATGTGTCTCAAAATCAGGTGAGTAAACCAAAATATCATCTAGACAGACCACCACAAACCTCCCCACCAAATGATGGAAAATATAATTTATGAAATGCTGGAATACCGCAGTTCCACTGGTCAAACCAAAAGGCATAACCAGACTCTCGAAATGCCCTTCAGGGGTATTGAATGCTGTTTTCCATTCGTCTCCTACTCTGATTCTAACCAGATTATAGGCTCCCCTGAAATCCAACTTGGAGAATACCTTAGCTCCTACAACCTGGATGAACAAACAAGGAATCAGAGGAAGAGGGTATGGATCTCGGATGGTAATTTGATTTAATTCCCGGAAATCTAAACAGGGACGTAGACCGCCATCTTTTTTCTTCACAAAGAAGAACCCTGCCACCACAGGCGAAGATGATGGCATGATGTGTCCCTTCTCCAGACTTTCTGCAATAAAATCCTTCATGGCTTGTCTCTCTGGACTTCGGTAGTTTAGCTCCGTGGGTCAGGTTAATAGGACAGTCATATGCACGATGAGGAGCACACCCCCTCTCAGAAAAAACGTCCTCAAAACAAGACGGAAAAGCAAGTAATATTTCCGTAGAGACAGTAGCAAGGGAAATATCTAAACAGTTCTCATGGCAGTAATCTACCCATTCAATGATCTCCATGGCTTGCCAATCCACCAACAGATTATGTTTCACCAGCCAGGGGAGACCCAGAACAATTGGTGTGGTAAGACTGTTCAGGACATAGCAAGGGGTTATTTCACAATGAACCGACCCCACCCTCAGTTGTATATTATGTACAATCTGAGTAAATGCTTTCTGTGCAAGTGGCGCCGAGTCAATGGCGAAGATGGAAATAGGTTTAGCTAAAGTACAGCAAGCAAGACCATGAGTTTTCACAAACTCAGCATCAACCATGCTGACTCTGGCTCCACTGTCAACAAACACAGAAATTTTCTCGGTTTTGCTCTCTAGCACCACCTCTGCTGTCAGGACAAACCGGGAACTGCAGGTTGGCAACAAATGTACCCCCTTGCTTATCCAACTCCAGACTACCAAGAGTTAATCAAGTCTCATTGTTTAGGCATTGACGGACAGGTCCCAATAAAATGTCTCTTTTTCCCACAAAAAAACCCATACACATTATTTCTTGCGAATCTTTGGGGAAATGTATGATGTAAAGGCCCTCTCTAACTGCATACGTTCCTCCACCACCCCCCATACTGGTTCACCACCAGACCGCTCCCCCGGCAGAGGTACATAACCCCGAAAAGAAGGCCCCGGAGAAGGTGGTTTCACCCGTCTATCCCAAAAGCGTCTATCAAGACGTATGGCCAAAGAAATGGCAGCCTCCAAGGACTGAGGGGTTTCATATACTGCCAAGGCATCTTTCAACCTTTCAGAAAGACCCTCACAAAATTGGCTTCTAAGGGCCGAGCCATTTCATTTAGAATCCGTTGCTCATTTACGGAACTCAGAACTGTACGTCTCCACTGACCGATTCCCCTGCTGAAGATGACGTAGACTAGACTCAGCCAAGGTGACTCAGTCAGGGTCATCATAGATGAGGGCCAGAGCCCTGAAAACCCCTCCACAGACTGGAGACAAACCGAATCCTTCGGTAAGGAAAACACCCAGGCATGAGGATCTCATTGAGTAAGGATGAAGCTTAAAATAGAGTTTGCAAGCCTCCTTGAATACAAAAAACTTGTCCCTACCTCCTGAAAACTTGTCTGGGAGGAGAAACTTCGGTTCAGGCGGGGCAGGCCTACCTGCAGAGACCACCACATTAGTGACCTGTAGCCGCTGATGCTGTTGCTGAACCTCACAGCGGTGGTCATTCACCTCCAGAGACAGACTGTGCAGCCGCTCTGCGAGCTCTGCAACTGAACCCATAGCAAGGGAGAAAAGAAAAAAGTCCACGCCCAAAAAATACACACAAAAAGAAACCAAAGAGTCAGTTTTTGTTTTTTTTCTTTTTAAAATGTGCATGGCCAGCGATAATGTCACGCAAGGTGTAGGAAAGACTAAGTGCAACAAGAAGGGAAGGGGGCCCAGACTCTAGGGAAAGAGGGTAGTGGAGACTTCCTAGACTGACCCTATATAACCCTGTCTCCCCCAATGTATTGGTTCCGCACCAATCGCCGCAAAGGAATCTCGCCCTGTCTTTCCCTGGCGTTTGGCCCTGGCTAGGGAATGGAAGGAGATGAGCACTAGTCGATCCCCACTGACAACCAAAGACAACAAGGGGGAACAAACAAGGGAAGATAGCTTAGCTTTAGTCGACTTCAGAGAGATGAACACATGTCCTCTTTGCTCCAGAGAGGAAGAAGCACTGCTCTTGCTCAAGCCTTCACAAGGGGTCATGTGAATATCACTGGCATCTCCTTCTCGCAAATGGCAGGTATTTATACACCTAGGCCAGGGTGTTAATTAGTAAGAGGAAGGTAGCCGCTGGGTCCTAGAGAGACAGCTTCTAAGAAGATGTCTGTAATGCCAAACTAAGAGATCTCCTGCAACCACCTGCAAGGCGACTGTCTGTCACCTCTGAGACACCCGTGACACTCTCAGTTTCTCCAGAGAATGGCCGGTGATAGTTCTATGTACCTCTGTGCAGAATTGGAGTACTGGCAGTCGACTAGTCTCATCTTTGGTGCCCTTGGAGGACAGTTGGCGTTATCTATCTGGTGTCTGCTCAAGCTAAGTGTATCCCCTTTGTTTACCTTTTTGTCTTTAGTTTGTAGTGGGGCCTGACTAGTGATCACCAGTGATGAATGAGCACTAAAATGCTCGGGTACTCGTTGTTCGAGTTGAGCAAATTGGAATGCTCCAGTCCTCGGTCCGAGTAACGAGCCCAATGTAAGTCTATGGGAAACTCGAGCATTTTTCCGGCGGCTCCCCTCAGCGGTCTGCAGAGGGCCTAAAAATTGCCCAAATCGATGGGAACAGTGCTCAAATGACATGGGAACAGCATGAGTAAGACCCCTGGAAGCATTTCTGACTCTCAGGTCACTGCTGTGAACAACGTTGTCAGAGGTATTATGCCACTTTTACAGACTCACAATAAAACATACAAAAACAAAACCAAAATGGATTTTCCTGGGAAATATGTTAAGGAACATCCTTTCCAGGGTAATTACTTGTATATAAGGCAAAATAAATAACCAAAAACAAAAATGCTCCTCCACACTTTGGGCTGTGTTCACACTTAGCACTTTTGATACGTTTTTGCACTTTTGCATTGCTTTCAACCAAGACAAATGCATTCACTGGGAAATGTCATTTTAACATTTTACAACCTTATCTGGCCATGTGGTGTGTGACACATCATCAGACATATCCTGTTTCATTTATGATGGAGGGACTCTGAAAGTTACAAAGCCTATTTTTATAGGGCCATCAGGCAGTCCTTACTATTCTTAAAGGGACAGCTGTCGGTCCTCGCTGTTGTTAACGAGCCATCAGCCAGCTATGCTGTGGTGTTCCCTTTATTAATGAGTGGGTCTCCTATACTGTTATTGCGTATGCAGTGACTGCAAGGGCTGCCAAAAATTTGGAGGCACTCCAATGCCCCTTGCAAGAGACGAAGAGGCCAGAGAGCCTAATAAAAACAATGTTCCAAATATTAGGAAGTGAGTCTCCCATTGTGTTTGCCTATGCAGTGAAGCAACAGCTGCCAAAAATTTGGAGGCACTGCATGCCCCTTGCAAGAGACGAAGAAGTCAGAGAGCCTCCTAAAAACAATGTTCCCATTATTAGGAAGTGGGTCTCCCATAGTGTTTGCCTATGCAGTGAAGCAATGGCTGCCAAAAATTTGGAGGAACTCCAATGCCCCTTGCAAGAGGTGTAGAGGTCAGAGAGCCTCCTAAAAACAATGTTCCCATTATTAGGAAGTGGGTCTCCCATAGTGTTTGCCTATGCAGTGAAGCAACGGCTGCCAAAAATTTGGAGTCACTCCAATGCTCCTTGCAAGAGACATAGAGGTCAGATAGCCTCCTAAAAGCAATGTGACCATTATTAGGAAGTGGGTCTCCCATAGTGTTTGCCTATGCAGTGAAGCAACGGCTGCCAAAAATTTGGAGGCACTTCAATGCCCCTTGCAAGAGACGTAGATATGTTTATATGGTACATATGGTGTTGATATGGTGGTGGAGGATGAGGTTGTGGAGAAGGACAAGAGCAAATAGACAAAATCAGGACGCGTATACACATGTCTGGGTGTGAAGACAGAGGTGCATGGGAATAGAGTTAGACCTCCCCAAAAAAAGACACTGTATTTGAGTTTATGTTACGCTGCTGGAAAAATATTTAGATTTGAGAGTCCTCAGTGGTTGATACCTTTTACTCTGTTATAATTCGGTGGTGTTGAGAAGTCTGGCCCAAACCAGCCCTTGTTCATTTTTATAAGAGTCAGCCTGTCAGCATTTTCAGTTGACAGGCGGATGCGCCTATCGATTATACTTCCACTGGCGGCACTAAAAACCCGCTCTGACAAAGCACTAGCGTCAGGGCAGGCCAGGACCTCCAAGGCATAGAGAACCTGTTCATGCCACGTGTCCAGCTTGGATACCCAATAATTATAAGGCACAGAGGAATCAAGGAGGACGTTGATACGGTCGGCAAGGTACTCTCTCACCATCGTCCGAAACTTTGCACTCTTTGTGAGAGTACCTTGCGCCTCAGGGCCTGTGCGATGGGAGGGTCTGAGAAAACTGTCCCAGAACTTTGACAGTGTTCCCCTGCCTCTGCTGGATTGCATTTGTGGCTCTCTCACCTGTACTCCTTGGTTGTCCAACGAACTGTGACCTCTGCCGCCAGCGTTTTCAGATGGGAATTTTTTTAATAATTCCGCAACAAGGGCTTTCTTGTACTGCACCATTTTATTAGGCCTGTCCTGCAAGGGAATAAGAGACAGAAAGTTCTCCCTGTAGCGTGGGTCTACAAGCGTCACCAACCAGTAATGACTGTCACCCAAAATTTGGACAAGCGAGGGTCACGGGAAAGGCAGCGTAACATAAACTCAGCCATGTGTGCAAGACTGCAAAGAGGCAAGACTTCCATGTCCTCACCAAGAGGACGACTGACCATGCTCTCCTCCTCATCCTCCTCCTCTTCCTCCTCCTCCATGTCCTCAGGCCATCCACGCTGAACAGACGGTATGACAGTTGTGAAGTTAGTACTGACTATAGTGCAGAAAACTAGCTCCTGTTCTTCCTCCTCCTCCGCCTCTTCCTCAGTCACCCAATCCACGTTGGAATGAGATGAGGCTGGGCTGTGTGTAATCACACTGTATGGTTCCTTGCTCCATCTCACCGTGCTCCACCTTCAATGCATCCTTTTTAATTGAGAGCAGAGAGCATTTCAGAAGACAGAGAAGAGGGATTGTGACACTAATTATGGCGCCATCACCGCTCACCATCTTGGTGAAGTCCTCAAAGTTTTGGAGGATGGTACAGATGTCTTACATCCATGTCCACTCCTGAGGTCTTATGTGTGGAGTCTGACCTGAATACAGACGGCCTTGTTGATGCAGATAGTCAGCAACTGCCTCTTCTGCTCACAAATCCTTCCCAACATCTGCAATATAGAGTTCCAACGCGTGGGGAAATCACACACCAGTCGGTGAGCTGGAAGCTGAAAATGCTGCTGAAGCATGGCAAGGGTGGCGGAAGCTGTAACTGACTGGGACACGTGCTTGTGTAATGTGGGGACGACACACTGGGAGAAATAGTGGCGGCTGGGGACTGAATACCAAGGGACGGCCACTGCCATCAGGTTGCAGAAAGCTTCCATCTCCACGAGCCTAAAAGGAAACATTTTGAGCGCAAGCATTTGCAAAATGTGTGAATATAGTAGTGTGGCCTGTGGGGCGTTAGCTGCGTATTTGCGCTTCCGTTCCAAGGATTGGGGTAGGGACAACTGAACGCTGCACTGGGACAAGGAAGTGGACGTTCTTGCTGATGTGTTCAACGACAGGTGCAGGGTGGGAGGAATCTTGGCATGCGCCATGGACAGGGGATTGGCGTGCACCCACAACAGCAGAACAAGCAGTGGTGTCACCCGCAGACACTGTTGCTGGACCCTGGGGTTCGGCCCACTTAGTCGGGTGCTTTACTGCCATATGCCTGATCATGCTGGTGGTGGTCAGGCTGCTAGTTTTGCTACCCCTGCTGATGCTGGCCTGGCAGGTGGTTCAAATGGCCTTTTTGGGGTTATCGGCAGAGTCTTTAAAAAACAACCAAACTCGGGAAGACATAACAGTTGTACTGGCAACTTCCATCGTGTTGATGTTACGGGGAACGGTTGCCCGCCTTCTGTCTGTGGCCACCACACTGCTTGTTCTTGCCTGTTGTGGTCCTGCGCCTCCCTCCCCCTGTGTGCTGATGTCTTCGCTGTGCAGGTCACCTTGCCAGTTTGTGTCAGTGACTGCATCGTCCACCACCTCATCTTCCACTTCCGCACCCAGGTCCTCCTCCTGACTTTCTGGCAATTGTGTCTCATCATCATCCACCTCTTGTGACAGTTTCCCACCGTCGCCTTCGCTGCTCAAATATTTGGGCATCGCAACATGCAATCTCCTCTTGCCCCGCTTCAAGTGGAGCGGGCGAGAGGCACGAACCTATAAATGGAAATGTGAACAGATCTTCGGAGGGTCCAAGTGTGGGATCAGTTGTCTCTGAGCACTCGGCATGGTGGGAGGAAGGAGGATCAGGGTGAGGAATAAGCAGTCCAGACTCACGGCTACTGAGACTTGACCGTGTGGAAGACATGTTGGTGGTGGTGGTGGCTAAGTGACTGGAAGCATTATCTGCTATCCAACCAATAACCTTTTCACACCACTCTGTGTTCAATAGTGGTGTTCTGCGGTCCCCTATTAATTGGGACAGGAAGATCGAGCGACAAGATGTGGGTGTTTGTTGTGGCACAATTTCAGCTTGCCCACGGCCTCGACCTCGTCCTCTGCATGCACCATCATGTCCAGTTCCTCGTCCCTTGCCACGCGCCTTGCCCATTTTAAATGGAGGACAATATTTTCCACGTTCACTACAAATGGCTGGATTTGAACCGCAGTGATATGTGATACGTGTGACAGAAAACCACAGTTTTAAATTGCTGGCCTGTAGGTTACTATTTTTCACGGCGACCTGGTGTCAATAACTTCACTAACACACTGCAACAAAATTTAAATGGAGGCCAGAAATGGCTGAATTTGAAGCGAACTTGTATGTGATACGTGTGACAGAAAACCACAGTTTTAAATATCTAGCCTGTAGCTTACTTTTTTTCACAGAAACCTGGTGTCAATAACTTCTCTAACACACTGCAACAAAATTTAAATGGAGGCCAATATTTTCCACGTTCACTACAAATTTCTGGATTTTTATTGCTGTAATATGAAAAGGAGCTGGCTGTATTCTGCAGTGGCAACAAGCAAATGGAGCAGAAAAATTGTGTTCTCTGGATTGCTTTTTAAGCAAATAATCAGGATTAAGATAAAAAAAAAATTATCCCTGCCCCCTGATACCTGGGGCTATTTCTAGAAATATCTGTAACATCAGCAGCAGACAGAACTGGAATGGAGCCTCATGTGCTGTATGAACTGCAGTCTGCCACATACACTGCCTGCCTGCCTAGCTCTGATATATATATACTAGTTATTGAACTCGTTCTACACCCGGGTGGCGAGAATTTTTATCGGTATATGGTTTCCCATGCTGGTATGTGCTGCCCCCCTCCTGGTATTTGTGCTGTCCCAATCCTGTCCCCACCATCCTATCCTGATATGCATGGCACCCCTCACCCCCAATCCTGGTATGCGTGGCACCCCTCACCCCCAATCCTGGTATGCATGGCACCCCTCATCCCCAATCCTGGTATGCGTGGCACCCCTCACCCCCAATCCTGGTATGCGTGGCGCCCCTCATCCTGGTATGCATGGGCCCCTCACCCACATCCTTGTATGCATGGCACCCCTCATGCCCTCTCCCAGTATGCATGGCACCCCTCATGCCCAATCCTGGTATGCATGGCACCCTTCATGCCCAATCCCGGTATGTATGGCACCCCTCCTCGCCCCAATCCCAGTATGCATGGCACCCCTAATCGCCCCAATCCCGGTATGCATGGCACCCTTCATTGCCCCAATCCCGGTATGCATGGCACCCCTCATCGCCCCATTCCCAATATGCATTGCACCCCTCATCGCCCCAATCCCAGTATGCATGACAGCCCTCATCGCCCCAATCCTGGTATGCATGGCACCCCTCATCACCCCAATCCTGGTATGCATGGCACCCCTCATCCCCCAATAATAGTATTCATGGCACCCCTCATCCCCCAATCCTGGTATGCATGGGCCCCTCATCTGTAATGCATGGTCCCCTCACCCTGGGATGCGTGGTACCCTCACCCTGGGATGCGTGGTCCCCTCACCCTGGTATGCGTGGTCCCCTCACCCCCCAATCCTTGTATGCGTGGTCCCCTCACCCCGCAATCCTTGTATGCGTGGTCCCCTCACCCCGCAATCCATGTATACGTGGTCCCCTCACCCCCCAATCCTTGTATGTGTGGTACCCCCCAATCCTGGTATGCGTGGTCCCCTCACCACACAATCCTGGTATGTGTGGTCCCTCACCCCTCAATCCTGGTATGTGTGGCCCCCTCACCCCTTTCACACTGTACACACATACAAAAAAATAAACAGTTATACTCACCTTTTTTCTCTGTGCTCCAGCGCTGCTGCGTCCTGTTCTGCCGGAGGCCGGGGTAGGAGTGCGGCGCCGGAGCACCGCGCTGTCCAGCTCCATTTTTCTGAAGACACACTGCAAATTTGTCTTCAGTAAAATGGTGCCGGATAGCGCTATGCGCATGTGCTGATCCGACGCCTCACTCCTGACCCGGTCTCCAGCAAAGAGAGAGGTGCCATGGCAACTCTCCTCCTGGTCAGGTAAGTATGGCGCCGGAGATCGCGGTATGCGTTCAGTGCCTACACATACCGCGATCTCCGGCGCCATATACTCCTCTTACCTGTAACGGCTCCATGCGTGCTTCTGTCTGGAGCCAGACTGCGCGTCACGCATGCGCAGTCTATAAAGGCTTCAGACAGAGACACGCAACCCCCGTTATATTATAGATATATATAATGTTGTGGAATTCCTAGACTAACAGGAAGTTCAATGGACCCTCTTGCTATATGCACTGCAGTCTGCCACATACACTGCCTGCCTGCCTAACTCCTGCTGTCACCGCTGAATAGACGCAGCTGGATTAGTCCTCAGAAGGACTGTTAGTTCAGATGGATATATATAGATGTTGTGGTATATCTACACTACAAAAACCACAAAGAACATAAAGTATACACCCTAAGCTATAACTTTTAATAGATATTTTAAAAGATAATAACAATAAATACAGGACAAAAATTCAGATAAAAGTATGGGGAAGGGAAGGCAATGGGACAGCAAAAAATAGCATACAGACTTGCCCTATAGACCCTAAGGGAGGAATGCCCTACCTAACAGCAGAGTAGTCACCCTAATGTGTCGGCGTGGTGTCCCCGCTCAATGGAGGCTGTCCATTGCCTGTCCCTAGCACGTCCCTATACAGACATACGGACATACAAACAAAAAACAAAACGGTATCCCAAAATTGGGAGACATGACAGTCATATCAAAAATTAATATGCTGTAAAAGTCAGAAAAACCATGCATCAGTTATGATAAGGTGGGTAAAGAGTGTCAAAGATTATCCATATAAATAAACAGGATAACTTATTGCAGAGATCACCAACAATCAGGGTCAATATGCCCCAAAATGTCAGGATTACAGTTGTGAGAAAATGGGAGTAAAGGAGACCATATATCCCTATAGATACATTTCTATATGAGAAACGATAGATCACTATCTTTTCTAGACAACCAAAGGTAAAATTGGAATAACTAATTTTTTGCGTCTCAGTTAACTCACATAATGGCCAAAAAATACCTGTAAACCACTCTAATAATCATATAGTGACAACAGTATTAGTCAAATGTTCTCAATGAGATAATGTAACAGCAGTCATAAATAAACAGACTACTAGATAACAAGAATATCTGATGCTCAGTAGTTCATGGTCATAATATACGCTACAGTCCCAGTACTTAAACCAATGTACTAAATAAGTTTATATCACAACAATCACATAACAACAAACTTCTAAATTGCAGACTTATCTGATGCTGATTGGTTCATGATCTCTATATATAAATGAAGTCCCAGTCCCAACGCGTTTTGCCCCCTCCTAGGTTGGGGCTCATCAGGGGACAATCACAGGAGTACACCATAATAGGTCGGGCTGGATGGAAAAGTGAATATATCCCATCAGATGAATCACCAAGCCAGGCTTGGTGATTGTAGCAGTTTGTTGTTATGTGATTGTTGTGATATAAACTTATTTAGTACATTGGTTTAAGTACTGGGACTGTAGCGTATATTATGACCATGAACTGCTGAGCATCAGATATTCCTTTTATCTAGCAGTCTGTTTATTTATGACTGCTGTTACATTATCTCATTGAGAACATTTGACTAATACTGATGTCACTATATGATTATTAGAGTGATTTACAGGTATTTTATGGCCATTATGTGAGTTAACTGAGACGCAAAAAATTAGTTATTCCAATTTTACCTTTGGTTGTCTAGAAAAGATAGTGATCTATGGTTTCTCATATAGAAATGTATCGATAAGGATATATGGTCTCCTTTACTCCCATTTTCTCACAACTGTAACCCTGACATTTTGGGGCATATTGACACTGATTGTTGGTGATCTCTGCAATAAGTCATCTTGTTTGCCCATTTTGACACTGATTGTCGGTGATCTTTGCAATAAGTTATCCTGTTTATTTATATGGATAATCTTTGACACTCTTTACCCACTTTATCATAACTGATGCATGGTTTTTCTGACTTTTACAGCATATTAATTTTTGATATGACTGTCAGGTCTCCCAATTTTGGGATACCGTTTTGTTTTTTGCTTTTTGTTGTTATGTCTGTATGTCTGTATAGGGACGTGCTAGGGACAGGCAATGGACAGCCTCCGTTGAGTGGGGACACCACGCCGACACATTAGGGTGACTACTCCGATGTTAGGTAGGGCATTCCTCCCTTAGGGTCTATAGGGCAAGTCTGTATGCTATTTTTTGCTGTCCCATTGCCTTTCCTTCCCCATACTTTTATCTGAATTTTTGTCCTGGATTTATTGTTATCTTTTAAAATATCTATTAAAAGTTATATCTTAGGGTGTATACTTTATGCTCTTTGTGGTTTTTGTATTTTTGATACACCTATATTCTACTACTATTTGAGCCTCTGGTTTTGGGTTTGGATATCTACACTAACTAATAAAGAAGCAAATCTTTCCCTAGCTCAGCAGCAGCTCTCCCTACTCTGCCTGATTCTGGGGTAGACTGTGACGAGCATGGCGGCGCCAGGTCTTATATAGACCTGATGACGCTGTGCAGCCAGCCTATCACTGTAATGCCACAACCAACATGGCTACGGCATTACAGTGTGTGGCAGGCAATCCCTGCATGTTCATTGGCTCTCTAAAGAGCACCAAACATGCAAGGAGGGGACCCAAGCTCCCGCTCGGGCAACCAGGAAGTACTCGCAGAGCACCGAGCATCTCGAGCAGTGAGATGCTCGAGCGAGTACCAAGCAGTGGCGAGCACGTTCGCTCATCACTAATGCTCACCTGTGCCTTCCCTATCCAGGGCCTAGCTCTAGGGACATTCAGGGCTTAGGTTCCTGTTAGGCAATTGGTGCAGAACCAATATAGGGACGATAGGGTAGGCAGGGTGATATTAGATCTGCCTAGGGGTCTCCACTCCTTTCCCTAGTTGTTGGGCTCCCTTTTCCCGTCGTTGTACACTTTTTCCTTCCCTCACCTTTTGTGACACACAGTTTGAAAATTGCAGAATTTTAAAACTTTTCACTAATTTTTTTTTTTTTCACAAATAAACACCAGTCTCTTTGAAGAAATTTTACCACTATCATGAAGTACAATATGTCATGGAAAAACATTCTCAGAATCAGTTGGATACGGTGGAGCGTTCCAGAGTTATTACCTCATAAAGTGACACTGGTCAGAATTGTAAAATTTGGCTTGACTTTACCTCTCTGAACAATCATTGTTCCTGAAGTCCCAAACCGTCTGAAGGAGGCTTCATTAGAAAAAGTATCTTTACCCCAGTCATCTGTAGTCCAATTTTTGTACTTCATGCATAATGTCAGTCTATCCTTTATGTTTTTCTTTGAGATAAGTGGCTTCTTTGGTGCCCTGACAAGACCCTAAAAGCCTTTGCCTCAATGTGTGTGCATATGTCCTAACTCTTGCCTGCTGCCTTTCCTGACCATGCTCTGCACCAATCCCATAGCAGAATCCTCTTTATGTGATGTCCTGACACTTCCTGGACTTGTTTGGGTGCCCTGAAGTCTTCTTCACAGTAATTGAACCACTTAGTTCTTGATGATCCAATAAATGATTGATTTGGTTGCAGTATTAGAAGCAGCAAGGTACTTGCCTGTAAAGCTGTTTTGATGCAAAGCAATGATGACTACCCTTGTCTCATTGAAGGTAACCATGTATAACCAAAGAAGACAAAGATTTCAAGCACTACCCCCCTTTTAAAGACTGCTGTTATATCTCAGCATGATTCAGTATTAACAGCTGCCTTGTCCTTGTTAACACTTTCTCCTGAGCTAACGAGAATATCACTGAAATATACTGAAAGGTCATTTTGTGGCAAGGCTGAAATTCAGTGGAAGTGGGATTTTTTGTGATTATCCACCAGATATCATTGAGCAAGGCAGTAATCATGGTTTACCACCCAATATACTATAACTAAAGTAACACAAGAAGAATTACAGCTGTGTCTGAGAAAATGAAATATTGAAAAAGCTTGTGGGGAAGATAGTATTTATCTACCGATATTAAAGAAGCACTACCATCTAAGTTTTTATCCTCTTAGTATATTGCAATCATCATATTATATAGCACTATTTACTTACAATTACTCATTTTGCCCTTCTACCCAGCAAATTCTTCTTTCTCTGCTCTATGTAGAAACATGAAGTGTCTTGCCATGCAGAAATAATTACTCTCTTCAACTCTTGACCCAGCTGCTCCTCCCCCTCCCCCTGCCATTGACTTTTGCAGTGACTGATGACTCATACAGAGAAAATTGACCTCCTGTTTCTACATAAAGCTTTTAATCATGTGATATCATAGACCTAATGGAAAACAGAAGAATTAATTTAGTAAAAAGCAAAATGAGCAATCGCAAGTACACAGTGCTATATACAGTGGGTACGGAAAGTATTCAGACTCCTTTAAATTTTTCACTCTTTGTTTCATTGCAGCCATTTGGTAAATTCTAAAAAGTTCATTTTTATTCTCATTAAAGTACACTCTGCACCCCATCTTGACTGAAAAAAACAGAAATGTAGAAGTTTTTGTAAATTTATTAAAAAAGAAAAACTGAAATATCACATGGTCATAAGTATTCAGACCCTTTGCTCAGTATTGAGTAGAAGCACCCTTTTGAGCTAGTACAGCCATGAGTCTTCTTGGGAATGATGCAACAAGTTTTTCACATCTGGATTTGGGGATCCTCTGCCTTTCTTCCTGGCTGTATTCCGCAGTGCCAACAAGCAAATGGCACAGACAAGCTGTGTTCTCTGGATTGCTTTTTAAGCAAATAATGATAAGATATAAAAAAAACTATTCCTGGCCCCTGAGACCTGGGCCTTTGTATAGAAATACCTAACAGCAGCATAAGGTAGAATTGGAATGGAGCCTCTTGTGCTATATGCACTGCAGTCTGCTATATACACTGTCTGCCTATATACCCTGCCTGCCTGATATCTCTGCAGATGGATTAGTCCTCAAAAGGACTGTTTGTTAAGATGGATATGTGTAATGTACGTTTTTTCTCCCTACACTACCTAATACACAAGCAAATCTCTCCCTAGCTCAGCAGCAGCTCTCCCTACACTGTCTGATTCAAGAGTGACTGTAACGAGCATGGCGGCGCCAGGTCTGATATAGACCTGATGATGCTGTGCGGCCATCCAATCACTGTAATGCCACAACCACCATGGCTGCGGCATTACAATGAGTAGCAGCCAATCCCTAAAGAGCGCCAAACATGCAGGGAGGTGACCCGAGCATCCGCTCGGGCGAGTACCGAGTATTTGCGAGTATGCTCGCTCATCACTAATGACCATGTGATATTTCAGTTTTTCTTTTTTAATAAATTTGCAAAAATTTCTACATTTCTGTTTTTTTCAGTCAAGATGGGATTCAGAGTGTACATTAATGAGAAAAAAAAATGAACTTTTTAGAATTTACCAAATGGCTGCAATGAAACAAAGAGTGAAAAATTTAAAGGGGTCTGAATACTTTCCATACCCACTATAAATCCAGACTTGGCCGGTAACCAGTAAAATCGGTATATTGCTATTGCACTGTTCCAAGCTTATCTGAGGTGGGTAAATTTTACTGGGCTAAAAATACTGCAGTTTTCTCAGCATCTAAAAATTCTACTCTATTTAAACTGCGCCAGTTGTGCATTCAAAATTTAAATCCAGACTTGACTGGTAACCAGTAGCATCGTTATATTGCTATTGCACTGTACCAAGTTGTTCTGAGGTAGGCAAATTTTAATGCTCTAAAAATACTGCAGTTTTCTCAGAATCTAAGAAAAGGAGGTTGTAACTCATGATTTTACGGTACATGGCTCCATCCATTCTTCCATTGATGCGGCGAAGTAGTCCTGTGCCCTTAGCAGAGAAACACCCTCAAAACATAATGTTTCCACCTCCATGCTTGACAGTGGGGACGGTGTTCTTTGGGTCATAGGCAGCATTTCCCTTCCTCCAAACACGGCGAGTTGAATTAATGCCAAAGATCTCAATTTTTGTCTCATCTGACCACAGCACCTTCTCCCAATAACTCACAGAATCATCCAGGTGTTCACTGGCAAACTTCAGACGGGCCTGCACATGTGCCTTCTTGAGCAGTGGGACCTTGCGGGCACTGACGATTTTTAAACCTTTAAGGCATAATGTGTTACCAATGGTTTTCTTGGTGACTGTGGTCCCAGCTGCCTTTAGATCATGAACAAGTTCCCCCTGTGTAGTTTTAGGCTGATCTCTCAACTTCCTCATGATCAACGATACCCCACGAGGTGAGATTTTGCATGGTACCCCAGACCAATGTCGATTGACAGTCATTTTGTATTTCTTCCTTTTTCTTACAATTGCACCAACAGTTGTCTCCTTCTCACCCCGTGTCTTACTTATGGTTTTGTAGTCCATTCGGGCTTTGTGCAGGTCTATGATCTTGTCCCTGACATCCTTACAAAGCTCTTTGGTCTTGCCCATGTTGTAGAGGTTAGAGTCTGACTGATTAATTGAGTCTGTGGACAGGAGTCTTTTATACAGGTGACTATGTAAGACAGCTGTCTTTAATGCAGGTAAGTAACGAGTTGATTAGGAACGTCTAACTGGTCTGTAGGAGCCAGAACTAATAATGGTTTGTAGGGGATCAAATACTTATTTCTCACTGCAAAATGCAAATAAATGTATCTAATTTATACAATGTGACTTTCTTGATTTTTTTGGGATATACAATCTCTCAATGTTAAAATTAAAATACCCTTAAAATTATAGACTGTTCATGTCTTTGTCAGTGGGCAAACTTACAAAAACAGCAAGGGATCAAATAATTATTTCCTTCACTGTGTATATGGGACAAAGTATAAAAGTCCAAAAAGTGTTAAAAAATGAAAAAATAAAATAATTTTTTTTGTAAAAATATAAAAAAATAAATAAATAATCCACCAAAAATAAAAATATAATATACCCATCAATAAATATTGATGAAAAAAATGAAAAAAAAAACAACAAAACAATAAAAGTACACATATTTGGTATCTCCACATCCAGAACGACCTGACCTATAAAACTGTCCCACTAGTTAACCCCTTTAGTGAACACAGTAAAACAAATAAAAAAAAATAGCAAAAAACAATGATTTATCATCATACCTCCAAACAAAAAATGGAATAACACGCGATCAAAAAGACGAATATAAATAAAAATGGTACCGCTGAAAACGTCATCTTGTCCCGCAAAAAACAAGTTGCCATCAGCCGAAAAATAAAGTTATAGCTCTCAGAATAAAGCGATACAAAAAATATTTTTTTCTATAAAATAGCTTTTATTGTGTAAAAGCGACAAAACATAGAAAAACTATATAAATGTGGTACCGCTGTAAACGTACTGACCCGAAGAAAAAGCTACCTTATCAATTTTACCACACGCGGAACAGCAGAAAAAAAATAAAAAAAACAATTCCGAAATTGCTGTTTTTTGTTTATTCTGCCTCCCAAAAATCGGAATAGAAAGCGATCAAAAAATGTCACGTGCCTGAAAATGCTACCAATAAAAACGTCAACTCATCCAGCAAAAAACAAGCTGTCACATGACTCTGTCAGCCAAAATATGGGCAAATTATAGCTCTCAAAATATGGCGATGCAAAAACTAGATTTTACAAAAAAAATGCGTCTTTTAGTGTGTGACAGCTGTCAGTCATAAAAACCCGATATGATTCTGGTATCGCTGTAATCGCACCGACCCGTCTAATCACTTTTACCGCACGAGAAACGGCGTAAAAAATAAACTGTAGGGTTAGGGTTGTGTTAGGGTTAGGGTTGGGTTTAGGGTTAGAGTTGGGCTAGGGTTAGGGTTGGGGTTGGGGTTAGGGTTGGGCTAGGGATAGGGTTGGCTAGGGTTAGGGTTGGGGTTAGGGTTGGGCTAGGGTTAGGGTTTGGTTTGGGTTTAGAGTTGGGCTAGTGTTATGGTTGGGTTTAGGGTTGGGCTAGGGTTGGGGTTAAGGTTAAGGTTGGGCTAGGGTTAGGGTTGGGGTTGGGTTTAGGGTTGGGCTATTGTTATGGTTGGGTTTAGGGTTGGGCTAGGGTTGGGGTTAAGGTTAGGGTTGGGCTAGGGTTAGGGTTGGGCTAGGGTTGGGCTAGGGTTAGGGTTAAGGTTGGGGTTAGGGTTGGGCTTGGGTTAGGGTTGGGGTTGTATTAGGGATGGTGTTAAGTTTGGGATTTTTTTCAAAATTAAAAAAAAAAAGATGATGATATGGCGACTAGTGTTGAGCGCAAGTGCTCGCTACTTGAGTTTGCATTGGGTGCTTGGGTATGCACTGAGTATCGCGGGTGCTCGAGTGACATGCTCGAGTCTCCGCCCCATATGCTTCGTGGCAAAAAAAACCTTGCAGTGATTGCCTGCCATGCACAAGCGATCCCCGCATGTTTTTTTTGGGGTGGTCTAATAACCGTGAAAGATGCGAGCGGGGACTCGAGCATGTCACTCGAGCACGCGTGATACATGGTGCATACCCGAGTACCCGATGCAAACTCAAGTAGCGAGCACTTGCACTCAAGACTAATGACAACTTTAGGTCAATATAATGACCTAATGTTATCAAATTCTGTGTCGTACCCGTGGGTTCAAAATGTTCACTATACCCCTTGATAAAATCCTTGAGGGGTGTAGTTTGCAAAATGGGGTCACTTGTGGGGGGTTTCCACTATTTAGGCACATCAGGGGCTCTCCACAAGCGACATGGTGTCTGCTCTCAATTCCAGCCAATTTTGCGTTCAAAAAGTCTCACAGTGCTCCTTCCCTTCAGAACCCTGCCGTGCGCCCAAACACTGTATTTTCCACATATATTGGGTATGGGCATACTCAGGAGAAATTGCACAAAAGTTTTTGGGGTCCATTTTCTCCTCTTATCCTTGTAAAAATAAAAAAATTGGGGCTAAAACATCATTTTTGTGGAAAAAGTTAGATTTTTTTATTTTCACGGCTCCATGTTATAAACTTCTGTAAAGCACTTGGGGGTTCAGGGTGCTCACCACACATCTAGATAAGTTCCCAAAATGGTGTCACTTGTGGGGGTTTTCCACTGTTTAGGCACATCAGGGGCACATCCGGTAATTATTTAAGCAAATTTTACATTCAAAAAGTCAAATAGCGCTCCTTCCCTTCCGAACTCTTCCGTGCGCCCACAGGAGAAAATGCACAACAAACTGCATGGTGTAATTTCTCCTGTTACCCTTAGGAAAATGCAAAATTGGAGGCTGAAAAACAATTTTGTGGGAAAAATGTGAAAAAAATTTTTTTTTACGGCTCAATGTTCTAAACTTCTGTGAAGCACCTGGGGGTACAAGGTTCTCACCACACATCTAGATAAGTTCCCTGAGAGGTCTAGTTTCCAAAATGGTTTCACTTGTGGGGGGTTTCTACTGTTTAGGCACATCAGGGGCTCTCCAAACGCAACATGGCGTCCGCTAATTATTCAAGCAAGTTTTATAATCAAAAAGTCAAATGGCGCTCCTTCCCTTCCGAACCCTGCTGTGCGCCCAAACAGTGTTTTTTCCCCACGTATGGGGTATCATCGTGCTCAAGAGGAATTGCACAACAAATTGCATGGTTCGATTTCTCCTGTTACCCTTATGAAAATGCAAAATTGGAGGCTGAAAAACATTTTTGTTGCAAAAATGTGAAAATTTAATTTTTACGGCTCAATGTTCTAAACTTCTGTGAAGCACCTGGGGGTTCAAGGTGCTCACCACACATCGAGATAAGTTCCTTGAGGGGTCTAGTTTCCAAAATGGTTTCACTTGTGGGGGGTTTCTACTGTTTAGGCACATCAGGGGCTCTCCAAACGCAACATGGCGTCCTCTAATTATTCAAGCAAGTTTTACAATCAAAAAGTCAAATGGCGCTCCTTCCCTTCCGAACCCTGCTGTGCGCCCAAACAGTGTTTTTTCCCCACGTATGGGGTATCATCGTGCTCAAGAGGAATTGCACAACAAATTGCATGGTTCGATTTCTCCTGTTACCCTTATGAAAATGCAAAATTGGAGGCTGAAAAACATTTTTGTTGCAAAAATGTGAAAATTTAATTTTTACGGCTCAATGTTCTAAACTTCTGTGAAGCACCTGGGGGTTCAAGGTGCTCACCACACATCGAGATAAGTTCCTTGAGGGGTCTAGTTTCCAAAATGGTTTCACTTGTGGGGGGTTTCTACTGTTTAGGCACATCAGGGGCTCTCCAAACGCAACATGGCGTCCTCTAATTATTCAAGCAAGTTTTACAATCAAAAAGTCAAATGGCGCTCCTTCCCTTCCAAACCCTGCTGTGCGCCCAAACAGTGTTTTTTCCCCACGTATGGGGTATCTGCTTGCTCAGGGGAAATTGCACAACAAATTTTGGGGTCCATTTTTTCCTGTTACCCATGCGAAAATAAAAAAAAATTGGGTCTAAAGTAATTTTGTTGGAAAAATGAGAAATCGCTAGTCAACTTTTAACCCTTATATCTCCCTAATAAAAAAAAATGTTGGTTCCAAAATTGTGCTGATGTAAAGTAGATATGTGGGAAATGTTATTTATTAACTATTTTGTGTGACATATCTCTATGATTTAAGGGCATAAAAATTCAAATTTTGAAAATTGCAAAATTTTCAAAATTTTCACCAAATTTCTGTTTTTTTTTAACAAATAAACGCAAGTGATATCGAAGAAATTTTACCACAATCATGAAGTACAATATGTCACTAAAAAACATTCTCAGAATTAGGGGGATCCATTGAAGTGTTCTAGAGTAATTACCTCATAAAGTGACAGTGGTCAGAATTGTAAAAATTGGCCCGGTCATTAACGTGCAAACCACCATCGGGGGTAAAGGCAGGGGCGGAACTACCGCCCGTGCAGCCAGTTCATTGAACGGGGGCCCCGAGGGAGAGGGGGCCCCTCCAGCCTCCAGCAGGGCCGCCATCAGGGCATGTCTGCCCTGACTCCAGTGTGGGGCCCAGCCGGTAGGGGCCCCCTTGGAGCCCCGTTGGGGGCCCCCTCTTGTGAGTCTCTCTCCTCATGGGGCCCCCGGCCCCATGCTAAGCGCCGGGTCCGGGACATCTCAGCGCTGCGCTGCGCTCCTGCGGCAGCGCCTTCATGATTCCCCTGATTTCCGGTCATGTGACGGCGCCGTCACATGGCCGGAAGTCAGGAGAACCTAGTGTCAGCGATTTGGACGAGCGCCAGGATTCTGCAGGGATCGCATGGGGGTAAGTATAACAAGTTTTGTTTTTTTCAAAATACAATTTACTAGGAGTGGGGGGAATGGGAGGTGTGTGTGTGTGTGTGTGTGTGTGTGTGTGAGATAAGAGATGCACATGGGGGGGATGATAAAAGATGCACATGGGGTGGGGGGAGATGATAAAAGATGCACATGGGGTGGGGGGGATGAGAGAGGTGCACATGTGGGGGGAGGGGGATGAGAGAGGTGCACGTGGGGGGAGGGGGATGAGAGAGGTGCACGTGGGGGGAGGGGGGGAGATGATAAAAGATGCACATGGGGTGGGGGGAATGAGAGAGGTGCACATGTGGGGGGGGATAAGAGATGCACATGGGGGGAGATAAGAGATGCACATGGGGGGGAGATAAGAGATGCACATGGGGGGGAGATAAGAGATGCACATGGGGGGAGATAAGAGATGCACATGGGGGGGAGATAAGAGATGCACATGGCGGGGGATGAGAGATGTGCACATGTGGGGGGGATGAGAGATGCACATGGGGGGGATGAGAGATGCACATGGGGGGGATGAGAGAGGGGCACATGTGGGGGAGGGGGATGAGAGAGGGGCACATGTGGGGGAGGGGGATGAGAGAGGGGCACATGTGGGGGAGGGGGATGAGAGATGTGCACATGGGGGGGTGGTGAGAGCTGCTCATGGGGGGGTGAGAGCTGCACATGGGGGAATTGGGAGAAAATGAGCTGCACATGGGGGAATTAGGAGTAGGGGGATAATGAGCTGCACATAATGAATGTGGGGTGGGGGAGAGTAAATGATAAATGACGATGGGGTGGGGAGAGCACGGACATGATATAATGAATTGGGGCAGGGGGTGCATGTAAATAATGAATGCGGGGAGCAGGAAGTATAGAGTAGAGGTTCTAATTAAATTATATATTAAGTGCCTATTTACAGTTAATGGGGGCACCTTGGTGGATTACAATTTATATTTGGAATGGTAGGTTGCATAATAACTAACCATATATTGATGGTGGATGCACGTCTGTATTCAGCTGCGTAATGTAGAAGTTGGGGAATGTGCTCTAGATAACTGTGTTATTTTATGCAGAGACGAGTCCTGGCTGGAAGACGTGATGGCGGTCTGTGCTGGATGAAGGAGGAAAGCGTAGCTGAAGGACTTCACCTAGAGACGTCACCAGTGAGTCAGTGCATTACATGTACACTTACACTATATACTATGTACCGGGCTCCTGTGTATAATGTCACTGGTGATCACTGTATTACCTGTACACTGACACTATATACAGAGCTCCTGTGTATAATGTCACTGGTGATCACTGTATTACCTGTACACTGACACTATATACAGAGCTCCTGTGTATAATGTCACTGGTGATCACTGTATTACCTGTACACTGACAATATATACAGAGCTCCTGTGTATAATGTCACTGGTGATCCCTGTATTACCTGTACACTATATACAGAGCTCCTGTGTATAATGTCACTGGTGATCCCTGTATTACCTGTACACTATATACAGAGCTCCTGTGTATAATGTCACTGGTGATCACTGTATTACCTGTACACTGACACTATATACAGAGCTCCTGTGTATAATGTCACTGGTGATCACTGTATTACCTGTACACTGACAATATATACAGAGCTCCTGTGTATAATGTCACTGGTGATCCATGTATTACCTGTATACTATATACAGAGCTCCTGTGTATAATGTCACTGGTGATCCCTGTATTACCTGTACACTATATACAGAGCTCCTGTGTATAATGTCACTGGTGATCACTGTATTACCTGTACACTGACACTATATACAGAGCTCCTGTGTATAATGTCACTGGTGATCACTAGATTACCTGGACACTTACATTATACATACCATGTATAGAGCTCCTGTGTATAATGACACTTATGGTAATATTAGTAATGTGGTGGTAATATTAGTAATGTGGTGGTAATATGTGGTCTGGTCATGGTGTGGCAGTTTTTCTCCCTTCTGTGTGGTATTATTCGGTCACTATGTTGTGGTAATATGTGGTCTGGTCATGGTGTGGCGGTATTCCCTGTATGTGGTATTATTGGTCATTTAAAAAAAAATGTATATGACACATTCCCTTAAAGAAAACTAAATAAAAATATATCTAAAAAGAGTATTGGATATTTTAAGAAAATTTTAATAGGTTAGAGTAGGGCCCGGCCAGAAGAGTCTACCTTATCGTAGTGGCAGCTTTAAAAATCTTTTGGCCAAAACAAAAGCTGTTGGCTATGTATGTGGCACCGTCACATGGCCGAACGTCAGGAGAGCCTGGTGGCAGCGACGTGGACGAGCGCCAGGATTCTGCAGGGATCGCATGGGGGTAAGTATAACAAGTTTTATTTTTCTTAAATACAATTAATTAACTAGGAGTGGGGGGGATGAGAGATGCACATGAGGGGGGGTGAGAGATGCACATGGGGGGGATGAGAGATGCACATGGGGGGGATGAGAGATGCACATGGGGGGGATGAGAGATGCACATGGGGGGGATGAGAGATGCACATGGGGGGGATGAGAGATGCACATGGGGGGGATGAGAGATGCACATGGGGGGGATGAGAGATGCACATGGGGGGGATGAGAGATGCACATGGGGGGGATGAGAGATGCACATGGGGGGGTGAGAGATGCACATGGGGGGGTGAGAGACGCACATGGGGGGGTGAGAGATGCACATGGGGGGGTGAGAGATGCACGGGGGGGGATGAGAG